>NW_026542598.1:73792293-76263614 GCF_028750875.1 Macrosteles quadrilineatus | reverse complement strand
ACGATTCCGCAACAGGCATCTGTAGGTACGCAGACTGCAAGTCCAACACTGAAAAGAACTGACATCCCGACAGTGCCGCAAATATATCATCAGGTTGAGGCAAAGGGTAATGCTCATGTTGAATTACCTGATTCAAGGTAACCTTGAAATCACCACATAACCTAACTCCCTGCTGTTTAGGTATGACTACCAATGGTGTGCCCCACTCCGAACTAGTCACTGGATAGGCTACACCGTCATCCACCATCTTCTGTAACTCTTCTTCAACCTTATGGCGTAATGAAAAAGGCACTGGCCTAAATTTACAAAATTTCGGAGTCGACCCCTCTCTCAATACTATGTGAGCTTTCACATTTTTAATTTCACCTATTTTACCTTTAAATACAGACAAATATTTATTTTTCAAAAGATCAACATCTTTAGGCACTTGGACCTTGGTTAGGCTAGGTTCTGCCAAAACATCATGGTCTCGAGAACTAGGCCTAGACTGTGTACAGAGCTTATGAGTCTGGACTGCATTAGGCTTACTTGAAAAAATAGAGTTCCAGTTCAAAACTATTTTTTGCAACCAATTTCTACCTAACAGCAACGGTGCATTGGCTTTATCTACATCCACTACTGTCATAGGCAACATGTAGCTTGTCTGTTCATAAACCACGTTAACATCTACTTGGCCTACTACCTTAACTTCATCACCAGAATAGGCACGTAATTTTACATTACTACAAGTCAATTGTAATTGAGAAAAATGTTTTTCATACACTT
This sequence comes from Macrosteles quadrilineatus, assembly GCF_028750875.1. Classification (NCBI taxonomy): domain Eukaryota; kingdom Metazoa; phylum Arthropoda; class Insecta; order Hemiptera; family Cicadellidae; genus Macrosteles; species Macrosteles quadrilineatus. Next base: position 76,262,849 of record NW_026542598.1, on the reverse strand, counting down.
CAAATGGACATACTGTGATAGCAGATCCTGTATCAATCTCCATGTCTAAGTCTACATTTTCTATGGCTACTCTTACCTTGTAACAAGAGTTAGGGTCAGTTAGGCCTAGCCCAATATTGTACAAATTTAGCTCTTCACATTCCTCACTAGGGCTTTCAGACATCTGATGCACTTTATATTTACCTCCAGTAGCTTTACTACCTCTATCCTTGGCCTTGCATGCCTTTCCTAGGTGACCCACTTTTGAACATATATGACATTTATATTTGTCATATGGGCAATTGTTTGCCTTATGGTCGGTCTTCAAGCACCTGTAACACTTAAAAAATTTCGTAGCACCTTCACTTTCTTTCATTTTGCCACCCCTAGGCCACGTGGTTTTCCTAACATGAAACTTGTTCAAATCCTGAAAATTTTCCTGTTTGCTGAGAAACATGTTTGTGTGCTTGTCTGCCTGTTCTAACGTGAGCGCCAACGCTAAAGTTTTATCAAAATCTGTTTCCTCCGACAATAACTTTTGCCGAATTTGTTCATTGGAAATTCCCGAGATTAGCCTATCTCTTAAAGCGTCCTTTAGGAATGTTCCAAATTGACAAGAAGCCGAAAGATGTTTTATCGCAACCACAAAATCTGAGATGCTTTCACCCGACCTCTGCGAGCGGGAATTGAACAAATAACGCTCTACCACTATTAAACGTTTGGGTGAAAAATGTTGTTCCAGTACTTTAACGAGTTTATCAAAATCTAATTCGTCCACTTTTTCAGGGGAAACTACATCCCGTAACACTGCGAGCACTTTAGGACCTAACACGGTGATTAGAACAGAAACCTTGCTCGTGGCCTTGACATCATTCGCAATAAAATAATGTTTCAAACGCAACAAATATGACGAAATATCTTCTTCACTGGGATTAAATTCTCCCATTCGTCCCACACTCGACATTTTTACCGACTGCGCCTATATTATATCGGATTACTACAACGTTAAAAGAACCGCACATAGAAATAATACAGCGACTAACCTGTAGTGATAACGAAGACTGAGGCCGGTTCAGAGACATCAGCTGTGACGTCATTGCGTTGGCAGTGCAGCCACACACACAAACTAAATAGCACTACTTTCTGCTAGTGCATATAACTTTAAAATATATCACAGCATCCACAGTGAATGCCTATAAATATCCACAAGTGTCAACCGCGTCGTCAAATAAAATTCACTGCAAATTTTGTCCTTGCTGCAAAGTAGCCAAAACCTAGCCTTTTTAATGACTATGTCTTTTGTTTTAACAGCAAGGGCAAAATGTCTGGCCGTAAATGTAATTAGATGATGCGGTTCACGTGATAAAATCAATTCTTGTTTTATAAATGTTCAAATACATATATTCTGATTTTATCACAGTGCAGTTGTTCTGTAGAACTGGTCGGGAATCATTGAATTGTACAAGGTCTAGAAGACTTAAGGCCCCGTTTATGCACCAAGAGCGGGAGCGGGGCGATAGCGGGCCCGCTCCCGCGGTGAATGGGCCTGTTTATGCACGAAGAGCAATAGCGGTAGCGGTTGGTTAAAGGAGAATGGAAGGGGGACACAGTCATGCCAACTCAAACTCTGCCAAATAATTAACTCAACTATTTGTCCTAAGTGCACGTGCGCGTGGGTCAAGTTGGCAACCCTGGCTGCAACTGCTCCCGCTCCCGCCGTGCATAAACAGTCCCATTTGACTCAATGTAGTTGAAAACCGCTCTATTCCAGGCAACCGCTGTGATTTCTAACTACACAGCGGGCGAATTAGAAACCGCAGCGGGAGGTCAACCGCTATCGCTATCGCTCTTGGTGCATAAACAGCCCCATTTAACTCAATGGTGTTAGAAATCGCTCCCGCTGTCGCTACCGCTACCGCACTTGGTGCATAAACGGGGCCTAAGATGTATGGTTGTTCAGTAATTAGTCGAGGTAGCTAGTTTTAATCTTTACTTTTGAATAATCAAAATACTGTATCTTCCATTCATGGTGGTTCCACTGGGATTGTGGGAAAATTAAACATCAGCTTGTTCGCTATTTACCTTACATCGGCTGTTCACAAAGCTATCATCATAGTTTATAGTATATAAATATATAGCTTATAGTTGGTCTATAACGTTTATGTTGTGACGGATTAACTGTTCCTAGGGGAGATGCTTCTCATCCAATCACTGCTGGAGACAGGTGAAGGCTACAAAGCTTTAGACCTCGTAATCAACCAGGGTGTGGAGGACATCCCTTACTATGTCCAGGTAGGGGGTTAAGAAATATCCATCAACTACTATATTACGTTGGGGTCCCTTTCTGTTAATTCACTAACACTACTTTTTTATTGCAATTAATTCATAAACAGCAAGTTTGGCTGGTTAGGTTAGGTGAGAATAGTTTCATTTTATAATTGATAAATTCATAAACTGTTAAAAATATCGGAATTGCAATAAAAAAGTAGGTAGTGGTACGTTAGTGAATGAACAGAAAAGAACCAACTTTGGAGATGTGTAGTAGTAAATTTGTAAACCACTGTAATGTTTTGACAGAGTTAAATTAAACATTGTTTGATATTTACTTTGGCAGTTGAGGTAACCATCAGGGTATTCATTAATGTTGTTGAGACGCTGTACAAATGATTTCTGAGCATTATTGTTACAGATGATACGGCTGTTCAAGGAACACAACTATCCTGACATTGTTCTTCAGTTGTCAGACTTGGCTGTCCAGAAAGCTCATCCCAATGACCCTCATATGGTGAGCATAAGTGGTCATTATACAATTAATCAGTAACTCATTGGTTAAAGGCAGTTAAGAAGAGTTCTGCTAGTTGTCCTCACAAATGCGGTCATGCAAAACTAATGAAAAAATATTGTTGAAGTGTTGCTTATGTACATTTTATTGCGGTTGATAGTCTAGAAAAAATTATCAAAATGTTTTGGAAGGTTGAAGCCGTGAACTTAAGAAAAGACAAGATTGAGTGTGAGTTAGAGGTGTGTTGCTAGCCTAGTGGTGAGCATCTCAGACTTCGGCGCAAGAGTGACAATCCCTGGCTTATCCATAAAAATGATAAGGATTTTAACCACATTCCCTTAAAATATTTTCTTACAAAATACCACTGATGTAGACATTGTTATAAAATGACTACTCTAAAAATCTTGTAGCATAGAATGTCTGGGTGCTTGTCAATTTTTTAGAGTTTTAGACTTATGCAATCTCTTGCAAACCCACACATAATTGTGGGATTTTGAAGTACATTCCCTTAAAAGTGTTTGTGGTTTTTTTTATAACATCCTATTGACGTTGACAACGACAACTAAAAATTAGCTTTTGGGAAGCGAGCTGGTCTAGCGGCAGAGCACAGCACTTCGGTGCCTGAGGTCCCGGGTTCAAATCCCACCAATCACCAATGGATTTTATCCATGTACTAATGCTTCAACCCTCTAGGACTAGCCTGAAGTAATGTGTAAAACAGTTCAGAACTAGAACTAGCATCCTAGAATGTGAAGGTGGGACATAAAAAAAGCATAAATCTTGAAAAAAATTTCATTGGTATAGTTTTTGTAATATTTGTTTTTATTTAAAAGATTTGCAACAGAACATATAAGAATGTTTGAAGAAGATTTGATAACGCCTGAAAAGACCACCGAGGCATATAAAACAATGATAGCTTGAGTGATAATGTGCTGACTAAGACAGATTGGGGAGAGCTGTTAGTGAGGCAAAAAAAATTCAGTTTGAGTGGTTGCAGAGGTAACGTAAGGTATTAGGTTATAAGTGTCTTTGGTTTTCACCAAAATCTGTTCACAATACTGTATCATTGTCTTTTCGGTAAAACCATGTCTTTCACATTTTTCAACCTTGTTGTAATAGCCATCAATCATGCAGTAATAACACTACTTTTTACTAGTAGTGTACCAACATTCAGGTTATTTGAATTATACTGAACAAATTAAAATATTTCTAGAAAAGTCAAGTGTGACCATCGAAGCCGTACTTCCAGTGTTAAAATCTGTTTTCAGCCGATGCTGCGGTCCACACAGTTCCTGCACCATCTGGCTCTCGGCCACTACATGAACGCCTACGCCAGTCTGGAGGCTAACCCAGAGGAAGAGCGGAGAGAGAACTGTCTCCGAGATCTGGTCGTAGCTCTGGTAGACGCCAGACAACTGCAGCTACTACTGGACCTGCCCTACACTGGGATGGTGGCCAAGCTGGAGGCGCTACTAGAGGACAGGGCGAGGACACGTGAGCCGGCCAGTGCTGCGGTCTACTACAACGTGCTGTTCTCACTGCACATCAAGAACATGAACTATAGAAAAGGTTTGTGGCACAGAATAGAATTGTTGACCTTTAAAAATGACATTCTATTGGTAGTTGAAACCAGAAAATTTTTAAAACTCAAAATTGAAACTTAAATAATTGGATCCTGAATGATAAAACCTAATAACACGTATTTGAGATTAATGGTGAATTGAATAAATACTGTAAATAGTTTTAAATTTCAAAACACTGATCGAAAATTTAAACCGAAACGTTTCCAAAGTTTTGGTGGTTTTGAGATTTGGTTTTGACACATCACTATTTCATTTTATTTAGTTCATGTTCTGGATCATTGTCCAAAGTCATCGTAACTTGTGAACAATTTTGTATTTCAAACAATTGAGGGGATAAATGACAGGATAAGCAGGCTTACCTTAAACATTTTAGGCAATCCACTTCACGAAAGTGACACAAATAAAACACTGAGGACACTGACCCCTTTCTCATCATTGAGAGTCACTAGATTCTGGAAGTCCTTTATAATAGAGCGTCTGCGCAGTGTTTATGTTTACTTTTTTTTGTTATTACTGATATTACCATGGCAATATGCCGGCCAGTGTGACGTTGCCATTCACCAACTCCATAGCCCTTTATTAGAGGAGGCTATGGTATTAACGTCCAATCGTTCTGTTTTTGCGCAGGAGCGTCTGTGATGTTGGAGCAAGGCATGAGAGCAGAGAACGCTGAGGTACAAATGCAGTGTTACGCAGTTTGTCTCAACACGCTCATGCTTGTCGAGCCTCACTATGATGCTTGGATTGTCAAACCCACCGACAACCAGGAGGTAACCTAACATCCATTCTTCAAGAGCAAACCGCACCAAAATGGTCTAACGGAAATTGGGTAACAGCTGTTTGTAACTCATATTGAGTTTGAAAAATTTGAAAATTCCAATCGTAACATGGGTATGCTGCTAAACTACTAGAGCAAATTCTACTGTAGTTTGGGTCTTTCTTTGGAAGATTAGACATGTAACCAGCAATGTAAACAAAATAGTGTTTTTGGGTTCTACTGATTAAAGATTTATGAGGAACAGTGTTGTTTGTTTTTATCATGGGCTGGTCCCTATACAGTTTATGGTTTTTAATTAATTGTTTTTGCTGTACAGGATGCAATAGAGGTTCTCGAGTTGAAAGACATTCGCAAAGAGTTCAATTTGGCTTTGGCTCGCAGTAAACTTCCAAATTGTTCCACAGGTAAAGTTAGTGGTTATAATATGTCTATATAGGCTACCTATGACTGGGACGGTGGCATCTTCATGTAATCCAGCTACTAGGTCATGAATTGTGGATATACATGCATGCATGCACTGTGGATGCGATACTCCCTGGTGTGGATTAACGTCCCCACTATTGAGTACATCCTGATAATTAGACCAATTCGTTAATTACAAGGCAAAAATGTGGTTCGGACACCACTGTAAACTGTAGGTCTCTTAGCATTGTTAATTATGTTAATTCAAGCTCAAGGTTAATTTAACAACTTAAAAGAAAAACATTCAACGATAGTTTTCCGGAAAAATATTTTACTAATATTTGTATTACGACTTTTTTTCGGATAACCTCACTAACTAAATCTTACTTCCTTCTAGGTTGATTCAAATCTTAGTAGTCACTAAGAAAAAAGGAAAAAATCATTTGTCATGATTCTTAAAACAAATTACTCCATGGACTTGTTATCATGTGATCAAGCGCATGAGTGGTACTGATGGTGTGTAATGTGTAGACACTAGAGCAGAGGAGGTGGTAGCGCAGTGTGTGGCGGCCGGACACTATAAGACGGCTCTGCGCCTGTGCCACCTGTGTGGGCTGCCTTACTACCAGCCTGTAGAGGCGCTCACCACCGCCTGTGTGCAGATACAGGACAACGACCGCGCCTGGGAGTGGCTCTTCCTCAACGAAATATCTGGTAGGAAAATGTAGAAATATTCCTGTTATTATTACAGTAGAACCTCTTTAATCCGAACGTCCACTAATCCGAACCCCTCATTGCTGTACTCTATACACAGTACAGAAGTTCTTTATTGTATACTGTATTTATTGATATACGCACCATAATTATTTCAACTGTAATGTACAGTACTGTTTATTCCCTATGTTTACTACTGTATTTTACTTTATAAGGTATTTTTCACTTTTCCCTAGCTATTGTTATGTAAAAACAACAATATGTTCTGTAACCCGAAATATTCAATAGTCCGAACTACCCCCGGACCCAATTAGTTCGGTTAAAGAGGTTTTACTGTACTATTATAAGACAGTGACACACAGCTAGGTGTGAGTTTTAAGTTGAAATTGAATCACAATACCCACTTAACTTTGAAAAATTTAAAACGGTGTAAGAGTCGTGAATTTTGGGTAGCTGTGAAAACGCCTGGAATAAGCCATAGAGACCTTAAAAATAGGGATTGGCTGGTTCTAAACCTCGATTCCTAAAAGTTTTGAAACCAAAGATGTAGAAGAAACGTCAATTCTTGTTGATAGTTTTGTTTAAGGAAAGGCTCTAGGCCAGGATTTTAAATTGTAGAAAAAGGAGGATAGCAGCTGGCTTACCTTGAAAGTGTGGGTAGGCCATAGAACAAGTAGAAAAACATTTTGCACACAATATTTCGTCCCCTAAGGGACTTTGTCAAGTGTAGAGAGAGTTTATAAATTACAAGATTATAAATTACAAGATCTTGTAATTTATAAACTCTCTCTACACTTGACAAAGTCCCTTAGGGGACGAAATATTGTGTGCAAAATGTTTTTCTACTTGTTCTATGGCCTACCCACACTTTTAAGGTAAGCTAGCTGCTATCCTCCTTTTTCTACAATTTAAAATTCTTGTTGATAGTTTTTTTTTTACTTCTGGTGAAATCTACTGCAAAAGATGAATCACACTGGAAAGATGATTCACTATCAAACTGGTTACCACAACCAAGATTTTGAAGGCAGCTAACTAAACCCTCCTAATAATCAATCCACATTAAAACGCATTCCATTATGTGTTGGCATCACACAAATCTACTTAAATTTAAATTCAACCTTAGTATGTTAATATTCATTTTAATCAAACCAATATTGGAATGAACCGTTTGTGTTTCAGACCTAGTAGCTGGTGATGCAAATGCCACCACAATCGCATGGCGGTTACTGGAGTATTTGCTCAACAGATATGAGGAGGACGGGCAGAGCTCGCTACACAAGGTTGTTGCGGCAAAACTCATGTCTCTCTCTGTCTTCTTACCACACTGGCTCCAGTCATCGTACAAGGTATGTTATCTTCCATTTCCAATTTGTCAAGATAAAGAAATAACTTCCGAAAAAGTACTTAAAAAGACCCTTGCCAAGGTAATCATGGTTCTTTCCCTTACGTTCTGGAATACTGGTTGTCGGTAACTAGTCAGAAAATCGTGAGTTCCAGATCAATCTTTGATAGAGGGTAGTAAGAATAGCATTACTCAGACATATCAACCTCCGTCTTTACTAGAGAGAAATTGTAGCAGTTGGATTGTTCCGTGAGACAATGTTAACTCTATAATGTCATAGTATTATAAAGACTTTTTACCTTAATATTATTACTTCTCTGTGACCTCTGGATCAGTTTACAGATTTACATAATAAACTGACAGGATCAAGTCCATCGACCTACTTAAAGCAGCCTTCAGTAGATCAACATGACAAGGTATTGTTTAACAACACTTCCAGCCTACTCACATAGCAATGCCAAACACTTCTTCACAATGTTTGACCCCAAACATTGACTCTTTGTTCTCAAGACTACTTTCCTCCGTTTGTTGATTTTTTTTACAAGCAAGTCTTTTAGCTGCCTTAGAACATATCCCCCATGTTCATGTTTTGTCCACTTAACATTGTATCGTTGACTGCATTATGTTTAATTTTTGATTGTGTATCCCTCTTGCAGAAACGTAACAGTGCAGAGCTGCTGCGACTCTACCTGAGTCACGGAGATCTGACCCAGGCCAGCACACTAGCCTGTGAGCTGCTACAGGCCGCTCTAGGACAAGGCAAGGAACACTTTGGTCTCAGTCACGCCCTGATGGCCACGGCGCCTCCTCTGTGTCTCCCTCTGAACGTCATAGACCGACTGCTGACCGAACTCGCCCATTACAAGGTGGGTTTGGATCTCATCTCAAATTGTATAGTTTCAAAAAATATTAGAAAATGAGGTGGCCAGTATACCTAGTAGATGTATGTGTATTGAATTGGGTGTTTAGTTTATTGGCACTCTGAAATGAAATTGAAGGGTATCATGGACTAAATCCTCTATATTAGTATGATAAACATGGTTATAGTGTCTTCTATTTTCCTTATCTGGAAGGGGTGAGCCAAGGTTCCAAGGGGCTACCTCAATTAGTTATCTTCTTCAGATGCTTTCAAAGTTCACCTGTTGTATGCCTGCATTCTACCGATCAGTTCCTCCTCACACCTTAGGAAGGTGCCACCTTCTTTGCACCACATTGCCAAGAATTGTCCATCTTACCTCAAGGAGTCCTGGTTGTCTGATTTTTACCCATCCAACCTCAGGGTGTCTGATGCAATCCGTTTGGAGGTCTGTGAAAGATTATTAGTCATTAAAAGAGGTACTTCAACCCATCTTCTACAAAGTTCATCAGTTTTCCATGACACGAAGCTGCACACATATTTATTTATGCAAGTGTCTACTGCTATCTTAAATCATCTTTACAAACACCAGCTGCATATACCACTGGATAATATTAACATATTTATTTACTCATGTTGTGCTATCAATGTCTGCGTCTCTCCTGAGTCTTGTGATAAATCTGTTAGACGTCCAGCTCCAGCTGTGCATCTTGATCTAACTGATGACTTTGCTCAAGATCATCAGTAGATGGTTCATTATCATTCCAGTTGACTCTCTCTTATTCGGACTCCTCGGGACTGAGGCCAGTCGGATAACGGTTTTTCTGTTTAAACTGACGTCCCCAAAAACTTGTAAAACGGACCGTTTAAATGCACACTGTATACAGTAATCCAAATATTTTACTTAAATTTAGGAGGAGCATTGTATTTAGACACGTGATCACTGGTCTCAAATCTTTCCCACAAGAACAGTCGTTTCAGTACCGCCCACTTCCTGTCGATCTAGTCCGGTTAAAAGATGTAATTTCCGCCGAATTAAGTCTGGATAAACCGATATCCGGTTAAAAGGTGTCCAGATAAGAGGGAGTCTACTGTATCAATTGAGATGGAGACGTCATAAATGCGTATAACCATCCACTATTGGATACAGAAGAAGACATCCCATCTATATGGATCAGCTGTCACCATTTGTTTACAAAAAAAAAGAATGTAGTTGTGTGAGCCAGTCACAGATTGCGCTAGTGTCTAAAACTCTATTTTGTACCTTATTTTTCGTTACTGACATAGTTGCTGGGTCACAACAGTTGCTATAGCTCATAATAAGTAATTCCATCAGTTTTACTTGGTAAAAATCATCATGTACTCGGCAAAAATCTGTAATTTAGATCAGCGCAATCTGTAGGTGGCTTACATCAACTAAGACAAATTTTATTAAAAACCTGGCTACAACTTTAACATGGGGTGGAATGTCTAGTTGTTGTATTAATAGTCAAAGGTATATAACCCAAATACAAGTGAAGGATGATTGTACAGTACAATGGAGTGAGATGATCTGTGTAGATGATCATGTTCATTTGGTGAGGGAGCTTCGTAAGAAGACATTCAGTGTTTCCACTATGACCTCCTTCTCTGTCTCTTTGGTCATGTCCTCTGCAAGAGCTTGCATAAGCTAATGGTTCACTTTCCATGTTTAAGTCCTGTGTTTTCTTCCAAATCTGTTTGATCAGTGTCATACCTCCTCCTTACCACATGTCCAGAAAATCTCAAAAGTCTGCTTTTTCTTTAAATCATACGTTAAATTTGAATGTCAAAATAGTTCAATTTATTGTTTCAGATGGATGGAGAGTTGCGCCAAGCCGTAGACAAGTACATTAAAACCTGTATGAGAGTGTCCGAAGATAAAGTCATCTCAGTCTCACTATAAAATTGTATTCTCCTCTCATGCCATTGCATTTGTTTTTATCTTATTCCATATTTGATATGTTTTTACTATAGATTGTGCATTTATCTGTAAGTGGTTTTATAATAAAAAAATACTATTTGTACGTTGCGGATTTTTATTTCACCTGTTTCCAAAACCAAGTTCTTGCAACCTAGATGCTTTGGTTCCAGGTCTTACTGAAGTGCCCCTATTAGCTTAGGAGAAACCTTAGTCGGGGTCTGGGTTAAGATCCAGAATGCTGTGGCCTGAAGGACCAACCTGCTAAGGACCTCAAAAATACTGATTGACCCATCACAATGTTTCTTTATTGTTCAAACTATTCTTGAACAGTAAAAATCAAGCAGGTACAAAGTTGCAGTTTGTAAGGCATGGTGTAGAGTAGATGATGATGTGACTGTCATTTAAGAAGGTCCAGCTAGTACAGCCATTATGTTCCCTATTTGAGCTATATTTAAAATAAAAGCCCTAAAGTCTCATAATGTTGGGAAATATGAGTAACCTAACAATCCTCACTCAAAACTATTAATTTGAGCTTAAATATATCCTGTGAAAGTTAAAACCTTCACTGTACTCTAGGACTTGGGGTTTACCAGAATCAGAATTTTAAGTGATATACAATGTGAAGCTTCATATGCCGAGTGGCGAGTATCTTCCCAGACAGGAAACAGCACTGTAGTAGATGGTGGAGACTGGAGAGTTCTAATCGTTCTGAGATGGTAAGCAACTGAGATGTTCACCACTCGCCAGGTTCTCTATCTGTGACTTATAATCTTACTAATATTATAAATAATGTGAATAATCTTACTAATATTATAAATGTGAAAGTTTGTGTGTTTGAAGTTCAATCACGCATTAACTACTGGACGGATTGGGCTGAAATTTGGCATGATCATAGCTCACATTCCTGATTAACATTAGGCATATTCTTATCTCAAATATCCTTTCGGGCTCCGCCCCAGTGGCTCTGTAGCTCCCCATGTTAACCTTATGAGTATACATATTTAAAGGGAATTAAAGAATTTAGTCAGCTGTTTCAACTAAACAAGTTGGTTCTATGATATGTAAAAAAAGCATTAAAAAGTTACAAGATTTACCAACAGGGTGCAGCACAATATTTTTTTGCATTTATGAAAACCAAAAACAGCTAATTTGAACTAAGCAGCAACAAAAAACAAAGTAGGATTGTTTACAGTTATGTTTATGTTTTTAATTTCATGAATAATTTGTGATAATCTGTGAATTTTTGATAATTTATTTTTCTCTATTGTTTAGGTGAAGTGGTGGAACATTATGGCTATGGTAGATGTGTAATACTATAGGGTACACCGTGAATTTAAAGAAGCAAATTTTATCAAACTGTGTCCTCCCCCATTGAAAATCCAAAGCTTGAGTATAACTGCAATAAGAATTTTTTACTTATATACCAACCCCGTATGAAGGACGGGTACTCTGCTAGTAATAATATAAATATTAATAATAATAATCTTCATTTGTCATAAGAATACATTAGACTTTGCCTTTAATTTATAAATTAAAAACCATCCCAGAGACAAACGAAGTATGGTATGTGGAGGACTCATCATGCCAAGGAAAACTTTATAATGTGATGAAGTGGTGGGAGAAATGGGGTAGCGGATTTTTATCCCCCTGGAATTTTACCCCCTGGGCAAACGTGACGTCACAAACCTGGGGGTAAAATTCCGTCAGCGAACTTTTGAGTTTCGCGACATCAGCTCGATGGATTAAACGGGGAATTAAACATATATTTTCACGGTTGTGAATTTAATCAGAACACATCAAATTATAAAAACCTAGAGTGTACGGCCCGGATTTTTACCCCCGGAATTTTACCCCCCGGATTTTTACCCCCGGAATTTTACCCCCCGGATTTTTACCCCGGGAATTTTACCCCCTGGCCAGATATATAAATTAGTGAGAATGATTAATTATCTGCATTCTGTTTTAATTTAATAGTAAACATTTAATTATTAAGAAGCCTATATTAATTTATTTGTAACATTAACTAATCGAACAGGTTGTTAATATTAATTTTGAGATTCTAGTATTAGGATACGATATTTGAAGCCAACAGTTGGTTAATATGACGTATATAAATTTCTTTACAAAATAAATCCTACTTATAATATTATAAATGAGAAAGTTTGGATGGATGGATGTATGGATGTATGTTTGTGACAAGTGAACGCGAAAAATAGTGGTCGGATTGGGCTGAAATTTGGCATGATGATAGCTCACATTCCCGATTAACATATAGGCATATTCTTATTTCAAAAATCCTTTCGGGCTCCGCCCCAGTGGCTCTGGAGTTTCCCATGTTAACCTTATGAGAAATGGAATTATTGAATCTTAACAGCTGTTTCAATTTAACAAGTTGGTTCTGTTCTGTGATGTTCAATAGCATTAAAGTTACAAAAATTACCAACTCCCGGTACCAATTGGTTCGCAGCACTATTATTTCTTTTACATTTATGACAACAGCTAATTTGCAACCAAAAGGTGAGTGAGCGTAGCGAACGAACTTCAACCTGGAGGCGAGTTAGCGTAGCGAACGAGCTAACCTGAAGGCAAGTGAGCGCAGCGAACGAGCTTCAACCTAAAGGTGAGTGAGCGTAGCGAACGAGCTCCAACCTAAAGGTGAGTGAGCGTAGCGAACAGACTTCAACCAGGACGTGATTGAGCCATGCGAACGAGATAATCTTGAAAATTAAGAAGTTAAACGGGGCAAAGCCCGCGGGTTACAGCTAGTAAATAATAAAGATAGGCTACTAAATAATGAAATGTTTACAATTAATTAAAAACAGAAATAAGAAAATCAATCATTCAATTTCTAAAATCGGCGAGGGGGTAAAAATCCGGGGGTAAAAATCTGGCCCGTACATCTTCAGTTGTCTAAACACTAGTTATATGGACCAGGGGGTAAAATTCCGGTTTTTATCGCTTATCTAATTAATCACGCTCTGGCTATTTTCATTAGACTTCCAAATCCGCGAAGGTAAAATTCCGGCCGCGAACAAATGTTTGGCCACTCAGGTTACTATATGTCATAGTGACGTCAGCTTTGCCCAGTGGGTAAAATTCCAGGGGAATAAAATTCCGGCGACCCGGAGAAATTACAAGAAATTGGGCCTAAATATGGTTACCACCCACAAGCTCACAAAACCCGTTTGATTGTTGGATCTGAACCATCAACATTAGACCTTGCCAACATATCAGGATTAGAGGTTGTTACTGCGGGAGTAGTTTTTTTTAAGAGGATTTGTTGGATGTGACAAAACAGAAAAAGATGTCTTTATTAGAAAGAAGGTAGAAAAGTGGACTAGTCATTTAGTAAATCTGGCCACAAGGGTCATGAACTGGATAAGGGTAAAAAAACCATATGTGCGACATTAAGGGCCAGCAGCATGTGTTTAAGGAGGACAAGAAAGAAGTGGAGAACCCTTAGAGAATTTTAAGATACAATTTTTCAGATACTGCACTCGGGGAGTGTGCAACATCCTGGCACATTAATTTTCAACACAAGAAAATAAAATAGTTCAAAACCACCCAACTTTTTTTAGCACTATACTAGCTTTTATTTTTGGAATGTAGTATAAGACCAGATGTTCAAGATCGTGTTTCACATTTTAATATACCGGTATCTCAAAGTCGTCTTTTAAAAAACTCAGTTGATAAGACTATTGACTGTGGAAAATCCTATAATCAACGACAAGATCGATCACCAGTTGAGTGTTGCTCCTAGACTGGGACAACATTGCTGTGTGTCGTCTGTACGCTTGGATGGATGTGGATTAAAATTGAGGTTATGTTGTTTTTTTGTTAAACTTTAACATTGGTACACTAACAGTGGCGAGCTTTGAATAAGTTAGATTGTGATTTATTCTAATTAAGCGGTAATAATTTACATCTTGTATAGGCGGTCTTTTTTAATGGCCAAACAGAGTAGACCCTCTTTTGCTAAAACTGAATTGTTGAAAGAATTCAACCCGTTGCCGAAATTAGTTGTATTTGACCTAGGTAAGTATCAAACTAAGTTATAATTTTGATTCACAGTAAAAACCCTTCTTTTTCTGGAAACCTATCGTTATTTTAATGTTGAATTGGAGTAACAATAACAAGGTTTGGAATGCTAAAGGAGCTAGCCCAGGGAGCAGGAAAGTGATCAAATCCAGCCTGCGTTAAAACCCAAAAGATTAATTTTTACTCAGCAGTAAGCTTAAGCGAGGAAATTACTCTAAAAACGTAGGCTTACATAGGTTATTTAGCCTCCACTCTAGCAAGGTCACTTGAAGTTCATAGGCTACGTACAAAAAAAATTATGCTAAAGACTTTATTTTTATTGTAAGTTAGTGCTAAATAGGTCTGTGCATCAGTATCAGTACAAATATTTTAGTGTCTATAGCCTAAAGGGCTATACTACCTACGGATATAACGGTAGGCCTACCTGCCGGTATTGACTTAACTTGCTGTTTTAAAATATAAAGAATAGCTCAAACATCAGTAATGTTTCCAACTTCTAACATCTACGGTAAGTTTTCCCGCCCAGCTACAAATTTTAGTCTACGTTAGTATCAGAGCGTAAGCAAACCCAAATATTGTGGAAAAGAGATAAAACAAAATTATTTAACTCCTGTAGCCCTAGATTGATCAGGAGTCTTTATAATGTCTATTGACTACATTGTTTAAATTAAAGTAGACCAACATTTTAAGCGGACAAAAAATGTTAAGTTAATTGTTAAGAATTTTGTTGTTATTGTTAAATGCGTCAAGAATTTTAACAGGTTCTTCAAGTTCGATAAGTTAGTTGGCTAAAATAGTTTTGTTTTACAGACTACACGTTATGGCCATACTGGGTCGATACTCATATCAGTCTACCAATAAGGAAACCAAAGTAAGTTTAAATATTAGTTGCATGGCACCTAAATAAGTTAAATCCTCACCAAACAATAATGAAAAGTCCTTATTCTATCAAGTATTTAAAAATGTCAATGGTTAAAAACAATTTAACTAGGCCTAGGCCTACTTTTACAATTAGTAGCATGATTATTATTATTTTTCTTTAGCAGATAAGGTAAAAATATTATTGTTTAAACAAATAACATGTTACATTCCACAAGTGCTAGGTTAATATATTTTATTTTATAAGGTGTAGACAGGTTCAAAAACCTTTAAAATTGCAACTTATGCCAGTACAACTTATGGCAAATGCTAATATTGTATTTGGCTTTTGTTAGACAAGGGCACCTCTACAAAATTGCATGGTAGGAGGTGACTTACTGGAGGAAGTCCAAAAACAATGGAGGTTTGACCTCCCCTCAGAAATTTTGGAAAAATAACGTTCACAAACAAGGTTTGATGCATTTTTGTTGAAGATGTTGGGACTCAAAAACTAGTGACCAGTCATATTTTTTTCATACAAATATGCCTATTTTATCTCCCCCCTCTGCACCTCTCGGCGAAGCCCTTGCTGTGAGATGATGTGATAACTTACTACCACCAGCTGCAGCTGTCAGCTATGTTACAATGTTGACAAAAAACTAATACAATCGTTTTATCTATCTTTGGTGAAAATATAGGCTTGATGACATAGCCTACACATTCATGCAAGCTTACACATTATGTAAGGTAACGTAACCAAACAAATAATGTAGTGAGCAGCGTATTCTGAATAAAAATGTCTCTACATAAGGGATGATTTTAAAAACTGTTAAAAACTTTTCAGGAACGGAGTCGTGACTGACGCAAGTGGAACAAAACTCCGTATCTACCCAGAAGTGGTGCAGGTTCTTGAAACTTTGAAGGACAACGGCATTTTGATTGCAGCGGCTTCAAGAACTCAAGAACCGCCAGCAGCAAGAGATATGTTGAAATATTTTGATTTAGACAAATACTTTGACTTCAAGGAAATCTACCCGGGGGAGAAGACGGCACATTTCAATAAGTAAGATGAACTGAACATGTCTTTCTATTTGCTTGATTTATCATTGTTCCAGCTGAACCTGTCCAAAAAAAATTTACAGTCTGCTGGAAATTCTTCTCCAGCTTTGCCCAATTTGTTGAAAGAGTCTTCAATGATATATAGGCTAAAGGGGGGAGAGGGGATAAGGTAAAAAAATTGACGATTCTATTTGCAGAAAGTTAGATAGGCTATTTAAAGGAGGTAAATATATATTTGCAGATGAATAAAGCTCAAACTATTAAATGTATACGACAACAGACTACAGGAGTTCTGAACTCATGATCATAACCACTGGTGTTAAAAGCTGTTTGTAGGAAATTTTAGACTATAAAATTATTACGTCTACTACATAGTATGTTAAATAGGTTTAGGATTCAAGAAATATTTGCAGAAATACTTATAAGCTTAAAATATAAAATTTTAAAAACTTTTACCTCCTTACTCTGTATATTGTAAACAATTTTATATTGAGCTAGAGAAAACTTAACAAACTTGGTTTCAGTTGCATTTTCAGAACATTGCAGCACTTCAAGACGAACCTAAATACTGGAGCACCAAACCAAAATCCCGAAAAAGTACAATCATTACTCAATCTATAGTTTTAATATGGTAAAATAAGTTTTAAATTTAAATGATCAGTTATCAAGCAAAGTTAAAAAATATCATGTGTAGGTAGCAGGTTCTAGGACACTCAATAGTGTAGGCCTACACAATCTAAAGGTACATTTTCCAGAATAACTTAACAAACCAACAGCTACTGAGGAGCTGAACTACACTTCTATTTAAAAAAAAGTGTTGTTATCAAGTTCTTTAATTTTATATAATTTGTCTTGATTTCAGGATCAAAAGGGACTCCAATGTTGCTTATGAAGACATGTTGTTTTTTGACGATGAAAGCCGAAACATTGTAACTATATCAAAGCTTAAAGTCACTTGTTATTTTGTAAAAACTGAAGTCAGTATGAAAACACTGAAGGAGGGATTAGCACTATTTGTTAAATCCCATGGAGCCTGAGCTTTATTAAAATTAATTTGACAATAGTAATACTTTTATGTGATAATTATAACTGTGGATATTTATTTATTTTTTAAACTTGTTATTGTTGCAATAAATATAATTTATTTATAAAAATCAAGAGCTTGTTATTGTAAACCCTAATAACTAAATAATAAAGGCAAAAAAGTAAAACTGAGTTGTGTTCATTAAAACATCACTAAAGCTATGTACAGATCTAAAATCAACTATTGTTGGTAGGATTGTTAAAACACCGCCAAGCCTATGTTTTTTCAAGATTATAATCTTACTTTGTGCAAAATAAAATCCGGTTCTGTTCAGCAATTTTGGCCTGATTGAGTACCCAACAAATATACATCCAAAATTTAATATATGTCCACGTTAGAATGAATTTACATATTGAAGTAGTAAACAAAGAAACAAACCTGTAGAGTAGTAAAATACTTGGTCTATAAAATTATACTACATGGTTGCACAGTTTTATTTATGGCTGTACTTTTTGTTTATAATCAAACATATTTTAGACGTACTACTCTTTAATAGATCTGTCAAACAATAAATGTTTTGACAAATTAAAATATTCAACAGGAGATCTGTGTGTTGCTGCATCATTGCTAACCTCCACGTTGGCTTCCTTCAACAGAGTTTTTCTGTAGTAATCACAAGCCTTGGTATGATCATCAGATTTTAGCTGCAAAATTATTTCAATCACTTGTTCCTTGTTTTGTAAAATATAAGGTTCAATACATTTTCCAAGTTGTTTCGCATCAAAGGTCAAAAATGGACAGCCTCCTTCTTCAACAGGACCGAGATTGTTGTTCTGAAAAACAGCAATCAACAAAATATCCTTTTAGCAAGTAAGTTCCAAAAAGTCATGATTTGTAGCAGAGAATCCTGCTAATCGAACTAATTGGGAACAGACTCTTATTCTAATTACCAAACTGTTAGTTTCAGCCGGAATGCAGTAAAGTAAAAAAAAATGAAACGCATGTTTTTATGACTGAAAATGGGCATATACTCAGTCATATATGTTAATGGCTCCAGCGACATAACAATATCAAAATTATTTATAGCAATCATGGCTACACCATGATTGAATTCATAACATTCATGATCATCTCCTGCGATCACATTCTATTTACAGGACTTAAAAAAGAACCAATGGAGAACTGTCAATGAATGGATGCCTGGCCATGGGTAACAGTTCCAAATTTCCTGGTTCCACACAAAATCATGATTTCCTGGTTTTTAGTTGGCTGGACACCCGATTAGTATTCCAGAACATGAAGCTTTTTGTTTATAATTTAAAAAAATGTAACCCTTTTCTCTCTGAAAGGTGATTCGGATTAGTGGGACTCTGGTGTAGCTTTCAAACAATCGTTGTTTTTAAAGGCCCATAACTTTTATTGTAAATACATGCTTTTGCTTGCATTGAAAAATATTTACCCAAACACAAGCTCAAAATCAGTAGCCTATCCCTTAATTATATACCAGCATAGGAAAGGATACAAAATTTAAAAAATTTTAAAATATTCTTGTCTTTCTGCGACACCATATTTGATCTTCAACAGTGAATAGAATTATCCTGAAATATTTTATGTTTAATGGCTCAACTGACCTGTATTTTATAGCAGGATGGAGCACGATAATTTGCTCGTTTTCCCTCTAATCCGTACAGATGTCGGATGCTGTAAGTATATTTCGCAGAGTCCTTTTGCCACGAGTGTGAGCACTTGCCTGCGCACTTGCTAGGCTGTGAATATTCACTCTTCCAAAACGCAATAGAATCATTTAAAGACAATCCGATGTCTTTTAAAAACAAGGAAAAGTTGAACCTAGCATAGTGACTTAACCGGTGATTTTTCTTGAGATTGTTGTACAAATTTGCCATACAAGGTGGGAACAACTTGTGCAATTCTTTAATGTCATCTGGTCTGATCGCCTCTTTACTTAAAGAGTGTTGTGAGTTACTGTAGAATATTCTCACTACTTCTTTCTTAATTTCTATTAGTCGATCATCTGACATGAATTCTTTTATAATTGGACTAGATTTCATCTTAAACACTTCATTGAGATAGAAGTCTTCTGCAAAACAGTGTAAAAATTGCTTCCATTTCCCACAAGGAACTAAAACATTTCCTTTTTCCAACTGAAGTTCTCTTTTTGCTACCATTTTCAAACACATCTGGAAGGGCACTGAAAAAATAATTGCATACGTAAAACATAAACTTCCATAGCTCTGTTACATTTAAGTTGATGAAATTTATTTTAACACCAAAATATGTTATAGCATTAATTAATAAATAAAGCACCAGTGTTAAATTAGTTTTTAGAGTCTGAACAAAAACATTATTTCTCTTAAACATTATTTCCCTTAGTTAAATCTGATTTGTGAGTTAAGAATAATTGCACTGACTTGTGTTGAAGACAACTTCATGTGGATTTTTAATAAAAAAATAAATAATAGTTTCCTACCCAATTATTCATACCAACCTTTACACACATAATGACAGCACGTTTGTTCATGACTGAAGCCGTTCATATGAGAACTTTTAAAAGCGTGTCTCATTAAACTTAAAATTTCAGAGAACTCATTTCTCCATAATAATCCAAAGTCTGAGTTGCCAGATTCTTCCAAATGCCTTAGTGTTGTGTTAATAAATTGAACAATTTGTTTTGGTGATGACAATTCAAGCCTCTCAACAAAAAAAGAAGCTTCTGACGATCCAATGAACTGACTAAGGTCATCGCAATGAGCTGCCAACAATCTGAAACGGAAATGTTTGTGTCAAAATATGATCAATTTTGAAAAGGTTGATAGCAATTAGTGATCTTTTTTTAAACGCAAGATGACTTATTCTTCACAACTGAGTACTCACAATAGTAAAGGATGGTCTAGGATGTATCACAATACAACTACCGGTACATTACATCTAGATAAAAAAAACAATTATTTTGCCATTTGCTGATTTAAAATCTCCATATAGTATATGTTAGCCTCTGGATTGTAAAAAAATATTTATAAAGGTTTAAATACCTTACTGTATTATGCAATCCAATCTCGTTGCAAACGCAATTTATAGTTTCGGTTCCTAGGTAGAGCCAACATCAGGCTGTAGAAGGGCGTTTTTCTTTCTTAATATGAAGATTGTCATATTTTACACAAAAATAAATAAACATTTAAACAAGAGAGGGAATAGTGTGATAGACAGGACACAACCTCAGGTGATAAGATAAAGGACATACCTACTCCACTGACCACGCGCAGTTTATACTCAAACACCTCCGTGTTAGCGTAAATAATGTGTCACACATTTAGTCATTGAATTTTCCTTATCAAATTCGGCCGGCAAGAAAACAAATGCCTAGATACTAGTGATGGGAGAATCGATATCAAAAGAATCGATGAATAGATTCTTTAACGAGGATCGATTAATCGATTCTTGTGCTTATGAATCGAGTCTTTGAAATAGTCTGCATTTCTCCATCTTACGACATTTTAGCAATTATAAAAATTACTGGGCTTAATATAAAATTGGGTGGATACAACTATAATAAAAAATAGACAAAAGTTTCATAAAATATAATAGTTGTCAGTACATATAAATAGCTTATTCCCTATATGGGAAATTTGCTAAAATTAGAAATATAATTATATTTCCAATGAGTTACTTCTTAGTTGTAAATACACATTGATGTATTTATAATACAAACTTACATAATTTCAAATAGTTCAAAGTTAAGAAATAGTTCAATTATTATTCATAACTGAATATATGAAAGTTCACTTAACACAGTTCGTGATTTAAAAAATAAATATAGTAACTTTCACAATATTATATTTTCCAAAATCTTTTAAGCACCTAACCAACAAATCAGTGCATGTGTGTGTACCTAGCCACTGAGATAGACTGACTAGTAGTAGTGATAAATATCATAGGCATGCATCGACCTGCAGAGAAATGGAATCAAGTGCAGGAAGCTAACAAATAAGAATCGATTCACGCAAACATTTCATCGATATTTCATCGATTCTTAAAATAATTGAATCGAAAGAATCGATTCTTTTTTTTCACTTGATTATCGCATCACTAGCCTATACTTGACTATTGTGTGTTCAGTTAATACGAAAAAAAGCAGGTGTAGCCATAGGAAAACACCACATACGAAAACCAGCTTTTATATTTTCATAAGTATTCAAGTATTTAAGTATTCATTCTTATTACAGCTGTTGTATTATCTATTATTGAGATGGTAACGCTGCCTAGATGCGCATTTTAACCCAACTATGAGTAAAATATGGGTGTAGAATGGAACGGATGATTTGAGTAGCTTTGTTACTGACTAAGATCAGCTGTGTCATTAACCTAGGATCATTTATTAACTATTCATTTATTCTTTCCATACACATTAGGTAGGCAAGAATCAAGCATACACATTATTAAGAAATCTGATTTGGCAATATATGATTTTATTATTGAATAATTTAAAGCTAACTTGTGTAGTATTACCTCAATGTAAAATGTCCAACACGATCCAGAGCTGTTCCTAGAGTAAGATATTCAAATTTAAGAGAACTATTTTCATTTTCTTTTATGGCTTGTGATTGATATCTTGATAAAAAATACTGAAACCTAGTAGTAACACATTCAGTCAACTCTTCAAGTTGTATGTCACCTCTGGGGGGTTTTATATACATCGCTGACTCTATTCAATGACATGTAAACAAGAATTATTTTCATAAAAACGTGTTTCGCTTGTTTGTAGGAAGTCTTCTTGTCCATTGCTTTAAACTGATCATGTCATTTATATTTTCTGAAAGAAATTGCATAATAAATCATCGTTTAAGTAAATAATGTACATGTTTCATCATGTAGACTAAGTTAGTCTAGCTTATTGCTAATGTAAACATATGGCCATCTTAAATTTTTTTTTATTTACATTTTTTCCCTGAAGCTGTTAGTAAGATATGATGTTTTGTGAAGAGTTAAAATGGTACGGCTTTTCTAGCCTACTCTTCTCTAGTTCGCCAACTGTGTTGTGTTCAATGATTTATTTCAACGTGTTTAGGCTAGCCTATAGTTATTTTAGCCAACGTCTGATTATCTAAATTATAGACGCGGAATGAATAGAAGTAGATCAATTGATATATTAGCAGAAATAAACATAAGTTAGGCCTCAATCAAGTTAGGGCAAGTTAGTTTGTATTATTTTTTATTGTTTGCATAGCTTAACTCTGCAATTGATGATCTTTGTTACACCTTCGGTTTGTTGATTTATTGCAATTTTTATCATTCAAGTTAATTTTTAGTTTAAGTTGTAAGGCCTCTGGTGTTTTTAAACTGTGGCTATTAATGATTAAAATTAATGTTAGCACTAGTAAATTTAAGTTACTGACTGATTTTTACCTAATCTGAATAAACCTATTAGCTACAATAACTTATACTACCTTATAAATTCCAAATTTAATAAAACACTGTTGAAACAAAGAATGCTACAGTAAAGCCGCGTTTACACCCGAGTTTGAAACACGAGTTGCAAACAGAAATTGCAAACATCTTGAAGAACGCACATTTTTAGACAAAACATTTCGCTGTTGCAAACAGTTTTTCAGTGTTTGCAACAGAAATTTTTGTTTCCACTTGAAGTCGGTAAAGATCAAAGGGAGTTGCAAACTCTCTGTTTGCAACACTAGTTTCGGTCAATGTGAGCCGTTGAAAGACGAAACAGAAACATTTCTTCGCCATCCCCTACGCTACCACCTTCACTCTCACTCACGGGATCACTCACACCACCCTGTGTCTCGACTCTGTGTTAAATTAATCGGAAAAATGCTGTTTGACTGTCAATGAACTAACACTAACCTATACTGTCCGCGAGAGTTAAGAAGTCCTCTGAGTCCTGGCCTATTGTAAATATGCAGGCGCTTGCTACTTGAGGTCTAGGCGGGTCGAGCGGGTTAACTCATGTTCCACGCGGCAGTCAGGGCTCTCATCCACTGCGTTAAAACCAAAAGAGCACCTGCAAATACCGCGGGGCAACATACAAACATTGCTGCATTCTCTCTGGCTCAGAGGACTTCTTAACTCTCGCCTACAGTAATGACAAGGTCGTCTAATTTAAAAATAACAATAACATCTCATGTGAATTAAAAGGGTTATAATTAAGTCCTTGTAATCTTTAAAAATTAATAATAATTTTAATTTGATGATCTATACAATTACCAATTTTCACCCTGCATCGTCTCGGCCTACGTTGCTTTGACAACACGACACACGCCGCCACGGCTAAAATAACATCCTCGACACTTGACATGCTCGGAAGGACTGATCCGAGGAACCAGAACGAGGCGAGTCATAATCAAGGTCGAAATTATTTCAAACAATC
This sequence comes from Macrosteles quadrilineatus, assembly GCF_028750875.1. NCBI lineage: Eukaryota > Metazoa > Arthropoda > Insecta > Hemiptera > Cicadellidae > Macrosteles > Macrosteles quadrilineatus. Next base: position 76,239,092 of record NW_026542598.1, on the reverse strand, counting down.
TCATGAAACATGGAAACAAATTATGAAATAAAAATTGCAAACATTTATTTGAAACTACTGTTTGCAACGGCTGTTTGCAATAAAAGTTTGCAACTTTTTGTTTGAAACTCCGGTGTAAACGCGGCTTAAGGTGTACCAAGGCCCCACTAGAAAAACAAATTTAGGTGTAGGCTACCTACCAAAATATTTAAGTCAGTGCCATTTTTTTTTTAATTATGTCTTAGGCCTAGTAGGGATGTCCTACCTCAGACTAGCTTTTTTTAACTCTACTTACCCATGAAAATAGGAACCTTTAAAATTAAAAACTGGATTGAACGGTATATTTCGTAAACCCCCTCACTTCAAAAACTGGTTGGTTTGTTTACAATGCTGAATGCTTTATAAACCAAACATAACCTCAACGCAGAACTCTAACCACTGACATGCAATAGCAAAGCAATATTGACCTCACATGGACTGGACTGGACAGAGGTGCTGCAGACGACAGACAACTTGTTGATGTTTTGATTTAAGGACAGAATAATAGAGAACAACTTGTAGTTGTTGTTGATTATCAGATTATGTAGGTTTATACAACAACGTTTGATTTATCTTAACTTTATGTTTAACATTATTGTATAACATTTTAAGCAACAGTCTGTTCCATTTATTAATATTTTGTATTTAATAATTCCATTATGATTTGGTTACTATTAGTTATTTACATAGCAACCCATCAGATGCACAGGCAGCACTTGCCTGTGTCTGCTGATTTCATAAATTTAACCAAATTAATTAATATAGAAATCTTATTTTTTTTTCTTAGTCTTAGTTTATATTTTGTATTCAAAAGTATGCATTTTTTCCTGTATACAATATGCGGTAAACATATTATTTAATTCATTCATATATTTATATATCTTTAGCGAATTTCCCAAATAGGGAATAAAATAAGCTATTACCGTAGTACTCATGGTAAGACCTGGACCCGGGACCGATTTACTTTTTCGTTTTAAGGTCCCTAGGGGCCAAAGAAACAATCCGTTCAAATTCATATATATATTTATTTATATATGTGTGTGTTAGCACAATAACTTGAGCAAAAATTATCTGATTTTGATGAAATTTGGTATAAACCTACATTTATTTGAATGAGTTTGCGAACCAGCATGATCGGACTACGGGTACGGGTGTTTATGGGGTAAAAATTGGTTTCTCCCACTTTTGACCCTAAAAAAAAGCAAATTCTCACCAAACAATATTGTAGAGCTTAAAAAAAAAACAAATAATTTAGTATATTGAAGCGTTAATATGCGCCTAATGGTTACGGAGAAAATTCAAAATTTTGTAAATTTAAAATTCTCGTCTTATTCTTATGGAAAATAAGTAAACTGTTGTAGTTTGCTTGTTTACAAACATATTGTGATCAAATTTTGAAAATGCATTTATTTCATACTAAACTATTAACATGTTACAAACAAAAAATCATCTTTACCCTACCTGTTGCAGCAAGCCCAAGTACTCGTTAAACTAATGCTAGGAAATAAATGTGATATTTTTAAAGACATTTTAATGTAAATCCAATCAAGCAATTGGAAATTTGCTTATTTTGCAGGTTTGCTGTGACAGAGGTATTTATCCTTACACTAAAAAAAACACAAGATCTCAAATTACATGATGTAACGTATATTATACTACCTGTGTTAACTAAACTTGAACAGATTTTACCAATAATTTATTTCTTGTAGATTTGACGCTGTGGGCCTTTCAACTAGACAAACTCAAAAAGCCTATAAGTCAACATTCGTAAGTATATCCAACCACACAACTCAGCAAAGCAAAGTTTTTTTTCCGTTATACTTTATTTTTTACTTATTACTACCAACTAAAACGTTATATTGAAAATTACTAGATTGTTGCCTATGATCAAATTCTAGAAGACCAGAGGTCCTTTCTGCATGAGAGAAGAAAGTTATCAATTAAAATGTGTAGAAACTTACTTTTTTCTACTTTTACTAGAAATGTACTTTTTTGTTACAAAAATGTTGGTACTTTAAAAAAAATCAATTGATTGTCAAATTGCAATGCAGATTATGTATATTTTGTCTGATGAAAATTATTCACTGAATTTGTGATTTACAGAAATGGGATTATCATAGATTCGGACTCAAAAGTGTGTTCCTTATATCCTGAAGTAGAAGATATTTTAACAACATTGTCGAATCAAACTACTTTGACCGTTGCTTCCCGGATAGAAGATATTGCAAGTGCCTATCAGATGCTCCAGTTCTACAATATTAGTCAGTACTTTCCTTTCAAAGAAATATATCCCTGCAGTAAATCCGTGCATCTGCGGAGGTATGTAAATTATCATGAAATCATATAACAACCAAAGTATTACCTTTGTCTATTGATACAGTATCCAACGATTCTGGTATTAATTAAAAAGACTTTTTATCACCCCCAAGCTCAAAGAATCTTAAATTGGGTGTTCATGATTTTTACTGACAATAACATTTTATTTTTAGGCAATAAAAGAAAAGTTGGTGGCAAAATACTACCTGTATCATACTCTTAACATACCACTTGACTAGTAACGACTTTCATGTTTTAAAAATATGACCAAAGAGTGCTTATGGTACGGTGCTTACCGGTAGTGTAATTTTGTCTTCCTTGGAGTTAAGTCCTGTAGACTCCCTCTTGTCCGGACACCTTTTAACCGGACATCGGTTTAACCAAACTACACTCAGCGGAAATTACATCTCTCCGGACAATTTTTATCAGCACGTCGGTTAACCGGACTAGATCGGCAGGAAGTGGGCGGTACTGAAACGACTGTTCTTGTGGGAAACATTTGAGACCAGTGATCACGTGTCTAAATACAATTCTCTCCTAAATTTAAGTCAAATATTTGGGTTACATAAGAAGTTTTGGGGACGTCAGTTTAACCGGAAAACCCGTTATCCGGACTTGCCTCGGTCCCGAGGAGTCCGGATAAGAGGGAGTCTACTGTACAGTAGGTGGCGGTTTTATGTTGCCAAAATAAACTTGAACTAATTTTGTTGTTGTAGTGATTAAGTTTACTCTGATTGCTCAAAAATTCCATCAGCAAATTATTATTAGGCTATGTGAACTTAATACAATCGAAAGGAGAGCTCAAACATTTCTCTGGCAAGTTTGCTATAAATAGCTACTACTATAACTAGCTACGCTTGGGGAGCGAGCTGGCGTAGTGGTTAGAGCGCGGGCCTTCAGTCCCTGAGGTCCTGGGTTTGATCCCCGCCAAGTCACCAATGGATTTTATCTAAGTGATAATGCCGCAACTCCTAGGTCTAGCCTGAAGTAATGTGAAAAACAATCCCAGGCTCGTGCCTAGCGTCCTAGGACAAAAAAAAAAAAAAATAATAATAACTAGCTACTAGCTAATTTAGAGCAGAAAATCTTAGATCTAATATATATGTAGGATTTTCTTTTAACAAGAAAATATTGCGGGCTTAGCTTTACATAAGTACGGTATGACATGAATATTACTTTTTTCAGGTTACAGCGCAGAAGTGGGGTAAAATTTGATGAAATGTTGTTCTTTGACGATGATATTAGAAGTATCCGTTTGTCCAATCGAATAGGAATACCAGCTGTACAAGTTATTGGTGGTCTTACATGGAGTGTTGTGAGAGACGGATTGCGTTTGTGTTTAAAAAGATAATGAAACTATTTCAACCAACAAAATATTGCAATAATTGTATTGATTTATATATTTTAATTTTCAGTAAAATTGTTGTTTCTGTTCTAATGTGATATTAATATAGCTGTTATCATTCCATCTGTTCTACTAAAACAATAAGACAATGAACAGAGAAGACAGTGTTTTTTAAATTGTTTATTCCTCCATTAAAACACAGAAATGTGTTTAAAGTTATTGGTACCTACTGACATAGACTAACCAGCAACACTACCAGAGTTCACAAAAAAATTTTTTAAAACTGTAGGGTGAAAGTGGCTTTAAACTTAAAGCGTTGTTCAAAGTTTTCAACTACTTATTAAAAAATAAAAACCCAATTTCTTTTGCAAACATGAAAAACTATATACGTTAATACATTTGGACTAGTGTTCTTTTTCATTGAAACTCCCATATGGGAAATTAGGTATTACCTATTATTCCCTAATGGGAAATTCGCTAAAAAGATGTATACCGGTCAGTGGCGGATCTAGAACAGTCACAAGGGGTGGGGGGTCTGGGGGATTCAGGTACCCCCCCCCCACGAAAAATTTGTGTGAACTAATTCTCCAAAATGGTAGTTTTATACCATTTCTTTGTCCAAAGTTATAGTGTGACAAATTATTTTACGCAATGTGTATACACTACTGTATTACTTGCAGTAAAATTAATAAATATATTATGTAGGTATGCCCGAGGGGGGGGGGCGATTGCACCCCCCCCCTCTGGATCCGCCACTGATACCGGTGCCAATATATCTCCCATTTTTTTAAAATGACCTTCTTGAAATTCTAGTGGAAACGACTTCGAGGTCAGCTACTCATTGATCAAAAATCTATTAAGTCGGTTGCAAGAGTCCAAATCCCTAAAATTCACTTACTGTAATAAATAAAAAAGGATTTATTCATATACACGGTCGACAATTCGTTTTTAAATCCCACTGGGGATTGTCCACGAGGAGTCAGAAGGAAATATCAACCAGAAGTAGTGAGCGATTTGAAGCTATGAACTGTAACTTTTTGAACAAATCTAAGTTTCAATTCTTTGTAATTTTAAACTGACACTGAAAATGCATGTATTTTCACTAAGGCCAGAGCGAATGCTATATTATTGTTATTAAAAATTTTTCCATCTTGTTTTGTTGTAAGAATGTAAAAATGGAGTTGTCCGTTGGTATGTAAAATAAAAATAAAATAAAATAAAGTCACTGTTTTTTGAACCTTTAGGGGTTTAGTTTGCGGCAACACAGAATAAAGAAGTAGTCCTCTTTTAATCTCTGGCAACACTACTTTGGAGATTACACATTTGGAAAGAATAAAAGCTTTCAAACTAAATAGGCAAAATCTGTAGCGTCGATTTTGATTTTTTATACTGGGGGCTTAATTTGTTCAAATATTTTTTCATAATTTTTCTTTGCATGAAAGTGTCAAATAAAAAATAAAGCAGTGAAAATTCCCTTTGGATTCCGTCCCTGTTACATATTGTTATACATTCCATGAAGTTGACATCATTGCAGTCAAACGAAATAATTCATATTACTCAATCTGTTACTATTGTCTATTCTGCTACTGTACTTCAATCTGATAAAGCTATATATAGTTCAAATATTATTGTTTTATTCATAAAGAAAATGACTCAGCTAATATGCCAGTCAGCACTAGCAATTAAGAAATGTTTCCAGAACCATCCAGATTTCATCAATCATCTTCATATATGATTCATTTAATCCACCCAGAAACCACTATGTTATGTAACCACTATGTTGTCATAATATGAGCTCAACAAAATTAATGTTGACTAGATCTTATCAATCTAGAAATCAGCAATTTTTCACTTATAAACAATAGCGGCAGTTACTACAAGTGCATTTTCAGTAGCAGGCATGGTCTGCCTTACACATTGTTGGTCTCAACAGCAGTATGTTCTGTGGAAAGTATTCTTTGTGGTGTTTATTTCATTTGCCTTTAATTCTGGGTGGCTCGCATCAGCGGAAGAGGATAAAAAGGGGAAAGTGGAACGAAAACAACCTGATAATCCATTTCTGCCTGCTATGATTGTCTTCCACCTTGGTAAGTACATAAAATTTAGTGGTGTATGTGATATTCTTCTATCAGTGACATTTATGATTTTAAAAACGCATAAAATTGTATAGAAAAAAGTCATTTTAATAGCTAACTATTGATATTATTTTATTCCTGATAACTTATTTCTGCTTAATTGTTTTTAATGGTTAGGGTGATGACCACTGAATGACCACCCCCCCCCCCCCAGTTTTTCCTAGTCCATCACAAACTGTATTAAAAGTAACTTTGGTGCCTTATTAAAATGCACTCTGTGACTGATTCAAAAAGAAAGTGTCAATCATCATTTTGTAACACAAACAAAATTAGATGTTTCAAGCAGTTAATTGTTAAGCTTTTCCCACTATGGCGTCTCCCACTAGCATGGTTGGTTGTCATTTGTGATGGTACCTTAATAATTATTGATTGGAACTGTAATATATTACATGTAATTCACAGTTAACATGTTAAGGTACCATTCTGTACTCATTTAAAGATCAAAATCCTAACCAATTGTATATTTAAACAGCCGGTGAATTACTGGTTCACAAATTAGGGTATAACCAGTGAATGACCATTTCGGTCACAAATAAGAAATTATGTGGATACACTATAACCAAAGTTTGACTGCGAGTTAAATCTTACGGTCATTTCCTAGATAAAAAGTGATGTTTCACTAGAATCTATATTTTAACGACCCTGATAGGCTATCGTTATTTTTCACTACAGGGTTTCCAGCTTCGATGCGAGAATCTTGAACAGGGGTTATTCGGTGAAAAGGACGAGGTTTAATACAATTTAAAAATTGTTATATAATATGCGGTCATTTACTGGTACGATGATTTATGTGCAAAAGATTTTATTTTTCGAGACTTTTTTGAACATAATAATATATTAAGTTGTATCATCGGGAAGTACAGGGAAATAGTGGCAATACATTTAAACGATTTCCTACAATGAAGCTTAGTAGTATATTTCCCCATGTCCTAAAGTAGAAAGTCAACCTTAAACGGTCATTCACTGGTGCACTCACCCTATATACCGCAACAGTATAAATTGCCTGTGTTGCAAAATATGAACAAAATCTATACAACCTATTCTAAAAGACAATTAAGGTCAACAACAACCTCTGTTATTTCTAGTATTTGTCCATTTAGGGCTGCACTTTACTTGACGTCCTACACTCATTCGATTGTTTTTTCGATTCGATAGTTTCATTCGATTGTTTCATTCGATATATCGTTTGGTTAGTTAGGTTAGGTTAACCTTACCTAACTAACCAAACGATATATCGAATGAAACAATCGATTAATCGATATATCGATCGATATTTTCATTCGAATGAGTGTAGGACGTCAAGTAAAGTGCAGCCCCATTTAGTAATTAGAAATTCATGTCTTAAAAGATTTCCTATGAAGTAATGTGTTTAATATGTCTATGTAAAATATGTGGCTATGTACTACACAAAAATAAATTTGTTTAACTTAAGATTCTCGAATGAAACTAAGAATACAACTATATAAAACAATGAGAGAACTTTCATGGATAAAATTTGTTAATTCTCATACAATATTACTTGTAAGTACGTACAAAACATATAACATATTATTGCTCAGACAGTTTACAAATTATTTAAACTTTTCTATAACTTATTCTTCATTACCAGTACTTTCACTTTGATCCAACATTTCTTTCGGTGGATACGCCATCTGCCCCAGGAATTCAATAAGTGTTCTCGTTGGTCTGCCTGACATTCCCTTTTTTAGGTACGTAGTTTTACCATCTTCATGCATGGTGCCAAATGAGTCAATGAATGCCCAGTTAGGTTTGCAAGTAAACTGATTAAGCAAAGCCGTCGTAGTTGCTGGTATTCCTCTCCTGAAGTTCTTTGACAGTATCGACAAATCTGCGCAGGTAAAATCTTTCACTTCTCTTTCAAACATATTCCACATTGGAAGTTTCCAAAGTCTGTCCCCGGTGTGAATGGAGGCAGTCTTCAGTAGTTGCCAAAGATGTTCATTTTGCGTATATACTCCATTAGTGGACAAATCAAAGGCGGTTTGCACCTCTTTTGTCATAGTAGCAACAGTTACAACATATTTAGGTCTAAACTGTTGAGCGTAGCAAAGTGTGTCAGCAAGCATCAATGTTCCACCGAAGTCTCTGGGAGAAATTAGCATAGATTTTCCACTGGCAGTTTTGACAATATCACGAGGTCTGAAAGCAGTGCCGCCAGGCATGTTTTCACCGAGTGGTATCAAACCTTTAACGTTTATGGGTAGCCCGAGGTTTGCCAGAGCTTTGAACGTTGCAGCCACTGTCGCGGCACCTCCCATGTCTCCTCGCATGTGTTTCATTTCCTCGCAGCTTTTGATGCACAGGCCTCCACTGTTGAAAGTCAGCCCTTTGCCAATCAAGACGATGGGTGGAACAGCAGGATCACACCCGTTGTACGTCATCTCTAACAAGAACGGGGGTTGAGGAGATCCTCTGGTGTTGGCTATGAAAGCATTCATATTATTTTCTCTTAACCAAGCTTCAGGGCGTAAGCAGACATCGACATTGGTTTTACAAAGTGTTTGAACAACGTTGTGACTAAAAGCCCTCGGTGTTAACAGGTTTGCTGGCATTTCCATCAGTTTACGAGCAAAGTTCTGAGCTTCGGCTTTTTCTAGCCCGATGCGCCATTTCTTCCAGTCGCAATCCCCATACATCATAACATCAGGAATCTTTACTGCCCTCTTCTCGTGGGACCTCAGGTACTGGTTTTCCCACAAGGCCATGAAAACTCCTTCTGCAGCTGATTCAGGATCTTCAAAACTCTCCACAAATATCTTGTTAACATTGAGTGTCTGGAAGTAACGAGCAGCTAAGCCAACAGCTTTTCTAATACTTTCTTTAGAGTCATCCCTCTGCTCTGATTTAACGTAACCTGTATTGTTATTACCAAGTCCGACAACACCAACAACGCTAAAAACGGGCTCCACTTTAGGGAAAACTCTGATTTCACCTAACTTTGGAAGTGGCCCAGACGCTTTTAATAGTTCAACAAGTTTACCATTAACATTGTGATTGAATAAAGCGGCTGCCTTAGTTAAACAAACTGTGCTTCCAGAATATTCATCTTGTGGGTAAGCTCCAAGTATTAGTGCAGACCCATCATTAACCGTTCCTGCACAAGAGAAGCCTCCTGCTTGTTGCATTTCAGAATTCCACGAATTTACTGGACATTCACTCTCAAATGAATAATTCCTAAGCTTTTGATTTCTAAAATAGCATTGGAATGGCTTGGTTATAAGTTTTGTTACCCAGGAAAACATGACTGTAGCCTTTATTATAGGGTATTTTTTAATGTTTGTTAAAATAACGTCTGTGTAAATGCTTTTTTATATAAAATTGAAATAGTATAAAAAAGTTGAATGACTTACTTTCTTTATCCTTCTATAATACTTATTCACTAATAATTTGCTGAACAAAAATTTAGATGTTACAAAAATTAAGCCACAAAACTAAATAAGAATGTTTTGTTACTTTACAATACCAATCACATGTTTTTGATTGTTAATAATTTAATTCAACATGTAATTTTTTCTGGATTGTACTAGAGAAAATACTTAATAATGACAATACCCCCACCGCAGCAAACCTGTCGACTAAGCAAATTTCCATTTGCCCGAATTGATTTTTCAATTAAATCTATTTAAATAACATTTAGGTTAAGCGAGCACCTGGGTTTGATGCACTGTGTGGCTAATAAAGTGGATTTTTTAGTAAAATATTGATAGCTTTAGTATCAAATAAATAAATTTGCCAAGTTTAATTGAAATATATATTCAAGCTAAGAATATAAAGAAATATAAAATATAAACAAGCAAACTAAATTTTTTTCAGTATTGTTCATAAGAATAACATGGGAATTTTATATTTACATAACTAATTTGAAATTTCTCTGTAACCAATAACCGTACAAAAACACTTAGATACATTAAAAAATTATTTGTTTTTTTAAATGGTCAAGAGAGAAATTGAGATTTTTTTTTGTTTTGAGGGTCTAAATAGAGAAAAACCAATTTTTAGCCCATAACCACCCCCCCCCCAGAAACCAATAGGGGAAAAATTGGTTTTCCCAATTTTGACCCTAAATACAGAAAAATTTCACAATTTCTTTCCAAACCATTTTGTAGAGCTTAAAGAAGAAATTATTTAGTATATTGAAGTGTTGTTGTATTCCTAACGGTTACGAAGATAATTAAGGAGAATAAACTGTTGTAGTTAGCTTGTTTATGGATATATTTCAATCAAATTTGTCAATTTTGTTCATTTCATACTAAGCCATCAACATTTCAATGAAAAAAAAAACACATAAAAAACACAGCAAACATAATTACTCATTAAAATTAATATTATTTAAATAGGAAATAAATCTGGCAATTTTAAGGGAATATTTTAGTAGAAATTCAGCCAGGAAAATGGAAATTCCCTTAGGCCAGGCGCACACAGGCGATTTTGAGTCGCGCAACAGTTGCCTGACTAAAATGTTCAACATTGTTTTAAATTGGAGTGCGCACACAAAGGAAACAGTCGCGCAACTGTTGCAACCGATGTTCCCGGACCCAATTCGCCAGCAACTGCTCTGCGACTGAATTGTTGCGGGACTGTCGCTCCAGGTTTGGTATCCATTTAAACAAGTGTAGATGCGCACATATGCAACTAAATTGTCGCTGTGTCGCTCAGTCTCACCCCAGGACTTCAACTAGTCGTGGCCAGAACTGTCACTAGTTGCTCTCTTGTACTGTATTGATCAGCTTGTGGGCTTCACTCACCTTAATTTGTTAATCCAGGACTCGTCAAAATGTAACACACACATACACGCACATAAAAAATCGTCCTTGGATTTACTCCGACGTTTTGCGGGACCAAAGATAACGTCCCGCTTCCTCAGGGAATTAAAACTTTATTTTTCTCACGAACACGAGCTGAACGCCTAACCACGACTGGAAACGTCGGAGTAAATCCAAGGACGATTTTTTATGTGCGTGTATGTGTGTGTTGTGTGTCTTCGTTGTGTTACATTTTGACGAGTCCTGGATTAACAAATTAAGGTGAGTGAAGCCCACAAGCTGATCAATACAGTATAATAAACCTCGCCTAAAACATGTATTTCAAAAATAGTTGCTCTCTTGTTGTGTGAAGTTTTTAGAAAATTACAAGTATGAGTGTGCGTGATGAGGATGTCGATCAATTAATTGATGAAATTGAGAAGAGGCCGCCTTAATATGGGATTATATGGGATCAACGATGAACCCAGTATCTTCTCTTTTTCTTTCGCACGCGAAACTTCAACAACAAAGCACATACTACGGCTGTATCATTGAAATCCGTTCGGAACGCTGTAACGAATGTATGTCCAAGACGTCTCAAGACTAGATTCACGACTAAAAAGTTGCCTGTGTGCGCACTCCAGCTCAACTGTCGCTAGACTTCAGGGTCTCCGAGTGGGTTGCGCAACAGTCCCCGAATTAGTCGGGCAACTGTTGCTCGACTCAAAATCGCCTGTGTGCGCCTGGCCTTAGTCTGCAGGTTTGCTGCGGCGGGGGTATTTGTAGTTAGATTTTCATTTTTCTTAATATGGTGGTTATATAATGTGTTTAGACTTAAACTTAATAATTGGCTAGTTAGAATTTTTAATTAGGTATTGCGTAATTTTTTCTTTAGATAGGAGGCCTACTTGAAAAACACCCCATTACCTCAAAAATACTTTATAGAAGGATCATAAAAACAGGTGTTGGGGTAGTATAATCAATCTATTCAGAATATTTGGTAAAACTATTTAAAAAATTGTTTTTATAAAAAAATTGTTTTTATGTACCTATTGAGAATTGATTTTTTTAGCAATTAGGTATCGGGAATAAATTTTTTTCAGGTATCACCATCAATAAATTTTGGTATCAACACATCACTATTTGAGATGGGGATGCCCCCTGTGCTTATTAATTGGAATGTGATGATATAGCTGTGTAGCTTTGTTGCTGACTGAGACCAGCTGTTTCATTAGTCACTAAACAGGACCATTTTTATTGAAAGACCAATATATACCGAACATTGAATGCTCTTCTTTGGTTTGCTAATGTTTCTGAACAGGGTTAGGATCGGAACATTTTTCTATATGTTTACATAGAATTTATATTTTAAAAGTCATGTTTTTTAATGATATAATTCCATTTTTCAGATCATACACTATGGCCTTTTACAATGGAAATAATGCAGCACCCTCTAAATCGTACTGGGTAAGTCCCTATACGACACATAAGTTCAGTTTGTTCACCACAATTATAGTCCATTCACAAAATTTAGGCGGTTTGAGGGGAAGTTGTCCCCCTCCTTTTCTGCTTAATGTTTGCAGCTGATTAACCTTTTGACAAACCTCATCTATTTTGAGCTTTTTTTTAAAGTAGGATCAAAAGTGAAGGGGACTGCAGGTCTTCACCTAAAACCGTAAAAATTTGTGAGCGGAATAATTAATTGTTTGAACATTGCTTGAATATTTGACTGAATGAAACAGTCATGGACAAAGATTTTCATGGACTTAGATTATTTTGTTTGTGTCCTTTATTATTCTCAAGTAGCTTACCATGACTTTTATTCATGCAATTTAAACATTATTTTTCAAGCAAATATTTGTATTATTCAATTGTAGATTGAATTTGCATTACAGTAGTCAAGTTGAGCATGATCAAATTCCAGTTTTGCTTGGAAGTACGGATTTAAAGTATTTTTAAATTACTCACTCTCCTCATTTAAATAAGTTTAGAGTCCTTTTTCAAAATTATTTAGGAGGGAGGCGCTACCCTCTCCTTGTCCCCTCTCATCTGAATTCCGCCAGTGGATTATACAGTAGGATCAATCTCATCTAATCAATCCCAACAAGGAAAAAACAACAACAAAAACAAGGAAACAAAACAACCTTTCTAACAAGAAATGTTAATTTAAAACAAAATTTTGTCCAAAAAAGCATAGGTGATATTTTTGTAGTTTACTGACAAAAACACTTAAGGATACACTAAAAAGATTAATCCCGTGTGTTTTGTGCCTAGGAAACATCTTTTTTGTTGAATGGATGGTCCTTTAAAATTGTTTCAGCAATAAAAGAAGCTGGAAAATATTTTATTTATTCTAGTTAGGTATTGAAACAGATTTTTTACATATTGCCATAGACTAACCATATTGCGTAGAGGATTCATATCTTCCTAAATCCACAATAGAGCAAAATATCAAATAATGTCTCACTCCAATAAAGTGTAAGTGAGCAGTAGACCTACTGGACCCAGCTGTCCTTATGATCATTGGTTTTTAAATAAATAATGGTCCTGATTAATGAAACAGGTGGTCCTAGTCAGTAACAAAGCTACACAAGGCAACAAACCTCATTCTACACTCATCCTTTACTCATATTTGGGTTAAAATATGCACCTAGGTGGCGTCCCCATGTTAAATGATAATGATAATAATTATTATGTCTTATTATTCCACAAAATGTTTCAGCGTGAAACACCAGATAAAAGACAAAGTGGGAAGACTTTTCAACATGTACCCGGATGTGTATGACATTCTAGAGGAGTTGGACCAAAAGTGGTACAAGATCGGTGGCTTGAGCGCTGACTCTGACATCCGGCGGGTAGAAGAAACCACAGACCTCTTTGACATCGACAAGTTCTTCAACGGCTTTGAGACGAAACCTGGGAACAAGACTGAGCAAATGTTGAGGTATGTAAAAATTTTAGACACTTTTTTAGGTAGACATTTGTTAGAGGTTACGAGACTTCAGATGAATCACATTGCCTAATATAAAGATCGTAATCACATTGATAATATTATTTGGCTGTATCGTAACCAAATACTTAAAAAGGAATGATGAGTTAAAAATTTGTTGTTACTGTACATTCTTGTTTGTTTTTAAATTAAAAATGTAGTTCTCACTTTTAAAATCCTTGGAGTTTCAATAGCTGCACTCCAACCCGTCCATGTTATTCTCATACAGTAGTAATTCCAAAACTATTTCAATACCATATGTCAAGGTAATTTTTCATAACAAGTCAATCTGATATTTTATGAAATTATTTTTATATCCATCTCTAATTTTTTAGGGTTTTTTTAAAAGATTGGAGATAATTAATTTCTTTTTATGTTGTAGTATTCAATTTCTATACCAACAAGCCCTGACTTTTAGCTTTAATCCTGAGCGTTTATAGGTAGATAACCAAAACAGAAAATGTTATTTGGTTGGAGTGTTAACTATCAATATGATAAATCACAGAACAGAAACGTAATGGATCATAAACAAATTTCAATACTTTCCTGTTAAAGGGAACATTCATTATCATCGATGATTTTTTCGATATATCGATATTTTTATTTCCCGATCCATTACAAATTGACAACAACTAACTGATCTAGTTTAGGCTAAAATAGTCTAAGTTAACCTAAAATAACCAACCAAACTTGCTGGACCATTTAAAAATCCCGTTTGGGTTTGATAATAGAAAAGACAAGTTAAACACGGAATTTTTAAATGTTATAGCAAGTTTGGTTAGTTATGTTAGGTTAATTTTTTTTAGAACAGTTTCATTTCATTATTGTTTGTTGATACTGAACAATATTTATCGTAGTTGTCAGCTGATATGTTTCAATTTGTTAATATCGATACTAGCTGTTACCCACGGGCTTCTCCCCGTTAAACTTCATAAAACTATTGATTGGTTAAGTTAACCTTAAATAAACAAAATACAGTAAAGCAAACAAATAATCGTACCTGATTTTAATAAGACAATAAATTTAAAGAATAACAAACAAATAAGTACAGATGAGGTAATTTTAACATTATTTATATGGAAAGTTCCCTTTAGAAAGGAATTACGACCTTCAAGGGAAATTTATGAAATAATGGATGGTTTTGCGCAAGGTTTCTCGTCATGACGAACATTTTAAGTATATGGTTTATGGAGGTGTAACTTGTAGTTTTCTCAAAAGTTCATGGGTACTTTTGGCTTTATATATAGATATCGAGAAAAAATCATCGATAATAATGAATGTTCCCTTTAACAGGAAAGTACCCAAATTTCATAACTGGCTCGGACCATATACTAATAAGAATAACATATGGTTTTACAGTTCCATTGATAACGTTTACTTTCAAGCCAGTGATATAATTTGTTTATGTTTATGATCCATACAGTTTCTGTTCTAACACTTGTATGATAAATAATGTGATTTCAGATTAAGTGAACGAGCCAAAGTACCTCTCGAGAATATTCTTTACTACGATACAAACAAATTGGACTTGGACGATATGAAGGCAATAAATGTTACGGGAGTGTGGGTCAACCTGAGTGGTGGCCTCACTTATGCTCATCTGGAGCAGGGCTTTAAGGTCTTCAGAGAGCAAAAAAGTAACACAGCTACAGCAAAACCATAAGGACAACTAAACTGATTACTTTTTTACTAATTCAATCCATTTATACTGGGTTTTGTACATAAATCAAAAATAAGATGCATTTAATATACTATGTTTTATTTATTTACAGTTTTGTGTACCGTATTTAGTAGTTTTGTAGTTTAAGTATTATAGCGTTCAACTTGTCCATTTTGTTTGGGATTGTATGGAGTAATCCTACTGGTTGCAATGCCACAAAGGTCATGAGCCAAGTTAGCAATTATTGAACTTGAATCCCCTCTATCAGAATGCTTTCATAGTTATATAAGTGTATAGAAAAAGTATTGTTTTTGTCAAAATGTTTGAGTTTTGGATGGATATATCCATTTTTTCCCCTCAATGCAAAAAAGTGGTTTTCATACTGATTTCTGTCGTGTCTGTGTTTGTATGTGTACAGAGCTACAGACTACACCTGTTGTCCGATTTTGATTACATTTGGTATGGGTACTAACCCCCAGGTGTTTTTCATTTTTTTAGAATTTTGATTTTTTTTGTGTTTGTCGCATAAAATTACGGGAAAAATATAATTTTTCTCCAAAATGGCTTAAACGATTTTGATTACTATTGTCGGGACCACATAAGTTTGCAGTTGTTGAGGGAGGAGCCTATTTACCATATGGTTTTCAAATGAACCAATGAGAACGGTGTGGTGTTGCCAAATCTAACAGTACCAGCTGATTTAAAAATATAGCTTTGTATATTTTTATTAGTGTTGTCAATGGGTGATGTGGCAACGTCGCACTAGCCTCGTCTTGTGATTGGCTGCCACCAACTGCAAACTTATGTGGTCCCGACAATATATGTTATATTCCTCTCCTTTTAACGTTTCACAAAACGGTACAACCCCCATTGCTGTAAAAGTTATTGTTCAAATTTTATTGTAAATTTATGTGATTTTCCCCATTAAACATTACAGATACTCCCACCGTTTACCCATGATAAAGGTGGTTGACAAGCCAATGGGAGAAAGTATGTGTCAGATATCTGATACCAATTATTTTTGTTGTTCTGACCCAAGAGGTCATAAACGCCATCTGTTCAAACTCATGTGTCCGTTGTGTAAAGCATATATTATAAAAAAAAGTTAGTAGTACCAGGGTACCAAGCCTAATTAAGTTCTAGTTCGGTTAAACCGATGTGCTGATAAAAATTGTCCGGTTAAAAAGATGTAATTTCCGCCGGGTGTAGTCCGGTTAAACCGATGTCCGGTTAAAAGGTGTCCGGATAAGAGGGAGTCTACTGTACATATATGAATTTCAACGGATGGTGTTTTTGGCCTCTGGGGACCTCAAAATGAAAAAGTAAATCGGTCCTGGGTCTAGGTCTTACCGTGACATACGGTTATAGCTTATTCCCTATATGGGAAATTCGCAAAAATTTTGCCATTAGGGGTAGTGGGGGTGGGTGGGGTATAGCTCAAAATTTTCAATTAGGGTGTATGGTCAAGTTTGGCATCATTTTACAGGTCTTAACAAAATTAAACAATTAACATAAAGAAAATAGAAATCGGAATACTAATAACAAAATGACATTTAAACATTATACTTTTAATAACCATTGTTTTAGTCATTTTTACCCGCCATTTTGTTATTAGTGGTCCCATTTCTATTTTCTTTATGTTAATTGTTTAGTTTTGCTAAGTCCTGTAAAATAATAAAAAACTCAACTATACTTACCATTTGAAAATTTTGAGCTACCTCCCACCCCGCCCTAGCACTTAGGCATAATTTTCAAAATTGACCCTAATTATTGTAGCCCCTTATATCTAAAAAGGTTGCTGCAAACCGATTTCAAATATGTTAAAAAATTAAGGGGGGAACAAGTTAATTGATTGTTGGGATTTTTTTCAATTTTCCCACTGCAGTTGTGATTTTTTACTTTACACTTTACACAACTGCCATTAGAGCGTCGTCAATGAGTGGAAACTGGAAACCTTGTTTGTAAGCTATTGGCGGTGATTATTTAAAATATGTCAGTTTCCCAGCCCTATACAACACTGATTCAAGGTCTTTTTCCCGGTTATCAAAACTCAAGAACAATTTGATCAACAAAGAATCTCCAGTTCCTGACATGGATGATCCCGAGTTATTTAATTTTTATTTAAGGTTACACATAATTGCACTTTCGATTAATTAAATCCGTTATGTAGGGAAAAACGTTTTAATCTCACTTGATTTGGATTTGCTTTCAAAACGTGATCGGGAATGGTTGCGGTATTTTTAAACATATCAGTGACATCTAGAAAAAATAATCTTGATCCAGCAGCTGTTCGTTATTTCTTAGATGACGTATATGATAAACATTAGAACACTTGACAAAAATTGCACAAAATTGGGGTTTTTGAACGTCCATAATTTTTTAAATAAGTAGTGAGGCCATATTTTAATGGATAAAGACACTCTCGCCAATCCAGTGGACACATTAAAATGATTTGAAAATTGATAGATACTCTCATTTTTTGCGTAAAATGCCTTCTGAGCCGTGACAGACAGACAGAAATTGAGATAAGACTTGTTTCGGATTATTTAAAACGTAAAAATAACCTAAATATATATAATTCTGAGCAATATACAGACAAAACTCTAATTTTATTTATATAGTTATGCATTCTCATAAAATTTTAAAACAAAAACATGCATCGACTTAATCTATGCTAAAAAATGCAACAAAAGTTTCACACAGTTATTTCACCTTCCCTAAGAGGGAAAAGTGTCTACAGTGACAAAGACTGACAATTGGCCACTTTCATCAACAAGTTTCTTCAATTTTTCGATATTGAAAACAGCTGCATTAGTCTCCATGGACTCATCATCCTCATATGGCAAGACTTCGATCATAGATTTAAACAGAGTTTGCTGACCACACTTGTACTTTACTATCACGTAGTACTCAACACTAGATTTCTCACACTTAACATGTCTAAAGCTATGATAAAGTTTGTTTCCTTTCTTCCAAAGTTTAAAAATTAAATATTGTTTTCCAACTAGCTGATTGTAATACTCAGATTTCCAATCGTCTAGGAATCTGTTGATTACCAAGCATGTAGTGACTTTTAGCTGATATTTAGCAAAGTAAAAGCTATGGTTGTTGATGTGTTCAAACCACTCGATGACGGCTCCAGACCATTGACAGTTGGTAACTCTACACTTTATCTGTCTGTAAACACAGTACTTGGAGTGCATATCCAAGATGGTAAAAGCCCGACACATTCCATTAGGACAGAGCTGTGGCAACACTGACAGCAGCTCCTCCAAGACCCTGGGAGGGACGTCACTGAACGGTCGGCAACACACATGGCACTTGGCAGCATTGTTCCTACACTGGCCACAAGTTGCGTGTCCGTTGACACACAACACAACTGGTGACCTGACCAACTCCAGGCACACTGGGCATTGAGCGATGCTCTCTACCCGATCCATATACACTTGTACTTCTTCATCATCCTGGAACATAGTCATTCAGAAAATACTAGTTACGACCTTCGACATAAAAAACAAAGCTCAACAAACTAATGTTTGTGTGTAATAAAATCTAAACACACCGTTAGTAGAGCAGTTGCTTAAGGGCAGAACTTATTGGAGAATATATATGTGTTTGTTATTGTAACAAATCTGTATATCAATCCAAAAGTATTTATGGATTTTTAGAGGACTACACACCTCCATACACCTACTTCTAAAAATATTTGTCTTGACAAGAAACCTAGCAGAAAACTGTTAATATTTTTATAAATTGCCATGTAAGGTCCCAATCCCTTTCAAAGGGAATTTTCCATGTGCCATACATTATGTGACAGATAAATCAGCTATGCATATTTAGGCTATATTTTATTCTTTTAATTTATTACTTCATTTTAATCATGAATCAGGAGTTCCCATTATTTTTACTATTCTGTTTGGTTTATTTCAGATTAACTTTACCCAAATCAAGTTATTTTCACAATAAATAAATATAGAACTATATGAATGTAATATGTTGGAATAGTCCCAGTCCGTAGTAGACCGTAGCAAGAGCTCATTGTTAAAATTCCAATGAAAAAAATTAGGCGGTTTCAGGGGAAGCAATTCTATATCCCCTCATGGTAAGACCTGGACCCATTACCTATACTTTTTGTTTTGATGTCCCCATAGAGGCCAAAAACACCTTCCATTGAAATTCATATATATTTTTTTTATGTCCATTAGACTTATTTCGTCAAAATTTGTTACAAACATGTAAATCAACGTTTATTCTAACAAGTTCGCAAACCGGCATCATCGGTCCAAGAGAAGGGGGTTTTATGATGAAAATTGGGTTCTCTAATTTTTGACCATCAAAACATAAAATTTCCAAATTTCTCTTTAGACCTCTTTAAAGAGCTTACAAAAAACAAATATAATTTAATATATCAAAGTGTTTTTTGTACGGTTACCAGAAAATGAAAAAAAAATTAAAATTCTCATGTTATTCTTATGGAGAATATTGTAAAATGTTGTAGTTTGCTTGTTTATAGATATAATCTGATCAAACTTTGCAAATTTATTTATTTTATACTAAACTATTAATAATTTACTAAAATCACACTTTTATTATTAATTAGTTTCTTTGTAGCAGCAAACCTAAGGACCGTACTAGTTAAACCCAATTTTATTTAAATAAATTTTATTGAAAATCAATTCAGATGAATGAAAATTCGCTTAGTCGGCAGGTTTGCTGGGGGGTATTTAATATACATACTTTCTTTAACAACAGATGTAAAGTAATATGTTAAATAACCTTACACTTACCATGTTTTAATATCCTAAAAACTTAACATGCTACACAATGCTCTCTCTTGTCACAACTTGTCTACAGTTTGACCAAGCAATTGAAGCAATTCCTTTCCATTTCCTTCTTCTTCCTATTGGCAAGCTCTGACAAGCTTATTATCATGTGTCCAGGATAAGGACAACAGGAACAGATAACAAGATGGTATGTTTATTTTTTGCCTTGACTAATACCAACTGTTGAATACGGAAGGAATAGGTAAGTTACTAAACTTGAATAAATTATTAGTCTATTAGTTACTTATAATATAGAATATTGTAGTTGTTGCAAATAACGTACCAAAAGAAGTTTGTAATTAATTGTTATTGAGACATACTTTATATGTATTATTTCTAGTACAGTACACAATTTTACTAAAAACTAAACGCTTGCAATTTTATTCATACTTTCCAAGATACAGAAACTGACTTCTACATAATATTAAAGAATACAACCTTTTATACAAGCAAATTTAAAACGTAAGTTTACAAAACTAAATACTGGTAGTCATAATAAATTCAGTTGATCAAATTTTAATGAAAGATATGACAATGATAACGAGTAACTTAGTAACTGTTGATTGGCTAGCTTTTTAAGACTTGACGACAATTTGGTTTGAAATATTTATACAAGTTTACCCTAAACATACGACTTAGAGTAAGTTGTTGTATTAGTGCAATATTTCTGCAGTGGTAAGGGGAAAGTCCATCAACAACCGGTCAGCATTATTTTTTAAACAATTTTCTCACTTTACAGTGTGAGGTTTTCTTCTACCTTCTCATAGAGGGCACCAGCCTACAGTACATAAGAGATAACTAAAGCAGGGTGAGAACGGATCTATTTAAATATTGTACCGTAGATTACTTTTTTATTTTTTTACATAATATTTTTCACATGTCTATAATCAGTCATAATCACTTTAGTGTGACTATATGATTGAGATTTTGCTGTTTATATATTTTGTTCTTATTATGTTACTAAAAGTTGTAGTTTTGCTCGATTTCAAGCAACAGGTTATCTAGTCATTAATTAATTCATAGCCCATTATTTCATTAATCCTGAGTCTGGAAACAATCTTTTCCATGTTTGTTTCTAGTTTGCATGTTGTTATTGGAGATTCCTATGGAAATAGCTTATTCCCTATATGGGAATTTATTTATTTGACGGTAACAACCATTTACAATAATATGCTATAATATGCTAAAAATTCTAATAAAACAAAACATATGAAAAATTTAATGGCTAACATTGGTATGGTACGTTAACATCATGACATATTTTTACAATAGATAATAATAAATGTATGTATAGTGTTATAGTACATGCTTAACTACACAAAAGATAGACATTTGCTTAATGGCTACAATATGAAAATTTAACAAAGTAATGATTGCAATACATATAACAAGACAGACAAAATAATTGAGAATTTACAACAATGACATTAATAACACAGCCATAGTGATACATGCAATAGTGTTGAACAAAACAAAAGAGAAAAACATTGAGAAAGCAACTGACATTATAAATAACTAAATACATGTCACCAGTAACTAGCATTTCCACAACAGCTCATTTACAGTGACTTTGAAAGACTTATGACTAGAATTGAAGAAGTCAACTAGTGGTGCAACATTCCCTAGTCTTTTGGATGCGGACCATAGTGCGAGTTTTGCGCATAGTTTGTACTGGAGTGCTGTCTACTAAAGAGGTCCCTGGATCTATTTACTTTTGGTAGGTACGTGGAAGTTTATCCTACTGAGCAGTTCACTAATCCACCAGTCCATTTAAAATCTTGAAAAGGAACAATACATCCTGAGTTTCACATCTGGACAACAAAGTTGGTAGGTTAATCTGAGCAGCCAAAACATCCAAGGGAACTTCCATGAAGGAAGGCAAATCCAAGTCTGAGTCCAGCCAATCGTAGAAATCTATTCTGGATCTTCTGGAGGCTATCACCAAAGGGTAGACTGATGGGGTGCCCAGACTACAGATGAGTATTCCAGCAAAGGCCTTACATTGCAGCAGTATAGGGTTCTAAGTGTCTGAAGTTGGGAAAGATGTCTCGATGAGCGTACCAGGAGTCCCAACGCACGGTTAGCCTGTAGGCAAATCCTATGCTTACATGTGCTTCAGCACTGAGGGATGGCATCCATACAACTCCAAGGTTCCTTAATTGTCAAGGGCCTATCCAGGGTAGTTCCATTAACATTGAAGTTGAATTTAAGTGGAGAAAGGGATTCTGTGAAAGCAGAAACTGAAAGACTTCTTAAGATTGGAATATTGCCAAAACATGTCGACACATAAATTGGCACATTTATTTATACAAGGTACGGTAAGCCGGCCACAGGAACAATGAGAACTACAACAAAGTTCAGTGTACGGAGAACTCACAAATTTTACAGTCCCGACAAGAGGTACCTTTTCTTATCTTATGGAGAAATAACATAGGGCCGACAAGAGGTCCCTTTTCTGAAATGTGATTTTTACGACATGCTTAAATAAAACAATTATTTAAATGAAAACTACCGGGAGTTAAGACGAACATTTGTTTTGCCTCCAAAGAGGACATTATAAGCTTTCTTTTGATACAAAAATCGCGCGTTTCTTATATACGAAAAAAACTGTTTTTATGCGTACCGGTATTAGAAATTTTCAAAATGGGTTTTCTAAAAATGACCCTTTTCAAAAAGCGTAAATGCATGAGACTTGCACCAAGTGATTCGGAGTTTAATAAGGAATTCAAATATATACATAACTCAAAATCGAAAATACCCGACAAGAGGTCCCTATTCGCTTTCCACATCACCTATAGCATATGTTTTATCTATGCCTTTAGTCCCCGTTCCCGTCGACACAACCATAGATCTTTAATAACTCCGAGTTCACGAATACTAGAAAAATACGTAGAGTTATTACGGAAAAATCTCTCTCCAAAAATGGACACAACTTGTGCAGCAAAGTCACCTTAAATTTTGTTAGTTTGTTCCATAGATAAAACATGTTGTTCCGAGACCGAGGTCTCACTCTCAATCCTCCTCAATCCTCTTAGTCCTAATTTCATTTCAATCCGATCCGAACCTCGTTTTAATTTCCAATTGCATTTCCCAATCCCAAATAAAATCTCCTCTCCTTGTCTTTCTCTCTCTCTCACTCCTTTACAGGGTTGTGGTTCTTTAATTATACACACGTCTAACATTTTGTATTACAGTAAACTAATTTTCATGCATTATAAAGTTAAAATGTCTCTACAATTGAGTTTGTAGATTATTATTACTTTGCTTTGTATTTTAATGGGGTTTCTACAAAGCTGTGTCATAGTTATTTAAGTGCTGATGATGTCGATGACAGTGGTGGTTTGACACTTGGGTTGGGAACTGCAGAAGAAACCTCTCGGTGGTTACCAATTTAGAAGAACTTTACAAATTGTCAGTACTACTTAGCATCTGTGTTTTGATAAAGGTAAGTCATACAAATTATTTTCAGTTGAGTCAACAATTAAGTAGGCTAAACTTAGTCGGTATGCGCTTAAGTTTATATGAGACCTAAACTTAGGCCTAATTGGCTTGCATACGCATTGACAATTGGCATAAGTTAGTTGGGGGAAATAGGTTTTAATCACTTTTTCACACACTAAATAGCGTGATATAAGTTAGTCTAGGCAATTCAAACTCCAAATAACTTACCCCTACACATATTTTATAAGTTAGGCCTAAGTTGCTGATAAGGCTAGCCCTATTTGATTATAATGTTGCCACAGAGCAATGTGACCTCAAAACAAGAGTGAAGCTTTTCTTCTCTTCAAGGCTATTGCAGACCCATGATAGTACCTCTAGCTAAAAGCTAAGGAGCTTTCACCCTAGTAGGCCTACGTTAGAACTTATGTGTTTAAAGCTTAACACATATGGAATAACTTTGTAAATGATTTTATCGTACCTTGATTGCAATTAGCCTAACTTATGTTGTTCCCTCATGAAATACATACAATTTACTTCAATTATCTACAATTACACTCAATTTAATTGAGACTCTGGGCTATTCAGCGCTGCGAATCCTGTTGTAACTTAGCCCACTTATAACTTGCCAGTACTCAATAAGTTATGGCCGAAGAGCAGATCTCGTTGGCTGTGTTAGTTATCTTGTTTTAGGAAACATAATCCTGGATACAGCTTTTTAATAAGGAAGATTAACTGAAGTTATATGTAATTAATGGGGGTTGTGCCTAGTTGTCCCATTCACACTTGTCTTGGCACCTACTATTAGCTAATCAAACGAACCAAGTTAACACCCCCTACCTTAATACAAATCAATTCAGTTACAGCGACATATTTAATTATTTTCTACTTTATTTTGGAAGGCGATAACTTAGTGTTGTTTTTAAACAATTAAATCCATAATTTTAAAATGTACGGTATGAGGCTAATTACAACAGATTTAATTACAACTGCTATAGACTATAGACAATGTTCTTTATTTACATTCGTAGGAGAATAGTAGGCCTACATGCGTAAAATAAAATTTAGTTTCAATCTTTCATATACCATAGGCCTACTGTACTTAAACGACTCTATGCAAATATGACGTGTTGATTGTTAACAGGTTTTGAGGTACAAATAGCAGGTAAGTTAGTTACAAATGTTACCACGTGCTGTGAAACAGGAATCGACAAAAATAATCCTGCACGAGTCACTAGCTAAATCACAAAACTTAAACTAAACTTAACAAAACAATTAGGCCTAAACAAGCCTACTTAGAATTTTTCCCGTACATTTACAGCACTATATTACACTTAAATCAGGGGAGACTTGTGCTATGACGATTTGGAAGATTTAAATTTGCAGCGATATGCAGTAAAAGTTTAAAACAGCGGCTTGTGCTAGCTGGAATAAATGTTCGTGATTGGATTTCTTTTTCAATTGTTGACCACAATGCAATTAGACTACATATTTTATCCTTTCAGGATATAAATTATAGTGTATCGATAAAATTAAAATTTGCCCCAGCTTGCACCGCAAATTGTAATTTTTATACGTGATGCATAACAAAAGCGATCCCACAAGTCGACTTGCACAGACACAGAGAGAGTGAGAACAGGGCCTGGCTTCTTGCTTACACTTCGACTCCGCCGACGAATCACAGGCCTATTTCTGCGGTGTGATTGGACGGTTGTGGTCAGCTGACGGTTGCGGTTTTGCTTGGAGATTTGCACTTGAAATTCAAATTCAGTACAAGAGGTAACAGATAAAATTTAGCCTAATATATACATGCTTTTTAGATATGAAGATTCATAAATAATTATGCCTAAGTTACTAATTTATTATTCTATAGGAGTTTATTAAGCGAATTAACCAACTGATTAAAAGGAAATTAAGGTAGGTAAATTGCTTTACAAAAGTTTTCAAAACCTTACATAAGCTAACTTATAAATAAAAAAAAAATATTTTTCAGGGTGAAAGATGATTGAGTTGACCGTAAAAACACTTGATTCCAAGAACCACGCCTTCTCAGTTCCTGACGATGTAAGTATAGCCTTTTATAATCCTTATTATATTCAAGTAACCTACCTATCTCATGGAGATCCTTATAATTTATAGGCCTAGGTGTTCGACAAAAAAATTAACAAAAAACTGCTTATAGATTTTGTTAGGCGACGTTATAGGCTAATAATATTAGGTAGGTTGAAAATATCATAAGCGTTTTGGTGAGCTTTTATTGAAATGAATTTATCGAGTGTACTAAACAATATTATCATTCTTTAAAGCCTTTTGTAATGTTGCCTAAAGTAAGAAAATGCCAACCGTGGAAAATGATATCAATGTTGCCGTGATAGTGGGAGAGTAGCCTATCATTAAACAGGGTTGTAGATGCTACAGTCGCATGAGATAATCTCGGGTAATCGCTATCGCATGTTAGACAATCAGACACAAAAAATTCCTGATCTAGGGCATAACTTTAGCCTATCTACTGAGATTTCCTGGATTGTGGTATTTTTATGACCTGTGTAGAGTTTTGTTTATAGGCTAAGTTACTCAAATGTTTTGTAGGACTTGTTACTTCTGAGCTGAATTGTGATTATCCTAATCTTTGAGCATAATTATTATTCTACCCTAGAGTGGCTTGTAGATGAAAATCAGCTTAAAATAACAAGTTAACCAGTGAAGTTGTTTTTTATCCTACCTTAAACTAATCCCTTGACGTGCGATTGATGTAGGCTCAATGTCATAAACTAACCTTAAACACAGTAGACCTACCTATTACATTTTAGTTTTATACTTAAAAAACGTGTGGTGCAGTGCAAGTATCTTTACTTATTCATCTATTTTACATTCCAACGTACAGCTCTATTTTGACCCACATAGGCCTACCTTAAATTTAAAATTTTTTAATTGCACAGGTTTGCAGTTACAAATTTTAACTTACATAGGCTGCAAATACTGAAATATTTTAGTGAAATTTGAAATCCAAAAGGTTTTTGAAATTCGCTCAGTCTGCAGGTTTGCTGGGTAAGGGGTATTTTATTGATGTGGAAATGATGACTAATCTTGCTCTTGTTTGTTGATATTGCAGTTAACAGTGAAACAACTCAAAGAACGGATTGCTGACTCTGTGAACATTCCAGCGGAATCTCAACGTCTAATTTACTGCGGAAGAGTTTTACAAGATGATAAAAACCTCAGCGAATATGGTTACTGTAGTCTTTGACTATTACTAACTATAGGATTTTTAATCTCTACATAGGCCTAAGGATTACTATTTCTCTTAAAGTATACGTTAAGGCTTTATCTAAGCTTACACGTTTTTTAGGTTTTAATTTTAAGTTTGACAGCTCTTTTACCTTGCATTTCCCTATGCTCATGGGTTTCGGACATGTGCGTGGAGAATCTATCAAGTCATCTAACAAAGGGTAATTGGTACAATGCAAGAATGAACAGTAGGCTACTGAAAGATGTGACAGAACCAATGGTCACATGAATAGGGTGTGTTGCTAACTAAGTAGCCTAGCTATAATCTCTTGGACTCTTGGTACAAGAATACTGTACTTAAAACAGTTTGAAAGAGATGGGAACAGAATAGTTTAAGTTACCTGGCATCGTCAAATGATCCTTATTTTTATTATTAGCCTACACTACTACAGTGGAACCTTGATCAGAAGACCCTCGATAACAAGTCACCCTTGATAACAAGTGTCATTTTAAAATCCCCTCAAAATTATTTTACCCCTAATCACATGTTATTACAAACCTCGATAAGAAGTCAACCTTATGATAACAAGTCTTCTTTTACAATCCTCATGAGAGTCTTGTTATCAAGGTTCTACTGTATATAGTTTCGGACATCTTTAAAGTCCATTATCAGGTGACAAAAACATCTGGTCATCTGATGAGGACACTTGGATGGAAACTATATAGTAGTGTACTGTATTAAAAACAAGGATCACTTGCCAAAGACAGGTAACTTAAACCATTTTGCTTAAATTTAGTGACCCAGAGGCTACTACATCATTAGATTAGGTCCACTTTCCCTTAAAAGTGTATGTGATTGTTCCATGTAAAATGACACTATAGTAAAATCCGAAAACTTAGTATGGTATATAATTAAAATTATTGTTTTACAATTCACAGACGTGAACGGAAAGGTGATCCATCTGGTGCAGCGAGCTCCACCTTCCAGCAATGGTAGTGGTCCTGATCAAGGTCCCACCACACAGGCTGGCAACGGCGCAGGAGGCCGGCGCTCACAGCAGTGGCGCACGCTGTTTGCTCCTCCGAGAGGCAACCCGGCCATGTATGTGGGGGCCATGGCTTTTCCTGCAGAGTTCATGGATGCTACTGGTAAGTCAAACAAATTACATAAACAGCTAATTGTAGTTGCCTACATTTGATTATCATAGCTTATCCCTGTATATTAAAGTTGTTAGCAGTTTTTGAATAAAAGTGAACATAATGGAAATTTCAGTCACTGGCAGAATGCGATTAAATGATTTCAGTCAGTGATTTCTGTTGAGTATGACAACTTTTTAACCAAGTCAATAGGACGACTTATTGTAAGCTGTAACATCTCATTAATAAAAAAGAATTGGGCTGTAGCATGGCTCAATATAAACATATTAAAGAAAAAAAGTTTTAGTCTATATACCTAGATGGGATGTTTACTTCTGTATCAAAGAATCTATGCCGCATTACAGTCAACACTCTGTCCTGTCTATGTTCTGTCTGATTCCACGGTCCTTACTGTAAACAGCAGTAGTTATTGAGTTGGATAAATTGATTACCAAAAATTTCTTACGATATTGTAATACCAATTATAACCATTTAGGCTATTACCATGTGCTTCATTTCATAAATCGTCAATTGAATTTTTAACACCTAACTATGTAGCATTTAAACATAAGTAATACAGGTAAGCCATAAAATATTGATTTTCTAAAAAATATTCGGGCACTATTACATACATCTATACACAGCAGTTTCTTAAAGCTGTTGTTTGACAATATCACCTTTTTTCAGCATTACTGGTCTGTGTTAGACTACTAGCATATTGAAAAAAAATTATTTATTTTTGACTCTGAGTTCTGACTGATGTCAACTCCAGGTTGAAAAGTTTGGTTGTTATCAAAATATACAGGGCTATTAAAAATATGGACCCAATTCCATGACTTTGTATCTAAAAAAGAAAAAAAAACGGATAGGCATAAACTTTACACCATTATAGAGAGGAAATTTCAAAGTTTTTTGACCACAGTTCCGGAAATGGATGTGAAAATTATCACAACAATTGGCAGCCATTTTGTAATATTACGGACCTTTTTGTAATCAGTTGTTTATCAGATTGTTGTTAAGTCTGTTGTTAGTAAGATGCCTACCATGCAACATAAGATTTTCTGTGTGACAGAGTTTGCAAAAACTGAGCCTCTTATTACAGTGCAGCGGGTTTTTCGCATCAAATTCGGTATTCAACCCCAAAGACTAGAAAAATGAAAACTCGTTGGTTTAGGCAATTTCATGAAATTGGTGACACAAGAGATGCTGCCTGGTGCGTGGGGTGAATTAGGTTATCACTTAGATGTTTGCCATGCAGCACAGGGAGACACATTGTGCATTTTGTAGTCAGTGTAAATAAAAGTTTGAAATGTTCTCTTTCTAACGGTGTGAAACTTAGAAAGAGCTATGTTCTTTCCAATTTATACTTTTCGAGATACAAAGTCCCAAATTGGGTCCAAAATTTTGAATAGCCCTGTATAATTAAATGTTTAACATGTCTGGATCTTAACATTAGTTAGCTACATTTTAGTTTAAAATTGAAAAATAAATTTTTAATTTCAAATAACACTGTAAGTTAATAATATTAGTGTGTTTTATTAATTTGTTGTTTAAATATTATGTAGGGCTAAAGATAACAGTAAATCAACAAAAAATAAATATCCATGCTTGTCAAGAAAAATAAATGTGATTCTATTGTGAAATTTTTGGCAAAAACGCTTTTTATTTAACCTTGAAATAAATTTATTAATTATTTTGGGCGGATATATTTTAAGCATACAATTTGCAATGTTTAAGTGAACTTTAATTTATCACATAGGCTAAAATTTATGCGTGCTGTTTAGGTATATCCATGCAGCAACCACGCTCATGTCTGACTCAGAGCCGCTTGAATGTTGCCAGTCAGATGTTACAACGAGCGTCCAACAGATTGGACGCTCTGGAAAACCCATCCCAGGAGTCTGCGAATGCGTCGCCAGAAAATGGGTGAGCTACTTTCTACGTTGTAATATTTGTGCCTATAATTGGTTTAATCACAATTCTTGTCCACACCCACAAGGTTATTGTTGGTTAGTTGGTTATCATATACTTAGTAGTGTAGCGACAAAGGAGCGATTTTCCAGAGTGGAAGGCCATGAGAGGGGGGGGGGGGGATACGAGGAGAAAATGTTACTATTGTCTTTGTTCCAAATATGGGGCATATCTTACATAAAACTTTTTTTAGGTTGGGTTTTCTTTAAAATCTTGTTTTATTTTATAGTCACCACGGCCTTTTGCTATCCCTTTATTGATGCAATATTTTCTTAGGATTAAGGGTTAGATGAGTAGTTAAGCGAAACACAAATATCACATGTTGGAATATCTTAGGCATAGCGAATTCCGTTTCTTGGCCTACCTACTTGACATCCCTAGAATTACTCAACACAATCTCAAGTATTAGTGAAAGTAGAGTAATTACTTAATACTTGACTACTCGTCCACGGACAGGTCTCACAACGGATTTATGTTACAGTAATGGATCTACAGCAAGTGGTTCTGAAGATCCAGTTCCCACCACCAGTGTCCCTATCCAAGTAGAAATTGCGGCTGTCATCGGCAGTCAGGGCTCTGGTAAGTAAACACACAACTTAAAATAAGCTAACTTAAATAATTTTTGTTAGGAATGGTGTTTGGCTTCAGTGATGCAAACCCCCAAATTTAAATTTATAGGTCCAATTTCCATGTACAAACAACTGTAACGGAGTATTTTTATGTCAATTAAGAATCATTGAAATTAATACATTTGTATGGCAAAAGCACGCTTATCAGGCTTCCAAACAAGCTCTAACATTTTTTTAATGCTGTTTTAAAACACAATACCTAGTGTGTTTGGTTGAGTTGTGAAAGATCGGTAGAGTTTGTCGGGAACAATCGGCAAACATATGGAGCGAACGATAGATGTTGGTTATAGGCCTACTCAAAAATATTCGTGGGAGTTTTTATTAAATATTTTTTTTTGCTTTCTATATCATCATTAAAATAAGATAAAAAACCCTAGGGCTTATATAAAACACAGAATAAACACAGTGCGTCCTGCCAATAATTTCCTTTAGACGCTTTAAATTTAGCTGTAATTTCTCATTTTTTGTTTGTTTTTATAGATCAGTGCCATAAATAGTAAAAATTGATTTTGTTTGTCTTTTTTGGTAACTGCAGTACTCAAGACTTTCTTTTTATGCATCGGGAAGGAAATAAAAATCCCGTCTTGAATTAAAAATGCAAACCCGTCCATCCCTAATGTTTTGTCTGAAAAATGTTCCATTGTTCAGTTAGTAACTTGTTGTATGTTCTCCAGTTACTGTAGAGGGTCCCAGTGTTGAAGTGACGACCGAGCCTCAGCCGACCAGAGACACCGATCCACCACAGTCCTCGGCCTCTTCAGATCAGCAGCAGCAATCACAGTTAGTAAAACACCTCCACATGCACTTGTTCGGTTGTAATTTTAAAATTGTATGTAAATTGATTACATCTATCCTGGAGTAAAAATTAGTGTATTTTAGGTTTTATCCGGTCAATTCAAGATGACGGCTAAACATGCTAATATTCTAAAACTTATTTGTTTCCAATGATTGTGTGCTCTTAACATGTCAGAGCTTGCAGTAGGTGGAGCAAAAATAATTGTTAACTATTATTTAGAATTTAAAATTGCATGTAAAAAACTAATTTGTGAATTTTTAATATGATTTTGTCAATACTTAAAGAAACAATTGAAGTTTCAGTTCAGCCAGTGCATAGTTTGGATCTTTGTGAATAGTTTACAGTTTATTCGAACTCGATAAACACTGTAATAATGCCACGAGATTCTTTTTTGTAGGACCATGTTTACGCGTAAACAGCCGGCGGGTGGAATCCTCTTAAGGAGTTGAATGTGTATTAATTTGATGGACTTTTCCTATAGCTATTTTTTAGTGATTGTCGGATCCAAGAAAGTGTCGGTACCGGATCCGGATCTTGAAAAATTCGGATTCGGATCCAGATCCAGGGACACACGGTCATAAGGGCGGGTTAAAAAACGTAATTAACAGAATTCCAATTTAAAAAATCATACTGTTTAAAATTAAATTGGGAATAGGTAAAGGTTAATATATCTTATATATAGAGTAATCTCCAATTGGAAAAACGGTCTTGTACATGGATACAGGCAGCTTTGTGTTAGTAAAAAAGTCGGGTTTGTACAGTGATACAGACAGTTTTGTGTTAGTAAACAAATCGGGGTTGTACAGTGATACAGACAGCTTTGTGTTAGTAAAAAATCGGGGTTGTACAGTGATACAGACAGCTTTGTTGTTAGTAAACAAATCGGGGTTGTACAGTGATACAGACTGCTTTGTGTTAGTAAAAAAATCGGGGTTTTACAGTCATACAGATTAAACAAATTGGGGGAAAATCGGTCTCTTACATGAATACAGACAGCTTTGTGTTAGGGAAAAAATCGGATCCATCAAAACCGGATCCAGCCCAAGATACGGGATAATTTGGATCCGATCGGGTCCCGGTTCTAGCTGGGATCCGGTAGTCCGATATCCGGATCCGACCATCACTACTATTTTTTGTTAGGTACTACTACACTCTGTGTTAGGTAGTAAGGAAACACCTCCTGTTTTCACACGACCCTTTCTTACCCTACATTTAGCTATATAACAAACCATTCCAACATAGCAGATTTTTTTACACATGAATAACACAAGGCTACAATATAATAAAAGTGTAAAGACAGAAAAGCAGTTAACTAAAACAAAACACGACTTTACTTATCAGTCTGAAGCCTCCAAGCTAGCCTGGAAAAATTCTCAACACACTTGCGCGCTTGTCTAAAACACTAACAATAGGAAAAGTCCACATATTAAGCCTTAAAATAAAAATAAAAATAAACATCCTTTGAAATAATGAACTTTAAAAACACACAATAAAGATGATTGATTCCGATGTGTATGATTAGAATGGAAAATGGAATGAATCTTTATTAGCCTAATGTTGTAAATGATATTTTCAAATTTTCAATACACATTGTGAAGTTGAGGGTGTATACTTTTGAGATGGATTCAAGCTCCATCATCCTATGCTTACTATTAACATGTGCATGTGGCATGTTTTAGGAACGGTGGTGAGAGTGACTCCAACGGCAGGTCTCGCTCTGTTGGTACTCGGTCTCTGGCTGAGTTGATGGATCAGGTGACAGAGGTCAACAGCAGACTGCAGCCGTTCATGACTCAGTACCGTCAGCTGATGCAGGATGACCCAGCATTCACTGAACAGGTGAGATGATCTACAGTAGCACCTCGTTTTCATGACTCTTAATACGACTAACTCAATTGCAAGTGGACTTTTCAAATTAGTTTGAAAAGCTATAACCCATAATATTAAATTTACCTCCACAGCATAACTATTTCTGTCAAACAACTTCAATAAAAGGTCTTTTGGCCTTTCTTTAAAAATTAAAATGTGACTCGGAACCTCAATAACAAGTCATTTTGAGAAGCAACTTTTATAACACCATTCATAACTGTATTGGACAGTTCCCACAATGGATGTTTTAGAGGGAAAATCATCAACTCCGACTCAGGGATTAGAAAAAGCCTAGACTTGAAACTCCTACTCCATAATGTAAAAATAAAAAAGCTAGTGGTTTTTTTTTTTTTTTTTTTTACTTAGGCCTACATCTTATTTACTAATATATTCTAAACTTTGTTACACAACAATAACGGTACTGCACTGTAAATTACAATTTAAAAAGTACATTTAAGCATAAGTCTTGCTTTTAAATTCACTCATTTTAAAGATGCTCAGTACTTTCATTAACCTTGACAAAAGGATTGTAAGCCAAAATGAACTTGATAACTCTACACTCTACAAGAAGAGCACATGGATAACAATACTGTTTCCCTAACCCCATTGAGACACTTCTTATTGAGGTTCTACTGTATAAACTAACTCATTGTGTTAGACCATCTATTTTGCTTACCCACTAATCCACACACAAAAAAGTAGTAAAACCGCACTAACCAGGCATTTGATAATCCAACAAATTAATAACAAGGCATAAGATTACCTGTTTCCGTCTATGAACCTAAATTTGTATTAATGAGCTACCGGTTTCGAGGTTATAACCTCATCATCAGGCTCTTGTCACTCTTGCGAGGTCTGACTGACATTTAAAATAAATAAAACACAAGACATTGATGGACGAATACGATTTAACATAAATTCGGGAACTAGTTCCGCACACGCCGCGGCACGGGCAAACATTTTGTCATGACTCAAGTTATGAAGACATTGACGGACGAATACGATTTATGTTAAATCGTATTCGTCCGTCAATGTCTTGTGTTTTATTTATTTTAAATGTCAGTGTTTTGTGTGTTTGTAAAACTCAACGACCTCGCAAGAGTGACAAGAGCCTGATGATGAGGTTATAACCTCGAAAACGGTAGGTAGCTCATTACTACAAATTTAGGATCATAGACAGAAACAGGTAATCTTATACCATTTTAATTTTCAAGAAGTGATCCTGGACCAAATAACATCATTATAATAACTAGGCATCGATCTTTAAGATAAAAAAGATTATTTGTCCTGAATAAGCCTTCTTGGTTTGTTTTGCAGAGTTTTTTAGCAATAAGCTGGGTCAAATATAGTAAAACATAGTAAAACCAGTACAGCAGTGAAAAATGGCTTGGTATCCATTACAGTTCTTTAGATACTTTAGCTGTATTGTAGATGTCCTCAAATATTATTTTTCAAGAGCTCAGTAATTAAGCATTTTGGTTAATTCAGCACTGTTAAAAGTACCAAACATTCTACTACAGTAGACTCCCTCTTATCCGGACTCCTCGGGACCAAGGCCAGTCCAGATATCGGGTTTACCGGTTAAACCGACAAATGTTAAAAAACCAAAAACTCGTTAAAACGGACTGTTTACTGTGGTGTTTGACTTAAATTTAGGAGAGCATTGTATTTAGACACGTCATCACTGGTCTCAAATCTTTCCCACGAGAACAGTCGTTTCAGTACTGCCCACTTCCTGCCGATCTAGTCTGGTTAAACCAATGTGCTGATAAAAATTGTCCGGTTAAAGAGATATCATTTCCGCCGAGTTTATTCCAGTTAAAAGGTGTCCGGATAAGAGGGAGTCTACTGTAGTGAGGACTACTAGTGGTGACTAGTGAGGGTAAAAAATAAGGTTGTACAAAATAATAGTTTTTAATCTTAAATTAATCACCTACTTAAATTAATCACCTACTTTACCAGCAACCTGTGAAACTAATTCCTAGTATCTAGTCAATTGAAGAAATAAAACAATAATTAGGTAAATGACTTAATTAGAATTAGAATTGTGGACGCCAAATCATGTTTAGGATACAGGATAATGAAATCAATTGGTAGTAATAATATAATTGTTGTTGTTTTGGTTTTTTTTGGTGCGGCTGATTGTATAGCTTGTCTAACAATAAAAAGTTTACTGGAAATAATAAAAAAAATGATTTAAAACTGGACCCAGCTCTCCTTGATTGTGATTTTAAGGACACAAGTTATCTTTGCTGTAGGACACAAGTTTTACTGCTCCGTAAAATAAGAAATAATAAACCGTGTGGTAGTCCTATTAAATTGTATAACCGAATGTAGAAAAAAAAAAATGAAAACTCATCCGATTTGTCATCCGATTTTAACTAACAAGGTCTCATTTGATATGGATTTAAATTCTCTATCTTTTAATCTTAAAATACATTGTCTTAATATTTAAGGTTTTCATCAAATTTGGCATTCAAGATTTTAAATGACCACCATATTGAAACGGCTTGTGATATTGGAACAAACTTTTTAAGCTCTTTTTACTTTCTAAAATACACATTTATACTAATGGAAATTTCTGTCTTCAAAAATGCCCAAGGTATAAAATAATTCTTAAAAATCACAAACAGACACACAAACAGAA
Organism: Macrosteles quadrilineatus; assembly: GCF_028750875.1. Taxonomy (NCBI): domain Eukaryota; kingdom Metazoa; phylum Arthropoda; class Insecta; order Hemiptera; family Cicadellidae; genus Macrosteles; species Macrosteles quadrilineatus. The sequence continues at coordinate 76,203,328 of NW_026542598.1, read as the reverse complement.
ATCTACGCATTTTAGACCCATACTTATACAGCATTTTAGACCCATACTTTACGGCATTTTATGTTTGTCTTAGCCCAAGGAACAAGTCCATAAAATATGTCCAGACAACACCCTGTATGTGCATCTTGATAATATAATGGTAATTTGTTGACAGGAGGGCCAAGACACTGTAGCCAGCAGCCAGAGAGTGTTCAACGGAGTGTCGGAGGTGATGCATCTACTGGCCCACTGCTACCATGCTATCAGTGACATACTGTGTGACATGTCTCAGCCGCCGCCCAGACAGCTGCGGTGTCGTCCTGTACTCATACAACACTCGGCTGTGGTTCAGACTGACATCCCTGTACATGTGTGTGACAAAAGATGCTGTAGTTTATCATAAGCTACGTTACTGAACACATAGAATGTTTAGAGCTTCTGGCCTCATCTGTAGAGTCTTTCTTGTAGGTTGTTTTGGTTGTGGAATTAGGTGAGGTAAGCCTGCTGTTAAACCTATCCACCACAAAATCCTTCAAAACCGTGGTCTAAAGCCATCTTTAATAAAAAATATAATGGTTGCTCTTTCATTAAGGTTCTGTTAATAAGTTAACATACTCTCCAGAACCTTGTAAAATGTCAGTTAAAGTAGGCCTTTTTAAAATACCAAAATTAGCGTAATTTACAATCTTATTCGTAGAGATGGGCTGATACCAAAAATTGTCGATACCGATACCACCAAAGTACTCTCGATACCTATCGATAACCTCAACATTCTACATACGGATGGATCATATGACATACACTGTAACTGCAACACCGGCACGGCGATCATGCATATACCAGGGTGTCCACCGACCGGGAAAACCGGGAATAATGCGTGAATTTTGTATTTAACCGGGAATTTTTTGCCGCGGTCGCGCATAACGACAATGACGTTTCCGTGACCACGGGAGACAACGATGACGTTTCCGTGACCACGGGAGATGACGATGACGTATCCGTGACCATGGGAGACTACGATGACGTTTCCGTAACCGCGGGAGACGACGATGACGTATCCGTGGTCGCAGAAGACGATGTAGTTTCCGTGACCGCGGGAGACGACGATGACGTTTCCGTGACCACGGGAGACTATGATGATGTTTCCGTAACCGCGGGAGACGATGATGACGTATCCGTGATCGCGGAAGACGACGATGACGATTCCGTGACCGCGGGAGACGACGACGACGTTTCTGTAACCACGGGAGACGACGATGACGTTCCCGTTACCGCGGGAGACGACGATGACGTTTCCGTGACCATGGGAGACTATGATGATGTTTCCGTAACCGCGGGAGACGATGATGACGTATCCGTGATCGCGGAAGACGACGATGACGATTCCGTGACTGCGGGAGACGACGATGACGTTTCCGTAACCGCGGGAGACGACGATGACGTTTCCGTGATTGCAGATAAAGACAATGACGTTTCCATGACCGCAGAAGACGACGACAATTTTTTCGTGATTGCGGAAGATGGCGATGACGTTTCCGTGACCACGGGAGACAACGATGACGTCTCCGTATAACCTCGAGTTTGGCTTGACCAAAAATTTCAAAATGGCACACTTCTAGAATTTTTTTTTTATTTACCTTCATTTACCTTTAACATGGTATTTATTTAATGTATTTAGAAGGGTTTAAAACATTAGATACATGCAATTTTTGTAATTTCTGCATTATTATTTCTGTAGGCCACTTGGAAAACAACCCATTAATCCAAAATTATACTATATGAAAGTACATAAAGCCAGGGGTTGGTGTAGTAATCCTTCAGAAAATTTGGTAAAATTGAAATTATCAGTATTAAGAATCTATTTTTCAGGTGTCTGTACAGAGATTCGATAAATTTTGGTATCGACATATCGCTATTTTTAGGAAGTTATTAATAAATTGCAGGTTTAAGGATGATTTTTTAAATTTTGATTATTTAATCAGTAATTTATAAAAATTGAATACTTGTGTCAGGCGATATTACAGCAATCGTAATTTTTTCCCCCTTAACTGAGAATGCTCTTTCCGATAACTAAAATAGGGAGCTGTGTTAGCGCTAAAACACTACTAAGTAGGCAAACAGCTAGGATTTGTAACGGCAATTTACCCGCTCTGAACTGACTTAATCCGCACCGATTCGTACCATTCAGTGTCAGTATCGGTATCGAACCCAAAACAGGCAAGTATCGCGTATCGATGATACCTCGATACCGCTGCTATCGAGAGTATTTTGGTATCGAGTATCAAAGCAAAGGAGATTTGTGAGGTTTTACAATTGAAAATGCATAAAACTTTTGAGTGATAAAATTTATCGGCACTCATATTCAGTGATTTGATTCTTTCTAGAGACCACCATTTAAATTTTGAGTCACAAAAATGGCCGGGCCTCGTGCCTTAACTCTTTGAAATTCAATGATAATTCAGTGAGCCAGCACTATTTTTCATTTTGGTACTTATTTTTCTTGAACATTTTGTAATTAACCACACTTAAGAATCTCAAACAGTTCACAATTTAAGTTCACTTAAAAAATAAATTATGCTATTAATTTCTAGGTATCAGCAAATTTAGGCACAATAAATGCCTCCACCTCCCGACAAACTTCAGGTAACGGTAGCTCAGCTTCGGCTGGGGGAGCAGAGAGGGGGAGCCAGCTACTGAACTCTTTGGCTGAGAATATTGTTCAAGCGATTAACAATGGCAGCATGGCCGGGGCCTACGGGAATGTGGTAATATCCAGTTTTTGTGTTGATTTATTTCATTGGCATTTTATAATTTTTTTTTGTAGGGGATTGGTTCAGAATTGATCTAGCTTGGGTTTGCTCCAGATTTGATGGTGAGCACTGTAACCTTTTGACTGAGTTGAATGTAGTTTTTACATCTTACACTTTGGTGCTGTAGCCTATCCACCCTTCTTTTCTTTTTCTTTTCTTTCTTATTAAATGGCGACCATACAAAGTAGGTATTTTAAGCCAAGTATGAATGGAGATGAGTGTAGGATGAGTGGCGCGATCTTGTAGTCTTTTTAGTGACTAAGGCCGACATTCCTTAGACACAGCTGTTAATTAATTGCCCATACATCTAATGGCAACTAAGGGACCTACAGTTTATAACTCAGCCTATCATTTTCACAATAGTGTAGCACTTAAGTACTATTCTAGGTATTGCTAGTGCTTTTAACCAAAGGAGGCCTACTAAAGAGTGATTTTGTTTATTTTTTGTTTACAGTTTTTTAACATATGATGACAAATTTGTGTTGAGTTTTTCTTTCACATTAGGTCTTCTTGTGTCTTTCCATTTCTTTTGTGGGTTTTCTACCCCTTTCTTTGAGCGCATTTCTCTGTTATATGCCTACCTCAAATTCTTCCAACGTGATAATACCAGTTTTGCCACACTGATATACAATATTTTTCTAATAATAAGATTGCTATTCTATTGTTGACGATTCTAGGCGGCTGCAACAAATGAAGCTGCCACCCAGCAGAATGCGAGCACTGGCAGTGCCAATGTCGGAGTGATCGGAGAAGAGAGGCTTTGGTCCGAAGGGTTTGTCCAGGCAATGAACGAGCTTTCGGGACATCCGCCGACTACTTCTCCCTCTGCGTCTGTCTCAGCAACGCCCCAGCCCTCTACCACATCTCAGCCCTCTACCACGCCCCAGCCGTCTAGCACGTCCCAGCCGTCTACCACGCCCCAGCCGTCTACCACGCCCCAGCCTTCCACTACGCCCCAGCCGTCTAACACGCCCCAGCCTTCCACTACGCCCCAGCCCTCCACCACGCCCGCCCCAGGCTTTGCTTCACCTCTGCGCATCGCCCGTGTTGGTAAGTGGACCTCGATTAAACTCATCAATTAATAGTTATTTGTGTAGCTAGTGTTCGAAATGGCACTTTTCTGCCCATGAGAAAAATGTTTACGCACGAGCCACAGGCAAGTGTGCAAAGTTTCTCGAGTGCAGCAAATGCACTTTGCACTCACGTTACCGGTACAAATACTATTTTTCCTACAGTTACTATAAATCATATAAATAATTAGTCTTTTATACACCATACAACACGTTTTTAGGTTAGGTTTAATCCAAAAAAGTACAGTTTTGTGTTGTTTGGTTAGAATACTGGAGTGTGGCAAAAAAATAAAAAATAGTGCGGGGAAAGTAAGTAAATGCATTAATTAGCTACTTGGCGTTCTATAATCCGTGCAAGGAAGCCCACTTTGTCAGGGAACTGTAGGAAAAATCCATTTGAGCATGCCTCCCTACCATGACTGGTCATTAGTAGGCCTACTTTAGAAATGTTATTTTGTGCGTTTCTATGTCCTTTGTGTGTAATGAAATGAAAACAGTGCTTTTTAAACAAAAAATAATCCTTACAAACCTAGGCTCCTCGCAGGACGCCACCATGTCTTACACTAACCGTAATGGTTCATAGAACCGTCTACGTGATTGGCATACATATTTTTTTACAGTACATTTTTAATTAAAGATTATAAATTCAATTCTGGACTAAAATCAAAAGTAAAAAGTCTGCGAAATCAAAATGTGCCCTTTGTGTGTATTTATTTTAAATGTCATCAACAAGTCTATTATTGCATGAAACGTTCTTGGAAATAGATCACTTGACTTTGTTGAACTCGAGTTGTTGACATGACATCAGTAATGTACCCGACAAGGTACTTGTTAATTGTTATAGTAAACTTGTCACTCATCACTCATCTGATCTGAATGTTAAGAAATTAGATGTCGGATCTTGACTTGATGATTAGATACACTTTTTTGTCTTGAATGCGTCTGAACCCCCATCTCTGTAGTTGGTTAATTACATAAAAACTAACCATACTTAATTGTACTAATACTGTTAGCGATTTTTGTGGTCTGATCAAAACAACAAATTGGTTACAGAAATGCCAAGGAAGAATATTATCATTGACAGTAATTGATAATTTCATTTAGGCCTATTTCAATCTAAATGGATTTGGAAAATAAAGACTAAATGGTTCTAAGGAACATGATGATTTTACCCTTTGGTTTAGTTTCCTAACATCGCTTACACCTTCCTCTAACATTCCGTTTCAAATTTGTTTTATCAAATTAGGTTGATAATCATAAGATACAATCGATATAATTTTACCGAGTTGCAGCAATATTAATTTCTCTTACTTGCCCAAGTACGGTAACCTGACATGATTGTAGGGTCTATGACTCCTGGGCTGGAGTTCTTCGTAGACGTAGCTCCCTCGGGTTCTATCATGATAGACTCTGTGGAAGCTCATGTCGTGACCAACGCACCTGTTGGAACCGCCTCTGCAGATGGCAGTGAGTCATCAAATTGTTATTCTCTTCACTATTTTTATTGTGTCCTCTCCATTTTCTCGTCCACTTCACAGCTCCTTTTCTTTCACCGTTTAACCTCTCTTTTCTCATTACCACATCCCCTCGACCTAATTTTTGTACTTGGGTCTTCTGGCCGCCATCCCTCTATCGTGAAATCCATTTTCCTATGAATCCTTGTGTCTTGCATTTTCCTTGAGTGTCCGAACCACATTAGTCTTGTTTTTCCCCTCCTCTTCAATCACTCGTTGTATGTTCTCTTCATTTTCAATTTCATCCAAAAACCATTGTATATACTATTTAAAATATCTTTCTAGGGTTAGATTTTTCTTCAGTTTCATCAATGCTTGAACTGAAAATATGTTCTCAGTATGTGGCAAATCTATTGTGAAAACGTCCAATTAACCATCAGGTAGGATCCTTTAAAGCACACTCTTATGGTTTGAAATAGTAGACAATCTATTTTGGCAATATCAGAACTTGTCATGATAGTAATGTGATTGGTCTTGATTTCATTTAGAAATATTTTTGAATTCAAGTTGTTTGCCAAAAAGAATTTTATATTACAGTATTCCAAATGTGCGTAATAGTACAGTAGAACCTCGATAGTTTGACTTTGTGAGTACTAAGGGGATGTCGAACTATCGAAATGTCAAACTAAAGGGAGTATGTAGGACATTTGGGCGTAGTTATGCAAAAAGGAACAATATAAATTTTATAAATAGGGAGTAGTTAAAACATTAGATAAAGCAACAACTTTTAATGAGTAGTATAAAACTTGACAAAAATAAACAAACTTTTCAACCTACATCTCTACTGTACATTCTTTAGCTTCTTACTGTTTAAAATAGTTTGCAATATTCAACTGCTTTCACTTTGGATGTTAGATAAAAATATAAACAATGAGATAGTTAATAAAGTATTGAGTTTTTGTGTATCCAAAACAATAAAAAGGCTCTAGTTTTTGAGCACGGCAAACTCGTCTTAGGCCGCTGCTGACATGTCACATCATCACAGCCAGTGTCAAACTATCAAGGCATACTGTAATACTGATATTGTTACAATTAGCGAATTTCCCTATAGGGAAGTAGCTATTACCGTAGGTCTCATGGTAAGACTTAGGCCCGGGACCGATTTACTTTTTCATTTTGATGTCCCCAGAGGCCAAAAACACCATTCGTTCAAATTTTTATATTTGTATATATATATATATATATATATATAGATTTATATATATATGTGTCCGTGAACACGATAACTTGAGTAATTTTTATCCGATTTTGATGAAATTTGGTTTGAAGGTGTAAGGCGGGATAAACTTGAATGAGTTCGCGATCCAGCATGATCGGACCATGGGAACAGGATTTTATGGGGGGTTTTATGGGGTAAAAATTGGTTTTTCTCACTTTTGACCCTCAAAACACAAAATTTTCCAATTTTTCTCTAAACCTTCTTAAAGAGCTTAAAAAAACAAACAATTCAGTATATCAAAGTGTTTTTGTACGGTTATTGGTTACGGAGAAAACTAAACAAAATTTAAATTTAAAATTCCCATGTTATTCTTATGGAGAATATTGTAAAATGTTGTAGTTTGCTTGTTTATGGATATCTTTTTATCAAACTTGGCAAATATATTCATTTTATACTAAGCAATAATTATTTTACTTAAAACACACTATTTATTAGTTTCCTTGTAGCAGCAAACCTAGGTACTGCTGCTTATATATATATGTGTCCGTGAACACGATAACTTGAGTAATTTTTATCCGATTTTGATGAAATTTGGTTTGAAGGTGTAAGGCGGGATAAACTTGAATGAGTTCGCGATCCAGCATGATCGGACCATGGGAACAGGATTTTATGGGGGGTTTTATGGGGTAAAAATTGGTTTTTCTCACTTTTGACCCTCAAAACACAAAATTTTCCAATTTTTCTCTAAACCTTCTTAAAGAGCTTAAAAAAACAAACAATTCAGTATATCAAAGTGTTTTTGTACGGTTATTGGTTACGGAGAAAACTAAACAAAATTTAAATTTAAAATTCCCATGTTATTCTTATGGAGAATATTGTAAAATGTTGTAGTTTGCTTGTTTATGGATATCTTTTTATCAAACTTGGCAAATATATTCATTTTATACTAAGCAATAATTATTTTACTTAAAACACACTATTTATTAGTTTCCTTGTAGCAGCAAACCTAGGTACTCGTTAAACCTAATGTTATTTAAATAGATCAATTGAAAATCAATTCAGCCAAATGGAAATTCGCTTAGACGGCAGGTTTGCTGTGGCGGGGGTATTTTAAGTCTATTAGAGTAATCCTGATTAGTTAACATTTCCCAAATTTCTCATACACTCTTGATGTATGAACATTGGCGACGTTCGACTATTAAAAATGATTAATTCCCACGGTTGGATTTGCAGCTTCGCAAAACCCACCAGAATTCGTTCAAAACTTGATAACGGCTCTGGCAGGCCAGTTTATGGGAGCGACACTGCAGCAATACCAGACACAGCAACAACAACAGCAGCAGCAACAACAGGCTAGCAGTAGCTCTACCCAGTCTGGACCAGCACCAGCCGCAGCACAGAACAGTCAGGCCCGGGTCAACACTGCCACTCACCCGACCACTGCCACTCAAACCCGGTCTACTGCACGGCCTCATCAAGTGCAGCTGTCCTCCCCGACAATACACGGTCAGTTCAACAATAATTATTTACCAAACTTAGACTACTTATTAGCAGCGTAATAAGTATGAATACAGGGTAGGAGCATGTCTGCACAAATTGGTAGGTCGGTCTTGCTTAAGTCACCTTCTTTGCAGACATGTCCCGTTTGGGGAGCAAGCTGGCGTAGTGGTTAGAGCGCCGGACTTCAGTCCCTGAGGTCCTGGGTTCGATCCCCGCCAGGTCACCAATGGATTTTGTCAAGTGATAATGCTGCAATCCCTAGTTCTAGCCTGAAATAATGTGTAATGTGAACAATAATCCAGGGCTCGTGCCTAGCGTCCTAGGACAAAATAAAAAGAAAAAAGGCATGTCCGTTTTGTCCTCATTTTATACTAGTTGTTGGTTTCTTTCAGGATTCTTGATTCTTGTGTTGACTGTTTACCAGCTTTGACTGGTTTAGGTACTAATCTTGATGTTTTAGACAGGTGCTTATCATTGACAACATTTATGTAAACCGGAAAATATATGGAAAAAAACAAAGTATTATTGAGTTGAATAGTTAAAATGTTGTAAGAAATGTGTCTGGGAATATTTCCATTTATTTCTACAGGTCTACTTGGAGACACAATATTTACCATGAATGTAGGTTTGTTGGAATATCTCTTTATTGTGACTATTAATTTGTGAGCATAACATCATGTAAACTGAGTTCTGCGTCTGTGTGTGCCTGTCTATATCAATAATGATGGTATTGTTCTAAAATCTAATATTATAATTTTACTGTAAAAAAACAAACTTTTTTCTATCGTGGTTAAACTTGAAGAAATTTTTAAATTGAAGAATAATTTGTCTAACTTAAGTCATATTTTTGTGTAGAAATGCAATTTGATATATTGATAATAAAATGTGTGTTTACTCGACAGCCATGCGAACCACCTCGTTTGACCCGTTCTTGCCGTGTAACTCGGTTCACAACCCGACTTCACGACCTCACATCACGGCCCGTCGTGTACACACTCAGTCAGGGGCGCCAACCACCAGCAATGCCAGAGAGACGGAGAACGGAATCACTTTCCAGCTGCGCACAGGTGAGTAATTGTTGTGACTTCAGGTGTTACTTAAAGCTAACATTAGCAATTTATTTGCAGTAATAGTTGCAGCGATTATGTAATCATACATGATCTTTGTAGGCCTATATAAGTGTCGTGAGTTTTATGATACAACACCCAATGGGACTTGTATTGGAATATGATTGGAATATGACTTTTTGTAATTTTGTGTATATATTGGCAAATTTCGGTTGAGAGTCACATAAAAAGCAAAATAAAATTAATCAGAGAAATTAAAAAAGTGAAATTTTCCAACTACAATTTATTGCAGTGTGGAGTTGTATTTTCCCTTTACTTCTTAAAAATAAATGTACCAAGGATTGTATTAGAAGCAAATGTTTCGTGTATGTGACAAAACGTTTTTGAGAGAGTCAATTTATATCCATCAAATGGTCATAAAAAGTTGTATGGATTAAATTACCATTTAACAAAATGAGTTGGATTGTATAACTTCTATCTATATAATTAATACAATTAGGGTGTAGTATCCCTTTTCCACCCATCCTACCTAACTGATTTTTACAATTGATGTGTCGTTTTAAAGCTTTTGATCTAGTGCAGGGACAAAAGGTAAGCAAAAAGGTAGTTTCTTAGGGCTTTGTGCTCCTAGCCTTTGATTATTCTTTTCAGAGAGTGCTTTCAAAGGTCCAGTGCTGCTGACTAACTTTCTTTATAACAAATTTAAAAATATGGATTGTAATTAAGGAAGTGTCAATTCTCGATACCGATTCTCGATACCACCGTTACTTGGACGTTGGTATTTAGAATCGATCTTCAAAATTCTATTCCGATACCCGTCAATGAGTGTTTACTCAACAGTCATGCGAACCACCTTGTTTGACCTGTTCTTGCTGAGTAACTCAGTTCACAACCCGACTTCACGACCTGCGCAATCGGAAAATTACTGCTATTGCCGCGACTGCAAGACAACGATGATGTTTCCGTGACCGAATTTGCCGCGTTCGCGTTAGACGACAATGATGTCCACACAACCTCGGGAGATGATTAGAATTTAGCCACAATTGCGGAAGATGATGATAATGTCTACATAAGCATGAGAGATGTTCAAGAATTTGCCGTGATCATTGGAGACAAAAATTATCTACACGACCGCCGGAGGGATACGATCAGAATTTTGCCGCGATTGCAATGTCCCAATTGCAAATTTATTGCATGATTGCAATTTGCAATACGATGATATGTCTAGATAAGCGTAAGAAATCAAGAAATTAAAGTTTTTAAATCACTTATAATAGTATAGATGTTAGATGTACAAACGACAAATTTTAAAAATTACAAATTAATTACCGGTAGTAAGTTTTATTCATCAAACAATTGTTTGATGAATAAAACTTACTTGATCAAAGACAATTGTCTTTAAGAAGAGTTATTTTTACCATGGCAGTTTTCTTGAATGTTACATATTTCAATTACAACATTTTCTTTGAATGGAAAAAGGGTATTACATTGTTTGTCGTGCCTTGGAATGTGGCATAATGGTGCCACATTTTGGTGACTTGGTCATGTGAATTAAATTCCAGTCCAGACCAAATCGTTCTTGTTGGAAACGTTAACTGAACACATTTATTGATGCAGAGGAGACAATTTACCGCAAATCACAGGCCCTAATAGCCAGCTTTGATGATTGTTTCATTAATTAATGCATTTATATCACAGAAATATGTACATTGTTCAACTTATGAAATAATTACTGTATGAGTTGACTGGACACAACGTGAACTAACATTTTATTTAATGATGAATTACTAATAATGGAAAGAATGTTATAGTGAATTGCTACCATGATCTGAAATTACATATTATCAATAATTAGTGCTACGACACAATACCTTAAGGGGGCGTCCCCCCATTTCTCAAGAACTTAGCCTTCCATGGTGTTTGCAGTCAGGAGCACGACACACGACAGACGTTTTTCACTCGTCTTACCCGCTTGCCTCCTTGCGCATGCGCGAGCAGCGGTAGGGGTTGAGATTGGCGGGACATTCAAACAGTGTTGTGGAGATTGACTCCACAAGATCTCCCCCCCTCCCCCGAGCAGCAAAAACGGAAGAAAGGGTGACCTCCATGGTTGGGGTGTCACGTTGGTCCATTAAAAAAAAAAAAAAAAATATATATGCTGTTGAACACAAGTAAATTAATATAACATATAACAACAGTAAATATACAATAAATAGTAACAAATAACAAATAAATATATTACACAAATATCTGAAACATGAAATATAATATACGAATTCCGGTAACTGGTGTAATGTTGTGTGAGTGTATGTGTGAAAGTGTAAGAGCTCTTGCCTTCCTCCCTCCACAAGTCACAGTTTGCAGGTTCGAGCTGTTGAAATTAAAAAAATTAAAATAAAGGTTATGGCTCGACCGCAAATTTCAAAAAATATAAAAAATTAGCTAACCTGTGACTGTGTCAGGGGGTTGGCGTGTGGGTGTAAGTGTAAGTGTGAGGCTGTCGGGGCGAGCGACACACTGGCGACCGCTACTGTAGATGACACCTCAGAGAAGTGACACCCTAGACTCAGTGCGCTTCGCCAGTGTGGATGCCAGCGACAGGTGTTAAGTGTGGTGTGAGGGTGGTGGTCTTACAAACTAACTAACCTAATATCACTGGTGCCTGTGTGCGGTTTCATTTAGATACGTGTGCAATGCGGTTTTTGTTTTGGTCGTGTGTTTCAATTTTTTGGATGAAAAAAGGATTTCAATTGAGAGACATGAGCTCTCCTAACTGTTTTCCCTGACTTTGGGTCTACCAAAATTACAGTTACTGGTGAAGTGAAGGCTTGAATTATTAGGGGTTCGGACCAAACTGGTAAAAGTTTAGCATTCACTTTGTTCACTGCGCTACTTTGATGATTTAATCGATACATCACCCAATCACCTACTTTATATTCAACTGGTTGGCGTCCTTTGTTGTATTGATTTGTTCTGGTTTCTCTGGCTTTTCTGAGGTTGCTGTGTGCCTGTGCCCATGTGTGTCTGATATCTATTGGTTGGTCCGGAATGAGACGGTCTAAATTCCAATTTAGTTCAAGGGGGTGATTGATTTGATAGCCTAGGAACAATTCTGCTGGTGAGAAACCGGTGCTGTTGTGTTTGGCTGAGTTTAGAGCAATTTGGAAAAAGTGAAGGTTTGTGTCCCATTGTGCTTGATTTTGAGAGTGATAGATTCTGATGGCTATTTTTATGTTTTTGTTTACACGTTCGGCATGACTGGGATTTGGATAGTAAGGTGTTGTTGTGATGTGTTTAATTCCGAATTCTAGGCACATGTCAGAAAAATCTTTTGACTGAAAAGGGGATGCGTTGTCTGAGAAGGTGCCATAGCACCGAATCCAATAGTGCCGAATCATGTTTTTAGTCAAAATTCGCCAAATTTCACGTTCGACGCTGTTGCATTTTAAATTCCAATAGCGCCGAAAGAGATGTTTGTGTAACAGAGCCGAAAGATGTATTTTAAAATCCAATACCACCGAACGAAAACTAAAAATGAGTAAGAGTACCGAATTTAGAATCATTCCATTAGCTCCGAAATCAAAATAAATCCAACAGTGCCGAATCCCAACGCTTTAAATTGTTTCGGCTCTATTGGACGTTTGAATCTTTCTTTCGGCGCTGTTGCACGATTTTGCCAACAAAATCCTTGACAGCCGAACAATAGAACCCCCACCAATCTTCTCCCACAACTCAATCCGACTGGTTTTTGGTTGGCTGATCTACACCCAATGAAGTTTCAAGAATGCATACGCGGCCATCGTTGCCACCTCCACCTCTGCCCAGGGGTGACGCCCAGTAGAATCTTCCCGGACACTGCTGCCCCTAGCGGAGTTCTCTGGATCTAGGCTAGGCATACGTGCTATACTAGAGTGGCAATCCCTATCCTTTAAACACTAGAGGACACATGTGCTGAAGCCACCTTCTGTGTTAAGCAGAGGTGCAATTGACAGCTACACTGCCCGCGGCGACCACAATATTTTTAATTCGCCGTGATTCATTAACACCGTCAAAACAACCACTTAAAGTGGAGATAAAATTCTGAAATTTTGAGGTATTAAATCAAAATATATCACCTTAGTAATATTGTTTTAGAATTATGTAAATTGAAATTTTAACCCATTTGAAAAATATATAAATATGTAGCAAAACAAGGTTGTGTAAAATTTGGGACATAAAAAAGTTGGTCTGCTGATAAGTTTTTAATTTTTTGGTCAGGGGATTTTCGTCAGCGAGAAAGTTGTTCAAAATGAACCTAATTTCATTTTTTACATTTACAATTTTTTTGTAGAACCATTAGGTTAGCCTTCAGGCAGGTGTAAAGTGAGAAGTCAAATTCTCCACCGAACTCGGCCGCCGGCCGCTGGCCATCGCTTCTCGGGAGCCGGATTTAAATTAATTACTTTAATTGCATGCTACATTAAAATTTTTGTTGATTAATAAAGTCATTTTCTCCAGTTTTTAACAATAGTTATTGATAAACAACAAGTTATTGAGTAACAATAGTTATTGACGATTCGGAATCAATCCATCACTAAAGATAAAATCAACCATTAATACATCTTTCTTAGGCAATCGAAAAATTCACAGTTTAGAAAGCGAATTGTTCTTTAATTTGAATTTTCTAAACATAGAACTTCAGTTAAAAAAAAGTTACCGTGTTTTATATCTTCTGTTAACCATACTCTCAATGCCAAATAAAAAAATATACCTTTGTTGAAAAAAATATCATTTAAAAGTGATAATGTGAATATTTCCATTAGTTATGCAATATTTGAGTAAACTTATCGGAAATTCAAACAAAATTCATTGAAAATTCATTGCAAATTCATTGAAAATTCATCGGAAATTTAAACTCATCGGAATGGTGAGTCGGTGGCTCAGTTGGTAGCGTCGTGGACTTCGGGCCCAAGGCAGTAGTGTCGTGGGTTCGTATCCTGGTCACTGCCACAAACTTAGTACAGTTCACCTCTGTACTGTAGGGCTACCAGCTCACCCCTTGCTTTGCTGGATACGTTCCACGCACAGATCTGTAGTCTATGTGGACGGGCAAATGCAAGGTTAAAAGAGGCCGCCAACCTCTTTAAAAAAATGTGACATTTGTTTTTAAATAAGTTATTTGTTATAACCCCTTTACTTCTTTGCAATTGCTCGATTTCGAGCAACATGTACACTAGTTAAGTTTTATTTTCCTATCTAAATGTTAACTGTTAAGATGATATCATTCATGAATTTAATATTATCCTTTCAATAAAAATAAATATAACATAATTCATGTAAAACATTATTCTAATACAAATACGTGGAAAACAAAGTAGAATAGATCGACTGGCCTTAAAACGTAATTGTTTTAGTTACGAGGTTTCTAAATTTTGTATTCGTGAATTTTTCACGAAACAAATTTACTATATAGGTAAAGCCGCACAGTGAAATATTTTGTGCTACTAGTCTTAGTTAACAAAACAAAATGATTTCGTTCCAGGGTCTTGTTTTGGGAAGTGTTCATTATCTTTAATAATGTACCAATACAACGTTTTATTACTTTAGATAATAAAACGTGCAATACAAACACAACTAGACTCAGTAAGACGCTCGCTACTAGGGTGACTCATCACCGCCGGCGCGCCGTATGTCTCTACCAGTGGTTCCGGGGTTTGAAGGTCAGCTTCAGTCCGCGCACCACATTGCCACTCTATACTGGTATTCCTTGCTCGCTGGTTCTATACCGCCCTTGCGGCCAATTCAGTAAAGGCCTTTCACACCGGCGTACTGTACGTTTTATTTTCAACAATTCGCTGTCCATGTTATCGGGCTCGTTCACACCGCGCCTACAGAACGTACTGAACGTCCAGTATGTACGCGATGGTGTTTTTCTGAATCGCTCGGATAGATTTTAACACTACATAGTAGCCTACGTATGATGCAGCAAAGTTTTAATTTTGAAAAATAATCCTGTGTGCCAGACTTTGCCTGGGCTACGCCCAAAAAAGCAGATGAACAAAAACCCAACTGAGATTTATATTAAAAATAAATAATAATGAAAACTTAAATTAACATTAGATTAACATTAACATTAGATTAAAATGTTTTCTATCTAGGCTCATACAGCAGCGGTAAAATTTAAGCCGAGTTAACAGCCTGGTGGCCTTGACAATAATACTAACCTACCGAACTACCACATTGCACTAGATATTATGTTCGGCAGCGTTTGGCTGTTATCAGGTGGGTCAGTGACCGCGAATCCAGTGGCAGCTGTTTGTCTACATCACAAGTAATACTGCTGGAGCACTAGAACTTTCGGCCACAGCAGACTATGTAGTGCAGGTCGTCGAGGTCATTGCACCGTAGTACTGATACACAGCCTGGTGACTTTGGCACAATAAACACTGGAGGACGTGTTTCTGTATATATGCTACTGCTTGTGAATAGCCATCAATTGAACATTTTACTGGAGTACATGAAAACTACTCCAGCAATACATTGTTGATAGCTAGCAGTTGAAGGTTATCAGTTGACATTGGTCAGATAAAAAAAAGCTTTCGGTCTAACACATGCAAAGGTATTTAATTTTAGAGGTAGTACGACTAATTAACAAATATTTTAATGTTGTTCAAACAATAGTGTTTGTTGTATACGTGACGTATATTTTGTTTTTAGACTGATAAATAGACTGATGATTTATAGAAACTATATGCTTATGCATGATGCATTACTGAATAAGTTTTCAGTGTAGTTTGTGATTATGATACAATCAAGGGCTGTATTTGTTTATTACAACACCACACTGTAGTAAGGGAATCTATGCTCCCTACAATCACAAAAGCTAAGGACCAATCAGTGTTTTGGGCAGAAATTTGTCATTATGATAGTTCACATTCCCCATTAACGTATAGATATATACTTATATCAAAGCTCCTGTCGTGCTCCACCGCAGTGGTTTTGTAGTTTCCCATACCTTACTGCATCAGTATTCATATTTAAATTAAATTTAAGACTTTTGTCAGCTTTTAAACTTAACAAGTTTGTTCGATAATAATATGATAAGTTACGTACCTTTATATTCCGTCTCCAGTCCTAATATAGTCAAAGGGTCACTAGTTTCTGGTCAGAAATGACCCATTTTCCAACCCATGTCATCAAATTGATTGGTACAAAAATCCGACAGAAAGTTCCGCTGTCCGCCGTGCTACCTGCATCAGTGTGTCTCTGATAAATGTAGCCGGCTACTTTCATTAAATGTGCTTTGTGTTGAAAATGTGTGAACTTTATGTTTCGACATGTATTTGTACCTCATAACGAAGACTTCTTTCGGATTTTTGGACCAATCAATTTGATGATATGGGTTTGAAAATGGGTCATTTCTGACCCGAAACTAGTGACCCTTTGACTATATTAGAACTGGAGACGTAATAAAAAGATACGTAACCTATCATATCATTCTACATCAGTCCTGTTGGCAATAAGGTTCAAATTGTTCGATAATATTAAGTAAGCATAAACAATAGTTTGAAGCATAAACGATAATTTGAAGTAAGCATAAACAAAAATCAGTGATTCACTACACAATTCTAACTGTCATATTAGGATTGTTAACAGGTAATTTTAAAATAATTAAGAAATTTGTGATGGTAAAAAAATAGGATGTATTTCATTTAAGCTTTTAAAAAACAAACAAACTTAATTGGCTCATTGGTCGAAATTCAAAATTATCTGATTAGTTTCCGCTAATCTCTGCCATTCAAATATTCTTCAAAATCAAATTTGCTTAAACGAAATGCATTAAAATATGTTTTCCTTATATCACCTAGTATTGGGCAAAAGGACACAAAGTGAAAAACGGATTCTATTTCATTCAGAGTGCACAATGAACATGTTAACATTTTATTATTCATCCAAGGTTTAAAATTAAGGTCAACAAGTTCTGCTCTCGCATTAATACTCCAAAATATTACGCTAATATCAGATGTTTGGCACAATACATGTCTGTCACCAAAGTCAAGGTCGAGGGTCAGATATTGTTGGTGATATAGTGATGTACGGGCTCTGCCTAGACAGTCTGCCCGCTACCTCCCCCTCACCCCCTCAACCACACTCATCAGCTGTGACTGCAGTCTGTCCAACCTGTCTGATCTACAATCTAATAAAACACCACAACTGAGGCATAACTCTCTCCATTAAATCAGCGACTTTTTGTCAATTGTGTCGAAGAGAAAAAATCCACAAAAAACCAAACATTTTATCGTTTCTCTTAATACTAATTTCGATCATTGCTTGATCATTGATCATACGCCGATGTGAACAGGCCTTCAGCTACAGTAAACTGTCTATCTAGGACGGGTTACACACCGGTATCTCCGACATGATGTCGCAGATATTTTTCGTGCCTGCGACATGCCCCTCGAAAACCAACCTATGTTAACTTATGGAGCTATACACACCAGTGTCGCAGACACGTACCTGCGACTCGGACTCGTGTCGCAGACGCGTGTCTCGAGCGAACCAACCGGTCGGTGTTTGGACAGACATGTCTCGTGTCTCTTGGTCCCGCGCATGCGCAGAACACGTTTCTAGTAGTTTTGGCGCTTTTTTACTTACTTAATTGCCTTATGGTGTGAAATGTAGTATTGTGATATTGTAATACTTCAATTGACACCATAAGAAATTACGTAAGTACTGTAATACAATTAATTACAATGTATTTTGGAAAAATTGCCATGAAGCTATCTTTAATGTTTTGTAGAAAGAACAACAGCAACAACACATCATCTTCTTCTGACGATGACATTATTGAAACTGATGGGTCACTCCGGGCAGGGTGGATTCGCCGTCTAGTCCACTGACACAGTTCGTTCAACGCCAGTACTAATGCGGCGTTGCCATACATTGCTTAGCGCCTGGCGAGGGTTCGGCAACACCGCGCCCGCGCCGTGAGTCACTATCGATCGATACATGCCTGTGACGTCGAGACTGCCACCATTGACTATACACCTCTACTATACACCTCTAGTAGAGGAGGTGTATAGTCAATGCTGCCACGCACGTAGTTCAACAGATGAGATAGTCCAGCATCTATAGGGGGTTGAGTATGCACTGAAAGTGTAACTCTTTTTGACTTTTGATTGTTGTTGGGGGCATCTTGGAGATGACAAAAACCGATGTTGTCGCCCTCCCAGCAGGTGCACAACTTGGGGGGGAGGGGGGGAAGGTGCTCTGAGACGAGTTCTAGAAAATCGCTTATATCTCGTGAACTAGACACGATAGAAACAAGCTCTAAACGGCATTGTATTAACAACTTCATCTGCTTTAAAAAAGTATCCAGGAAAAGTCCAGTATCTATGATATTAGTTGAGTTATTTAACAATTTATTTAAAATTTTAAATAAAACCCCTAAAAAACGTTAAATTATCCATTAAAACCCCTTTAAAACAACAAAAGTACAGTTTTTCATCGTGCTTAATATGTTTTACACGCTAAAGTGACTTAATATGGTAATCATATCGAAATATTACAAGGTTATGCGAGGTTTCCGTTGAAGCGGCACGGTGACGCCGCTGCGCGGCAGAAATCTACGTGTAGTACGAACTGGTAAAAATTGGGTATGTACCGAAAGTGTAACGCATTTTGACTTTTGATTGTTGTTGGGGGTACCTTGGAGATGACAAAAGCCGATGTTGTCGCCATTCCATCAGGTGCACAACTTGGTGGGAGGGGGGGGGGGGAAGTAGCGCTGAGTCGCGTTTTAGAACATCGCTCATATCTCGTGAACTAGACACGATAGAAATATGTTTTAAACGGCATTGTATTACAAACCGCATCTGCTTTAAGTATTTTACAATGAAAAATCCCATATCAATGATAAAAATTGAGTTATTTCACATTATATTAGAAATTACTAATTTAATGTCGAGATACCGTTTATCTACCTATACAACTCTCATAAAACAATGAATGTAATGTGGTTATAATGCATTCTATGTATCAACCATCGAATTTACAAAAAATTAAGTGTATTGTACTTTCCTTAAAATAATATGTACGGAGTTCTCAGGTTAGCGAGAAAATAATTATAAGCTGTTTTTAACACTAGGCCATTTTAAATATAAAATTTTAACAACAATCTAGGTACAAATACCAAAGAAAATACTTCAGTTTGAAATGTATGCGGTTTTTATTAAAAGAATATTATAATAGACTTGGAAATGCTGTACTTCATTTTAAAACTTAACTATTATATAAACTACACATAAGAAAATAATGGATACTATTTCAGCCATCTTGTTTGAAACGGTCTTAAAGATAAGGATTTCTACATTTTTTTAATATTTGCAGTAAGATCTGCAGGATGACTTGTTTGAAAAGCAGCTACAAGTTGATCTAGAACAAGTCTTGCATTTACATGGCTTTAGCAAATTTGTAGGAGCCGGGGGCAGTGTCATAAGAAGGGGGCCCCAATTTTCCAGAGCTGTTTAAAAAAAAAAAAAAAACCGTACTGGAATAGATCTCAAGACAATATTTTTCTCCTGTCAAGGACTTTTCCCAAAAATATAGTTGGGCACTACACCGTAACAGGTGTAATTTGAAGCTGTCCGGTGTGCAAGGCATTTTACTAATGTCCTTGACGGCAGATGGATTAGTTGTGATTGCTATATAGCTGCTGTCATTGCAGGTGCTTCCTTTCCTTCTTAATCCTGCTGCTCCTACTACAAATGTTTTAATAATAGTAAAAATCCTTATCATTAAGATCGTTTCAAACAATATGACTGAAATAGTATCCATTGTTTTCTTATGTGTAGTATCATTGACTATATAACACTAGTAGTGTTATATAGTCAATGGTAGTATACATGGTAGTAAGTTTTAAAATGAAGTACAGCATTTTCAAGTCTATTTTAATATTATTTTAATAAAAACTGTATACATTTCAAACTTAAGCATTTTCTTTGGTAGTTGTGCCTAGATTTTTTAAATTTTATATTTAAAATCGCCTAGTGTTAAAAACAGCTTATAATTATTTTCTCGCAAACTTGAGAACTCCGTACTTATTATTTTAAGGAAAGTACAGTAGACTTTTTTTTTTGTAATTCGTGTGTTGAACATAGAATGCACTCTAAACACAGTACTGTTCATTTTCGTTTTATGAGAGTTTTATAGGTAGAAACAGTATTTTGACTTTAAATTTGTAATTTCTGATATAATGTTAAATAACTCAATTTTATCATTTATATGGGATTTTTCAATTGTAAAATATTTAAAGCAGATGCGGTTTGTAATACAATGCCGTTTAAAACATGTTTCTATCGTGTCTAGTTCACGAGATATGAGCGATGTTCTAAAACGCGACTCAGCGCTACTTCCCCCCCCCCCCCCTCCCACCAAGTTGTGCACCTGATGGAATGGCGACAACATCGGCTTTTGTCATCTCCAAGGTACCCCTAACAACAATCAAAAGTCAAAATGCGTTACACTTGCGGTACATACCCAATATTTAAGTCTGTACCACACGTTGATTTCTGCCGCGCAGCGGCGTCACCCGCGTCACCGTGTCGCTTCATCGGAAACCTCGCATAACCTTGTAATATTTCGATATAATTACCATATTAAGTCACTTTAGCGTGTAAAACATATTATGCACGATGAAAAAATGTACTTTTGCTGTTTTAAAGGGGTTTTAATAGATAATTTAACGTTTTTTAGGGGTTTTTATTTAAAATTTTAAATAAATTGTTAAATAACTCAACTAATATCATAGATACTGGACTTTTCCTGGATACTTTTTTAAAGCAGATGAAGTTGTTAATACAATGCCGTTTAGAGCTTGTTTCTATCGTGTCTAGTTCACGAGATATAAGCGATTTTCTAGAACGCGTCTCAGAGCACCTTCCCCCCCTCCCCCCCAAGTTGTGCACCTGCTGGGAGGGCGACAACATCGGTTTTTGTCATCTCCAAGATGCCCCCAACAACAATCAAAAGTCAAAAATAGTTACACTTTCAGTGCATACTCAACCCCCTATAGATGCTGGACTAAGATGTCCGCTCCACTCCACGCGTGCTAGTGTGCTAATTTCGGGATTTTGGTTTACTGGAACCATAGATAAAACATACTCCCTTAGTAGATTAGTCAATCCTAATGGAACAGCTGAAGCCAATTTTATTGTTAGTTCTGTACGTTCTGAGGTTATGTTTTGTTTACAATTTGTTTCTTGTTATTGCAGTCACTTAAAACCTCGTTTAACCTAATAAAACTATACAATCATAAACAATAACTGGTCTCCTAGTTAAATAACCAAATAGTAAAGCACAAATCATGAAAATAACCCTAAAATAATAGAAACAAAATGTTGTCTACACTAGCGATCAGTGTGGACGTACATGAACTAGATACAAAAAACAAGCTTCAAAATTTACAATGGGACGAGGAGTCTACTTGTGTTGCTTAGTCTATGCTGGAACCCACTCTTAAGACACAAAATTGTTATTTTAGTATTAACTTTGTATTAAAAGCTCGGCTCGAACTTCGAGCAATTTCAAAATTCCTCGAGCCAAGCCGAATAATGAAAAGCTCGAAGATTAGAGTACTCGCACACCCCTAATGAAAGTAATACGTTAGTAAGGGTCTCTTTGATATAGTCATAGACTATTCTTCTAAAATCATTTGACTTTGACTGTTATGGCAAACTAGATAAATTCCCTTGACGTACCGGTACCAGATTTATTTAGCCTTAGATGGCTTCCCTCTGCAGTTATCACATAGTTACGCCAGGGCTGGACTTAGGATTTCAGAGGCCCCGGGCAAATTTGCCAATATGAACATACGATAAAATACGGTACCTTGGATGACAGACGCAAATTTTAGATGTTCTTTATGCAAAGTAAATGAGATTGAGGACATAGTAATCATTTTGTTGCTAGTTGTCAAATTTTAACACAACTAAGAAATAAATGGCTATTGAAAGCTGTTTTAACTCGCTCAGAGTTAATAGATTCCTTAATGGTAAGGATTGTTTATTAGCTTGCTGGCAAATTTTCTAAAAGATACTTAGAATTAAAGGTGGGATTTGGGTTTAGAATTCAAAGTATAAGTCTAGCAGCAAAACAATCTTATATATAAAAAAATGGTTTTCCTTTTCCGAGTTCGTTTGGCTTTTCGACCAGACCTATTTCCACGATTAAGGTCTCAAATTGAAGGTATGCACGCACAGATTTGCCATCAAGCATCGGCTTATATTTATCTATAATCCCACTCGGTGTATACGTAAACGAAATTTGCTCCCCATGTATTTCTTATGTAAGTTAAATTTGGTTTTTCTTTTCTGAGTTCGTTTGGCTCTTCTATTCGACCGATTTTCATGATAGAGGTCTTTGCATGCATGCCAAGTTTTCACTTAAAGCATCAACAAATACTTACCGTATTACTCGACCAAAACACATAATTTGATTTATTTTCTAATTCTTACTTCAATTTAAGACGCACCTTCACCAGTTATAATTATATAATCCTATATACAGGGTGTTTTTTTTTTAAACTTGCATATTTATTTATGTAAAAACCGCAATAGATAGAAATATTCAGTTTGCGGGAATCATCTATTGACGTAGGGGGCACATTTTTTTTATTCAATGTTACATTTTCATTCCCCCCCTTTCCCTCTGCCCCAAACCTATTTTTTTTTAAATAGCAAGGTACCCTTTGTGACATATCAAATGAAAGAGCATGAAAAAAGAAAATGTTTGATGAAAAAAAATTGAAAATCGGTTCATAAACTTGTGAGATATTCCCCCTCTCCCCACCCGGAACCTAATTTTTTTTAATAGCAAGGTACCCCTTGTGACATATCAAATGAAAGAGCATGAAAAAAGAAAATGTTTGGTGAAAAAAATTGAAAATCGGCTTATGAATTTGTGAGATAATCCCCCCCCCTTTTCCCCTACCCATAACTGTTTTTTTAAATAGCAAGGTACCCCCCCCCCCTTGTGACATATCAAATGGAAAATACATTTCACCAAAAATTTTCTTTTTTCATGCTCTTTCATTTGATATGTCACAAGGGATACCTTACGATTAAAGAAACATTAAGTTCCAGGGAGGGGGGAGGGATATATCACGCAAATTTATGAACCGATTTTCAATTTTTTTTCATCAAACATTTTCTTTTTTCATGCTCTTTTATTTGATATGTCACAAGGGGTACCTTGCAATTGAAAAAAAAATAGTTGGGGGAGGGGGAAAGGGGGGGAATGTGAATGTAACGTTGAATTCAAAATAATTGGGCCCCACTGTGTCAATAGATGATTCCCGCAAACTGCATATTTCTATCTATTGCGGTTTTTACATAAATAAAGATGCAAGTTTAAAAAAAAAACCCCTGTATATTATAGTCTAAGAACCTTTAATGGAATACTTGCTTTCATTTAAGCTATTGTATGTTTTATCTATGCTATTAGTTATTCAAATCGGACGAGTTGAAGCAAACGCAAGGTAAACAACCAACGTAAAAGTTATTTTTCATATGTTTTTTATGTGATTAATTATTATAATAGCTCCAGTATTGTTAATGTTATTATATTTGATTTGGACTCAAAATAATCAGTAAATTATAGGCTTTCATTTTAGCTATTGATAGTTAGAATCAGTTTAGTTCAAGATACTTTATAACTCAATCAAAAATCACAAATTTGTTTCTCGGATATAATATATATTTTAACGCTGCAGAGAAGCATGGGCCCTCTAGTATAAATATTATTGCTCATTACAAATAGATTAGAGTTTAGTCACATTTAAAAGAAAATGTTGTCAACCTAGCAAACGGTCTTATGACCATTGCTGTAAAGTGTTATTTTCAGTTTATTTTATTCTTGTTATGCAAAAAATATGTTTTGTTATAGTTTCATATGTATTTATACAGTTAATTTTTGTGGTCATAAAGCACTTTTTCATTTCATTTCATTTCAAAATGTAAAATCCTTTGACAACAAACAAATAATAAAAAGTACAGATAAAATAACACAGCTACACTTATTTACTACGCAAGCACAGAAAACATACTACTATAACATACTATACTACATACTAGTAGGCTACTACAAGCCAGTTTTTAGTGACAACAACTCCTCCGAAACTACTGAACCATTTTACATGTTGGTGTCATTGGAAATAACATAAGAGCAACTCTGTCTATTGTATCAAAAGCTGATGAAAAATCAATAAAAAAACAAAATAGTTTCCCCTTGTTTTCCTCTAATCTTAAGTGTCCCATACAGGTGAGGTTATTATTATTATTATTTATTATCTATTGTTGAATACATTCTCATAAACCCAGCCTGAACTCCGTCAATATATTTTTTTATGGACCCAATTAGTAAGTCTTAGATTATTAGATAGATTATACTTTAGATTATTTAATTTTATTTATAAAGTGGATAGTTTATTTTTGTTTTTAGAGGTTAAGGTGGTAGAGAGGACTTGCTAGTCCTAACTTCGCCTCTTAAATAAAGACATTTTTCATTTCATTTCATTGACTATACACGTCGACGTATACGTCTACGTGTGTACTCAATGATACAATACAAAAGTACGACAGTTGCAACAACAAAACTGGCGTGACCACTAGTTTCAAACACTTGGAGTGAGTAAAGTAGTTTTTAAATGGTTTTGGATTGGCGATTAAGGCATCGTATGTGTGTGTATGTGCGTGTGTGAGTCAAACATGGTCAGACAGCAAACATTTAAATAATAATTAATACTCAATTAATACTACTACTATAGTACTAGTACTATAGTACTACTATAGTAAATTTTTAGTATAGTATGTTTTGAGTTGTTTCTTTTTGATTTATGTGTGTATGTGCTAGATAGGATCCCTTATCACCTCATTATCATTTATTGTTGCAGCTGTTTCTGCTCATTGCTTGTTTACAAACAACGCTCGCCCGCTCCCAATAATGTAAATTCTTTTGTTAATAACAGACAACCCTAGTTGTTGTAAAATGCATGGATTTTATAGGTGTTACAGATATAAAGATGTAAAGATGTGTGTTAGATGTAAAGCTGTCATTTTTAAAACTGAGCCATTTTAGGCCTATGGGAATAAGACATGATGTTATAAGTTAATCTAATATTTGTATGTTTATTCGCCAATATTTTTCATCGGGTTCCCTCTAACAATTAATTGATTAATAGTCAATTCCCATGACTTAGTGATATTAAGGATATGCTCTATTCTTGGTATTGGATAACGACTGTCATGTAGTTGTTGGTTTACAGTTACCTTGTAATCCGCGCAAAAACGGACCGATTAATTTGCTTTTGGAATCACAACAATCGGTGTACCCCACTCAGATTGGTCCACTTTCTCTATTACGTCTTCCTTTTCCAGTTTAAATAGTTCGTTATCAACAGCTTCTCGAAGGTCATAAGGTACTGGTCTAATTTCGAGTACACAGGTTTTAAATTATCCTTTAGTTTTAAAGAGCATGTAAAGTTGGGGGTTTTACCAATACATTGTTCAAAAACGCTTTGAGAATCTTTGCTTGATGGATTTGATAACAGTGTTTGTATCAACATCTGGTTTCTTCATACTAACAAGATTAATGTTGTTTAAGCTAATTTTTAATTTTCGTATCCAATCCCTTGCAAGAATAGGATTATTAGGTAAATTTACAATGTATAGATCTTCTCTGCAAGATTTCCCTTCATATCTTATGTTTAGGATACAAACCTCAATTGGTTTGAATACTTGTCCAGTATAAGATCGAAAAAGAGCACTTGTTTTGCAAACTGGAACACGTAAGTCTAGGTTTCTTGAAGTCATCATTGTTCATTACGCTAACACGGAATCACAGTGAGTGTGATTCATTCCGGAATCACACTCAAAACGTTGTTGTTTACCATTTAGAGATCCGTTTAGAGATTCTGTCATCTCCTTCATCATTATTCAATACTTTTATAATCCGTTGAAAGTCATATTCATATTAAGAATCAATTTCATCAACTCTTTTTATATTTTTGTCTGAAGACTGTATTTCCTGAATTCGTTTTGTTATACACACCTTTTCAATGTGTCCATCCTTATGACAATATCTGCAATTTAGTTCATCTACATCGACCAGTCTAATCGACTGTTTCGTGGTTATTCCTTCCACAATGTAAACAGACATCTGAAAGTCCTAGTTTTTGTAGCCTTTTGTTTTTGTTGTCTTTCTTTTTGCTTGAGTCATATAAGACTTTACCATTGGTTGAGAATTGTTTGTTTATAGGCCCGATTTTGTTCTTTGTTGTTTTACTGATTTTGTAAATGTCATTCTGATTATTACTGGCTGTATATAAATTATGGTTGTCAAGTTTTAAAGCCTCTAAAGCCAAGGCGATTTATAAGGCTTTTTCAAACGATATTTCACCCAGTTGTAAGAGTCTTTCTCTGATATTTGAGTCATATAAGCCTCTGACGAATTGAGCACTGAGCATGAGGTTTATAACTGATTTTGTGCATTTTCCGTCTTTACTACCAGATTTGAAATCTGCTGAACAAGCCAGTTGTTCGAGAACTGTAACATAATTTGTTATTGATTCATTCCTATCTTGTAAACGTGATAAGAATTTATGCTGTTCTGTAAGTATATTCCTCTTTGGGCTTAGGTGCTCATTTAGTAATAACCGTAACTCTTGGTATGTTTTTGAGTCTGGTTTGTCTGGAGATGTTAGACTGCAGATCAGATTGGAATGCTTAGCACCTAAGCAATTGATTAAAAACAAACCTTTCAAGTGTTCAGTCTCTGAATCATTGTCTGTCAATCCTTTTATTTAAAAAAAAATATTTCTAAACGCTGAGTGTAGCTTTCAATGTTTCCTTATCTTCATCATAAGCATCAAACTTTAATGCATTGCTTTGTAGTAGTTCCTTGGTACTTTGTCTTGATCTAGGCTGTTCTGTTTGTTGACTTGTTTGTTGTGTCATTACTGTCATAAATTTGTTTAAGGTAGTTATAAGGCCTTGTATTTCAGTCCTTTCCTTCATCGTCGCTAAATTATTGTTAAAGTATTGCATTATAAATCATGTTTATTTCTTTATAATGAAAATTGAACATTGAATTATTTACAATATGAAATTAATCCAGTCATATAATAAATATTAAAATTAAATGAGAGAGTTTTAAATATACAACAGCGGGCTAGATTTCCATAAGAGGTAAAAAATAATAAAATTGCAATTACAATTTTAACGAAAACCCATTTTTCTTAGAACAGTGGCTAGCATGAATATTGCTTCCCCCTAAACTAAGACATTTCTATAAATTTAGGACATTTTCTAACAGTCTTAGGAGCCATTTTTGAAATCAATGTGCTCAAAGGTTGCTCGTATTATATAGTATAGACAAAAATACTGTAAGCTTAAACAAAACTATGGGTTCATAAGTGACTAACAATGATTAACGATTATTCGCTGATACAGACAAACGGAGATTGAAGCATAGACGAACATTTTAATAAAGCTATTTTCAAAATGTTATTTTCTAATAAATTTTTAAACGAACTTCCCGATGAGCTAGAGACTTGAAACTTGAAACATAGCTCACAAATGTTACAAAGTTTTTAATAGCTCACTTTTTTGTCTGTTCGGTACAAATTTTGCAATCGATGAGCTAGACATTAACTTAAAACAGCTCACAAATGGATGACAATGCAATATTAAATCATTTTCTTTTCATATTTCCCTTGGGCTATTGTTATTGCAACAACACATAAGTGTAGTGTATACACTAAGATTCGGTGACTATTGGTGCCCAGTGGCATTTTACTACTGAGTGAATGGATGCAGTTTGAGACTAGGCCGCTTTTATACTCTGCGGCACGCCACTGCTTTCGACGGCCCTTAAGTGCATTGAGTTGAATGGGTGCTTATACTCTGCGGCGGCTACCACACGCCGCTGCGGCTGCCTGTATGCACGACGGCGCACCTACGAGCCGCAGAAGCCGCACGCCTCTAGGTGCATTTGGGAGTTTTTATACTCTGTGGTGTGCTGCAGCGGCGCTGTTTAATGCTGCCAACTCATCAAAAGAAACTCAGCCCAACACTGTGTACTGACTTGCTTTCCTCTATTACACTTCCCGTTGCCGTCGTGATAGGTCCTTTTGTTTCTTTTGTTTTATCTGAGAATCAGTTTCAAGTTTTGTGCATGTAAAATGACAGATCCTATTGCGATTGAGTCAATATTTGACAGCTTATTGACAAAATCAAATCTAGGCCGAGTTTCAAATCAAATCAAATCAAATCAAATCATAGTTTGTAGTAATGTTCATAAGATGAATAAACGATGTGTAGGCTACCATCATCACTCACTACAAATCAACACTTTGACAGCTAATTTTTCATAATTTTTGGCTATCCGTAGCTTTACTTAATGTAAAATGGTGTTTGCCGTTGGTGTTCAATAAATAAATAAATAAATAAACACTAGTGGCGTGGTTAATAGAAATTCCTTAGTTGGTAGCCCTCATACCGCAACCAATGCCATGGCCGCCGCACAAGCATGCTGCGACCGCCGTCTAACGCAGCCGCGTTGCAACTGTCTGTCACTCTGTCACTCCTGTGAGGTGCTAGGGTGGGAAACTCTACTGTGGGCGGAGACTTTGAGCAGGGACGCCGTGTTGTTTTGATCACCCCTCCTCACTCCTCCCATTTGAAAAGGGGGAGAATGTTCTATTGTTCGACACTAATGGACTGTTGCCGCATTCTTTCGGCTCTAAAACCCAAACATCTCTTTCGGTGCTGTTGGATTTTAAAATCCAGCAACGTCGAACGTAATATTTCACAATTTGACACCAAAAACCTGATTCGGCACTGTTGGATTCGGTGCTATTGAAAATACTTGATTTTGAAAAGGATATACAGTTCGGTACTATTGGAACCCGAACAGTTTTAATTCCACTAGTGCCGAATTGTTTTTGATAGCGTCCAATAGTGCCGAAAGAAGTTTTAAATCGTCCAACAGCATCGAACGAGTTCGGCACTATTGTATTCGGCACTATTGGACTTATTTTGCTTTCGGTACTAATGGATTCGGTACTAATGGACCACACCGCGTTGTCTGATACTAAAAATTTGGGGAAGGCAAAATAGGCAAAAACTCCTGTTTTTAATAGTGATATGGTGGTTTTGGCTGTTGAATTGCGGGCTGGTAAAAATATTGCAAATTTAGAGAATGCGTCAACAACTGTGAGAATGTATTTGTTTCCTTTTACTGATCTGGGTAACGGGCCAATGTAATCGATGAAAATTTTCTCAAATGGTCTGGTAGGGATTTCTGACGACAACAAACCTACTTTGGTGTTTGGTGCCTGTTTGGCGCGTTGGCAATCTGTGCATGATCGTACCATGTCTGATATGGTTTGTTTTAATGTGGGAGACCAAAAGTGTGGTTCAATCCTGGACCATGTTTTGTTAATTCCTAAGTGTGCTGTACTAGGTGCTAAGTGGTAGTATTTGAATAATAGTGGGATTAAACGGTCTGGAATGACAATGCGGTGTTTGGTTTGATTCGGGGACTTGTGTGTGAGAATGTTGTCTTTAATGAAGTAATTTGGGGGTGGTTTGTTTGATCTGAGAGATTTTATAATTTTTTGAATTGCGGGATCTTCTTTTTGGTAAGTGGGGATGTCTGTGAACGCGTCAGGGAGTTTGAAAAGTAGGTTGACTTGTTGTGTTTGTGAGGGTGGTGTATTTGAGTTGTCAAGCTGTACTTCTTCAAACATTCGCGATAAGCAGTCGGCGACGACGTTATCGCGGCCTTTTACATGTCGTACGGTGAACTGGAAAGAGTTAATTAGTGTTACCCATCTAGCTATTTTTCCAACTTGCCTAGGGTGATTGAGAAGCCATGTTAATGCGTTGCTGTCTGTGTATAGATCAAAATGCCTATGTTCCAAATATGTACGAAATTTGTCGAAAAAGTGTGTAATTGCCAAGGCTTCTAGTTCGAAAGCGCTGTAGTTTTTTTCGTGTTCATTGGTCGCTCGGGAACCGTACGCTACAGGTAACAATGCGTCGTCATATTGTTGGGAGATGATTGCAGATATGCTGTTGCGACTGGCGTCTGTATGTAAAACGAAGGGCAGCTCGAAGTTTGGCATTTTAAGGATTGGGTCTCGAGTGAGTGCGGCTTTAAGTTGGTCAAATGCTTTTTGCTGATTTGGTCCCCAAATAAATTTCTGGCCTTTTTTCTTTAAAAGATTTAACGGTGCTGATATGCTGGCGTAATTGGGAATAAACTTGGAGTAAAATGCTGTCATACCTAAGAATCTAGACACTTGTTTGAGATTTTTTGGAACTGGGAAGGTGTCGATTGGTTTTGTTCTTTCTCTACTGACTGATAACGTGTTATCCTTTATCACATGTCCAAGAAACTCAATTTGATTGGACGCTAAGGTCATTTTGGAAGGATTGACGGTTAAACCTGCTTTGTTTAATCGTTGTAGTACTTCCTGTATGTGAATTAAGTGTTCTTCGAAGGTGTTTGAATATATTACTAGATCGTCGAAAAAATTGTAAATGAATTTAAATTTGATGTCTCCAAAAACCTTAATCATCAGATCTGTAAGAACCATGGAACCATTTGCCAGTCCGAAGGGTACGTAGTTAAATTCGTATTGTGCCCATGGCACAACAAAACTTGTGTATTTTTTGGAATCTGGATGCAAAGGTATTTGATTGTATGCTTGGTTCAAGTCTAGCAATGTGTAATATTTAGCTGTGCCAAGGTGTTGGAATGCTGACTCTAGGGTTGGTACTGGTGTGGCTTCAAGTGTCAAGCCTTGATTGAGCGCCTTATAATTAATTACCATGCGGGTCTTACCACCTTTTTTTGGTACTGTGAACGCTGGACTACTAAATTCTGAGGTTGACTCGCGTATGACACCATCTTTGAGCAGTTCCTGTATGTGCTGTCGCAAAATTTCTGTTTTGGGGGGTGAAAATTGGTATGGTCGGCAACGTACTACGTGGTCTGGTTTAATGCTGATACGATATTGAACTAGATTGGTTCTGCCTAATGTTTTGGTAACTGTGTCTGGGAACTTGGACAACAACTTTTCTAACCTACATTGTTGTTCAGAGTTCAAGTTGGGACCGAATTTAGGGGCTGATGGCTCCTGCTTGTCGTCACTTGGTTGCGGTTGACCTAATGACAGAACTAACGGCGTGGTGTATGGAAATGTTATGGAATTTTTTGCTATGTTTATTACTGCTTTTTGTTGAATTTAAAAAATCTAGGCCTAATATGATTTCTACGGGAAGGTGACTAGTGATATAAAATTTTTTGGTCCATGCGAGATAATTAACTTTAAAGTGTAGGTGTACGTAATGTGTTAATTTTAGTGGAATGGAGGAAGCTGTTGTAACGGTGGCATTGACTTCGTGTATCTGTCCAACTATAACACCCTTGATTGATCTGACCCTATTTAATAATGCTTTCGATATAATCGAGCATGAGGCTCCTGTGTCGATGAGTGCTGGTATTGAGTGATTGGCTATTTTAATGTTTAAAAGTGCGGAATCATTTAGTGGTGCTGTTATAGATTTAATTTTTGGTGATGATAATTTTTCCTGAGGTTTGTATGCGAAGGTTGGTTTATTGTAACAATTGTTTGTTTTAGCGGTTGTGTGGTTGTGGTAGGGAGAGGGGTAACCGCCTATTGTCCTCCCCCATTGGGGTTTAAATGTGGTTTTGGGTAGGTGTTGAACGGGGGAATGTATGGTGCTCTAGTGTGTGAAGCGTGAGACTGCCTATTGCTTGGTGTGGTATTTATGAGGTAGGTAGTGTGGTTTGGGCGTTGAACTGGGAAGGACTGTCGTGGGGGAAAGTTATTGTTTTGAAAAGATTGATGGTGAGGGGTTCGGGGTTGGAAACTGGGTTGGTTTGGATAATTTCGGGGTTGGAATGCAGGTTGATTTGAGTAATTTCGGGGTTGGAATCTGGGACGGGAATTGGAATGATGATTGAGCTGATGGCTATGAGACGTTCGCTTTTGATGGCTGAATTGATTGCTGTTGGAGGGTGTGTTGGTTTCAGGATGTGGGATGATTGATTGATGAGTGACGCTTTGGGCAAAAGGGGCAATTTCGAGTAACTCCTGTATGCTGGTTATGGGCTTGAGGCCGGCAAAGGTGATCCTGGTTTGGGGGTTTATTCCCCGGAATATGTTTTGGAATATCTCTTGTGGTTGAGTGGATGGGGATAAAATCAAATACGATATTTGGATGTCGCGGACATAGTCAGCCAGGTGCTCATCTGAGGATTGCTGTCTGTAGAGCAGTTGGCTTTGAAGCTGCCTCAGGACCTCGGGAGTGAAACAATTTTGATTGATGTTCTGTAAAATTGATGACCAATCTGTAATGTGTGAGATGGAGGTCATCCAAAATTGTCTGAACCTATCCGTCGTGTATGGGAGAACATTCATCAAAACAGCTTTGTCTGGTGCGATTTGCATTTCAATGATTTTGTGAAGCTGTTTACAAAAAATCACGACCTGGTTAGGGTCGTGACCAGATGTTCTGGGTATCTCTTTCAATAATTCTCTCACAAGAGGTGGGCATGAGGTTGATTCCACTGGTGAAGAGGGTTTGGCAATCATCTGAATTTGGTTTGAGAAGGCAGCTGTGGTCTGAGCTATGGCATTGAGGGTCATCGACTGTAATGAAGTTATCAGGGTTTGCAAATTGGTGTCATTTAGGTTGGTCGGGGTACACAGGGGTTGTTGGTTGGGTAGCGTTAGGTTCGGGTCGGGTTGAGCAGGTTGCGGGGTTTGGTTTTCAGAGTGGGGTTCCCCGGCAACGCTTTGGCCGGTGCGCGCAGCTTGCTGCTCGTTGTCGCGCGCATCGCCGTTACTATCGGTATTGCTAGCGGTTAAACTGTTGGTAGCGTTGGAGTCTATTATGAATTGGCGGAGAATTATTCTATTTTCTGCCAGTGTGTTTGCTGGATTAAGATTCCAAGTTTTACACTGTGCAATTGCTTCTGCAGCATTTAGATCCTTTACCCAAGAGTGGGTTGAGGGAATATCATTTAATTCGTATATAGGCATATTAATCATTTGAATGAGGGTGGGGGTAGCTTCCCTGTGAGGTCAGTGTGTGTGTAGACTTCAGTGTTCACTATTATTAACATTTATACATTTTTGAACTGCATACATATATGCACATATAGATATATACATACATACATATACACAAGTAGATTGTTTATGAAAGGGTTTTGACTATTGTACTAAAAATAATGTAAGCTATCATACTGATTTGAGCTGGGCTGAGGAGTTATTTTGACAAACTCGACGTGTAATGTGACAGTAATACCTAACTTGTGTATGGTTGTGTGCTAATGAACACACTTCACTTTCCATTGCCATTTGATGCAATTGGAATATTTGAATGAGGTTTGATTTCACCTGGGATGTGGTGAGATTTTATTAATTTTCTGCTTATTTACTTGATCATTTGGTGGGGTAAGGAAATGGTTTGGTTACACCCAGACGCCCTAGTAAATGCGGAACAACAATATACAAGACAGAGGAATATACGCCCTGGGTTCTCCGACCTTTTTGCCACATCTACCAAGACAACCATGCAACGTCGACACTCGTTTTTTTTTTTTTTTTTTTTTGAGTGGAAAACCCAGAGTTGGGTAAACAAATACTAGTTAACATCGCATTTGAAAATGAAAGTACAAAAATGGTAAAAATAAAATTAATTATGGTGCACCAGGTATGTCCAACATCACGATACACATGACAACAATTTGATACTCTATAACAAATGCAAGCTTTTTTTTTTTTTTTTTTTTTTTTTTTTTTTTTTTTTAACAGGGTTTAGGGTAAGGGTTGTGGGTAAGTTACCATGCAAGTGTGTGTCGTTACAATCCATTGATGAGTTTACATTTAAATGCCAGGGCGGCCAAATCCATAATCCAGTTGTCTGCACCATTATTAATTGCAAGTTGCAGGTGCTTATTATTTATTAGTCAAGTACGACACACTTATTCGGCCATTTATTCATGTGGATATTCAAGGAGTGAGAGGGTAATGTGCACTTTTTTTTTTTTTTTTTTTTTTTTTTATAGCTAGCACTTGTTTATTGAAACTTGAAACAAAATATCATTGTGATGACGTGTAGACATACCTTCTAATATCCCGGTATATCAAAAAAATCCTAGTGGCAATAGGTTACAGAGGTTGACCCTTGTTCGCTAGAGACAAATTCTAATCTAGGCCTAAAGACAATCTTAAAGCCTGGGTGTATAATTAAGGTAGGTAGGGTTGTGGGTTGGTATCTATAAAACAAAATTATTTTGGTTCAATGCTAACAAGCATTGAGAAGATTGGAGAAGTTAACGACATTGCAGCGACGTGTGCTTGAACAATATCGTAACTCAGGTAAGCGCGATAAGAAGTCGTGTTTGTGAGATATGTGCTGATTGTGTTTTGTAGGATCCTGGAGTTTGCAAAATTCTCCTATTCAGCCAGCTTTGGTTTCAAAAAAAAAGAAAAACACATTTTATTTTATTTTACTACTAACTAACATTTATTTTGTCCCTATTATGTTTGATAACTGTTGTGTTAAAATTTCAAAGGCTCTCTTATTCAAATGTAGTTGGTCCAGTCGACGTGAATACCTGTATTGCTGTTCGAAAAATAACTCATTTGTAGACTCATGAAAACACAATCGTAGAATAAAGATGGTTTCGCTTTGCAAGGTTGCGAGAAATTTATTGAATTCGGCTAATCGCTGCATGTGGGAGGGTGAATAAAGATACTTAGGATATATTGGTAAGGTGAGCGTTATAATGTATTGCGGGTGACAG
Organism: Macrosteles quadrilineatus; assembly: GCF_028750875.1. Lineage (NCBI taxonomy): Eukaryota > Metazoa > Arthropoda > Insecta > Hemiptera > Cicadellidae > Macrosteles > Macrosteles quadrilineatus. Next base: position 76,168,345 of record NW_026542598.1, on the reverse strand, counting down.
AGCTTAATGATAAGTCGAACAAGTGATGAATATTGTGCGTGTAAATGTTGACTTGGTGTTTGCTTCGCAATGTCATTCGTTGCTGCGAATAAAACTACAATTGGCCTAACACACATACTAGCTAATTGTTGGCGACGTTGTTTTAAAATTGCCTTCAAGTTGGCCGTCGTAGTTCCAGACACTGTTATGCTATTCGAATTGACCTTCAATTGTTGCATGTGCGAAGGAAGTTTATTTAAATAATCTCTGTACCTACAAAATTGGGAATCCCCTACCAATAATATCTCGGGTAATTGTCGTTGCATAATTAATAATGTATCTAACAATATGACGAACAAATTAATGAGAGATGCAAATGTAATGAGCAATGTAATGACAAGTTAATGAACAATGTAATGACAGGTCAGAATAAATAGCACAAATACAGTAATACAAATATAATACAAATGGTATGGATTGTGGTGGTAAATAGCTGCGATTGTAAATCTGTCAACCTATTATGTTCGTGGGAAATGCATTAACAAGATTTGTGCGACGAGAGCAATCCTAAAGACTCAATTTTATTCTGATGCGAATGTCTGTAGTTGATATTGGACAGTGTTCAATGCTACGGCTGTGTTAGTAAACAAACGAGTTCCGCGCGAACAAAGGAAACTATGTGGGCCAAGGTCAAATCCGGTCAAATGATAGTCAGCTGTTTGGCTACTGTCGGCTGGATATTAAATCTATTGGTTCGATGTTTGCGCTGTTCTCAAGAGTAGCATAAATTCAAAACTGTATTGTTGAAAACTAATGTAAATGTGTTTGTAAAATGCTGGTGTAATAAACACAATATTGAAAAAATCCCAGTGACTAAGCAATGAAATTGAATTAAATATTTACCAATTAAATTCACTACAAATACTAAATGAAACTCGTGAATTAAACATACGGTGACATACTGCTGAAAATACACATAAATAATACTGGGTGAACTGAACCTAGTTAAACATCAATTAAAGCTTAATGATTCGTGTATTCAGATTTTCTGGATTTTTATTATTTTTTTTTTTTTTTACGTTTACGATCAATGTTGAACAATTATAACTCTCTAACTCGTGGACATATTACAAAATGTTGCAAAGAATCTATTGTTGCAAAATAGTACCCATTTAAATCTCCTGTCCACAAATAAACAACACTTGATTACACTTAAAACTAAGACCAGAGATATTGCTGGATCTTAAACTTCAAATATTGGTAACACAATAAATATTAAATATGATAATTATACAACAATTAATTAGTTACCAAGTAATAGACATGAACAAGATATGAAGCTTCTGAAAATAATCATTAAATTATGTAGATCCAACAATCCTCCAAGTTCATACTAGAATAAAATATTTACTGCTAGCAATCAAGTATTATTCATTTTTTTGTCCTACACTGATCTATTAATATTTATTTATATTTTTTGCCTGAATACACAAACTGACAAACTACAAAAGTGACAAAATTAACTATGTGATATTACTATGTGATATTACAACTTACAATTGCGTAGTTACGGGAAAAAATTGAAATCACTGGGCCTACATAGCTATTTTAACAACTTTGATCGGAGTAAAATGCGTTCAGCAAGAGTTTGAACTGCAATGGAAACTACCACACGTATTGCGTAACCTTGACCGGCTGGGACATGAGTCATCGTTTCCTGTCGACACACGCCAGATCGCACAACACGTGTAGGCAAATTTAATTTAAAACATTTTTTTAATGACTTCGGACCTGCTAAAATTGCGGTTTGTCTATAAAATTGGATCGAACTCTTTTGCTCTGCTACCACTTGTGGCATAATGGTGCCACATTTTGGTGACTTGGTCATGTGAATTAAATTCCAGACCAAATCGTTCTTGTTGGAAACGTTAACTGAACACATTTATTGATGCAGAGGAGACAATTTACCGCAAATCACAGGCCCTAATAGCCAGCTTTGATGATTGTTTCATTAATTAATGAATTTATATCACAGAAATATGTACATTGTTCAACTTATGAAATAATTACTGTATGAGTTGACTGGACACAACGTGAACTAACATTTTATTTAATGATGAATTACTAATAATGGAAAGAATGTTATAGTGAATTGCTACCATGATCTGAAATTACATATTATCAATAATTAGTGCTACGACACAATACCTTAAGGGGGCGTCCCCCCATTTCCCAAGAACTTAGCCTTCCATGGTGTTTGCAGTCAGGAGCACGACACACGACAGACGTTTTTCACTCGTCTTACCCGCTTGCCTCCTTGCGCATGCGCGAGCAGCGGTAGAGGTTGAGATTGGCGGGACATTCAAACAGTGTTGTGGAGATTGACTCCACAGGAAATGAGTTTGAAATCCAATTGAGATGTCCAATTCAACCCAACATTTCCTTGCATACTGCATACCTATTAATTTTGGACTCATTACATCTTCATTGATCACTGTTGCAGGAACGGGGAGTGGAAGTAGGAGTACTGATAGGGGAGTGGGGAGGGGAACGTCAAGGGGAGCTAGCAGAGGAGCACATCGTCGAGTGCCGAGAGCCACCGTAGCATCCACCGTAATTCCCCAACCAATGCCTCCAGAACTGTCAGTCATCTACCAGGCCATACGTGACCCTAATGTGAGTAGCATTAGCAATAATGTACATATATAAGTAAGTCAGTAAACTGTGATCATGTGGAAAAATACCATTAGGTGCATACTCGCATTCAGAATGGTTAAGAGGCTACTTCGTAAGTACTGAGTCGTTTGAGATGTCAAAAAGTTTAGGTACGGTAACGTTTAATTTTATTGGCAAACATTTTTTTCACATTTATCCATTTATACCAATTTTTTTACTACTACTTTAGTCAAAAAGTTCCCATGATTAATTTCTGTAGAAATTTAGCGCGATTTTCCAGCGGGAAATTCGCCTTGCATTAGTTGGTACAACTCCTGGGGAGGGCATTCCGGTAGTGGGGGTATAGCTGACGAGCAGTATTCTAGCATTGGAAAGCGCTTTCTGTGTACCTGCAAGCCTACATTGTCGGTTACGATCGGTCGTGTACCTGCATTGAAAAATGGCATTTAACAAACAGCATGCGAACATTAAGTTCTGTATTTTACTTAAAAAACCACCTAGACTTTTGAGTTGTTAATTCAAGCTTATAGAGAAAAGGCGATGAAGAAAAGTCAAGTTTATGAGTGGCACAAACTGTTTGTGAAGGCCGTGAAAGCATTGACGATGACCCTCTTAGTGGATATCCTTACACAGTCAATGACGTAAACATTGAGCGAGGACGACAAGTTGTACGTAAATCGGATAATAACAATTGATTAAATTGTACTCGCTAGGCTACTACAAGGCAAATTTCCTGCTGGCGATCGCGCTAAATGTCTACAGAAATTAATTCCGGGAACTTTTTAACTGTTACATGTATAACTATTAATTTGTTATCAGATTTTGTATTACGATGATGGGCGTCTTCATGGCTCCTTTTTTATTTATTGAAATATTAGGTACTCACCTGTTTTCACCTGTTCATTTTCCCAGAACCCGTCAACTTTGGCTCAGCTGCTACAGAATGTGCCTGGATATTCCTACACTCCAGGAGAAAGCATCTTCACAGATGTGTTCATGACTCTGGTAAGTAGAAAAAGTAACTGCTGACATTCTACTCATAGTCAGTAATGTTTTGTCTGCAGTTAGTTGTCATACAAAGTGGCATTTTGTTCACTAGAGTTAGTTTGCACAAAACAGCTGATTTTGTAAATATTTTGCTGTGCCCACTTTGCTGACTGCTTTTCCTCACTTTGGATGATAACTGAACTAAGTTTAATGATGTTGATGCTGTAATTACTTTACAGTTACTCCTTAACTGATTCTTGCTATGAAGGAATGGAATAACATGTAGATGAAATGTTACCGTAAAGTCACAGATGCTTTTATGTTTACTTTATGTAAGACTCGGATTACAAGTGAGTGTTTGGTGTTCAGGCGGAGAGTTTGTCGTTCCTGGACATGGTACAGCTTGGACTAGGCAACTCAGAGTGTCTGGTGAGAGCTCGACCTCAGTTGCAAGAGTTGATATCTCAGCGTCTCCTCAACAACCAGCCTCTCACCATCTCCGCCATTACACAGATCATTGAGCGCTTTAACAACGAGCTCCGCCAGTACTACAATATATTTGTAAGTAAATAATAAGTAGATATATGTGGGCTTATGAAGTTGTTTGTTTTCACCTTAACACGTTTTTCTGCAACTGTAGGGTAGTCAGGTGGCACCTTAGTGACTAAGGTCACAAAAAATTAAAATCTGGGGGTTGTGGGGGGGGGGGGGGTGGAATACGGATGTACTAGTTGGGTGGTTTCAGCTTTCCCCAACCTTATTCTGCCTATATTTTTATTTTTTGGTTAATATTATTTAACAAAATATCATTAGGTTTTCAAAATAACATATGACATACATTGCTGGTTTCAATTAGTTGCCAGGTTTAAAAGATTTAAATTTTATGATTTATTTTATATTCAATACAGTAAACTCTCGCTCATCCGGACTAATGTGGCGGACGTCCGGTCCGAATTACGATAAATCCGGACTATCGAGAGTCGAGCGAATACAGTGCTGTATATAGCCCTTTTTCCAATTTTGTTCCAGGTCCACAGTATTGATGGCCAGGCAAATGCAATTCCACAGGTAATAATTTTTACCGCCGTGTTTTCCAAAATTTTGACTATCCAAGGTAGTCTTGGTCCCGTTTAGCTCGGATAATCAGACTTCTACTGTACTGTGCCGCTAAAAAAATCAAGATTGCCGACCCGGACTAGCGGGAGTCCGGACAAGGCCGATACGGATGAGGGAGAGTCTACTGTATTCAAATACTGGTTGGCTTTTTTATTTTTGTTGTAAAATCAAATTCTGTAGCGTACGCATTCCGAGGTCACCTATTTTTAAATTTAGGCTACCAAAAGTCCTAGATTTTACTTTTAGTGAACATGTAGACACCCTGGATAGGGCAGGCACCTGCATATTCTGACAGATTGAACTAATTTAATTTGTTTTTTCAGGATAATGCCAGGTTGAGGGAGGAATTTGACTTACCTGCTTCTATAAGTCTTTACAATCACTCATTGCTACCCAGCATCCTCAACACTGTTATGGAGGAGAGTAAGTATTCCAGAATAATTTCATTTTCAAAAAGTTTGTGTTGTTTTAATCAGTCAAAACGAAATAATAATATTTATTATTGAGTGATGCGTCGATACCAAAATTTATCGATTCTCGATACCGATACCAAAACCTGAAAAATCTATTCTTCGATCAATCAAATTCGCAATACCAATACCCCTTTTAATAGTATTACAAAATTTTCTGATTGGATCAGTTACACTACAGCAACCCCAAGCTAGGTGTTTTTCAAGCAAAAAAAAAAAAAATAATGCTGTAATGAAAATCTCCCACGGCCATGTAGACATCATCATCGACTCCCAAGTTTAAAGAAACGTCATCGTCGTCTTGTATGATGGCGGCAAAATCAGGTATCGGTATCGAGAATCGACTCATCCCTAATATTTATGAATTCATTCCTCTTTTTGGGACAAATTATTCATGCATTTTGAGTTGATACAACTGCTGTTTGATTATTTTTGTTGACAGACTCTAAACTATTTGATATGTTTCTATTGATATGTACATTTTGGTTGATTATTATACCACTTTTATGAAGTAGCCTATATTTAGCTTTTTTCTAGATTGGTTGATCGTATTAAAGAAATAAATTTAATTAATTTTTTTGTTCAAATAATAAAGTAAATGTAAACCACCAACATTAGCTACTTTAATTATTTTAATGTGTTTCCTGGTCTGAGAGGTTTGAAACATGCAACACCCTCTTTGGTACAAAAGTAAGACCTCAGTAACTCGAACCTTGATATCCCAAATTCCTTGATATCTCCAATTGTTCATAATCCCCTTTTGCCCAGTAAATCACAATGTAAAAAAAAAAATACCTTTATAAGTCAAAGGCTTTAAATATTTAACCATCATAAGGCAAATTTTTACGTTTTGTAATCTGTAATAGTTAACCTCTATTAATCACCACTCTTAAGTTTCTCGATCACATGCCTCAACAACTCGAAGTTTATCTTTGTAAGTTGAAGTAATCATGATGTGGTGAGGGGGTGGGGGTTGGTAGAGGGAGAATCGTTATCTTCTGAGAAGTTGTTGACAATACCCAGTTCTGAACTCAGCAGGTACCGATACCTTATTATCACCTCCTCATCTCCATTATTATATGTCACTAGCAATAAATATAGTGCAACACAACAGATTCACGTTATACACTAAGCTTCAATGAGCGAAATACGAGAATCGCTGCCACGACTGAATAGTACCAAAAACACCCAAAAGGTCTGCAGTAGACGCGCAGCAGTAGCCTGCATTATCCTAATTAGAGGAATCACCACCAGAGCTAAGTACAATACCGTACGACGACGTAGCAGACAGATACTCAGCTGACTGGCACAGAACATGATATCATGGATGGAACGGGTAATATCGCCTGACTGTTCTAGTATGGAACTGTTCCAGAACGATACCTGTTCCAATAAGACTGTTCTAGTATTTTACGCACATCTCTATCACGGGAGTGGTGGTTAAACGGCGACGCGCAGTTGTCCGTCATATCCCGTTCGCGGCAGTTTAGAACAAGATAAAGAACTTGACACCGATGAAATTACTTTTCTTCTCAAAAAACTTAAATTGTTGTCCAACTTGTTTTTACTATTAGTTTTGAGGTTTAATTTTTTACATGTAATATCGTTTCATAAATGTACAAGTCATAGACATGATATTAGGTGTACCTAATAAAAAAAAGTTTCACTGATTGGTGATTTTTTTTAAATCTAGAAACCTCCATAAATTGTTATACCATAGGGCTTGTGAGAATTTATCAAAGCAAAGTAAAGTAGATGGTTTTCAAGGTATCATTATCACACACCCTTGACATTTTTTTTTTTTTTTTTTTTTTTTTTTTAATAGGGGGCTTACAAGTTACCATGGATTGCATCGCAGCTAGAACAGCTTATTGTGCACCCTCGTTCACAGATCCTCATTCTCCGTCAAATCCCAGGTCTTTGGTGAACCGTGAGAGCCTTTTGACTATGGTGACCTGTTTTTCCCTTTGATCTCCCATCAATAGGCCAAGGGATCTCATACGCAGACGTTGTAGGGCTGGACACATAAATATACCTTCACAGCTTTCACAAGGTCTCTGGCTGGGGCAAGCCGTAGAGAGATTTCCCCGAAAGGACTCAGCTCCTGAACTTGCTTGACCAGCCAATCCTTTGTGGCTGCGTCAGCACAACCTCCACCTTTCTTCCTGGAGGCTTCATTAGAGTCAGCTTTGGGGGTACCACCCTTGCCCTGCTTTTTCCCAGCATCCTAGTTCCCGGAGGAACTGGCTTTGCAGGCAGCAGAGTTAGGGTGCTTGGCAGCCCACACCAGCCTCCTCTCACTTCTGGATAGCACCTTTTCACCTTTGGCTAAAGCATCCGCTATCCTCTGTCTTTGCAACTCACCCCTGGTAAGTCGTTTTTCGTACGAGGGATCTCATTCGCAGACCTTGTAGGGCTGGGTACATAAATATACCTTCACAGCTTTCACAAGGTCTCTGGCTGGGACAAGCCGTAACGAGATTTTCCTGAAAGGACTCAGCTCCTGAACTTGCTTGACCAGCCAATCCTTTGTGGCTGCGTTAGCACAGCCTCCACCTTTCTTCCTGGAGGCTTCATTAGAGTCAGCTTTGGGGGTACCACCCTTGCTCTGCTTTTTCCCAGCATCCTAGCTCCCGGAGGAACTGGCTTTGCAGGCAGCAGAGTTAGGGTGCTTGGCAGCCCACACCAGCCTCCTCTCACTTCTGGATAGCACCTTTTCGCCTTTAGCTTAAGCATCCGCTATCCTCCATCTTTGCAACTCGCCCCTGGAAAGTCGTTTTTCGTTCCTTTCCGGTTTCTGCGAGCTTGTCGTCATCGTCATATTTCAGTAGACCTTCCTCCTCCATTTGGGTCAGATTGTCTACATTGTTCTCACGAATACCGGGTATTTAAGTCCACCTCCCCAGTGACCCGATTAGAGAGGTAAGGGGTGCGTACGACTGGGTTACCCCTGGTTCCCAGAGGGCTCCGTTAAGACACTGAATATTAGGCCCCCAGTGCCACAAGACTCTTGGCACGGATCGCATTACACCTTAGTCTAGGGCCCCCCTCACTTGGTTCTGTAGGTGGACCAACACCCAGTGGCAGAAGGTAGCTCTCCGCAGCTAACAAGTGAGAGTTGGGGTTTAGGTTGTGGCCAATCTGCCGAACCAACCCCGCATGCGAGGTTTGGCCAGAACGGCGCGAAATTTTCTCCCACTCACTAAACCCCCATACCTACCATTTTTTCTTTTTTTTTTTAATGGCCCAATCCCATAAGGATCGGGCGCTAATTAAAAATTTGTTTATAGACTCATCGTGTGTTCCCCTCCACGGAAATCTTTAGTAAAAGGCGAAAGATTCATTCGTTTTGAAGGGAAACCAGAATCGCCTTGACATTTGTCGCAGGGTGTATCAACCTTTTGACATTTTACCAATTACATGCTCAACATGCTTATCCCAATTTAGGTTTTGATCCATTATCAATCCGAGAAATTTGGTGGGCTCAACTTGGCGCAAGTTTGATTTATCAAGGTAAATATTCCGGTTCAATTCAAATCTTGATTGTTTTATAGAGAATGATATAAAATTTGATTTACTGTAATTTATTAGGAGATCGTTGCTACTTTAGAGTTCAGTTTCTTACTTGAAAAGCTTTCTGTTTGACTTCCTCTAGGCAATTTTCTGTAACTGTGATGTAGGTGTCATCAGCATAAAGACACACTGAACCTACTCCATTGGCAGCTAGTGGGAACACCCCATTTAATAAATAAATAAAAGAGGGCCCAAAATAGATCCCTGGGGGACACTACATTTAATATTTTTGTATTCAGAGTAAACATTTTGAGTGTAAGAGTATTTAATTTTTTGTAGAGATGTGCGAGTACTCGAGATTTTGAGTTCGAGTCGAGTACGGCCTTGAAACTCGAGCTTATCTTTGAACTCGGCAGTTCACTGTAGATTCTACAGTAATACAAATATTTTTACAGTGTAGAAATAAGAAAGAGGTAGTTGTCCTAACCTATTTTAATAGCTGTTACAACAGAATAGTCAACTCAAAGCAGTCGCCAGTGACTGACTGACTGACTGGCAATGGAAAACAATAGAAGGGAGGGAGGGGTTGTGCAATGACCTGAAGTGAGCGTATAGCAATAGTGAATGAAGTAGACGTTTGGGGGGAAGGGGGAGGGTCAGACCTTTGAGCTATATTTAGACTAGACTTTCACCACTTCCCATATGGCCGGGTAGGGGGATTACAAATCACAATAGCTGGTTTTTTCCTCACCTGGTTTGACTTATGTCTTTTTGTGTAGGAGATTTGAATCATCAAAAATGTAATTTGAATTTACCACAATTATTTAGCATTGATAATACAATCTGCAAGGGACCAGGAGAAATATTATTCAAATTTGAGTTAATGTCATGATTTGCATTTTTACTCAAAATACAACATTGCACAATCATGATGTATTGAGTCATTGACCTTTATAACGCATCTGTTATAAGTCGATAATTATAAATTGATGTTCCCGTGGTTGAAAATAATTATTCTGTAAACTTTTAAAACATAGACAAATCATAAATAAATATAAAATCACACATAAAGATAATAATAACATTCCTAATAAGGATAAAGATAACGACATAAAAAACATCACTATACTTTCTCTTGTTCTTCCATTCTTTCTTGGGGAGAATAACAGTGAATTAGGCCTAGTGTATGTATCATCCGAGTTCTATAACTACTATTGTATGGACCTATTACATTATTCAGTACAACGTTTAATCTACAATTATTGGTTTTGTTTAACATAGTAAGGTGCTACTTGTACGCCTGTTTAATTACTAAATTTTGAACATAAATTTTGAGTATTATGACAGAATATTTGTTTACAATTAACAAAGGAGATTCAAAAATTTCATTTTCTTTAATTTAAAAATTACTTCTCCTTTACCCACTGTCAAACCATTGAAAATTTTGTAGGCCTACTGTTACAAAAACCACACCAACTAAGATGAATGTTAATAAACTTACAAAACTAAAGTTGAAAAGGTAGGAAATAAAATTTCAAGTTGCAGAATAAATCTCTATATTAAACTTCTTATCGTAATTGCAACCTTAATAACTAATATATGCAAGTTTTAAGTAATTTTAGCCAAGTATTATGCAATATTACTTATCAGTAGGGATTAATGTAATTAATTTTTAGATAAATAAATATATGCTCACTTACCTATTTTTCAAAGAAGTATAAGTTCATTTATGAGCTCTATTGTTGTTGTTTTAAAATTATTAGCGAATTTCCCTATAGGGAAGTAGCTATTACCGTAGGTGGCACGGTAAGACCTAGACCCGGGACCGATTTACTTTTTCATTTTGATGTCCCCAGAGGCCAAAACCACTATTCGTTCAAATTTTTATATATGTATATATATATAGACTTATATATATATATATATATATATATATATATATATATATATATATATATATATACGTCCGTGAACGCGATAACTTGAGTAATTTTTGTCCGATTTTGATGAAATTTGGTTTAAAGGTGTAAAGCAGGATAAACTTGAATGAGTTCGCGAACCAGCACGATCGGACCATGGGAACGGTGCTATACGGGGGGTTTTATGGGGTAAAAATTGGTTTTTCTCACTTTTGACCCCCAAAACACAAAATTTCCAAATTCTCTATAGACCTTTTTAAAGAGCTTAAAAAAACAAATAATTTAGTATATAAAAGTATTTTTGTTCGATTATTAGTAACGGAGAACATTAAAAAAATTATAAATTTAAAATTCCCATGTTATTCTTATGGAGAATATTGTCAAATGTTGTAGTTTGCTTGTTTATGAATATATTTTGATCAAACTTGGCAAATTTATTTATTTTGTACTAAGCTATCAATATTTTACTCAAAAACACACTTTCTTAGTTTCCTTGTAGCAGCAAACCTAGGTACTCGTTAAACCTAATGTTATTAAAATATATTTAACTGAAAATCAATTCAGACACATGGAAATTCGCTTAGTCGGCAGGTTTGCTGCAGCGGGGGTATTTTCTACACATTGATATGCTACTGCACAAATTCAGCTTGTAACAGGGTTGTTTTACAAGTTACATGCTCTAGCCCCAAAGAGTTACTTACACATCCTTCGCTCTTTTTGGTTTAAACTCGACTCAAACTTGAGAATCAAATCTTTTGCCAATTACTCGACTCAAACTTGACTCGACCTGAAAAACCTGTGCTCGCACATCTCTACTTTTTTGTTGTCTGCTTTGTAAATATGAACTGAACCACTTGAGCTCTTCATCATGAACATTTAAACTATGAGGCTGTGTTGTCAGGTCAGACGACGTTTCACAGGACACTGATGAGGCAGTGTTCGTTGTACGTACGTCAGCTGTGTGCTCTGCTCCTCCACTGCTGTCTTGACGGGGCATCCGGGCTGGAAACTATTCTCCGATCTTTTGTGGTGAGTTATCATTAATGGGTATGTTTCTTTTATTTTCAACTTTGCAGTGGAGTTTTACGAGTTGTACAGTAATTAGTATTGAATTTGAACAGTAATAGCACAGAAAACATACTACTACCATGCACTCAGCATAGCAACGCTGGTGGCGCTGCCTACGAATTGACAGGCAAAGCTCTCTCAAAACGCGCTTTTTACCATGCGGTTGGCATTCTGGGTTATAGTAGTATGTTTTCTGTGGTAATAGTCAAATTCAATACTAAAAATTTTATAAAATACGATGTATAATCTGCTGTAAAAATTGATTCTCACTATTATTTCAAATGTATTTTTAAGTCATTCTGAAAATCATTTTTATTTCCAAAATTTAAAAAAAAAGAATTGCAGCCACTTAAAATGGGGTTGATTTTGCACAGCAGCGGTAATTTTGCAAGATTTCTTCTCTGAATGTGTCCCTAATATAATTCAATCTTGCTAGAAACAGAAGTAACAACTTAACATCCCAATTCAAATTCCATTACATTTGCCTTGTGACCGTGGGAGATGACGGTGATGTCTACACGGCTGCGGGAAATGGTCATGCTTTTGCCGCGATCGCAGACGACGACGATGACGTTTCCGTGACCGCGGTAGTCAGTGATGATGTCTACACGTCTGCGGAAGATTTCATGATAATAAACCCTAATTGGCTAGTTAGAATTTTTCATTGCTGCATTTTGTCTACTTTTAAACCATTATCATAATAATAACTTGCAACACAAAGACAGGGTGTCAGTAGTACAACCAAATTATTTAGATATTTGGTTAAACTATAAATTAAAATTTGTATCGGTATCAAGAAACAAGAATTGATACATTTTGGTATCGACACTCACTATTTGTTGAAAAAAACTAGTTTTGAAAAATCTGGAATTAGTATTAAAAATTCTGGAATTAGTCTTGAATTTTAAAATGGAAATAAACTTGACACCCTGAATCTACATTATTTTATTTTATAATTTAACAAATTAGTATGTTTTACTGTCAAACAATTTGAAAACATACACTAATGATGATTGTCAAGTCTTACTTGTTATAATGTTTCAAGTATAGTACCTCTGGTTTTATGAGTAGAATATTACCTAGGAAACACTGGGAACCCTCAACACAGCGCCATCTGATTATCGCCTAGCACAGTGACGATTGTAAACAGACTGGTGTGCCACCTGAACTAACAGCTGAAACTATACACACAATTTTCACCACAACCTATAAGTGTAAATAGGTGCCTATAGGTGGTCTAGTGTTTCTGTCAACAGTTTATTAAAATGGCTTTATCAGACATTGTAAAACTGCCATTGCTAGCATAAGCTGTGTATTTTGCTAGGTGAACTATGAGTGTACCATTGACAGTTTTGTGATTTTGAAGACATTCATGATATAGGATTCCTAACACTAAACTTGTAGTTATCTCTAATTTTATTTTGAGTTAAATGAGAAAATGTTCTAGGTTAAAGCCCAAACTTAAAAAAATAATAAACTCTGGTGTCACAATATCCGCAAACTATGAATATATTATTTTTGTTTGACAATATATTTTGGTTTGTCTCCAGAACCAGATGACCACTGGTATGCCAGGATTTCTGCAGGAGTGGACAGTGTCTCACTCTGTGGTCAACTTCCACACGTTCATCAGCTCTCTTAACGTTCCTGTGGACGACATCAAGCCTTTCTTGGTCTATCGTGCTGGTAACACTGCTGCAGCCTCACCACAACCGGCCACTTCGCCACCCGCCGTGCCACCTGCTGCTGAGGTCAGTCAGAGTCACTTCACAGTTGGCGGTTAGTCCAACACACACTGATGAATGGGCCATCGGCCAACATCCGTAGTGCACTGAAATTTGATTTTTTGATTGGACAGGAGCCTAGCCTTTCTATTTACAGGCTAAAGTCCAATTTCATAGTCCTTATAGTAAATAATAGTGATAATTCGGTAGAATAAGTTATATGCGCTTTGTTTGATAATGTGTTTAACTAGAATGAAGTACTTTACTGTTTAGCATTTACACTTGTGTAATTCAGTTAGACCTACAGTAAAACCCCTCATATCCGACTGTGATGGGACCCCCCATGGTCGGAATGGCCAAAAGCTCGGATATCAGGAGAAGCATAATTTGCTGTCTCAGTGAAACCGGTAATTGTGAGCAAATCTCCCGGGACTGTGAGCAAATCCAGCAGTCTGGGTGACATGGGTATTAGTTCGCCCGTGATTGTGCCAATGCCTGTCTTTCAGTCATTGCATCTTTCAGTCTGGGTGATAGTCGTGATCGTCTGCCGTGATTAAGGCAACACCCAAGATCGGTCATTTGGTTAACCGAATATGCTCTGTGTTGTCGCCACAGACAGGAAACAAGTAGACAGTCGGCCACCAGGTCAGATATCCCGAGGAGTCGGTTATGCCAAGGCTTCTACTGTAATTTAACATTTAATAGATAACACTTTGTGATGAGCCATATCACATTGTTTTTTTGTTTAGTAAATATTGTTTTTTTTTGTATAAAATACCAAACCCAATCAATTAGAAGCACAATAAATTGTCTAGAAGTATATAATAAGGCTTTGTACATTCATTTTTCTTAGCTCATATCTCGAATTTTGGTATTGTACTTTGATAACTCAAACTTTTCTTGCTCGTATTTTCACCCATACCCCCATCAGCTTGGAGATATCAAAGTTCTACTGTATTACATGTTGGCAACTCATTTCAACAGTGTGTACAAGCTGTGAATCATTTTGTAACTACTCTAATCCCCCCACTCAAATAGTTTTACCACTGAAATATTTCTCAAAAGTTTATTACTCTGCCAAGCCAATGTTAACATTGTTCTTTATGTTTAGCCAATGGACGTGCAAGACGCTGAAGAAGCGGCGTCTGCTGTGACCCTGATGCGTGAACCGCCAGTGGCTGATGTGCCACCTACACAACACATCAACCAGGTCATGGGCTGGCAGGGCGCCCTGCCTTCTGTAAGTTATTCTGTATCTTCTTGTAATGATAGCTTCTTTTGTTCAGAGTCCACCTGTTACTTATTTTTGTACGTTCTGTTTAGTTATATTACTATTCTTATGCATCTTGTGTTCACCTATTGTATTATTTAGTATTTATTATTGCTTGTTATCTCCCGTATGTAATGGTATTATTGTACAATGGCTTCTGCCGTGAATTAAGGAATTGAATTGAATTGAAGTTATTTCTACCCATTTCATAACTGTTATTTACGATTTGCTTCATAATTGGTCTTCCCATGTCACCTACGGTAATAGCTACTTTGTTGAAAGGGGTTTATTGGTCAGCCAACAATAAAATTTATTCTTTTTGAAATCCTTTATATTGTGTGATTTAATTATGGATTCAAGAAAGTTCTTAATTTTAAGTGACTAAACTATGTCACTATTTAGAGTTTTACTTAAACAATAGAATTCTATTGTGTTATGGTTCTTATTTCTGGTATTATGAGTATTGTTTCTAAATTTTAAAAGATGTTGATTTTCCAAGATGAGGTTTTGTGATCTTATTAACATTTCAGGCCTGGGTACCAATCATCACGAGAGATTCGCAGCGACAGCGACGACAGAGCCCTCAGACTCCCTTTAGTGATGCCTACCTTTCTGGCATGCCGTCCAAGAGACGCAAGGTTATAAGCTCTGCCAAACCCCAGGGCAACCTCACACAAGTCATATCAGGTATTGATTGAAAAGTATGAATTACATGGTGTCCCTCATGTCCTAATGGAGATAATTCAGGGGTTTTTAAACTTATTGTTATATTTTGTACCAAGATGTAATAAAATTGTTTTTGTGTTTTAAGTTTCAATTTAATTAAAGTTGGCAGTTGTCAATCTAGGTAGTGTTTATCAGTTAGTTTAAGCATAGTAAAGTCATGCAGTTCATGTTATATTTTAGATAAGAAAAGATGTGCAAGATTTCGGCAAACATAAGCGTTAAAGCTTCCAGTAAAAATAATCACTCCAGGTATTAAGATTTTCCTAGTCTGATTATTTATGATTTTTAAAATTATGTCTACAAAATGTGAAAAATAAAAAAAGTACAACAGTAGAAAAATAACCTCTATAGCTATCCTAGACACGACGCAGCCTATAGTCCGTTCACAAAATTTAGACTGTTTAAGGAGGTTTCCTGGGTTCCCCACCACTTATTTAAGCTTAATCTATATATCAGCTGATCATTCTGTTGTTTCAAAGTTAGGGTGAGGTGGAGGGGATGGAATTGTGTCTCCTCGAACGTCTTACATTTTGTCAAAGAAGTATAGTAGAAAGTCCCTTACATACAAGCCTAAATCTGTACAACCGTTTGTCAGACAAATTTGAACAATTTATTGTGAACTCAAGAAAACGCTACTGAGGTTTATTATTTCATCCAAGATTGGTTTGGAGACACCACCATTGTAGACGTTTGTCACTAGTATTAATACCAACCTCGACGCTATTTATAACGTTATATTGCATCAAATGTTTCAGTACCATCATCATGATAAAGTGATGAGGCACCAACTAATGAAATGATACATATTTTTGTAACTGTAAAGTAGTTCTAATGAAAACATATGCCGTAGAGAGCATGGCGGTTGCGCTGGGGGCAGCAGGGATGAGTTCAGGCCCAGAGGTGGACGTGATAGCAGCACGTGCTGGGCAAGATCGCGACCTGCGTACTGCGTATAGTGAGCAAGTGCGGAGGACACTTGCCCAGAGATTAGCCTCCGACCCAGACTACAACAGCAACAACAACAAGGACAAGTATCCCAACTCAACCAAGTACTACTTCAATCAGCAGTGATCTGTGATCGGCTTTAGTTCACTCGATTTCCTCAAAGATATCTATGTTATTTTACCCTTATGTGTAAAAACACTGTAATTTACATTTTCATTAAAGTTTTGTCGCTTTCAAAATTGATTTTTATTTACTCCAATAGGCGTTGATAAAACAATCCTTGACAAAGCACATGTACCCGTTAGCTCTGTATTTTATGTGCTAATAAACATGATTATTATTATGATTAATTAAGGTGATTGTAATATATCATGTGAATTTTAGTTGTATTAATTTTTGGTATGGTTTCCATGTACATCATGCCACTACGGTATCGGTACTAATATGATTTTCAGTAAACGGCATTGGCTACAAAACATCACCTGATCCCCTCTCCACCTAAATCACAAAACCGTCTATGTCTGTCCGTCTCTTCACCCGAGTTTGTGGCCGTTTCATTAATACCTAATACCTTCTTATGAAAGTTAGCATAAGCATATATTACACTTTCTTCTAAACATTAATATGTAACTGTCATATTTATTCGTCCACTTACCCCGAGTCCGATTAATAAAAAGATTATTACAAACACAACTCGTTTAAGCATTTAATTCTATATCAATTTCACTAGAAATATTTGACATTTTCAAAATATTTCAATGAATCTTCCTGCAACTGTTGGTTAGCAATATCACGGGGATTACAGAGGATTCATACAACAAATATATTCACAAATTGAAAATAGTAAATAAAACACAGGATTTAGAATAATTATTTATTGACCTCACATTCTGTACATTCTATTTACTTAGTTTAAACAATGGGTACCATCCTAAACTGGACGAATTAACATATTAAATACAATACTAATTTACACCTTTAAAACACTTAAATTGCAGTAAAAAGTAAACTAGAGTTACTAGAAATTTGTGCTTTTTTGTACATTATTTTCCCATTAAGAGAAAACAATTGAAATTACAACAGGTTCCTAAAACACACCCAGACACTGTACATATGAAGAGAACTATGATAAGCCTACTTTAATAAGCTCTTTTTGATTTATCACAAATATCCAAATTGTAATATACACTTTGTCACTGGAGTTCTTGAAATTATAAATTCCATCATTATCTTTATGACACATAGTTGGACAGTAATTAGAAGTTTGTTGAAGAAGACAACAGGGAACATAGAGCAAGAAATTGTGTGATGGAATACAAACAAATCAATCTTTCCATAACAATTCAGTACCACATATAATATGGAGTTGAATTTATTTTATCACTCACTACAAAGACTGTTGTTAGACCTGATAAAAAGTGATTTTTGTATTAAAAGACATTTTGTTTTCTCTATTGGATTAAAGTATAGAAAAATCAAATCAGTGTAAATGGTGCTTGTTTTATGTTTTACCAACTAGAATGTACGAAGATGGTGTATCTTTAGATCAATGAAACACAATTCTCTACAGATGGATATTAACAAATTAAATTCTCTTAGCATTAATACGAGAAAACATGTATGTTCGGCATAGTTGATTCTTGGGCTGTTACTATTCTTACACAGATACTTCATCACTTAACTGTAATATAGTTTTATTATTTTAAGGGACAAAAATTTGAAATGAATTATAGATAAAAACATTCCAGTTATTTAAAATGAAATTTCATACAAAAAAACATACATTCCATTTATTTTATAACTTATAAATTACTTTTTTATTTGACAATGTACCTATAGCAATGACTATGTAAATAAGGAAACCGTAAAACTGAATTTTATTAACCTTGAAAAAACTTAGATTAAGATGGTTTTTTTTTTCTCGATTTCTCATAACTTTTTATAGTGTTGATTTTTTTAATTCTTGACTTGGAATTTATAATGTCTGGTAGCCGGGCGGTTATAGTGCTCACCTTCAAATCTTAAGGTCGCTGGCCTTTTGCTCGATACCATCTAACAAAAAGGACGATGTTAGATAACAAGACCAGAGTTTGGACCGTTTCCTTTAAAAAAATTCTATTGGCGTAAAAAACACACTAAAAAAAATAAAATTCTAAAATCTCTTGCGATGGCAGGAATATGTGAAATTACCAATCGAAAAAATTGTATTGATGACTTGCAATTGTTTTAATTTCTAGAGGGTTCTGTCCCAAAAAAAAACAAAATTATTAAAATATCACAAGAAAAACATCCCAAGAATATTTTTTTAGTTAACTAGACTTTTAAAGCATAAATATTTAATATATTTAAATAAGCAATATTTAAAACCCAAATCAAGTCATTAAATAACATTTTAATCATCATGACATGATTGAATTGTGAATAAATTACAAAAAAATCTGTTAATTCTGAACCACTTAAGTTTTTATCAAATGTGTATATTGACTAGGTCTGGTCAGGTGTCGATTGCATGCAAGGACACCCATAACTGTGGGCTACCTCATATGCCTGGCCCTTATCGACGTCAAAAATAATACACAAATATGCCTGTGGACTTCATTTTCATATTTTAGAGGGGACCCAGTTTATTGTATAAACCATAAATAAAAAAGTTTATGTTCAACTTAGAACCAGTTTCATATAGGTACTGATTAACTTAATAACGTTAGATAAAATGTCTTAAGAAAAAAATGTATGCCTTTTGGAATAACACAATAGAGTAGGCTACTTGAGAAGAATAAAATATAAAAAAACCTTCTTAATTCCAATTTACAATATCATGGTTCTTAACCCTCCGAGTGTCATGCGTCGCTGCAGCGACGCGTAACGCACTTTGTATAGTGTCGTGCGTCGCTGCAGCGACTCGCGAACACTGTTTACGGCGAAGGCTCTATGACTAACTGAATCGGACTGTACTGGATTGAGTTAGGTATCGTTCTGTCCGTAATATTCTAAGCTTTCTGCAGAGGTCTGTCTCTAAGCACTAGTCATTTTAGTTCCGAAAATATTGTAGCAGACAGCTGACTGAGCTGACGTGCGTGTATTTGTAAACAGCTAGTTTACCCTCGGACCGATGACTGATGTGTTTTATTACGTTTATCATTGTTTTAGTGTTAAAAATCAAAAGTAGTGATATACGTGGTGCATTATAAGAAGATTTAAGTGGTTTTGAAGTGCTGGTTGATGATCCTGAAGAAGTAGGTAGTGATATTGATGTAAATTATCAGCCAGATTCCTAGCTATGGTTGGGCTATGCATTCTTAGCTAAACGCTATGTACTGAAATCTGTTTTTTGCCCATAACTTTTTTATTTGCAAATCTACTTCCTTATATTATTATAGATTTGTAATCCTCATAAAATTTAGAACAAAGTGGCTATTTTCAAATATTTATAGGCCTATAATTTATACAATTTCATTGAGCGCAAACTTATTTTTTTTTGAAAATTTTCGAAATTATACATTTTTTTACCTAAAAAATTTTTTTTTTTTTTAAATCTTCCTTATGTTTTATATATAATATTGAAGCCCAAGATTTTCCAAACAAAATGGTATATAGAACAGTATAATTAACATTGTTTTTAAGCTTCTCAGATCAGTTTTAATAAAACCTTGCAAATGAGCAAAAAATAGGCTGACATTAAGGCCAAAACACGTGACACTCGGAGGGTTAAGGTATAAGGTATGCTGATTTTATAAAGCCCTAAAATGAACATTATTAACATTCACATTGTTAACATTGTTGTTGTGTTGTTAACATTGTTAGTGCTTAAGATGTATTTAATGTATTTTCAAATATAAACCCACATGGTATGTTGAAGGTTTAAAATTTCAATAATTCATTTAACTAAAGAATAATATACACAATATAAACACTATACATTTTCAATAAATATAATTCTACAACAAAAATATCTGTCGATCACATAATAACTTTGGTATACAGATGAGTAATAAGTACTTAAAACAAGTCAACAAAATATAACAATATTAACTTGAAATTATAAAATATGGTGCACAACACACATTATTGAAAATCTTAAAAACTATACTTTAACACTACAAAAAATCCAACATAAATTCTTAGTTATTGCATGGAGTTACAGGCTTTTTGAAACGTGTCATATTTGGTTGCATTGGAAACATTTTTCCTTTCAACTAATCGGTGAATTTGCTTTAGTTATTCTGTGTAAAGATATACTTTATTATTAAAATAAATCAGTGTTGCTATTAGGGTTACAAATACTAAAGATTATTTAATTTCTTGCAAAAATTACACTTTAATTTATCAATTCAAAATCAGTTTTTGATATGAATACTTCTAATAGTACTTGTGGTTAATATCTAGTTTAAATAATTGTCCCGCTTTTTGCATACTTGGTCCCTCGATCTATTAATCTAACATGGACAAAACATTGCAACGCAATTAATTTCACAAGCTTCATCGGAAAGAAGATGACCCTTAAAACAAAACTAAATGAATCTTGATAGTTGATACAAAAATGTAATTTACTACATAATTTTTAGTATTCTTTAATTGCGCTGGAAAACAAACTTCACAAGGTATTTTATACTTAGGCTACAAGCAATCGGTAAATTAATACACAATATATACTAATCAACTTAACTGAATGGAAAAAATAGAAGTAGTTTTTTTTTTTCTCAAGTTGTATTGGCAACTAAATGTTAAAAGATTGGAAAACAGCATTATAGGTGTAAGACAAACAATTGAAAGTTTTATTTGATTGGTTTGTTACTTCATTACCGCTTCAAATTTTTTACAGTCAAACGCAGACTTAAGTGAATAAAAAACGCCAATAAAAAATTGTTTACCAAAGTAAATTATAAAATTAAATACTAATCATTTCCTACAGGTAATTTTATAATTGTAACTTAACCACTTGACCAAAATTTCTACTGTAACCTTGAAATGACTAAGTTTACCAAAGTAGTATTTTACAATTTTTATTCTTTCCTTTACCAGATACCTAGACAAGTCAGGTAAGAGCACACGATGGAGGGAATATTTATTTATTAAGTTTTGTTCAATTAAAAGATAAATTGGGCACAGAATTTATCAAAATCTGTTTCAAATTTAACTAATTTGTTAAACAGAAATTCAAATTTTGTTATTTATACTAAAATCAAACTTGTTTAGATGAAGTCTGTTTTTTTAATACATAACATTCAAAATACCCGTTTAAGTCTATAATTTTCTACCTTTCCCCATGATTAAAAAAGAATAGTATTTAAGGTGTTTAAACGATTGCACAAAAATCACCACTTTACTCATCAAAATTGAAATCTCACCGTAAATACAATTCCTAATGATAAAGCACACATAGAGTCAGACTTAGAAGAATTGAGCGTGGCTGTGCCCGTTAACCATCTCTTATTGCTCTTCTGGGCAATAGACCACCACCAGGCCTGAAACAAGGGCGAGAGAGTGAGTGAGAAAAGTACCACAAGTACAATGAACAAACTGAATTGAGAATCAAGAAAAGTGGAGGTTTCATAACTGAATTTCTCTATAGGAAAGAAGCTACTTTGAGAAGTGGCACTGTAAGACCTAGACCGATTTACTTTCTCATTTTGATATTCCAACAAAAACACTATTTTGTTAAAACTTTAACATATATATATATATTACTTTACTATATACAAATTGCATTAAAACATAAACATTGTTTAGGGTAATAATTTGAAAAACCAATATTTGAAAAATGTCAAAACCCCAGAACACCCTGTTCTTGAGTCCCAATCTTGCTGGTTTAACTCATTCAAGTATATCCAGCCTCAAACGTTCATCCTAAATTTCATCAAAATCAGGCCAAATTACTCTATAGTTATTATGTTCATGGACACATAACAATGTATTTACATATTTTTCCAGCTATAGCCTATATGTAAATTTTTAATCCTACAATAACGCTTCAATATGGACAATTATTTGTTTTGTTAAAATCAAAAACAGCTATTGGGGATTTTAAAAAATTCAAAGAGAACAAGCCTTATTTGTTTTATATGTCCTTCAGTTAATTCTCACCAACTCAAACATGCTTGGAAACACATCAAGCTTTAAACTTCTGAGGGCCGCTTTCCCCAAATCAAGTTTAACTCTGATCGCGGTTTAAACTCTAGTTTAACCTCAGATTCACTTTCCCCAAAATAATTTCTCCGTTTAAACTTGGTTTAAGTTAACCCTAGGGGTGAGGCTGGTGTAACTGGCGATCCGTGGGTTAACCCAGGAGAGAAGAATAATAGCTTGATTTTTATTGGCTCTTGGCTGACGACGACGTTAGTTCGGCAGACGGCAATGGCAAATATTCTTGTTTGGCATTTGTTAAACATAACCTAAAATAAATTGCACTAGAAATAAATTAAGAAATAGCAAACCAGAACCTATGTAGACAATTAATTTATGACTATTTCAAATTTAAAGATATAAGGCTACAGATATACAGTAATGGTTTTAAGGTTTTTAAATGCGTAGATTAGGCCTAAATTATTATATTTTCGGTAGGTAGTATCGTAGTTGTGTACAATCGATAGGTTACCTTGTCCACAGCAACGCAACAGTGGTTGGAAAGTTTGCTCATAAGAAGCCTTTTGGTTTGATTTTATTTTAACACGAGTCTTACATTACACAAACACAAAAGTAAATATTAAACATTCGGGCCTAACCACTAGTCTATTATTATCATGTGTAAATTAACAACTACTGTAGTACGCCTAAAATTAAATTTAGTTTAGAAACATCGAACGTGTCGAACGAATGCTGAGTAGCCTAGGCCTGCCATTACAAAGGATAGGCTCTAGTTTTTAATCCACAAACATTAATTTTGCGTCTTTACCAACATTTTATTTTCCCATGATTGTAAATGCTTTTATTTGATGCGTACAGTAGGCCTACTGTTTAATTAAGTTTGAGCTTAAATAAACACAATAAATTAAATGCTTATAAATTAGCATCAGTACAATTTATTAGCCTGCAAATAAAAATGTTTCTTTTTAATGTCAACAATTGGAGACAATGACACGAAACCTAATAACCAAACACGAGAAAATTAATGACAGATATGTCATAGTGGGACTGGGAAGTTAAACAGCTAATATTGCAGACAAAATTGCATAACAGTGTTGCCAACATTGTTGCTTGCAAAGAAAAGCTAGGTTAAACTAAACTTTCATGACAAAATAGTGGGGAAAGCCATCCTAAGTTTAACCCACCGATTAAAGTTGACCGAGATTAAGTTAAACTTGATTTGGGGAAAGCGGCCCTGAGACCCAATCCTACTAATATTATAAATGAGAAAGTTTGGATGTATGTTTGTGACAAGTGAACGCGAAAAATACTGGTCGGATTGGGCTGAAATTTGGCATGATGATAGCTCACATTCCCGATTAACATATAGGCATATTCTTATTTCAAAAATCCTTTCGGGCTCCGCCCCAGTGACTCTGGAGTTTCCCATGTTAACCTTATGAGAAATGGAATTAATGAATCTTAACAGCTGTTTCAATTAAACAAGTTGGTTCTGTTCTATGATGTTCAATAGCATTAAAGTTACAAGGATTACCAACAGGGTGCAGCACTATTATTTCTTTTACATTTATGACAACAGCTAATTTGCAACCAAAAGGTGAGTGAGCGTAGCGAACGAACTTCAACCTGGAGGCGAG
This sequence comes from Macrosteles quadrilineatus, assembly GCF_028750875.1. Classification (NCBI taxonomy): domain Eukaryota; kingdom Metazoa; phylum Arthropoda; class Insecta; order Hemiptera; family Cicadellidae; genus Macrosteles; species Macrosteles quadrilineatus. The sequence goes on along the minus strand of NW_026542598.1, from coordinate 76,144,231 downwards.
TTAGCGTAGCGAACGAGCTTACCTGAAGGCAAGTGAGCGCAGCGAACGAGCTCCAACCTAAAGGTGAGTGAGCGTAGCGAACAAACTTCAACCAGGACGTGATTGAGCCATGCGAACGAGATAATCTTGTAAATTAAGAAGTTAAACGGGGCAAAGCCCGCGGGTTACAGCTAGTACTGTATATAAGATTTACTTTGTTGGTGCTCATAGTTTTAGTGTGACCTTTCTAGTAATTTTCACCCTGAAACTACTACACAATTTTACTCCTTATTTATACACCAAGTCGAGTAAACCTTTTTTATCTGAACACTGAGTTAACTAAACCTCTAAGTCAACTGGTTGAGTTTGTGATATACTAAACATTAGTTTTAATTTTAAATGACACTTACCTCAGGAATGTGAGTTGGGGGGAACGAATGAAAACACATGTAACGAGGGAGAAGCTGTTGTTCTATCATCTTCTATCAAGTTCTCAGAGTAGTAGTGTGGGGAGCTTAGGTAGTCAATGATCCGGCGAGGAAGGGGCAAAGCAGAGATGAGGTCCCGACGAACCATCTTCAAGATGACAAATCTGCAAACAAGAGTAAACAGATAATTTTTTTATAGAATGTAAATATTAGATAACTTATTCAATATAATCCAAGTGTCATCGTGTCATCCCACTGGATCCCAGTGTCTGGGCACTGCTGGCAAATGTAGCTTGTCACATTTACCCACAAGTTAGTCATACTGCTGGAGTCTCAAGTGGTACGTTCACTAACCTACGAGTGCTAGTGTCATAGTGTGCTTATACTGGCCGAAGGTGTCTTGGTGACTTAGTGGGCTAAGCCGTTGCACTGACAAGTGTAGCGTCAAGGTCTTTCTGCGTGAGTTCAATCCCGTTCTTGGCATTGCATATTGAGCTTGCTAATATGTGGCTTAGCTGGAGTGGAGGGCACACCTTAGACGGCGGCTTTTTTACCTTACATTTACTTGTCCACATAGGCCATGGGCCTGAGTGTAAAATGTATCCAGCAAAGCAAGGGGTGAGCCAGCACAGTACCAAGAGGGTAAAAGCACTTATACAATTTAGTGGTTAGTACTGGCACCAGGAAGCATTGCTGCCTTGAATTTGTAGTCCATATAGCTATTGACTGATCCACAAGGACTAGGAGAAAAAATAATTAAATACTATTTACTGATGATGGGAATTGCTGCCGTTGCTTAACACAAAAATAAATGCAACTTTCATGTTCAAACATGTTGACCACACATATAATGTTAATTAAGGCACATGGGATGCTTAGTACGCCACATAAAGTTTATCTAGGCATTTAAGTGAAACCCTTGTCATTTCGAACAGGGTTCAATTTCTATAAAGGAATTAGGAGGCTGATAGATAGTGGAAATGCTGAATATAAGGTTTTTGAAATTATCTTTTGCAATAGGTATCCTAAACTCAAATTCATCTACAGCTCATTTAACCTAGAAAACTTACATTTAAGACTTTTGTGATATTAAGACTCATGTTAGTTATTTGAGGCTGGAAATCAAACGTGTGAAATTAACAAGCATAATTACTACAAACGCCTGTGGTACAGACCTGCACATGTGCTGTAGACTCTGCACCTGTTTGAACCGAGACACAGGATGCAGTAGCTGGACTCTCATTGGTCCCAGGACTGGCCGTCGATGCAGGAAGAACAGGTACCTCCCGCTGCGAGAGTGTTCAACAGCGTTCTCGATGAACTCTACGATCGTGTGACTCTTAAACTTGGTACAGCTTCCGAAACTAAAATTACCTGCAAATGACATAGATGGAAACGTAAGTTACCGAATTGAATAGGTGTTTCTTTAGTGTGATATTCCAACTGTACCACAGTTTTTTGTTTTTTTTATTTGTCATAGAACGCTAGGGACTAGATTGGGAACGTTTTTCACATTACTTCACTAGACCTAGGGGTTGAAGCATTATCACTTAGATAAAATCTATTGGTGATTTGGCAGGATTTGAACCCAGGACCTTAGGAGCTAGTCCTGTGGTCTACCACAAGACCACCTTGCTAAATTAATCATACAGTATAAATAAAAGAGTATAACAAGTATTGTTAACAACTATTAAACTCGTCGATAAAATGAGTAGGAATAAATGTAAACTATCACTATTTGCATACAAGTTCTAAATGAACCCATGATTCTTTTCTATCTGGATAACTTTGAAAGGCTGGCTCAAATACTTGAGAGTGTCAGATAAAAATTATTATGTGTATTTTTTTTTTAAAGAGCAATGATAAAAACACTGGTAATGATAAAATCTTTTCATATTATTTATTTTTTTGAACTTAAAATCTTCTAACCACACATTTCATAAAAAGTACGATAGGCCTACAGATGAAGCAAGTCAGGCAATGACTAAAAATACAGGCAAAGATAATATTTTTACTTTACCAAAGTAGCATTATTTTTTATTATAAAAATTGTTCATTTTCTCTTTAACATGAAAACAATTAATGCAATATTTTTATCTTCAACAGTTTAAGTGCCGGTAATCATAGCCAAACTATTTACTAAGTACAAAATATTTATAATTTGGAGTGTTTTGTCTTGAGATATATTTACCTTGGTCATGTTCTATTCGGACATGTCTAACACAGCCATTCAGTTTAAAAGTTAGGGAAAATATATAATGATCATCACTGCTGTCTCTGACTATGAAGGATCCGTCAGGTTCATTGGACAAGATCTTCTCTGCTGCCTCTCCTGAGATGGGACCCCAATACCAGCCATACTGCAACATCAGATCAACTTTAAGCTGTAAATGTCAAACTGGGTTGTACATGAATTAGTAATTTAACACAAAAGTGTGTCACCAACTATGCCCAAAATCATGAAACCTTCAAGTTTGTACGATCTTGAACCCTTTAAACATTACTTATATTGTTTATGAACTACCATATTAGTTAAAATTGTAAACTTACATCTTTGACTTTTTCTATACTGGAAGCAAAATCCATATTTGTTTCTTCAGTCTCTTGGAGCAGATGCAACGAGTCCACACTCGGGGAGGTTTGGTTGCTGACGGGGAGAGGGGGAAGAGCTCGCTTGCTAAATGGTGGGGGGTGAGGAACACCGAGCACAATCACTGTGTCCGGAGGTGGTTCCGGTCTACGGAACCTAAACAGGTTGCACAGAGTCTGTTTTAAAGTACATGAAAAACTAGTCTTTCCCTGCGGTTTTTTCTTTTCGATGCGTTCACTCGCCACCTCTACTTCCGTCGTGGTTCCTTTGTTCTTGCGGTTTTTTATGTTGATGGTAAAGGTGTTCTTCTTCTGTTTCCTGTTGGTCTGCGGCTGGTGGTCGGAGGTGTCGCTGGCTGAGGAGTACAGGCTGTGCAGGAACTGTCGCACTTCCTGCAGTGTCATGTGTATCGGCTCACACGCTTGACCCGAGGTGCCGGGCACGCTGTGCCGCTTGGCCTCGGCTGCTATTACAGTCCCTCCCATCACCGGTGGTAGCTCTCCTGTGGTCGGTGTCACTAGCTCACTCTGGGGCTGGTATCTCCTTCGCTTTCGGTAATGCCTGCAACAACATAAAATGGTGGAACAAACTTTTATATGGTAATGTGTCAGTTAAACCTACTTTGAAAAAAATACTTCAGATAGACAACCCTGCAACTGCTTAGAAAAGGCTGCACAGGTAGGGAAAAATAAGGCTTCGGATGATGAGAGTAAGTGGGTATCAATCATTAGGCCCCAAAATATCTCTTACCTGTTCAAAATGTTGTTTTTCAACACATATTATATTTTTGAATTACTTTTTAACAATGTTAGGGTGATGCCGATTGGACCGTTTTGACACAGTTCAACCATGGTATTCTCTGTGCCAAGAAGCTCGACTTGACTAGGAAGAGGTCTAGGCCTGACCTGAAGAAATGTGACAAATAATCAACATGTCCAACAGACTAGAGGTGAATTTTAGTGAATCAATTCAGGAGTCTCAGATAAGGCATTTTACCTACTCTCCCTTCAAAAATGTAAAAAACTGCTGAATTATTTATGTTTTGTTAATGGTTTTTAACACATTTTTTTGTTTACTAATGTGGATTCATTTCTCAGAAACAAAGTTGTGTTTTCAAAATGTGTATACGTTTATGCTGAATTTAAAAAATGTTGTAATATTTTATGAGTAAATTCAATAACGATTTCTAATCTAATACTTCTCCTGTGATGAAAGAAGAATTTTCTTTTGATTTACATAAGATGTGAGTGATGCCTATGCAACAAACAGCAACCAAATATTCTAGCTTTCATTTTAAAACCGCAATAATTACTCATAGGCCTACAAATTGACAAATTTGCTGTAGTTTTAAATTTATAAAGTGAAAATATTTATGCAAGAAATACCCAAAAACTACTAATATCCAAACTCACCTGTGTCGTTTTGGGCGCTGAGGACCCGGGCGTAACGAGTCCACCGGTAGAGTGTATATATCACTGTCAAACGGAACGTTGTACATGTCGGTGATGGTGGTGAGTACGTCGTGAGACATGGCCGAGGTGATGAAGCTGGAGTCGTCGGCCTTGTTGGCTGTAGGTACAGAGAGGGAATTGTGGGAAGACGAGAGACGAGAGGACATGGAGTTGCGAGACGCAGGTCGGCGACTGAGAGTGTCCGGAGTGTAGCACAGTCTGGGGCCAGGTGGAGTGTCCTGGAACTCCAGCGGAGGCTCTATAGGGAACAGGCCGGGGTTCTTCTTCACCGTGTTGTATCCTTCACCCAGCGACACAGAATCCAGCGACTTCTCTCCTTCGCTTTCCAGCAACTGTAAATAATCATATCAGGTATAGATTGTTAACCAATTAAGCACCATACTTACTTCCAGTTTCTGAGTCTGTTTACTTTCTGTTTATGTTTTGCAGAATAAGTGTTCGATAAATACATTCTTGGGAGTGTAGTAAAGCATATATGTTAAGTACAATTTTAATTTTGTTTTAAGTTTGTCGTGTTTGATTTTAGATGTTGGTAATAGACTGTAGAATATTAATCCAGAGTGTGGATGTGATACTTGTTTTTGTTTATTGTCTATGGTGTGGTTGGGCACCTGCCATCTTCAAATGGGTTGACAAGAAATGCCCGATTTAAATCTGGTACCAAATATTTTCTTCCAATTTTCAAGAGATCTGTATAAAATCTCAATACTTAAGATTTCAGTATTACCAGCTTATTTACCAGTACTTAAAGATAGATTTGGCAATACGTTCTCAGTTTATCAAGCTCCGTCAACGTTTTGACAAATTTAAGCTTTGGCCCAATAGGAAGAAAAATGAAATTAGTTACTTAAATACGAATTAAGGTACAGTAGGTATGTACTTTTTAGGCCCAGCTTATAAAGTGCTTATTTGTTCCAATTATGTGGCCCTGATCTTACAAAAAAGGGACAACAATCCTAAATAAATGATACAAATGGGATTTATAAAAAGAAGTTAACACTTCAAACAGTTAACTAAGAGAAAGGTTAAATACCCCCGCCGCAGCAAACCTGCAGACTAAGCGAATTTCAATGATTACATATTTACTAATATATTTCCATAAATAAGAAATATTTATTCCCAATTTAAATAACATTAGATTTAACGTGTGCTTAGGTTAGCTGCTACGGGGAAGGTAAACAGTGTTTTTGACCAAACGTCAATAGTATAGGATGAAATAAATAAATTTGCAAAATTTGATCAAAATATATCCATAAACAAGTCAACTACAAATTTTCATTTTCTCCATAAGAATAACATGGGAATTTTAAATTTGCCTTTTTTTGAATTTTCTCCATAACCCTTAGGCATACAACAGTGCTTCAATATACTACATTATTTCTTTTTTTAAGCTCTACAAAATGGTTGGGAAAGAAATTCCAAAATTTTATGTTTTTAGGGTCTAAAATGGGAAAAACCCATTTTTACCCCATAAAACTCCCCATAAACCCCCGTTCCCATGGTCCGATCATGCTGGTTCGCGAACTCGTTCGAATAAATGTAGGTTTACACATTTATACCAAATTTCATCAAAATCGGATAATTTTTGTTCGAGTTATCGTGCTAACGGACACATATATATATATAAATATATAAACATATATATATATATATGAATTTGAACGGATGGTGTTTTTGGCCTCTAGGGAACTCAAAACAAAAAAGTAAATCGGTCCTGGGTCCAGGTCTTACCATGAGACCTACGGTAATAGCTTATTCTTATAGCTTATAGCTTATTAAAATAACTTGAATTTATTTTCATATAACTAAAACATCAAGAGTTTGTATTTGGCACTGTAGGAAAGTAGGAGCAGGACCTCACCTCCATAGTGAACTGCCAGTTTCCACTACTGGTAGATATAGAGTCACTGGTGAGTAGCAGGCCGCTGTCTTCACTCGACTTGGCTGAACAAGACGGTGGCGATTCCATTCTCCCATCACACTACAGCGTTCACCATACTGCACATCTGAAATGTACCTAGTTGTGATAAAATATAAAACTGTGAACACTATTTTACATATTATTCATTTGAAATCACTTTCCAAATAGCTTGAGTTTTAGAGAAACATTTACGAGAATGATTATTTAGGTGGAAGATTTGAGCATGTCTCTAAGCACGCCAACACAAGCCATCTAGGCTACTTTACTATAGTCTGTATGAGGGAAGCTGTCTCCTGACCAGGTCTACCTGAACTGGCCAATGTTTTAAGGCATAGAATACAGAATATAGCAAGCAAATAATGTTGTTATTGTAGGAAGACGTCCTGACTAATAGAGAAAAGTACTTATGTATACTACGTAATGTAATAGTAGTCAATATCATTGCCAACTTTCAATTCCTGGTTATTAATGCCAATACTGTCAAGGAAAAATAACTACCAATGTGAACTCTAGTTTTATATCTCTGAGAGTCTAATAATATTTAAATTGAAGCTTTTTAAAATGCATTTCACATTGTGATAACAAGATTTTCTCCTAAACAGAAAACTGTATGATGAGTTAAAGTAGACTTCCCATGTAGCCTAATGTAAAAATTTGAACCCAAGAAAATAGATGAAGTTCAGGACCATCTCACCAGATGCTTTCGACTCTGTTCATTACGATATGCTCATATCAAAGCTCAAGTCTCTAAAATTCCACGAGAGTACACTCAAATGGTTTTCGTCATATCTTTGTCACAGATCTCAGGTGAATGGTAGGTGCTCTGAGTTGCTTCAAAGAGAATTGGGGGTTCCTAGGAACTTGCTAGGTCCAATACTTTTCATATTGTATACGCATGACCTCGATAGCATTCTGAAATTCTCCACTTTACATTCCTACGCTGATGATTGTCAACTAGTTCTTTCCTACACCCCTTTTGATTTACATGAAGCAGTCAATCTCATTAACGCTGACTTGCTAAGGGTAAAACAATGGTCTGACGATCATGGTCTAAAACTGAATTCTGAATGGTGTACTATGCTTCATTTCAGGTCTTCTTGTTTGCAACCTAAAAATAGTCTTGTTGGAAAGGTAGAGCTGGACGGTCAAATGCTTTTGGTGCCTGATTCTGTTGTTAGGCATTCTCAACTGAGTTTTCGCTCACATGTTAGTTACACGTGTCAGAGAGTTTCAAATAGGTTGAGAATTTTACACCGATTGAGAGGGATACTTTCTGAAACAGCTAAGCTAGAATTGATTAAATCAACAGTCTTCCCTATAATTCACTATGCACTTCCATCTTTTGGTGAATGTCTTACTCTCGACTGAAGAGTTCTTCTTAGGGTGTGTTTATGTCGGAGCTGCGACTAGCGATAAGAGCAGCGACGCGAGCAGCGATGCAAGCTGTGATTATTTCTCTGCTCTCATACTGTGTTTATGTTGGAGCTGAGATAGTAGCGTTGTGTCAAGTGGTTGAAGATGAGTGACTCTGAAGAAGAAAATTTAGTTTTTTCTTCTTTTTCCATATAGGCCCTACTTTGTATAGAGGGAGAAAGTAATAGACCTTAGACGTTATTGGCTTTTACAATTCAAGGATTAACCAATCATTTTTAAAAAAGGTTCAAATACCTGCTATTAAGCAATCCAAATTTGTTGTTAGAACAACTAGTTTCGGTGTCTGTGTGACACCATCATCAGGCTGCACAAGGACAGTTTTCTTTCTTCATACGAAGAGCGTCATATTTACACGAAAATAAATAAACATTTACAGACGACACAAACACGAACACGAGACATTTATGGTAACTGATCAGCTAAGAAAACAGACGACGCTAACCCGGCGGAGTTTGAGTCCCTATTTGAAAAGGAAACTTATGCCTCGAACATCAGTTAGGAAACGCTGTACTAGGCAGGACGGCTTGCTTGAAATGCTGAGAGTGCACAGACAGCGTGAGACAGGTAAAAAGGGGTTCTCATACTTTGGACCCCAGGCATACAATACCCTCCCAAGAAATATGAAGTCTGTCATGTAATTCTTTTAAGACCAGATTAAAGCTAGTTTAGTTTCACCTACTGCTTGTACCATTTGTAATTATTGTGTAAAATGTATTGTTTGTCACTTGAGTTATCTTGAAAACCAGTTTTGACTGAAGACCGCTTTAAATAAAGGCATTTTATTTTCATTATTATTACCAGAGGGTACTAGTGTATTGGGTTAAATCTTTACGCAATAGTCAATGGTTAAATCTATATAAATAATACCCCCGCTGCAGCAAACCTGCAGACTTAGCGAATTTCCATTTGCCTGATTGGATTCACACTAATATGTCTCCTTAAAAATATCACAATTTATTCCCTATTTGAATAGAATTAGCTTAAAAAGTAAGTTACTTAGGTTTGCTGCAACAGGGAGGGTAAAAAAGTGTTTTTTTTTATGTAAATGTTAATAGGTACTGTAGTTTAGTAAGAAATTCATGTATTTTCCAAGTTTGATCAAAATAAACAAGCAAACTACGACTTTTTCTCCATAAGAATAACATGGGAATTTTAAAATTACAATTTTTTTGAATTTTCTCCTTAACAATTAGGCGCATAATAACGCTTGAATATACTAAACTAGCAGAGTACCCGTACTTCGTACGGGGTTGGCATATAAGTTTAAAATGCTTATTGCAGCTATACTCAAGTTTTGCGTTTGCAATGGGGGACGGACAAAGTTTGATAAAGTTTGCTTCTTTAAATTGACGGTATACTATGGTATTACACATCTACCATAGCCATAATGTTCTACCACTTCACCTAAACAATAAAGAAAAATGAATTAAAATTCACAAAAAATCACAAATTATTTATGACATTAAAAACATAAACATAACTAACTGTAAAAAATCCTACTTTGACAGTTCTCATTGCGTTTCACAGTTTTTGGTTGCTGCTTAAAGTTCAAATTAGCCGTTAACATAAATGCAAAAAAAATTATAGTACTGCACCCTGTTGGTAAATCTTGTAACTTTTTAATGCTTTTGTATATCATAGAACCAACTTTTTTTTAGTTGAAACAGCTGACTAAATTCTTTAATTCCCTTTAAATATGAATACTCATAAAGGTTAACATGGGGAACTACGGAGCCACTGGGGCGGAGCCCAAAAGGATTTTTCAGATAAGAATATGACTATATGTTAATCAGTAATTTGAGCTATCATGATGCCAAATTTCAGCCCAATCCGTCCAGTCGTTTATGCGTGATTGAACTTCAAACAAGGAGCTCAAGGAAATAAGTCAAGTAAGTCAACTTTCAAACAAACAAACACACAAACTTTCACATTTATAATATTAGTAAGATTATTTGTTCTTTTAAGCTCTACAAAATGGTTTAGAAAGAAATTGTGAAATTTTGTGTTTTTAGGGTCAAAAATGGGAAAAACCTATTTTTACCCCATAAAACCCCCCATAAACCCCCGTTACCATAGTCCGATCATGCTGGTTCGCGAGCTTATTCAAGTTTATCCTGCTTTACACTTTTAAACCAAATTTCATCAAAATCGGACAAAAATTACTCAAGTTATCGCGTTCACAGACACATATATAATACATATAAATCTATATATATAGCCTACATATATAAAAGGCAAAGCCCTCACTGACTGACTGACTGACTCACTCATCACTAATTCTCCCACTTCCCATTTACCTAGGAGGCTGAAATTTGGTATACTGATTCTTTAGGCATTAAATAGGAAAACTAAGTTTGTTCTGATCGGACTCTCGGGCTCCGCCCCAGTGGCTCTGGAGTTTCCCATGTTAACCTTATGAGTACTCATATTTAAATGGAATTAATTAATCTTAACAGCTGTTTCAATTAAACAAGTTGGTTCTGTTCTATGATGTGCAATAGCATTAAAGTTACAAGGATTACCAACAGGGTGCAGCACTATTATTTTTTTTTTATTTATGACAACAGCTAATTTGCAACCAAAAGGTGAGTGAGCGTAGCGAACGAACTTCAACCTGGAGGCGAGTTAGCGTAGCGAACGAGCTAACCTGAAGGCAAGTGAGCGCAGCGAACGAGCTCCAACCTAAAAGTGAGTGAGCGTGCGAACGAACTTCAACCAGGACGTGATTGAGCCATGCGAACGAGCTCATCTTAAAAATTAAGAAGTTAAACGGGGCAAAGCCCGCAGGTACAGCTAATATAATATATAAGAATTTGAATGGCCTCTGGGGTCATCAAAATAAAAAAGAAAATTGATCCCGGGCCTAGGTCTTACCATGCCACCTACGGTAATAGCTACTACCCTATAGGGAAATTCGCTAAAATTAGAATATTGTCTGTAAATTGCTCAGAATGATATAATTTTTTGTTATTTTTTTACGTTTTATACATTAAAGAAGCCGAAACAAGTCTTATATCAATTTCTGTCTGTCACGGCCCAGAAGCCCTCTCAACAGATTGCACCAAGTTTTTTGGCTTAAAATTTTTACATTACATGGGAAGTCTAGTTAAAGGCCTTAAAAAGCACAGATTTTTATGGAAGTTTCACACTAACACTGAAAAAAAACCCTAATTGAAAAGGAACCATTTTTAACCAATTTTTGCCACAATTTATAATTTTCGCTTTGGCAGTAAGTAGATATACGTTTTAAGTACCTAACCATTTACCAAACCTGATTAACATTGTTTGTGTTATTAGCCCTTTTCACAACCATTTCTGAATTCACTTAAAAAATTATTAATAGGCAATTAGTGGTAACCTACCTATTAAAATAAAATTTAAATAAGATAAGCATATTTTCAATGTAGGTTAAATGGCATTCATACACAATTCTTTGAGGGCTTTGAACTTATCAGCTGTCTGGGTGGAAGTTGATAATGGATAAAAGACATTATTTGATAAGATAACAACACAATCAACCATTTTGTGCAATTCTAGCTGACAAAGTTGTGCAAAAATCACAGAATTACTACAGACAGACATTACCGGAAAAAGTTGCTTTATGAAGTTACTAAGTTTCTTTATGTCTTTGTTAAGGCACTGTACCTGCTAGGCCTGTAAAAAATGTATAAATTAATAGAATTGGTTCCGGCCTAATTAAGCCAAATGAGTAGCTAATAATAATATCTTTATTGCCGTGAAACAAATATAAAATTGCATGGCATACGTCAACATTTAATAGGCCTACAGGCATAACAAGCGACATCAAAACAATTAAATACAACAGCATAAAACAATTAAAAATACTCATGATTAAAAAAATTACACAGAACTTATCATTTCATTGATTTAGAACCTCAGAGCAGCCGAACACCATCTACTCATTTGTGTCAAAAAACTCACCCACAGTGTAATATTCTTTATTAATCAGATATCTTTTTAAATCAGTTTGAACCGTTTTTCGTTCCTTTCTTTCCATATTTGTTCAGGAAGAATATTCAAAAATCTCACCCCCGTGTGAGAGGGCAAGCTTGAGGCCGCTTGGGACCTGTTTTGGGCCAACCTATATTGCTCTCTGCCTCGAGTTGAATATGAGTGAATGTCCTGGCCTTGTGTTAGGCTGCATTTAAATTTGGAAAACGTGGCAGCTTCCAAGATATACAGAGAGGCAAGAGTAAGCAGGCCTAGCTCCCTGAAGACGGCCCTACAAGACTCTCTCACCTGTAGTTAATCTTCGTCTTGCGCGATCCAAAATTCTGATCTTTTCCCGCGGTCGTAAGGACATTATCTTCGTCTTGCGCGATCGCGGTCAAATTCTGACCACCCATCGCGGCCGTGAAGACATTATTATATCGTCCCCCGTGGTCGTGTGAAAATATATTAATCGCCTCCCACGATTGTGACAAAATGGTAATCATCTCCCTCGGTCATGTGGAGATCATCATCCTCTTCCGCAAATTAGGCAAAGTATTGAACTTTTCCCGCGATCGTGTGGCCATTATCATCGTCTTCCGTGATCGCGGCAATATTCTGATCATCCCTCGCGGCCGTGTAGAAATCATTATTGTATCTCCCGCGGTCCTGTAGACATCGTAATCGTCTCCTGCGATTGTGGAAAAATTTTAATCATCCCCTGTGGACATATGGAGATTGTAGTCTTCTGTGAATGAGGCAAAATTCTGATTTTTTCCCGCGGTCATGTGGACATTATCATTGTCTTGCGTGATCGCGGCAATATTCTGATCCTCGCGGCCGTGTAAATCATTACCGGTATTGTATCTTCCGCGGTCCTGTAGACATCGTAACCGTCTCCCGCGGTCGTGTATACATGGTAATCGTCTCCCACGGTCGTGTATACATGGTAATCGTCTCCCGCGCAAAATGTTAATCATGTTCCGCAGTTGTGTGGAGATCATCATCGTCTTCCGCAATCGCGGTAAAATTCTTGCTGTTTCGCGCGGTTGTGTGGACACTATCACCGTCTTCCGTGATTGTGGCAATATTCTGAATATCTCGCAGCCGAGTGTAGACATATTATCGTCTCCCGCGATCACGGAAACGGTTGTCATGCGCGATCACGGTAGTTTGAAAACTCCAGGTAGAAATACAAAATTCACACATAATTCCCGGTTCATAAAATTCCCGCATGTTTCCCGGATTTCCCGGTCGGTGGACACCCTTATATATATATTGCAAAGGGGCGCTACTATTAGTTGTGCCTAGGGCGCTAACAGGGTCAAAAACGGGCCTGCGTTAACGTAAATCAAAATAAAATTGGACCAATGAATGGATCCCTGCGGGACACCATACTTTAACAGAGCTGGTTTGACAGATGATTTGAGGCCTACACCTGTTGAGTTCTGTTTGAAAGGTAAGATTTTATCCAATGCAATGGAACACCTCGAACACCGTAGGGTTCTAACTTTGACAAGAGGATACTGTGGTCGACGCAGTCAAAAGCCTTGGTAAAATCTAGAAAGACACTTAAGTTTATAATTATAATAGCTTATATTTTTGCTTCATGAGTCTGGCTGTTATAAAGTAGGCCTAAAGGATAGCCTAAATTGCTTAGTGGGATAGGCCTATGTAACTTAAGCCTACCTTGCTTAGGCCTATATGGATTAGGAATGTGCACAGTTAATAACTAATAGTACAAAATTCAGAAAGATTATAAGGTAATTATTCTAACACATTCTCTAAGTAAAGCCTGGGATCTGATCAAATCAATTTTAACTTAGCAATCTGATAGGCAAGTTAGAGCAACTAAACTTATATTAACCAAATATTTAGCTTACAAAAATGAATTTTGTTAAATATGAAATGATAATTGTGAAACTATGATGGCAATTTGTAAATTTACTCATAAAGGTTTAATCATTAAGTAATTTTGGTTTCTATCATTCCACTAGAACACTTAGATATCAATCAAATGCGTGTAATGACAAATGGTAGGCAAACATAGCTGACCTTACAATATTCTCAGCCAAGGCCTTGCATCTTCAATATTTTCCGCTGATCACAAAATGATTACGCACATTATATCAATATCACTCCTCCACTTAACACGTCACAAAATATAAAAGGTGCACAAAAACTAATATCAACTAAGTTACATTAAACTTTACATTACTAACACGACCACCATTTTTAGTGTAATCTAAGTGACTTTGTGTGATATAGGTTAGATTAACAATCCAAATAAAGACCCATACTGACAAGTTAACGCTCTGGTTAATTTTTAACCGATGACAGATTTGACTGAGTTCGTACTATATAAAAAGTTATTGCTAATTTAATTTAAAGTCTTTATAATACATTTTTTTTTTATTTAAAAATAGGCTAAAATTTATTTTTTGAATTGTCTTTAAATACAATGTATTAAGATAAATTTACGCCTAGACACTCTGAAATAAAAACAGATATGCGAAAAGGCAGTATTTTCGTTTTGCTAAAGATAATTACTAAAAAAGTGAAAGTTTCTTCAGTATAATACAAGAGTGTATAAAACTTATATTTAACCAACCACTAGATATATCCAGTACTAACTGGATATTAAGTTTTTATATCCCTGCTTAGTTAAAAGACCAAGTAACATATAACATTTAAAAATATAATTAACTAATTATGAATCAACCATGGCATACGGTTACGTTGGATTCAATTTATAATACACCAGACATAGATACGGTAAAGGTCAAGAAACTCAATTGTGATTTGTGGATGGTGGACATTGGCATAAGTACATTGAGTGGCGCCCCTAGCAGTACATGTGGCCCGCGATTGTCGCGATATCTTTAATATATTCTTCGGTCTTTTAGACGCCATATTCATAGCTCCTACAGTCACGGAAAACGTAATCTTTTTCCCGTAATTGTGGTAAAACCTTGGACGTCTTCTTTAGTGTTGTAGACATCATCATAGATAAAACATACCCTTATCAGCTGCCTCCAAACAAAACAGCTGTTACAACCCAGCTTGCGATGTTGCCACTTCTAAGGCAAAGGCCTGGAGTTAAGTGACTGCGGGTGTGTTTTTTTTACACCACTAGTGTGGAACATCTTTAATGTCAGGCCACGGATGAAACGCCCCCTCTATAGCTAAATCAAAGACTATGCAAAATACATTGTAGAATATACTGATATAGTAGAAAATATAAAACATTTAGTTGATTTAACTATTTATTAAACTGTAAATATAGCCAGTACCCAGTACCATAAAAAAATACTATATGACACGATGCCCCGACCATAAATTAATAATAAATGTACTGTGGAGTACTTTTCATCCATCTCAAGCTTCTATTTTCTATAACATAACTGCTTATTACTTTCTCCCCCTATACCATAGTATATGGAGAAAGTATTGTTTTCGTCAAAATTTTCGAGTTTGAGTTTTGAGTGGATATATTCGTTTTGGGTCCCCCTGGACCCAAAAAAGTGGTTTTCGAAGTGATGTCTGTGTGTGTGTGTGTGTGTGTGTGTGTGTGTGTCTGTGTGTCTGGATGTGTACAGAGCTAGAGACTACACCTGTGGTCCGATTTCGATGAAATTTGGTATGTAGGTTCTAATCTATGGTATCTCCAGGCGTTTTTTTCATTTTTTTGAAATTTCGATTTTTAATGGGGATTTTCCCATAAAAACCCATAAAAAACCGGAAAAATCGGATTTTCTCAAAAATGGCCCGAACGATTTTGATAAAAATTTAGTATGTTGTAGCCCTTTAACTTTTGAATAAAATGGTACAAATCCCATATCTGTAAAAATTACGGTTCAAAAGTTATGGTCAAATATGTTATTTTCCCATAAAAACCCCATAAAATAACAAAAAATAGGATTTTAGAAAAAAATACGGTTTTGATTTAACATAGTATGTTATAGTCCTTACAATTTTGATAGTTTTTTTTAAATTTTTTAGAAATTTTTATTTTCAATAGGGATTTTCCCATAAAACCCCATAAAAAAACGGAAAATAGGATTTTCCCGAAAATGGCCCGAACGATTTTGATAAAAATTTAGTATGTCATAGTCCTTTATATTCTGAACAAAATGGTACGAATCCCATTTCTGTATATTTACTCTCACCGCTTACACATGATAAAGGTTGTTGACAAACTTATGGGAGAAAGTATGTGTCAGAATGCTGATACCGTTTATTTTATGCTTTACAATATTTTGACACCTCGGTCTGGCTTGGCTCCTGCATTTTTTTATTCCAGCGTACCACACTCACAAAAAAATTCTGTTTCTCAATTCTCAATCTCATTCTTTCTTACTTCTTGTTTCTTTTCTTTTCTTTCCTCTTTCACGAATCTGGTTGGCTTCTGGCTTGGGTTGGCTTTGGCTACTAAAAAATGGCAGACGACGAGCATGAAACTAATGGTGATTCTGATGAAGCCAACCAAAATAATGATGAAGCTGCCCAGAAGAAAGCAGCTCGTTTCGATAATGCCACTGCCGGGGATTTAGAAAAGA
Organism: Macrosteles quadrilineatus; assembly: GCF_028750875.1. Classification (NCBI taxonomy): domain Eukaryota; kingdom Metazoa; phylum Arthropoda; class Insecta; order Hemiptera; family Cicadellidae; genus Macrosteles; species Macrosteles quadrilineatus. The sequence goes on along the minus strand of NW_026542598.1, from coordinate 76,127,897 downwards.
TTACTGACTATGCTGAAGAAAAGGAAATTATATCCACGGATGAATTTCAAGGTGTAAGTAAAACTTAAGGCTTAGTTACTTTTCTAACCTAAATCTTCTTAGCTTTTGTTATCTTACAATAATTGGAGGATGTCCAATTTTAGCTTGGCTTTCTAGTAATTAAAAAAACAAAGGGGTACAGTTTCTTAACTGGGCTACGCTAAAACATCAGCAAGTTTGGTTAGTTAGGTTAGGTTATGACAGTTTCATTTTATAACTCATATATAGTATAGTTAAAAATATTGATTATTAATCGATTTTTCATTCGATAGTTTCAATCAATATTAGTGTTGCCCAGTTAAGAGACTTTACCCAAAAAGTCCAAACCATATAGCATTTAAGTTGGTTTATTATAGCCTTAACTGCAGTTCTTAGAATAATCTGACTTGGTGACTTACTGTAGAGCTAGGCCTAAGTTAACTTATTTAGGTCTAGTGATGTGCGTATCGATACGTATCGATACAGATATCGATACAAGGACCGCAAAATATCGATATTTTGTATCGATACGTGGGAGTGTATCGATATGCCCGTATCGATACACCTAGAGCCAATATCGTATCGAATATCGTATTGTTTATTTATTAATATAAATCTTATTTTTATGGTAAGAAATTTGTCTTCCCATCTTCCTCCCCTCAAAAGTAGTAGTGGAAATTTGATATTTTACCCTAGCATCTTCAAAAACACTCATAAAACATGTATTTTCAGCTATGTTTTGTAAATATCCTCAAAACTAGGGCCACCATTAATGGAAGTGGGGACCCTCATTGTTCATATTACAGTATACTATTTAATGTGTAAGTGGCATACCCACCATCATCTATATATATAATACGCTAAGCCGATTTTTGTAAACAGAACTCCTCCCTCATTTTTCGACCGATTTTAATGGTTAAAGTGTCAAAAGAAAGGCCCTGATCTGTAGTTTTGCAAAGTGTTTTTCGTTTTTTGAAATCTTTATTAGTTTGGGCAGGATCTTCCATCAAAGTTGGGTTTTCTCCCATAAGATTAACATGGGGGAATCTAAATATTTAATTGGAAACTTTGTCTCCACTAATTTGAGAGAACGGCTGGGCGTAGAAACTTGGTAGAGGTGTCCAAAGAAAGGTCTTGGTCTGTAGATGAGTTATCAAAAGAAAAACGAAGTAAATTCCCTTAGGGCTCTGCCCCGGAAGCCTTTAAAGATCCCTCCACGGATTTGTTTACATTTTGGCCATGTGGATAGTACTTTTAATGAAACAGCTGTTAATTTTTCAATTGTATATTTAGCCCTCCGAGGGTCACGCGTCGAGTTTAAGACGCACAACACACTTTGTGTAGGGTCACGCGTCGAGTTTAAGACGCACAAACATCGTTTACGGCGAAGGCTCTATGACTGACTGAATCGGATTGAACTGGATCGAGTTAGGTATCGTTCTTTCCGTAATATTCTAAGCTTTCTATAGAGGTCTGTCTCTAAGCGCTATTCATTTTAGTTCCGAAAATATTGTAGCAGACAGCTGACGTGCGTGTATTTGTAAACAGCTAGGTTCCCCCGGACCGATGACTGATGTGTTTTATTACGTTTATCATTGTTTTAGTGTTAAAAATCAAAAGTAGTGATATACGTGGTGCATTATAAGAAGATTTAAGTGGTTTTGAAGTGCTGGTTGATGATCCTGAAGAAGTAGGTAGTGATATTGATGTAAATTATCAGCCAGATTCCTAGCTATGGTTAGGCTATGCATTCTTAGCTAAACGCTATGTACTGAAATCCGTTTTTCGCTCATAACTTATTTATTTGATAACTTACCTCGCTATATGATTATATATTTGTAATCCTCATTAAATTTAGAACAAAGTGGCTATTTTCAAATATTTATAGGCCTATAATTTATACAATTTCATTGAGCGCGAACTTATTTTTTTTTTGAAAATTTTCAAAATTATATTTTTTTTTACCTAAAAATTTTTTTTTGAAAAAATGTTCCTTATGTTTTATATATAATATTGAAGCCCATGATTTTCCAAACAAAATGGTATATAGAACATTAGAATTAACATTGTTTTAAGCTTCTCAGATCCGTTTTAGTAAAACCTTGCAAAGGGGCCAAAAATAGGTGGACATTAAGGCCTAAACTATGGACACTCGGAGGGTTATACAACACATTTTTATTGGGAGTTACTGAACTGTCCAAAAAAAGTATTTGCAATGTTATTTTCTGATTTTAAAATTGATTTTTGTCTGTATCATGTTATGTTTTGCAATATAACATCCCATTACGAAATCAGTAGAAAATCCTTTTATCACAGTAACTCTTACAATTAATTTTTATTAGACTATCTTATATTTATTGTACGGGTTGGTGTCTGCCTTTTTCGCCACTTTTGGCTATATTTTATTATATTATTCTAGACAGATCATCATAGGTTCATGAGATTAATGTCATAGGTACATGTTTTCAATCATTGGAAAAATCTTCGATTGCGTAATACAATACAGTACTGTACAAAATAATACAAGTGCAGAAGTGTTTTATTAGCTTTAACAGTAACCCTACAACTAATTTCTCAAAACTATGCTAGAGGGTTATTCTTTGACACAGAAGTATGAACTGACGCGACGTGACAAAGGAAAAATCAAACTTACACTGTAACGGATGGACCTCCCTTTGAAGCTAGAACGTGTCTTCTCAACAAACAGATATTTTTTCTCAAATAAAATCATAGATTAATCTTTATTGCACTGATGAAATCGCAGAAGTTTTTAACTACAAAAGATCCACCAATACAATTTTATACTATCTAAAGGTTCTTCCAAAAAAAGAGATACCAGTTAACATACTAATAATAACTCCGATGACGTACGGTATAGGAAATAATTTATTCATTGAATGATCGACCGTATTTGGTAACTAACGCAATTAATATCAATAATGTTTTTACACTTATTGCTCTTTAAACAATGCTAAATGCTCAAAATCTGTATAATTTAACTCAATTTATAGCAGTTGGATGAATTAGCATAAGCATTTAAAGTAACCGTCGATTTCGACGGGTTTCACCTAGTTATTACTACTTTTTGGTTCAATTAATTATCCCTGTGTAAAAACTAGGAAAACAATAACAAAATGTTTTCCAATTTGAGGGTTTACCGGAATTTGGAGGTTATGTATGTATGTTTGATACAAATAAAAAGACACAGGAAGGTCTTATAATATAATAAGTTATTAATAACCTATTATAACCCTCTTTACAAGCTTGTAAGTAACATAGTATTTGTATATGCAGCTTGTATATTTGAGATATTTAATTTTTTTTTAACAATACGATACGATATTTTATCCGATACAGATAAAAATTGATACATGAGGATACGATACGATACACGTATCGATACACCACGCTGCGATACGTATCGATACGCAGTATCGATACATTGACCTGTATCGCCCATCACTATGCATAAGAAGCAACAGGAGTTTTCTATCGCAAAGTATTGGTTGTAGATATTTGATTAGTTTTGGGGCTCCCAACCAATCTTTAAAACAGTACCACCTACTTGACTTAACCTGAAATAGAATTGGCCCTAAGTTAGTTCATTACAAGTAGACTACCGGAAGTTTACTTTCTGGTGCACTCTATAGAGTTTTTTAAGCTAAGCCGAGCACAGGAACCCCAAATTTCACATGCAAAGTTAAGCATTCATTTGAGATTAGACAAATTTTTTTGTACGAGGCAAAGCCGAGGGTGATGACAATTGTAAGAGTGAGTGCCAGGAAATCACTTTTGGTGACCAACCTACAAGAAGTTATGGGTACAGTTCCGCAGAGAACCTGCTATATTTTCTCAGATGAATAACTTAATAATAAATATTGATTTTATCCAATCCGATATATTCATTACAAAATGTATTTATAAGGTTAAGGATAAAATAAAGAAAAAGCTTTCTTAATGTTATTGTTATCGTTGTTATTTTTCTCATAAGTTTAGTACTGTAAGCAAAATTAAATTAAACGCAAATATAGCTCAAACTTTCCTAATCAGCTGATTGTTGTTCCTTGCTCAAAATTAGAGCTTGGGGATATCAGCTGTCATTGAAATGATCTACTTTCTGTAAGTAGGCTAGCATAGCCTATTTCATCACTCAAAGTGACTCTTTTCGACCCAAGCTCTTTAGGATCGAGGCGAAGCCGAGGTCGGAAAGCGAGCAAGGGTTGAAAATACCCTTTTTGCCCTCGTGATGAACTACAGTCTATATTTTCCACCATTTTGCATAATTAGTAAGGCCTACCTAACAAATTAAGCTAGAAAATGAAAATACTTTTTATCTAAAGGTAACCCTTCAAAACGACATTCAGCTTGTTTTCAATACCGCTAATCAAAAGTAGCTGCTGTTTAACAAGTGATTCAATCATTTTATCTATTGCGATTGTGTTACAGTACATTATAGGCTACCATCAATATGTTGAACTATTGACAAGAATGCAAGCTAAAACCTTTTCTAATAAATCAAATCAATAAATAATTTTGATCCATGCTATTGGCTACAATCGAAATTTACAACAGATGATTTTTACTCTCTAGGGATTAAAATGGCTTTTTACCCCAAGGGAGTGTTATAACCACTTATTGTCAAATATAATCAGCCGGTGTCCAGTAAAAACTCCTTACAGTACAGTAGTACATAATGAATCCCCATTTGAATAAGCTGGTAGCAAACAGTTGTTTTCTGGACTAAATCCATGCGTTGGAAGTTTGTTAAAACAGTGTGGCATAAAATTCTTCTTTATACCCTATCAATAAGTTCCTTTTAATACTTATGTTTTCAAACGTTTCTTTACAGGCTATGACTATCATTGGGGATCAAAGAAATAAGGAGATAGCAGAAAAAATGGCCAAAGAAAAGGAGTTGCTCAAAGTCATCATAAAGAAAGAAGATGTAGATTTAATCGTAAGTAACCAATAATCTGTTCAGGAATCTATTTTTTTAAATATTAAGTCGTGATAAAATTAATTTTTAGATGACAGGTTATTTTGCATTTTTAACATTGGATTCCCCTCATTAGCTGAATCAAGTCTAAGATAGTTCAAAACCTTTCAAGATAATTTCCACATGTTGTTATTTTCATTTTTGGGTTAAAATTTTGCAACGGAAATCAACACATCAAGAAATGGAAAGAAGAAAATTTATGAAAATCATTTTAGGTACTGAAAGAAGCAAACAGTTAATGAGGATCCATTATTAACTTATACACTTAACACTTGGAATAATTCGATAAAGAAATACAATGTTAGTCTTAAATTAGGCTATTAAAAAAATTTGAATGGACAATTTTTTGTTCCAGGTAAAAGAAACATTGATTTCACAAAGTTTGGCTGAGCGCACGTTAAGAGAACACTGTGGAAATGTTGTCAACGCTCTAATCGCACTGACAGAATAGACTTATGTACATTGTTTTCTTTTATACCTCACTGTATGTAATATTGTTTTGGTCCAATTAAATTAATTGAATGCAGCTGTTTGTGTATAAATCCCCTTAATTTGATACTGAACATCAATATTTCATCATCGTAATATTTTTAACATGTAAGATTGTATAATGTTTTTCTTGTATAATCTAAACTTATAAATGTCTCTGGTGTTGAAATGCAGCAAGGTAAGATTGTTAAACTTAGTTTAGAATAAATCCACAGAAAGATTGACATTTTGAGCTATTCCTGGTCTTCTATTGGGCCCGGACAGAGGTTTAGGTCTCTCTGAGTGCACATGCTTTAGTGTTAACGCACTAAAATTCCCACAGTAGGTTATTGTATACACTCATAAGATTCGTTAGTCAACAAAAAAATTAGAAAATTAGCTTAGTTTTAAAACTACAAAAAGAAAGAGGTGTGAAAGAAGGCTTAACCTGCTTGTCTATTGATCAGACTTGGTTCTAAAAAACTGACAATATCAGTAAACTCAACACCTTAGCATAGTACTAAGTTAGCCTCCCAAGTAGCAGCACTTGTTAGTCAAGTTTTAAGTTTTTATTATGCTTGTACAAGTGAGGGTTTTGATACGCATTACGTCCAATATATCTTTCTTATTTAAGTGTTAAATGACCAGCTTTATTATGTTTTTAAATATTCCCAAAAGATGGGAAGACATATTTTTGGATAAAAAAAACCATTTATAAAACTGCATTTTTACAACATTGCTTTATTATACACAATAAACATATATAAACAACCTGACTATATGTGGTAGGTTTATACTATACATTTCACTATACAACCATAATAACATATTGATAACATTAAATTAATCCCTATTGTACTTCACACAAAAATTGACTTAACTAACATAACTCTGCATCATGAACAAAGCTCTATCACCTATTTGTAGATTTTCTCAAAGGAGGACGAAAACTCCGTTTCACTGTGGTTGGAGTAGATGTACTCAGTGGAGAGATGGGAGGCGGTTCTCCGTACCTTTCCAAAATTCCTAGCCTTCTATTCGTAGGTGTGTCCAACATTTCAGAATCACTTGAATTGAGTATATTGACAGCACGCTTTTGATTGGTGCTACCTGTTAAAGCACCACAACTACTTGCTTGCAAAACACTGCTTGCCTCCGACGGGACAGATTCTTTTTGTGCTCCTCCACTGTTTCGTCGGGCAATGAGAGATTCGATTCTTTCCTGACAGCTTTTAATGTACGATTTTAAATCCTGAAACATATAATTTGATTATATTTAAGAATATACCAAGCATGCAAAATGGTGTCAAACATTTAAAAAAATTTATAGAAACTGCAATTATAAAACTTTATTACATTTTATTTTGCTAGAAAACCTAGGTAGCCTTTCCCTGGACAAAACTAGAAAACTGAAGATAGGTTTATTATATTTTGATAGTGTGATAGGCAAGATTCTGAAAAATTAGTGTCAGAAGATCCTAATTCTAAAGCAGTAATTCAAACTGCTATGTTTCAATTAGTTTATGTTGCCGGATGGCTAATAATTTACTAATCAAACAAAACCCAACAATTTCAACTCATCAAGATTAAATTATGCTTATATTTATTACACTGACCAGTGACTGTATCCGACTGCGCAAGTGAGTTATAGCCTCCACCAGGTGGGGCTGGCGGGGGTGCTGACTGAAGGTGGACATCTCGGTGGCATACGCGGAGGGTAGCTGCCATGACACAAGGTGTCTCCGCCAGTGTAAGTTACTGGCCGCTACCACACACCCGTGGCTCAAAGTGTTGATATAGCCTGTCGTCTGCAACAGACAGACAAACTTCGTCAGCTTCATCTTTTTGCTTCAATGGCTAGGTCATGCTTGAAATGTTTTTTCAAATGTACAAACTTTTCAAACATTCCATGACCCCTACAAAGTTACCCCCATTTTTATTTTAGAAAATGTTTGGTGAAAATGTATTAAAATGGCTGAGATAGAAAATTCATACTATTCAACTCTTAAAATTTTACCTGGAAATGAAAAATTGAGTTTTCAGAGGATAAAGCACTTGGTTTGAAAATACAATAAGAACGAAGGAACTGTACAACTAACCAAACTACAGTACAAGAAATGAGTCTTAGGGAGATCAAAAGGCTTGCTGTATATTCGTTCTCAACAGCAGAGAGTTCTCATTATTTTAAACAAACTGTTTTTCAGAAGTCATAAAAAACATACAAATTTGAATTTACCCTTGCACACAACTTGTGTCGATTGGGCACCTTACATTTCTTGAAATTTGTATATTAAGCCTTAATAGACAATAATCTCAAATTTCACATCAGAATGATCAATTACCCACAAACCTTCAAATCGGTCCAGAATGATATGCCTAAGAAGTTGTCATCCGCGTCAACAACATATACAATACTAGATGTTGTGTCTGGAGAAGTGGCATCAATTTGAACAACCAAACCAACCACATCTACTTCTGAGAACTGCGGCTTGAGTTCTGGCTGTTGCAGTTCTAAGAGTGGAGTCACTTTACGGAGGCAACAGCTTCGCCTCTCCACATTGTACTTGGTTTGTTTCCCTGCGGTCAACTGTAGATCACCAAACCTGGAAATGTAGAAATTAGATTTAACAGCCAGTGGGTATAATTTAAATTCTAGGATATCCTTACAATATAATAAAGCTGCAAAACTTTTAACTAATTAAAAATTGTGTTTAGGGTGAAAATCTTAATCCAGAATAAATTAATAAATCATTGAATAAAAATACTTGTAAAAGGTCTGTGATCCTAATAAAGATGTGGTATTTGAAATTGCCTAAAGAAATGTTTCTCATCTAAGATGGCACTTGGCTTAACATGACAAATGATAACAGTTAGCTCAGTATTGCATGTGAAATTAACAGCTGAAGGAAATTTAAAATGAGATTAAGGATTTAACTAAGTATTTATTTTAAATTACGAGATAAGCTTATTAAAAAAATAGTTAGAAACATTGCACCAAGGCATGTCAAAACAATGCCAGATGCAATTGAATTTAAAATGAGCAGTTAGTTCTCCTTTGGAATGCATTCTATGTGAATTTTATTTTCATGAACCTAAAACAAAATTTTTCAACGATGGTTGCGAGGACTGCAGGTTATGCTTCTCCCAATATCGGACCTTTTGGCCATTCCCATCATGGTCGGTGACATGTGGTCATGAGGGTTTCTACTGTCAATTACTTTCTGGATGGCACTTAGAATATTGCTTTATAAATTCAACGTGTCATTTACTTAAACACACAAATCATGGGGGTTTGATTTATTTATTGAACTTAGTTCAAAAGTTCCCTTCAATTTTTCCATTTTTCATGCAGCCTACCTTGAAGTTCCGGAGGCTGCAACATTGTAGAATGTCAACAAGTTCCCTTCAGTCAAGCAACTGACAACGTCATCAGAAGGGTTCCATACAGTCAATAGAGCCGAGTGATCTGTCGGCTTTAATTCATCTACCAACCGAACCTGCAAATAATTAAAGGTAAAAGACCTTAATATTCACCATAGACAATGACTGGACAAATTCTTTGTGAATAGTACAGTTGGAAGAAAAATTGTATTTAGGTTATGTTGGTTAACAGGATTGGTCTGTGAGAAAGTTCCATTCTCAGTAAGGCCTCTCCAGCAGCCATCTAGCATGATGTGGTGGAAACACAAAATGTGTTGCATGTATTATGTTATGTTGGCGATCTTCATGTTTGGTTAGCTGTTTAGAAACTGCATGAACTAATGATTGAATAACTTACTAAAGGAATATTACATTTGAGTGCATGCTAGGTCTATATCATATCATACCACAAAGATCCACAAACAGTAAACTACAACAATATAAAGAAAACAATTATCTTTTTGAATGCTGAAGATGTTATGTATAACTCATGAACAGTATAATCAAAGTGTAAAACTGAAACTAAATTTTAAAACTATTACCTTAAGCATTCTTGTGACATGCCTAGGCAAAATCTTTTTATCTAATTGTTCGGCAAGTTTGTCTTGAAGTTGTTGATGCACTTTCCTTGTTTCTTCCTCTTTGAGCTGTTGAATTTCCCTCAACTGTTCTTTACTTAAGATGTCCTGCAATCAGAAAATGGACAGTTACCTTCACATACAATCCTAGTTTATCAGTTTTTTTTTTTTTTTTTTTTTATTTAGTATCCATAAATGATTCATGTAAGACATTGCCATAAAATTACTAACTATTTTTACGATTCAAACAGTCAAAATATGGATAAAGGGGCATTTGTAGTGATGAAATGTGAAATGTAAATTGAAACAAAGACTTAGATCAAATTTATATAAATTCAAATTTATTTTAAAAATTGAAATCTTTCATAAGAAAATACTTTTTCATATTAATTTTCATTTTTTGCAAAATTAACAGATGCTTTATTTCTTAGTGTTGTAAAACACTAGTTCCTTAAGAATATCACACAGTTAACACATCAGTTTGAAAATAAACTAACAGGCTTGAATTTGTGACCTTGAGTGTGTGACCTAACTGAGAAGATCTAATCAGTTCGGTATCCAGGTCGAAAAGTAGGAGAGTGAGAGTATTGATTCGTTGAATTTGACACGGCCGTTACCAGAAGACCACGATTGTAGAATAAGTGACTGTGGAAGCCTATCCAGGAAGTCTACTCAGAATAGCTATGAAGGAAATGTTTTACATAAAACCAAACCTCGTGTGATATCGAAGTCTTAACTCCCAACACATTATTACCTGTAAATAACTCATGTCATCCACACCCTTCAACAGAGAATACAGATGTTTTGTGCTGGTTGCATTCTTTATTGTGGCTCTTGAAACCGGTCGCTTGTTGCTGCCTGAACTGTGGGCATCTCGTTGTAGCTGACTCAGTATGACCTCTGCACATTGCTGCCGCTTCGTCTGATACTGGTCAACTGCTGATTGCTCCGCACGCTCACTCCGGATAACTGCAACACACGTTCAAACTCAAATGCCATAGACAAAAAGAATTAAATATAGACCGTCAGCTATGCTGCGGTTACCATAGGTTCTGGCGCACACCACTGGGAGCGCCATGTAGTTACGGCGTACACGCTACGTAGACTACACGGCACTCCCAGCGATCTGCGCCAGAACCTATGGTAACCATAGTAACCGCAGCACGTCTTGACAGTCTATATTTAATTCTTTTTGTCTATGCAAATACATAACTTGAATCTGTATATAAAACCATCTCTTCATCACCCCAGCTACTAGTGTGATAGGAGGGGTCAAATATTATGAAGAGGAAGTGTTTGGAAATGCTTTGTGAGTAGGCTGGAAATGTTGTTAAACAATAGCTTGCTGGCCTACAGAAGTCTGTGGCTTTAAGTAGGTCGGTGTACTTGATCAGGGGGTCAGTTTTGTGTCAAGTGTTAGTGTGGAGGACAGGGTCCTGCAGGGGAAGTTAGAGCCCAAGGCATTTGGCCCAAAGTCCAGGTAAGACTTAAAGGTTTTCAAAGTTGGGGTTTCTATTATTTACACTGTTAGTCTACTCTATCTTTTTGTTTGCTGTTGATTGTTGTGTTCTTTGTATGTTTTGTGGGCTATAATAAAGTTGGGTTTCGTAAGCAAGTGCGGAGTTTAATTCATGAGCTACGTCACCCAAAGTAATAGAGGGTAAACCTCCATTTGGCCCGGAGTTTACCTACCATTTCACTAGCAATACAGGTAGCTAACTATAAAAATGTTACTTTACTTAAAAAAATGAGCCTACCAATATAGCCTAAATAGAGTATTTTTTAAATTGGCTATGTACAGCTATGGCTATTGACAGCTATGAGAGGCAATGTGTAAACATGGTGAGAAAAAGAGTTTACATGGATTGTCTTGATTGTGACGTTAACTGTCCCTATCGCAATATAAAAATGTTAAACTCAATATTGACCATAATTTATTTATTAATAATATTGATTTAAAACAAAAATATTAAAGCACTACAAAGGAATAAAGTTTACACAGCTTAAACCATGATGTGTAGGGGCTTACAGATAGCCTACACTAAAAAGAGTTTCATACAACAGCTTTCCGTTGTCAGAACTTCTTCAAATAGTAGATCCACAAGAGTCTTTTTGGTAATCTAACTTCAATCAAGATATTAGTAACTGACTTTTTTCCATAAAATATAACCTTCCATGCCTATTACTTCACGATTAATCTGTCACTACTAGATGTCACCCCTGTACATTTCTAGGCGTAGTACAATAAATTATACTTACTTACTTAAATCAAATCAAATCAAATCAAATATATTTATTTCCATTCGGTACAATAAAGTACAATAGGATAGGTCAGATTGCATTTTACAAATTGTCAAGAAGCAAATTAAAGTAGATGTAAATATAAAATTAAACTTAAATTTTATAGTATATAGAACAAAACAATTAAACAAACAATTTCTCCTTCAAGCTGGCCTGGAACATCAATAACAAGATAAAATAGAAAATAATTTCTGATAACATCATATCTTAATGAAAAAAGAGAGGATTAGTTTTCAATAATAGTTTTAATGTGAAGAATGATTTATATAGACTATTAATTAATAGAGTGTGGGATTTGTATTTAAGTGTATAGAACGATCTAGAAAGCAATTTGGCAAGAAAAAAACTCATTAAGTGAATAAAGTGGGTTTATTAATAACCAGTTATAAAACTTTCTCTTGAATTGTTTGACATCATATTTTGAGATAAGGCCAATGAGTTTATTGTAAACCTTTGGAGCTACAACAACATGGCTGTTTATAGATTTTGAGAGCCTGTGGTAGTCAATGGAAGTATGATTTTTATTTCTAGTATTATATCTGTGTTCATGGAATTTTAGTATTTGTGTGTTATTTATTACATATACAGTTAAATCAAAGATATACAGATTAATAATAGTAGGAATTTTCATTGAAACAAAAAGAGGTTTACAATGTTCATCAAGTTCAGATTCAGCGATAACCCTAACGGCTCTTTTTTGGAGAATTAAGATTTCATCCACTCTACTGCAGTTACCCCAGAGAATTAATCCATATCTAATTATTGATTGAAAGTAGGCAAAATAGGCAGTTCTAACAGAATTTGTTTCCAAGCAATGAACCAGGCGTCTTAGGAGAAATATTGTTCTTGATAGTTTTGGTGTTATATAATCAATGTGATTTTCGACTTTAGACTTACTTACTGCCCTGGCCATTTGTACCCCAGTCGGTACTTTGCCTCAGCAACACAGCAATAAATAACATAAATAACAATAAATTATATGTAATTTTAATCATATTAAACTGTATTTCATATATTAAATCTATCCCAATTAAATATTTACCGAAACATTATTAACAAACTCAGCTGACCTGTTTTCCCATTAACCTTCTCCAGGAACAAGAGAGGATATGTTCTAGCCACAACAGCAGTAAGTGCAGGCAGAGACCCCCCTCGGCTCAACACGTCTCTCAGACACATCGGACGGAGGGTTTTGCTGTGAAAGCCAAGACGAGTGAACCATCGAGCGCGCCGTGTGCTGTTGGTGGCCACTCGCAGACGCACATTTGCTGGAGTCTGTACACAACAGATATGATAGTCAAATATTACTTTAATTTTCTTTGGCATATGTTTAATATTTCCCTATATTTTGCATATTATTTCATGTATAAAATATCCTTTACTATCTAACACCTGATTGCAGCCTCAAAATGTACTGTATTTTTCTTTAAGAGTAACACTTTTGTATTATAAACATAAAAAATTAGTTTTTTTGAATCAGTTAAAAAATTCAATTTCACACAAAACCATTAATCTTTTTGTTTTGAGAGGTTGGTGGCTTTGTCTAACCTTATATTGTCCATCCACATTAAGCTAGAGGTTAGTGTGAAACAAATAAAATAAAGAAGGGGAGAACCAATAAAATAGACGAATGAAATGTACTGAGGAATAATAATGATGGCAGTACCAGGACAAACCCACGACATTGTTAACTTGGATTCATCGTACGAGTGGACGTTGCCCGTTGAGCCACTGACTTATCAACAGAGAGTTGGCAGTGGTTTGTATTAACTACAGTGTAGATGAAAATAATTGCTCTAAAACTGTTTATTAATGTAAATACTGACACACCACAATGCACAGATTAACGTATTGATGATAATTGTTGAAATAACGATCAATAATCAATCATTGAGATGGGGACGCCACCTAGGTGCATATTTTAACCCAAATATGAGTGAAGGATGAGTGTAGAATAGTGTGAGATGATCTGTGTAGCTTTGTTATTGACTAATATCAGCTATTTCATTAGCCAGGATCATTTATTTAAGCCCAAATGATAAGGAACAGCTGGGTCCCCATCAAAAAGTTAATGACTTTTCACAGGATCGAATCGGCGACCTGATTGCTAGGCGAGTACTATAAGCAATCAGCTAAGACCTGATTCATATTTTAAAAATGTTTAACATATAAAAAAAGGTCATACCCGTGCAACCTCCGAGTTACTAAGTTAGCTTTCTGACCTCTTGTATACAAAGTTATACACATGAGTTGCATTGCAAGCCAGATGCAAGTGGTTAAAAATAATTCATCTATAAATCTACTAGCAAATTATTCTAACCTCAAGAGGATGACATCCTGTCTCATTGTTACTTAATTCTGCTCCGCAGATAACCAGTTTAGTTCCGATTCCAACTTTCCCACTTCTGATCAACCTCTCCATTTCATAATCAATGGTAGCTCTGACACTATACCAGCCATCACTCAGTTCCAGCTCTTTTCTTGCCAGTTTCTCTTGCTCTTTTTCAACTTCTACCTTATGAGGAAAAACATCAAAATTAAACCTGCAGAAAACTACTTTTTTATAAGTGAAAAGTTATTTTTTATTTAAATGTTGTACAACTGTGAAATAAATTAGCACAGTACTAGCATCAATAGAAAAAAAACCATTAAACATGTATACACTAATTAATTGTATTTCAATGTTCATAAAAGATTTACATCACCCCTTTATTTAAAAGGCAGTCTCAGGGATACTAGCCGCCTGAAAAACATAAGAAACCGCAAAACAATCCTTAAATTTTTACTTTTTTTCTTTCGCTTTTTTCAAACTATATTGAACTTACGATACCAGACCAGAGCCAAAATCCAAAACATTAAGTCAAAATACCTATCTATAAAATGCATAGAGTTACAGAAATAACTAAAATATTCATCACCGCATCCATAAGGGTCATGACAAGGGACAATCAACGCAACCCGCATGACTGTAAATAAAGAGTTTACAGTAACGTCAAAATATTGACTGTCTCGCATAACATTAGTCTGTCTCCGTAAATTAGGATTAGCCAAAACAAAAGTCACAATTCAGAAAATATATATATGAGTAACCACCTTATAATTATTAATAGTTGCGTCCAATGGGGGCTAAACATTGCAATAAACTTAATCTAAGGGTGTTATAAAACTTACATCCAGTATATCAGCTACAAAAAGCACCATGGTTTTGGTGGAAGACTCGTCTTTTTCTAAAATCTTCCTCAAAGCTGGTCTTTCACTTCTGTCAATTTCTCTATCATATCTATACTTCATCTGAAGCATCACGTTGTTTGGAGTCAAGTATCTGCCAAATAAATAAACGACTAAATAAAATAATTAACATGATTTGAAACCAGAGTAGCTGTAAGACACTTGAAAAACGAACATAGCTGTAAGTCGCTCACAACCCTCGACCATTCCCAACTAACTATTATAAAGGTCGAGATCAAGTACAGTACTAAAATACAGTTCAAGAATCGTCGTCAAATTAGAGATGGGTCCATATGTGACATGAAATGACAGGACAAGTTTAATATTGCTTTACTAATCATACTTAAAACATAATTTAATGGTGTGCAACCACATAATTTACTACTCTTGAGTGAAACTAGTTGCGTCTGCAATTCGATGGATTACCTGATAGCAGAAATTTAAACCTTTAATATTATTTGGCAATCCAGAGGCCAACATCTACAATGAAAATAATGAGTATCAAGAATAATAATCTTTATTACCCTTTAAACATTTTACAGTGAAATAGTGTTTGTAATTTGCTACATAATAAATTGCTACATAATATTTAAATGTCATTTAACATTTCACGGGAAAAATAACAAAGATAATTTAATTAAATGAGTTAAAACAAGCTGGCTATGTTTAAAATCCACTAATGATAGGTACATAATGAAACATTAGGTAAAAAATATAGGCAAAATACAATTTAAAATAAAACGACTAAATAGAAACAATCCTAAGATGGCTAGATGGTAAAAATAGATTCTGAAACAAGTTTTTTTGTGTATGATATTTGTATGGGAATGATGAGTATCAGATAATGAAAGAAATTGTGACATATCAACTAGCCCGACTTACAGAAAAATTGAATAATCGATTTGAACAATGAATAAAAAATTATCAGCTTTATGTTTAGTTTTCATAATGATCAGTTAAGTTTCCATCATTTGTATGAAGGGAGTACAGTCATGCAGTCCAGTCCGAGAAGTGGCTCGGAATATATTTTTTTGGAAAGTGTTTACAACATGTTAATTTAAATACCTGTTTCCCAGCTGTTGAGGAAACATCCTCTCCATTGCTGCCATTTTGAGAACAATCCATTTAAAATGGTTCTCCACCCATTCAATAGACACCAAAGACGGATCTATAGAGGGACTGGCTAGGAACGACCTTGTTACTTCCTTTACACCAGCTTTTCCTTCTTCATCGAGGACCAAAAGGGCGCCATCTCCGACTGGAATGCCTTTGACATTGGTAGACGCAGTTTGCTTACTAAACACATCAAATTGTTCAAATTTACCAACCATTGTGATCTGTATAGATTGGGGTTCAGGCTAATAATATACTCAAAAAATCTTTAAAATCTATCCGTCTAAGAAAAGTCCTAATAAAATCCAGGGTTAATGAAATATTAATTTTGCTCCAGATTGATTCAATGGTTCGGTGTCTGGACTCTAATAATCATATTATTTGGCCAGCCACACAGCCAAATAAACATTGCACACTAAATGTTACCGAATTTAGTATTAAATGACTATGTCTCTCAATTAATGTGTAATATTGTGTTTTAATCTAATGTGTCTTTGAAGATTTTGATAATCTTATTAGAATTGTTAGTTGAGTCATGAAGTAATTGATAGTGAATTATTGGTGACTAAACCAGAAAGGCTACAGTCTGTTTTTTACTCGGGTTGTAATATGATGTGTGTAGTACCATAGATTTTAATCTTTTTTTATATGTTTAGTTATTGTGTTTTTAACATAACTGATGAGAACCACTTGGGCGAATAATTTTTATTAATTTGTAAAGTGTTACATGATGATGATGCTAAATAGTGATGCTAAAGATAAGATCAACCTAAAAAAGTTAATGCCACTGGGAATGACATTTGGTACAAAAATGAAGTCTAAGTTCTTTATTTTCCTGCCGGATCAAGTTTTAAAGGTTTTAAGAAATTTCCAATGGTAGATATAGGAAAATTGTACTTTTATTTTTACATAAATTGAGAAACAAAATACCAAGTTTCATGTTGTAAATTTTTTTTTTTACTCAAAAAACACTGGTTCTGGGAAATTATATTAATTTGTAAATCTGTTTATAGATTAGAGAGCAAATAATATTTGTTGCAATCAAACTTACCTATAAAAATCCTCTGCAACAAACTTGAATTCTCCAACATTTTTCAATGATAATTCGATTACAGACTTTTTGATGCCATAATGTTTCAGCTAAAACGAACAAGAATTAATATTCTTTAATCAACAGCAATAAATATAATAGGCTTATTACATCTAAAATATAAACACATTAATAACCAAATATAGTCTAACAACACTAAAACTATAAAATAAAACTCAACTATTAGAGAGATCAAGAGACAGTCAAGTTTGGATAATTAGCAAAATATATATCGATTGTCAGTCAAAGGAGCTAAAGTAAGAATCAGAAAACAATAAACATATTTCCAAAGAGGGACAGGAATAACAACATTTCCTGTTAAAACACATCTAAAATACAAGTTGAATTTATAATATTTTGAAAGACAACAGAAATTCATAACCTAAGGGGCCTAAGAAAGGTAAGAGAAAGCGCACAAGGATGATAAGACGTGGTTGGTTATTTCAAGGAGTCAGTTATAAAATCCGTCAATTGTAAAAAGGAGTAAACTGCTTTTTCGTCATAATGCAGAAAAAAAACAACCATTTCTAATGCATGCAATGAGGGTTTAAAGTATCATTTTAACTTTCTAGGGAGTAAAAATCGTTTTTAGCCTCTAGGGAGTAAAAATCGTTTTTAGCCTCTAGGGAGTAAAAATCGTTTAGCCCCTAGGGAGTAAAAATCAGCTGTTGTCAGCTCAGTTGTAAAATTCGATTGTACAGTAAACAAAATTGTATGCATCGAAAGTATGTATAGATTATTATTTAATTTTTTTTTTTAGCGAATTTCCCATATAGGGAATGAGCTATTACCGTAGTACTCATGGTAAGACCTGGACGCGGGACCGATTTTTTTTTTCGTTTTGAGGTCCCTAGAGGCCAAAAACACCATCCGTTCAAATTCATATATATATATATATTTATATATTTATATATATATGTGTCCGTCAGCACGATAACTCAAGCAAAAATGATCCGATTTTGATGAAATTTGGTACAAACGTGTAAACCTACGTTTATTTGAACAAGTTTGCGATCCAGCATGGGAACGGGTGTTTACGGGGGGTTTTATGGGGTAAAAATAGGTTTTTCCCATTTTTGACCCAAAAAACTTAAAATTTTGCAATTTATTTCCAAACCATTTTGTAGAGCTTAAAAAAACAAATAATTTAGTATATTGAAGCGTTATTATGCGCTTAACGGTTACGGAGAAAATTCCAAAAAATTGTAAATTTAAAATTCCCATGTTATTCTTATGGAGAATAAGTAAACTGTTGTAGTTTGCTTGTTTATGAACGTATTTTGATCAAATTTGGAAAATTATTTTATTTCTTACTATAACTATTAACATTTTACAAAAAAAAACACAATTTTACCCTCCCTGATGCAGCAAACCTAAGTACTTGTTAAACTAATTCTATTTAAATTGGGAATAAATGTTATATTTTTAAGTAGACATTTCAGTGTAAATCCAATCAGTCAAATGGAAATTCGCTTAGTCTGCAGGTTTGCTGCGGCGGGGGTATATTGTAATTAGATTGAAATATTGATACTGTAGTATAATATACACAAACACAATCGTATTAGACGAAACGATTGAATCACTTACTAAACAGCTGCTTGATTACATAAGCTAATTAAATTGAAAACAAGTTAGAAGTAATTTTGAGGCTTATCTTGAAATGAATACGATTTTAGTTTTGTAATATAGTTTGTTCAAATAATGGTGAAATTTGACCAAAATGTAGTTCATCATATTGGCAAAAAGTGTCTTTTGACTCACTAATTTGTATAAAACATTTGTAAAACTACAATAAAACCATTGACTATATAGTCAATGTTAAAACTCATTGAACGATTGGTACTGAAATTACACATTTATCAGTAACAAATTTTGGTGGTGGTTTTTTTTTAGGTTTAAGTATTTAACCCCATTTCTTCGTCTGCATGAGCTTGTGTTTGTTTGGAACATAATTTGTTTCTAAATACGGTAGCTACTACAATAGAAAATTTTAAAATATTATAGTAAAAGTTAATAGAGTAAATGTCCAATTTATAGTTACCTGCTGAGGAGTAAGGAGTCTAAGGCATCCATTGGCTGTCAAATATCGTAAATTCACAGCCTTTTCGGTTTGCTTCCTCAGTAAATGTGAACCTTTACAAGGTTTTATTTTTCCACGGTTCTTTTTTTCTTGTATACTTTGTTCCTGCTTCTTAGCTTCTTCTAATCTCAATTTCAACACTTCATAAACATTTTCATTTTTAGACTCAACAGACACTTTGAATTGTTTTTCAGATTGAGGACAAACATTTGAAAACAGCGATTTCCGTTTTAATTGGATTTTAGAATCCACTGGAGTAGATGTAGCATAAGGTGGTTTGAAACTAGACGTGTTTTTAACTTCACTGACTGTTTTGTTTATTACAGTAATAGGGGTTGAATTACCAACTACTTGTCTTTTTGAATTGTTTACCTTATTAAAACTACTACGTGAGTCTAAAATAGGGCTCAACTGTTTGTTGCTGATATTCATTTCATTTTCATAGCAATTTATTGATGGAAGTCTAACCTCCCTATCGTACAGTATCCCTGGAGACGATACAAATGGTTTGAGAGAGAATGGTGAATTGGATGCTTCATCTGCTAAAAGAGCAGCCATACTTTCTGAAACTTCCCGAGCGACGCTGGGCGACATCGTATTGTGATTTAACTGAAAGTCATTTCCACTGAGACTACTTTTGGAATGATTGAGCAAACTTAAATCTGCTTCTGATATTACTGAAGCACCCACAACTGAATCAATTTCATCGTCATTGTAACAAAAGTTAGTTTCATTACTTTGTACTGTGCCATCGTTTTCTAAAAATAATTTTCTTCTTTTCCTTGAAGGGCTATAGTATTGTTTATTTCTGTCTAACGATGAATTATTAAATACTAAGCCTGATGTAGAGGGAGAGTCTGTTACAAAAGGATGTTTACGTTTTTGTTTGTGTTCTACCAGATTGGTTGAGTGATATGAATTATTCATTGATCGAGACATGTCATTGTTTGTTGAAGAATTTCCAGCTGTACTGCTAATACTACTTGGTCCATCATAAAATCGTTGCTTGACTTTTTCAATTGATTGATTAGGTATGACAACGGATTTTCTATCAATCGTTCGACATTCATCTTTATTACCGGTACCACTTTGCTGACTATCTAAAATCTGTTTAACCTTATCATTTAATTTTTTGCTATCAGTGCCTAATTTTCTACAAGAGGATTGAGCAATTTGTTGTTGAATACTGTTGGGATTGTGATCCAAATCCTTTGCCGATGATTCTTTTGATGTTTCAACCAAGTTTCTACTTACATTCTTAGATTGTGTTTGGATACCCATGGAATGATTGTCATCCAGCACCTTTTCTGTCAAAATTGATCCTTCTAATGTCTCAACTGATTTTCCACAAGAATTTGGAAAACAATTTGCTATTACACTTGATTTGTCTTCAAACAGCTGTTTGACCTTTGCTAACGACTCTTTACAAATTTGAACTGATTTTCCATTTCCCGTTTGAAAACCATTTGGCATTGCAGTTGGTTCATCATCAAACAGCTGTTTGGCTTTCTGTAATGCCTCTTCTGATAACTTGACTGATTTGCCACTTGCAGTTTGAAAACCATTTAACATTGCAGTTGGTTCATCATCAAAAAGCTGTTTGGCTTTCCTTAATGCCTCTTCTGATAACTTGACTGATTTGCCACTTGCAGTTTGAAAACCATTTGGCATTGCAGTTGGTTCATCATCAAACAGCTGTTTGGCTTTCCGTAATGCCTCTTCTGATAACTTGACTGATTTGCCACTTGCAGTTTGAAAACCATTTGGCATTGCAGTTGGTTCATCATCAAACAGCTGTTTGGCTTTCCGTAATGCCTCTTCTGATAACTTGACTGATTTGCCACTTGCAGTTTGAAAACCATTTGGCATTGCAGTTGGTTCATCATCAAACAGCTGTTTGGCTTTCCGTAATGCCTCTTCTGATAACTTGACTGATTTGCCACTTGCAGTTTGAAAACCGTTGGGTATTGTACTAAGATCATCATCAAACAACTGTTTGGCTTTCCGTAATGCCTCTTCTGATAACTTGACTGATTTGCCACTTGCAGTTTGAAAACCGTTGGGTATTGTACTAAGATCATCATCAAACAACTGTTTGGCTTTCTGTAATGCCTCTTCTGATAACTTGACTGATTTGTCATTTGCAGTTTGAAAACCGATTGGCATGTCACTTGATTCATCATCAAACAGCTGTTTGGCTTTCTGTAATGCCTCTTCTGATAACTTGACTAATTTGCCACTTGCAGTTTGAAAACCGTTTGACATTGCAGTTGGTTCATCATCAAAAAGCTGTTTGGCATTCCGTAATGCCTCTTCTGATAACTTGACTGATTTGCCACTTGCAGTTTGAAAACCATTTGACATTGCAGTTGGTTCATCACCAATCAGCTTTTTGGCTTTCTGTAATGCCTCTTCTGATAACTTGACTGATTTGCCACTTGCAGTTTGAAAACCATTTGGCATTGCAGTTGATTCATCCTCAAACAGCTGTTTGGCTTTCCGTAATGCCTCTTCTGATAACTTGACTGATTTGCCACTTGCAGTTTGAAATCCATTGGGTATTGTACTAAGATCATTATCAAACAACTGTTTGGCTTTCCGTAATGCCTCTTCTGATAACTTGACTGATTTGCCACTTGCAGTTTGAAAACCATTTGGCATAGCAGTTGGTTCATCATCAAAAAGCTGTTTGGCTTTCCGTAATGCCTCTTCTGATAACTTGACTGATTTGCCACTTGCAGTTTGAAAACCATTTGACATTGCAGTTGGTTCATCATCAAAAAGCTGTTTGGCTTTCCGTAATGCCTCTTCTGATAACTTGACTAATTTGCCACTTGCAGTTTGAAAACCGTTTGACATTGCAGTTGGTTCATCATCAAAAAGCTGTTTCGAATTCCGTAATGCCTCTTGTGATAACTTGACTGATTTGCCACTTGCAGTTTGAAAACCATTTGACATTGCAGTTGGTTCATCATCAAACAGCTGTTTGGCTTTCTGTAATGCCTCTTCTGATAACTTGACTGATTTGCCACTTGCAGTTTGAAAACCATTTGGCATTGCAGTTGATTCATCCTCAAACAGCTGTTTGGCTTTCCGTAATGCCTCTTCTGATAACTTGACTGATTTGCCACTTGCAGTTTGAAAACCATTGGGTATTGTACTAAGATCATCATCAAACAGCTGTTTGGCTTTCTGTAATGCCTCTTCTGTTAATTTGACTGACCTTCCACTTGCAGTTTGAAAACTGTTTTGACAAAGTTCATCACCAAACGACTTTTTGGCTTCCAGTAATGCCTCTTCTGATAACTTGACTGATTTTCCACTTACAGTTTGAAAACAGTTTGGAATTGTGCTAAGATCATCATCAAACAGCTTTTTGGCTCTCTGTAATGCTTCATCTGATAACTTAACTGACTTTCCACTTGCAGTTTGAAAACCGTTTGATTGTGTACTAAGATCATCATTAAACAGCTGTTTGTCTCTTTTTAATGATTCTTTTGATAACTTCATTGATTTTTCAGTTGCACTTTGAAGCCTGTTTTTTAATACACTTGATCCAAAATCAGTTTGTTGCATGGGTTTATTTTCACTTGCTATTTGATAATCTTCTTCCATTAAATCAAGTCCATCATCAAGTAGCTGTTTCGCCTTCCTTAACGATTCCTTTGATATCTTAATAGATTTTCCGTTTGCAGTTTGGAAGGCTATTGACTTATTTTTTAAATTTTCAGTTTTGGAACAGTTTGGCATCAAACTTGATTCATCATCAAACAGCTGCTTGCCTATCTGTAATGACTCTTCTGACATCTTGACAGATTTCTTGCTTGCTGTTGGATACCTTTTTGGTATATCAAACTTGTCGTTATCAAAAATTTCCTTTGCTCTTTTAAGCGAATATTTAGAAATTGTTTTGATAGTATTTCCTCTTTCAGTTTTAAAACCATTTTGCGTTATATTCTGTCCATCATCAAACTGCTGCATGGGCTTTTTAAAATTTTCTTCAGAAACTGTAGAAGAATCATCACTTGCAGTTTGACAATGCATGAATTCAGGCCCATCATCAAACAGCTGCTTGACTTTTTCTATAGATTCCTTAGATATCGAGAGTAACTTTCCATTTGCTGTTTGAAAGCCTTTTGAATTATTACTGAATCTTTCAAATTCCTTTGGCATTACAAACGACTCATCATTGAAAAGCTGCTTTGCTTTCTGTAATAATTCTTCTGACGTCTTGACTGAATTTCCGCTTGCTGTTTGAAAACCATTTTGTATTACACTTGAACTGTTATTAAACTGCTGCATGGGTTCTATCTCTCTTTGCATTGACTTTTGTTTGGTAGACGATTTTTGATTTTCTGTTACATTTAAGTTTTGCGTGATGAAACCTTTTAATATTTTATCTGTTTCAAAGCACGACTCGTCAAGTGAAGTCATATTGTTAAACTGAAATTTAGCATTAATTAATGGACTCTCTGATGTTGTAGCACCTTTTTTACTGTGTGTCTGAAACCCTTTCAGTACATAATCTGATTCATCATCTTCATTTTTAGGAAAACTTGATCCTTTTGAAAGCTTATGCTTTGTAATGTTATAACTATTACTATTTAGTCTAAGACGGTGGTTCTTTGGTGAATCTGTGTTATTTTTTAAACAATCAATGTTACTCAACATTGCCAATGAGTTCTCAGTCTTGTTATTACACTGTGGTGGTAAGTCCTCTTTCTCAATGGATGGTACCAAACCAGTCTCATCAGAGACTACTTGCTTTAATGTAGTAATACTATTGTTATTTTTTGAAGATTCGTTGTATTCTTTTGGAGTAGTGTGCAAATACTTTACCACATTGATATTATCTGTGACATTCAGATTTATTTTATGATCTGTATTAAGATTAGATAAAAGCTCAGCTGCTTCAACAGCCTCACAAAACTGAGTGTTGGTAATGCCAAATGAGTCATTGAGAAAGTCATCTTCTATTTCATTCTTACTAGTTTCTACAGGCAAATGTGTTGATGACTGTAAATTATCTCCTTTTTCATATAGACTATTAGGACATGGAACCGTAACTTGACTAGGTTTTATCCCCCCATATGAAGATGTTGGGTGTACTTGTTTCTTCAGGCATTTATTCGCTTCTTCTAAAATTGTCACTTCAGAAAAAAGATTCCTTAAATCTATTGTACATGGTTTGTCTACATTGCAATTTGAATTAGAGTAAATCAATAGTCTTTTCCTCTCACCACTTGATTCTTTGGCGCTAAATTTTTGGTCAATGTCTCTGTTAACAGTTTCATGATTAGGTGTGAGATTGTCAACTAAATGATCAGTTGCATCACACAAATTTTGTAAGCTGATATCAGATATATTTTCAAATAAGTCATCTTTTGTAATATTCAGATCATCAGTGGCAATTTCTTGTGGTTTTTTGTTGATTTGAACATGAGAATAATGTGTATCCGTTCTACTAAACATGTGTTTTTTACTGCCAGTTGTTAGACTAACTTGTCTCTTCTCTTTAGAAATTATAGCCTCTAACTGGCATTTTTCTCCTTCAGTAGGTGCAGGTGGAGAGCATAACTGATCTAAAATATTTAAAAAAGATTGATTTTTTTCTTGTGTGTTAAACTTTTTGGAGTTATATGAAGGATTTGATTTACCTTGCAAGAAATATGATACATTTGAATCTAAAACTGGCGAACCATCATTGTTGCTGGAATCTTCACAGACATTTTTTAATTTTGTCGGTGTCATTGTGGTTTCCACTTTATTTAACAGTTGATTGTGTATATTAATATCGAGGAATTTCGACTTTATAGCCCTGTGAGGATGAGATGTCATATAAAGTAAAGATATTATCCCAACGTTTAATTACAGTCTCTTTGAATTTTGAATCGGACATTACTCAGAGATTTGTTGTGTGGTTGGAAACTAAATTTGATTTAGATTTTTCAATACCTTCTGTATCAATAATATCAAATTCAAATCTGGTGCTAATAAGAACGCTATCAACCAATGTTTCTTGATATTCCTGAATCTTTTCAAATATGTCCTTGGGTTGATTTTGAAAAATGTTAAGTAAATCTTGAGGAATCCATCTGCAAAATAAAATAATATATTATTACAAACTGTTTGGAATGCACAATTAAATTTTTTAAATATGATAACAAGTGTTTAAAGATTTCATTTTTAAGAGTGAAACTTCAACCAAAAGCTATACAGTATTAATGGGTGTGTTGCTAGCCAGCTTCTTGGACTTCGATGGGGGAGGGACGGGCTCAATTCTCGGCACATCTATAAAATATGGGTTTGGATCTTTTTTCCTAATAGTATATTTCATACCTAGGGCCAAAAATGAGGTTTTGCCGGATCAAGACAAGTTTTTAAAAAACGATCGAGAGCTGCAAAACCATTTTGGTCTGTGGTACGGACACTATTTTTCACCACACTATACCATATTACCACTATTGATTGAAATAGATCACCACTTACCATCTGTTATGTCTATTTACTGTCTTGAGAGTAACAGTATAAGCGTGAATATATCTTTTAAGAGTTATATGATGTTTCTTTTATTAACATTCCTTAAATTTAAAAACAGGTACAATGCTGATCAAGAAGTTATTTAATAAACATTAAATTTGTAAAACGGTTAAAAACATCGTAGTGTGGTGAAAAGCGTTTTCAGTGCTTCTCCTATGCAATTTTATCTAAATCTATATAAAAGGCAAAGCCCTCACTGACTGACTGACTGACTGACTGACTCACTCACTCATCACTAATTCTCCCACTTCCCACTTAACAAGGAGGCTGAAATTTGGTACACTGATTCTTTAGGCATTAAATAGGAAAACTAAGTGGTTTTTATTCTGATCGGACTCTCGGGCTCCGCCCCAGTGGCTCTGGAGTTTCCCATGTTAACCTAATGAGTACTCATTTTTAAATGGAATTAATGAATCTTAACAGCTGTTTCAATTAAACAAGTGGGTTCTGTTCTATGATGTTCAATATCATTAAAGTTACAAGGATTACCAACAGAGTGCAGCACTATTATTTTTTTTAAATATTTTACAACAGCTAATTTCAAACCAAAAGTGAGTGAGCGTAGCGAACGAACTTCAACCCGGAGGCGAGTTAGCGTAGCGAACGAGCTAACCTGAAGAGCGCCAACCGGAAAGGTGAGTGAGCGTAGCGAACAAACTTCAACCAGGACGTGTGAGCGCAGCGAACGAGCTCCAACCTAAAGGTGAGTGAGCGTAGCGAACGAACTTCAACCAGGACGTGATTGAGCCATGCGAACGAGCTCACATATGAAGTTAAACGGGGCAAAGCCCGCGGGTACAGCTAGTACATAAATAAACAAGAAAACTACAATAGTTTCTCCATAATTCTATCTTGGGAATTTCAAATTTAGGTACAGTTTTTATTTTCAACATAACCGTTAAGCCCATAAAAACGCTTCAATATACTAAATTATTTGTTTTTTAAGCTCTACAAAATATTTTGGAAAGAAATTGCAAAATTTTATGTTTTTAGGGTCAAAAATGGGAAAAACCAATTTTTACCCCATAAAACCTCCCATTAACCCCCGTTCCCATAGTCCAATCAAGCTGGTTCGCAAACTCATTCGAATAAATGTAGGTTAACAAGTTTTTTTCTAAATTATCAAAATTGGACAATTTTTGCTTGAGTTGTCGTGCTAATGGGCACATAACATATGGGAAATTCGCTAAAAACAAAAAAGATCACAGATCAAACATCCCAAGTTCACCGGACAAGTGCATCTTCAACTGACACCTCCATGTCCACAGGTACAAAGTCATCTAACCACAGACGCCGTCACCCACAGTGTCCTCCAGCTGTCTCCTGCGACGGTACAATTAAATTGTTCCGTCCATGAGATACATTTTTCTTAGTTATTGTAACAATGTACGTGTGTATGTTCGTGTTTGTGTGAGTATGACTACCTCCAAGAGACTGACTACATGATACTTCTAGACTAGCTAACAACGTGACCATCCATGACGCAACTAGTGTCAAAACCATGGTGGTAGATGGATACAACTATTTTTGAACTGGGATGAAAGTAAAGGTAAATAAACCATTATATAGATCACCTAGATCTAGGCCTAACTTATTAGGTCCTACACTCATTCGAATGAAAATGTTGATCGATATATCGACTAATCGATTTTTTCATTCGGTATATCGTTTGGTTAGTTAGGTAAGGTTAACCTAACCTAACTAACCAAACGATATATCGAATGAAACAATCGAACAAACAATATTTTCATTCGAATGAGTGTAGGACCTAAAGTAAAGTGCAGCCCAGTTTCATTTCTTAATTCATATAGACTATTTTAGCCTAAACAAGATCAGTTAGTTGTTTTCGATTTGTAATAGATCTGATCGGAAAAGAAAAATATCGATATAAGTTATTGAAAAAAAATCATCAATAATAATGAATATTCCATTTCAGGAAAGTAGCGATTTTGTTTTAAATAGGCCTACTTTAAACACAATGACTTACTTATTCTATCAATTTTTACACCCAATCTTGATGATTGTTAAAATTACAAAAATAGGATTTTTTTTAATGTCAAACACATAACTTAAGTTAGGCCTAGCCTACATCACAGGTCCGAACAATCCCAAAATATTGGTTGGAATAAATCTGAAATTGACCAGCGGACAATGGTAGAGCAACTGACAGACCTGCGCTGGTTGAGTGTAAACCTAAATAGCGCAAGAGAAAATCCATTAGGTTAGCCCATGATAAAGATTACATTTTTTCACCATGACGTGACCGATAAGACTGAACTGTGATGTGCCGGAACTGGTGTGTGAATGGACCCTAAGAAGTAAATCCTTTTGTTAGCCTGACAATGGTGGAGCTTGAATATCTTTTAAAACATGGCAATTTTACTAGGTACTTTCTACCCTACACCTTTTGTCTTTGTGACAATCCTTGTGCTACATGTTAAGGTTTGTCTCTTCAGGTGGGTAGCATGTTTTAGTCATTATTTGTAATATTTATTACCATACCATACAAATGTAATTAGCCTAGCTAAATTTATTTAAAGTAAATATAAACACTTACCAGTATCAATGATTCTGAAATGTTACAGGCGTGTCCTAGTCTTAATGGGAGAACTAACACAACACTGATTAGATTGGATATTTTGTTACTTTGTAAGAAATAACATTAGCTGACAGATAGGACTATTTCTAAACTTCTTCTTCAATATAGTCTATAAAAAAAATGTATCCTTAAAACTGCATAACAATTAATACAATTAGATGGTAAAAGTGACCTTAACCAAAACTTAGAACTTGAATTTGATTTGACATGTATATAATAATAGAAAACTTAACCTAAAAAAACTATCATAATATAATCATAGTAATATCTTACCAAATTCCAAATTGGATTTCAAAGACTAACAATATAAAAACTTTCGAAATCCAAAACGTCGGAGCATAACTTTTCATTTTCGTTCCACTTCTACTGCTACTCCCGTTCCCGCCATAATCAGAGAGTCGCTCATCTGGGAGAAATTGCGAGCAGAATATCACAATCGCAAAGTGTTTGGTTTTGAACATTACACAGTCAATGATTACACCATAGATAAAACAAAACATAATTACACAATTACACTATGTTAATAGCAATGGGATGTCGACCTTATCAATATATTTAATTTGTAAATGCAACTTGTTTTGTGTTGTTAACAATAAATTAATATTGTGGGTGGCCATAGACTATAGACTAACCAACACAAGTAGACCCATCATCTCGTCCTATTGTTTTTTTTTTTAACACTGGAAGCGTGTCACAGTGCCGTGGTCGTAAAAATAGTGGCAATTTTCAATTCCCCTTAAAATACTCTGCCAGTGAGTAGTATCACGGTCACCTTTAGCTGCAGGCCGCGGCCTGGTAGAATTGGCAAGTGCTGTTTAGCGCTAGACGTTCCATAAGCTAATAGCATAGATACTCCTTGAGGAGTATGTTTTATACATATAGTTTCTAATCTATTCTTTATACATATACAATATCATATACAGTATATCAGTATCATATACAATATATTAGTCGTTGGAATCCAATATTTGTTAATGGCAGTTGCCCAGCCTGGATTTCTTGTAATATGGTAATTTGGTAATAATGAATGGTAGTCAGCTCATTCTGGCCTAACTTAGCCTTGCTTTTCTTAGAGTTTGGTGTAATTTCAAGTTGCAGTTTTAATTACATCGATTTGCAGTATTAGCTATAAATTCGTCAAATGACAGTATAATGGAATCGCAAACCGATCACAATCCTATCGAGCTTGAATTCCAAGAAATAGACAAGAACAAGGGGGCTTGGAACCTTGCTTACGAGGTAAGCTACTTTGTTCCAATTTTATTCAGTTGCTGGTTTTTTAAATGTTTGTAGGCCTACAAGTTAAAATGGTAGCATTTGTTAAAAGGATTAGTGGTTTTTAAACCCCTTCGTTAGTCTTAACAACAAATCATCCATCCAAAGAGGGTCCTAAATTAAGTATCTGCCAATAGGGTACAGTGTAGACCTCCTACTTAAAATAGCCTAGGTCCATATCTTTCACCGTCGATGTAGCCTACTGATAACATCATAGTGAAAACATCGATGTTTTAGGGCTAAAAATTGATGTTGCTTGATTGATTTTACAAAAATTGATTGATATTGCCTTAAGTTAACCTAGAACTAAGAATACAATTCAGTCATAGAACACAACTTAGATATTTCAATACTTGGTCAAAAACATCGTAATCAACCACCGATGTTTTGAAAACATCGACTATCAATGACATCCCTAGCCTAGTGTAAAGCTGGTCAAATACCATCAAATAAGACAGAAATAAAATGTCTATGGTGTTCGTATGGTCGCCATTTCAAAGTAAACTATTAAAAGTAATTTATTTCAAGTTCCAGAAGAACTTTGATTTAAGCTAACTTATAGGGGTAGGTCTACTTAACTTAAGTTACAACTTCGTCAATTGAGTTGATTGTTTAGTTGTCGGCAGTTTATTCCAAAGGCCTACATACCGTACCTAACTTATTAATCGATCTTGGCAATCTTAACGATTTGATTGTTATTGAATGAATTTGACTCTGCAACTCACTTAATTACACACATTTCGCATTTTCTAGGTAATTTTTAAAATGATTAAAATCTACAGCGGCATGCAAGCTAAGGTCAGTGAGGTAGGGCTATGTTTTTTTTACTACCGGTACGATAAACAAAACATGATTAAAAACAGTCAGTCAGGCTTTGGATTTGATATTGTTGGGGGAGGGTGAGAGCCATCATATTATGAATTGTTGCTTGGATTCAGGGGTGATTGAGATGCCCTTGTTTTGCATGATCAGTACCGTAACGATTTTCTGACTCAATATTTCTTTTAAAATGTAAAATTTCACACCCATCTTTAAACTCCATAACCCATTCCAGCACTTTCCCCTCACTTAATGCATTAGGGCCATAAACTTACCTAAGTTATCTGACAGTTAAGTTACATGTCTGCATTGTAGGCTATATTAGTTTCTTGCAGTATAAAAATCTCTGATCTTACTTTGGATGTGACAGTGCTAAGATTCAATAATAAAAAATATTAAAAAATTGGTAGGCCTGCTATTTAACTTGTACTAGGTCCTACAACTCTCTTAAATGACTTTTTGGCGCTGAGACCTCCATTTTAATTAAATATAGAAGCAATAGGCCTAACTCCAACTCACTAAGTTACTTCATTTTCTTACTTCATATTTGACCAGCAGTTGCTGGATAGATTGAGTAAAAAAAAAAAACTAAACTAATAATTTTAGAACTGTGCAGTCCATCTACAAAGAAAATAAAAGATTAAAACTTACGTTAAGTGAGTTAAGTGTGAAGGGACCCGGCAGGAATTGGAGGTTTGAGTGGAGGAGATCTCCAATGTTTTTTTTATTTATTGGGATGAAAAGTAATTTGACTGGTGAATGAATAATTTGTGGTTTAATTAACTGGGAGGGGTCTTTTACCTGAAATAGGGTATATTCCCCTAAAATAGGGAAATGTAGCCACTATCAACATAAAAAATTGTTATGTGGTAACTTACCTTAATGCCCTGTTTGTTGCTTGGTTTGTTGGAGTGTTGCTAGCCAAATCTGGCCCAAGATTTAGAAAATTTTGATTGGTCTGGTTCAACCAGAACTGTGGATTCACCAGATTACTTTAACAAGGAGACATAGAAAAATATCGATGGATACAACGGATATGTATGTAATTTCTACATTTTTACTTATGAAACTTGTTATACGGTAATTTATTGCTTTATATAAAAAACCATAAAACGTGATCGCTTCGCTCAACTGGCTTTCACTGCTATGAAAACAATTAATCCTAGTTTATAGTATTGTTGTACTCCCTTCCAAAAAACAATTAATCTGACCTTATCATTTCAGGAAATCAGAAGTCAATGCTCAAAATTTGACTACACTTTAATAGAAGCAAAGAAAACAAAGAACAAAAATCTAAATCGTTACCGAGATGTCAGCCCTTACGATCACACGAGAATCGTTTTATCTAAGGGATCCAGTGACTACATCAACGCCAGCTTGGTCAAGGTAAGTGTTGGCGTTGGTCAGAGTTATTTACTAATAACATGATGTAGGCCTAAGACACACAGACAAACTCATGTCTTTGGACTACAAAAGACTGTAGTCGGTTGCCTATTAAATAAAACCCATATCCATTTATTTGTAGGATCCTTTAAAACATGTGAATTGATCTGTAAGCCTGTAAAGGTTTCGGTTTTGTTCATGATTTTTAAACCCCTCACCAAGAGGCTTACGTACAAACTATGATGTGCTCAGTCGTACCACATAGAAATGGCAAAAATACCTAAGTAGGCTTAATCTTTATCAATCACTGGTTGGGGGGGGGGGGGAAACACGGAAGGTCAGATTTAACTAAAGATACGATAATGAAGAAGTATACTTCATACTTTTAATAGGGAGGATGTGAACTCTAATTGTTTAATCCATTTTGCAGATGAAGGAAGCCAACAGACAGTACATTCTTACGCAAGGACCTCTCCCTAACACGACATCCCACTTCTGGCTGATGGTTTGGGAACAGAAGTGCAAAGCAGTCTTGATGTTGAATAAGATTATTGAAAAAAACCAGGTAGGTTTTATAAAACTTTGTAAAACCATAGCCTTTAAATTGTGCTAAAATAGTAGTTTACGCAACGATCACATAAAGATAAGTGTCAACGACACGAGTAGAAATTTAAGGAACAAGCCTTGGCGAGTGCCTTTCTTTCCAAACTGTCAATAGCATCAGTGGCAATGGCTGAAATTTTATCAAAATTGTTTTCCGGGTTAGTTTTGAGAATATTTAAAATTCATCCTTAAAAAGTCCCAGATCGTCATTAATATACCTGCCAATTAGTTCAAAAATCTACAGCTCCAAACATACTGCCATTCAAACGACTGTATTCTATTTTAAGTCTCTTTCTTAGGTTAAGTGCCATCAGTATTGGCCCATCGGAAGTAAAAACGGTGGGGAAGACATAATGGAGTTTAAGGATGTAGACCTCAAAGTTGAACTAATATCCGAAACCGATGGACCATACTTCTCAACAAGAGTATTAAGGTAAGAATTTCAATTAGCCTAAGGTCTAAGTACCTGTGATGTAACAAGGCCATGATAATATTAGCTTTGTTTACTCTAATTGTTTGCAGTAATTTTTCATTGATGGTGGTAATGATATCAATTGAAAGTGTTTTGGATTCAAAACACTGTGTTAAATATTAAGTAAATTTTATTTTAATATTTTATGTTTTGACTAATTGGATATAGCCTATGATTATTGTCCTGAGTACTATTTCAAGCCATCTTTTCATTCTACATCTGACTGATAAGAAAGGAATTCCGACCTTTGTACCTCCGTCTGGCCACGATACAATCCGTCACTGCTCTACATGACATATCATTCAGTAATATGTAGGCTACCCCCGTTTTTCAATTTTCCATTTTTAAATCTCATTAGGCCTATTAGAATGATCAAAGAAGATCTTTCTGTTTTTTATACGCTCATACCATGAGAATTTAAGTAATTTTTTGGTTTACTCCTGGTATACAAACTAGGCCTGTATTTAAAACCTTGAAAGTGTGTATTGCAAAACCCAGACAGGTCTACATCTACGTCCCCACCAGTTGGGTACCCCAGCTTTAACATCATTCATCGTTTCCAAGGTCTGCGGAAAACGCTATGTATAATAATTTTTACAAGCTGATAGCTCAATTTTAACTAAGAAAATTACACATTTGTTAAATATTGAATGATCTTTTAAAATTCACATAATCTGGATAATCTGTATTCCCTCACACAATGTAATGAAATCCATTCATACCAATAGTTGGAAAATGTGTTAGTAAGGTTAACTCCTTGTTATCAAGTAGCCTACATAAAATATTTTGGTCTTTTGAAGTGGTAAACCAGGAAAATAGGTTGCGAACACTGCCTTATTTAATAATGAATGAACTTGCAGACTAACAGATGTAGAGAGCGGGAGTAGCCGGGACATCTTGCATTTCCATTACATGACGTGGCCGGACTTTGGCGTGCCTCAGAGTCCAACAGTGTTCCTGCGGTTCCTCAACAAGGTGCGACGCAGCGGAGCCCTAGACGAGAGTGTCGGCCCACCAGTGGTCCACTGCTCCGCCGGCATCGGACGGTCAGGGACCTTCTGTTTGGTGGACACTTGTCTTATACTGGTTAGTTGTGCTAGATCAGTGTTTTGTTAAGTAATGCTCCAGGGCTAGGTGTGGCCCTTCAAACTAGTAAATCTGTCCTGCAACATGTTTTTGAATAACCTCTACAATTATACATTAAACAAAAATTTACATCCCAGTTTATATCATTTAACCAGCAACTTTTAGAAGCTCACTCAGAGTCTTGTCTGTAATATTACACCTTCATACTTTCCCAAAAAGTATTATATTACGTAACTTTTTGAAAGTTTTCTAACACAGTTCAAGTGTACTGAAATACACTCCAAAATAAAGTTTATCACTTGTAAAACTTGTTGAATTTTTTTGGCCCATCTGGATTTTTTCTATTTCATCCGACCCTCCATTTAAAAAGCTGGTCCATGTCTGTGCTAGATCAACCTTCAACCAGAACAATCTACAGTTGACTACGGACCACAGTTAGTTAGAGTGATTGAACTTCCAGAGGGGCCAAAATTCTTGGATAAAATTAAATCATCTTTATTCTTTTTATGTAAGCTATGTGTTATTGCATTTATTACAATAACTCTTCAACTTAATTATATAGTTACGGATCGATAAATGAAAATCTGCAAAATTCACAAATACATTTTTTCCCTACACAGATAATGGTCATCTACTGTCCATTGACTATACCTTATGATTCCATTTTCAACTGTTTCGTATTTGCTATGTTTCACAATGTTATTGTATAAAAGTTTTATTTTATTATTAGTATCAATTAAGGTGGGGACGTCACCTAGGTGTGTATTTTAACCATAATATAAGCGAAGGATGAGTGTAGAATGGAGTGAGATGATCTGTGTAGCTTTTTTACTGACTAAGATCAGCTGTTTTATTAGCCAAGGTCATTTATTCAAAGCCCAATGATCAGGGACAGCTGGGTCCAGTTTCAAACTATCAAAACGCTAATTAAATTTGCACCGAAAGAGTATGAACTTTGGGAACAATTCAGCCTCATATAAACCCACAGTTTAAATATAAAATTTGTGTTTATAAACCCCTTTTTCAGATAAAAGACAACGGCTGTGATAACGTGAAGGTGCGAGACATTCTCCTAGATATGCGGCGACAGCGCATGGGACTGATACAAACCCCGGATCAGCTGCGCTTCTCTTACCTGGCTATCCTGGAAGGGATGAAAACCGATTGGGACAGTATAAACGATGTGAGTACAATACTCATACAAAATGTACTCCCACTCAATATTAACTTCACTATTAAAGAAGACATCCCTATCCGATGTTAATGTCGTCACTGGTTTATAACAAAAATGAACTGATCATAGTTGAATTAAGCCACCAACAGTATGTTGGAAAATAACTTACAGACTGAAAGTAAAACTGATCGTACTTTATTATTTTTAAGTAACATAAAATATCATACTAGGTATTATAAACTAAGTGAGAAATAGACATTTGAGCATAGTACACTCCGTGAGATGCTCATTCGACTATCCTACACAATTTAGATTTGACCTTCCATTGGGCGCATCACAGAAGTTACCTACGGGTCACTATATTTTTCGTTTTCAAAACCATAGTTTGCGTTTCCTGACGTACCTCACGGAATCAGTTTCGGCTACTCTTACCCCTTTCCTAGTTGTCAGTTGATCTTGGGGAGTGGTTCGCGTCACTACTGGAAGTAGCTTCCATGAGTGCCCTACGATGTAGCGGGTTTCCCGGAGCCTAATTCGGTGTGCACTCTTGTGTTTGACCTTATTTTGTGATACTATAAAATGGTTGAAGAAGAAGAATTGCACGATTGTTGGATAGAATTGAAGGGAGGACAGTGAACAACATTTAGTAAAGAGACCTACCGGTGCGTTTGTTCAGGAAATATTTTTTTAAAGAGCTTTGACAAAATGAGTACGGTAGTCCTTCTTACAAATGATTTATTTTTCATTTGACGATAGGTGTTTTATTTCATAAACTATTTGCATTTTTCTAATAGCTTTAAACAAATAAGTTGTCCTTATATGAAATATTTTTTTATAAGGCCATAGGTGTTTTTATTTCATACAATAATGCACTTTTTGTCTAAGAGCTGACAAAATGAGTTGTCATTGTAACAAATGATTTTTTCATCAGACCATAGGTGTTTTTATGTCATTCACTATTGCAATTTTTTCCTAATTTTATACGATAGTACTGTAGCCTATATGTATAAAAAGTAAGTCTTTTTTATCTGTACAAAACTTATATAATTTATTTTTATTGTTTATTATAACATTTTCTAATTTATATACAACTTAAGTAATAGTGTAATAACTCATAAAAAGTGTTTTTCTTACAGTTTGATTGATATTAAAATGGTTTTTACTCCTCATTGAATGGGTTTTGTATTCCCGGAGGTAACTTCCATGAGCACCCTTTGGTGTTTGAAAATCAATGCGCCTGACGGAAGATTAGAAATATTTGCGACAGGTGTATGAGATCACTCTGGCACAGTAAAAATAAAACTTTACTCTAATTAAATTACTTCACAGTTACTGTCTGGATTCAATTATAATTAGGTCTTTTGTTTAAAGGAAACGTTTTAGCTAAGACTTGTAATAGTGAATGAAACTACTCCAAGTGCAAATTTGGTCTCCCTCAACTGCGATGTTACAGTTAGGATAAATGTTTCAGAATGATCCTGTTGAGGAGGAAGTAAACGCGAACCATGTCAACTACGATGATGAAGAGCCCCCGCCGCTGCCACCACCTCGTGGGGATAGTCTGAAGGCAGTGGTCAACAGTGACCACAGTCCTACGACACCAGACCTGCCCCCGCTACCCTCCGCGCCTCCTCACAGCAGCAGCAGTAGTGAGGAACCCAGTCAACCACCTAGCCCTGGCAACGGCACTACCAACAGGTAACACAATATAACTATATTGTTTTTGCTGTCCATTGTCTTAAGCAAACTGATCCCCAAACAACTCAATAATCACCCACTACATTACCAATATACTATACACAGTGCTTGGCCAAGCTTTAACGTCAAACCACGATGGTTTTTGGTACAATATGTTTAGCCTATTATAATGAGGTAGTTGTAGGGAATTGTGCAGTTAACTTTTAAATAGATTAACTTTTCTGTAGAGAGTACTTGCAGCTTTAAAGTTGATATTTGAACTTTATAACTAAGATAAATTTGTTGTATAAAGAGGTTCTAACCATGAGATATTCTCTACACTAAGATTGATTTATTTTCTGAGCCAAGATTATGTAAAATTGGTTATATTGAGGTTGTAAGAACTGCTTATGTCTTATGTAGCTAGGTAAATTTAACATTGATTGCTATGGACAGTTTTAAGGAATTTAAGACACAGTAGAACCCCACTAATCTGACCTCAGCTAGTCAGACTCCTCGCTTGGTCCAACCCTGCCATCATCGCCTATCGGTTACAATGTGATCATGATGATATCGTGACCATTTCTTATAGTCTAGTGGACATCATGACAGTCAAGTTTAGTCTTGTTTATCCCCCGCAGTTATGGAAACATAATCATCGTCTACTGTGATCTTAAAAAATTCTTAAAAACTTTATTGTTGTTATCTGCGATTGCAGCAATCTCATTAATAATCCCTGCGTTAACAGAAAAATCATTATCTACTGCTGTTGTAAAAAAATCATTGACAAATCCCATGGTCATGGAAAATAATCATCGTCAGCTATCGCAACAAAATCCTGAACATGCTGCTCCTCGGATAATACGACGTTTACTGTTCAAGCTGCGATTCTGGTCCCGTAGGTGAAATATTAGCGGGGGTTGTACTGTACCAGGTTTATCTTGACATGTTACTGATTGGAGATACTCTGAATGTAAAAACCCCGTGCAGTTGATCAGCTGGTTAGTGAAAGGTCGTTTTTGTGTCATCCTGGGGCCAGAGATACAAACTCTAATTTGGTGTGGTTCAAATTGTATGCTGTGTCTACTATTTTAATTTGATTATTAAACTTAAATTCCCTTTTTGTCAAATTGAGCCCCCCACACAGTAAACTCTGTATTTTTTTTTTTTTTTTTTTTTTTTTTTTACTTAAGTTTCCTTTTTCTTCAATTGAGCCCCACATTTAGTCAAACTCAGTAATTTCTGCTGAATGTGTTGTGCTAACAACCCACAAAAAACCCTATGCCATCGAAACCCCTTGCATATTACATATTCTCACAGTATTTCATTGCCCTGCTGATGTGTTACAATATTTTATGAGGACTTGTTAGTAGTTTGCCGATAAATTTAAATGTAATAGCAAACAAAAATATAATTTGCATTAACATCTTCATACAATATTTGCCCATTATATGACCTTTTTTAAACAGGCATATGCTGAGATGTGTTTTGTCGATAGGAAATGTGAGTTGTATTTCACTATTAACATGATATTTGTGTTTCCTAGCTCTGAGGGAATGAGAAAGCGGAAACACGAGGACCGCCTTGAATCCCTCAAGGAGAAACTGCAGGATATGAAGACGAAGCAGCAACAGACGGAGAGATGGAACAAGATTAAGAGGTCTCTACTCACTCCGATTAATATTAGCATAGGTGTAATCGTGGTTGGTGGTGGTATTTTAGTTTACTACCTCAACCGCGTATGAGTCGGGACTGTAGCACGCTTCGGAGCATTATCTGTGATATTATGCTCACACAGTTAACATAGCGTTATTTTTATATACTTTGAACGACCCGTGTTCGCATGTGATCACGAACCGACAACTTTTGCTGCATTCGTAAGTTTAGTTTGTGTGATTATGTGTACAGTGGATTACGTCGATATAAGTTTAAATTTAGATTATCCGTGCGTAAATATCGTTCGTCCTACTGTCCTATTCCTATTGACTATCGATTGTGTACTGTTCAGGAGTTATTGTCGCTTATTTATTGTTGGTTCTGTATTCGTTTTTGCCCCGAAGCTCATCTTGTGTGCACAATAAAGTACAGTGAGACGTATCGATATTTATATTACTATTTTAAATAATAATCTTGTTTGTTAGGTTAGTTGTTTATTTGAATATGTATATAACTTTTAAAATATCGTAACCTCAATAACAATACATTTATTTTGTATATTAAAACTTAATTTATCTGGAGTAACAAGTCGACAAAGTAAATTTTGATTATCATTTAAAAAAATAATTTGCCACCCAACAAATTTAAGTGATACGTTGAAACGGCATGCGTTATTTACTACTTGATTGTTAAAGTTATTTACCACATTTAAAGTTTTCCACATTTAGCGTTGTTAACATATCAAAGTAAGTAAAGTGAAAAATGTATAGTAGAAACTTGGTGTTATTCACTCTATAGTTTTACTTATTGTAACAACTCTAAAACCTACAAGTGCTGTGGCAATTTACCATTTCATAGTTTGAAGCTAGATGAGTGAATGATTATTTTTTACCCTTTAGAAACAGGGGTTATTCACGTAACATATCACTTTCTTTAACATGTAGACAAAACAACGTCAAAATTATTTCCCACCATCAAATGTAGGGATTCCATTAAAATATTCTCTGCGTCATCCAAGCAATGGAACTACCATCAAGGAACTTACTGATATTAATCTAAAAAATGTTTCATGCAAATAATTTACAATCCAAAACATTTTTTCATAATTTTAAAGACCTTGTAAAATGGGAAATTTACAAAAACAACTAGTGCATCTAAATTTTTAAAAGATGGCAGCCATTATTGTCATAAAAATGAGTTTTCAGTGGTTGAGTTGTCACTTTGCAAGTTATAATTATTTTTCCTTTTTTTATTAAATTAACCTCAACTGAATGCTTGGTCCTGCTATTCTGTGTGGTTAACTAATTGTAGTACTGTCACAGTACAATACAAGTCATATGGGCAAGTCATTTGTGATTGCAGTGAGTTAGTAAGGTAGTGGGTAGTCTGTCTCGAATCAGCAATGGCAGGATTATCTGTTCAAGATGCAACCAATTAATGAGCTACCGGTTAAACATCATCTAAGTCCCTTCAGTAAACTTTGCTTGACTTGTTTTCCAAATGAAATTCAAAAAATTGGTATGGTTCAAAGATGGCAATAAAAGTTTATCTAATTGCATTTTTATTTTTAGCCTATGTCTGCTATCTAACTTAGGGTTTGATAAGGCGCTTAGCCTTATTACCCGTTCAAAGTTTAAATGAAAGGTTTGACACACTCCATATTAACGGGTTCTACTGGCCTATATGCCTGAACTTAGGGTTATCAAATAAGGCTGTTAGCCTTATATTATTTGAATTTTAAATGAAATGTTTGACACACTCCATATTAGTGAATTCTATTACAGAATGACGGAGAAAATGATGTAGATAAAAATTTGCGAGACATTGTATTTAAGAGCATATTTGATACTATCACAGACAAAAATAATTAAACATAGACTGACAGCAGTGCTGCGGTTAGCATATGTTCTGGCATCCACTGCTAGGAGTGCCGTGTAGTTACGGCACACACCGCTGCAGCGTCAAGCGCTAGCAAGTTTTGCCATGACAAGTTGGTAGTTGGAGCCAGGGTTGCCAACTTCTGGAGAATTCCCCAGAAT
Organism: Macrosteles quadrilineatus; assembly: GCF_028750875.1. Classification (NCBI taxonomy): domain Eukaryota; kingdom Metazoa; phylum Arthropoda; class Insecta; order Hemiptera; family Cicadellidae; genus Macrosteles; species Macrosteles quadrilineatus. The sequence continues at coordinate 76,087,282 of NW_026542598.1, read as the reverse complement.
CCGGGGGGTATGAGTTTGTTCCGTTATGTTTTTCGTGTTTAAAAAATTTCCCAGGATTAAAAAAATTTGCTTTTCCTTTAAATGTACGGGATTTTAGAATTTTGTACTTTACCCATACTGAAAAGTTGGTCTGATACTTTGGGAGCATTTTGTTTGCATGGGTGGTAGTTCTGGTAGCAGACGGTGAGTAGACGTCGGCAGCGAATCGACAAACACAGAGCACACTCTAGTGGAACATAGCGGTACCTTCCTTTGACAGTCTATATTTAATTCTTTTGTCTATGATACTATAGTTGGTTATTATTTATTATTTTCTTTTAAAGAAAAATAAATTGAATAAAGCAAAGCCATGCAGTACTCAATTAAATTAATTAAATTGTTGTAGTTTGCTGACATGAATAACTTGTGAAATGAAGCCAGAATTGTTCCGAAGGTAAATTTAAAATAACACTAAACACCAGTGCATTTGCTGTTCCAAATTGATTTGAACCCCGCTTCATCATTATGTATTACAAAACTCTATCTGTACTCTGCACTGAAATCTTGCATAACCGTTTAATGGCTTACCATTTTGAAGCACCTGTTTAACAATATTCATTGTGTAATCAGCTGTTTTACTAACAATCTAAGTGAATCGTTACTGACTAACAATATTGGTAACTGTTTCAAGGTTAATTTGATGGACGAATATTTAACTTTTATGGCATACTTTTGGTCACACGTTTGAACATTTTTTGGGAATAATATCACGACTAACTCATTTTATTCAGTTCAGAAAACAACCTTGGTTAAAATTAAGTTCATATGTAGGCCTAACAAAGGTTGATGGTGGAAACGATTGTGGAGCATTAATTTAACTTCTGTCCCTCATTTATTCGTATACGACTTGAATTTATAAGTGTGTTTGTCGAGAGAAACTACTTAATTAATGTTACTATTCCCTGAAGTAACCATAAGCTAAGCACCCTATCTTGCTGCTAAGAGGTATCTTGGCATTATAATAAATCCAAACTGGCATTATGTTTCATAGTTGATGGTTGTGGTTGTAGTCATTTTAATTTTCAGATTCAATAAATTACCAAACAAATTTAAATTAGCTATATAAATCAAGGAAATAAAAGTTTAAATAAAAGAAAATTTTTTATTGTAAAAACTTGCATTGCAGATTAGTTGGAATCTGAAATAAAATTCAGTTTAAAATAATTTGCCCAACTTTTTTTTCTAATATTGTAAACCAATCTGTAAATCTGAAAATTTAAGACTAACAATAAATTGTTATAGGACGGTCGACTGCTGGCCAATGTACAGACCGGTTTTTAAGAAGTATCAGATGGCTTTTCTAAAAAGGTCTCTTGAGCCTAAAAACGTTCTAAACTTGCCATGGGAATAATTCTGAAGATCCAAAAAGTATGTATCTTGTGATATTGAAATTAAAACTTTTCATAGTGAGTGTAAAATATATTTTTTTCTCCTCGATCTAAAGTGGAGTGTTAGGACATGCTTTACAGAGGGGTCAGTTAATCTTTTAAAAATTAGTTACCAAACAAAAATATGAAGATTGAAGCAGGAGATAGTCGTGTTATCAACATCACTGGAAACATACTTATTGTCATCCGGTTTTGCGTCAACTGTCCTCTAAGATACTTGTGAAGGCGCAAAATTATATTAAAATGTTTGTTACTTGATGGATTGTTGATAGGGATTTTATTTTAAACTAAATAATGTTAAAACCCTCAAGTTGATGTATTTTATTATTTTAACGTTAGTACAGTAAATTTTTAACAAAATATCTTTTACTGCATTCGTCTAATGCACAGGTGCACTTTATAATGCGAAAATCATTATAATGGTAACAGTAGAAGAGATTTATATTGTTTTTAACTTAACTGGAGACATTGTTTTTTGTAACAGTAATTGCAAGTGCAAGTCACTGAAATTTTAAATGAGTCATTGGAAGTATTTTTTTCTGTTTTGAGCTACTTAATGATTTTTCAATAATGCGTAATAGGCCTACCTTATTTATATGTAAATAAAAAATAATCAACATCTTAAAACCAATGTTATTGGCCTGTTTAGGAGATGGGTAATTGTTTGACACTATAATATACATTTAACCTTAAATATCACCTCTTTTGTGAAAAGTATTATGATTCATCAGCAATTTCTTAAAATGTTATTAATTCGGCAATTGTTCAGAGTAAATACCTTTCAATATTGGAAATTAAGCAAAATACCAAGATTTATGACATAAAAAGTAGAAATTATACAATTTAAAAATATTGCTGTAGTATTTTTTTATAATTAAACTGCTTCTTCACCAAATCAAGAACGCTATTCACCAAATTCTTTTCAGAGGTGGTCTATATAAAATATAAACAAATAATTAAACTAAGTTTCATTGCAATTTATTTTTAAGTGTAGTAGAATAAAACATATAAATGCTACAACTGTAGTTATATTATTATTTATTGGATTTGCAATGTGATTTAGATCTAAAAAATTGCCATTGCAATGCATTTATCTTTCCCTTCAAGTGTAATAGTTATTGGAATTGTACCAATGATAGAAACTATACGGTAAAACTATTTATAAGGAAACAGAAAGATAAATTTGGATTACTGGTACTATAATATTATTACAAATTAGTGTAAATGTAGTTCCTTAAAACATATTACGTAAGAACAAGTTTTAAATGTTGTGTGTAAAAATTTGTTTTATTTTGGGGCATGCTTTATAAGAGACTCGAGTATTTTGTATATGTTTATAAGACATGTTGGAATGAAATGTGTAATGTCTCAGTTTTTAATTGAATAAGTAAATAGAAAGTGGTTTCATCTTCAATAAGAATATAAATATATTACGCAAATAGTCTGCATTTATTTGAGCATTTATATAAAACTACTTAATAAGTAACGATACTCTTTTACCAAGATATTTGAATTCTAACTATGTAAAATAATTTGGCCATATTGTAATTTTGCAATAAGTAAAGAACCATATTTTTATATCACCAAACAAATACGCCCAAGTGTATTCATGGTTGTTCCTAATATTCTTTGTACATAAACATTAGGCACCACAAACCATTGAATGTGCTTACGATTATCAATGAAATGAATCTGACTGCAAATGTACCAAACATTTCTTCGAGCTCTGTCCACTTGACTAACTTTTATATCCTTAAATAAATGGAACATTTGATGTAAAATGAGGTTGCATTTATTTCAGTTATTTACCTTACAGGGGCAGAAAAAAGCGGAGAAGAAACGAAGTCCCGGAACGAGCGAAACAGTAAATAGGTTATATTGTTAGTGGTATGTTTCCAATAAATCAATATTGTATTATAATTTGCCATGCATCATTCAGAATAAATCCCGAAATTAACAAAGTTAGATATTGTAGAGATTATTTATTAGTCGTGGTTAGTACATATCAAATAACCCTGTCAAAGATAATAAACAAACCTCAGAATTCTTTACAAGCCAGATAGAATTTTATGTAAAAAGACATTGGCACGCCATCAGGATGAAGGCTATACCTATAGCTGCCTACTTATTGCTATAAAAGCTAATAAGACGTAATTAAGTTTAGATAGCAAAATTTAATTCACCAGATTTAACTGAATTGTTTAAATTTTATGCAGCCGTATCTCTTTATTCTTTTACTTTCTCCCCCTATACCATAGTATATGGAGAAAGTATTGTTTTCGTCAAAATTTTCAAGTTTGAGTTTTGAGTGGATATATTCGTTTTGGGCCCCCCTGGACCCAAAAAAGTGGTTTTCGAAGTGATGTCTGTGTGTGTACAGAGCTAGAGACTACACCTGTGGTCCGATTTCGATGAAATTTGGTATGTAGGTTCTAATCCATGGTATCTCCAGGCTTTTTTTTCATTTTTTTGAAATTTTAATATTTCATGGGGTTTCCCCATAAAAACCCATAAAAAAGCGGAAAAATTCAATTTTCTCAAAAATGGCCAGAACGATTTTGATAAAATTTTGGCATGTTATAGTCCTTTATATTCTGAACAAAATGGTACAAATCCCATTTCTGTAAAAATTACGGTTCAAAAGTTATTGTAAATTATCTTATTTTCCCATAAAAATCTCATACCAATAACGGAGAAATCGGATTTCCACAAAAGTGGCCTGAACGATTTTGATAAAAATTTAGTATGTAGTCCTTTAAATTCTGAACAAAATTGTTCTAATCCCATTTCTGTATATTTACTCTCACCGCTTACACATGATAAAGGTTGTTGACAAACTTATAAGAGAAAGTATGTGTCAGAATTCTGATAGGCCTACCGTTTATTTCTTATCAAAATGATTCCAATTTTATTTAGGGACGTTAGCTGAATTAAAACTTGTAGCAACAAACATGATGCGTTTTGCTTGTATCTTGAAGAAAATTTCTTCTCATAAATGGTGGAAAAAATTTACCAAATGCCCACCTTTATAAGCCCTTAGGTTACTCTACAATATATCTATATTCTATAACTTCCAAAGTTCAAATTCCTGTAACTTAAAGTACATAACCACAACTTATTGTGCAACCATTCGAATATTCTAATATTTACTATATTTTTTCAACATTTCTAACCTAAATGTTCTTGTTAATAAAGTTATGAAATCACCATAACTTAAGTGACAGAACCATTATTTGCCTGATTTTACGCAACACTCAAAACGTTCTATTGATAGGAAACAAGGAAACATTCCAAACTCTGGTATTGCTTGATACTATCTAACTTTGTCATGTTAGTTATAAAGCACCATTAATCTATCTGAAGAGTTACAGCTAAGATTAGACAGTAGTTCGTATTTATCTATTTATTTAAAAACGGCAGTCAATTGTGTTGACATTGACGATCAAGTTAGTCTACCAGTTATGTAGTTACATGTGTAGAGAGTGTTTGTTTACTTCAAAGCTGAAAGCTGCTATTTGTATCCTGAAAAAGATAAATTTTGACTTGGCTACTCCGTAAATTTTGCAAGCTATTATACTAGTGTAGAAACTACTTCCAAAACCATTTTAAGAAAACATACAACCAAACTACATGGTCCTGCTGTAGGTCAGGATATACAGTAGAACCTTGATAACAAGACTCATAAGAATTATAAAATAAGACTTGTTATCAAGGTTGACTTCTTATCGAGATAAGAATGTTCAAATGTAAAGCAAAACATAAACTGCATTACTAAACTGCTTTATCAGCGGAGACTGACAGTGTTATTGGTTTCCTGGCAATAACATGTGATTGGGGTACAATAATTTCAAGGGGATTTGAAAATGAACCTTGTTATCAAGGGTGACTAGTTATCAAGGTTCTACTGTAATTGTTAATGATCATAATACGCATGAATACTAGGTTCAACAACATTACAATGTAGCAGCAAAAATAAAAAATATTAACCACCAAAGACAGTTGATAAGTTTTCAATTCAAATCTACAGCGCCAAAATTGTAATTGACTTTGATTGCCATTGAACTTCTTTTACACTTATTGAGCTCCTCTGAAATGGCTATGTATTGTAAGCAAATTTCAAGAGGTGCTTTGAATCATTCAAAAATGAATTGTCAATTAGTATCCCAGCAAAAAGTAAATGAACAAATCAACATTCAACTTCAAAGTTTCACAGTTACCTCACATAATTCCCATGTGTATGCAAACAAGAGGATTGAGAAAAAATAAACATGCAGTACAACAAATGATTCCTTTAATAAAAATTTCTTATTACTAACACCTAAGGTAAAGGAACTTAATTCATAATCATATCTTAAAAGTAGTCCTTGAGCCCAAAAACTGGTAAGTGATGTGTAGTGAATGAAAGTACATAATTAATCATCTTTAGATTTCTTGGCTGGTTTGCTATCATCTGATGGAGCCTTTCGTTTCAACCACGAATCCATTATCCTATTGGTTGGTTTTGGTTTTCTGTAAAAAAGCAACCAAATAATAACTTTGCGTACATTACGAAATAGTGGATCACAGCAATTTTAGTTATGGACCTGGCAGGAATTTTGATTTTGGATTGACAGTTTTTTGTTGATTCTCTTCTCCGGTGTTAAAATAATATTGAATTTAGGAGAAAAATTATCCATTTAGGTCTCAATGTTGCATATTGTAAGCTAAGTGAAGGGTGATAGTATAAGGGAGCTAGATGGCTTGTGTAGCATTGTTACAAGGGCATTTAAAGTCAGGATTGTGTGTTAAAGCCCTATGGACAACTTGTTATGTATCAAGAAATAAGTCCATATGTTTTATTTATAACATCTGTCAGATGACTGTTTACATTATTATGTTTTGTTTACTTTTTAGTTTAGTCTGATTTGTGAGTTCAATAAATTCAGTTGTGTTAATTATGTTTTAATTTACTAAACTGGCGACGAGGATAATTGGATAATGGATCTCAATAAGCCTGATCGTTTTGACCCCCATACAAATCCTGCAAGTGTCGCACAGCGTTGGGGTACATGGATTAAGCAATTTGAGAGGTATGCTTTAGCTGCAGACATTACCAGTGATGTAAGGAAAACTGCACTAGTACTTAATCTAGCTGGTGAGGAAGTGGATTACATTTTTGACAGTTTACCACAACCTAATGAAATATCGTACAAAAATGTTATAAAACTATTAACTGACTATTTCGCTCCTACCAAAAATGTCCTTTTTGAAATATTTAATTTTAGGAAGTGTCATCAAGCAGAATCAGAGTCGTTTAACTCTTTCTATTCTCGACTAAGAACATTAGCTGTGAACTGTGAATTCAAAGACTTGGATAGGGAATTAATTATGCAAATTTTGATTGGATCTAGAAGTGATGAGTTAAGGAATAAAATTTTGAAAGAACCTACTATTAAACTTCAGGATGTTGTTATTGCAGCTAAGTCAAATGAATTATTTCAAACTCAAAGTAAGGAACTTTCTTTCAGTAGCTCAAGTTTTGCTAATGCACATAAAATTGACCATTCAAACAGGAAATTTGTTGCATTTAACAACAATCCAGCTCACTCTGTTACACCTAATGTTTGTCTTGGTTGTGGACTAAGACATTTTAGAAGGGATTGTCCCCATCTTCAGACTACTTGTAATATTTGCAAGAAAATTGGGCATCTAGCACGAGTTTGTAAAGGAGGGAAACCACGCCCCAAAGAATATTTTAGCCAAAAACACGGATCAAAGGGACAGCGGGCTCATGAAGTTTTGTCAGAGGAAACCAATTATGAACAAGAAGAAACGTTTCCACCTCAATCAAATAACGGAACAACTCAATACGTCCAGGAAGTTAACTGCACTAAAGTACCGGAACTGTATACCACTGTCAACATAAATAATCACAAAGTTCTAATGGAAGTTGATACTGGTGCAGGTGTTTCTATCATAGGAGGAGAACTATGGAATACAATTTCTCATAAAAACTGTAAACTACAACCTTCTCCTTGGAAACTCAAGGATTACAGTGGTAAACCTGTAAGTGTTTTAGGTCAGACTAATGTTTATGTGAAATACGGTAAGTTCAATGGTTTCCTTCTGTTAGTCATAACTGAAGGTAATAGAAATAGTTTATTGGGGCGTAATTGGCTAAAAAGTCTTAACATTGAAGTAAACGGAGTACTTTCAATCAACTGTCATGAATCTGAAGTTCTTAATAAAGCTCAGCTGGATGTTCAACATCTGAAAAGTGAATTTTCCGATGTATTTTCAAATTCTTTAGGGTGCTATAAAGGACCTCCGATCGAACTGAAAATTGACCAGAATTATAACCCAATTCACTTAAGAGCGCGCCCTTTACCTTATGCATTGCAGGCCCCAGTAGAAGAAGAGCTGAATAAGTTAGTTAATCAGGGAGTGTTAGAACCTGTTCAGGTATCGGATTGGGCCACACCAATTGTTGTTTCCGTAAAAAGCAATGGTAAAATACGAATTTGCGGTGATTATAAGGCAACGTTAAACAAAGCTATCCAAGATCATCTGTACCCTATTCCACCAATCTCTCAGCTCTTAGCAAACTTAAACCAAGGGAAATATTTTGCTAAGTTAGATTTAGCCCAAGCTTATCAACAACTGGTTGTTGACGAGAAGTCGGCACTAGCTCAGACACTAATTACACACAAGGGTGCTTTTAAACCAAAAAGACTACAATTCGGTATTAGCTCAGCTCCATCTATATTTCAACATTTTATTGAGGGTTTGCTTTCGGGCTTGGACAATGTAATCCCTTACTTTGATGATATTTTGGTTAAAGCAGGAACAATACACGAATTGATTACCACATTATGTTGAAATATTATTTGTGTGAATAGTTCATTTTGGTATCACATGTGTTCTGTGTACAAATTAGTTGTCATGGATACCAGATGTGTTTTGTGGAAAGCTATGTTGTGGTTTTGTATCAAGTAAAACTTGTACCTAAAACACCTTTCTCTTTATCATTCTACATAATTTAAGTCCATTTACAACAGGTTATGGGCCCAGGATTTTTTATTCAGTGCTAAATTTAAAGAATACCAACTTCATAAGTTTGTAACAGCAATATGACTCAAAATTCATTACCAATTGAAAGGCTTCAAGGTCGTGAGAATTTTGACACATGGAAGTTTGCAGTACAAGCTTACCTGGAAGATTTGGATTTGTGGGACTGCGTATCTGGTGTAGAACAGGATAAGAAAAAGGACATTAAATGTCGGTCAAAGCTGATCTTATTGGTTGATCCGGTGAATTATGTACATATTCAAAACACAACCACCGCAAAGGCAGCTTGGGACAATTTAACGAAGGCTTTTCAAGATGATGGTTTAAGCAGGAGAGTTGGACTTCTCCGTATTCTAATAACTACAAAGCTGGAAGATTGTAGTTCTGTTGAGGAATACGTGAACCGCATAGTCACAACTGCTCACAAGCTTACAAATGTGGTAATGATTGATTCGTAGCAAACGGATTGATGTTTAACTTAATAATAACAACTTACTGGATTGATTGACGTAAGTTGTTATTATTACAAATGTGGGTCTGCAGGTAACCGATGAATGGGTTGGAACAATCTTACTAGCTGGTTTACCCATCCGGTATGAACCAATGATAATGGGAATTGAATCTTCAGGCAATAAAGTCACAGCGGATGCGATAAAAACAAAGTTATTGCAAGATGTGTCTCCAGTACAACGTGATATGACTTTTGCAGGAACTGATTCTGCACTGTATGGTTCCAGTTCAAGAGGGACAGTTCACAAAGTGTATCAAAAGAACAGAAACACGAGTAGTTTGGACAAAAATGTGAAGAAAGGTCCGAGATGTTATAAATGCAATGTTTACGGTCACATCTCAAAGAACTGTACATCTACGAGAGTAGTGGGCAAAAATAACGTAAACTCTGGCAAATCTAATACGTCACTCTTTGCTGCATTTTCAATGCAATCGGGCGTTAGTAATGAGTTCTTTTTAGACCGCGGTGCATCTTGTCATTTATGTGTTGACGTTAACATGCTTCTGAACGCAAGAAAAGGCCAAGCACTAACGATCACCACAGCGAATAATGAGACAATGGTGACTGATACCGTCGGTGATTTGGAGCTTCCAATATGTATTTCTGGTGAGGTCTCAGAAGCGAATGTAAGTAATGTACATTTTGTGCCTAACTTAAAAGTTAATCTTTTATCAGTGAGTCAAATTGTAAATAAAGGAAACTCTGTGGTATTCAATAGTGATGGAGCCAAAGTTTTCAATTCAACAGGACAGCTCATTGCTTCTGCTAGTTTAATAAACAATTTGTTTAAGTTGGATATGCCTATGAACACATCTGCATTATCCATGCAAAGCAGTGGCTTAACGCTCTGGCATCAGCGTATGGGACATTTGAATTTTGATAGCCTTACCAGATTGGTTAATGGCTTGGCTGATGATATCAACATTTCTGGTAGTAAGCCAGAAACCGTTTGTGATATCTGTATGTTAGGAAAAAGCCATCGTTTACCTTTTCCTAAGAGTGAGTCTAAAAGCAGTCATTATCTGGAGCTAGTGCATTCTGACTTGGTAGGTCCTATGGAAGTGAATAGTCTTGGAGGGTCTAGGTATATTTTGACCTTTTTAGATGACTACAGTCACATGTGTTTTGTTTATTTTTTAAAATCAAAGGACGAAGTCAATGGTCACTTTAAAACGTTCAAAGAGTATGCTGAAAAACAAACTGACAAGAAGATAAAAGTGTTGCGTACAGATAATGGTACGGAGTACTGTAATCGCAACTTAACTGAGTTTTTTAAGTCATCAGGTATTGTGCATCAAACTACATGTCCTTACACACCTCAGCAAAACGGAAAGGCAGAGCGTCTCAACCGTTCCCTCCTAGAACGAGCAAGATGTTTGCTGATAGAGTCTGGGCTTCCATCTAGTTTTTGGGCTGAAGCTGTGAATACTGCTGCTTACCTTCTGAACAGATCACCATGCAGGTCCGTGGAACCAACTCCAATACAAGTGTGGTCAGGTAACAAGCTTACTCTACAACATCTCAGAATTTTTGGTTGTAAGGCATTTGCTCACATTCCTGCCGAGAAACGTAAAAAACTTAGTCTACGATCTACTCCCTGTATATTTGTTGGTTATTGTCAGTTTAGTAAAGGGTACAGGTTGTATGATCCTCAGAAGAAAATAACTTTCATATCTAGAGACGTTACCTTTTCTGAAAATCAATGGGGAAGTTCTTTATTGAAAAATGTGAGTAAGACTTAGATTTTTATGTGTTTCCCGAACCAACAGGAAGTTTGTCTGATAGTCAGGACAGTACTAGTGGTCAGACACAAACCGGTCCAAGTGTGCCCAATAATGATGATGTGCTTCCTACAGGATCCGATGTAAACCGAAGTAACGACGATGTAACTGATGTTACTGACATGAACATTATTCCGGACACAACAACTCGACCGCAGCGCGTCAGAAACCTTCCAGTTGCGTTGAACGATTATGTTACTTATTTCTCTGGCGAGCTATCCGATCCAATATCTCGCGAAGAAGCATTGAATAGTGAGTTCAAAGACTCTTGGAAGAACACTATGGACCGTGAGTTTAAGTCTCAAATCGAAAATAAGACTTGTGAATTGGTCGAAACCCCAGCCTTGAGGAAACCCTTAAACTGTAAATGGGTTTTCAAATCAAAGGAAAATGACAAGGGTCAGGTGACTTGTCAAAGGATTCGACCACATTGTCAAAGGATTCGACCAAAGGAGGGGAATAGATTATGATGAAACATTTTCACCTATTCTCTAACAAAGGCGCTTAACAGTGAAAAATTCAGAGACTGCATTAAGTTCCAGGGATTCCACAAATAAGGAGGGTGTTGAAATATTATTTGTGTGAATAGTTCATTTTGGTATCACATGTGTTCTGTGTACAAATTAGTTGTCATGGATACCAGATGTGTTTTGTGGAAAGCTATGTTGTGGTTTTGTATCAAGTAAAACTTGTACCTAAAACACCTTTCTCTTTATCATTCTACATAATTTAAGTCCATTTACAACACATTAAGACAAGTATTCATTCGTTTTAGAGATGCAGGGATTACACTCCAAAGCGAAAAGTGTTCTTTGTTATCTACATCAGTTGACTTCTTGGGATTTGTTGTGAGCTCTGACGGAATTCGTCCTAACCCGGACAAAGTCAAATCCATTCAAGATGCTCCTGAGCCGACTAACAAGGAACAACTGCAGGCATTTTTAGGTTTACTTAATTTCTATCACTGTTTTTTACCCAACAAAGCCAATGTTGCAGAACCTTTACATCGCTTATTGGACAAAAATGTTAAATGGCGGTGGGAGGAAAAACATAAACTTGCTTTCAATGCTTCAAAGAAGCTCCTTTCTTCCGATAGTATACTGGCTCATTACAATCCCTCCAGCCATCTTATACTAACTTGTGATGCATCTCCTTATGGTATTGGTTGTGTGCTTAGTCAGGTTCGAGGGGAAAAGGAAGTTCCAATTGCGTTTTATTCCAGGACAATGAGTCAATCAGAACGAAGATATGCTCAAGTAGATAGGGAAGCACTTTCCATCATTGGAGGGGTTAAAAAATTCCACAATTACTTATATGGGAGGCATTTTGAAATTAGAACAGATCATAAGCCACTTCTGGGTCTTTTCACTGTGGATAAACAAACACCAAACACACTGTCACCTCGAATGATTCGCTGGAGTATCCTTTTAAATGGATATGACTTTGATCTTGTATACAAACCGGGGATTTCTATTCCGAATGCTGATGGTTTGAGTCGTCTTCCATGTTCCTCCAATGTTGTTAAACAAGAGATAAATGAAGTCTTGAATGACGTGCTATACATTGAATCCGATGAGGTTAAACCAATTACCGCTAATATAATAGCAAAAGAAACAGAAAAGGATCCACTTCTATCTAAAGTACTATTATGAACTCAACGTGGTTGGCCAACTCATAACTCAGATATCAACCTTACGCCTTTCATTTCTCGTCAAAATTCAATTTCTCAATACAAACAATGTTTACTTTGGGGAACTAGGGTGATCATTCCATCCACTCTCAGGCAACAAGCTCTGAAGCTTCTACACATGGGACATGAGGGCATTGTTCGAACAAAGGCGTTGGCTCGAAGCTATTTCTGGTGGCCAAAACTTGATCAAGACATAGAAAACATAGTGAACTCTTGTCAAGCATGTCAACAAAGTCGTCACAACCCTCCAAGAGCAACAGTTCTTCCCTGGGAGAAAACGAAACAACCCTGGTCTCGTCTCCACATAGATTTCGCTGGGCCCTTCCAAAACAAGTTGTTTTTGATTGTTGTCGATTCTTTCAGCAAATGGTTATAAGTAGTTTTGGTGCCTTCTACAGATTCAAGATCAACTATAAAGGTCCTCAGAAGCCTTTTCGCAACACATGGTGTTCCAGACACACTAGTATCTGATAACGGGTCGGCTTTCACTTCACAAGAATTTCGATCGTTTAATGAAAGCAATGGCATCCGCCACGTCGTGGTTGCACCATACCATCCGTCATCGAATGGTCAGGCAGAAAGGATGGTCCAAACGACAAAAAATTCTTTGCGACGAATACTTCAAGGAGATTGGCAAAAAACCAAATTGTTCTACTAATATGTCACCGAGTGAACTGCTGTTCGGAAGGCGTATTAGAACCATCTTAGACAGAGTTCACCCAGATTATTCTTCAAGTGACAAAGAAGAGAAAATCTTGGATAAAGCGCTTCACGATTACCAACAGTCACCTCAGAGGAAATTTAAAGAAAATGACTCCGTTTTTGCAAGAAACTATAATCAGCGAGGACCAAAGTGGATTCCTGCTAAAGTCACTAGAATAACCGGGCCACTGAGCTACCATTTGATAACAAAAGAAGGCATTGAAATACAACGTCATATTGACCAATTGAGACCTCGCTCAGAAACATCAAAAGCATCTACTAACTCACACTTGGATAATCCTGAATCTCCAGTAAACCCACCATTCCACCCACTACTCCAGAATCCTATTCAAATGAGAACACCAGAAGCACATCATATCACTCCAGTGCAACCACCATCAATGGTTCGCAATCCTATTATGATGAGAACACCAGACGTACAACCAATGCGACCATCAGTGATGCAACAATCTCGCAATTCCTTTAGTGGTATAGAAGGTTCAATTAACCCTCATCAAGAAGATGCTGGTTTCAACGTTTCTGGTTTAATTCAAGACTCCACTAGCATGAGCACGAGTCCACAACCTGTTCGGTCACGTGTCTCTAGATCAAACTCCCAAAACACTTCAATGAGCATGAGTCCTCGACCTGTTCGTATCCGTCGACCACCGGCATATCTGAAGGACTACCTAACGGGGGGAGGAGTGTTATGTATCAAGAAATAAGTCCATATGTTTTATTTATAACATCTGTCAGATGACTGTTTACATTATTATGTTTTGTTTACTTTTTAGTTTAGTCTGATTTGTGAGTTCAATAAATTCAGTTGTGTTAATTATGTTTTAATTTACTAAACAACTGGGTCCAGTTTCAAACCATCCAAAAAAAACTTAATTTTTGCAAGATTGAACCAGACCATATCACCAGATGAACAGTGTATCCGTTCAGCTAATACATCAGACTTAGAGGATTATAATAAATCTGTCACTTAACATGTTTACATAAGCATAAATCATTGGGAACAGGAGAGGGTAGATGGTGAAGGTTGTATCCTAGCAGTCTAGAACACTAAGACATTCCATGACTGACAAAAGTAAGAGCTTTTGAATCTGACCAATGGGTGAGAGAACTGAGAAGTCTAAAATGTTTCCTCTCCAACCTGGAAAGAAAACTTTAAGTTTATTTCCATTATTATCTTAGTTCTGGTTTGCAGATCCTATGGAGTCCACCTAAGCTAGATCTTATGGAAGAAGCTCATCTAAAACAATCGAACGGATTAAGTCGAAGTTGAAAGGTTAGGTTGATTTGCACCTCTGATCCTGAGAGTTCATAAAAATATTTTTTTTGTTAAAAATTAAATAAATAAGATGGGCAAGGATTGAAATACGGAGGTTAAGTTTGACTGAAATAATTTTATAGAAAGATGAGATTTCACTAATAAAAAAATATTAAGAAATATTCCTGAAGGCAGATTACTAGCTGGAATATAATTGGACTAGGTCCAGAATGAAGGGAAATTTGAGGCTTAATGAGTAGACAGCAGTCTGAACCAGAGCTTCAGAATTATTGAGACTGAGTACCAACTGGGGTACGAGTGGTCACTTTAGTAAGAATGAGAGAAAATTGCAAAATTAATCTACTCATAAAGAAAAGATAACTAAAAATCCATAGGGTGCTTACAGGGTTGAACAACAAGATAACACTGGAACTACCAAAGATAAAAATAACTGTGCAAAGATAGCTAAAATAGTGCGTTACTCACTGAAGGTCAATAGGCTTGTTACAGTTGAGGTCTTTATTGCGAGCGTTGTTTACGACAGTGGAGACAGGGTGCCATGACAGAATAGAAGATGGCTGCAACAGTCGGACAGCTGCCATCCCTGGCACTCCAGTTGAGTCTAACCATTTCTGAAGGACATAATCTTGTATTAGAAAATTAGTTGAGCAGATTACAAAATCAAGCTAGAGTATGTAAAGCTGTAAAAAATTGTTGCCCAATGATTTACTGGCTAGATAGTTTCCAGAAACATACAAATTGTTTACAAAGATCTTTAGGTTTATTAATCAAGTTGCAGAATTTTTAACTAGACAATGCTTGTTGAAAAATGTGAGTGATGTCAATAAGTGAATGCTTTCTTTAAACTCTATCAGCTATACTTGTGTTTTAAACTCGATTCTTATACGCTTTTATTACATTTATGGAAATAATATAAATGTAGCTTATCTATTTTACTTACACTTATTAGTTCTTCGCTGTCTAGGATAGCAGGAATGCGATGGTGAAGCCAAGAAAACAATTTGTTTGATTCCATAGTAATAATAGTAAAACTAAACATCTCATCTCCCTAAAAAGTAAAAATAAAGTGTAAATAAATCAGGGCTAAACCACACCAAATTAACCAAATACCAAATTAATTACTAAGGCTAGTCAGTGACAAAGCCATACATATGACATATTCATGAGGAACTACAACTATATTTAACAAGGGACGATGTAAACCAATCCGGTGTTAAGACAATCAAGCTGCTCATTATCCAATTATTATGCTTAAAAAGCAATTATTTTTAAACAAAATCATTCTGAAATCATGCCTGAAGACTTTGAGAAGTTTTTAATCATTACCAACAGAATTACGTAATGCCCACCTGGGGAGATGACCATGTGTCAAAAAGCCCAGCCATCATCAACAATTTTGGTCCAGCCCAGCCTGAGGTTTCGTCCCAAGCAGCATTTTCCCAAGAGCTTGATTCTTCCACTGGTCCAACCTGCAACAAAAGGGATGGTTTTGGTGACAGACCATTGCTATACAACATTGACCCCATGGTTTAAGGTGAATGACAAATTAAAAACAGAATGCGCTGAGTAAAGCTTTGATTCTGATTAATATTTTCTGACAAGAGGGCAGACTCAGGGTCCGGGGATGTCAACCTAAGCTGATAGTGCATGCCCCACTAGCGGCCAACTAGGTACACCTATAACTGTGCCCTTTTGCCCAGTGTAGTAGTTCATCACCTGGCTGATTTTGATCAAACAGGGTCCTTCTCCTAGCTCTAAATCTGTCACAATCCAGAATTATGTACTTCTCAGTCTCATCAGACTGGTTGCAAAGTCGACACTCCTGGTTGTCATTGATTTCCCGACATGGAAAGTAAGTATTGATGATTCTCAGAGTGTGATGAAGGTTGTTTGTAAGACTGCTGCGTGCCTCATCAGTCCTACGGATTGAACCTTTGGCCCTCTTGGCAGATCCTTCTACTAGGATGAGGGAGCGGTTACTCATAATCGCCCACCGTGATCGGGGAGAAAGCCTCGAAATCTTCACACCCACATTATGTGATCGCTATAGTACAAGCTCGGCAGGACTCTAGCCTATTTCCTATAAAATACTCAAGCTTCGGTACAAAACCAATCATCTGAATTTTGACTACATATCCGCATGACTATGAGGTAAGGTCCCAATCTATTTGGATAGCCTAGTATAAGTTCAACCTTAATCTTAGTCATCTGGTGTTTCACATCAATCAGGTTTTGTAAAATAAATGTTTACCCCTTTCCATGGCAGTTTGGCACACCCCAGCAAATTTAAGATCAGGGCACATGCCTCTCCTCCCATGGCTTTGTCCCTGGTATAATTTCTAAATAAGTTTATCGGTGGTTGCACACTTTCAGCATCACAATTAAAGATATGCCTTTTACTTGAAAAAAAATTTACTCACATTAGATGATTGAGTTGCCTTAATAAAATAAGGCTGTTTGGCTTGCCCTTTCCCTTTGGTAGTTTGCCACTCGTAAAACCCTTGAACACCAATAACACATCTTTGTCCATTTCTCAACGCTTTGCTGTAGAGTTTTGATTCAGGCAAATTTTCAATTCGGCAGTTATTAGTTGTCAGTCCATGAGATTTATAATCACCCTGTAAAAAAACACTTAAGTTTTCGTAGCTTAACTTACATTTTAATAGTAAGGAAATACATTTTCTTTGTGGCTTTGGCCTATTTCTCAAAGCATGATTTGTTTCATTTTAACTTCTTATTTTCAAGGCAGAAATTACTTTGTATTGGCCTAATTTTAAACAAGAATGATATTTAACTACACTATATTTAACAATATATAATTAAAATAAGGTGAAAACAGAAGTTTTTCTGTGTTTCTAGATGCACTTGTTGGCAATTTAGATGGGGAATAACAAAACCTTTACAGGTTTTATTCCCAGCAAAAACAAAAGTTTAGGGCTTTCGACCACTTTCAATTCAAAACGTTGTGATTCTCTTATGTAAATTGCAACTGGGGTACAACTTAGAAAATATGTATGGGCCTATGAAATAAACATTAGGCCTATACATTAACTACAGAAATAAAGTTACTTAACAAAATTATCAATAATTAACTACGGTAGGTTATTGGTTTGAGTTAATCAGTCAGTGAATGTAAGCCACCTTATGCCATGAAGGAATCATTCCCCACATCATGGGCTTTATCACTCGCTCAGTAGAGTCTTCCTTTACTGGTTCATTTTTGTTGGAAATGATGACAGGTAATATTTCAGTTGGGGCCATATTGGTTGAAGGTGTAAAACTTAGTCCACAGTTGGAAGTGTCGATCCAGTCCGGCTGCACATAGCGACTACGTTTGTCATCAAAGTAGCTTGTCGCTTTTCTATAATCTGGCCGACACATGTGACTAGAATAAAAGGACAACTGTTATTTACATTTCTCCTAACTCAATCTTAATTTATTACTAAGCCTAATGTATTACTGTGTAACTTTTGAAAAAATAATTATTATTACTTTGAGACAGCAACATACAGGTATTTGTGTGAAGATGAAAATGAAAGCAAAGTGAGTGTAAAATAGAGTTTAAGATTTTGCTCTGTTACTAATGTCACAGTCGGCCTCTCTTGTAGTCTTCGTAGCGGTTGGGAGCAGGAAGAACAAATATTAAAACAAGCGAGTAGGGATCAGCTAATTTATTGATGAAACTAATAAAACTTTACAAAATTGCATCGATTAAAGTAACACATTACAAATCAAGTCAAACCGCGACCAAATACTACGAATTACACAATATTGAATTTAAAACGTACACAGACTTAGAAGTAGTAAGAGTAAAAGAAAGGGGCGCGAGATCGCGCGCGGCGGACTATACCGTCGTCCGTTACGATCGTCCGATCTGAGGCTTCAACGTCGCCCGAGCGGAAGCCTCAGCGTGGTCACATGACCATCGTCGACCAATCAGCGCACGCTGAGCGCTCAACCCATGATTCAATTGCTCGTCTGGTGCTGCAGCCAAACGATCATAACAGTCATTAATGAAACTAATTGAAGTGAGGAACCACATTGAAGCGAGTCTAGAAGTGTAACATCGCTTATCGCGACACACGTGCATGCAAAGTCAGCACATTCCAGGGTACATCCGGCCAAGCCACGACGTCTGGTTAGGATTATTGTAGGGTTACAAAGTAATGAAATGAATTGGAGTATGAGTTTTAAGGTTCACTTGGAGACTTACGTGAAGTTAAATAAAATTCGATATTGCTAAATAGGCCTACGGTTGACACATCAACCTAGCAAATATTCGGTGATAGCCAACGGGCCAGTTTTAGGGAGTAAGGCCAATCAGCTTAAGCTCAAATTTAAAAAAATTACAACAAAATGAGGCAAATATGCCAGGCCGTCACACTAAGATCAGTTCTGAGTAAAGGATCAAAACAGTGTTCTAAAAACTGAAAAATTAACCTAATTAACTAGATTAGGGTCTATGGTTTAACACCAGTAGAGCGTCAGCTCAACTCATCCATCACTTATGGGTAAAGTAGATGGCTGGCTAAGATGCTATAACTTAAATTTAAATGTACCGGTGACTTCACAGCAAAAGTTCATAGTAAACTTACTTTCATGGATAGGCTTCTATGGTCATCACTTATATATACCGGTATACAACTTTTGTCTTCGGGGTTCGACCGTGTCATTTTGTTATGTAGGCCTAGGCCTACAACACTATGTACAGAAACTACCGACGTTTCGGCCACATAACAGTCAGCCATCTTCAGGGCAAGCGGGCACTACAAATCTAACATGTATAAACTATCACAGTAGTCACAGAACTCAGTCCTTCTAACCTGGTCGAACCCCAAAGACCAAGACTGTATAAAGGTCGATTCACACATATCAGTTCAGTCACAGTTCCGTTACAGTCCAGTTACAGTTCAGTCTCAGTTGCATCCGCAATTTCTCAGTCAACTATCTGTCAGTTGGTTTCAGTCAAACAGGTCCATCAGGCATCCGAACAATCAAAAAATATCGGTGGAAAGAAATCTGTTATATATGGTATTAAGAGGTAAAATTGTGAGAAATACCTTTAGATCCTAAAACTGAAGATCCATTAGGGTTTTGGTAGAACAGGAACAAGATGAGCAGAGAAGCGATGGCTCTGGCCAGAGTGACGAGAATCGAAGGACCACAGATGAAAGATGATGTTGAGAAATGACTATTGTTGTGTAGTATGTAATTCTTCACTGATTTAAATTAAAACTCTTCTTCATTAATAAAAAGAAAGCAATTCACTACTCATGAATATTCTGGACTGTACACGAAAATTTACAACACATCTACTTTAAATAAAAATATCTTCTTGGATCCTAGCTTGACACTTGGTACTATAAATTTGGAATCCATATTTAAATGAGAAATGATGAAATAATGCACTTGGAGCGGTAAGAGAGAAAGAGAGATTAAAATATTTAATATGAACTAAACCAAAAGGTAAGCACTGTGTACTGTGAGAGAGGTGAGTCTAAACTGAAACTGACTAGTACGAAGTGCTGTAGTGAACTTTGGACAGTGATGTCATCATATCAGCTGTTGTATCCTTTCAATAACTGAACTAAAAACTTGACTTGAATGTTAATACTACTTGATTAATTGTTTATATTTGACTGTATATAGTTCATATGTTATTAAATAAATATTTTATTAAATGTCCTTAGTTGAATTACTAAATATTTAACATACCGGCCCCCCCTGAACCCCTGGGTTCTGAAAACAACACAAAAAATGAGAAAATCAATAAAAAAGGGGGGTGGTAACTCCTCTTCACTATTCCATAGGAAGGACAGACACCTTTGTCACAGGACGAGAGAGGTGTCCACTTGCGGTCTTCAGGTGCACGACCCGTACTATTCCATCAGTACCAGGTGAAACGGAGAGAACTCGTCCAAGCTTCCAGGAGAGTGGAGGCAAGTTGTCTTCATGAATGACAACCAAGTCATTGACTTCAATATTCTTCTTGGGGTTGACCCATTTATTTCTCTCTTGAAGAGTGTACAGATACTCTTTCTGCCAGCGAGCCCAGATATGTTGACTGAACTGTTGGACTAACTGCCAGCGTTTTAATCGGTTGATAGGAATGCTACGCAAGTCAGGTTCAAGAGGTGTCATAAGAGGACCACCTACTAAAAAATGACCTGGCGTCAAAGCTTCTAGGTCCGAGGGATCAGAAGAAAGAGGAGTTATAGGCCTAGAGTTCATCATTCCTTCAATACGGGTGATTAAAGTCGAAAACTCTTCCAGTGACAGGGTCTGTTGTCCAATGACTCTTATTAGGTGAAATTTCACACTTTTGACGGCCCTCTCCCAAAGGCCTCCCTGATGAGGTGCATGTGGAGGTAAGAAGTGAAATTTAATATTGAAATTCTCAGCGTAGCATTGTACTGTGGAATCCTTGATTAAATTTTCAAAGTTGCGTCTGAGTTTTTCGGATGCACCTGTGAAATTTGTAGCATTGTCACAGTGAATATCTGAAACGATTCCTCGTCTGGAGACAAATCTGGTAAGAGCGGCTAAATAGGCATCCGCTGTTAGGTCGGTTACTACTTCTATGTGTACCGCCTTAGTAGAGAAGCAAATAAATATACAAATATAAACCTTGATAGGTTGAACTCGTCTTAGTAGATGTTGCTTCACAAAGAAGTGTCCTGCATAATCTACACCAGATATGGAAAATGGCCTTGAAGGTGTAACTCGATTCATAGGTAATTCCCCCATGAGTGGAGAAGAATGAGGAGGTTTACATCTGAAACATTTTATGCATTTAAAGATCCTAGATCTTATTAAGCTTCTAGCACTGAGAATCCAGTACTTGTTTGCCAGCATAGCCTGAGTTAGAGTTGGACCAGAGTGCAAATATAAGACATGATGGTGGTCAATCAAAATATCAACTAACCTATGACCTTTAGGTAGCAAGACGGGGTGTTTGTGATCTTCAGAGATATCAGCTTTGTTTATTCTTCCCCCTACTCGAATGAGGCCATCTTTATCCAGATAAGGAGCTAGGCGTCTAATGCGTACAGAGCAAGGTTTATTGGATTTCAAACATGAGATTTCTTCAGAAAAATATTTTCGTTGAACCAATTTACAAATCAGGTTATGAGCCTCTTTTATCTCCTGAGAAGTTAAATTCCCAATTTGTTTAACTTTATTTCTGGTGTTATGAATGAAGCGCAGCAGGTATGCGGAAACATGAAGTAGTGTTGTCCAAGATGAGAAGCGAGTGAGGAGAGAAAATGGTTCATCCGGAACAGCAGAGAGAGTGTTAACTGTGAGAATCTTAGTTTCAGGGATAGACTCTTCAGGTAAAGATTTACAGACAGACTTTGGCCAATTTTCTTCAGAGTTACACAACCAGACAGGTCCATTCCACCAAAGTGTGTGGTTAATCAAATCTTGTGGGGCGGTACCCCTTGACCCAACATCCGCTGGATTTTCTAGTGATGAAATATGTTGCCAAAATGAAGGTGGGATGTTTTCCTGTATTTCTGCAACTCGATTTGACACATAAACCTTGAGTCGATAAGAGGGCATGCCAATCCATGAAAGCACGATTGTGGAATCGCACCAAGCTGTGTATGAACTAATCTTGCAGTGAGGTGAGAGAAGTTGTATACAGTAATTTAGGAGCTTAGACATCAGGTGTGCTCCGCAGAGCTCCAAGCGAGGTATGGAAATACGCTTCAGAGGTGCGACTCTTGACTTCGCTATCAGAAGATAAGTCGATATAATTCCTTGTGAATTTACAACTCTCAGGTAAACACAACTACAATATCCTGCTTCACTTGCATCAGAAAAAGCATGTAGCTGAATATCTTTAGCTGAAGAAAGTCCCACGTAGCGAGGTATCTTGAGCATTTCAATATATGGAAGTTCATTGGCGAACTTGTTCCAAACTGATATAACGCTGTCGTCTAGGGGTTCATCCCAATCGAGACCAAGTGTCCATAAGTATTGCATGAAGGATTTGGACCAGAAGGTTACAGGAGTTAACCATCCTGACGGGTCATAGATCTGTGATATCACACTTAAAACAATTCTTTTTGTAGGAGTTTCCTTAATATTTTGAGTTCCTACAGAATAAGAAAAAACATCTTCATTAGGAATCCATTTAAGTCCTAAAACACTATGAACTGGTTGTTCGGGAGCTCGAAAACCAATAGGTTTTTCTTTGTGATCTTCAGGGATCGACTGTAAGAGTAATGGATTATTCGAAGACCATTTTCTTAACTCGAAACCTCCTTTTTTGAGTAACTGAACCACATCATTTTTCAACAAAAGAGCGTTTTCTACGCAATTACTACCCAATAGGGCGTCATCGACATAAATCTGATCCTTTAGAGCAGTTGCGGCTAGAGGATGATTTTTTCCTTCATCAATAATGAGTTGTTGAATGACACGATTTGCCAAGTAGGGCGATGATGTGAGCCCATAAGTGACAGTCGCTAGCTGATAGATTTGAAGAGGCATTTTATCATTCTCTCTCCAGAAAATAAGTTGAAATATCTGATCAGATTCCTTTACAAGGACTTGTCGAAACATCTGCTTGATGTCGCATGAAAAAACAACCGCATGTCGGCGAAAGTTGAGAATGATGTCACATATGTTGTTGTGGAGTTTTGGTCCTTGATGAAGAATACTGTTGAGAGACAGAGATGTTGATGTAGGTGCTGATGCGTTGAATACTACCCTTAATTTTCCATCTTTAAAAATTCCATGATGTGGAAGGTAGTAATGAGGATTATTTTTAAGACGTGGTGACTGACAGAGTGTCATATGTCCCGAAGACAAGTAATCTCTCATAAAATCAACATAAGTTTCCTTGAAATCAGGATTAGAACGAAATTTATTCTCCAGAGACCAGAATAGGGATTTTGCCATTTTGCTCGAGTTGCCTAATGTTGACGGATCGTCTGAGAAAGGCAAAGAGACAATATATCTTCCTTCAGGAGTGCGAGAGTGCGTAGATACAAAATGTTTTTCACATTTTTCTTCGGCTAAGGATTGCTTGCTTGTAAGAGGGGGTTCCTCTACAGCCCAAAACTGTTGGATAGAGGTGTGAAGATCCAAACTATTGGTGGTTAAGAGTGTGACTAATCCATGAAATGAATTTTTGCAAGTTGAGGCAACAGGGGTCGATCCTAAGAGCGCATATCCAAAAATGGTGTCAATTGCTACAGGCATATTCTCACCAAGTGACAAAAACTGGCCTTTCACAGAGGAGGCAAAAAGGTCAGCTCCAATTAGAACATCAATAGGAGCGGGTTTATCAAAAGTAGGATCGGCTAACATTAAATGTTGCATCTGTGAGCGAACTTCAGGAGTGATCTTAGCTCGAGGTAAATCTGGAGTGATATTATCCAAAATGAAGACAGGGTGAGAGCTTGCCAATACATATCCACTAAGGGACTGGAGAGTGACATGAGTTAACCCTTTTGTTTTCACCTGAGCAGACGAGATGCCATTAATAAGCGTTTTATTAGCATGAGAGCGCTTAATCCCTAAAGACTGAGCACATCTTTGAGTAATGAAGGTAGACTGAGCAGCAGAGTCTAAAACTCCCCTACAAACTAGGGTCTTACCTTCGCTTGATTTTACCACAATTAAAGCAGTGGCAAGAAGAACTGTGTTCTCTGTATTTGTCAAACCAACAAAACCAGATTCATTTTTATTTGAGTCAGAACTTGGAGCTCGTTTGTCTGTGTTACCTTTAGACACATTAGGAGAGGGATTATTTTCAGAATCCATAAAATGCAAAAAAGAGTGATGTTTTCTTTTACACGTAGAACATGTACGCCATGAATTGCATTCCTTTACCTTATGCTTATCGCCAAGACAGTTGGTGCACAAATTTTTGCCTTTAACAAAATTATACATTTCTTGTGAAGTCAATTTAAGAAAACCTTTGCATTGATAGATTTTGTGATCTGCACCTGCGCAAAATGTACAAACAGTGCGAGGAGTTGCAATAAGCGCCGATTTATTTGAGCGCTGAGGGGGTTTTACTTGAGTGTGGTGGTCTAAGGTACCCTTAAGAGATGATCCCACATTAGTAAGATTAGCTGCTTCAAGATTTACACAGTGAGACTCAATGTACTTGGTTAACTCATCTAACTTAGGAGTTACAGAGTTATCACTTCGACTCTGTTCAAAATGATGGCGAAAATCAGAATCAAATTTTCTTAACAAGTGAGAGGTCAAAATTAAATTTTCCTGAGAAATTTCTTCATCTAGAGCTTTAAGTGCTTCAATGTTTTCATTTAAAACAGACAAAAACCTTCTAAGTTGCTTCACTGAGGGATTGTGAAGAACTGGTAAGTCTAACACATTGTTGACATGAAGAGAGATTAGTAATCTTGTATTCTGATACCTTTTAAGTAGAGATTCCCATGCAATAAAATAATTAGCATTAGTCATAGGGATGTTTTTAACAACTGAAAGTGCCTCTCCCTCAAGACAGCTTAACAAATAACTCATTTTTTCAACACCAGAAATACTATCATTTTTATGAATAGTATTTTCAAACAAATTTTTTAACGCCATCCACTTTTCATGTTGACCTGAGAAGGTACCAAGTTGAAGTTTAGGAAGCTGTACACTAACCTTAGTTGTAGCTACTTGGCTGATAGCTGCATTGGAATCATCCAGGTTTGGCTGGCTCGACTGGTTAGAGCTTGGGGAAGGTATCAAGTTCACACACAAAGAGTGAATAGACACATAGAGATCACTTATTTCATCTTGTAATGTTGAAATTGTAGTGATATTTTCACTTTCATCTAATTCCTCAGGTAAAGGCACAGTGCCGAACAACTTATTCACTAATTTGTCAAAATCATTATTTTTGGCTGTAGCGGTGGAATCCAAAAGAGTGAGCTTTGTTATAAGTTGAGGAGTGATAGGTTCCTTTTCGATAGCAAGCACTTTTGCTTCAATTGACTTAAGCCTGGCTAGCACAAGCTCAGATTGCTTCACAAAAGTTGAGAACCTCATTTTGAATAAGTCTTAAATTCAATAAAATTCCAAAATAAAAATAAATGCAGATTAAAATAAGTTTATAATGAGCAAAACTTATTTAAAGACAGCCAGGATTCATTGTATTAAATATTAATATTAGTCAACTTGAAATCAGAGAGAAATATTCAGCCATAGTATAGGCCTATAAAAAGTTTAAGTCCCAGAAAATATCTACCTGCAATTATTTCCAGATAATAAATTTGAAATTCAATAAAACATGTTATTTCAAACACAAACTGTAATTAAATGTTCAATCCGTATTAATAAACATTCTTCTGTCACTTTAATTTAAAAGTGTAAGCAAACAATTGAGGTTATGAAAACATAAACAAAGTCTTGCATAATGACATTTAAGTTTTCATTCTATCCATCAGCAGCGCTAGTGTTGATCAGCTGTGAAGTTGGTATGACTTCCATGATTTTCTGAATATTCAGCAACAAGAGAGAAACTTGTTTCACATTACAGGGGGGAGAGAGGGGGGCAGACAGGATGCAGCCCGATAATGCACAATAGAGAATAGACAAACTATGCATGAAAATACAGGAGTTGTAGACAGTACAGTCTGAGAACAAAATTTTCTGTCTGGGACAACAAAACTTTATGTGTTATTTCACAAATTACTGCAACAATTTAATAAATTGATAATAATGTGATCAAAAATATTTAATCCTCTTGTTAATGATACTTAATGTTGATGACAGATTTATTCAATTAATTTATTCAGTTCAAATAAATACAAAACTTAATAGTCACAGTAGATTATTTTCCATAGGCTGGGAAACTTCCGGCTCGAAGGACCATGTTATATATGGTATTAAGAGGTAAAATTGTGAGAAATACCTTTAGATCCTAAAACTGAAGATCCATTAGGGTTTTGGTAGAACAGGAACAAGATGAGCAGAGAAGCGATGGCTCTGGCCAGAGTGACGAGAATCGAAGGACCACAGATGAAAGATGATGTTGAGAAATTACTATTGTTGTGTAGTATGTAATTCTTCACTGATTTAAATTAAAACTCTTCTTCATTAATAAAAAGAAAGCAATTCACTACTCATGAATATTCTGGACTGTACACGAAAATTTACAACACATCTACTTTAAATAAAAATATCTTCTTGGATCCTAGCTTGACACTTGGTACTATAAATTTGGAATCCATATTTAAATGAGAAATGATGAAATAATGCACTTGGAGCGGTAAGAGAGAAAGAGAGATTAAAATATTTAATATGAACTAAACCAAAAGGTAAGCACTGTGTACTGTGAGAGAGGTGAGTCTAAACTGAAACTGACTAGTACGAAGTGCTGTAGTGAACTTTGGACAGTGATGTCATCATATCAGCTGTTGTATCCTTTCAATAACTGAACTAAAAACTTGACTTGAATGTTAATACTACTTGATTAATTGTTTATATTTGACTGTATATAGTTCATATGTTATTAAATAAATATTTTATTAAATGTCCTTAGTTGAATTACTAAATATTTAACAAAATCTAAAATTGACTGACGGATGCCGGTAGAGCCACTGACGGAACTGCAACGGATGAGTGTAAATAGTGCAATATTCTTCAATGGATTTACTAGCCTATTGCACTATTTACACTCATCCGTTGCAGTTCCGTCAGTGGCTCTGCTAACATCCGTCAGTCAATTTCAGATTTCTTTCCATCGATATTTTTAGATTGGTCGGACGCCTGATGGACCTGTTTGAGGTTATAAAATAGCGTTATTGTTATTTAAATGGTTGTGTTTATATTTAGAGTACTGTTTGTAACAATCAACAAGATGGACAGTGAAAATTTGATAGAATATAGGTTTATAATTTAAAAAATTTGACTGTAAATTACTGTATTAGAGGCGGAAGACTGACTGAAACCAACTGACGGATAGTTGAATGAGAAATTGCGGATGCAACTGAGACTGAACTGTAACGAAACTGTGACTGAACTGATATGTGTGAATCGACCTTTAAAAAGCCAGAGGAAAAAGTGCTTGAAATTAACCAAATAATGAGAAGAAACCAAATATTTTAAGTTAAACATACTACCTATAAGTTAGTAAGTTTAGGCTATCATACAATATTAGAATTAACTAATAGGCCTAAGCCTAAGTTGAACTACAGAGAAGTAAGATACAGAGGATACAAGCTTATGGGACAACCGTGCGCTTTTAGCTCTGATATGGTGGAGCATAAAAATACTTGTAGCCTACCAAGCAAGGAAAAGCTTGAACGTAGATGGTCATATAGCATTTTTTTACAACAATTATAGCACACAGGGTCTTCCTAAAGTGATGGGCACTGTAGTATGTGATGTCGAGAAGGGAAAGGATCACAGAAGGCGACAGTGAATAGAATTGCTGTTGACACCAGCAACTAACTGGTGCTAGGTACAACTTAAGTGTACCCTTGAATGTATCCTGTGTACCTCAAGTTACTTCTCAATAGTGACAATAATAATGACAACCGCGGTGCGAACCATGCACTTTCAACAGGCTTATTATTATAAGTTAAGTATAAACATATATTTTTATTTTCAATTTTTGTTATCCTAAAATATCCTTTTGATTGTTTTAAATCAATGTATGTAAGGAGATTTACTTACCAAGATATTCTACCACACATACTTGATTACAAGCTTTAGCCTAGTCTAGTCTACCAAACAAGATCACTTCACTTTACACTTAAGACATAATAAAATAGCCTAATGGTAAATTACGTAAATGGAAGATTTCAAATAGATATTGAAACATTCAATTTTAAAATCTACAAGAAAATATTGATTACGAAATTGTTGTTGGTAAAAATCTATAATTTTATACTTTATGAAGAGTTTTCAAACTTCCTCCCTCCTCAGTCCTCCCTTAAAAAAAAGGAGGGGAGGACCGGAGGAGTGAGTTTGAGTTGGGTTGGACTTGGGTTGGGGTCAAGGCTATTAAAAAGAAAAAGAGGTTGCCTCAGTCGCGCGTATGACGTCACCCGCCGACCCGGATCTGTTTACAAATAAATAAATCAAAAACAAACAACAATAACAAAGTACTTGACAGGTGACAGCTGTGTGAATTAAAAGCAGCACCGTCCGGGTCGGCGGGTGACGTCATACGCGCGACTGAGGCAACCTCTTTTTCTTTTTAATAGCCTTGGGTTGGGGTGGGATGGGAGTGGAGTGGAGTTTAGCCTTAGCATAGATTAAACAAACATGCTCCTTGAGGAGTACTGTATGTTTTATCACAGACAAGGGAAACAAAAGTCCTTGTATTTCCTTAGTCAATGGTTTTATCTATGGTGATACGTTTTTCTAATGTTCAACCAGAGAGTAGTGACTCCAGTCATGGGCGTACCCAGAGAGGGGCAGGGGGGGCAGCTGCCCCCCCTAGAAGCCAGGATAAGGTATAACAAATTTAGATCCAAGAAAAATTGTATTAGTACGAGAAAAGATGAGTAAGATAGACAGATTTTTTATGACATTTTTTGGACACATGTTATCAATTTTTCATTATTTTCTGAGTTATTTCTTCAATAAAATAAAAATTCCTACATTAGTAATAAACAGACAAATTATACAAATATGTACAAACTAAGAACTTTGTGTAGTATAATGAATTAATATAAACCTATTTTGTGTGACATTATTTTGTTTGCCTTCAATAATAATGTTACGAACAAAATTGCTCTACGGTAAGTTATAAATGGACGTGAAAAGTTAGCATTGACACAAAAATACAGTTAAATTTTTATTGTACAGCGAAGCAACTTGACCTGACCCCATTGACGGACATAAAGCCACTTCATAAACTAAGACAAACACTTCATAAGACTAACACTGGATTATCGAGCTAAGTTTGTTATATTAATGTCTCAAAATAGCGTAAAATACGCTCATTTCAGCATATTAATTTTAAAATTTTCCCGGACGAGGACCCCCGGACCCCCCCTCCATGCTGGGGGTATTCCATACCCCCCCAGGCCCCCCGGTGTGCCGCCCCTGTTTCAAGTACGCTCTTTTCCGTTGCCCCCCCTATTTTTGATCCTGGATACGCCACGCCCTTGACTCCAGTTCCATGGTTATAATCTATAAAGGCGGCCGTGATTTATCCCAATGGTTGCGGTTGGGTCTATCGTGATCTATCGGTCTCGAACCACACGGCAAAGAACGTGTGGCACGTGGCGTGGGGGACTCAAGAACCTGTCTTGAGGTATTTAATTTTATTTATAATGTCAACCTTCAGTTGGATAGCATCATTCGTGGTTGCCTGATAACGTATACCTTTTTTCTGTGAAAATTCTCGTTACAGCCCTCTTAAAGTACTACAACTTTTGTTTAAATAAAATGGAATAGGTACTAAAATTATTATACATTTATAAAGCTCACATAATTGAGGTACAGATCAAACATTTGTTGTCTTGGCTTTTGATATATCCTTCACCTATATCATTATAATGTTTATTTATTTACAAACGGTGATACACAAAAAAAGCTTGTTGGCAGCAGAAAAAATGCCCAATCTCACAGTTTTAATTGATTCTTACACATTTACCTAACATATTATAAAGTTATTATTATAATCAACGTCTCAACAAAATTTTAAAGATAAAATTATAAAGTTTTCTCCGAGTCTTGCTGGACAAACATATGATTTTGACACATTGTCACATAGTGTCATGTTGGCAAGGTACAAAATAAAACAACCGAGAACAAGAGAAGGAAAATGCCGATTTGTCTGTCGTTTCTGAGGTGTGAAGGTTGGCGACTAACTTAAAACTTCTATTTAAACTAAATCAAGTTCAAAGAATTGTTTTAATATAACTTGTTGTAAATGAAAATGCTGTTATAGTGTGTTACGGTTCCTATTTTATATAAATTTGTTAATATTTGAAAGTGTGAATTCAACCAAGTCTAGCTCTTTCAATCATTTTTATATTAAGTTGTGTTGTTTCTTTATCATGGCACCAAAGAAAAATCTAATGGAAAATTTTGATGATGGAATCTTAGACCTAAGTCTGTCTGGTATCCAGGAAGTTCCTGTGCGTGATATTGTAAGTATGACTCTTCATTCTCCTAGTCTACTTTTTCTACCTAGCCCTAGCCTATTGGCTAAAAATTACATCATATCCCAATGTAGACAAACTAAATAATTGCCAGAAAGGCCATGCGTACAACAAAGCTTAAGGGCAACCAACTGTAAAAAAAATACTCTTCTTCATCTCTCAGAAAAAACTTAGAATTCTGAGTTTTAAGTCAGAACGCGGACAGTACCTCTGAGATATTTAAAAGTAAGAATATTTTAACTAGTGGGCGTTCCCCTCTGGGATTAAAGTCAGAATTTAACCATTAGGTTTTTCTCTACGACAATGGGTGCCAACTCGACAAGAGATCACCAATCACTAATATTTTCCTTACCGTACTGAAAATAAAATAATGATTTATTAAAGCTTATTATAGATTGAACAATTCCGATTCTCAGTAGCCTATTGTATTACATACTAGACGGTAAACATAAAACTGTATTAAAGTTAAAGATACAACGATTCCGATTCTCGGTAGTCTATTGTATTAAGTGAAGTTTTATTAGATGTATTCATTTTGATTCCGCCCGTTCAGCCGAACAGCTACGAGCATGATTTACTAGTTCACCCAAACGATTTTGCAGCTGTCTGCCCATTGGCAATAAAAGTATAAACAAATAGGCCCTACAAACATTGCAGACTCCTTAAGGTTGGTTGGTTGGTGCTCAATCAGTCTATGTATGTGGTTGGTTGAAATAGAGTTAAACAATTGTGTTTCTATATGGAAAATTTACATTAAAAGAATGGCCAAAAATTTAGTTTTCTAGCAAAAAAAAATCTAATTTTCTTTGGGGGAAGGCGTTCCTCCCCGGGGGCCGTACCCCCTACAATCAGGAGGGTATTCCACACCCCGGTCTACCAGGGGCCTCGGCTGCAACTCCCCTGGCTGACACCCCCCAAGATCTTGCCCCACCAATAAGAGTTATAAGCCGGCGCTTATGTCTACGACGCTTCTCAGAAATGAACGCTCAATAGTTATATTCTGACTAGTTATAACTTTGTTACTCTCAGAGTGGAACGCCCACAAGTTCAATTCTGACTTTAATCTCAGTATTCTAAGTTTTCTCTCAGAGTCAAAGAAAAATATTTTTCTTTACCGTTGGTGGCCCTTTAGCGCTGTGTCGTACATGTGGCCCTAACTTTGGATGAAAAATTAATGGGATGGATTAAAAAAAAATTGGATGAATGGATTGGTTCTTTGAACAGTTAAAACTTGAATAGACTACAAACCCCATTATCAATGTCTGGCCATAGCATTTTTGTGTCTTACACTGTCTTATCACCATTGTTTGTATGTGTGCACATGCTAACTGTAACTGCAGAATAATACTTTTTAGTCTGTAAAGTCCATTATGCATTGTATTGTAAAATTACAAATTATTACAAATACAAAGCTATGACAAACTGTAATGCTAATATTTTTTTTTATATTTCAGGCAGCAATACCAAAGGTTTCCAGCTTGGATCTTTCATGCAACATAATAGTATCCCTACCTGTAAGTATGACTTAAGCTAAGATTTTACGAGGGGACCGATGCGCAAATTGCATAATTTGATAAGGCCCAAGATTTTTTTCCAAGGCAAAATGAATCCAATGCAATACCCATTTACCTTTATGCTACAATAAATTTATTGATTTTAGATCTAAACTATAAATAGTTATTTACCTACCACAATCAGGTCAGCAGAGCTGTCAAAATAGTAGCCTAAAAATACATTTAATAGAGGGCAAAGCACTAAAGGAAATAACCTTTTGATTAACATTCGCAGGTGCGCTAGATAAATTTTAGCCTAAGCTTTAAAATGACACTTCAAACTTGTGTCAGTAATTTCTAACCCTTGCTACATGTAATATTAAGTCAAATTAAAAAAATAGTACTTTGGTAAAAAAAAAAAAACTAAGTCATAATATACTATTCTTTCAACGACTTTGTACTGAAAACCCATTGCAGCCAATTCAATAAAATATTCTAATTTACTTAGGGCCTAATTTAAAAACCAAAACAAAACATTGTAAGAAACACTGTTTTGCCACCATTTTTGTCATTGATGTGAACAAGATGAATTAATATCCTTTGGTTTTATTTATTTCCAGAAATCATTCGCTAGCTCTCTGACACAGTTGGTCAAGTTGGACCTCAGCCAAAACCAGTTGACGGCACTTCCAGACAATTTTGGATTGTTAGTCAACCTAAAACACTTGGACTTGGATAATAACAAGTTGGAGTCACTTCCGCTCAGCTTCGGTAATCTGAAGTCGCTGCGGTGGCTGGACTTGAAGCACAACCCACTGATGCCGAAGCTGGCGCAGATAGCTGGTCAGTGCCTGGACGCGCAGCAGTGTCATGCGGCCGCGCGCAATGTAGTGGCAGCGCTGCGCAACACACAGGAGCAAGTCAACACTGAGATCACCCGCAGAAAGGAACAGCAGAAGAAAAAAGGTTTGTAGGCCTACACAATTTAAATCTTATTCAAAAGTTATAATAGCCTAACTTAATTTATAGAATGATAATCTTTAGTTCATGGTTTTCAATAGAATAAAGAACCCCTCACATCTGACCATCTTGGGCCTTGGGGCGAGGGGGGCTAGGCCAAATAAACCAACAAACTGTGAAAAGGTTGTGAAACCCCAACTATAGGCTGTTCACAAAATTTAGGCGGTTTAGGGTGAAGCGATTCCATCCCCTCTACCTCACACTAACTTAAAAAGAACGGCCAACAGCTGATCATCTGATCTACATCAAGCTAAAAAGTGGTGGGGGAACGAAGTGAACCTTCCCTTTTAAACCGCCTAAATTTTGTGAACGAACTTGAACTTAAATGATAACATTTTATTTCAGGTTATTTGCAAAGAAGAAATCATGAGTTGAAGCTACTTGAAGTACACTTGAAGCTATCGACTGAAGCAAAGTAATAGCGTTAAATTATATTGACTGTACTAAATTTTTAAAAGAATGATGGACTAGATGCCTTACATTTTCACCATTCCATGATTAATGAGTAAAAAGTCTGTTTGTTTCCCAGACTTCCATTCAAGTAGTAAAAACATGATCGTAAATTGGCTAGAATCATTGATGGGCCTTATTTCAGAAAAGTATAGGACTATACTTTGCATTCTCACTCAAATAATTCATATTTTCATAAGTGATTAAGTTTTCAAATAAGTATAAAATGCTTATAAATGCTGTAGTATAAAATATACATTTTTGGTTTTTGTCTTGGCAGCAACAATAAACTTTTGTAATAATAGTCAAAAATAAAATTCAAATTTGAGATTTAAGCCTATTTGCATCTACAGAAAGCTTACTATTTGTGAATTTTTACTTGGTTGGAATAGATCTTATATTCATTCAACGAGGGAGAATTCCTTAACCCTCCGAGTGTCCATAGTTTAGGCCTTAATGTCCGCCTATTTTTGGCGCATTTGCAAGGTTTTATTAAAACCGATCTGAGAAGCTTAAAACAATGTTAATTCTACTGTTCTATATACCATTTTGTTTGGAAAATCATGGGCTTCAATATTATACATAAAACATAAGGAACATTTGTTTCAAAAAAATGTTTTAGGTAAAAAAAAAATATTTTGGAAAATTTAAATTTTCAAAAAAAAAATAAGTTTGCGCTCAATGAAATTGTATAAATTATAGGCCTATAAATATTTGAAAATAGCCACTTTGTTCTAAATTTTATGAGGATTACAAATATATAATAATATAAGGAAGTAGATTTGCAAATAAATAAGTTATGGGCAAAAAACAGATTTCAGTACATAGCGTTTAGCTAAGAATGCATAGCCTAACCATAGCTAGGAATCTGGCTGATAATTTACATCAATATCACTACCTACTTCTTCAGGATCATCAACCAGCCCTTCAAAATCACTTAAATCTTCTTATAATGCACCACGTATATCACTACTTTTGATTTTTAACACTAAAACAATGATAAACGTAATAAAACACATCAGTCATCGGTCCGAGGGTAACCTAGCTATTTACAAATACGCACGTCAGCTGTCTGCTACAATTACGATCGGCTCGGAGAACATACAGCGCTGAGACAGACCTCTGGAGAAAGCTTAGAATATAACGAAAAGAACGATACCTAACTCGATCCAGTTCAATCCGATTCAGTCAGTCATAGAGCCTTCGCCGTAAACGATGTTCGCGCGTCGAAAAATCGACGCGTGACACTACACAAAGTGTGTCGCGCGTCGATTTTTCGACGAGTGACGCTCGGAGGGTTAACAGATAATTTAAATTCCAAGGGTGCTTTGTTGACACGTCAAAGGTGTAGATGACGAATTTATAATAGCCTTGTTAGAAAATTTAAATAAACATCTTTATCAGTGAGTACATTTTGCATCTGTTTTACAAATGAGTTGTATTTAAAATATTAAATTCTGATTTATTTAAATTGGTTTAGTGGAAGAAGAAACCCATGTAGAAGACAATATGAAGAACCAAAACAAAGAAAACCACCAGTCGAAGAAAAAGAAGAAGAAAGGAGGCCAAGCAACGAATAATACTGCTACAAACCACGCTAACGGTCAAACTCATGCTATTAATGATTTGGAAAATCTGTCCAAAGGAGATACAGTAATCTTGCCTAAAGTGCCTACAAATAAGACTGTCAGCAAACCAGGATTCTTCAGGATATGTGAGTATTGTTTTAAAAAAAATAAACCACTTTAAACCTATTGTAATCTATGTGTAAACCTACGTCTATTTGAACCAGTATAATTGGATTATGGGGACAGGGTTTTATGGGCTGGAAGTTGGATTTTCCCATTTTCGACTCTCAAAATACTTGTATTAAGTGTGGCCGTTTAAAATTCCAATGTCATCTTATGGAGGATAAATAAACTGTTGTAGTTTGCTTGTTTGTATGCACATACGGTACAAGGCAAGTTTTTTGAGTAAGTTCCGTTTTTAAATTTCTCCGGTCCGGCGCTGTGATTGGCATTTTGGACATTTGCCCTGTGTATGTGCATCTATTGGCAAGCCTGCACAGGAAATTCGGAAAAAAGTCAGCTGTGTTTACACCCGGTTTCGAGCATTCAAAATGGTGCCGCCAAATGAGACACCGACTGAGAAGTGTGAGCTGTAATTAGATTTTTAACTGCTAAAGGTGTGAAAGCTATTGAAATTCATTGAAAGATTAGTGAAGTATGGCGAGAACATTATGAGTGACGGAATGGTACACAAGTGGGTAAGGGCATTTAAAGATGGCCCCACTAACTTTCATGATGAGCAACGCACTGGGTACTTGGTGACAGTAATGACATGACCAGTACAACAGGCCAATCAAAGGGTTAAGTTAATTCCAAGTGATGTTCGATGAGTTGCTCAATTTTGTGTTTGATTGTTACAATGAATTCGAGTATGTTAGCATGAACATCGGAATGTGTTTGCTAAGGATGTACTCTACAGTAAATTCATATGTACTTTACATGTGACAGACCTTTAGTGAAATAGTTTTTTACAAATATTTTTTTTTTCAAACAATATATAATTAATGATTCCTCAATTCTCGTCATAAACACTAAGGACAAAATTCTTTACCTTTTGTGCGCAGTTAGCATTCCTTAAATGGAGAGAGTGTAGTGTATAAAAAAAAATATAAATACACAGTGTACATTGTTTTATTCTGTAGCAATATTTTTATATCAGCATTACAAGTATAACTTTCTCTTGTTTAACTTGCTGTGTTAGGATCTTATTATCATTTCATTATCAAACCCCCGTCTGTTTCAGTGGGAAGACTACTGAGGACAACAGTTACAGTTTTCCTGTCCTGTGTGCTGCTCGGTGTGTTTCTCGGCTACGTGTTGAAAACTCTGGATGAACAGTTGTACAACTCACTTCGCAAGAAGGTAGTCGAAGTGATTGAAGCGAATTTTTCAAATGAGCAGTTGAGGCAATGGGAGATTGGGCTGATCAAATCTAGAAGAGCGGTGGAAAGTTTATCGAGTCAAGCTGTCGGCATCAGCATCCATTACTTCCACAAGTCGCAACAGCTGGCAGCAGATATCAGCAGTAATGAGACGGTTCAGCAATACCTCGAAGGTATTAAGAGTGGATGGCACATACTGTTGGTCTGGCTGGGCGACACATACACGGACCTGAGTGTAGTGATTCCTCAATACTACGACTCTGTTAAAAAACTTATTTCCGAGTCAACTTCCAAAGCTTCGTGAACAAATGTAACTAGTTCCCAACAGCTAGTTTTCACTGTTAAAGGAGTGATGTAGCTTGTATAATCACTGGGTCCAAAACAACTTTGAAAAAATTAACGGTTTGAATGTAAGTTATGTCGGATGTATGTAGTTGAAATTGTTCTTGTTGATTTTGTGATGAGAACTTGCAATGTTTATTATTTGATCTATTAATATAATTTATTTACTATTGTTGTTTGTTATTTGAACGCCGACACCTGTAAAAACCTTGTTATAAGTCTGAATGAGGCAATTTAAGCCATCATAAACTGAATATTATGAGATTCAGTTGTCTTGGTTTTCTGCACAATCAAATGTCAAATATTTCTTTGTGTGGGCTTAGTGTTAATGAATGTGCCGTGGATTTTGTCAACCATGAAAAATCCTGGACTTAACATAATTTTTACTGTCTAACCTGGAAAATAAAGATCTGCCATTCCAATTCTTGATCCCTAAAAACTTTTTATACCAATATAATCGAGGGAACGTCAATTCTCGATACTTTGATACTTTGAATTGATGATGAAAGTCATGATCATCTACCGCAATCGTGGCGATGAAACGTAATTATCATCTGCTCCCGCAATTGCAGTATGCCCTAACCTTGTGAATTTTCAATCGCCCAAATGATGCACTTTTTCTTTGATGAAATTCCTTTAATACACTCACACTGAGATTCTTATCTGGCGAAAATGCCGAGAATGGAAAATATAATAACATTCCTACTTTTAAATATTCGGTAGGATGTTTACGTTTAATTTTTTTAAATTTACTCTACAATAAACACACAGCCATTATATCTTCATGCAACATACATTATCTTCAGCCACACAGATAATGAACTAACCCAAAAATAATTATGTAAAAGTAAGACGAGTGGTGACATTGGGTTTGGTTCATACAATCAGATTTAAAGAACCAAATTATTCTCTTCTGTGTCGTCAGAACTAGTATTGCAAAACATGGGTAAAGAAAGTATTCTTCATTCGAGTATTTCATTATAAATAGAAAATTTTTAAAACAAAGGGGCAATTATAACACAGGTTTCTAAGAAAAGTCTATTTACTGAGCAATATAACAACATTTTAACATATACAACATTTTAAAATTCTTATAAACATTGGTTTCTTATCTTAAAAATTAGTTTATGACTTCTAAAGCCTAATTGTACATCACAATATATTGTGTCTGTACAAATATGAAATATTTACAATCATACAAACGTACTGTACATAACTGTAGATAACAAGTTAATATTACTGTTTTTGCTATACTTTGGCACATTGGCCAAATCACTTTTTCTTTATCAAATACTATCAGAGCTAATCAGACCAAGAAAGGAGTCAATTTAAATCTTAAAAGTTCACCAACCTGATTGGAATTGATTACTTTCATAGCCTTTTTTGGGTCTAACTATAAACTTTGAAATAAAATGTCGAGTTGTACGATTCAGGGTGTCATCAAAATAATTTCTATGACGTCCTGGTCTTAGGATCAGATTCAAGTATACTATTATTTTTATGTAATAATTAAGACTACATTGTTTTTGTTCTTTTTTAAACCCAAAATACATATTTAGTATAACGCACTAATAGTTTTCCTCAGATATTTTAGCTTAACCAACATAAAAAAATACATTTAATAACACACTTAAATATCCCAACTGCATTTTTTTTACTTAATAATTGCCCATTCAACTTAATTTTCTGTATTTTTCTAGGCTTTGAAAATCATATTTTTAACAAACAAATATGTCGTCTTTTCATTGCACTTTTTTAAGGTGGCCTATTCTGAAATGTATTACACTATGCAAAAATAAAATGTAAACAAATATTTAGGATCTGGGAAAATTAGGTATAAGACTTTACCTTACAGAAATGTACTTTGTTCTATACACAAGGTGGGTGATCAGCTTGATGTCCAAACTTTGTAAGCTAATCGTGTCTACTAATTAGACTTTATTCAGACAGTTAGCTTACTACATATGGTAAGTACACAATTAAATAGGTACATTTTTACATAGTCAATAGTCATGATCCTAAAGGAAGTAATTCTACTTTATATCAATATAATAGCAAACAATTTTTTATATTTTAAAGTAAACTAAGCTACATGGAACTTACTTCAACAATACTATTTGACTCAATTTTTATTTCACCTATCTCGTTTTCTACATTTTGGGTTTACTGATCAGAAAAATAGATTTTACCTAACCCGCCATGTTAAACTTCCCTATCCCAAGCGTGATGTATACAACTTCCTTACTTCTCGAGTGATGTAAAGTTGAAAAAAACTCACTCGGTGATGTAATGAAACCCATTTAAATAACATTGAGTGGATAACTTAAAAAATATACCTCTATGGAGCCAACGACGTTCAACGCTAGAAATCAGCTGTGTGTTTGGATTTTATTGTTATGCTTTGAAGAATTTTCCTAACCTAGCTTTTGTTTGTAAATGAACGTTACTGTTAGAAGATGAGTGAAATTGATAATGAAGCATATTGCTCGTAACCTCCTGAATATTGTCGGGTCAGGTAAAATCTTGTCCGTTACACGTTACGCAAGAGCGTGTTTACATCACTTAGGTAAATTATGCAACTCGCTTCCGCTCGTTGCACAACATTAACGTGATGTAAAAACGCTCTTACTACACTTGTAATGTAAATAGCTATAAATCCACTTGGGATTTGGGCAGGGCCGAAGTGTGACTATAAGATTTTACATGTTTATAATAATGTAATTTTCTCACCTATATCATAAATGACTCAAACATTTCATTCTCATGGCTTGAAATAAAAATACATACGTACTAATCTTAAACTAGCTGTACCTACTGACTATGAACTTTTGGGATTCAGGTAACATTGACTTTCAGAGCCGAGTTCTCAGCTCCAGGGGTTCAGTGTAATGTTGGTGTCATGACGACCGACTCCTCGAGCTTGCGTCCTTCCTCCAACAAACGTGATCGATCTCGTGATCTTCGGGCAGTTGGACAGTGTAAGGCGCCCCCACTCCACGCATGTTCACATCAGTTGTCTGCGTCGCGTTGTAGTTTGGCACTGAGTTGATGCTGAAGGTCCCGTTCATAGGTTCATGAATAGATTTCTCAGGGTGCTTCGAGTAAGTCGGATAGTATCGGGTGCCGAGCGTGTCACTCGGAGCGTGCCTCACGGAATGTGTGTAGTCTCGAGTACCTCGCCGTTTGAGCGTAAAGTCCCTCTCTCCGCTGAGCGTAGACTGCTCCCTCCACACGACCCAGCCGTGTCTTTGGATAGGATCTACTGGACCCCAGTTTCGGGACGG
The DNA here is from genome assembly GCF_028750875.1 of Macrosteles quadrilineatus. NCBI lineage: Eukaryota > Metazoa > Arthropoda > Insecta > Hemiptera > Cicadellidae > Macrosteles > Macrosteles quadrilineatus. Next base: position 76,047,194 of record NW_026542598.1, on the reverse strand, counting down.
TTTTAGGGATGATACAAATTTCTGAAATGAATAAAATTTGTTAAATTTATAAAGTTTAATATAAAAAAACAACAGTTAACTATTTAAAATCCTGGGTAATACGGCAGACAGATTATTGGGTATGGATTTAAGAAATATGTATTTTCCTGAGTTAGCTATACTGCTTTAAAGAGGGGGAAAGCAGTTCAAAACTATGTCATATTCACTAGCATGTAAGTCTTCACTAGGAAGATTTGAAAACAAGAAGCTGAAACAAAACTTCCATGACAAGCCCCTAATAATGGCGAATTAGAGAAAATGGCCATGAGAGAATAGAATCAGAGCCGTCCCTAGGGTTGGTGGCGCCCGGAGCAAACGTGGTCGTGGCGCCCCCTCCCCCCAGCAGTAGTAGTCGCATTCGCATATTTTAATACTATGTTAATACAAATAGCCGCTGCCCGGCGCCCCCTCAGCCACGGCGCCCTGGGCAGCTTGCCCCGGTTGCCCCCCCTTCAGACGGCCCTGAATAGAATATGTTGTATACGGATTCATTCATTCATTCGTGCTAGAAAAAAACTGGTAGTGTCAGTTTCAGTTAACTAAACAGCTACACAATCATGATCTTTTGCTTATACCACCCCCATTTTCCATTCATTTTGTTTAAAAACCCAGTGCGATCATTATATATCTTAATTGATTATATTTTGATATGCATTGACATGAATCGAGCCAAAGAAACATGCTTTTTTCAACTAATATCAATAAATAATATCAAAAAAACTGGGAAATTCACCTGACAAATGTTGTAGTCCACTTGGACTGCAATCTGCCATATTGCCACTATTAGAAAGAACATCCAGGAAGCGCCAAATATTGACCATCCAGTGACATACAACCATTCTGGGTCTATTTTTCCAGGGAATCCTGTGAGAGGCAGGGCAAACAACGACCACACCTGCAACAGCTGAGCAAGACATTTCATCAGGCTAGACTATACTAGTGCACCTGTTGCTCAAATTTTAGCAATTGCAAAGTATTACAGGTGTTATTTCAAAACGAAGAACAGTCATAATTTTTGATGACTTAAAAAGGCAACTCAAAGATTAGATCAATCACTCCACTCCAGTTATCGAAACTGAAAACGAAAGCTCTTTTAAGTATAATGTATTAACTATGAACAGCTGTTTTGGTATGCAATTAATACAAATTATTCGTCTGTTTAAGTAAACAAAATCATTTCTTCATAAGAAATACATTGGGATTTTGATAGCCTGTGGGGCAAAGCCCCAGGACTTTAATTACAGGAATTGGTGAAAAGAGCGTTTACACAAAAAATACTTAATTCTGACACATCGTTTGTGAAAATCTGTCCATTATTAACGGAGGAGTAGTGTTTTGTTGGAATCGCCTTCACGTATTATATATAAGAATGATATGATGATCAATTTTTTTTAAACTAGCCTTACTCATTGATTATGTCCAACCCACAGTAATAGCTAAAACAAGAGTTCAAAATTACTTAGGTGAAGATATTTTGTGTGCAATATTTGTTGCACAAACGAATGGAGATAGGGAGAATTACCTTAAAAAAAGCCATAGGATGGTTATTTTTATTCAATATCTGCTGTGTATCACTTTGAAGTTTATGGTTATTTAAACACTTCACTGTATTTTTTATTATTAAACTTTGTAAGTTTGTAGCATTATCATTGATAGTTGTTTAACAACAGTTAAAAAAGTGCTCACAGTTTTTGAGGTGGAAAAATAATTTCCAATCTACTTTCTGAAGTCATATGTTAGGACGGAACAGTGTTATGTTTGTGATCTTTTATTTGTTTATCTCATTTTCTCAGATAAGCGGGCTGAACTCATCCATCCCTCTTCAAGATAATTTTAACACAATAAGCAAGAAATTATTTTACATAAGAATGAATACTTACTATGATCAATAATGGTGTAATAAACCAAAGGATGTTCCATATGAAATTCAGTTTGTACCCCAACACAAATTCAAAGTCAGTGTACAAATGATGACTCCCGTAAATCCAGACGAAGCCCAGCAGTTCGAGAGCCGTTGTGATGAGTACAATGCGAGTGACGACATAGTGTTCCAGCATGTGAACCAATTCCAACTTGTCCTGAATCAAACAGACACGAAAAATGTTATGTCATTACACCTCATTATCTGTAGGACTGTAGATTGTATTTACCACAATTGTTGAGGTTTTAGTGAATTTCCCATATAGGGAATGAGCTATTCGTTTATCCTTCATCATAATGTGAGTTGACGGTTTCCTTTGCCGCCCTGTTGAGTGAGTGAGTGGTAGCGGGTGGCGGGAATAGGGGCGTTACAAAGCCTGCAGACATTTTTAGTAGCCATGGAGCTGTGGACAGCTGAGCACTCTGCATTTGTAGTGGAAGCGTTTTTTTTTTTAAGTGGCGATTCAGTGGCAGTTCCGTAGATGTTTCAATGTGGGTTAAAGAAGAAAAGTCCCTACTTGACACAGCTCTGTGGCTAATAAAAATGTCTATAAGGCTTTAGAACGCCTCTATTCCAAACACTCTCTATCGCTCACTCAATCGACAGGACGGCAAAGAAACCCGTCAGATCATTTTGTCGCTCCCTGTATTATGGAATTTGTGTAAGTAGAAAATGCACTTGAGTTCCAAAACAAAATTCAGGTGGCTTCTTCAAATTTGTCACGTCCTTTGAGCAGAGTGTTTGGATATTTATTTAGAGAACAGGAGGTTACAATTACAATCATTATCCAGCATTTATAACCATCCCAAATAATCATCCCTAATAATCCCATAATTCCTTGAACAATCAAAAGTTAGTACTTTTTCTTTATCTCCATCAGCTGATCACCATCAAGATGTTAGATAACTTTTTTGCTCTCCCTAGCATGACACGTTTTTATGAGATATTTTATATGAGATATTTTATTATTACCGGCAACAAACAGATGATCCCAGCCAAGAAGCAGATGGCACAGAAGCCAGCTGTGATGACCCACTGCTTCCACCTCTCTTTAGACTCTACGATGACTGTCGTGGTGACGGTGAACACCAGCGCCATCTGTGGAGGGAATAATACAGTATGTTAATAGATGCAGTAAATTGTACACGTTTAGAGAAAATACTCTTACATCGACCTATGTTTCAATAGTTCAGTGTATGTCAAATGTTGAACTTCTTTCACACTCTACTGCTTTAGTAGGTACTGCTACTAGTACTACTCTGTACTTATTTCTTACAGCTTTGGTATCGTGGTTGTACCATCGGGGCAGTGCTTGATGTATAGAAATGCAGGGGCTGGAACTACAACTGAATTTAATCAATTGTTCATTGACATCTCTTCTACCACATTTCCTCTCCTTCTTCCTTATAGGTTGAAAATTGTTAATGAATATTTCTTAACAACTTTTCTCAGTTCAACTACTTTTTAGAAATATTTATTAGATTAGGAAACTAACACTGAGGTAATTCCATCCCTGACAATTTATGTTTATAGACCCTGTAAAGCACCTTTGGACAATTTTACTGAATTCTTAATAATGAAGAGAGAACACCATGATTATAATCAGAATTTTCTGACAGGGTTTTTAAAGTTTTCCTCTAACCACTGGGCATAAAAATTTGCTTAAAAACTCAAACCCAGTCCAGAACATATCCATTAAAGCACCAATAACAAGATATGAGAAAGTAGTCCCAGAATGGTGTTCAATTACTTTTTGCTACAAATGAAGCCCTAAATGTTTGAATCCTAATTTGGAATGTATTCATTTCTACTTAAAAAGACAATGTTGAATATTTTTGTGAACAAAAGTATCAAATGTATATTTAACATTCTTAAATAAATCACTTACCATGCTAGAGAGACCAGCGAAAAGCACTGCCAAGAACGCAATGATCGCCCACAACTGTACGTCGTACGTGAAGCTTCTTGAGATGACGTCGTACATGAACGTGAGGACAAACAACTCTGGAACTCTGGGAGACGCAACAGTGATGCCTTGATCTTCTAACCTGGACATCCACATGAACACGAGGCAGGTGAACCCCACTCCCACGGCCAGGTTACATGCCATGTACACCAGGGTTATCCTATACAAGAACAAACAACAATCAGAAAGTGCATGTAACAGTTATCCTGTACATGAACAAGCTACAAGCAGGTATCATGTCATGAACACAATAATAGTTATCCTGTAAAGCTACAGTAAGTGCACGCTTAGCTTAAAAGATCAACATAAACGCAATAATTAAGAGTTATTCTGTGAAAACTACTATAAGAGGTTTCATGTTATGCACACCAGGATTATTATGTACAAAGACAAATTCTAGTGGTGTACGATGGATTCAAAATTGCCTATGGTAATGGAAGTAGTTCAAAAAAATTTTTGACTGAGAACTTTAAAAGTAATACAGGGAAGTGTGGTAAATTGCTTTGTTTCAAATTTACGAGGGAGAGTGGTTGTGGTTTGGTAACATGTGAAGTTTTTATGTATGCTATGTTCTGTTACCATAATTTCTATTATCACACAAAACACAAACGAGAATAGTTCGTTTTGTGATAACGTGTATATTTTTTTAATCCCTCACTTTGTTTACAGCTGTGCAGCCTGCTTTTTCTTTGCAATTCACGTTGGATGGCAATCAATTAACAAATTGCACTCTGAACAGCAAGAAATATATTATCAACAAAAAGGGTCTAAAACTATAAATAAAACCACAACACCGCCGTCAAATCACAGATATTAATGTATTGATAGGGCAGTAATATTTCAATTGCATTATCTTAATAAATAGCTGGAATACAATTATCTTACCAAAATGCATTACTTTTGGCATATATTCTTCCAGAGGCGGTCGTTATATTTCCAAAGCCAAGGTGTGTTGATAGAAACAGCTGAACTGCAGCATAGTACCAAGTCTGTAAAAAGAACATTAAGATAGACAACATTAACAGAACATTAACATTGAGATTTTAGATTCATTTTCCAAGAACCGTTGCAACCATATCACTGTAAAATATTACCTAATCACTATGTTTCTGTCAATAATAATGGTTACATACCTTACGTCGTCAATCCTAAAATAAGTCTATGGCGACTAGTTTCGAAACATCAAGGTTTCATTGTCGAGCCTCTTGCCTTTTAAAAACATTGTGACATCTTGTCGTCGTCATTATACACAGTACATTTAACATAAACACACGAACACGGACACATACTATTTACAAAAGTGAGTGCGCGGCCGGCCATAAGTACCGCGGTGACGGACACGATGCAACTCAACACTCGGAGCTGCATCGCACTCGGAGCACTCGGAGTTGCATCGTGTCCGTCACCGCGGTACTTATGGCCGGCCGCGCACTCACTTTTGTAAATAGTATGTGTCCGTGTTCGTGTGTTTATGTTAAATGTACTGTGTATAATGACGACGACAAGATGTCACAATGTTTTTAAAAGGCAAGAGGCTCGACAATGAAACCTTGATGTTTCGAAACTAGTCGCCATAGACTTATTTTAGGATTGACGACGTAAGGTATGTAACCATTATTATTGTCAATAATCAATCCTGGAGGCAATGATGAATAAGTTTCTGTCAACATTGATAAAGTTACATCTAACCGATTTATTGTGATTTCAAACTAATCACTATAATTTTATTGTCGTTGTTTTACCTAAACATTTAACAACAACAATATACAGCTTTCATTCTTCATTATTCATTGGACTTTAAAGTTTCATAACACGGTTAACAAAGAATAATTACTCACTTCAAAGTTCAACAGTGTATTTATATCAATGTTGAGAAGTTTGTCCAATCCTTTGATGTTGAAGCCCAGCTGTTCAGTGAACAGAGCGACTAGTGCTGCCACCGCTGCAGTCAACAGCAAGAAGGCGCTGACTCGATACGATCGTCCATCTCGACAGAGGCTAAATAACAAAAATAACATGGAAATGCAGGTAAAACTGGTGTTAAGGAAGTTTTAGTTTCACAACTGATTTTGGTTATTTTTAATGGTTAGGAACGAGTTAAATGAATGTACCTACTTAAAATTCTACTCCAGTCTTTGAACAAAAAATTAATAATTTGATTGAGAAGTCTTCATCTCAGAGTTAGCAGCTTGGGCTGCTACGCCAGACATGACGGTTTGAGAAAATCTGTTGATTCAGCTTGTCATTTCAGACACCCACTGGCTTGTCAATGCTACCATAGCAAAGCTGAATATTAATGTAGCCACAGAGAAGTAAGGTACAGAGGAAACACTCAATGGTACACTTAAGTGGTGTCTAGCACTAGTTGCTGGTGTCTAGGACAAAGTCCAACACCACCCTTCTCACCCTCATGAACTACAACGCTCTCAGTGGAGGAAGACCCTTCGCCCTGTGCAGTAGGAATATTTGCACAGTGTTCACCGCTCAGACTCTTCCTTATGCTCATCAGAAGTATATTTCCAATACAATAGAGCTAAAGTGTTTGATCGCCCCATAAAGTTTCCTCTGCACCTTACTTCTCTGTGATGCAGCATGAGGGTAGGATGAGTGGATGGTAAATGTAGCTTTGTAACTGTCTACAGTCAATGTTTTTAGATAAAAGTCACATGGTTGGGTTCAGCTCCAAGCCATCAACAATTCTCTCCCTTTTCCAGGATGGAACTGGTACTCTTGTCATTATCAGATGAGCACTACAAAATAATACAGCTTCTCTTGCAGCTTATTAATTTTACCCTGACCAAATTTTATTTCATTTACAATAATAGTCAGTGCTGTTATTTCTACTACAGTATTATCCCCATGGTGTTATACAGCATCAGGCGAGAGAAGTCTTTTAAAACTAATACTACAATATAATAATAGGAAACTAAATAGTTCCTTGAAATTGAAATTTTATGATAAATAGGCTCTTGTACTTACCACAACATTACCAGTACCCAGATGATAAATAGCAGAGCAATGTTAACACCAAACCATGTCGGATCTTGGTCAGGTTGTGAGAGTAATGTATGCCTACAACACAAAGATAGTGAATCAGATAGAGATAAATTGCTAATCAAATAATTTAAAAAAATCCAGCATCATTTTCATTAATTTATAGGCATACCAGCTGCATTATTTACAAATATTGACACCTCCTCTTTTCTCCAAATGTATATAGTATGTTTTATCACTAGGGTGTAAAGTGATTCTTTTCTACACAAGCTCAAGTTAAAGTAAAAATGAGTGAGGGTTGAAATTACACTTCTGGCGGGTGATGAACAATATGTTTTTCCTACAGTTACCTAACAATGTACATGTTCTCTCACTGATTTGAGAAAGCAAAGTGGCCAATTCGCTCATCAGTGAGACAATGTTAACATTGTCTCACTCTAATTACTTTGTCTCACTCCAGATTTGCAACGTGAAGGCACGAAATAGTGAGCGCGTAACATGCAGGCAACGTCGTATGCGCGCGAAATACGTTGGCAGCACTGGCTGTAAATCAGCTGGTCAGCTGTTGTACTGTTGTATTTGTCACTTCACATTAAATGTTATATTTAAAGTTCACTTCTGTGTAAAAATAGGTTATTTTTCTTCACCAATTTATTTTTTTTATGGTAACTGTAGGAAAAGTATAATGTGCAACTCGAGTTCAAAGTACAATTAATTGCCTCACTCGAGAAACCATTCCTCACTCGCCTACGGCTCGAGAGTAAGGATTTCTCTTGAGTGAGTCAATTGCTCACTTTTCTCACTAGTTGCACAAATAACTATTTTTTTTTATACTGAGTAAGAAAATTTATGAAAACAACCCTTGGTTGTATAGGTGAAAACAGCTGTTTTTGCTGCAGTATGCAGAAAAAGGGTGCTATTTTACAGGTACCTCTGTAGCTTGTATTTTATACTCTCAAAAGATTAAAAATTTTATCTAACTTTACGGCCTTTCCATAACTAAAAATTTTCAACTCGTTGTTTACTTTGCCATTTATTTATTTGTTCAAAAAGTTGTGAAGAAACCAAGCTCCTCTAAGACAACGAACTTTTGAGATGTATCCAAACCATCCCCTCACCTCATGGAATTGAATACAATAAATGAATGTGCGAGGGGTTCCATTGTGTTTATAAACCTGTATATTAACAATTTATTTAAGATTGATTACTTTTACTTGTGAAACTTAACACAGAAGGTAGATAAGGTACTTACTCCAAACAAGCCTCCCCGTATGTGCGTCTTAGTAATCCCCCCTGAAACATTATTGTACCTGAATACGATTGAAATAATAGAAGTGTTAAACAAATAAGAATATGTAATTTGCAACAAAAATCACTGTTGCAACAATGTTACAACAGTTTTCGATGTCTTTAAGTAAACATTGAACACTATAAACGCCAAGAATGATAAGTTCGAATTTGTTAAAATACCAAAATGAGTTTACATTTATGGTAGACCCCTTCTTATCCACACAACTTTCACCAAACATCGGTTTAACCGGACCCCACTCCAAGGCAGAAGTGACATCTCTGTAACCGGACACTTTTTATCAGCAAAACGTTATAACCGGACAGGATCAGCAGCAAGTGGGCGGTACTGAAACAACTTTTCTCGTGGGAAATATTTGAGATCAAACTGTGTGTCTAAATACATTGCTCTCCCAAGTTTTACTAAATTTTTGGCTTAGGTTTATTTATGTACTAGACGTTTTTATTTTAACGAGTTCTGGCCTCGGTACCGAGGAGTCCAGATAAGAGTGAGTCTACTAAGTAAAAAACCACACAATCCACAAAGTCTATCATTCAGCTCAATTTAATCCCCACATTAACATGGACGATCACGCTACCTAATAATCTTCTGCAATTAATTTTTTATTTTGGTATATTTAGAGAAAGTAACCCCTAAACGTCGATTCACACACATCAGTTACGGCACGTCACAGTGCAGTCACTTCAGGCACGTCACAGTTAACAAAAATATTCTTTAATGGATTTTCTATTGCACTATCTACACTCATTGATTGCAGTCCCGTCGGTCAGTCAATTTTAGATTTCTTTCCACCAATATTTTTTGATTGTTCGGACGCCTGACGGACCTGTTTGAGGTTAGAAAATTGTGTTTTTGTTATTTAAATGATTGTTTTGAAATGTTGAGTACTGTTTGTAACAATCAACACGATGTACGATGAAAATTTAATAGAATATAGGTCAACAATTTAAAATTTTTTACTGTAAATTAATGTAAATATTAGAGATGAAAGACTGACTGAAACCAACTGACGGACAGTTGACTGAGAAATTGCGGATGCAACTGAGACTGAACTGTAACTGGACTATAACGGAACTGTTACTGAACTGATACGTGTGAATTGACCTTTATACTTTGTAAAAACAAAATATCAGTGCCTCATTCAAACTGGATAAATACATAACTAAATTAAGCCTGTTACAACTAACTACACTCGGTCCCACACTTACTTGTGTCTGATACGGCAGATATTTACACTCTGGTAGAGGTAGAGGCCCCTTAGCAGCCCAGACTACGTAGAACAAAGCGATGGCCATGAAAACTGGGTAGTAGATGGCAGCGAGCACACAAGCCAACACTTTGAGAAAGCCTACACCTGTAAGCACAATGTCTCTTAGAATCAGCAGTAATTTGCATTACTGAAGTAATTTGCATTTACTGTGAGTCATAAAAATAAGAAATATTTATACTATACATACAATGAAAGTGTAAATTTATTTTTCGCTTCACTGTGAAATGACACCTGTTTTCATTACCGGTTTATCACCTGCGAAAATTCATTATTACATTGACTACACAAAAAGAATGTTTACTACCCAAAAGTAATGTTTAATAAATTTTTTATATTTTTTCCAACATAAACAAACAAAGATTTGTTTTTGAATTGTCAACTATTTTGATTTGCAACAGCCAAAACTGTACAACCAATGTAAATATTAACCTTAAATTGAAGACAACTTAAAAAATGCAATGAGTTTTGTGATTTTTTTTTCCTAGGACGATAGGCACGAGCCCGGGATTGTTTTTCACATTACGTCAGGCTAGACCTAGGGGTTGCGGCATTATCACGTAGATAAAATCCATTGGTGACTTGACGGGATTTGAACCAGGGATCTCAGGGACTGAAGTCCCGCGCTCTAACCAATAGACCAGCTCGCTCCCCACGGGTTTTGTAATGTTATTCCTACAATTGAGAAATGTCCAATGTCTGTTTTAATTAAGAAAAAAATGATCTTGTAGTGTAGCGAAAAGTAACGTTCAAAACACAAGTGAAAGTGAGTAATTACATATTTGAGACAATATGTTTGAAGTGCTAGATTTGTAATATTTTTTAAACTGAGAAACTAGAGTGTATGAAAATAAAAATCCCTACGCAGATAGGGTTAGCGAAAACTAACGATGTTTGTTAATTTGCAGTGAAGTGGCTCAACCCCCAGTGGCATTGAGAGAACAAAAGTGGAACTCCCCCAACCAGAGTCAGTGACACTATGAGTGGGAGACCCTAATGAGCCACTAGGACACTTACTTGCATGTCAATTGAACATAAAGGGAGTTGGTTAATTAAATCAATTATGAGATACGAGAATTACTATACACAGAGTGATAGATTTTACAAACACATGGCCAATGCGTAAATTGCACATTTAAGCTGAGTTAAAAAAAAAATTTACAGGAAAAAACGCATATGCAATTAAACTTTTTATTTTTAGCGAATTTCCCTATAGGGAAGTAGCTATTACCGTAGGTCTCATGGTAAGACCTAGGCCCGGGACCGATTTTTTCATTTTGATGTCCCCAGAGGCCAAAAACACCATTCGTTCAAATTTTTATATATTTATATATATATATCTATATATAGAGATATATAATATATATATTATATATATATATATATGTGTCCATCCGCACGATAACTTGAGTAATTTTTGTCCGATTTTGATAAAATTTGGTATGAAGGTGTAAGGCGGGATAAACTTCGCGAACCAGCATGATCGGACTATGGGAACGGGGGTTTACGGGGGGTTTTATGGGGTAAAAATAGGGTTTTCCCATTTTTGACCCAAAAAACATAAAATTTAGCAATTTCTTTCCAAACCATTTTGTAGAGCTTAAAAAAACAAATAATTTAGTATATTGAAGTGTTATTATGCGCCTAATGGTTACGGAGAAAATTAAAAAAAAATGTAAATTCTAAATTCCCATGTTATTCTTATGGAGAACAAGTAAACTGTTGTAGTTTGCTTGTTTATGAACACATTTTGATCAAATTTGGAAAATGTTTTTATTTCTTACTAACTATTAACATTTTACAAAAAAAAACCAGTTTTACCCTCCCTGATGCAGCAAACCTAAGTACTTGTTAAACTAATTCTATTCAAATAGGAAATAAATGTTATATTTTTAAGTAGACATTTTAGTGTAAATCCAATCAGGCAAATGGAAATTCGCTTAGTCTGCAGGTTTGCTGCGGCGGGGGTATTTAAGAATAAGAATAAGAATAAGACATAAATAAACATCGTGGGTTACCTTTCAGTAATGGAACTGCTCTCCAAAGTTTTGTTGTCCCTTCTTGAGAGAATTGGCCTAAAAGAACCTCTAGAAAGACTAGAGGAATGCCAAACACTACTGCAAGCGCTATGTAGATGGCTAGAAATGATCCTGCAAGAAACAAAACAAATAAAGGAACTCAACTATAATAATTTAAATGTATAACATTTAAAACAATAATGCTATCTAACTATGACATATTGATAAGCCAAATTAGGTTGTACTTTGACTTTGATAAAGAGTATGCTAAATTTTATACCTATTCATTTATTCCTGGAGGGCCCAATAAAAGAAGGCAAGTTTTGATGGTTTCAAACTAATTGTTCTGGAGACAACTTATTTTTTTTGACGAAACAATATTAATATCGAGGTCAGAATCAATAGTTCTACTTTGATTAAGACAATTAATGTTTAATTATATGGCATTAATTAATACATGTTCACTGTTTATTACACTAGGAATTTTTGTGATCCATGCAATAAGCTAAAAAATATGGATGAATCACCTGCCAATAGAATACATTATAATATGGTTTTTGTTTTTTGACTTCAACAGATACAAGAATGTTATATTATTATAGTAGTTAGTTTTCATCCAAATACATCAAATGAAAACAAAAACTATTTCTTAAAATTATTTTTCACTATGGCCAAATATTATTTAGTTAGCTGATCAGGATTTCCTTCCTTTATAATTTTGGTCTTGTCAAAACAAACCATTCAATATTATTTATTTTTCGTATCATTCAAGTTTCACACTTTTTAAGACTGTTTATATATTTTGCATTAGCAAGCACAATATTTAAGAAAATGACAAATAATAATAATGAATCATGGAATTTGAGAAAGAAATAAGGACAATTTTCTTGATCCGCGGAAAAAAGGGTGGATAAATTATAAGGTACTTGTATTATAATTTGATCTTGAGCTACACAAAATACGATAACTGACCTCCTCCATGCAGGAACACCATGGTTGGTAGTCTGATGATGTTGGCTAGACTGGTGGCTAGGGATAGAGCAACCATCACTGAACCAAACCCAGGCAAACACCTCCATTCCTGTGAACAATTGATGGATTTAATGCATGCAGGAACACCATGGTTGGTAGTCTGATGATGTTGGCTAGACTGGTGGCTAGGGAGAGAGCTACCATCACTGAACCAAACCCAGGCAAACACCTCCATTCCTGTGAACAATTGTTGGATTAGTTTTTAGAAATTATTAATAGTTAACCATGTAAATTTATTGCTATATTAAATTTTTTTCCTAATACTGCAGCAAAACAGCTGTTTTTAATGAATGCGTTGCAGGTCAGAACAAGGCCCCACTAGAAAAAAACAGGCCATGCTGCAGCCAACACTACATCACAGTGGTGGATAGTTGTACTAAACTCTTACCATTAAAATCTTACAAACAGCCAGCTTGTTTATTTACCTAAAACATATGGGAATGGTGATGGCAATGAATTTATCAATGAAATCTATCCACTAGTGTGACGTCATGGATCCTGCAGCATGGCCTGCTTTTTCTAGTGGGGTCTTAGTCAGAAGTATCATTTTAACTCTCTAGGGAGGGAGTAAGCGTTTTTAGTCCCTAGGGAGTAAAAATCAGCTGTTGTCAACTTAGTTGTAAATTTTGATTGTAAACAAAATTGCACATCGAAAGTATGTATCGATTGTTTAATAGATTCCGATTGTAGTTATTTTGGCTTACTGTAATACTTTTATACATCAATAGTATAATGTACACCAACATAATCGTAATAAACTAAACGATTGAATCACTTACAAAACAGCAAAACAGCTGCTTTTTGCATTAGCAAATTTAATTGAAAACCAGTTAGAAGTAGTTTTGAGAGGTTTTGTTTGAATTAAAACCATTTTTGTTACATAGTTTATTCAAATAATGGTGCAGTGTATGACAAAAAATGTAGTTCATCACACAGGCAAAAAGTCTATTTTTGACCAGAGCTCAAGTTTTACGATTGAGGCGAATCCGAGGTCGGAAAATGAGTGATCGTAAAACTTGAGCTCTGGTCAAAAAGAGTAACTTTTGGCCCTAGTGATGAAACATACTATTTAACTGATACATATCTTTGAAACAGGAATCAGAAGGAAAAATTATCTTGGCTAAAGAAAGTCTAATCTTAGTCATAAAAAATAATAATAAAAACTGGTCATCTTACTCCATTCTACACTACTATCAATATTTTAATGCTCAAAAATACAAATGTTCAGATTTGCAATAATGCACAAAATTGGTTCATTGAATAATAAAAATCAAGTTTAAAGTTATCTCTGCTAATAAAAAAAAATACAGAGAAAAAATCTGTTATCACAAACAAAATTAAGTGTCTCACCTAGTCCAGCTTCAAGCTCCTCGCTATATTACAGTAAATGATTTTCCTTTAAATGATTAATAAAACTCAAATATGTCAGCAGATATGTTATGAGAAAACCATTGACTATTTCTCAACCAAAGCTAATAACAAAAGTAAATGGTGCAACTCTGACGTAATATGTATTTTCAGATAAAAATCTCCCACCTGAAAATTGGCTACGAGATTTGTTACAAAAAAATACGGAAATAACCAGTGAATACTACTTATGTGGAATAGCTTGATTAGAATTTTAACTCACCCTTCTACAAGTTCTCATTTTAGAATGATCAAATTTCTCGAGTAAATGTTCACCAAAATTAGAGTTGAAAATAACAAGTAACTTTCAGTGCAAGCAGAGTAAACAGCAATATCTAATATGGTGGTTGTTTGTTGTTTTAGTAGATAAACCCACTGACTAATATAACATAACTTTCCAGGGTAAGCCCTCAATATTCTTATTCTGGTACTAATTCATTTCACCAGTCATACACTGGTACACAGATGGTAACTTCCTGGTGTGATCATGTATTTAAAGTATTTTATTTGCATCTATATAAAAATACAGTGCTGGCTGTGGAACATTTTTCTATACAACAAAAAAAAGATGATCCTAATTTAAATAATACAATGACGTAAAATGCAAAACCCCAATATTAAAATTGTAATTATAGAACTGAAATTTTAATAATTACTTGCAGGGATAGTAAATTAGTTTGCATAAAATTGTCTTGTAAACATTAGAGAATCATAGCAACAATAACAAACGAGCTGGTTACACTACATTAACTATCTAGCTGAAAAACAAGGCCAAGGCTTTCATATTTCAAGAGGAAGCCAGTTATATATGGCCCTTGCTCTGAGGTGGACTATTAAATATTTATGTTCATGTATCATTTCAAAATTACACAACAAGAAATAATTTTTTTACCTAGGATTATTTAAAGAATTTTATTATTATGTTACGTTGGCTTTAGATAAGAACAATATTTTATTGGCTAACATTTATAAATGTTTGTATTTTATAATAATTCTTAGTTCAGTAGGTATTAGCTAATTTCCCCATAGGGAAGTAGCTATTACCGTAGGTGGCACGGTAAGACCTAGACCGGGACCGATTTACTTTTTCATTTTGATGTCCCCAGAAGCCAAAAACACCATTCGTTCAAATTTGTATATATGTATGTGTCCGTAAGGCGGGATAAACTTGAATGAGTTTGAGAACCAGCATGATCGGACCATGGGAACAGGGTTTTAATGGGGTAATAATTGGGTTTTCTCATTTTTTACCGTCAAAAGACAAAATTTCCCAATTAATAATTTATCTATAGACCTTTTAAAAGAGCTAAAAAAACAAATAATTTGAAGTACATCAAAGTGTTTTTGTACGGTTATTAGTTACGGAGAAAATTTAAAAAAAATGTGATTTTAAAATTCCTATGTTATTCTTATGGAGAATATTGTAAAATGTTGTAGTTTGCTTGTTTATGGATATTTTTACCAAACTTGGCAAATTTATTAATTTTATACTAAGCTATTACAATTTTACTAAAAAACACAATTTATTAGTTTACTTGTAGCAGCAAACCTAGGTACTCGTTAAACCTAATGTTATTTAAATAGATTTAATTTATTGGAAATCAATTCAGGCAAATGGAAATTCACTTAGACGGCAGGTTTGCTGCGGCAGAGGTATTTGATAAAAGTCAGAGTTGTTATTGTTATATTTCTAATGTACTGTAGTTATACACAAACTAATGTTTAAGCTAATTAATTAAAAAAATCTAAAAGTTATGGCTGGTAAATTTCAATTGCTTTTAGATTATTTCTTTGTGTATTTTGCATGGTGTTACTATGTTTACACATTTCCCAAATAAATTGAACCTTATAATCAAACAGTGGATGACAATTTGTTAGAATTTAACCAGCATATTTTGTAACCATATTCAAACACCTGCCTCTATCCCTCATAATGCAACAAGACCAATGCAAATCTAACCCCCAAAAAGGAGAAAAAACTCCCACCATTTTTGATGAGTTACAAATTATGTGGCCATCTAAAACATTTTAGAGGTGAGTACAAGGGCTTAGCCATGTGACAACCCTTTGAAGATAAGCTACTTGATTGTTTGTATTCATTTATTTTAATAGCCATTGCAAGACATTTTCAGACTTGATGGAGCCAGAAAAGTGTGAATATTCAAAGTCCCCATACATTCACAACTTGTCTTCACTTCAAAGTGAATTTTTATGGAGGAAATCTTTCATGTTGAAGTGGAGTTTAAAAAATAATGGCGAGGGAGAAACCAACCCACTAGTGGCAACTTTGGAACTTTCTTGTCTTTAAAAGCCTTCTGAAGCTTGTATGGGTATTCACAAGATGTATAAGGGAAAATGTATCAAAATTGTATTTTGAACATTGAACATTGTAGTGAATATTAATGAACTGGCAAGTATACAAATTAAATTATATGTATGAGGCCTATTTATGCAATTATGCAGTAGGTAAAATGGACACATAATATTGTCATTAGTTGGTAGACCATCTCCACAGATTGTACCACATATGTTTGGTTTCCAATTTTTACATTACATGGGAAGTCTATTCCGTGTATAGTCAGTAGCCTTTCCAGCCATATATAAAGTTTTTCAAAAGATCAGATGGACAGTTTGGTAATGCATATAGAACAGAATTATGTGTAAACAACATGTAATTAATGTGTTTAAATTACTTGAACTAATTCATCATGGATTGATGATTTTGGTGAAGTATGTTTCAGAATAGTATGAATCATCACTATACAAGTCTATTACATTGACCTGTTAAGGATTGAGGTAACTCCTAGTGAGTCCTTGGAAGTAGGATTATGTCTTTGTGACAATGGTCAGTGGGTAGCTATGACAACCTCTTCATCAGCTGTGGAAGGTACAACCACAAAATACAGACTGAGTGGCTGATTAGTGATTTTTGTGTGTTTAATCCAGCTAAAATCTATTAAATCAAATGTATGTCCATAGGTTGTCGTTAATGTATTACTGTAAAGTCCATCCGAAGGAACACCATGAAATTAAAGGTTGCCATACAGTTTCTAAACTTGAAATTGAAAAATTTGTCAACATATGCCTAAGAAGGCTTTTGTCTTATTCCCTTAAAATCTTATGTCTTAAAATATCTTATGGATTTCAATCCTAGGGGAATACAAAAATCTTAAACCGGGGGGGGGGGGGACAACATGTTTTTTAGCAGCTTTGAATACCGACTTCAAACAATTGAAGGATTTTTATCCAGTTGCAAAGTGTAAAACTACCAGTACAGTAGAAAATACAAATGTTGTTTAGTGAATAAAAATAGTTATTGTTAAAACAAAAATTTGCTGTTATTTTATTGTATCTAGAAGTAAAACGAGATAGCCTATAAGACACTGCAAGGTAAGTCCAGTAAGAGAGGCCCACATTTGTTTTTAACTCCTGGGGCCCATTTCATAATAAACTACAAGTTACAAGTTACAACTTGTAACTTGTAATTTCCATTAGATTTGCATTGGGCGATCAGCTGATTTACTAATAATATTAGTTTGTACTTTATTATGAAATGGGCCCCTGATCTATGAACTACAACATTGTAACGTTGTTTACTGGATGACAAATTTGTGTGAATCTCAATATCGATATCGTCTTTAGGCCTTAACCAGATAAAATACAAGGTATTGCCCAACATTCCCGTCAGTATAATCCTCGAGTGGAACACTGTTGTTAGGGAATATGTGGGAACTACGTTGCCTAACACTATAACATTGCGTTTACGTATTGTTGTATGGGAACTGCCAACTACCTAGTGTCTATACACTCACTCAGTAGCTGTACACACTAATAGGTGTCTATAACATGCTGGGAAATGTTAATTAAAAATATAACAAATATTTGTGATAGGTGGTTCCAATAGAAACAAACAGGTTACAAGTTTTGGCATGATGACATTTTCACTAACATAGACTATAACCGCATAACCAACTCAAGTAGACTTCTCATCCCATTGTAAAATATCAAGCTCGTTTTTACTTGTGGTTCATGTTAGTGACGTTGAGCGCTAGTTTCGACGAAATTTTTTTTAAATCTTAGGTTTAATTTTATTATTTGTGCTTCAATGTTTGGTTATATAACAAGAGGACGAGTTATTGTTTATGATTAGATCGTTTTATTTGGTTAAACGAGGTTTTAAATTACTTAAATAACAAGAAACAAATTGTAAACAAAACACGACCTCTACAGTGCTGTGTCATCGGACAGAACAATAAAATTGTCATCAGCTGATCCATAAGGGCAATAAATCTATGAAAACAATGTAGATACTTCTTGTATACATTTGTCACCTTAAGAACGAGGCTGGTGACAATTCCACCCGGTTTTTTTGTAGAGTGTGCCTAGATGTTTTGCATTTCTAGGGTGTTATTTAAACAACCACCAATTTAAGCTCAAATCATAAACTCCCCCTAAATTGAGAATAAAACATTAGCAAACTCAAACGTCGTGAAAATTGCTCATACACAGGCCATAAAATGTTTCATATTTTACCAAAGAACGTGAAGTATACTGGTAGCCTAATATTCAAAGTAAATGACCTCACTAAACGTCATTTTGACGCAACTAAGGTATAACTGAACCAAAATACGGATGGAACTTGGATTTTAGAATAGTTAAAACCGTCAAAAAAGCTACATGGATCTCAGAAGTCAGAATCGAACTGGCGACCTTCAAATTTATGGACGAGCACTTTGGCTAATCAGCTACTCAACTATTTTAATGAATTCAGTCCAGGAAAAACATTAAATGCATGTTCGAGCTCGTGGTAATGTTTTTCCGACTTCCGTAATAGGCCAATTAAACACAGACTATTTAATTGTCTGTAGGAGTACCTAAGTCACTTGTTGAATGTTGAGTTGTTCATAAATCAATGAAGCTGCTCAAACGAATTGATGTATTGTCTGTTCTGAGGTGTTTGAAACCTATAAACCCAGCTCGGAGAAAATCTTGCATATTCGGTATTTTTTGCCCTCTAGGACCCTAGGCACGAGTCCGTGTTTTTTAGATTACTTCAGGCTAGATTTAGGGATTACGGCATTATCACTTAGATAAAATCCAGTGGTGATTTGGCAGGACTTTAACCCGGGATCTCGGAACCAAAGTCCCGCGCTTTACCACTAGCGAGCTCGCTCCCAGTAATATTTAAACAACCAATAATCAAACTAGCTGGTTTCCCAATCCCTTAATGTTTGTTTACGAAAATATACAGTAGCCTCGTTACCCATGTCAACGAAGACTTACACTCCATTCCATGTACAATTCGATAGCTTGGTAGATAAACACGAAATCCACACAAACGTTATACCAACTTAACAAAATCTATATTTACATTTTACACGATTTGCCAAGTCAAAATTTCGACATTTCAGACCATGTTTGACATCCTGACTGTGCAAAGAAAGTGACAGCCGTGTGAGACGGTGGTAGTGGTAGGACTGGTCGTGGCACAGTTCTGGACAGTTGGTATTTAGGTATTCGCTAATTGTGATCAGGAAGCAGCTCAAGAGGGCCGTAAGGAAGTGGTTCAGCGTTAAACTCACTCTCTCGTCACCCTAGACTCAACGCGTTGAGACAAACTACACTTACACCCGCCATTTTGTATGTTCATGGTTGAAAATATGTAGTTATTGAAAATACCGTGATTCATACCAGCACCTATACTATCACATCAACTAAGGGAGAAAATAAAATTGTAGATTGGATCATTCAACAAATATAAATGACAAATAATAATTATAAATTGCTTCAGCTAAATGGTTTGTAAAAAAGGTACGTCTACTTCAAAGTTCAAAAGTAAATATTGTAGAATTAGTCCTATAGTAGATTCTAGGCTTTACTGACAAAGATCAGCTGTTTATTTAGTCAGTCTGATTAGCTATAACAGCTGATTTTAGTTTTGAACCACCAAAAACATTACGCCTAAACATACTGCAGGGGTTTGAACAAACTCTTATTCGAGGTAAATTTTGACTGTGAAAATATAGAATACTGCATGTTTAACAACATTGTGCAATAGAAGATTTAGTCACGTTTTGGTTTTACCCGAGTTAACTTGTGGATCGTGTAGATGCATAGTTTTCATGTTGGTTTACCCAAACCACCATTGACAATAAGCCATTAACTTAGTTTATTTGACAGTAACTCAACAACTGATTGTTTTGCCATTAACTTAGTTCATTTAACAGTTAACTTAACAACTGATTGTTTACAAACAACAATGTAAACATACCTGCCAACAAAAGAAATAAGCTCTTATGTGTACACGTGAAATTCGAAGCTTTAGTACTAATAAGAGATTCCTTTTCAAACACCTGAAATTTCACTGTACAAATTCAGGGGCGTTGCAATATTGTGACTAAAATATTTCAACATTATGTCCTGTGAAATAGTATGACGTCGGCAAGAAACAGTTGAAAGCGAATGTTTCACTTGAACCAATAGTCTGCAATCACAGTGCAGTAACAAGGAAATGTCCAATGATTCATTCCTACTTTTGTAGTTTTATATCATAACAATATTAACATGTGTTCATAACCCATTGTAGTAAGATAGATCTTAGTCAGTAAAGCTACAAAAGGTATGTCACTCATTCTTCACTCAAATTTGGGGAAAATGCCCAATTTTGGCCGCATCCTAATGATAATGATTATCAACCAATCATCAATTGAGATGGGGACACCACCTAGGTGCGTATTTTAACCCAAATATGAGGATCTGTATATCTTTGTTACTGACTAAGATGTATCTTTACAGAATCTAATCTGGGTATCAACACATCTGTTTACGGATTATTTGAAAGAGGAAGGTAGTTAAGGATTAAATACACTATTTATTAGTGAGTGGTGAATGAAAGTAGCCCAGATGCGCGCTCAACATGCTCTAGTTGTGTGGGTCAGCAACACGAGTGGGTACTGATTAAACGCTCACTAGTGGTCTTCCTGTGGTCGAAACTCGACCAAAAATAATTAATGTACAGACTTCTCTATTTTCTCCCCACACTGTAAATAAAACATGTGATTGGAATTTCTTCCCTTTGTTTTGATTTTCTGTTTACATTTTGTTGTTATTTCGTCACCATCATGGCTACTCATATGGTCCATGTTAATTTTTTGAAGTTTTCAAATTCATTTTTTGTGCTTATTTGTTAGCCTATTTTAATTTTTAAAGGCATTCTGCACATCTACAGGAAAATATCTTTCCAACAGTATGCGTAGATTTTCCCTGCGATGCACACGAGCTGAGAAAAAAGGTTTTAAAGAAACATGCTTGCCTATTAATATATAGATAGATTACTGACCAGTGCCGTTACTTGTACTGTCACTACAAGTAATAGGTTCCATAGCTGTCACTACAAACAATGTAATAGGTTCCATAATTGTCACTACAAACAATGTAACAGGTTCCATAGTAGTCACTACAACCAGTACCCCGAGGCTACGGCTACGCACTTGAATAACATGTATACATGTGTTATTGCATATTTATACTAGAGAGCTGCTGTACGCGTACTTTGCAACGGGGAGAAAATCTGTTTCATAATCATTGACATGGATTTAGAACAAAACCTATGATTAAGTTTTAGATTAAATAATCCTACCACATAGTTGAGTAAAATATATTTCATTCCATTGGATCAGCTGTCTGAAATTGTGAAAAAATGAGCATTTATTTGGCGGTTCTGTTTTCATTGGAATGTCAAAGCAAAGATGAACATAATGAGTTTTCTCATTCTGCCATGGAGACCAATCAATATTTACTTTTGAAAACCTCACCTCAAAACCTTGGACGGACGCGGTGCAAATAAGCCCAATTAAGGGAACTCAAAGAAGTGAATATGCCGATGACGTTCCTAGATATGGACCATCTTTGTGGTTAATTTTGGCTATGGTTTGGTCGTGTGGCTATATTTTAGTCGTGACAGCCGGACAGACAGACAGACACCCCCTCAATTTTATAATAGTTAGATGGATAACACAAGAGAAATGTAAAGGCCGATTCTGTTTCTCCGTGGTAACATATTTGAAATTGGGGACATTTGACCGACAAGCTACTTGGTCGCTAAGCCCTTTAATTTTTATTTTTATTAAATACACAAATACGAAAAGCTACTTTGTCGATAAGCTATTTGGCCGACGATCGTGTTGACGTTCAACCGACTAGTGTTCAGTGGTGGGAAGGGTGGAGCGACAGAATCATTCAAGTAATTACAAATGAGGCAACACATTCCGTGTACTTGTCTCTACAAACGATTTAACAAGTTCCAAACGTGTCTACATATCTACTGTTAGATAGATTTCATTTATCTGTTAACATGTCCCGTACTTGTCATTAGAAATTTAATAGTTGTCGTTCTTGTCACTTGAAACACACCCGTCTGTTTGTTCTGGACATCTGTTGGCGTAATGAGGAATTGATTCAGTGAAAGTAAGAGAAAACCAAAAGCCTTCTGTATGTCCTAAAACATGTATACAAAATGACAACCATAAAAAACAGGATAATGATAACCAATGATGACCAAAATAGTTTAAAAATATATCATTTGGGTCTTGTATAAAAAAAGTATATCGTGCAAGTTTATGTTCCAGTTCTACTATCTGATGGTGAGATATTGAGTTTGAGAATAACAACCAATATTAGTAAAAATTGAATTTAACTTATTGTTATTCCTCTTTACGATTTATTTTCTTTGCCTTTTTGTTGTAATTAGCTGAACAACTTGTTATCTTACTTGTCTGCCTGTTAATGAATGAATCATACAATCCACATTATAATGAGAGAGATCATAGTTGAAAATATTCGATTATTGGCTTTACTGTCGACAATCGCGACTTAAAATGTTGCCAACTTGATAAACACAGAAGACAGGAGGATATTACAATAGCATAAACTTTCTGGTTCGTGTGATAAATAATAGTTAAATGTTTTATTTTGAGCTTCCAAGCCGTTATGCGACATTATACAATTTACAAAATCCTAACTTTTGGAGATTGTAAACCTACTGTTTAACAAACATTGTTTTCGCAAAACAACTCCGAGTTCTGACAAACCTAGACGCTTGTAAACGCCATTTTTAATATCACGTCCGATGGAAAGTTTCAAGAGCGAGAAGGCAATCAGTGAAATGCGCTCTCAAAATATCGGAGGAACAACAAAGGGCTATTCAATGGTCTGACGTAACGTGGCGTACTTGGCCATATCGAGTTGCTGGGCGAAGTAATCGGTAAATGTTTCATTTACGAATATGAAGACTGGAGGGCAGCGTTCATTCAAAACGGTCCCTACTTATTTCTTCCAAATTGTATTACCACTTAATATTTTGATAGAAACAGTTTTTAAAAATTACACGCTATCGAGGTAATTTATACCTGAAACTTATGTGGACCATATTTTATGTGGATGTAATTCTTTCTTTATGATGTGACATCCAAAATTATCTTGATCGAAGTCCAAAATATTTTGGATATATTTGAAACTTTGTCCAGATTTGGTAGAAAGTCCACGATTCCATGGAGTCCATTATTTGTTTATGCCATCTATTCGCCTCCCATCAGTAAAAGCTCAGAGTAAAATACATACGTAAAAAGAGTCAAACAGGACTTCTAAGCTCAGTGGCTTGGCTACTGAACTTCATCATAGTTCATTAACTAGACCTAGTTAATGTTTTGTTAACCATAAAATACGTAAACGAACTTAAATTAGTGGTTTAAGGTTTAATTATTGTGTGGCTTTTATAGGAAGTGGATCTCAAGCACGGATAGACTCCTTATTTGAGAGATCTATTATTACTGCAATAGGTGTACATGCAGCTCCAAATGAATTTCACCATCCCGATAGATTAGTTTACTTTGTTGATTAGTTCAAATACTTCATAACTTTTGTAGGGAGAGTGTCATACCAAATATGTATATGCGTCTTATATAAATCTTTTAGGTCCATGAAGTTGCTCCCCATAGAAGCACTAACGATAAAACTAGTATCAATGGTTAGCGCTTCTAAAGGAGGGGGGGGGGGGCAACTTCATGGACCCTTTCGAGGAGAGGGTCTTTTACCCACCCATTTGAAAAAGATCTGTCCCTATTGGAAATATGTTCAGCGGGCGCCTTTGCGTAGTTTAAAACCCCGTAAAACGCCATAAAATCAGTGCTTCTCGAAGAGCCTGGAGTGATTCATACTCTGTACCGAGGGTTGAGGAGGTGGGCGGAGCCTACACGGAGTGTCGTCCTTGTACTGAGCTACGACCATAGAACGACACAATCGACAAAGACAACGACCAGCTGTAGCGGAGGTCTAGAGTCCAGGAGGATTGATATCCAGAATTACTTGCAAGTCTGACTAAGTAGATTTCTGAAGGGTTCTTCTTCTTCATCTACACAAAAAAGATCCCTCTTCTCTGTTATACATACAATTATTCCACCGAAAACCCCAATTCTTCTTTTATATTGTTTTTTGTATAACAATGACCATTACACAACGATAAGAAGTCTTCTGGAGATGCTACGTTTTTAAACTGGTGAAATTATTGGCCGATGTATTGTATGCGATGCAGCAATCCGCCTAGCTTCAAGACGGGTTGTGATGAGTAAAACAGAAAGTTTCATATGACAATTTTGTGGTAACGTGGTTATCCCCCAAAAATCCAGATTTAAGAGTCTACTTTCATTATTATTTTTTAGAAGAATCTTAATAAATTTTTGGGTCTATGCCAAAGGAGTATGTAAAAGAATTGCAGAATAAAGAATTTGACGGGAAGTAGTCAAAACCCCGTAATTTACATGTGCTGGAGATTGAAAACCGTCACTCATAAACCAAAATCTGAGCTACAGTTCTATTATAAGATAGCGACAAACACAAGAATTCTTCTCTAGTGCCTATAAGCATTGATTAAAGGCTTTAAGGTTGCCGGTAATTAAAATTAATCATAGAAAATATTGAAAATTCAATCAGTTAAGCTCACGGAGTGATTCAATTACTACATAACTTACACACAGGCTTTCATAAATCTCTACATTACAGCAATATTATATAGCCTACCTATTAGAATTGATTCAATGACACCTACACTTGTTGGTTTCTTAGTGTATTTTAACTTAACACATTCTACACGCGTTTCGAAACTTATTAAAAGCGGAAGGTGATTAAGTATGCGTCTTTTTACTGCCCAAGTTCAAGGGTACAACAGGTGGAACAATAAGTTTCCGGCAGGAAGTACATAATGGACTGCCGAGATGCGTGACGGCGTGGAATATGGAGCCCCACAAGGAGGAGTTCTCGGGCCTGTGTGCTTTATGGGCTTCGGGGAGGGACAGTTGATTTATATCTGGACAGGATCCAATTTGTTGTAACAAGACCATAACAAGACTCACAGCTTGGCAACACTTCTTGAGTTTATAAACATTGATAATAAATCCTCTAGAAAATATTCTCTTGATAGAAATTTGGGTATAAGAAGGTTTTGATACAACTTAATTGATAAGTTTTGTAATTTGTAAAAGTGTTCAAATTGATTTTAAACATCCACTAAAATTATTTCCAAACTGCCAAGACAAAATTTCGAATTAAATAATTATGCGAGGGGAGTTTATACTAGAACAAAATCTAATAAAATTTAATAACATGACAAAAATGTAAACCTGGCACAGCTTAGACGTTTGTACGATCATAATCCTAACCAATTTTATAAACACTATCCTATGGTCCAAAGTCAGAGTTTTTAGTAAATAACCAAGAATTATCGTTAAGAAGACATTCAACTCGAGAATATGCTCTGGATTTTAAATATTTTCACATACTTTAAATCTCGTGTCAATTGATTTTTCCGAATGCAATTAATGTAAGTTAATGACCCTCATACAATTATGAAAACAATTAAATCAATGCGGGCCGTTGTATTTCTATGAGAAAAGCGTTGTTGGACAGAGTCCAAGTGTGCCAGTCAATATCTCTAGTCTTCGCATCGCATATGTCTCCTTTGACGCTCGCAATGCGGCATCATTATTACTCGAAACGTCAACGTGATTAACGAAATATGCCATTAAGAATTAGCCCTTGTTTATATGTAACAGAAAATTTTCTTTATGCCTTTATAGCTGTTATTATTTTAATATTTAAAATACATTAATTTAGCTGTTATTATTTTAATATTTATAATAAATTAATTTAGAAAAAATATAGCTGAAGTAGAAGTAACCAGTGTAGTTCCTACCCTTTTTACGCAATCATTTGTCCATGACTGAACGCTAAGTACGCTAATTTTTAAATATATGTCTTGGCTATATTGAATGTGATTTAACAGTTTGGAAACAGCAGTTCTAGAAAACCACACTCCTGTATGTATGGTTCAGTGGTGTGAAAAGTCGACGCGATCTTTACGTTAGACGTTAGACAACGGTTTTAGTACCTATTTCTAACGCGCTGAAGACAGTTAACGATAGCACAGAAAACAAACTACTATTACCGGTATATTATCGGTAATAGGAGTATGTTTTCCGTGACGATAGACAGTAAAGACCGTCTAAAACGGGGTTTTCAACGAGTTTAGAAGTGTTTTAATGTCCGAAATACAGTATTTCTTTTGTTTCGGATTATTGAATCATAGAATGTTGTTGTACATAGTCTAAAAACAACAAGTCTTTAATCGCTGAATATCAATTTTTTACAATCATGTGTTGTGGATTGATGTACATATTCGGCTTAAATACCATAGACTAACCAACACAAGAGGACTTCCCATCCCATTGTAAATTTTGAAGCTAGTTTTTGTGTCTAGTTTATGTCCGGTGACACTGGTGGCCTTTGTCGACGAGATTTTGTTTATATTATTATTATAGAGAAAATTTCACTATTTGTGCTTTCCTGTTTGGTTATATAACTAGTAGACGAGTTATTATTTACCATTATATCGTTATTTGGTTTGAAACGAGGGTTTGAATGATGAAATAACAAGAAAAAAATTGTAAAAAAAACACGACCCCTACCGGACAGAACTAACAATAAACTTGGCTTCAGTTGTTCTATAAGGTTGAGAAATCTACTAAGGGAGTATCAAAGGTATTACTTAGTCCAGTGTCGGCCAGTTTAGATTTAAAGTCCCAGAACCATTTTTCCAGCTAAAAAGTAACGAATTATCGTCCTTTTACTGCGTATACTAATGAGAGTACACAGTATAACAGCTACAGCCCAGCACGTGCTGCCAAGGACTGCTGCTTCTGGTCAACTGGTTCCTCACCACTTTCCTCCTCTGGAGCGATGTGTCTACTTCCTGCTCCAAACAGGTGAGGTGTTTTCTTTGATTACATCATTGTCACCCATCATATGCGTGCCTCCAGCTGTTTGGGGTTAAAACACAAGCCTAAGCGTCTGTTTACATAAGAGGATTTTTTTTAAAGTTGTACAGTGGACAGGGACTGGAGGATTATAAGAAGTTCTTAAATTGTAAGCATGGTTATGGGAATTATTGAACTTGTCGATGTTTTGTTTTAGGAATGAGAAGGTTTTGTAGATAAAGGGATGGCAACGTTAAGATGTTTGCAGTTTGGAAAAATGGTTTGCAAGTTTGTCGTCTTTTTAAAGTAAATATATCTTTAACTAGCTGTGTACCCGTTCTACGCACGGGGATCTTATAATATTCAGTTGAAACCTTCTTATATAAAGAACAGCAGTTGGTTTGCATATTTTAAGATATGCTGGCCAAACTATTATACATAGCTTCATTTTATGTTGTTTTTTGTTGTTCCGGATCGGTATGACAATCAATAAAAGGTTAAATTACCTCTGTGTCTGCCGGTCGATCCTATAACGGTAGGCTTACTTTTATTTTTACTATCTGATCTCGTTTGCATGGCTCAATCACGTCCTGGTTGAAGTTCGTTCGCTACGCTCACTCACCTGTATGTTGGAGCTCGTTCGCTGCGCTCACTTTCCTTCAGGTTAGCTCGTTCGCTACGCTCACTTGCCTTCAGGTTAGCTCGTTCGCTACGCTCACTCGCCTCCAGGTTGCAAATTAGCTGTTGTCATAAATGTAAAAGAAATAATAGTGCTAGTGCTGCACCCTGTTGGTAATCCTTGTAACTTTAATGCTATTGAACATCACAGAACAGAACCAACTTGTTTAATTGAAACAGCTGTTAAGATTCAATAATTTCATTTCTCATAAGGTTAACATGGGCTTCCAGAAATTCCACGTCAAAAATCGACAAAAACTTGATTTTCAAGGGTTTACTGTTAAATATCTAACTGTCTCATATTCGATGAAATACGTCTAAAACCATCTCATATATGTATAGTATTTGGAAAATAAGTTTCAGGCGGGACAGTGCTATAGTTATTGAGGAGTAGTTGTAATAAAGTGCGTATTTTAGCGTTACCAAGAGAATGACAGATAGACAGACAGACAGACAGACAGACAGACAGACAGAAATTGAGATAAGGTTTGATTCGGTTTCTCTGACCTATGAAATGTAAAAATAACCAAAAAGTTCATTATTCTAAGCAATGTACAGACAAAACTCTAATTTTATTTATATAGATTGCACGCTTCTGCAAACGGAATAGAAATAAGGTCCACTTATTCTCATACCCCCATATGGGCAAGGCATAGGTAAGATATGGGAAAATAAGGCCATAATAGGCGGAAAGTAGGACATCAGATTTCGTCAAATTTGCGAGGGTGCGGATGGCAAATATTACTGAACTAACTTTTTTATTACGTGGTCAATATGATGGTAAAATTATAACTTATCGTCTAAAAACAATCCGAGAAATTTAGTGCAACTAATGTGATGGACATGATACTCATCTAGATGAAAGCTTAAAGACGAGGAAAACGATCAGAGATGTGGAAATTAAGAAGATGCGTTTTGAGGGAATTGACAGAGAGCAGATACACTGAGCTAAACTGTTGGCCTCTACAAATGTTAGTTGTTCTATGGTCTCCACAGTGGGGCTGGACAATGCGAGAGACGTATTTCGGCACAAAGGAAAGCCCTGGTCGAATGGATTCCAGTGTGGAGATAGTTTACAAACAACAGAGTAGGGCCAAGAATGGAACCCTGGGGCACACCACTCAATGTAGGACGTTCGGGTGAGTTTATATTGTCATTGTCGTAGTAATTCATGTTCATCAACGGACGACACCCTTACGCATTGCCTCCTTCCCTTCAAATAAGAGCAGAACCACTCTAGAGCCAAGCCTCTGATTCCAATACTTTTCATTTTCTCAAGTAGGAGGTCATGATTAACTGAGTCGGAAGTGCTCAGATCAAAGAACAGGCCTGCAGAACAGTTCCCTTCATCAAGTGCACTCACGATTACATCAATGAGAGCAAATATCGCACTGGTTGTAGATTTAATTTTACAAATCCATGTTGGGATTCACTAATTATTTCATGTTTTCTATGAATTTTGTTAGGCTACTTTTTCAAATACTTTAGATATAGCTGTCAAAATTGATATAGGCCGATAGTTGTTGAGATCTTTAGAGTCACCTTTTTTTAATACTGGTCTGACTATTGCAAGCTTTATGGAGTCGGGAAAACAACCAGAAGAAAAGGAAAAATTTATGAGGTGGCTGATGGGTTCAGCCAGTAAGTCAGCGATATTCTTTAACATTCTAACTGAGATTTCATAAACTCCAGCTGAGTTTTTGTTTTTCAGGGTTGCTATGACTTCTTTTATTTCTTTCTCAGATGTAGGGTGGAAGAAAAAAGATTCCTTTGGCTGTTCAGCTACGAGTTTTCTACAAGTTCTTTTGCATTAAAGTTTTTTGTTACATGTTTTTTGTTTATTTGCATTAAAGTTTCGACCCTAGGTTGCGGGGCTATTGCATAAAGTTAAAGATTGTATCTATTGAAAAAGTATGCGCACTAATTAATAAATAGATTAGCTCTGACACAGGATGTATATCAAGGTTTTCTTACTTCTGATAATCCTTGCACAAAACCTGGAAACTCTAATGATGGGCGGATAATTGACTGATTTCCTCTTCCATCATAAACGACTGACCAACCATAACTACTGTATCTATGACGTAATCTTCCAAACATCCGATGACCTTCAAACGACCTTCGGCGATCCCCAAGGATATGATCGTGAATTTTGTACGATGACACCATAAAACACCAAGAGATTAGTGACGTAAATCACATCAGGTGTAGGAACGTAAAGCTGGGAACCAATCTTTCAACTAATACAATTATAGACCGTCTGGGGCAATAAGTGTATTAACCAGTATCTGAAGAAGGCATAAAAAGAAAATATTCTTGATGTCCTTTACTTTACTGAGGTATATTACTCATTTGTTGACATTTTCATTTCTTTGTATACTTCCCCTAAGACAAAATTAAGATATAATTTTATTCGTTGGCATACAAAGAAATACATATTCATAGTATCAATATTAAGACAGATACCTCATTTTTATTCTGAGAGGTACGCTAGAGGTCTTAATCATTTTTAATATTTTTTTTTATATTTCTTAACATCTAGGCGTCATTTCAGTAGTACGTATATACCTCGTATATAAAAATAAACTTCGTGGTATAGTTGTGCTTTTATCGAATATTTTACACTTATAGCGTTGTTTAGCTGGTTTTGTCTTTCTCTGAGACATCTCATTTCAGTACTAGAAACACTAGTCATGTTGTATGTAGTACTAATTTTCATAAATTTACCGTTGCCTTTGTTGACTTTCTCTTAGATAATATTTAGATGCCAAGTCCAATCGTAGGTACCTAATGCAAGGAATTATTAAATATTTTAATGGGATACCAGGAGATTCTGTACAATATTCAATTATAAAATTCAATTTCTGCCTTTATCAACTTTTAATGTGTATTATAATTTCCATTGATAAATAATGCAAGTACTGTATACCCTCAAAGCACAGAAATGCTCAATGTAGTATCTACAGATAACACCAGGTACATTCAAGATATTGATTGACGAAGAGGACCATTATTGTTTGAGATAAGCTCAAGTATTATCGCGTAGATTTCCTAAATGTCTTCTTATATCTATTTGTTTTTTCCAAACCTAAGAGGTTAAATTTCTGTTTCATGATGAAACAGCCTAAATATTGTGTTACACAAAAAAACATCCGAGTTAAACAGACTGTTTAGATTTCAAAACTAGTAAAAAATGAATGTTATTTATGTTAAATATTTCCTCTGAGCTGTTGGGAGTTACAATTCCTTCTTGTATCACTTATCTTTCTTTGGTGTTATGTAAACAATACAACGGAGCTGCACATGCGGAACAAAGCTATATTAAAACATGAACGGCCGAGAAAAGAATTTACCCACACAATGTCAACAGGAAGTAGCGAAGTAGCCAGAACCGTGACACATCACCGAGAAAATGTGGTTACCTGCGTCGTCGTCACCCATACCATCGCGTACCTCTACCTATACCATCGCGTACCTCTAGCTATACCATCACATTGTTACCTGCATCGTCGTCACCCATACCATCGCGTACCTCCACATATACCATCACATGGTTACCTGCGTCGTCGTCACCCATACCATCGCGTACCTCTACCTATACCATCGCGTACCTCTAGCTATACCATCACATTGTTACCTGCATCGTCGTCACCCATACCATCGCGTACCTCCACATATACCATCACATGGTTACCTGCGTCGTCGTCACCCATACCATCGCGTACCTCTACCTATACCATCGCGTACCTCTAGCTATACCATCACATTGTTACCTGCATCGTCGTCACCCATACCATCGCGTACCTCCACATATACCATCACATGGTTACCTGCGTCGTCGTCACCCATACCATCGCGTACCTCTACCTATACCATCGCGTACCTCTAGCTATACCATCACATTGTTACCTGCGTCATCGTCACCCATACCATCCTGTACCTCTAGCTATACCATCATATGGTTACCTGCGTCTTCGTCACCCATACCATCGTGTACCTCTAACTATACCATCATATGGTTACCTGCGTCGTCGTCACCCATACCATCGCGTAACTCTCTACCAGTACCATCACATGGTTACCTGCGTCGTCGTCACCTATTCCATCGTGTACCTCTAGCTATACCATCACATGGTTACCTGCGCCTTCGTCACCCATACCATCGCGTAGGCTACCTCTACCTACCATCAGATGGTTACCAGGCGTTGAAATTGGACAGTATTCCTCGGACAGAACATACTCCATGGTGGATAGCTTTACGACGTAACAGTACGTTTAGCAGCGATCCGGAAACGAAGGGAACAGTTACCCTGGTAGTTAATTTGTTCGCCAACTCAATAGGTTTTGAAAACTTTCAAACGGAAAGAGAAAGGATCTTAAGATTTGTGTGTGGATTGAATTGTGTAAGGATTATTAATACAAGCTAGGTGGTTCAAATTAACTATAAAGTAAATTACATTTAACTAGGTTATTGATCCTCCTAGGTTGGTGCTTGCAGTGCAGGTTATATGTCTACTTCAGTATCCATAATATAAAATGTGTCTTCCGATTGTTATCCAATAAACGGTGCCAGGGTGACGATTGTTATAAGTGGGGCATTATGAATTACCATTCATTAGGAACAAAATAGTACAAAATCGCTTACGATTTTACTCCAAAACTAAGGAGCTTCAAAATAAGAACCCCGCAGTGAATATCGACGAGTCTTAAATATTTGACCTTCAATACTGAATCCTGCTTGGTCTTTTATCTATATTTCAGGGATTTTACGTAAATATGCCTCTGATTCCATAAAACACTTTAATATGACAAAAATTTTACGCGTAGCCAAAATTTAATCTTACTTTTCTATAAAATGAAATTTAATTGATGTACCACAACCAACTTTCTCTACAACGATGAACATAGTTTATAAAATAATTGGAATTGAGAATTTGGGATAAAAGTGGTGTTATAGCCAACAGTGTTGTGCACAAAACCCGATTTCCCGGATGACTTGGTCTGTATGCGGCGGAGCTTTGGAGGGCGCTGGGGGCAGCGATGGATTTCCCGATTTGCCGTGCAATTTTCCACTGTCTGCCCGTCAGGATTAGTGATGGTCGATCAGGACCTTCGTCCTCCCAAAACCTACAGTTTCTATTTTAAAAGCTATAACTCTAAACTAAACCTCCAACGACTACCTCTAGTCTTAACGAAACAAGAAAG
The DNA here is from genome assembly GCF_028750875.1 of Macrosteles quadrilineatus. NCBI lineage: Eukaryota > Metazoa > Arthropoda > Insecta > Hemiptera > Cicadellidae > Macrosteles > Macrosteles quadrilineatus. The sequence goes on along the minus strand of NW_026542598.1, from coordinate 76,014,054 downwards.
AAATAAAGAGATCAACATTGAAGTTTGTGTAAAATAATAATGACAATAAGGTATCTTAATCTTGATTTCCGACAAGTAAAAATACCAAATATGCTGAAATTCTGCACAAAAATAACCTACGTACCCTGGGTTAATTTATATCTACAGTATATACATTTTTTATATTCTAACTTGCCTCAAGTTATCAAAATTTGAGAGGAGACATTGCTGACATTGTTCATTATAAATCAATAGAAACAACAAAAATCGTACCTATTTGAAATTGTTTATGTTTCTTAAATGGTATTAGGTTTTTGCTGTCAATGGTATTAAGTTTTTGCTGTCATTAAACAAGATAATTTGGACGTTTAGTTAACCTAAGAAATAATACATTTATTTTTATTCTATGGTGATGCCAGGAGTCATATTAGATTTTTATTATTCTATAACCAATGATGATACTATTATAGCTTTTTAACATTGTTATTAGCTTTAAGGAATTCGTCTGCGCTTATTCCTTCAGTACTTGTGAAACAATGGTAAAACTAATAGCAATAGTCAAAGCTAATAGTGAGTGATATGGTTAATTGTTTTGTATTGATTACCTAGTTAATTATCTAGTTTGCTTCATTGTAGTTACTTCACGATAAGAAAGTAAGTTAATGCAAAGTAAATAAGACCCACATATTGTTCAGGATTTTTTAGTACAATGCACAGAAATAGATTTGTAAAGTTCAAAATTCAAAAAGCATAAGTGGTAGCCAAGCATAAAGAGTGAGTTTTCGGTGATTTGAAAGGTTTCAGACATTAAAACAAGAAAAGGTTTAAATTTTGGACAAGACTATATATATAGACTTATAGACCGCACTGTTCAAGGGCGGGCATTTTAGCCCGGCACACGTAAGATAGTGATAGCGCAATCCTATGAACACCGTATATTGACCATAATTCCACCATTAAAGGTACAACCCTAATATATATTAAATACTTTTAAATACATTATCTTCACAGTATGTACGAGTATGAACCTAAGATCGCATATATCCCAGTACATTCCCCTTTGTATGATAACACTAAGTACCATCAAAGGTACCATCAGCTGCACATGTTAATGTTAATGTTTCATTGTCAGACTCAAGGTCATCGCCTCAACACGCCATTGTCAAGGTTTGTTGTGTTACTTGATTGTTGTCTAGTAATTTGAGTTTCTTAACTTTAATGATTGACATTTTTTGCACACAGAACGAGTTTCCCATAATTTAGTTTGGCACTGGGAATTTTGGTGACTGTTCAAACTGTACGTAACGTAGAATAACTTCTGAGGAGAATATTGCTTAATTTTAGCTGAAGAAAGAATGATTAAAGTATAAAAAAGCATATTTGGGATTCCATGTACATGGCTGTGCCAGAAGAAGTTTCCTAAGCTGACCAAAGGTATTTGACACAGAATTTAACATAATTGCTAATCTTTATGAAGAGTAAGAAAGGGTCTTAGCCTATAAAAATTCCCACTTCGACCCTAAGAAAAGTCAGTAGATTAAGTTAGGTTAGGCTCTTCTGCCGGCAACTATAAAAAAACCCTACCTGGCTTAGGCTTGGTGCAACTAAGGAATATTTTTTTAGAAATATTTAGGGCTTGGCGCAATTAATGCACGACTAACTCACTCCACTTCACACTAATCTCTCAATCGTATTCAGCATGAAACGCGTATCATTACGTAATTCTTTTGATAAAATTATAACATTGTGAATGAAAAAAGTAGGAATTTATGCTTTGCTCATATTTAAATATAGCAGCCAGAAAACCTATTTGAACTATAACTAATAAATTGATACGAGCTGTATGTTTGTTTTAAAAATATAATGGAATAGAATTGTCAAATTCACTCAGAAACTACGAACGGATTTTCTTAAACCCACAATTTTTCTCAGAACTAATCAGTTGAATATTTCTATTGCGTGGCTCGAAGTTTCGTAATACAGACTGGTGACATCGACCCTCCACTTACAGTCCCGGCGGATATTTAAATCGAATCATTAAAGGCTGCTGCCTGTTGATTCTGTAAGGACATTTGTCGACCGCGTTCACGGCTTACAGCTCTTTCGTTAATTGCCACCGTTTCTTCTTTTCACAGCGAAATTTGAATGGAATAATACTTCTTTTGATTACCGCAGTCGTGCTGTTTTCATAAACGTCATGTTTTCAATGTGCCTCTTGTTTCATATTACAGTATTCTGTTTTGCATTTGTATTGCGGTTGTAAGGGAATTTAAATGATTATTAAAACCCAAAATTACTTGTTGAAAACAAAATTTTGTCCCTCGAAACTCTTGCAAATATATATTAAATATATTGTATACTTGTAGTTAACGTAAAATATTGGATAGTTGGAATATACAAAATGTATAATTTTTTTATTCCCAGGAATTGAATTCTTATTTCTACATAATTGGTTCAAATATTCTAATTAGAAAATGTTGTTAATGTGGCCCATTTTTACTCAACTTCCTGCTTGTTAGAAGAATATTCTGTATTTAAAATCCATTGTTTTAGCCCCGAAACTGCTATTTTACTTAACTACAATTTTGGAACTGCAGACGAGGTAACTTAACCTTATTTTAGTTTTATTCTGTATTGTTACATTACTGCTGTATGGTGTTCAAATTTACGATTAAAAACTTTGATTAGCAACATGCAAATTTTAGTTTTTAAGCTCTCATTGGTTGGATTCTATAATGGGAGTTGATATAAAATCTTGAATATTTTAATGCACCAAATAAACCTTTGATTATAAGGAATGTATATCTGGTGTTAGCATTCCTTGTTAGCTTCAATTCCCTTCATTAGATCACTTTACATAAAAAACAAACTCTTGTTTTTTTTAAGTAAAAAATATAAAATATGTGTCTGGGGTTACAGTTACAATTTATGACGAATGGATGTTTATTACTCAATCTCTCCAGTCAGGCTGAACAAAATTGGATATTTGGCACGGAGCTAAATTGTATTCTGGAATAGGACATGTATTGGGGTTTCGATTTCTGTTTGGGGCTTGCTACGCCTTTGAAGTAAGCATTTTACACTTATGAGATTAAATTTACAATGCCATAGTTTATTTATTTAAAGAAAGGTATAGTTTTATATTGTGTTCTATTAACCCATTGATTATAAAAAATACACAGTGTTCTATTATCTTTTACGAAGTAATATTTTTAGTTCACCATAAGTATGTAGCACAAAGTCAAACTCTGAACCCTGCTCGAAAGCCATTTAAGGAAGTTGTTAAGCGTGACTAATTGTAAATAAACAGAATATAATTTCTAGATTCCAACCAGTAGTTTAACAAAATATATGTTATTCATGAAAATAGATGTTGCGAAATTCCAATACTATTTCCAGTTACTTTTATAACAAGTACGAGAGCTCGCCCCGTGGTCAAAAACTCGACCAAAAGTATGTATTGTGCAAATTTCTCTATTTTCACCCCACGCTGTAAATAAAACATGTGATTGGAATTTATTCAATTTGTTTTGATTTTCTGTTTGTTATTTCATTACCAACAAGGCAACCCATGTTATTTTTTTTAATTTAAATTAATTTGTTGTGGTTATTTTTGAGCCTATTTTAATTTATAACGGGGTTCTGCACATCTACAGGAAAATATCTTTCATTTGGTACTAACCGCGTGTAATTCGGTTCAGGAGTATGGTAATGCAAGCTGTCGTAATTTTTGCAAAGGTTTTTTAGCATATAAGATTGTCAGTCATTTAAACTTACAGAACGGTAATTGGTGTCCGGTGTCTTGGTTGGTTTGGTGTCGGGTGTTTTGGTCGGTATGGTGTCAGGCACACTTAGTTTCCCCATCGTGAAAATGTAAATAAACTATACAAGAGTCAACGGCGTCACTGCCAGGATCAGGATGTGTCGGACTGCAATTTTCTGACAGGACACAAACTTCACAGACTACGGACTGAGATGCACATCAATCACTACAACACCACAAAAAGCACTATGATCCTCCAGAACCCAGGATAAAACCATCCTCTCGACTTACAACTCAGACGAGTACTAAAGTTTGAAGACGCCCCGTCCTTGTCCATTATGCAAGGTAGTAATTGGTCGAAGGACCTTGTCGTTGTTCCTTCCCAGAGACTTGTAGTACTACGCGATGCTAAATATGCGTCGATACTGCCAAGGAATGTGTTAATAGTCAAGGTCTGCTAAAGGACGGAGGTCCATTCATAAAGTAGGTTATATCTAGTATTGGTTGGTGTGTAGTTGTTATGATTTTTGGGGTGGGTGAAAACACCATTGAACTGACTGGGAAATAATTCACAAAGATGGATTAGTCAATGATGGTGAGCTTTCAATCTGTAACTCGCCCTGTAACGTCACTAAAAGTCCATACAACAATCGAAATTCCAAATCCAAATGGATCTTTGTCACTTCAAAAACTCGAAATTTAGATGTGACATAAAAGGTACTACAGCTTACAAATAAGCCGTCTTATCAGTTTAACTTGGTTAAAAAGTTTACGTATTTGAGACGAATCAGTAATTTACACCACGCACATCATTTGTGGCTTGATTCAACCACGTCCATCCTAAAACTAGTGAGAACATTGAGATGGAACGACTAGTTTTTTGCACATTGAAAAATGCGACCTACACGATAAGGGTGTTTTACCATTTTGTGATTTAAAAGATTCTGATTTAATACGTGAGAAGGAAATCGCCACGACTCAATGTTTTCTGGTTTGATTTGGGTAAATGATGGTCCATTATTCACATTAATTGCAGAAAATAGCTACAACTATGATTTAAATGTTACCCCCCACATTGGCATTCGTGTAGGGTTTGTGTTATTTGATTTGAGTTTGGCCTAAAAAGATATAGAAATTGAAAGAAAAGAAAAAAACTCCAATACTGCCCAATGTATAAATTCGAGAGGAGAACTGTCATTTCTTTGGGGACCTAAGAAATGTGTGTTGACGTCATGGTTTGTGGTACTATAGTTTTATTTAAGAGTCACAGTTGGTTGTCCGATGTTTACCGATAAAATTACTTTTATTAGCGCCACTATACTATACGAGTTTCATAGTGACACAATTGGAATACGGACACATACTAAGTAGGGTTAAGTAGATTCAAAAACTATTTCGGTAATAATTATTTACTTATGTCACTTTTTGCACTAGTACGCGACTTTCTTAAATCAATACGAGAAAGCAATTTGCAAAACTAACATATAAAATAAAGATAAATTTTGTAAAACAATCTAGGACTAAAACTGTAAGCTGTAACAGCTGCAAGGCCAAGTAATCCATCGCATCTGACACCATGACACACTGTGTTGATTGACACATTACTGACGCTTACACTGACACAAACTGAGGTGTCTTGTACTCTAGACACTTGCCATGGAGTGTTCTTGGAAATGTGTGGAATGTTTCAGAACCATTCCACTTGTTAAACGCGAACATAAAGATCGTGAACGTTGGTTATAGTGGTGTCTTATTTATTTCAAATTTAGTTTAATCCGATTAATTACATAGTCCAGTCTCCAGTCAGCAGGTAATTTTAAATGGAAAAAGGTCGGAAGTTAATGAAACTTGGGATGTTGTTACCACCAACACCAATAAGTGACAGGTCAACTGCTTATTCCATGGATTCGTGCGAGAAAGACTAATTACCCAAGGTTAAAGCAACCTTTTGTTTACCTGGCTTAGTAAATCCCGTCCATTTGAATATAATCGATCATTGAACCCACTGGAATCACAATAACCTTGGGCCAAAACGATAATCTGTCCTGCCCCTGTCTAGCAGACCAAATGGCTATAAATAGTTGATAGCCGTTATTGTATTTGTGTCCTAGTTAAGATATTGAATATCTCACTATTCACTAATGAACTGGTGGATTAAACTCAAACGGAGCATGGAGAGTGGTGGAATTCACATAAACAATTTGCTTTGGGCTACATATTAAGTGTTTCCTAAAAAAAAATAGCAATAGGCCTATACTAAATAACAACTCCACTGATTCTAGTCTATCACATGAAATGATTATACAGAGTGTAAATTAAGTCTTGAAACAAATCTGTATTTTTTTAAACCGAACAGATCGAAATATTCTGTTTGTGGCATTTACTGTTAACAAAGTTTCTGTAATTATTTGGATCAAAAATAATGTTAAACCCTTTAATAAGGTAAGGGTAGGGGACGACTTTTTGAAAATAACAGCCCCTATTGAGTGACCCAACATGTTAAAGGATTTATAAAAAGCAATACAACGACGCAAACTCGAGGTAGATATTTCATCCCTAGCCTAAATGGCGGGATATTCCAAAATTTGTTTTACGTGAAAAACACCCATTTTGGAATACCCGCCTTTTTGGCTAGGGGTGAGATATTCACCTCAGGATTACTTCATTGTGTTTCATTTGACAACCCCTTCAAAATGAGGGGTAACTCAATAGGAGTTGATGTTTGAAAAAAATAAGTCACGCCCTACTCTGTTGGGGGGTTAACAAAATTTATTTTTGTAAAAAATTTCGGAACCTTCGTTAAGAATCAATGCTGAAAACAGAATATTTCTATCTTTTTCGGTTTTAAAAATACAGATATGTTTCAAGGCTTCATTTACACACTGTATAATGGAAACATCAGATTTAGGATTGATTAAATAGCAAAAACGTGATTAATCAACTTCAAAAAGGCTGAGAGGGCAAAGTCCTAGACATCGTCCACTAAAACATCATAATCACGACACGTAGTATTAAATAGTACGATTTTTAAAATAACACCATCAAAAGTGTATCGAACGATTTTACACAGCTAAATAGACCAAGAAACCAAGATGTGAGCAAATCATATTCGTGAATTCACCCAACCTCAGTTCAGATTTACGAAGTGAGATTTGCAGACGATTCAAAGCCGTCTCGGTCGTTATTTTGTGCGCGGCTGCAATTATCAAAGTAATGAGTCCCCCCCACTGCCCCCCCTGTAAGACTTCACCCCCCAGCCTTCATACCCCCTTGTTTACTTTCATCTTCACGTGGCTTGCGGCTAAGGACCGACTCTTGTCCGTCTTTGTTTCATCACCTTACGCACAAGTCGTGAATTTGGCTTACAAGGTCTATATGAGTTTTACATTGCAATGATGGAAGAACTGTTGATGCAGTAGAAATCACTATCCTAATTCATTCTTAATACAGTTAGACGGTCAAGACCCTTTCAATATTTTCGCTGCAATCTTCTAATATATAAAAGAGAAAGTTTGTACTGTATATATATTTGAACGTTATGGACTCCGAAACCTCTCGACAGATTGTACTGAAACTTTCAGGAATTATTAAGCGTTATTCAATGATGGTTTGTGTGAAGTTTGGTGCAGATCCGTTAAAAGGGCTCCGTCCCAGTGGCTCTGGATATTCCCATGTTAACGTTATGAGTTCTCATATTTAAATGGAATTAAAGAATCTTAACAGCTGTTTCAACTAAACAATTTGATTCTGTGATGATCAATAGCATTAAAAGGTTACAAAATGTACCAACTGGTTGCAGCACTATTAATTGTCTAAATTTAAACTGAAGAACGAGTGCACCGAATTGAATGATTCATTTTTTGTTGAGTTCCTTAGTGCCAGGGGAAGGTTTTTATGTAATGAAATTTATAATTCATGCTACCTTTATTGAGTAATTTGATTTTAAAAAATTGCCTTTACATTAGCATTGGAGGAAAATGTTTTGATAAACTGTGGGGTACAATAACATGTGCTAATTTCCAACCAAAACCTGACGGCGAGTGATCGCAGCGAACGAGCTCCAACCAAAAGGTGAGTGAGCGTAACGAACGAACTTCAACCAGGAAGTGATTGAGTGATGCAAACGAGCTCATCTTGAAAATGAACGAGCATTGACATGAAACCACATTAGGACAGGACGACGACTATCGGGCCAGCTAGTACACTATATAGAGGGTAGGGCAAAAGTCTCGTAATTGGTTACACCAGGAAAATCAAATACTATGTTTATGTCAACAAAATAAGCTGTGAAGTGAATGTTATTTTCACATCTTGGACGGCGACAGTATGATGAACTCTTGTCAAGAGCAATGAGATGGTTTAGCCAGAAAAGTATTTCCACCATCTCATGTTTGTAGCATGAAGTACAATAATTCAACTTTATATTCATATCGAACTAACACATTTGGTAAAAGAGCAAGTTTGATAGTGTTGAATTGTAAAAGGAATGATGCCTAATAGATCTGACGCCCTGACGGATAGAATTAAGGTGGAATCTAGATAACAAGTCTCTCATTGGGATCATCAAATACTTGTTATCAGGGTTGACTTACTATCGAGGTTTGCAATAACATTAAATGAAGGGTAATACAAAATAAGAGGTATTTACTTAATGCAAAGGGTGATTTGTTATCCAAGGTCTTGTTTTTTTTAGGTTTTACCATCAATCCATCCGTCTATTGGGCATTTCTGTTTTAGCCTAATGCACTTGAAGTGTAAAGACTCGAGTATTTTGGAGATTATGAGTAGATGCTTGTACAATTGACGTGTAAAAGTATAAGTCTGAGATATGGGTGGAGAGTGTAAAGAAATGAAACTTGTGGAGTTGAAGGGAGGAGTGGTAAGTCTTGTAGGCGAAGATTATTGAAATAGACCTAATGGATTTACAGGTAAAATGGAACCAACTATAGATCCGAAGGGTAGAAAGACATGCCTGATGAAGTTGGATTTAAGCATTAGCATGAAAATTTTAAATGGTAAAAGGATGACCTCGTGAAGTTAGATGGCAGAAAGGTCATTTTGGAGATGCAGAAAAGAGGAAGTTAAATGAAGAGGGCAGAAGCTATATGGGGTTAGAGACTTGGAGGATAAAAATGTTGGATTTGTCGGATGAAAGACAGCCAAGTTTGGCGGGGGCGGGAACTGACAGGCGATTAGTGAGGGAGGCTGCAACTGAGGTAGAATCGATACCCCCATTATCCTCGACAACTTGTGAATGCGGTGATGTACATGTGACGGGCTGTCGGCGACAAGACTGTTGATTTGTGATGTGGGAATATTACACAGTGAGGAGACTATTAGAACATGGGTTGTTCAGGGGAAATATAGAGGGTTAAGTAGTGAAATGTACCCCATTAATACTTGCAAAAAAGTAACGATTTTGAAGGACGATTTGTTTACTGAGTTTGTCAATAAACATTTTAACTCACACTGTAGTCATTTCATCACAAACGAAATAATGTCAACTCGATTTCTACAAGAACTAATTTCTTGTTACAGTAGTTTTCCTTCAATAAGAAACCCAAGAGATTGTAATAATGTTAAAAGTATTAGTAACAAATATATTAGAGACTAAAATATATATGAATACAAAGTTGGTAATTGTTTACGTAATTTCAGTATAATCATGCACAAAAAGTAGTATTGAAAATTGAAATGAGCAAGATGTGTTACAATGTCCGTGCAAGACGTCAATACACAAACTGTTGACCTGAATGCTGAAGTAGACATCTACATGGCTAAGCTGTAGCTTAGTGGGTTAGTTTCCTTGAAGAGCAACTTGAGCAACGTGATCAACCAAATTATGAGCACAGTCTAAGCTCAAACTTAATATCATTTTGTCGTTTCATTGTGTACTTTGTTAAATATAGTTGATGGGAACAAAAAATGCAATAGGTAAGTTGCCTTTTTAGTGTGTCTTGGTTAAAAAGGATCAGTGTAAGAAATTAGGTTTTCAGCAGAACTACTTGTCGCTATTGAAGTTAATTATTCTTTCACTATAGAATTGGCTACAAGGGAATAAGAATGAAATGTTTCCTTTACGTAGTGTAATGCCTTCTCCGTTCAATTAATGATGTGCCTCTCTGAGATCAGCTGTTTCTGAGAACTGCATGAGCTAATCGCCCTGCACCACCACTGATGTCCTCTCTACGGAATGCCGCGCCTGGAGGTACAGACTACACTTTCTATTCCGCCACCTAGAGCGTCGAGTTTGGTGTGATCAACAAACCACTTAAAAATAAAATACATTTGATGAAGAGCTGAGACCTTACAACCAAATAAGTCGTAGTAGATTGTGTATGTCTTTGAGGTGTGCATAGTATGTTCAATTAAATACTTTTCTATGAAATGGCGACCTTACAAAGTAGGTATTTTAAGCCAAGTATGAATGGAGATGAGTGTAGGATGGCAGTCTAGCAAGCATACTGTAAAAAATAGTCACTCAATTAACTCGGGACTGTAGGTACATTAATTTGGTGATACTCTATATACAATTTAGTATAAAAAGTCTATACCGAATAGGTTTTTAGGAGTTTAAACAATCATCTTTGACTTAATGATCCCCAAAAAGGGTGGGAAAACACGTTTTTGACAATTTATTAGGTATCCATACGAGACCATATTTTTACTACTTCTAAATGTAGTTCTTGCACGGTTAAAGTATGCTTGAAATTTCTCAAAAACAACTCTAGAGCAAGTTAAGCATTGGCTTGGTTGTTCATAAGCAGATCACTAGAACACTGTTTCATAATTTATTCAAACAAACAGAAGTCATTAGCTGACAGTGTAAGTTGTGGTTTTTACTATGTTACACGAAATCGAAATAAACGGCGACGAAACCGTAATTAAAAGTGGGAAAAGTCTAGAATGGTGCGAAACTTGAGTGTTTTCCTGGTGGATATCTAACGATGAAAACAAGTTAATTAGACCTCGCTTCGATAGTAACTGTCATTACTGAAAGTTGAAGTGGGCTTCGAAGTACTGTACAGAGATTTGTTAATTCTGTTGTTATAAGTATTCTGTAATAACAATAAAATTAGGGGTACTTATGACATGTGTACCAAGCCTAATTCAATCACTGTTACGGTAAAGTACATTAATATATCTCAAACAATTGGAGCGTATAATTACTAGGACCGTGGTGTCGTCCTGTAATCCAGCTACTTGGAGGTCACGAATTGTGGATATTTATAGGCATGATCTGTGGATGCGATACTACCTGGTGTGGATTAACGTCCACACTAGTGAGTACTTGTACTATCCGCAGTACTGATAACTAGACCGATTCGTAAATTACAAGGCAAAAGTAGGATTTCATTGGCTAGTCGGTAACAAGACTACAAGATCGCGCCATTCATCCTGCACTCATCTTCATTCATACTTGGCTTAAAATACCTACCTTCAGGTCACCATTTCAGTTAAACAATCCAACCAACGAAAAATTGAGACCATCAAAAGTCAAAACCAACAGAAATTAGTTACTCTTTGACCCTTTATGATGAGTACTTGAAGTTCCAGCGAGAGTGATAATTAGTACTGGCTGATGCTACACTCAGAGCTAATCAGTACATGAAAGTACAGTACTGGTCCAGTGGTAATCAGTACTGTCAAGTACTAAAACCATTAGTGATCAGTGATGACGAATACTAGACCCATTAGTAATCAGTAGACTAGTGCTACTAGTAATGAGTACCAGCTAGTTCTAGGTCTAGTATTAATCAGAGAAGTAAATCTCTACTTATAATCACCCAAGTCACTCTAGAGATGAGAGTCACCAGCGACAGCCTGGGGTGTAGACGAGTGCTATTGTAACGCCACTATTCATCTGGGGAACAATGTTGCATAACTTTACCTTCATTTCATTTCCCCCGGGGATATTTCCACCGCTCCTCCCCGTTGTTCTCATTACACCTGATACAGATCAGTCTACTCTACTGTAGGTATGCTCTGAGACTACTAGTTAACACCTAGGATGTTGCATTGGATGGGGCAACAGTGTTGATTACAAGTGCCAATAACCATGGGAGAACTGATGGGAAGTTTTCGTTCGTGCAGTTATATAAACTGTAGGTGTTTACGAGATTGTAACACAATGCTCTGTTTCTTGGCTGTAAGGTGTCGGCTTCTGAACCACGCTATTGCTATTCGCTTTACCAGTGATATTACGGATGTAAATAATGAAATAAAACAAATGACAAAAAATATTTACTTCAACACAATGACATTCGGAGTGTCTCGATTCTTGAACAACATCAATATTAAACTCACTTCACGGATCTAACAGGTTTCTTATTCACGACAAAACAAAACCAAACTGAATTACATCTAAGCGAATTTCCCTATAGGGGAGTAACTATTATTTTAGGTGGCACGATAAGACCTAGGCCCGGGACCGATTTACTTTTTCATTTTTCTGTCCCTAGAGGCCAAAAACACTTTTACATTTGTGTGTCAGTGAACGCGATAACTTGAGTAATTTTTGTCAGATTTTGATAAAGTTTAGCTTAGGAGTTAATGGAGTTATAAATAGTGAATAGTATCAATGGAACCACGAATATCTAAAAAGAGGCTAATTTTTACGCTATATGTCATCTAACAAATACTTTATGTTTGTGTTGCTGTTTCAGACAAATGTCTGTGTTATCTTATTGGTGCTCACGAGGCTGGGTAAATCCAACAATATGCACGTACATCGCTGTCAGCGTTACAAATCGACAGAAATTGAGATAAAGCTTCCTTGGACCTTTTTTTTAGGATGAAACGTGTAAAATAACTAACCATTCCTTTCTGGGACCTTTACTCTTGAAACACATTTTATATCACAAGTGAGGTCGATTCTGGGCTTCCGCCATTTATCGCTGGGTTATAATGGTGCTATCTATCAAGAAATCGACATAAGATAGTAATTAGACCAGGATTTTAACAATTCCTTTACTAAATAACGTAAAAGATCCTAAAGGCATAGACAAACACAAATAAACAGCCCTAGTAAGATTTTTCTAAATCGAATGCAAACAAATTTGCAACCACATTTTCCTAGGAAAACCTAAAACTGTCTAAATACAGTTGAAATAGTTTTCACCTTTACACTAAACACTAACCCAATTTTAAAAGCATCATTAACGAAATTTCTTATATTTATAGACATCTCCAAAACTCCATTCTCTTAAAAAAAAACTCAAGAGTTAATTTTTTTCTAATTTCTCCCTCTATACATACATACAATAATGGAGAAAGTATTGATTTTGGCTGTAACGATTTTGAGTAAAATTTATTATGTTATGGTCCTTTAACCTAGAACCAAAATGCTAAACCCCCAATGCTGTAAAACGACGGTTTAAAGGTTTCGCAGTTTGTGTAGTTTTGTCCATAAATTTTCATACGACTCCCACCGCTTATCCATGATATTGTTGTTGACAAGCTTATCGGTGAAACTAATGTGTCAGATTGGTGATACCGTTTATTTTACTCCCAAGGTAGTTATTTCCTATCCCAATGTACACAGTTTAGAATTAAACTCTTCGACGGACATTTTCCGACCAAAAATCAAAACCTAAAAAACTGTCACTTTACCAGAAACACCGAGCGTTGCGCTTAAACCCGTAAAGGACACCCGCTTTCTAAATCCATGTTTAATAGGACTACCAATACTGAGGGACTACATACCACGGATGCCGAGAGCCGAAGTGGGATGTCCCAGTGGGTCAACATCAGCAGCAGAACCTGACTACGTAACTTGTGGGAACTGATGTTGCCAAACATCTTCGCAACATAAAACCGCGCGTGTTGATTAGCGTATCAACGTAAATACTGCGGGAACTTGTGAGAGTCTCAACAATCTTGTGGATGAACTAATTGATTTGTACACTGTAGTCAAATACTTCGACATATCAATCTTCTGTAAGCATTTACATCACAAGACGGTAACGTGCCCAACGTGTTAAGTTGGTTGCCATCGTGCCGAATATCTTAAACGAATCTACATAATTTTTCAATCCTTGGTGATATCATATTGTTAGGATATTCTCAATTAAGATAGTAATGCAACTGGGAGAATTTAACCTAAATATTAATGAGGTAAGTTTGTGATGGAGTGAGATAGCTTGTGTAGTTTTTTACTAAACAAGGCTGTTTGAATTTTGGTTGGTTTTGAATTTGGGCTGTTTGAAATGATGGGGCAATCTATTGTAAATTCTTGATGTACTGCCCCTGATGATTGGCCGCTGACTGGTAAAAATCTATGTCAGTTAAAATATTTTCTTTATATCAATCAATTAATTTACCCACTTGTGAATTTCTTACTGAATAAGTGCATATTGGGATGTTGGGTGATGTATTTTATTGTATCCGTATAACTGTACAAGTAGGCCGTGGTTCAAAGGCATATTTGTGTAGTAAAATGCTAACATTTTATCGTACATTTATTGGCCATGTAATTTTATTCACTTCGTAACGGCTTAAGTTGTACATATTGGTCAATTTACACTTTTTCTGATTTAAATGGTTTTATGTATCAAAACCTAGGATCAAAATCAAATTAAGAGGCTTAAACCTTTTACCGTCGTAATATATTTTCATATCATATGTGTTGTAAATTTATGTTGCTTTAATTATTGTACAAGTGGAATTAGAGGGGTGAGTTTATTCAAATGATTTGGTATCAATTGCATTTTGCTATATATAAAATGAAACACGACCATGAAGTTCTACCAGAGTTAGATCGTGTTTGAGGGTGAGACCCGACAGGCGGCCAAGCTGAAAGACTTTCGCCGATCTTCAACTGTCTCGAAGATATCAGATGGATAGATAAATCAAAAGGTCAGCTTTCGAAACTCCTAATGCATTTAACATCAGAGAATCTGTCCTGATATGAGATCAAATACGGGTTGACTCAAACAGAATCTAAGCATCTGATAGGCAAAACTTTGCACTAATTTACTGTCTCGATTGGTAATTACTTGTTAGTTACATAATGTTGCCTTTAATTACTTTACAGGCTCAAGTATTCCAAAAGTTTGTCTAAGTCTTTTAGTCGAGTACCGTTTCTGATAATGAAAGGTAGCAACTGTGGTCGACAGAATATTTCTTAAGATGCTGATGGAGTCTTACCCTTGAAGAACAAAGTTTGATATTTTATTCAAACAAATTATTGTAGGATATCGCCTCATTTGGTTTATTGTTTTGTTTATTAGAACAACGTCGATTTTCACTAAACTTACCGCAATCAATTACTAGAAGAAAGAGTCAGGATTAATAATAATACCCCCGCCGCAGCAAACCTGCAGACTAAGCGAATTTCCATTTGACTGATTGGATTTACACTGAAATGTCAGTAGGGTAAAAATGAGAGAGCTAGCACCACCGTGTTATTAAACGGCTGAGAGAACTGGCACGGGGAGAACGTACATGGGTGAGAGAGCTGGCACGGTGAGAGAGCTGGCACACGGTGTCGAAAGTTTCCGTCGGCGTGTCGGGGTGGACGGTTGAGAGAGCTGGCACCGCGGAGGCTGGCACACGGGAAAGGTGTCGGAGGTGTGTCGGTTTGGAAGGGTGTTTGTTACCTGATGTCGGGCGTACGACAAGATGTATTATAAATATTTTTATTTAAAACTCGATTTTTAAGGTGGTAACGTTTGACTGACAAACGCTTCTCGCTTCTGCCATTTAGTGTTGAGTGTAGATAGTTTTCCAAATGTGTGGAGTAAATAGAATGTTAAATTGTTAGCCTTATGTAAGAAATAATGGATAAATAATAATATCTTAATAAATTAATTTAAAAACACTTATGGTGGACTTAAAAGCGCTTTTATGGCATGTCATTTAACGATGACGTTGTTTACCATGAAAACAATTTGTTTAATAAGGATATTTGTACATTTATATCTGAAATTCATTTATATCATAAAACTACTGTTTGTATATTTAAATAAATATTTAGCGCTGAGCTGATAATTATCCTTGATGATGCAAGGCTTATCGTGGCGTGCAAAAACTCTTGATAGGGATTATCATGGATGCAGCATTAGTTTATCAAAACATAATAATTTGCGTAACCATTACAAAGTGCAGCGTTGCAGCGTGTGTGTTTAATGACTTCCGACTGATAACGTAAATACCACGTGTGGAGGTTAAGGTCAAAGACGTCATATCTTATCAGTATATATATAGATATATAATTCGCGCACACAAAATCATTATCATCATGTCTTCCTCCAACGCGCTGACCACACCCTCCACCTGGGACGTTTCCATCGTCGAGGGATCAGGCCTGGAGAGTCTTGAAGACCTCTACATTATCTTGAAGGCAGTGTTCCCTCAACCTAATGTTCAGGTAGGAAAAAAAAAAATAAAAATATTATTGATAAAAAACTTTAGATTTATAAACGTTATACTTTATATCTTTAAAATGTTTTCAACCAAATTCACCTAAGATTCAATAGTGATGATATGTTATATCACTATCTGATAAATACACTGTATATTAAACTTATTTGCAAGTAATAATACCCTAAATTAAATAATCATACTTATGAATTAAATTATCAATGTCAATTTCTATTTTTTATATCTACATTTTGAATTATGATTATTTCAAAAATGATTGCCCAAAAAACTAAATTGTCATTGTATGGAACAAGAAGGCTTTAATTTATCGTTTCATGTTCATCATTATTTTCTTTGTTAATTAATGTTTAGGTTGATTAATTATTTTTTTACCTATAAATTAAACTTATGACTAAACCTATAACTAAACTTTGATATATTTCTAGATAAGGTACAGAAGATAACAGCACTTAATTTATTTTAACACACGTTTAAAAAATATTATAAATTAATTTTATTTTACATGTTTGTTTAAGTTTGAACGGAGGGATGACCAAACATACAGAGTACGGCTGCCGTATTGTGTGAAGCTCACATCGCTCCAGGCCAGGTTTGGGGAGTATGCTGGGGCAGTGACAATAATCTCCGCTGCGGCAGACCTCACGTTGGCTCAAACCAGACGCCTGGCTGAGCTGCGCTCGAAGATCATCAATAGTAAGAGATAGTGAAAAACCAACAATTACTATAGTACAATTCATCGTAGGGACTAGCCAATTATAGAAAAATACATTTTATAATTTGAATAAGAAATACTCCATATCATTGTCAAATATAAATTACTATTCTATTGTAATCTGTTAACGATGCAAAACTATCTTGCAACGATTAAACTCAAATTTTGTAAACCATGTAATACGTGGTACAGAGAATCTGACAATCACCCTGCAAGTAACACTCATTTAAAAAATACATTGGGCTATTTGCCAATTATTGAGACCGAGTCTGCTGCAAAATGTAGGCTTAAAACCTATTACTTAACAAATGGTGAAGGATACATCGATATAGGTAATTTTTTAAAATATCACACGAAACCTTTGATTATTTCAAAAATTCAAGAACACCTTCTTAAGTCGAAAACTCTGAAATGTAATATTATTTTAAAATGTATCTATGCAAGAACTGAAGGAGAAGAAGATGAAATCAAAGAACTGTCATTTAAGACTGCAAACGAGCCCATACTACTAGGTACAGATCTAAACACGTATTGTAAAAACGCTTTTGATAAACTTTTAACAGAACAATCAGAACACCAAGGTAAAGGTTCAGGATGGAGTCTAAAGAGTATTATAGGGCTGGAACTAAGAATTAATAAATACTATCCATTAAGAGGATGTAAACATATATCCTTACCAGCTTTCATTGCAAACAAGAAAGCTGTTGTAAATGTAAAGAATCAGGATGATTATTGCTTCAAGTATAGTATATGGGCGAAAAATGTACCTCGTAATCCACAAAGAGTCCGCAATTATATTGATAATGCAGAAATGAATGCAGCGTATGACTGGGACTGTATTAACTATCCTGTAAAACTTAAGTCAATACCTAAATTTGAACAGATAAACAATATGTCTATAAATATATTTGGAATAGAAAAGAAACACAATAGTGAGGAATATATTGTATATCCTATTAAAGTAACAAAACAAGAAAAAGATGATCACCGTGATTTATTACTATTGAAAAATGAAACAACATCTCACTATGTGTGGATTAAAAACTTTGATAAATTAGTAAGCGCGCAAACCTCTAACCACAACGGAAGAAAATTTGTTTGTAAATCATGTTTAATCCATTTTAATGATAAACCTACCTTCGATGTACATAAACAGCTATGTAACAATCATGAACCTGTTGCTGTAGAAATGCCTAATGAAGATAATTGTAAACTTAAATTTAAAAATTTCAAACACCAACAACAAGTCCCGTACATTGTATATGCTGATTTTGAAAGTATATTAATACAAAAAAGTCCATGTAATAATTGCAATTCTTTTACCTGTAAAAATCCCAATGAATGTTGTATTAACTGTTTCCGAGTCAACTGTAAAAATTTGAATCAATGCTGTTTGAACTGTAAAAGACCGAATTGTAAGAACTCCCACACCTGCAAAACTAAACATGCTACGCAAAATCAATCTACCTCTTCAACTGTTGACTATCAAAAGCACTACCCATCAAGTTTTTGTTATTATGTTGTTTCAAGTAATGGTGAAAAATCAGAACCAGTCCTTTTTCGCGGAGAAAATGCTGTGAAGGTATTTTGCCAAAAGATCAGAGATGAAGCTCTTAAAGTGTACGAGACGTACAAAAATAAGTTGCCTATGGAGTTAACGGATGAAGAAGTGGACATGTTTGAACGTTCATCTTGCTGTCACATATGTGAAGAACAGTTTACTGCTGATAATTTAAGGGTTAGAGATCACGACCCTAATACAGGGAAATTTAGAGGTGCAAGTCATTCAAATTGTAACTTGTCATATCAAAATCCACACTTTTTGCCCGTAGTCTTGCACAATATGTCAAATTATGACCTCCATTTTATTATTAAAAGTCTCGATTATGATGAAATGGAAATAAAGGTAATCCCTAATACAGAAGAACGGTATATCTCTTTATCAAAGAAAGTTGCTGCTAGATTTGAAATTCGTTTTCTTGATTCGTACAAATTTATGTCTAGAAGTCTTGATGAACTAGTCAAAAATCTTGACAAAAATCAATTCAATGAAACACTTTCTTATTTCGGTTATGATAAACTTAATATTGTTACAAAAAAAGGCTGTTTTCCCTACGAATACATAGATGGCTGGGAAAAATTTAATGAGACTAGCTTGCCTTCTATTGATCAGTTTTACAGCTCTCTAAATAAGTCAGAAGTTGCTGTAGAAGATTATAATAGGGCTGTTGAGGTTTGGAACAAATTTAACTGTCAAACCTTAGGAGAATTTTCTGATATCTACCTTAAGACTGATGTGTTACTATTAAGCGATGTATTTGAAAATTTCCGAAAAGTTTGTAAATCCAATTATGGTTTGGACCCAGGTTGGTATTTCACAGCTCCTGGCCTTTCGTTCGACGCGTGTCTTAAATTGACTAAAGTTGAAATCGATTTGTTAACAAGCTATGAACAGTACATGTTCATAGAAGCTGGTATTCGTGGTGGTATTTCTATGTGCACTAAACGTTACTGCGAGGCATCAAATAAGTATTTAGTTTCAGAAACAAATCTTGACTCGGAATCACAACCTGGTGTCAAACCTATGGATCAGGGACTCTGGACAGTTGATAATTCAAACTTTATATTATTCCTAGATATAAATAACCTTTATGGGGCTGCAATGGGAGAAAGTTTACCGTTAAAGGACTTTAAATGGTTAACCCCTGTTGAAATTGATGAAGTAAAAAATAAAATTAATGATATTGGTGAAAATGATGAAGTAGGGTTTATACTTGAGGTAGATCTAGATTATCCGGCACATCTACATGAACAACACAACGACTTACCATTTTGCGCCCAAAGAAAAGTACCACCAGGTAGTAAACATTCAAAATTGTTAACAACTTTAGAACCTAAACGTAATTACATAATTCACAGCCAAGCGTTAAAACAGGCCGTAGAGCATGGATTGGTTTTGGTTAAAATCCATAGAGGTATGAAATTTGTTCAGTCTAAGTGGTTGTATGGATACATCGAAAAAAACACAACATTTAGAAAAAATGCGCAAAATGAGTTTGAAAAGGAGTTTTTCAAACTCATGAACAATTCGGTTTATGGCAAATGTATGGAAAACGTAAGAAACAGAATGAATATGGAAATAGTTTGTAGCACTAAAAGGCTCGATAAGCTTATTGCTAAGCCTAATTTTCGTGATAGAACTATATTTACAGAAAAACTGATAGCAGTTCATCTAAATAAAACTAAAGTAAATTTTAACAAACCCATTGCAGTAGGTATGGCTATTCTTGAACTAAGCAAAATCGTAATGTATAGATATTTTTATGATATTTTTCCTCGTGTATTTGGTCAAGGAAATGTAGAACTATTATATACAGATACGGATAGTTACCTTATAAATGTAAACTCAGTTGACGTATATGAGCAAATCAAGGAGAATATACATTACTTTGACACTAGTGAGTACCCAATAACACACGCTTGTTTCTCTCTCGATAATAAGAAAAGACTTGGTGTTATGAAAGATGAAACTTTATCAGTTCCCCTAAAGAAATTCATTGGTCTTAGGACAAAGCTATATACTACTCTTAGTAAGAATTATGATTGTAAGAAACGTGCTAAGGGTGTAAAGAAAAGTGTTGTTAAAAATGAAATAACTTTTCAGGACTACGAGAGAGCTTTGTTTTGTAATCAAAACCAGTACAAAGAAATGAATATAATTAGGAGTAGGAAACATGATGTATACACAACGAAAGTACGAAAACTAGCGTTATCGTCTCATGATGATAAAAGATTTGTATTAAATGATAATATCCATACCATGGCATATGGCCATTACAAACTAATTGAGAATAAAAAAAGGAAAATTGATTTACACAAAGAACTGATTGCAAAAAAAGCTAAAATGACCAATGATTCTTGTTAAGCTCAAATTATTTGTTAGATTTGTATGTAAGTTAATTTAGTTTTTTACTTTTCAGATAATGTTTTTTTTGGAAACTGTACCGGTCAGGTACGAACAACTTTCTGTTGACGAGGGCTTCCTTAATATGCCTGAATACGAGAACATGGGTCGGGTTGCTATACCTCTGCACGCATTTTTCCCTTCCTGTATTTACACTATAACCTTAAATCCTGGAGAAAGAAAAACCATATCTGCGGGTATAAAAATTAGAATACCTGAAGGTTATGAAGGACAAATTCGACCGGTAGCATGGCAAGCGGAAACTTTCGGGGTGACAGTTTTAGACTCTCCAGCGTCTATTGACTCCAACCATACAGACGTAGTCAGGGTTAACCTAATAAATCATGGAAACGAGCCGTTCAGCATTAATTACTGTAGTCACATCGCAGATCTTGTCCTAATAAAGGTTGCTAGGGTGTGTTGGGTCTTAAACGGTGGTTCCGAAGATCACGATGATCCGGACTGTAAATTAGAGGAAATAATTGTTGACAATCATGTGTTTGTCATTGTAAGAAGGGACATTATCTAGTTACAAATAAATCAAGTAATTTGAGCTTTACAGTAAATTTATGTAAATAGTGGAATAATAGAAAGTATTATGACTGTAATGAAAAAAACTGAAAACTTAACTTATCTATTTAGTTTGATTGTTTATGTTTTTAATTACTGTAACCATTGAATCTTCAAATTAATACATAGATTTTTTTTCATAATTTTGTAAGTGTAACAATTATATTTGACATTTGTTATGTATATTTGTAATTTTGATATGTTTGTAAATAAATATAAATTATTTTGACATACAATCTGTGTTCAGTGTTATTTATTACCTACCTTGTTTCAGATTAATTTATCTCCCTTTCATTTATCTGATATAAATATATATTTATACACAATTAAATATTACGTCATGAATAAAAACATAGTTATATCAATCAAAATAAGAGAATAGCATCATTTGATGTTTGACTTTCAAGACGATGAAACCAAGTATCGACAAGTTTGGAGGTTATATAGGTTTTACTTCCAAAGAAAACGTTGTAGTAGGACCTTCAGGAATAGGTTTCAAGCTAACTGATAAACAAAATTTTAATATTGAAAACAAAAGGTTAACAAACGTAGGGGAAGCTGTCGATTCTAGTGATGCCGTTACTTTAAATTATATTTCATCAAAATGTCTATTGTTAGAGGATAAACAAGTTAATTTAAGAAAGAGAAAAATTGTTAATGTCAATGATCCTGAATCAGACATGGATGTTGTTAATAAGAGGTACTTTCAAAATAGTATGGACAAAGAACTACGAGAAACTATTAAGTTTGATAGAAAGAAATTTATTATTGATTGCGAAAATCATAATATTAAAAATATATCAAACCCTGTAGATGGAAAAGATGCAATATCTCTCGATTATTTCAAAAGCAATACTTTAATGTATGAAAATGGCAATTTTAATGCTAAAAGAATGAGAATTAACAATATTGGAGATCCTACCGAGTTAACGGATGTAGTTTCTAAACAATACATCGAAAATTATGTTAATTCACAGATTAATTTAAAATGTGTGACTTTTGGTATCAATGATGAAATTAATATGAAGAATAAACGATTGAGCTTTTTTAAAATTGAAAAAGATCCAACCGATGACTCTGATGCAATAAATAAACTTTATCTAGATAAAGAATTAGTTAGGGTAAATCAAATAATTAGCAAGACGGTGGAATCCTTCATTAAACCAGAAAAAGGAGAATTAAACTTTAAAAAGTTTATAATTAATATAAATGAAGCCATAAATAATTATTCTCCCATTACTTTAGGTCAGGCAAGAACACTCATGCAGAAGTATTTATACATTGATGACAAAAGTGAAGTAAATATCAATAATTCAATAATAACAAATGTCAAAAAGCCAATTGAAAGACATGATGTTGCAAACAAAGAATATGTAGATGAAACAGTACGAAGCAACAATACAACTTTAGTTGAAGTGGTACTGAGGGAAATGATAAAGGATTATATTAAACCTGATATGAATGGTGTCATAGATTTAAAAAAGTATAATATTCAATTGGTTGTCAAAGCGAGCGAGAATGAAAATTCACCTGTGACTCGTAAACAATTAGATGCTTTCAAAAACAGGATAAACTCTGATATGTCACGTATTGATGAAAAGCTTAAGGTTTTTTATCCAGCTTCTTCGTTGACTGCAAGGTCCCGAAATAGAGAAGGTAAGCCCATATCAGATGTCATGAGTGCAATGATAAATGACTTAGCTTATCTTAGGTCTGAAATAAAAACCTTGAAAGAAAGTAAATCAACAGAAGATGATGATAAAGACGACTTTTGGGATAGGGTAGGTAAGTTGAATAGCAAGTAGGACTGGTCATCAGTATGGTTCTGAGCTTCAAACGAGGTGGAGGTCTAATTAATAAGCTTATTGATAACCTACCTTTTGAGGCACATCTGTTGGGTGGATACCAATTTTGTGGGGCTGGTACTAAATTGGAGAAACGTCTGGCAAGGGGCGACAAAGGGATCAATCCACTTGATAGTTACTGCAAGGAACACGATATAGCATACGCTCAGAACAAGGATTTAACGAGTAGACACAAAGCTGACAGGCTGCTGGCCGATAGGGCGTGGACGAGAGTATCGGCTCCGGACGCTAAACTCGGTGAAAAGGTAAACGCTTTTTTAGTAACGAACGCTATGAAAGCAAAACTTAAACTCGGTGCTGGTATGAAGAAATCGAAGTCAGAAAGTGTTACAAAGAAAAGGCAGAAAAGGAGTCCGAAACATGACAGTAAGAATGGAAATACACAGAAGAAACACCTCAAGGATGCTATACTGGCGGCTAAAAACGAACTTAAAAAGAGTAAAAGCAAAGAACTTAAGGTATTGGTTCCTGCAGCGTTGAAAGCTGCAAGAAATGCGATGAGGGGTGGTAAAAAGGATCAAATAAAAAAACCTAGAATCATACCCATACCCAAATCTGGAGGAGCGTTACCGTTCCTGTTGCCATTATTTGCCGGACTGTCTGCCATCGGAAGTCTGGCCGGCGGAGCTACCTCAGTGTATAAAGCCATAAACGAAGTTAACAGAGCAAGAAAGGAAAATGTAAGTGACGTTAAGATTAAAACAGGAAAAGGATTGTATTTGAGACCATACAAACAAGGGATGGGTATTTTTTTTAGATCAAACGCACTAACCAATCTGGATTTGGAAAGGTATGCTAAACGATTGAAAATACCTTACTTTAGAGGAGTATTCTCTAAGGATAAACTGCCTTTGCATCCATGGAATAAAGAAGCGATAATCATAAACTTAGACGATGATGATGGGCCCGGGACTCATTGGGTCGCTTTACGTAAAGATGGATCACATGCAAAGTATTACGACAGTTTTGGGAACCTCAAACCACCAATGGAAGTTATACATTATTTAAAAAACTGTATTATTTTGTATAACTATGTTAGGGATCAAAATTTTAACACTGAAATATGTGGACAGTTGTGTTTGAAATTTCTGTCTGATTGTAATTAAAATATTCTCCAATAACTATCTCAGTCATTATTTGACCATCGTACAAGCAACATGTCTCACCTATTTGTAATTTCGGGAAATAGTTCACTCTTAAGCTGTGAAATATTCCCCAAAATTGAACTAGAAAATGATCGAGATTACGTGTTAGGGTTCATCAATTTTGAAACATTTAATTCAATTCCAAATGTTGAGGAAGGGTGTAATATGTTTTATTATCTTACCGATAAAAATGAAGAGGTGGGTATAGAAATACCTACTGGATCATATGAAGTTAAAGATTTGCAAAAGTATTTACGAAAGGTTCTTGGAGATAAGAGAGGTGAAACAGAAACTGACATCGATACTAGCTTATCATACAAAAATGCGTATCCCATTAATCATGATGTACTGATAACAATTCAACCAAACAATAATACGTTAAAAAGTGAGATAAAGTGTTCCAAAGACATCGACTTCACTCCTTCAGACTCAATAGGTCCTTTATTAGGTTTCAAAAATAGAAAATTAAACAAGTTTTTCACTCATGTGTCGGATGGAACGGTAAACGTCTTAAAAGTCAATACTATAAACGTGGAGTGTAATATAATTACGTCTTCGTTTGTAAATAGTAATCCAAGTCATGTGATACATACATTCTTTCCCACTGTTCCACCAGGATTTAAAATAGTTGAAACTCCCGCCAATATAATCTATCTTCCAATCAACACAAGGACGATTGATAACATATCCCTTAAAATAACTGATCAAAATGGTAAACCTATCAATTTCCGTGAAGAAACCATCACAGTAACATTACATCTTAAACGTTTGTAATCATGCCTATGATCTTCACCCCAGTTAAGAACATACCGTATTTGAAAACCGTGAACATTTCTACACCGGACACCGTGAAGAGAGGTTCTCTTTCTAAGAGTAATAGAGACTTTTTAGTATCATTAGGCTTAAAAATTAAACATGGCTGGTAGTATATTACAAGTAAGAGAGCAAATTTACTTTGACGAATCGATAAATAAAATAGAAGTACACGCACATCAACCATATGCTAATTCTTCATTCAACAATAATGATGAAATTAGAATACCAATCCAACATCAAGATATCTATACGTATCCCTGCAACAGTACTCTCTACATCGAGGGGGTGGTTAAATCAACAAATACAAAATTCATTAATAACGGATATGCTTATTTATTTGATGAAATACGATACGAAATCGGTGGAGTTGAAATAGATAGGGTGAAAAACGTTGGAATTACAAGTACAATGAAAGGTTATCTGTCTTTTAATGATAGTGACATTAAAATGTTAACTAATGCAGGCTGGACGAGTGAAAAAGGTAGTTTATTGACTCTCAAAGAAGACAGTACAAATAAAGGTACTTTCTATTTTAATGTCTGCATTCCTCTTAAGATTTTAATTGGGTTCGCTGAGGATTATAATAAAATTATATTAAACGTTAAACAGGAACTTATACTTATAAGATCAAGAACTGACCTAAATGCTATGCTTGGTGAGGTTAAGACTGAAACAGGAGCTGCAGGTACAAGTACAAGTATCGAGCCAACGATGGACATTAACATCAAGAAAATTCAATGGAGAGTTCCCTACGTATTCCCATCAGATCAAGAAAAACTATCTTTACTCAAAGTTATTGAAAAAAATCAATCAATTTTCATCAATTTTAGAACATGGGAGCTTTATGAATATCCTTTATTACCACAATCAAATAGACAGACATGGAATGTAAAAACATCAACTCAGTTGGAAAAACCACGATATGTTGTATTAGCATTTCAAACGGACAGATCAAACAATATCAAAAAAAATGTCAGCGAATTTGATATATGTGACGTTTCAAATGTAAAACTTTATTTGAATTCAGAGTGTTACCCGTATGACGATATGAACCTTGATCAGTCCAAGAATCAGCTAGCGATTCTTTATGAAATGTATGTAAAATTTCAAGAAAACTACTATTTTAAAAAGGGCGAACCCCTATTCACATATAGTGAATTTGTAACACATGCTCCGTTAATTGTAATCGATTGTTCCAGACAAAACGAATCCATAAAATCAGGACCAGTGGATATAAGATTAGAGTTTGAATCGAAAAGTACAATCGCAGCTAAAACTACAGCATATTGTTTAATATTACACGATCGTGTCGTTGAATACAACCCGATGACAAGTTTGGTAAAAAAGTTAGTATGAGGTGAAAAAAGGAAAACAAAAGGTCAGGAACAAGGTCAAGGGTTAGTAGGTTGAGATTAAACAAGTTGTAACGTGATAATTCACAATTTTTATTCCAGTTGCTAACAAGATGTCGAACAGAACAGTCGTATGTGATATCCAAGGGTTCCGTGGACTAAAAAATGAGTTCATCGTGAAGGAAGCAGCTTTTCTCACAACTTCAGGTAGTAAAGTGCAATCGATTATTTTCAAACCACCTTTTCCATATACAGCGTTACCTGAAACACAACAAAAGGTTGCAACATGGGTTAAGCAATTCTGTCATGGAATTGACTGGAATGACGGTTACACTCCATATTTCGAAATGAAGAATATTTTTAACAGGATATTAGGATCTTACGATGTTGTATTAGTCAAAGGTATGGAAAAAAAGATTTTTATTGAAAATACTTTATCGAATAAAACTGTGTCCGTGCGGGATATGGATGAAATTTGTTGTCCAAGAATCAACGATCTGAGAAAACAGATGAGCTTTAGAAAGTGTTTTTACCATTCTCGAACGACTGATCAATGTGCAAGTGAAAATGTTAGACTGTTGTTACACTGGTATATAAACAAGGTTGAAAAGAAATCCACATTATTGGAGATCGAAGACAAAACAGTTGACAAGATTGGAGAAATTATTGATAAATTCAATACGCTTGATAAATACGGTAACAGAACTTTAGCCAATTTAAAAATACAAGAAATATCTTACCTACCGAAAGAGTATTTTGTACATCACGTGTCCCCGAGTGACCTATGGCACGTGTGGGACCTTCTCCCAGATCACAAAAAAGATAAGCTAAAGGATATAATTTACTGCTATGAACATTACAACTCCTCAGGTGCGGGTACAGATCACATCGACGGAAAACCTCAGAGAAAAGAAAATTGTGCAAGATGTACGCAATCGAATTAGAGCTTTTTATTCAAAGTAATCCACAAATCGTTCAACATTTTAACGGAATATTTCACGCTGAAGGTAGAATACCTTCATACATCAACTATCCCTCATCATATATATTCAATACTGGAGACCGATGGGTAGCCGTTTACATTGACGAATTTCATCGGGGTGAATATTTTGATAGTTTCGGTTTACCTCCACCTTACAAAATATTTCTCTTCATTCAAAATGCTACTGAAAAATGGAGTTACAATCGACATCGAATACAGAGTGAATCATCAGACTACAGTGGATACTACACTTTGATGTATCTGATCCATCGATCTTCTGGGCAAGACATTGAGGGGTTTACATCATTATTTTCAGACTGCACAGACGAGGAGAAAGATAAGCGTATCGGTGATCTGTTTTCAAAAAGCTTTAATAGTTCAAAAATTAAGTCAGTAAAACTTGCTGTAGAAAAAATGAAATCTTTATATCATAGGATGGAAAATAGAACCATGTGGAAATAAAATAGTTTTCATTTATATTTTTTCGTTTATTATTTATATTCCCTTGTGTACTACTTATAAGATTACATAAGAATTTAAGAATGCCGATCAATCTCATTTCTGCATAGAACGTGGTAAGAGAAGGTTATCTCATAATAATGAAGGTGATTAATCAAAAACAAAAATTAAACATTGAAAGTTTTGATTTAAAACCGGTTGATAATAGACGAAGACATAGTGGGCTCCTTCCAAATCAAATCAGATGTTTAATTACAGGACCATCATCTTGTGGGAAAACTGCTGTGATGTTAAGCCTAATTACAGATCCTAATGGATTAAAATTTGAAAACATATATGTTTACTCAAAGTCCTTATATCAACCAAAATACCAGTTTTTGGAAAACGTTTTAAAAAATGTAAAAGGAATTGGTTATTATAAATTCTCTGAAAATGAAGAAGTAATTCAACCTTCTGAGGCTAAGAAACACTCGGTGTTTGTGTTTGATGATATAATATGTGATAAGCAAAACAACGTAAGTGCATTTTTTAGTATGGGTCGACACAAAGACGTGGATTGTTTTTATCTTTGTCAATCTTATTCCAGAATTCCGAAGCAGTTAATTAGAGATAATGCTAATATGATAATTGTTTTTAAACAGGATAATAATAATCTTAAACATGTTTATAACAATCATATTAATCCCGACTTAACATTTACGGAATTTGTAGATATGTGTCAAATTTGTTGGAATAAAAAATTTGGATTTTTCGTAATCGATAAAGAAAGTGATCTGAACAATGGTAGATATCGCAATGGGTTCGATAAATTTTTTATAAGGTAATATTGTATGTGATACCACACAGTCTTCATCCAACTTCGAAAGGAAATGGATGTTAAAAAGGAGTTTATCAAAACAAGTAATACGGTAAGAAAAAAATATTTAGCACTGAAACGAGGTATTGTGGATGAAGAAGAAATATTCAAAAAGAAATTTAAACCTATCGTCGATCCTATTAGTGAAATAGTAAAAAATATTGAAGAGAAAAAGAAAAAAAAGAGTGACAAGAATTCATCAATTCTTGATAGTGAACAAACTCCGTCGTCATCACTTAAAGTTATGAATGAAAGCAAACCTTCACAAATTCAAACCAATGAATCATTATCAGAAGAATCGGATTCCAATAGTGAACATGATGAAAACGAAGAAAATTTTAACGATTATATCAATAAATCTATTAACGATAGTAAAAATGAAATGGATCATACGTATGGTGTATATTTAGGTGATAATGATGAATGGATGATTGGAAATAGTAAAATTAACTACGATCCATCTGATAGTTTCATTAAAATAAAAGGTCAAAAATTTAAACCAACAATTGGTTTGTTGGAACTTATGTTTAAGAAGAAACCAAATAAGACACTTATCACTAAAGATGATCTGAATTCTTTTAAAGATATATTACTGCTTACAAATGCTCATTTAGTGAGACATTCTGATGGAGAGAAGGTTCAAGCTACAAATACATTTAAATACAGAAACTATATAAAAAATATTTTTAAGAAAGGGAGTGGGTTAAAAACTCCCTATTTAAAATTGGATACTTATCCATGTGCTCCAGACTATGTGCATTATGATAATATAAATGAAATTGTGGACAGGCTGCGATTATTGAAATTATCAGAGATTTCAGGTAATACTAGTCACAATAACGAAGTTATAAATATAATATCAGAGCTCAGAGATAAAGGAGTTATAGAGTAACTAATATTATGGGTATAAAAGAAGATATTGCTAACGAGTTACATAAGTCGGTAAGAAAGAATTTTCCTCGACGAAAGGTAGTTGTGAAAGGGTTTGACGACCTTTGGCAGTGTGATTTAATTGATATGACAAAATATTACAAGGTCAATAAGGGATTCAAGTATATAATCACAGTAATTGACGTTTTTTCAAAATATGCTTGGTCAAGACCTCTCAAAACTAAAACCAGTAAAGAGGTTACTTTTGCAATGGAAAACATATTAAAACAGGGAAGGGTTCCAAAAAATTTACAATCCGATTTAGGAACAGAATTCTACAATTCCGAGTTTAAAAAGTTGATGGGTGATTATAAAATTAACCACTATTCTACCTACAGCATTTTAAAGTCGAGCGTGGCAGAAAGATTTAATCGCACGTTAAAAAATTTTATGTGGAAAAAATTTACAATTAATGGTACTTACAATTGGATCGACATACTAGACCAACTAATGGACTTCTACAATACAAAGAAACATTCGACTATAAAAATGAAGCCGTGTGACGTATCAAAGAAGAATGAAATGGAATTACTAAAGACCATTTATTCATATAAACAACCCAAACTACGAATGATACCTAAGTTTGAAATTAACGACTACGTCCGCATTAGCAAATATAAAGGGGAATTCGCCAAGGGATATACTCCGAATTATTCCACAGAAATATTTCGCATCACGCAAGTAGTTCCGACAGAACCCGTCACTTACAAGTTGGTAGATGCCGAGAACCAACCCATTGCCGGAGGATTCTATCAAGAAGAGCTAACTAAGGTTAAACATAAAGACGTTTACTTAGTCGAAAAGATTCTCAAGAAGAAGGATGATAAAGTGTTTGTAAAATGGCTTGGTTTTCCTTCGTCCAAAAACTCCTGGATTCAAAAAGATAATATTGTTTAACATGATATATAATAGACATTTTTTATACTGTAGTACTACTGCTTATTGTGAATAAATATATACTAAACTCAAAAACATTTCTTTTATTACATATATAAATTACAATTAAATATAGTAAAAATAAATTATCCTAATATACTTACCTTCGTCAGTCCCGAACCCGGTCCCGTGGCGTCGAAGCCCGAGACGATAACCGCTCGT
This sequence comes from Macrosteles quadrilineatus, assembly GCF_028750875.1. NCBI lineage: Eukaryota > Metazoa > Arthropoda > Insecta > Hemiptera > Cicadellidae > Macrosteles > Macrosteles quadrilineatus. Next base: position 75,983,179 of record NW_026542598.1, on the reverse strand, counting down.
CAACCTGAAACATGACCTACACAACCTACCTCGTATCGATATCAGTATAAAGACTTGCTTCAGATTGTAAACAAATAATTGGTATATAAATTAGACATCTTATCTGTTGTTTGACTCAAATGAATTGATGATGCACTCGCAGTTATCACTATCGCATGTTTTCTGCAACGTCACGATAAGCCACGATGCAAATCCATTAAGCGCTTATCTAAATACTATACAATCTGTAAATTGTTTAACTTATTTTAAAATACAACATATGTCAGTCCTAAGATTTTTTAAACAGATGAAACTAATATTTTATATATATATTTTTTTAATCACATGGTAGTTTTTAAAATATAAGTTTCGAACACAAATTCCCAAACAAAATATGTCACATATTTGTGGAAACAACCTCAACGTTAAATGATATACGAGCGCATGCCATAAAATCGCTTGCGATTCCACCATAATCGTTTTTAAATTAATCTATATAAACATATTATTTATCCATTATTCCTTACATCAGGCTAACAATTAAACACTCTATTTACTCCACGCATTTGGAAAACTATCTACACTCAACACTAATTGACAAAAGCGACAAGCGTTTGCGAGTTAATCATCACCACCTTAAAAATCAAAATGTTAATTTAAATATTTATAATACATCTTGTCACACCTGTACCCTCCACGGTGTCAGCTCTCTCGTCCGTCCACCACGACACACCACCGACACCTTTCCCGTGTGCCAGCCTCCGCGGTGCCAGCTCTCTCAACCGTCCACCCCGACACGCCGACGGAAACTTTCGACACCGTGTGCCAGCTCTCTCACCGTGCCAGCTCTCTCACCCATGTACGTTCTCCCCGTGCCAGTTCTCTCAGCCGTTTAATAACACGGTGGTGCTAGCTCTCTCATTTTTACCCTACTAATGTCTACTTAAAAGTATAACATTTATTCTTGATTTAAATATAATTAGTTTAACAAGTACTTAGGTTTGCTGCATCAGGGAGGGTAAAACTGTTTGTTTTTTTTTTTTTGTAAAATGTGAATAGTTAGTAAGAAATAAAAACATTTTCCAAATTTGATCAAAATATGTTCACAAACAAGCAAACTACAACAGTTTACTTATTCTCCATAAGAATAACATGGGAATTTTAAATTTACAATTTTTTGGAATTTTCTCCGTAACCATGAGGCGCATAATAACGCTTCACTATACTAAATTATTTGTTTTTTTAAGCTCTACAAAATGGTTCGAAAAGAAATTGCTAAATTTTATGTTTTTTGGGTCAAAATGGGAAAAATCTATTTTTACCCCATAAAACCCCCCGTAAGCCCCCGTTCCCATAGTCCGATCATGCTGGATCGCGAACTCGTTCGAATAAACGTACGTTTACACGTTTGTACCAAATTTCATCAAAATCGGATCATTTTTGCTCGAGTTATCGTGCTGACGGACACACACACATAAATATATATATATATGAATTTGAACGGATGGTGTTTTTGGCCTCTAGGGACCTCAAAACGAAAAAAAATCGGTCCCGCGTCCAGGTCTTACCATGCGTACTACGGTAATAGCGTATTCCCTATATGGGAAATTCGCTAAAATGTATTAAATATAAAGATCGTTGACAGTAGTTTTACAAAAGTGGAAAACGTTCTAATTCGAATTCAATTGGTAAACACAATTTTCCTTCACAATTATTACAATTGGTTGTACCGATCTTGGGCCTAACAATGTGGGGAAATGGCCCCTTATGATAAACTATTGAAAAGATTGCAAATGTCTGGACATATTCTGTGCAGCATACAATCGCTCATTTCATTTCCTATTAACGATGAACAAGAGTTGTTCACTTGTTTAACTAAGTAAACTATTTGGACAAACAAAACCCCTGTGATTATCCATCATACTCAACAAATATCGAACATTTTATCAACTGTATCCAAGAATTTTAATACCGTTTCTGTTCGACTAACCAACACAAGTTAACTTCTCATGCCATAGTAAATTTTAAAGCTTATTTTCCGTGTCTAATTCATGTCCGGTGACACTGATCGCTAGTATCGATGAAATTCTTTTTCTGTTATTTTAGGGCAAATTTCATGATTTGTCTTTACTGTCTGGTTACCTATATAATTAGGGGACAAGTTATTGTTCATCGTTAGATCATTCTATAAACGATGTTTAAAATTACTGAAATCACAAGAAACAAATTGTAAACAAAATCCGACCTCAACAGTACACTGGACGGAACTAACAATAAAATTGGCTTCAGCTGCTCTATAAGGAGAATGTTTTATCTATGATTTAGGAGAGTAAGTATTGAACAGCCTGGTGCATCCCATTGCACTCTCCATCTCTCTCTAACTGCAGGTACAACATGTTCTGTCTCACTCCCACCCATCTAGGAGTATTGAACCCGGCTCGTGACACACTGTCTGCCCTGAACTGCACTTCGTTCTGTTCTTTGTTATTGAATCATGAATGATGAAAACGGAACTGGAGCAAGAGATTCTGAAGAGATTAATTCGTGGAGGGCAATCTGAGGAGATTATTCTGCAATAGAATTGTGCATTTATTAAGTGCAGTAATATTTTTATAATTTTTCATGGAAGTCGCATTTTATGTTTCTGGAGTGTAAATATAAAATGTAAGCATATATTCTATACTATGCGAAACAATGAACTTTAATAGTTCCAAAAATATTTACTTGTATATGTTTGCGGTCAAACTTTAAAAAGCGATCATGATTTGCTACCTTTTCAGTTTAAAGTTTCGTTTTTATTTCCATCGTTGTTTTTTTTATGTATTTTAAATGACATGTTTTTATAAACCAAATAGAAAAACTGTAGATTTTCATAAATCATGGTAGAAATGTCATAGCAACTACCACCTATCATCGCTTGTTGACAAGCTAATGGGAGAAAATATGTGTCGGATATCTGATACAGTTTATTTAACTAACTTATACTTATACAAGTTGTTGGTTTCATATTAGATTACAAAATAATGATATCTTTTAGGTTGGATTGTGGCTCTTGCGATAAAAATCCAAAACTATAAACCTAACTCTCGGACTCTCCTGTCATTCGGCGCTGTCCACAAAACATCGGAATGAATGGCTACGTTGGTTTACACCGATCGTTCATCAAAACACGACATTTTAAATCATAGTGTAAGTGTGAGCGAGTTGACTTGCTTGGATATCCTTCCACTAAATTCTCATTAACTCATTCCTCTTTACAGGCTTTTAGAGATTAGGAAACGGAATAATTGCGAAAGAAATATTCCTAAACAGTTGACCACATCACATACTGGGAGTAAATATAAGGTTTAACTAGTTGGGACTTAATTCTATATCGTATCATAGTTAAATAAAAATAACTAATGCAACCAAACTATAATTGGTAGTCGCTGCTTCAACAAGCAAGAACTAAATTTATATCGCAACAAATGTGAATTGAAAGTTCCATGTGTCATTGTTGTGATATGATTCAATTTTGTGGAGTCTTATATTTCTCCACTTGGAGTCTCATATTTCTCAGCCTCTTTGTAATTACTTTATATAAGCGGTATCATATATTTTTAATTGTTTTACAAATATATCTAGTCGTTTTCCGGTGATAATAGTTAATATCTTGAACTACCAACTTATCATAAAACTAATACAAAACCAGCGTATTGAGGGCGTGATTTTTAATTAATTTTCAATGTGTTTATAATACCTTTGAATTCAGAAAACAATAACTTAAACAAAACAAATCACAAGAAACATTTACACACAACAAACGCAAAAGCTGGCGTGTTCAGTGCATTATTTCTCGATCACAAATTAACAGATTGAAGAATGAAACCATATGTTTCACAAATCTAATTAGATTTAGTTGGTTTAATATCACCTGGGGCCCATTTCATAATAAAGTACAAACTAATATTATTAGTAAATCAGCTGATCGCCCGATGCAAATCTAATGGAATACAAGTGTAGTCTATATATATAAAATCCAATGTATGTTTGTCCTTTATGGACTCCGAAACCGCTCGACAGATTGTAATGAAACTTTCAGGCATTATTAAGCATTATTCAAGGATGGTTTGTGTGAAGTTTGGTGCAGATCCATCAAAAGGGCTCCGCCCCAGTGGCTCTGGAGTTTCCCATGTTAACCTTATGAGTACTCATATTTAAATGGAATTAAAGAATCTTAACAGCTGGTTCAACTAAACTATCTGATTCTGTGATGTTCAATAGCATTAAAAAGATAATAGGTTTACCAACAGGGTGCAGCACTATATTTTTTTAATTTATGAGAACAGCTAGCTTGCAACCAAAAGGTGAGTGAGCGTAGCGAACGAACTTCAACCTGGAGGCGAGTTAGCGTAGCGAACGAGCTAACCTGAAGGCAAGTGAGTGCAGCGAACGAGCTCCAACCCAAAGGTGATTGAGCGTAGCGAACGAACTTCAACAGCTAATTAGCAACCAAAAGGTGAGTGAGCGTAGCGAACGAACTTTAACCAGGACATGATTAAGCCATGCGAACGAACTCATCTTGAAAATCAACGAGCATTTGACATAAAACCACATTAGGACAGGACGACGTCTGTCGGGCCAGCTAGTTTATTATGAAATGGGCCCCTGGTGTTGATATTGTTTGGCGGTTAAAGTTTAAAGAAAATTCGACCGAGTCATCAAATAGGATTTTAAGTGTTACCGGCATGACAGCCACAAACCGACGTTTTAGAGGGTAAACCCCTTTAATTATAATTTTCCGTGGGATTTTCCTACACGAGGTTGAAAATAAGCATCTTGGCATCTTAGAAATAGTTTTAAATAATGTCCTTCCAATACGCCTTGATGTCCTTCTCAGTAATAAGATGGTAATTTTTAGGTGTATAGTAATTACATCGGCTAGAAGAGATACCTTCGGTAAACTTTAACCGTGTTTAAACTACTTTGACACGGTATTCGCTTGAATACCACAAATCTCCTTAAATTCTACATTACTCATATAGTGTGTTATATTTCATGTATGAGTTTTGTTTGAAGTATAAGTATTGTAAATGTCATACCTTTAAACCAATGATACTACTTAACTAATTCGTGCAGGTCTACTTGTTATGATTTATATATGTAATTATTTATTTCCAAACCTTTTTTACGAATGTTCCACATAAAAAATTACCGTATGTCTAATCTTAAATTAAATATTTTAGTGGAAATCCAATTAGGCAAAAGGAAATTCACAGTCTGCAGGTTAACTGCTACGGGGCTATTTATACAGTTATCAGGTAAAAAAGTGTTTAACACTTTTTTGAAATCTTTCACTAAACTTTAAATTATGTCCACTTATGATAAAATTAATTTCTGATTTAGTAAACGAAGAAAATGCTGAGGGTTATAAGTCTGAAACTTCGTGGTCTACTTAATAAACACTTAATTTTATTTACTAAACACGGATCATTCGATGCAAGTAATTTTCTACCTACAGTAAGGAGGTGAGAATAAAAATACAATACTTTACACCACTTCTACAATATAGGGCCTAAGTAAACAGGAACAAATTAACATAATATTTCCATACATTGAGTGACTCCTTTGTAACTCTAAGTGTCACGAAATTTAGATAACTTAACAATTTTAAATGATAAGTTCGTAACAAATTTTTCTACAATTAAGTTTCAAGCAAAATTGTAACAACGTCACGTACCTTATGGGGAGGCCTCGGATCGCTGATCAGTTTGGTGGTGGACCCCATAGGTGTGTGGTTGTGAGGGGGGGCTCCAACCCCCCCGCTAGTCACCATGCTCGCCCCCGTGGCTCTAGACACACTACTTCCCCCACTGACACTAGGACTTCCTTCACACGCGGACGGCGCGGTTCTACTGAGCGGCGACGGCGGAGTCGTCAGTCGATAGTCGCACAGGAACCGGAACACCCCACTGATCTCGTCCTCGGCGACGGTGCTGCTGCTAGCGGGGGGTCGCGGAGACCCGGGGAGAGAGATCTCCTCTCCGGAGTCATCTGAAGCCTGCAACATAGGAAATTGTTTAGAAACAGAAACAAAGAAGTAAAAGGAACTAGAATATATTTTCATTATCAAGAGGGTACAGTTAGTTGTGTGTTGTGTTCCTTAGTGCCAGGGGAAGGTTTTATGTAAGGATATTTATAATCCATACAAAAGTTATTTCGTAATTTGATTTAAAAAACGCCTTTACATTAGCTCACTCACTTCAACCTGCAGGCGAGCGAGCGCAGCGAACAAGTTCCAACCAAAAGTGAGTGAGCGTAGCGAACGAACTTCAACTATTATTAATGTTTTTGAGGTATACATTGTTTAGACTGACCACGTTTTGGTTATTATTGGAAAATTGTGTTGTATTTTTTTAACGTTATTGTGTGGAGTGTTTGAGTAAATTAATGAAAAATTAAGAGAGAAAAAATAAAACTCATGTTATCAAGAAGAACAGAAAGGAATAATGTTTATTTATGTAATACAATGGATTATCTTTTAATCATCAGCTGTTTTAGTAATTTAAAAATTCTAAACAGGCTAAAGAAAAATTTTAGATAAAAGAACTGAACATACTCCCGGCCTTGAAGTGTCCTCACTTCAACAGTTAGTTTAGAATAAAAAACATTGACACAGTTTGTCGTAGGCTGGCTATAGCATCTGGTTGCTTTTTTCTACTTTTTTCAGTTATTATTCAACGTTCTTATTTGATATTGACAGTAAAACGGCTTTTGCTATTCGTATTCATATTGCAAACACTCATATGTAAACTGAAAGGATAGATTGTAATTATTCTTAATATGGATCAGAATGAAGGGTGAGGTTAAAATGGAATAAGATGATACGTCAACTAAGATTTATTTCTTATAAGATTTGCCATTTCTTTAGCCAGGTCCATTTACTATAACATTCCAATAATCAAGCGCAGTGGCTATCCAGTTTCAAACATTCAAAATGCTACCGACTTAACAGAACAAACAGGCAACATTTTGATAGGAAACGTGAGCTAAGTCCTGATTCGGGACTTGTTTGATGTAAAAGAAGTATGGAGCGACAAACAGTACACAAAGCCAAAGAGCAAAACATTGTGAGTTATTGCTAAAGTTTTCTGAAACTCTTGAGCTGAATCTGTGAATCTAACAACACGGAGTAGTGTAAAACTCCAGCAAAGTTTGCTCTCGATACTTCACACTATACAAGATTTATATTAATTAGTCTCGACTGCTGATTTAAAATGACGATATGAACATTGGTACATGACACTGTAATTAATGCGAACATTTGATTTAAAATAAGGAAGGTAAAAACAAAAAAAAACAGTCTAAGGAATTGTCTTTACTTTGGTTTAGCTTTATCATGAAAGGTTATATGTTCAACATTGTTTGTGACTAGTTTTTTTCTATATAGCCAACAGTACAGTAATAACAATTAAGTATTCACAAAATACAAGTTTGGAAAATCCCAAAGATTACAAACAAAATACAGTGTATCTTCAACACGTACTTAACATCAATCTTAAACATAATGTAGTTTATATAAGACAATCTATTTTTCCTACAGTTACCTAACAATGTACATGTTCTCTCACTGATTTGAGAAAGCAAAGTGGCCAATTCGCTCAACATTGTCTCACTCTAATTACTTTGTCTCACTCCAGATTTGCAACGTGAAGGAACGAAATAGTGAGCGTGTAACATGCAGGCAACGTCGTATGCGCGCGAAATACGTTGGCAGCACTGGCTGTAAATCAGCTGGTCAGCTGTTGTACTGTTGTATTTGTCACTTCACGTTAAATGTTATATTAAAAGTTCACTTCTGTGTAAAAATAGGTTATGTTTCTTCACCAATTTATTTGTTTTATGGTAACTGTAGGAAAAGTATAATGTGCAACTCGAGTTCAAAGTACAATTGCCTCACTCAAGAAACCATTCCTCACTCGCCTACGGCTCTTGAGTAAGGATTTCTCTCGAGTGAGTCAATTGCTCACTTTTCTCACTAGTTGCACAAATAACTATTTCACTTCAATTAGAATAACACACAATTTTTAATTCCATGTTCTGCCAGTAACCGCCTTGAAATTAGTAAATAAACATATTTTACCTCAAAACCACATTTCTTCTTATAGCGCGATTGTTCTTCTACGCTTGTTTCTTAAAACCACGCTTTGTTATGTTGTAAAGAATAATATATTTCAAATTGAATATGTAAAATATTTATAGTACAGTATATTTTTTTTTTAGTTTTAAAAATGTATGAAAACACCAATTTTTCAAAAGTTTTATTTTCTATAAAAAGTCTAACCAGTTTGTAGATAGTTCAGTACTACAGTTCACCTTTCTACTGTACCGACTCACTCCTTGCTTTGCTGTAAACGTTCCACGCACGGGCGTTAGTCTATGTGGACGGGCAAATGCAAGGTTAAAAGAGGCCGCCAACCTCTTAAAAAAAGTTTTCAAATGCTTATAGGCATTTTTAACATGACGTGTAAAAGTACAGTAGATAGTAAATTCTGAACATGTTTAGATGTTTTGTGTGGAACATCCGAACGAAGATGTGATTTGGAAGGTTGTTTGAAAATTTATCAAATTAAAGAAATCGAGAATCCCCTGAAATGTTGATCATTTCATAAATCAATGTTAAAATGAATAAAAAAAGCATGTTCTTGCTTCTTATATAAAAAATAATTTGTCTTTCAAGCACTTTCCAATGGAATGTATGGTTTGCAAAATAGATTTTTGGAAATAAATTAAAAATACAACAAGAGATTGGAAATTTGACTAATTGTGATACAAGTCATGTGTGTCATAATTTATGTCTAAGTACAATTTTTACATACTCTTTCCAGCCAAAATATTGTATTTCTTTTTAGAAGCAAAATACCGTGACATATATTTTTAACACATTGTATCCTCGTCTGACCAAGACGTTTTTATGCCAAGCACCACCTAAATGGGCTTAGTCTGTTATTTTCCAGGTAAAAACAAGATAAATGACGTGAACACTTTTTGTGTATCTCCTACTTTACAAAGGAAGGATTTTGAATAAAACCTTTCAAAGTGTTTCGCATTAGAACAAGATTTTTTTAGTTTTGGAAAATGTTGATAAAAGATTCTCAGGACCATTGGGGTTTTAAGTCCAACCGTAAAATAATTTAACGTTATGAATATACTCATTCATTATGTTTGATTTATAATTTACATACATTCATTCATGCTTTTAAATTATAATAATCATGCTCACATTGCAGAATAAAGAAGGAGACGAGTGAATTAACAGGGTGTCAATAAAAAAACTTTCAGGACTTTGAGAAATGAATCATCATACTAAAAGGAAGACAAGAGTAAAACCTATATGTAACCGAAAATGCATATTTACCCAGATATCCGCCATTTTGTTTGTTATACAAAAATATTTTTATCTGTGAAGTTTTTCATTCGATGATAATGAAATTTGGTATGCATGTTAACATACACAAGACCTATTATAGAAAAATAGTAAAGTTGCTCCAATTGGAAATTTCAAAATGGCAGCCGTTTGTTCTTTTATAATTTAAATAACCCAAAAACGGATAATTCTATGAATAAATGTCAGTGATACTTTTTTGAATTTTTAATTCCCTATCAAACGATATCAAGAACAAAAAGTTCGGACGACAAATAACAGAAAAATAACGTGTTTGGTGTAAAAATAAGGCAAAGTTAGCCGAGGAACACTTAATTTTGCCTGATCTTACAACTAAAAAATTCTATTTTTCTATTCTTTTTAGGAAGATGATTAATTTTCCAAAGTCCTGAAACGTTTTTTATGGACACCCATAATTAATGATGATAATAATGCTTTTAAAATCCAGGTCGACACTAGATAACAACACTTTTATTCTTATTCTAATTCTGGACCCATATGCCGATCATCATTCATCAATCATCAATTAATGATGCTATCTAACAAAATATCTACGTTTGATAGTAACAAGTGCAGGGTTTGGACGGTTCCATAAACAATCGTAACATATAAAATGGCGTAGAAAACACAGATAAAGATTAAAAATACGAGCAATTGAATTTATAAAAAAAACACTTCATAAAAATGTCAAGAATGGCCATAGTTCTTACGACAAAAGGATTATTTCATTACCAGGAACCATTATTCTGGGAAACAAAAAGATGTTGACTAATTATTTTTAGTTATTTTTAAATAGCTCTAGTACAAACCAACTACATCTGAAACATCATTTGGATATTGTCTACGTTAGATAGTAGCAATACCAGAATTTAACCTCCCACCACAAAAAAAAAAATAAATAAAAATAAAAATACAAAAACACTTAAAAATATAATGGCATGAAAACACACAAAATAAAAATAAAAATGGGCTACAAACAATTGTTATGCATGCTATTTCGAAATAAATGCACAATTTTAAACTTTTACGTAAACTATTTTTTGTACGCCTAATTTAAACCAGACGAAACAGACTGTCATCAATCTAATTTATCCATCATTACAACTGATAGATTTCAAGGCAAATAGTAACAAAATCAGAGTAAAAAGTTAGCAGAATGCAGCCACTGACTGTAGCTGTAGGTTCTGGTATTGATTTCCTTAAATAATGCACTGGAGGGGAAAAGCCCTCAGACGACTTGAATCTCTAGCCTGGAAACATTTACACCATCTCCTGCAGGATTAATGACTTGAGGTTGTAACTTATCGTTAGCAAGTCTCCTGCAAGTGTGCAAGCTCAGTTGTTACGACACAAAACTAGTTTGTAGCTTTCCTACGTTTCTTTTCCAGTTTTTTGCTTATCGTCCTCAAATATTTCTTTGGTTTAGCCTTTGGCTATTCTGCTTTGCAGTTTTTTGTGTGGTTTTGCGCCACTGGTTCTCGGCGTTTTTATTGGGATTTGTCCTATCCCAGATTTTGACACTGACGGTACAAGTATCACGTATTGGGAGTGCGTAAAAATACATTGGTGTATCTACGATTACTGCATACAACATTAGATATTGAACGTAGAAATATCGTACGTAAATTTGAAGTGGTCAGGAATTGAAATTACTGGCAAGATTAGAAACTAAAAATCCTAAACTAAACATTACCATTACGAAGATTGCTTAGAGAGTACCACGTAGGTTAAACCCTGCTAGGGAAATTGCAGTTTCTAGTAAGGTTTCTGGGTTTCTAGTAAAGAAGAATGGGGCGGAACAGTACACAAAGTCAAAGAGCAAAACATTGTGAGTTATTGCTAAAGTTTTCAGAAACTTTTGTGTTGAATCTGTGAATTTGACAACTACGACATAGAGTAATGTAAAACTCCCAGCTGAGTTGGTGTTTGTACTTCTTTCTCTTTGTCCGTTCACTGTTATCTGTTTACGTTTTTGCGAGGGAACGGTCCAAACCCTTTACTCTATCTAATGTCGACCTTCTGTTGACCAATGACAAATGACACTCCGTATCACCTCTATCGGGATCGAATCAGCATCAGCAACCTTCGTATTTGAAAAATAACACTATAACCATTGGGCTAACCAGAAAGGAAACAAAACCTTTTCAAATTACAGTTAGAGTCGACGATATAGCAATGAAGGAATAACACAATTCAATTTAAACTAATAAAATAATACTAGTGTACCTGTTGCTCGAAATCGAGCAATTTTCAAGTGCCGGTATTATACAAAAGTTATTTTAAAACTACAGTAATAACAGTCATAATTTTCGATGAGTTTAAAAGACCCGACTATGTAACTAATTGAAATACTCACGCTATTTAATAGCGCTTTGAAATAATAAGCGCTTCTTGTAAAAATATTTTAGCATTTTTTGGCCATATTTTTTAGTGTTTTATACAAATGTTTCCCGACTTAAAGCTATTACCAGTTAACATTTCTTGCGTGTATTTATTTGATCTGACTTTAGGTAGGTTTAATTTACCATTGTGACAAAATGATGTGTATATTCTTCATGGTTTTTTTACTTCCAAAATAAGTTGCTTAGCATAACTGGCAAAAATGATTCATCTCACCAAGTGATTGTGTACCTGGATTCCTTACTGTGAGACCGGGCCTCTCCTCTACTCTTCTCATACGTATAAGATTTCCTGTTAATTGTCTCATCCTCCAGTTTTCAATATTTCTCCTTTAAACTCAAGAAACTGTCTGTTCTTCCAACAAAACTGATTGACTGTTTAGATTTGTCTATAACCTCATAAATATTACAAAAATCAATATTTACTCCCAAAAAGTTGGAGTTTCTTTTTATATACAGCTGTTTTTGTTTTTAAATTTGTTTTCAATGTAATTCTTATGCAATGGGGAAAATGCGACCTTTGAGAGCGTCTCGTGCCCTTAAGGGTAAGAGTTTTTAAATTCGTAAACCTTAATGCAAAACTACGAATTGGGACAAACATTTTGACACCTCAAACGTTAAAAATCGGTCCAGAAATAACGGAGGAGTTTTGTTCACAAAAATAACAGCCCTCACGTATTAATATAAGAGACAATAGAACGTTGAGCCCCTCAATGTCACAGTAAAAATTAAGCTTATTTACTTTTTTTTACTGTATTTCAATTATCCTCGATACACGGGGATTTAAGTGTAATGGAAAAAGTGCATTCCGTAACCATAAAACCTACGTAAGATAAAATAAGCTCATTTCATAATGTATTTTTTGTTTTAAGGAGTATGAAAAATTGATACTGACTGACTAATATTGACTAGATTTTAAATTTTGATTAATTAATAAGAAAGGGCTTACTTATATTTAAATTTTTGGTTGAATTTGACACAACTTCCGTTTAAAAATTGTTCCCATGGGAGTATAATTTAGCATAATAACTATGGAAAAACCTATCTTTAACCTATCTCTAAAACCTATCTCTAAAACCTATCTCTAACTATCTTTAAGACTAAAAAAATACCAAAATGTGTAATTCTATACTGTTAACGATTGCTAGGAGCGAATTTCAAAGAAAAGGTACTGTTGTGTTGTGTTAACTACTGACGGATATTCAAATACGAAGGTCATCTACAATTCTATCATATACAGTAGGTTTCACTTTCTACAAACCGTGATCCATACATAAAGTATTTATTTAATGGTAACTGTGTGGGTTAAAAATTTTAAATATATATGGCTGAATAGAATGTGAACTGATTGAGTTTACACCCAAGCATTGTTTACTATTCAAGATTAAGTTTCTAAGTAAAGCGTAAGATAATATTGTAAGATACTTGTAATATTCGGATATTTCTCAACAGAAAGTAGAGAGAAAAATCAACCAATTTGTGAAATTTATCTCTTTCGCCTCAGGTTTGGTGCTGCAGTGTTAAAAGTTTCATGGACTGATGGGATGCGACGAGTTTGGAGAAATATCTTCCCTTACGAGTACTTTGAATTGGCCTAATAAATACACTCTGTCTAACCTCAACAAGCAACTGTTGAGGTGGACGATAATATGTTCAATCCTTGAAGAGAAGTGTTGTCCTTGTTAATGTTACAGCTATTATGCAAACCACTGAAACATTTTAGTTAACATTTTTTGTCTTTGTTTTTCTGAAAAAACAATATTCAAATTTCAATTTCATATAACTTAAACTTGAAACTTGAATATAAAAAGTTTCAAGTTTCAAAGTATCTCGAAAAAAATACACTCTAGATATCGTATCTCAACATATACGAAGCAAAACGGAACTACACTCGTTTTAATAAGTAAATAAATATGCAAGTTGGCATTGTTTACAAGGGTTTTGTGAAAATTAGACTTGGTTTAACGGTCCCAGGCTCTTATTTTATTTTTTTATTTTTATTTTTTATTTTTTTTTATTTTAGGAGTTTATCTTACTCCTAAAGCACCAACGAAATACTGAAACTTTCAAAGTGATAGTGTTATGGACAATGATTATCTTATCAGATTGTTCTGCAGCTACCTATTGACGAAATAAAGTACTTTCACGAAAATCTAGAAAGTTTGTATTACTGTATTCCATCGGTTGATAGGCGATTTCCACAGCATGAGCTAACCGCAAGAAACTAATATTGTAATTTTAGTAAACTGTAGGCTCAATTAGGTTTCTTAACCATTAAATAGCTTTATATCGATGCATCTAATGTTGTTCATGCATATTGTACTCAAACACATTCTCTATATGACCCAAAGATGACAAATATCTCATTCATAAATTAACATGCTGGGACTATACAAACGGAAGTTCCAAAATCATAGGCCAAACGTTTCTAGATGGTATCAGACGTAGCTATCCTATCTCAGGGTGTATTATAAGTGAAGCATTTGAATTTATAAGTATGCTAGTCAAGTACATAGCTCGACAATGACATATTGACATGTTTAGCTGGCCAGTGACGGCCTAGCACTTGCCAATGAAGGATTCAATCGTAGTTACGCCTCGTCTCCCGCCGTACTAGGCAAGGCCACTGTGCCATCATGCATTGTGATTTCTAGAATAATGTTGTTTGTATTGCCATGTGTGAGGGAAATCAACAAACTGATGAGGAATTAAATATTGATTAAAATTGAAAATTCCATATAGAAAATTTATATTTAACTTTTTTTTGTAGCGTTGGGGCATCTAATTAATTATTATGTCCTTTAAAACTAGAATACTTTTTGATATACATTATTTTGAATCCACTATTTACTTAGATAAAAGACTGCTGTATTGTACAATAATGCTACTTATAGGAGAAAGATGGGTTTTTTCGCCCAACTTGTTTATACATGCGTTGCGAGGCTAAACACATTTGATCCCTATGTTGAAAAGTAATAAACTAGAAGTACAGAAGTTATACATTTCCTTACCGTCCGAAAAACTTCGATTGTAAATGATCGAATATCGAGAGTAGGGTGTGTGATATGTTGCCAGACAAGAGTTAGCGTCTCGGTCTTTCATGTGAGAAGGTCGTGTTTGACCTATCTACTGTACAAACCTTCGATGACTTAATACTGTAATACAAAAAAATAAACAAACCCAATTACCAGCGAAACTGAGGAACCTCTACGATTAATTATTTAGAAGGCTCGGCAAATGGTGAATGAATCAAGGTGTAAATACTTCGACTTGTTATAACCGATTGATAGTGGTCAACAATCGGAAAAACATGCCTTATACAGGGTGAGTTTTAAATGCCCCCCCCCCATACTTTTTTCTACATTTTTTCAAATATCAATCCCAGACCACTTCCAAACATTGTTGGGTAGTAAGTACTTCATTTTGACAAGGTGGTCATTTCCGTCCGCCATCTTGGATCCGCCATATTGGATGCAAAATATTTTTTCAAATGTAAAGGTGGGGTTGCGACCCATTATTCCGAACTAGATTTTTACTCTGATTACAATGCCACAAACCGTTTTTAAAAATCTTGATTCATTCCAAAGTTATGAGGGCTTTTTAAAACTTTATTTTTGGCCCATTTTAACATTGTGCATTTACAAACTAAGGCCATAATCTCAAAATAGTGCTAGATAAAGATAAGTATACACTACCAGTCATTGTTGACCTACTTTCACTTGGTTATGGCTGATGTATTTTTTTCGGCCACCATCTTGGATCCGCCATTTTGAAATGTGATAAATTATTTTAAATATGAAGGGGGTGTTGTGACCCATCATTTCGAACTACTTTTTTAAGCTGAACTCAAAGTTGCAATTCATTTTTGGTTATCAAGCTTTATTTATGAAATATTGTAATTCTTTTGTTAAAAATGTCAATATTTCAAAATCAAAATATGAAAATCAAAAACGGATCATGGAATTGAGTTTAGCTTAAAAAAGTAGTTCGAAATGATGGGTCACAACACCCCCTTCATATTTAAAATAGTTTATCACATTTCAAAATGGCGGATCCAAGATGGCGGCCGAAAAAAAATACATCAGCCACAACCAAGTGAAAATAGGTCAACAATGACTGGCAGTGTATACTTATCTTTATCTAGCACTATTTTGAAATTATGGCCTTTGTTTGAAGATGCACAATGTTAAAATGGGCTACAAAAGTTTTAAAAAGCCCTCATAACTTTGGAATGAATCAAAATTTTTAAAAACGGTTTCTGGCATTGTAATCAGAGTAAAAATCTAGTTCGGAATAATGGGTCACAACCCCACCTTTACATTTGAAAAAAATATTTTGCATCCAATATGGCGGATCCAAGATGGCGGCCGGAAATGACCACCTTGTCAGAATGAAGTACTTACTACCAAACAATGTTTGGACGTGGTCTGGGATTGATATTTGAAAAAATGTAGAAAAAAGTATGGGGGGGGGACAATTAAAACTCACCCTGTATAACAATGTGTAAACATAAACAGCAACTTAATCTTCTAATCACATTCGCTCATGAAACTTGAGATCGAGTCGTAAAACGTCACTTTGGACGCTAATGATGCAATATTTCGCTAGAGTAAACCTGTTTACATTTCACGTTTATGGAAATTAGTCCAAAAATGTTGTCACTTGTTCCAAAAAATATTGCGAGAACGGCCTTCCAGTCAGTGGCCTTGGCTGGGCCCTCAAGCGCGACAGTTCTAGCCCAGTAGACCGCTGGTTCCCACCCGGGCCCGTTACACATGTCTCCTACACCGATCACTACACGGCACAGGATGACCCGGTCTCACACATGGGAAATACCTCTGTCAGACCTAGACAAGTCCCATCGTGGGGAGTTGAAATGCGGTAAACGGCCTAAATTGTACGATTCGAGTAATCGTGAAAACTTGTGATTGTAATCTAACCTTCGAAAATAATGAAAACCTGAAGAAACGTAACTCCGAAAACGACAACAACGTGAGATTCAGCCTGGGTTGTTTAGAGGATATAGTGCTCGCATAGTAACCAAAATGTTGCTGTCCTATCCTGAGGAAAGATGATGGAAGCGGATTCAGAACTAGACCCTCCTGATGGGCTTCCTATAACATTGGGCTTCTAATACACAATCCTGATGATCAGCTGATCTTGGTCAGGATTAGATGACAAATTTGTTACTGACCAAAGTCAGCTGGTTCCAAGTCCAGACTCACCAGGGGGTTTTATGGTATGGTCACCTCATCCTTCACTGGTTAGGCACTTTACATAGAAATCCCAAACTCTGACGATGGCAGTTCATCTACGTTCATTTTCATCCTGATACAACTTTAATTTGCAATGGAATGTCTACTATTCTCCACAGTCCAAGATAGTGTACCACGACGTGATCTGTTGTAACCACGACGCAGTCTAGTATTAACAATAATCTATCGTGGGTGTGACAGTCTGATCTGACTGGTGGGCGAGACATGGTCCAATTAACTGGTATCTGAGATTTCGTAGCACTCCTGTTGACACGTCACAGGTTATCAGCAATCACAGTTAGTCACAGGAACAACGATTAATTACACATATTATTGCAACTGTTAAATTAATCACCAGAGCGGCGTCAGAGATTTACAGCTCTTCAATTAGTCACTAAACTTAAACAATGCTGATAGTTATAAACTGAACTAAAACTTATAAGTTTAGTGAACAGACCAATACAAGTGACAATACTTAAAAACTGCATTGCAACTAATAAGTTAGTTGCCAGAACAATACAATAGCTGATAGTTACAAACCATACTCCACTTTATCAGTTGAACACCAGAACAATCCAAGTGCTTATAAACTGTTCTTCAATTTATCAGTAAAACTTGATTGCAGATGTAAACAAATAGTTAAGACAAAAGTGATGATAGTTTCAAGCTGCATTGTAACTGATAAAGTCGCCAGGGCAATCTGAGTGCTGCCTACAGTAAGAATTACAAACTGCATAGCAACAGAAAAGATAAACATGATCAGTTAATCACCGGTGCCAGTGGTTCACAAACTGCAAGTGTGATGTGTCTGGTATGCATGATTCACGATCGTTCACGTGGTTCAATCAATCATCAGTGGGATTTTCGTAGGTTAATTAATTACTCCATCAAAAGCACTGGTGATGGCATCGTTAAATAAACGACCGCATTGCGAGGTGGTCCTGGGATCCCTTCTGCGATCTTTCAGAGGAAGAGAAGGAGTCGTGGCTTTGGTATGTTGAAAGGGAGGGATCGTGTTAAATAGAGTATATCAATTCTAATGGATTTCGTGAATGAGGATTGTTTACCATATTTTGGATGAAAAGTGTAGTTGAAAAGAAAGTGAAAGAAATGTAGGTACTTTAGCTATTTACTGAAGAAATGTAGACATTCTTGCATCAACAAATAAATAGTGCTTTTTGACTTGGTTATTAGCAAAGTAGATGAAAGACCCATCCACATAACCTATGTATCTTCTTGTACACCGTGAGTCTTATAGTTGCAATGCATAATGGATTGGATAATGGAGTTGGATGCTATGTGATGGGGAACAAAGGCAATTATTCCAAATCCTTTTTAAGCTACATATATCATTAATGGTTATCAAACGCCCAACTACTATTTGGCTCATTTCTATTCCCGAGTCAGAACACCTGGACACCCCAATATTTAAAATATTGCTGTGTCCAAAATCTATGCTTCTACAGCTCTTCCAGTTGGATTTAAAAGGTTTCTACTATGTCCTTTGCGTCTAGAGTATTTTGATAACTATCTGAATCTGTTTGTCGTAGCTCGTTGCTCTCTCTAGAATTAAATGAAACACAAAATTACAAGTCGGCTCCCATCTGTTGCACATTAGTGTCTTATATTTCTGTTTGTCTCGTCATCCTCATTTTCCTCGACCCCGGAACCGGTCCTGTGACCTTGACCCTGGTGACCACGGATGATCAAGCAGTGACGTCACAGTCGTGACCGATGCTTCAAGGATGACTGGAAGCTGATTAATTGGGCAACCTCAGCTAATGGTAAAGATTCTACGCTGCAGGAGTTACACGCCGACGGTGGATAAAAAACGTGGAGTTTCCTTTGTATTAATTGTATTCACAATACAGGGTATTCAAAAAATACGTGCCATCACAGCCTGCAGGGTTGGACGAAATCAGGACAGAGGTTCAGGAAACATGTACATCATACAAACTATACGAATCTTAAAGGCGGTGACACACTATCGATCTTTTCCCCGATCAAGACCCCGAACCGAGCAGGGAGAAGGGAGAAGGGAGGTAAAAATCTGCAAATTTTCAATCCGAACATTTCCCCGAACAAGACCAAGACCAGACAAGTTCTACCGAGCGCGACAAAGGGAGTTTAGAGAGAGATGGAGAGCGTGTGTGAGTGAGAGCGCAGAGGCAATAATACTAAAACAGTAATACAACATGAAATAACATGTTACAGAATAATAATTTTGATTTCCTTTAATAATATTTATGTTTATATTAATTTTTAAAGATTTAAAGTATAACATCAATTACTAAATTCAAGTTAAACATCATTGGTATCATTGATTTAACGGTTTCAACTTGTAAAATACATTTTCAACCTTGACCAAACAAACATCAAAATTACAACATAAATGCCCATAATATATAACGGCAAAAAATTACCCAACATTTATTTTAGCAATTAAAGAGTTTAAATTCCATATTAAATTAGAACTATCAACGCTAGCGCAGGCGGCCGCTCGGTGCGGCGCTCGCGACGATGTACGGGGCAAAAAATATACCGTGACACACTATCGTACATCACTCCGTACATCGGACCGATCTTTTCTTTGATCTTTCACCAAAAAACCGCCTCCAGAGCGCTCGTCTCCCTGCTCGGCCTGATGTCTGGTTCGGTGTACGGACCCAGTACGGACCCGTGACACACTATCGAACATGCTCCCTTCGACCTCCCTTCTCCCTGCTCGGTTCGGGGTCTTGTTCGGGGAAAAGATCGATAGTGTGTCACCGTCTTAATAGCTATGTCGTGCGCGACTTGGTGCTGCTGCAACTAATAATATTTATCAATACAGGTCATTCTTGTACTGTTCCGGCCATCCCTTCCTTTGCTTGATAAGTTCCACGCGGGGCGAAGAGACCGCAAATCTCTTCAAACATAACACAACTTCTTCTGTACTTTTTTGCATTGTATTGTAACATTTCTTTCCTCTGAAAAATTAGTTTTGAAAATTGTAGTTTGTGAGTGTTAAAGTCTGTATATGCGTTTTCTGCACTGTCAGAATTTTAAAGTATTTAACACCCTGTACAGATTGAATATCATGACAGTGATGAGATAGACGTGGCAAACAATGAGTTGCTCTTAAAGTTACTTGGATTGCAACAATTTCCCGAACAAGTATGCTGGGCTTGCAGTCTACACTGAGTCATCAGCTGATAAGAGAATGACTGTTTTCTGCAGAACTAGGTGAGAGATAACAGCTGTGGACGATTGTTAAATCTTGTCGAAACAGGTGAGATAGCCGAACTAAATATTACGTAACTCTGTATAGGCTACACTATGTTACGAAAAAATGACGTTACTGTCTTAAGATATTATTATGACCAAAAAATATTGTGGGCAACCATTTGCAAAGTGATTACAAATGTTATATAACTTTGTCTTTCATTTAATATTTCATATAAAAATGATACATCGGATGCTGAGAACTAGGCACATGTAACCATGTTAACTCTTACTGTATCTTTTCCCCTTATTAGTCTAGATAACAGTATAGAAATTATATTAGTGGGCTCGAGACTTGGGAGGTGTCTATAAAAGTCACATAATGTAAAACTAAACCTTAACCAACCTAACAAAAAGATTAAAAATGTCGTTAATAGGGCGAAATTATTGAAAGGTGTCTATAAACGTCGTATGATATGATTAAAAATGTTAAGCTTACCTGACCCTATTGATCATATGCAATGAAATTAAAGTACCCAATATTTCAGGCAAATGTTGAAATAGTATGTAATGTCGACAACTTATATGGGATATCTTACTGTTGAAACGGGTGTAGAGAGAAAAAGCAACCCACAAAATACAGAACCTAGAACCAGAATCACAATGTAGCACAATAAAAGGTTGGACAACCTAGCTCTATACAAGTACCTTCTTATACGAATGAAATATGGACTGAATTATGGACAAGAACAAGTTAATGGTTTCAAATCGTAATAAGTAAGTAATAATTCTTAGACGAATAGCCTATAATAATAAGCAGTTTAAGTCACAAAAATGTTAGGTAATATTGATGACATAACAAAATGTCGAAAATATTTTAGCGCGCTGTATAAATATGAACCTAGGTAGTCTCGGATAATTTTATAGTGGCAACAAATAAGTCTCGACAACTTTTGTGGGAGACAAAACCCTCAATGTTCTGATTTATGACGACACTTATAGACCCGTGATCAATTCCCTCTACAGTGCCAGTGCTACATCCACGAATGTCACCTCTTGCAGTACCTTGCTCGTACAAAACTTGAAAAAAATATCGTGATATTCAGTCCAGTGAGCCGAAACCGAAACCCCACCGGCCTGACGCTGTTTTATGAGGACCAGGTCCTCTTGAAAATAAGTTTTTTTTTATTCGAGAACGTGAATGCCTACTGTAGGCTATTTACAGAAATTTACTTTATAAAGATGTACTTCATGACCTGATTAAAACTACAGCAATAAAATGGTACCTACTTGTAATTATTTTGGTAGGCTATAGGTCTAAATGGGACCTACACATAGTACACACCCTCCGTTTTGGTTTTGGATTGAAACGTTGAAACTGGCACCAAAGCGATCACGGGTGTCTCTATATCACCCGAAGATAATTCTTAACTTTAGTAACTTCCAGACAAATCCCAACATTTCACGAGGTATTGGTGGATTTTCCCCACGAAATCATCTAATTTTGTACTTAAAATAGTGATTTCTGCAGTGGATTACGCATGAAAATGTAAAATAATGCAAATTACAGTTTACTTTCAATATTAATTGATTTTACTACCGTTAAAACACAGAACGTCTAGTATAAGTTGACGTCAAGTGTTTTCATTATAAGTTGTATAATACGTTTTACAAGTTTGTTATTTTATTTCTCATATCTAAAGAGGTGTAGCATTTAGTTTCACTTGACGGAAAGTAGCAGAACCTACGTAATGAAACATAATTTTACGTCATTCAATTGCACAAATGTCTGTCTCTAACCGTAATGTCTGCCATTTTAACCGTGATGTGTGTGAGGTAAAGGTAAAAGGTTATGCCATCTTTGACACTTTAAAAATAACAACGACTTAAAAAAATAACCAATCCAAAAGGGCAAATAATCTGAAAAGTGAATTTGACCTTCTAAAACAATAACAACCAAATAACAAAATACTTTCCAAACTCGTAAACAGAGAACTTAGAGAAGACCTAGAGGGTGACTGGATTTATTCTAAGACTAAAGCTAAAGGTATAAGGAAGTCTGTTTAAATTTAATTGTAACTCATCATTGGCCAATTAACTAATTCGTTTAGTAGTTTCTAGAAGCTCGTGCTCAGAATAGAGTTTTTTTACTTCAACAAATATATTATGTCCGCCTTCTCACAAACTTGTAAGTGTAATCTCGAGTAAGCCTACTTATAGTTCAAATTAAATTATGTGCAAAAGTTATGAAATTGTTTTACAAAACATCTTTTAAAACTAGTATGTCTACCTACTTCCAAATGCAAAGGTAAAAACAGTTATGGTACCTATGTGTATTTCCCCCAAAATTGTACTAAAAAACTTTAACATAGTCCTATTTGAAATTTTCTGTGTACCACTTCCACAATTTTGCAAACTTCACGAGACCAAGCTGTGGTGTAAACACTAAGAATGTAAATTCATTTGTATGAATGGTTTATAGTAGCTTGTGTATAATATATAGTAGCCTACACAATTAATTTTGATAAACGATAAAGACCAAAGAAAATGTTAATTTTGAAAAACTTTCTGGCTTTTAACGTAAATTTCATCTGGTACGGTAAAGCTGCATTGAAATAATTGCAAAATTAACATACAAACACAATTAAATACTCAATGTTATTCCCAGAAGATCACGCGGTTGTTTGTATTTTAAAACCAAAATAATGTAGAGTTAAGGTAAACTGGACTGAAATTACGTGGTTAAATTAGGTATACGACGATTGAATGTAGCCTACCTATTAAAATACTAACCATCAAGGAAATATAAGTCCAGTTAGAGCCATAAATCAACTTCATTCATAACCTAAATCGGAAACCATTAACACAATGACATTCAAACTACACTATTGAAGCCAAACACTTATTGATAATACGGTAAAACGTCATACACTTGATGAAAATTATGAATGAGTTTGCTACTGGACATAGAGAGGTCTAGTGTAGATGTTGACAATCGTGATTAAATGAATGGTGAAGGATTTACCAACACAAAAGACCATGAAAAAATACACGAAAATGTTTAAGATTAGTGACATTGTGAGAGGATGTTAACATTGTTGACGATTATGCATTCAATGATGCTACAGAGAAACAAAGTGTAGACAATCGTAGTGCATTGTGTTATAATGCACTGCCAAATACGAAATACAAAATATACCCGAAATGATGACGCATTTTTCAGATATTGACGTTCTTGTTTTCAAAAGTAAAATTGTACGAGTAAGTTTACAGAGAAACGTCTAGCGTGGATTGTAATACAAAAATATAACTCATCAAGACCACAAACAAAACATACCCGAAATATCGCATTGTTCCTGTTTAAAACTTAATGAACAAGAATCAAAGACTAACAACATTTACAATCTCTGATAACAGACACAGACTTACCTGTTTGTTTGGCTTCATGTTGAGATGGGAGGCTGTGTTATCACTCGCGACACCGCACAGACTACCACCTGCAGCTGTGATAACCTGTCCAAGGTCACTGATAGCTGCTGACATCTGGCGGCGGTCTAGAGCGGTAGCGGCAACGTCGCAACGTAGGCCTACCACGAGACTGTACCTGTACCTCACTAGTGGGAACACTTGTGTGTTCTTCTTGTAGGGTTAACTCTCTGACCACATTTCTGTATTTATAAATGTTCTCTTATCAATATTGACATAGTCTTTTAGTACATACACCCCCTGATTTATTTATCATCCCTATGAAAGGGGTGACAGTGTTAATGTTGGTTGCATCCAGTTCATGTAGAGGGTAATTTGTTCTTCACTATTTTTGCTTCTGGTATTTATTTTAACACCAATTTATCGAACTAATTAATAAACCATAACTTGTCTCCAAGTTATAAAACTGAACAATAAATCAAAAATCCTAAATCGTATATGAGCAATCTTTGCTAGTAAGATCCCAAAAATGGCTTCATGGATTTCCTTCAAATGTTGTAAATAATTAAAGTTTGATTAGCGACAGGCACTCACTACCCAATGAATATGTGTATTCATTGCACTACCTCAGGACAATTCGTATTTCATTACACAACTCACTTGAAATTTTAACATTGGACTTGTATGGGTTGCCAAGTAACTATGTTGGTAAACAACAAAACAAGGAAAACGTAAACAAAAGACTTGCAGCATGTGTTTATAACAAACCTTTTCACAGTATACTAGCACTAGCTTTTTACAAAATACAGTCAAAAAGGGAAAACATCAGTTGTTACTATGAGCTAAGATTAGAACACAGAATATTATTATTACTCGATATAAAACAAAATATTCCAATACGGATTATTTTACTTGGCTCTCTCCTTAGTGCAGTAGAAATAATCGAAAATATAGCTTAAGGTGGAACTAATTGCAACACAAATGATTCTTGCTGTGAATGGTAGGTAGTATGTTTCTAATTAACATACTAAAAATATACATCCGTACTGTGGCGCAAAATACTTTTTTTGGCCGCCATCTTGAAAAAAGTGTCAAAATTTTAATATTCGTAAAAATAACTTTTTGGGTATCAAATTATAGGAAATTTAATGCTGAAAAATGTTATAATAGTGGTTATAAGCACTATTTAGAAAAACGATCGTATAGTACAAAATACCCCCGCCGCAGCAAACCTACAGACTAAACGAATTTCCATTTGTCTTAATTGATTTTCAATTAAATCTAGTAATTCAGTTTTAAAAATCTTTGTACAGCTAAATCTAGATTTCTACTGGACCGATTTTATAACCTAATGGGTCATTGGAAAGGAATTCGTGTAGATTTTCAAATAATTATTAAAGTTTGATTTTTTAAGATTTGCTAGGTGAAACCCGTCAACGTCGACAATTAGCTTAGGTACTGTTGAGTTTGCCAGTAAGATCTTTTTAACTATAAATCGATGATAGATAACTCCATTTTTAAGCAATTTGGGTCGTTTATAATTTAGCAGTGTGCTTTAGGTACGTCCAATCTCAATAATCAATAATTCCAATGGAATCTAGTATTTCACTGAAGATTTTTAGATAAAAACATATAGGATAATGTAACTGCTGGAATACATTTTAAATTGAAGTAAAAATTGAAAAAATCCAATTTAATTGTTTTCGTAGGGTTATACATTTGATAGATTAATGATGAAAAATATGTGCTTGCATAGCTTTGAGACCAAAATTATGAAAATCGGTCCGGTAGAAGAGCCAAACGAACTCGAAAAAAAAACAAATTTAACTCCCGTAAGTAATGTATAGGGAGGCAGTTTGTGCATAGCTCAAAATATACGTCAAAATGAGTGCTGATGCTTAATAGCAAATCTATGGTGTGTCTATAGCTTTAGTTTAAAGCCGAATTTACACTATGTAGCAAAACCTGCTATATAACTTTTGCTATATAACATTGCTTTATAACTTTTGCTGTATGAAAAATTTACAAACAATTTTAGTGATTCTGGTGCTCGTGCTATATGTTATATGTAGCACAACCTCATTCGCATTCCGTATCGAAATGTGCGCTGAAGAGACATTGTTCGTGGCAGCTATCGTGGTGATCTTGGAAGTCAGAGAGAGAGACAGACAGGAGCGAAGATTTTAGCAAGTTTTAGGTTTGACCGCTTCTTGCTTCGAGAAATAAGTACAGTGTAGCAGATTTATTACGGGACCTTAAGGATGATGAATACCCTGACAATCCATAATTAAAACGCTAAATAAGGCGACGGTAACTCCAAAAACGTTTTACGTATGATCACAACGCCGGTTGTCCACGGAACAGTTTAATTAAGTTTATAATATCAATAGCCTCGATAATATCATCCCGATCCTAGGCACTGCCACTTTCCGTTTCCAGTCCTTCCATTGTAAACCAAGATCGCTGAGCAAAACCGTTCAGTGCTACATATAGCAGATGCTAGACAAAAAATATATGTATATCATTGCTACATATGGCAATGTTAGATGTAGCACGCATTTCTTTTGATATTTACCGACTCCCGATGGATAGCACAATTTTAGCTATATATAGCAGGATCTGCTACATATAGCAGTGTTATATAGCACTTTTGTAAAGTTACTTTTTCTACTTCTAGCAAATGTTATATAACATTGCAGGATGTTACACAAATCTGCAATGTAGCAGGTTTAGCTACATAGTGTAAACCCGGCTTAAGGCCAAAATTATGAAAATCGGTCTGGTAGAAGAGCTAACCTGACTCGGAAAAGAAAAATCAATTATTTTTATAGATGGCAATAATTGATTTACCAGTATGCATAATCTAACCATATGAAAAATGAGTTGATAATTTAACAGCTTATTGTTATATTGTTATTTAATTAAATTTTCTTTGATTAAATATTGTTGTTAACAATTTGCATTTGTGTTTAAAGTGTGTTTCTTATGTTAAGTGTGTGATTCTAATGTTATGAGCTTAATATGTACCAAATATTAGTGAGTAAAGTGGTGTATGGATTTCATAACCATTATTTTACTAGAGACCGTTGCATTAATTTAACCACAATGGGCTCTGTTGCTAGTCTATTAAATAAATAACATTAGGTTTAACGAAACGAGTACCAAGGTTTGTGCTACAAGGAAACCAATTAAGTGTGTTTTTAGTAAAATATTAATTGTTTAGTATAAAATAAATGAATCTTCAAAGTTTTATCAAAATATATCCATAAACAAGGAAACTACAACTTTTTACCATATTCTCCAAAAGAATAACATGGGGATTTTAAATTTCCAATTTTTTGAATTTTCCCCGTTGCCAATAATCGTACAAAGCCCCTTTGATATACTTAACTATTTGTTTTTTAAGCTCTTTAGGTCAAGAGAGAAATTGGGAAATTTTACGTTTTAAGGGTCAAAAATGAAAAAAAAAAACAAATTTTAAAAGTATAAAATAACTTATAAATAAAAAAATTTTCAAATGCCACGTTTTTAAACGCACCTTTTTTTCACCCATAGTGTATCACTGTTAACAGTATATTTTAAATTCAACCATTATATTCTTTTCCAGCATAAAATGTTCTATAATTTGATACCAAACCAGATTGTTTAACAATAATTTAAAATTTTACACTTGTTTTAAATGGCGACCAAAAAACCGTATTTTGCGTTACAGTACAAATGTATATTTTTAGTATGTTTTTTATAAGTGTATTACCTACCATTTCTAACTGGAATAATTTCTGTTGCAATTAGTTCCACCTCAAACCCTATTTCTACTGCACTACCTACCAAAACTTAATCCCCAAAGTATTGAGGCAATTGATTTGATCAAACCTGAAAGTGGACCTCAAACCAACAACTGTAACCTACATAATAAGCTAAAATTGGTTGTAAATAAAACGTAAGTGTCCTTTATATTGCTTTTATAATCAAAATAAACTACCGATCCCCCAGTAATAAAACTCTAAAAATAAGAAAAATGTATTCTACATTATGTAACTAAACAAGAAACATTTGTGAAAGGGGGATGAGCTTATTTATATTTTACGTGTAAATAAAATGGCATTTTTGCAGTTTTTGTATTAAGTCGCTGGTCCAAACCTTGGTCTTGCAACTGTTTGTTTGATAACATCAATATATAGTCCAATGACAAATATGAAATAATGATAGTTTACTTGCACTATTCTAGGTCAAGGCTTTTAGATAAAGGCACTGAAGTAGCCTGTGGGTATGGGCTAGCCGTAACAATTGTTTTAAATTAAAATTAATGGCATCAGCATATGAACACATGATAACAATTATACTGGGAAATAAATCGGTTGCTTCACATTAAGATTGAACATCCTAACTTTTATTGAAAAAAAAAAATGTAAAACAATTATACTGGGTAATCGGAAGCGGTAGTTACGAATTTTCATGGGGTGATATCACAAAAATTTTGAACTGTAAGTAACACTGTTAACTGTTACAACGTTGGGGGTTGTGTCATTTTGTAAAGGGGACATCATAGCCCTATGGAAACAATGTAAAATTAGAACTTTAAAAAATGTATCATGAGCCTGTGCTACACGTTAAAAATATGTACTCCCATAGAATTTTTAGTTATGAGAAGGCGCCTTTGGAAGTAAATATTGATTTGTGTCCATGGGAACAGGAAAATAACACAATGTTCTCATTTATTTGGTCTAAAATTTCAAAGAACATGAAAGTGAGTGTAGCATCAATTGGACGGTGTTATTCAAAAAGGAACCATCCCACAAATATCTTTAGATGAGATATAATATAATAACAATAATTATGATTGTTAACCTTTTTAATTAGAATTGTATTTATTCACTTCCCTTATTATGCCCTTTAGTTGGCAATTATTATAATTTTTTTACATATACATGTAATTGGAAAAATAATAAACATTTGCTATTTTGTTAATAAAAAGCCGGTACTCCAGCCTCATCTTAAAATTCTCTATGGGTCCTCCACTTCTTTCTTGTCCTCACATTGTTATTTTTAATTTTTTTATGTTAACTCATTTTCTCAGTTTATAAAACCAGCAGAAAAAGTTATAACTAAATTGTATAATGTGGTTGTTATTGTTTTGTTGCTACTTTACATTGGTGAACCAGGCATAACCAAAGCAACTTCAAGACCCAAGTTCTGTAATTCTTGAAAATTCTGACCATCAAGTCTTTTCTCATTGCTGCTATTTTAATTGTAGGGCATCCCTTCCATGTCAAATGATAAACATGAAAAATCTTTCTTGGATCATTGTTGTAATCTCTCCTCAACTCTAATCAAAATAGACTCGATACATGTATGGTAATTATTGTAACAACCAGATTTATTTCCTCTTGGTAGGGGGGAGTAGCACATGGGTTGATATTGGCGTAAAGAAGGGGTTTTCTGGTCTGCATACCCCGTAAAATGTTTACAGACAATAAAGATTGATTCTGATTCTAACACACTAATAGCCACAGAAGACCAGAAGATTGTTCCTTAGGAAAGGTTGCAGTAGATTTAATGATTTGACTAGTAGTTTGGTAAAACTAAGAAAAATGTTAAGTTGAATAAAAAATAGCACTTTACTAATAAAACGTAAACCTATCATCCACATAATGCAAATTTCGATAATTGAATGAACTCATATGCCGAGGTGGTTTTTATCTCATTTCAAATATTGTTATGTCTTAACTTGACAAAAAACTATAAGGGGGAATAAAGTCTCACAAAGATTAAAATTCTTAAGTGTATTTCCATCATGTCTTAATAAAATGTACATAGCACAAAAATCAGTCTTTTAAGTACAAACATTATGAATAAAAATTATACAACTATACAATATGTCAGTAATCAAACTTACTATATTCAACAGTTTTTAATAATCCTTGTAAAGATTTGTTATCACAGTTCATTGATATGTACAAAAATTAATTGAGTAAACATAACACAATAATAAACACAAGGAGCTCATGATTGGTTCCACTATCTTAAAAGATAAACTAAAACGCAAGTGCAAACAGCCATTGCAATAAAAAATTGATTTATGATTGCAGACTTCAAAAATAAAATAACCTTTGGATCCTCCATGACAATAACTAAGAGAGCCGTTCAGGAAGTGAGGAACATTTCTGTCTGATGCTAATAGGCGCTGACAAAAACGTTCACTTTTTCAATGACAATCCTGATGTCAAAAAGTAAGTGTCAATGTGCTTCATTGTCGTAAAATTATTGTGTAAATTAAAAATGAGCTGCTTAAAAATCCCGTAGGTTGAGAGATTCCGTCTGCAAAAACGTACTTTTATTGTCTTTTTATTGTACTTGAAAAGGAATTTGAACGCCCTTTCACTGATTTTATAAGTTCCCCAATTGGTTTGTTGACTATGTACATAATTAGTATTTCAGTTATACTTTCAAATATGTTTTATCCTCTGCAAAAATGTTATTTTATTTCAAAACGTTCCTATCAAGATCGTGCCACTCATCCTAATCTCAATTCATACTTGGCTTAAAATACCTACTTTTGTATGGTCGCCATTTCATTAAAAAAAGTATAAAAGTATAACCTTTTGAACAGCCCTCGTACATTCAAAATTACAGAAGAGCAAAATTGTCCAGATATTGGTTATCCAAATGACTGGTTATATAAAAGTTCATTAAATAAACATCAGGTATGCACCTGATACTGCTTGTGAGTCCCCCTTAGATTTTGACCCAGCTCTGTAGATGTGTTGTGAAGTTCCCGTTTAAACAGAAAACTACCTTCACTATCTCCAAACTTAAGTTACTGATGAAAATTTCACTGTCGATGGATCTACATTTCCTGTAGACAAATACTTAACAAGCTGTACCATCTTTACTTTAGCAGCTTCTCTATGTTCATTAGGGACAGTTTTAAGCGAGACATAAATTCCATCAAAAATATCACAGGCAGATACAAAACAAGAGGTTTTGTTGGGTGACTGGCCTGAAAGGTCCTGGAAGATTTCTGTTGCTGGGGCAGTGGAAGCACTGATAATCTTCAACATTGGCGCAGAAGCTCCTAGTGTCTCTTCCACTAAAGATTTTACTACCTGTACTGAAGAATCTTCTCCTAAGTCTGTCATAGTGTCGTCTGTGAAGAAGTAATGAGAAGATTAGAAATTTGGTGAAGCATAGATCTATATGAAAACACTGACTTTAGGCCTATATAATCTTTCTGTTTTACTCACACATTGGACAGTTAAATTAGCATATTATAATGTGGAACAGAATCTCCAAGATCCAGCATTTTGAGAATCAATGTAACAATGACTAATTTTACAACTACATATAAAATACGCTACAGATTAGAGATACAGTACACTCTTAATTAATTATCCGAGCCATTGGGTTATCCAGGATCATTATGTGCATTATGACGGACAGTTATGATTCTCCTTACCTGGTTGATTAAGATTAGGTTAACTACTAAAATCAGATGAAGCAGAGCTAACTTGGATTGGAGGGCTAGATTTGGCCTAGTAAAAAGAACTGACTGATGTTTCTGCTGATGGTTGTTTTAAAGTTAACATTTTACCAGCACCCAATGACAGACCTTGCTCTTTTAACTTGTCAAAATTGTTGCTGGAAAAGCATCCAGTTAGATTAAATGGTAAGTTTCTAAATACTTGATCACTTGAAACAGTCTGAGTATGCATTCAAATTTGAGTACGACTGCAGGGTAAGTGTCTAATGTAGTGAGATAAGCTGTGGATTAACGTCCGCACTAGTGAGTACTCCGACTATCAGCAGTACTATCTTGATGTTTATTACATGTCTAATTTGTTTATTACAAGGAAAAATGTGGTTCGGATTCCACTATAAACTGTAGGTCCCTTAGTTGCCATTGGCTGTATGGGCTATTAATTAACAGCTGTGTCTAAGGAACATGTTGGCCAGTCATTAACAAGACTACAAGATCGCGCAACTCATCCTACACTAATCCCTCACTCATATTTGGGTTAAAATATGCACATAGTGGCATCCCCATCTAAAATAACTGATATTAATTGTTAGATTTGTTTCTGGCCAAGACCAGCTGTTTCATTGGCTAGGACTATTTATTGAAAGCCCAATGATCAAACATACCGTTAGTTGACGCACTGGGACCTGTTGCGTTCTCAGAAGGTGATTCAACTTCTTCGGTTTGATATGAAAGTGACGGTTCAATCCCCATTGAGCTGAAGGTCCTGGTCTCATCAAATATCTCATCTTTTATCTGCAGCTGCACCACACAAGTTTTCTCTAAATTTATGTTGACAATATTCTATATGTAACTTGAAGTTCTTAAATAATATATCCAAAAAAGGTTAAGTCTTAGTTATAGTATCAACAACATTTGATTACAATTACGAAACAAAGACTTTTTGTTTTTATTTTATTTGAATAATTAACACTAGTACAATTAGCGTACCTAAGTGTTCCTTGTTTGATTGGCGTCATATTACATTTTTTTAAATTTTCTTTAATATACACAACCTCAGCAATTAAACAATTGATGCTTCTTTATCTTTGATCTACTTACCAATTCAGAGTCTGCATCAGCATTCTCGTCTTCTTCACCACTAGAACAATATGAAACTGTTAAACAATTTACAAAAAAACTTACAGGTACAAGTTATATCATTTTAATGACAGAGGTATTTTGATCTGATCTTTTGAAGGTATATGACAACAAACCGATTGACTTTTGGTTAAATTAAAAGTAAAATATTTTGATAGAAGACTCCAGTTAAAACTATTAAAAGTATACTCCTTCTTATCAGGACCGAGGCCAGTCCAGATAACTGTTTATACAGTTAAACCTACATCCCCTAAAGTCTAAAGCATTCTGTATAAGCCAATAACGATTACTATGTTAAAATAGTAAAACAAGACACGTGATCACTGGTCTCAAGGTTCTTTCCCACGAGAAAAGTTGTTTCAGTACCACGTACCGCTCACTTCCTGCCGATAAAAACTGTCCGGTTAAACTACAGACTCCTGTTGCTGATTTCAAGAAACTAAAAATATCGTTTATATTGCCTCAAACCCCATTGGACTATCCCTTAATCAATCAGTCATCTGTCATCAGCACTTGTCTTGACTAAACTAAATTGTAGTTCAGTAACGCCTCACTCTCTTTTTGAGAAATCATAATCAATTTGCAGTGTATAACAGTTTTTACTGTAAAAACCACTTAGTGCAATTGTGTTTTCAAACATTCTAATTAATATGCAACATACTTACAGCCCAGGTGAATACATGGAGTTATTTGTATTTTCATAATTGTCCGAGCTATTTGTATTTTCATAATTGTCGGAGTTGATTGTATTTTCATAATCTTCTTGCATAACCTCCTCCTCAATAGCTACAGGCTCAATGAAGCACCCAGGATCGTTACTGAAATACCAATACATGATTCAGTGTTATTTTATAATGGTGATGACTAAATATAAACTAGTGCACCTGTTGCTCGAATTCGAGCAATTGCAAAGTATTACAGGCGTTATATTTCAAAACAAACAACAGTCACAATATCCGATGACTTAAAAGAGTCAACTCAATGATAATGTAATCAATCACTCCACTCCAGTTATCGAAACTGAAAACGAACTCACTCTGAAAACGAATGCTCATGTGTGTTTACTATGAACAGCTGTAATTAATACAAATGATTCGTCTGTTTAAGTAAACAAAATATTTTCTTCACAAGAAATACATTTGGATTTTGATGACCTGTGGGGCAAAGCCCAAAGACCTTTATTACAGGAATTGGTGAAAAGGGGCGTATACATAAAAAAATAGTTAATTTTGACACATTGTTTGTAAAAATCCGTCCATTATTATCGAAGGAGTAGTGTTACGTAGAAATAGCCTTCACGTATTATATATAAGGATACCCGTGAGCAGGGGACAATCAAGAAAATAACTATCGTCTGTACTGTATATTGCATTTGAATTAGGTCTAGTAGGATCTCAGGGCTGCTTTGATGAATGCAAGGGGTGTAGGTTTGTTGGAGGTGCAAAAGAAGACAAAAATTTCCCCACAAAATGGGTGGAGAGGGGGCCTAAACTATCTCTCGGGCCCATAGCCCATCACATAAAAACCACAGGGCTGTCAGGTCTTGTTTACATGATTACACTGTAGAAGTAAGACAGCTTTATCTCTACTTCTGTATACAAACAAATTCTAATAGTTTCCGGAAGCATTTACAATGTTATTATGCTATTATTATGCTATTATTATGTTATTATGTAATGTAATGTTAATGTTATGTTTGTTATTGCTTGTTATGGTCTCGTATGAATTAGCTTGGGCTTTCCATAATTAACTAAACCTGGATCTACTTTAAGAGCTTTCCTTCACATATCTAAACGCTCTTTTCTAATTTTTTTTTATTGAAATCACAGTAAATAAGCTGTTATACTCGTGCTTCGCAAAGAGAAGTTGACACAAAAGAGAATAATACTGCTAGTGTTAAAAGGGTCTGTATTTATGGGACCTCAGCAACTGTTAGTGGGTAAAAAAGACTGTATTTATAGGGGCTCACCAACTGTAAGTGTATAAAAGGGTCTGTATTTATAGGACTTCAGCAAATGGTCTGTAATTATACAACCTCAGCAACTGTTAGTGTATAAAAGGGTCTGTATTTATAGGACCTTAGCAACTGTTACTGTATAAAAGGGTCTGCATTTATGGGACCTCAGCAATTGTAAGTGTATAAAAGGGTCTGTATTTATGGGACCTCAGCAACGGTTAGTGTATAAAAGGTTCTGTATTTATAGGACCTCAGCAACCGTAAGTGGATAAAAAGGTCTGTATTTATGGAACCTCACCAACAGCATGTGCAAAAAAAGGTCTGCATTTATAAGACCTGCATAGTGCACATAGACAGGCTAGTTTACAATTAGATAGCAAACTTCATACAAAATTACATTAAGTTTTAAATGACAAAAAATATTTACCTCAAATCATATCTTGTCGGAACATTGTCTTCATTAGGATCCAATTGTGGATTATCGGTATCTGTAACCAAACCGTTCATTAAAATTGTTCTAGTCATAGGCAGCCAATTTTTACAATATAACTGAATATTGATCTGTTCAGTTTGTCTATAAAAAAACACACAATTAATTTGAAAGATTGTTGTGGAAATGAACCATTTAAAGTGTTTATGTATATGGAAAACAATACACAGGATTAACATTGGGAACGATATAAAGACTACACTTAGAGGTGAGGTCAGGGTTCATGCAAGGCCCCACTAGAAAAACAGGCCATGCTGCAGGATCCATGACGTCACACTAGTGGATAGATTTCATTGATAAATTCATTACCATCATCATTCCCATATGTTTAAGGTAAATAAATAAGCTGGCTGTTTGTAAGATTTTAATGGTAAGAGTTAGTACAGCTATCCACCACTGTGACGTAGTGTTGCGCTGCCCGTGCTGCAGCATGGCCTGTTTTTCTAGTGGGGCCTTGGTTCATGTCTCACTAATCACAACAAGTTTACTGTCACAGAGCTTTACCTCATTGGCTATTGAATCCCCTTCTCTAATTGAATGGACAAACTCTTTGCAGTTAATCTGCTGATTGTTAAACACATGTTTATTAAAATAAATTTACTTTTCCTACAGTCACCCGACAAAGTTGGCTTCCTTGTACTGTTTATAGTACAGAAAGCTGCTAATTGCTGCATATTTATACTTTGCCGTACGGTTTATACTTTGCCGTACGGTTTATACTTTGCCGCACATCAGGATTCAAACGAAACAACACAAAAAAGCGTGGTTTTATTATGCACGTAATCCGTGTACGCTTGGAAATAGGTTGGCAACACTTAAAGATAAAAATACTATGAGCAGCTGATTGACTATTATAACTACGATTTAACCTGTCATTTCGTGTTTATAGTTTCGGTATTTCTGAACTTTCTGGACTTTTCTTTTAAACGTTTTTAAAACATTCCTACGATCTTAATAAACAAGAAAATACCTTTAAAGGATTTTTTTAGGCGCGGAAACCACTTCAAATTAGAAAAACATACGGAACTATATTCTCAAAACGCGGAGCGCATTTCTTGCCGAGGAAAAATAGCGGAGTGATACGGACCGCGGGTACTACTTTCTCTAGGGCACCATTTGTGTCGCCGGCTGAACCTAAAAACGTGTTGTATAGTGTTTGAAAGACTAATTATTTATATGCTTTATAGTGACTGTAGGAAAAATATAATGTGTAACACGAGTGAAAAAGGCCTTTGCTGCACTCGAGATCATTCCGCACTCGCCTGCGGCTCGTGCGTAAACATTGCTCTCGTGTGCAGCAAAGTGCCACTTTCACCACTAGTTACACAAATAACTATTGACCCTAGCAAAGCGTAAACACGTTATAAAAACAATAGTCTTTAATGTTCACTTAATTTTAAAACTGTATCATACACATATTTACTTTTATGTTTTTGGTGTCTATTTTGTTACACATAGTTCAACATAATATTCTTGAATAGAAATTTGGAAAATTATTGTATACATTAAGGTCTACTAAAAAAACATCTTAAAGCTTAAACTAGTAGTTCTATGATTGTTCATACCATCGAAGACATCAAGGGGCACCATCTCTTTATCCACATGTTCGTAGAAGTCAGGGTCGGTGATTGTATCCCCAGACAGAACAATAAAAAAGTTTGTCTCGGCCACAAAATTTTCAATTGTAATTTCACCACGAATAAACCTTTCTTGTTTGCTTTTGATACTTCTGTCTCTCAGAAGCCATTTGTTTCTTAGTTTTCTAACAGCTGATGGTGGCCCTCGTTGCAGCCGGTTAAAGAGCATAATCTCTTTAACGGAAATGGATCTCAAACCATCTGTAATTAAGAAAATTGTGAATTTCTAGCAATAAGTTGTAGGAAACTATTGTTTTAGAAACACCCTCTTAATAAAAACTGCAAAAAATTAATATATTTTAAAGTATAAACTATCAACCAAACAAGGAATCAATCTGGGGTTGTTTCAAACATTTTAAATTGATTTTCAGCAAAATTTGTAATGTGTGTTGAACAGTTGATATTTTTCCATCAGGGTTTGATTTTTATGACTTGACAATGTAAGAGGTGCTTTTTGTTATATGTTTTATAGCATATTATTTATACAGATTGAAATAGTAAGCAACACAACAAAACTGTGATAATATATGCTTGTTAACATATTATAGTGTCAACAAAAAAAAGGAATAATTACATAGATTTACCTTACGGTTGTCAGGATCCTCTTGATGTGTGATAAAGCCAGACATTGCATAATTAAGAGCAAAGTTTATTTACATTGGTGTACATTTCGCTTCACTACACATCAAGAACCCATAAGGTCAACTTATAATTATATTCCTTAAAACTGGAAAAGCAACAAACTTCAAACATTAAAAAAAGAATAATTTACTGATACATGACAAAAAACATAATAATTATGACTAAAATTTTTATTATTGTAACTCACCCCAAAAATCGCAAGCATTCCCCTGGGGTTTTATTGTTTTATTAATCCTCATCATTAGAGATTCGTAACAGTCGTTGGTTCTCTCTGTTTGTCCATAAACCGAGAACGACTTTGATGTCACTTTTTGAATCCATTCTTTCTTAAAGTATCTAAAACAGAAGTTTCCGTCGGTTACATGACTTAATTGAGTCAATCAATATCATAAATTTAACAATAACTTACGTTACAACAACAATACAACGTTACAATAACAACGTAAGTATTTGGACATTTTTTAGGACTAATATGGGCTAGCTAGTATATACAAGGTGTCGCATAAAGCGGTTTTAACATTGGACTTTATATTACTTGTTAATTAAGTACATGTGATAAGCCAATGAGAGTTACGAAACACCCTGTATATTTGATTATAATATTTGACCTGTAATTTAAATGTTCATATAACAGAAAATAAATTATTCATGCAACTCTTACTCTATCAGGAGGCTGGCTTTTGCAGGGTCATTTAAACTGAGCGACTTATCTTCCAGTTGGGCCACGGCTTCTTCAACTTGGTCGTGAGGAAGTAATGCTGTTGCCATTAACCATTTTGCAATTGTTTTCCCTTCACCAGGACCATCATAAGGAATGCCTAGTAGCTTTGCTTTCCTTTCAATAGCCTAAAAATGTAATAAATAATGCAATTATTTAAACAACTTCAATTACATACTAGCTGTAACCCGCGGGCTTTGCCCCGTTTAACTTCTTAATTTTCAAGATGATCTCGTTCGCATGGCTCAATCACGTCCTGGTTGAAGTTTGTTCGCTACGCTCACTCACCTTTAGGTTGGAGCTCGTTCGCTACGCTCACTCACCTTTAGGTTGGAGCTCGTTCGCTGCGCTCACTTGCCTTCAGGTTAGCTCGTTCGCTACGCTCACTTGCCTTCAGGTTAGCTCGTTCGCTACGCTCACTCACCTTTTTGGTTGCAAATTAGCTGTTGTCATAAATGTAAAAGAAATAATAGTGCTGCACCCTGTTGGTAATCCTTGTAACTTTAATGCTATTGAACATCATAGAACAGAACCAACTTGTTTAATTGAAACAGCTGTTAAGATTCATTAATTCCATTTCTCATAAGGTTAACATGGGAAACTCCAGAGCCACTGGGGCGGAGCCTATTGGACGGATCACGAAATTGATGGTGTATAAACCTATTCCATGACATTCTACACGTATGTACCAAGTTTCGTGGCAATCGGTTCAGCGGTGTCCGAGTTTATCACCCCCAAACAAACAAACAAACAAATATATATACAAACATTTTCTTTTATACTTATAGATAGATACTTAAATAAACACACATTTTAACAGTGTCCCAAAATCAATCCATGACTGGTGAAAATGCAAAATTCTAGGGAGACATTTCAATTTTGCAACTTAAACCATGTCAACTTAGATTTTCATACCAAACACTTACACTGCCATTTGATTACTAAAGTGTAATTAAACTGTGCATTTGATCTGTGTACAAAACTTTTAAGGTTACATGCTACAATGATTGTTATTGCTACATGCTCAGGAAAAAGGGCCATAAAGTCAAAGTTCTGGCCCTTTGTGAGAGCAATGTGTCGTGTTTACATCCCTTTACTGTGTTTGACAGATTCTTACGTACCTTATGTCCGTCTTAAGTCATTAAATATAGTCTACGGATGTTGAGTTTCGTGTCATAGAACCATTTTTAAATCCACAATCTATATGTTCCTTGTGTGTACATAGGCCTTAGGCGAAACTAGTCATCCTTGGACTATATTTCATTTAAAGACTGAAGACAGACAAATGGTAAGTAACCTATTATATAATTCATATAGTCAGTCTTTGTGGCAAAATTATTTAAACTCAGATTCTTGTCCTGAAG
This sequence comes from Macrosteles quadrilineatus, assembly GCF_028750875.1. Classification (NCBI taxonomy): domain Eukaryota; kingdom Metazoa; phylum Arthropoda; class Insecta; order Hemiptera; family Cicadellidae; genus Macrosteles; species Macrosteles quadrilineatus. Next base: position 75,944,067 of record NW_026542598.1, on the reverse strand, counting down.
GGTTTTCGCACAGCACTCAAACGCCTTTGACTGAGACAGTTGCTGTGCTACCCGAGGCTAAAGAAATGTTGGGTTTGTTACCATACACCTCCAGCCCCGATCTCCCATCCTTTCGACTCCCTCATGTGTAGTACCATTGACTATTGGATACAGAAGAAGACATCCCATCTATATGGTTCAGCTGTCGCCAATTTTTTACTAAAAAAGAATGTAGTTGTGTGAGCCAGTCACAGATTGCGCTAGTGTCTAAAACTCTATTTTGTACCTTATTTTTCGTTACTGACATAGGTAGTACACAAGGCATGACCTAACCATTATGAGCTACCCCTGATTCCAAACACATTAGTCATAAGGTTAACCCTTAAGCTCGTTTCTTTTACGCTGGAGCGTGCGCGGGGGTCTAGTGGACTTCCAAATGAAAATGGGTAGGCCTACATAAAAAAGTGTTTGACATTTAGCTCTTTGAACTTAAGGTTATGGCTCCAAATGCAAAGAAAATGAACTATGACCCTGTTGAAGATAGCTGGTTCTTATAGTTCATCTCCAGTTTTACTCGCCACATCATATGGTTTTGAAGAACTTAAAAATGTGAGCGATCTGGACAGAAGGATAATCATACCTAATGAGTTTGCAAGACTTGACTGACCTCACCTACATTCTTATAAAATTTTATATCAGTTTGATTTTAAGGACCATGCAACGGATTGAAAATAACGTCTTAAATAGTTTAAAATATATGTATTCAGCAACAGTACGGTTTTATTGACAAAAATAAAATAAAAAATGTGACTAAAATATCAAGATTGTACTCTACTAGTATAATATCTTACCTGTATAAAATGAAACCAAGAGCCTACTTGCTTTGAGGATGGAAATATTCGTTTTAAAGAAGAACGCATAGCCTTCTCATAATCTCCTAAGATAACGGAGGGTTTTATTCCTGGGAAATGCTCTTTTACAGCCTTAAACAACACATTGTACGCTTTTGTTGTGCATGTTGTCATGGTAGCCCAAATAATTGGTACAGACTGAAACAAAAAGAAAAATATTTTGATTAGGATACAACCTTTAGTTCTTAACTTTTTTGATGATCACAGTAAGCCTTTTGTGACACAAAAACTAAAAAAATCCATCCATTACATAAGAAAAATTATCTAAAAAATGTATTACTTGAACTTCATGAAACCTAAATATTATAATAATAAATAATATACTGAGAGGTATTAAATATTAATTTTGTACCTATCAAATACATACTATTCTCTCAATTCCAACAGTGTTTAGGGTATATTGAGAGTACCTACTAAAATCACTTAAATCATTTTTATTTATGAGTATGCTGGAGCAAATGTTTAGTTTAGGAAATAGTATGTTCAATCTTGGTATATTGAGGGAAGTAAGCGTCAGTTAACTGGCAAAAATTACACCACTCTTCAGTTTCGCATCAGAAACTTCGGCCAGTACTTCTGTTATATCAATATCCCCTTTGCCTTTGTAAGATCATGATTCCACAGTCTACTTTGTTAATGAAAGCATGTACAGACATAAATATGGGGGCTCAAGTTTTATCCATTGTGTAAATAAATTTAAAAAATTTTGGGAAAGAACTCCCGGACCTCCTCTTTACTGGGGGGCAATTTTGTACCACCCTAGGCCCCCTGGCCAATCGATTTTGAAAAAGTTGGATGGACGCCCAAGAGTGACAACCTATCTTGTTTACAAGAAAATAAATTGGCTTGGTTTAAAGGGATTTTTGTTAGGGTAATGTTTGAAATATTAAATTACACAATTAACTTGCTCTCAAATGAACGACAAAAGGATACAATTTGTTTACACATTAGCCCTACGGGCGAGTGTAAAACAAGTGTAAAATGCCTTGTATACTTACTCTACCGAACTGTGATGACATGATCACGAACAACTGGCTCATCCTTGGGGATTTCGGTAGGCAATCAAAGGTTCCATGTAGATGCCAAGGTGCGGTTTTGTCGAAGGATGGGTGGTTAATAATAGGTGAAACTGCAGCTATAATACACTCTTCATTTCCGGTTCCTTGAAGACCAAGGCAAAACTTCTCATGATTCACAGTGCCATATTTGTCTTTCCACAGGTCCAGAAGCTGAGCAAATTCTGCCATAGTATTTGGTGTGCCAAGATTAGCCGAAATATGAGCGCGAACTCTTTGCATTGTTCGCTCCAACTGAGAAAATTTGAGTTTATCCCTTACCTCATCAGGAGCTCTACAACATAAGGATAAATTTGCCATTAATTGCAAATCTTTTGTGTAACATGCAAAATATGACCAAGCATTATACACGTAGGTATTTACTATAGGCTGTGATAAACACCTTAGTGTTACCTTAGTGTTCAGATACGTAAGTTATTAGTAAAATAATACCCCCGCCACAGCAAACCTGCAGGCTAAGCAAATTTCCATTTGCCTGATTTGATTTTCACAAATATTTCAATAACATCAGGTCCAACGAGTAGGCTACGATTGGTGCTACAGAGAGGGTAATAAAGTTTTTTTTTTTTAAGTATAATAGGCCAGCTTAGTCAAAGGCCTAAAATAATTAAATCTGCCAAGTTTGGTCAAAATATCCATAAACAAGTCAACATATTAGTGAGTCGGTGGCTCAGTCGGTAACGTCGCGGACTTCGGGCCCAAGGCAGCGATGTCGTGGGTTCGGATCCTGGTCACTGCCGATAACATTTTATCAGTTCAGTTCACCTTTGTACTGTACCGGCTCACTCCTTGCTTTGCTGCAAACGATCCACGCACGGGCGCTTAGTCTATGTGGACGGGCAAATGCAAGGTTAAAAGAGGCCACCAACCTCTTAAAAAAAAAAAAAAAAAAAAAAAAAAAAACTGTATAACAGTTTACTTACTCTCCATAAAAATAACATGGGAATTTTATAGCCTCTCAATATTTTATTTTTTATTTTTTCTGTAACCTCTGTACATAAACACTTCATGCTAAAATTAACTTATTTTTTTAAGCTCTTCAAAAGGGTCTGATTTAGGGGAGGTACGAATGAGGCATTTAGTTCAAAATTCCTCCGTGAACAGCGCTGTAGTAGAGAGCACTTTGGCAATGAAGGTTTACTAAAATCGCAAAAATAGTTCTGTTCATAAAATAAAATTATAAATGCCTCAAATTCAGTTTTATTATTTTTTAATTATAAAATTGAACTATCATAACCCAACCGAACTAACCAAACTTGCTGATAAAGAAATAATATAACAAAAGTTTAGTAATCGGAAAAATATTTCTGTTTATTAAATAAAACTGGAAATTGTTCAATTAAAATTTTATAATGACTTAATAATAAAATTAAACTGTAATAACCGAACCGAACCAACCAAACCTGCTGATAATAAAAAAATCTTGGACAAAAAGTTTATGTTACCAGCAGGATTCGAACCCGGGTCCTACAGCATATCAGCCCGGCAAGCTAACCATTAGACCACCGAGGCCGATGGCCATCGACCGTTTTGTTACGTTATTGGCGTTCCCTCAGCTAATAAGAAGCCCACAGCTGTCATCGTAGCCTCTTCTATACCTCCCCTGAGTAAATACCTCTTCAAAATGGTATCTAGAGAGAAATTGGGAAATTTTATGTTTTGAGGGTCAAAAATTAGAAAACCCAATTTTCACCCCATTAATCCGGCCATCTCCCAGAGTCCGATCACATTGGTATGCAAACTTGTTTAAACAAACCTAAACAAGTTATCACACATTTGTGCCAAATTTCATCAAAATCAGATTAATTTTACTCGAGTAATAAGTCAGTGCTAACGGACACATATTTAGTTTATCTATGCATTTGAACTGATAGTGTTTTTGACCTCTGGGGACCTCAAAACGAAAAAGTACATCGGTCACACAGTGATAGGTCTTACCATGAGGCCAACGGTAATAGCTAAGGCCTATAGGCCTGCTATAGTATTTTTACTTTCTACCCCTATATCATAGCATATGGAGAAAGTATTGTTTTCGTCAAAATTTTCGAGTTTGAGTTTTGAGTGGATATATTCGTTTTGGGTCCCCCTGAACCCAAAAAAGTGGTTTTCGAAGTGATGTCTGTGTGTGTGTGTGTGTGTGTGTGTGTGTCTGGATGTGTAGAGAGCTAGAGACTACACCTGTGGTCTGATTTCGATGAAATTTGGTATGTAGGTTCTAATCCATGGTATCTCCAGGCGTTTTTTTCATTTTTTTTTGAAATTTTTAGATTTTCTCAAAAATGGCCTGAACGATTTTGATAAAAATTTAGTATGTTATAGCCCTTTAAATTCTGAATAAAATGGTACAAATCCCATTTCTGTAAATATTATGGTTCAAAAGTTATGGTCAAATATGTTATTTTCCCATAAAACCCCATAAAATAACGAAAAATAGAATTTCCGGTTTAGAAAAAGTCGGGTTTTGATTTAACATAGTATGTTAATCAAAACATACACCAGTGTCCTTAAAATTTTAATATTTTTTTTATATTTTAGAAATTTTTATTTTTAATGGGGATTTTCCCATAAAACCCCATAAAATAACAGAAAAATCTGATTTTCCTAAAAATGGCCCCAACGATTTTTATAAAAGTTTAGTAGGCCTATGTTATAGTCCTTTAAATTCTGAACAAAATTGTACAAATCCCATTTCCGTATATTTACTCTCACCGCTTACACATGATAAAGGTTGTTGACAAACTTATGGGAGAAAGTATGTGTCAGAATGCTGATACCGTTTATTTACTTTCTTTCCCTAGTAGGCCCCTTTATGTAGGAAGTATTGTTTTTATAAAAATATTTTAGTTTGAGTTTTGAGTGGACATATTTGTTTTGGGTCCCCCTGAACCCAAAAAAGTGGGTTTTGATTTTTTGAAGTGATAGTATCTGTCCATGTGTTTGTCTGTCAGTCTGTATGGATGTGTAGCTACAGACCGCACCTGCAGTCCAATTTTGATGAAGTTACAGTAGGTACTAAATCCATGGTATCTACAGCTGATTATTTTCATTTTTTTTAAATTTTATTTTTAATGTTGACTTTCCTATAAAATAACTAAAAAATCAAATTTTAAATAAGAAAAGGCCCGACTGATTTTGATAGAAATTTAGTATGTTAGGCTATAGTTGTTTAAATTCTGGAAAGATGGTACAACTCCTATTCCTGTAAACATGTTGGTTCAAAAGTTATTGTAACTTATTATATGTATTTTCCCATTAAAAAACGTAAAACGGATTTTAGCAAAAATGCCTGTTTTTATTAATCTGTATGTTATGATTCTTATAAATCTCAACAAAATACAGTAGGTAGCCTAGTACAACCCCCAATAGCTATAAAAATTACAGTTCAAAACTCAAAAGTATTGCAACCTTTGAATTTCCTTATAAAATATCATAGGTAGCCATGATGAAGATTTATGATAGGTAGGTACCTTTTATTTTATATTACGGTATTTTATTTCAGTCTAGTAGTAGATCTGCCTGTCTACCTCACCGGAGTTTGGAACGTACGTGTTTACAACAAATAATTCTAACAAACAAAGAAACACTACTGTTAAAAGTAACATTTTGATGTTCGGAACAGTTTTTTTAGTGTTTACAACAGAAATTTTGTTTCCCACCAGAAGTCGGTAAAGATCATCAAAGCTTGCTCAAAAAATTTGTTTGGAACCCATGTTTCAGTGCTTATGTACAATGCTTACAACACTTCCACGCCTCCCCCCATGCCTACCCACCACTACGTGACAAAGCGCCGCACCCTCTGCTTCAGCCCTCTCGCCTCCCAAAAAAAGTAGCCTACATGATGTTCTAAAAAAATGACTGGACATTCTCAAAAAGATTTTGAAGCTCCCGTCCATCCGAAGTTCTCCTAATATGAAGTCGATATCATCCCTATTTAAATAATCTAGCCAACCACCATTTAAATCATTGCCACTGTATTTGGATCTAGATATCAGTGACGATCTGATCTAGTATTGTCTCGGTCTCTGTTCTTTAGGTAGGATCTAGGATCACACAAGCCGCTGCTGCAGGTGTTAAACATTTTCTTCTGTAAGTCATCCTCAGAAGGAGTAAGTTACTGACCTTGTGTCCTCCAGAATACTGGAACGGTGAATAAATTGTTTTGAACAAAATAAAAGAAAATGGCACTAGGCCTAACTTACTTGTTCTTGTTAGTAACTTTTGTTAGCCTACTAAAAATTTTGTTCCAAACTCCAGTGTAAACACGGTTTAATGTGTAAAATATTTGGTTGCAGCTCACTTTTACGGAATTAATGCATGAACTAGCAAAAGAGTACCGGTAATTAATGAATATAAGGTACGGGTAGGCCTAACTCACTTGTTTGTTTCTTCTTGGAATATCACCGAGAGTTCCGTATTTTCTCTTTCCGCCCTCACAAGTATATTTCGCCGTAGTTTTTGGATAGCATAGAAATTCTTTTCTTGACACATAAAACCAGGAGCATGATTCTTCTTCAAAGCAATTATTTTTCCACATTCAGGATTACATTCCCAGGGCACTTCAAATTGTACATAGCACACTGCGGAACAATGTTTTACTTGACAAAGCATCGATACAGAATTCTCATATTTTTTGATTAGTTTCCTTTTGAATTTAAAAATATAACCGTCCTCAGTAACCCACTTTGTTCCTTTCCACTTACTAAGCACTTTTCTTATCAACATTGCTTGCTATAGGTAGCTCCAAATCACAACTTAGTCCTATCTTTTTTAAGATTAGGCTATGTTGAGTACCTAGGTAGTTAAGACCTAGGTAGTTAAGTAACCTCGACGGCAGATAAGTTGGTCTAAGGATTAAGATAGGTCAGAGGAGCTCTAAATAAGAAATTTGGTCCCATGGATCACACAAATTCTTGAAAGTTCGCCTTCACTCCAAGTGTAGGTTTATCTGTAATCTGTGGTAAAATAGGCCTAGCCTAGGTTTATTTGAATTTTCACCACACTATACACTGTGTTGGACTTTTCGTACAATTGCAAGTTGTAGTCTCCCTAAATAAATAGCTAATAGCTAGGGTAGCTGGTTTGCCGCCTGTTAATTGTGCAAGTTGATGAAATGGGGTTTCATTACGTACTACACCACTACTAACAAGTTAAGTGGTTCATTCCTCATCTTTAATTTAATAGTGTACCGGTATTACGATTTGCAGTATGTACTATAAAAAATACAGAAAATGTGTGTTGACTGTTTAGGCTACCAAGGCGAGGATTAGCCTAGCCTACCGTACGAGTTTGGTAAACACATTTCAAACTAGTGACGTACGATTACCGCCATACTAGTACTAGGCTAACTTGACTGAACAATGAAAAAAACACTTTGCAAATTCGTTATATATTCCCACTGACTAAAACACTAACAATCATTCCTATCATGGAGTCATATATAGGGATGCGGTCGCGGATGGGTTTTATGCTCGTCGTAAGAGAGGTTATGTTATTGTTTGTTTTTATTCACTCACTACCGCTAGCCATAGCCAAATATCAGCTGCAGAGGCCCGTTTTTGACCCTGCCAGCGCCCTATACTAGGCCACAGCCACCAACAGGTGGCTGTGCTAGGCCACGGCCAAAGCCTTGCCTAGGCACAAGATACCATACCTTATAATGGCATAGCTTATAATTGTGAATTTTTTCTATAACTATAATCGTGAAAATGTGGCATATCTTATACTGGGAAGCATAGCTTATAACGTGCCGGAATGAAGTAGCGAATAGAACAGCTGATTGATCCTCAGTAAACAATCAAATTATCGTACAATGGACCTCAAATTATCGTGAACAAAATCGGAATTATAAGCTGCACCACTATTTGACTTTTATGGCATCATCAGTTGTGAAACTTAAAATGTTTCGTACCTTATAACGTTTTAGAGAAATTGTTGCATTGATTATAATTTTGTATAACTGATTTTAAGCTATGCCACATTTTCAAAATAATTATAAGCTGTGGAACGAATTCCCGATTATAAGCTATACCAGTATAAGCTATGAGACCCCACGGTCACAATTAGGCATAATAGTAGCACCGATGAGTAGCATCCCTTTGCAATATGTGACAGGGTGTCCACCGACCGGAAAATTCGGGAATTATGGGTGAATGTCGTATTTCTTCATGGAATTGTTAATTTACCACGGTTGCGTATGACAACAGTGACTTTTCGTTGCCGTGAGAGACGAAAATATGTCTACACACGGCCACGAGGAATGGTTTTACAAGGACGCAGATTTTATACCTATTCAAAGCCGCAAGGTATGGTCAGAATATTCCGCGATCATGGAAAACGATGAAAATGTCCAGACGACCGCAGGAAACAGGAAGAAATTTGCCGCGATCGCGGAAGACGATGATGATCTCCACACGACTGTGGGATAATATGATTACATTTTGCCGCAATCGCGAGAGGCGATTAGTGTCCACACGACCACAGAAGACTATTACCATGTGGACAGGACCGCGGGAGATACAATAATGATTTCTTCGGCCACGAGGGATGATCAGAATTGTGCCTCATTCGCGGTAGACGACGGTAATCTTCTCACGACCGTGAGATATTTTCACATACTGCCTCGATTGTTGAAACAATTTAAATTTTTTTTGTGTTTCAGCTTACAGCTAATGAATTTTACAAAATTTAAACTATATGTCAAGGACAACTTAACTGAACTAATAAGCTTGTCTCGTTTGGGGGGAAGCTCGTTGAAAATATCAGTATATCACGGAGAAGTCTGTGAGTAGGCCTACATATTGTAATAACTATAAAACGCTCATAAAGATATTGCATTATTAGAATAGAATAGATGATGAATGTGAAATCTGCATGAAGTAACTTAAATAGGCCTAAATACAAAGTTTATGATAGCAGGTAACTTACCTCTGGATTCGGAATTCGGAAGCATCATAATTATGGTTAGTAATGAGTATAATGTCAAAGGTATAATCTAATACCCCCGCCGCAGCAAACCTGCAGACTAAGCGAATTTCAACTTGTCTGATTACATTTTTACTAAAATATTTCCATATATGAGACATATTTATTCTCAATTTAAATAACATTAGATTTAACAAGTGCTTAGGTTTGCTGCTACAGGGAAGGTAAAAAGCGTTTTTCGACCATAAGTCAATAGTATAGGATGAAATAAATAAATTTGTCAAATTTTATCAATATATATCCATAAACAAGTAAACCCCAACAGTTTTCATTTTCTCCATAAAAATAACATGGGAATTTTAATTTTCATTTTTTTGAATTTTCTCCATAACCATTAGGCATACAACAATGCTTCAATATACTAAACTATTTCTTTTTTATGCTCTACAAAATGGTTGGGAAAAAAATTCCAAAATTTTATGTTTTTAGGGTCAAAAATGGGGAAAACGTATACATATATAAACCCCTGTTCCCATGGTCCGATCATGCTGGTTCACGAACTCGTTCAAATAAATGTAAGTTTACACGTTTATACCAAATTTCATCAAAATCAGATAATTTTTGTTCGAGTTATCGTGCTGATGGACATCTCTAATCCTTAGCCTATGCTGTGTACTTTTTAAAGGTATTCATATATATATATGAATTTGAACGGATGGTGTTTTTGGCCTCTGGGGACATCAAAATGAAAAAGTAAATCGGTCCCGAGTCCAAGTCTTACCATGAGACCTACGGTAATAGCTTATTCCCTATATGGGAAATTCGCTAAAATTATGATTTCAAAATTTATGAAATGCAAATGTTGTGAATATTATTACTTCTCTTTAAAAGGCAAAATTATGCTATCTCTTTGTTTAAAAAAAAACCTTTTACATTTAAGATGCACATGTGTCCTAATCAAAACACATATTAAGTATACTTAAAATTGAAAACAAAAATATATCAAAATAATTCAAGTAAACAAAAATAAACAAATTCAAGTAAACAAATTGTAAACATCAATATATCAAAATACTTCAAGTCAACATTCTAATTGTAGTACTCTTTCCTCAGAGATAAGCCAATAGAAGATTCATTCACATGAGCTAAACTTGAATACTCACTTATATATACTCTGGCCTTTATAAACCCATTTTCAGAATTTGACTGGTTACTTAAGGGACACTATCTTTATATCTTCTTATGTATATCTTCCTTTGCATTTTTTTTTCTTCCGCTTGCTTATTAATTTTTTTGTAGGCTTTTGCTCTACCACGACGGATTTTTTTCCTCCCACTTTCTTTCCGTCTGGATACCTGGGGTTCTTGATTTTCTTCTGTATTAGATGAAGGTTGAGTGTTTCCGAAAACACCGTGCAAGGTTTTTTGCTTATCCCTATAAGTTGCAGAATACTTCCGCCACTCTTTTCTTGTTTTATTCTGCTCAGAAGCATTCATCTCAGAAATGGGCTTTACTTTCTTCTCCTCCCTTAACCTGGTACGTCTTTCTCTGTCCCTCTTTCTTTTTTGTTCCAACTGTCCTTCAGTCATTCGAGCTTTAATCTCTGCTGCCTCTCAGCTGCCATCTTCTTTTGTCTCTCATATTGGTCAGTTTCCTTTCTGCGTCTTCTGGGCCTTTTTTGCCATTTGAAATTGTATTCAATCAATCTGTAACAAAAGAAACAAAAATGTCCCTCTGGCCTCTACGGAGTAAAAAAATGGCAGCCTTCAGCTAGAAGAAAACAAATACCCCCGCCGCAGCAAACCTGCCGACTAAGCGAATTTCCATTTGTCTGAATTGATTTTCATTAAATATAGGTATTCAAATAACATAAGGTTTAACAAGTACCTAGGTTTGCTGCTACAAGGAAACTAATAAAGTGAGTTTTTTAGTCAAATATTAATAGCTTAGTGTAAAATAAATTAATTTGCCAAGTTTGATCAAAATATATCCATAAACAAGCAAACTACAACATTTTACAATATTCTCCATAAGAATATCATGGGAATTTTAAATTTACAATTTTTTTAATTTTCTCCGTTACCAATAACCGAACAAAAATACTTTGATATACTAAATTATTTGTTTTTTTAAGCTCTTTAAAAAGGTCTAAAGAGAAATTGGGAAATTTTGTGTTTTGAGGGTCAAAAGTGAGAAAAACCAATTTTTACCCCATAAAACCCCCCATAAATCCCCGTTCCCATAGTCCGATCATGCTGGTTCGCGAACTCATTCAAGTTTATCCCGCTTTACACCTTTAAACCAAATTTCATCAAAATCGGACGAAAATTACTCAAGTTATCTTGTTCACGGACACATATATATATATATATCTATATATATATATTAAACCTATATATATATATATATATTTTTTTTTTTGTCCTAGGACTCTAGGCACGAGCCTGGGATTGTTTTTCACATTACTTCAGGCTAGACCTAGGGGTTGCGGCATTATCACTTAGATAAATCCATTGGTGACTTGGCGGGGATCGAACCCGGGACCTCAGGGACTGAAGTCCCGCGCTCTAACCACTACGCCAGCTCGCTCCCCAACCCTATATATATATACCTATATATATATGTATAGGTATATATATACCCTACCTATATATATATACATATATAAAAATTTGAACGAATGGTGTTTTTGGCCTCTGGGGACATCAAAATGAAAAAGTAAATCGGTCCCGGTCCTAGGTCTTACCATGCCACCTACGGTAATAGCTACTTCCCTATAGGGAAATTCGCTAAAAATCACATTTGTGTGAATTGTGTGAACAATTTAATATAAAATTTTAAGTGTTGGCGAAAAAATATGTTTCCTAGTTAGTCATAATTCCCTATTCAGTAAAATTTTCAATTAATTTATGCTAAACACACAGAAGTTACTTGATGGTTTACCATAATTATAAATTATCGGCAAAAATAAACTTTAATTATGTGTTTTTGTATATATACACATGTCGAGCCAGAACGCTCACCAATAATTGTCACGTCTCTAACACTATCGACCTGAGCATTAAAAATAGAGATCGATGTGTCAATAACGTCAGCGACCTGAGTTAAACCGACTACTAGCATAGACAAAAATTCGTTTTGTCTATGCTATTGGATACTAAGTAGGCTATACGTCGCATCGATATGGTCCAGCTGTAACCAAGTTTTTGTTAAAAAAGAACGTAGTTTTGTGACTTTGTGAGCCAGGCAGACGCTAGTGACTAGTTGTGTGAGCCAGCACTAGTGACTAAAACCACAGAAAATATACTTACTACTATAACCATTATGTTTTCTGTGCTAAAACTCTTACTTCTACTTTATTCTTACTTCTACTTACTTGCTGGCCAAGTTGATAGGTAACACAGTCTGTCGGTCGCTCTAATCATAAACAATAACTCGCCTTCTAGGCATTCAAACATTAAAGCATAAATTATGCAACTAACCCTAAAATAATAAAAACAAAATTTCGCTGACACTAGTGCGCAGTGTCAGTGTCACCGGACATAACTAGACAAGAAAAAGAGCTTCAAAATTTACAATTGGATTAGAAGCCTACTTGTGGTTAGTTTAGTTTATGGTTAAACTTTTTAGCTTTTGGTTAAGATCAATAACGTCAGCGACTGAGCAGAGCATTAGCGATTGACGAATTCGGCCGTCTTTGTTCATTAGGGATCAGTGCCATTTCTACTAGTACTACCTTACCGTTATAACAGCTAAAATGGCGGAAAACGATTAATGTGACAACAGTGCACCACAAATACTGTGATATTCATTGTATAAAATAATTTATTTCTTATCATAAATAATAGTTTTATAGACCTAAGCGACCTGACAGACAATAAACATAGGCCTAACAACAACACTTACCTTAAAAGGTATTATTTGGTGATGAAATGCAGAGGCACGGGGCTATATTTGGCTACTCCAGTACTCACTCACTCACATGCACATGCTCTGCCACTGCGCTGCTACTGCACTGACTGATCATGGCGGCAAATTCAAATTGTTATTAATGGCATTTTACCACGGAACTTACGTTTACGTGCTAGAGTTTTTGATGACGGTCATTTAATTGTAAAACACTTATAATAGGGAGGGGTAAATAAAAACACGGAAACATTTTTATTCAACATAAAAGATTTATTTTTATTTTTTTTAATTTCATCCACTGCAAGTTCCTCTATGACTTCATGGGGACTATTACCGACATGATGAAAATGGCTTAAAAATATTGGTTTAAATATTAAAATATAATAAATACATTCATATATAGTATTTATTATGTTTTTGTACATGGAACAATAAAATGAAAATAAGTTTTGTATTTTTTTTTTTTTGCCGGAACATAAACTTCGCCTCAATTTGATACAACCCCATTATATTAGAACGCGAAAGGGGTTTTTATTCCACAATTCTGAATCGACCAAACCACTTTATGGATTTTCATGATTTTTGAGTTGAAAAAAAGATAATTTTGAAAGGAAGGGAATGTTGAAGCCTAAATTTTAGTTTAGGGTTTCAGTTTTAGCAAATTTCCCATATAGGGAATAAGCTATTACTCATGGTATACTCATGCTATTACTCAGCTAATACTCATGGTAAGACCTGGACCCCGGACCGATTTACTTCTAGATTCAGTGATAGTAAGTCATTGCATTCTTGAAAGTGACTGATTGCTTTCTATTCTAGGTTGCGTTACATGACTCGATTTTCCATACAAATTAAATGCATTTGACAAAGAAACTCTAATAGCTGGGTTGTTGTAAAATCAAAAGCCCTATTAATCATAAGGTTGCCGCTTCAATCCCAAGATGTAAAAGTAGCTTTTTTATGGTCGAAAAAGCTAACCATGGCTAAGCCATTGCTATTCAATGTACACACATTATGTAGCAAAATACTACAATTTGAAGATATACAGATATCGAAATAAACCGTATGTTTGGGAGAGATAGAAAACAAATTTAAAACAGCACATTACGTACAATTTATTTAGGTAGTACAGTTATAGACAACACATTTTCAGGATCACACACAGTTCCATTTCTAAGTATTATGAAATTAAAAACTAAAAAAAGCTAACCTACATGAAGGAATGACTTGACAACCAATGGGACTGTGAGTAGTGTGTGTCGCTTTGACAGCCGCTGTAGCCTCCTGAAAAAAAAAACAACATTTGAGGTAACTGTTGCAGTATTGCTGCATAAAAACCTAAAAACTAGGCAAAACACTGTTGCAATAGACACACCTTAATAAAGTATAGCCTATTAGGGCATAGGCCTATTTATCAAGATAGCAAACAACAACAAAATTGAAAGGATTATTAGGATTAATTATAATAATTTCTTTGTAATCTTTAAGGGTTAATTTTTATCTTCTATAAGTAGGTATTTCGTTGATTCAGGTAATGGTATACAATGTTGAAAACAAAATCAAACTATTTTGCTGAATTAGGCCTACATAAACTAGAGGTCGTCCAGTGGCCGAAAACTCTAAAAAAAATATTTAATGTACAGACTTCACTATTTTCACCCCACGCTGTAAATCCATCATGTGATTGAAATTTCTTCAATTTGTTTAGATTTTCTGTATATATTCCTATTTCTGTTTATATGCATATATTCCTTTGTAATTTTGTCACCAGAATGGCAACCCATAAGGCCCATGTTAATTTATTTTTACTTTAAATTAATTTTTTGTGCTTACTTTTGAGACTATTTTTAATTCATTAAGAGATTCTGCACATCTACAGGAAAATATCTTTCCAACAGTATGCGCAGATTTTCCCTGTGGTGCACACAAGCTGAGAAAAAAGGTTTTAAAGAAACATGCTTGCCTATTAATATATAGGATTTTAATAAAGTACTTGAATAGTAACAGCCAATCAACCGAATGTGCCTGACATCAATTGACTACCATAAACTCAATCGAACATACTGAAAGTTTTCCGTATAAGTCTACTTATTTAACGTAAAAGAAAAACTGATGCTGGATCAATGAATGAACAAGATTAACAAATGCCAAAGCAAAGTTATCCTACTAATATTATAAATGAGAAAGTTTGGATGTATGGATGTATGTTTGTGACAAGTGAACGCGAAAAATACTGGTCGGATTGGGCTGAAATTTGGCATGATGATAGCTCACATTCCCGATTAACATATAGGCATATTCTTATTTCAAAAATCCTTTCGGGCTCCGCCCCAGTGGCTCTGGAGTTTCCCATGTTAACCTTATGAGAAATGAAATTATTGAATCTTAACAGCTGTTTCAATTAAACAAGTTGGTTCTGTTCTGTGATGTTCAATAGCATTAAAGTTACAAAAATTATCAACAGGGTGCAGCACTATTATTTCTTTTACATTTATGACAACAGCTAATTTGCAACCAAAAGGTGAGTGAGCGTAGCGAACGAATTTCAACCTGGAGGCGAGTTAGCGTAGCGAACGAGCTAACCTGAAGGCAAGTGAGCGCAGCGAACGAGCTCCAACCTAAAGGTGAGTGAGCGTAGCGAACGAGCTCCAACCTAAAGGTGAGTGAGCGTAGTGAACAAACTTCAACCAGGACGTGATTGAGCCATGCGAACGAGATAATCTTGAAAATTAAGAAGTTAAACGGGGCAAAGCCCGCGGGTTACAGCTAGTATTTTATAGTTCCCAAAAGCGTAACCTAACTACTGTATGATTAATTTAATGGAATAGGAGCCAAGTACCTTAGGAAGTATGGATGCAATATAAGGGTTAATTGTGTTTGTATTTGAGGTAATTATTCAATATTTGACACTTTTAAGAAATAAATCAACTGGCTTACTGGTCATATGAGCTGTGCAAGTTGTTAAAAGTGTCAGAATTTTGTGGACACTCAGATAAGAATCCTTCCAGTTGCATCGATAGTTTTAATCTATTGTATTAAATGATAAAAGTCTACATCTAGAAGACATTAAGGGAGATGTCTCTCAGCAGGGGAAACTTTATGTTCTGAGATCTGCCTCACATGATGATACAAGTACCAACTAATTTCTCTCTGTACTTGAATGTTTATTCAACTTCAAATTATCTATGTTAGGTATCAAGGTTAGGTGTTTGTTTAGCATTTGTTCTACACTTTACAACACCTGATCATGGATGGTTATGTTTTTCAATTGTTATATCTGCAGATGTTAAATCGTAAATTTTACAATACAACAAACAACATCTGCGCTCCCAATATTTTTCATGGTTTTTGAGTCTCTAGAAGCCATAAACAAACTTTGAATCTACTGCAAATAGATTATTGACAGTGGAACACTTCTTTTGGTAATACAAGTGTAATATTACAAATTATCTCACAGATAGCTTGAGTTTAACTTATGACTAAGTTAGAAATGTTGAAAACACTCACCCAATACGTTAGTAACGCCTTTCTCGTGAAGGAGATCTGGAGGGGACTTTCCTCCGAGGGATGCGTGACAGAGAGCGAGAACGAGAACGGGAAACTGAGCGACGTCGTGGTGGCGGCGAGCGAGAACGAGACCTAAAACACCAACACTTGCTGAATAAGTAACAGAGAGAGAGAGAGAGAGAGAGAGTTTGTGTGTGTGTGGACATTACAAATCCCACCAGGGCTGAATAAAGGCTATTTTTGTGTGATTTAACAATAATAATACTGTGAAAAGATCATTCAACTCATTAAGTTAAGTAAATTTAAGAGTGCATGCTGCATTTTGTGTTCAGTTCAAAATTTTCTTGAAAAGAAATTTTGTAACATCCTTTTTAGGTTTGTATATAAAAAGTTAACCTGAAACGTGATAAAATGACAAAGACATTACTATTTTGTGGAAAAATGTCTATGATACCCACCATATCTCTTGTGAATCATTGTGATAAAGTAAGTTACAAAGCTGGAGGATATGTATACTTTATTAACAAGAAATATTGTACCTTTGTTACAATAAAAAGACAAGATTGGCATCTCTTGGTTCACATTAAGTCTTAAATTGGAAGGGTACTTATTCCTACAAGGATCTCAAAATGTCCAGGGAAAGAGCTAGAGAAAGAAATCCACAACTTTTAATATACATTTATAATTTTAAAAATCTGTTGGAATTTTTTTATCCCTATGATGATAGTATTTTACCAGCGGCAACAATTGACCTTTCAACATGCCGTGTCTAGCTTTAAAAAAGAGCTTAACTGTATAATGGTAAGTAATAGCTCATCATGTTCTATCAGTTTAGGCCGGTACACAAATCCTAAACGTTATCGTGTTAATATTTGGAGGAAAATTCGGTTAATTGTTTCCCAATAGAACATTAGGCAAAACATTAATTATTGAAACGGTTGGTTAACTATTTCTTAGTTTCAAAACTAACCGAAAAGACCGAAAAGAGTAAAATTAAACTTTTTTCTTTTACAATTAATTGTTATTCACGTTCATTATGTTAGTATTAGTTTTCTTTGTAACTGACACATGTTGTGATTTTGCTAGACTTACCAATGCATGTTTGGTGGGAAGGGTGTATACATTTGAAAGCAATACAAAAATATGGAATATTCAGTAGAGATGTCTTTGATGAACACATCTTCACATGTGATCAAGTTTGATTGAGTCAAGTGTGAACACGTTCAGCTAGCACGGACGACGGAAAACCTGCTTGAGGGTTTAGTTGAGCAGGGGAGATTGGGTATTCCGACAGGCAGACGGGAAGAAAAAAATTTGTATCGAGGTGAAAAATCCCGCGTTGTCCCACGAAGGGTGAGGTGCGCCCTGAAGGGGAAAGTTGACCCTGAAGGGAAGATTGAGGGCATTATTGAGTGGCCTCCCTACTTGGGTTTGGCCTTCAAGTTGCCCGTAGTGTCAAGATACAGGTTCTAAGATCCCTGCAAATTTGTTTATATCAGTGAAAGTTTCAAAATGTTGGTACAAACCTCAAGGGAAATTTCTAAAACTCAAAAACAAATGGTTAATACCTGAGGACAGTTTACAGTTATTTACATGATGTTTTCTACAATATAACTTACCCACTATTGTTTGATGTAAACAACTAATTTGTAATTTGTACTCTTATAAACCAGTGAAAAAGAAGTTTTGTTTCTGTTGAGAGTTAAGCAAACTATTTTTTGTGAATCAAATACAAACTGTGTCAAAGACTTTATAGCATTTTATTTTAGTTGACCCCTATTTCCGGAGCCAACATGACTTTCGTGGTGTAACATTAGCATCAAATAATTGTCACTTAAAATCCTGACTTCAGCGTGTCTCTTATTTAGCCAACCAAAAGCATTTCAAAACAACATTATAACTTAAAGGTTTTTACAGATATTCAAACAATGAAGCAAATAAAACCGATCAAATAATTTTTTTTATAGCAATAGAATTACCGGTAGCGAAGAAGTTAGCAATTATTCATTTTCAGTAACACAGAAAAAATCATCCCTTACTAAACATGCAATAACTTTCAACACATTGATTGTGGACCCAAGTGCTAAAGTAGCTGATACAAACATCGTACCAGCTAAGAAAGTGTTTTGTCGTCTTACATGAGAGTATAGGTAATCTTGTTGCAATGGTCAGGTTTGGTTTCGTTTTAAATAAATCATGTAACTAGTTCTCTGGATTGTACAACTTGCAGCACTAAAGTTAAAATATATCACAGCAGCCATCTGGCCCTGAGTAAATAAATTGAAAATGTATATGCGAGAGGAATAGAATACAATTGTGTTAACCATTGAATTTTTGACACTCAAGTAAACCTCACGTCTATATGGACCTGCTGTAGCCCATTTATACTATAAAAGCACAAGCCACTCCCTGAGAGTGCTACATATTAAGATTCTACTAGATAACCTATTGCTCAAATTCGAGCAAAACTGCAACGTATAGTAAAATAATAAAGAACAAAACATAAACAGCAAGGACCTCAATCAAAGAGTCACTTTAAAGTTAGCAAAGGCTGATTATAGAAATATGACAAATATTATGTTGTAAACAAATTATAAAAGTAATCTACAATTTTTAATAGATCCGCTCTCATGTAGGCGGGGACCCTTTATGCGCACGTACATGTCAACCACTCACTGTAAAGTGTTAACCAAACAACAGAAAATAACACTACAGTACAAAGGAATTATGATACACATTGTAAATTAGGCTATAAAAAATTTTAAATTTTAAATTAATAATATGGTAATGTAACGCATGTATGGTATGGGTAACCGCACTGTAAATAATCACTTTTAAACATTCACTTCATCACTGAACTATAACCAAAGCTACTGTACATTATAATTTAGTAAATCAACTCCTTATTACAAACAATATGTTGTCAAGTGTTGCTAGGTAACTCTTTATTTATGAACCAGACTTATTTAACAGATGTTAAAATCAAAATATAAATTCCGGCTTTGCTCTAGAAACAATTAAGTCCTTCAGTCTGTGGTTAACCTTAAGACCTACCTATTTCAATCTAGTCCATATATTTAGTTGTTTACAAAGGGAATTAAGTTTGATTTAATGCCAACAGATAGCGCCACCGTCCCGAAACTTTAGCCCTTGACTGTATTTCAGTGATGGCCTTTCTTAATATTCTAGACGTATTTGCACATATACGTGAAAATACCTTTAATTTGACACCTCAAACGTTAAAATTTACCAAGCAGCTATCAAGTTATGACTGTCAAAAGAAAACTGCTTGCGTATTAATATATAGATCTCTCCATTAGATTTTGTTACTTTGACATCTAATTATGACATAAAAGTTACTCTATTTACAAGTTGACATATTTGTTTTGGCTTGATTTAAATGTGTGGTCCACTCTGTGGTTCGCTCAATTTAACTTTTATTTAAAAACTAGCTACAAATTGGAATGGATTGTCTAGTTTTATTCATAGTCAACATTTTAACCCTTTAAACATAATTAAAGTAGGTTAACACAGTGTTAGAAATATCAAGATTTAATATATGACTGACCTGGGTCGCCTAGATCCACCCTCAGACTTTTTGCGACCGTTTGACATCTCCACTCGAACTCTGGTTCCACACAAACGGCTGAAAAATTGAGCAAACAGCTGTGTCACAGGACTATTTTTCTTTAATAATATTTGTTGGTAAATAATTGTTCTTTGGTTTAAGACATCTAGATATAAGTACTCACATTGTTTGACTATTCACCTGTCAATTTTATTTTATATATGTCGTGATGTTTTAAATAGGCCTAAATACAAAAATTTATGAAAAAGTGGTCCAACCAACTTGGGACCAAAAAAAGAGAAAACAATTACAAGCAAAACTTTACAAAACTTTTACTAACTTACCTTTCCGTAACCAAACATAACCCTCTTACAAAATAACACACAAATTTCAACAAAATAAATTTAGAACCATCAAAAACCTTTTAAAGCAAAAACAAGCATCTGTTAATTGCATCGACCAGCTGTTTCATTTTTAATTAGTTAACCAAGTGACAGCCAGTCTATGTAAAAGATAAAATTGTATACAATAGACTCCCTCTAGTTCGGCCACCTCGGGACCGGACCACTGGCCGCACTACAAAACGGCCGGACTAACCGGATGTAGTAGAACCTCAATTATCCAGGGGGGGGGGGAAGACCACGGATAACTGAAAATCACGTTTAATCCAACATGGCATAAGTATATAATATATACCCATAAAACACCTAATACTGTATAAAATGGACGTTAATATAATAATTAATTTCCATTTTACATAATCCAAATACAAATAATAGTATTGCGCAATCATAATATCCTAAGTCATTAACCTTGGTTCAGTAATAAAAACTGTAACGTTTAAAATCAATTACACAACAATGTAGGCCTAAGTACAGCAATTAACTAATCACGTAAAGAACAGAACAATAAGACCTTTTATTGTTCTGCAAGTAGTACTGCAAGCTACTGCTACCGTAGTCAGCATAGGCTACTACTACATGTTGTTTCAGAACATAAGAATGTCAATAAAAACATTAGATAACTCATAAAACAGCATAAAATCATAGTACTTAGTCTTAAAGATAATAACGACAGTCGTAAGATAAGGATAACAATGGATGACTTAAAACACCGCTTATTATTTCTTCTTTGTTCTTCTATTCATTTTTTGGTTTCTCTTCATCCATACATTCAACAAGTTGCCATGGTTACTAATCTCCCAATCACAAACTGTTGTGAGTTAGCAAACACAAAGCAGACAGATGTTGTGTAAAGAGCAGATGATTGTCAGTGCAAGCGGATAGCTTGACCTTGAAGCTAACGACGGCTATTTCTTTGTTTCGCTTAATTTATTTTTGTCAAATAAACTGTGGTGTTTCAAAAACAATATAGGGGGAACCTACCGCATAAAAAAATGGTCCGAAATATTTATTTAATAGTACACTGCATTTCAACATATAAGACTGAAGAAAACTATTTATAAACTGTTCTTGGTATTTTTGAGGTTATGTAACATAGTTTTACATAAGTAGGCCTAATATACAACAATTCACCCATAGAAGCACTTGTCAACTAAACTGACATGAATTGTTTACTTCTATAGCTGGAAACTAAACCTTCAAGTTGAATTATGTCGAAGGTCATTCGCCCGTGACAATATGACTTGTCCCTCTGAGCTGAGACCGGGCCGGACCATCCGGCGGCCGATCCATCCGAAGCCGAACTAGAGGGAGTCTACTGTACCTCAGTCCGTGGCAATGATCGTGGCGTCGCAAATATGTAACACTCAGTAGTGAACGTGTTAATAATATAATTGATTGGTTAAACAGTTTTACGCTTAGGAGCAAAATAAAATGTAAATACAATTTTAAATAATATAAAGTAATATATACTTACGTTCCATCCAGTCCACGAACAGCGTCTTCCGCATCTCTTGGATCCTCAAACTCGATAAAAGCAAAGCCAGGAGGATTTCTGGCAATCCATACACTACTCAAAGGACCATACTTGGCAAAAGCGGACTCCAATTCATGTTTTGAAGCAAAGGTCCCCAAATTTCCAACATACACCTTGTTCATTTTAAGGATTCGGTTTCCCTGTAAAATTGCAATACATTTTTTTAGGTATTGAAAAGTTTACTTACACTAAAAGAAATACTACGAGCGTATGACAGTACACTTTGCTACTTTCTTTGCATTACGTATTCATATACAAGAACAAGGTGATTTTTTTTAATTGCAACCCAAATTCCAAGTACCGTTTAGGACACAGTATAACGACAAAACAAGCTTACGCCATGTCTTCTTTATTTTATTGCCAATAAGCTGATATGCATTGCTGCAAAGAGTTTAGTGTTTAAAGGAAATTTATGGTGAATAAGTATTAACTTGGCGTTTTACAAGCTCTAATTTGAGAATGAGGAAAAAACCATATTATGTTACATCGGTTACGTCTTATTACAATAAATTTGCAATAACACTAAACCTCATAGAAATATGTTAGCTGATCGTCAGTGAAGTAAAAAAACCCAAGATACAATCATATGATCTGGTTTTGTTGTTGAAAAGCATCACGCGGTAGTTGTAATTATTTGGGTTGCGTTTTATAAAAATCAACCTACATTTTAAAGTAGCATGTCAACTAGGTAGTACAGCCAAGAATACAACAAAATTAATAGACCTATAGGCCTACTACAGGATTACTGAGATTCATGTTCTTCATATATTTAACTGGGCCTATTCCGGAACAGTGAGCCTATTTATGGGTTATTTATAAATAAGGAAGGCTAGTGACATATTATCAAATACACTAATGATAACAAATTCATACAATAATGTATATATTAATAGGCAAGCATGTGTTTTGCAGTTTCATCAGACTGGTTGCAAAGTCCATTTACAAGTGTGGAGATGTTTCCTGAAATGGCCGTTTCCAGTGATAAGCGCAAGTACTTGATTGACCTGCCCTCTCCCCAGCTTTAGCAGCCAGCGAGTGAAGAGGGTGCTAGGTTCTGAGAGCAGTTCTTTTCAAAGTGATTGTTCAAGATAATTACGCTCCAACACTCTAGGTCCGAGAAGCTAACCACTAGGCTAGCAACAACCCTTAGCAAAAAACGTTAGGCCTTATATCATTTCATGACAGGGCATAAAATAACATGTTAACAGGAGTGTCGCCCAGTTACTAGGCTATTATTTTTTTTTCACATTTTAAATGTATCGGAATTTAAAAAGTGATCTAGAGCAAAAATTGCACATTGAGGAAACACATTAGCCTAAACGATTTTTGCTTTTTCTTTAGGACAGGTAAAAATCATAGCCTATTCTACAGCTTGATTACAGATTTTTAACTCATAACTTACTTAAATAGTATAAATATATATATACACAATCAGTGAGATGAAGTCCCAATCGTCCTTATGTTCTGTCAATTTAAGTTTATCTTTTTCCCTAAAGTATTTATCACTGTTATCGATTTTTAAATATTTATTTAATCCTTGTTATTAATTTATACAATCTTTATCAGTTTTTGTAAATCTTTGTTGTTGTTATTGTATAGCTTTTTAATTGTCCTGATTGTGTTCTTTGCAATCTACTTAATCTTTCTATTAACTTTCAATATATTTTTATTTTAGCTTCTCATAATGTTAAACCCGAATGTAAAATGGTTATTGCCATGTACAAAATAGCCTAAATCTATATATCTAATTCCGTAAGCCCAAAATTTTACAATGAAATTGTGAGCGAATGGGAGGCCGTAGAAAGCTGGGAGAGGTCTCATTTTAAAGGTCTGGGCATGAAATTTTGGGGAAAATTATTCATTTTTTTAAATTATGCACCAAAAGGTTGTTACGGAATAAAATAATTTACATTTAAATAGCATGGAAATCTAATTTTATGTCTTTTTATTTTGTGTAAACACAGCTGTGATTATATAAATTGAAAAAAATATAGCCACACCTGAATGTGCATTATTTTGTTATTGTAAAATTGATAGTGAAGTAGTAAACAACACAAAGTGAAAATTAGATCAAATCAACAATTTGATACTTTTAAACTTAATATTTTACAACGGATTGTTCTTTTGCACAGTAATGTATAATGTTGGAAGACTACCACGCAGAGGTATTGTTCCTTGAAATGAGAACAACAGGCACCAGATTTGGCACGATATTAATGGAAGAAGAATAAATGAGCATCGGATGAAAACAAATTTATTCCTGTGTATAGATAACACTTTTAAATGATATTGCATTACACAGCGTAGGACCAATGAATGATGGGTGCATTCATTGTGGTGTATTGCGCAATTTGATTTGGTGAAATTGTGGCGCAAGGCCGAACCTTCACAAAAGTTAGCATTTATTTGAAAAACCCAGTGTTTACCCATGGGCAACTTTATGTTGCTTTAAAATAGGTAAAGAGGCCAGATGATGTTAAAATAGTACTAGAACCAAATAAAGACCAAGGAATCGACCAAAATGGACACTATACAACAAATTTTGTTTCAGAGAGATTTTGTTTTAGAATTAGCATTTTTGATGATGACATTATCTCTATGTGTTTTTCTAAGTGAATTTGTCTATATTTAAAGAAATCTATATAGATTTAATTAATAGTCATACAGATTGTTATTGGAAAATATCCCTTAGTTGTATTATGATTAGAAAGTTTATACTCGCCTTTGGCTCAAAGTTTATGTTATAAACACACCGCATGTCCTTTGGAATTTTTATTTTAAACAGAGCAGACATCAAAATGCACTATGCAGGTATGTAATAACTATTATACATATCATAATATACAAAAATGTTAAATGATAATTCAAGGTAGGGTACGGTAGCCCATGAGACTAAAAATTTGTACAAAATAATTACTAGAATATAGGGGCTATTGCCCCTACAAGCCACTAGTAAGTCTCTAATTATCTGTAACAATAATTATGGTTATGATTTTTACCTGTCTAAAAATAAAAAGTGGAAATTTAAAATATAAGCCTATTGTAGTTTTAGGTTTTACGTAGAGATATTTTAAACATGTTTGTGTTCAAAAATTGTTATAACGTTTGTAGTAGCACACTTCAGAAATTAAGCTATGATTTTGGCCCAAGGGGTTATAAAGTGAGCCTTGGCCTGTTACAACGTTCTAGTAGAAATGTGTGATTTTCATTTTAATTTAAAATGTGCAATGTTTTTCGAGGGAGAAGGCTGCAGTTTACTTTACGTCCTACGCTCATTCGAATGAAGTATCGATCAATATATCAATTAATTGATTATTGCATTGTTTTTGTTTTAATTTTTACATTTTTGTTTATTTCATTGTTTTTGTTTGTATAAGTAATTTTTAAAAAACTTCGCCATGAATTATCGAGGATTTAGTCAGAGGATTTTATGCAATCCTGATAATTGTTTCAAATGGATACAAGATTAAGGATTAGTAGACCTACATGATACTCCTAAATGTGACGTTTGTAACAAAGATGAAAGTAATAATACGAGTTGAAAATCAGGTAGATTTTATATGTCAGAAAGATCTAATCCACACTCACTATCTATAAATGCAGTGCCGGATTTACCACTAGGCCGATTAGGCCGCGGCCTAGGGCCGCAAGCAAAAGGGGGCCGCAGAGGATTGGGAAAAACATTTTTTAGATAAAATTAATAACAAATAATTTATTTTAAACCACCAGTTTGCCGCGATCACAGCTGATCATAATGATGTCTCCGCGGACCGAGGGAGATTTTCACGATTTTGCCGCGGCCTCGGGTGCCTGTGATGACGTCCCGTGATTGCGGCCCGCGGGAGACGTTCATGATTTAGCCGCGGCCGCGGGTGACGTTCACGAATTAGATGCTGTATCGAGTTGTCAATGATGATGTCCCCGTGATTGCGGCCCGTGTGCGGGAGATGTTCACGATTTCGCCGCGGTCACAAGTGTCGATGATAATGTCCCCGTGCGTGATTGCGGTCCGCGGCAGATGTTCATGAATTCACCGCGGCTGTGAGTGTTGATGATGCATCCCCGTGATTGCGGCCCATGGGAGATGTTTTTTTTTCATTCTTTATTTTGTAATTTCATTAAGAATAATACAATGGCGTCATGTTAACGATTTCGCCGCGGCTGGTGGTGTCAATGTGGATGTCCCCATGGTGGCTTACCGAGGAGGATGTTTACAACGCAAATAAAATTTATTGAGCGCAAACTTAAATTTTTTCATTTATTTTATAATTGTTGAGAAATGTTAACCCCACAAAAATTTTTGAAAATTTTTTTGTAATGTAATGTTTTATGTATAGGCTACCGGTACATTAAATTGAAGCCCATAATTTTCCCCAAAAAAATACCGGCACGGCCGTGGGTGACAATGATGAAGTCCTCATGATCACAGTCCACGGGAGATGTTTTTAACACGACTTTGCCGCGATCGCAAGTGTCGATGATGATGTTCCCATGATTGCGGCCCGCGGCAGATGTTCATGATTTCACCGCGGCTGTGAGTGTTGATGATGATGTCCCTGTGATCGTGGTTCACGGGAGTTGTTAACGATTTCGCCGCGGCTCGGGGTGTCAATGAGGACGTTCCCGTGATGGCTTCCCGAGCGGGATGTTTAAGATTTCGGCACGGCCGCGGGTGACAATGATGAAGTCGTCATGATCGCAGTCGACGGGAGAGGTTTTTTTAACACGACTTTGCCGCGATCGCAAGTTTCAATTATGATGTCCCCGTGATTGCGGCTCGCGGGAGATGTTCACGATTTTACTGCGGTCCCGGATAACTATGATGACTTTGACTTGGTTTAGGAGAGATGTCCACGATTTCATCCAGGATCACGGGTGTCGATGATGATGTCCCCTTGATGTATAGGAGATAGTCACTATACTTCCGCGATCGCAAGGAATTTTCACCACAGGGGGGGGGGGGCCGCTCAAGTAATTTGGCCTAGGGCCGCAAGTACCCTAAATCCGGCACTGTATAAATGCATTGAAAATCACCTTTGTTGAATATTAGGTAGCCTATCTAGAATGAGGCTATAATTTGTAGTTAGGTTTTTGTTTGGTTTTATTTTTTTATCCTTATTAGGTCTAAATCGTTAATTTTTTATTTTGTTTATTTACAAATTTAAGATAAGGATAGAGATAACTCAACTGATCATAATTACGGCTGATATAATTTAATTATAAATAATCGTAACTTAATTAGGATAAGATTATTCTATATAGATCAATCGATGTCGAATAATCAATATTTCGATCAATATTTTCATTTGAATTCGAGTGTAGGACGCAAAGTTAAGTGCAGCTGGGGAGAACCCCCAGACCCTCCTTTTATCTGCTCGAGGGGTATTCCATATTCCCTCCGTTAAGTCTGGGGTCCACGTCGCCCAATGGAAATCCCTTAAAAAAGGTTATGTTTTGTATCATGGCAATAAGAATAATAGGCCCACTTGGTTAGGTAGGCCTACTGTTTCTTAACTGGGCTATGCTAATATCAATTGAAACTATCAAATTGAAAATATCAGTTAAACCTACCAAGTTAAAAATATCTATTAATAGCCTAATCAATATTTTAAATTTTTTAATAGGCCTACTTATAGCCTAATATGAAAATGTCTTAACATAACATAACTAAGTTAACCAAACTTGCTGATAGGAACTTAAAATCAAATGAAGGTTTACTAATCGAATCGATAAGTTTTTATTTTAATCAATATTAGCGTAGACCAGTTAAGAAAGTGTACCCACCTAGACCTACTCTAGTATGAAACAAACCTTAACTTATTTACAGGTAGCCTAGGTAAATCCTGGTCTTCGGAAGACGATTGTGTAGAAGCGTGAGGTGAGGCGGGAACAGTTAGTGATGGCAAATGAATATCGATGTTTTCGAAACATCGATGTTTATCGTTTCAAACATCGATGTTTTAACATCGATTTTTGCAGTACGATATATATCGAGCATCGATGTTTTTACCCAAAAACATCGATTATTGCTCTTAATAGGTTATCAGCGGTTATTTATGTAGTTTTTTGTCAAACCTGAACCAGAAAAGCATTGCTCGAGCTATAATATTTTTATTTTGAACGAAATTTTACATTAAAAGTATAATTTAACTGACTAGATACAGTATAAATAGTCTGAACACAGGCCAACGAGATGGACACGGACACGGCAGACGACAGCTCGCTACAAATTACTCGCTGGCGCTGCTGGCCTGCTTGCTACACACTGAGCTAAAATTATAACTGGAGGTAGGTATTTACTCAGGGGAGGTATAGAAGAGGCTACGATGACAGCTGAGGGCTTCTTATTAGCTGAGGGAACGCCATTACCGTAACAAAACGTTCGATAGCCATCGGCCTCGGTGGTCTGATGGTTAGCGTGCCGGGCTGGTATATTGTAGGTCCCGGGTTCGAATCCCGCTGGTAGCAGTAACTTTTTGTCCAAGATTTTTTTATTATCAGCAAGTTTGGTTTGGTTATTACAGTTTAATTTTATTATTAAGTCATTATACAATTTTAATTGAGCAATTTCTAGTTTTATTTAATTAACAGAATTATTTTTCCGATTACTAAACTTTTGTTATATTATATCTTTATCAGCAAGTTTGGTTAGTTCGGTTAGGTTATGATAGTTTAATTTTATAATTAAAAATATTAAAATTGAATTTGAGGCATTTATAATTTTATTTTATGAACAGAACTATTTTTGCGATTAGTAAACCTTTATTGCCAAAGTGCTCTCTACTACAGCGCTGTTCACGGAGGAATTTTGAACTAAATGCCTCATTTGTACCTCCCCTAAGTCAGACCCACTGGAGGTAGCACTGCCATGGCAGAAGTCTGTCAAAAGCGAGTCGCTGATTTTGTTAGGTTGGTATAGCAGTAAGTTTTATTACCATAGCAATAACATGGCTTCTTATAACTAGGTTGGTATAGCAGTGAGTATTTTTGTCATACTTGAATACTTTTAATACTTTAATAATTTTCTTTGAAATGGCGAACATACAAAGTAGGTATTTTAAGCCAAGTATAATAATAGTTATAGCAATAATATGGCTTCTTATGGACACCCACCTCACGCAAACATGGCGGCTGGCGACACGCATCTTTGACATTCAGTGCTACCTCCAGTTAGAATTATAGCTCAGTGTTGCTACAGAACAGTTACCGATTTATTTGACTTATTTTGTGCTTATTTTGCAATTTTACACCAACGTTATATAATATTATGTAATATGAGGTTCCTTTATTTTATGTTAATTTAACAATTTATTTTCAGTTAAAACGTTTGTTAGACCAATAAAACATATCACTTAATATGGATTTATTTTTATTTAACATTCTTATACTTTTCTGTGGGGTTTTAAAATTTTTACAAAATCCAAATTTTTAAATATCAATGTTAAATAATCTAAAAAAAACAATAAATAATTGTTTTATTGTGTTCTTTTGTTGTTAGAATGTTGTTTACTTGCGCCACTAGCATTTCCCTCCTTCTTTTACATTATTTTTCTCGTCGATGTTAAAACATCGATGTATTAAAAACATCGATGTTTAGGACTCGATATTTTTATGCCATCGATTTCTTTTGATCGATACATCGATGTATCGAAACATCGATGTTTTGAGAAATTTTGCCATCACTAGGAACAGAACGATTTACCACTGTCACTGTCAATCCAGGAATCGAGTGTGAATGCCTTTGCCTTTCAGAAAGAACAACCTAACTTAGGAAAGATTGAAACAAACTTAACTTATGTACTAATTTGTTGAATCATAGACCATATAAAACAGTAGGCCTATTACAGTATTATAATGTCTGTGGTTAAATCCCATTGGAATTGGATTTAGTAAATTTAAAACAAACTTACTGTTAGTTGTGAAGGTAGTCGAGTCGCTTCGCTACTCGGCACTCGCCACGACGCCAGTCGACGGTTTTGTTATTTATTCAATAAGTAGTGATGTGACGAGTTGAGTTGGCGAGTCGAGTTGACTCGAGTCAAGACCCGAGTCGAGTCAACTCGAGTCAACTCAATTCCAACTCGAGTTCTTTTACGAACTCGTACGGAGATTGCCGAAGCTACACGAACTCGTAACGTTACGAGTCCGACTCGCAAAAGCCGAGTCAAGAAACCGAACTCATACGGAGAAAGCGGGGAGCTTAACGAACTCGGGACGTAACGAGTTGACTCGAGTTTACTCGCACTCGCTTTCGGCCAATAGCGTCACAGCTTTACGAGTCAACTCGCATAGATTCAACGCTATTGGCCGGTACCGAGTCGGCCGACTCGCAAAACTAACGAACTCGTACGGAGAATGCCGAACTCACACGAACTCGGAACGTCTCGAGTCGAGTCGAGTCGACTCGTAAAGCTGACACGCTATTGGCCGGTCTAGTTGCCAAAAGGCATTTTTCACCCAAACCTGAAAGTAAGGTCCACCCGAAGTTTTATGGTGTTTTCTGTTTCTTCAAGACCTACATAACTAAAATCTGCAAGGTGCCACTTTGTCACCCTTGAGCAAATTGAAATATTCAAGATGGCGGCCAAGATGGCTTAAAAACTGTATATTTGCTGTATCTTTTCCTATAGAAGAGACAGGATAATAATTTTTGTGTCTAATTTTATGTTTTAAGGGTCAGAGAATACCAATAATTGATTGATTATCTTAGTAATAAAAAGACCCCCGCCACAGCAAACCTGCCGACTAAGCGAATTTCCAGTTGCCTGAATTGATTTTCAATTAAATGTATTTAATTAACATTAATTTTTATGAGTACTTAGGCTTGCTGCTACAGGGAGGGTAAAAAAGTGTTTTTTTTAAATATTAATAACTTAGTATAAAATAAATAAATTTACCAAGTTTGATCAAAATATATCCATAAACAAGCAGACTACAACATTTTACAATATTCCCCATAAGAATAACATAGGAATTTTAAAATAACAATTATTTAAATTTTCTCCGTATCTAATAATGGTACAAAAACACTTTGATATACTAAATTATTTGCTTTTTTAAGCTCTTTAAGAAGGTTTGAAGAGAAATTGGAAAATTTTGCGTTTAGAGGGTCAAAAATTATAAAAAAACAATTTTTACTCCATAAAACCCCGCGTAAAACCCCGTTCCCATGGTCCGATCATGCTGTTTCTCGAACTCATTCAAGTTTATCCTGCCTTACCTTCAATCCTTGGTTACCCTTGGTTACCCTTATCCTTGGTTACCTTCAAACCAAATTTCATCAAAATTGTATAAAAATTACTCAAGTTATCGTGTTCACGGACACATATATGTAATTGTCTATTATGAAAAATTGAATTTTGGTATGTTTCAAAACCCCAACTTTTTCAATCAATCAATCAATCAATTTATTGAACTATAATGAATACATGCATATTATACAATAGGTGCAAATCCATACAAGGCTTGTCTGCACCAACATATTATGAAAAACAGTGTTCAGTGTTCTCATGCTAGGATTTTGTCAGATCTTTTTATACATTGCCCTATATGTATGAATGTATGATTCCAAAATATGTTTTAAATGTTCTCAAAGCACATTGCCCTATATGTATGAATGTATGATTCCAAAATATGTTTTAAATGTTCTCAAAGCAATTTTTCCCACCTCAAAGTGTATTTTAATCGAACTAGATGTAGTGGTGCGGCCCGCGTCACGACTAGCGTTCCAAGTTGAAGACTAATAACAATATATCCCATAATATATCTTCAAAGCAATATACAAACTGATATGAGGTTGATAATTGTTGAAAATTGTATTCAGATTCTTTTAAGAGCCACAAAATATGAATGTTCTTATCACCTGAGTTTGTATTTGCAAACATTTAAAGGTTTTACAAAAAAAATCTTCGAAATTTGCTATTGTTTCAATTTAAAGCTGTCTATTTTAAATAAATCAATAATGAAATGGTATAAGGTTATTATTATCTTAAAGTAAACTTGAAGAGGAATCTATTAAGACAAACCGCAAATCGTTAAGACGATTAGTTGTCAAATAATTGATGTTTTACTAAAAGCTTACATAAATCCAATATGGCGGAAGTTTTTTCAAAAATGGCGGCTTTCCACCACTTGGATTTTCTTGATTTTTAGTATAATATTCTTGACACCTTTTTTGACAAAATCCCATATATTTTGGAATATATGGGGAAGAAATATATTTTATTTCTTTTACCTTAAGTTTGATGTTGGACCGTATTTTGACTAGCCTAAAGAACAGTGTTTTTTTCTTAATTCAAGAAAACTATAATTTAAAAAGCAGTCGATAAAGTCATTCACTGTTCCTGAAGAAGGATAATGCACTGTCCCCAGTACAGCACAAGCATCAATTAGGAGAACTGCTTGTAAGTTAACTGATTTGATGACTGTGTTCTGTTTGAATGTAGCACTTTCACTTATCCTCAGAAACCATAGATATAATGTTTTAAGTCAAGTAAATACTTGAAAACATTGTTGATAAGGTAACTTGGCAACAAATTAATGTGGAAATTTATTAAAAACTTATATTGATTTATTATTTTGGGTAATTTTCTAATTAAAACATCAAACTAGGCACAAAATGATTATCCTGTCTCTTCTATAGGGAAAGATACAGCAGATATACAGGATTAGTAAACCGAACCAGCATGATCGGACCATGGGAACGGGGTTTTACGTGGGGTTTTATGGGGTAAAAATTTGTTTTTCTAATTTTTGACCCTCTAAACGCAAAATTTTCCAATTTCTCTTCAAACCTTCTTAAAGAGCTTAAAAGAACAAATAATTTAGTATATCAAAGTGTTTTTGTACCATTATTAGTTACGGAGAAAATACAAATAATTGTTATTTTAAAATTCACATGTTATTTTTGATTATATTTTATATATATTTTTTATTTTAGGATATATTTTGATCAAAATTGGTAAATTTATTTATTTTATACTAAGTTATTAATATTAAAAAAAAACACTTTTTTACCCTCCCTGTAGCAGCAAGCCTAAGTACTCATAAAAATTAATGTTAATTAAATACATTTAATTGAAAATCAATTCAGGCAACTGGAAATTCGCTTAGTCGGCAGGTTTGCTGTGGCGGGGGTATTTTATTACTAAGATAATCAATTATTGGTATTCTCTGACCCTTAAAACATAAAATTAGACACAAAAATTATTATCCTGTCTCTTCTATAGGAAAAGATACAGCAAATATACAGTTTTTAAGCCATCTTGGCCGCCATCTTGAATATTTCAATTTGCTCAAAGGTGACAAATTGGCACCTTGCAGATTTTAGTTATGTAGGTCTTGAAGAAACAGAAAACACCATAAAACTTCGGGTGGACCTTACTTCCAGGTTTTTTGACCGGCAACCAGACTAGTACCGAGTCGGCCGACTCGCAAAACTAACGAACTCGTACGGAGAATGCCGAACTCACACGAACTCGGAACGTCTCGAGTCGAGTCGAGTCGACTCGTAAAGCTGACACGCTATTGGCCGGTACCGAGTCGGCCGACTCGCAAAACTAACGAACTCGTACGGAGAATGCCGAACTCACACGAACTCGGAACGTCTCGAGTTGAGTCTGACTCGACTCGTAACTCGAGTTCACGGCAGTTGGCGAGTCGAGTCACTCGAGTCAGGAAAGTACCCGACTCGTCACATCACTATCAATAAGGTTATTTCTATTTAGCGAATGATGATGAGTCGATGGTCGATCGATGACACTGAATGACTGAATGAATGATGAGCGAGCAATGACACTAATGACAGCGACAGCGACAAGAGGAAGAGAGGAGAAGAGGATACGGGAAAAGACAAGACAAGAATACCCCCGCCGCAGCAAACCTGCATACTAAGCGAATTTCCATTTGCCTGATTGGACTAACACTAAAATGTCTACTTAAAAATATAACATTTATTCCCTATTTAAATAGAATTAGTTAAACAAGTACTTAGGTTTGCTGCATCAGGGAGGGGTTTTATGTGATTAATTAGTATGAAATCAAAACTCGACAGACGTCGTCCTGTCCTAATGTGGTTTTATGTCAATGCTAGTTCATTTTCAAGATGAGCTCGTTCGCATGGCTCAATCACGTCCTGGTTGAAGTTCGTTTGCTACGCTTACTCATCTTTAGGTTGGAGCTCGTTCGCTGTGCTCACTTGCCGTCAGATTAGCTCGTTCGCTACGCTTACTCACCTCCAGGTTGAAGTTCGTTCGCTACGCTCACCCACCTTTGGGTTGCAAATTAGCTGTTGTCATAAATTGAAAAAAAAATAATAGTGCTGCACCCTGTTTGGTAAACATATTAACTTTTTAATGCAATTAAACATCACAGAATCAAATTGTTAGTTGAACCAGCTGTTAAGACTCTTTAATTCCCTTTAAATATGAGTACCCATAAGGTTAACGTGGCAAACTCCAAAGCCACTAGGGGGAGCCCTTTTGACGGATCTGCATTCACACAAACCATCCTTGAATAATGCTTAATAATGCCTGAAAGTTTCATTACAATCTGTCAAGTGGTTTCGGAGTCCATAATGGACAAACAGACAAATCCATAATTCATTCAAAAAATTTAAATTTAAAATCAAATAGCCCAGTAAACAAGATTTTAGCTTTTGTATTCTTAAAAAATACACAAATTACCATTGTCCAGTTCCATCCAAACAAGACAGCTGTTTCAACCCTACTTGCGATGTTGCCACTTCAAAGGCCGCGGTCTGGAGTTAAAGGTGACAGGGCCGTGCCTTGTAGACATCGTTTAAGTTTTATTTTAACTGATTTCTTTGAGTTTGTTTGGCAAAAGATTAAACATTTTGATCCTCATATTGTTTGGAGATCAGGCCTCTTGGGACATCAAAATGAAAAATTAAATCGGTCCTTGGCTTAGGTCTTACCCTGCCACCTACGGCTACGGTAATAGCATACGGTAGTAGCACAGGCCGCGGCCTTCGAACTGGCAACGTCGCAAGTGGTGTTGTAACAGCTGTTTTTGTTTGGAAGTAGCTAATGATATTTTCATATTTACGAAAGATTGGTTACTGGACTATGGCAACATTGACTCCGCTTAAAATTGTACAGATATAGATTTTAGTTCATATTGTTTCGGTTTTTAATTCTGTATGTTTTATTTTCAATATTTTAATAAATTTATGTTCATAAATTTAAATCAATAAAGTGCGAATTAATGAGCTGATGTCACCTGTCTGCCATGTTATCTTATGGGACGTCTATCACTGAACAACACCACTTGCGACGTTGCCAATTCTACCAGGCCTCGGCCTGTAGTTAAAGGCGGCCTGGTAGCACTCACGATTACCATCTAGTATTCGTGGTAGCACTCCTCAAGGATACTTGAGGAGTATGTTTTACCATAGATAAAACATACTTTACCTATGGTAATAACTACTTCCCTATGGGGAAATTCGCTAAACCGTATTTAATGTTTTTTCAGATTTTCGTGTTGCCAGGTTGGCCGTGTGATCGATTGGTGGGACTGCAGAGAGGAAAACAAGATAAGAGATGGCAACCTCCTATTGTTTTGAATGGACGAATGGTTGTCGGTTGTCATCTTGAGCAAGAGCAACCCATTTTTAACAAGATTAAATACAACAGCGGTCAGCGATGGTTCAATACTGTGTGGCAAACGGATGCAATCGAAAAGCTTCTCAAGAAAACAAAATTAAGTTTCACAGGTAGGTATAGCTTTAAGTAAACGCAGAGGATACGCTCGTAACCGGACGTGGAATAGGCGTCCGGCAGTTGTTACTGTCATTACCTAAGGTTACCTAACCTAACCAACAAAACTTACTGATAATGAAAAAAGCGAATGAAGGTTAAATTCTGTTTATAAATTAAAATTATAAATGCCAAAAATTCTAACAAAAGATGGGCTGCACTTTACTTGACGTCCTACACTCATTCGATTGTTTTTTTTTTTTCGATTCAATATTTTCATTCGATTGTTTCATTCGATATATCGTTTGGTTAGTTAGGTTAGGTTAACCTTACCTAACTAACCAAACGATATAGGCCTATCGAATGAAGCAATCGATATATCGATCAATATTTTTATTCGAATGAGTGTAGGACGTCAAGTAAAGTGCAGCCAAAAGATGTACAGTTAAGAAGGAATGGCAAAGCAAAATCTTTGACAAAAAGTTAAAGTTACAGATGGGATTCGAACCAGGGACCTATTGCATATCAGCCGAGCACTCGATCTACTACACCACGAACACCGATGGCTGTGCATTGTATCGTGGTAATGGCGTTCTGGGTCCCCACAACCCGGTGACGTCTCTGCCAGGCGTCTAATCCACATCCGGTTACCGTACGCGTAGTTAAGTTACTAAAGTGCAGCCAAGCTATCTTACTGAATAGCCTATTGATAAAATTTGACGAGTGTCACAATTTATCTTAAACGTAAGTCAGATCTAAGTAGGCCTAGGCCCGGTGGAGCACACGGGAGGGACTATTCTTTCCATTCCTAAGTAACCAATTTAACATAAAAATATTCCTAAGTTAATCATAGCAATAGATTTTATAAGGGGCGTGCACTACTTATTGCTGAATTTACCCCTCCTTTTCTTCACTAACTTACTCCCCAGGTACATGATATTGATACTGTCGTGTCCGTTAAAGTATCCTCTAGCCTATCTGGTGACATGATCGGTTAATATGGTAACTTACGTGGCCGCATTTTTCCACAAAACGGCCAGCAATAGATTTTATCTGGCACGCGCACAACTTATTGCTGGGTTATTGCCAGGTTTAAACCAACGTCTATTTTAACCTTGACGGAAATAGTAAACTTGGGGTATTCTGTTGTTTAAGTAAATAAAACATTGTAGCCTACATAATTTAACTTGGGTACACTTCAATATCTGTTGGCACAAACAACCGAATGAAAATATTGATCGATACATATATCGATTATTCAATATATCGTTTGGTTAGTTTGTTAAGGTTAACCTAACCTAACTGACCAAACGATACATCAAATTAAACAATTGAATGATCAATATTACTCATTCGGTTGTTTGTGCCAACAGATATGGAAGTGTATCCGTTAACTTAGTTTTCTTTTTGTTAATTAAGTTACCATGCATAAAATCAAATCATGAAAAGGTTGCACTTTAGTTTACGTCCTACATTTACTATTATACATTATACATTAACTACCAGCTGAATATAAAATGAAACTGTACTAAACTAAAACCTAACCTTAACCAAACATGCAGTATGTGAGTAAATGTAGGACGTAAACTAAAGTGCAGCCCATGAAAACTCTTGTTGGATATACAGAGTTGTTCAGCTTGTGATTACCTGTTATTTGTGTAACTTAACTAGGGTCTTGGTAAACTTACCCACATGATATAGGCCTAGGCTATATTTCAAAATCATATCAAATGGTGTTTAAACTTCCTTTAATAACTTAGTTTATAATGTATCCTTAAACTTAAATTTACTTAAAATGATGCGGTATTTGGGGAGCGAGCTGGCGTAGTGGTTAGAGCGCGGGACTTCAGTCCCTGAGGTCCCGGGTTCGATCCCCGCCAAGGTACCGATGGATTTTATCTAAGTGATAATGCCACAACCCCTAGGTCTAGCCTGAAGTAATGTGAAAAACAATCCCAGGCTCGTGCCTAGCGTCCTATGAAAAAAAAAAAAAAAAAAAAAAAATAATGCGGTATGCCCTAGCACTAGTGGATAAGCTAGACACCTTTGTCCGCAGGGCCCATTCAATTATCAATCAATTATCAATTATTTAAGATGGGGACGCCACTATGTGCGTATTTTAACCCAAATATGAGTGAAGGATGAGTGTAGGATGAGTGGCGCGATCTTGTAGTCTTGTTAGTGACTAAGGCCGACATGTTCCTTAGACACAGCTGTTAATTAATAGCCCATACAGCTAATGGCAACTAAGGGACCTACAGTTTATTGTGGAATCCGAACCACATTTTTTCCTCGTAATTAACGAATTGGTCTAATTATTAGGATAGTACTGCGGATAGTCGTAGTACTCACTAGTGCGGACGTTAATCCACACCAGGTAGCATCGCATCCACAGTGCATCCCTATAATTATCCACAATTCGTGACCTCCTAGTAGCTGGATTACAGGACGACGCCACCCGTCCCAGTCAATTCTCATAACTAAACAAATTTATAAACAATAGAGGAAATTGTGGTTCAGATCCCACATTGATCTGTAGGTCCCTTAACAATTGACTGTTGGGCTTTTAATTAACAGTCCTGTCTGAAGAACAGTCGGCAATTAGAAAGACTACAAGATTGTTTGTTTGGTTTTAATATGCCTAATAGGGTGGGCTGAAAAAAAAAATTATTTTTTTTTCTTAATGCTATACCGAAAAAAACTTGTCTCTATGATGGGTTATCAAAATGCAACAAAGAAAAAAAATCTATACCTATCCTCTAGCTAGCGCATTACACTTGAAATTTCAAAATTTCACTCAAATTATAAGCTTTTGTAAATATAATTAAAGCATCTAAATACCTGCATATTGGACTGCTATAGTGATATTACGTTAGAACAGAGCCTTGGAAATACAATAAGTAATTGCAGAAGTTTAATTGTATTAATCTGAGGTAGCGCAATAGTCATTACAATGACGCATTTTTGAGTCAAGTGCGGGATGACAGCTGCGAGTTCGGGCGATGACCCGGCGGCCTTGCCGGGCTCCCCCACCCATACTCTCCACACACCCACAATGCACTTCGCGGGGAGACGTTGAGACGGCCTGTCACTCGGCAGTTTACATCTGTGTACGATTTTGGACTGACGTTTGAGTTGATCTTGTAAATTATGTTTATAATTTTTTGAGTTAAGTTTATTGTGCGTGATGGCCGTTGCCAAGAAAGTGACTCGGAGTGACTTTGATTGTCCTTTGTTTGGCTGTCCAAGGGAATTGCCTGTGAGTAAGCTTCCAAATTACCAGGATGTTATTAGGAGCTGTTTCCATGAACAGTATGTACTAGCATTAGAAAGTAACAAGCCTGTTAGTTTCTCTCAGATATCAAATATTGTTGCTCCAAAAGTAAAAGCAGTCTTTGACAAAGCATCAATACCAACAGTGACGCCTTACAGAATCGTTCAGTTAATAAACTCATACCATGATAGCTACCGTAATCTAATGAAGTCCTTTAAGCGTGACAAGGAAAAAGAGAAGTACAAACAAAAAGTTGAGGAGTTCAGGCAAAAGGCTTTATCACTATTTGATGTATCTGCATGTAAATGTAAAATAACATACTCATGCAACTGCAAAAAAGTCCCTGAGATCTGTGAGTGCCCTTTGTCAATTTCATGTAAATGTGAAAAAGACAAAAAGATTCCCGTGCTTGAACTTAAGTTTATGTATTTCCAAAGATATCTTGGACAAGGAAAAATTGGAAATGTAGACAAGAAGGAGTCGAAAAAAATAATCAAAAGACTGCAACGTAAGGAAATAAAAAATCGGGTTGTGTCGTCTAACATTCCACCAGTTTCATATTCCCAGCCTACATGCTCTAAGAATGTGACGGAGTCAAACATAGATCCAGACAAAATCTTAATGGAAAAAGAAAAGTCTGATGATTCTGATGACGACTACATTCCTATTCCGAGTTCTACTAAACAGCAGTGGCAAATGCGTATACAATTAAAAAATACCGTATTGGCAAGTGACCGATTTGGGGTTTCGGACAGAGCAACAGCTGCTATTGCCTCTAGTGTACTTCATGACCTAGGTCTTGCAACTAAAGAGGACGATTCCCTCATAATAGATAAGAACAAGGTTAGAAGGGAAAAACAATCATTCAGATCGAATCTCCAAGATAGAATAAAAAATGAGCCGGACGTAATTCAAGGGCTATATTTTGATGGCCGAAAGGATAACACATTGAAGATTGACAAACTGAATCAAAAGTGTTTTAGAAGAACTGTAAAAGAGGAACACTACTCTATCATTCAGGAACCTGGCTCAATTTATGTTGGCCATGTATCACCAACTACTGGAACTTCAAAGGACATTGCCAGTGCTGTCTTGGACTATTTACATGAGCAAAATTTTTCGCTGGATGAGCTTGATGTGATTGGATGTGATGGTACTGTCACAAACACCGGCTGGAAAACTGGTGTAATTCGCAAAATCGAAGAGAAAATTAAAAGACCACTGCAGTGGGGAGTTTGCCTTTTGCACCTAAATGAATTACCATTTAGGCACTTGTTTCAAACTTTGGATGGTGAAACGACTGGTCCTACATCTTTTAGTGGTTATATTGGCTCGAAACTCAAAAATTGTGAAAAACTTCCAGTTGTGCAGTTTCAAAGCATTGATTGTGACATACCAGAAATTGATAGGAAAATCTTAAGTAAAGACCAACAGTATCTTCTGGACATAAGTTCGGCTATAAAATCAGGCACCTGCTTGGCAGACTTGGCAGTTCGTGAACCAGGTCCTATTTCTCATTCTCGATGGCTGACAACAGCAAACAGAGTACTGCGTCTCTATTTAAGTGTTGAGAATCCATCTGAAGAACACCAAACTTTGGTACAATTTATACTTAAATCATACATGCCTGTATGGTTTAAGATTAAAAAAAGTAAATACCTTACTGATGGACCAAAACATGTTTTCGATTTAATAACATCATCAAGATTCCTGCCAGAAAACTTGATTAAGGTGGTTGATCCTGTGATCGAAAGAAATGCTTTTTTCGCACATCCAGAAAACTTGCTACTGAGTATGATCGTTGATGAAAGGGCTCATATCAGAGAGTTGGGGTTTAGAAGAGTTATTAAATCAAGGGCCGTGGCTTCCAAAGAAAAGCTAGTCCGAACTTTTAAACCTCCAAAACTCAACTTCCAGGCAAAAGAATATTACGAAATTATTGATTGGACTACTACAGCTATTTATCCACCACCTCTGTTACGAAGAGTAACCGAAGAAGAAATGTGGGCCAAGATTTCAACTGCCAGTACAGCAGAAGAATGGAACTTTCATAAATTCCCGTGTCACACACAAGCAGTTGAGCGCTGTGTGAAATTGGTAACTGAAGCCTCCTCAAAAGTTGTTGGCGTCAAGAACAGAGATGGTTTCATCCGAACAACACTGCTTTCACGAGCTTCAATGCCAAGTTTTACAAGCAAACATGATTTCAAGGTTCCAAATATGTAAATAACTATTCAGTGAGAGTCAAATAGACTACAATTTTGCAGCTTGGGAATCGAAATTTGTATTTAACAATCTATTTTGTATTCATTAAATCCATTTTGATATATGTATGTAAATTGCTTATATCTTTATTTAATTTTCCAAGAGGTTTTCTTAATTTAAGTACCAACATTATAGATCTAAAAACACAATAGTAGTGGGTACAAAAAAGTTAGAGAATGTACTGCACTGCAGTTGGTTAGCATTAAAAACGTCACAAATTTACTATATTGAAGGCCTTTGCGCCACCTCAAATTTAAAAATTACAAAACTTCCTATAGTTTATTGACTATTTGTAACTCTAAAATATATTATTTTCACTATAGCAAACTAATATATAAAGGTTTAGATACTTTTAAAAAATTTTAAAAATCCTATGATTTGAGTGAAATTTTGAAATTTCAAGTGTAATGCGCTAGCTGGAGGTTAGGTATAGATTTTTTTTCTTTGTTGCATTTTGATAACCCATCATAGAGACAAGTTTTTTTCGGTATAGCATTAAGAAAAAAAAATAATTTTTTTTTTCAGCCCACCCTAATGCCTAACTTATGGCTTTGGGACGGGAACAGTCAGACTGACTACTTAGCGAGTCCTTTTGTAGCCTTAGTCAAGTCCTTTTAGTGAATTTCCCATTTAATAACTATCCATAAAGGTTTGTCATTGAATTTAATATAAATATTTGGTTTTGGTTAAATTTTGGTTTAAACAAAATCTTTCTTTTCAGATTCCCATTAAACGAGCCAGATCTGTTAAGGAAATGGCTGGAAGCAATCGGGAGGGATGAAGATTGGTATCCTACTACTCACAGCCGTCTGTGCAGCTACCATTTTGAAGTGGATTGCTACCTGTATCTAGGAAGAAAATTGAAAAAAAATGCTGTG
The DNA here is from genome assembly GCF_028750875.1 of Macrosteles quadrilineatus. NCBI lineage: Eukaryota > Metazoa > Arthropoda > Insecta > Hemiptera > Cicadellidae > Macrosteles > Macrosteles quadrilineatus. The sequence continues at coordinate 75,902,126 of NW_026542598.1, read as the reverse complement.
CCAACAATTTTTAACTTTTCCAAGGTGGAAACAAGTTTTTAAACAAAAGCTATTAGAGTAGGAAGTGAATAATGTACTGAACTCTGAAACTGAGTTTCAAAAATAGGCCTGCTCAAAAGTTTTGTTTCTGAGTCTTGAGTAGCATCCATTCCTAATTCTATTTTAGGTCATTAGTTAAACTAACTCAAATTTAAATAAAATCAAATTAATTAATTATTTAATATTTTATTTTATAAACAATTGAATTAGGCGAATATGTATGAACCTACCTAAAATTGGTAGCCTTGTGTTATTTATTTATAAATATGTAGGCTATTTTTTAAATTATTTTTACATAAAACTCAATTAGCAACTTGAATTTTACTTAGGCTGCAGGTCACCTGCGACTGGGGTCTTATACCTTACCACTATTTGTTATTTTAGATATGTAAAATCAACGAAAAACTTTTTTTACTACTAGTTTTCTTATTGGATGGATGAAGAGTGCTTTTTCAATTAAAAGAAAAACTTTGTTACAAAGAAAGGTAGGTTCAGGCAAGGCCACCAGGTTCAGTATATGCACATAAACTTATAGATGGGGGAGAATCTCTTAATAATAAACATGTAGGCTAGGATGATAATTTAATTAAACATTGGGTATTGAATACTATATCAAGGCATACAAATTTGCCAGAGTTTAGTAATTTAATTTGAAAAACAAGGTACGTACCTTATCAGCTTTAAAATATTATAGGCCTATTGTATTATTGACAATTATGATTTAGCCGCTATAGTTACGTGTACATAGTGTAATTATTACTTTTACAATACCGGTAACATAATTCTTAAGTAGTGGGCATCTTAAAACCCTTAAAACCCTAAATAATTATCAACCCTTAGATTTTCCAGATGGTTATTATATAATGAAGTGATTTGCTTACAAATTTAGCTCCCCGACAATGATTGTGAAGGAGTTGCAGCTTCAGTCCCAGGTGTTTCTGCTCTCCCCACCAACCAAGACGCAAGAATACTAAATCAACCCGAAGCGGTCAATGAGTACTTCCTTGATTGTCAAATGCTACAGCGTAGAGCCCATCCAGACCTACCTGGACTAGGACTACAGGTAATTATAATTTTCAATATTTCATTTGACTGATGACTACCCAGTACTCACATTGGGTAGGTATATCATACTGAGTTGCGGAGCATTATCATCTCATTCCTTAAAAATATTGTATTTTAATTTTGCCAATATTATAATTGAGCAAAATTATTGAAGTGTGCTAAATACAATTTTTACAGTAACTACCCTATTTTTGAAATTCAGTAATTTATTTGGTACACATTTATTTGTACTTTTCTTGATTGCTATAATTGTATTTTGGCTTTGCAGACTGTAGGCAAATATATTCGCCAATTGTTACAACATTTAATGTTATAGTTGATTATTTATAACAACATTAATGTTCATAAAATGATATTCTTGTTCAATTATATCTTTACCCAATGTACGAGGAATGTTTTTCTGGAAAAAGAGTTTTATAAATTTTTAAAACTGTAACAAGAGAAGGATAAAAATACCACCGCCGCAGCAAACATTTTCCTGAAATAATTTTCAAATAAATGTATTCAATTAATATTAGGTTTTATCATTTTAAGTACCGGTACCTAGGCTTGCTGCTACAGGGAGGGTAAAAATGTGTTTTTAGTAAAATATTATTAACTAAGTATAAAATAAATTTACCAAGTTTGATCAAAAACCCCGTCAGTCCCGGGCCTAGGTCTTACCATGCCACCTACGGTAATAGCTACTTCCCTATTGGTAAATTTGCTAAAAATATCTTAGATAGAAGTACTGCATTGGTAAACTATTTTCAAAATTCTATAGGCTAAATTATATATTCACCATAAAGATGGCATGGAAGGTATAGGGGTTTAGTGAGTGGGAGAACCTTTTGCGCCGTTCCAGCCAAACCTCGCATGCGGGGTTTGTTTTGGCAGATTGGCCACACCTAAACTCCAACTCTCACTTGTTAGCTGCGGAGAGCTACCTTCTGCCACTGGGTGTTGGTCCACCTTCAGAACCAAGTGAGGGGGTGCCCTAGACTAAGGCTGTGGTTTCCTAGACGCGTAATAGATGCACTGCGTGTGGGCATCTAAGACGCAGCACACTTGTCTTATGGAGTTTTGTGTAAGCGGTTTCCAAGTCAGTGTATCAAATAGCAGTAGCACCAATAGCTGCGTATTTAACCGACTGCTTTCAGAGCAGTCAAATCTGAGTTACGTTGCGTAACAGGCATTTCTTGTGCATTGGAGTCGGAAGTAACTATCGTCCAGAAGACCAAATTCTCCAACAAGGACGAATAATTGATTGAATTTCTCTCTTCTAATGACGTATTATGGAAGTACGTTGTTCACATAATTTCAATTTATTTAGCATTACATTTCATGATCATTTGTTGTGTAGTATTAATTTCCCCATATAGTGTGTTATTTAATATTTAATTCCCTTGTTACATGTTCCCTACAATTAATTTGTCTTCACATATTTTCTCAGTGTTTTAATTTGTAAATAACCCTAGTTCTTTTCAAGTACCGGTAAGCCCAACACCATCTCCTTAATATAAGAGCCCCCATAATTTAAGAACTCCTGAACATCTATGTTGAACATACTTTTTAAGTTTTGAAATAGGAAAAATTGCTATAAAGTGATATGCAGTTTCATTTGGTTGAAGGCTACATAGAGTGCAAAGATAATTTTGTTCAGACTTATCAGTTCTGCTTGAGCTGAAATACTATTTTTAGACTAAATCTTTTGTATGTATTTTTATGAATGTAGGGTGAATTATCTATAAAATGTTAGTACAGTAAAAACTTTAAAAAAATGTTAAAAAGTTAAATAACCCTGTTGTTTTAAGGGGTGATCTTTCACCCGATCCTTCTCCATACTCTCCTGAAATAGACGTTGATCCTTCACTTGACACAGAGATGATGCATGAAGACTCCGTACCAGAAACATTAGCTTTGCATGATCCTTCACCTGTTTCTCCTCAAATGTATAATTTGAATGAAGATAGTTACCATCCAACTACTCAACGATCCCCTCCATGTCAAGTCAAACCATTATGACTTCTCAACTACTAACCCTTAAAATTTGTCCTTCATTAGTTTAAGGATGCATTCATCATTCATGCACTGTGGATGTGATTCTCCCTGGTGTGGATTAACGTCCGCAGCAGTGAGTACTACGACTATCCGCAGTACTATCCTGAAAATTAGAGCAATTCGTATATACCGAGGCAAAAATGTGGTTCGGATTCCACTATAAACTGTAAGTCCATTAGTTGCCATTAGCTGTATAAGCTAATGCTATTAACTAACACCTGTGTCTAAAGAATAAGTCGGCCTTTAGTCACTAACAAGACTACAAGATCGTACCACTCATCCTACACTCATCTCCATTCATACTTGGCTTAGAATACCTACCTTGTATGGTCGCAATTGCATTGAAAAGTATCAAAGTATTCAGAAGAAGTGTCAAATGTTTGAAAAACATGCTTCACAGACAAGATATGAAAATGAGGAATTTTTCCGAATTAATTAAAGAGCTGAAAAGAAAGACTAATTTAAATCCTGATCTGGAATCAGTGCTAAAAGATCATTTCAGCGGATACCCCTAAGAACTATTAATGAATGAAAAAAAATTCTAAGAAACAAGAGTGTGATACACTATACAGAGCTTATGAAAAAATGTTTGATGACCCTGCACTTTTACTATCCACAATATTTTTAAGAAAACATTTCCATCTGCCTCATCCCAATAGGATTACTGATTGGATTTTATCTGTAAACTGCAAACCTGGGTATTTAAGTGAAGTGCTTCAATTTTTGGAAGTAAAAAAAGCAGATCCCAACTTTTCCCACTTGAAAGAATGTTCTCTAATATTTTACTCAATGTCCATCAGGAAACAACTGACCTGGGATCCTAAAAACAAAACCTATTCAGGATGTGTAAATTAAGAGGTATTTCTGCTTCATTATCAAACACATTTGCAAAAGAAGCACTTGTCTTCCAGATTGTGTCTTACACAAAACATTAAATGCCCAGTAGCATACTTTTTTACCAGTGGTATATGGTATATCAGCAGAGATAATTTCTGAAATGGCGAAAGTGTGTTTAACAAAACTGCATGAAATCGGCATTAATACATGATCAATAACATGATGGTACATCAGTGAATACACGTGCCATAAATTGTCTTGGCTGCTGCTTAGACTCAGTCAAAGTTACATCTTCCTTCAAACTATCCATCAGACAAATCTTTGAATGTTTATCGTAGGTATGTTTGATGTGTGTCACATGCTAAAGATTTAAGAAACACACTGGCAGAGAGCAAAGTAGTTAGAAGTCTCCTAGTTCCGATGGTGAAATCTATTGGTCATACATTGTTAAACTCCAGGAGCTACAAGAAATGGAAGACCCTAAGTTTTGCAATGCAATATCAAAGCAGCATATATACTTCTACAAAAAAAAAATAAAGTCTCTGGCAGCAAAAACCCTCAAATCAAGTGTTGCCAATGCCATTGAGTTTTTAGATTAATACATCCAGCATCCAGATTTTCAAAATTCATTAGCTACAGTTCTGTTTATCAAAAAGATAGATTAATTATTTGACATACTAAATTCTTGAAATGCTCTAGGCAAAGGCTACAGGCAGCCACTAACAATTTGCCATTTAGACTACTGCAACACCTTTTTTGAAGAAAAAGTTTATTATTTGAAATCTCTTTGTACAGAGTGCGCCAAAAACCCCGATCCATTTTTTACAGAGCACTGTTCAGCGACAGGTCGTCTGAGAGTGGTGGGAGTAGGCTCACCGAAAAGCCTACACAATGCAATTTTTTGTAGTCATCATCAGTGGTCGCCTGAGCTACGTGTGATTGTTATGGAGTCGTTTTAAAAATTATTGAATTAATTGCAACTCAATGGCAGTTTCATGCATTCTTTCAATTTTCAATTAAAGCGACATGGAGAAGTTCCGTTGTGTATAACAATAATGCGGTGGGTTACTAACTTAGAAAAACGGCTTCTGCGTTGAAAAGGAAGCTGGACGGCCGTCCAAAGTCAGATCGGACGCCAGACAACTTGATATTCGATAGAGTTTGTGCTGCTGCGGAAAACAGACATCGAAGTTCCGCCTGAAAACAAGCGGCTGCCTTGGACATGTCTAACTGCTCAGTTACACAAATTTTGAAGTTAATTTTCATTCCTACGTATTATTAGAATAATAATCTGTTTAATTTTGTTAACCAAACAGATAACCGCACGACGGAACCTCTCCATGTCGACCTAATAGAATAAAAGCACGGAACTACCACTAAGCTGCAATGACTGATTTATTACTTTTTAAAAACGACTAGATAACAACCGCACGTAGCTCATACAACCACTGCTCTATGACTACAATAAATGGCATTGTATAGGCTATCATTGTAACAGTGCACTGAAGAAAATAGATCGGTTTTTTTGCCGCACCCTGTATAGACGGCATCCCAAACCTCTCACATCCAAGAAGATTAGCATTAGGATTTATGACATGTATCTAGGATTTATGACATGTATGATACATGTCATAAATCCTAATGTTAATCTTTATGTATGCAGAGTGTATTGGGTTTAGCAATTGAGTTGTTATTAAAAGAAGGAAAGACATACAAGCTTAGACATACATATACAGGGTTAGTAAAAAGTGTGGAGACCCCCTGTTATTTTTTTAACGGCCCATACTAGAAAAACTAAGCTCGGCACACCTTTTTGACATGTTATGAAGTACTTTTTGGGCATAACCATCACTTGGTGTAAATCCCCAAAATGGGGGAAACTCAAAAGTTTCAAATACAAAGACCCATCGACTGACCCCTCATTTTGAAGGTCCTGGTAAAAGAAAACCAACAACGCAAACTAGAGGTCTTTATCTCAATCCAGTAAAAATGGGAGCCAATTGAAATTCTCTGAAGTTAAATTTAACTTACAGTTTTCCAAGTCTGGAGACCCCCTGTAAATTTTGTAGCGGCTCGCACTAGGATAACTAAACTCTACACACCTTTTTGAAGTATGAAGTACGTTATGAAGTACTTTTTAAGCCTAATATCCACTTGCTTACCAAACCCAAAATGGGGGATTTTGGGGGAAACTCGAAAGTTTTAAATGATAAGCCCCGTCGAGTGACCCCTCATTTTGAAGGTGCTGGTAAAAGAAAACCAACAACGTAAACTAGAGGTTTCTATCTCAATCCAGTAAAAAATGGCCTGCTGATTGAAAACTTTAAAAATCGGAAATAACTTGCAATTTTATATTCAATTGGCTGTCATATTTTACTGTGTTAAGATAGAGACCTATAGTTTGCGTTGTTCGTTTTGTTTTATTATGACCTTCAAAATGAGGGGTCACTCGATGGGGCTTATCATTTAACATTTTTGAGTTTCCCCCAAAATCCCCCATTTTGGGTTTGGGAACTTATAAGAATTTCAATTAACTGCCATTTTGTATTGAACTGAAATAGAGACCTCTAATTTGCGTTGTTGGTTTTCTTTTACCAGGACCTTTAAAATAAGGGGTCACTCGATGGGTCTTTGTATTTGAAATTTTTTAGTTTCCCCCAAAATCCAAGTGAACACCAAGTGGCGGTTATGCTCAAAAAGTACTTCATAGCATGCCATAATGGTGTGCCGAGTTTAGTTTTTCTAGTATGGGCCGTTAAAAAAATAACAGGGGGTCTCCACACTTTTTACTAACCCTGTATATATAAACTTATGTGAAGTAAATTAATTTAAAGTTCGTGCGTTTCTTCGTGAAGCCTGGGTGTGAGGCAACTCTAACCACCTACCTCCACCCCAGGCTTCATAATAAATAATAATAATTATAGTCGACTATATATAAAGTACTCGACTTCTATACTACTATTCTAGTACACCTACAAGTACAAGTTAAGAAGTGGGCCTGTAGGGCATTGACAAAAATAATTACACTAAGAGTAATAAAAATACCCCCGCTGCAGCAAACCTACCAACCAAGCGAATTTCTATTTGCCTGGATTGGTTTTCAATTAATCCAATAAATGAACATTTAGTTTTGTTGTTTTTGCCTCCTATATCAGTCTGGACTTGTAACTCAATGTGCACATACCGTCCGCCGCGCAGTCAATTTGTGGCCACACGTGTTTTTGTAAAAATGTGTTTAAGTGTTTTAACTGTTCTTCGTTTTTTATTGACTTTATGACGACCTCTTCGGAGTAATTATGTGTCCATTCAACGCCTGATGATGACCCCTTTGATGGGTTGAAACCGGTCGCCTTTCATCGGCGACTTTTTGATCACACTGAACTGACGGATTATAAGGTATTCCTCTAGTAATGAACATTTATGTTTAACCTGTACCTAGGTTTGCTGCTACAAGGAAACTAATAAATTTTTTTCTAGCGAATTTCCCATTGAGGGAATAAGAATAAGCTATTACCGTAGTACCAAAGATTACATATGCTAACGCAAAAATATGTAATCTTTGGTAGTACCATAGATAAAACATACTCCCTTAGTATGTTTTATCTTGGGTCTGACTTAGGGGAGGTACAAATGAGGCATTTAGTTCAAAATTCCTCCGTGAACAGCGCTGTAGTAGAGAGCACTTTGGCAATGAAGGTTTAATAATCGCAAAAATAGTTCTGTTCATAAAATAAAATTATAAATGCCTAAAATTCAATTATATTAATTTTTAATTACAAAATTAAACTATCATAACCTAACCGAACTAACCAAACTTGCTGATAAAGAAATAATATAACAAAAGTTTATAGTAATCGGAAAAATAATTCTGTTTATAAAATAAAACTAGAAATTGCTCAATTAAAATTTTATAATGACTTAATAATGAAATTAAACTGTAATAACCAAACCAAACCAACCAAACTTGCTGAAAATAAAAAATCTTGGACAAAAGTTAATGCCACCGGCGGGATTCGAACCCGGGACCTGCAGTATATCAGCCCGGCACGCTAACCATTAGACCACCGAAGCCGATGGCTATCGACCGTTTTGTTACGGTAATGGCGTTCCCTCAGCTAATAAGAAGCCCTCAGCTGTCATCGTAGCCTCTTCTATACCTCCCCTGAGTAAATACCTTTTATCTTTGGTAGCATAGACTAACCAACACAAGTAGGCTTCTCGCGAGCCTTTCAAGACCGGAAAATGCCGCGCGTCTGCGCATGCGCAAGTAAGCGTTATTCGTAGCACTTGTAGCAGCTGCAGCTGTTTCAGAAAATCACACTAGTATCTTCACTGCAACTCTTGCAACAATCTACTTGAAACTGGAACGGTTCTCCCGCGCTTAACTCCAAACCATTTAATTACTGTAACTGAATGAAGAATTTTACAGATTATGTTTATGTATGTGTTACTTTACTTATGTGTTACTGTAACCTCTGGCACCTCCTTTATTTTATAAAATAAATTTTAAGTAACTTGGGTGGGCTACGTTACCGTTATCATCTATTCATCTATCTTCAATTGTACCCAAACATGTTTTCCAAAAGAGAAGATCCCAATTCTCATTTCATTTTTAATGGTCTAAGCTTTTTGAGAATTATTGGCATCTTGCTTACAATGAAATATGAAATGTATAACAAAATGTAAATGTTCAACAACGCTAATACATAATAATTTATTTTATTCACTAGCGCTTTCAGAAACAAGTTTTCCATTCAAAAGCGCTAGTGAATAAAACAAATTATTTTATTGGCTTTGCCTTGTTGAACATAGCTGGCTTATTAATTGGAATCCTTCTGTACTTCTCGTCCATAAACTAAAAATAAAATTTTCCACATAAACTACAAAGTACTCCAGTGTTATTGATGTCTTCCATATTACTCGTATTTCTCAGAATCTTCGCATTGAAGAAGGAGCACATCATCGATAATAAATGACCTCCGCAACACAGCAGCAATAAAAATCTATCAATAACATTAACCCCAACTTCAACTCAGACATAACTCGATCATAACATAAAGAATAATAAACTATATGAATAATAATTATGAGGAACTAGTTGCAGTTGCAGTGCAGTCAAGATAAATATTACGACAACGACGCTAGTTAGTGGTTAGTGACCGTGACTTTCTGAAATAGCTGCTGCTACGCCACCAGTTACTAGCGCATGCGCAGAAGCGCGGCATTTTCCGGTCTTGAAAGGCTCGCGACTTCTCATCCCATTGTAAATTTTGAAGCACGTTTTTCCATAGACGAAAAGAACTTTTCGTGTCTAGTTCATGTACGTGACACAAAGGTGCTAGTGTCGATGAAACTTTGTTTCCATTATTTTAGGGTTAAATTCTTGATTTGTGCTTTACTGTTTGGTTATATAACTAGGGGACAAGTTATTGTTTATGATTAGATCGTATTATTTGGTTAAACGAGGTTTTAAATGGCTGTAATAACGGGAAACAAATTGTAAACAAAACACGACCTCTACATAAACCGTACATGAACTAACAATAAAATTGTCTTCAGCTGTTCCATAAGGATGAGAAATCTACTAAGGGAGTATGTTTTATCTTTGGTAGTACTCATGGTAAGACCTGGACCTGGGACACCGATTTCCGACCCCACCGACCGATCACACGGCCAACCTAACAACACGAAACACCGAAAACAAACCAGCAAAAACAGTGGGGCACGTTTTTCTCTAATGTATAAAGTAGTGACACCTGTTATAATCAAGGCGAGGTATATTTCAATGGTTGTGAGTAGTGACTTCAGTCCCGAGTCCAGTTCCAGTTATATTATATTCCTAATTCTTCTCTTCTCTATCTCATTGGATTGCTCAATGCTCATTCTCATTCAACTCCGGCTTGGCTAGTGGCTACGCTTTTTACGCTATTGCTATTACTACCTCAGCACAGTAGATTAGCGAGGTTATATTATTGAACAATATTAATTTATTTATCGACGGCTCGGTACAATTTGTTAGTTTTTAAAATCTTGTTAAGAGTACAGTGGTTTTGTCCATTCGTTGATATTTATGCCGCATTGGTCTCCATAATAACATAAGGATTTATCAACTCTTTCTTTAGTGTAGTGTGATGGCTTCTAAAATGGGAGCGGTTATTCACGTAGGCTTGATAAAATGGTGCTAACATAGCCTACCCAAGCGAGTGAAAGGTTATAGAATTTGGCTTCTATAAGCGTGGTAATGTATGATTTATTAAATTATTCTATTTAATTTTTATGGCTGCACTTAAGTTTACGTCTTACCTTTACTCCCATAACTTAATGAAGTTTGGTTAAGGTTAGGTTTAGTTTAGAACAGTTTCATTTTATTTAGGGCCTAGCCTAAGAATCAGCTGGTAGCCTAGTTAATTTAGGCTATAAAAGTAACTTAAATGTAGGACGTAAACTAAAGTGCAACCCTTCTAAGTTATTCAGTTATGGTGGCCTAGGCTCAACTTTTAAAAATAGGACAATTTTAGCTTGGTGCATCTTACTTTGTGTAGGCATAGGGTACACTTCCGTAAGTTATCTGTTGTCTTAAACAACCGAATGAAATATTATTCGATAGCCTTATCAATTAGCCCATTTCATTCTATATTATCATTTGGTTAGTTAGGTATGGTTAACCTAGGCCTAAGTACTAACCAAACGATACAGTAGACCCCCTCTTAACCGACCCTAATGGGACCGAACCTTGGTTGGATAACTCAAAAGGTCGGTTAAAACGTGCAATCTCTAAAATCTTAACATAATGAAGTGCTAAGTTATTCATTTGGAATTAAATAATCATTTTTTTGAAGCCGTAATTGCATTATTTATAAAATAAGCGGTACTCTTATCTCCTTTTTCGTATTGATAGAAATAGGTACACAAATAAACACAAAACACAGTTACTTTCAGTGGAATATATTATAATACTAGGCAAGAGTAATAAAAATTCCTAATTTTAATAACTTTAAACTTAGTAGGCCTACTGTAATGTATTAATTGTTGCTTTCCAAATCCATCGAAATACAGTACAGAACCTTTCGTCGAAATTAAAGATACAAGCAACCATTTTGATACAGGATGTTTATTTATAGCCTCTCACTGGAGGCTCGATGCACAAAAACTATCTTGACCTTGGAGTTGTTAACCCCCCTTCCCTCCCTACAAGTTGCATTGTTTGTTTAGGCCTACTCCAGCGATAAGATAATCAGTTCTCAAAATCGTAACGCACTATATGTGCTCGCGCTACGAATGGTGATGACATACTGACAATAGGCTATGCTATATTTTTTGTTTTCAATACAAAATAACTTATTCTTAGTCATATCCTGTGGAGATAAGCGTATGGTTCAGTTCTCATCGCCCAGCGTGCGAGCGGAAATGCCGAGATTCCTAGAAAGTGGCTGTTAAACCGAACTGCTCTCAAAGCAAGGTCGGTTAAGAGGGGGTCTACTGTACTTTAATACTTTTTGATGAGATGGCGACCATACAAAGAAGGTATTTTAAGCCAATGAATGGAGATGAGTGTAGGATGAGTGGCGCGATCTTGTAGTCTTGTTAGTGACTAAGGCCGACATATTCCTTAGACACAGCTGTTAATTAATAGCCCATACAGCTAAATGGCAACTAAGGGACCTACAGTTTATAGTGGAATCCGAACCTCATTTTTGCCTTCGTATATACGAATTGGTCTAATTATTAGGATAGTACTGCGGATAGTCGTAGTACCGGTACTCACTCGTGCGGACGTTAATCCACATCAGAGAGTACGCATCCACAGTGCATGCCTATAAATAAGTTATAGGCCTAGGCTATAAAAAATAATCATATATTTTAATTCGGTTGTTTTTGACAACAGATTAAAAACCGTACTACAGAAGTCTAGTAAAATGATAATAATTTTTGAATTCAGGACATTATTTAGCATAAGAATAGTGATAAAAATATAATTTTCAAACCTAAGTACTCATATAAATTGGTGTTATTTCAATAGGAAATAAATCTGACAATTTCAAGGGAATACATAAGTAGAAATCCAGCCCGATAAATGGAAATTCACTTGGTCTGCAGGTATGCTGCGGGGGGTATTTTGTTTAATGAACTAATTTATTATTAGCTGGAAGGCCACTTGCTCTGGGCATACACTTCACTTGCCCTACTTAAACTAACTTAAGTGTAATAATTTGATTGCAAGGTAAAATAAAAAAGTTAAACATATTTTTAATATCCTAGTTTCAGTCCAAAAATATCTGTTGTATCTGAAAGAAATTATGATTTAAGTTAAAACCTATTTAATTAAGTTAATCCATGCCTAATGCAATCAAATTTGTTCTTTTGCTTAGCCTATGTTCTTAATTTTTTAAGTGTTTTCGTCTACCTACTTAAAATAATCATAGGCCACTATGGTGATTGTTTAAAATATTAAAGTAGGCTCTCTTTTCTGACAAAATCTTTTTATTGAGGTTTCATTGTTATTTTCATTCTTGTTTATTATTTTTGTATTCTACTACATACATACGGTACTTTAATTATTATGATTGTATTATTTTCATAAAAAACTAATTGCCAAGTTTATTACTCGAGTATTGCAGAAACAGTAAGTATCGAGTCACTACTCCTGTTTGACTCGATACTTATTGGATAATGTGCTTGACTTTTCATATCATTAATCTTCCTAGTTCTATTTTAGAAAATGGACGATATTGACAACATCTGTTTCGTCTGTGATCAAAATATTCCATTGGAGAAATGGAAGTACCAGTTACAAGTAACTGCTACAAAAAGGAGGAATGCCCCAGTAGCCGATCTGATCCAAGAACTGGTCGGAGACGAGTTTGAGGTGTTGGTGGGCGAGAGGGACGCAGTTTGCAGCAAATGCATGAACCTCCTCAATCTGATGGACTCACTCTCCTTCCAATTGGTAGAAGTCAAGTCTACTCTCACTCAACTACTTCACTCCAAGTACAACTTGACCGAGGATGATACTAAGGTAGGTCCTATATACATTACCCGTTTTGAATGCCTAGGTGATTTTATACTTCAGGTTACAGTAGACTCTCGCTCATCCGGATCGGCCTTGTCCGGACTCCCGGTAGTCCGGATCGGCAATCGTGATTTTTTTTAGCGGCACAGTACAGTAGAAGTCCAATTATCCGAGCAAAACGGTGACCGAGACTACCTTGAATAATGAAAAAATTCTGATAACACAGCGGTAAAAATTATTACCGGTGGAAGTGCCCGGGTTATCATTACTGTGGTCCTGGAACAAAATTCGGACGAAAAAATTATACCGGTGGAAGTGCATATGCCCGGGCTATCATTACTGTGGACCTGGAACAAAATTCGGCCGTAAAGACATAGACCAGGGTGTCTACCAGTCGGGAATTCCGGGAAATTCGGGAAAAAGTCGGGGATTTTGAAAGGTCGGGAAAAGTCGTGAAAAAGTCATGAATTTCGGCCGAAAGACGGGAATAATCTAACCTTTCAAAATTAGGGATGAACGGGTCCCAAAACTGTAAAAAAAATGTTCTGGATCTTATATTCCTGATCATTGGGACGGGATTACATTTGAGGGGTGGGGGATGAAACGAAAATGCATCGGAATTCCAATTCGATTCAGTGATGATCAAAATAACGATTTGAATCATGGGCATTCAGTGTCCATAATATACGTTTTTGAATCAGCATCCATACGTTATGGAATCAGTATCTATATACGGTATTGAATCAGTATCCATATTCGTTATTGAATCATTATCCAATTAACTTTTTGAATCAGTGTCTATACGTCATTGAATCAGTATCCATATACGTAGTTGACTGTTACATTGATACTGTTACTTTGACTATCAGTATCCATATAACTTATTGACATTATTCAAATGATTGATATTAATTATATAAGCTATTCATTGAGATGAGACATTGCTTAGCCATACAAGTTATTACCATCCAAGTACATGGCATACACTGAGACATTGCTTAGCCATACAGGTTATTGCCATCCAAGTACATGGCATACACAGAGACATTGCTTAGCCATACAGGTTATTGCCATCCAAGTACATGGCATACACTGAGACATTGCTTAGCCATACAGGTTATTGCCATCCAAGTACATGGCATACACTGAGACATTGCTTAGCCATACAGGTTATTGATATCCAAGTACATGGCATACACTGTGACATTGCTTAGCCATACAAGTTATTACCATCCAAGTACATGGCATACACTGTGACATTGCTTAGCCATACAAGTTATTACCATCCAAGTACATGGCATACACTGAGACATTGCTTAGCCATACAAGTTATTACCATACAAGTACATGGCATACACTGAGACATTGCTTAGCCATACAAGCTATTGCCATCCAAGTACATGGCATACACTGAGACATTGCTTAGCCATACAAGTTATTACCATCCAAGTACATGGTATACACTGAGACATTGCTTAGCCATACAAGTTATTACCATCCAAATACATGGCATACACTGAGACATTGCTTAGCCATACAAGTTATTACCATCCAAGTACATGGCATACACTGAGACATTGCTTAGCCATACAAGTTATTACCATCCAAGTACATGGCATACACTGAGACATTGCTTAGCCATACAAGTTATTACCATCCAAGTACATGGCATACACTGAGACATTGCTTAGCCATACAAGTTATTACCATCCAAGTACATGGTATACACTGAGACATTGCTTAGCCATACAGGTTATTGCCATCCAAGTACATGGCATACACTGAGACATTGCTTAGCCATACAGGTTATTGCCATCCAAGTACATAGCATACACTGAGACATTGCTTAGCCATACAGGTTATTGCCATCCAAGTACGTGGCATACACTGAGACATTGCTTAGCCATACAAGAAGTTATGTATACCTTGTAGTTCTGATTCTATCCTTTTATTTTATCAATGTAAACCAATTGAAAGATTCAGTATTTAAATCTTACAAAGGTTTTTATTTGTTTACACCCATACATATCTTTATTTATAAAATTAATAAAATAAAATAGGTAACATACTTAACAACATGATGCTGCAAGTAAAAATTATGAAATAGGCAAGAAGCTCACTGATATTTCCAGAAATACTGGTTCTTCTAATGTATGATTAAAAACAGATATTTCACTCCACTGACAAGTATGAATAGAAAAATGCCATGTTTCTTCGAATCGTGTTACATCAACATTTTTTTAAATCGAATCGTTGCTTTGAGTTGAAATGTTTTGCTGCTTCACACACCCCTACATTTAATACGGGATTTTCTTGGCAAGTGATACGTTTCGATCGTCAGTGATTTCGCTGGGTCGTAAGTGACAACATAATATGTTGACAAAGGTACCGTGACCGCGAGACGGAGAAAGGTGTAGTAACATGGAAAATGGACCGAGTTTTTGGTCGGGATTTATATAAAAATGGTAATGAAAAGTCGGGAAAAAGTCGGGAATTCCATTTGAGAAATCTGGTAGACACCCTGTAGACTAAAAGAGTTAAATATAGACCGTCAGCTGTGCTGCGGTTACCATAGGTTCTGGCGCACACCGCTTGGAGCACCACGGTAGTTACGGCGTACGCGCTACGTAAACTACAGCGGTGTGCGCCGGAACCTATGGTAACCATGGCAACCGCGGCACGGCTGACAGTCTATATTTCATTCTTTTTGTCTATGGTAAAGATTATTACCGGTGGAAGTGCATATGCCCGGCTATCATTACTGTGGACCTGGAACTAAATTTAAAAAACGGCTATATACAGTACTGTATTTGCTCGACACTCGATAGTCCGGATTTTTCGTAATCCGGACCGAACGTCCGCCACATTAGTCCAAATGAGCAAGAGTCTACTGTACTTGTCTTATCATTGATACGGTATCAACTTTTTCTGCCTTGAATCTCAATTTTAAATATTCTGTTTTGTTTCAAAAGCTACTCTATTTATAAGCTATAAGCTACTCTTCATCAGCTAGGCTACTAGTTTTCCTTTTAATTTGAAAGCAAGCACTTTTACTTTCTTGTCTACACTGTTACAGGGAAACTTCATTTTATGCTGTAGCCCAGATGTGTTCTGCACAATATTACAAAATTTTAATAGCCTACAATTTAATGCAAATAATCTCTTCCTAAACCATATTTTGTTTGTGGACCAACTATATAAAACAATGTGTGTCAATGTTTGATTAATACAAACGTCAATAAGATTCAATATAACTAAGCAGTTTGATCTAATGTATCACCGTAAACAATATAAAAATTACATAGTTTAACAATCCAACTGGCAATTAGTAAACTCTATAGTAGCAAGATATTTTTGGTGATTTTGCAGTCATATTTTCAAATATCCATAAAAAAATATTCAATCAATAAAACAAACCTACTGAACCACATACTTGAATTGTTCACAATGAAATGAAGAATATTTGAAAATGACAGCAGAATATATATTTAGACATATATGTATGACATTAGGTAGAAAAATATAAATAATTCTTTTTGAATTTTGAAGGTAAAACTTTGTTTCATGAACCAAAAATGTTTTGTTAAATTCAATATATAAAAAATGTTTGGAATTTGTTTACTTACATGGAGATGTAAAAAGATCTCAATTACCATTTAGTTTTAGAAAGTTATGGCCCAAAAACAGAAAAATGACAAATTTCATGATTTTGACCTTCAAATTTAAAACATTAACCAAATATGGCTTAATATGGCTCACACACTGTGCCTTCCTAGAAACATCAATAATAAAAATGTGCCTACTGTCGCTGTCACGTGGTGAGTAGAAGTCATCTGCACATATGCGAGCTCTCCGGCCCCTTAAGCTTGCCGGGAGCCAATAGCTTCCCATCCGAAATAATCCTATCGGACCAGACGTGACGCACCGGAACAAATGCAGTTTTGGGACTTCCTTTTGAGCTCATGGCTTTAAAATGGTTTCCGAATTTACCTGGTCTAGCATGCCATTTCCGATTTTACTGGCCCGATCTTAGTGTGTGACAAGCCTAAAATGTGTTCTCAAGAAATGTAGTAAAAGAACACATTTTTGTAAAGGCAATAACATTGGAAACAAATCAAATGAAGTAAGAGTTGTTCATGCAAAATGACCGTTACTATACATCCTTATGACTTTTATAAACCTTAATATTTTTAAGAAAAATCTTTTTTATTCAAACATGTAACTTATTTTTTACACACATAAAACCCAAATACCAACTAAATAAAATAAAAGGAAATTTATTCCCCTACATAAATTTTATTTGTGATCAAAATTGTGTGTCACTATGACAAAAAGTTTAAGAACAGGCTAAATGTCCCAGACCTCAAATTTACTAAGTCTGTGCACAAAACAGTTTACAAACTAAATATGTACAACTAGTTAATATGATCCAAAGTTATAAAATCACACTCACGATACTTGTTGTTGTTGTGTCACGTTTCAGTCAAAGCACAATAAATAATATCCCAACTTAACATTTACAACGTATAATCACGATGCAAGTAAAATCACATTTAAAGTCGACTTGTTAGTCGTTGGTCAAGATAGAATGAGGTTAGTTAGTCAGACAAATATTCACGAATAATAAAAGCTGATAACATCTGCACCAGTGGTGCAGTCTTAAACAATTAAATGCCAAAATGCACAGTCAAGGACTTTTGAAGGAGATGCTTTATTATATAGATAATCATATATTTCAGTGAATAAAACGTGATTTTGCTCAAAATGTAAGTTCTCTTTAGTGCGCAATTACAGTGTGATATCTTTAAGAGATAAAGTTCATCTATGTAACAAAATGCATGTTTAGAATCTCATCTCTCAAAGGGTATAAAAATTATTCCATTTTACAATATTTTTAACCTTCTATTTGGAGTTAACCAAAACCTTACAAAAAGTGACTATTATTGTGGCGCTGCCAGTTGAAGGGTTAATAGGCAAGCATGTGCCTTGAAACCCCTTTTCCTCAGCTCGTGTTTATCACAGAAAATCTAAGCATACTGTTAGAAATAAATATTTGCTCCTAGATGTGCAAAATCCCTTTATAAATTAAAATTTTAAAACAAATTAACATGGGCCTTTATGGGTTCCATGCTGGTGACAAAATAATAACGAAATATAAACATATTTTTGATCGAGTTATCGACCATGGGGCGACTTCCAAGTATAATAAATTAATTGCCAAGAATTAAATATGTACACAGTACACATCATGTTAATGTATGGTAATATTATTGTAAAATAAACAATAAAATCACTAATTGTAACTTATTTGTTTTGGTTTTAGTTGCAAGTGGAATACGATGATTCAACACTTGAAGACAGAGAACTCCTTTACAAATGTGAGGTTTGCAATTATCAAACAAAATATGAAAAGGAGTTTAATATGCATCTTCGGATGTACCCAAAACATGATACACTTCAATCACCTGTGTCAAAAAAAGCTAATTCCGCTGGAAAATATGATGTAAGTAATTCATCAAACCTCTCATCACAAACCAACAAAAGATCTAAATCCAACAGCAAAAAATCAACATCAAAGAAAACGTCAAAGAATAAAAAAAAATCACCTAGGAAAAAGAAAAAAATAGTTTTTCAGTGTAGTGTCTGTAATAAAGTGTTTCTCAATGAAGATGATGTCAGATTACACTGCAAAAGAGACCATGGCAATGATAAAATTATTGTCAGTGATGAAGAATACGATGATATCCAAACTCTTGAATCATCAGACGATGAGATTTATCAGCCAAAAAGTCCAAAGAAGAAAACTACTAAACGTAAAAAGGAATCTGTTAAAATGAAGTTGGATTTTCTCGACGATTGGGTTGAAGATGATGCTAATGATGATCTTCATTCCCCTGCCAAAGCTGCTAAACCTAATGATGCAGATAAAGGAATTGCTTCCACAAATCTTTCTACAATAAAAGATGTTTTTAGAAGCTCTTTGAAAGAGTCAGATGATTCAGATGTCAATGAAGATATGAATGAAAAAGATGTGGCCTCTCAACCAACCTGTGTATTTTGTAAAGCTAAATTTTCTTCCTTTGAAGCAGTACAAGATCACGTAAAACTGTCCCATGAAGGTGGCAATTTAAGTTTCCCAAAACAAACCTCCACCCCTACTACTAATGGAGTTGAAATTGATTCCACGACTGATAAAGCCAAAGTTAAGAAACAAGTGAGAGCGAAAGTTGGAAATGTCAAAGTAAAATCTTACAAGTGCAACCTTTGTGGAATCAGGAAAGTTTCATTAAAATTTATAAAGAAACATGTTAAATCACACAGAAGACAGATGTCAATGCAGTGTAAGAAGTGTGGTGTTGTATTTAAGAAATTAATTGCAATGAAGGTTCATGCTTACAAATGTCACAAAGCTGGGTCTTTGCTGTTAAAGTGTAAGAATTGCAATTTTAAATTTTTGAATATAGTCCAGCTAAAAAGTCACTTTGACAAAGTCCATTCCAAAAAATATTTGAAAAGGGTAGAAAATTCAAGGGATAAAACAGGAAATGTGGCAAGCTCTGAAGTGTCTAGTCAACCTTCTGTTTCCAATCAAGAGACTATGTTGAGAAATAGAACGGTAAAGAAATCTTCAACCAAGGCAGATAACCTTAAAATTAGTGTCAGTGAAGTATCGTCTACTAGTGTAGAATTTGAAAGCAAGAAAAAACAAAAAGGTTCATCATCAAAGACTTCTTACCGATGTGATGAGTGTGATGTTAGCTTTCCTCAGCAAAATAGATATGTAACCCACATGCACAGACACACAGTACACACTTGCAACTCACTGGGCATCTGTGTGTTCTGTGAAAAGTTGTTTTTGGACCCAGAACACCTCACTATACACAACAAAACTGTTCATGAAATTTTGCAAACCAAGCCAAGATGCACTGTTTGTAATAGACTCTATACCCTTGTGAAAGACTTGAGATTGCATTATTTACGAGCTCATTTCAACGAAAAAGGTGAAAATTTTATAAAACAAGTGACAGAGCATAAAAATAGGAGCAAGATAAACAAAAATGCAAATGTTGAAAATGAAGTTTACAACAAAGTCTTCAAAGAGCTTCAAGACCTTACTGGAGAAGGAAATGACAGTGAAGATGTATCTAATAAAGATGTTTTATCTTTGACTTATAACTGCCCTATCTGTAACTTTGCTTCACAGGACAAAGAAGAAGTGAAGAATCATCTTCCTTCTCATGTCCAACACTATTGCAACATTTGTGAAAACATTTTCCGCCCAGAAGAAGTAATTGATCACTTAGAAAATCATTCAATAGACTTTATGGGATTGAAGTGTTCTGCTTGTGATCGAGAATGCCACGATGAAATCCATCGTCAAGCTCATATCCAAACCTTTCATTCTGAATTGAAACAGAATACTGGAATGCCAATTCACAGAAAAAATATGATCCATTGCAACATGTGTGAAAAGTCTTTCTTCACTGAAAAAACATTACTATCCCACAAAGCCTCCCAGCACGGAGAGAAGACGAAAAAAGCTTTAAGTTGTTCTAAGTGTAAAAATGATTTCTTTTCAGAAAGAACGTACCAAAATCATGTAGAGTTTGCACACCGATCGGGTCTAAATTGTAAATATTGTGACAAGTCGCAGGACAACATTAAGAAACTTATTCTTCATGAAAAAAAACATTTGAGGCAGAATAAGAACATTATTAAATGTAATATTTGTGGAAAAGTTGTGAAAACAAAACAAGCGCTGAAGACCCACAAGATTCTTCACGGTTCTAACAACTCGGCTTGTGAAGTTTGCAACAAAACCTTCAAGTCGTATCACAGTCTGAGGGAGCATTCTGCAAAGCATTCTGGTTTACAAGAAAAGAAGTTTTTTTGTGAGGTTTGTGGAAAGGGATTTTATTATTACGACTCTCACACAAGACACAGAAGAGTTCATTTAGACCCTCTTCTCTTTCAATGCAAATCCTGTAAAGAAAGGTTTCAATCAAAACTGAAACTTATAGAGCACATGAAAACATGCAACAACAAAGTCTCTTAAACTTCAAGTAAATAGTGTTAATCTCTGATAATTTAAGGTGCCTTATTGATCTCTAAATTGAAAACTGTATTCAACTTAATCAATTGTTGAACCTTTTGAATGTAAGGTGTAGAATATCAAAAAAGGAAACAAAAATAATGACATACTATGAAATATAATTTTAAATACCTAATGATACAGGTCTATAGTTCGGCCGCTTAGAAAGCGACATCCTCCAGCATTAGTTTAGCATTAGCGCGCAGGTCGTTTTCTAAGTGGCCGAACTATAGTTACTTTTATACAGTCCGTGAATAAAATAATAAGGCATTATTCTGATAAAGGGCTACATACAAATATAGTTTAATATATTGATATTTATTTGAGATTTGTTTGGTGAAAGTTATCAACTAACATTTCTTGAAATCAAAATCCGATATATACCTATATGAAAATAAGATTTGTAAGAACGAACTTATGTCATTTAACTTAATTAAAGTTGTGTATAGATTATATAACTTTTCTATTGAAAGTTGTTCTTTTACATTAAAAAAGAGATTAGTTTAAGGGCGATGAAATAGTTATTGGTTTTGTACACTTGTATTACATTGCATTAGATTTTACATGTATATACAATTATTTTTAATAATTTTAAGAAAGGATCGAGTTACAGTTGTAATCATTGTCTTTTGTACAGTAATCATAGCATCATAATCATATTGATAGAAATATTTTGTTTATGTATATACAAAATCATAATTCAATTTACTATTTGATGGGTATTGAGTAAAATGGACTTTTGCTTAGTTATAGATGTTTCTTATCATGATTATTATTTTTATATTGAATTTTGGATTCTATTGGTTTGATTTTAACTTTTAAGCAATGTGTTTTGCTTGGATATTTTTTTAACTGTTCTGCAATCATTTTCGATGGGTACTGAAGTGAACAACCCATCTATGGGACCAGCGGCTCTTCCCAGGTTTTAGTAGCGGGCTATAGAATACAGGGGCTGGCTCTTAGAGCAAAGTGGTTCCACTGCCTTGTGGCTGTCCATGGGTCGGTCCAGTGCTCGGCCCATTTACATACCGCTCATTTACACGCTTCCCTACACTTTCACAATTCAATTGTTTGTATGAAACTCATATAGTTGTCAACTGCCTAAAAACCAAGTCTGATGGTAAAAAATATATTATTTATCACTAGTAATAAATATTTTATAAACAAAGAAAAGGAACAAGGATTGCTAACTTTTGAACTTTAAAAAGTCACTTAAGAATGGCAATTTTTTATTTTTGGGATAAGAATAAACTTTAACGAGAAAATGTTTATTTATAGCTTTACTTTAATAATTAGTCCAGAAAATTCTCGATAAAACTAACAGTTCATTTATTATTCATCACGAAGTGGTGAATGATATGACTTGGCGTTCACATTCCGCTCATGTGCTCATGCCCCGTATTGCTTATGTCATGATATTAAAAAGTGTTATGATCTTATTTAAATATTACATAATTATTAATAGTAAAACAAATAATTAGTGTTAAAAACAATTATCTAAAAAATTGAGCAAACTTTAGCCTTAGAATATTACTTACATTTTTGCTGCACCGGTAATCCTTGTTGTGTCATCTAAAGACACTTAGTTGAATCCCTTCTAGGAATTTGTAATTGTTAATTTTATATTGTCTTTAGAATGGAGGGTTTATTGGTAAAAAATAAGTAAACAGAAATTCTTTTGCTAGTTTGTGCACTAGTTAATTCACAACCTAAAATATTGCGAGGTGAGCAGGAAAAATTATAAGCGTCTAGGCAGCCAGTGCAACTCCGAGGATCGTGGATCAGATCGTAAAACCCCCCACAACCGCTCCGTGGCGATGGCGTGACGTCAACCATTACCGCAACGATACAGAGATGAGTCATGAGCCGTAATGGTGTAGTGGATAGCATGTTGGGCTGATAATCTGAAGGTGCCGGGTTCGAATCCCGCTGGTAGCACTAACTTTTTGTCAACAATTTTTTTCATATCAGCAAGTTTGGTTGGTTTGGTTAGGTTATGACAGTTTAATTTTATAATTATAAAATTGAATTTGAGACATTTATAATTTTATTTTTAGAGCAGAACTGTTTTTTCGATTAGTAAACCTTCATTTGAGTTTTTTATTATCAGCAAGTTTGGTTAGGTTATGACAGTTTAACTATATTTAATTTAAATTTATCCTACAAACGATACGTTTTGACAGCGACAGTGATAGAGATAACAATTTTCTGCGAACAGTTAGGCTATGCTGATGCGCCAGTATGATTCGGAAGCGTACGACATAATGCGGTGGTGGGGAGTGTTCTGATCTACGATCCTCGGAGTTGCACTGGATACCTAGACGCTTGTGGAAAAAATACCTGCCAGCGCTCATTTGAAACAATTGTCTTTTGAGACTGTTGAAGTATTAAAACATTTTAAAGTAAATGCCGCAGAAGAAATGATTGACTATTGTTTCCTTACTGGGAGTTTGTTCCCAACCCAAAATAAAAATATTCCTGACTTAATGATAAAGTTTTATTATTGCAACTCCTCTATGTTTGTTGTTATAACACCACCTCACTAAGAACTGTTTAGAAATTTTAATCCTCCAGCTAATGCAGAGAGTAAAACAATGTAAGATTCACATGAAAATACAATCGTACAAAGGTAGGGAAACATGTAAAAGAGTGAGATTTTCACTGGCCTCGTAATGGCAGCAGGCCCGACTGTCTGCACAGGGATGTCACAGGGTGGGGGGGGGGGGGGGGGACAGGACCATGTCAGCAAGTGCTACATCAAAGACATGAGCCAGCCTGTGCATTTTAGTCAAAGATAACATAATTGAATGAGCCTGCGATATATTGTGGTACTATTGAAATTCTATTTACTAGGAATATAAAACTTTATTAAAGCAGCACTCTCATTTAGTTGCTTAATTAAACTATATTTTTTATATTTCATTACTGGTTAAAACCATTGATTATGAGCTACTGTAGTTAGTAGACGGATATCAAAATGGACCGGCTGTAGCCAGTTAAAAAAAAAATTGAAGATGCATACAGTAGAACCTCGGTAACACATGAGGATTATTAAATATTGTTATTATTACCGGTAGAGATGGGGAAGCCACCAAGGGGCGTATTTTAACCCAAATATGAGTGAAGGATGGGTGTAGAATGGAGTGAGATGCCTTAAGAAGACTTTTCATCAGGTTGACTTCTTATCGATGTTTGCAACAACTCAGGTTAAAAGGGTAAAATAAATTCAAGGGGATTTGAAAATGACACTTGTTATCGAGGTTCCACTGTAATCAAATTAGCCACTCAGAGCCTGCAACAGTATACAATATTTTTTTGAAGTTCATATTTTCTTATGTTTATGTCATAATGGAATAAATCTATTTTTGTAAATTAATACTTGTACTGTAAGTAAAACTGTTATCAATGCTTTGAAATATCAATTATTTATCAGTTGCTATAAATAATTATTTACAAAGTGTTGGAGTTACCATTTTCTTAAATTTTGAGATTAATTTCATATTTTATAATTTGAATTATCAGACATTTTATTACCTTTGTATAGCCAGTTTTCACAGTTTATTTGTTGGTAAATTACTTATGTATTATGGTATTTTTCTTAATTATACTACTTGAAAGATTTTACTTTCTTTATTTTACACCAGTACCAACAAAGTTTTATCCTAGACAAAAATAATACCGACAGCCATGCTGCGGTTAGCATAGGTTCTTGCGTCCACCGCTGGGAGCGCCGTGTAGTTAAGGCATAAGCGCTTCATAACTACACGGCGCTCAGGACCTATGCTAATCGCTGTCGGTCTTAATTGAATTCTTTTTGTCTATGGTTTTATCAAATGTGTAACTTATTCCTTAATGAAGACCCAACAATTACATATTATTTTTAAAAAATAATCTCAAGTTTTAGATAAACTATTTGATTCCAAAGTTTGATATATTTATTTTACAAAATAATTGCATGGTTTTTTTCACTAGTATATCATGAAAAGATTTGTCGGTATGTACATTGACAATTCAGGGAATATTAGTATTCTTTAGTTTGGATCAGTATGTGTGTTGGAGGCACACTAATTTTTTGTCTATGAATAAATAATTCAAGATAAAGTAACTTAAGGAGTTCTCCTCTGTTACTGTTCAAACATAGCAACAACAGTAACAACAAAGCAAAGTGAAAATATGTTGTTTAATCCCTATATTCTACAAAAATATTACAAAGTTGAATAGTTCTGCGATTAGAACAAATCAGTGATCTTAAGAATAACATATCTTTCTGGCTCAGAAAAAACTTATTTATTATTCCTTCATATTGGGAAAATGTAAGTAATGTCTTTGGCTCTTAATTTTCTGACACTGAGTCAATATGTTGGTGCTTGCTGCACAGTTGTCAATATGTTGTACTCTACACGCTCAAACTCATTGGATTTAAATTGTTCCAAAAATTTTTATTATGAAAACAAAAATGTGTAGAGAGAGGTATAGGTTCCAATGACAAGAATACCAAAACCCAATAGGATAAGGATAATGTCTTTAATTAGAATCCAATTCCAGCGGCCAAAATCATTAGGGTATCGAGTGACGAGTTCTAGCGTGAAGGGAAATATCATCCCGAGGCAGGAGATGCACAACGCGCCAATCAGGGAAATGACAATGTCAATCTGTGGAATCGTCAAAGCTGCTATAACTGAAACAACAAAATGGTCTACTTCATAAACGTTTAGTAGTGAGAAAAGGTAACTGAAAATGAAACAAATAATTAATCTGAAAATACTTATAAATACTGAGGTATGTGCTTATTATTATGTCCCTCCCTGCAGTTATAGTCTGTTCAGAGAGACTACTTGGATACAAATATATACTAGGTGGCGTTTGCAGAGGCATCCACAAAATTGAGCGGAGTCATCAAGGGTTCATATTATATTGTTTTTGTCATAATGCAGTAAAAACAGTAGTTTTTAATGCATGCGTTGCAGGTCTAAAGTAGCATTTTTAATATTTAGGGAGTAAAAATAGTTTTAGCCTCTATGGAGTAAAAATCAGCTGTTGTCAACTCAGTTGTAAATTTTGATTGTAAACGATTGCATGTATAGAAAATATGTATCGATTCCTGCTTCGTAATCATTTTAACATACAGTCTACAGTCTCTTCCCGTAGCATTTTAGCATTGCAGATACATTAATACATTCCCAAACTCAACACTGCTCACCTTTACTACTTCCTTCACCACACCCTACGTCGTGGACCAGTTTCCCTCTCTTCCCATAGCATTTTAAGATTGTAGATAGCTAAATCTAATCGTCATAAACAGATCCCACACTCCAAACAACTCGCCTTTCACTACTTTCAACTACTTCCTTCACCACTTCCTACATCGCGGACCTGTTAACCTCCCTTTCCTTAGCATTTTATGATTGCAGATACGTTAATCTAATCGTCATAAACAGTTCCCACACACCGGACAGCTCCCCTAAACTACTTCCTTCACCACTTCCTACGTCGCAGACCTGTTTTCCTCCCTTCCCATAGAATTTTAGGAATGCAGATACCCTAATCTAATCGTCATAAACAGTTTACACAATCCAGAGTGCTCACCTTTACTACTTCCTACACCACGTCCTACGTCGCGGACCTGTTTTCCTCCCTTCCCATAGAATTTTAGGAATGCAGATACCTTAATCTAATCGTCATAAACATTTCCCACACTCCAGACAGCTCGCATTGACTAATTCCTTCACCACTTCCTACGTCACGGACCTGTTTTCCTCCCTTCCCATAGAATTTTAGGAATGCAGATACCTTAATCTAATCGTCATAAACAGTTCCCACACACCGGACAGCTCCCCTAAACTACTTCCTTCACCACTTCCTACGTCGCGGACCTGTTTTCCTGCCTTCCCATAGAATTTTAGGAATGCAGATACCTTAATCTAATCGTCATAAACAGTTTCCACACTCCATAGTGCTCACCTTTACTACTTCCTACACCACGTCCTACGTCGTGGACCTGTTTTCCTCCCTTCCCATAGAATTTTAGGAATGCAGATACCTTAATCTAATCGTCATAAACATTTCCCACACTCCGGACAGCTCGCCTTGACTAATTCCTTCACCACTTCCTACGTCACGAACCTGTTTTCCTCCCTTCCCATAGAATTTTAGGAATGCAGATACCTTAATCTAATCGTCATAAACAGTTTCAACACTCCAGAGTGCTCACCTTTACTACTTCCTTCACCACTTCCTACGTCGCGGACCTGTTTTCCTCCCTTCCCATAGAATTTTAGGAATGCAGATACCTTAATCTAATCGTCATAAACAGTTTCCACACTCCAGACTGCTCGCTTTTACTACTTCCTTCACCACTTCCTGCGTCGCGGACCGGTTTTCCTCCCTTCCCATAGAATTTTAGGAATGCAGATACCTTAATCTAATCGTCATAAACAGTTTCCACACTCCAGACCGCTCACCTTTACTAATTCCATCACCACTTCCTACGTCGCGGACCTGATCATGTCACGTGTGCACACTTTGCAAAAAATATAGTGAAATTTCAAAGATCAACTAATGCATCAGTTATCATCATAACTTCAGATGAAAGAACCAACACCAACATTAGAAATGGCCTTTCGCATGCTGCGTTTATCACAAGTCTCAGAGAAGCTATCGCTGTCAAAACTTCTAGTACTGGTATCCATAACATCCAACAACACACTGATGCAACCAGAACTACAACAGCAGTTCACAAAGATGTTAATGTCTACAGCCAACTACAAGAGGAAGATGATACCTCCCAGTCCAGTTTGAGAATTTCACCTTCAACTGTGTCAAGTGATGGGGGGTTGGCTGTCAGTGGGTGTGCTAGTGTCAGTGCGGTATCTGGTGCCGGCGTAATGCATAGCCTCTCTGCCCTATGTACACTTCAACTCCCTCCTCAAACCCGAAATATTAATATTAATTGTAATCTAGAAGCTAAGGATAAAGTAAGCAATGTTATATCTTGTACACCACCAACTGTAACAGACAACCCGCCTTCAAAAAACTTATTAAAGATGCCAAAAGAAATCACTTAAATTTAACCAACAAAAGTTTTAAATTGGATATATTTCATTTAAATATACAACACCTGCCATCTAGAATAGATTCTTTACAGATAACAGTTGAAGAATTAAATCCCGATTTAATATTAATTAATGAGCATAAAATGACAGATTTAGAACTTTCGAGATTTAATTTAAATAACTATTGTATTCACTCATCTTTTGCAAGAAGTAGATCTGGTGGTGGTGGTGTCTTGATCCTTGGTAAAATCAATGGAAATGTAAAACATAGAAAAATAAATATTTTGGAAAATACCAACATAATATGTGAAAAAGAATTTGAGTGTTGTATTACAGAGTACAAGCATAATAGTTTAAAGCTTTTACTAGTAGCAATATATCGATCCCCTTCTGTAAAAATTAATCTCTTTTTAGAGAAGCTTGACTCTTTATTAAATTTATTGTTGAAACATTTTAAAAATATTGTAATTGTTGGAGACATAAATATTAATGTATTGGACACTACTTACAGGAAAATGCTTAATGACGTACTACAGGTATATAGCATGAGATATCTTGTAAACTTTCCTACTCGTGTTACATATATGTCAGAATCAGCTCTAGATAATGTATTGACAAATGTTTTAGATTATAAGATGAATGTTACTGGAGTGAATACCCAGATATCTGATCACGATGGATTATTGTTGCAGATTAGTTGCCTAAATAATAAGTTCACAAACCAAAATGTTTTGACTCCAAATAAAATAACTGTAAAAGAAGTAAGAGACTTTAGTGAAAAAAATTTACACATGTTTACTAAATTATTAGATCATGAAAACTGGATAGATGTTTACAACGCAAATGTTATGGAGAAATTCAACACTTTTCTTAGAATTTTTATGTTTTATTTTAATACATGTTTTCCTAAGTTTAAAAAACGATGCAAACAATCAAATAATATTTGGATAACAGATGATTTGAAGAATGAAAAATCTAAAATTGTAAACATGAGTAAAATGGCACGTAACACAAAAAATAAAATTTTATTTGATAAAGCCAAAAGTCTGAATAAGGATTTTAGAAAAAAAGTCATTGCTACTAAAAAGAAACATTTTGAGACTAAGGTTAAGCAATCTAGTAATGTATGTAAAACTACCTGGAAAATCCTTAATAATGAGGTCTCCAACAAGAAACCAGCATTTAGTAATATTGAAATAGATTTTAATCATACATTGTTTACTGATCCTGGAGATATTAGCTTAATATTTAATGATTTTTTTAGCACCTATGTAACCTCATCAACACTTCCTCACCTTGCACAAAATAGCAACACACATGTCAACAAGCCAATTCAACAAGTCTCCCAAATTAAATTTAGGTTAAAACCAGTCACAGATAGTGAAGTTTTAAAAATTATCAGTTCCTTTGATAACAAACTTTCAACTGGTTTTGATGAGATACCCATGACAATATTAAAGCATGCTTGCTATCAGTTAGTGAAACCTCTTGTGCATTTAATTAACTCATCTTTTGTTAGTGGATTATTTCCTTCTAAATTAAAAATTGCTAAAGTTATTCCTCTTTATAAAAACAACGATTCTAAAAAAATAACCAATTACCGTCCTCTTTCGCTATTACCTACCATTTCAAAAATATATGAGAAAGCAGTTTACATACAACTGACGAACTATCTGGAAACGTATTCTTTACATGATAATAATCAGCACGGCTTCAGATCAGGAAGATCAGTTACAACTGCAGCAATAGATTTTATAGAATCAGTAATAAACTCTCTTGACAAAGGTGAAACAACAGTTGGCATATTTTTAGACTTAAGTAAGGCTTTTGACAGTGTGTCACATACAATTCTTTTAGATAAAATCAGAAGTTTGGGCATTGATGGCATTTCGTTTGAATGGTTTAGATCATATATTTCTAACAGATATCAATACGTTGAAATTAAAAATTTGACAAATAACAGGTTAATCTCAAGATCTTCTCCTCTTACAGAGATTCACCATGGGGTACCCCAAGGGTCTATTTTGGGACCGATCTTATTTCTCATTTATATTAGGGATCTGTCAATTCCATTTTCAACTAGTTTACACAGTAGTAATATCTGCCTGTATGCTGATGATGTTACTTTTAAAATCAGCAATTCATCTTTATCAAATTTAGAAAATCATTGTTCTGATACTTTAAATATGCTAAATACTTTTTTTAAATTCTCATCAGCTCTTGTTAAATTTAAGCAAAAGTAATTTTATGGTTTTTACAACAGGAAAAGAAAACAAATTGTACAGCCTGTAATTCAATTTCAAAATAATAAATTGGAAGAAATCACCACAACAAGGTTTTTAGGATTAATTGTAGACACAAATCTTACATGGAATAAGCATGTTGACCAGGTAGTCAACAAAATTACTTCTGGTATCCATGCTATTAATAGAATGTCAAAATTTTGCTCAATAGAAACCTTAAAGATTCTTTATCTTGCTTTTATCGATTCATCAATATCTTTTGGCATAAGTATTTATGGCTGTACCTCTAAGCAAAACCTGGATAGAATTCTTACTCTTCAAAAAAGTGCAATCAGAATTATGTTAAATTTAGAATGGGATACTTCCGCTCGTCAATATTTTTCAAAATTGGGAATAATGACTGTGTATAGTATTTATGTTTTTCATACAATTTTACACACAAAAAAACTTTCTAATGCTAATTTGGTCCCTAAACTTGGTGATTGTCATAATTATTTTACCCGGAACAGAAACGAAATTGCTGTCAGTGTCCATAACTTGGAGCTCTTTAACAAAAAAACCACCTGTGCAGGGAAAAGGTTTTTGGACAAACTCCCAGCTGAGGTGAGGAATATTGATAATATTTCCAAATTTAAAAAAAAACTTAAACATTTCTTAACTGATAAAACACTTTATGGTTTCGATGAATTGTAGATTAGTTTTATTTAGTTTTAAGCCTAGTGACGCCATTCAATGTATGCGACTGTATACCATATGAATAAAGATATTTTTTCATTTCATTTCAGACTGCTCGCCTTTACTACTTCCTTCACCACTTCCTACGTCGCGGACCTGTTTTCCTCCCTTACCATAGAATTTTAGGAATGCAGATACCTTAATCCAATCGTCATAAACAGTTTCCACACTCCAGACTGCTCGCCTTTACTACTTCCTTCACCACTTCCTGCGTCGCGGACCTGTTTTCCTCCTTTCCCATAGAATTTTAGGAATGCAGATACCTTAATCCAATCGTCATAAACAGTTTCCACACTCCAGACTGCTCACCTTTACTACTTCCTTAACCACTTCATATGTCAAGGACGGCCAGTGTCGTCATTTGATTATATTTATGATCCATACCGTTTCTGTTCTAATATCTGTGGAATAATGCTATCAGCTTTTTCTTTACCTACTGCATTCAAAAGTCAACAGCTGATCATATGTCTTTGTTTATGTGTCAAATACTGCTTCCATAAGGATTACATTGAAACTTTGAGACCCAGTGGGGCGGATTCCTGAGTGAGAGACTTTTTTAACGCCATATAGATGTTGGCACTCACCGATATGGTCTTTATCACCATGCAAAATTTAAAAACGATTGATTCAGCCGTGTAGGAGGAGTTTGCGAATTACGAAATGCATAAGAGTCGACGTATAAGAGCTTCGCTCGCTCTCAATGAAATTTAAACTGCAATAAATATACTTACAAGTGATCAAGACAGTCACTGTCCGAAGTATGTACTCAACAATGAACTCTTTCAAAGGGTCGTCAACAACATGGCGGATGTAGTTGCCCCACAAGATTTCCAACGACACAAAACACTGTAGCGGGTAAGTCAGAAATATGCAGAATCCGTAAATAGCGTAAACTGTCAACGCTAGCCTGTCAACAGAGAAAATATTGAGGTGATGGTAAAGTTATTACAAGACTTATGTAGTGTATTAAGTTAAACCTCATGTTGAGCTAATCACACGCGTCAAAACTCATTCTTATCAGTTTTCAGCTTGGTTCTGGAGAGACTGGTCTCACGGTTAAGACATTTTATTTGGGTCATAGGAACCAGTTTCAAATTCAGCCAATCACCCAGCGGCGGTTCCAATGGGGTGGGGGCTAAAGCCCACCTAATTGGACATTGTAAATATAAATTTAAACATACGTACATTTTGTCTCAAAAACTTATTGTAGGTCATTAAAATGGCTTTAGAAAGTCACCAAACGGCCTTTCTTGGGAAACCCCCAAGGAGATATTATTTCTTGTGTAACAATTTTTTATAGTGTAATGCATCTTCTGTCATAAATCAATTCGTATATGATCCCTTTTCTGTAAAACAACGACTTTCTGGTCTGAAAAGAGTACAGAAACCAGTTGCTTAATGTGTAATGTGGCAAAGAATAACTAAAAAAAAAACACTTAGCAATGTCTCACCAATCGTCTTTGGGTAAAGATGCAAAGATAGTCTCCTTAACATCTTCTCCGTACTTGAGGTATCCGATCAAGCCAATAAAGACATACAAAAAAGACACAACCAACATACACCACGGGAATATACCTCGGCAGCCGAGAAAATGTTCAGGATTCTTCATGTTGTGTTCAAGTGCTATAATCTGGAAAAAATAGTAAAGAAATCCAATTACAGTTCTTATTATTGCTCCTGCAATTATAGATCTGTTTATTTGTAATAATACAAGTTTATTGAAAACGAATGGTGCAAAACTACAGGACTGGTCCATCTGTTTCCCTGATTTAAAATAGCTATTTGTTACACCAATGGAAAGAGCAGGTTCATAATATAAGTTTGTTTTGACAAGATTGTGTTTTGTCTTAGCTGCTTAGTTGAGATCCACGAAGCCTAACAACAAAATTGAAGAAGCTATCATGGCAAAAATCTCTTTTTTTTTGCTTGTCTAAGCTTCAATGATTGGAATAACTGCAGTTTGTACGGATTTTGTCTCAAACGCTTGCATAAAACTGTGGACTGCGGTATGTGAATTTCCCTACCAGCCTTGACTGTTGAGGTTTTAGGACTCTGTGCAAACTTAGCTTCGATTTCTCCACAGCGTCTGGCAGAGTCTGAGGATGGCCCAGACATCCAGATCTCTTGAATTGCCACATCCAACAAGCTATGTAGTTCCAATGAGCAGCCTCCTTCCTAAATTTGGCCCAAAAAAGTTTTGCTGAACACATTAGCATTATTAGTATGAGCAAATTCAAAAACAGAAAATGCTTTTTCATGTTTTGTAGTAGCCATTTTGTTGCCAGGCTTCGTGGTACTCAACTAAGAAACTGAGACAAAACATAACCTTGACCCAACAAACTTATAAACACAGACTTCCCATTTGTGTAATTAGATGTTTGAATTCACAGAAACAGACATACCAACTGTTTATTTTTGCACAATTCTTCTTGAATAATCTTGTATTGTGATTTAAATTAAATTGTTAATGACAACTATACATATCTGCTTGATAAATATTCAGCTCTGTTTGAAAATACAAAAAATGTCTAAAAGAGAACCATTGAAACTGGTCAACGCTTGGGTGGATCCAGCCAGTTGAAAAGAGGCTGAGTTGAAGAAATTCTCCCAGGGAAATTTTTAATATAATAACAGTAAATAGGCCTATGCATTTTGGGTTAACCTTCGTAGAATTCAACTCAAACCTTATCATCCCTACTTGTTCCTTTTTTGAACCTATATTACTCCAAGGGGTCCACACGAGCCCTCTTCCTCACACCTGAATCCACTCATGGTTCAAAGGACCATGTTTTGGCTTTAGTATGGTCAAAATTAGAAGAAAACAAACTTAAGAAAAATGTTGCTGATATTTTTAGGACGTTAAGTTTCAATGAGTCTGCCTCTTAAAATTGCTTGCTCACCATTCTCTTGGGAAATAGATGTGTTGCCTACCAATAAGTTGTAGAGGATTTTTTTGGAAAAATCAGATTGAAATGCCATTCTCACATGTTTGCGTTCCACACCACTATACTTATGGAAGCTCTGTACACTGTACAGTGTACAGAGCGGTGAACGTAGAAAGAAGTATAAAGAAATCTTATTTGAATAAAGAGTTTTCTGTTACAAAAAAGCTGAAAAGCCACAGAGAAACAAGTCACAGAGGAAACACTTATGGGACAAATGTGCGCTTCAAGCTCTGGTACAATGTGCCAGCAATATACTTTTGACAGCCTAGGAAGAGCTGGAACAGTGAGCACAGTAGTGATGGTCAAAACCAGAAATTTTGAATCTCAAAACCGAAACTTTAAAAAATCGAAACCCGAATCTCAAATCTCAAAACCTACACGCAAAACTTTTTTACTTAGCTGATTACAAAGGTCAAGGTTACAAAAAAATACACATAATCATAAAATGTTAATTATGCAATCAAAACTGAAAGAGATCGACTCCTGACCATAAATATGTGAATGTGACTGATAATCTTTAAAACCCAATACAACATAATTTTTCATAAACAAAAACAACAACAACAAAATTTAACTTCTGACACCAACATAAACATGAATATTAGATAAATTAGAACATTTAGTGGTCAATATTTATTTGTGTTTAGAAAATATTGATGTGAAACTGAATTGTACCAGTTATAGTATTTAAGATACCTTTTGAAGTTCAGAATAAAATTTACTTGTTTCATTACTGCTAATGGTGATGTTTGCTCTGTTTCTACCAGCTTGTTTGGAAACAGCATTGAAAACAATAACAATGGCACAAAAAAATGTCAGCAGTTTAAAAAATAAAACTGCCAAAATCTTCAATTTCGAAACTTTTGAATCTCGAAACTTGGTGATCGAATCTCGAAACCGAAACTTTTCCTAAGTTTTGATGGTTTTGAGATTTGAGATTCGGTTTTGACACATCACTAGAGCACAGAGCTAGACACCACTTAAGTATACTATGGAGTGTATCCTCTGTTCCTTACTTCTCCTTACCACTCCCACAGCTTCTAGGGCGAACAACACAGTTCCCACAAACAGTGGCCAGGTTTGTACAGGGACTACCATCTTGACTGTGTCCGTATTCCATCGTCCCACGCAGAAGATGTAATAAAGGCAACACCCGAGGGAGAACAAGATGAGAATGTTGGCCAGTAGAGACAGAGGCATCAGCTTCTTCAGATCTCGAATGTAGTTCGTCAGACAAACCGGGATGAATATCATCAAGATGTACAGTTTCAAGTTCAAATCTTCCACGAATCTTGGTTCAACAACCTACACATAGTTTTGGTTGTAGTGGAAACTTACACCAATTTATTGGATAAAAATATGTGGTTGTCTTCTGTTGATGTTTTGAAATTCAATCAAATGATCTTAAACATAACAGTTTATCGTGAACATAAAACTGAAATACTTCCTATATAGACTGTAGGTTTGGGCATTGTTCTTCCTTTCTTTTCACATCTTTTGCCCAATATCAGATTAGATTTAAAAAACTCAAACTTTACCTGGTTTGTGTGGTGAACTAGCGTAAGGGTGAAAGTGGGCGATCCAAGTGGTAACTTATCAGCCCGAGAAGGTTCCACTGAACCATTGTTTGCTTTTAAATTTGTAATCTGTACTATAATTACATTTTGAAGACACTTTTTTAAAGTAAATAAAACTCAAACTATATATGTATAGTTTACGGTTGTTAATACGGTTGTTTGAATACAAAAAAATAATGGCAAAAAAATAATTAAATAGTTAAATAACAACTTAAAATGTTGTCTTAAGGTACCAAGAGAGTTTGTATTTTCAGTTTTCTGTTAACTTTTTTATCATTAGTAAACTTACTTGTTTTATTGATGATGCAATAAAAATAATGTATGCTGTACAAAACCCAAGTTGGCAGGATATTAAGAAAATGTCCACCAATAATCTGAAAGAAGTATCAAAAGTTACTGAGCATACCAGTTCATAATAATATACTTGCAATACTATAACTGGGAGGAGAGGGATTAAAAACTTTTGGATTTCTCAACCCATAGGAATGATTTTGGTACTGTTGAACAAGATTTAGTGTTGTTTCTGCTAAGATATCAGTAAAATATAGTCTCATAGAGAAGCGTTCAATCAGCTCTTAAGCAATTTTAGTAACCTTGCCATATTACAACACTGCATTAGGAAAATTTAATCGTATGCTTAAAGATGAATTCTCTTGATTCTAAAATTATTCCATGACTGATCATTATGTAGGTTCATAATGGAAATTATTCCATTTAACTGATCACAGTTAAAGTGAACAAATCCGTATACTTTTAGTTTTTATTACTAATATGCATAGTTTCTAGTCTATTGACACTAGCTTTTGGTCAGTCCCACAAACCATCAATATCATAAGGTCATCCAGTATCCATAAGACCATTTCACATCCCCCCTGCAGTGGTGTAGTGGGGCGGGAGTGGCGTTCCCACTCTGCTTTTTACAAAGAACGAATATTGGTAAGTGACCCGTATTTGTTTGTGACAATAGTAAGCGTTTCCGCACTGGAAAATTTACGACCACACCACTGATCCTCTGGAGGATTGATGTACAAGTGCAGAACTAAGATAACAGCCGAACTCACGGAGCAATGGAAGCAAAGCATCTCAGACGCCGAGGACCGTTCTTGAAGCCGATCCTCATAGACGCAGGCAGTGGGATGAACGGAGTGCGTAATCTCTGACACTGAATGTACTGCATGGATAGCTGTGAAACCAAAATGAGCATTTAAAATTAGAGGAAACACATTTTTGAAATTAAGATTAACAAAATTCAACGACACCATTTGAAAAATATCTTACAAAGTAAAAACCTTTCTGAGTTTATTACGAAATTAAACTTTTCCCAAAAACGTCATATCATTACACATGTGCAGCAATTCGGAATAGCCAGATTTTTGGAATTGCGAGATTCGGAATAGCTGGACTCTACTCTATTCTATTTCTCTTCTATTTTTCAATACTTTAAAATTCTTGTGACACAAAACATTCTGTATTTTACAGTACCTAACTGTCCTTACAGATAAGATTGGTTAAATAGTTTGTGTAATCAAAAGAAATCAGTCATTGACAGCATACACTGCAAGTGGTTCAATTGAACTACGTCAATTTTCTAAAAACTGACTAAAACTTTAACATGGGAATATGGTCTCTACTACTCTCTATCATCATGTACGGTAACCGTTATGTAATCGACCACACTCACCAGTACGTCCATAGCGTAGACGCAGAGGAAAGTGATAATGACTGTGATGATGAAACCAAACACCACTCCCACGTGTGAGAAAGCCTTGGGCATCGCCAGCAGACCGGCCCCAACACTACCCTTCAGTAGATGAGTGGCTGCTTCAAAGTCTCTGGGCAAAATATATACTACATGTATTTATAAACAAATTTTAAGTCTACATTTTTCAACAAAAGAACACCGAACGCTTTAAGAGTAAAGTGGTCCAGGTCCAACCCTTCAAAATTTTTATGGATGTTGGGAGTCAAACCTTTCCCTTTCGTACCGGAGTATGAGACGCTTACTACTATAATTTAGCAACAGACCCAACTCCTACAAATCAACCTCAGGTGGGCTCCAACCAATGCTGAAATATTTCTGCAGGAGTAATGTTTTTTATTCTCATTGCCACTAATGGTGATGCAACGACTCACTGTACCATAACCACTCCATTGTATAATATATGAAATTGGTCTTAACAGCTGATAAGTTGACGTTCGAAGCATTACAATTTCACTTCTTTTCTCTCAATCCTTGAACCTTATTGGTACGTTACTAGTGCTGTGAAGTACGGTAAAAAAAAATAATGCGGTGAACTTCGTCTTTTAAATTCTAAGAACGGAATTGGAAAGGCTAGCTTAAAAAATGGTCGAAGGTAAAAAATTACATTTTAAATTAATAGCGGTAAAACTATAATATCACAGATTTATTACAATTTGAAAAGTTACTAAAATACAACAATTTGGAGTGTTAACAAATTCAACATTTAGAAAATTTTATAAAAATAAAAAATTAGAATGCTTTTTTAAAAGTATGATAGATCTTTAGTTCCAGTGAAGGTTTAACCCTTTGATTCACAGTGGTATTATCAGAATACCACTTGTAAAATAATTTTTACTGCGTTGCTGCATACTGGTATTGTGAGAATACCATATCAGGGACCTAGCCAGTGCTGTAATCTAGCGTATTTAGAAGGAACTACTATTATATGGATTAATTTAGCAGCATAGTTCTAGTTTGAAAGCGGAGTTGCATGCTACAGGTTAGAGGCTGTACTGCAGAAGTTTCGACTGTATTGTATGCCCTTCTATTACATTTAACAAGGTAAGCTATATGTTTTTATGTTGAAGTATACATTATGTTATAGTAATATTGCGTTAAAAACGCATTTACTTCTAAAACTTAATGTTTATTTTGTCAAATACACGTGGTATCCCTACTATACCACCATGCAACTAGACAAATAGGTATGTTCGTTGCCTTACTAAGCTCAAACATGATTTCAAGCGTATTTTCTTATGATATTAGTTATTCTTATCAGGTAAATTACTTATATAAATTTAACTAACTATATTTTAAGTATTTATATATGATTTTCAGATGTCAAAAAGACGTTTTTGGTTCCCTGAAGACCTGACTGAAGACATCACCTGACCAAAGAGGTTTCATTGTGCAGTTTGACATTTACACGGGTAAAGTTACCCGTTACTAAGTTAGTTAGTTAGTAAAGTTGAGGGGAAAGGATATGAAGTGTACATCGATAATTTTTTCACATCCGTCTCACTATTTGACCACCTCCAACGAAAGCAGGTGTATGCAAGTGGGACAATACCGCAAACGAGAAAACTTACTCCAAACAAGTTCAAGGCTAATATGGCTCGTGGAGATTTTCAGTTTAGGAGTAGCACAACTGGTCTCACTTGTGTAAAGTGGAAGGACAATAAAGGGGTTCTCTTTCTTAGCAACCACTATGACCCGACACATGAATTGTTGTTACTACAACTCAAAGAAAAGAAAAAGATGGTTCCAGTATCACTCTCCCATGTCCTATCGTGGTGAAGGAGTACAATGCTAATATGGGATATGTAGATAAGGCTGACCATCTGAAGTCATGCTACAGCATAAACAGAAAAAGCAAAAGGTGGTACATGCGTATTTTCTGGCATTTTGTTGATGTAACTGTAGTGAATTCATTTGTTGCGTTCGGAATCAATAATGCAGGCAAAAAACTGAGTTTGAAGCAATTTCGTATCTCTGTTGCGAATGGACTACTCTCAAAATCAACAAAAGACAAAGGAAAGGCTAAACTAAATGTTAACAAACATAAAGTTCAGGTGCCAGTGGAGAAGAGGCTGAATGAGAATCTCCACCTACCCATGAGATCTACATGGAAAAGATGCAATTTCTGCAGCACTAAAGATAAACTGGTTCGCTCTTACTGGGAGTGCAACAAGTGCAAAGTGTCCTTATGTCTAACAGACAAGAAAAACTGTTTTTTTTTAGTTTCATAACTAAACTGAAAGAATAATCTTGAATCTAAAATATGATGATAGGATATTGGACAATAACTTGTTGGAAACTTTTTATTTTATATAATTGACCCACACATGTATTATGTATTCAGTAATTTTATAAAATTTATTTTCTCGTGTGAATTTTGTTAGACTCATATACTATTTTCAACATGATGCCTAATCTTTGTATTACAACAAGTAACAAGTATAACAAGTAAAATAGTTTCTTATTTGTGACATATTGATACTTTTCAAGGTAGGTTTTTACAACTGTATGTGTATGTTTAGGGTACGCATTGATACATAGTGGTATATACATAATACCACCTTGTTTTTTATTAATAAAACTTATAAAAACATTTGTATAATTTTTTTGTTATTTTTCCTAAACTCTATTACCGTTAAGGTTATCAAAAAACATCAATTTGCTGAAAATTGAAATTAAAAAATATTCCTGTGCATCAAAGGGTTAAACTAATGATAACCATACGTTTTTTCAACTTACGTAGTTGGTCTTTTCAACTCCCGGTTTTGGTGAGGGTTATAAAAGTCAGCAGTTTCCCTCCCCTCTTCTGTGTAGTACTCATTTTCGAGGGTCCCAAAATCTACAAAACTGCGAACAAACTCATCATTCATGATAATTCAAATTTTTTAAGATTTTATTGTTGGTGATGGTAAGGGGTAAAGTTAATACATATTATTAAAAGGGATTAATGCAGAAATTCTTGATCACTAATAAGATAAATACAACTTTCACTATTTTACATATTTAAGCATTTTTTAAAGTAATTGAAGTGACTTAAAAAAGAATAACATTTGTGACACTGTCTGAAAACATATGGAAAAGGGGGTTAAGTTCTGACTGACTTTAGCCGACCTGTCAGTTCAACAATGTCTTTGAAAGATGAATTTTCACCAAAATCTGTCTTTGTTTTTTTTCTGTTTCTTGAACGTTGATGATTAGCAAGCAAGAGGAAACACGCAGTACTGTGTAGTTCCTTTTTCTTTAGTGTCTTAAAAAAAATTCTTAAAAACTTACTCTACAATTTTCTATGAACCTGTCTTCACTGAGTCAATGACTAGGAACATCTCTTATAGAATGGGCAGGGATAAGGACTAGGTATACAGCTGTACCTTGAGTTGTATACGTTTCATATAAGTCAAAGTTGTATTATATAGTTACATTTGCAAATACTTGAGTTTACAAGAAAAGAAAAATACTGAACAGCGTTGCAAATCATCTAACAGAATGAGGGCACAACCATTTCTAATACTTCAACAAATAGGTTTACCATCAGAGTGATCTGTTTTATATCAAACATTCCACCAGTACCTAAATCTCATATTGATATTTGATCAATGAGTGTTAGATGTTATGGTTTGATGTTAATATTTTCTCTGAATCACCCGTTATGGACAAAGCAGGTTAATTTTGAAGCGCCTGAAGATTTGCTCCAATTTCTTTCGGCACAAATCACATTTTAGTTAGAATCATACTGCAACAGATCTCTCTGATGTTACCTACTACCTACAGGCAACCAAAATCTTAATTTTTTTATTCTGGTAATCTAGAAGCTAATCCAACACAACTTGTTATAAGTATTTTAAAATCATACCCTGTAAAAAATAGCTTGTTTTGAGAAATGTTATATGATACTGCAACATACCTGCTGGTTGGACTGATGAATCCCTTTCTCTGTTTGATGAATGATCGGTTGGCTGTTAATGTAGAAGGATTGGCTTCAATACCACCTGGTGCTGCTGAGTAAATCAGAGTTGTTAATTAAACTTAGTTAACCCTGGTGTACTCAGTGAGTTATTCGGTGATTTCTTATGTATATTATACTTTTACTTTGTCTTGTGAGCGTAAAAATCCAAGATTTCAAACAAAGTTATGGTGGTTTCACACCGTAAGGACGCAAAATGCCTGCTTTGAGTTACAACTATCAAAGATTTAACACATCCTCATTAACTTCTACCCGAGCCGTCCATAGTTTATTGAGGTGAGCTTCTTCCACTTAGCTTTGCCACAGACAGGATGAACTCCTCATGAATTGTGCACTAGACATAGCTGGGACGGGATTTGGACCCTAGTCTGGTCTGGGAGGCAAACCCCTTAAGGCAGCTTGCCTGTAAATCAGACCTAGCTGTCTACCGGTTTATCAGCGCTTCTCAAAACCCCATAGGTAGTAGTTCTAAAACTAACCCTCATGCTGCAGAATATGTCAGGTACTGCTTTTAGT
This sequence comes from Macrosteles quadrilineatus, assembly GCF_028750875.1. Classification (NCBI taxonomy): domain Eukaryota; kingdom Metazoa; phylum Arthropoda; class Insecta; order Hemiptera; family Cicadellidae; genus Macrosteles; species Macrosteles quadrilineatus. The sequence goes on along the minus strand of NW_026542598.1, from coordinate 75,860,255 downwards.
CGTTTTTATTTAATTATACACACATGGAGTTGTTTGATAGTGTTAGTCTTACCTCTTAAATATGTTTAGTTAGTTATTAAGATTATTCACTTCCATTATTCTGTGTAAATGCCATATTTCAACAATTTATTGCTAGTACTATATATCATGTTGAGGATCACCCTCCTATTACACTAGCTATGTCTGTATCTGACTGTACTATATGACTTTGTCAATGCTAACTGTTTTATGATAATAAAAAGATTGTATCCATCATCTTAAATATGTATCCAGAAGTCAAAGGATCAAACACATAACTATAGCCTATAGAGAACAATTGTGTAAACACTACTGACATTGCAGATTTTTCGCTCTCTCTTTAGGGTAAAAAAAGTTCATTACACGTAGAAAAATTAAACGCTTAGGTATCGTGAAACTTGAGATTTTTGGCTATAAACTACAGTGACTCAGAAATTATGAGGGGTACTTAGAGTGTGTTTCATTATATCAATAGTGTGATATCTCAGTTAAATGATTTATAATTGAATTATTCATTATAGAATGGTGTAAGTTGTCTGGGATTGGCTCAGTTTTGAGCTGGATTCAGATCAAGATGCATTCAGATATCCAACTTGTGGACAAAACAGCAACGTGAGGGAATAACCCCTTCCAGCAAAATTGAAAATAGTAGAAAATCGTCATTTAAAATTTTTAAAATACAATACGATTTAAGAATTGCTTTTGCTTTCAAAACAGTACCGTAATGTTCAAACAATCTTATGTTAATTTACCCATTATGTTTTGCGGACAAACCCAATGACAAATTTTTAGTGTTACGGTATTGTACTACGTACGGTACCGGTATTAAAAAAAATTAGAATATTGTTAGAATTTTTTTTGTTATATCCAAGAAACAGGCTTTTAAAGTTCTGAGCAGGCCATTTTGTAAATGAATGTCTCCCCATTCCAATAAATTTTAATATGAGTAAACTATGGGGTACTGGCTTGTTGTCATAAGCAAAAATCCCCTAAAAGGGTTGCTCTAAATTAAAAAAAAACTGTAAAGAAACTTCACTTACCTTCTCCCATTATGCTGTTGAGAAACTTGAAGATAAAATATTTTAGTCACAAATTGGATTTACAATTAGAACATTATTAATTTTTTTATTGTTCTTCACTGATTAAACAAAAAATATCACACTCCTAACACATAAATTTAGGAATAAATCAGACAGAGGTTATGTTTTGTTATTTTCATAAAATAAGCAGAAAAGCCACATGTGGAAATAGTCAACAATGAATTTAGCTGAATATCTTGAAATCTTTATAGACAGAGAGGTGGATAAATTCAATGATAAATATATTTTTGTAAAAAAGTATTTTTTTTCAAAACCAATCTCAACTAACTTAATTGTAAAATTCTGATAATTTGTTGTCTAATTGACAGCTCAAAGGTTTAGCCATATGGATAGAATAGATGGAGTACAAGAAAGGCATTATCATTAATTATAATGCAATATCATAATAAAATTTATAATTTTCAATTCATAATGGGCTCTATATTTCTAATGTTTATTTATATTTACTGTACCTTTAAAGATAACTTGTAGGCCTATGGATGCAATGTCTGTATGACTGATTGATTGTTTGTTGGTTGACAAGACAATTTTTCAAAAACTGCTCTAACGCTTTTTCTATGTTGAAGAAATCTAAAATCCATTCAAACCCCAGACTGAAGACAAAACTCTTGAAGACCCAGTTTATGGCTTTCTGATGAATCTCAATAATTCCAGGTCATATTTTCATTGTTTTTTAAATTTATAAATATCCATAATTCAATGTTCCACCAAGACATTAGGGTCCACAACAAATCTACCTTCAGCATTCTTTTTTTTCATAAAATAAGCTTTTGATGCATTACTCATCTCACCACCATCATAGACAAATAGAATAAATATAGACCGTCAGCAGTGCTACGGTTAGCATATGTTCCGGTGCCCACCGCAAGGAGTGCACCGGAGAACCGCTGCAGCGTCTGCTGGTAGCATAGCTCCTGCGCTCCTCGGCCTGCAGCGGTGTGCGCCGGAATCTTCCTTTGACAGTGTATATTTATTCTATTTGTCTATGCTACCATAGATCAAAATGTTCAATTTGTCAACATTTTCTTTATCATATTGACACAACTTCAACTTACAAAAGCGTCACAACTTCAAAAGATTTGTTCCATTCGGAGTTCATAGAACATTGCAAGGCACAGGTAAACTTGTTCAATATAAACAACTTTAAACTGCAAGGCTAATAGGACTAAATAAATCAGGCCAATTAAAACAGTGATTGCATTTATATTTGTGAAACAACAGTCCTCAATAGTGCAGGAATAATGTACACAAAGATACAACAATACTTCTTTAGTAAAGCACATTCAACTGCCACCAAAGTTCCATAAAATAATTAAAAACACAAATTCAACAAATGTCTTTTTACAATAAAAGAAGAAACAAATTTTGAGATTACAAACGTCAATGAAAAATTTACCAAAGAAAAACAATCATTAGGATTTTTAAAATAAGAAATACAGGGTAAAGCTTATATTAAATATAATAAGATTCATTATAATTAAGTTGACACAATATTCACAACACATTACAGTACAAACTAAATAAAAGTTTGAAATGGAAAACGCTGATAGAAATACAATGTGATTGGTTCTGAGAAATATTTACAGTGGTTTTCTTGCCTGTGATAGTGCGTTTAAAGTACATAGAAAATTGAAGCAAGTGGAAAAGGAAGAACGGACAATGGTAAGCTAGCTATAATGTTCATTTGCAACTAAATGTTCATAGTTTCTTTGGTGAGTTCATCAATAATAACTTCTCAATAGTGCTGAGAACTTTAACAGATAATAAACAATAAATAACACGGATGATCCTAGTATCACAGCTCTTTTGTACCCACTAAATTTTAATCTGTGCGATTATAATTTAGTCTGGTACACTATCATTATCTTAGAGTATTGTACAGTCTTTACACATAAACAAATCTACACAAGGAAAATTTGTCTGATTAACAAACAACGGCACAAATCTGCCTCATTTGGCACACTTAGCCTAGTTAGTGATGAAATACTGAGAACTTTATCCACAAGTAGAAGTGAACATAGTTCGATAATCATCAAATAAAGTCGTCATATGAGGAGAAACTTCAATTCTGTCATTTTTCAAGCAAACATTAAGACTGCCAATTAATTGATACACTTCAAGTTACTTAGGCACAATTTATATAAACTTTTAAAATAATTTGATTAAGTTTTTTTACAACTAACACAGCTAATGTTTGTATAGGAAAAACGTTGTTTACCATGAACCAAACAATTATTAAAATAATTGTTCCTCTCATCCAAATTATATCCAATTATTAAATTAATAAATCCAAGATCTGTGCAGTAAAATAAAGAAATATCATATAAATAGACGTGTCCTTATGTAAAGTAAAACCTTAAAATAAACAGCATAAAATCATTAACCAGTAAAAAATAAAAAATGACAGAATGGAATGAAGTTGTTGTGGATAAAGAAATCAAAATTATGAGGCGTCTTTCAGAAGAAGATCACAAACTAGAGAAAAGTGGTCTGAAGGATAAGACATAGAGGGGATACGGTCTTTGCCTATCTCTTCTCCTGTTGGAAATTCGAGAAGTGTGACGGGCTTTAGACGATCCTTGGAGCAGAACACGTAGTCTATGGTGTGACACACTTCGCCTTCTTCCCTGCAAAAACGTAAAATTTGTTATAGAAAATTCACTGGAACGATTGTAATTAATTAGGTAGTTACACTTACCGCTTCTTTTCCTTTTCTGTTAATTCAGTGGTCATATTGCACTCATCGTGTGATACATTTGATGATGACCAGTTTGACTAGTTGAAATTGAATGCCTTGGTAACATTCTTCATATACAGTTTTGTAAATGTTTACAGTATAGACAATAGACAATAGACAATGCTCTTTATTTACATATTCGTGGAAGAATATTACATGCGTCAAAACAAAACAAAAGATTTTAGATTGTCAAAGTTATACAATGCTCAAGATTTTTTTTATAGTTATGTAGTGTGATATACGTAGATATTGTGTGTAGATCATGATGTAGATATCGTGTGTATGAGTGTAGATATACGTTCAAAGGTGTTGGTAGATGTATTTCTTATATTTGTACAATAGCAATGCCCTGTAAAATGCTAATCAAGAAATTAACTTGCTTCAATTTGATCAATTATGTTCATATATGGCTTTGGTAACTGTGCCACTTTGGACCTTTAACTACAATGAAACTGAATAAATAAACCCTCATAATCAACTCCCTAGGGTTCTAATATAGGTAGTATAAATAAATTTACATTAGAAAATTTACTTAGTTAAAAATCTAATTAAATATCAATCTGGAACCCTGATGCCATTTTTCATTGGGCCACCAAGGATGAACCAAAAGTCGAAGATATATTAACAGGAAAAGAACAAATGGGAAGAAAAAACATAAAACCTTTAGAAACAGAAAGAGACAAGTTATTCCCAATACCTAATTTTCCAGGTGGTGTAAGGTGGTTCATTCTCCTGGTAGTAGGCGCTGGATAGCCTGAGCAGATCGTGAGAAAGGACGGTACTGTAAATAGGTTCCGTCGGTTCTGCGTTGAAATCTCCTGAGAGAATGACAGGACGGTTGCCAGCATGCTGCGCTACAAACTCCAGCAGATCCTTGCCTTGCTCGTTGCGCAGCGCTGATAGCAATGCTCCGTTACGGGCCTTGAGATGAGTGGTGGCTACGCAGATCTCATCCTCAGTCTGTTTGTCTCGGAGAATCACTAAGATCGCCACCTGAATTTCAAAATTGTTGAAAAACATTTATGGAAAAAATAGTTTCAATATTCTTAAATTTATAGATCATATTTTTCATGGTTTATACAATTTAGTATACTAATACTACAATGTCTAAGGCCACTGATTGTTTAAATTAGAAGATAGAAGTTATTGGTGCTCTTATTCATAATAGCTCTTAACTTTCAACAAAAAGAAAAGTTACTAAAGACAAGTAGTTAGAGAGGTTTTACTCATAATGAAGGAATTTTTATCGTTAAGCTTTTCAAATACATCTTGTTCCAGGTTTAGGACAAACTGGTTTAGAGAAACTGCCTTTCTTGAGATCCTTCCCTCCCATAGATTATTTCAGTGTGAATATCTTGCTGTCATCATTATTAGTACACAACGGTGACTGAATTCATAACAGTTTTGTCTGGTAAGCCGTTTGAAAGTAAAAAAAAAATTATTCAAAATGAAGTATTAGCTACCTGGTTGCTCTGCACCCTCCACACTTCCAGGATCCTTGTCTCCAGTTTTACCAGCTCATACCTCTCAGTGTTGTAGAAGATGGCGCAACCGTCGGGTCCATTGTTGCCCTTTATGTACATACAAGGTGAATCTGGTTTGGGGAAAAACGTACCACTGAAGCCTTGGGTTCCCAACACTTTCTGAAGAAACTTGAAGTGATCAACCTCCTGAAAACGGAGGGACGTATAAGTCATCGAATATAAAAAAATATTTACTATAGAGATGAAGATGCATGAGGTTAGCTCACATTAACTATTTATGCCAGAAAAATTATTGTGATAGTTTGTTTAACAAAAATTCACATACAACCATTTATGTGAGCGTACCTACGGAGAAGTAAGGTACAGAGGAAACATTCAATAGTACACTTAAAGTGGTGTTCAGTACTAGTCACTGGTGTCTAGCGCAAAAGTCCAACACCACCCTCCTCCTCCTCATGTACTACAACACTCATTGTGGAGGAAGACCCTGTGTTTTGAGCAGTAGGAATTTCTGTAGGAGTGGTAGGAGGAGCCAGAACTCTTCCTTACTCATCACAAGATTTTCGGCCCAACCAGGGCTGAAAGCACACGGTCGTCTCATATGCGGGTTTTCTCTGATGTACCTTACTTCTCTGTGGCACCTCAACAATACCCCCGCCGCAGCAAACCTGCAGACTAAGCGAATTTCCATTTGACTGATTGGATTTACACTGAAATGTCTACTTAAAAATATAACATTTATTCTTGATTTAAATAGAATTAGTTTAACAAGTACTTAGGTTTGCTGCATCAGGGAGGGTAAACTGTTTTTTTTTTTTTTTTTTGTAAAATGTGAATAGTTAGTAAGCAATAAAAACATTTTCCAAATTTGATCAAAATATGTTCACAAACAAGCAAACTATACAACAGTTTACTTATTCTCCATAAGAATAACATGGGAATTTTAAATTTACAATTTTTTGGAATTTTCTCCGTAACCATTAGGCGCATAACAACGCTTCAATATACTAAATTATTTGTTTTTTTAAGCTCTACAAAATGGTTTGGAAAGAAATGGTGAAATTTTGTGTTTTTTGGGTCAAAAATGGGAAAAACCTATTTTTACCCCATAAAACCCCCCGTAAACCCCCGTTCCCATGGTCCGATCATGCTGGATCGCGAACTCGTTCGAATAAACGTACGTTTACACGTTTGTACCAAATTTCATCAAAATCGGATCATTTTTGCTCGAGTTATCGTGCTGACGGACACATATATATATATATGAATTTGAACGGATGGTGTTTTTGGTCTCTAGGGACCTCAAAATGGAAAAAAAAAAAATCGGTCCCGCGTCCAGGTCTTACCATGAGTACTACGGTAATAGCTTATTCCCTATATGGGAAATTCGCTAAAAACATGATTACTTCGGAGAAGCTAAATCCTGGATTCTAAAACTTGTACAAAAAAATACTAGAAGGGAGGGTATACATTTTCCAATAATCAAGAATTTTGATTTGTAAGTAGCAGCCAGACAAATCCGGTAATCGTCCCTGTACGCAAACAATTTAAACATATGACTTTTATTTATATGAATAAGTAAACAGTCTTTTGGCAAAATTACAGTGAAATATATATGGAGGTTTTTAATAAATGATTACCCATAGTATGTTTATGGTACTTCATTGTCTCAAGACCATCACACGGACCGATGATCTTTGATGATTCTGAGTAGTTCAGTAAAGAGTCTTGTGTTGATTAACTACTTTGATTACCTGGAGGCAAATGATGTCTGGGTTGTATCGAATGATTTCCTCGGCCAACAGATGTCTTCTTCTCTCCCACTCCAGGGCAGTGTCCGGGCAGCAGACAAAGTTGTCATTGTTTTGACCCAGAGCTGAAAAAGAGCGATTCTTTAGCAGAGAAACAGCACTTGCTTTTGGAAACAATTAACTGTTAAAATAATGCTGAATGACTGGTAACTCCCTCACCAATTCAATTAATTCTCAATTATCAATTATTTAAGATGGGGATGCCACTTGTTGAAAGATTGTTTAAGTGGGAGGAACAGTTAGTATTGCACTGTTTGAAAAATCATATCTTTCAAAAAGGGGACTATAGGTGCTTTTTTTATATTTATTGAATAAAATTACTCCATCACATAATTGGTTGTATAAACTAAACTTTAAGCCCCCCATACACGGATGAGCATGTTCGCAAGCATGTTGGCGAACATGCTCGGTGTTGTCAACAGACGGACGAGCATGCTCGAGAACATGCTCGCCGCTACCGCCCAGTAGGCCTACTCTTGCTTCTCTTGAGCTGTGACAGTCAAGTTGTGTTTATTTATTTAAATTTAATATTAAATTAATTTATTTTTATTAAATTCAAATGGATGCTAATGTTGTTGTGGCCATTTGTGGTGACTATATTATGGCGACGAGCCGAGCGCCGAGCCCAACATCTTCGCTGGTACGAAGGCTCGCGGATCCCACACACGAGCGAGCATGTTTGCCGCCAACACCGTCACGAGCATGCTCGCCCATGTATGGGCTTTAGTGTCACAAAAATTCTCTTTGGTTTAATTAAGTTAGCTGTGTAGCAGAATACAATTGTTGCCATGGGGACCAATCAATACTTTTATCAAATGTTACCTACAGCTGGACACTTTTGACAACCATGAGGATTTCAGAATATGAACAAAATGTAGGTTCATGGTTACAATGAACTGCAAAAAAATATTTAAGTTAACTTTTCCCTGACTAACATTGTTTAAATTTCAGTATTTAAATAATAATTTCCCAAGGTAATATTTCTTACAAATTTCTTATAAATTTATGTTTCACATTATAAACTAAAACAATAATGTATTTAGTCCAATGACAGAGTCCTCCTCATTTTTACTAAAAGGGATTAGATAAATCAAAGCAGTAGCCATGATTGTGTTAAAATTTACTCAATGATTTACATATTTATCTGCCTCATAACTTATGGCTATCTGCCAGATAAGCACTTTAGCCATGCAACCTCAAATAACAATTTCTACTTTGAATAATACCTATTTTGCAATCTCGTGCTAAATACAAAATAATCTCTTTTGAATTCTACGCCCAAGTCTTGATCATAAGATTAGATTCTTTAGTAAATTCAAATAGTTGATTACACTTGTTTTTATTATTTGCTAACCAATTTTATTCATTTATGAATTTAATTTAAAGAAGCAAATTATTTCAAAAATGTCCTTTTTTAAATGTATTTTTACAAATAGAAATAAACATTTTTAATAATACATACGGAAATATGTGTGGTTAAGTCGTATATTTTACAAATAATTTAATTACTAAAGGTACCAACATGCAACATGCAAAGAGTATACAATGCAAACATAATATACATTCGTGAATCATACATACCTTGGGATAATAGATTCCATTGCAGAAGCCTTATTGTTTTGGAAGGAGATTTTGAGTCTGTTTCTGAAAATTAACAATAATTAAACCTCTCTTCAATTTCAACAACTCAGTGAAATTAAAATAACATGCTACAACTATCATTAAATACATTACACCTTATATATGTAACTTTCTTCAGACGATTAATAAATTTCGGTGACAGCACTCCTGCTCTCCAGCATAATATACTGTATTAATACCGAACCGATATCTATTTCGTCTTGCAAATTTGAAAGAGAAACTGCCAATCTAGAACATCTAGCTAGCAGCAAAGACTAACAAGCACAAGAGTATTTATAATCTGTGCAAATAGGTTAATTAGCTGAGGAAGTACTGACAGCAGACAAAAAAGCATTGATTAACATCGATGATGATGGTGAACATCGATGGTTGACCTATCAATGCTCATCCCGCCTACTCGAAACTCGACAACATCTGGGTCCTCAAATTTGTCGAGATATTTAGGATTTACTATATTTTTGTTGGATTTACTATAAATAGTTTTTTCCCCTACTATCAATTGTCAAATGTCATACACAAGTGGACGTTTTGAAAGTGCAAAGTCTGAACCAAACAGACCTGATCATAAGGACCTACCGTTATTTGGGAACATTTAAAATATACTACTGTCCTTGGTAAATCATAACAAATGACCTTTAGAATGTAAAATCTAGGTCTTTGGGTTATGACTGAGTTGAACAGTAGTTTGTCCCGAAGATTAATAGCTGCTACGTATCCGAAACATTGGCCTATAGTCTTAATCATTCAATGACGCAGTTGTCACCCGAAGACCTAGATTTGACAATCAGCTGTGGAAGCTTATCATCTAGATAACCACAGAAGTGTGATTGTGTGAGGCTGCACACACCTGGCTGGAGATGCCTGAAGCGCCTGGCTATCAGCGGAGGAGGAGGCACCTGCGCTCTGCAATGACTCAGGATCTGCTCAGGTGTCATGCGAGGAGGCAGCTCCACGTCATCGTCCTGCGTGTCCTCATTCAGGATCTTGGGCGCAGAGTTGAAACTGCCCATCCTGAAACAACAAGTTACTCAGTTAGCAACAAGTTTTGCAAGTAAATAATGTTGAGGCAATGCAGCTTTAACGGTCTGATCAACCCGACCGTGATACTAGCCACTGCTTGTGCGTAAATATGTAAATACGGTATAGCCTATAGTGTTAGTGATAAAAAGACAACTTAAAAGCCCTGAAGATGCCACAGAAGCTGACGAAATACATAGGGCGGCACAAACATCTTACCTACTCAAGAACTTCAAGCTACAAAAACAGTGTTACAGTAATCTAATAGAATTCAAGTTCTTGAAGCTTGAATGAAAAATAATATATATATATATAGCTTAAATAAAAACATATATCTAAATATATAAAAGGCAAAGCCCTCACTGACTGACTCACTCACTCACTCACTCATCACTAATTCTCCCACTTCCCATTTACCTAGGAGGCTGAAATTCGGTACACCGATTCTTTGGGCATTAAATAGGAAAACTAAGAAGTTTTTATTCTGATCGGGCTTTCGGGCTCCGCCCCAGTGGCTCTGGAGTTTCCCATGTTAACCTTATGATTTTTCATATTTAAAAGGAATTTCATAACAGCTGTTTCAATTAAACAAGTTGGTTCTGTTCTATGACGTTCAATAGCATTAAATTTAAGAGGATTACCAACAGGGTGCAGCACTATTATTTTTTTTAAATTTATGACTACTGCCAATTTGCAACCAAAAGGTGAGTGAGCGTAGCGAACAAACTTCAACCTGGAAGCGAGTTAGCGTAGTGAACGAGCTAACCTGAAGGCAAGTGAGCGGAGCGAACGAGCTCCAACCTAAAGGTGAGTGAGCGTAGCAAACGAACTTCAACCAGAACGTGATTGAGCCATGCGAACGGGCTCACTTGTGAAGTTAAACGGGGCAAAGCCCGCGGGTACAGCTAGTACATATATATTCCTAAACTATTTTAAGCTCGGTGTTGGCGAGTTTAAATTCTCATCCTGCAACAACAAATCACCAATTTTTATACTGATACTGATGGCACCGCAAGGCCAGAAACTGCAAATCTCTTATCTCGGCCCTCGATTATTGTCTCAGATTTTTAAAGATCACCTTGCGCCTTGGGTTTAGTCAGAAGGGAAAGAGATATAAAAAAAATGTTTAAAAAACTAATACATTTAAATCTGTTACAAAAACATCAGAAAGATCTAGTACATTATCAAAAATTTAACCATTATCACTTTCTTTGGTTTATATTTAATCAATGACATCTCAATACAAAATTAAGTTTTACAAAATATTCTGTTTGATTTATTCTAACCAGCTGTGTGACATTGTAAGACAAAAAGTAATTAAGATTGTAAACATAGTAGATTTAAATCAATTTTAAAGATATAAACAATTTTATAGTTGTTTCCATGGAAATTTGTCAATGAAATAGTTCTTATAAGTCCTACATGATAGTTTTGAAAGCCAAAGGAATCTGAAGATGGTAAATATTAAATAATACATAATACTTTCCACAAATACATCGAACAATTTATCTAAGTTTTATAGCAATAGGATGGACAATTTGGTACCTAATGCATATTGAATCTACAAAATAGACAGATATACATTTCATTTTATATTCACTGTATATATAAAGTACTAATGGTGTTACTTAAAAACTTCCCTGGTTTAAAATATGCTGCAGGTTTCTGATTGTGACTAAGAATAGGTACTCATTTTCAACACATTTTTAATCAAAATATGCGGGGACTCTTAAGCTTTTGAACACAAACCTATCAAGATATGACCATTTAAAAACATGAAGATTAAGTTAATTCCTGGTAAGTAAGTGTTACTATTCACATTATATAGCACAAATAGTCAAAAGTTACAATTTTAGAGATATTTTTATTGTAATCATCATTTTATAAATTCAAGCCTTAGAGGAATTTTTTCAACCTTAAAAGCCTACAAAATGGATACAAATTTGCATCCATGTTTTGGAATCAATATTATAAAATTATGAAGTTTAATAAAACGGTACGGTACTGAGCTTAAAAGAGAAAGACAACATAACGTCTGAATGTTGTGCATTGGTTTGATTGATCAATAAAGGGTCTGCACTTGGTTGAGTTCCGTGTTCTTCCAACACTGTAATTTGACATTCCTCAATCTTGTTTTAGTTTTATTATTTAAGTTAAATTCACCGGTGAAAAATGAATTTAATTGTAGCTTGGTATTTAATATTTAATATTGTAGTTCAGTATATTTGCCTGAAATAGGCTTGATTACTTTGCCAGGGGTGCCCACAAGGGGGGGCCGTGACGCAGACTGCGTCATTGAAATTCTTGGGGGGGGCTCAAAAAACTCAAATGGGGGGGGGTAAAGTTAATTGCAACAGTGTTCAACGTGACGACAATCCAAAACACATTACGAAATCGGCAGATAGAAAGTGGATAATTAATAACAATAGTTATATTATTGAATTAAATTAGTTAAAATAGGATTTTAGGATAGTTTAGGATTCGTGTAGAAAGTTATTATTTAAGATTAGCAAGACGTGAGATCTAAGAGAGGGAGCGCACGGGATGGCTCAACTGCTGTGATACATAAAAGATAACGCGTGGTACAGACACGTCCAGCTACACCTTTGTTGACATAAAGCTCGTTAAAATACAATCAAGTAGCAAGTAGCATAGGCTACAATACTTTACACTATTGTGTATATTCGATTACCTGAGTTAATAGGGAGAGGGCGGAATGAAAAATACGGTTAATCCATTATAGTATAAAAAAAGATGACAAACTAATTAAAACGCTGTAAACAGCCATTAAGTCACGATTTACATTTTTATAAACGAAATTCAATATTGCACAATCATTATTATTGTAAATTTCAAATCATTTATCTTGGTTCAGTTGTACAAACGGCAACGTTTAAAATTGTAGCTAACTCAAACTCAACTAATCACTAGCTAAACATCACATTGCTATAAATAACGTAAATATTAAAGGAGCCTTTAGAAAGTGTTATAAGGTACTGCTCATGATAGACAGATAGGCTACCGATAGGTGCTGTATCACAGCATAGGAATTGATAGATAAGTACAGTAATAAAAAAGTGTAAAATTATATTTAGAGATAATTAAAACACCCTTAAAAAAGAATGTAACGAGAACAATCTTGTTATTCTCTTTCTTTGTTCTTCTGTTCATTAATAGGGTTCTCTTCAATTCATACACAAATTCAACAAGTCGCCATATTTAGGCCTGCTCATTGGCCAAACACAGCCTTACTAAAGTTACCATGGTTATCACTCAATCACAGTGTACTAAGCATTATATCGTCATCATTCCCCAGCTGCTGTATTTGAAATCTGTTGTAACATACCGCACAGCAGACAGAAGTGTTAACGGAGCAGACGATTGTTGGCGCAAGCGTTGTTTCCATTTCATTTTCATCAATGGAGCTGTGATGTTTCTAAAGGGAAAGACGCTGACAATTCGTTATGGATATTCTGGCAATAAAACTTCCTTAAATTGAGGTGACTTATAAAACTCTAATTTTATTTATATAGAAAGATAAGTTTTCCAGTCCTGTACAACACTGATTCACGGTCTTTTCCCTGTAATCAAAATTCAAGTACAACTTGATACACACAGAATCTCCGGTTCCCGACCTGGATGATGGCACAGAAAACGATGGCTAGTTATTTAATTTAATTTACAGTTACATATTAGTACTCGTGATAAATCAAACTCGTTATGTAAGCCAAAGCCACACGGTTATTAATCTCACTTGGTTTTGGATTTGCTTACAAACGTGATTGGAAATGGTTAGGGCCTACACAGTATTCTTAAAGAACATTTATGTAAACATATCAGTGACAGCTAGGAAAAGGAATCTTTATCAAAACAGCTGTTCGTAATTTCATATATGACGTGTTCTCCTAACAGATTAGTAGTATTTCATAAATTAATGACGTATGTAGTAAACATGGAGAAAATAAACTAGAAAAATCACACAAAATTGTATTTTTGATCGTCCGTTATTTTATTTCCAAAATAGTGAGGCCATATTTTAATGGCTATAAGGACTCTCTCGCCAATCCTGTGGATACAATTAAACCATTAGAATCATAATCGGTACTCTAGTTTTCTTCAGAGCAGGCCATGAGTAGGCTGCATAACATGCCTTCTGGGCCGTGACAGACGGACATAAATGGAAGTAAGACATGTTTCAACTTCTTCAATGTATAAAACATAAATAACCCAAAATATGTATAATTCTGAGCAATGTACAGACAAAACTATAACTTTATTGATATAGATTAACTGGGTTTGAATTTTAAATATCTAAAAAAAATTAAAAACTTCTTTTATAGTTTTACAAATAGTGCTGGGCGGGGGAATAATGTTTCTCATTTGTTGTGTACATCATTTATGGGGGGGGGGGGGGGCTGTTGCTCAATTGGGGGGGGGGGTGCGTCATGAGTCTAGGGGGGGATGGGCACCCCTGATTTGCCAACAAATTAGTAGCTGTGAATTGATTGCACATTATGTAAACATGGTTTTTGTTCAACAGTATAGGTTTTACCAACGACAGTAATAGGCCTATAGTTCGTTGGGTTTTACTTTACAAAATATTCATACATATTTTATTAAGTTTCGAGTAAAGCTACATGCAATTTAGCTAGCCTACAGAAATATTTTTTATTTGATAAAAAGGGGTTTCCTTCGGTCCTTCACACAATATTTTAATAGGTAAAACCTGATAAGTTCACAGGGACTTATTTTTCAAAAGGCACTATAGAAATTTACTTGAGTGAATGAATGAACATAGAATAAAACAAGTAGGGGTAACTATTAATATTAGTAAAATAAATACCAAAAGAGAGTTGTTAATTTCAAAAGTTTCCAACCAGTTGGTTTACATCTAAATGATAATATAGATTACCCCAAAGAATTCCATTTGCTTTCAAGGCTGTTTAGATTGTAGAGTCAATGGTTCAACTGTATGTCAACTGGTGTAAAATGTGATCAAATAAATTAACTAAGAATACCTGTGTATACAAATGTTTTTTTTTTTTTACATTACCATAGCATTTTACATTTTATGACTTTCATAGTGCAGTATTTTCCTGATAAAGTTATTGTAAATATTACAACAAAAAACAAAGAAAAATGCTTTTATTAATGATGTATGCTATAGGCAGTTTCACAAATGGTCTTAAGTGAAAATTGAATAACTCAATAACTAGATTATCGAACATATTATATACAAATTAGTAAAGTGGGTTGGTTTGGTTGGCTAAAAAAAGAGTGTAAACAGTATGTATATGAGTAATTTAATGTGAAGAAAGCACATTCTTGAGATGAATTTAACAACATGTATAACAACTCTCTGGGATCTCCGGTTTTTAGACATTCAGACATTGGCTATATGGTAATTATGTGAAAAAATATTTACTCAGGATGTGCACAATATTATAAATGTTACTCACAGTTCACTATCCAGTTCAACACAGTTTTTAGTTGGTTAATTGTGTAAAAAGTGCACAAAAATGTACCTCATTGCATTCCATGTTTAATTAATTTAGCTACAATCATGTTAACTGTACCACAAAACGAACATGCTAAAAAAGGGTAGTAGTTTATAATAACAAAACTTTGCTTTTTTGAATATTTTAGATATTAAATGTGAAAGCAGTGTAAACTTACATTTTAAACACACACATTGGAGTACAGGTTAGGCATGATGATGGAGGCCATGGTTTAAAATTGGCGGCTCGCCAGCAGACGACGCGACGGTCAGCTGTGATACGGTAACAGAACGAAACTAATTCCGCACACGCCACTTCTGCCAAACTGACGTCGATGTCGCGTTGTAGGCGTCGCAGTCTTACCAACATAAACATTTCCCGTGCATAATTTCCCACCGCATTTAGTTGATTTTTATTTCCCATCAAGTGTTTATAAAATACAACAATGACTTATAATCCTTTAGGAAAACCGGAAGGTTTATTTTGGTTTGCGTTTGGTAGGTGTTGCAGTATTGCCAACATAAACATTTCCCGTGCATAATTTCCCACCACATTTAGTTGATTTTTATTTCCCATCAAGTTTTTATAAAATACAACAATGACTTCTAATCCTTTTGGAAAACCGGAAGGTTTATTTTGGTTTGCATTTGGTAGGCGTCCGCAGTATTACCAACATAAACATTTCCCGTGCATAATTCCCCATCAAATTTATTAGATTTTTATTTCCCGTATAGTGATTATGTCCCCATCTTAAATAATTGATATAATTGATTGATTGAAAAAAATACACCAAAGTTTTATCTAGTCCTTTTGGAAAACCTTAAGGTCATTTTGGTTTGTGTTTTGTAGGCAACACCTAAGTTTTGAAATTGTTTATGAATTATTTTAGAGTAAATTGTACAGTGTGATTTATACTTTGCGTATGTCATCCAAAACATAATAAACATAAACATTAAATTGGGCGTTTAGGTAGTAAACTGGTTTTCCACAAAAGTGGGGTTTGATACCAGAAGGAGAGGACAAGTAATTTATCAGTATCCTTCTATTTGTAAAATACAAGTAATCAAATAACATGTAATTAATGACAACGACGCACTCAATAGCAAAATAAAAACACATACACTTGCTGTGGTAAAGCCATAAGATGATAACACCAAATGGGAATCTTTGAAATTGTGATATAAGTAAAACACCAACATTACAACAATTACCTTTAGTCTACCTACGCAACAAAATTGCAAACTACATAACTAATTTTTACCAAAAGTAGCTTTTTAAATCCTTTTTTCGCAAGCTGATACTTTAAATACAAACTTTCCTTGATTAAAACAACAAACGTATATTATTTTTATTAATTAGTAATGATCACGTAATTCATTAGTAACTAAAAAAATATAAAATAAAAAAAATTAAATTAGTTAAATATTTAAATATTTTTATTACCACCGATTAAATTTCCAAATAAGTTTACGTTAATTTCAAAATTAAGGCTTATTTTGTAAAACTGTAATCTAACAAAAAACCACTAAGTGGTAACACTTCCCCCGCCAAGTCAGCAACCCAAAAAAGACAATAAATCACCACTTTTCCGCCAAGTAAAACAATGTAATGTATGTAAGTTTGGCAACTTGGCGGCAGACTTTTGCTTGTTTTTTTTTTCATTAAAGTTACGTTGGTGGATAATTTCACAAATCAACTTCTCTAATTAATTAGTCCAACTAAGTATAATAATTTCGAGGTAATCAGTAAATATAAAACCATCACTATTATGATTTTATGAAATGTGACACAAATAAGGTCAAATTTTGTAAAATAAGCTCTCATCTAGCAATGTACTATTGGGAGAGATACTTGCTCAATGAAACTAATTTTATGGTATTTTTAAAGTGATCAAGCAAAAGTCTGCCGCCAAGTGGCCAAACTTACATACATTACATTGTTTTACTTGGCGGAAAAGTGGTGATTTATTGTCTTTTTTGGGTTGCTGACTTGGCGGGGGAAGTGTTACCACTTAGTGGTTTTTTGTTAGATTGTATTTATTTTTGTAGAAAATTAACAGTTAAAATAAAAATCCTCTTTTCTCTTATATAGACCAGGGCACAACTACACATAAAATGCATTGGTGTTACATAAGTGTTCCGATAATTAAACCCGTATATCTAAAGACTAGTGTAAATTGAGCACTTATTAGAGAAGTAAAAATGTAATCAAACAGATTAGATTTGTTAGAAATAGCATAAGGCAAAACAAATATTGAAAAACTCATTTTTATCCTAAATTTACATATCACTTTTTACATTCACTTTTTTGCTTGTTTAACATACGTAGACGAATTTTCCCGATTGTTTTATTTGTTTTAGTGTATCAAAACATAAAACTAACCTTATTTAGTTAAATAAATTTTGGCAATATTATGAAGAAACAATGTTAAAACTAACCTTAGTACTAGTACTAAGTTTCAAGTTCCTAGGTTTCATATGTTTTGATAAGTAGTATTAAACTGTTAAAAATGACGAGCTGCTGTACCAGTGTACCATCGGTACACTGCATTTTTCAATGGAAAGTATCGGGGAATATCACTGCTCTAAGTAATTTTATATAGTAAGTAGCTCAAATCATTCGGTATACCTGAAAAAAATACTTTATAAAAGTTTTAAAATAATTTTTCAGCTGATCCTATGAATTTCTCTAATATTTTAAATTAATTGAGATTTAATCGCAGCTGATCCTTCTTTTGTTTTGATTTTAATCCCATGTTATTTAAATGGACCAAAATCGTACTTTGAGGGCTTGCCAAGGGTTTATGGGTCAACGCACCGACTTGTGACCCTCAAAAGGCACATCTACACGCTAAGGGCTTTCAAACAACATAAAAAACATTAAAATTGAGCCAGTGGTTTGGGCTGTAGGTCCGTCAACATTTAAGGAGAAGAAGGAGAACACGGAAAATTTGTGAATTTTCAAACTAGTTTTTCTTGGCTCAAACACAACCTTTTTTTTAAATTCTTTTTTTTATTTTGCCAAGAATGATTGCCCCTATCCAGTGGATGAACAATTATTTTAATAGCTTTTGTTTCTTCAGAGCTATAGACGAGTAAAAAAGCCACTTTGTCACGTCATGTATATATACACTGCAGCAGCTGTGTACCGCTGGGGGACTTGGCGGGGCGGAACGCTGCCGCGTTCCTTAATATCGGTTTTAACATCCATCCATGCACTGTTAAGTTAAACCCCTCAAAACCAGACAATTACACAGTATGGTTCAAAAATAGCTTAGCTATTTCCCTATTGGGAAATTCGCTAAAACACAGCTTAAAGAAACAACCGATAAGATAGTGGACAAGGACAGCGTAATTATTTAGGTTAATATTTTTCGCAATAAGAAGTTT
This sequence comes from Macrosteles quadrilineatus, assembly GCF_028750875.1. Lineage (NCBI taxonomy): Eukaryota > Metazoa > Arthropoda > Insecta > Hemiptera > Cicadellidae > Macrosteles > Macrosteles quadrilineatus. The sequence goes on along the minus strand of NW_026542598.1, from coordinate 75,841,560 downwards.
AACATCAACTCCAGGTTTCAGTGAGTTGGTATAATATTTTCCAATCTCTGGGTTAAAGTAAAAAAACTCTTTGCAAATGTCAGTTTTGTAAAGAAGTTAACGTGTTATTTAATTGGATCAAGGGAATGTTTACGAATTGACAACAGAAAAGTAAATATTCAATATGTTCTGTTTGATATGTAAATCCTGAGTTTACTGCAAACACTTGACGTTTTATCAATGGCTTTGACAATTTGTTGACAGTGACAGTTCGAAGGATAGTAATAACATAAAACCACAATTTCACACAACCCCTCACAATTTGGGGATTTGACTATAGTTTGTCTTCAAGAGAAATTTTTTCAAACGGTGAAAACATTTTATTTTAGAAAAAAAAATGGTTCCCTTATGAGAATAACTTTCACGTAAAAATGGTCGGTCTTTGTAAAGGTCTGTTCTTGGGATAGCTAGTACATTATAGGCCTAATGCATTATGAATGAATTTGAAACCTACATAAAACTGACACTGGACATACAAATTTTGTTTTGATTTTATTGGATTTGTTGTACCTGCTTCATTAATTTTCTGTGGGTTTCAAACTTTTCAACAATTTTTTCATGCTCAATTTAGCTACTTAACGATCACTTAAGTATACTGGTTTTCTACAAAAGTGGGGGTTTGAAAATTAAAACAGCTTAAACATGAAGTTAACAATTACAAAATTGAATTATTTAGGTGTTATATTTAATTAATTTGTTTTATATAATATTTCCTGCATACGCTTATATTTATACGATACAATAAAAACGCTATAAAAATATGTGCTTGAAAAATACTTCCAATGTATCCTTGTCAAGTCCTAATTAAGGTGTAATTTAATAATCCGTACATTTACAGTGACACTCGGCAATTAAACATGTTCACAAAGCAAACAAAATAATTAACCTAATTAAAAACGCCAGTCAATTAGTTTGAATTATGTTGAATAGAGTAATAAAATAACACTTCAGATAGCATATGATGAGGGTGATCAGCTGATGAATGTTTGTTGAACATTGACCATTGAACGATGAACATTGAATGAACCTGTAACGAGGCATGAACGCCGAGACCGAGGTTGTTGATTTGTCGAGCTGTTTACATTAGTCCCATTCCAGAGGAAACGATAATAATAATCTAACCTAGTTTTTACCAGGAAAACTGAAATGCTAAGTGAAAGCAAATAATGTCATGTCATTGGAATTTTGTAATGCAAACAAACATCGGAAGACTTTGCTATGGATAATTTATCACTTTTGGTCCAAATGTAGAGCACGTTTTCGTTTTTAATATTTGTTTATTGCAATTAAATTTACTTTTAAAATTAATTGCGACAAAATAATAAAATAATAGTATATTTTATCACTAGGGTGATCTCAAAATGACTTCCAGTTCCAGGATGTGTTAAATCAATGAATACAAAGCCTGCAATTCTGCTGATGTAAATAAACAGCTGTTTGGTAAGTGATTCAATAATTTTCTCTGTTATGATTGTAGTACATCACCATCGATATGTCGAACTATTTGCAAGAACGTAACAAATGAGACATAACCTCGCTTAGAAAATCGTTAAATAATTTAGATACATGCGATTGCTACAATCGAAATTTACAATTGTATATAGTAGCTAATTTTTACTCCCTATGGCCCTAGAGTAAAAACGATATTTTATACCCGGAACGCATGTATAAAAAATTCAGTTTTTGCTGCAGTATGACGAAAAGCGTTTTATATATATATATATATATATATATATATATATATATATATATATACACTTTTGCTTGGCTTATGGTATTTTTTTTCGCCAGTGGGCAGTGGCAATTTTTACGTTTTGAAAGGGAACGATCCAAATCATGGACTTGTTACTACCATACGTCGACAGTTTTATTAGCAAAATTATAACTGTAAATTAAAGAGCACACCGTAAACTGTTGAAGTTTGACTATAAAAAATATCTTTCTTACATCAGCATACTCACAAGTAATCAGACATGAAACTCTAAGGGCTTCAGATTTCGAATTAAGAAGTCAATATAATTTTTCTAAAAACTAAACAAGTGGCAGAGGTTCTGTAAAGTTGTAAACAGTGCAATACCCAGCACAATAATCTCAGTGCTCATACAATCCTATTAAATCCCGTCGATTGTTAAAGGTTATTACTTACCACATATTATAACACATTCCAACAAGTTTTATCAACATCGTGTAATGAAAGTTTAGTGATTATTTTATTGATATAAATAGAATATATCCCAGAAAACACAATTATTTACTAAATGTTTCCGTCATGGAAACCTTTAACAGTACTAATGTATTTGTCTCTTTTGATATTGTTATACATTGTTGTCATATTGTTCAGGGATTGGATACAGTACAAGGGAGACAAATGTTAGTACCCGTAGGTCGATAGACACACGTTTTTGCCCATTCTGTGCCCATAAATTGTCTTCGTATTGTTTTTTACTTTTGTAATAATTTTACGTCATAAAAAACGGTTTCATCACTTCGGACAAAAAACAATTTCCGCATGTCCTTGATTATTAGTGCAACATCAGCTGTTAAGACTCAAAGGGATTTCTGCTCGAATTTCTTTCATATCGTGTTTCACTTTATCTCGGTTGCAATTCAAGGACACAAACATTGTGTGGATGAGGAACAACAGACGAGGAAAATAAACTAGGAACCGGCAGTGTTCAGCGCGTCGGATCAGTTCGCATACAGAATAAAAACAAACAAGCACCCAAGGTCAGGTGACACTGCAGTAGGTGCGCATGCGCGGTAAATACGCAGGCAATAGACTACTAACTGCCTACTGATAGTGTGCCTACCACACAACACACGTTCTTGACATTTCCTGCTGTTAGTGTTGAGCAGGAAATCTATCAACTAAATCCGACTTGAGAGTGTCTGATTAAAGAAAATAATGCTAAATTTGATCTTCTAAGTTAAAAGAAAAAAATATTGAAAACTTCTTGGGTATTGTAAACAAGAGGGCTGCCACTATTGAAATTTATCCTATGCTGATGAAGGTAATATGAACAAAACTAACCTAACCAAATCACACGCTAAAGCCTAACCTAATCTAACCTAAATTGACATAACATAGCCTAACTCGCATGTAACCATACTCTTAAAAAGTCTCGCCTAGCTAATTAGTTCATCTATTATTTTACCAAAAAGCACACATGGTGGTTTTAGAGGACATGTATAAAAAGTAAAAACACAAAAGACAAACATCCTTCATAGATTAACTACCTGAAAGTACAAAAGTACGTCAAATAACACTTGTAATGAATATATTAACACTTAAGTTGACTCACAAGACAGTAAATAAATACAAATAAAATCTGTTTTTTTTTGTACTTTCAGGTAATTTGTAACACGTACGATGCTGATCAAGAAGTTATTTACATTCACTACCTAATAATACATTCCAAGTGATATTATCAATTAAACATTCAGAAGTTCATTAAATTAACACTTTAAGTGGACTTAATTCGTAAAGAATACCATTATTTAAGAAACGGGATGTAAAAAGCAAGTTATTCTAAAACCCTAATAAAATGTCAACCAACGTTCCATCATTCGGAGAGAGAACAAATACAATTCACATGTAAAACAAACGTCACACAAATACTGATTGTTTTAACTCCTCGAGCGCTGTTGGTAGTTGATTTGCATCGACGTTGAATTTGATTTGATTGAACGTCACGTGGGTAAGGAAGGGTTATGGGGGGGGGGGGGTTTGAGGGATTTGAATAAGGGGTTTGTAATATTATAACTTAGCTGGTTCACGTTAGGTTTAGGAGGTTGTGGAAGGGTTAAAGAAATTAAGGAAGGTTTGAGGGGGTTAAGGAATGCTTAAGGAGTTTAATAATTTAGGGGTTGAATAAGAGGTTAATTAGTTAACATAGGGTTTATGGGATTAAAGTACGTTTTAGCACGTTTTAGTTTAAGGTTTTTTGTGTGTTTCAATTGAGGAAGGATTTTGGAATATGGAATGGTTTATGGGGTTTATAATGATTTATGGGATTGAGGAAGGGTAAAGAAGTTTCGAGAATATTTTAAGAGATTGAAGTAAACTCGAGGGGTTTGAAAAGGGATTGAAATGTTGGAGGAATGAATGAGGAAAGGGGTTAACGATATGTTATGGATTTTGAGCAGTATGTTGAGGAAGGGTTGAGGAAGTTGAAGTAAGTTTAAGGAGGTTGAAGGAAGACAGTTAAAGACGGATAACCTTTTACCTTTTTACTCCGAGCAATCAACCTAACTTAGTTAAAAACACATCAACTCGACGCTGAGAAAGGTAAATGAAAGTCTTGTCAACCCGACGAGTTTCATTAAACACGTAGAAATACATTGGTGGAGAGACCTTTTTTGATTACAACCAAGGATTAAATTACATCCGTCTAGAAATGTTTCTGCAAATTTGTTTGTCAAATATATCAGCAACATTTTTCATAAATATGTCTGCGAATTCCTTACAAGAAAAAAATTATTACTGCATAAATGCAATTAAATTTTATTTTGTTACAAAATAAATTTACGTACTTTTAATACCAATTTAACAAAATTTGATAGCTTCAGTATCTTATCAATACGGAATAAACGTGCCATCCATGCTCTAAATGATTATTCATTCAAAAAAATCTTAAAACCATTAAAACTCAGATCTTCACTTAAAAAATTTTCAGCAATGAAAATATTTCGTCTATTTTCGACTATTTTCAAAATGGCTGAAAACTATTTACTTTTAAAACATCCTTGCAAAAAAATAAACTGTTTCTCTTCCTTTTAGAAGTATATTTAAAGTTTGTGTACACATTTTAAGAGTTACCCTGTGTATTTATAGCCTACAGACAATGAGTGTGTTAACATTGATACCACAATTAGTGCAGACAAGATAGCTTGTTACATTCCACATTCACATGCACAGCTGATTCGTGACGTCACCGCACAACAATCAACCTTGACTTGAACCTGCTTTAATTACATTCACCTGTCTCATCTACAAACATTCATTATTCATGCATTCCTTCGGTGAATGTAGGACCTTTGTACAACTATCACACTGGGGATAGACTAACTAAACAGCAAGTTCTACAAATGAAAATACAAATTATATTGATTATAATAAACGTTGTATTCTTTAGATATTGGTTTGTCTGTTAATTTGGTGTAATTCGAAACGACATATTTTACGTAAACAATCTCAATTTGTTATGGTTATTGGTCGAAATAAATTCTAATATAGACGGTATTCAATTTCAATTTTTAATTTATTTTTATTCTGTAAAACTAGTGTTTTTTGGCTAATGAAGTAGACATTAAATCCGTATGGACAAATAAATGTTGCCACTTTTTATAATTGAAAAACCATATGAAACATATTATGCTCTTGCATAAATGAATTATCATTCTCATGGTATAATTGAAGACAACTTAAATTGCAAGGGATTTATTCTCTAGGCTTATCGTTATCTTGGAAGTTTAAACTAATCCATGGAAAATATCTTTGCAGATTTCCACCAACGGTGGTAATGTTAAATCAAATTAAAATTAATAATTCAATTCATCGGTGTAACTTGCTGAATAGTGTCATAAACAGCTGTCAGTTTTGAAATCTCAAGAATGAATATCAGGTGTTCAAAGCAAGAGTCACCCCTCCCATCTTAACCCTCGATAAATCAGATTGTGTTAATCGCTCGGTAGCTGGTGACCTTGTTTTCTGTTCACATCTTGAATACGACAAAAATTTCAGTAACTTTGTATTGAATAACTGCATAACGAGGAGTATATTTGGCTACACAAAACAAGTGTACATTTTATGACAAATATGTATTTTAGATATTTCTATTGTTATTGGTTGGTTATACGGTTGATTAACCCATGAAGAAATAAACAGAATTGTGTATTAAATAGAGAGAAAGTTTACTAATACGGTAATAGCTAATATTATAAAAGGCAAAGCCCTCACTGACTCACTGACACACTCATCACTAATTCTCCCACTTCCCATTTACCTAGGAGGCTGAAATTTGGCACATTGATTCTTTAGGCATTGAATAGGAAAACTAAGTTATTTTTATTCTGATCGGACTCTCGGGCTCCGCCCCAGTGGCTCTGGAGTTTCCCATGTTAACCTTATGAGTTAATATTTAAGTGGAATTAATGAATCTTAACAGCTGTTTCAATTAAACAAGTTGGTTCTGTTCTATGATGTGCAATAGCAATAAAGTTACAAGGATTACCAACAGGGTGCAGCACTATTATTTTTTTTTTAATTTATGACAACAGCTTATTTGCAACCAAAAGGTGAGTGAGCGTAGCGAACGAACTTCAACCTGGAGGCGAGTTAGCATAGCGAACGAGCTAACTTGAAGGCAAGTGAGCGCAGCGAACGAGCTCCAACCTAAAGGTGAGTGAGCGTAGCGAACGAACTTCAACCAGGACGCGATTGAGCCATGCGAACGAGCTCACTTATGAAGTAAAACGGGGCAAAGCCCGCGGGTACAGCTAGTAGCTAATAAGTGGAACAGTTGAACTAACCTACTACTATTTCACGATTTGATCAAACATTTATTTGCGATAACACTTAAGTGAATCCGTAAAATAGGATTGTTTCTCGGAGTAATTTTAATATGCAAATGATTAAATGGTAGTTTAATAAATGTTTGAAATTACAAACAGTATTTTATTTCCAAAACACAATTTGGTATCACATTTCTAACAAATTGTCGTTTTCAAAATCGTAAAAACATCAAATCACCCTACTCACCTGATTCCATCACAAATAATTTTCCAACACATTACAATCTATCACAACTCACTGCAACCACTAACTGAAACCACACAACTAACTGATGATTACATTATCATCAGAACACCCCGTGATGACCACATTGTTACCTGATGATTCGCCTCGTGATGATTCTTACGGCGGGCAACATGATGACTTTGGACTTTGTCGCATAACCTCGATATCAGCAGATAACTACACACACACTTACACTTACGTCAACAAACACACTCACACTCACACTCCGACTGACGCGGTGGTCGTCGACGGAACGACTGGTTCACAGTATGTCCTAACCACGGGATCCTATATTTAGAGAAACTTTCTTCCAGTCATTCCGGAATACGACATTCTAAGTCGGTGATGGTTTTCAAGGATGTTTACATTCCTTGTTTTTATTGGCCTGTGATAAAGAAACGTTGGTAATCAAATAGTGGAATACTTTAACAATGCTTTTCAACTGTATTATTTATGAAATTCACACGAGTATTAGGTCATTCGAGACTGGTACGGTAACCTTAATGGTTGATAGATCAGTTGTTTTTGTAAATTGATTGTGGAAAAAATAAAAATAATTCGTCATGTTAAAAAAATGCACCATATGTGTTCATACTATCTTCTTTATGAAGAGGCCTTATCGATTAGTTTAACTGTAAATAAATAAAAAACATTCCCTTATAGACTTGCAATTATCCTTATAAATGAAACAAAATACAATTTTGGGTTTGTTCCGGTTCGGTGTATAGAGTACATTAATGTTTACTGTTTATTTATGGCTATCAACGGGTTTTAGAGCAAAAACGGTATGAGTTATAAACATAAATAAACGACGTCAATGGCCCCAATCATAACCTTAAAATCTGTAAGGGTTTGGATTTTTTTACAGGTCCACTTTGTATCATATTTTAATCTTGTTTACTTTCGGGTAAGTGACGTCATTTGTTTATGTTAACGATTCATACTGTTTCTGTTCTAATATTGATCGGTTTTGACAAATTTTAAAACCACTGCTACTTGATATAATCACATATTGTAGACTTTCGCTTGTCAACTGGAATTGTTGTCAAAGAGTAAAGCGCTCATTGTAAAAGTTCTTGGGGAGAGAAACGTTTATTCATAGATAAATAGAATTAAATATAGACCAACAGCAGTGCTGCGGTTAGCGTAAGTTCTGCCGTTCACCGCTAGGAGTGCCGTGTAGTTAAGGGCGCGCTTTACCCCTGACGCGCAACCGAATGCAAGAGTTTGCAAGATTTCTGTTTTCACCCGCTACATTGAAGGTACAATCAAAGTTAAGGTCTTATATTAAAGAGGATGAAATTTTCTATAGTTCTTAGTTTCTATATTTCAATTATTTTAAATACACACCTTATAAACTTGAGTTGTAGTACAAGAAAAAAGGGTCTTTTCAACTAGCCTTAACTTATTAAAAAAAACTTTTTTTAACATTTGAAAAACGCAGAACTATAGATTGGTCTTTGTAATACTATAAGCCGTTTAGAGTGCGTAGCTATCATTATTAATCCTATACTCTAATACGAGCAATGTTTGCTTGTATGCTTGCTTGCTTGCTTGCTTGCTTGCTTGCAGAAAGATCTCGAAAACGGCTCCGACGATTTTCTTCAAATCTTGTAAATAGTTTATTTTTGGCCTAAAAACAAGTGTCATGCAGTTAGAACTGCCAACAAAAATCTAATTACGTAGAAAAACGAAACTGAAAGTCACATTTTTTTAACATTAGTCTTATGGGTTGCTAAGTAACCATGTTGGTTGAATTAAATAACAAGGAAAAGGTAAACAAAAGACTTGAAGTTGTAGCACGTGTTCATAATAAACCAACTACCCACAGTATACTAGCAAATTACAAATGCAGTACAAAAGGAAAAACATCACTTGTTAATATTGAGCAAAGATTATACCAAAGATTGATTATACTTAAGATTACTCGAGACATTGTAGTCAAGGGTAGCAGTGCGAAGTCTAGGATCTGTTTATGACGAATACATTAAGGTATCTGCAATCCTAAAATGCTATGGGAAGGGAAGGAAACAGGTCCGTGACGTAGGAAGTAGTGAAGGAAGTAGTAAAGGCAATCATAAAATGCTATGGGAATAGAGGGAAACAGGTCCGTGACGTAGGAAGTGATGAAGGAAGTAGTAAATGCGAGCAGTCCGGAGTGTGGGGACTGTTTATGACGATAAGATTAGGGTATCTGCAATCCTAAAATGCTATGGGAAGGGAGGGAAACAGGTCCGTGACGTAGGAAGTGGTGAAGGAAGTAGTCAAGGCGAGCTGTCCGGAGTGTGGGAACTGTTTATGACGATTAGATAAGGGTATGGGCTATCCTAAAATGCTATGGGAAGGGAGGGAAACAGGTCCGCGACGTAGGAAGTGGTGACGGAAGTAGTCAAGGCGAGTTGTCCGGAGTGTGGGAACTGTTTATGACGATTAGATTAAGGTATCTGCAATCTTTAAATGCAATGGGAAGGGAGGGAAACAGGTCCGCGACGTAGGATGTGGTGAAGGAAGTAGTCAAGGCGAGCTGTCCGGAGTGTGGGAACTGTTTATGACGATTAGATTAATAATGTATCTGCAATCTTTAAATGCAATGGGAAGGGAGGGAAACATGTTTGCGACGTAGGAAGTGGTGAAGGAAGTAGTAAAGGCGATTAGTATGGAGTGTGGGAACTGTTTATGACGATTAGATTAACGTATCTGCAATTCTGAAATGCTATGGGAAGGGAGAAAAACAGGTCCGCTACGTTGGAAGTGGTGAAGGAAGTAGTCAAGGCGAGCTGTCCGGAGTGTGGGAACTGTTAATAACGATTAGATTAAGGTATCTACAATCTTAAAGTGCTTTGGGAATGGAGGGAAACAGGTCCATGACGTAGGAAATGGTGTAGGACGTTGTAAAGGCGAGCCGTGTGGAGTTTGGGAACAGATTTACGTATCTCCGATACTAAGACTGCTTTCAGAGTGAACTAATGATTTTCTCCGAGCAAAGCTCGGTCCCCAGGTACTTAATTCTAAAACAGTAATCTTGGAAACGTCTGCAAGCGCTTCTCGCAGCGCTGTCCAATAGTGAAACATAGCTACTGAAGCCCGAGCTGAGGTAAAGCGCACCCTACGTAAACACGGCACTCCTGGAGGTGGACGCCAGAACCATTGAGTATATACCATGACTATATACCATGGTTATGGTATATAGTCAATGGTAGTACTAGTATAAAAATACTACAACCTATACGGCTAAGGATGGGCTAAAATGGTTAAAATTAACACTTCAAAATGTTCTATAGTTTTTTTCGTTCCTTTTTTCACCAACGCCAAATAATGATAAGCAAACTGTCGGACAGCTGAAAGTTAAACATTAATCCTAATCCATATTATTAGGGCCGGTTGCTGAGCTCGGGATTTAGCTAAGTTCTAGACTTAAACCTGCTTTAGACTCTGGAGTCTAAGAAATGGCTTGCTGAGATAGGGCGTTAGCGAAGTCCAGAACTTATTAGACTCCGGAGTTTATTTGGCTGGTTAGACTCTGGAGTTTAAAAATTGACTTGCTGAGTCAAGTACCTATAAGTCCAGAACTTAATTTAGATTCTCGTCTCTTGCTGAGACAAGAATCTAGCAAAATCCGTTAAGTCCAGAACTTAAAACAGTACGATTTTAGATCCTCGCCAAGGGCAGGATTTAAATTAGATTCTAGACTTTACAGAGTGTATTAACCTTGCTTGCGCGTTATATCATCATCATATTAGGCCGTACCCTATATATTAGGTATCCATATTATGTATCATCCTAGAAACTGGAATTGATAATTTAAGACATCCTATTTTTTGTTAATTGGCAAACATCCGCTAACAAAAAGGAATATTTGTTTGCGCGTGATTTTTTACTACGAAACCGATGTGTGTAATACAAAAAATGACAATGTTTAAATTTTTACATATTACAACAAAACATTGTTTTAATAAAATCCTAGTAGTAAAATTTAGTAAATGTAATTCCTGCTCTATCGTATAAGTAGTTTGAGACACCCAACATGCAGAGTCGAATGGGTTAGAGTTATGACTTGCTTTCTTATTGAATATCATACTCGATTGTGAACTAATGGTCTACGCTATCGTAGTACTCACTCATACTTAAATGCGACATGCACTTAAGTACTATATTAAACTTTTTCTACGACTGTACTAGTATTTTATCAAGATAAAAAAAGATTAAAAAAGATTAAGAAGATTAAAAAATTACATATTATAATTTTAACTCAGTATATTCGACCAGTCCCATTTGTAACCATATTTATAATTTACAAAAATCAACTTGAAAAAGAGTACGTAATATAAATAGTAGTTAAAATATTATTCATATAATTTATTTAACTACTGTATATACAAAAACACAAAAAGTATATACACAATACTTCACCTTACATTTTATTTTCTACACAAGCTCTATACCACAAACATATTATTCATCTTACCAAGTGAATGTGTATATGGATGTGTATCTGTTAGACCAGGCCTATCATTCTCTACTCTCCTTATACGCATAAGATGCCTTATTGTCTCCTCCTTCCGTTTTCAATATTTCTTTTTTGAACTCCAGGCATTTTCCGTTCTTCCAACAAAACTGATTAACTGTTTAACTTGGTCTTAACCTAATGAATATTAAAACATCAATATTTACTCCCAAAAAAGCTAATGACTTTCTTTTTATAAACAGCTGTTTTTTTATTTTAAATTTGTTCTGTTTATTTCTTATGGGGAAAACCCGACCTTTGAGAGGGTCTCGCGCCCTTAAGAGTAGACATCTTAAAGTTCTAAAACCTTATTGCAAAACTACATATTGAGACGAATCTTTTGACACCTTAAACGTTGAAATTGGTCCACAAATAAGGGAGGAGTTGCGTTAACAAAATACGGCTTCACGTATTATATATATAGATATGCCTATTATTGGGGTATTTTGATTCTGAACAACGATGAACATTTCGTAAATTTCGTATTACTGTATATAGGGTTTCGCAGTTAATATGATAAATTTTAGAACTAGTTCAACAAAGCGAATTTTAAAAAATATACTGAAAACTGGACGCCGTAAGATTGGCCAGTACTAGTAAATTAGCACTAATTAGACAAATAATGAATAGAAATTTCAAGTTTAATTAATTTTCCAACTGGAGTACAATACAATATACAATAACAAAAAACAAACACCCAAATTACAAACATATATGTCATTTATATAAACAAGTTATAACTAAAACCATTGACTATAACACAGCTAAAAGGTAACACCGACAACAGTTGCCACTTCTGTAGTATATTTGAGGTTAAGGGACATTTTCTTTGAATAGCTTACACTCCATTTATATAAGCACATAAACACATACACTACATGAACTAACTTTACTTTCAAGATTCAAATCTAATCTCATAAAAAAGAAACAAAAAATCTTACCTTCACGATACTCCAAGGCCAGAACACTTGTGCGTGTGACTTGTGTGAGTGTGAAATATTTACCGGGACGGGAAAAAACAACAAACAACAGCAAAGCAAAACGAAGAAATCGCTAAACACTACGACGACGAAACCTGTCGGCTACAGATTGAACTTTTCCGCCCAGTATCGACAAGTGCTGCATTCTACAGTCAAACTGACAAACTACGTTGTAAACATGTGTTTCTAGTGATTTAAATGTATTTATTGTGTTTTTAACGTCGATATAGAAAACCTAGGTTGGACTACTTGTATGTAATGTTTGACTGTTTATAGTTAACATCACATTCCCATGTAAAAGTTGTTACCAGTTTCTAAATTAAAACTAACTTAATTATATGGTTGAGCGGGCGAAGAGTAAGGTAATGCAAATTACAAATTTCTGCCGAATTCGAAAACGAAATATTTTTTTCAGTAGTAAACATTGAATTACTGTACTTTTTTAAAGTATAGGACTCATAACATTATTCTACCAACAATTTGACTAGAAAAAATGGAGTTTTAATAGAAGTTGAATTAAAAATCTATAAAAAGCAGGTTTTAGCTAGCTCATTTTCAATCCTTAAGAGACCATTTTTATAACAATTCGACATCAAATAAGTGATCACATTGAAATTTTGTACGCTGTTTTGTTATAGTTTTGTAGCATTAAGAAAGAAGCCAAATTTATATGAAATATGGATGACAGAGTTTCCAACTAATCGATTTTCTAAATTTTTTCTGCAACTATCATAATATTTTTACAATTTAAAGTTACAAATTATATACATTTTCTTCGGTGGAACAATTTGTAAACATTTATGTAATTTTTAGTGTTATGTGGAGAAATGTTTTTGTATCTTCTATTCCCATTCCACAAATCCCACATGTTAATATAAGTATAAGACGTACTCAGTTTAAAACTTGGCGATTATTTAAAACTACGAATAGTTAGGAAAAAATTGCAATAATTGAAAATAGTGATTGTTTACAAACATAACAATGCAGTCGATGAATCAATCGAATGCGTATATCGAATCGATGCAAATTTTTAATTGTCATGGTTCTTAAATTGATCAATGAATCAATGCAGACAATTAAATGATTAGATGCCCCAATCCACTCTTGAAAAATATTCCTTTTACAGTATTCTAAACTTTCTAGAACTTTAACACATATTAAACATATTAATAGCAAACGCAGAATCCTTAGAATATACCTAAACCCATTGGACCATAACTCCGAAACTATTAGTTGTAGAAGTGAAGGTGTGAATGTGTTATTTTAATGATCTCTATTACTGAATGTTTAAACAGATAAAAATGAGAGACTGAAAACGTACCGTCTAAAAATTATTACTATTTCCATTCCAAAACCGACGTTTATATAGGAGATTTCAAACCCTGTTTAAGTAACAGTAGTGAACAAGTGAGCTAGAAGTATTGGAGTGTAAAGCTAATTTGCAGTAAGTTACAGATTTTTACCTCTCAAATAACTCCTAAAATTGCTCTACATTGTTATCTTCATAGGTCTTAGGTAAAAATGGATAGAAATGTTTCTTGACGGGTCATATCCAAATAACAAAATAAAAATAAATAAGTGTATTCATACTAACCAAACGATACTTATTTTTTACAATTTGTAAGCAATCTAAAGTTAATTGCAAAATACAAACCTAATAAGCTGGGTGTACGTAAGCCTACACGTCGTACAAATATTTTCTGTTGTGACTGTTTAATTAACTTATGAACATGCCCACCTTTTGGTACGTTAGTTTAAAAGGTAATAATCGGGTTTTAAAATATTTGCAATTGTGACAATTGTACAATTAACATTTCCTCCCTTCTTGATACCACTATACTCCACAATTACCGACGCGATATCAATCAGCGAGCACAGACTCTGATATCAATCGAAACCAACAAGCACGTAATAATATGTAATCGTTGATAAAAACCTTTTACGCAAGGGTAGACAAATATTTTGTAAGTCAACTTAATTTTAATTTCAAGTTCTGTATGTTATTTTTCTTATACTATAATAAATGGGTACACTAAATGTGTCTAATCCCCCCAAAACAGTACACAAAACTGAACATGATTATAATTAACTGTTAACATTGACACACACGCCTACCTAGTAAGGATGAGCCGTTTGAAGAGCGGGTTGGTACGTTGTGGTAGCGACATTGTGAGCTTAGAGAACACCGGGAATACCCGCAGTTATATACAGTCTCACCGCGCAACACCTTAACCTAGGGTTAGACAAGATCTGCAAAATTGACATAACAATAGCGGATTGTGTGGCTGATACATACGTTGACAATGGAGAGTGAAGCACCTCGTCCAAGCCAGGGGGGAGTGGAGAGGGCGCGGGGCCCGAGAGGGTGATGGAGAGTCTAGGAGCGCGAGGTCGACGGGTGGAGCCCCCGGAGTCCTCAGGAAGGACCGCATGGGGCGGCAAAGGCTGGGGCTTCGGACACGTGGCGGTTTTTATCAGACGACGGAAAAGCACCTTCTGGAGGTGCCGGGAGTTGACGAAGGGTTCCGTGGTAGCGTATCAGTAGACAGAGGAGCGACTCATCCGTGAGGAGTTGCTGAGGTGAACAACTCTTCGAAGAGTCTTAAGGATCAACAAGTGGAAGAGCGACTCATCATTGAGGAGTAGCTGAGGTGAACAACTCTTCCGAGAGTCCTTATTGTTGATCGACGAGAACGAAACTGTCTGAAGCTAAAGACTCATCCGTTAGGAATAACTGGGGTGAACAACTCTTCAAAGAGTTCTTAGTGTGGGTAAGGAGTTCAAAACTGTAGCTTCAAAGTTCCGTGGTGAAGGATCAACAAGTAGAAGATAGACTCATCAGTAAGGAGTAGCTGTGGTGAACAATTCTTCCAAGAGTCACAAGCCGAGATGTTCGCAGAAACCGTAGGTTCAAGATTCAGTGGTAGAGAAGATCAACTCATCAGTGAGGGGTAACTGATGTTAGTAAATCTTTGAGTACAAGATGTGAAATTGTGCAGAAACTATAACTTCATCGTCAAAGGATCGCAAAGCAGTTGACATTCGCGAGGAGTAGCTCCGGTGAACAAATCTTTTTAAGAGTCCTTACAAGTGTGGGTAAGAAGTTCAATGAACATGTAACTTGAACTTCGAAACAAAAAACTTCACTCTAAATCACGCACTGCAATTTTATCACAGGTATCACCAACTGTACTGTAAAATATAAAATTCTTAATCCAAAGCCACTCGGTAAAAGTCAACCAGTTGAAGATTTGTGGAAGTAACTGTAACACTGACCTAACATCCGGACGCGACTCGGCTACTTTTGGCACTGGCACTGACCCTTCGTTATATTTAGTGCCACAAAAGTACGTGATGCCCGTGGCAGTGACAAACAGTGTTGCCAATCAACAACGTGTTGTGATCAATGCTGCCAATCAAAAATCATCATTGATGACACCGCACTTGTACCGATGCACTTGATTACCACGAACTTAACTCAGCTGAGATCGACTTTCAAATAAGTTTGGTTTTGTGTACGAAACAGCTTTTATCCGGACAGTGAACGATATCTGTCTAACCTCTGGCCTTATGTAGTTACTTTTGATAAGATAACGGTGGCCTTATTCCGAAAAGAAAAATCGCTTTACCGTGTAACAGATAGTTATAAAATGCTTATTTATAATGTATGTCTTTGAAGTTATTACTAAAACATGTTATTATGGAGTTTGAACGTGTTGCTGAAAACATTTAAATAATTTTCAGATCCAATGGTATTGTATAAAGAAACGTTTAATACAAGTAGGGTTGCAATCACACTTTTATATCAAAAGTACACCTGCATTGTATGTTCAAAATGCAATTTACCTTAATATTGCATGTCCATATAATACACGTTTTAAGAGCTATAGGTTTTTTACAGTTCCAGTCTCTTAAATTACACTTAAGATAATAACAGTATTCACGCAGAAAGATGTATGCAATTTTAGATATTATTAATCCCGTTAATAAATTGCTGGCTCTCTTTTATTAACAATGTTTTCTCTTCTTTACCAAATCCTCGGATTTGTTTTATTTCACAGTTAAAATATTTTTTCTACAAATAGATTTAAACAGCTCGTACAACTATTTATGCTTATAATTAGTTGTAACACGAAATAACGAAGATAGATTTATCTATGAGGAAACTGAGATGATAAAATAACATGGTACTGTATTTCAAACATTCAGTTTGATAACAAACTGATGTTTTATATATGGAGTAACTCTTAACTCTCTAGTTTAGTGCTCGTTTTAAAATGTCAACGCTGATTCCAATTACATTTTGGAGTTGTATAAAGGTGTGACGAATGAATGCGAGCTTAATAATTATTATATGAGCTTCACAATCTTGTTATGTTGCGACGAAATGAACAACAACCAATCAAAAGCTTGCGTTTCACATTATGCTCCGGTGAAGTAGCTTAAACAAATGCATATCCCTTACCGTTGAAAATTTTGTTGTACACCGTTGAGTAACATTACTGAATCAGAAGAGTGCGTGTAGACTTACCATCCTATTGTCAATAATGATATTTATTGGTAAGGTTTAAGTGCACTAATAGCATTTAAATGTTTCTCATTTATTCGTAGGTATATTTTATGACAATCCATTCACTAAGGCGGTTAAGGGTAAGCCTGGGTTCCCCCGCCAATTTTAAACTTATTATATCAGCTGATCGGCTACCTGCTGTTATTTCATAGTTATGGTGGAGTGGAGGGAATGAAATCACTTTCCCTGAAACCCCCTAAATTTTGTGAACGGAATATAGTTATTTATTTTTTTGTTATAAAAACCAAAGGGTAAAATAAGTAGGATGGTAAAATACAAATTCCAAAACCTACTCTAAAATAAGAGCGGATTATTTTGTGAGGGCATAAATCGTACCCTAAATGAAACCTACAAAACAGGCCTCTGATTTCACAATAGGGTGCACTAGCGTTCTACCTATTTTAACCATGGTATTTTAACCATTGACATAAAATGTTGGTAAACTGATCTGTTGACAAAATATCTCGTCAACAAAGCAATTTATTGTATTAATCCATGCAATTTAAAATGATAGTAAACCTACTTCTTGACAAAGTGACATGTCGACAAAGTGGTTTCTCGTACTAATTTTAACATGTCGGTCAACAAGGCTGTCGACAAAGTGACATGTCGGTCAAATGGTAGTCCTACAATTGGATGCGTAAAGCTGTATTCCATATACTGTAAAAAGATGATTAAATATTAAAAATCGCAGAGTTTAACAAATATACTCCTCAGTTGACATGATTGTTTACATAGAGTTCAACAAACACCAGATCACCTTGCAACAACCCAGTGAAGCCGCCACAAAAAGTCGCCAGGGTCAGGTTTATCAGACCTTGGGTTGGTCAAATCATAACTACTGCACGCTTTTTCTAGCGCTTCCGTCATAGGGCAAAAACCGACACAATTCTCTTATGGAGCAAGTGGAGTTTTTCCTAGTAGATTAGGTTAATTGCAAAGTTTGTTTTGACTGTGATAAACTTTAAGTTTCATAATTATCTATACTGAAGTAAAACGTTGTCTGCTTGTATATAGTCTTCCTATCACAAAAAACTTAACTAATTACGACATTTGAAAAGAAGATAGACCGTATATCGAGGGGGTGCTTATAATGACATTGATTAATTTGATCCTGTTTCACTTTGGCCTTCAAAATCTCGAGGTAAATAAATATTCGCTGTACCGTAGGAATTAACGGGTTTTCACGAAGAAAAATCAATGTCGATACTTTTCAAAGATACTTGTGATTTTAACATGGGAATTGTATGTAAAATTTTCTCCATAGTTAAATATTTTACACTTTAACAGCTGTTTAAGACAAATTAAATTGGATATTCGAAACAGCTGATCCAGCTGAGCTGATTATTGGCAAAACCAGTGATTGTAGAAAAATTTCAGGTTATTTTCAATCTATGATTTATTAAAAATATTTTATTTCACATTCAAACAATGTGTAGAGTTCTGGCACAATGTCTATACAATGGTAATTATAGTACATTATCTCAGTGTTCGGGTCAATTCTTGTCTCTGATTCGCGGAGGGCGATTGAACTCGCAAGGTCTTCTTTAACTTAAATGATTTATTGCTTATCGTAATGGTATTTTAACACTTGTCAAACTAAAGCCTGTAAACACATTAACTGGAATGTGCCGGATTTTATTGGTATTTCGAATGTTTTGGTTTTCTGTATTTAAATTGATTCGTGTATAAACAACACCCACAAACTAAAAACAGTAGATTAGATCAATTTATTATGAAATATGAGTAAAAACTATGTACAGACGGTCAAATAGCTAGAGTAGAATACTACTGTTTTTCACAATGCTCGTAACCTAATTATTTCTGTTATTTTCATACGAAAAATCAATTAACTGGTAAAGTTGTTTGAATTTTACATATAAAAGTTACTAATCGTTTCTATTTATTTTAATCAACGTCCAATGACAATGTTGTTTAAAGTTTCAATTATAATTAAATTTCAATATTTCAAAATATTTAATGTTATTACTTTAAAAGTTACTGCATAAATTGTATAACTAAAAAACTATTTAATTATTAATTCTCATACTAGTTAGTTTAAAAAATCAGATGGAATCCAATCAGACTTTTCCCAAAATAATTTGTTACCTTCTTAAAAAAAAACGTTTAAACACATTGTGTGCAAAGATGTGTCTAAAATTCTGCCAAGGTTTCTTTTTTGTTCACAAACAGTGTTGCAAATTCATCTTTTTTTCTTTTTTATTACGTTTATATTCTGTGTAAAAAATAAATACAGTCTACTGTTTCAAACAAACAAAACTACATTCATAAATTTCAGCAATTGAGCTAATTGGTTCTTAAATACAACTTTACTAAAATTTCATGATAGTAATATCTTACTATGTTAAAGCGGTGGAAGTCGTTATCCAACCATTGGAGTAGTAATGATAATGAATACAAACAACATTATCACATTTTGGACTTTGTTAAACTTATTGATTAAATTATAAAACTTTAACTTGTATACTCCTCAACTTGTTATTTAACGAGATTCCAATCATCAACAAAATTGGTACACTGTAAACATTCAGAATTCAATTGGTGGTTATTTTTAGCGCAAAATACATGAACAGTTCTTATTTATTTTTTTTACATGGTTTGATGGACTTATAAGACATCCAGTAGTGATGACGTATTCACCTATCGCCCCTTAAAATATGCTGACATTAAAATCAAATAGTAAGCTTTTACAGTAATATCTTGGGGTGAATAAAGTATACAACAACTTTACTAACTACGCCAAAATCTGAAATACCCCTGCTGCAGCAAACCTGCTGACTAAGCGAATTTCAATTTGTCTTGTTAGATTTTCAATAACAGGTTTATCGAGTACTTAGGTTTTCTGCTACGGGAAAGAAACAAGTATTTTCTACGATATGTCACTATTATATGAATAAATAAATAGATTTGTTGATTTTTATCAACATCTATACATAAACGAGCATACTAAAATAGTTTTAATTGTCTTTTTAAGAATTAGTTCATTTATAATTACATATTAATAATAATTAATAGCATGGTAATTTAAAATGTACAGATTTTGTTTTAACTTTGTCCGTAACCTTTAATTGTACAACAACGCTTCAACATATTAAAATATTTGTTTTTTATGATGGCCGCAATAAAAATTGAGCATTTCCATTTTTTAGGGTGAAAATTGAAAAAAAAAATATTTTTGACTTTCCGTTTCACCTTGTTCCTATGACCCCATCTTGCTGGTTCAAGAACTAAACCAAGTTTTAGTTGCATTTAGATCCATTGTGTGGTATTGTATTGTAGGTGTAACTTTATTTAATCCATTGTTTGTTGTGTATAGTACTAGGGGTAGGGGGGCAGGGGGGGGCAATAGTGTCAATGTCAGTTATTCTAAGACCACGGTCAACTTTGTGTTTGTTTGCTGCATCACAGTGCAAAGTGTAAACTTAGGGGGCTCATTGCTTGAAATTACAAAGGGAAATATTGATTTGTATTGCGAGAATCAACATTTATTTATCACTAGCTGCTTTACCTGTGCTTCGCAACGGGAAGATGTACTATACCAATTTGGAGGCCTTTTGTTTTTAATTCGAATAAATAGTTCGAATTTAAAAACAAAAGACCTTCAAATTTGTACAAAAAACTATAACCTACATGTAATTGTCCTATTGTTTACATTCAAATATTATTTCCATAATCAACGACATAGTTTAAGTTACACTAGTAGTTTTCTACCACATAGCTGTGTAAAATATTATATTTAATTTCTTTGGACCCGCTGTCTGAAATTGTGAAATGAGCATTTGACAGTTCTGATTGTTTACATTTAAAGGTTGACGCAAAGGTAAACATTATGAATTTTCTCATACTTCCATGGAGACCAATTAATATTTACTTTTGAAAACCTCACCTCAAAACTTTGAACGTCCAAGGGGTGTAGCCCGAGAGGAACTCTGGGAAGTGAATATGCCTATGACATTCCTAGATATGTGGACAATCTTCGTGCTTAATTTTTGCTGCATTGGTTTAGTATTTTAGTCGTGGTTAGCTGCACAGACAGACAGACAGACACAACCTCAATTTTATATTCTTGTCATCTGAAACTTTTTGGAATGCCTGGATAAATAATCCCAATGGCGAGAGTATAGTTTACTCTTACTTTACATGCATCATGAATAACTCAGTTTACTGAATGTAATTTATAATCTTCAAAAAGGAAACAAACTTGTTGTATGATAAACTTACATGTTATATATGTTACATGTTATATTTATGTTTTATATACATGTCACCAATAAGCAATTGTAGCAATTGTTTGTAGTTTAAAATTGTTAATTTGTGAAGAAACTGAAAAAGCACAGCCGTAGTAAAACTCTTGTGAATTGCTTACACGATTTCGTTAGAATATTATTTTATCAAATTCAGAAAAGATTATATGTTTTACAAAAAGTCGTATTTTAAGTTTGGTGTTAAGAAAAAACATTGTTGTATTCGACATGCATCAATTATTGACATAACCGTACACTCTTTATGTTCAATTATTAATCTAAGTCGTGTTTATTCTGAACTGGACACAGTACATGGGAATGTTATGTCTACTTGTTTCAAAAGTCAAAGCTTACAGTAAACAAAATAATTAACGCAAGTTTAATTCGTACTCTTCCGGCAATAGGCATCACCGCTGGGGTTTCCTGCTCCAGAGATATAATTACATTTGTTGCTCCAGAACACTGTGAGAGTTTCGTTCGCCTATGACGTCACTAGTACGTGAGACTATGTTATCAGTAGAGTTCAAGGTCGGCCAGTCTTATCAGGGCAAGTGGCAGAACGCGGTGGTAGCTCCTCTCCTTCATCCCGCCTACAGTTTATCACACTGTCACCGTTGATAGTGATAGTCACAATTAATTATTGTAAATTGTTAATTGATAGTCAGTATAGTTCATATTTGAGTTAAAATACGGGTACGTGGCGTCCCCATCTCAATTGATAATTAATTTTATTATTAACACGGCAATAGATCCACTCCAATAGATCCGCGGCCTTGGAGAGGTTATGCCTAATTGTCGTCCCACACGTCAAGTTTGGTCCTCTCCTGTACCCGGATGACCAGTGGCCACTGTGACTCATGTGTTACCGGGTCACTTTCCCCAGCGAGAGTAGGTGTTACATCCTCCTGCTGTCAACTGGTGTAACACGTCATGTTTTATGATCCACACCGTTTCTGTTCTAATATCCGTGGATACAAAATATCATCTCGCCACAAATTTGATCCGGCTTGTGCATTGAAAACAATGTACAAAAATTATTCAGTGATTTGTTACCTCCTCACGGGACCCGTTGGGGAGAAAAAATCTTACAGTAAACATAGGTTGATATGCATATCAAATTAAAAGTATTTGTTAGTAAAATACAGTGCCGCAAATTTTATCTCAAGAGAACAACTGAGTAAAAAAATAGCAGCCGTTCAAAAAGGTCTCCAATTTGCAATTTTAAATCTTTCTGTACGGCTCCCAATTTTGACTCAAGTGCTTTCTTGAGTTCACATTTGTGGCATTTGAATAACAACGACTTTTAATTTTATGTGAATATCAACCTATATTTAAGATTTTCTTCTTACTCCTAGTGGGCCGTCCCCATTATAGCGTATTTACTGAACTGTGTGGTTTCTATGCCCTGCATCTTTCTTCCAAGTTGTGCACTTACCTTTATTATTTTTTTAATGGTAATTAACTTTCCTGGGAAAAATGCACAACCTAACTTTTAGGTAACACCTCTGTTCTGACCTTACCTAACCTAATCTAACCTAACATAGCATAACCTAACCTAACGTAACCTAACCCAACCTAAAATAACCTCTAAACAGGATTTGGATTTGTAGATCATTATAATATTCCAACCTGATAAATGGATTAACATTTTGGTAGATTATTTACTTGGATAAATTATAAACCTTATATAAGCAGAAAACAAAGTTTTCTGCAAAGTTGAAAACGGTAAAACCAGGTGTGTGGAAAGTATAGTTTACACATTCCGTGACAGGCGACGGAGATTTCGTGATCAATCTTGCTTGTGTAGTAATAAACAGTGACACATCCTTCAGCGAGTGGCAGGGCAGCTCTTGTATTGTGCTACCACAATACAATGCATGGTATTTCACACCGCAATACAGCAATACTGTGGCGCCACTGTATTGTAGTGAATCATATCAATGAAACTCATTCTTCTTTACGTAATACGCAATCACATGGTTTACAACGGAGTTACTGTTATAGTTATCAACGATGTCTCATTCACTAGTGAGTAACATTGATTGACGTTTCTCTAGTGACGTGTTTTCACTGTTTGAATGACGGTTTAGTTTACCTCTTGTATTCATTAAGGTTTTGTTTTTTATGTTTTTTTTTAAATACAGGGCTCCCCCAGACTTTACAGACTGTTTAAGAAATAATTTCAGTACCAAAGACGAACGAAAATATGACATTAAAAATGTCAAAAACTTAAAAGTACCGGTGCAGCCATTTTGTTAACAACTTTTTTTTATTATTTTAAATCAGATTTTTTTCGTGAATTGATTTAGTACATACTGTAGATAAATTAACAACGCAAAAATATGTAGTGGTAGCTGACTTGCAAGTCCTAACTTCGCCTCTTAAATAAAGACATTTTTCATTTCACTTCAAATAAACTTTTTTTAAATTTTTAGTTTCAAATGGTGGCCATTTGAAACGTTGAAACTTAAATAAAACAAACAACTTCATGGGTAAACAAAACTAATGTAAGAATGTTTTATTTAAATACGAGTTGTATTACGATTCTAACGGTACAATTTTTTTTTATGTAATTTTTCTGAGTGAGAAGCTATGATTGATTAATGATGATTATTTTCGAAACGTGTTGTTGTTAATATTAAAATGGACTATCCCACTATTCGTGCTATAAATGAAAAATTGTTTGTCAACAAGGAAAACCTATTTATAAAACTTAACTTATCTTTATAAAACTAGGTTACTTCCATAGTTGCAACAAATCACGTATCAAGAGGCTTCTGCTGGCATTTTTGTTGGGTTGTTGTTTTTCACAAAAATTAATTGATCATAGGTATAACACGTCATTCAAAAAACTTGTAGCTTTTAATTAGCTTCTATTAGTTTATAATCCTCATGTCTTTAAACCCAATTGACAATTTTACGTATTTGTGAGATAACTGTTCTAGTCTTTTCGTATTTTAGCTCGTCATCATTAATTTATAAACAAATTGCTTTGCTAATGACAAATAAATGGTAAGTGGTTACAGAATGACTTGCATAACGACTTATTTGTAGGTTAACATGCCTATTACATTATAGATACAAATATATTTTTAAAACTTTACATTTTCATTAAGGTCTTTCCTATCAGAACTTTTAAGTTTATGGAGTACATGTGTAGCTTTCCATTGGTTTTCAAAGGAGTATTGGCAACTGGGATAAAATATAATTATGACTCTAGGTCCCTTTTTAAGAGGATCGACTGTGTATCTTGTATCCAAATGTGTCCAATAAAAAAAAATAATAATAACTACAAATCTTCTATTTTTTTTTAGGTAAATATCAGGTTATAACAGAATCCAAAAGTCAGTGATACGTGACCAAAAATTCCAAGCGTTTTTATAAATAGATTTTCCTTACTACAGTATACTATTTTTCTTACTATATAGTGGAATTTAAACTGCACACCACAATTCACCTTTTACCATTTACTTACAATCAGTTAGTAGTCGCGTTTTATACTACAGTATGCTCGTATAGTATAGCAACCAATGTAGGTAGGTTAGTATTAATTATTCAATAATATCCCATTGTTTATTCTCCTGAACCGGGCGACCTTGTACTTGTACTGCGCTTGCAATACAAATTGCCAGCGTACCAGATAAAGACGACGTGTCTAAACTAGATTACGTTCTGATATACGGTAGAACATTAAGGAAAACAATAGTCTGTTAGATGTTGAGTAAGATTGTTCTATTCAACATTATCATTCAAGTCTTCGAGACGGTGACAAACAGTTAGTTGTGTGCATAAAGCAAACTATTAACGTAGGTTAGAGATGATATGTGTAGCTTTTTACTTTAAATCAGCTGATTGGTAGCTTTTTACTTGAAATCAGCTGATTGGTAGCTTTTTACTTCAAATCAGCTGATTGGTAGCTTTTTACTTCAAATCAGCTGATTGTTGGAGAGCGCCATTAATTTAAGACATAATATTATATGGTCAAGAACAGCTAGGTTAAGTACCGGTATCGAAACACCAAAAAGCCACTGATTCTTTTCAGAATGAAATCGGATATCTAAATTAATTATGTGAGCAAAATAATTTCCCAACCACCCAGGTATCTGATTCAAACGTTTTGGGTTTTATACGTTGTCAAAATAATAACCAACAGGACAGCAAACATATATTGAATATGATTTGTAACTATAAAAAACGATAAAACGATTTTCAGCTGAAGTAAGCCGAAAAAGCTCATCATAATCCATCGTCGTCTTCATCATTAAATAAATAATTTCATTAGACATCATACGAATGAAAAACGATGGATCAAAAACTGACACAACTAACAGACACGACGAAAATGGTTTAATTTGGACGTAAACTATTTTGAATTTTTTAAATTATTAATTTGTTTGAGTAGATCTAGAGTTAAAATATCCTTTGCTTTATAGTAACAATTTCTTCAAGAACGGAAAGATGCGACGGGAATTAACGATAAATTATAACATAATTAATTGCCGCTCTTATTATTTGCCGCGTGAAATTCTGTGTTAGCCATGGTGTTAGCACATGTTTGTAAGTTCGAAACAATTGTAGATACAAATTAGGAAACAATGTAAGGATAATATTCTATTTATTATGGTCACATAGCAGAAAAAATATAAAATATTACGGTATGAAATCCTACACCACGGACACACCGTAATATATGGAAAAATAAATATCTGTTCTTTTAGGGTTTCTATTATATTATTAAATTAATAAGGTCAAATTCGCGGTCATCATTTAAGACAATTAACCAAATACTCGCCTCCAGGTTAAAGTTCGTTCGCTACGCTCACTCACCTTTTGATTGCAAATTAGCTGTTGTCATAAATAAAAAAAAACAATAGTGCTGCACCCTGTTGGTAATCCTTGTAACTTTAATGCTATTGAACATCATAGAACAGAACCAACTTGTTTAATTGAAACAGCTGATAAGATTCATTAATCCCTTTTAAATATGAAAAATCATAAGGTTAACATGGGAAACTCCAAAGCCACTGGGGCGGAGCCCGAGGGTCCGATCAGAATAAAAACAACTTAGTTTTCCTATTTAATACCTAAAGAATCGGTGTGCCAAATTTCAGCCTCCTAGGTAAATGGGAAGTGGGAGAATTAGTGATGAGTGAGTGAGTGAGTGTGTCAGTGAGGGCTTTGCCTTTTATAAGTATAGATTTATATAGAAAGCTACAGACGAAGACGAATGAGTAACTATTTCACACAGCAGATCTAAAAAACACATTATTCTCTTGCGCGCTCTACCCGTTGCGAAGCGAGTATTCAAACAGATTATAGAAGCAAACGTGGTATAAGTTTTACATTTACATAATCAAATATTTAGCTTGATTTAGAATAATTTTCTATTTGCCCAGTAGTGGGTGTGTGTGTGAGTAATGAATCATAAGATTTTATCGTTTCGCACTAATCCACATGACGTCAGAGGTGTTATATCTTCGAATCTAAAATTTAAAAATAACTTTTCTGTGTCAGATCGGCCAAGGGGTTTAAAGTACTCGGTTTATCTCATGCGATAAACCTTCGACCATTGCCTTCTAGCCAATTTGTTTTTTAAGCTAATTCGGTCGTTAAGGAAATATGGGATGGTAAATATATTTTGGGTCAAAATCATTAAATATAAAGCTTTTAGAAAACTTGTGAAAGCGTTGAGAGAATTACGAATACGGTACGGATTATTCTAAACTTAATAGAATAAGGGTTTTCCATGTTACATCCCTTTTTCAGCTGTCCTCCAACTGAGTTTTACCATTGAGTTGGCATTTTAAAGTTTAAGACCTAGCGGATATGCGAATAGTAACTAAATACCCCCGCCGCAGCAAACCTGCCGACTAAGTGAATTTCCAGTCGCTTGAATTGATTTTCAATTAAATGTATTTAATTAACATTAGGTTTTATGCGTACATAGGCTTGTTGCTACAGGTAGGGTAAAAAAGTGTGTTTTTTTAGTAAAAATATTAATAACTTAGTATAAAATGAAGAAATTTACCAAGTTTGATCAAAATATATCGATAAACAAGCAAACTACCACATTTTAAAATATTTTCCATAAGAATAACATCCCATGCTACGGTAATAACTACTTCCCTATAGGGAAATTCACTAAAAAAGGTACTGTAATTTCCTTTAGGGCTTCACCCCCTTGCGATTGATTTATTTCTATAGTTCACATTCAAAGATTCGATTATGCTGACCAAATATAAAATTTTAAATGTGAATTGTACTGCTGATAGCTTAGTTGAATGTTTACAGTGATATTATAAACAAGAGACAAACCAGTTTACACAAATGGATTTAAATTAGGGCTATTTCTTGACGACTTTAACTTAATTTAACAACAACCCTACTATTTTTTTTTTTTTTTTTTTTTTTTACTTTTACAAAATAGTTTGGAGAGAAATTTTAATTCCTTAGGGTAAAAAATGGGAAACCTAATTTTGCCCTATCAAACCCCCTTTAAAACACTTTTCCCATAGTCCTATCATACAGCAAAAATATATTCTAATCTACAACAACATTAAAAAATAAACTATAATTTTAACTCCAAGTAGACTAACCTGACAAGGTACAACAGGAGGTGTTTAGGTGGTACGTAGGTACCCGGAGGCTCGTCCCCCAGGCCCATCTCCACACTCCTGGCCTGCAGACGACGCTTGGCCGCCGGTGACGTCATCAGACTGGCCTGGGCCAGCCGCTCGGCCAGCGCCAGGGAGTCTTTGATGGTGGCCAGGTTGAGGTTGTAGAGGGTGACATCGTCGTCATCCTGCGGTGTTGGTGTTGTCGCGGGTGGTGTTTCTTGGTCCATAGTCGCGGCACTACTGACTGCGGCGGCCCTCGCCTGGACCGCGACCTTCCCACAAGGTGAAGACCGCCTCTGTGACTCACTGATAACGCTCCGTGATGATAACGAGGCTTCCGGGGTTGTGCGAGGGTGTGACATTCTGGTAGGGTCAGTAGGGTTGTGGTAGATTAAATAAATTTAGAGAATGGCACATTCAAAGAGTTTACACTGACTGCCAAGTTGATGATAAGGACGTTTCCTGAGGTTGGGCGAGGGTGTACATTCTGGTAGAGTCAGTAGGTTTGTGGTAGATTAAATAAATTTAGAGAAAGGCACGTTAGCAAAGTTTACACCCAATTTGATGAGTACTGCCATTTTGATCGGGACGTTTCCTGAGGTTGGGCGAGGGTGTACATTCTGGTAGGGTCAGTAGGTTTGTGGTAGATTAAATAAATTTAGAGAAAGGCACGTTAGCAAAGTTTACACCCAATTTGATGAGTACTGCCATTTTGATCGGGACGTTTCCTGAGGTTGGGCGAGGGTGTACATTCTGGTAGGGTCAGTAGGTTTGTGGTAGATTAAATAAATTTAGAGAAAGGCACGTTAGCAAAGTTTACACCCAATTTGATGAGTACTGCCATTTTGATCGGGACGTTTCCTGAGGTTGGGCGAGGGTGTACATTCTGGTAGGGTCAGTAGGTTTGTGGTAGATTAAATAAATTTAGAGAAAGGCACGTTAGCAAAGTTTACACCCAATTTGATGAGTACTGCCATTTTGATCGGGACGTTTCCTGAGGTTGGGCGAGGGTGTACATTCTGGTAGGGTCAGTAGGTTTGTGGTAGATTAAATAAATTTAGAGAAAGGCACGTTAGCAAAGTTTACACCCAATTTGATGAGTACTGCCATTTTGATCGGGACGTTTCCTGAGGTTGGGCGAGGGTGTACATTCTGGTAGGGTCAGTAGGTTTGTGGTAGATTAAATAAATTTAGAGAAAGGCACGTTAGCAAAGTTTACACCCAATTTGATGAGTACTGCCATTTTGATTGGGACGTTTCCTGAGGTTGGGCGAGGGTGTACATTCTGGTAGGGTCAGTAGGTTTGTGGTAGATTAAATAAATTTAGAGAAAGGCACGTTAGCAAAGTTTACACCCAATTTGATGAGTACTGCCATTTTGATCGGGACGTTTCCTGAGGTTGGGCGAGGGTGTACATTCTGGTAGGGTCAGTAGGTTTGTGGTAGATTAAATAAATTTAGAGAAAGGCACGTTAGCAAAGTTTACACCCAATTTGATGAGTACTGCCATTTTGATCGGGACGTTTCCTGAGGTTGGGCGAGGGTGTACATTCTGGTAGGGTCAGTAGGTTTGTGGTAGATTAAATAAATTTAGAGAAAGGCACGTTAGCAAAGTTTACACCCAATTTGATGAGTACTGCCATTTTGATCGGGACGTTTCCTGAGGTTGGGCGAGGGTGTACATTCTGGTAGGGTCAGTAGGTTTGTGGTTGATTAAACAAATTTAGAGAAAGGCACATTAACAAAGTTTACACTTAATTTGATGAATTCTGCCATTGTAAGGATGTTTCCTGGGGTTGGGCGAGGGTGTGATGTGGTTTGTGAAACATTATTGTGGTTTCAATTTGGTTTGTCTGATATTTTGTTCTAATTTAGACAACAGTGCATTGGAATATAATTACAACGCTACCGGTACTATCATCGTGATGGATAAGGATTTTGCTGAAGGGTTGAGGGTTTAACATGTTTGTGGCACATTCTTGTGGTTTAACTAGGTTTGTAAGATAATAGGCCTATAGATAGATTTAGGGAACAGTACATTGAAATAAAATTACAAAGCCACTTCCATTGATAAGTATTTGTATAGGGGTTGAATGAGGGTTTCGCATAATTTGTGACACATTCTTTTAGTGTAACTAGTTTGTTGAGGGGGTAAAGTGAAATTTGTATTCCTAGAGTTGTTATCTTTCCTTCACATCCCAGGACGCTAGGATCTTGTCCAGAACCTTTTTACGCATTACTTAGGACTAGAACCAAGAGGGACGTGGTATCATGGGATAGCAAAAGCCATTGCTAATTGACGGGATTTAAACCTGGGACCTTCACGGGAAAGACTCACATGGAATTTGTCCCTTTGGAAACGTCGTCCTCTAATTTATACGAAAATAGTTCTGATAAAAAATAACATATTATTATATACTTTTTCGATTTAATTTTTGTTTATTTTCGCGTTAGAGTGTGCATTTTACAATGAGTACCCCACTGATATTTAAACGACTTGGGGTCTAAAATATTTGATTTATTGAATTTTATCGCTAAGCATAACTTCTCTGATGCCATTTACATTTTTACTTTCTTAGAAAATTTTTTAGTATTCTTTGGTTTTTAAATTACCTACAGTTGATAGTCGCAATAGAACTAATCTTACAAATTTAATTGACTAAAATGTTTAAATATTTATTATAGAATTTGACAACCTTTTCCATCTTAACACTGTACCCAGTTATAGGATAAAGATTTTTGATTTATGTATGTAGCTAAAATGAAGCTCCAACGGATCAGATGGCTTCGATGTCAATATTTACTAAATCCTAATTGCAAAATGTTTTTACGAAGCTTAATTAAATGCACAATTTACTGGGAACAATAGCAACTTGTTACATCCATCATTAAACCATCTAAATATAAGACGGGAACTACTATGTGTAACTTTAAAAAGAAGTACAAACCAAGAGTACAAAAAGCTCACTACTTAGTTTTGTTCGGTTAAAATACTAGAGTGCGGGAAAATGAGTGCGACAAAGTGAAATGAGTGTGGAAAGTAAGTAAATGCAGGAATCAGCTACTTTGCGTGCTATCAGTGCAATAAAGCCCGCAGTGTCAGGTAACTAAAGAAAAAAAATATTTTCCCCCGAAATATAAAATTAAATTTACATCTGGTGCCTACACGACATGTCGCTGGCGCAGACCCAACAACTCCCACCTTGGTCATACACCGACAGAGACAAATGGGTGAGATCCTTCCTGTTCCGTAAACCACTAAACAGCTGTAGTTGTCATTGTCTGGCTCATGTTTCTGCAAATCTCTCCGTTGGCAACAAAACTGTCTGGGTACTTTTATTGGAGCCTTGAACAATATGGGTAGCCGAGTGGTTATAGGACAATAAAGGCCGCCAGTTTCCCTTTGGGAAAAGTCAATAGCTTTTTGATTTATATTTGACATTTGATTGATTTTACTATTTTAAAGTCAAGATTTTAGGTTAATTTTAGAAATAAATCACTATACGCTGTACTATGACTTTTAGTACTGGTTGTAACCCAAGGTATTCATAATTCTTTTGCCAGAAACCTAGTTGTTTCCTACTTGGGACTTAACTTTCGTGTCAAAAGGTCGCTGGTTCAATCCTGGGAAAAAGGGTATGTTTTTAAGGTTCCAAAATGAGTCCAGTTTTTTTTATTGGGCTTTTGGTAAATGGTTCTGGCTAAAACATAGCTTATTTTTATGGTACTGAAATATAATGCGATTACAAAATGCAAACACCTATACCAGGTTTTCACATATAAAGATTTGTACTTTTGTTATAAGTTTGGTTTAAGATATTTACTTGATTAACGAAAGAAATATGTTATAATAGCTAGATGAGATAAGATTTAGAATAGAATATTACTCTTAGCAATATCCCGTTAAACTTACGCCCTGGAAAATTTAATGGTAGTAGTTTGTTGAGTTGCACCTTTACGTAATCTTAATATAACTATATCGATTTGATATTAAAAATATCAAAATTTTCATCCCTATAGATTAACAAGACATTTTTAAGTTTGTTAAAAACGGTGTAAAGACGTCTCAGTGTTTACTATTTTTGTGTATTTTTGTGTTATTTTAATAGATAATATTCAAACTTGTTCAAACAAATACATGTAGACTATTAGTTGTCGGCTTGTCCTATTGGACTTTAACTAAAGAGTTCATAAATCGTAAAAAAACTGTAGAATACTCTAAAATATGTTGTGAACCTCATAGTCAACAGTATCACACTCGCTTTTAACACCAAACACACCAAAAACACTGTCAAAATTTTACAATAGGATGACAGATCTAATGACATTTTTTAACTCAATACTAATTTCTGAATTATGGTAATGGAGGGGCAAAGCAGTGTGCATCTATAGTCAAATATACATTTAGATTACCTATCCATAAAAATTAATCACTTAAACCTTCAATTAGTTCAATGTCGGGAAGCTCAATGTGAAGAAGTCTTAGAAAGTCGGTTTTACAAATCCCTATTAAATCAATCTTTTGTATCCACTGTGTTTACGGAAGTCTGTCTGAAGGTCCCAGGAAAGACTCACGAAATGGCAGGCGGCTCAACATGAATACCCTATCATTACGCTTTTTTCTAGCAATAACACAAGCACAAACGAAAACGGGGCTTCCCACAATGGGGTTTTCATGGAAACGTTCAGGAGTTTACATCAATGTAATTCTACGAAAAAACTCAATATACTGTGCGATTAATTATTAAGTAAGACTTAATGACAACATGGACTTTTCCTTTGATGCTTACAGCTTTTAAAACGATTTGCCATCCTTAAACTCTGGTTTCTTAGTTTTTTTTTTCAGAAAATTTTGAAAAACTTTGTAATATTAATAAATGATAGCTCGTCCCAGTTCCGGACCTTCATATTGACAACCATGCCTACTGGACATATTGTCTTGATAAAAATTTCCAAAGCATGATGCTGAATTGTTATCACATAAACAATAAACAATATATAGAAAATGTATCTGTAGCCACAAGCTAAAGAGGGAAATACCTTTAACATGTTTCTGCATATATTCGGTTTAATGTACTCTAACTCTTAACTACAAAGTATTGGGATAAAGTAAATTTATGTGAGCGTAGCATGATCTATGAAAACAATAGTCATATATCTGTGTAACATTTGATCTCATGATATAGTATACTTTGGTATGTTTTGGTATTATTTTTCTTTGAGTTGCTTGACTTTAGACAGAAATTGTGTGCTGTAGTATCAAATTTTAAATAGAAAAATTTTACCTTGACCATCCTCGAAACTATGAATTCGACCTCTATCTATCATTTCTGGTTTACCTTCAGTGACGAAATGATCATAGCCAACTCGACTATCAAAATCTACGATTCGATCTATCGAAGTCGATCTAAAACCCCTGACTTATCGTTATGTGATTTCGTTAAGTAACAAAATTACATATCCAAACATTATACTATCAACATCTACGATTCGATCCAAGTCGATCTACGACCCCTAACTTATCGTTGTGGATGAGATCACAGCCCAGGGCCGATGTACTTTAACCTTGGCACAGATCACTCACTCAGTCGCTCATTGGGGGCGTGAATGAAACAATGGCTAGCGAGGCCGTACTTGAAATTGAACATGCGACTATGAATCATGACTCAAGTGTCAAAACATCTTGCGGAGGCTGGGCGAGTGCACCGTTCACTCTATGAGAACGGTGGCACGGTGACTTGGAGATTTGATAATTACTACAACAGCAATTGAGTTTGGAGTAAACTACTGAATACCTCGTTGACTATTGGATAATACAGTAAACATCTCATATAGAGACCAGCGAAGCCAATAGGACATGACCTAGTTGAATATTTGCTCATTTGGTTTTGATACTGTGGTACATAGTTGGTATGATAGGCCAAAATAAATGCTACAGTCCAAATTAAGTTGTCCTCACCGCGTTATTTCTATGCATACGGTGTCCCTTTTAAGTTACTAGGTTAAAAAGTGAAAGCATTTTCCATGGATATAAATCGCGAAATGTAGTAGGCTTATTTATTTTTTACTAGTAGGCCTACCAAAAGTATTTTTGTATTTTAATTTTCCGCTGCGTGCTCAAGAACACCAAGTGTTACGTACGAGGCGAAGACTGACCATGTGAGAGTTGTTTCACATTCAAAGCGAAACCGAGGACAAAATGATTGGAGCAAGTGCTGGAAATTACTTTCGGTTTTAGTACTCAATATAAGTTATGATAACAACGTACAAATTACCAGGCATATTGTAGTTCAAGTTCAAGGTTATGTTTATTGTGCGGTAAACACACACTAGAAACTAAATACAAAACAACTAGCTTATGCATATTCTGTTTACATCTGTATTGCTAAACAGTAAACACAGCTGATTTCAATAATATAAATTTTAGTTGTACGGGTAATGGAGAACATGGAGAACTGATAGCAAGGAAAATTAAATTTAGAGCAAGATCAGCTGATCATTTTCCCTTGATTTAAATTAGAGCTTGGGAAACGGTTATTTTAAAGTTCCTAATAAATGTTACTCTTCGCGTTAATGTATAAGAAAAACCAATATACCTTATATCTTAGCTTAACTAAATTAGAAGTTACCATAGGAATATACATGACGGGCATTTCAGCCATCTTTTAGTCAATTTACATATATTAGAGACCATGAGATTGTGAAATCAACATGTAAACTACGACATCTAGTTAGTGCAAGTGCGAAGATTTTAATGCAATTCATTTCATTTTACGATTCATTAAGTAGTTATGGCAATTACGCTGCAGGTAAGGTTACAACAGATTGCATTAAAAGTAATTTAACTTGGAATACGTAGGTGGTGACCTTGAAATAAGAGGTTGGTTTAGGGAAAACATTTCAGGAATTGTAAACAAATCTACGAGGGCGGGCATTAATTGCGCCAACTGACCTGAGTCAGGTAATCGGGTATTCCTGAATTGCGCCAACTACTCCAGGGAGCCACCCTATACGTTCGTAACTGCACCAAGACCAAGTGGTGGCTCTTTTGACTTTATGATTGAGCAGGGTAGGTTAGGTTCGGTTAGAGTTGGGTTTGGTTAGATTTGGTTAGGTTAAGTTAGGTTTGGTTTGGTTTGGCTAGGGGAACAAGGACATTTCATCTGTCGACAACTCACCCCTACATGGCTTGGGATTGGCGCAACTAAGGAACTCTTTGGTGCACTTAATGCACGACCGTCAATGACGCTGTGTTTGTAAACGTATGCAACGCTTGAATGGATCAAATCAGGTGATCATCTTGTAAAAATAAATATTTTACAGTATTAACGTTGATATACCCCTACAACGTTGCCTAAGTACTACCATAGATTAACACAAGGGAGTATGTTTAATCTATGGTACTGCTGTGGCTTACGGTATTTCAAAGATTCTTCGCCTTGCAAAAACTTTGAACTATTTGTTGATTTTGGATTTTGCAAGTTAGTAGAATCTTTAGCTTGCTTCGACGCTATTTTAAATGTCCGCCAAGTCTAGTTACCGAGTTGGTGGTCGTTAAATTTTATCTCCTATCTTAGGATATCTGTTTAAAATTAGGTACATATTTTTTAAAGACAACAGAATAGCTAAAATTGCCTAACAAAATAGATAGGTTAATTTAGTAAAATTTGTACCGAATTGGTAAGTAGCTAAATAAAAAGGCAGTAAACATCACAACGCACTATAGATAAATATCTTAAACGGCCTTCAACTGATAAGGATCCGAAATTCATAGATGTCTAGTTGATTTTCTCTAGTGGTTCAAAAAGTGGAAAATTTCTACCTTTGTGTTGTATATATTATGTGTCTCTATGGACTGCTTTCCTGTCAATTTCCTTAATAGTTAATTTATTAGTCATTTTAACGACAGTGTCACCTATAGTTTGTGTATTCATTGGTGTCACTATTTGCAGTTTTGTAAGATCAGAGATCGATATCGATCACCACTTACCATCTTTTATCTTTTATGTATATTCCCCATCTTGTGAGTACAGTAACAGTATAAGCGTAAATGTATGTCTTAAACGTTATAAGACGTTTCTTTTATTTACTTTCCGATCAGAGGTCATCACCAGGTATATTTGATACAAATTTACCTTGTAACTTATAAAGCAAAGTCTATTAGACCAACAAATATTGATATAAATGCCATTGCATTTTTCCAAATTTTAAATCAGCAACATCGGGTTAGAAGATGAGCCTCCCATTAACGATTTGCCTCGGCGGGTCTCTGGTCTCATGTCCTATTTCCAAATGACAGCAATCCATTGGACATGTTGTCATCACGCTCATGTTTTGACCTTGCTAAATCAGATTTTCGAGGAACTTGTAGGCCTACTCTTATGCACTTTTGTTACATTTCCCGCGCCAAGTGAAATGGACCGGAAGTACAGGAAGAGAACCGCCTCACCTTGGTCAAGGTCGTTTCCGCCGCGACCGGTTCTTGGACCTTGGACCTGAAGTTGTATTGTGGTTGCATCTACCTCAACCTCAACCATGGCTAGGCTTAGAACACAGGAGTGGAGTTCACAGCTGTAGAAGAAGAACTTCTTAAGAAACGTCCCGATGAGCATTCGTTCATACAAGAGGTGGCAGGTGGTCCTGGGAGGACCTGGGGAGGTATCTGAGGGAATCTTATCATTCTTATCCTATGAGTGCGTTCACACTATGGCAGGTGGTCCTGGGAGGACCTGGGGAGGTATCTGAGGGAATCTTATCATTCTTATCCTATGAGTGCGTTCACACTATGGCAGGTGGTCCTGGGAGGACCTGGGGAGGTATCTGAGGGAATCTTATCATTCTTATCCTATGAGTGCGTTCACACTATGGCAGGTGGTCCTGGGAGGACCTGGGGAGGTATCTGAGGGAATCTTATCATTCTTATCCTATGAGTGCGTTCACACTATGGCAGGTGGTCCTGGGAGGACCTGGGGAGGTATCTGAGGGAATCTTATCATTCTTATCCTATGAGTGCGTTCACACTATGGCAGGTGGTCCTGGGAGGACCTGGGGAGGTATCTGAGGGAATCTTATCATTCTTATCCTATGAGTGCGTTCACACTATGGCAGGTGCGCCCGAAAAAACCTAAACCTCTGCCCGTGCGCAAAGAACACCCGGAAGAGCATAAGCTTCCAATCCGGGACACTCTTGAAGCACTTGATATCATCGGTGGACTCTAAAGAGTCTAAAGATGCAAATTAGACAAGAAACGAGGGAAATAAACATTCAAATCCAGTATTGGATTACCAACCTGAAGAATGCGTAGAGTTCTGTTAAATATTCACAACCAAACATTGGTTTCTTATTTCCCAACTAATTGTTACATTATTTTTATAACAGTTTGAGGTGGTGATGCCTCTAAAACCTCATTATTGCCACATTCATAAGTAACAAGAAATTAACCATTCCTTGCTACAGACTGGTTGTCAGAGCTGACTGTGACCTCACTATACTGATAAAAATAAATGTGTTTTTGTGATGACAAGATAAAAAGCGGTTTGTAAAACTAGGATGTTAGCGCATGCTTTCAAATGAGTCTAGATAATTAAAATGTCGGTACTTATGCAAAATGTATTTTAGGGTTGCGGGGCACCTTGGCATTATATCCAAACGAAAAATTTTCAATTAGGCCTATATTTCCTGTTGGGGAAATTCGCCAATAAACAGCTGAGCAGGAACTGTTTTTCAAACAGCAGCGACATCTGTTTTGCACCATAAAAACTACGTACTGCATTACCGACTACCGGCTGTAGTTCACTGGTTTGTTGATAGATCGAGTCCAGGAATAGGTCATGAATAATTTGTATTATAATAATACCATACTGTAGGATAACAATAAACAGTATAATTGATTGTTGTTTATAGTATTGTCACAGACAATAGAGTAAACCATAGTATTCTATGGTCTGTGGTATTAATGCCATAGATGAAGTAGGCTACTTCATCTATGTTAATGCTTTCAAATCAGGTTTTGAGACACACTACAGTATATACTTCAGAAATACTTATTATCTAGAATAAAAGAAAAAATATTTAAACAGAACCCAGTTAATAAAACTTATTTTGAAAAAGTTATTTTTTTTAAAGTCAACATATTTTTTTTTTTTTTTTGGAGAGGAGGGAAAATGCTTTTACGCACACAAGGTAGCCAGCCTGTAGTGTGAGACTCCTGAATCTATCACAGACTACTCACTAAAAAACCCCCTCTACTCTGTTGGACACAGACCTGGAATTGTTTGTCACATTACTTCAAGTCAGGCCAACATGTGACCTCACCCCTCAGGGCTCTCGCCGTTTTTGGCATTTAGATACTTTATGACCTACACCGCATCCCGGTCAAGGTCGAGCTTCTTGGCGCGGAGAATACCCTGGATGTAATGCAACACACAGGTCCAATTGTCCTCACCCTCCGTCATCATCGGTATGATCGTGTCCAGTGACAGCAGTCCTACTAACTGTTGAGCCTCCAGGCGGGGCCTTTCCCAACGCTGGCAGTGGAAAAAGGTATGTTCCACGTCATCGGGAATGCCTGGGCAGTATATGCAATCGGGTGACATGGCTTTGCCTATCCTGAACAGGTACGACCGGAAAAAGCCGTGACCCGTCAGAAATTGGGTGAGGTAGAAGTCCACCTCTCCGCACCGCCGATTAACCCAAGGTTGGACTTGCTGTATCAGTCGCCTGGTCCAGCGTCCCCGAGTCTCATGTTCCCAGCTCTCCTGCCACAGCTGGTAGGTGCGGGTGCGTTCCTCTGTTCGTGCCTGGTCCTCCCCACGGTGCTGATAAATTGATTTTCTCTCCGCCGCCAAAAGTTTGACGGGGATGACTCCAGCATCCACCAGGACGGCGGGTTCGGACACTGTTCGGTAGGCGG
Organism: Macrosteles quadrilineatus; assembly: GCF_028750875.1. Lineage (NCBI taxonomy): Eukaryota > Metazoa > Arthropoda > Insecta > Hemiptera > Cicadellidae > Macrosteles > Macrosteles quadrilineatus. Next base: position 75,802,874 of record NW_026542598.1, on the reverse strand, counting down.
ATGCAACTCTTAGTGCTGCCTGCTGCACTCGGGCGAGTCGCATCCTGTATACCTCCTTATTTAGAGCGTCTGCCCACACCTCAGCACCGTACAAGAGTACGGACTGGACAGAAGACATTAACAGCCTTCTACTGCTGGACCGAGGGCCTCCGACATTGGCCATCAACCGGCTCAGAGAGGAGACCACCCTAGCGGCCTTGTCCGCCGTACGGAAAATCTGACCCCGCCAGCTAAGCTTGCAGTCCACCATAATTCCAAGGTACTTGACAGAACGAACGGTCTGGACTTCGACGGCCCCTACCCTCAACGGCACGATGGTGTCAATCCGTTTTTTTGTTAATATCACGATCTCAGTTTTGCTCAAAGCAAGCGAGAGACCGTGGTCTGTCATCCATGCGTTTATAGTAGGGCCTACGCATAACTCGGTTCAGCTTTAGCTGAGCCAGCTCAACACTACGTGCAGCTATCAAAACTGCAACGTCGTCCGCGTACCCGACCAAAACAGTTTCCTCAGGCATTTCAGACCTCAGGAGGCTGTCGTACGCGACATTCCAGAGATCTGGGCCGAGTATGGAGCCTTGGGCAGCACCGGAAGGGACACTCATCGTCCGTGGGCCCTCTGTAGTGTCATACATGAGGAGGCGGAACCGGAGATAATCCTCTATGATGCGCATGAGGTATGCCGGGACGTGGAAGATGTTCTCCAGAGCATCCAGCATATCGCACCACCTCGCCGAATTAAATGCGTTTCGCACATCGAGAGTTACGAGCAGCACAACCCTTCGAGAGTAGTGGTTAAAATCCTCAGCTCTCATCACGGCTTGCTTCACCTCTTCAACAGCGTCAACCGTAGATCGCCCCATCCTGAATCCATACTGGCGAGGGGACAGGTCCCCCGCAGCGACCACGGCTGAATTCAGTCGGGAACGGATCAACTTCTCGAGGACTTTACCAGCCGTATCCAACATACACAGAGGTCTGTAAGAGGATGGCAGGTCTGGGTCTCCCTTTCCCTTCCCAACAAGCACAAGCCTAGCTTGTTTTCCAGCACGAGGGGAAAACTCCTTTGACTAGGCAGGCGTTGTACATGCGCAAAAGGATAATCCGCTAATGCTTTCTGCCATTTACACTTTATTACAGAAATGTAAGGTTCCAGATGCTAACTCAATACTGCTCCCGAGTTATTAACGTTTAGAGTACCTTTGCTAATTACTAGATACATCTCTTGCTCACGAAATTATAATCTTACTATTAGGCAAATGATTGTGTGTTTTAACAATACGACGTTATTAATATGCGTTGCTGGTTGTTGTGTACTGTTGTATTGGTTTTACAACCACTGTTGTCAAAAACTAAGTGGAATCAAGAAGTAATATAATGAAAAATGTTTATGCTTTAATTACATTAATTGTACAATACAATTCAATATATACTTGTCGCATTCAATACACTCATAGTATACATAGGAAACCTCGTATAAAAAAGCCAATGGTCAAGTTATTCTGCATATATACACCCAAAACCTACAGCTAATAAAGTGTTCGAGACCTTGGTTCTGGACAGACTGAAGACCTTCATCGAAGGCATTATCTCCTCAAATCAACATGGGTTTGTCTCAAAAAAATCTACGAGTTCGAATGTGTTATTGCTTCAAGAGAAAGCTCTGTCCACCTTTAGAGCAGGTTGCCAGCTGGACGTTGGCTATATCGACTTCGCCAAAGCATTCGACGAAAACGACCTCAAGATCCTCGTGTTGAAGCTTGGAGTAGTGGCTATGGCATTCTACAACCACTATTTGGCTGGCTGGAGGAATACTTAACAGACCGCACGTTAACTGTCAGGCTTGGGCCTTCGCAATCGCAACAATTTCACCAGACCGCAGGAGTACCACAAGGATAACATTTGGGACCATACCTATTTAGTTTTTTTCATCAACGATCTGGTGGCTTCAATCCAGGTTGGATCTCTTGCGTTTGCTGATGATCTCAACGTGTTTGTGGAGATTGAGGCGGAAGAGGACTCAGTATGGCTTCAAATGTGACTTGTCAGTGTCTTTGACTAATGTAAACTCGACAAGATGGAAATCAATCAATGTGAAATGTCCAATATTAACCTTCTATAGTTCCCGGACTCCAGACATCTTCATGTACATACTGGTGGAGGAAAGTATACCTAGAGTAACGCCCACGAAAGATTTGGGGGTGATATTCTGCAGCGATCTGAGTTTCGACGAGCATAAAAACTCTGTGGTTAGCTAGGCTAACAGACTGCTCGGTTTCATCTCCCGTTATACCAAAGGTATGAATAACCCAACTGCATTGAAAACTCTTTATAGTGCAATGGTGAGACAGTGTCTGGAGTATGTTTCCCCAATCTGGTTTCCATATACAATGGGTGGACGCAATAGTATAAAAAGCGACCCAAAGAGGATTTATGAGGCTGGTAGGAGTGCGTAAGGGATACCGCTATCGGGAGGTGCGAACGGATTTTCTGGCTGAGGAAATTCCAGCCCTTGTGCATGGAGCAGCGTTGCATGTTGGTTTCTTGTACAAGCTCCTGAGTGGTCATATATGCTGTCCAGAGCTGCTATCAGAAATAGACATTAGAATCCCTACCATAACAAGATCCAGGGACCTATTTGGCCGTCGTTTCAGAGGCACCGCATTTGACCTTCACAGTCCTCTGGCAAGAATTATCAGGCTGGGCAACAGAGTTAATCGTGATTTCGACTTCTTCACCGACAGGGGTAGCTGCAAACTGATTATAACCCAACAACTGTATATTACTCCTGTCAATTAAAGAGGACAACCAAAACAACCCTGGTGGAGATGTTCAACTAGCCTAAACGCCTTCTATTGTTACACTATTCTTTGTCAAATTTATTTATTGTTATATTTGATTTTTTTACAGTATTTATATTCTTTGTTAACTTTATTCATTGTTGTATTATTTATTGTATTCTATTAAGTATCGAATTTATTTTTAAGATTTTTTTTCTATGTATTCGCTAAGCCGTTTTCATATATAAATAAAATAATTTAATAACATTGCCTCAACGTTTCTTTTTATATTGTGGGCCTGTTTTCCCCTTCTTTTTTACGCCTAAAAGTTTCTCAAGACACTTATGGTTATGACGTGTTTGTTTTTAACCTGGTTGGCAGATTGCATCAATTCAAATAGTACGGAGTTGGAGAAAGCCTCTAGCCGAACCAAGTAATACCGACGGACGTGTGAAATCACCGTTCGAGAATCAATCGACAACTTTGTCGCAGCAGGTCAGAGATAAATTATTATTCATCAGCAAACTTTGACCTCTCTATAGCCAGAGGGTGCTTTGTAAATATGTACCATCAAAAAAGTGTGATTAACCACCAATGGAATCCATGAAAAATGTTTAACTGAATATTTTATTAACGGGCGTATGAAGTAATTTCAAACAAAGCTAATGTTATATTGGGACAAGGTTCTGGATTGATGAAGAGAATTCTAAGGACTCATCACTTTTGTTTAGATTTAATTTTATGGAGATTTTATGTTATTTTAGGGATTTTTGCGGTCGTCTTCTTCTACATTACATACCACTGTGTGATTTTTAATTGTGATTTCCCAGTTTTGGATAAATTTGTGCACTAATCTGGTCACTTTTTAGGTTTATTACCTGAGGATGGGATTAGATTTTAATACTTGAAATGGCAAACCTTTTTTGCTTATTGTGACTGGAAATGTCCACAATATTCCCGTAAATAATATTTATGCATTATAAATTAAAATTCATCAAACAATACACCTTGGCTTTATTATTTTTTATCAAGACGTTCACAACGTAAGCAAGACATTGTTTGTTTACCTGTAATCTCGCGCTACTTCGCGTTTGAGTCGCCGAGTAATTTACAACTGTAATATGTCACTAGCGAGAATGTTTTGTATGTTTACTGCTGCGGGAGAAATTTATGTTAATGATGGATCCGTCATATATGTCATTTGACCTGAAACTATACTGAGTGCTATGATCGGGTTTTGAAATATGTACGCAAAACATGTCAAAAGTGCTAGTAACTGCTAGTAAAGTGCTAGTATTACTAGTATTAGTAGTAGTATTACAGTATACACTACACAATTTGAACATTTTTCCTAATTAAGAACTGGTTTCAAAGCAACAACTCCCCAATTTCTCAAAATAAGAAAAATATTCATCTTCGCCGAACCATTTTTTTTTTCATTAGTAATTAATTGTTTTAATGAGAGCTCATACACTATCAAAGAAAGCTAAATAACATGACACATGATTTAGTGTCAGCGATGGATAATAAAAAAAACTTTAAATTACCGTTCAACGATGCGTTGATGAGTATACAGAGCATGGATTTTAGCTAAAACTGCATTAGGCTCACTTTATCCAAATTGAATTTAAGAGAACGTCAACCATTATTATTTTATGTTCCAGACAGTTGTTTACCGAAACAGAAAAACTATGCAACAGTGTTTATTTTGATAATGGTGCGAATATTGTTTTCTACTTTCAAATCATTGTCTATGATGAGGTGATTTTTTTATCTTACGAACTAATGATATCAGATTCAAAAACTGATTAGTTAAAAATTTATTGATCAAAGTACCACCATTTTCTAGCTATAGGGTAATATAAAAAAAAAACAATCTAAGATAGTTTTATTTATAAAGCAAAAAATAAAATATTATAACATTCAAATTCAAATATTATTTAAGATAATACAACAGCTTGGCCTCGCCAAGTTTGCAAAACTTATCGGTGAGGTGTGATGATGCACAAAAAGTAACGAAAATAATAATCAACAGATTTGTTAACAAACCCATTTCATTTGTTGTTACATTATCTTACTTGGGGGTTAAAATAGCAAATCGTTAGTTATGAAAAAGCAGTAATTGAAGGTAACAAATGACCATATTTTGTAAGCAGCCACTAATCGAAATCCGTATAAGCAGTCAAATTTGTTACAACAGAATTAGACAATCTGAGTAATCAATAAGAAGCTAAACGGCATCTTAAGATAAACGTTAATGCCCATATTTCGCCGTTAAGCCAACTATAAATTGTCAAAATTTTAGTTTTAGTCGACTTTTCCTTATGGTTGTTCAAATGTAAATTGATAGTAATTATGTACAGCGTGCCTGTAGAGGCAAAGTAGTTTGTCAAAGTGACAGGTTAAACAAATATGTTACTGGCTGCTCGGTTATGTATCACACATTCCGAGAATCAACATTTTATGTTTCACGAAACCAATGTGAAATTTAACTTACCTTCATAAATAATGAAAATGTTTGATATTGGTTTCGACGTTTAAGGGCAAATTCAACTGTATTCTTCGGAAAGCTAATTTCTCATATCAGAGCTGAAAAACTTAGATTAATTGTTTCTATCTTGTTTTACTTTTGAAATAAAGACTTCAACCAACCTTACTGAATAATTGAGATCTTCAAATTTTGACAAAAAATGTTAAGACATTACATTAGTACTGTAGTGTAAAAACCAAATAATAAAACTGAAAATATGAATAGAACTGAAAAACATTATTAGTTCAAATAGTATTCTATTTAGTAACATAAAAGTACATTAGTAAAAAAATTCACATAGGCAATTTATCCGTTTTACTTTTTAATCACATTTATGACCTACAAAATATAAATGGTTTTTTCATGAGTAGACTAAAAACATTAAAGATACACAAAACAAGTTTTGAAGTTACATTTTCACCTTAAACCGCTTTTCGAACAATTTATAGAGTACAAAAAGTATAATTATGTGTCTCAAGTGAGAAGAAAAAATTGTTCATTTTAAACTCCTTTCACTGTAGCCAGACGACAAATTACAAAACTGTTACGAAATTAAGATTGATATTAGATCTTAATGCCTATTTTAGAACATATCGCTTAAAAGCGTGGTCTTTGTCACAGAAACTTTGTCATTGTAGTAACCACAAAACTCGTTACATAAACTGAATGGACATACAATGAAATAACTGCCCATACCACAACTGTGTAAAATACAGCAACGAGCGATAACTGGGCCTAACTGCCTTCGCTAAGCGTTTTATAATTCCTGAAGTCATAACTCTTTTAAACAATAATATATTACTGCATAAATGTTTTTATTACTTTAAATAAATCAGTAAAGAAGATTGTTTCGTAATTTTAGTAAACCACACTTTTTTAATCACTTAATAAAAAAAAAAACTTTGTGGAACACGTTTATCTTAAATTATATTTTTCAAACATTAAAGAGCACAACTTCAAAGCTCTCTGTAAGTCCTCATTTGGTTAGAAAGATGTTAAAGGCTTAATGCGAACAACACTACATCTGAGTATTAGAGATGCAGCGCGTACTAAGTCCGTTGATAATTTATGTCTACTTTATTGCAAACATGAAACTGCATACTTGCATTACATGAACACGGTGTTTCAGCCATTACGGATTATTTTTATATTAATTATCCTAAAAATGTTTTGGTAGCATTTGCATTATTTGAATAACCGTGACAATTCCAATTTAAATAGCCATGCACACTCAAAACCTACTGCTGTTCTAATATGATCAAATGTTCTTTTTTGTGGGCTTTGTGTTTTATATTGAACGTCTGAAGATTTACCGAGACTTTCCCGGTGTTTATTTCATGTTGGCTGCTGAGTTTTAGATACAAACTCGATCGGCCACAAACTTAACTTCCTACGTACGCTATCAACCGATGTAAATCTGGAATTTAGTTCGTTAAATGCGAGATCACCGTTCCCGAATCAATCGACAACTTTATCCTTATGGCAGACCAGAGTTTAACTAGTGTCCCTATTGCTCGAATTCGAGCAATTTCTAAGTATTAGAGGCGTTATTTTAAAAGGAATAACGTTCATAATTTCTTATGACTTTAAATGATTCAACCCAAAGATTATGTAAATATTCAAGATGTACATAACAGAATATATCAATTTATACAGGCTCTCTCGCTTTCTTCCATTGTAATATTAAAATTGGCAAACCTATTGACTGTTTAAAATTAACATATGTTCTTCTTCTCACTTTTAATTTCTGACAACAGCTGGAGCTGCATAACAATTTTTGTTTCCCATGTTAATCTTTTGGAGAAATACGAAACTTTAAAGGGCCCCAGGGCCTCACTCTCTGATTATTTCCCTAAAAAGAAAGTTTCCTGCACAACTTTACGTTACGCTCTTTCCAATGACGCCAAAAACATGTCAATCGGTTCGGTAGTTTCGGAGGAGTAATTGTCACAAAAAACTTGCTTGCGTATTAAATAAGTAATAGACTAGTAGAACCCCGTCGAAATCGACGGTTAATCTTGAGGTTTTATGTAAATTTAGCTAACTGCGATAGATAGAGTAAAGTCATTAAAATCTTAGTTAAATGAAGGGAGGATAAACATAATAATAAGTATGACGATTGTGTTCCCTAAAAAACGTGATTGATGAATTCGTTTAACACAATATTTACTACCTTTTTATCTGCTTTAGGTTGCCCAAAAGGTTTTTTAGGAGTCTTATAATGGTTTGTTCATGAGTTTGTTTCATGTCAAAGCCACATTCACTATATGGGAGAATGAGTTCATATAATTAGTCTATCATGTTACGGAAAGAGTCAATATTTATTACTAACAACTAATTCAATCTGCTTTAGGAAAATCATTCAGATTGTATCCGGATTTATAAGTAAATCTTTATCTTTGGTCATAAAAATACAGAATTTATCAGCATATTAAATCAGTTTTTTTTGTATTTGATAAAAAATATATGATTCTCTAGAAAGCAGTAAGATTCTTACTTCGATCTAAGCAATTTTAATTCCTTCTCTTGCCACATCGACCCATGTATTTAATCATCCTGTTCTTACTTGATAATTCATTAACTTATGGGATAGTTTCGCCTTGGCCAGATCGATAACATAAAGCTGTGCATGTATTTCGTGGATGGAATGAACCACAATTATAGGAAATCTGATCACAAATCTTGAACATTTGCGGAACCAAATCCATAACCTAGTCCAGCCTTGGTAACAAATTATACAAATGCGATGAGATGTGATGACACTGTTGTGTTTCCGAATGTTTTGTATTTAGTGAGGTTTAGATGCGTTGTTACATGTGTACAGCAAAGTAAAAACCCTGTACACATTTTTTTAAATACCTGAATTGACATTAGTTCACTTAGTTCACCAAAACCATAGATGAAACATACTCCGTAGTTAGTCTATTCCAAAACTTAAACACAGCTCTCATCCTCAACGTACTCATCTATGATACAATTTTTAACCCGATTGTCAAAAACCTTTATACCAATAAATGAATTTCTGGGTGTTCTTTCTTGAATTCAAAAATAAATGGTAATTGAAAGTAGGCAAAAAAGGCAAGTGCCAACCTTACAATATACATAAGCTAACCCGATAAGGAATAAATGTTCCTTTAAAATTGATATGTCACACTTATTTCATAATTTAAAATTTTTTAGAGCAATAAAGCATATATTTTTGATAACAACATTTAAAACGTATCATAAATTCATCATTTTGTTGAAACTATAAAAAAACTTGCCATGCAGTGGAGAATCATTTTAAAATCATAAATAATAATGTAAAGATTTAATTTTGACAGTTTCAGAAGACCTTTGAATACAATTTTAATATTAACAGCTGGTTCATTAAAAGTAGTGTAAAATTATCCATATGGTCGTAATGTAACTTTAAAGGCCTCTGGGGGCAGAGTCCCAAGGAAATTTACCTCGTTTCTCTTTTGAGGGCTCACCTACAGACCAATACCTTTCTTTAGACACCCCTACCAAATTTCTACACCCAGCCGTTCTCTCAAATTAGCGGTGACAAAAACCCCGTTTTCCTCCATAAGAATAACATGGGATGGGTCTGTGGCCAGAGCCCCTAAGGAATTTACCACGTTTCTCTTTTGATGGCTCATCTACAGACCAAGACCTTTCTTTAGACACCCCTATCGAGTTTCTACGTCCAGCCGTTCTCAAATATATTTTTTACTCAAATTAATTCCCTTCTTCATCCATCATACAGTGTCAAAGAGACTGCTTGAGCAAACAAAATATTCATTAGCTTTTCCTAACGTATTTTTACAAAGGGAAGATTAACCATGTAAAATCTCATTTCATATTTTGAACAGTTTTAATGTGTTCCTCCTTTGTTCGTACATTTTAATACATTGTATCTTTACATAACTGTACCTTGCAACTGCAGCAGAGTTTTACTGAATTCAAACAATTTTATAAACGCAGGAGAATGGTTTTAGTAAACAATAATAGCCACAACCACTTTGCTAGGTTGTTTTAACTTGTAGTCATCCTAATTTATCAATAAACAAAATAAAATAAAAAGGACAAATCAATAGGTTTGATTTTCAGTCTTGGCGAATAAAAAACTATTCTATTCTATTCTTCTTATTCTATTGTAAACTCACCAACCTAAATTTCATTACCACTTTTCATTAAACTTTACCAACTAAACATGATTTGATTTCGAATACATTGGTCTATGTTATGGCAAGGTTATGGATAAATGGAATTCCAAGAAATTTAAATTCGCAATCTTTGGTAATTTAATATTCGGTGATAACTTAGATTGTCTTGGCCGAATCTCAACATCATCCATCCATCCTTTTTAAATCTCGACAAAATTACAATGTTTTACATGTTGTTTTTCCTCTTTTAGTTTAGGTTCTTTGAATTATTTATAAGTAGTAAAAGTGCAAAGTACACGGGTCGTTTCAGAAGACACCTTTAGTTCTACTTACACGCAATCGCTCATCTTATAGGCGTACGACAAACCCAAATAAACCGTATCATCAATGACACATACTTTCTCCCATTAGCTTGTCAACAACCTTATCATGGATGGGTAGGTAGCAGGGGATGTGGGAGTCACAAAAGTTGCAGTAACTTTTGAACCGTAATTGTGGAAGAAGTAGGGTTTTTTTTTAATTTCGTTTGGATAAGGACCATAGATTTAGATTGTGTTTAGATTTAGATTATTTAGATTGTGTTCTGCGTATTTAACTAAATCCCAACCAAAATCGGTCGAACATTTCTTGTTTCAAAAATCTGTTGTTTCCGTTATTTTGTGTTTTACATGGGAAAATCACATAAGCTGCAATAGCTTTGAAACCATGATTTGTACGTGGATGGGAATTATACTGATTTATTGGGGGCTTTGAAACCATGATTTGTACGTGGATGGGAATTATACTGATTTATTGGGGGATTGTTGGAAATATCCCCGGAGAAAATCTGTTACTGAGTAAAATAATACAATAATAAGATGGCAAAATACTAAGCACTGTAGTCTAATGCATTGTGTTGTGTACTAATGTGTTTTTATACAGAAAAATTAGAGTGGCTAGGGGTTTATTTTGGTGGGGGGGGGGTTGTAAATTGCATACACTTTTCTAGATTGTTTGTTGGTTTTAAAACTAAGACTAGTAACTGTGAAAGATTTCAAATTTTTAATGCGCTTTCAGCATGCGCTGCAACTGACCTCCAGCGGTCACGTATCACTTGCCATATCTCAGTTAATACTTGTCCAATCTTCAAAACTAAGGTGTCAATCGATTTGGAATAAAATTGCCTTAAAAAGTTATTCTTGTAAAATATTGTTAAAATCAACGGTTTTCAAGGTATTTAAGTAACAAAACTTTAAATGGCCGCCATTTTGTTTTATGAATTTTAAAAATCGTCATAATTTTTTGGTAGCTTTGTGTAGTTGTCATAAATGTTTGTGCAAAGTTTCAATTTACAGTATGTTTAACCATTCCTTAGAAAATAATTAATAACTTTAAAAAACAAAATGGCGGCTGTGTGAGTAACTAAGGACTTCCGGACAATTTAAATATGATATTTAGGTATGTTAACTACCCAGAAACAATGCCCAAAAATATTGGTAGAGTGTTCCGGGACACCCTGTATAGTCAATGCTATAGGATATATATATACTCCTCAGGGAGTCAGTTACACAAGCAGCTGTATAGTTCTATAGATTTAGATTTTTCGAGTTTAAATGTACCACAACATACTAAACTTTAATGTAAATCGTTCAAGTTGTTAACATTAAATTTGATTTTCCCGTTATTTTATGGTGTTTTATAGGGAAATCTACACTCAAGCCAGGGGATGTCATGCATACCTTACCATATCCTCACTGAAGTGACCCACATACAAAATTGCATAGGAACGGATGGTGTTTTTTGCCTCTGGGGACGTCAAAACAAAAAAAGTAAATCGGTCCTTAGTCTTGTGATGTGACCTGCGGTAATATTAATAGATTACTCACTATTCCACATAATTTAAAATGTATATGCCTCATAATTTTAACCTAGACCCACTCGTTTGGTGTATTTAAAGTTAGTTTTGAAAACAGTGACTTTTAGAATTTGAGCTTACTATTTCATAATTTGAAAAAAAAAAATGTTTTGCGAATACGTGAAACAAGTCTATCGGGCTGATTAATACCCAGCCAAGTGCATGTGCGCCATAGCTCATCCCAATTAAAATGTCATTTACAACACCTGCTACCTTCAAAGTTAACAGCTTATCACTCAGTAAGAAGCATTCGTTCACCTACCCAATGCAACATGAACATTTTTGTGGCTTTTCTGGTGTTATTGAGTAAGTAGTCTGCTTGATCTTACTATTTGGGAAAATGGATATAACTGGGATAAAACGAAATATTATACTAGGTTTTGCCAAACAAAATAACAACAACATAGCGTAACAAACACAGGAAAAATTTACCAATAACATAAAATCAGTTATTTTGATCATGTTCATACCCGTAGCCTATATTTTTGTATCAGTCTTCTGATTATTTATACCGTCTGGTACATTTAAGAAATGAAAAATTGGGAGTTTATACTATTTACTGTGGTTTTTAGCTTAGTCGGCAGGTTTGCTGCGGCGGTTTTTTTTTTCTTTTTTGATGCCTTGCATCCCTGTGGTTACAGTTCGTTTAGTGTCTATACATTTTTAAGTTATTATAGTCGTGTTTATGCAATTTCTCTTATAGATTGTTATCGCTGTGTTTGTAAATCTGGTAGATCTTTTATACCATAGCTATTGTTTATGATTTGGTTCTGCTTAGGACAGTATGGGGTTTAAGAAGTATTATTTTGGTGGATGAATTTTTAGTCGTGCTATTATTGAGGTTAGATTAAAACAATGGCTGGAGTTGTGTTTTTATAGTCGTTGCATCGGCACATCTATATTAGTGTAGCCGATATATTGTTTGTTGCAGGGGGGGGGCCTTGATTTTGTATATGTTTTTTAATTTTCTATTAAATGTCCTTTTCTGGTTGTGCAATCGTAATTTGGTACTAATTATGGTAATTTAATAAATTGAGCTCCTGTATGTTTTATTGACTATTCTATAAGTAGCAACTCAGTGGTGGTGACTCAGATTGAAATGTTAGTCTTTGAGTCGAACATGGCTGATTCGAGCTCAGTCCCTTTGCGCATGAGATTACCGTCATCATAAAAATAAATAGTAGTGCTGTCTTCAGGGAAACTCATTTAAACTTCAAAGAATATATGGGAATAAGCTATTATTACCGTACTACTATTATTATCGTATTATTATCGTACTATTATTACCGTAACCTAAGGACTCATGGTAAGACCTGGACCCGGAACCGATTTAATTTTTTGTTTTGAGGTCCCGAGAGGCCGAAAAGTTTCGTGTGTGTGTGTGTGTGTGTGTGTGTGTGTGTGTGTGTGTGTGTGTGTGTGTGTGTGTGTGTGTCCGTTAGCATGTGACTCGAACAAATTGACTTGATCCACCAATGAGGCAAATGGAAATTCACTTAGTCTGCTAGCACTTAGTCCGTGGCGGGGGTATTAAAATAATTGCCTCATTCATCGTATATAAAATTCTGTGTCTTCTACTATCTCTCCGTAAAACATTTTTCAAAAAACGAGTATTATGATATATTTTTAGTTTCTTAGTGCTCATCAGAAAAGAACTGAACTATCCTTTTACCGAATTTCCCATATGGGGAATAAGCTATTACCGTAGTACTCATGGTAATACCTGGACTCGAGACCAATTTACTTTTTCGATTTGAGGTCCCTAGAGGCCAAAAACACCATCCGTTCAAATTTATATACAGTATATATATGTGTGTCCGTTAGCACGATAACTCGAGCAAAATTATCCGATTTTGATGAAATTTGGTACAAACGTGTAAGCCTACATGTATTCGAACGAGTTCGCAAACCAGCATGATCGGACTATGGGAACGGGGGTTTATGGGGATTTTTGTACAAACTAATTGAGGTTGGTTTTGATTTGTTCTATCTTGTTGTCTTGTGGTTACAGTTCGTTTAGTGTCTGTACAATATTGGTTTATTATACTCTTATTTTTGCTAAGCAATTTCTATTATAAATTTTTATCGCTATGCTTGTGAATCCGGTAGCTCATTTTTCCAAATCTATTATTTATTATTGGATATGGGTTATGGTATTCAACAAAGATTATTTTGTGGGATGGATTTTTGCTTGTGTTATTACTGTATAGAGATTAGATTAATTAAAACAATGGCTGTAGTTGTGTCAAAAATCTATTCGTGTAGCTGATATATTGTTTATAGTTGGGGAGACCTGTGATTTTGATTATGTTTTTAAAATTTGTATTGAATGGTATTTTCTGGTTGTGCAGTATTAATCATACTTAATATTACAAATGTGAATGTTTGTTTGTTTTTTGATTGTTTGAAGTTCGATCACGCAATAACTTCTGGTCGGATTGAGCTGAAATTTTGTAGGAAGATAGTTTACGTTCCCGACATTATAGACATACTCTTATCTCAAAGATAATTGAACTAAGAGTAGTCTTAGATAGCTTAATTACTGTAATAAAAATCTCCGTGTAAAAGATTTTTGAAATATAAATAGTACATTTCTAGTTTCTTAGTGCTCAACAGTAGAACGGTATTGAACTTAACTTTCATTTGTATGATATAGAGAGTAAGCTATAACGTGAAATAAACAAGTCGGGGATTGATAGGTTTGCCTTACATGCGATATGAATAACATAAGGCCCAAGATCTGTGGTCAACCATTAAAGTTCGTTATATTAGTTACAACCATAAATATTTACCTAATGAAAATCTCCTAATGAAAATTTCTCGTTTTTCAGTGCTCACCGTGGCGGCCGTTTCAGGGTTGCATTGTCCCCCTCTCACTGAAACGGTCACGCCAGAATACAAATTGCAGTCTGTAGGATTTAAGGGGCATCGTTGCCTTGAATGCAGCGTGCTTCTCGGTATACCCATAAGGAAATGCAATGAGGGCTTGAAGTGTACAAAGACCAATTATGCTCTAGCAAAACAAGAATACTACTGCAGAGATAAGAACGGACAATAAACGTGGTCAAGAGAAACTGGTGATGGTCAGTAGACCATTTTTACAGAAAAATGATAATTGCAAGATAGTAAAACATATTTGAGTTTTTAACTGATCTGATCAAGCATTTTTATTTAATTTTACACCTTCTTTTTGTTATTGAGAACATCTCAACTGTTGTCTTAGACTTAATTATGTCGTGTTTGAAATACAGTGAAGAATCTATAAATGTTTAAAGATAAACACTATAAATCACAGAGGCAAACTGAACTTCCCACAGAGACAGGGGTCCACACGAAATATAATTGGGGGGTGGGGGGTGAGACAGTTTGAATTTTCCAACTATATCAATGAAAATTTCGTAACTAAATCCTTTTTATAGCTGACACAAATAACAATAATTAATACACATCATTGAGTTATGACTGTTACCACAATGTACTGATCAGTAATATGTTAAGTAAAATAAATAGGTTACATACCTTATATATCCGACATACAGCTCATTTTAATTGAAGGTAGTTTCGGCTTGTATCAACCATTGTCAAAACGTCGCAGTTGGATGGTGAAATCCTTGTCATTGTTTTCTACTAAAAGTACATACACAAACACACACACACGGACGGGACGAAAACGAATAATACTCAAAAATAAATAGGCCTATTACATAAAATACACGGGCAGGACGCAGTAGGCAGGGAATCGAATTAACATTCAAAACTACAAACCGTACTCGTAACACCCTGTCACAAATAATATATTTTAATAATAAAATATTAAATAATAACAAATAATATTAATATTTTTAGATACAGGTACACGAGTATCTAATAATTGATTTGGTGTACCTGTTGATCAAATTCGAGTAATGCGTTATTTCAAAACGAATAACGGTCATAATAGATTACTTAAAAGAGTCAACTGAAAGATAATGTAACGTATTCAGTTATCGAAACTAAAAACGAACTCACTCTGAAAACTAACGCTCTTGTGTGTATCATGTGTTTACTATGAACAGCTGTAATTAATACAAATTATTCGTCTGTTTAAGTAAACAAAATAATTTCTTCATAAGAAATACATTGTGATTTTGATGGTCTGTGGGGTGAGGCCCGAGGACTTCCATTACAGGAATTGGTGAAAGGGGGCGTCTACACAAAAAATACTTTATTTTGACACATCGTTTGTAAAAGTTCGTCCATTATTAACAGAGGAGTAGTGTTTCGTAGAAATCGCCTTCACTTATTATAATATAAGGATGGCAACAACGTGTGGTCCTCATTGGCTACTTCGAAGTCACGTGGTGTCAGCGGTGAATGAAAAAAATAACCAATTGACTTAAATTACCGTTCAACGAGACGTTGATGGGTATAAATCAGCTGAAAATGCTTTAGGCTCACTTTATCCAAATTAACCCTTATATATTTTATGTTCCATAATGTTTCACTGAAACAGATAAACTATCTGGTATCACGCTGCGAATATTGTTTTCACTTTCAAATTGTTTTCTATGATGAGGTGATTTTTTAAATCTTACGAACTAATGATATCAGATTAAAAAACTGATTAATTTAAAATGTTTGTGACTAAATGATTGCCAATCTGGTTTAGCCACTTAGTCGCTACAAAGATGACGCAGTCCACCTACTGTACAGTAGTAGATTACTGATTGAATATTTAAAAATACTTAGTTGTCGTTCTCCCGAATGTTAATCAAATTACCACCATTTTATAGCTATAGAGTAATCTAAAAAAAAAACAATTTAAGATAGTTTCATTTGGAAAACAAAAAATAAAATATCATAACATTCAAATTCAAATATTATTTTAGATGATACAACAGCTTGGCCTCACCAAGTTTGCAAAACTTGTCGGTGAGGTCCAATTGATGTACAAAAAGTAACGAAAATAATAATCAACAGATTTGTTAACAAACCCATTTCATTTGTTGTTACAATATCTTACTTGGGGGCTAAAATAGAAAATCGTTAGTTATGAAAAAGCAGTAATTGAAGGTAACAAATGACCATATTTTGTAAGCAGCCACTAATCGAAATCCGTATAAGCAGTCAAATTTGTTACAACAGAATTAGACAATCTGAGTAATCAATAAGAAGCTAAACGGCATCTTAAGATAAACGTTAATGCCCATATTTCGTCGTTAAGCCAACTATAAATTGTCAAAATTTTAGTTTTAGTCAACTTTTCCTTATGGTTGTTCAAATGTAAATTGATAGTAATTATGTACAGCGTGCCTGTAGAGGCAAAGTAGTTTGTCAAAGTGACAGGTTAAACAAATATGTTACTGGCTGCTCGGTTATGTATCACACATTCCGAGAATCAACATTTTATGTTTCACGAAACCAATGTGATATTTAACTTACCTTCATAAATAATGAAAATGTTTTATATTGGTTTTGACATTTAAGGGCAAATTCAACTGTATCCTTCGGAAAGTTAATTTCTCATATCAGAGCTAAAAAACTTAAATTAATTGTTTCTATCTTGTTTTACTTTTGAAATAAAGACTTCAACCAACCTTACTGAATAATTGAGATCTTCAATTTTGGACAAAAATTGTTAAGACATTACATTAGTACTGTAGTGTAAAAACCAAATAATAAAACTGAAAATATAAATAGAACTGAAAAACATTATTAGTTCAAATAGTATTCTATTTAGTAACATAAAAGTACATTAGTAAAAAAAATCACATAGGCAATTTATCCGTTTTACTTTTTAATCACATTTATGACCTACAAAATATAAATGGTTTTTTCATGAGTAGACTAAAAACATTAAAGATACACAAAACAAGTTTTGAAGTTACATTTTCACCTTAAACCGCTTTTCGAACAATTTATGGAGTACAAAAAGTATAATTATGTGTCTAAAGTGAGAAGAAAAATTTTTCATTTTAAACTCCTTTCACTGTAGCCAGACGACAAATTACAAAACTGTTACGAAATTAAGATTGATATTAGATCTTAATGCCTATTTTAGAACATATCGCTTAAAAGCGTGGTCTTTGTCACAGAAACTTTGTCATTGTAGTAACCACAAAACTCGTTACATAAACTGAATGGACATACAATGAAATAACTGCCCATTCCACGACTGTGTAAAATACAGCAACGAGCGATAACTGGGCCTAACTGCCTTCGCTAAGCGTTTTCTAATTCCTGAAGTCATAACTCTTTTAAACAATAATATATTACTGCATAAATGTTTTTATTACTTTAAATAAATCAGTAAAGAAGATTGTTTCGTAATTTTAGTAAACCACACTTTTTTAATCACTTAATAAAAAAAAAAACTTTGTGGAACACGTTTATCTTAAATTATATTTTTCAAACATTAAAGAGCACAACTTCAAAGCTCTGTAAGTCCTCATTTGGTTAGAAAGATGTTAAAGGCTTAATGCGAACAACACTACATCTGAGTATTAGAGATGCAGCGCGTACTAATTTCGTTGATAATTTATATCTACTTTATTGCAAACGTGAAACTGCATACTTGCATTACATGAACACGGTGTTTCAGCCATTACGGATTATTTTTATAATAATTATCCTAAAAATGTTTTGGTAGCATTTGCATTATTTGAATAACCGAGACAATTCTTTTTTGTGGGCTTTGTGTTTTATATTGAACGTCTGAAGATTTACCGAGACTTTCCCGGTGTTTATTTCATGTTGGCTGCAGAGTTTTAGATACAAACTCGATCGGCCACAAACTTAACTTCCTACGTACGCTATCAACCGATGTAAATCTGGAATTTAGTTCGTTAAATGCGAGATCACCGTTCCCGAATCAATCGACAACTTTATCCTTATGGCAGACCAGAGTTTAATTATTCATTGGTAACCTTTAACCTTTAACCTTTCAATGACCAGATGATGCTTTCTAAATATGTAGCATCTAATCAACAAGTAGGATTTAACCCTTAGTCTATTGAAAATGTTTATCTCAACATTTTTGTCATGTGCGTGTATAACTCTTTCCAACAATGCCTATGGGGCTGTAACAGGCTGCTGGAAAAAGTGAGATTTTCTTAAGGTTATTGTTTTTTTGATAAAACGACGATCACAGCTTTTAAGACGATAAAAGGCGCCCCATCAAACAAAACAAA
Organism: Macrosteles quadrilineatus; assembly: GCF_028750875.1. NCBI lineage: Eukaryota > Metazoa > Arthropoda > Insecta > Hemiptera > Cicadellidae > Macrosteles > Macrosteles quadrilineatus. Next base: position 75,784,353 of record NW_026542598.1, on the reverse strand, counting down.
CATATCACAAAATGTTGATTGACGTATTTTTTAGCACAACACAAAGTATCCCTAAAGCAAATCGTATTTTGAGTCTCTGACAAGACCAGACTCAGATTAAACAAGTCTTTGATCACGTCACCGTGATCATTATGATCAAAAGCGCAAAGTCTATCATGTTAAAATTATATTTAACTTCAGATCCACCCGTTAAGTTGTTCTTTACGTGGTAGAACATTGAGTGTATGATTTGTTTACACATTTAAAAGACATGCAAAATATTACGGGGCTTTTATAGTTGCAAATATTTTATGAATTCGAGTGTAGTATTTTATTGTTTTACTTCTAACTCAGGATGTTTTCACGTGAGACCTCACAAGGATGTTACTTAAGAACAGAACAAAGCACACCCTAATAGGTTTAGAGAAGCTATTTAACTAAGTAATTCAAGTATTAATGTTTGTTAACTAAACATTCACTACGACAAACAATTAATACACCTCTATACATACACTGTTTTAACAATACACCGTTGCTTTATCATTTGTTTATCAAGACGTTCACAATGGAAGTAAGACATTGTTTACCTGTAATCTCAGTGTTTCGCGTTAGCGTCGTCGAGTACTTTACGACTGTAATATGTCACTAGCGAGAATGTTTTAAAAGGTTTACTGCTGCGAGAGAAATTGATGTTACTGATGGTTCCTTCATATCTCAAATGTGTACTTTTAGCGAATTTCCCATATAGGGAATAAGCTATTACCGTAGGTCTCATGGTAAGACCTAGACCCGGGACCGATTTACTTTTTCGTTTTGAGGTCCCCAGAGGCCAAAAACACCATCCGTTCAAATTCATATATATATATATATATATATTATATATATATTTATATATATATTTATACTAGCTGTACCCGCGGGCTTTGCCCCGTTTAACTTCAAACGTGAGCTCGTTCGCATGGCTCAATCACGTCCTGGTTGAAGTTCGTTCGCTACGCTCACTCACCTTTAGGTTGGAGCTCGCTCGCTGCGCTCACACGTCCTGGTTGAAGTTCGTTCGCTATACGCTCACTCATCTTTAGGTTGGAGCTCGTTCGCTACGCTCACTCACCTTTAGGTTGGAGCTCGTTCGCTGCGCTCACTTGCCTTCAGGTTAGCTCGTTTGCTACGCTAACTCGCCTCCAGGTTGAAGTTCGTTCGCTACGCTCACTCACCTTTTGGTTGCAAATTAGCTGTTGTCATGAATTAAAAAAATAATAGTGCTGCACCCTGCTGGTAATCCTTGTAACTAAAATGCTATTGAACATCATAAAATAGAACCAACTTGTTTAATTGAAACAGCTGTTAAGATTCATTTATTCCTTTTAAATATGAAAAATCATACGGTTAACATGGGAAACTCCAGAGCCACTGGGGCGGAGCCCAAGAGTCCGATCAGGATAAAAACAACTTAGTTTTCCTATTTAATGCCTAAAGAATCAGTGTACCAAATTTCAGCCTCCTAGTTAAATGGGAAGTGGGAGAATTAGTGATGAGTGAGTGAGTGAGTGAGTCAGTGAGGGCTTTGCCTTTTATATATATAGATATACTAGCTGTACCCACGGGCTTTGCCCCGTTTAACTTCATATGTGAGCTCGTTCGCATGGCTCAATCACGTCCTGGTTGAAGTTCGTTCGCTACGCTCACTCACCTTTAGGTTGGAGCTCGTTCGCTGCGCTCACACGACCTGGTTGAAGTTCGTTCGCTACGCTCACTCACCTTTAGGTTGGAGCTCGTTCGCTGCGCTCACACGTCCCGGTTGAAGTTCGTTCGCTACGCTCACTCACCTTTACGGTTGGAGCTCGTTCGCTGCGCTCACTTGCCTTCAGGTTAGCTCGTTCGCTACGCTAACTCGCCTCCGGGTTGAAGTTCGTTCGCTACGCTCACTCACTTTTGGTTTAAAATTAGCTGTTGTAAAATATTAAAAAAAATAATAGTGCTGCACTCTGTTGGTAATCCTTGTAACTTAAATGCTATTTAACATCATAGAACAGAACCAACTTGAAACAGCTGTTAAGATTCATTAATTCCATTTAAATATGAGTACTCATTAGGTTAACATGGGAAACTCTAGAACCACTGGGGCGGAGCCCGAGAGTCCGATCAGAATAAAAACCACTTAGTTGTCCTATTTAATGCCTAAAGAATCAGTGTACCAAATTTCAGCCTCCTAGGTAAGTGGGAAGTGGGAGAATTAGTGATGAGTGAGTGAGTGAGTCAGTCAGTCAGTCAGTCAGTCAGTCAGTCAGTGAGGGCTTTGCCTTTTATATATATAGATAGATATTTATATATGTGTCCGTTAGCGCGATAACTCGAGCAAAATTTATCCGATTTTGATGAAATTTGGTACAAACCTGTAAACCTAAATTTATTCGAACGAGTTCGCGAACCAGCATAATCGGACCATGGGATCAGGGGTTTATGGGGGGTTTTATGGGGTAAAAATGGGTTTTTCTCATTTTTGACCCTAAAAACTTTAAATTTCTAAATTTCTCTCTAGACCATTTTGAAGAGCTTAAAAAAACAAACAATTTAGTATATTGAAGTGTTATTGAATGTTCATTGACTACGGAGAAAATTAAAAAAATTGTAAATTTAAAATTCCCATGTTATTCTTATGGAGAATAAATAAACTGTTCTAGTTTGCTTGTTTATGGATATATTTTAATCAAATTTGGCAATTTGGTTTATTTCATACTAAGCTATCAATATTTCAATTGAAAAAACACACCTCAACATCTTCCCCGTAGCAGCAAACCTAACTACTCACTAAAATTAATGTTATTTAAATAGGAAATAAATCTGAAAATGTATAGGGAACTAGCTGTAACCCGCGGGCTTTGCCCCGTTTAACTTCTTAATTTTCAAGATTATCTCGTTCGCATGGCTCAATCACGTCCTGGTTGAAGTTTGTTCGCTACGCTCACTCACCTTTAGGTTGGAGCTCGTTCGCTACGCTCACTCACCTTTTGGTTGCAAATTAGCTGTTGTCATAAATGTAAAAGAAATAATAGTGCTGCACCCTGTTGGTAATCCTTGTAACTTTAATGCTATTGAACATCATAGAACAGAACCAACTTGTTTAATTGAAACAGCTGTTAAGATTCAATAATTCCATTTCTCATAAGGTTAACATGGGAAACTCCAGAGCCACTGGGGCGGAGCCCGAAAGGATTTTTGAAATAAGAATATGCCTATATGTTAATCGGGAATGTGAGCTATCATCATGCCAAATTTCAGCCCATATCCGACCAGTATTTTTCGAGTTTACTTTTCCCATACACACATACAGCAACCACCTCTTTTTTATAATAGTATAGATATTTTAGTAGAAATCAAGCCGGGTAAATGGAAATTCGCTTAGTATGCAGGTTTGCTGCAACGGGGGTATTTTTAATACGCGATACGTATCAACATTTTCAGTAACAGTTTATGTACACATACTAGAACTATTTATATTTTTCAATTATAGAAGTTAAACCCCACTGTCACTATTACGGCAGCTACTCACTCTTTAATCTACAGGACTAATACATTCATGTTAGAAGTTTTATCCTTTGATAATTGATAGATTTAGACATTCTATCCACATTTCAAATGTGTTACCAGTTTTCAAATCAAAATTGACGTAATGAAGTATGCCAACAACAGATTGAGAATAATGATACGTTTGAAAAAATTTCCCAATAATCTGACAATTAACATTTCTATTGTTTAATTAAACAGAAAAAGGAACTTGGGTGTATTATTCAATATTGGTGAAGATACCATGAAGCCCAAAGGGCTCGAATCCTTCCTTCCCCAATTTTGTACGTTGAATAGCTTAGAAAGTTTCTGATCTACATTCAGACTACAGTAAACGACTTCACTTACAGTAACCGAAACACCCTGGAGGTTATATCATAGATAAATCATACTCCTATACTTGTGTTGCTTAGTCTATGGTTATATCAAATGTGACTGACGGATCAATTACCTGACTGTCGTAGTTGATGGAATATACACTGAAGTGTGTCTAACACCTTGCAGATTATATAGGTAGTCTGGTCATAAGGGTTGAAATAATGAAATTACGTGTCCAAATAAATGATTAGGCTATAATAATTGAATTATAGCTACATTTGAAAATCTGATTTTCAGGACAAAACGAAAGTGTTATCAAATGTGAAAGTAATACTGTTGATCGACCTAAATACTAAAAGATTGAATAACACTTTTCCTTAAAGATGATGATGACAACTTTAAATTTAGAATTATAATTACACCTAAACGTCCATTTACTTGAGTTATTTGTTATGGATTTTGACTTTTGACATATTCATCCTTTAGGTCTACAGTTAATTCTATTGTTTATTACGATCAGTGGAAAAATGTTTAAACGACAATTCCACCAAATGAATATTTTTTACTCAAATTAATTTCCTTCTTCATCCATCATACAGTGTCAAAGAGACTGCTTGAGCAAACAAAATATTCATTAGCTTTTCCTAACGTATTTTTACAAAGGGAAGATTAACCATGTAAAATCTCATTTCATATTTTGAACAGTTAATGTGTTCCTCCTTTGTTCGTACATTTTAATACATTGTATCTTTACATAATTGTACCTTGCAACTGCAGCAGAGTTTTACTGAATTCAAACAATTTTATAAACGCAGGAGAATGGTTTTAGTAAACAATAATAGCCACAACCACTTTGCTAGGTTGTTTTAACTTGTAGTCATCCTAATTTATCAATAAACAAAATAAAATAAAAAGGACAAATCAATAGGTTTGATTATCAGTCTTGGCGAATAAAAAACTATTCTATTCTATTCTTCTTATTCTATTGTAAACTCACCAACCTAAATTTCATTACCACTTTTCATTAAACTTTACCAACTAAACATGATTTGATTTCGAATACATTGGTCTATGTTATGGCAAGGTTATGGATAAATGGAATTCCAAGAAATTTAAATTCGCAATCTTTGGTAATTTAATATTCGGTGATAACTTAGATTGTCTTGGCCGAATCTCAACATCATCCATGCATCCTTTTTAAATCTCGACAAAATTACAAAGTTTTACATGTTGTTTTCCCCCTTCTGGCTTAGATTTTTAAATTATTTATAAGTAGTAAAAGTGCAAAGTACACGGATCGTTTCAGAAGACACCTTTGGTTCTACTTACACGCAATCGCTCATCTTATAGGCGTACAACAAACCCAAATAAACCATATCATCACCTACACACATACACTCTCCCATTAGCTTGTCAACAACCTTATCATGGATGGGTAGGTAGCAGGGGATGTGGGAGTCACAAAAGTTGCAGTAACTTTTGAACCGTAATTGTGGAAGAAATAGGGTTTTTTTAATTTCGTTTGGATAAGGACCATAGATTTAGATTGTGTTTAGATTTAGATTATTTAGATTGTGTTCTGCGTATTTAACTAAATCCCAACCAAAATCGGTCGAACATTTCTTGTTTCAAAAATCTGTTGTTTCGGTTATTTTGTTTTTTACATGGGAAAATCACATAAGCTGCAATAGCTTTGAAACCATGATTTGTACGTGGATGGGAATTATCTATCTATCTATATATTAATAGGCAAGCATGTTTCTTTAAAACCTTTTTTCTCAGCTCGTGTTCATCGTAGGGAAAATCTACGCATACCGTTAGAAAACTATTTTCCTGTAGGTGTGCAGAATCCCTTTATAAATTTAAATAGGCTCAAAGATAAGCACAAAAAATGAGTTTAAAAATTTGAAAATATTAACATGGATCTTATGCGTTGCCATGCTGGTAACGAAAATAACAACGAAATATAAACAGAAAACCAAAACAAATGGAAGAAACTCAAATCACATGTTTTATTTACAGTGTGGGGTGAAAATGGATAAGTGAGTACATTACGTATTTTTGGTCGAGTTTCGACCACTGGACGACCTCTCGTCTATATATTAATAGGCAAGCATGTTTCTTCAAAACCTTTTTTCTCAGCTCGTGTGCATCGCAGGGAAAATCTACGCATACTGTTGGAAAGATATTTTCCTGTAGATGTGCAGAATGCCTTTATAAATTAAAATAGGCTCAAAAATAAGCACAGAAAATTTATTTAAAATTTTGAATAAATTAACATGGATCATATGGGTTGCCATGTTGGTGACGAAATAACAACGAAATATAAACAGAAAATAAAAACAAATGGAAGAAACTCCAATCACATGTTTTATTCACAGTGTGGTGTGAAATAGAGAAGACTGTACATTGCATATTATTTGGTCGAGTTTCGACCACTGGACGACCTCTAGTACTGATTTATTAGGGGATTGTTGGAAATATCCCCGGAGAAAATCTGTTACTGAGTAAAATAATACAATAATAAGATGGCAAAATACTAAGCACTGTAGTCTAATGCATTGTGTTGTGTACTAATGTGTTTTTATACAGAAAAATTAGAGTGGCTAGGGGTTTATTTTTTTTTTTTTGGGGGGGGGGTTGTAAATTGCATACACTTTTCTAAATTATTTTTTGGTTTTAAAACTAAGACTAGTAACTGTGAAAAACCTCCAGCGGTCACGTATCACTAAAACTGCCATATCTCAGTTAATACTTGTCCAATCTTCAAAACTAAGGTGTCAATCGATTTGGAATAAAATTGCCTTAAAAAGTTATTCTTGTAAAATATTTTTAAAATCAACGGTTTTCGAGGTATTTAAGTAACAAAACTTTAAATGGCCGCCATTTTGTTTTATGAATTTTAAAAATCGTCATAATTTTTTGGTAGCTTTGTGTAGTTGTCATAAATGTTTGTGCAAAGTTTCAATTTACAGTATGTTTAACCATTACTTAGAAAATAATTAATAACTTTAAAAAACAAAATGGCGGCTGTGTGAGTAACTAAGGACTTCCGGACAATTTAAATATGATATTTAGGTATGTTAACTACCCAGAAACAATGCCCAAAAATATTGGTAGAGTGTTCCGGGACACCCTGTATAGTCAATGCTATAGGATATATATATACCCCTCAGGGAGTCAGTTACACAAGCAGCTGTATAGTTCTATAGATTTAGATTTTTCGAGTTTAAATGTACCACAACATACTAAACTTTAATGTAAATCGTTCAAGTTGTTAACATTGAATTTGATTTTCCCGTTATTTTATGGTGTTTTATAGGGAAATCTACACTCAAGCCAGGGGATGTCATGCATACCTTACCATATCCTCACTGAAGTGACCCACATACAAAATTGCATAGGAACGGATGGTGTTTTTTGCCTCTGGGGACGTCAAAACAAAAAAAGTAAATCGGTCCTTAGTCTTGTGATGTGACCTGCGGTAATATTAATAGATTACTCACTATTCCACATAATTTAAAATGTATATGCCTCATAATTTTAACCTAGACCCACTCGTTTGGTGTATTTAAAGTTAGTTTTGAAAACAGTGACTTTTAGAATTTGAGCTTACTATTTCATAATTTGAAAAAAAAAAATGTTTTGTGAATACGTGAAACAAGTCTATCGGGCTGATTAATACCCAGCCAAGTGCATGTGCGCCATAGCTCATCCCAATTAAAATGTCATTTACAACACCTGCTACCTTCAAAGTTAACAGCTTATCACTCAGTAAGAAGCATTCGTTCACCTACCCAATGCAACATGAACATTTTTGTGGCTTTTCTGGTGTTATTGAGTAAGTAGTCTGCTTGATCTTACTATTTGGGAAAATGGATATAACTGGGATAAAACGAAATATTATACTAGGTTTTGCCAAACAAAATAACAACAACATAGCGTAACAAACACAGGAAAAATTTACCAATAACATAAAATCAGTTATTTTGATCATGTTCATACCCGTAGCCTATATTTTTGTATCAGTCTTCTGATTATTTATACCGTCTGGTACATTTAAGAAATGAAAAATTGGGAGTTTATACTATTTACTGTGGTTTTTAGCTTAGTCGGCAGGTTTGCTGCGGCGGTTTTTTTTTCTTTTTTGATGCCTTGCATCCCTGTGGTTACAGTTCGTTTAGTGTCTATACATTTTTAAGTTATTATAGTCGTGTTTATGCTTACAATTTCTCTTATAGATTCTTATCGCTGTGTTTGTAAATCTGGTAGATCTTTTATACCATAGCTATTGTTTATGATTTGGTTCTGCTTAGGACAGTATGGGGTTTAAGAAGTATTATTTTGGTGGATGAATTTTTAGTCGTGCTATTATTGAGGTTAGATTAAAACAATGGCTGGAGTTGTGTTTTTATAGTCATTGCATCGGCACATCTATATTAGTGTAGCCGATATATTGTTTGTTGCAGGGGGGGGGGCCTTGATTTTGTATATGTTTTTTAATTTTCTATTAAATGTCCTTTTCTGGTTGTGCAATCGTAATTTGGTACTAATTATGGTAATTTAATAAATTGAGCTCCTGTATGTTTTATTGACTATTCTATAAGTAGCAACTCAGTGGTGGTGACTCAGATTGAAATGTTAGTCTTTGAGTCGAACATGGCTGATTCGAGCTCAGTCCCTTTGCGCATGAGATTACCGTCATCATAAAAATAAATAGTAGTGCTGTCTTCAGGGAAACTCATTTAAACTTCAAAGAATATATGGGAATAAGCTATTATTACCGTACTACTATTATTATCGTATTATTATCGTACTATTATTACCGTAACCTAAGGACTCATGGTAAGACCTGGACCCGGAACCGATTTAATTTTTTGTTTTGTGGTCCCGAGAAGACGAAAACACCATCCGTTCAAATTCATATATGTGTGTGTGTGTGTGTGTGTGTGCGTGTGTGTGTGTGTGTGTGTGTGTGTGTGTGCGTACGTTTGCATATCATTGTCGGGACACACGCCTGCATACGGCCAGACAGTCGGGCTAACACACGGTTGTCGGGACTCACACACGTCCCGACAAGCAAAGAATGCCTGAAACGTTGTAATCGGGTCCCAGAAACACTTAGAAAATTTTGTTTTAAATGTCCCGACAGTCAATGTAAGCCGCCGGAGTCAGTGATGTCTATCTTAGTCGGGCCCTACATCTCACACGTACGGTGGCGCGGCAGTGGTGATTTGCGGAACTAATGAAGTGTGTGGTTGTCCCGACATTCACTTCAAATGCAGGTTTCATGTTGAAGAGATGCAATGTTGCCAGATCGAAGATCCAACAGTTTTTTGCATCATATAGTGCTGACTGCTGGTGGTCGTGTCGTGGAGAGGAGCGGATTTGACCTTTCATGTTGCGGTTGCTCCTCTGACGGAGCTGTTGTCTGCCTAATGGCGATATATTTTCTTCTACTGTAGTAACTCTCAACTCACTGAAGTTAGTTGAGGTTATGTTATTGTTATTGTTTATGTCGGTGAGGAATTTAATAACTTTCTGTCTGTTATTCCGATTATTCCCGTACAAAATGATCACCAAATACTGAAAAACTATCAGTGGAATAAAATAATCAAATCAATTCAGTTATTTACGTTTATGGCAAGTCATACAATTGATAGGCTAAGTAATTTATAGAACCAATTTAGTTAAACTTAGGCCTTGCTAACTTGCAATTAATTTAATTAATTTGTAATTAATTCCAGTTAGTTTTGTAATTAATTTTCTATAGTTAAAATATTTATTATATCTTACCAAAATTTGTTATATAAAATATTGGGTACAGTTTCTTAACTTAACTAGGCTAGGCTAATATGTATTGAAACTATCAATTCGATTAGTAAACCTTAAATCGATTTGTTCACTGTCGGTAAGTTTGGTTGGTTAGGTTAGATTATTACAGTTTCATTTTAAAACTTATATAAGTAGGTTAAATATATTCATTGCTAAGAGATATTCTAAATTGATGGTTCGATATTACCGTATCGATCGATATTACCGTAGCCCAGTTAAGAAACTGTACCCAAAATATTAAATAGCCTATATTTATATTTAGGAGGGTTCTATTTAACTTACATGTTGTTTTCTTATTTATTTTAATGGGTACAGGGATGTATTTAAATGAAATATGTTAAGTTAAAAAAATCATGAAAAATACCTAATTAATCTTATGCCAAGCTAATTACCTCTAATAAAATCTATACCTCATTGAAAGACTGGTCACCCGCGATCGGGTGTCTCAGCGCAATACCCGACAAGACAAAAAGCTTCATTTCCCGAAGGTGAGGTTGGAAGTAGGAAAGAGAGGTTTTTCGTACTTTGAGCCTAAAATGTACAATGACCTCCCCTGTGACCTAAAGATGCTGGGTGTACCAGCTTTTAGATCTAGACTAAAGAAAATGTATTTGTGTAAATAGTTAAAATCTTGTAAATAGGGGGATCAGTATTATGCTTTGTCTTTAGTTTTAAGTTAGGATTAGTTAATTGACAAGAGTCATCCTGTAAAACAGTTTGTACTGAGGAGCGCTTGCTAATAAAAGGCATTTTCATTTATTTACTTAATTATGTAGCCCAAGTGAAGCTATTGAAGTGTTTTACTTATTTATTTATTTTACATTCCAACGGACGGCTCCATTTTGATATTTGGTACAATTCAGTGTATTAATAAACAAGACTTACTTAAAGCTACATATACAATAAAGTTGAGTGAAAAAAACAATCAAAATAAACTAATATCAAACAAAAAAGAGAAACGGCAACAAGATGGGAAAAAGACAGCGGTTGCAACAAAAAAAATCTATAAAAGCGTTACAAAGAATAACAATAATAAATTTGATTTGAGTAGATAACAATAATAGGTAACAAAAATAAAGTTTAAATTTGTTAACAATACATTAACAAAGAAAAACTGTGTAGAGTTAACAAAAAATTAAGGTTTTCAACAAGATAACAGTAGAAAGATAACAATGATAACTGAATTATTGAAACAATGTTAAATGTTACTAACTAAGTTAAATTACTTCTTGATCAGCATTGTACGTGTTAAATTTACAATAAGTAAATGAAAGAAACATCTTATAACACTTAAAACATACAGGGTGAGTTTTAAATGAGTCCCCCCCCCTACTTTTTTCTACATTTCTCAAAATATCAACACCGGATTACGTCAGATCATTGTGGAGTAGTTAGTACTTCATTTTGACCGGGTATAAATTTTTGGCCGCCATCTTGGATCCGTCATATTGGATACAAAGTTTTGTTTTCAAATGTAAAGGTAGGGTTGTGATCCATCATTTCAAATTAAATTTGACGCTGATTACAATGTCACAATTTGTTTATAAAAATCTTGATCCATTTTAAAGTTATGAGGACTTTTTATAACTTTATTGTTAGCCCATTTTAACATTGTGCATTTACAAACCAAGATCATTTAATCAAAAGATAGTGCTGGATAAAGATAAGTAACACTACCAGTCAATGTTGACCTATTTTCACTTGGCTATGACGGATGTATATTTTCGGCCGCCATCTTGGATCCACCATTTTGAAATGTGATAAATTATTTTAAATACTGTATAAAGGTGGTGTTATGACCCATCATTTTGAATTAATTTTTTATGTTGAACTCAATGCCGCAATCCGTTTTTTTCATTTTCATATTTAGTTTTTGAAATATTGACATTGTAAATAAAATAATTATAATTTTTCATCAAGAAAGCTTGATAACAAAAAATGGATTGCGGCATTGAGTTCAGCATAAAAAGGTAATTCAAAATGATGGTTCACAACACCACCTTCATATTTAAAATAATTTATCACATTTCAAAATGGCGGATTCAAGATGGAGGCCGAAAAAAATACATCAATCATAGCCAAGTGAAAATAGGTCGACAATGACTGGTGGTGTTACTTATCTTTATCTAGCACTATGGATCAAGATTTTTTAAAACGAATTGTGGTCACAACCCTACCTTTACATTTGAAAAAAAAACTTTGTATCTAATATGGCGGATCCAAGATGGCGGCCAATAATTTATATCCAGCCAAAATGAAGTACTTACTATAATGATACTACACAATGATCTGACGTGTTCCGGAGTTGATATCTTAGAAATGTAGAAAAAGTAGGGGGGGAACTCATTTAAAACTCACCCTATTTACTAATTATTCTGTCTATTTTCTTGGCTATTCTATATACTGGTGCTGACGTGTAGTTTACAAGGGTTCTGATGGGTATGTTTGGCTTGTGAACCTTTGGTAAGCCTTTGAATTTTGGTACGTAGGGGGCTGTTACTTTGAGTTGTCTTTTTATTTTTTCACAAAGTAGGTGTTTCGATCTGTTAATGTTAGAATTTATTTCTTTAAGAAATTTGGGGGTAGGGACATTTTTTACAATGTTCACGTTTGGGGGAGCTTAGATATTAGATGGTATTGGTTTTTATGACGTTTTGCATTTTGTCTAATTTTGGGGACTATGTACAGTATCTGGTTAATTTGTAATATACTAAAACTATACATAATTAATTGTATTTATGACTTCGTTAACTAGGTTCTTCACGTTTGGGGAAGGTGGCAGACAATGTTTAAGTCCTTTATTCAGGAGGTTAGTCTCTTTGTCTTCAAATAATATGTCAGTTTTGTTTAAAAGTTTTGGGAAAAAACTCGTGTTTGCATTCAGTATTCTTGTTAGTGTTAAATTTGTTGTATTTGTCGATAAGCTTTGTTAATTTGTTCTTCTGACTTTATTTTTTCTTGCTGATTATATTATTCAGTTTGTCATTAATATGTTCTATTAGACCTATTGTGTTCTCAGGACCTAACATGTTGGCTAAATAAGTAGGTGTTCTATATAGTTCCTGATTAATCATGTCTTTTTTTGCCATAAAGTGATTATATATTTCTCCTTGATTATATATTTCTCCTGTAATCCATAATGTCTCTGCTTTTAATTTTGCAATTTGGGCTGATTTTGAGTTGTTGTTATTGGTCACTTTAACGCAGTTAGGCACAACTTTGTTCTTCAGGCATAGTTTGTTAAATTTGATGTTCTCGATAGTGTTCAGTAACTTTAACTTTTAAGTTTTTGTAATCGTAGGAATATTTTATTTGCTCGCAAATTGACCAGAGTTCATTTCCCTACTACCGGATATTGAAGCTTTAAATAATAATAAATAATAAAATAAATAATAATAATAGAATAAATTTGTTACCTTGTTGTGTGTTACCTGTGTAAACAAGGCAACAAGTTTATCTCATATCTATATATTTAATACACAGTTGTAACACTGTTTTCTCAGTAATTAATGGACCGATCTAAAAGATTTATGGCTCAAATTAAAGGGGACATTGCGTAGATTTGCCGAACTTCCTTGGAATTTACGTTTTTTCTAAGGGCTACGACCTACAGCCCTTCAAAGGTTGAGTCAATACAATTCTTATTGAAGAGTATAATATTACACAGTTTATAAATTATTCGTCAGCTGTTTAATATGTGTCATACATTTGTTATTATTTTTATAACCTAACTTTCATTATGTAATTATAATCTAGGAGTTCCTGTTTGGAAAAAAACACGATTTGGAACTAGGAAAAGTGTATTTATTAACTTTTTATACCACAATGTATTGTTTATAAATGTATTTGAACATATTATTTGTAGCCTATGTTTTGGTGTTATTTTGTATTTTGGAATAAAGTGTTAGTTTTCCTGCGAAGTGATCTGAAAGAAAGTATTAATATTGAGTTTAAATATTTAAGCATGGAATGTGAAATCATACCCATAGTAGGGGACGGAAACTTATTTTCAATCAATAACATTTATTCTCTATTGCCATCATAGGGAAATCTGCTTGCAAGTTGTAGCCTACAGAAAATTGCTAATGAATGGAAAACATACAAACATTGTACTATAGGGGATAAATCTTACTCAAGGTCAGTGTTTGATGTTCAGTAGAGCCAAACATTATTTTCTAGAGATGGCGAGAATTCTGGATACGTGGAGCTACAATGTATATTTTTTATTTTCGAAAAACGTGTTACTTTTCCTGCGAAGTGATCCAAAGGAAAGTGGTAATTGAGTTTAAGTTGGAATATTGATGGGAACGTGAAATAATACCCAGGGGACGGAAACTGTTTGTTCTGATCAACATAATTTGTTCTCTACGGCCACCAGAATAATCATAGGAAAATCCGCTTGCACGTTGTATAGAAAATTGCTAATGAGTGGGAAACATACAAACATTAATTTTATCATAGGGGATGAATCTTACTCAAGATCACTCACTGTTTGACGTTCAGCAGTACCAAACTTTACCTTCTCGAGATGGCGAGTACTCTGGATATGTGGAACTACAATTTATCAGTGAATTATACCCTATAACTATTTTTTTCGAGTACACAAGGAAAATGCTTGAGAAACTGTGACTTACGATTTCGGTTCTGGCGAAGAAGTGTGTGGCTTCGTGTTTAATGCCAATGTTGATTTGGGTCATTACAGCGTTATAAAACTTTATCATAATTCCCAGCGTGTCAAAAGTACAAAAACAAAAAGAAAAGGTGAAAAGTCATTCATTAACTGTGCTTAAAGAGACAACCAGTACGAACAAAACACATGGAGAGCCATCAAACTAAAAAAGGATATAATAGTAGTGATGGTGTTAAATGGGCTCTGGAAGTTCTTACAATAAACACCGACTCTTTTTTGAATTGGGGTCGTTAAATTGGATTTTTCACTACTGCAAATCTATGAATTGATGGGCAGAACAGGGACACAAATATATTCTCCTTATATTGTCACAAAAGGAAGGTAAAATTAGCTCCTTATCAACATTCTGAGTTCATGGAAAACTTAATCAACGGGATGAATAAAGTATTAAGTATCAAAACAAAACAAAAAACGTTCAAAAAACTATTTGAATAATAAAAGATCACATCTGCATTTGCAATGGCGAGTTTATAAGTCTCACTTAGATGAATCAACATCATTCTGGTAGTCTATATAATGTTGAGATCCGGGACTCCTTTTACCACCACGGATTGGACCGTGCTCTCTAACATTAAATTAAAATATGCCCAACTTTAGAAGACGTAAACACAGTTGTTGCTCACATAATGGGTCCAGGATCCGGGAAATGCGACCAACTGCTGATGGATGCGTAATTTAAGTGACTATCTTTATTTCACGCAACGAATATAATGAAAAAAAAAACAACAAATGTAGGAAAATACAAGAACAAATTATCTCCATAGCATAAGTAGCTTATTAGGCTATCAGCATTGCGCAGTTTGTACTCCTATTTATTTTTTAAACGAAACTCGAATTAATATAAAACATTCATTTGGTTAAACTAATATATCGGTTTGATTAACATAAATAGTTTATACAGGCCAACTATCAGGTCTATTTCATGTGAGAAAATCAATCAGCCCCTAAATAAAACACAAAGATAAACGGTATTTGTTCATTATTGTGTCTTTTATTTCTGACAATATTCCCGTGGCGGAGCACGGGCGGGTAACTAGTTATTATTTAAATCTTCAATATCCAGTAGTAGGAAAATGAACTCTCAGTGGTTTTATGACTGTTTTGGTCATATAATGAAAAGGTCATTTATTTTAAAAAATTAGCTAGTTTCATACATTTGAATGGCTGAATTTTTTATGATGAGTTTTTAAATTCTTCCCACACATTTTTTACAGCTCACATTATGAAACTTAGAGTAGTAGGCAACAATTGTAGGCCTATATATTCTATTATAACTTTTTAATTACTTATTTATTTTGTTAACAGTTAAATGAGGCATGTCTATTCACTAATAGAGTCAACCCCTCTTAACCAACATCGTATTAACCGATAATCGGATTATCCGCCCTTGATTGTAAAATATTACAGCTTTTTAACCAACCTTGCTTCGTAAGCAGTTCGGTTTAACCACCACTTTCTAGGAATCTCGGGGATTTCCGCTCCCACGCTTATCTCCACAGGATATGCCTAAGAATAGTATTTTTGGTATTTATCCCAAAAATATTGCATGTTGCCAGTTTGTTATCAAGCACAAGCACATCTGATTTGTTATCTGTGCGGCAAAATCATAGAGTGTGTTACAATTTTTATAGCTAATTAACTGATCGCTAGAATAAACGAAAAATGCAACTTGTATGGAGGGCAGGGGATGAAGGCTAACAACTCCAAGGTCAACATAGTTTCTGTGACTGGAGCCTCTAGTGAGAGGCCATAAATCATCCTGTGTGTCGTAACAAAATAGTGTCTAGTTTCTTCAATTTCGACAATAAGTTCTGTACTGTATTACGATAGATTTCTAAATCATAAATTAATATTAGCCTAGAGTACCAAATTTATTAAAATAAGCATTTTCTATTGAATCTTGCCTACAAGTATAATTTATACCACTTAAAGTATTTGACTTAACCGTGTTTTGTGTTTTTTTGTGATTTTTCTATCAATTCAAACAAAGAAGGTAAGTGTAGTTTACTTTATAAATAATGATGTAATTACAACTTCAAAATAATGGGATTGCCCATTTTAACCAACTCTTTGCGTTATCCGACTTAGTCCGGTCCCATTAGGGTCGAGTAAGACGGGTCTACTTTATACTGCAATTTGGTAATTGAAATAAGCTAAAGGACTGTTGTCTTGCTTAAATACAGGACATTTTTTTATCTATGCCCGACTGTCATTTTTTACAAAGCCGTTGTTTTGAGCCCAAAATAATTGCGGAACTGTATTCTACGAATAAAGAACTTCAAGCTTATGTACATTGACCTATGCTTTCATAATGACTTTCTTCTGGCTTCTAGCGGGCGCATAAATCACAGGAATCTTTGAACAGCTGTAATTTTTTACTCCATTGTCCGCTTGGATTGGGTTTGTGGCATTGTCAATTTTGTCTGACTCTTGATGGGCCCCCATCAAAGTAGCACTAAAAAGTGAACACAACATTAAAAAAATGCATTACACAGTTCCGGGACTTTTCAAACACACAGTATAATATAACTAGAGGTCGTCCGAAAACTAGACTAAAATTAAATAATCTACAGACTCCTCTATTTTCACCCAATAAACATGCGATTGTAATTTCTACCATTAGTTTTCATTTTCTGTTTATGTATTTTGTGGTTAATTCATCATCAGCATGGCAACGCATAAGGACCACCTTTTTTAATTTTTTTTTTTCGATTGATACCAATTTAGCAGTGTTGGCGTTTTCCGCAACTATTCCCAGCGCAAGCAATCGTTAGGAACGTTCGCGATAGACAACACAAAACCCAGTATCAACAACAGTCAACAGCAACGTCAAAGCGACATTTTCTTCATGATTCCAAGGACAAACGCCGATACCATAACAGCTGTGGCGTTTCCAGCAGTTACGTACGAACGACTTCAATTTACACAAAGATCAATACCAAAATAACAGCAACGACGTTTTCATTAGTTTACACCGATATAGATCACAATAGAAAACACAAAAGCTGATGCAAATTACAGCGTCGGTGTTTCTTTTCCGCGGTTACGTAGGATACGTAAAAGTTGTAAACGATTGCGATAGGCATGAAAGAAGATCAAAGATGAAAGAAGATAAGAACATAAAATATATGTAACAACAGCGCCGACATTTACTGCAGCTACGAGTTTGCTCAAGAACGGAATTTATGTGGCAAATCACGAATTTGAAAATTCCCTGTTGAAACGTTGAAACACAAATTTGCGCATAATGTTTTTCAAAGTTTTCCGGTCAGTGGATACCTTGTATACAGAATGTCCCGTTAGTAAGCAGCAAAACTCCGGGAAATGGTTCTATGGGTCGAAAATGAAGAATAACATTTTTTCCAAAATCACTTCGTTAACCAGATAGGCCTATACGCAATTTTGTATTTTTTTAAATATTTGTTTTCTTTGACGTTTTTAACCGATCTTTATGAAACTTGGTATTTACTTTTAGGTAAACAAGACTAGAGTAAAAAAACCAATCATCTTGATTCAACTCAAAATTTCAAAATGGTAGCTATTTTAATTTTTAAAACTTAAATTACTCAAAAACGGAAAATTTTATGGAAAATGCCAAGAATGCTTTTATTGGGTTAAAAAGGCTAAGGCTTCCTGTTTGTCCCATTTTACTACTAAAAATTGTTATATTTAAGCCATTTCTTATTCAACATTTTTGAATTTGGTATTGTTTGATAGGAAATTAATAATGCTAAATATAAGTATTCTTGACATCTTTTCATACAATTTGCCGTTTTTGAGTAATCCCAGTTTTAAAAATTATAATGACCACCATTTTATATTTTTTTTGTTGAATCAAGATGATTGTTTTTATCTCAGACTGGTCTTGTTTACCTTAACGTACATACCAAGTTTCATAAACATCGGTTAAAAACGCCAAAGCTACAAATGTTTAAAAACAAATACAAAATAGTAGATATCTGGCCAACAAAGCGATTTTGGAAAACAAATTATTCTTGATTTTCACCTTGTTTTGACACATAAAACAATTTCCAGGAGTTTTGCTGTTTAATTACGGGACACCCTGTACATGTATAAAATGACACACATACAGAACGATTTTAAACATAAATTTTCCCTAACATAATATAGACAGCAATCAAAGATGCTGCATGTCGAAAAGCGTTAAGCAAAAACACGTCTATGACGTATACAAGGACGTTGGGGGAGGGAGTTGATCGTAAACGTTGCAAAATAGAATGCAACGTGAGGCCGGCAGTCCACTCATGAAAGCGCGCAGGGGGTGCGTAGCCTTGGCGCTGAGAAACCAGGCGATGTGGCAACGTTGGAATGACTCATCTGCAGTTGGTTCACACAAAAAGTGTCAAGTTCTTGATTTATATGTTTGTCGGGCAGACAAACACACTTTTACTATTGTCGGGGCTATTAACACACTTGTATGTTTGTCGGGACATCCCGACAGTCAGTTTTAAGGTTTTTTGACATTTAAATGGAGTGTAAAGAAAATCTACCTTTACGTAGTTAATGTACGAACAGCAGTAGGTACATAATGCAGTTTGGTTCAAAAGTCCCGACAACTGTGTTTTATACAGGTGTCCCGACAAAGATTTGTAACCGGGGATGTGTGTGTGTGTGTGTGTGTGTGTGTGTGTGTGTGTGTGCGTGTCCGTTAGCATATGACTCGAACAAATTGACTTGATCCACCAATGAGGCAAATGGAAATTCTCTTAGTCTGCTAGCACTTAGTCCGTGGCGGGGGTATTAAAATAATTGCCTCATTCATCGTATATAAAATTCTGTGTCTTCTACTATCCCTCCGTAAAACATTTTTCAAAAAACGAGTATTATGATATATTTTTAGTTTCTTAGTGCTCATCAGAAAAGAACTGAACTATCCTTTTAGCGAATTTCCCATATGGGGAATAAGCTATTACCGTAGTACTCATGGTAATACCTGGACTCGAGACCAATTTACTTTTTCGATTTGAGGTCCCTAGAGGCCAAAAACACCATCCGTTCAAATTTATATACAGTATATATATGTGTGTCCGTTAGCACGATAACTCGAGCAAAATTATCCGATTTTGATGAAATTTGGTACAAACGTGTAAGCCTACATGTATTCGAACGAGTTCGCAAACCAGCATGATCGGACTATGGGAACGGGGGTTTATGGGGATTTTTGTACAAACTAATTGAGGTTGGTTTTGATTTGTTCTATCTTGTTGTCTTGTGGTTACAGTTCGTTTAGTGTCTGTACAATATTGGTTTATTATACTCTTATTTTTGCTAAGCAATTTCTATTATAAATTTTTATCGCTATGCTTGTGAATCCGGTAGCTCATTTTTCCAAATCTATTATTTATTATTGGATATGGGTTAGGGTATTCAACAAAGATTATTTTGTGGGATGGATTTTTGCTTGTGTTATTACTGTATAGAGATTAGATTAATTAAAACAATGGCTGTAGTTGTGTCAAAAATCTATTCGTGTAGCTGATATATTGTTTATAGTTGGGGAGACCTGTGATTTTGATTATGTTTTTAAAATTTGTATTGAATGGTATTTTCTGGTTGTGCAGTATTAATCATACTTAATATTCCAAATGTGAATGTTTGTTTGTTTTTTGATTGTTTGAAGTTCGATCACGCAATAACTACTGGTCGGATTGAGCTGAAATTTTGTAGGAAGATAGTTTACGTTCCCGACATTATAGACATACTCTTATCTCAAAGATAATTGAACTAAGAGTAGTCTTAGATAGCTAAATTACTGTAATAAAAATCTCCGTGTAAAAGATTTTTGAAATATAAATAGTACATTTTTAGTTTCTTAGTGCTCATCAGTACAACGTTATTGAACTGAACTTTCATTTGTATGATATAGAGAGTAGGCTATAAGGTGAAATAAACAAGTCGGGGATTGATTGGTTTGCCTTACATGCGATATGAATAACATAAGGCCCAAGATCTGTGGTCAACCATTAAAGTGCGTTATATTAGTTACAACCATAAATATTTACCTAATGAAAATCTCCTAAAGAAAATTTCTCGTTTTTCAGTGCTCACCGTGGTGGCCGTTTCAGGTTTGGATTGTCCCCCTCTCACTTATGAGCTCACTCAGGCCGAGCTCATAGAAAAATTACCGATGACTGAATTATTTTATGATGGATCTAAGGGGAATCATTGCCTTGAATGCCGCCTCCGCCTGCTTCGCTTTATACCCACGAGGATCTGCAGAAAGGGCTTGGAGTGTATAAAGGAAAAATACTGCCATCGTAATCCACCAAAATACTTCTGCAAACCTAAGAAACGTCCATAAACGTGGTCACGAGAAACTGGTGATGGTCAGTAGACCATTTTTACAGAAAATGATAATTGCATTAAGAAAGTAAAACATATTTGAGTTTTTAACTAATCTGATCAAGCATTTTTATTTAATTTTACACCTTCTTTTTGTTATTGAGAACATCTCAACTGTTGTCTTAGACTTGATTATGACGTGTTTGAAATACAGTGAAGAATCTATAAATGTTTAAAGATAAACCCTATAAATCACAGAGGCAAACAGAACTTCCCACAGAGACAGGGGTTACAAACGAAATATAATTGGAGGGGGGGGGGGGGTTAGACAGTTTGAATTTTCCAATTATATCAATGAAATCTCGTAACTAAATCCTTTTTATAGCTGACACAAATAACAATAATCAATACACATCATTGAGTTATGACTGTTACCACAATGTACTGATCAGTAATATGTTAAGTATAATAAATAGGTTACATACCTTATATATCCAACATACAGCTCATTTTAATTGAAGGTCGTTTGCATGTTTCGGCTTGTATCGGCCATTATCAAAACGTCGCAGTTGGATGGTGAAATCCTTGTCATTGTTTTCTACTAAAAGTACATACACAAACACATACACACGGACGGGACGAAAACGAATAATACTCAAAAATAAATAGGCCTATTACATAAAATACACGGGCAGGACGCAGTAGGCAGGGAATCGAATTAACATTCAAAACTACAAACCGTACTCGTAACACCCTGTCACAAATAATATATTTTAATAATAAAATAATAAATAATAACGAATAATAATAATATTTTTAGATACAGGTACACGAGTATCTAATAATTGATTTGGTGTACCTGTTGATCAAATTCGAGCAATGCGTTATTTCAAAACGAATAACAGTCATAATAGATTACAGGAGTCAACTGAAAGATAATGTTACGTATTCAGTTATCGGAACTAAAAACGAACTCACTCTGAAAACTAACGCTCTTGTGTGTATCATGTGTTTCCTATGAACAGCTGTAATTAATACAAATTATTCGTCTGTTTAAGTAAACAAAATAATTTCTTCATAAGAAATACATTGTGATTTTGATGGTCTGTGGGGTGAAGCCCGAGGACTTACATTACAGGAATTGGTGAAAGGGGGCATCTACACAAAAAATACTTTTTCATCACTCCTCACCGAAAGTAACTATTTTCGATAACAGCTGACATCAATGAAAGTAGCCGTTTCCCAAGCTCTAATTTAGGGCGAGGGAAAATCGATCAGCTGATTTTCCCTCGCTCTAAATTTACTTTCCCTCTATCTCAATTAGTTTTCCATTTATTCACTACGCGCGCTAGTGTTTTGTTAAGGTTTAACCATAGATAAAACATACTCCCTTGTTTAACTTAATGATTTAAATCAGCTGTATGTATTTGTATTGTTCAAAATCGTTTTATTCTTTTATTTTGATGTTTGAAGTATTGAGAAATGTACGAAGGTTTCCTTTAGAATATTTTATTCTATTTTTATGTTTTAAAAATCAAACAAAAACGAACATAGATTTACTTTTACAAGATTTTATTTTATTTTTATGTTTAAACAAATTGTTTGATAGATAATTATTGTACCGGTAATATTACTGAGGTCTGCTATTCTGTGTTTGTGTATTATTGCGTCGTGATGAAAAGTATCGTTCATAACTCGTACCGAAAGTTATTATCCGGTACTTGCTCCATTATTCCCGTCCTCGGCTTCGCCTCGTACGTGAAAATAGCTCTCACGTACTCGGCTTCGCCTCGCACGTGAAATTGGGATTCCCTGTGTTCGGCTTCGCCTCACACAAAAACTTGAGCGCGCGCCGGAAAATGCCACTTTCGGTCCTAGTAATGAAATATACTATTACGCCACACTACATTATTTTGATGAACTTTCCACGCAAGGATTTAGTCCAGAAAACAGCTGTTTGCCGCCAGCTTATTCAAATGGGGTTTCATTGCGTAATACTGTTCTGCAATGAGTTTTACCGGACACCAATCAGCTGATTATACTGTATTTTCGTGGCAATTAGTGGTTATAAACAAAAACATAACCTCTTTCAGAGGTTATGACTAGTGATTTTTAGTCCTTTAGTTGGTGGAAATATATAAGGATTTGTACGGATTAAGTAGTATGGCGTAAACTATCGTACGTAACTCGTCCAAAATGTGTGTACCGGACTCGTATGGTAATCCCGTACTCGACTTCGTCTCGCACGGGAACGACCACACTCGTCCGGTAAACACTTATTTTCAGGACTAGTAACGTAATATACTATATTTTGACACATCGTTTGTAAAAATTCGTCCATTATTAACAGAGGAGTAGTGTTTCGTAGAAATCGCCTTCACGTATAAGGATGGCAACAACGTGTGGATCTCATTGGCTACTTCGAAGTCACGTGGTAAATAGGCTCCTCCCTTAACTGCAGAATCTCGTGGACCGTACTGTAGACATTCCACTTCTATATTGAAATTTTAATTTCAAACCAACAATAACCAAAAGAACAACAGATTTTTACCTATAGAAAATTAATACAGAACCAACCATCATCTGAATATAAAGTTAATGAGGTTCACGAACTTTTGAAAAAACCCGTAAGCCACACACCTATCAACCGCATACATGAATGAACGGTAAGAAATGTCCCGGAAAATGTTTTGTTAA
Organism: Macrosteles quadrilineatus; assembly: GCF_028750875.1. Lineage (NCBI taxonomy): Eukaryota > Metazoa > Arthropoda > Insecta > Hemiptera > Cicadellidae > Macrosteles > Macrosteles quadrilineatus. The sequence goes on along the minus strand of NW_026542598.1, from coordinate 75,760,967 downwards.
AAACTCCTCTCTCAATTACACGAACCAATTGAGTTGGAGTTTTATTTAAACACAATCCATGCACAGGGCCGTGGCGAGCAAATAGAAAGAATACCAGAAATTAATGTGAACTTATAACTAATTTTTGAATCTAAAAATGATAATTACAATATTATTTAGGATATATAATATAGGAGATACAGGTAACGTTTAGCAAGATATTTTACACTGTTAAATTATTTCAAAACATGTTAGCTTATATTTTCCTGGCTGATGTATATACAATTAATTAACTTAAGTCCTTTAATTTTTCACGACCGTTCAAACAAGATTTGTAAATACGAGATTTTGGACTATAACTTTTGACCAGACGCTTCATAATATTACATTATTAGCTTCTCCACCACTTCCAAGAAAACATTTATCAATTATAAAAGGTGACGTGCCTTGACGTCCACAACTCCTCAAATGACCTGGACGTCAAGGTACGTAACCTGTTATATTAATTACCAATTCCGGTACACTTCAACATAAACAACATTAATCTATAATAAGCCACGACACAAGTCCAAGGCTGACATTGGACTTGTGTCGTGGCTTAAGGCTAGAGCTCAGCTGATTCATTTGAATTATAAACCATCGAATGATGGAAGTGGGCTTTGGTCCCTTTGTAATTTAAATCAAGATGAAACAGTATTTCATTTTGTAGCAGAATGTCCAATTTTAAAAAACATTAGTATTAAATGGCTGGGTAGACATTTCTTGGCTCAAGCTGAGTTTATTTATATTTAAATGGGGAGGATTGGAGTTTTTTCTGTAAATTTTTAAGGGAGGCTTGGTTTTATAGATGGGATTTAATCCAAGAATTTAATTTTTTAATACGACTCTCTGCTGCATATACCATAGTTAGACGTTACTTATTTAATTGTTTTTCCTTATGTATGTATAAAAAAAAATGTTTTTGTAAATGGAGTTAAAAGTGTATAAATGATTTTTTTTTCTTTTATATTACTCTACAGTTGGAATTGTTCATTTTTCTTAATTATGCACCAAAACGTTGTTACGGTATAAAATAATTCACATTTAAAAAAAGCATTGGAATCTAGGTAATGTATGCTTTGTTTACTTTAAAACATGTGGTTTAACTTTATTTACCTAACCCGCCATGTTAAACTTCCCTATCCTAAGCGTGATGTATACAACTTCCTTACTTCTCGAGTGATGTAAAGTATCAAAAAACTCACTCGGTGATGTAATGAACCCCATTTAAATAACATTGAGTGGATAACTTAAAAAATATAACTCTATGGAGCCAACGACGTTTAACGCTAGAAATCAGCTGTGTGCTTGAATTTTATTGTTATGTTTTGAAGAATTTTCCTAACCTAGCTTTTGTTTAAACGAACCTTACTGTTATAAGATGAGTGAAATGGGTAATGAAAAATATTGTTCGTAACCTCCCGTATATTGTCGGGTCAGGTAAAATCGTGTACGTTACACGTTACGCAAGAGCGTGTTTACATCACTTAGGTAAATTATGCAACTCGCTTCGCTCGTTGCACAACTTTCACCTGCGTGATGTAAAAACGCTCTTACTACACTTGTAATGTAAATAGCTATTACATCATATGGTAATATGTACTGTAATATGTCTATTATAAAGCTGAAATATACTTTTTCCCAATTTTAAGGGTCTGGATTAGTTAATGGAGTACCATTAACTGGTACGATTGGTTGTGTTAGTTATGTTGAATAAAATTTTATGTTAGAAGTAATTACTGGAGTAGGCAAAGGGATATTTTCCATGCTAAAAATAAAACTAATATCTACAGATCATAATATGCCGTTTAGGTTTAGCCTACAAGGATTTAATTCCCACTGCGATTAGCTTTTGCTATTACTTATTATTAAAGCGCAAGGTTAAACCTTCACAAAAGTTGGTATTTATTTGAAAAAAGGGGAAAAACAGTGTTTACCCATAGTCAACTTTACGTTTCATTTAGCCGGGTAAAGCGGCCAGATGATGATAAAATAGTACTAGAACCAAATAAAGACCAAGGAATCGACCAAAATGGATACTATACAACAAATGTTGTTTTCAGAGAGATTTTTTTTAGAATTATCATTTTACAATTTGGATGATGACATTAATCTCTAGGTGTGTGTTTTATCTAAGTGAATTTGTCTATATTCAAAAGAAATTTATAGATACAGTATTTAATTAATAGTCATGAAGATTATTGTAAATGTTTCTTGGTTGTATTATGGTTAGAAAGTTTATATTATAGAGTATAGACACAACACATGATCAGTCCTGTGGAATTTTTATTTTAAACAGAGCAGACATCAAAATGCATTATGCAGGTATGTAATAACTATTATACAGATTTATAATATACAAAAATGTTAAACGATAATTCAAGGTAGGGTAACCCATGAGACTAATAACATTCGTACAAAATAATAACTATATATATGGGCTATTGCTCCTACAAGCCACTAGTTAAATATATAATTTGAACTCGAAAAAGCTAGTCCGCTTCACTCAGGTACTGATTCAGGTGCGCCAGGTTAGCTAGTTAATTCAATGCAGTATCATAGCAAACAGCTGATTGATTCATCACTTGACACAAATATTGTCATTAATTGGTAGACCATCTCAAAAGATTGCACCACGTTTTTTGGCTTCAAATTTTACATTACATGGGAAGTCCATTTTGTGTATAGTCAATAATATTATATACCTAACTAGGACTGTATAGTTGATTTAGGATAGTCGGGGATTTGCATGTTGTCAGCAGGCTTACCCCTTATCACTTCAGGATACTTGTGTATGTAGGGCGGATGTCGGGGGGCGCAGCCTATTGCCCTAAGGAACGACCGTGGTTCCTGTCGGTCCTTTAGACCTTTGCCACGTGCCCTTTGATGTCATGCAGCTTTGTACTGGAATTTCCTTATTTCGGAGACAAATTTCAATTTCACACACTTATTAGTCCTACGTAAGTAATAGAGTGAACAGGACATATGTTGAACGATGTTTATGTTTAGATATCTCAGTATTTAGTGTAAGTAATTTAAGTTTTGAAATATTAACCACTTATTAATATTTTTCATTAACAAAAAATGGTGAATACAGCAAAAACGGCCTTTAGCATTGATTTGAACCATCCATAGTAAATCTTAACATTCAAAGACTTAGTTGAATCATAGCTACAACTACAGTATGCTCTTATATGTATAAACAATACTAATAATTAACCATATACTACACAGAAAGGGAACCTGAGAGAAGTGATGTTTTTTTCTGAAGTGTTCTATATTTTAGTTAGAGTAGTTGACAATGTTATATTTTCCACCATTTATTATGCTGTTAGTCACGTTTGACTTGGCTAAATAGTTGGTAAGGCAGACAATTCTGCAATTGACTGCACAGTATTGAAGGCTACCTAATCTGATGTAATTGTTATTTTTAAATGGATGCAGATTTATCATAGGAAATGGGATCTTCTGCCACAGAGGGAAACTTATATCTGCTTTACAATAACATAAAAATGTACAACTAATACAACAATTTACACAAGTTGTCAGCATTTTCATGACAATTTCTTTAAATTCATAAAATTTCCCATCCCAGTTAATACAAATCTTATTTATTGTGTATTATTTTTATGAGATTGTTTTTTTTTAATTATTACCCAACAATTTTAACACTTATTTTGATCTACAGGCATTGGTTTCGTCTCCAAATTTTGCTTCATACAATAATATTATAATTTAACATTGGATACTAAAAAGTATCATAGATTAATCAGTAGTGCCTACTCTTTAATCTGTTCTGTGATGCTATAAATAATCAAACAGATTTGTTTCCTACCAGCCTACAATGATAGGCTGCAATAGCCGCAGTACAGTGGAATATTCCAACGCTGTTTTAAGAATGAAGGCACCTCTTGTCACCCGTGTATATTCCGGAATAAGTATTTTGCTCTATCGCACATAGTTAATTGTTTTTACCTACGAAAAATTTTTAAACTAGCTTTATTTATTCAATTATTTGAATCAAAAATATTCATTTTATCGAATTGTTTACTTATTTTACAGCATTAGTGTTGTAAAGTTACAGACCAATGCGGTTCAAGAATTGGGAGAAAACAATTTTTGAATGCGACGAACGACAAATTATCAGCTGGTAACGACCGATTGTTAGTCTTCTGACTTCTGCTCGAATCTCACACATTTTCGCCTTAAGGGGATCCGCCACCTCTAAACCTAATTTTCTTATTTAAGCTAATATTTTCATTTTTTCTCTCATTTTTAGTTATTTAGCGTTTATATAATAGGAATATGACAAAAATATTTTTATATATACAGGGTGAGTTTTAAACTCTTACATCCGAAATGCAGCACGTCTCCTCTATGTTGTGTTCTTGTGTATTTGCTATAGTTGCTTAGTCAAATTTGAACTAACATGGGTTTTATTCCTTTATATTGATTCCACTAATAAGTGTAAATTATAATAATAAGTGAAAACTGTTTTATTGCGGACATTTTCCATCACGAATGTAAAAAACAATACACACCATCACCAACAATGAACTTCAAACAAAGAAGTGAAAACTATTATTATGTGTCATACCAATGTAATTTAGTTGAGTCATTATCAAAAAATGCTATTTAATCGTTGTACTTTTTTGTAATTTCTTCGCAAATTAATGTTTTGACCGCTGGACTGGAACAAATAATATCAGGATTAATATTCAAATGTTCACTTTTTTATTTTCGCATATTATTAAAATTTAAAATATAATTACAAGGTAACAGTCGTGCTTGTTGTTAGCAAACATTACAGCCAACTAATTTACTTCCTGTTTTGCATTTATTCAAGAATGATAACCGTGACCTCGATATGCTGATTTTCCATAACAATACATTAAAAATAGTCGCACGACCTTGACTTTGTTGCTGTGACCTTGACCGAGTTATGTGCTTGTGACCTTGCAAGGTCATAGTGATAACAACAATGTACTTGTCAACTCAGTCTCACTTGCTCAATGTACGATGCGCTTGCACTATCTTGTCAAGGATGCTTGCATTCAAAATAGAAAAATATGGTCTTAGGTATTGTGTATATAGATTTGAAAATTGTGTATCATCTTGTGTTAAACCGTATAATTAGTTTATACAAAACCTTTAAAAAAAAATATTTAAACTGTGGTACAACTAAATGTACCTGTTTACAATTTGACCAAAGGTAAAGTAGAATAAATGTGTTATTGTTTTATCATGGTAGGTAGAGCTCAATTTTAATTTTCAGTTGTAGATAAAAGGAGTATAGACATACTATAGTACATGTCTATACTCCTTTTATCTATGGTATAACTAAATTGAATTATGTAAGTGGACATTTTAAACAATGATGTTTTTCATATAAAAGTAATGTACTATGGTTGTTTGCTAAGGGTGTGCAAAGGGTGTACTGTACAAGCTATACCAATGAGACACTTAACCGATTTAACTAACTGTTCTGGTGTATTCGTATGTCTTGTTTTACAGAAAGAAATATTGTTCTTCGGTTCAGGAACACAGAAAACTATTGTATTTAAAATTCTGCTTCGTGTTGCGGTGCGTTACGCCAATGGTTTGTTTTCTGTTGGTATTAGTTAACGTTTTTTATGTGTTAGCCATAAACTGTATGTATTTTATGATGCATCGCACAAAAGGATATACCTGAATATGTAGCAGTCAAGCCGAAACATGTAGGCCTAAGGAGTTTGTAAGGTAACGAATGTTTCATATTATATCTTTGTAATAAAATATATTGAACATTTACAAATGGGATTTAGGTGTACAAACGCAAGCTTGTTTCTACAATGTTTTTGCTATCTAATTGATGATTTTTGAAGAAAATTTCAAGTTGTATTTTCAAGTTGTACCACACAAATTAATATAACTAATCAATTGTGTATTTATGCAATATAATATCGTCCCATGTAACTGTAAAATCAAAAATATTGACGTTCTACACATAATCTATTTGACCCCTCTGCTTTCAAAGCTTAAATAGCAACACTACTATGGACAACCTATTGTAACCTCCGTGCAACAACATTATCCAGCAAAATTAATGGATCCGCGGTCTCCACTGTACTATTTGCGAATCCCCTCCCTCCCTCCCCACCAACAGCTGACAAATGATGGAGGGTATCATATGTTTGGTTGCGTCATACCCCACAGTTTTGTGGTGTGACTAAGCACTATTGTGAAATTAGCGATAACTGTTAGGATATAAAGGTGGAGGGGTTTTAAGTGTGATAAATTATGGGGAATATTAGTAGGATGTGTTTTTTGTACTAAATCGTCTATCTTAGACGTTAAATTGATTTACAACAGTACTTTGTTGGAAGAGTCCATACAGATAACAATCATTCTGCTGTACTAAAGTTTTATCTAAGCAGATCTATTTTACGTTAACAAGTATACTAATGTGCTTACAATACTGCAAGAAGAATCTTGATATTACCTCTTTGATTGAATACCTCTTTTGGATTAAAACAACTTTGTTTGAAACCTTAAATAATACTAATAATTAGTATCAATAATACCTTATTATCCAATACGCTTAATATGATCAAATACGTCTTATTTAAAAAATTATAATCTTGGTTAAATAATTCAAAATATGAAATATTATTATGTTTTTCATGGCTAATTAGTAGGGCAAGATCAAATTCGGAGTTACTTAATATCAAAATTTACAGATCATTTAAAGTACAATGCTAGAAATGTTATCTTAGATTCATACGAATTTATTGAATTAGGTTTCATCATTAGGTATAACGTTTTTCCACAAACTTCACTATTAGCTAACAAGCCAAGTCCAGAATATGTCGACAGTTTCCTCATAATGTACCCTAGATGTTTTATAAATATTAAATAATATTTATACTGTAGTTAAGGTGCTGGGCTCTTATTGTATTGTTTATTGTATTGTGTCTAGAAGTGATGTAGACAATACAATACACCATAACATCAGCGCCAGTTATTACATACGTGCCAATGTGACTGGTGGGCGTTCCTAATGTCTCACCCTGAGGCAAAGCGTAGCTGTATAAACGGTTTAAGAATATTATCGTAGCCACATATCAATAAATTTGTATGTCTGATAAATTGATCAAATTTGTTAACAAGTATCTTCATTTAAATCCAGAGTGGGTTATAAATCTATACTATTGTAAAATTGAGGTGGTGTCTGTCTGTCTGTCTGGGTGGCTGTCACTACTAAAATACTAAGCCAATACAGCCAAAATTAAGCACAAAGATGGTCTACATATCCAGGAACGTCATAGGCCTGTTACTTCCTTGGGTTTCCTTGGGCTTCGCCCCGTGGATGTCCAAAGTTTTTAGGTTAGGTTTACAAAAATAAATATTGATTAGTCTTCATGACGGATTGAGAAAATTCAGTATGTTTATCTTTGCTTTGACATTTCAATGCAAACGAGAGTAGTGACAATAGGAGAAAGAGATGACGCTTTAGGCGTTTTTTCCCATAAGAATAACATGGGGATCATTTTTTAGCCACTTTAAAAAAAATCCTGATCTTTGCCTGTACACCCCTATATAAATGTTCAATACCATTGTACAACTCTATTAAAATTTCAAATCCACATCCATTCACAAAATCGAGCGAGGTTTGTACGCGAACTCGGGCGCGCTCCTGGCTCATGGTTTGCAAAACTGTCAAAAAGTTTGGACTTAGAAAATTTTTGAGGTATGACGGCTGTGCGAGGCGTTCCGTGCGGAACGCCTCGCACCAGATTTCGAAACTCTATAGGGACCCAAGTTGGCCCGAAATATAGAAAATATAAAGTGTTGCTGGAATCACTTTAAATGGCATGAAACACATAGTACTAGACCTCTGGTGATATAATCATAATATAATGGTTTTTCTGAGGTCTGGACTTAGAGAAAATCTTTATGGTCTAAAAGTCTGGACTTTGAAAATTTTCGTGGTAACTTTTATTTGTACCCATATAAAATAATGTTAAAATTTTTTTGGAATTTTTGATTTTTTTATGTTGTAATATTGTTTAAAATCAAAAGTTGACACCCACTATGTGTGCCAGAATTTCAACCATTTTGCCGTATCTCAAGCCGTTTTCGAGATATAAGCGTTTTTTAACAGTTTTACAGACTTAGAAAATTTTGAGGTGTCAAAAAGTCTGGACTTTGAAAATTTTCGTGGTAACTTTTATTTGTACCCATATAAAATAATGTTAAAATTTTTTGGAATTTTTGATTTTTTTATGTTGTAATATTGTTTAAAATCAAAAGTTGACACCCACTATGTGTACCAGAATTTCAACCATTTTGCCGTATCTCAAGCCGTTTTCGAGATATAAGCGTTTTTTAACAGTTTTACGGACTTAGAAAATTTTGAGGTGTCAAAACTGTCATAAAGGTTGGACTTGGAAAAATTTATAAGTTTATCAAATTCTCAATTATAAATTTCTAAAATTCTTAATTTAGTAATTTTTAAATTTATAAATTTAATTTTACAAAATTTGATTTTCAAAATTAAAATTTAAAAAATTTTTTAATTTTAAAAATTTTCCAAAAAAAGTCTATATATAGAGGTGACATCAGTCGGAGACCTCATTCTTAAACATGAAGCCGTCATGTCAACGGTGCTCCGTGTCGTTCTCCACCAAAAGTAACTTGATTCGGCACTACAAGTTGAAACATCAAATGAAGGTGAAACTGTGCAAAGTTTGTGATTTAATCTGTGATAATAACATGGCTCTAAAATCGCATTTATTACAAAATCACAAGACTTGTAATTTTTGTAAAAAAAATGTTGTTGGACATTTTAGGAGACACGTAAATTCTTGCAACAATTGTCCATACACAATGATAAAATTTGTTGGTGAATCAATTAGAGCTGAACTTGAAAATGCTCTCAAGTCTTGTCCTCTACCGATAAAATGGACTTTAGTAAGGAGAATCAAATTTATAAAATATTCAATGGATCAAAACGGAAAATTAGTTAATGAGAAAGAATGTATTGCAGATTTTAGAAGCCTTACTATCCTAACCATTGAGAAGAGAGATTTAAAACCTCAAATTGAAAATGCTCTTTTAAAGATTGACGCTTCCATGCACAAATATCAAGCGGAAGGTAGTGGATGGATATATGACCACACTAAATATTGGCAGTTGCACGTTTACAAGTATAAGCCCCTAACTCCAAAGTCATATATCCCCACACCAAAAAGTATTCAATCAAAACATGCTGTTTTAAATATAAAGAATTCTGACAATAAATGCTTCCTTTGGTCAATTTTAGCAGCATTGTATCCAATGAATAATACACATCAAAATGTTAAAAGAGTCTCTAGCTATGCACCCTATGAAACACAGTTGAATATGACAAACATAAATTATCCTGTGAAAATAGCTGATATAGATAAATTTGAAAGACAAAATAGTATAAGTGTTAATGTATTTGGGGTTGAAAATAATAAATGTATATATCCATTAAGAACAACCAAACTGAATAGTAATATTCATATAGATCTATTGTTATTACAAGAAGGTCGTAAATCACATTATTGTTTAATTCGTGATTTTAATAGGTTAATGCTGCGGTCTACAAAACATAACAATAAGAAACATTTTTGCAAGTTGTGTTTACAACATTTTTACACTAATGATAAATTGGAGTGTCATATAACATATTGTAAAAACTTTGATGCCCAACGAGTGGAAATGTCTAAACAAGATACATTACAATTTAAAAATTATAAATATCAACTTAAAGCCCCATATGTAATTTATGCAGATTTTGAATGCTTTATAAACTCCAATATACATATTCCATCGGGTTTTGCATTTGTCGTAGTAAAAGATTCTAAGATTATTTCTGAAGAGTTATATAGTGGTGAAAATGTTATGGATGTGTTTTTTGAAAGATTATTTGAGACTTATGACTTTATTAAAAGTCAAATGGCGATGTATATTCCCCTTGTAATGACTCCAGAGCAAGAGGTATCTTTCCAAAACTCAACACATTGTCATATTTGTGAAAAGCCTCTATATTTTGATAGGGTGAGAGATCATTGTCATTCATCTGGCCGATACCGTGGAGTTGCCCATAATGATTGTAATTTAAACTATAAAGTAACAAAGAAAATACCAGTATTCTTCCATAACTTGAAAAATTATGATGGACATTTAATAATGCAACACTTGGGAAAGTTTGATCGTAAATTAAATTGCATAGCCAAGGATATGGAAAAGTACATTTCATTCTCAGTTGATGATTTAGTATTTTTGGATTCCTATAATTTTCTGTCCCTTCCATTATACAAATTAGCTTCCAATTTAAATACATTTAGATTCATAGACAATCCACTACTACAACGTAAAGGCGTATTTCCCTATGAATACATGACGGGACCAGATAAGTTTGCAGAGTCTCTACCTTCAATTGAAAAATTTTACAGTACTCTAACTAAAGAACATATCTCCCCCATTGAATATGAACATGCAAAACATGTCTGGACCCATTTTAATATAAATAATTTACATGAATATCATGATTTATATCTTAAAACAGATGTATTGCTACTGGCTGATGTGTTTGAGACATTTAGAGACCTGTGTTTAAAGGATTACAAACTTGACCCCGTACATATGTATTCACTTCCAGGACTAACATGGGAAGCCTGTCTTAGAATGACTGGTATAAAATTACAATTATTTCAAGATATTGACATGCATTTGTTCATAGAAAGTGCAATCAGAGGAGGAGTCAGTATGATTTCTACACGTTACGCTAAAGCCAATAATAAATATATGGGCGAACACTATGACCCCAATCAAGAGAGTGTCTATTTAATATATTTAGATTGTAACTCGCTATACTCAACAGCGATGTGCGAGCCGCTACCCATGGATGGATTTTGTTGGACGAATGAGATAGACTACAAATATAATCAAAATGATGAGTTTGGATACATTTTAGAAGTTGATTTAAAATATGATAAAAGCTTACATGATTTACATAATGACTATCCATTAGCACCAGAGAAAATGAATGGCAAATTAATACCTAATTTAAATGACAGAACTAAATATATTTTACATTATAAAGCATTACAAAAATATGAGGAATTGGGTTTGATTGTTACAAAATACCACAGAATTTTAAAATTTAGACAGTCTAAATGGCTTGCGCCCTATATTAATTTTAATATTGAAAAACGCAAATGTGCTAAAACTAATTTCGAAAAAGACTTTTACAAATTGTTAAATAATAGTCTCTTTGGTCGAACAATTATGAATCAACGAAAGTTTCGTGACATTTATCTGAAGGATGAGTCACTATTAACAAAATATGTCACTAATCCAAGGTTTGATTGTAGTAAAAAGTTCGATAACAATTTACATGCTATACATTTAAATAAATTAGTTGTTAAGTTTAATAAACCAATATATTTAGGCATGACAATTTTGGATGTAAGTAAAGTAATAATGTATGATTTCCACTATAATTATATGTCAAAATTTAAGAACAAAAGATTTCTAATGACAGACACTGATTCTTTAATGTATTCTATAGTTACAGAGGACTTTTACAAGGAAATAGAATGCGACTTGCACTATTTTGATACCTCTGGATATAGTAAAGACCATTTCTTATACTCTGATAAAAATAAAAAAGTCACTGGCAAGTTTAAAGACGAATTAGATGGTCATATTATGTATGAATATTGTGGTTTAAGACCAAAATTATATTCTTACATTCCTCTAAAATGGTTATATGAAGAAGACAGGCAAGCTTTAGAGGTGAAGAAAGCTAAAGGAGCTGATGGTGCCACAATTAAACATCTCCTAAGACATCATCATTATTTGAACTGTCTTGCAACTGGGCAAGATTACTATGAGAATGTGACGAGAATTAAATCTACAAATCATCATCTTCAGACCTTAACCATGAACAAGAAAGTATTATCCTTTGACGATGACAAGAGGTTTATTCTAGAAGATGGCATCAATACGCTTGCGCTTGGTCACTATAAAATTGATCAAACATAAATTGTATGTGTAGATATATAATAAATGCAAATGTTAAAAAACTTCAGTATTTTATTTATTTACCCTTACCATCCTCTTGATAGAATTGGTCAAACATAAATCTATATTTGCCATTATTCTTTGACCTTTCTTTGTCTATTACGAAAAAGCCATATTTAGTTTTATCCCAACATTGATGGCAGAGATTTTTAAATTGGTTAAATGAAAAGTCATTACCAACATGATTGTTATATACATGTTTTAAATTTAAATCATCTTGTTTAAATAATATTAGGAAATTTACATTATCACGTAAATGTTTGTGTACTTTGCTGTAAGATTGACACAAGTAAAAACAGTTAATATTTTTATGACGACCCATTGAAAAAAATTGTGTAATATTTTGACTATTTATGTCATCAAATACAACAACTGACTGTGATTTTACATCATTTGGTGTGATTTCACAGTCAGTAAACGTGTGTAATTTCACTTCGTCACACAAACTAAATATTTCAATTATTTTTTTATATTTTTCTTGTTCTAAAGATTTAGATATTAAATACAAGTTTGTAAATTTTAATCCTTCCTTTCTTACAATTAAATTGTAAATTACAACCGTCTTCCCACTTCCACTTGGACCGCAAATAACACATCGAATATTGGTAGGAAATAGACCCAACTTCTTTGGTATATTTTCATTAGTATGTACTATTTTAAATTTATGTTTTTGTTGAATGAAAGACATTTTTTATATAATAAAAATGGTAAAAAATGTTAATAAGAAAACATGTAAAAAGGGCAAAGGTTTATTCCTAAAGCCTTACAGGGGTCGAGGGTTATTGAATACTCTTATAAATAATCTTCCATTTCCACTTCACATACCATCATATCGGTACTGTGGACCTGGAACGAATATACGTGAGAATTTAGCTAAAAATGTACCTCCAAAAAATAAACTAGACTCTTATTGTAAAGAGCATGACATATTCTACATGAATAATCCCGATACCACTGCTCGGAACAAAGCAGACATGAGATTAGCAGACTTAGCTTGGACTAGAGTAACGGCGAATGACGCAAGTCTTGCTGAAAAAGCTGCTGCTTATGCAGTGACAAATTTGATGAAGGCTAAAGCAAAAATGGGAATGGGATTAAAATTTAATAAAAAAGATGGACAACTACCAGCTGTTAGAGGCCGCAAAAGACGTGCCTCACTTCAGGGGGGTGTACCTAAAAAACGAGCTAAAAAATCTAACACCAAGAGTAAAAGAGTGCGGAATAGTTAATTTAGATAGTTCATCTGGCACACATTGGACAGCATATCGTAAAAATAAAGATATTGTAATTTATTTTGACCCATTTGGAATCCAACCTCCAAAAGAAGTAATTAAATATTTTGAGGGATATAAAATCTACTATACAACCGATCAAATACAAGATTTAAATAGTTCTATTTGTGGAATTTTATGTTTATCATTCATAAAAAATATTTCTTTATAAAAATGGATTCATTTACTATAACATTTTCGGGTTCAGAGCCAGAGCTAAAGTCAGTGTTCTTTCCTCCCATAGAATTAAATGATGATTATGTAATTGGATTAGTTGATTTTCAAAGTTATAATTCTATATTTAATGTTAAAAAACCACTAAATACTTTAACATATTACAAAGTAGAGAAAATAACATTACCAAAAGGGGATATCTCAGTTGATGATTTAAACCAGTTATTAAATGGTAAACTTAAAGTTATAATAGATAAAAATGGAGAAGCATTAATTAATACTAAATCCAAACTTTTATTCAAAGGGCTTATTCCAAAATTAAATCAACTTAAAGGCAACAAATTAACCATTAGAGAAGGTGATGATGTTTTCTATTATGACCACAATGCTCCAGTTACAATAGAAATTTCTGAAGGAACATATGAGGTGGTTGAGCTTGTAAAGGAAATTCAAAAGCAAGTCCCAGACTTTTTCCTTACAGCTAATAATAAAACTATGAAAGCGACACTACTTTCTAGCCACGTGTTTGATTTTACAAAACCATGTTTAGGGTCTGTTTTATTGGGATTTAAAGGTGTTTCTACTCCTGGTGTTCAGTTTGAATCTACAAATAAAATAAACATTAATAATGTAAATGTGATTAGAGTAAAATGTAATATTGCAAACGGGTCCTATTTAAATGGCAACAAATCACACACCATACATAGCTTTTATCCAGAAGCTCCTCCTGGCTACAAAATTATTGAAGTTCCAAGAAATATTATATATTTTCCTGTAAATAAGAGAAGTTTAGATGTTGTCAGTATTACATTTGCCGATCAGCATGACAAGGCAATTGACTTTAACGGAGAAGAAACTACAATTACTTGTCATATAAAAAAGATATGAGAATTTATAAGAATTTATCTATAAGTGTACAAAATGCTAGGTTCCTAAAGTCAATAGGACTAAAGTTAAAATTTTCTATTAATAAAAATGGAAGATTTTCTAGACGTTACAGGGAAATCCCAATTCGACGATAGTGTGGTTAAAATTACAAATCACTCCTATGTTCCCCACAACACTTTAGCAATAAATAATTCTGATGAAATTCGAATATGTATTAATAATCAAGATTTGCTAACTCTCCCGTGTAGGAGTTATTTGTATATTAAGGGAGAAATTGAAAATCATGATAAAGGTCATTTTATAAATAATGCATTTGCATTCTTATTTGATGAAATTAGATATGAAGTTGCAGGTAAAGAAATAGACATTGTAAGAAACCCAGGAATTTCTAGTCTTATGAAAATATTGACCTCTTACAATAAAACAACTAAATTGACAAATGTAGCATTTGATTCTGACACGAATTTAAAAGAGTTCCATAAAGGTGGCAAGTTTAGTACATGTTTTCCATTAGAGATGTTAATGGGTGTATTCGAGGATTTTAATAAGGTATTAGTAAATGTCAAACAAGAATTGGTGTTGAAAAGATCGAAAAATGATTTGAATTGTATATTAACAACCACTAGTGCTCCAGCCAGTGGCACTGCTGATTTGATTCCTAAAATTACACTTAACTCAATTCAATGGGTGATGCCACATGTGATTCCATCAGATGGAGAGAAGTTACAATTACAAAAGATGTTATTGCAAAATAAAAATTTGCAAATTGCATTTAGAAGTTTAGAGCTGCATGAACTACCATCATATCCCAATACTACAAGACATACATGGTCAGTAAAGACATCATCAAGTTTGGAGAAGCCTAGGTATATTATATTTGGTTTCCAAACAGCTAGGGATAATAGTGCACGAAAAAGAACTGATGAATTTGATCACTGTAAATTAAAAAATCTCAAAGTATTTTTAAACTCTGAATATTATCCTTATAGTGATTTAAATCTCGACTTTGAAAATGGAGATGTCTCTAAAGCTTATGAGATGTTTATGAGGTTTAGAGAGACTTACTATAATACTATCCCAGATCCTATGATTAGTAGGGCTGAGTTTATGAAGAAATATCCACTAATTGTAATAGACTGTTCTAGACAGAACGAAACAGTGAAGGAAGGAATTGTTGATATTAAATTAGAGATTGAAACTGCAGAAAATGTACCAGCAAATACATCTGCATATTGTTTGATAATACATGATAAAGTGTTTGAGTACAATCCTTTGTCAAATGAGATAAATAAAATGTAAATAAAAGATGAAAAACATTCAACAAGAATTGGTTGACTCTGCAAATCAAATACGAGAAAAATATAGAGCTTTAAAACGTGGTAAGTTTCTAGAGGCTGAAGAGAGGTTCCAAACATTCCAACCTTTACTAGAGCCATTACAAGAATTAAAAAAAATTACATCAGAGAGGCCTCGAATGGAGATTCTTCCAATGACTCCATCTAGAATATCAATGATACCAAGATTACAACCATTACAACCATCCACTCCACAGAAATTAGATTTTGGTCTTTTAGCATCAGACTATTTAGGAAATTACCTCAGTAAAAGTAGTATGACAGACACTACATATGGTATTAGACGAGAAGCAAATAAATTTTTTATTGGAAATAAGGAAGTTAATATTGCCAATGATGATGTTACAGTTGCAAATAAAACCTACAAGGGGACAAAAGGTTTATGGGAATTGTTAACATTAAAAGAACCTGAGAACTATACTCAGGCTGATTTGCAAAATTATAAAGAGATTTTGGAAGCTACAAACGGACATTTAAAGAGTTACAAAGATGGTGCACCGATTTCAAGTAATAGACATACTAAATATCTTAATATAATTAAACCTCTATTTAAATCTGTTGGTGAAGGTTTGAGACAAGTGACTGGTAATAAAATAGACTATATTCATTGGGATGATCCTAATGAGCTTGTAGATAGGTTAAGACTTCTTTGGCTAAGTCGCCAAGCCGGTAACTCAGGAGTGGATAATGAAATAGATTCCATTATTGAGGAATTGAGAGAAAGTGGAATTATTTATTAAATAAAAATATGTTTATAGATAAATTTTATCGTTTATATAATCCATATAATAAGCCTGCAGAACCCAGGGCTAGTAGTGAACCTACTTTAAATTTACAAGACAATAGTTGGAATGGTTTAAACCGTAAAATTGGTAATGTTAAAGATGGGGAGTTTGTAGATGATGTATCAACTTTGGGACAGACATTAACTAGAAAAGGTGATATATTTTTACAAGGTAAAACTAAATATGAGTTTTTAGAATCTAAGAATAAAAATTGGAATGCTAAAAAACAGAAAATTACTAATGTGAAAAAGGGTGAAAGTTTAGATGATGTGCCCACTTTACAACAGACTTTAATACGAACAGATGGTGGTACATTTGTACAAGACAATAATAATTATGAATTTTTAGAATCAGAGAATGGTGTTTGGAATGCTAAGAAACGGAAAATTACTAATGTAGAAAAGGGTGAAAGTTTAAATGATGTGCCCACTTTACAACAGACTTTAATACGAAAAGAAGATGGTAAATTTGTACAAGATGATAATAATTATGAATTTTTAGAATCAGAGAATAGTGTTTGGAATGCTAAGAAACAGAAACTTAGCAATTTGATGGAAGGTACAGATAGTAAGGATGCTGTAAATGTTTCACAAGTTCCAAAAATGGAAGCAGGCTATTGGAGTTTTTATAATAAAAGGTTAGTACGTGTTAAACCTGCCATTGATGAAACTGACTGTGTTATAAAAGAACAGACTATAACTTTTGATAAAAAAGAAAAATGTTGGGATGCCAAAAAAATATTTATAAGGAATCTACCAGAGGGGGAACATTCGGATGATATTTGTCTAATGTCACAATCTATGCATTACGATGGATCAAAGTTTGTATATGGAGAAAAAAATTTTAATTTGATGGAATATAATCCTGATTTATTAGTTGCTGACCCCACATCTTTGAGTGGATTTAAGTATATAGATAATAGACCATATATACCAGAAAACTATGTATTTAAAAGAATGGAAGATAATCTATTGATTGGGGCTAATGGTGATGTATTTAGAGTTACAGGAAAGGATGATGTTATAAAAAATGAATGAAATTGCATACGAACTTCATAAGCCTGCAAGAAAGAATTTCATTAGAAGGTCTTTTAAAGTATTGGGTATAAACGAAACCGTACAAATAGATTTAATTGATATGCAAAACTATGCTAGAGAGAATTCTGGCAATAAATATATTTTAACTTTAATAGATACATTTTCTAAAAAAGCTTATGCTGCTCCACTAAAGAATAAGACAGGGTTAGTGGTTACAGAAGCCATTAAAACCATTCTACCAAAGGGGGTTAAAAACATTCAATCCGACAATGGAAAAGAATTTTTTAATCAATATTTTAGCAAACTAATGAAAAACTTAAATATTAATCACTATCACACTTTTTCTACAACTAAGGCTGCAATTGTGGAGAGGTTTCAGAGAACTTTAAAGAATTGGTTATATAGGGAATTTAGTGCTCAGGGAAGTTATAAATGGTTGGATTTACTTCCAAAGTTAATTCGAAAATATAATAATAAGGTGCACAGATCTATAGGAATGAAACCTAACCAAGTGAATGTTAAGAATAGTAAATATGTGCATGAGAGGTTGACTTCTAAAGTAGTGCAAGTTAAAAAGCCAAGATATAAGGTAGGTGATAGTGTGAGGATTTCCAAGTATAAACATGTTTTTAGTAAAGGTTATACTCCGAATTGGACAGGGGAACTATTTACAATAGCAGAAGTAAAGAATACAAATCCTGTGACTTATATCTTGAAAGATGAAAATGGTAATATAATCAGGGGAGGCTTCTATACAGAGGAGTTGTTAAAGACCAAGTATAAAGACATGTATTTGATAGAGAAGGTAATTAGGAGAAAGGGTGATTTATTGTATGTCAAATGGCTTGGATTCCCAAGTAGCCAGAACTCATGGATTTCCACTAAGGATGTCCAAGGGAGCGCGCCGTGAGCCGGGAGCGCGCCCGAGTTCGCGTGCAAACCTTGCATGATTTTGAAAATATACATGTGAATGGATGTGGAATGGTGTTATACAATGGTATTGAACATTTATATAGGGGTGTACAGGCAAAGATCAGGATTTTTTTTAAAGTGGCTAAAAAATGATCCCCATGTTATTCTTATGGGAAAAAACGCCTAAAGCGTCATCTCTTTCTCCTATTGTCACTACTAACGAGAAGAACTATAAAATGCTCATTTCACAATTTTAGACAGCTGATCCAAAGAAATTAAAAATATTTTACACATCTATGTGGTAGGATTATTTAATCTAAAAATTGATCATGGATTATTTATTCTAAATCTATGTCAATGATTTAATTATTATGAAACTGATGTTTCGTTCCGTTGCGAAGCACGGGTACAGCAGCTATAAAATTCTAGTGCCGTATATATACAAATAGTTCAACGTTTTTTTGTTCACTGCTACACATCAAATCTACTTTACACCCAAAAATTTATTTTGGGATGAGTGTAACAATTGAAAAACATTTGATACACTACCCTGAAAAAATATTCCACTCAAACGTATTTAGTTAGTTTTTGAATATATATTAAAAAAATGGTTGAAAAGGAGGCAGGTAACATAGTTTTTCGCTCATTTATTTGTCATTAATTAAATATATTTATATTTACGTATTTTTTTAATTTAAGTTTTGATTATTACATTGTTTACAGTAATTCTCCAAACACCAAATCTACGTCTTCTATTTGTAACATTCAAAATTCAGTGTTGCTCAAAAGTGAGTATTCTATCAACAACAACCGTGGATTTAAGCCCCAAATAATAAAATCCCGACCTCCCTTCGCCCCATCTGTCTATTTCTATTCTAGGTCCCCACCCCTGGGACATTGCCCATGACGTCACTCTTGTCTGGGTGTCGGGGGAGAGGATCCAGAGGAGGTTGGAGGATTCCTATCAAACTTCCAGTCCTAACCTACGACCTATATTAACCATAACAGTAATTAAATAAAATACACTTTATTTGTGAACAAAATCTGCATAATAAAGAACTCGATTCTTAACCTAAAAAACGAGAAGTTATTCTATAAATTGAAAAATATACTAATACTAAATACCTTTTAATAGTGTAATTAATTTTTTTTTACAGACGTGCTCATGAAATTTGAGGTTTTGTCTAGGACAAGGCTAAGAAGTTTGGGGATGCTGCAAGATGTGAGTACACAAGGACTAACATTTTCATCGTATATAGAATATCCAGTCAACATTTCTAAAAAATTACCATATATTACACAATACATACTAACGATTCCTACAAATAGTGCAACAATTGAAAAGTAGTTGTACTTAAAGTGGTAGCCAAACTGTGATTTAATAATTTATATATAAAAAACTTTTTAAAACAAAACGTTTTTAAACGCCCTAAAAAGTAGAAAATAATTTACAAATAATTTATAAATATGTTGAGAGAGTATAAATACTTGTACGATTTAAAACGAAAAACGTGGGGTGCATGCAATAGATAGTTTACAATTACCTTCACCTACTGAACTAATGTATTATTATCAATTAATTGCATGCACCCAACGTTTTTCGTTTTAAATCGTACAAGTATTTATACTCTCTCAACATATTTATAAATTATTTGTAAATTATTTTCTACTTTTTAGGTCGTTTAAAAACGTTTTGTTTAAAAACGTTTTTTATTTATAAATTATTTTATACTTTTTAGTTTTAATGTGTGTGCATGTTAAATCTATTTCAAGCATCTATATCAGATTAAGACAGAGGCATGTGGGAAATCTAAGATTTATTTGAGATTCTTTGCATATAATTATGTATTGGATTGCATGTATGGCCTACCTACTAACTATAAATATATCAATCTATTTAATCGCAATGTTTCTAAAATAAAGTACTTCTCTGCAATGCATTCACTCGAAATATTTATTGTTTACTTTATAGAATACTAAATAAACAAAAATTGACATTATTTACAAACACCTTGATACCTGCAATCAGATTGTTTATCTTTATTTTGACATGTTTGTTTGTATAAAGAATCTCTTGGGAGCATAACCTGTACCTCTTAACCTCTGCTCTTCGAACTGTCAAATTTAAGTATTTACAGCTGACTTAAATTAGTTGATATATTTACATCCTTTCAAAATGTAAACATGAAAAAATTTGGAATCCCATGGGGCGTAGCCCAAGGGAAATATGAAAATTAAATGATATAATATTGCATTGTCATGCATTTGTGAGCTATGTTTCAAATTTCAAGTCTCTAGCTTATCGGGAACATCGTTTAAAATTGATATCAAAATTTGTAGGAAAGCGAGCTAATAAAAACAAGGCCATGGGGCGTAGCCCGAAAGGAAATATGAAAATTAAATGATATAATATTGCAATGTCATCCATTTGTGAGCTATGTTTCAAATTTCAAGTCTCTAGCTCATCAGGAAGTATCAAAATTTGCAAGAAATCGATTTAATAAAAACAAGCCCATGGGGCGTAGCCCAAGGGAAATATGAAAATTATATTGTATAATATTGCATTGTCTTCCATTTGTGAGATATATTTCAAGTTTCAAGTCCCTAGCTCATCGGGAAGTTAGTATAAAATCGGTTGCAAAATTTGTAGCGGACAAGAAAGCGACCTAATAAAAACGTTTTAAAAAACTGAAGAAGAACGGTGATACCATAGTGGAATATTTGTACCTTAATATTATTACTATCTAACACTGTTAAATACCCTATGTTGTTGATATTCTTGTCAACACATATTAACATATATAACACATGTATAACATTTGGTGGAAAACCAATACTATGGGCAAAATATATTGAGCTAAGGCTCATTGGTCTTAGTGATCGCTGTGATCCTTCTATGCTAAAGTGAAGCTTTCACCAATCCTTCGTCGTTTCAGTACACACTGACTGAGCTCTTCGCCTTAGAGGAAAAGATATTTATCATTGTTAAAATAGCGTTTACAAGCACAGCAAGTGCACAGCGTTGTGTTTATATAGTACAGGAAGTAATTTTCTCTACCCATGCTTTGCAGCCCTGTTGATCTTCTTTAAAAATGTGCCATTTGCCATCCAGTTAATGATGCCATCTAAAAAAGAGTAAGCTTCCATAAAAAAAAACTTTTTAAAGTAATCAAAGTCGTTGATGCTCACGTAAAATAAAAAAATAAAAACGTATATCTTCTATGGATAAAGGAATTTGCTTAGTTTTACAAAATAACAGTTTGTACTATTACGGATTAGCTGCTTTAAAGTGTAAACCGATGGCATTACAGAAAATAAAGCAATTATAAAATCGAAGTAATCGAAAAGAATACGTTTTCTTTACTACTTTTTGCTGTTGACTGTAAGTTTTTGTCACATAAATGTGCTCAAGTTTCTAAACTCCTTGGTTACGTGTGTAAAGTGTGGTTTTACAAGCCAGGCCACAGAGTTTATCACTGAACTTTCTACCGTCTTACAAAGTTTACAACAATGTGTTGCCGCCAGTGCCTCATAGATCTCGTGTTACGAGCATCACGTGTGTGATTTTGGTGGCCCAGCTGCGAACACTATGATCTGTCAGTTGCATACTGCTTCCTTTATCACGTCATTAGATAGAAAATATTGCCACTATTTTGAAACTCTGAAATTGAAAAGTTGATATAATACAACTCCGAAACTTCGTAATATGGGGAGCGCGCTGGTGTAGTGGTTAGAGCACGGGACTTTGGTCCCTGAGGTCCCGGGTTTCAAATTCCGCCAAATCACCAATGGGTTTTATCAAAGTGATTATGCCACAACCCCTAGGTCTAGCCTGAAGTACTGTAATGTGAAAAACAATCTCGGGCTCGTGCCTAGCGTCCTAGGACAAAAAAGGGGAGACAAAATATGAATGAATATCGTATACCAGGTAGTATAGTAATGCAGTATGTAGTAGCAGTAGTTTTAGTAGTAGTAGTAGTGGGGTATATAGTATTAGTATTTTGATTATGCTACTATAGGCTTCATTGATTTGTTACACCAAATTTCTTTTTAACTATGAGATGTTTGTAACTTCTGCAAAAAAACAGGTTATTAAGTCCAGATGGCTAATTTCGAAGCTTTAATGCTTAATTTTCAAATCAGACATTAAGAATACTTTTCGTCTCAAATAAAATTGAAAACCACTGAACGTTTGTTACGAAAGACATTAAATATTAAATTATACAAGAAATATTGTTGTTAATAAAACATTCTTAATAAAGCCTCATTCACGCTGTGTTACATATGAGTTAACAAATGTACGTGCTTTCTCTGTAGGTGCTTTTAGGAAGTGTGTGGATATTGTTCTGGATTAATTGATTTTCAAAACGGAAAAAAATACATCAGGACGATTTTCTCTGTGTTATATGGAATGTGTTTTACTTTAATTTGGTCATAAGGCGAAATTAATCCAGCAGCCCTATAAGAGTTTAATTAAAGTTGTACCGCCCTTATTAAGTTTAGTATTTTATTTTTTTATTATTAATTTCAATGCTGCGGAGCAGCACGGGTCATCTAGTCCAATATTAATCCTCGTGCTGTTGCTGCTGCCTTAAATATAGGATGTGTGAAATTTTCATACGTTTTCAAATCTTCAAAACTGGTAGCACCAATTACATGTAGTAATAATATACGTAAATGATATCGCTCGGAATCCGCAGGTGAAACATTATACATTCGGCCAATCGTTCTAGAATAGTGTTTACGTTTATGCCATTCATTTTTCTTCCATACATAGTGAACTGGTGTTTCGGGATATACATAAGGACTTCTAGTTGAAGGATTGCTGTTCAACTTGAACCATGCTACTAATTGGGTAGTTTTTAACTGTGCTTGGATTAAACCTTCCTCCGGGGCATCGATTCTGAAGTAAACATTCTGAGAATCAGGTAAATGGACTGGCAATCTAACCTCAGTGTGAGATTGATCGTGCATGCAATATGCAAACATTCTCCAAGCAGCTTCACTTGGTCCAACTTATCGAGCATTCAGAAATAAATTAATTTCATCGTGATCAAGTACATCGTTTTCCCTTGCTACCTCTATATTGCAACAATCGTGACCTTTATATACATACTTATGGATGTACTTTAAAGATCGTAGACTGGAGCAGATCTCTACATTAATATGTGCACGGATATAAGTTATAGAAGAAGAAATGGATTGTCTGGTACAATGAACTGATTTGTAACATTTACATCGTCTCCAGTTGCACGTTTAGTTATGGTTCTCCCATTATTTCTACGCTTGTAAATCGGATAGCCATTAACATTATCTTGCGTTTTCTCAATAAAGGATTTAGGGAAATCTTTTTTGCATTTTCCATCCTTCATACATACACAGGAAGTATTTAATATACCACACGGCCCATGCTCCATGTGCTTACTAACTAAGTCATACAAATCTTGGTTTATGGGATCGGGAATTATTTTTTTTTTGTATTTTGTATATTGTATCTTAAACCGATGCTTGTTGTGAAATCTGGACATGCATAACTTCAATTAGAAAATTCAACCATGAAAATTGGTCTAATAGAAGAGCCAAACGAACTGGGAAATGAAAAACTAAATTTAACTACCAATAGAGCAAATTTATTAACACCCATAAGAATAACATGGGGAGCAAATTTCTTTTACGTATAAGCCGAGTAGGATTATAGATAACTATATTCCGATGCTTGATGGCAAATCTGTGCGTGCATACCTTCAATTTGAGACCTCAATCATGAAAATCGGTCGGGTAGAAGAGCCAATCGAACTCGGCAAAGATAAACCAAATTTAACTCCCATAAGAATAACATGGGGAGCAAATTTCTTTTACGTATAAGCCGAGTAGGATTATAGATAACTATATTCCGATGCTTGATGGCAAATCTGTGCGTGCATACCTTCAATTTGAGACCTCAATCATGAAAATCGGTCGGGTAGAAGAGCCAATCGAACTCGGCAAAGATAAACCAAATTTAACACCCATAAGAATAACATGGGGAGCAAATTTCTTTTACGTATAAATCGCGTGGAATTATAGATAACTATATTCCGATGCTTGATGGCAAATCTGTGCGTGCATACCTTCAATTTGAGACCTCAATCATGAAAATCGGTCGGGTAGAAGAGCCAATCGAACTCGGCAAAGATAAACCAAATTTAACACCCATAAGAATAACATGGGGAGCAAATTTCTTTTACGTATAAGCCGAGTAGGATTATAGATAACTATATTCCGATGCTTGATGGCAAATCTGTGCGTGCATACCTTCAATTTGAGACCTCAATCATGAAAATCGGTAGGGTAGAAGAGCCAATCGAACTCGGCAAAGATAAACCAATTTTAACTCCCATAAGAATAACATGGGGAGCAAATTTCTTTTACGTATAAGCCGAGTAGGATTATAGATAACTATATTCCGATGCTTGATGGCAAATCTGTGCGTGCATACCTTCAATTTGAGACCTCAATCATGAAAATCGGTCGGGTAGAAGAGCCAATCGAACTCGGCAAAGATAAACCAAATTTAACACCCATAAGAATAACATGGGGAGCAAATTTCTTTTACGTATAAGCCGAGTAGGATTATAGATAACTATATTCCGATGCTTGATGGCAAATCTGTGCGTGCATACCTTCAATTTGAGACCTCAATCATGAAAATCGGTCGGGTAGAAGAGCCAATCGAACTCGGCAAAGATAAACCAAATTTAACTCCCATAAGAATAACATGGGGAGCAAATTTGTTTTACGTAGAAATCGCTTGGAATTATAGATAACTATATTCCGATGCTTGATGGCAAATCTGTGCGTGCATACCTTCAATTTGAGACCTCAATCATGAAAATCGGTCGGGTAGAAGAGCCAATCGAACTCGGCAAAGATAAACCAAATTTAACTCCCATAAGAATAACATGGGGAGCAAATTTCTTTTACGTATAAGCCGAGTAGGATTATAGATAAATATATGCCGATGCTTGATGGCAAATCTGAGCGTGCATACCTTCAATTTGAGACCTCAATCATGAAAATCGGTCTGGTAGAAGAGCCAAACGAACTCGGAAAAGAAAAACCAAATTTTTTTAATATATAAGATTTATAACTTGACATTATTTGTCCGGAGAAGCCCTGAGCTGAACCAAATTCGCACGGGTGAAAATTATTTATAGTACTTTGCTTTCTTTAAGATATAATTTTTGATCAAAGTATACAGGTCCGTGACAAGTTTATTGGTGTCTGAATACAACATTGAAATTATGATGAAAAAATTTTTTCTAAGAATTAGACTATTCATTTATTAATTATCCTTGCGTTACAACTTAATTGTAGCACGTGAAACCTTTCATAGAGAAGACAACCAATAAAAAATTACCCAAAACAGGCTAAATTTGTTAAGCTTTTTCAGAGATTTATTAGTACACTCTAATAGCTATCGGAATGTTCTGTTAATTTAACTTTTACTCTTTTGATACGTTAAGTTATGTATTGTATAATATGATTAATAATAATAAATTTAATATTTTAAAATCAATGTAGGTTATTCAGGGCCCTCTAACTGTGTACATTGTATGGAAACTCGGAACACACTGAATATCGGCTGATCCAGTAAGCAATTTATTTTTATTTACAGTTTCATAAATTGACAGTTAATTATTGGATCAGTATTTTATATTGTTGCACTGTGTAAAAAGTTTGGTCCATGTAGTAAATATGGCCTGTTCCCCAAGAGTTCGGTTGTTCTATTGAACCAAAGATCTTCAATACTTTATTTGGGTATTTTTACCACGATATCTGCGTTATCGGTTTCTGTCACTTTGAATATTTTGAAAGCTACATTGGGGAGGGAACATTTCTAATTTGCCAAAGCTGCTACTAATCCCCAGAGTCTAAAGTCGCTGCACGAATATTTCTCAGTCTCAATAACATCCATATTGCAATACGTGTCAATACTCTATATTCTCTTTCACCTTGCCATACATTCCATGTAATGGTATCTTTGAATAAAACTTGCAAAATGCTCATAATTCTTTAATCTTTTCTAACGTCATCGACAATGCACTTTTGGGTGCATATTTTATGCTGAGTGTTAATAATGAAGTTAGCTCAAAGATGCAGATGTTAACGGTGAGTAACATTAATATACCTTAATTGAGTTTTTTATTTGAGGGCTAAAACATCCAAATTCTAACTACATAAGTTTTATTTAAGGACTAAAACATCCAATCTCTAACTACATATGTTTTATTTGAGGACTAAAATTCCAATCTCTAACACTGTATATTTTATTTGAGGAGTACATCCAATCTCTAACTACGTTTATTTTATTCGAGCACTAAAGATCCAAATTCAAGCTACATTTGTTTCTCGCCACTATCTTCACTATCTCTATTCTATTACCGTCACACTCCCACATTGAGCATTAGTCTTTGTGTAGACCTTGCAGAGTACTCCATGTATCAATGTCAACGCATACATACTCTGTGTATAGCAGTGCAAAGGTCATATTGAACATGATACTCTCGTTTTGGTACGTACAGCGTTTACAAATGTATACAATGGTAAGTATAATGTAATAGAGGTGATTCTTGTCGCCGTGTCTGTGTATCTATATATAAAATATCTGTTCACCTGAATATTCAGAATTAACGCAAACAGTTCTGGATCGACTAGGCTGATATTAACTCAAAAGGAAGAAGGTCATACCCTGTTTTCTAATAGGCTAATTCGTGCGATTAAAACCCCTAGAAGTAACTCCATGGACGTCCTAGATTTTTGATATACTTATTTTGCAGTAAATATTAATTTTCTTAAAATACAAATTTAACATTATTTACTCATTGTAGGCAATTAATTGCTTGGTTACATAATAATTGATTGATGCATCGAAGTTAAATGTTGAGTGTATATTTTTTTCAAATAATTCAAACACATCCTTGATTTAATTGACACAGTAAGTTACTAAAAATGTCGATTACAAAAATGAAAATCAATTTGATTTATTTACTGAACTTAATTGTACCAGTACGATCTTTATTCCTTCAGAAATCTTAGTGATAAAATCCATTAAATTAAATCTTCATGCGGATTCTTGTAGCTGTATATCTCGAATACGGAGACAGACCTCTTAACATATTTTATTAGATAAATAGAACAACAGCTGAAGGTGGATTCCGATCCACCTACTTCTTTAATAAATTAGGTAAATTTCCAAAATAAATTTGTGGTTAACAAAACGTTAACCCTGTTAAAAAATAAATCTTTACGCATTAAACCAATACTAGCCGAGCCTACGATAATGTCGAAACCTTATTACATGCATGCCTCGCCAACAATAAAACCCGCAATACACAAACACAAAGTTGTAACAATCCCGCTGTAGGCACAAGCGGTGTGGAAGATGTGCCAGTTATCCGCAGTCTTATCCACAATCTGCTGCAATGACTGGTATAATGATCGCGTTGTAATGACTCCGCCCTCCGCAATATCATTACGATGAATCAACACTAATTGTACATACGCGCATCGTAAAATCGGAAACAAGCTTGTTCGCAGGCGATGGTCATGTTACTTGTTACTGAAGAGATACGAGTTTTCTTCCTCACTTCATTTTCGAGCCATGGTTGACTTGCTTCGACGTATTTATCGATAACTTTTTATGACGTTTTGATGTAAATGTGCTAGAAGCTTATGTAATAGTGTCAGGGTGGTGCAAATATAATCCATCGATGTGTATAGTCCATATAAATAAAATTAAATTTTTGTCTGTACATTGCTCAGAATTATATATTTTTAGGTTATTTTTACGTTTTATACATTAAAGAAACCAAAACAAGTCTTATCTCTATTTCTGTCTGTCTGTCTGTCTGTCACGGCCCAAGAGGCATGTTACGTGGCCTTCTCCTGAAAAACGAGAGTTTCTATTAAGATCTAAATAATTTTGATGTAATCACTGGATTGGCGAGAGTGTCTTTAGCCATTAACATATGGCCACACTACTTAGTAAAATAAAATTACGGACGTTCAAAACTTCAATTTTGTGCGATTTTTGTCAAGTTTTCTTCCAATGTTTATCACATAATCATTAAATAAGATTATGGGGCTATAAGAACTAGATTTTTTCTATTTTTTCCATTTATTTATGGACAGAATGTGAGGGTAAATATGCTCGATCAACAAAGTAAAGCCGGGTTTTTACAATTCTTCAAGACCCCAAGTTTATCTTTAGTGTTTGTGGGAGCAGGAAGTTTGTTCACGGTATCAGGTAAAAGCCATGCATTTCATGACTACGCATTTCGGGGAGAAACAATAGAGGGGGATCCAAAATTGAAACAATTGATAGCATCAACAATATAAACTAGGTTAGGGCTATAATGCTGTGAGTTTTGTTTAGTGTTACAATTTACAAGCAGTTTCAAAAAATGTAAAGAATTGACTAGCTATTGTTTGTGAAGTGGTTTTATGGTTTTATTATTAACCTAGAAATTAATACTTACATTGCATGGCAAAACCTGCAGAAACAAGACAATACTTTTCAACTTTGGATTCTTATGTAGACATTTTATCTAAACTATATACACCGTGGTAGGTGATTTTTACTAAATAACTTCTTGATCAGTATCGTACGTGTTATTAAATTCCCTGAAAAACAAAAAAATACGTCTAATAACACTTGTTATAATATGTTTACACTTATACTGTTAACTCACAAGACGGTAAATACATATAGAAGATGGTAAGTGGTGATCGATTTCGATTGAAGACTCCAATCATTAGAAGATAGGAGGATTACATTTTTTGAGAGGCAATTTTTACTAAAGGAAATCATAGTTGTGTAACCCATTCGTCAATAGTTCTATTTTATCTTTTAGGTTTTCATTCTGGGAGTCGTTGGAGTGATAAAATATGCCATAGGTTTTATTAAAAGTTAGTCTTTTAGTAAGCAAAGCTGATGAATGTCAAACAAATCGTATTTAGTTGGTCTCCAAAGCTCAACATCCAAACTCTAAACAAAATGTTCATATTCTACGCATATAATCCATTACCGAAGCCCTGCCACCCCCAAGGCAGCTGCATTTCCCTTAGCATTTTGTTTATAATTCGCACGCGATTTCAGCGCCGAACAGAGCGGAGAGGGGCGCAAAGGGTCGTATAATTTGGGGATCTCAATAAATCCCTGTCTAGACAGACGGACAGACAGACAGACCTGGTGGGGGAGTAGGGTAGGTCACGTGCAGGATAATATGGGATAGGGATCAAATTGATAATGTACAAACTAATCAGAATTTAAAAGCATAGCCCAGTTATCACAGTTGACTTTGTATAGATGGATCCATTTCCATGTTAAAGATGTTACCAGTTTTATAAATCAATATAGTTAATTGAAATCTTGAAGTGTGTTGGTTCCAAAAACTAACTGTACTGATTTCAATTGCTATTGAATACGTCACCTTTTTCCAAGCCATACTAAAAGACTCATGGTCAATGATATTCTTACGTTACGTCGACTAAACCACCATTGAAGTCTCGAAAAATAAGAAATAAAAGAGATTTTCACCAGTAGCAAACTCTTTGTGAGCCTCATTCAACTAACTACATTATGTGTGCGAAAATTGCAACAGCAGGTTCATGGGGATGGAATATATACTTTAGTATGTAAAAGTCAATGGTTTAACCTAGCAAAGAAATATTGTCACATTAAAATATTAGTCTGTATAGATATTTAATTTTATTTCAACATTCATAAAAATGTTATCCATGGTTGGTGTCTAATTTCACACCTAATTTGTTTACTTATGCTTACACACACTGTTCTGTTCAACCTGTCGCTACAGCCTAGCCACAATTTGCCATAATTGCATTGGCACAAATTTAATTGACTTACCAAAGGTTTTACAAAATGTTCTTATGCCTAGACGAACTGTGTGACGATGAAATGGGGAAAAAGGTTTCTAGAAATATTTTCTAGTAGAAAATAAATATAACTAATTTACTGTTTCAGTGTAATTATACCAATTCTCACAAGCAAAGAAACATGATCACTTTGAAATTAATAGGGGTGATAGGTGATAAACTCATCGAAAATAAGACAGAGAACTGACAAAGCTACAGCAGTTTAAACATTTAATATTAGAAAGTACTATATGCAAGAAATTAGCTTGAGTTTTAGTTGATCGCACCTTTCCCTTTCTAGAGCGGTTTGGTTGAAAGCAGGATTAATTTGGCAAGAGATTGTTACTTTCTCGCATTGTTCTCAAGATTGTTATTCCTGTGAGTAATCGTCAGAAGTGAAGCGGTGAGATCATAATGGCAGATAGTTTGATAGTTACTGAGTTGAGTGTAAACAGTTTAAGAGTTTTAAGACCTTTTATTCCGTAACAATACAAAACTTCAATGAGGGTTGGTAAATGACTTTAGTTATTTCCGCTATTAGTTCATTTTATCAGTGAAGTCAACACGAAAAAACACAGACAGTTTCCAAGCAACGACCACTTAATAAAACATGTTATCCCCAAACTAATATATCCAAAATTTAAAATTCTTTTTAGGTCACCAAATGGAAAAGAAGTTCCGAAATCAGCTGATATCATCATAGGACATCGGTGTACTAAATTTACTTCAGTCCTTACAACGTACTCTGTATAGTACTAAATACACCTGCAGTTCTCACGGCATAATCTATGTAATAAATATTCCTGCAGTTCTCACTCCTTACTCTATGTGCTAAATATCTGCAGTTCTCACCGCATACTCTATGTACTAAATATTCCTGCAGTTCTCACCGCGTACTCTATGTACTAAATATTCCTGCAGTTCTCACCGCGTACTCTATGTACTAAATATATGCAGTTCTCGCCGCATACTCTATGTACTAAATATTCCTGCAGTTCTCACCGCGTACTCTATGTACTAAATATTCCTGCAGTTCTCACCTCGTACTCTATGGTACTAAATATTCCTGCAGTTCTCACTAAGTACTATGTACGAATTCTTGCAGTTGTCACAGCATACTCTATGTATCTACTAAATATTTCCACAGTTCTCACCGCATACTCTATGCACATTTTGCTGAAGTTCCCATTACGTACTCTATATGATACTAAATATTTTTGCAGTTATACCCGTTTACTCTATATACTAAATATTCCTGTAGTTCTCACCAAGTAACCAAAAATATTCTGAAATATTCTATCACTGGTACCAAAAGTTCGCACAATTATAGCCCCAACTCAATAGCAGTTTTCAAATAGTTCACGCCAAGTACTCATGTTTTATCTAGTTCCTCCGAATATTTCTCAACTTGGTGTGTTTGTTCTCCAGCTGAAGTTTACAGCTTGGCGTCTTGTTATCAGTTCCAGAGACGTCAGCTGATAACAGTGGAGTAGAGTATTGCACGGGCGTGGCTGATATCAACTACTATAAAACAGCACTGACAGCCTACACGTCGTATGTTACATTAAAGAAATCGTAGTAATACAAAGCTACAATAGTGTTGTTTCAGATATACATGGGTAATTCGGTTGATTTTGCTAGAACATATGAGAAAAAAATCAGTTGGTATCATGTCAATAGGTGAAGTTTATTTTCGAAAGTATAAATTAATATTCCAATTTACAAATAGTAGTAACTTTGAGTTTTGTTTGGTATAAAATTTGTTTAAATTTACATCAAACTCTAAATGACCAAACAATTATTACAGGTGGTTAATTACCTTTCAATGTGAAGTAGTACTAGATAAAAGATTCTAAAAATTCGTCGACTAAAAAACTAGGAGACTTGACCCCCACAACATCCCTGTAGAAATATATATTTGTTTTCGTCACCAGCCAATAAAAATATGTATGCCCTTGGACAACATAGAAACTCTGAGGGACCTCGGATGAGTTCTTATAAAAAAACTATGAACTCTCCAGACTATTTGAAAACCTATAACTTTTTTGTAAAACTATAATGATTCCTTTGTTGTACAAATGTTTTTGTAATCACAAAGCTGTTTATAATGAGACTGGTTACATAAGAAAATTGAAATTTGTGATAATGTAACATATATATTGTAATTATAATCATACATTATGATATTATTATTGTCAACAATTGAGATAGGGACGTCCACGTCACAAGTACTATTCATTTTTGTGTAGTTGTGTTACTTTATTAAAAGCCCAAGAACACCTAGCCCTAGTTTCCAACTATCAAAAAGCTACAAACTTTTTAAGATCAACCGGTGAAATTTCTATTACCAGGGGAGCACATCCAGCCAAACTAGAGTAAATAGGTCAATAGTCTTTTGCATTGCCAATATTTATAGATATCCAAACCAAATAGTAATGATAAATTATTTGAAAAACTATTAAAAGTTACACTGTTTTAGAGACCAACACATAGCCATTATCCATCCTTAGCTATGAGATATGAGTAGCTATCGTGATTGGCGCCAGAACTGCGATTTATTACAACATATAGTCTGGCTCGAAACGAATGGAAAACCGCTTAAACAGCAGCATGACAGTTTACCAAAGCTGTTGTGGGTGAATTTTTTTAACAGATGTACAGTAATTCGTACTCAGAGCTCTGAATAATGCGACCTAACTTATAATTTCCACTGAAATCACAAAGTTTTGCTACACTTACTAGGTTAAATGCAGTTGTTTAATATTCATCCTATATTATAGGCAAGCATGTTTCTTGAAATCCTTTTTTCTCAGCTCGTGTGCATCGCAGGGAAAATCTACGCATACTGTTGGAAAGATATTTTCCCGTAGATGTGCAGAATTCATTCATAAATTAAAATAGGCTAAAACATAAGCACAACAAATTAATTTAAAATTAAAATTATAACATGGACCTTATGGGTTGCCATGCTGGTGACGAAATAACAACGAAATATAAACAGAAAACCAAAACAAATGGAAGAAATTCCAACCACATGTTTTATTTACAGCGTGGTGAAAATAGAGAAGTTTGCTAAATACATATTTGTTTCCTACAGTTATCTGATAAATTGCTGCATTTACTTACTTTAGCCGCACTCATTTTTTGCCGCACTCCAGTATTCCAACCAAACAACACAAAACAGCGTTCTTTTATTACGCATGTAATAAATATACGCTTGAAAATAAGTTGGCAACACTAAAGACTATGACTACGATCAGCTGGTGCAGCAGCGATTCCAATTTCGTTCAACGCTTGGATTTAACGTAACCTAAAAACGTGTTGTATAGTGTTTGGAAGACTTATTATTTATATGGTTTATACTAGGCTAACTGTAGGAAAAATATAATGTGTAATGCGTGTGCAAAGTGCCTTTGTTGCACTCGAGAAACTTTCCATTCCGTCAACATTTCTGTCATGTGCCGAAAAGAGCTACTTCGTATACTAGTTACACTAATAATTTATCGTCATATTTTAATTTATTAAATTTTTTATGGTCCAATATTATTTGTAATTTAACACTGAGGAATCCTTCGGCAACAGTTCACACGTAGGTCTACAGCACGTGCGTTGTCGACTACGTGATGCTGGTGCCGCGTTTACGTGATATTATTGTTCACCTCAGTGCTGGAGTTTGTCTAATAACTGACACCAGCAGGACTGTCATGTCAGCACGCCATCACCACTGTCACTTTGGAGCGAGATTGAAAATACTTCGGTACACTTAGGGTCACGGAACAACCAAGGAATGCAAGGAGTGTGAGTGAAATACAATTAGTGGTACAAAACTATACATCGATGGTTAAAAGCACAACCGTTGTATGTCCATTTTTTTTAAATCGACTTATTGGTATAAATTTAAAGGGGAAATGAGCTCTTTCCACCTCTATTAACATTGTATGTCCAACCAAAAATACCACGTTGTCATGGTGAAATGAAAAATCTTCTAGTTTTGATAAAGAGAAGCTGTGCACATCCACTAAATGTCCTATCTTCATAGAATCAATATTCTGTAAGGTTAAATGGAATATTGGATCCAATTCTTGGTAGACATACAATATTTGGGAACTTAAGAGAAGGGCACACTTATAGAATGTCCGTTCTCGTAAAATATTTAATTTTACTAGGCAAGAATAGTTAAGGTTACCTCAGAATGGTTATAACTATCATATACAGTATAACATTGGGCAATTTTGTGGGTATACATAGTGTTAATTAATGTTTTCCTCAATGTTTGAAATCTTGTTTTTCTTTCTCCGAAAGTTTACAAAATTGGACATGCAACGATTGAGATTTTACCCATCAATATGTTGAATTTATAGGGCTTTTGAATATTTTCACGAATAAATCTATCTATTATAAGTTGTTAATTTGTAAATAATGACCACAAACACATTCCCTAAAGGACTTGAAGCATTCTTTATAACACAGAATTACTTCATAAGTATTTACGTATTGGTGTTTTAACTTACTTTTAGAGCTACAGATGTAATAGAAAATATCAAACACTTCTTGATATGTTTTTACCACGTACTATAAACATGTATACTCGATGTTACAAATTCGATCGATTTCGACCAGTTACGCCGGTCATAATCAGGCTCGAAGACTCTCAAATGAATAAGTTAGCCTCAAACTGAGCAAAATAATAAAAAAATATGTAATATTTTTTGTGTGAATGTTAGTTAAATTATCTAATGGGAGAATTCTTTTTATACACAACTAATAATTGTGTTTACTAACTAAGTAAATTGTCAAACGTGTAACAAAAAATCAAGGCTTGGGTAGTTAGATATGAATGAAACACCAAGAACAACTTTAGTTTTCATGGAGCAGTATTTGACTCTCAACTACTGAATATTTTATACGCTTTTCTCTTCAGCAATCAGAGAGGTATACAAGTTCTCAAGTACCAATGTGAAACTTTCTTCTCGACTTTGACGACGACGTGAATTTAGTACAAACAATACTGTATTGTAAATTGTAATAAAAAAATGAATATTTCTCATTTCTTCTTTTCATGCTGTTTGAAATCAATTCTATTTTACAAAATACTTTTGCAATTGACCAAGAGGATATACCCCCATTATTTTTCGAGAACTTTTTTAAATTCCTAAGCGTTTTATATATAAGGCCTCGGGTACGATACGAGCGGCGAGCGGTGAGCGGCAAGCGGCAAGCGGCAACCTGAGCGGCACGTAAGCGGTGGTGGTGGCTACGATACAAGCGGCACATTTATAACGCTCATCAAATTTCTCCAGTTTTATGAGTCAGTTTAGTCTAAAATGGTAAACTATGCTTACCTGCAAGACGTATTGCAACTATTGTTGCTATCTGACAACTGTTTGCCTTTAAAGAAAAACTTAGTTTTTAGAAAAACCTTAACCCTAACTTGTTCCCACACTTCTCTGGTGACTGAAGTGTTTTGAAACTTCCGTGCAGGTCATTTTACAAAAAATCCCTGGACTGCACCTCACGTATCGCCCCTTATCGCATGTTTGCTGCTGTTTCCCTGTCATTTTAGGCCTATCTGAAGCACGACTCACCTGAGCGGCGAGCGGCGTTTTCGCGAAAATTGGTTTTGACTTGGAACTATGAGCGGCGCTGAGCGGTGCCGCTCACTGCCGCTCGCCGCTCAGACGTATCGTGGCCACCCTCAACAAATTTACACGCAACTAAATGAGACCCGATGTCAGAGCGGCACCGCTCATGCCGCTCGCCGCTCACCGCTCGCCGCTCGTATCGTACCCGGGGCCTAAGACTAGCTGTAACCCGCTTAACTTCTTAATTTTCAAGATGATCTCGTTCGCATGGCTCAATCACGTCCTGGTTGAAGTTCGTTCGCTACGCTCACTCACCTTTAGGTTGGAGCTCGTTCGCTACGCTCACTCACCTTTAGGTTGGGGCTCGTTCGCTGCGCTCACTTGCCTTCAGGTTAGCTCGTTCGCTACGCTAACTCGCCTCCAGGTTGAAGTTTTGGGCTCAGGGGGCCCGAAAAGAAGATTTCTACCCAAAACTCATGCTCGAAATGTTGACTTAAACAATTACAGCAAAGAGACAGTATGAATACAGTAACAGTAATACAGTGAGTATTGTGATTTTTAACACTGTAGTTGAAAGGAATTTGTACAACAGACTCATACTTAAGTTAACTCTGATTATTTAGACAATGAACATTGACATTTTATGTTCTGCTCCACTGACAATGCATGTAAATATCTTTGCATGTAAATGTCCATGATAATAAATGATTTGATTTAACTATGAAAGACTTGTAGCAGCAAAACAGTAGTAAACTTTAAAAGGTTTATTTGTTACAGTTAAGAAAACAACTGGCTTACAGCTGATCCAAAAGAAGGAAATGACTATAGACGTGAGTATTAAAAATTAAACAATGAAATTCAATGAATTTACAAAGACCACAAGCGAATTTTGGGAGCAGAAACCAAAGCCCACAATTATAATACACTCATAAAAATGAAGGAAACATTTTAACGTTTTACTATTTTACTGTTTATTTCACAATTCACAATACCTAGAAAGGTGGTACTCCTTTTCTGTTAGTTTTTTGTGCACTTTTTTCCAACGAGACTAGGAAAAACACTACTATCAAATTGCTGATTATCATCAAATCTGAACTAATCCAAATCTTCATGATGGCATTCATTATTTAAGAGATTGATTGATCGTGGTGAGAACAAGAAAGGATGGTCCATAGTGTGTAAAATCGCCTCGTTTTCTTTATATCCAAACCAACATGAATGGACCGACGTTCATCCTGTGTATAAATTACTTCTTACCAATTCACCCCTCAAACTGCTCTAATCCATTACCTAATCCACCCTTGTTTGCCAAAACTGAAATTCAATTTGGAGGCAAAAACCAAACACAAACAAAACTTGACTACCTTACCCGAAAACTAATTGATTTATCTACTTTCGCAAAGCACAAACATGGTTTCGGGAATCGTTTGACATAAGCCAATTATTTCGGAAACGGACATAGAGGACCGCGAAAAGGAGCGAGTGGGAGTGGGCTGTAATATTGGCGGGAGTCACATCAATACGGCGCGACCTGCGCGCCCCTCACGGCCGCCATCTTAGTTACTCAGTTGTCGTCTGTCAGCTGTTCGAACAGTGGTCTGCTTCGCCGTGCTCGTGGGTTTGTGTGTGTCGTGCACCGTGCTCTGTGGATAACCATTACTATTGGATTATCTTTTGTGTCACGCTTCCATTAAACAGGTATATTTTTTTCTATGTCACGAGTGAAAAAGAATGAGAGGTTGCAAAACACCTCCTTGAGGCACACCTAGAATTTTTACCACGAATGTAATTTATTTTAGTTTTTTGTTACGAAATTGTAATAATGATAACAGGAGTAATGAGAATGATGATTAATAGAAACTAGGGAATTCCCAGGTAATTTTCAGATTGAGTTGAAAAGGGGGTGGTAAACAGTGGAGGGGTGGGGGGTGGTGTAAATAAATAATATTGCAACTGCCCAGATGCCTCTGAATATAGTAGGTGTTACAGTATATGTTGACGAGATTGTGTCTAAGGTTTTCGTCGAAATAAATTGTTATTATTTATTGTCAATGGGTTTGCTTGAAATTTGTTTCTACGCGAGGGAAGGCACTTAACTAGCCTATTGTACCCAATATCAATCCGGAAGAATTTTTTGTTGTTATTGCGCAATCATGGGTGGATTGTCGGTCCTATGTGATTGTTGATTGTTACAGATGCTGCCATCATTGTTGGGTATAAAACACAACAATAAAATACGCCGGCCGGCTTGTTGCTTATTGCGTAGTATTCATTGGCTGCCATTCATTTTGTAGTTTCGTAATTTGCATACATTATCTGCATCGCGTACTTTGCTTTTACATTTAAGTAAAATGCTTTACAAGAATTCAAATATTTTATTACTCTAAGTCACCAAGCTAGGCCTATATATGAATTACAGGTTTTACTGCGCATTTCATGGCCCCTGGAATCGCGAATAAAGTAGTTGATATGTTTTATTTTATTTTGTTATTGGAATTGAGATAAAATTAAGGGGCTCACCTTCTTTGTTTTAACCTTAAATACGCACTTCTTGCCAACAACACTGTATAAATATCTATATGCATTTCTTACAGCTTAAACTAACCAATCGATTTCCTCTCTGAGGTATTTTCTGAATTATTAGAATAAATAGTAGATATTGAGCTGAATCACTTTAAACTACATTATTTAGAATTCTAAATTTTGTTTTAGTATTCAGTATACTCTCCTTATCTATTATCGTGTGTTCCCACAAATGATTTTATTGTGGATTGTTTCGTCATTTTATTGAGGATGCGGGATGATAAGCAATGGAATGTTGGGTTTATTGGTTTCCGGTGTAACTATGTTGTAACCATTTCCAAGTTTACAATGTAATACAGTATTGGCAACTTGTTTCAATTCAAAATGGAGTTTTAATATCTCCTTAGTTAGAACAACAACAATACACACCGATAGGCATAATTAGCAAACTAACTTTATTTCGTTCTGTTTTGTACTTTTAATTTATTAATAAGTAATTTCCAGTTAAACTGTTGATTTTAACAGCATCACTTACTAGTCTATGTGCCAGGTTGTGGTGAACCGGTTAGTAATATTGCTTTTTCGGTATTCACCATTATAGAGTTTGCCTAACTATTGTAGGGTCTATTTATATTTTGAAAAGGTTTGTTTATCCCATGTTATTTTCGAAGGGGAGATAATTCTGAAATACTATCGAAAAGCGTCACTCTTGGATATTGTAATGAAAATACAATATTTTCATTACTTTTTTTACCATATTATAAGTGAATTTTAAAACTACTTTCCTATATTTGTAATGTTGTTAAAAGTCATTCTTGGCTGATGGGTTAGTGTGTGTATTGGCTTTGTGTGTGACTAAAAAGGTCTTGGGTTCAATCTGTAGACAATCTATAACTTAGAGTGGTCCTAAGCTCAGCCCAGATATCCTTATCCAGCAATCTCAAAGGATAAACAGATACTGTATCCTTATTTAGGAAGTGGTCCTGGTTCCTGGTTGATGAAACAGCTGATCTTCTGTAACAAATCACAGATCATCTCATTCCATTCTATGTGTGCATCGTACATTCATCTTAAAACGTCTGCCATTGTTGTCGCAGTGAAATGATCAAATAATCGTTTCCCTAATATGGATTTGAACACATAAATCTGCCACGTCCCCATTAAATACCCGTCATCGAGTCACAACTTTTCGTTATATCATAGACTACACACGGATTAGTCTTCCCATCCAATGTAAAAATTTGAAGCCCAATAAATAGCATGGAGGAAGTTCAGGACCATCACACCAGAGGGTACTAAAGTATTGGGTTAAATATCCATTAAAATCCACGCCAACATCTGATTGATTTATCACCCGACTCAGAATATTGTCATTAGTTGGTAGACCATCTCAACAGATTGTGCCACGTTTTTTTGCTTCAAATTTTTACATGTGATGGGAAGTGTACTCCGTGTATAGTCAATGGTTATACCATAGACAAAAAAAATTAAATATAGACCGTCAGCCGTGCTGCGGTTACCATAGGTTCTGGTGCACACCGCTGGGAGCGCCATGCACGCGCTACCTAACTTCACGGTGCTCCCAACGCTGGTGCCAGAACCTATGGTAACAGCAGCACCGCAGCACGGCTGACAGTCTGTATTAAATTTTTTTGTGTATGGTTATATTCAACGCTGTACCACCTGTTCTACAGGAAGGCCATTGTTTGTTTATTACAGGTTTATTTCCTTGTCACACCAGGCTGTTAAGCCGCAATGATAAGTCCAATTTTCGCTAATGACGTCGCGCTACTCGAGTGATAAGGTGACCTTGGGGTGATAATGGCCACGCGACCTCCGGGATATTTTGGTCCCTTTTACGATCCCGGTTCTGGACCCGTCGCTTCTTCGCCATCTCTCTGGAGAACTTGTACTAAAATATGTTGGGTATAAACATGATTTTGTAATAGGAAGAGGGTGCAATAAACCAATGTTTACTGTACAATATTAATTGAAAGAGTGTCGTGATAGTTATGGTACTGTTAAAATCTGCTAATTCTTAAGCTAGGTCTGTATATTAATATATAAAACCTTTTTCCTCAGCTCGTGTACATCGCAGGGGAAAATCTTCGCATATTGTTAGAAATATAGTTTCCTGTAAATGTGCAGAATCCCTTTATAAATTCAAAAAAGCTCAAAAATAAGCACAAAAAATGAATTTAAATGTAAAAAAAAAATTAACATGGGCCTTATGGGTTGCCATGCTGGTGACGAAACAACAACGAAATATAAACAGAAAATCAAAACAAATTGAAGAAATTTCAATAAAATTACATATTTTTGGTCGAGCTTTTGGCCCCTGGACGACCTCTAGTTCATTAAAACCTCTAATATTTAAGAGCAATTAGGTAT
Organism: Macrosteles quadrilineatus; assembly: GCF_028750875.1. Taxonomy (NCBI): domain Eukaryota; kingdom Metazoa; phylum Arthropoda; class Insecta; order Hemiptera; family Cicadellidae; genus Macrosteles; species Macrosteles quadrilineatus. The sequence continues at coordinate 75,720,019 of NW_026542598.1, read as the reverse complement.
CCAGTTTCTAGCTATCAAAAAGCTACCTTCTCCACACCTTTACCCAGTTTTAAATATCGTTTAACATAAAATAACTGGACAAGATTTGACTGTAAAACGAAAAGACATCCATGTGAAATTAGAGAGACTGGAATCAAATGTTTTTTTTACATTTTATATACGATATACTTTAAAAGATCTCGTTAAAATGAGCAAAATAAACTTAATAGTAATAAATCTGAAACTATTACTACACAACAAGGCTAAACTTACTAGCTTAACACGTTAATGAATACCCCTAAGAAATAAATGCCTTATTTTGAGATTAAAATCTGTTTTGCCAACATTGCAATACAGTATAAGCGATTTACGTCAAAACGTTCAAATCTGCGCATGCATTAACCGAAACAGATTTTAAAGGTTAATAAAATGTAATTCTTTAATTAATATTATTTTTTCCGGACAGATATACAGTATTACTACATAGTATGGGGTACCCTGTACAATGTATAGGGATTGAAAGCCTCGATTACAGAAACACCCTCCTTATTCTTTTTCAAGTATGTATGAAACGAATAAATTCACTCAATTGGCAAACAAAATTTACAAAACTGTTTACTTCTGATTCAGTTATAAAGTTATTGCAGTTTTTGTTAACCATTTTATAACATCTTTAGCGTTATATTTTCGGATATTTCAAGTTTCCCATAGTCCGGGATAGTGAACTATATGCATGGATGCACTAATTACTGTTTCCAAGGTAGTTTTGTGTTTCTAGTTGATTGGTTCGTGTAATTATGCTAAAGTGTTTAGCCCAGTTGCTCGACTGTTAAACGCCGCTCGTAAAGCTCGTTTAAATACTCAATAATGTTCTGTAGCTAAACTGTTTGATAATGAATGCTATGAATGTACTGCAGTGTATGAGACTTCGACTGTGAAAAACCCCATCATGGTCAATGATGATAAGTATCGCGGGCAAAATACGACCAGAAAAAGTTGTGAAGAAATGGAAGACAATTTTTTATCTAGGTTAATTTGTTGTTCTTTAATCGGAACAAATTCAAGAACAAAAGGTTCTATAAAAAGAGTATCCATTCATCAAGAATGTCACATCAACTTAAAAGTGCCCCTCCTCAAGAACTAGAAAAGTAGTATTTCGTACTACATGTTGTAACAGCTGATCTAATATAACATATGTTTTTTGGGACGTCTTTATAATCTATATTATTTAAAGAATTTGTTGGATTTTTGTGTACAGCAAATCGACCCCTAAATATTTATTTTTATTGGCATATTGGGTATCAATTTAAAGCTCTTATCCTCTAGATGTGCCTTTTGCGGGTTTGGATTATATCCCGTGAAAGTCTTTTGTCATATAGGCGTTTAAAATTTCAGTGTTTGTATTGAATTCTGTTGTAAATCATCTGAACTTTTTCCAGTTTACATTTGTTTACATAAAAACAGATGGTCATGATACAATTTTGTTTACATCCACTCGAAAATGGGGTTATGTGATGTTTTAGTGAATTCAAGTAAAATATTGTAATGTAATTTGTTTAACGTGTTAAGAAGAAAATGACTTTTGTGTTTTCACGGTATGTTTGTAAATTAATATTTGGAAGAACTAATTACAAAGTTGTTCATGGTTTGCTTGAAAGAATTACATGTCAGTGTTAAGCTAATGATTATCACGTAAAAATATATCATTTTCAACATAACTCAGAGCAATAGAAAATTGTAAATTAATTAAAATATTTTCAAGGATTTTGATGTTACGAAGTGGCTGGCTGCTAGTCCACCATTATTTAAACAATTTAGGAAATGCGTCGATACAATTTATCTCGAATGAAAAAAACACCGTTCAACTTGGAATTTGTAACCCAATGTTCGTTAGCTTACTTTCTATTTATTTTCAAAGCCATTGGTATGGTTTACGTTTTCGTCAGCAAACGGTTGAAAGCCTTTTTTTTTAATTTTTTACAATTTAACATCGATCGACATTTTGTGAGATTCCCAACATTATTTGGCAAGTTATATACAAAGAGCTCAGTCATAAAAGTCAACAGACAATAGCGCAATGTATGCTTGGATACAATGCTTGGATACATCTTTAGAATATTACAACCGTCCAAGATAGTTTTACAAGACAACTATCCAAGATATGCTGTAGTCTCTGCGACTCTTGGACAAGTTCCAAGACAGACGGAGTCCCACAAGTGTTACATTTAGTGAAGTGATTAGTTCTGTGCACTCGTGGACGACTAATATGCGCCATGCACCTGTCATACTCGTCTCTTTCTGGAGATTTGTGATTTAATTTCAAGAGACTTACATTTTCATCTTATATTCACCAGGATTATAATTTTTCTTAAATGGGCATTTGTTTAATTAAACTACCTGTCATACCCGTGATTCGCAACGAAAAGAGAACGCCAAAGAGAATAATAGTTTTCCATAGATTTGCTGTATTTAGATAAATTTTTAGTGATCCGCTAAAAGTATTAACTGGCTACTCCGTTTCCCAAACATTATTTTTAGAGGAAAAAACCATACAAACACAATAGATTTTTGTAAACAAATAGGAAAAAAGAAAGTCCTATCACAGATTTTTGTTGCTGCTTGGTTCAAAATTTTTATTTTTTTTATTTTTTATTTTACATTTCAACGGAAAACTCCATTTTTTTACATTTGAACAATAAGAAAGAAAGAACTCAAGATACTGACGAACATGCATATAAATGTTTAACCAAACTAAAAATGCCTAAATATGGCTAAATATAAAGTAAGCAATGTGTGATTGTGGGGGTCGCCTTCTGCCTTTTTTTTTTTTTTTTTTTTTTTTTTTTTTTTTTTTTTTTTTTATATATATGTAGCAATATTTATTGAAGTGCAGATAGGGGATTACAATGGTCCCTATGGGTTACATGCAGTTTGATTGATATTGACATAGAGATGTATAACATAGTAATATTAACAATTGACTTTACAGTTAAGAAGTTATGCAGAGTGAGATGTCTTCCCTCCGCTGTAGCATCTTTTCATAAATTCATAAAAATTTAACTGTTTTCATAAATTTTAACAGATAATAGGTAGTGCTGCACCCTGATGGTAAACCTTATAACCTTTTAATGATATTGAACATCAAAGAATCAAATTATTTAGTTGAAACATATTCTTTAATTCCATTTATGAGTACTCATAAGGCTAACATGGGTAACTCCAAAGCCACTGGGGCGGAGCCGTTTGGATAGATCTGCACCAAACTTCACACAAACCATCCTTGAATAATGCTTAATAAAGCCTGAAAGTTTAATTACAATCTGTCGAGCGGTTTTGGAGCCCATAGGGTATCTACATAATACTTCTTCTTTTATAGATATAGATGTATCCGCACAGTTGAGTTTGTATTATAATTCTCATTTAGTAACAATGCCACCAACAATTCAACTCTAATTCTTCTTTTCTTCTCATCTTGTCTAAAAAATATCAAGACCTTTGGTGATTTAGGGTCGTAGTAATTCTGAACCGATAAAATTAATGAACAGTAATACAATTATTTAAATATCAGTTGAACAAATTTTAATAGATAAGTGAAGTTTGTGATTGAATCCTCAAACTAAGCCTTATAAAGTAAGGTAGGCCTATGTGATGGAAGACTCAAATAGGTTTTAGATTTTGTGAGTCGAGACTCTTCAATCCAACTGTATGCTTAGACCATGGTTTAAACTTTACACTGGCAAATGTGGAACAATTAAGTATGTGTATTTAACATTGTTGCCCACTCGTACCCAGAAATGATATACATATACATATACAATACAATATACATGTAAAATATTGCCGTGACTAAACTAAATTAACCGTCAGAAACTTACAGATCTTTCGTGTGTAAATAGAAAAGTAATTTATTCACCTCGTGTTTGTCAAAATGTCTGGCTTAATTTCTAGTGTTGTCAATCAATTGCAAAACTCGGTAGTGCACCTTCATTATTACACCTAAACTCTGGAAATAAATTATTACTAAAGAATATAATTATCTGCATTAAATTAACTGAGGTTTTATATGTAAATCTATCATTAGTGTAATTCTAAAAACTATTATTGAATCCAGTCGTTATTGTATTCATTGAAATGAATGTTTATCAAAATCACATTTATCTGAGTACGTACTATCGTACAAGTTGATAATAATAAATTACTGGAAAGTGCATTCATCTGTCAGAATATGCAACTGGTCTTAATTTATGTTAGAGCCATAATAAATTCTACTTGAAAACATATTGCGGATCTCTAAGATTGATTGCATCGTTGTCAAAACATGTTCAAGATGTATAATAGCATTGTAGGTCCATCAAGGCATGTAGTACCAGCACTTCAAAGATATTGAGTAAATTTCTAAATACTAGGAATGTTCCTTCATATTTCATTACACAAATAAAAATACATTTCTGTTGATAGTCATTACATTTCTTAAAACATTATTACATTCCTTAAAAAAAATGAAGATGACGAAAGGTGACGTGTCCGTCAACAGATTGCGCAGATACCAAAATTTATTGGAATTCTGTCAAGTGAATGAATTACGAATGCAATCATGTTGAGATAAATGACAAAGTGAGATTGCTTTTCCAATAAATAATGCAATAAACTCAACATTAACTTGATATATTAAGCTGTTGTAGCATCGTAGTATGTTTGCCACAATTTGTAGATGTTCAGATATTGAAGTAATTACATTTTTCTGTCAAGGCTTGTGTGTCTAATATGAGATTGAATTTATGTCAAATCAAGTCCAGATCTTTCTGTCAAGAGATGCAGTGTGATTGGGCGTTGTGATGTCCCGCTACTGGGTGTTGTTTTCATTAGTCTGGTTGATTAACCAATGAGCGTGAAGGTCGCAACGCTACATTCCGACGCAGTTACAGCTGACAGTTCTGCACTTCCAAACATTCTAGTCACCATAATGACATTGAGTGGGTCAAAATGATTTAAGATAACTGACTATGCATTGGAGCGACTTACACTTTTCTTACATAGTATATGCTAAGGAGGTTCTGGAACGAATTGCTATGAGAGGAGTGAAATAAACGTTATTATTGCTCTTACATACAAAAACAATAATCCTTAGTGTCCTCATCTGGTGAATAAAGAATTTAGGAATTTTGAATGTCTTCTCACCTTTATGTTGGAAGCTGCCTAGGACCTCATGTTGGAAGCTGCCTAGGACCTCATGTTGGAAGCTGCCTAGGACCTCATGTTGGAAGCTGCCTAGGATCTCATGTTGGAAGCTGCCTAGGATCTCATGTTGGAAGCTGCCTAGGACCCTCATGTAGGAAGCTGCCTAGGACCTCATGTTGGAAGCTGCCTAGGACCTCATGTTGGAAGCTGCCTAGGATCTCATGTTGGAAGCTGCCTAGGACCTCATGTTGGAAGCTGCGTAGGACCTCATGTTGGAAGCTGCGTAGGACCTCATGTTGGAAGCTGCCTAGGATCTCATGTTGGAAGCTGCGTAGGACCTCATGTTGGAAGCTGCCTAGGACCTCATGTTGGAAGCTGCCTAGGACCTCATGTTGGAAGCTGCCTAGGACCTCATGTTGGAAGCTGCCTAGGACCTCATGTTGGAAGCTGCCTAGGATCTCATGTTGGAAGCTGCCTATGACCTCATGCTGGAAGCTGCCTAGAACCTCGACAACATTAATATTTTATCAGTCAGAAAGGGGTCGACCAATTCCAGTGCACTTTATTAGACTGGAAGAGTTAAGATAGACCTAACAGTAAGGTTCACTGCACCTTCGATCCTGAGAAAAGTCAGTAGGATGTTTCGAAACTGGGTATATCTGTTTTTGATCATAGGGACTTTCAATAAAATGATCCTAACTAAGGAAACAGCTGATTACCTTACACGAAAGGCAATGAGTCTTTCCAAGGAACCACAAGTTTGTACAGTATGTACTAGATGGTTAGCGATGCCAAGCAAAAGTTGTTGGGGATTCGTGCCTTTCGGCTTGTCCACGAGGTTATTCCTTGGAATAAAATTAAATCAAGTAAACCCCATGCCTTCCTCGTGAATATCACTCCGTTTCCGCGTAGGACTTAAGTAACCAGACACCGTATCTTGTGGTGCGTGTTCACGGTCTGATTACGCACGTTTTGCTCAATGCTCACTTGCTCAGTTGTGATTGCTCAGTACAATGTTCGTCCCTTGTCCATGTAATGTGGTTTTCAGACCCTAACGCTAACTGGTTGCGGTTCGAGAATCAAGGGAATCCTACGTTTTAAACATTATATTTTGTCTCAGAACTATATAATTGCTAATTTGATGATTTTGGGTGCCTAGTATTTGTCATAATAATGTTCATAGAACCTAACCTCTTATAGTTTTTAGTATGACCATTATATAGCGTATCAGTTTGTGGCGTTCAAAAGTGAACATTGAGAGTTTTACCGTTTTGACGTTATTTATTAATTTTATTTTGGAGACTAGGATCTAAACTTCTCCAATCAAAAACTGAGTTAGCTATGTAGTACTGCCGTGTCCCTGGTTAGGCTTTTACTAAATCTGAGGTCCAGCTAAGTTGAAATCAATAAAGGTTAGGTGTTTCACTCGTGTAAAACTTCGACCTCTGTTTCAGGAAATTCAATTCACTCCAATCCATACGATCGTTTTAGCGCGTGTGCGTTGCCTGTGGTTCCCATCTTTTGGTATTTATTTCATTGTCGCTTTTTAGAACCTCTTCCCCCATTCTTTCCTAACATTCGGCGATATATGCTATCACTGTGTCCAGTGGACCATAATGTCTGAAATCAAATGGCTCTCAATGAGGTAAGAAACTAGAGTTTTAAACCCTATTAGTTGTGAAGAAACAAAAACAGAACGTAGAACAAAAACAACGATGAACACAAATAGAACCTACTATAATCATCAAGTTATGGTAAATATCAAACTGTAAAATTAAAAATGTGTCATATCAACGGATCTCTATACGTCAATAATTATGTACACAGGTGCTGCGTTAAAGTTAATCAAATAGTAGTGTCGCTTTATATAAAAGTCCCTAGATGAGAGTAGTTTCACCATACGCGTCTAATATATCTCTTCTATAGTATTGTGTAAACACGACCACAGCATAAGCTAACTTACATATTTGTTCAACTTTAAATCACCATGTAATCTATTTACACCCACTGATGAAAATCTGAGAGCGAATTTTTAAGAGGCACAAAACAACTGAAGCGGAAATTTTCCCATCAAGGGAAGTTATGAGTTGTTCTTTCCGCACGACCTGGTCCGCGATCCGGCGTCCCTGTGGGAATTAAAACTGCATTAGGAACAGTGGAACACGGACCAGGATGGAACGGGATATGGAACGTCTTGGCGGTGGCCTCTGTCGGCAGAAAACATCTTGTATCCTGTCATTGCTGAAAGAAGAATGTCCTAAAGGGATATTTAGGCTGAGAGAAAGGATAAGTGAACGAAAGAAACCCTGGTAAAGAGAGAAATGTTTAAAAGACGTGGTCAATTAATTTTTTCAAATCAAGACCCCTTCACAGGATTTTAGGCGAAATGATGACGTTTAGCTACATTTGAGCGTTATTATAACAATATCAGCTAACAATTAAATATGATTGTAAGGTGTGTGATTTATATGATTGTTCAATGCAGTGTGTAGCTTTGTTTCATAGCTAGACCACCTAATTTTCTTGTCGAGATCATTACCTAACCGCCACATGATCATTGAGACCTAAATCCATCAGAAATCTACAATTTTACTCGGGAGATTTTCTGACAGGCAAGCACCGTTCTGTCCAGCGCTATTTGACCTGTTAAGATGAGAAAGAAGCTAGTATTTAACCCAAAATATAAATTAAAATCATTGTATTGTTGAACTAACTTATGTTGCTTGGCTACCGAATATCTGGGTCATTTAGCCAGGTCCCTTTGTTAAATAACAACTGTTGCGTCGGGTTTTTAATAATCAATTATCTCTGAATGTTCGTATTTATGAATAAGTTACCTGATAATTTATTGTCAATTTATCACCAAAACGTAATGCACAGTACGCCAATAGTGTGGCCACTGTTTCCCGTTGAAAGTTGGTTTGAATTATTGATTGTTAAAAATCCACGATATTTATCAACGTAGCCCAGCTTCCCTATACTGTCATCAGGTCGTGTATCACACATAAGTGGTTTTACAACACAACTACTGACACACACACACACTGACTCTGATAATTGAAGACGTAATGGCCGAAACAGCCAACTGTGGACTGCATCAGGCGCCATCCTGTTAACATGAAGGGTCCAAACTAATATTGATAACTTTTTGAAAGTCCTCACGTCGTTTAAGACTCCTAATATCTATTAAGTTCACAATTTTAACTATTTTCCGAAATGCATCTGCCAATTTTGAATTAGAAAATGAGCTGACTGCACATCCATAGTAAAACATTTCCAGTACTAATAAAATATCTGCACACCAGTTAGGTCCATCGTTTTAACTTCAGCCTTCAAATGTAATCAGAAATTCATTCCTATGCCGAGTTAGTAAGGTATCGATATTTTCATCTGATTTCCATTGTATCGCAGCAAGCCCAATATCGATATAGCCGTCACTCGAGCGATGAATGCGGAAGTAGATGTCACCCCTACCACCCCTTACCCCTTCCACACCCCCCCTACCACACCTGAGGGTGCGATACCTTACAAGAACTGTTTACTTCCGGTGTCTGGAGGATATTGACCGCAAACGCGAAACATCTCCAGGCGGTTTACCTTAGATTGCTTTCTTCCTTGGAATTTGGAACGCCGAAACGGACATTTTGCAATTCATTCGGTTTTGAAATTGATAAGAAAAAAAGTGGCATAACTTGTGAAACTAGATTGGTTATTTTGGTGTGTGAACTTGTATTTTCAAGAATGAATACGGAAAATAGAGGACGCTCCTCTTTTTTCAACTAAACTTGATTTTTGATTGATTTTTAACAAAATCTATATAACTATCTATTTATTAATGTCAAACATAATTTGAAATATTTTATTTATACTTTTTCTGTTTTAAATCAAATTACAGCTTTATTCTTATAACTGTCAACATTATTATATTTATTTACATCCATTGACGGTTTATAGTGTCAGGCAAGTAATATTACTGTATTGATGATTAAATATAAATTTATACAACATACATTTCAACCACTAAAGATTAATTACAATTTGACTACTAAAAACGAATCATAATTATTTGGTAATTAAGTTGTTTTGGGGTGTAGAGAAGTACTAAGTGCCCCCTTTTTGGGTGCCTATGCTTATGAACACATTTTAAATAAAATGTTACTACTAGGTATTTCTCATCTTATACAGCAAAAGTAAAAATACTTATTTAATTAAAACCATAGTTTTAAATTATTTCCCTTTGTGTTCAAAAACCTCAATGTCTTCATATAAAACTATGTTTTATAAGTAATTCCTTTGATTAATATCAGTGTTCCCTAGAACCTGAAACTTGCACCTGAGGCAACTCGGGTCGGGGTTGGTCTGATAAATTGCCTCACATTTGTCTCCTTCTTCTCCCCTTGGTACACAATAATCTGGCGTTTACACGAAAAATATTAGGGGATGACAAAAAATATTACTCGGTTATTCGTACACAATGGTTTACTTTGGAATCAAACGTGAATAATGTTATGTGAAAAATGTGTGTCACAGAAAGACACGTAAATGGCAAGTGTTTTTGCTCTGGTGATTAATTCAGATGCACAGAAAATTATACAGAATATCTATTGCATTTGTCACTTTTTATTTAGCTAATAATTACAGCACGGAAAAAAATTACTGATTTCTGCCGATTACATGATGGTTTTTACCAAGTCAAACTGATGGAATGACTTATTATGAGCTATAGCAACTGTTGGTGACCCAGCAACTATGTCAGTACCGAAAAATAAGGTACAAAATAGAGTTTTAGACACTAGCGCAATCTGTGACTGGCTCACACAACTACATTCTTTTTTAGTAAAAAATTGGCGACAGGTACTAGTGTATTGGGTTAGATATTGATTAAAATCAATGCAGTATCATAGCAAACAGCTGATTGATCACTTAACACAGAATACTGTCATTAGTTGGTAGACCATCTCAACAGATTGCACCACGTATTTTGGCTTTAAATTTTACATAAAATGGGTAGTCTATTCTGTGTATAGTCAATGCTAGAAGAAATTAATACAACAGGAGAATTTGTATACATAAACATCTTGTTACTCATTCAGAATTTTTTTTTCCCGCAATCAATTCGATAAAGTACCCTTAAGTAAAATTAACCCAGCTAAAAAATCAAATCACTGTAAATAAATACATTTAGTGCTAATTTGGGAGCTTTTTGTAAGTCATATATGTTCATGATTTGATCTCTTCAACGCCTGGTTCGCGCCCATGCCTCGTAGACTATTTATTCTGTAGTCTGATGAAAGGTCACGGTAAGGGCGGGCAGAGATGGATTAACATCTGAAAGGAACCTTCCCGCCAAATATTACTCGAGGCGCTAAAACGCTTTTTATATTTCAACTCTTTATTTGCAATAGTAATGCGAAATTTTCCATTTTCGTTAAACGTTTCTTTTTGTCGACGCCTGTGGAATTGTTAGAGGAGTTGAGAAAGAGTGTGTTATTCAAATGCTATTTGTGAAAGCGCTGTTTATATTATTGACATAATTGTTAAAATAATCTTACTATAGAGTTTCCAGTTTAAATGTGTATGGTGGCTTATGCATTCTTTGACTCTTTGATAGCATCACTTTACGTTTTAAATCTCTTCAACATCTCTTTAAATTGATTGTTAAAAACCATTCTCTAAAGAGTTGTCAGCATAAAGATGCTTCTTCTTCTTCGTGACGTTCCAATCCAGAGAGCTGAAACACTACTGGACTGAGGCTGTAGGCCCTAAGCACGCACTACACAATTTTGTAGCCTATCTGGATTCCGTAGCTCTCTCTATCTTATACTCTGATCTGAGTAAAGTTCGTCCGTACGCTTGCTTGCCTCCACAATTATTTATGATTGGCTTTGTTCAGGAATAATCTTTCTAGTTAAAACCTCCAATTGAAATTTGAAGTCTGTTTATGGAGGGATAAAAATGTAATTTAAACATTTGCTGAAAACTTCAGACACATGTCAAAGTACAACCCATGTGCTCAAATATCTACATTAATTTCAGTGAACAGTAATCAGGTAGGAACTGATGAACAATGCAATTTGATTTTTTGTTTTGATTCGTTGGATCGTACCTTGGAAATCGACCTCAGAAAATCATGCTTCATTCTACATTGATATCAGCGTGTTTAATATTACTGTGTTTAATCACTTGCAAGTGCTGTATCTTCACTTGTCTTGAAAGACCTTAAGTTGAGAAGAAGCACTGCACAATATTTAAGAACTCTTTCCACAAATGCAACGCGATAACTATCACTAGCTATATTTTTACCGACGGTTCAACAGTTTTTTGTTTATAACACCAACTTCAGTCATAGCTAAGCCAGCTGGCTGTTCACCCCAAGGTCGTGTGTATGTGGGCTTCCGTCGCCCCTGAGCCATTATCACACTGGGTCATCTGTGTCATGTATACAGTCGTACATCAATGTCAAATTTGGCCGTGTTGTTGCAATGAATACTGTCTTCGTGTGAGAAGTATGAGACTGTATTGGTTTTGATTATAGAAAAGCCTTTAAGAGTTGAATTTGTCATTTATTGGACTTAGGGAAGACCTGTAAACATCACGTTTCTGTTTAAGATTCTTGCTGCAGTAAATTTATATTTTAATGTGTAGCTTATGCTTATCCCTACAAATAGGCTACTCGAACCTAAAATAAAAATGATATTGGTGTAAAAGATGGTAAAATAAATAATTTTATGTGAAATTATTGCTTATTTGATCCAAAAAGGATTTTAACTGTGGATTTTTACACTTATTCTTTTTCCTCGAGAAAAGGTTTATATGTTAACTAAATCAATTGCAGACCAATCTTGCACTTTCACGTTGCCCAGAAAACCTTCCAACTTCTTTTGATTAGAAAAGTTTCGTAAACGTGCACATTGCGGTCTACGTTCAGGATTTATTTGCCTTCAAATCTCAACTTCAAATCAAATACTAACATTGGCTAAATTCAAAATATTCACTAAGATTTATAATTATATTTATTTAATTTTCATATTCGACACTATTTTATTTTGGTGCATAATAAACAAAGTAATTTTGTTTTTATCATCTGAGTCATTACTACATCACTTCAAAAAATCAAATTGGGCCTTTTAGTTTGTACAGAATTCTCCTTTCTACTTAGTAGACCTTTTAAAAAATAACACCACCATCGAAATGTAAACGATATAAATGACTTTTAGTACAAGTAAGACTAATAACTGTAGATCAGCTATTATTGTAGCAATTGGAACCAATCAAGTGTATTTGTCAGGTTATGGTCTTCCATTTTATAACACATCAATATAATCTTTGTAGTTTTTGGGTAAACCTGGAACAAACACACAGATATAAAGAAACGTATCTTCTTAATAAAAATGCAGTCGTATTTAATTAAGTTCAATTTATCTTCCTCCTGTCTGTAGCACTAGGAGAGTGAGTCATTTTCATCTGACGCTCCGCAGGTCACTAACTCCACTAACAACATCAACATCAGACAAGGCCAGAGCTCCTCCTATGTAGTCGGTCAGCTGATTGCATTGTTGTCACAGCTGTTCATTCGTATAGGTTCCAAGGTTGTGTTTGTTTCAATGAACTGTTTCTGTTCGGACATTTTATTGCAGTTTTATTGATTACTTTTGGACAACTCGATGTTTAATTTATGCCATTTCGATGCTTCAATTGATAAAATCGTCGTGTGAGTTTTGTCAAGTCTAATTTATCTGAACGTGGTTAACAAAGATGGGGTTTTTAAGAGATTTGCTGAAGTAGACTTAATAAACACAACAAATAAAAAATACATCAGCAAAATCTGACTTTATCAATTATAGGGTTATGAGAATTTGAATTTCTCTTTTTAATATATTTGCAGGAGCAGTCCAATTTATTTCAATGTCTAGCTTTACAAATCACGAGTATTCTAATCCAGCTTTTTAAGCAGGCTACGCTCTCCGAATTATAAAACACCAAATTACACCTTTAATAATCATCTCTACTAAAGAAAGGTGGGTTGTTGAGGTGCTTGTCATTGAATTGTGGATATTTATAGGGATGCACTGTGGATGCGATGCTCACTGGTGTGGATTAACGTCCGCACTAGTGAGTACTACGACTATCCGCAGTACTATCCTGATAATTAGACCAATTCGTAAATTACAAGGAAAAATGTGGTTCGGATTCCACTATAAACTGTAGGTCCCTTAGTTGCCATTAGCTGTATGGGCTATTAATTAACAGCTGTGTCTAAGGAACATGTCGGCCTTAGTCACTAACAAGACTACAAGATCGCGCCACTCATCCTACACTCATCCTTCACTCATATTTGGGTTAAAATACGCACATAGTGGCGTCCCCATCTTAAATAATTGATATAATTGCTGGATTAAAACATTGTACTGTTAAAACATATTCAACATATTTTTGAGCCAATAATGAAATTCACAAAGAGACAATTATTTTAAAATACAGTATTTTTGCTAGACAATTTACACTTAATACGTCATTCATGAACAGAGGTAGGTGTTATACATTATCAGACAAATGCAGGATTATCCTTCAAATTTCACAAAGTTCATTCCCTCCTCGGAATCTCTAGTTTGAGTGACACTAGTAATTATTCCAGCAGCTGTCTGGGGTAGCTCGTCGCAATGCTGTGGAAAGTAATTAAACCAGTCCCTGCAAGCTTAATAAACAATTTATGAAATCGTTAGCTCAACATTTCCCTTTATACCATTAGATTATGATATTAGTGTAGAATTGCTATTTAAAATCCATTACTCGTGAACACATTCAATTTGTATAGATTTTGTTTTATTGAGTTAAGGCATAGACAAAAAGAATTAAATATAGACTTTTAGCCGTGCTGCGGTTACCACGGTTGCTATAGGTTCTGGCGCACACAGCTGGGAGCGCTGTAAAGTTATGTAGCGCGTACGCCATAACAAACGGCGCTCCCAGCGGTGTGCGCCAGCACCTATGGAAACCGCAGCACAGCTGATGGTCCATATTTAATTATTTTTGTCTATGGTTAAGGTAACGATGCATACCTTGGTGCATATTTTATGATGAAGATGAGTGAAGGATGAGTGCAGGAATTGAATGGCAGCGATGTTACTGTCTGGTCAGTTGAATTTTCACTCAGGATATTTTTTGTATTCCACTTAGGCTCAAGCTTGGCATTATTTTTCCACATTTATTTAGGCTAGTTATAAAGGGGTGCGACATTATTACTTAAATGAAATCCATTGGTGATTGGCTGGATTTGGACTGGGGACCTAGGGGATCGATGTCCCGCGCTCTACTACTAGACCAGCTCAATCCCCTAGCCAATGATCAAGTACAGCTGGGTCCTGTTTCTATTACCAAGTAGGTAGAAGTCATAACCAGCTGATGTAATGTATTTTATTGCTCCCACGCTTCTTCATAGACCATCCCCTCGTCATTTGACAGGTTAAATGACAACACATTATCACCCTTACAAGGGGGGGATGTTTAATAAACACGTCAAAGCAGTTCATTGGTTTTGGAATGGATTTACATTATAAATTGATACCGACGTCCGCACGATTTTAAGAGTCGGAATTGGGCCTACCTGTAGCTGCAATTTATTTTAGTTTAATGGAAACTAGCGTACATGCTGCTCGAAATCGAGCAATTGCAAAGAAGCACAGGAGTTATTTATAAACAAATATAACTTGTTTGAAAACTAATAACAGTCATAATTTCCGACGATTTTAAAAGAGTCAACTAAAAGATTATTAACTAATGGAAATACTCACAATTTACATAACAGCCCTATTCCAGTTTAAAGGGTTAATTTTTAACAATCAATTTGCCCATGGACGGGAAAAGGTAAGCTTACAAGTTAAGTCAACGAAAAAAGTCTGTCAGCTTTTATAAAGTACCGTACCTAAGTTATTTAGCCAATTTGTAGACAATAAGGTTACTTTAAACTCTACAGGACAGGCTACTTTAAACTCTACAGGACAGAGTTAGGAAAAAACTGACAGAACTCTGAAATGGTGTTATTTATAGGCTTACTCATACCAAATCCTTAAAATAAAAAATTCAATAACTAATAATTAACTTATAAACACAAACCAACATCCAAAACTATACACATTTTTAATACAACATAGATAATTTACACATTGACTGTTTACAATTAACATATGTTCTTTTTCTCACTATTAATTTTTGCTTCACAACGGGAAAAATCGGTTTCATAATCATTGAAATAGATTTATAATAAATACTGTAATCTACCATAAAGTTTAAGATTAAATAAACCTCTACCACATAGTTTTTATTTTTTTGGATCCAGCGTCTGAAATATTGTGAAATAGGCATTTGACAGTTCTGGTTGTTTACATTTAAATGGCAAAGCAAAATGTAAACATTGTGAATTTTCTCATGCTTCCATGGAGACCAATTATTAATACTAGTGGTTGTCCTGTGGTCGAAACTCGACCAAAAATAATTAATGTACTGACTTCTCTATTTTCTCCCCACACTGTAAATAAAACATGCGATTGGAATTTCTTCCATTTGTTTTGATTTTCTGTTTACTTTTTGTTGTTATTTCGTCACCATCATAGCAACCCATATGGTCCATGTTAATTTTTTGAAGTTTTCAAATTAATTTTTTGTGCTTATTTGTTAGCCTATTTTAATTTTTAGAGGCATTCTGCACATCTACAGGTAAATATCTTTCCAACAGTATGCGTAGATTTTCCCTGCGATGCACACGACCTGAGAAAAAAGGTTTCAAAGAAACATGCTTGCCTATTAATATATAGACGAGAGCACGCCCCGTGGTCGAAAAATCGACCAAAAGCATGTTTTGTACAACCTTCTCTATTTTCACCCCACACTGTAAATAAAACATGTGATTGGAATGTCTTCAATTTGTTTTGATTTTCTGTTTATATTGTGTTGTTATTTCGTCATCACCATAGCAACCCATAATACCCATGTTAATTTTTTTAAATTTCAAATTCATTTTTTGTGCTTATTTTTGAGCCTATTTTAATTTATAAAGGGATTCTGCACACCTACAGGAAAATAGCTTTCTAACGGTATGCGTAGATTTTTCCTACGATGCACGCGAGCTGAGAAAAAAGGTTTTAAAGAAACATGCTTGCCTATTAATATATAGATAGATAGATTTAATTTCTGACAACAGCTGGAGTTTCAAAACAATTTTTGTTTCCCATGTTAATCTTATGGAGAAATACGAAACTTTAAAGGGCCCCAGGGCCTCACTCTCTAATTATTTACTTAAAAATAAAGTTTCCTGCACAATTTCACGTTACGCTCTTTCCAATGACACCAAGAACATGTTAATCGGTTCAGTAGTTTCGGAGGAGTAATTGTCACAAAAATCCTGCTTGCGTATTAAATAAGTATAGATGTATTAACAATTTTACAGTTGGTATTGGCATTGGCATCGATGTTTTATTATGATCTGCCATATAATCCGTATAATTGGCACCATCAAAATTAATTAGCATCTGCAAAAGCACAGGCGTCAACAAGAGCAAGAGCATCAGCAACAAAGTTAGCATCTACATGAGCACAATACAAAAATTAACGTTTGCAGTTGCACACACATGAAACATTATAAAGGTTTCATCTTCAGTATAGCATTAGCGTCAGCTTAATTTGCATAATGTGTTTGTATGCGCCCAATTCATCATATGGATGGGCAACTTATTGGTGTGCACAACAAGCTGTGCACAGACGTTATTCTGTAAGCTGAGCAGCAAATTCATAAGAAACTTGGCTTTCTGCAAAACCTTTTCATAAAGATCAGCATTACTATTAGCATTAACTTGCGCTTGAGCCACAGTGGATCTGTAATAAGACAAATTTTTAAAATCCTACAATCAGGTTTTTTGCACTTCAAATCTTACTAATATTATAAATGTGAAAGTTTGTGTGTTTGTTTGTTTGTTTGAAGTTCAATCACGCATAAACCACTGGACGGATTGGGCTGAAATTTGGCATGATGATAGCTTACATTCCCGATTAACATATAGGCATATTCTTATCTCAAAAATCCTTTCGGGCTCCGCCCCAGTGGCTCTGTAATTCCCCATGTTAACCTTATGAGTATTCATATTTAAAGGGAATTTAAGAATTTAGTCAGCTGTTTCAACTAAAAAAGTTGGTTCTATGATATGGAAAAGCATTAAAAAGTTATAAGATTTACCAACAGGGTGCAGCACTATATTTTTTTGCATTTATGAAAACAGCTAATTTGAACTAAGCAGCAACAAAAAACTGTGATTCGCAATGAGAACTGTTAAAGTAGGATTGTTTACAGTTATGTATATGTTTTTCATTTCATGAATAATTTGTGATATTTTGCGAATTGATAATTTATTTTTCTCTATTGTTTAGGTAAAATGGTAGAACATTATGGCTATGGTAGATGTGTAATACTATAGAATACTGTAAATTTAAAAAAACAAATTTTATCAAACTGTGTCCTCCACCCATTGCAATCGCAAAGCTTGAGTATAACTGCAATAAGCATTTTATACTTATATTCCAACCCCGTACGAAGGACGGGTACTCTGCTAGTTCTTCATATTTCAGAAACGTACTGATGATTGTTCCTATGTTGAAAAAAATAATTGATGTGAAATAAGTACAACCAATGATGAATCCTTAGCCTCTAAGGATATACCTTTCCAATCTACTCCTCTTTCAGCAGTTTCTATAATTTATTACTTTTTTTACATATGAGCATTTTCAGAGTAAAACAATTTTCTTCTGAGTCGTATTGGCCCTTTGAAGACACCTATCAAAGCCTATTGAAGCTGTCAAAATAATTTTAAAAATCTAAATTATATTTACTAACATATCAATTATTACTCTGGTCCTTATCCTTCACAAAACATACTTTTACTACTGATGACCAACACAGCCTTCTACCTTCTTCCATCTTGCTGTAACATCGATATATCCAGGGTCCCTACACTCTACACTCTACAGTAGACCACAAACTCATTCACGGGTCGCTGAGTCGGTTTTGAGTTTCACAACTGTTCCTCCACAATCTAAAGCCTTTGTCACTGTGACAAAGAACTATAACATGCTACTTTGTACTGTCAGTTCAAGTACATTCGTCGGTTTATGATTTTTGATAATCCGTTTTTGACGAATTCAACGTTGGTAAACAATAATCATTAAAAAGTTAAATATTGTCAACAAAAGCAATATTGTAACTTGAAAGACTTTATAACTTGCGACCTCTGTTTTTTTTTTAATTTATTTTCCCAACGATTTGATATTATTATATAATATTAAGTAGCTGGTGGTCACTTTCAATCTTGAACGATACTGTCCACATAAGCCAATGGGTGGAACCATCGACTTTCGGATACTTACTGAAGTATACTTCCCTTCTATATAAGTTAGAAACACATATAAATAAAGCTGTAGCCAATTTCATGTTAAAAAATAATATGATTCAATGTCCTACTCGCAGATTGCACTGGTCTCAATGTTATATTGTCTACCCTAGTCTAGTATTTGTTAGGTACTATAATAGTGAATGTGACGTAAAAATGGTACAGAATTAATCGGGAAATCATGTTGGCTTGGCTACAACACACCCTAAGGGGAGATGTAGCTGAGGAACGTACCTCCCTAAGGTGAGACGTAGCTGAGGGACGTACCACCCTAAGGCGATATGTAGCTGAGGGACGTACCACCCTAAGGGGAGACTTAGCCGAGGGACGTACCACCGTAAGGTGAGATGTAGCTGAGGAACGTACCACCCTAAGGTGAGACTTAGCCGAGGGACTTACCACCCTAAGGGGAGACTTAGCTGAGGGACGTACCACCCTAAGGCGATATGTAGCTGAGGGACGTACCACCCTAAGGTGAGATGTAGCAAAGGGACGTACCACCCTAAGGTGAGACGTAGCTGAGGGACGTACCACCTTAAGGTTAGATGTATCCGAGGGACGTACCACCCTAAGGTGAGATGTAGCCGAGGGATGCACCGTTCAAAGGTGAGATGTAGCTGAGGGACGTACCACCCTAAGGTGAGATGTATCTGTGGGACGTACCACCCTAAGGTGAGACGTAGCTGAGGGACGTACCACCCTAAGGTGCTTAGCTGAGGGACGTACCACCCTAAGGTGCTTAGCTGAGGGACGTACCACCCTAAGGTGAGATGTAGCTAAGGGATGTACCACCCTAAGGTGAGATGTAACTAAGGGACTTATGACCCTTAGGTGATACGTAGCTGTGGGACGTACTACCATAAGGTGAGACTTAGCTGATGGACGTACCACCCTAAGGTGAGATGTAACCGTGGGACGTACCACCCTAAAGTGAGTCTTAGCTGAGGGACGTACCACCCTAAGGTAAGATTTATCTGAGGGACGTACCACCCTAAGGTGAGATGTAGCTGAGGGACGTACCACACTTAGGTGAGATGTAGCTGAGGGACGTACCACCCTAAGGTAAGATTTATCTGAGGGACGTACCACCCTAAGGTGAGATGTAGAGGGAGGTTCCTGTAGGGACGTCATGGGGCGTGATGAACGACAAGGATCACAGAACTCATCGATCATGGAGAGGGTGGATCCCTGGAACAACCATTCTGAGGGTGCTAACTTTTAATTGAATAACAATCATGCGTCAAAATACTAATTTCGCTACGATTACGATGGACTTTTGTCCTTAGTTTAATCCATAGATAAACCAGATTAAACGTAGTGATAATGCAACAATGAAGTTGATCTAATCTTGTTTGCGCAGTCAATGCTTTGTAAACAGCCATGCACCAAATTATAATTTGAAACGATTATCTTTTAAACTTCACATTTGGTATTATTCGTGGAACGAGTTTCAAGAGCATTATTAATCAATGTTTTACCTTGGTATATATTTACAAAACTATTTCATATATGCACTGAAAGGACTAGGAGCAATATTGAATGTTTAAGTTGTGAGAGAAAACCTTATACATAACCTAACTATAGACCTAATTACTTCCTAACTAATTTGTTTAGATATTTTCCCCCGGGCATTATTTAGCGTGTGTTTCGATGTTGACTATCACATTTCTTGAATTTATTATATTTATTTATTTTAGTTTAACCATTTTTAGATTATTATATATTGTACAAACGCTGTTTATGGATTACACGTCTTTTTAGGCTAGGCCTACTGGATTTTATAAACTATACAATCATTTCAACCTTATTTTGGATCATCTTTGGGACTGAGCAAATATTACTACTTTTACTTAGTGTAGAAAGTAGCTTTCAATTTTACCTCTGGACTATGCCTCAAATATCTACAGAGCTACTGTTTTATTAATCATCGGATATGCAATATGAACTATTAGAAAATATCCGCTTGACATTTATTTTCGAGGCATTTAATTTGTTAGTGACGGAGCCACCCATCTGGAAAAAGCCCAACTTAATATGCAAGTAAACTGCTGTTCTGAATATAATAAGCACTCAACTATAGTTCGGCCGCTTAGAAAGCGACCTCCTCTAGCATTGGTTTAGCATTAGCATTAGGTCGTTTTCTAAGCGGCCGAACTATAACTACTGTATAAGATCCCCCTCCTTAGAACTGGCAGTAAATAAAGGTCTTATTAATCCAACCTCAGAAAAATAAATATGGTCACCCATTATTCTGAGGCTTAAACTAGTGCAATTCCGTATTCACTAATTATTATTTAATTAATTATATTGGCAACCCATTTTAAGTAAAACCATTTACAAAAATACACATAGCCAATACATTATTGGGCTGTGTCTTGGTTTTCAAATTCAATTCAATGACGTGAAATATCTAAAGATGCTATAGCTGCTGAAACCTTTTCATCGAAGTATAAACTAATAAGCACTCTTATACTTAACATAAAACACTATTGATTTGTGTTAGAGGTTAAAAAACCCTCCAGGGGTTTTAGGAAAGGGTTGTTCCAACGAAACAGTAAATAAATCTGTCGAAGCTACCAATGAGTAACGTGTGGTTATTTGATCGATCAAACAACATAGGGTGGGGTTTTGTGGTCCTGTGATTCACTGACACTAGCTCTCTCGCTGGTGCTTCACTGTATAGGGGATGATTTACAGTATAGCCAGTTATTTTACTCTTTTATAATTTGTATGAATCTACTCTTAGTTTGTTTTTATCCTTCTCCATCCTCAAAAACAATAGTTCACTTTATCTATAAGAGCCCCAGACTAGACAGACCCGAGAACAGACTATAACCATAGATAAAACATACTCCAGTCTATGCTATAACCAATACGTATATTCTTTAATCGATAGCCTTTCACTATACAGGGTGTCCCGTAACTCTCTGGACACTTGTATATAGCGTTATTCCTTAGGTCAAGACAAACACATTTCACCATAGGAACATGGGTCTGTGGTGTCTAGTTTACCGACTGTCGGTATTTATGTGTTTTTTACAAAAAAACTAATAACTCCTAAACGGTTTGAGATACAGCTTTGATATTTTGCAAAAATGTTAATCTTATTAAGACCTATTATCGTTAGAAATTAAACTAAAAAATCATTAACCGTTTCAAAATGGCAGCCATTTAAAATATTTGATGCCAAATTTCACGAAAACCGTGAACTTTACAAAAAAATTGCAAGACACAAAAAAGTTTGTAAATTTTATGTAGTTTTTAATGATACCTTATTTGTTAAGATTGGATAAATAATAATAGAGAAATGTCTTCTTTTCTAAATGCATGACCACTTTTCTCCATTTAAACAATGCTAAACAACGTAAAAGGAGTATTAGCATTGTTTAAATGGAGAAAAGAGGTCATACATTTAGAAAACAACACGTTTCTCTGTTATTGTTTATCCAATCTTAACAAATGAGGTATCATTGAAAACTACATAAAATTTACAAACTTTTTTGTGTCTTGCATTTTTTTTGTAAAGTTAACGGTTTTCGTGAAATTTGGCATCAAATATTTTAAATGGCTGCCATTTTGAAACGGTTAATGATTTTTTAGTTTAATTTCTAACGATAATAGGTCTTAATAAGATTAACATTTTTGCAAAATATCAAAGCTGTATCTCAAACCGTTTAGGAGTTATTAGTTTTTTTGTAAAAAACACATAAATACCGACAGTCGGTAAACTAGACACCACAGACCCATGTTCCTATGGTGAAATGTGTTTGTCTTGACCTAAGGAATAACGCTATATACAAGTGTCCAGAGAGTTACGGGACACCCTGTATAAAAACTCTATTCGCTTAGTCTCAATATGCTATAATACTCAAAAATAACTTTCGTCCTGTTAGATCAGCTGCAAATAATTTTAAGGTTAGTTGTTTTAGGTTTATGTAAACTTAGTGTGCGTTTTATGGGTTAATGTGTCTTTATTTTTTCCATGCTGTGCGTTTAACGCCATGTGCATTTTGTACGTTGTAAAGGAACTTTCAGACCCTAGCTTACTGTCAAACGTCAACCTATTACCCGAACCTAAGAGTGAAGCACAATTTGTAAAATAAAAGACCATTATTTAGTCATCAGTGGACTCGAATATGAACTCAATATAAAACGCAATACACCAAAATAGTCTTTAGGTTTCACAATTGTATCTGCAGTAAACTTGAACTATTTAAATTCAGTGATTTTCTTTCTTGATGTCGACGTCAGTGGACCTTTTAGAGGAGATGCATGGTACAGTAATTGACTAACCAACACAGGGGAGTACAGTTAACTTGCTTTTTGGAAAAGCGGTCCAAACCCCATGTGTTGTGGATTTGTCTGGAATAGAACCCGATTCTTCCGCACCGAAGTCCGAGACGTCAGGTTAACAACACACTAAAAGGAAAGTTTTACCAAAAGTAAGAATAATAGCATTTGAAAGATGTGAAAAAACAAATGCAATACTTCATAGGGGTTTTCATTGTTAACTGGATGGTATAGTTACTGTTATTGTACATACTTGCATAGTGTGGATGGTAATCGTGTGAAAGACCGATTTTCCTCAAGAAAAATCGGCAACTGAGTCAACCTCGCAAATATTGCAACACAGTTTTATTCGCCTCGAAAACGGACTAAACATTGTTGGGTCTTCAATGACGAATGCAGAAATAATCAGAAACAAACAAAGTGAGTAAACAAACAGCACATCTGCGGCCTGGTCAGTTTCACCAATCTTTGTTTGATCTGTAACAAACAGCAAACACCAGTATCAGAGTTGGCAATGCTAGTCATAATACAAACACCATGAAGACACTAACTTTAGTTTGGTGTAAGTTGTGGTAGAAGTTGTAGGGTTTGTCTTTCATCGTGTCCTCGAAAACAGATGTCGAGTTCTGTGTAATGTTTTAGTGCTCTGAAAGTTGAGAAGAATTACGTGGTACGCTGGTAAATGAGAATTTCGTTGGATTATCAGGTAAACACACGCTCCGATTTCTATCACAGTTTGATATATTAATTGTGTATTTGTACAGTTTGCTTCTCAAGGTAACCTATTAAATCATGTTTTAATAGTTTATTCATTCGGTAATATGGTATGTTTGGTTATTTTAGTTTTTTTTTTATATCTAAAGTATGTACACCCAAAATAGCTTCTGATCTAAAATCAAACTCATTTTAGCGATAGTGAACGTAACAGGCTTATTATTGTATTACAGTATTGAACTATTTACGAAGTTATCGCGAAATAGCTGATTCACATCTTTCTGTTTTCCAGTATTTTTTTTTCAAACTGTCCCCATTGCTTCCTTGAACTATTATGCTAATGCTACCTAAACGCTCCCCTTATTTGAGAACCATTTTCCAATTGATTCTTTACCTTTTCATTATAATACGAAAATACACGTAATAACTTAGTTAACAGTTCATTATAATATGTGGGTAAAATAGTTTTAAAGTTCCTTGAAACAACATGAGGTAAATAGTAAACTTAAAAGCTATGTGCCGGTTCATACCTTAAAATTGTCTTTAGCTTATATAAAATACTAGAAAGTGTCTAATGGAGTGGTGTCTATGATTTTACTTATCACCGCAACAATAACAAAGGACTAACAATGCGTTTTAAATCACATTACTGATCACTATCTTCTTTCCATAGGGATTTACTAATCATAACGTTCCCGTCTATATTATGGTAGAGGAACAGGAACTATTAAGAAAAAAGTACATACATTACTAAGTTTGTTGGACTAAAAGATCGCAGACAGTTAATAAATTGACCAAACGTTGCAGGTAGAGTGCGTGTGTTAATGCGTGACGTATGACGTATTATTAGGCTGTACACCCCTCTCGTGATGACATGACCTACAGCGTGACGTATAAATAAATGACATCTTACTAAGATAGAGCACCGTGTTTGGATCTTTATCTAACTGATGTAATTGGTAAATAGTATAGTAAATGTTATTTTTAACTCCTCTGCTTGACTAGTTTCCCTTCAGATAACGATGAGGAATGCACATAAAATAAAACTTTTCAAAACTTCTTCAAAGTCCAAGAATGGCTATAGCATTTTGAGTATTCCCCCTACAATATTTAGACTACAATATTAAGTGGTACAAGTGCACCACTTTAAAATGTCGTCGAAACCGAGTAAAATTGTATTGAAATAATTTATGTTTATTTTGTAAACATTTAAAAGATGTTGACGAAGCTAGGTTAAACGGTAATTTTTGCACTATTTCCATGGAAATCAGAGCGTTAAATAATTTTCAGAAGTCCATCTAGGCAACTGAATGCCCATGGATGGATTCCAATATAGTTTTTTTAGATCAAGAACATGACCGGAACCTTCCCAGGCATTTAAAGAAAAATTTTCTGAACATCCTCGGCGACCAGATGGATTGTTTATTAATTAAGAGGATCAGCGTACAAGACAGAATTTAATAAGCTATAAAGCATGTTTATCACATCAGATAAGTACTAAAAATCGGGTTTAGTGATGAAGTAATAGTTCTAGACGATTTAAAACGAAATATCTTTATCACCGATGAATCGTGCATAATTACGAGTATACGTTCTAATTTCTTTACAAGCGATGGAGATGACAAGTTAAATATTTTATTTTATACATGAGTATTTTAACTACATTTAAAATTACTTAAAAGTGTTTAACCTTGTATTTCTATTACAGGTAAGGCAGTTATTGCTGTTAAGTAATATGTAAGTATCTTCAAGTTAATATTTAAGCTGTTCAATCCTCTTATGCATTGAAATAATTCCCATGTAGGTTTCCCATTTGTTCAAAAGTTTTTTAATTACAGTACAAACAACAAATTTTTGAAAAATAGCCGAGCCTTGAAACACAACAAATACAAGATTAACCTGGTAAATTTGACATTCAAATTTAAAATAGATTTAATAAAACTTTCCAATGGATTAAAAAGTTGTATACTTACAGCCAAAGCCACAGGATACATTCAGTCAAAATATATTACTTTCGAAAATACTACGAAATATACAATTATGAACTCCAAAATAAAACTGTTTTTGCTCTTAGAATATCAAGCTGTGATTATGTCTTGTATGTATGTAATCGCCTAAATTGGTATGTAATCTTGTTTATCAAGACGAGCTCATCTCTATAACTTACGGCATAATCAGCGCCTGTGAGAGGCCCTTGTTTGATACCATCTAGCGACAAACGGTTCGTTAATTTGCTCAGTAATTGATCGTTCTGTTATAATTAGTTGGTCGAATTGGGAAACACTTCGAGGAAGCGGAGTTAATTCTCTATAAGCACTTCGATTTATGCTTAGCTTTACCAATATGTCACAACATATTGTATCCGTTGTACCAAATATTGTGATGTTGATGTTCCTTTCGAACGGAAAAGTTTTAAGTGCCATTTGCTATTGTTTTTAATTAAGTTTTTTTATACTTTTAGAACTTATTAATTCGACTTTTCGTGTATATAGTATAGGGACATAAATTAATGAGTGTCCATGAAAGTTTAAATTCATTAAATGTGGTCCGAGTTTGATTAAATTTGGTAGATATGAAGGTCTGGATAAGCCGTCGTTAGTTTTCGAACCAGCAAGATCGGGTCGTAAGAACAGGGGGTTATGGGGTTTAACAAATGTTTAGTTGTTTTATCTTCACTTCTTTATTCATGAAGGTGAAGTCATTAATGAAGTCACCATAGCTAAACTGTTCCATATTTTTCATTAAAGCAATCTTGTAAAGCTTAAAACAAATAATTTAGTATGACGAGGTGGTGTAGTAGGCTTAAGGGTTACGGAAAAGATTTCAAAATTAAATTGTACATTAAAAATCCTCATTTTACCCTTATAAACAGAAAATAGCAAACTAAATTAATAAATTAGTAAAATTAGTAAACTGTTGTAGTTTGCTTACGCATATAGCCTATTTTTTAAATCAAATTTGACAGTTTCGTTTTCTTTATACTAATCTGTTACGTTTCATTAAAAAAGTGTTATTTCTCTTTTTAGTCGCAATTCTAAGTACTCAGTCGACCCATTGTTATCGGAATAGTAAATTCTTACATCCTTAAAGAAATAGTTTTGTGAAAATCCAATGAGGCAAATTAAAATTGTTCAGTCTACAGGTATGCTGCGGCGGGGGTATATATGGTACGGACTACGGATGCAAAAGTGAGAGTCTGAAGCTGATGCCAGGCTGCAGCTAATTATGTTTTGGCAACTTCTCCCCCTCACTGTACAAGCCAAGAATTTTAACGTCGTCAAACCCACATTCGCCTCTGCATGTTTTCATATTCATCATTGCGTTGAAATAGACTTGTCGTTAACTATTTGTTATGCACGTATTTCCGATTTATTTGCGTTACTAGTTAGTACCTTTTTCTTCCTGTCTTTGCAACCGATGCGTATTACTGATTGTAGAACAAATGTTTACTTTGTATAGCCTAATCAATGGTCCAAAGCAAAAACAAATGAGCGTGTTTGGTTTTACAATCGACTTATACATGTCAGGATAGACATATATTTCTTTCCCATGGAGCATAGTCAAAAGGAGCCACTAATTTGCTGTAATGGTTTGATGAAACAAATTTAGAATATTAGATGCCAGTGTTGAGTAATTCTTTTTCATACCACAACACACCACATGAAAATGATCAAATTCCACACCTGTAAACAGTACGCAAAATAGCTCCTTTCCGCTTCATTCATCTCCGATCGTTAAATCAGCTGATTCCATTGTTGGTGTTTATCCAAAACAAGACATCTTGTAAGCAAATAACGTAACCTAATAAAGCAAAATAACATAAATGCCAGTTTATCTACAACTTATGATAGGGTTAAGGTAGGTTATGGTGGTAGGAAAAATCTTGTGTGTTTTACGAGCACAAATAGCCATTGGCAATGACGTACTTTGCGCTCTTGGTACCCAAATAAATAGCTATAGACTACCAACAGAGATTTGGTCTTGAACAATCGAATGCGTAATATCTTTGGATGAAAGCCCCAGTAATTGTTCACGATTCATTAAGTTATGGTATTTAGTAACCATTTTGGGGGCTGGTTGAGGATAAATAGTTGGACATACTCTTGAATCAAATCTTTTTGATTTTTCCCGGTTTGACTTACGCTACTAATTTACTTTATCTACTTCCTAACGGAAAACTATCATACGACACATAACAAGGTAGGGGCCCAGGAATAAGCAAGGATGTGTTGTACTTTAGGTGAGCTGTCTATAAATCAAGAGTTTGAAAAGTACAGAGGCACGAGCTGTAGGGCCGTGCGGCACGATACACTTCAGCACGGGACACATAAACAACGGGGGAAAGTAGAAACTGTGCCGTGCTTACGATATTTGGCTGTACATCAACTGTCATTGTAGTTGAATCAGTACAAGAATACCGATATAAGTTAGGGTAAATTGTCTTAGTTCAATGTTGAGTCATAGAGGATTAGGACCCTCTCACACACTCATAGTCCAGGAGCTGAGGGGGTTTGAGCATGCATGAAAGTAGTACGCAATATTATTGCTAATTATTGTAATATGGACTGTGGTGATCAAAATTACGTATGTCGCCTATTTCAAAAGTGGTCGATAAGGTGTGGAGGAGGGGGCAAACATGGCGGTTTGCGCTATGCGTTAAAACGCTGATAGTTCGAAAACGGTAAAAGATAGAACATCGGTTAAAACGTCGTTGGAATTCTAAAAATGTGGACAACAATAATGGTTATTGAGTCCGAGGTCGTATCTCTATAAATAAACAAGTTATTGTATAAAATATGTAAAAACGGACTTTTCGTGTAGTTTTTTAACCGAAAGTAGAATTAATTTGTGAGTGTCGCAAAGAAGTAATATCAAATATCTTTGCTGATAGTTGTAATATGGACTGTGGTGATAAAAAATACGCATTTCGCCTACTTTTCAGGTGGTCGAGAACTTGGGGGGAGGGGGGCAAAGATGGCGGAACGCGCTATGCATCGAAACGACTGTAGCTCGAGAACGGTACTAGATAGGACATCGGTTAAAACGTAGTTTTAATCCAAAAAATATTACCAATAGAAAAGGTCATTGGGTAAAAAGTTGTATCTTAACTAATAAAAAAGTTATAACAATAATAAGTTTAACAAAATCTACATCGTACAGCTATTTTTTTCGAAAATCGTATGGATTGTTGATAAATAATAGTGTAATTACTTAATTACTCGGCTAAATATTAACTAGATGCATTTTCTTATAAGAATAAAATATATTATTCGAAAACAAAATTTTTTTTGCATTTGGTTTAAAATGTAAAACACGGCCTCCAAACGCCTTGGGGTTCGTCCGATAGGTTGCGTCATAATTACTGCGCAGGGCTGCTGATATCGGCACAACTGTTAATAAGAACTGAATAACTGGCATAACTGAATAAGAATCTGTTACATAATCATATTGTAATAACCTACAACTTTATAATAATTAAAATTGGATTTGTAGTGGTAGTCTGTATTATGCATTTGATTGCGGCGAAACCCCAAGTATTAAATATGTAATTTGGAGGCCGTGTTTTACATTTTAAACCAAATGTATTCGTAATAATATATTTTTTTCTTATAAGAAAATGCATCTAGTTAATATTTAGCCGAGTAATTAAGTAATTACACTATTATTTATCAACAATCCATACGATTTTCGAAAAAAATAGCTGTACGATGTAGATTTTGTTAAACTTATTATTGTTATAACTTTTTTATTAGTTAAGATACAACTTTTTACCCAATGACCTTTTCTATTGGTAATATTTTTTGGATTAAAACTACGTTTTAACCGATGTCCTATCTCGTACCGTTCTCGAGCTACAGTCGTCTCGATGCATAGCGCGTTCCGCCATCTTTGCCCCCCTCCCCCCAAGTTCTCGACCACCTGAAAAGCAGGCGACATGCGTATTTTGTATCACCACAGTCCATATTACAACTATCAGCAAAGATATTTGATATTACTTCTTTGCGACACTCACAAATTAATTCTACTTTCGGTTAAAAAACTACACGAAAAGTCCGTTTTTACATATTTTATACAATAACTTGTTTATTTATAGAGATACGACCTCGGACTCAATAATCATTATTGTTGTCCACATTTTTAGAATCCCAACGACGTTTTAACCGATGTTCTATCTTTTACCGTTTTCGAACTATCAGCGTTTTAACGCATAGCGCAAACCGCCATGTTTGCCCCCTCCCCCCACCTTATCGACCACTTTTGAAATAGGCGACATACGTAATTTTGATCACCACTGTCCATATTACAATAATCAGCAATAACATTGCGTACTACTTTCATGCATGCTCAAACCCCCTCAGCTCCTGGACTATCAGTGGCCAGACTACCTACGATTGCTGGGATGGTTTCTAATTATACTATTCTTTGCCATCGTGATAACAATATTCCAGTTATTCGGGACCTTAAACATTTCTAGTTTGTTGCAAGAAGGTTTGTCACTTTTGGTTGTTATTGTTCTGGATACACCGGGGTTAGAGATATTGTGACTGAGATGCCGAAAGACTGTCTAATTGTCGGGCACGATTTGAGTACCCGTAGACCCCTACAGAGAATAAAACCTTTCGAATTTTTTAGGGTAGTAAATATTTTACCGTAACCCACCCAAACCTTTCCCGAGACTCACTTTGGGAAACTATTGTACATTCATTTTCTCGGGGGTCTAGAAGATTTTTAGGCCAACAAAAATTATTTCAGGGACATCTTTTGTCAAGACACATCTAATTCACCTTAAATTATCTACAAATGCTAATTTCACTAAAATAGTCCTCTTATTTTACAACCAGACGAAATATCTACCCAGAAATAAACATTTGTTTTGAAATCAGTGTACTCTACGACTTGCGACACTCATAGTCGTATGCACAATTAAAAATCAAAAACCAACATATTTGAGTATGCGATGCATTCCACAATCATAAACCAACTATTGTGCCGAGTTATGCATGATTGACTCAATACCATCAGCAAGCGGAAGGAGAGGAAATGAACCGTTGTGTTGACCTAAAGTGAAGGAAGCTCAAGACGTGACCGACCGATGGTCGTCCTCGTCAATTAAAGTCGTCACGTCCGCGACCACGGTCGTCGCGGGGAGGTGGAGGTGCTTTCACTTGGGAGTCAACGAGCGCAGCGAGCGGCCGGCAAAGAGGCGATGGACTCGGTGGTCGATGGAGTTGGATTGATGTTTCCTAGATGAGAGTATCGGTAGAAATTGGAGAAGCTTACGCCGGAAAGAAGGAAACTTGAAGTGAGTTGATCTTTCAGTTGGTTGGTAACTTCGAGAAGAAATTTACAAGATTGGTTTGGTGATACTTTAAAGGAGAGGTTGATAACACTGGTATACTTAAATATGGAAACAAGAAGAAAACGCCTTAAAAGAAGAAAATTCATAGAAGATGTCAAGAAAGTGGACTTGTGGGTTGTAAATTAAAGAAAATGAATTTTCTTTGTTGCTGTGACTGGAGGGAGCGAAAAATATGAGAAGAAAGTCCGCTGTTGGATATTAAGTGAACAAAAACAACAAACAGACAATGAGAGAAAAACAACTATGGAATTTCAAGTACTGTAAATGAAAGACAGGTGACTTTGAACGAAAAAAATACGTAATGACATTTGGAGGTTATTCTTAAACTCTCTTTCTCAAACTGATAATTTCGTAAACCTTCACAAAGTTACGTAAATTGTGTCAATGACTTAACGCAACAGAATCTACTCGATATACAAAACTCCGGAATCCGATCTTCATATTATGGTAATAACCAGGATGGCTCCACCGGCAACTGCTTTGGAGATGCAAGGAAGGCAGCGATTATGCTGTAAGCTGTAAACCTGTGATCAAGTCACCTGATCTGGCTCATATCCGGTCAGTGCCACTTCCTGCGGAGACTGTGGCGTTACAATCCCAGGAAAATATATTTGTACTTTGGAATACTCTGTATAGATTATTTTTCTTGTTTCAGCTGCAGTTTCAGTTTGAAATTGCATTATCTTCATAGCATATTTGATGAAATATTAGTTTCAATAGACTAGTAGTTGAAAGGATACTATCAAAATATAAATGCTCGGTTACATTTTAACTTGTTCCGTAGATGGATTACTGGAACGCATCAGATACTACGACTAGTATTTTAGCCAAATGTAGATTTTTTAATACAAAAGTTTGACATTTCAAAATTTATTTTTCATGTGCATTATTTTATTCATATTGTAAGATGTTAAATAGTAAAAAAGGTGTTGTCCTAAACTTCGCCATTCTATCCGGAGCAGGGTTTTGTTTAGTTAAGCAATTTGCACTAAAACTTGTACGTTGAAAGCCATTTCCAGTATTGGACTAGTTGGAATATTTTTGGAATCCTTCCCAACTTTTCAATTTGTATTAGTTTATTTTATAATTTTGTAATATTTTTAATTTCTAAAAGTAAAAGTACATAGGTTTTCAATAGAACAGCGACCGATTGATAGTTAAATATTAAGTAGTGAAAAATGTTGTGTAGAAAATGAATATAAATTTGTTTAAGTTTCATGATTATCGTAACTCTCCGCCCTGTTCAAAACACGTTCTATTTCCTAAACAAACTACGTTTTCATTTTCCAAACATATTCTTATAAACATATTGTTATTATATTTTATAACCTGTTCTTTTTTGCAAGTTAATCCTAAGCTAAACTAAAACCTAAACTAACCTAAGCTAACCTAAACGATGTGCTTAAAAGATACGCAGATGTTTATCCATCCGTCTACAAAATCGCAAATCCATTTTGGAGGGAAAACGCATAAACTGTGCCGGTTCACCCGCCAAAACTCCAGTTTTTTACCGCCTTCTCCAGAGATTTAGCACCGTAGGACGGGACACGTGCGTGGTGAATAACCCGCAGGTCTGGCGTTGCTGGAAACAAACTAATTTCACGGCAACGGCAGCGACAGCTGTGTAAATATTTACTATAAAGACACCGAAACCGCGGCTCAGTCAGTGAACTCGCGACAAACGTACGTGTGTAAACCAAACGTGCACCAGCTGGTCGCGACAAGCAGAAAAAAATGAAGAAACTCTTAAAAATATAATGAAAAGAGGTGGATTATGTCTGTTAGTTTGTTCCCTAGAACAATCCCTAGAATAATTTGTACGTTCCCTAGAACGTACAAATTATTAACCTAACTGAGTGAAGAAAATAGTAAGGGAATAAATTCCATATACAGTAGTACCTATTCAACATGTCAATAATATCAATTTGTAAAAAACAACAACACCTGAGGTGAAAATCTACGAGTTCCAAATTGAGTGTAAAGAAACATAAAAACCAGGATGTGTCGTAATCACAAATTGCATTTACTAACTCTTTGTCTAGCCCTAACATAATATGTTTCTCACAAGTCTTAAAAATCTTCCAATCTTTTATAACAAATAATTTCAGATAAAGTACACCACCAGAATAATTTTACTGACAGGGATATACAGTACCAAGAGGACATAATCAATTTACTCAAAAATATTTACTGTTATAAAATAAAAAAAATAAATTACCAATGGCAATATAAATACATTGAAACAAACAGAGCATTTCACAACATGAACCTATACGAATGAACAGCTGTGACAACAATGCAATCAGCTGACCGTCTAAAATATAGGAGGAGCTCTGGCCTTGCCTGATGTTGATGTTGTTAGTGGAGTTAGCGACCCGCGGAGCGTCAGATGAAAATGACTCACTCTCTAGTGTTACAATGAGGAGGAAGATAAATTGAACTTAATTAACTGCATCTTTACAATCAATATAATATAAATGAGGATTTATGTGTGTTATGTTTCGAGATCATTTGAAAAAAGAATACTAAGCCTATTGGACTGATCGTAGGGACGTAAACTTAGTTAATTCAACTCATCGTAAATTTAAGCATGATCTTTTGGCAGTAAGTATCGTCCTAAAATTGAGTGGTCTCCATGGCAACAAAAGAATCACGATGTTTAATTTTGCTCTATACTCTATAGCTACAGTATTTACTTTTCTTACGTTTACTTTTCTATATTTTTTTTATTTTATACTAGTTCGTAGATGATTGAAGCCAAAATAATAATCTCTCGGGATGTCTTTAACAAAAAAACCATTCAGGTACAATTTGGTTTTTGTTTATATAATCACTATTCGATATTTAGATGTTCTACTAGTCCTTTGCTAAGGGATGAATACGCAGATGACTAAATTTGGTGTCTAATAAACCTAGTAAACAGATACACACCCACAATTGAGTATTTGAGCAGGGTCGAAAGTAGAAAGTATGTGAGTATATTTTTTCTCAGAAGATCTTAATAAGAAGAATCAGAAGATCTTAACGATTTAATATCAAACAATGTGGATGTTTACTGTAGTGGGAATCGTGCAACAATATTATGTCGATACTAGCTGTGTACCCGTTCTACGCAAAAGATACAGTTCTATGGACCGTTCTATATAAAGAACAGTAGTTGGTTTGCATATTTTCAGATGTGCTGGCCAAACTATTTATTATACATAACTTCATTTTATGTCGTTTGTTGTTGTTCCGGATCGGTATGACAATCAATAAAGGGCTAAATTACCTGTGTCCGCCGGTCGATCCTAATGTATCCTATTACAGGAGATGCATTTCGGCGAAATTAAATCGCCATCATCAGTCCTAATATAAGGTCTTGAGCTTCCACATTAGGTGCATCTTGGAGTTTTTGAAACACATACACGAACTGTACACTTATACACATAACGAATAAAACATAAATACACGGTAGGCCTACTTTTATTTTTACTATGGACAAGTAGACGCGCGTCGGTCGTGTGCCGAGTCTTGACTGAAAACGCTCATTTAAAAAATGTAAGTTTCCCAGCAATATACAACACTGATTCAAGGTCTATTTCCCGGTTATCAAAACTCAAGAACAATTTTATGCACAAAGAATCTCTCTTTTCATTTACTGTTACCCTACAAATTATTGCACTTGCGATTAATTAAATCCGTTATGTATGGAAAAACGTTTTTAATCTTAATTGGTTTGGATTTGCTTTCAAAACGTGATCGGAAATGGTTGCGGTATTTGTAAACAACATTCAATGTAAACATATCAGTGACAGCTAGAAGAAATAATCTTGATTTGAACAGCTGTTCGTTATTTCATAGAAGAATATGTGCTAAACATTGGGAGAAAACTTTACAAAAATCGCACAGAATTGGGTTTTTAAACGTCCGTAATTTTATTTACAAAGTGGTGACGCCATATTTTAATGGCTAAAGACAATCTCGCCAATCCAGTGAATGCATTAAAATGATTTGGAACTTGATAGGTACTCTCGTTTTTCAGGAGTAGGCCGCGTAAAATGGCTCTTGGGTCGTAACAGACTGGAAGGCAGACAGAAATTTAGATGAGACTTGTTTCGGTTTCTCTAATGTATAACACGTAAAAATAACCTAAAAGTTTATGATTCTGAGCAATGTACAGACAAAACTCTAATTTTATTTATATAGATAGATGTTGGCGTATCTTTACACTTCCATCAATCTCATTCCACCCTGGTTTTTCTGTAACATGTTGCATGTTCAGTCCCCACCGGTCCTCCCCTTGTCTGAAGGGTGCGTGATAAATGTGTACTTCCTCCGCCAAATTATTGCCAACATTATCTATTTATTTCCATTCTCAACCGTTTTGAACTGCAACGTTTTTGAAGTTAAGCGCCGAAAGTTATGGTTTCATTCGTGTTGTATACTTTGCAATAATCGAATGCAAATTATTGATAAAGAAGACATTTACATAAATCTATATATTAATAGGCAAGCATGTTTCTTTAAAACCTTTTTTTCAGCTCGTGTGCATCGCAGGCAAAATCTACTCATACTGTTAGAAATATATTTTCCTGTAGATGTGCAGAATCCCTTTAAAAATTCAAATAAGCTAAAAAAAACACAAAAAAATGAATTTGAAATTTCAAAAAATTTACATGGGTTTTATGGGCTGCCATGCTGGTGACGAAATAACAACGAATCATAAACAGAAAATCAAAACAAATGTAAGAAATTCACATGTTTTATTTACAGTGTGGGGTGAAAATAAAGAAAATAAAATACGTAAATAACATATTTTTGGTCGAGTTTTCGACCACGGGACGACCTTAAGTACTTTATTATTGCCTGGTTGTCATTTTAAAATTAAACTTTACGTTCACTTTTTCAATGTAACAGTTTTTTTTTTTTTTTTACATTATTTATAAGTGTACTAGCTGTAACCCGCGGGCTTTGCCCCGTTTAACTTCTTAATTTTCAAGATTATCTCGTTCGCATGGCTCAATCACGTCCTGGTTGAAGTTTGTTCGCTACGCTCACTCACCTTTAGGTTGGAGCTCGTTCGCTACGCTCACTAACCTTTAGGTTGGAGCTCGTTCGCTACGCTCACTCACCTTTAGGTTGGAGCTCGTTCGCTGCGCTCACTTGCCTTCAGGTTAGCTCGTTCGCTACGCTAACTCGCCTCCAGGTTGAAGTTCGTTCGCTACGCTCACTCACCTTTTGGTTGCAAATTAGCTGTTGTCATAAATGTAAAAGAAATAATAGTGCTGCACCCTGTTGGTAATCCTTGTAACTTTAATGCTATTGAACATCATAGAACAGAACCAACTTGTTTAATTGAAACAGCTGTTAAGATTCAATAATTCCATTTCTCATCAGGTTAACATGGGAAACTCCAGAGCCACTGGGGCGGAGCCCGAAAGGATTTTTGAAATAAGAATATGCCTATATGTTAATCGGGAATGTGAGCTATCATCATGCCAAATTTCAGCCCAATCCGACCAGTATTTTTCGAGTTTACTTTTCCCATACACACATACAGCAACCACCTCTTTTTTATAATAGTATAGATAACGTAAACATGGTAATGTGAGTAATAGATATGCCTTTTGGAACAAACCCCTAAATACAATTTAACTCGGTCGGTCAGCTAGATGATAAAAACGAGTGGGGAAGTAATTTAATCAATATTAAGAACTATACTGAAATTAATACGTAGTTCGCCAATGGTATCTACTTAGACAAAATGTATCATTCTGTCCTACCTAGGTTCTAGTATTTTACACTTATTTCTGATAGGCAACATAGAATAGGCAACCTGTCCGCTTTTTAAAGACATTAAATTTCTAATAATAGGTTAAATACCTTTTTACGTCTTCAATCCTAGTAGTCTTTTTCCGATGACTATAGTTTCGAGGCAATCAGCCCCATTGTCAAATCTTCTGTCTTGTTAATTACTGTTAAAAGCATTGGTCGTTGCATTCCACATGTAATACATACACACACTGCCACACAAAACATTTATATTTACACGAAACAGTTTAACATTAATACTTTTTGTCCGGCCCAAACAGATTACTAACATCGTACGGACCAGTACAACTGACGAATCTTTGATTGGACATCACATTTGACAATGGGACAGATTGCCTCGAAACTATAGTCAGAAAAAGACGACTAGGGTTGAAGACGTAAAAAGGTATTTAACCTATTATTAGTACTCTTTATCAATCCAGGAGGCAAAACATGTACAAGTTCAATTTCTTTCAGTGTAGAGAAAACTAACACTTCCCAAACTGTAGAGTTCATGATTTTATCACGCATAGGCCAGACCCATCAGCATTTACTACATGTACGTCAAACAGACTAACTCCATTACAAATCTGTTACAGTACTTAGCTAACCTTCTTTGTGATTTCCAAAGAGATATATTCGATGATGCAAGTTGGAGTACATTTTATCGTTGATCGTTAACAGCAAACCCCGAAAATCAGTTTTTGAATAAAAGTGTAAAATTCGCTTCTTTCATAATGTTCTCGAACCGAGTCACTATAGGGCCATAAACCTCTGAGTCATAAACGTGCAAAACAGACTCAAACTCCTGGAGTCAACACTAAAACGTGCTCGGTGTAGGGTAGCTGTGCTTGTAGTACAAACACTATAAATAACATGTCTGGCGAGGAGGTTAAAATCCTAATAGTCACAACAATGATAAATCATATGACCCTTGGAACTTGGAAGTTCATGTTAGCAAAGCCTATTACCACCATGAGTACCGTCATAGACAATAGAGTAAATTTATTTCTTTTTGTTTATGGTACCGTGCGCCCATATAAACATGTACTTAAAATTGAACAAAATTTATCATAGTTTCTCAACTTTTAATTTATAAAAATTGTTTTCATGTAAAACTGATTGAAGTTTAAATAGTATTGGACACTTTGGAAATAGTTTATAAACAAAAGTAAAATACACAAAATTAGGGTTGTAATCCTTAGGAACGTTGGTGAATCATAAAAATTTTCTCTCTGCAAAGTTTCTTTGAAATCTCTTGAATTTACTTCTAATTTTTTCTGGGTTAAGAATCAGGTCTTCAATGCAATCTCAACGTTCACTCACGTATGCGTGCTTGTAGAAGGAAGATGATCCAGCAAGCTGTGATGTAAATTCATCGTACTGTGTTAGTTGTTGACTGAACTCTTGCTTGCCGTAATCATTTTTAAGGATTTTTTCGTCATGGTCATCGGTTCCTTGGCCGTAACAGTCTAGAGGCTACAGTGTATTGTGAGGTTGTGAAAACTTTTTGCTCGAACTTTAATGCTACTTGTGATTTCGCGACGAATCTGCAGTGAATTTCATAAACAGACTCGATGTCCTGAAGAGCTCATTTTCATACAGGTTCTCAAGATATCTTCGTTTCTAAAAGAACGTGTTACGGTTTAAAGAGGAAAAGACTGTTTTAAAAGCCCTCCACTTGATAATAGTCTAAGGCCTAAAGCTTAGACCAATCGTTATTTCAATTAAAACTCGTTTTAAAAAGAGGAGCTTTCGTGTTAAGCCTAAAAATAATTCATGAAGGGTCAGAGATTAAGAGAAGGGGAGATAGAGACGAAGGTTTGAACACGGGGAAGTGCGGGGTAAAACTCTACTAGAAAATTACAATTTAAAAACTTCAGTGTGTATGTAGATGTTTTATGAAAACATTAACTGATTTATAATATAAATTAAAAGTGTATTGTATCACCCTTTGTATTTTTAAATCACCTTATTGAGTTAGGCACTAGTCTTTGATTGGTTTACACAGTTTTACCGTATTGTATTATGAGTTGAATGGTTATCTTTTATATTGGATGGACATATTACTCTGAAGATTAAATTAATGCATCTAAATTGTGAAAGAAAAACACAATTTAGTTGGGACTGCTTTAGAGTTTCTGATAATCCTCCTTTCTTATGTTTTAATAAAGCTATCCGTGATATTTTTAGTATTAAAGTCACAACAAAAGGAATCATTTAAGCTAAGTTACATGTAGGAACAAATCGCAGAGATAGTAAATAAATTAGCCAAAAGAAACGTGTGTGTATTTAACGTTGGGGCAGCACACGCCCTTGAGATAACACGAACAACAGCGTGACATGTAAATAAATGACATCTCACTGAGGGCACCGTGTTTAAATATAACTAGTGGCTTGTAGGGACATAAGTCCCTAAAAAGCTCAAATGTAAAACAACTTTTTGCAATACCGGTATTTAAACAAACTCAGAATAACATTATCTATGTGTCAGAATAGGCATCCCTACACCATATCTTTTGTATAAAAACCAGTTTGTTGTTCTTCTTTGTTTGCTTTTGTTGATGTCATTTTCAATAAATAATTTGAATCACTCCAGTGGTTTAACATGAAAAGGCAGCAAACATATCATTGTTTGTGAATAAATACTGGTTTACTAAGGTAGCTTTGGTCTTGTGGTTAATGAGGATAAATAAAAGCTTCCCTGTTTGGAATTTTAAAAATTCATTGGAGGTTCGCCTTCAGATGAATTGAAGACGCCTGCAATTTCATCTGCAGTAGGCTTATTATACCTACGACGATCCATATTTATCCTGTCTACAAATCTAGGTTCTAATTCACTGTCACCTTGTACAACCATTTCTTCCGAAGCTCTTTTGTAAATTTGTGCAAATGGATTTTCTAATAGAATTTCAGCTAGTTTTGACAATATTTCAGGTTTTAAGTCACTATTTTCTCGACGCCTTTGACGAATTTCTGTTGCTGTTGATGTGTCAATAATGTACAATTGGCCATACACGGGGTCTTCATCATGTTGAGGCAGCAAATCTGAGATTGAACGATAAATCTGTCCTTGAATTTTGAAACAGTATGGTCCTTTTCCTGGAATATCTTTCTTACTGGCTGAAAAATAAGCAAAAGCCATCGCACTGTTGCATTGTCGAATGAATTTATACAGTTGTGGGCTCTCTTCAAACAAACTTTTAAGTTCTACATTAGTTTTTGACTGAGGAAGGTTAATAAGTCCGTTATGGCAACATGTCATAAAATGATTATTCGTTAGTTCTTCTCTAAAATGAAGAGCACTACATTGAATGCACTCTTGGTCCAGTAATCCTGCATCATGGATCTTTACATTTCTCTCGTCTACCATGGGTCTCCTAAAAAGGGGTTGTAACATATCTTGATTAAGTTCGTCATTATCTACTCTTGCTCTCCTACGCGCACTGTCATTCCTATGAACAGTTCCGCGCCTTTATGGTATTCCCCTGGCGTTCTTATTAATTACAGTACTTATAATGAAAAGAATATATATCCAGCAGCCTACATACCAAAACATCTTGAATCCCTGGTGATTTTATAAAAGTATGATCGAATATCATTACTCTACGTTGTATATTCACTGCACTAAAAAAATTTACAATTACGAAGGAATGCAAATACACCATTTTAGAACCAATAACATTTATAGGTTATTTTAGTTGTATATATTTACACAACCTTAACCTTAAAATGTGTAGAAATATAAAGAAAACAACATCATTTAAAATAAACTTGAACATATGATTTAAAAATAAAAACAAAACAGAAGTTAGATTTAATTTCGAGTCTTTGATTATTTATACAGAATATTTATTCTATGTCGTTTACTCCTTTAACACGACAATAACGTAAAAGCATGAAAAAATTAAACTTGAGTATATATGATTTAAATATAAACAAAGAATTTTCCGACTAATCTTCAATATTTCAGTTTTATTATAGTATACATTTCATAGTTGACTGGCTAAAAGTAATCCAAATGCGTGTATTGATCACTGTTTTCAAATCTGTGGCACAGCTGTTTTAATTTCAAAAGATGTAAACAAATTAAACCCCATGTTGTTTTAATGGGAAAAGTTTTATTCTGTTGCGAATTTATGGTAAAAAAATAAGAAAAATGAATAGTTTTCCCTCAAAATTCACGTCAAGACCTTTAAAATAAGACCCCTCCCATCCTTCTACGGCCATCCAGTCACTCACAATTTCTTTACAAAAAATTGACTTACGGAATTATATATATAGATTTGGCTATATTTTATTTAAAAATAATGATCTTATTTTATTCAAAAAAATTCTGTCATCGACATATAGCTTTTAAATATGTCTTTTAAAGCTGCTTGGGG
The DNA here is from genome assembly GCF_028750875.1 of Macrosteles quadrilineatus. Taxonomy (NCBI): domain Eukaryota; kingdom Metazoa; phylum Arthropoda; class Insecta; order Hemiptera; family Cicadellidae; genus Macrosteles; species Macrosteles quadrilineatus. Next base: position 75,678,887 of record NW_026542598.1, on the reverse strand, counting down.
AAACATCTCGTACTATCAGTGATTTAAATGTTTCACCATTTCCTGGAATAAATGGCATTCCCGTTGAATAAATTAACCAAGTGTTTCACAAATTTATCTTTTAGTTTTGGTTAAAAAAAAACTGTTACAGTGTACAACAATAAGTAAAAATATCTATAAAACATACTATTATATTGTAAATTACCATAATTTTACACAGAATAACTCCATTGCAAACATTTACTGAAGTTGCAACAGCAGATATCATTTCGTGCAGTTTTGTACTCAATGTATCTGTATACACTGTTCTGTGTACTTAGATGCACTTAACCTCTAAAAACTTCGTGCTGGTAACTATTTGCAAAGCTGTTACAGTCGTAAATCGCCTCCTATGCAGTACATAAAGATAGGCTGTTGGTTGAAAATGGGGAAGAATATTAATATTGTCACAAACTGGAGTGAACCACGCGAGGTTAAAGTCAATTGTTGCGAGTGTGTCATTGTTGTGCCGTTCTACGTATTTTCATGTAGTTGTATGAATGACTGGAAAAGGCTTGAAGTAAATTTGAAATAAAACTTCTTCAGCAGTGAAATATTTGTTGTACAGTATTGTAATTTAAGTCAAACATGAATGCAGGTTGAGGGTACAATAAAGTGGATAACCTGTGTAGCTTTGTTACTGTTAGTCAGCTGTTTAGTATGAAACAGCTGATTTGTATATGAATCAGCTGATATGCGTGAATCCTGTTGTTTCTTCTTAATCAAACAAGATATTGCTTCTGGTCAAGCACAAACAAAAGGGTCCAGTTTGAACCATCTAAAAATAGACCTTTCTCACCATGCGTTACATATTTACAACAGAACCTCTTATAAATGGTTTTTTATGAAACTTCTACTATGATCCTCAGCTCTCAGTCGATTTCGTAACGGAAGTTCGCATGTGAAATTTGTGATTAATATTATTAGGATAAGTGGCAGGTTAGGCTGGACTCTGAATGGGTCGATGTACTGGATGAATAGAAGGCGGGTCTTCAGCCTAAGCCCACGTTACAATGTTGCAAACAGCTGACAAGTGACAAGAATGACAGTGGCATAGATACGGATATTAATGTGTTTACATTATTGGCGGGGACATCTCGGAGATGTTATGAAGCGTCTTTGATATCTTTAAAATTCCTGTAATGGATTAGTATGATCTAAGGTTGCATCTTTTAATGTTTTAAGATATGTAATGAATACAACGTACCAGTTAACAAGTCAATTAGTTGAGCGCATATTGAAAAACATAGGAAATTCATCATCTTTATTACGAGATCTGCAACAAAGATGGAAAAACCATTTCAAAGATTTTTTGTTAAATGCTACCATGAAATCAAAAATTAATTTTTTTAACCAAAGACCTTTGAATGTTTCAAGTAATTTTCAATGTGGAATTACTAATCTTAAAGGAAATAGGTTTTTGAGGATGCAAATGAAAATATACAATATCTTGTTTAACCAGGAAAAGTTTGGGCCGCTGAAAATATTAATTAGGCAAATGAAATAAGTATCCGACCAGCTTTAAACATGTTTGTGAGAAGAATGATAAATATGAAATAGCATAGTAAAATGTTTCCTAAATGTGGGGTATGTTTGCAAACAAGTAAACGTAACTCGAGAACACAAACCTTTTTAAAATTCGCCAACCTAGGTATAAGTGGGATGGAGCAGAGTCTATAACGTCGATCTTTTCAAATACACATTCTATAGTTATGAACAACAATGATAAATATAAATCGATACTAAAGCATAATATGAATAACTAATACACTAATTTTACCTTTTAAGAAAATACCTTTGCATTCTTATAGTCTTTTGAAACTAATAACTATAAAATCATGTTACACCAATCAAAAAGATGTATGTTATAGTTTTTTATGACGTTTAGTGATTTTTAGCTTCTGACCAGACATCACAAGCGCAGCCAACTCTCTTGTAATATTTCGTTGGCAACCACGTTCCCAATATTAAAGAGGCACGTGAACTGTTTCAAACAGACACAATACACCCATTCTTTGTTCTGGGCTTCTTATCCCTTCCTTCCCATATCTCAGTACTCTAACTCAACCAACCCCTTTGTTCTCCATCTTTATCATTCTGTGCGACGGCCCAAGTTAATTATTCGTCTTATCTGAACCGCCAGAAACCCATAACACATTGCTATACTCCATCACGAAACACTTCCAGTTACATTACATAACGTTGACCATGTAAACGTGTGCAACATATTTCCATGTTAAAAAGTTGAAGGCAGATTTCGAATAAATATTTACGTAATTGAATTGAGCCACATAGTGTAGAGATGTAAATTACTTATTTCTGTTAAATACGCCAACTTCCAGCCAAGTAAAAAAAATAATTATAATAAACAATATTAAAAAAAACAACGGACAGTAATCTATTGTAATCTCTAAATGAAACTAGTATCAAAAAATAAGGAAGTAGATAGATCCGTACCACTCTCTGTGACACTATTATTCAACTATATTCAGTTTATAACAAGTTTTCCACAGCCATACATATAGGATCTCGTCACTATCCTCCATAAGTTAACCTTAAACTAATTAAACTAGTTTAACTTTAACTACCGTAGTTTAAACTAGGGAGACAGTTCAATGTTTACTTTAACAGCTTCTGCGAGAAGTCCATTCAACTTTTAATTAGGACTAGTTGCTCTGCCCGTGCTTCGCTACGGGGTGAGAATAGAGAATAAAATAATTCGGTTTTTTAAATCCATAAGAAACAGTTACAACACACTTACCAGGAAACATATAGTTTATCGCATTTAAAATATTATGCATAAGTCTAATTCATTGACCACATGGCACCCAAAAACAAAAATCCATATAAACAAATTTTATTATATAGCAGAACGAAGCATAACAGCTGGGTTGGTAAATTTTCTTTATAAGAAATACATTGGGATTTTGATGGCCTCGTAGGGCAAAGCCCGAGGACTCTTATTACAGGAATTGGTAAAAAATACTTAATTTTGACCCATCGGTGTAAAGATCTGTCTATTATTAACGGAGGAGTAGTATTTCGTAGAGAAATCACCTTAACGTATAATAAGGATTGAAAGTTGGCTAAAGTTATTCCATACAGTTTAGATGAGATTTCATCCACAATATCCAAAAGCAAAGGGTAGCGTCAAAAACTAAGGGATGTTTTGTCGACGGAAGCCCCTCTGTTCATTCAACTGTGCAGTAGATTAACAACCTGGATACAGGTGGTCCATGATGAAATGTCTACAACTTTTTGTCTCATGCTGTATTTTTCCACATCTTTAACTGTTTTACACTCGGGATTGAGATCGTTGGTAATAAACATAGGAAGAGCGCCGCTAGCCAAAGATATTTCCGTCCCTTTCCCAAGTTTAAGGTCTTGACGCTCAGCGGTTGGAGATCCGCCAATCACATTCTGTTTTAGTTGGCCTTTAAATTGAATATTTAGTGTTATGGGCATACACAGTGGGTCAGTAAATTACAAAGTTATTTAAGTCTTTTAGAAGTGTTGCGTTGTTGTAGGATAAATTTGTCAGAACGGGTATAAAAACGGTCTACTGGGTTGTTGTATTCGAGAGTTTACTAAAGCAATTTTAAACTAGCCTTTTTGCAATTTAATTGAGAATAATAATGGAATATTTAGCAAACACATTACACGTCCCCCATAACGCATAAAGGCGAAAATCAGATTGTGCAATACAAAAAGTTTTGCAAACAATTGCACAATCGTTAAAATATTGAATCGTGTATGGATAGTATTGCGCAATATCCCATCAACTTATCTGCTCGAGGTAGCTCTTTGTTGTGATATAATTGTGTTGTAAACGATTCAACTTTGTGAATTGGTAAGCATGACAACTTAGATGAAAATGAGTTTTTATTGGATGTTAAGTATTTATTGGATGTTAAGTTTTTATTGGATGTTATGTTGTGTACAGTTCGATGCCGGCTTTGTGTGACTATAGGTCCAAGGATCTATAGTTCCCTATAGTATTTAAGGACCTATAGTATTTAATAAAATTAATTAATAAAACAGTTGAGACGAATAAAAAACTCTTATCCAACCAAACCAATATTGACGACTTTGCCGTGGGTTGAAGAAATTTATTGCACTGTGTATGGTCATGGTCGCTCTTCAATAAGATAGCGCAATATACAGGGCGTCCCGTAATTCTCAACAAATATTTTAGGACATTGTTCCTGAGTAAGAAACATATCTAAGTATCATATTTAAATTGTCCAGAAGTCCTTAGTTACTCACACAGTCACCATTTTGTTTTTTTCTCTTATTTCTATTTTTCTAAAAAGGGCTAAATATACTAAATCGAAACTTTGCACAAACATTTATGACAACTAGACAAAGCTATGAAAGATCATGAAAATTTTTCATATTCATAAAACAAAATGGTGTCCATTTAAAACTTTTGTAAAATCAACGGTCGCCATTTTGTTTTATGAATTTGAAAAATTTTCATAATATTGTTATAGCTTTGTCTAGTAGTTGTCGTAAATGTTTGTGCAAAGCAAAGTTTCAATTTCGTATCTTAAACCTTTTTTTCGAAAAAAAATAAGTGAAAACAACAAAATAGTGGCTGTGTGAGTACTAAACTTGTGGACAATTTAAATGATATTTAGATTTGTTTCTTATTTAGGAACAATGCCCTAAAATATTGGTAGAGTTCCGGAACACCCTGTATTGTACAATTAATATTGGCCGTGTATACACATAACTTTTAGTTATATTTTGTATCACTGTAGAAGTATGTTGATGACAAACCAGCTGACCAATGCACCGACCCTACTGAATACCAACAACCAACTGAAAACAGTTACAACTGGAGTAGTGGCACTCGCTGCATAATTCATGACCATTGTGTCTAAACTCCTCTCCTGTCTTCAACTCCTCACATACTTCCTGTGACATTCTTATCCCGGTGATGTATGGAAATTGAAAATGGCTTAAGACACTTCATCATTTGCAATGGAAGACATTGCGGTCTGTTGTCTCATCGAGGCAATGTTAGTTTTGGTTGAAATTAGGGGTTTGTTTCTGAATTTAGAATAGAACTACGAGTCAAACATTTTCGTTTCTCGTAGATAAACAATGTTTTCATGTTTGCAAAGAATTGGTAAGACATCTCAGCATTTCAAAATAAAATAAAAGATATAAATTTTTAGTTTAAATAATTGTTTCGTAATATTTACTAAGACCTATCTGATCCTATAAGATCCTATCTGATTTAATGTGGCCCAAACATTTTTACGTTGGATAAGTTCATTTTCACCACACTATGATGTTTTTGGCTGTATTACCTGCGTTAATTGGTGGCTGAAAGTTACGTTTTGCTGGCCATGCCAGCTGTCATCGTAATTTGGGGACCGAGTAGGTTTTTACAGTCCGGGGCCGCAAAATCAGCTGTCCGCTTACTTACTTAAAACATGAATGCATTTTAAATACACAATCAATAGTTATTTGTGTAACTAGTGGTGAAAGTGGCACTTTGCTGCATACGAGAGCAATGGTAACGCACGAGCCGCAGGCGAGTGCGGAATGATCTCGAGTGCAGCAAAGGACTTTTTCACTCGTGTTACACATTATATTTTTCCTACAGTCACTATAAAGTATATAAATAATTAGTCTTTCAAACACTATACAACACGTTTTTAGGTTAGCTGGCAACACAAATAGGTGTCCTAGAGAAAGTAGTACGCGTGGTCCGTATCACTCCGCTATTTTTCCTCGGCAAGAAATGTGCTCCGCGTTTTACGAATATAATATAGTTCCGTATGTTTTTGTAATTTGAAGTGGTTTCCACGCCTAAAAAAACGCTTTAAATGTATTTTATTGTTTATTAAGATCGTAGGAATGTTTTAAAAACGTTTAAAAGAAAAGTCCAGAAAGTTCAGAAATACCGAAACTATAAACACGAAATGACAGGTTAAATCGTAGTTATAATAGTCAATCAGCTGCTCATAGTATTATTATCTTTAAGTGTTGCCAACCTATTTCCAAGCGTACACGGATTACGTGCATAATAGAACCACGCTGTTTTGTGTTGTTTCGTTGGAATCCTGATGTGCGGCAAAGTATAAACCGTACGGCAAAGTATAAACCGTACGGCAAAGTATAAATATGCAGCAATTAGCAGCTTTCTGTACTATAAACAGTACAAGGAAGCCAACTTTGTCGGGTGACTGTAGGAAAAATTCATAGCATTGCAATAGAAATGTGTTATTGTCACCGTTGCCTAGCAACTATTTATTATTATTTTTGCTGATTCCTCAAATTATTTCGTCACATAACGTTAAAGTTGTAGTTGTGTTGACTATCAGTGTGCATTGTTATTGTGGTGAATAGTGGTAATAGGGTATAGTGTGGTGAAAAATAGCGTTCGTACCACGGACCGAAATGGCTTTGCAGCTCATTTTCGGCCCTAGGTACGAAATATACTATTAGTACCCAGGGAGTAGAAGTAAACAGCTGCCAGTTTGCATTATTAAAAGAGAAAACGAACTGCGGGAGGGAAGTAGTTTTGAGAGGTTATATTTACATGAAAAGTATTGTAGTTGTGTGACTAGTTTAGTTTAAATAATGGTGCAAAAATATAGTTCGTTGCACGGACATTCTTTTTCAACTCTCGCTCAAAAACTCTCGCTCAGGCAGAAAAGAGTCGCTTTACACCCTAGCTATGGACTATTTTTGAGAGTTTTGAGTCCCCGTACACTGTATGAGCACGAGTTGCAGTATTCCACCCCTGTTCGTGTGGAACTCAGTTGCATGTCCGTTGCAGTTTGGTTCGTGCAGTGCCGAGACCAGAAGGGTGGAGCGTGACGAATGTTATACTTCCTCTAGTAACCAACATTTACCATTCATCTCCATTAAGATCAGCCGGTTGTAACTGAACTGTATGACGTCTTATTGATTGTAGTAAGATGACAATACCACAGTTGATTACAGAGTGTCCCGGAACTCTTAACAACATTTTAGGGCATTGCTCTTGGGTAAGAAACATATGTAAATATCATATTTAAATTTAAAAGTCCTTAGTTATTCACACAGCCACCATTTTGTTTTATTCACTTTGTATAACTTTTTTCTGAAAAGTGGTTAAGAATACGAAATGAAACTTTGCATAAACAATCGGGACAACTAGACAAAGCCACACAATAGTTATGAAGATTTTCCAAATTCAATATAATAACAACAAAATATAATAATAATACAAAATGGTGGCTGTGTGAGTAACTAGGGACTTCCGTAATACAGTATTTAAATATGATATTTAGATAATGTGTCTTACCCAGGGAACAAAGCCCTAAAATATTGGTTGAGAGTTCCGGGACACCCTATATATGTCTCAGATTTTTATATTTCTGCCTCGTAAGAGTCAAAGAATAATGCTCGCTCCACAATCTGAAGGTTACCGATCGGATCCTGATAATTCAGTAGCTCGTTGATTGTTCGAAACTAATAGTTCTAGATTACTTTCATAAATAATAGTTTTAGCTTAAGTCACAATTTATTTGACAAAACTTACAAAGCCTTCGTATCCAACTTCATTCTACACTCCTGCATTAATATTTAATACCCTAGTACCTTCAACATGAAGGTTGGTAACTAGCTGTATTAGCGTATGTATACCACCAAAAGCTATTGTAAAAGTCGCCACTTAACACTAGGTACGTTATGATACCAGAAGATTGTGCAAGAAAAATAAAATTAATATCTGAATATCATATTTATCAAATTCGTTTGCTTTCACACAACCTAATCAGACCTAACAGACTGTTTTCTCTTAGGAAAGCGTTTTTTCCTATGAATTTGGTGGGGTTTTGCAATGCATTTTCTGCTCAACATAGCTTTAAGCCTGATTCCTGAAGTCCTAAAGCCTAAAGAAGCGTTTTTGTTCTTGATGGTTTCTCCAATAGTTTATCATAGCTATACAAACATCCCCATTTTAGTCATTCTCTAACCTTTCCTGCGATACCCCAGGATGATATCAGCTGTTACTGGGACGACGCCAGAAAGGAAATACCAATAGAAACAATCAGACCTAAGTGGCGATGTTTCGCAAGTGTAAGAGCAGAACGTCATACCCTAGGATAACCAAACACCTCAATGGTAAATTACTAGTACTGCGCAATGCACTATACGTGGCCCTTGGTCATGTCAATCGAGTTAAATGGTCGACATAATTATTTACAAACCAAAGTATCACATTTCGTTAATATACACTAGTGTACCTTTTGCTCGAATTCGAGCAATTGCGAATTATTACAGGCGTTATTTTAAAACGAATAACAGTCATAATTTCTGATGACTGTAAAAGAGTTGATTCAAAGGTTATGGAAATACTCACGATAATCAAAATTTCTTGAAAATATCTTATCATTTTTCAAAAGTTTATCGTGTTTTTTTTAGTGTTTTCTACACATGTGTCCCACTCATAGCCGCATTAGCTTGTCCCTAATAACGATTATAAATTGTTAAAAAAACAATAGTAGTTCTATTTCGTCTACTTGGTGGTGTTCTATGATTTTCCTATGTTTCCATAATTAGCAAATTTGCTCAAGAAATGGAGCACAGTTTTAATTCAGTTTTCTATATCAAATTGTCCGGACCTTCCTCGCTTTTTCCATTGTAATATTTACACCAACCCAAATTCAAATAGTAAATATTTCATTTCAACCAAGTCAGTAAATGTTTGTAGCACACGTTTCATTACATTGCCACTAAAATATTAACAGCAATTGAATTATCCAGTTGTTCATAATGTAAACAAATATGTTTTTCATAAGGATAACATGGGGACTTTAAAAGCCACTGGGGCAGAGCCCAAGGAACTTAAAAAATGTAAGGTTAGTTTAATATGTGGGGATAAATCTTGTTTACAAAGTTTCATGTAGCGTATTAATAATATAGATGGATTAATTTCCCATCCCAGTCAAGTTAGTTGCCACCTCATTACCAGGTTAATTTAAGATCCAATTAAAGTAATTTAATTAGTGTTGAGTAGACCACGTGATTGACCATGTGACGTGCTTTTCTTGTGACAACCTACACAACAACGTGACAGTACAAACTTTATCCGAGGTTAATGTTCTTTGCCCTAATTATCCTTATACATATCCTCGTTGTACATACCAATAACAAAATAAAAGTGCCTTTCAAAATAATAGCTGGATTTTTTTTTTTTTGGGGGGGGGGGCGTTCAGTTTATTTTTGTGATGGATTCGATGCGCGTTTTTTAAAGAGAGACACATCAGAGTTTATTAAATGTTACTTGCTTTGTCAAAAAGTCGTAGTATTCAAGTCACCCTTACTCTTGCAATTTTATTATGACATCAAATGTATTATTTTAAAACCCTCTCTCATTTTGCAACACGATTTTACATGAGAGCATGACGTTCACGCTTAATCCGTTGTCAGTAGGTGTTACTTCCGCATTACCGGGGTTAACTGGGGTCAAGTGCCCACTGCAATGTTACTACTGTACTACTAGTTGTGTGATGAATTGCAGCTGTGTACGTTGAACAGAATGTTGAAATGACCTAATTAGAGCATTCCGTAGTAATCCGCACTATAGTTAATTATTCCTTCTATGATGTTTCCTCAAGATTAACATTGTTGCTGATTCAATTGTTAAAAGATGCCAATGTGACAGTAATTCTTCGAACATTTGAACTGGTAAATTCCCTCTTAAAACTCCCTCTTATCCGGACACCTTTTAACCGGACATAGATTAAACCTGAATACACTCGGCAAAAGTTACATATATTTACCAATGTTTTATCAGAACATTGGTTTAATCGACAGAAAGTGGTCGGTACTGCAAAGATTTTCACGTGGGAAAGATGTGAGGCCAGTGTCTAAAATGGTATCCTAAATTTAAGTACTTTAATATATTTGGGATAGTTTTCGAGTCCCCCCGTGGCTTGCACATGTATTGATAGTCGCTTCATAGTTTTAAGCGGCCCACACACTACACGTGCATTGCACGCCGTGCAAGCACGTCGTGCCAAAAACTGACGAAACGTGCAAGTGTGTAATGAACACCGTGCAAGCACGGCGTGCATTGGCATGGCACGGTGAAAATCAAGACGAGTTTGATTTTTGGCGTGCCGTGCCAAAGCACGCCATTCTGACTTGCTAGTGTGTAGGCGGTCCCCGTGCCACGTGCTGGTAGTTCAACCACTTTTGACAGGGTTTGACCCTATAATAGTACTTTCTTATTAGTGAATCAACGGCATTTTGTCTTGGCCATTTGCAACACAGATTAAATACGCACATAGTGGCGTCCCCATCTTAAATAATTGATAATTGATCATTGACACGACCGTCGGATTATAACACAATGGATCGCGCGCTGTATGTGATGCGTGAGCCGAGACGCAGTCATAGATCTCTATATAATATATCATAGAGCATACATCCTCCACCACAGTATTGTGAACCAAGTGCCCTGCCGGCATAAATCTGTACGGAAGCGAGGTGCAAGGTCTGGACTAACCTAGGCACTAAGGTGGCTTAGTGCTGCTGCCTTGTGTCTATTTTAAATGATTAATCAATTAATCATGTGCAATGTCCTTAAAACATATGTGTGTTCTGTTCTGCATTTCATTTGTACGAACAGACGATGTAATTTAGCACGTTGCAGGCTACACTGAAGATCAAGTGTGTGGGCAAAATGTGCCGTGCAAAGCACGTCGTGCCAATAAAAAAAAATGGCACGGCGTGCAATGCACGTGTAGTGTGTAGGCCGCTTTAGGGGACGTCGGTTTAATAGGAAAACTCTTTATCCGGACTGACCACGAGCAGTACGGATAAGAGGGAGTCTACTATATTTTCACATTAATGGCGAATGATTAGACAGATAAATTCCATATCTATTTAATGGTGTGTTATGCATTTATTAACATCGCCAAACTCATTCTTACATATCTGTAGCTAATGCACCAAATGATATATGTAAATAGATTATAGTGGTACGAACAATTACAAAGATTTTTTTAAACAATCAATTTTAGAACACTGGCAAATCAATACTCACAATATTGAAAAGTTTGTCTATAACTATACTAAAACAAAATAAATTTTTTCTCGTCGCAGAAAACTGTACAAAAGAAGTTTTAACAATTACCACAAGTTTATTCGTGCAACCTCATAAAAACTTCTACTATAACGAATATAATATATGTTTGTCATTCTTGAATTTTGGCAAGTCATAAGAATTAATGTTTCCGACGGCGTCACTGGTCTGAACTCTTCTGCCAATAACGTCACTCCGGATTTATTTGATAGCTGAAGTCGATCTTTCGAAAGAGATACATGTAGCTACATTTACGAGTATATTTGAATCTAAAGATTATTCAGCAAAGAAACCTCGCTTTATTTGAATTATTATGGAGATATTTGTAATACTGTAGTAGGAAACATAATTTTTACTAGGTCGAAAGAGGAAACATTATAAATTGCAATTTTAACGTTTACATCACGAGTACAATTACGGTTTGAACTTCTACCGACAGAGTGTGTGATCACAGATGTTCTTATATTGTACAGCTATTAAATCATGTAAAATGAAAAGGTAACGTTTTACAGTAAAACTAAAATAGTACGTATATGAGGGTTAAATGAAAAATCCACTAGTAGGTCTATGGGTTTGAATTACATCTAAATTGAATAACACATAAACAAGTTAAAAACAATGTTTATAGAAGGTTATAGTTTGCTTACAGCTCAATTTAAGGTGAATTAGTTTGGATACTAATGTACTACTTAAATATTACCTTTGTATCTTTGATGTTCAATCAGAAGTTTTAATTGTTGTTGTGTTCCAGGTGGGATACTCTTACATTTGCTGTTCGTAAGTACATTACTAGTTTTGCTAGCATAAAGTAAAATGGGTTTTTAGCAATAGCCCTCTTTTATCACAATAAAACAGTACAGTGACAGTATGAATCCTAAAATCTAACAAAAATGAAACTCTAAATCTATATAAACACTAAATGACACCAACATATAAGAACTGATTTTACAATAGCATGAGACTTATTATGCAATAAACTCTCTGTGTTACGCAAACTTTTCTTCTGCCCTTTTTGGTTTTGTTTAATTATTACGGCAGTTACGGTTTGCATATTTTCGGCTATGTTTGGGCTGTTGCTTTGTTTGTTTTGGTTCATGATATAATTTTTGTTTCTGTTTTTGCACTCAAATGCTATTATCTAATAGTTTTCTTGAATTATTAGATTGTTATTGTGCATTTGTTCCAGTTTGTCAACTTGTATTTGTCATTGCTTGATATCTCGTAGCTTGTTACTGTTCTGAATTGTATCTCACTTGCATCTTGTTATTTCTTGTTTAAATTTTATCACAACTCGTAATCATCATATGTATTGGCGTCAACCGTTGAAACAATAAATAAATATCCAAAGTCAATGGTTTGACAAAGACAAAATAAAGAGGAGGGTCGTACATTATAAAGTGTGAATTCCCGACACGTTTGTTTGAATAGCAAATCTCTCTTCAGCTTATAAAATAGTACTAGCCAAAATGAACGATGATACTGACTCTAGTTTTGAAATATGCCATATCCACACGATGTTGCCTAAAGCTACTTTTTCATGTAGAATAATTTGATCTGTTTCACTCTCCATGTGCCAACGGTACCTCGCACCGTGACACCGTGTGGTACCGGTACCGGTTGATACAGATACCCGGACTTGCCGCAGATCCGGTGCCTGGGAGGTTACGCTCTGTTGGAGTCCGTGTGTGAGGCTTACTGGGCACTGGTAATCCACCTGAAAGCATGCAATGTATTAACCTAGAGATTGAATGGCTTTCCTCCTCCCAAAAACAATGGAAATGTTTGCCAATTTCAATTTAACTATCAATTCAATTTGGTGCGCTTACTGGTTTAGCGTAAATTGTTTGATTGGATTCCAGTGGAAGGGTATGTAATGTTTTAGAGATTAAAAATGTGATCTGTACGGTAACAATATTGGTATTTAAGATAAACTTTGGTGTGTAAAGTATTAGAAAAATCGGTTTGATGGCATACATATACAAAAATTACTTTGGATCTCCAAAGTACATCTGTAGTCTGGGAAACTCGAAACCACCCTACAAAATACTTTATTCTTACCCTCAAGTTTAAGGGTAAGAAAAGGGGTTGTTGATACTTTTTTGGGAATTTTTATTGTTATTATTCATACTTTGTCATGCTTGCAGTTATAAACACCATTGATCAGTGTATTAAAGCAGAGTAAGAACGCCATTCAATTAAGGTCTCCGCAATAAACTTTTGTACGGTACAATTGGCCAAAAAACGCCTAAAGTACACTTAAAAATGTGTTCATAATGTTTATCAAAAATGATTAAAGAATGATGATGACTTATTACGGTTACGTAATCATTATTGAAAAAAAGTTTGCTAATCGTCGGTGTTTAGAATAAATCATATATTTTAACAAAAAAGGAGGACATGTCTCCAAAAATGACTTTTCTTAAAAGTTCGCATTTACAGTACCTAAAGAACAACTTCCTCTGCAATTACAATGATAGCAAACCTTAAACTTGGCCTGGTGGCCTCTGTAGTGGCTAGAAATAGCCACTGTCTGTCTGTCTGTCTGTCAACTGAGTGTGACATCTCTGTCTGTTGTCGGAAACTTCTACAAACTTTAGAGTAGATTGATCTAACAATAATATTTGAGATCCACTCGTTAAGGTGGTTTGAGACCGATACAGAAGATAGTTTAAACGCTCATTTACTATTATTCACCGGATTGTCTGCAGTTTCAGTATTTTGGGTTGTAGTGAAAAATGGAAGATCTACAAGGTTGGAGATTTGTTAAGAGATAGTGTGAAGAAAATATTACCATTGTAAAATTGGCGTATTTAAACACTACATTTCCAAGACACAACAATTGATCAAAAGAGAGACTTTTGCTATTTGAACAATTGCTTCACAAAAGCATAGTCTTTATATTCTAATGTCATATTTTACGCCAACTTCACCACAGTATGAGTACGTTCATGAGATACAATCGTGTCCACTGTAGTTAGGAAACTAGAGGCGAGCAAGAGCAGCTTCCCACAGTAAGATCTGATAAAGGATTATATTGCGGAGAGATGATATCGTTACAAGACAGAGAGACGTGCCTGTCCATTGTCTTCTCTGTCTGTACTGTTGTCCATCTTCAGTCAATTCTGGGTTTGGTGGTACAGACAAACTTATTGTATGAAAAAAATATTTTGGTGTTACGTCTCCAATTAGTACGGTGCAATTACACCTAAACCTCAAAACGCTCAAAATGCCTTCAGGAAAAGCTCACTTTTGACTCCAATCTGTTCAATATAGCCTCCGAATGGTAAAAAGTTACACAATTTTAGAGCGTCGGGTTTAGGTTAGGGGATAAGGTTGGTAGTTCTTTTTGTTTTTATGAAATGTTTAGCAAATTATGTGGGTTAGCGCAAAATACGTAATTACTAAATTATACTGTGATAAATTTCAAACAGGAATGGTACTTTTCGTGGTCTTGTTAAAGTGAATGGCTACAGAGTTACAAATGATTAAAAAATTACATTTGTTGACACCTTTTAACGCTTTGAATTATATGACTACTTACTTTGGACTATTTTTCTGTATTGTAAAGGCGAATTGTGGTTATATTGGCCTGTTAAAAACTGCAAATCTGGAACCAAAGAGTTTGGCTTCAAAATTATGACTTCGGAATTCCCCTTCTCTCAAGATTAGCTGTACTTCGACGGAAGAATCATGAGATACGTCAACTGTTTAGTTTTTCGACAAAACCCTCTACGTTTTAATATACAAGAGATTCGGCAACGACAACTGCAATATAAGTTAATCGCAAGCGGGAAGTTCCATTGAAGTAAGTTGCCAAGTCTAATAAATATACAACTCTCACTCACACATTACTACATTCACGCTCATGTACACTCACACACTCACACTCGGTACCGGTGTGGTCGGTCGTATTTTAGAATCACTTCTCTTGTCGTCAAGTGTATTTTTAGCCGTCCCAGTTGTCTTCGCCGGCCTTGTTAAATGTCTCATTTAAATGTGAATTGCCTTGTTTTGTGGATATCTAGGTTAGTTTTTCGTTTGAAAGAACGTCTCGGTTATTCTTGGCGTGGATGGTTTACTATCCTGAACAATTTGGATAAGCAGTTTTCGCTTGTTATTTTATCTCTTACTAGAGGTCGCCTCTTGGTTGGAAACTCGACCAAAAATATGTATCAAGCAAACTTCTCTATTTTCACCCCACACTGTAAATAAAACATGTGATTGGAGTTTCGTTTTGATTTTCTGTTTATATTTTGTCACCAACATAGCAACCCATAAGGCCCATGTTAATTTTTTTTATTTTAATTGATTTTTTGTGCTTATTTTTGAGCCTATTTTAATTTATAAAGAGATTCTGCACATATACAGGCAAATACATTTCTGACTGCTTAGATTTTCCATGCGATGCACACGAACCCAGAAAAACGGCTAAAGAAACATGCTTGCCTATTAACACATAGATGATGTATAGGGATATAGTTATAATGTATAGGGATTTAAAAAAAATGTTGTATCGGAGGGAGAATCTTTGTGTGAGCTACAACGCTTGTCTAGCAACGAAATATTGTGAATCCCTATTCATGAAGTGAAATTTAAATTACCTAATTCATTTATTTATTATCGTAGTTAAGGCAAGAACGGACAACGGAATGGTGTATAGTGTATATTTAAACCCAAACGTGGGTGAAAGATGTTATACAGTTGCTACAATGTATCGTCAATAGGACAATCTAGTGAGACGCCCTACGTAGGTTTGTTAAGCAGCGGCTACACTTGCCCGATTCGGTCCGGTCCGGTTCGGTTCGGTCCGGCCCGAATTTGTGAGGGGTGGCTACACTTGTACGAATCGTTTCGGTCCGGCCGGAAGATGTAGCTGCACTTGTCCGATATTTTGAAGGACACACACGAGCACGGGGCGCAAGTACAGCAATACAGAAGGTGTTTAGTCAAAGCCAATTAACCGAATAGGCACGGTAGGCACGTGCCTAGGGCGCGAGGCAATTGGCTTTTTTTCGGTGGGGGGTGCCAAAAAAATTAAAAAAATGGTGAATGTATTTGCATGCAATCGCGGTAAACTTCTTATAATCCCTCGCGGTGGTGTATACAATTTAATGGTCTCCCGATATTGCGTCAAAATTCTGACTATTTTCCGCTGTCGTGTAGACATAATTATCGTCTTCCATGATCGAGGCAATATATGAACCGAAATTGCCTAAATTCTCAGTCCTATGTTCTACAAATAACAATTTTTCCTAATTTAATTCATAATTTTCATAGCCGAGCGCTCACGGAACCCCCCGATCCTCATCCGAATTTCGGGAGTAGGTGGCTACACTTGCCCGATTCGGTCCGGTCCGCCCCGAATGCTTCCGCCAAATGCGGATGAATGCTCCCTGGACGATTGTTCCGCGCCGAACCGGACCGTACCGGACCGAATCGGGTAAGTGTAGCCACCTCCATTTAAAAACATGGGAAGCATTGTTCCGCATTTTGGAGGACCGGACCGAATCGGGCAAGTGTAGCCGCTGCTTTACTAGACTAGCGATTTCTTGAGCCAGAAAAAAATTAAAAAATATACTGATCGTTGACAACTCAGTCAAGTTTCAACCATCAATTGATCACTTAATTACACCAGGATCGAACTAGTGAGCACTCAAACCACTCAACCATCCCTCGCCTGTGTCACTATCGTTGTATCCCAGTTATATTACTAGTCATACTAATCTAGCATGAAGACAAATTTGATACTGTATTGATGAGTAATTTTTAATTATACCAGTAAGCTTCTAAGTGGTCACTTTATTACTCCAAGGTCCATAAAAAGGATACATTTTCTACTGTTGTATATCTCCTGAGGGTGCTTCCCAAGGTGACACCCTGACTATGTTGTTATTTAGGGGGTTGAGAGTATCTGAAGGGGGCTGAGGGAGGTTAAAAGAGACAGGAAAGTGCAGGGGAAGTCTCGAGTGTGTAATTACAGCTTCCCCTTGTCCACATCACTTCTTCGACTGCTAAATTGCTTTCTTCATCTTCACAAATGCTTCAAGACGTTAACTTTTCGATTCTAAAATCGAGGCTTGTCATTTCACTTTGGATGGCTTGCAAGAAGTTAGGAAATTAGTGTATAGTATATGTAGTAGTGTGAAATACTTAAGGCCCTTCTGGGCAAAACTGGTATACTAACTGTCATAATGTAATCAAATCGGTTGATTTTTTAGGTTGAAAAGATGATTATGCCTTTTATGTGATATGGTTGAATTTGTATTTCTAACTCAATGATCTAACTATTTGAATTACATTTTTTACAGTGCAATAGCTAAAAATAAATTTAACGATCTTACTTAACTGCCCTCCACAGAAAATACAATCTTTGTTCAATTACAAACCGTAACAAATAGTTTCTCTGTTATCAGTTACACCATAACATCTGTACGTGTATAGGCCTATATAAGGTATATAAGGGTTTCAAAACATTTTGAAAATAACGTAAACGAATTCAACAAAAGTTTAAAAAAATAGTCAACTCAATATAATCGTTAATGTTAGATATCCACCCTTTGAATTTTATAAATATTAAAGCTATTACTTTGAAATAACAATTTTGTTTATGATTGGTAAGAAACAATATTCAAATGAACAAAACGTAAATATAAGAGGTCTCACAGTTTCAGACAGGACGAGAGATTTTGACCTGTGATCTTTGTTATTGAATTACTTGACCTTCCGATGACATCTGTGATCAATCCAACTACTTGCAATTGCAATGGCAGACAATTTAAATTGTTCGCTAAACTACGTAGCTCTGATAATATCCCACGGGAAGACGCTGTAAAAACGGTTGTTGTTGTGAGGTCGTGTTTAAAGAGCCATAGCAGTTTTGTAGATTATGTAATTACGCCCAGTTTATTGTTTTCTCGATCTAACTATATTGTGAAAAATTGGACTTTCGAATGAAGAATTGCCGATATGATTTCTACATTGTTTCTAAAAAAAAACAATTTTAAAAAATTGGTCAAACTTTTCCAAATAAGCAACAGACATACACACTGCGACTATTAATAAGTGTACCTGGTTGTTAACAACAATACATACCGTTAACCTGAACTGTTGGATTTAGATTTTAAATAAATCTTCAATCCTACCTTTGTGTGCATTAGCAAATCCATTTCAATTGTAGAGGGTTTGTGTTGGAGATTTAAATTTATGAAATTAGTTATTTATCAAAACGACCGCTTTAAATTTATAAATATACTAGCTGACCCGGCGAACTTCGTATCGCCTAAGTTATAGGTTTCCCCTAAGACAGACCGATGGAAAGAAAGTACCGTTACGTTTAATTTTCAAGATGATCTCGTTCGCATCGCTCAATCACGTCCTGGTTGAAGTTCGTTCGCTACGCTCACTCACCTTTGGGTTACCTTTAGGTTGGAGCTCGTTCGCTGCGCTCACTTGCCTTCAGGTTAGCTCGTTCGCTACGCTAACTCGCCTCCAGGTTGAAGTTCGTTCGCTACGCTCACTCACCTTTGGGTTGGAGCTCGTTCGCTACGCTCACTCACCTTTAGGTTGGAGCTCGTTCGCTGCGCTCACTTGCCTTCAGGTTAGCTCGTTCGCTACGCTAACTCGCCTCCAGGTTGAAGTTCGTTCGCTACGCTCACTCACCTTTTGGTTGCAAATTAGCTGTTGTCATAAATGTAAAAGAAATAATAGTGCTGCACCCTGTTGGTAATCCTTGTAACTTTAATGCTATTGAACATCATAGAACAGAACCAACTTGTTTAATTGAAACAGCTGTTAAGATTCATTAATTCCATTTCTCATAAGGTTAACATGGGAAACTCCAGAGCCACTGGGGCGGAGCCCTTTTAAGAATTTCGAAACGGGAAATAGTTTACGTCCGATTCGCATACCTACAGAATTTACACACCAAATTTCATAACGATCGGTGAAGTCGTTCCGGAGGAGTTTGCAGACAAACACTGTGACACGAGAATTTTATATATTAGATTCATTGTGGTTCTGAAGAAGTAATCCTAAATATTTGAAGGTAAATTAAATCTAAGTAATCGGAATGTGGACTATTAAATTGCCAGTGGCATAAAGATACATTTTCATATGGTTCTTATGAGTGAATCTGTGAAATATTGTAGTTAATTTGTGGATTTTAAGAACACTTTTGCTTGACTCTATTGTGCCCCAGATTTGACGTGTACATAAAAAATGCATAGTAACAATATATTGTTTTTTTTTTGACTTTTTTATGTAAACAGTAATGGTATAAAACATGAATCGGTATTTGAAAAAATAAAACTTTTGAGCTTTTAAGTCGATTCCAAAATTGAAATCGTGTCCTGAAAATCAACAAGTTTCTTGTAAATTTATTTTGCTGAGTTAGCCTAGTTATTCACAGTTGGCGTGCTCCCTAATTTGGCCTACGTCCAACCAGTTTTCTGGGTCAAATAATTCTGGATTTTATTATGAATTTTGACAGTCTGGCGCCAACTTTATCATGCTTTGTACTGTGTAACCTACATCTTCTGTGAAGTTAATAGAACTCCTCTCCATTTTGTTAATAGACAAGTTGTACGTACCGAAAGTGACTATTGTGTTGATGTACTGTTGGATCCATTTGGAAATTGATTGCTTAAATATTATTTAATATGGAGGTAAAGTGGTAAAATTCCACGCAAAATTTGATTGCACGAAATCCTCCATTTTGTAGCTACTGTATTTAAAATGTATTTAAACCCTACTTTGCGGACAATAATGTAGTTTCTTAAATTTACATAAAGGGAAAATATACAGTAACAAGATATAACCATAGATTAAACATACTCCCTTGTGTTGGTTAGTCTATGATATAACTGGGATTTCTTTTAGTATTTTTCACTGACTCCATATACTCCATATTTAAGAGTCATACATGCTATTCCATGTGTAATATATTAAAACCCTATTATTACTAAATAGAAATATCTCAACAATCCAACAGGCAAAAAGGCACGACACGCCTTACAACATTAAGTAAAACGTACAAGAATAACGCAACACAACTATTTTTTAATGGTATTATATTTGCTAATAAAAAAAAATAAATTTTAATATGTAGTATCGCCACTTACACGACATTTATAAATAAATAAATAAAAATGCCTTTATTAGCAAGCGTTCCTCAGTTACAAACTGCTTTACAGGATAACTCTTGTCATTTAACTAATGCTAAATAAAACTAATAACAGAAAATTCACATGTTAAATATTTACAAAATTAGAGGTACTTCTTCCACAGCTTTTAATAAATTTTTTTAGCCTACTTCTAAAAGCTTGCACACCCAGCAACAAGGTCACAGGGGAGGTCATTATAGAGAACCGTCTCCTGCATACCTTTTAACCATTTAAAAACCATTTAAACAATTTTAACCCTTTTAAACCATAAAATTAGTTTTACTTTTGTACCAAAACGTGTCTATACTTCTCTCGTAACGACGTATTATCCACATATAGATGATCTAGTCTGATGCAACTTAATAGCGAAGCCTAACAAGTGGTCTGGCACTAGGCAGTAGGTGCTCCATGGGTGGCACAGTATAGTGCAGTATATTGCAGTATGCAGTATGCAGTATGCAGTATGCAGTATGCAGTATGCAATATTCTATGCCCCACTGCTACGCGTGTTAGCATTATTACACGTTTCACGCTTCGTAGACATGACAGTGCGATAGGAAATGCGCTAACTTGTTACATAATAGCTACCACGTGCGCGATGAAAAAACCGTTGAAAAGTAAAATCTTTCGTCAATGTAAAATAATTCTACTGTGTGTTTGGCTTCCTAAGTAGCGTAGCTGGTTTATTATTTTATCCATACTTGCTAGGTATTTGAGTGGTCATAGTACTCGCCAAGAGTCGCCTTAACAATCAAAAGGTGCCGGATCGATCCTGAGAAAAGTCAGTAGCTTTTTGATGGTTACATACTGGACCCAGCTGTTCCTGTTCATTGGGCTTTTATTAACGATCCTGGCTAACGAAACAGCTGATCTAAGTCAGTAACAAAGCTATACACGGATCATCACACTCCATTCTACACTCATCCTTCACTCAAATTTGGGTTAAAATACGCACCTACTAGTCATCGATCTCTATTATTACTTAATAATAGAGATCGATGCTACTAGTAGGTGGTGTCCCCATCACAATTGATAATAATAGTGATGATAATAATAATAATCAGTTGGTTAGAGCACGACACTTGTTGCTAGTGCTTCAGTACTGTGATTATATCGATGCCTGATGATTCGAAATCTATTTTAGGCAATCGATATACTTATGTAGAAATATATAAAAAAACTAGCTGACCCGGCGAACTTCGTATCGCCTAAGTTATAGGTTTCCCCTAAGACAGACCGATGGAAAGAAAGTACCGTTACGTTTAATTTTCAAGATGATCTCGTTCGCATCGCTCAATCACGTCCTGGTTGAAGTTCGTTCGCTACGCTCACTCACCTTTGGGTTGGAGCTCGTTCGCTACGCTCACTCACCTTTAGGTTGAAGCTCATTCGCTGCGCTCACTTGCCTTCAGGTTAGCTCGTTCGCTACGCTAACTCGCCTCCAGGTTGAAGTTCGTTCGCTACGCTCACTCACCTTTTGGTTGCAAATTAGCTGTTGTCATAAATGTAAAAGAAATAATAGTGCTGCACCCTGTTGGTAATCCTTGTAACTTTAATGCTATTGAACATCATAGAACAGAACCAACTTGTTTAATTGAAACAGCTGTTAAGATTCATTAATTCCATTTCTCATAAGGTTAACATGGGAAACTCCAGAGCCACTGGGGCGGAGCCCTTTTAAGAATTTCGAAACGGGAAATAGTTTACGTCTGATTCGCATACCTACAGAATTTACACACCAAATTTCATAACGATCGGTGAAGTCGTTCCGGAGGAGTTTGCAGACAAACACTGTGACACGAGAATTTTATATATTAGATTATAGGTCTTGTAAACAAGAACATTTTAATAATTGAAGACCTTTCGAATAAAAACAATACTGTCAGTTGTATGACAACATGTAACTAGTTTAAAATAAAACATTTAGCAACACACGAGATAATAAAGGTCTAATCGTTGTTTATTCTACTTTTTACAACGTTTAAGTAGGTCCAAATCAGAAAAAAACTTATAGTATATTAATTAAGCATACTTAGCCAAACCTTGATAAGATAAGTGCCTGTTTTTACACCTAATTGCTGATAAGTTCAATTGTCTTGCTCAAGTTCGGGTTTTGCCCTTTGTGTTTACACATTTACTGTCCAATTTTACGGTTATTGAACTTTGAATGTTTTTAAAGCAATGCACAAATAGATTGTGGTGTGAACTGTTTTTGGAATTGTGTGTTGGATATCGATGTTGAAAGTAGAACTGTGGGAAGATTGAAGTAATTTTGATTGCTCCCCTGATCCCCTTCCCCCCTGCATGATCGGTGATGGGGAGGGGTGGTTTCATTCCCTCATCAGCGAATGGTTCCCTGAGGAATACAGATGCTGAGACTGGATCAGCACGTGCCTGACGCAATCAGCATCCGTTTATGTGTAGGGTTTCTCCTTGAAATCGTGTTAAAAACAAGTTCAGGCTATTAGCTGATTAGTTGGGTCATTAAAAATATGGATTACGTAACAATGAAGAATTATCTCACTGAAGTTGGTAGTTTTCAAAGAAAATTACTACACTAAGGATCTTTGCGGGTCGAATGGATCGCTTTCTATAAAAATGGAATACCACTTGAGTTCAAATTAAATAAATTTACGTTTTGGTTCAGAATACACTGGAGAGTTTGGCTTGAATCAGCCTTTACTTAATGATTTATATCTCCTTTATTCTTACTGGTTTATCATATAGTATCATAAATAATGTTTTAGGCTTTTGAGTAATTATGTATTCCAGAAGTAGATCATTGAAAATATAGAATAAGTAATAATATCTTCTTGATCAGCATTGTACTTGTTATTACATTTACGGAAAGTAAATAAAGATACGTCTTATAACACTTAAAACATATATTTACGCTTATACTGTTACTCACAAGACGGTAAATATACAAAAGATGGTAAGTGGTGATCGATTTCGATTGGACACTCCAATCATCATCAGACCTAATAGGCGAATATTCTGATGATGATTGGAGTGTCCAATCGAAATCGATCACCACTTACCATTTTTTGTATATTTACCGTCTTGTGAGTAACAATATAAGCGTAAATATATGTTTTAAGTGTTATAAGACGTATCTGTCGATTTAACTCACTGAAGTTGATAGTTTGCAAATAAACCTACTTAAAAAAATGGAAAGGTTGACAGGTTAAACGGGTCCCTTCCTATGAAAAATTACTACTCAATTAAAAATTAAATAAATTTTCGTTTAGGGACTACTCACTGGAGAGTTTGGCTTGACTATCTCACTTTTATATTTACTTGTTTCGTAAATGGACATAAATTATGACATTGAACTATGGGCCGATGTGTTAATTACACATTGATTAAGACTTGGAAAGACATTTAACTGAAAAGATTTGTAATTTAAAAGACAATTACAAAATTATAATTGTTTTCTTAGAAGAGGATAATATTCGTCTTTAGATAATGAATTATAGTCCATATACCAAATCGGTAGCGGTCCAAATGGTCGCATCGCAGCTGATGATGGGCGGACTGTACCATGTAGCTGGGCAGTTCATTTCCATTTCCGC
Organism: Macrosteles quadrilineatus; assembly: GCF_028750875.1. Lineage (NCBI taxonomy): Eukaryota > Metazoa > Arthropoda > Insecta > Hemiptera > Cicadellidae > Macrosteles > Macrosteles quadrilineatus. The sequence continues at coordinate 75,655,038 of NW_026542598.1, read as the reverse complement.
TGTCCAGGAGCCGCCCTGCGATGCTTAATTTATTTCATCTCCTGTCACCTCTCCCCTCCAAGCTGCAATCAAGGTTTATGTCTGACATAAACTGTAGGAATGCACAGCTTGTTGGCCCCTTTCCGGTTAATTTCTGGAGCGTTTATGACCAATTGGCAGACAGAAGTGCGGTACTCATCATAAAATTTTGAAATCGCTTAATATATTTTTATCCAACTTTGCACCAGCATTTCCCTCAAGTTGATAGAACCCACTAAAAGTCATCAGACATCGAGGACCTTTAAAAAATTACACAACAAGTCGTAAGGAAAGTTTGAGGCCAGGTTGGGTCAGCCGGACCCATATGGTAATGTGGTTACGTCATCATGAGGTCACCTTTTAAATCACCAGTCACACATAAACAACGCTCCTTGCCACTGCCACCTAGATAGAAGTCACACATGAACAACACCTGCCACTGCCACTTGTATACTGGCATACATGAGCATTCATCTGCAACGGCCACCTATACACGATATTCAATCAATCCACACAATACAATTATCGTTGAAATCTCTCTTGGCTGCCACTGCCACAAATGGACAAAAGTCACCTGCCACTGCCACCTATATTAGGTATACATAAAAACACTACTTGATTTTATTTCCACATACTGCACATACAATCATAGATAAAACATACTCTCCTAGTAGATTTGTCATCCTTATGGAACAGCTGAAGACAATTGTATTATTAGTTTCTTCTGGTGCACTGTAGAGGTCGTGTTTTGTTTACAATTTGTTTCTTGTTATTTCAGTAATATAAAACCTCTTTTAATTATTTAAAACGACCTAATTATTAACAATAACTCATCCCCCAGTTATATAACCAAACATTAAAGTACCAATTATGAAATGGACACTAAAATAATAGAAACAAAATTTCGTCGACACTAGCGATCAGTGTCACCGGACATGAACTAGACAAGAAAATCGAGCTTCAAAATTTAGCCTACACAAACATTTCCTTCTTTTGCTACCTAAACACCTCCAGTGACACAAATGCACTTCTCACTAATTCCTTCACTATTATGATCACGAAATCGTAATACATATTTCCCGGTTATACTCTTACTTCTTAAAACAATATTCCCATTTTCTTGTTTACAGTATTTACATTCCTTGATGTTCTTCAACGATTACATAATGCTCAGCATTTTCTTTAACAACAGAATATCTTGTTTGGTATAAAATCAGGTGAAAATCATCAAATAAATATCTCCATACATTGACCGTTTTCGACCACTTCATAGTTAAGTCATTCTCAATAGCATAAACATTGTTTGAACCTTAAATTAGGACGAGTTTTAACTCACAACACGTACGTGATATCACCTGTCAGACGGATCACGACCTGATTATAATTCGGTTCTCTGCAACGCCATAACCCAATGTAAAGCCTATGCTAATAGCTTGCTTTGCATGTGACTGTCCTTGAGCTGGCAAACGTTGTGACTGGGTGTCGAGGCTATGTACAGTCAGACAGGGGAATAGTGTATTATCAATCATTTAGTAAATCAGTAACTCAGTAAATCAGCAACCTTTTGGCTTGAAAAAGTAATATGGAAATACTTAAATCCAACCAGGAGAGTGGGAAATCCCTTTCAATCAATCAAGTATAGGCCTAATTAAGTATTGAATTTGATGTTGGCAAAACTGAAACAAGTATTGTAAGTAAACTTAAGAGTAACTCAAAGGTAGGTGCAGTCATGCATTGTTTTAATTAATTATGGTAACGATATTTAAGTTGGTTCTATCTTATGGATTAAATTGATAGCAATTCGTTTTCTGCGCACAGGCATAGACCGTGTGGGTAACATTCTATATATTTTTATATTTGTTTTTTAGTTGCATTTGCTTTATGAAATAAAACTATTTAATATGATCATACTGAATTCCATTTTGAGTTACTTATTTCCTACAGTATATTTTTATTATTTTGTTATCTTCCCAAATGATTGTCTCGCTTGTATCACTTTTGAACAAATTTAGCCTGATGAACACACAAATCAATCTGTTTTTCATCAAAATGTCTACTTAGTGAAGTTCCTAATAAGAATACAGTAATGTTAAAAACTAAACTATAATCCATTCTGTATATTTTTGACATTCACAATATTTGCTTAGATTATTCACAGTAGTTATAAATCCAAAAGGAAGCAATCTGAAGTTATAATTGGGTGAAACTGTTTTAAGGTAGTTGAGTTCTTGGTAAATTTACAATTGCGTAAGGAATAGTTGAATTAATTACGAATTCTTTGAAGAAAAAAAATACATTTTACAAGATCTTTCTCAGATCATTTTATTTACATCATCTTACTTTATTTTATTTATTTTCTTTCTCACAATAAATACTCACACATGTCTATAATTGCTAAGTAGAAACAGAAAATAATAACAACAGAGCAAAACAGCATCAAAGGTTCAGTTTGAATCGTAAACTCAAAGATCTGACAAGATTACTTCAATTCACACAGAAACTTAAGGATGCTATAAAATGAACAAGCAACAACTACAACATCTAAACCTCTGACCTATGCTAAGTAGTTTTTTACACTGTATTGTTGTGCAGACCTGCTAGCCATGACCGTCATACAACCAGGGTAGGGCTATGACGTCACTGAAGGCCGGGCAATATTTTAATTTGCTAAGTGTTTGGTGTGGGTGGTATCGTTTGTTTTGACCTTTGATTGTTGATTTTGTATGAGTGATTGTTGAATGTATAATGATAAGGATAGTAACTAAGAAAAGTGTATAAAGGCGTGGTTTCTTCTGTACTTATGTATCATCATGGTAAAAATAATATTTCTCAGTCAAGGAGGATATAGTAACTGAACCTCATCCTGAATAAATTAAATCTAATAAACGAATCTGTAGATTTATAACAGGATATGTTAGGTGTGTAGTTTCAAAATAGATAAGGCATTTAATTAGTAGCCTACTGTATTTTTTTATTATGTATGTACAAGCTGTTCTTCTTCACAGGATAGGCTGTTCTACTCAGTAAAAAGGCATTATTCAATCCGTTTAGTCAATAGCGATTTTTACCTATCTTAAAAAAAAAAAATTATTCACCATATGTTTTAACGTCGTATGAATCAAATCAAATTGAATGTAAATACACAGGGTATTTGTAATAAAACTGTAGATAAAAATACCATTTCAACAGATAGGTCAGTAGTGCAAAACTCAATATATCCTCTTGAATGAATTTTTTTAGTTATTAAAATTATCATTCAAATGGCAAATTAATGTTTTCAAGACATTTAATTCGTTAGTTACTATTTTGTCAACCATACTACTAATTTGATAATTTTTTCAGTACATTCATGTCATAATAAATTACGGGGTTTTGCCTAGTATCATCTATATATAATACAATTCCGGTTTTCTCGTAACATCCCTTTTCCAGCTGTCCTACTTAACCGATTTTCACGATTGAGGTGTCATTTTAAAGCTTATGATCTAGCGCACCTGTAACGAAAAAAATAATGTCCTTGAGGGCTTTGCCACCCATGAGCTGCAATTATTTCTAGAATTTACTTTCAATGATCCAGTGTTGCTGACAAACTTTCTTTATAATGGTTTAAATATAAATTGTAATCCAACAGCTGATTCTTCAGTTGAATGTTTTCACAGTCAGATTGTAAACAAGAGACAGACGAAACAGTCTATGAAAATGGACAGGCAACTATTGGTAATTTCATCGCGATTAAAGTAGTAGGTAAATCACTCTTCAGTTTTATGGTGTAGTTCTAGATATGTGAAAAGTAAAAGGGTGTTGCATATTTTTTTTACCTTAGAATTAAGTTTTGAACCCTATGAAAATATGCAATTTGCGCATTGGATTGGTAGTATATATTCTTACGGAGTCTAGACGTGTGTATTGTGTAAGGTTACGTGTGTGAGTATGAGAAAGTCGTGTTGCCGTAGTTTGCATGAGCATGTCGAATGTACTCGCGTTAACTGCATGTAAACCATGCATGCACCATGCTTAGGTTGTAAGCACCATCACGACATGCTTGTAGTTTGGTATTTTAACACTGAAACTCAACAAGGCGTTTGATAATAGAGTAACAATTGTATTAAGCATACTAAAAATTAATGTTTGATTTTTTTTTATCAACGGCTCTTCGGTGAGGGGGATTCCCAATTCTATTATTTTGTACCTTACTGTTAACGTAGGCTCCATTAAGTTAAAGTAATGTCACATGCTAAAATGCATTTGTGGATTCTAACCCTAGAGTTCTGGACGGAGAGCCCGCGTTTTACCTATTAAGAACCCCAGTTTTTCCAATATCAAACCCGTACCATTATAGTCAGCAATTCATTGAAAATTGGAATCAACAAAGATGGTATGAAAAAAAATTTAAAAATATCTCTCTTTTATTTGAAAAAGATACACTATGTAAATAATATTTTCTAGACAATAGCATAGGTAATCTGTAGTTGGAAACTGTGAATTTAAATACTTATTTTAAAGAATTAGGTAGTCATTTAATCTAGAGACACACATCTTTCCCTATAACTGACAGTCAACACAGCTACATAAAGGACAATGTTATTACTTAAACTTCACTAACCTCTTCCACTTGAAAAAATGAACCACTTCATGATAAAATAGATTAAATTGGATCTTATCTACATCATTATTTATAGTTTATTTAAATGAAAATGTAAGTTGGTTGACTAAAGTTAGCATTTCTTGATTTACGAAAGGCTCGAACAGTCAAGTGACATTTCGTCAGTGATATCATGCCTTCGTCAGTCCACCCACACCTGCAGACAACTTTCCTTATGCAACTTGGCAAACTTGTTTAGACAGTATAGTTATATCATGCAAAGTACCTTATATGATTTATGGTTTAGTGTTGCTTTTTACAACATGTGACTTTGCATTTGTTATTTGTAATGTAAAAAGAACTAAACATACTGTCGTGTATTTTGCTCATAATCCAACTGACACAATAATTATATTTGGGAAATTAATTTGATTATGAGCTAGCCTACAGCATGGTTTTATTACAAGATCCTGTGCAACTCGTAGATTTTTAAGGTACATAAATTTCATTCAGAATAACTTAATTTCAGAATCAGCAAATAATTTCAAAATCAGATATTTTTCGGGGGACTGGATTTTGTTTACCAAGATAAACTGAAATAATACAAAATCGAAATGGTGACAATGCATGTCTCGTTGGGAAAGGTAATATGGTATGAATAAAATATATGTCATTATGTCTTCTAAAGGGGATTTCTCAAATTATGTAAGCACCAATATTTAGTAACAATTTATTTCCCTGAGGCCTTGTTTTTTATGCAATTTAAAACTGTTGTTCTTTGATTATTCTTAATGATGTTATCTTAATCTAACCGCCCTTGGGCTATTAGCATAGACTAATATGCGTGTGACATAACTAACTAATAACTAACCAACACAAGTAGAACTCTCAACCCCATTTTGAAGATATCTGTGTGTAGTTCGTGTTGGTGACACTGATCACTAGTGTCGACGCAATTTTGTTTCTATTATTTTTAGGGTTAATTTCATAATTTGTGCGTTGTTGGTTATATAACAAGGGACGAGTTATCGTTTATGATTAGATAGTTTTATTTAGCTAAACGAGGATATAAATGACTGGAATAACTAGAAACGAATTGTAAAAAATAACGACCTCTTCGGTGCAACGGGTGGAACTAACAATCAAATTGTCTTCAGTTGATCCATAATTATGAGAATCTCTTGTTTTATCTATGCTATAGTAAGTGATACCATAGATAAAACATACTCCCTTAGTAGATTTCTCATCCTTATGGACCAGCTGAAGACAATGTTATTGTTAGTTCTGTACGGTTTTCTGCAGATGTCGTGTTTTGTTTACAATTTGTTTCCCGTTATTACAGCCGTTTAAAACCTCGTTTAGCCAAATAATACGATCTAATCATAAACAATAACTTGTCCCCTAGTTATATAACCAAACAGTAAAGCACAAATCAAGAAATTAGCCCTAAAATAATAGAAACAAAGTTTCGTCGACACTAGCGCCCATGTGTCACGCACATGAACTAGACACGAAAAACGTGCTTTAAAATTTACAATGGGATGAGAAGTCTACTTGTGTTGGTTAGTCTATGGTGATACTAGCTAATGAAACAGCTGATTTCAATAAGTACGCTACCCATCCTTTACTACTCATATTTGCGTTGAAATACCTCACTTGAGTCCATCCTAATTGGTGATGTAATGGATGTACCTAAATATATCTAAATGGATGTAAGTTAACCCAAAGAATAAATAACGAACTTACCTACTGCTAAACCTCCCTATTTAAAACAACCATAAAAAATAAACCTGTTAGTTCTGATTTTTTCATTGCTTAGTTAATATTCGGTTGTGAACGTTTCAATTTGCAATATGCCTCAAGAGGTATCCATTGTTTATAAAACGATGCAGTCATATCTGAAGAGCAATTGCACCATACTGCATGTCATCTCACTCAAGTGCTGTTGCATGAGTATTATGTAAGTTTGACATCGATTTGAGGTTAATCCCCGACTAAAGTTCGGCCAGATTTTACACTGTGTGATGTGCAAAGAGTCATTCGTCTATTGCGATCTCGTTTCGAAGAATCAAAGTTCTAATTCCACGAACCCGGGTTATCGCAGAAATTATTAATTTAACACTTTCCTATCGGCGGCGTCTTTCATTTTCTTGCTCGTGTTTGTGCTTGCAATATTGTACCAAATTGATATCAAAGTACAAAATAATACACCAATCTAAAAAATATGATTTATATATAAATATAATTTATAAATATCTTAAGACCTAGAATTATTATTAAAAAAATAAATGTTTAAAAGGAACATTTAATTTGCCACATATGTATGTCACTATAAAGTACTCGCCTGGTTTTTTTTCACTATTTTCATCTTGAGTTATCCGTTATCCTAAATCATGAACTTGATATGCTTGCAAAGACCGTAGACACTAGGCAACAGAATATTTGAGGGACATTCTAAATGTTAATATCGAATAAGGGGGCAGAGGGTCTGTGTTAAAGAATTTCTCAATACATGTGTTCAGTTAGTGTTACTCATTTAAAGCAACACATCAAGATCGCGCAATTTTACCTATCATTTAGGGACAATTATTGCTATGCTCGTATAGCAATCGTGGTGATTTTATACCATTTAATTTTAAAAATGTGTTCTAGACTAACCAAACCTTTAAAATATTTCTTGATATAAAGTTTGTGAAAGAAATGAGAAAACGGGGAAGTACTTGTATTTAAGTATTGATTTGATTACATTATACATTCTAATGGGAGAAGGTAGAGTTCCCCTTATTGTTATTGATTATTCAATGGAAAACGTCCAACAGACGGTACCTAGGGAAAGAGGAATTAAAATGCTTTTCTTCCCTGAGATTGCGAACTGAATTAATTTAAATCCAATTAAAATGAATGAATGAATGAAAACTGTTTATTGTTATCTTTACATAGTATTGAAGACTATTCCCATTATACTAACTAAAATTGATTGCTATTGGTTGTTATTTCGGGTTGAACTGTCCAAAATTATAAATACATCTCTCAAGCTGTTTTCATAACATGTTTATAACAATTAATTATACAAGAATTAACTGACATTTGATTGAAAATGACATATTTCGATGTCACGTTAGTTTTGTCAATTTATGGTTTGTACTTGGTTTAAAATGTTTTATTTAGGCCGGTAAATATGGTACTCTTATGATACGTGCGTACATTAACTTATCTCGTTTGGTCCTTCTGCTCTGATGTCCACGGTTCGAATCCCGCCAATCAATGATTATTTTTAGCTATTTCATAATGACGTGTCACAGTGTTTCACTCTTACCTTAAAATGTTCTGTTGGTTAAAAAATGTAGAAAGCCACCAGCTAGATACCAAATACTAGACAACCAACACCCCTGTTATCGCATGTGGAAGCAAAAACAATCCCTCACCCCTAAACGCATTATATTCATTTATGCGTGTATACTATATAGCTATTTTAAGCATTTAGGTATTAAATTGTACACTCAACAACTTACATGTCAACGTGTATTAACCTGTAGACAAATAACATTATTCTTTGATAAACCACAAAATGAATAGTACGGCATTAAACACTATTTCTGTGAAAATAACACAACTACTCAAAGTCATTATCTGTTAAAGTTCTTAAACAATAAAAATTGTACAATCTCTTATGATACAACTTATCCTAACTCCAACATTTCATGACCTAACCTAAACGAAAGCCTCTACAAGGTAAAGTAACAAACAACAAGCACAACCAAGTCAGCTGATTATATAAGGGAAGCCATAGAATCCTTACAGCTGTTCTATGATACCCGACACTAGACTCTATTGCAAGGTTATGTTTCGATGTATTTCAACGTATTGACGAGACTTGTAATTTGAAACATGTGTTGAATTAATACTTTTCCATTCCATTAACCGCATTTGAATTGCATAATTTAACTGTTGATTATAGGTTTCCTTGGGGCGTAAACATTAGGAAGTAAAAGTCGCTAAGTCATTAGGTTTATCAATATTTGCTAGTGTTTGTGACTCGATGATGAAGTACTTTTAACAAATTAGTCGTGTGATTATTCGTCTAAATCTTGGACGAAAGTGCTTCACTTGAAGAGCTTCTTATCTATTATTTATGCATTATGCAATAACACTCATTTACCCAGAGTACACGTTACTAATGTGACTATGTAGTGTACATATATATATATATGAATGTATTTAAAAATTTAACGATCAGCGTAAGATTCGTTATCAGTGTAACTAATCCCTTCAAGGTTGGAATCATTAAGTACAGTATTCATTCCTCCCGGTTTGGTGAGTGTTTAAAACTATAGAGAAATAAGCCGCGTTATATTATTTTTGTCAAAATCCGTGTTTATGTTGAGCATGTATTATTTACTTGGAACAACCAAAAAACTTGAAATAATTACAATTACAATTTGTTGAAGGTTTTAATAAAAGTCATTGGTTCCTATACGGAATTTGTGTTTCAATACTTGACGATGGGATTAAATTATCTACATCATTATGGGGATGTCTCCCCAAATATCCATGGCAAATAAAACGTACAGTGTTTTTCTAAATTTTCGCACAGATTTCTCTCCTACGCTTTACAAAAATCCCAAGTGAGTAAATATAACTTATTAGATTGTCTCTACAAAAATTGTACTATAGTTCGTTCACAAAATTTAGGCGGTTTGGGGGGATTTTCCCTTCCTACCCTTTTTTGCTTGATGTATATGTTGCGGCTGATAGGCGTTTTGGCAAATCACAGCTGACGAGAAGGTAGGATCGAGTAGGGGGGTATATTTCTTCCCAAAAAAACTACCTAACTTTTGTGAACCGAATATATTATAGGGGGTTTAGTACTTTTCCTGTTTCTTAGAAAGTCTTATCCTAGTATTTATCTTTACTATTTTTCAACTAACTCTTGCGTTTTGTTCCAGAAGCGACATCACCGTCAGCGGCCGAGCTCCTAGAGTGTTTAGTGTGAAGTGCGCTGCGCAACCTCCGTGAAGTTCCGTAAGTTCCGGGAGTGAATCAAAGTTCAGTATGACCGTTTTGTGATAATGCTGTCGTACATGGTCCCCAGCATAGAGGCAAAACCTCCTCCGGTGCCGAGCAAGACCCGCTTCCAGGTGGACCTAGAGAACCCGCGGCTGACCAACGGACATGCAGTGGTGAACGGCACCGACATGCTGGTGACGGGACCGTGCCTGCCCGCGGACACGGGCTCCGCCCTGGCTCGGGCCAAGGGGGTGGTGAAGAACCCGCTGTCGACCGAGAGCTCGGCCAGCAGTCTGAGCAGTGGTGTGGGGGAGGTCGCCCCTACACACCATGGCGAGAAACTCAAACCCAAACTGATGAACGGCGGGACTAAACACACCACGTTGAAAAGGTCAGTTGCTTCATGAAGTTTTATTGTTGGGTTAGGTGAAACATTTAAAAGTATGGTTAAGAAGTATAATTGTTGCAACAAATTGTTAATTAAGAATCGTAGTGATGAGAAAAAACTTACTTATTGATTGAAAAATTCATGCATCGATATGTGTGACGTACCTCTAACGTTCCTGTGTGCAAATCCTGAATACAGAGGTTGCAAAGGTACTTCGGTTTTCTAGGTCCACATGTTATTACTACCATAATGACGAATACATGTTTTTTAGTTGATAACATACATTTACATACAAACTAAAGCTAAAAGTGAGTTTCTCATTACAACCATGGAGACCAATCAATTCAATTTTAGTAAAAGCCTCACCTCAGAACTTTGAAATCCATTGGGAAAAGACGTCGTCCAGTACCCAAGTGGAAATAGTCCTCAACTACTGTATTTCTTTGTATAGTAGCAATATTTTTGTGAAATTCTAGCTCATTCGGTTCAGGAGCTATTACATGGTCAAGTAACACCTCACGCAAACACACAGACGTACCATTAGACACAATAGTATGGATAGTGAATATAAAATCATTCTGTTCGCTGTTCCAGTTTATTCATATAAATCGGATATTTCATAACTTCTTTGAGGGATTAAAAATGCAATAAACCCTGTTAGTTTTGTACAGTATAAGCAAATCAAGTTATTCAGTGGACCAACGTTATACGGCTTGTAAGTATATTCCATTACATAGCTATCTCCGAACAAAAATCTCCGTAACAATAAATTCGTTGGTTCCGGAGCTTATCTGCGGCGCGGTAATTTTATAATAACTCCGAACTAACACAAAACATCATTGCATTATCGAATATTAAATTCGTCTTAAAGAATGGCTCAATTCAAATGTGAGTCTGAAGTAGAAGCCATTCATTTTATTCCTCGATGAATAAATTATCCTGTATAAAGGGTGTTGAAGTACACTCTGGAGGAAAACTCGTTTAGTTTTACGATTCCATTTAAAGGGAAAATTCCCGCCTTCATTGTACGTCTTGAAACACATTGTAAACAGTTTATTATTTGTTGAATACAGGCTTCATGTCATATTATATTGATGGGAAATAGTTAACATTTTGATGACAAATGTTTCATTTCCATTTCGTCTTCAAATTTACCGTATAGTAAAGTTTTCCCTTACAGCGTGGATGGAATTGTCTACAATTAATTTGTCATTTGGTAGTGTATTTTGAGTAAGATTATGATTCCAAATATTCTTTAATAGCCTACCCTTCCTTATTATTTGTGCATAGGAGGTCGTCTATTTGATCGACATATCACTTGGCCTACAAGCCACTTGGCCGATAAGGGTGCGCTCTACCTCAGCTCAGAAATCTCAACTCGGGCGTCAAGTGGCTATGTTGCGCCATTGAACAGCGCCGCGAGAAGCGCTTGCAGACGTTTAAGTCATCTTAAATTACTCACTTGACTTTTAAAATATTTTTCATCTGAAGATTGTTCCTTACTCCTTAGACTCAAATTCATGACTCTATTTTTTTTAATTTTCTTTAAAAAAATTTATTTGTATGTGTAAAATGCTTTATAAAAACGCTTATTTACAAGTATTTACCAGTCACTTCCCACTTAAAATTCTACTATTATAAAAAATTCCAAAAGTAAAAGCCTACAGATATTAGAAATGAATAAATGAACATAAATATATTTTGAATCGGTTAAGAACTAAGCTGACAATGACGGAGATCCTAAACCCTTGCATTAGAGTGCGGCGGAGAGGTAGAGCGCATCCTTAAGCCAACAGAAGCACATTAAAAATTAACTCGGTTATTATTTACGCGCATTTTGAAGAAATTAAATTAATTTTTTTTTAATAGTAGGTACTAACTATAAAAATAGGATACTATTGTTTCTATACGTCATCGAATGTAAAACAGTTACAACTTTTGCCAGACTTGGGTCTTGCAGCTCTCAACTCCCTCAACATATCGTCTGCTTGGTCTGGTTCGTTTCATCCAAGTATTTGTTTGCATCAGATCAAAGAAGAGATATTTCTGCCTCTCTTGGTAGCAACTGCAGCCTTGGCGAATAAAACCCATACCAAAAACGATCATTCAATTCCGTGGAATTAGTAGATCTATAGAAACTTTGTATTGATACTATGTTATGTTTGTCCCATCTAAATGTGTACCATTTCATTTAAAGCTTTGATTGTTGATATTGTTGACATTTCATTCCCATAGCGTGATTAAGCCATACGAAATGAAACTAAAATCCACCATTCCATAAGATAGTATAGTAAATTGGTTGAAAAGAGGATAATTCACTTAATGTGTTTGTAATCTATTACAAAGTACGAAACAAAATTATCGCTGTTATCGCTTTATCATATCAAACTCCAAGAACTTTAAAAACTCAGGACTTCAATACTTTTCAATGAATTGGCGTCCATACAAAGTACCTAGGTATTTTAAGCCACGTACGAAAGGAGATGAGTGCATGATGATTGGTGCGATCTTGTTGTCTTGTTAGTGACAAAGGCCGACTTATTCCTTTAGACACAGCTAATAATTAATAGCCCATACAGCTAATGGCAACTTATAAGGGACCTACAGTTTATAGTGAAATCCGAACCACATTTTTGCCTTGGCGTATACGAATTGGTCTAATTTTCAGGATAGTACTGCGGATAGTCGTAGTACTCACTCGTGCGGACGTTAATCCACGCCAGGGAGTATCGCATCCACATTGCATGCCTATAAATATCCATAATTTGTAACCTCCTAGTAGCTGGGTTACAGGACGACGCCACCCGTCCCAGTTGTTAAATGTGATGAATTATTTGATCAGAGCAATGATAAAATTGTGATTCCCAATAAGGATTGTACTGTAGTTCGTTTTTTAACAGCCAACTTAAAAACTGATTTTTTTAGAATGATGAACGTGGTTAAATATTTCCCAATAATATCTATTCACAAGCATTCAACTCATCCTATTAGTGACACGAACTATTTTACCATTTCACACAGAGTTGGAGTATTTCACTATAAAGAAGGAAGCCATTAGAGTTTCATTGGCCGCTGCAAATGTCAAGGTTGTGTTCCAAACCTCAAGGGACGCGCGTTTCCCTCCGTTTCTCCGACCATTATTACCGCCTTTTTATCGCCCATCAGCTGTTCTTTCGGCTAACAATCGCTGTTTTACATTTATGGTGTGAGCCACTGAATTGTAGCTTAACAACCACGATTAGCGTGCATCCACCATGTTCACGGTTTATTAAATAAATTATCAGCTCAGGATACAGAAAATTTACAACAGTACGTGATTTTCTAATGTGATTTGAAAATAATTAGTCATTTATGTTTGCTTTTGACGAAACAAACATAGAGTAACATTTAGTTTTTACTGTTATAGATAAATTATTAAGTATATAGTGATTGCCTTTCGGTAAGACAGCTTGAAAAAAGCTTAAGGTAATGTAAACATAAATTCGTATCAGATTAATGTGTATCATTTTCTTAGAGAATAAACTCGACCAAACAGCAACATTGGTGTGGAGTACTTACAGTAATGACTAAACACTGAATAAAGACGAATACACTGCCACACAATTATTCTGTGCTTTACCTACCCTCAGTTATGTTTCAACTTAAAAGTTTTCTGGGTGGTTTTGCGTATTTTTGGAACAAAGTTGAAACCCAACTTCGACTTCGCGGCAAGTCTCGGTATTTTACTTATTCGGTGTGAGTACTACTGCCACAGAATAAGGAAGAAAGGCTTTTGGTACAAAGTAAGTTTCAGTGAAATTGTTATTGGCCTGTACCACAAACGTTAGTCTTTAGTCAAATAATTTGTCAGAAAAAATGAAACATGTTATCGCAACTGAGCTTAAACTAACAATTTATTGGTATTACTTAGATTCAATCATAAATAGTGTCGAATGATTTTAAAGAGCTTTAATAGTAATTAATTTAAAAACATAAAATTTTTAGAATGACTACATTTTGTGTATAACTGCTTCATTGATAATACCAATCTCTTTGTTGTTACCGTTTTGATCTGTGCCAATTTCACGATGAAAGTAGTTTCTAATTCCAGCCATTCAAAAGACATTCAGCCAAGCTATTTTTGGACGAAATAACCCTTGGGCCTTTCTAATAGCCCTCGAAAGCTCGCCATGCATTCGTGGCGTGTCCCGCTCTCCTACAGCCATTACTTCGCCTCGGAGAAGGAAGAGTCCTCAGTGACTACTGACCCGACAAATCCCATGGCCTTGATGTAATCACTTGTGTCTCCGAAATTACATTCGAACACGGTCTACTCCAGCAGAAGCTGAAGCTGTGTTGAATCATATAATTTCCATTCACCTTGTTGACTTTTTTATAAATGGGAAGCACGGGGAGCTGTTGACAAACGTCAGACTTTTCATTGTGCTTTGTGTAAAACCGATTTTTTAACGGAGATATTAGGAAAACCCGGAAATTAACACCGGGAAATTTTTTTGGGTGCTATTGGTAGACACAATGAAAGTTATTTAGGAGGCTGTTGGCAACAGTCCAAATCTTTAAGAAACATCAGTACCTCCTAGGGTTAGCCTATCAAGAAAATTAAATCTTGAGCCCTCAAAATTTATGATTCGTCAAATCATATACTAATGTAGAAGACAAAATGTTACTCACTTAACCAAAAGTCAGGCAAGGCTTTGTCTTTTAAAACAACTTGTTTGCTTTTGATTAACTGATGTGACTCAACAAAAATTTTCAAAAAGTGCCAGTAAAATTAAGTTTTGGATCAGATAATTGGCTATGAAACTGAAACATACGATTCCCATTTCAGTCAAATAATTGATACAAGAGCTAATTTGATTTGAGCTACGAAACTGTTTCTTCAAATCATCTTTCATTAGATTGTTGAATGCCAAAACATTTCATAAGGGACGTATGAAAGTTAACGATGAAACAGAGTTTAACAATAGCAAACCTATAGACTAATTATGTACTCCAAAGCTGCTGAACCGTACAAGCGCAATATTACCACGCATGGATTACCCTTTCCCTCACACCTGGTGATGAGGTTCAAACCGATAATACCGTGGATTGTTTGTGAGAGTCAGCTCACGATCTTGACCTTGTTCATCCTACTTGACGATTGGAACGTGAACAAGTTCGATTGATTAGGGAGAGAGGCAATCGCTGTGCAATTTTTGAAAATTGCAAGGCTCAAGAATTAAATGCACGAGGGGTTACCAAAATATGTGCTTCGTATGATAATGACTACCGTCTTGCCAAGCGTACTGCAGAGGATGCCCCGATTTGTTAAATTATCTAGACAAGCATTAATTTAATGGTACTATTTACAAAACAACTCCTTGAAAATGATACTGTTCATTAGAGCCACCTAGGCCTATATAGCTCAGTTTCTTACCAAATTTCTAATATAGATACGAAGTCATGACTTATTTAAGTCAATTCGCTCAATATTTCAACACATGCATTTAAATTAAATGATTGCATGACCCAATTGCAAAGTAAACTGAGTTATTTTCGGTTGCATAAGAGTTTGGTGTCTCTTGCTTGGCAGAAAGTTCTGGCGCCGGCGTTCAGCAATATAGACTGTGCCAACCGTCTTAAGAACTGTGTTTGTAAACTGTCATTCGCAACTGTTGTTGATATAGTGTCTCGCCTACTCTATGCTTGTCGATATCGATATTTTGCAACAATCTTACTGGCAACAATGTTGAGATTTTCTGGGAATCAATGTTGTTTGTTTTGTTGTATCAATATAGGCCTACCACGTACCAATAAATCAATGTACCATTTTTACGTTCATTGAATGATATATGTATTTGATATTACGACCATGTATTAGAAACTTATCGTAGAAGATATCACCAGTACCAACAGTCGCACAGACGACCATTGATTAGAAAATTATCGTAGACTATATCACTAGTACCACTAGTCGCACATACGACCATTGATTAGAAAATTATCGTAGAAGATATCACCAGTACCACGACCATTGATTATAAGATTATCGTAGAAGATATCGCCAGTACCACGACCATTGATTATAAGATTATCGTAGAAGATATCCCCAGTACCACTAGTCGCACATACGACCATTGATTAGAAAATTATCGTAGAAGATATCACCAGTACCACGACCATTGATTATAAGATTATCGTAGAAGATATCGCCAGAACCACTAGTCGCACATACGACCATTGATTAGAAAATTATCGGAGAAGATATCACCAGTACCACGACCATTGATTATAAGATTATCGTAGAAGATATCACCAGTACCACTAGTCGCACATACGACCATTGATTAGAAAATTATCGTAGAAGATATCACCAGTACCACTAGTCGCACATACGACCATTGATTAGAAAATTATCGTAGAAGATATCACCAGTACCACGACCATTGATTATAAGATTATCGTAGAAGATATCCCCAGTACCACTAGTCGCACATACGACCATTGATTAGAAAATTATCGTAGAAGATATCACCAGTACCACGACCATTGATTATAAGATTATCGTAGAAGATATCCCCAGTACCACTAGTCGCACATACGACCATTGATTAGAAAATTATCGGAGAAGATATCACCAGTACCACGACCATTGATTATAAGATTATCGTAGAAGATATCACCAGTACCACTAGTCGCACATACGACCATTGATTAGAAAATTATCGTAGAAGATATCACCAGTACCACTAGTCGCACATACGACCATTGATTAGAAAATTATCGTACATCTCACCACGTACTGCTATTTGTATTCGGACATTGATTAGAAAATTCTCCTAGATCTCCCATATACCAGTACTTGTACAAATACAATTTGATCTTAAAATTTCATAGGAGATTGCCCTTACCGTACATACAAACAGCAATTTGAATCTGGTCTTAGAATATCCCAGCCTAGAACGCTATTTAGACGTGCATTGATTACAAATAATCGTAGAAGATCTAACTCTTTTAGTACAAACGGACTTTGATTAGACAAGTTGCAGATCTCTCGCTGTACCGCTATTTGTTCAGAAAGACATTGATTAGAAAATGATCGTCTCAGACCCCTTTCTCTCATGCTACAGACGTTCCCATCACTGATCGCCGTTTTATTGCTTCCTTCATCAAACGGCCTTGTTAGTTGTACAGATCAATTGATCTATTAAAGCTTCTCAGCTCATTTGTGCGCTTTGAGAAGTGAGTCTTTACGTAGCTCAGCATCTGTTTGATTTTCTCACCCAAACAAATCGTTGTAATGAAGATAAGTGAACAGAAATACTTGCTTAGGAAAGAGTGTGGATTGCATGTTGTTGAAGATGAAAACATGTTTGGTGTCTTGGTGCATGCTTGTCCTATACTTTTTATGAGCAATGTTTGCTTGTATGTATGCTTGCTTGTACAAAGATCTCGAAAACGGCTGTGACGATTCCCTTCAAAAGTTGTAAATAATACATTTCTGGCCTAAAAACGTGTTCAATTCAGTTAAAACTGCTAACATAAATCTAATTACGTGAAATTTTTAAATTAAAAGTCAACACTTTTGAACATTAGCCTTATGGGTAGCTAAGTAACCATTTTGGTTGACCAAAATAACAAGGAAATAAAATACCCCCGCCGCAGCAAACCTGCAGACTAAGTGAATTTCCATTTGACTGATTGGATTTATACTGAAATGTCTACTTAAAAATATAACATTTATTTTTGATTTAAATAGAATTAGTTTAACAAGTACTTAGGTTTGCTGCATCAGGGAGGGTAAAACTGTTTTTTTTTTTTTTTTTGTAAAATGTGAATAGTTAGTAAGAAATAAAAACATTTTCCAAATTTGATCAAAATATGTTCACAAACAAGCAAACTACAACAGTTTACTTATTCTCCATAAGAATAACATGGGAATTTTAAATTTACAATTTT
The DNA here is from genome assembly GCF_028750875.1 of Macrosteles quadrilineatus. Taxonomy (NCBI): domain Eukaryota; kingdom Metazoa; phylum Arthropoda; class Insecta; order Hemiptera; family Cicadellidae; genus Macrosteles; species Macrosteles quadrilineatus. The sequence continues at coordinate 75,637,105 of NW_026542598.1, read as the reverse complement.
TTGGAATTTTCTCCGTAACCATTAGGCGCATAATAACGCTTCAATATACTAAATTATTTGTTTTTTTAAGCTCTACAAAATGGTTTGGAAAGAAATTGCTAAATTTTATGTTTTTTGGGTCAAAAATGGGAAAAACCTATTTTTACACCATAAAACCCCCCGTAAACCCCCGTTCCCATGGTCCGATCATGCTGGATCGTGAACTCGTTCGAATAAACGTACGTTTACACGTTTGTACCAAATTTCATCAAAATCGGATCATTTTTGCTCGAGTTATCGTGCTGACGGACACACATATATATATATATATATATATATATATATATATATATAAATATATAAATATATATATATATATATGAATTTGAACGGATGGTGTTTTTGGCCTCTAGGGACCTCAAAATGAAAAAAAAAATCGGTCCCGCGTCCAGGTCTTACCATGAGTACTACGGTAATAGCTTATTCCCTATATGGGAAATTCGCTAAAAGTAAACCAAAGACTTGTAAATTGTAACATGTGTTGATAATAAGCCATCCACCCACAGTATACTAGCACATTACAAAATACAGCACAAAAGGAAAAACGTCAGTTGTTACTATTGAGCAAAGATTAAACTGAAGTAACTCGATATAGGTGAAAATAGTTCCAAGTTCCGATCAAATACTGATTATTTAACTTGGCTCTCCCCTGCCAAAACTTAATCCCCAAAGTAGTCAGCTATTTTAATTCAAACAGAATGTCAAAACAATGTTTATGCAAATATAGACGAGCGACATCTCATCAACTGTAAAATAAATTAATGTCTTGAGGATTGCAAGGTTAAAATTTCCATCATAATAAATTGAAATTCCACTGAAACTTAATTAATGCCAAAATTAGTTAGTTGTTAATAAAACGTGAGTGTCCTTTTTATTGTTTTTTCAATCGAAATAAACTTCGGCTCGGTCCCCAGGTACTTTATTGTACAACGATTAATAATGATAGAAACAATTCTCGGTACACTCTGTTAAGATTCCTAGGAACATTCATATCAAGTTGAGCGGTTTTCAAGTAACCTGTTGCTTGAAGTAACATAATTTTAGTAATATGGATTTTTTAACTTACTCATTTTGTTAAATATTTATTATTAATGTAATCCCTGATGTTGCAAAGTCAAAGATTGTAACTAATTTTTTGGATTATATGACATATAACGCGTTCAGACAGCTATATACAGCTAGTCTGGTCTGTCCTGTATAATGTGTGAGAATGACAATAGAATAGACAATAGCAGCCGCCTACAGCTTGGCTAAGCTATTAATTTAGGTTAGGCTTGTCATCCTCAACCTTGATAGTTTATTTGTGGATTTAGATAGTAGGAATAATAAATACTCAACATCCTTAGTATACACGGAAAGTTCCATTGATTATGGAAAAACTATTAGTTCCGAGTTCTCGTACTATTTAACAAAGTTTACAAAATTATCTCCAAGTTTACATTGTACTTTAACACACAATATAATGTTATGTTAGTGGGAAACAAGAATAACTTGCTCGATCCCAACATTGTTTAAGGGGTAAAAATTTTGGTAGAGTTTTTACTTCTTTGTATTATCTCTTGTCCTATTAAAATAATGCAAAATTATCATATTTTTTTATACTTTAGATCCTAAATGTTGATAGATCGAAAGTATTACTCCAACGCGTGCTCGCTCACGTCTTCTGCGTGGTCTGTTTTTTGTAACCTCAGCTATATGTTACCTCAAGTGTTGTCTGAGTTTGAAAGATTCGCACATGGCCACGCATAAACATCCTGTCTGAAAATATGTTGATACTTCTTCTCGAAAGAGTTTAAATCTATTTTAGGCTTTAAATTGTGAGTGTTTGGGCTGGTGAGATATTTTAATCGCATTGTTTACTAGTTAATTGGTGCGTGGATAGCCATTTTTGAAGCAGTATGAATCAACACTCCACAAAAAGAGCACATTTTAGACATTTATCACTCTACTGAATCAAAATAATTTCAATCATTCTCCTACTCCAAAAATTAAAAAAAGTGTATTAACTTAAACGATTTATATTGTAGGTTAACTTATTTTACCGCACACTGGTTATTGCTTATAAAATAAATTATCAAAAAATATGTTTAAAACATAAAGTTTATGAAACCTAAACTTAAAAGCTGCCCATGCTTTCATTTGATCCAATAGTGACTCGCAATTCATAAATTTGTATTCTACTTTTTAGCAGCAACTCCTCATACAAGGTTCAAATAAATATTTAAAATCTAATTATTACGTAAATCTTCAAACATGTATATACAAATTATGATTTTATGAGAACGCACATTATTTCATCAAACCGAAATGATCACAAATGGTTTAGTAGTTCCAACTCTATGTTTGAATAAATGAAGCAGAAATACTGTATATAGAGATAATGTGCTGTCGACCATCAAAATCACTTCATTTCTGCCGCTTTACCTTCTCCACCCTGTAATCCACCAGCTGTTCTGTACTCGTTGAATGCTCCCATTCTGTGCTTCCCTCCAGCAACCCCTCGTCGATAAAATGTCCTTAGTATATAAAACGACTTTGACAACGATTTTGAAAAATATTTGGCCGTCATTCAATACGTTGAATTTTCAGTTGGTTATTTTGTATGCGGAAAAATGCTATGTAGTTTATAGAATGTAGCTCTAAAATGAAAACAGTTAATTCCCCTATTATTTTTTTATAAGATTCATATTACATTTATAGTATCGTTTCTCTAATTTTCAGCTTACGGTTGAAAAAGTAAACAATAGAATAAGCGTCACGTTAGAAGCACATTTCTTGTAGCTAACACTAGCTTTTGTTCAAGTACAAATTACAACTGTGAAGTAATTCGTAAACTTTATTCAATAGTTCAAGAACTCAGAATTAACAGTTTTTGTAAAATCAATGCACACAATATACTGGTCATACAAGCAGTCTATAACTGTGTGAACGCGTTATATGTCATATCATCTAAAAAATCAGTTACAATTGGATCTTTGGCTTTGCAACATAAGGGATTTCATTAATCATAAATATTTAACAAGTGAGTGATATTTAACAATTGTAAAACAAAATGTTATGGCTTTTACACGGAAACTGTGCTTCTAACAACTGCAAGTTCTAGTTTGTAATTGACAATTTAATTATTTTACACATTTGTGACACTTTTCGCTATATCATACTTAAGTAATTAGAGTGTCGTCAACAAAATTAAACGTATCTGCACTGAGCCACTATGTAAACAATTGGCAGATTCATTAAAATTAATAGGGGTATTTAACAAACTCCCCAAAAACCTTCAAATGTGATTTTATACAAAGTAAGCCTTGGTTTGTTAGAGACGATTTAATTTTGTTGAAAGCTCTTAAGAGTCCTCAGCGGCGAAACAATATGAGCGTTAATGTTTTCGCACCCCTTTAAGTGACAGTTTGTACTTTTATTTCTAAAACGCTGTCGTCCAAAGCGTTTACCCAAGTGACTGGTTCAATAATTATTAAGCTGGGCAATCAGTATGCTTAATTAAGGTTAGAATGACCTTGTTGTTTTAATTATTTATCATTTAAAAATAAAGGAATATCGTAAGGTAATGGAGAACAGTGTACCATTTAAACGTTGATATTTTATATTACTGTACTTCTTTGACGTTGAATCTTATATAGTTATTAAAATAATATATAAATTCAAATAGTTATTTTCTAACTTATCTGTAAGGTCATTGTTGATAGAAATGTATTTTCCAGTATTTTTTCTAATAGATGGTTAAAGTATATAATTAGCGAATCAGTGTAAACTAAATTTAGAACCGCATAAAGTATTTAAAATTTAAATCACGCAACACTACATCACTGTCTATGTTAATGAGGGGTGAATTATAAAAATACGCCCCGTGTTTTGTAAAGAGGTTAATCATCATTAAAACACAGCAAAGCCACTGGATGAAAACTAAGCTTGGAGAGGTTATTAAAACAATAAATCGCATCCAGTGAAAAGCCGGTGTAATGAAAGGAGCTGGGATGGTTTGAAAAGCAGCAAATGGTTACACAAGGACGTAACTATCTGCCATATTGCCGAGGGCTGAAGGGGGGGGGGTTGGGGTCAGCTCAGACATAAATGCTCACAAGCCGAAGGGTCGAACCCCAGAATTGCCCAAATATTGAGCAATAACTTCCGTTTAGCTCCTTATAATCCTTAGATCCTAACATATCGAGGAATAATTTTGTTAATAAACGTTTATTGCATTCTCGTATCGGTCTATATCCTAGTTTCAGTAGGCTTTGAGGGTTGGTGATGAATACCATTATTTTATATTAAAACCCTTGGACGCATTAAAAATTTTTATATAGAAAAGCATATATTGTATAAAGTATATATTTTAAGGGGGCGGCTGCTCTAGTAGTAAGGTGCGGAAATTCGGTTCTTGTGACTCGGGTTCAAATCATTTTATTCACCCGTGACTTTTTACCTATATATATATATAACAAGTTATCCGGAGACCTGCTTAGTCCGAAGTAGATTTGTTGTTGAAAATGGTTGTTGACCTTTTAACATCTTATAAATAGTCTAATCAATTTGGACCTTGTAAAAATATAAACGTGTTCTTCTAATTAATTGTGCTAAGTATAGTCACAGGGAGGCCCAGTGTGGTATAGAGTAGGGACAACTCAAGACTACCAATCGATACAAATATGTTTTATTTGCCTAAAATAGTAAAGAAATAACAACGCAAGCTTATTAGGTTTTAATTTACATTATATCAAATAAATAAAAATATCTTAAGCTATACAGCAATTTATAAACGACTATACTTGATTAAATTTATCCACTTAGTTATAGTCTCAACCAATCAGTAAGATTGCTTCTTGCTAATTCACTTAGTGTATCAATTCATTATGTAGATTCGAAACATCTAAGTACGTTTTGTGCTTTACTATTTAGGTTATACTGCTTTAAGAAAATCAATCCCTCATAAATATACAGTTTGATTTGGTTTAGATAGTTTTAAAAGTGATGAAATAGCGAAATTGAAATAAAAAACAACAGAACCCCCTACGCAAACCAGAACCACAGATAAAACCATTGACTATATATACCTACTGTAGGTATACATAGTCAATGCCATTAGTAGATTTCTCATCGTGGAACAGATGAAGCCAATTTCATTGTTAGTTCTGTCCTGTGCACTGTAGAGGTCGTGTTTTGTTTACAATTTGTTTCTTGTCATTTCAGTAATTTAAAACCTCGTTTAACCAAATAAAGCAATCTTATCATAAACAATAACTCGTCCCCTAGTTATATAACCAAACATTAAAGCACAAATCATGAAATTAAGCCTAAAATAATATAAACAAAATCTCATCGACACTAGCGATCAGTGTCACCGGACATGAACTAAAACCAGCTTCAAAACTTACAATGGGAAAAAAGTCTACTTGTGTTGGTAAGTTTATGCCAGAACTTAAAATATTCATCAGCTGATCATGATATGTAAAGAGTTTGTTTAACATATGATCTAATTCAAGAATTTTGCAGTAACACGTCATTGAATTGTTGTTAGTGTTTACACGACCGTGTAGCCCTGAGTTTTCAGCACTCCTTTGCTTCTGCCATGTGTTTATTGTTTACCAGCCTGTCTGCTTTGTTTACTGCCAATGTATATCTCTAGCTTTGATTGAACAAGAATTACAAACTTTGTCTACAAAGTAAATGTAATCGTCATTTTAGGTTAGAATCAGAGAGATGTTTAATAGTATATTAAGGACATATAAACGATGCATTTTTTAAAATCATAAATGGTGTATACAAGTAAAAGGAATTAATCGCTTCAAAGAAGTCATGTTGAAGTAATTTTTTCCATGGCTTTCAATGAAGAGGGCTTTTGGAATACAGAGAAAGTCAGGTTCGCCTAAAATACCCTTTCCCCAAATAGGTTTACCTACAGTTAAGTTTCGAACCGTTACGTTACTATCACGTAGAAAACTTTGAAATTTATTGGTGATAAATGAGATTCGAACCTGTTACTTTGGGTTGTATCGTTAAAGCTGCATACATTATTTTTGTTTATTTTCCGAGTATTACAAGCAACTTATATTTCAAAAGGTTTCATTAAACTTTAAAAAATCTGTTAGCTTGTTTTCGATGATTGAATTTGTCACAGACCGAAGCTAACCTATAAGCTGTCACCTTATAAAATTATTTTAAGAGGCAACTTTCAAAATTTGACTCTAACAAAATATAAGTTAAATTTCATACGTAATGTGTGCACCAGTACGCCGCTTACAATTGGCACCTCTGGCGCAGAAATCTTCTGAACTTTAGAATTTATCTTTTGGCACAACTGGGATGAAGCAAGATGCTCGGTGTGTAAGGCTTAAATCGAAGGCCAAATTGGGCGTATTAAAGTCCCTTAAACATAATAACTGAAAGACAATAGGTATAGGCCTACGTTTTCTGGAACGTGAGCACTATAGCGTTTAAATTGCCCTTTCTAGGCTTGGAAGCTGTCTCATAAACACACCGTATCCGAGCGTTTAAGATATTTTAGTCTGAACAAACTGTCGGCATATCTTGGGGCTACTTTTACCGTCACCCGTATCAGTTTGGAAGATTAATCTTCTAGGCTTAGTAATTTACGTCCTTACAATTCTTTGAAAGTTGTGTGAATCCCTTTTGTTTTCCCCAGAATAATAATGAACGAGACCTTTGTGAAACTTAAAGCGGAGATTGAAGGAATATTTATCTTTCAGATTGTATTGTAAATACTGTAGAATGATTTGTGTAATTGAGTGACCAAATGACTTTTGAATACTAGCACATACTAGGGTAGACATCTAATCTATTTAAGCTACCTGTTAGTAGCCACTATTTTTATTAATTTTGTTAAATAATCCTCTAGCTTATACATAGACTCATGTATAATTTATCTCTTGGTTTCCAAATAACAAAAAGTTGTCCTTTTGGCTTAGCTTGGTTAAACTATATATTGCAGTACTAGCTGTAACCCGCTGGCTTTGCCCCGTTTAAACTTCTTAATTTTCAAGATGATCTCGTTCGCATGGCTCAATCACCTTCTGGTTGAAGTTCGTTCGCTACGCTCACTCACCTTTAGGTTGGAGCTCGTTCGCTACGCTCACTCACCTTTAGGTTGGAGCTCGTTCACTACGCTAACTCGCCTCCAGGTTGAAGTTCGTTCGCTATGCTCACTCACCTTTTGGTTGCAAATTAGATGTTGTCATAAATGTAAAAGAAATAATAGTGCTGCACCCTGTTGGTAATCCTTGTAACTTTAATGCTATTGAACATCATAGAACAGAACCAACTTGTTTAATTGAAACAGCTGTTAAGATTCATTAATTCCATTTCTCATAAGGTTAACATGGGAAACTCCAGAGCCACTGGGGCGGAGCCGATTGGACGGATCACGAAATTGATGGTGTATAAACCTATTCCATGAAATTCTACACGTATGTACCAAGTTTCGTGGCAATCGGTTCAGCGGTGTCTGAGTTTATCACTGCCAAATATATATATATATACAATCATCCTCTTTTATACTTATAGATGTCACTATAAACTGTAGGTACCTTTGTTGCCATTGGCTGTATGGGCTATTAATTAACAGCTGTGTCTAAAGAACATGTCGGCCTTAGTCACTAACAAGACTACAAGATTTCGCCACTCAACCTACACTCATCCTTCACTCACATTTGGATAAAAATACGCACATAGTGGTATCCCCATCTTAAATAATTTATACAATTGATAAAACAATTGCGAATAATTTACTGCAGCTATTGTGTTCAATTCAATTACGTTAATTTTTATCCTAAACACTTTAATAGGTGTTATATATTTTTTATTTCCATTCCTCAACAATCATATGCTATTTTAAATATTTATTATTCCTGATGTTTTTACTATTGAGATTATCAAAACATTGTTCTCAATACAAGACTCATTACAACACCATCTTGAAATAATTTATTCTATACTAATTATCTAATATTACTTCAAGTATTTTAAAATAGGTAAAACGGGTTTGTACATCGCTGTCTTAAAGAAATCGAATCAGGTTGAACATTTATGTCAAAGGTTGCAGTAGCTTTTAGAAATTAATATCATTTTCCAACAGTATAACATGTTTTAAAAATAGTTTTGTCTTACCAAGTTTCATGGTAATCATATTTTCTATAACAAATTAACTTATACGTTGACAGATTAAAGAGTAGCCTATAAATAAGCATAAATTAGGGACTAGTCTGATTTTTCGCCCAAAACGTGTTAACACCTTTGAGCATTGCGTGGGTTATCAGTGTCTAATCTGTGGGAAGTTTTAGAAACACGTGTTAATGTAGGCACTGCCCTTGAATAACACTGTACTCGTGTGACTTGAGCATTGTTTCATTCTCGCCAATGCCCTTGCACCATGTGGGAGGTCTAGTTGTCTAGTTACAAGAGTGTACTTTTGTTTGTTTGTCACACTGGGTGGTCCAAACTGGAAAGAGTTACAGTTTAAACGCACCAAGTTTGTTGGACAGTTTGAATGGTTTTTTTAACTCTGACCGTATGAAAATTTACCTTTTTTGGAAAATTCCAAAAGAGATATTGTTTAGGATACTCTAAATTTGTGTGTAACAAAATCACTCGTTGACCTCCTGATAAACAGTCTATAAATGTCGTATTTTTAAACTGTATAGTCTCAGTGGTTGAAGGTCGCTTCGCTCGTTCGGGATCTGGATGCCATTTTGTCATTGACTATCCATCAATGATTCTATCTCAAAAAAGATTGACGTTAGATAGTAACAAGACCAGAGTTTGGACTATCCTCTTACAAAAAATGGGGAAAATACCAGTAGTAGAATGGGGTAGAAGAAGAAACACAAAATGTTTCAGTATATTCACTAAATAACTGTCTGAAGAAATAGTATCCCACATGTTATTCTGGTTAATAAATAATTTGCGAGTAAAACAATCTTATTTAGTTTGGGAGATAAATATATGTATTAAATATATAATACTACTGTAGAATGTGTCTAATCCGGGTCTCCTAATGATGAAGCCAGTCCGAATAGCAATTTTCCGGTTAAACTGACGTTCTCTAAAACGCGTTAAGTTAAATTAGGAACGTCAGTCAATTGCATAGTACATGCCAATAGCATTGACTTTATATCTAGACGTAGATATAAAGTCAATGCCAATAGTGATTATTACATAAAAAAAGTAAAACTAGACACGTGGTCTTATATCTTTCCCACGAGAAAATTTATTTTACTACAGTACCACCACTTTCTGGCGATCTAGTCCGTTGATGGTTTAAACCGAACCGACGCGCTGATAAACACTATAGGACGGGAAAAGATGTCACTTCCACCAAGTGTAGTCCGGTTAAACCGATGTCCGGTTAAAAGGTATCCGGATAAGAGGGAGTTATCCACAAATACTATAACAGACCCGGTATGGAACATAAACATTAACAAATTATGTTACTTGCCTGAAAGTAAACATCACATTTAACATTGCTCAAATGGAACTGCCTAAACCATAAGAGTAAAAGGTATAGGATTCCGGCCAGTTACGTCATTTGTTTATGTTTATGATCCATACCGGTTTCTGTCTTAATATTCGTGGAGCTATCTGACTAATTATGGGTGCAATCCTACTTACCTAGTTTTATATAGGTGTTAAATATGGCATTTTGTGTAAATAGTTACCTCATTCAGCCACAGATGACCCATTAGATAGTCTACATGCAGCCTGACGTGTCACTTAACTATATAGCCCATGAAAAATACAATACTAGACCAGCTGTGGAGGTATGGGGGTGAGGTAGGTCAGTGGGTGAAGGTCACATCATCGATTGGTCAAATAGGGGTTGCAGCACCACCCTCTGCAGCAAGGGTGCAACACGACTGCATTCTGCATTGTGAATTGTGAACTACTATTGCGTAACAGTATGCTTCTCAGAAAAGTGTTTAATGTAATTTCGTTAGTTATGAATAAAGATAACTGTTAACTTGAAGTACTCACACCATGATCTAGATTTTATATTGATATTTGTTTTATTTAAATACATTGAAATGAGCCTCTCGCAATGTATTCAACCCAAAAATGCAATCTATACTTTCAGTATATCAAGAGATAGAACATTTTAAATTGTCATTAATGACCATTGCACAACCAGAAGTATGAAATAAACTGTGTATCACAATTTGGCTAATTAACAATCAAAATCCCAGGTTGACTTTAAATACTTGAATACACTATGATTTAAAATTACCATGAGCCAGATGTCTAGTTTCTTACTATTCAATTACAGTGGAATGAGTCATTCTCAAATTTTGGAACTCTCAAAATACTATATTCTCCTTTAGTATTTTAGACTATGAAACTTAATAAGGTAGGTATATAGAACAGGTCATAAATTACTATTTTCGGAAAGCGTCCTTACGGTTTGTCATGAGTAAAAAGTTTGTATATAGGCCTACATTTAGCAGTCGATATTAGTACGTGCTATACAGTAGTTACAAATTTTTTCAACGGTGTGCATCCTTATGCTTAAATTTCCTAAACATTTTACGAGGTCGAGGATGTCTGTTTTGTTCATTAATAGCCACAAATATTACCATCTCCGGTTCCTTAAAATTGGTTTAACTACTATCACAGAACAATAATGGCCCCTCTTCATTCTGTATCGTTATGCTAACAATGGTAACTAATTAAAATACTAGTACTAAATAACACTAAATACTCATACGGTCGCGGAATTTATTTCTAGCCCGGCAAAACAGAATAGTGGGAGGCTTTACAATTATTCTTTATAGAATCCAATTATTGTACCTTTTGTCGTTAGAAACTTCACAACTTATCAACATCACAATCCTCATGACTTTGGTTATACACCTACTGAGTATACATAATCAATGCTCATGACCAAATAAGACTGAACCTGTCTCACATTATACATTGTGTAGTGTATGCATGCAAATCACGGTGCGATCTGCAACTTCCTCTATGGCGAGAGGTTATCGTCCTTCCGGTTGGTACCTAGGTACTTCTTGGCAGTAGGTACACGTACAGAGTGCGTACTTAGTTTAGTGATCGGACTGTAAAATCTACGACTTAATCATGACGGTGTTAGTTATCTAAGAAGAACATAGAAGGGGGTAGGGGTTCATTGGTTTTTGAAAACGATATAGTAGTCTAGTAGTTGTGATAATAATTTGAGAGCTATTTTAATTTATTTACGAAAATAGTTTGATTACCCAATGTGTTTGAAAATAATATAGTAGACAAGTATTATATGAATAACGTGAGTATCCGAAAACCATAGAGGTAGTCTACTATTAATCACAGTAGTGTTCCTTTGGTCTATTATTTCTTAAAATAATGTTTTGTCCATTACTTTATTCGTGAAAATATTCCAGCAGTACACTATCTGCAAAACAATAAAGTTATTCATTATTTTAAAAAATAATGTGTACTAGACTTATGTTTGTTTAATCCTCCTAGAGTAGTACTACCATTTTGTTAGAAATTACATGGTAGACACGATTTTTAAAATTATATCTTACTTAATTATTACTGTTAAAAACTTATAATTAGGGCTTGTAAATACTAATAACAATTTATCATTTTACGGAAGTTTTTATCTAACACATCTATTATTGCAACAAATTACTTATTGCCAGACATTTGTTTACAATACGTCGCTCCTGTTTGTCTTTGAGAGTTAGATTAAAATTAAAATAAATTATTCTTATCAGAGTAAATCTTATAAAAATTATTTAAAAGCAATTTCTAGTTTATATTACTAAAATAAATATCATTAGCAGTCATTCTTCCGCAAATCTTACGACCAAATCGTAATTCTTCAGAGAAGCAGAACCCAAGTTCTTCTATTGCGACATAACCGTAAAACCGGGTCGAATGCAAAACAGCTGTTTAAATAGAATCAGCTGATCACTATGACTCAAGATGTAAACTCTCAGTCGTGTGTGCAACTCAACGTCTGACTACAAACGTACGTTGTTTCTTCTACTTAGTATCTAAAATTTTTATGTAAATGGTGTTATTTTTATACTTGCTATTACATTATTGTAACAAAACTTCAGATCTTTAGATTTGATTTAGGGTGTTAATTAGTTTAATTTAGTAATTGAAGGCATTCTGCTAAACTGATGTAAAGTCTAATTTCATAGACAATAAGTATATTGATGTTGATTTAATGTGAAGTCTGAGAACACAAGTTGGAATTTTTACACAATGTGGTACCATTTAGTCAATTGAGTTGTCGACAAATCTGTATTTTTAGATACATTTTTGAAGGTTAAAATAGAACACAGCTGTAGTTTCGGGAAGGGGTTTTTAAATGACTTAAGACAGCTAGACGGTTTGCCATTTGAAGTATGACTTATGTTAAATCATGACAGTGTATCTTTATTACTAGGTAGGCCTATTTAACAGCGTAAACAAACTACTTGCACACTTGATGTATCTAACGGATTTGGAATTGTTTTCTTTCTGTACTTAGATGTATTAGTTCTACTCAATCTATTGCAAAGGAAAAATCAGTCGTATGTTAGACGTTTCCTATATGAGCCTGTAAGTTCAGTGTTGGTAATAAATTAGAACCGCATTTGCCAAATTCAAATAGCTACTTTTCATAATTTTTGAACATCCAAAGTGTTTGAATGTAATACTTTAATACTATAACACAGTGAATGTAAGTTTTTCGTGCAATACCAATACCTTTCGATTCCTGTTTGCCATTACATGCTAACTATAACTACAGAGACTGGCGCGCATTCTGTGTCTTCATAGGAGAACTCTAAAGTACAAACGGGTCGGGTCGATAAGATCACAGAACCAGTAAATTTAACAAAAAAAAATGTATAAGATATACCTTAATTGTTTTGATTCATTCATAATATAATTCAAATTAATGCTCTTTCCTAGCTGTATTCTTCAAACATATGATTTCTTTTAAAGAATATTTTGATTCAGTTGTGCTCTTATATGTATACGACTATCCGCAGTACTATCCTGATAATTAGACCAATTCGTATATACCAAGGAAAAAAGTGGTTCGGATTCCACTATAAACTGTAGGTCCCTTATATTAGTCTCCATTAGCTGTATGGGCTATTAATTAACAGCTGTGTCTAAGGAATATGTCGGCCTTAGTCACTAACAAGACTAGAAGATCGCGCCACTCATCATACACTCATCTCCATTCATACTTGGCTTAAAATACCTACTTTGTATAGTCGCCATTTCAAAGAAAAGTATTTAAAGTATATTTTGGGGAACATTATGTTTTGTTGATAAATTAACTTTAAAAGCTAATTTTCCATAAAGATGATATATGATATTTTAAGTTAAAAAAAAAACAACAGTTTCAAGAGATCGGTAAAATAACTTATGGTTGGACACGTACTGTGTAGTTCTGATGTCGTTGTAGTTCGACCAACCGCCGCGGCAGCGCTAGGAGCTAAGCTACGTCGGTAACTGGTATTTGTAGATGGGCATGCAATACACACAGACCAAGCTCAAGTTAACTTTACTTTATTATTAATTTGTCCTGGTAGGATATGTAGTATATAGCTCTTGTATTGAAATACACAACCAATGAATACCATTGTGTGAACCAATCATGAGTTTGCACAAAAATGGAATGTTTATTAAGTGCGTTGAAATTACCTAATGCAACCGTTTAACGGTTGCTAAGCTTGATCGAGACTATGCAAATGAGCGTAATTGAATCAGGACGAGTACCTTAATAACAACGAAACAAAAAAACTCCAGAAAATATATTATGAGCTATTTTGATACATGAATGAATGTTAACATAATTTCTAAAAAAATACTGTACTGTGTGTACAGTAGCAGGAAACGAAGGAACGAAGTTAAACTCGAGAAATGGTTTCCGTTTATATTGTAGTTATTCCTAATTTCTAGGATTGTGCTAATGGCCAATTTTTATCACTGATGTGGCAGATCCAATGGGTAAAAATACTGTATACCACTTTACCATTTACAAAACAAAATAGATCCATTCAATTAACGTCGATTTGGTGGATGTAAAGGGAAAACTTTAAAAATATAAATTGTTGCTTTAATTCCTGTACAAATACAAAAATTCACTATGGAGAGTCCCTAAACCCCCTCTGAAGATCTTGTTCCAAATTTTCCAGATCCTCAGTAATTTCTACGGTTTTGGTCCCACCCCTTACTATTTCGGTTCAAGCATGTGTCAAAAATTAAAGTACCTACGTTATTACAAAGACAAGTCATAATAAGTATTTAGATTATTTCACACAACATATTTTTAGATGGATGCAAAATGTTTTTTTAAGCCAGTACTATAAATTAAGAGCCCAATAACCAAGGTGAATACAAGTTGGGTCTAGCTTCGAACCATCAAAAGCTACGGACTTTTATCAGGATCGAACTAGCAACCTTCTTATTAGTGCGAGCATTATGTCATAGTCAAAAAGAATTAAAAATGTATACTGTCAGCCGTGCTGTGGTTACCATGGTTATCACAGGTTCTGGCGCACACCGCTGGGAGTGCCGTGTAGTTACGTAGCGCGTATGCCGTAACTACATGGCGCTCCCTGCGGTGTGCGCCAGAACCTATAATAACCGCAGCACACCTGACGGTCTATATTTAATTCTTTTTGTCTATGGTTATATGATATTATGAGGTCCTTTGCTTATAGTACGGTATGTTGCAGGGTGTCGTTCGGCAGCTCCAAGGGCTCCATGGTAGAGACCCAGATCTACGAGATCCCCGTCCAGGAGGAACCGGAAGTCAGTCCTACACCGGATGTTGATGATCCGGACTACGCGAGCCAGTAAGTAACCCAAAATACTAACCCTTTAATAAAATTTACAAAAGACTATAGACAAATGGAATATTGTTGCCCTTGTCTGTGATACAGCCTTGTAGATGCGTTTTAAGATTCTGTATACCATTACCATTGACTATATATATATAGTCAATGCCATTACTGATTGCTAACGTGGTACAGATAGTTCCCATCTGAGATCTAAATCCAATTCAATGCACTATTACAAGGTTTAAAAAATGTCAACCGACTTTTGATAATAAATGTAAAATTCTTCCAGTTGTAAAATATGAATAATATTGGCCTGCTTCATGTGTGGTTAACGGTTGAGCGGATTCTATAATAGTGTTAGCTTTGCTCCATTGTAACAATTTAGGACGAGCAACAGTTTGCGAATAGGTAAAGACCACGTAGAAGTCGCCAATAGTGCACTCAAACATTTGCAGTATCATTGACTATATATACCTGTAGGTATATATAGTCAATGGTAGTACCAAAGATTACATATGCTACGCAAAACCTGGCTGTTCTTGATCATTGCGTTTTAAATATGGTCCAGCATGGCTAAACAGCTCATTTAGTCATTACAGTAACATCAAAGCTACAAAGATCTTCTCCCTCCATTCTACACACATCCTCCGGGTTCAATGTGGCTCCTAGGAGGCGTCCCCATCTTAATTGATGATAATGATGATGTAAAATATAATAATTGTAGTCTTACACAATCGTTGTACTAGTATCCATATAGACATCCAGTCGTGATAACCATTCTTGATAGTTGGTTAAATTTACTTTTGCTCATGGCCTTGCCTCTTATCAACTGAGGGCTCTTATCACAGCAGGTTTATCAAACTGACGTCACATCTATTGTTGTTATCATTTTGCAAAGGGACCTTAACACTGTCAAAACATTCTTCAAAAATCTATGCTTGTTCTGTTATGACTTTATTACTTCTTTGATATATTTCTAGTTTAAAGTGTTTTTAGAAAGGACTTATTAATAATTATTCTGTAACCTATGTCTGTTCCGTCCTAATTAGCTGAGACTCTAATAATTATTTATTAACTTTTACGGCATCCATTATCTCTTCATTACAGTAGGTGGGATTACTTCCCACTTTAGTGTATTTTCTTCCATCAACATCAAATTTACCGTTTGTTATTATCAAAATTGGTATGAGTTGATATAATCATGCCTGATGAAGACAAATGATTTTCTATTGTTCTTCTCTACTAGGGACGGAAAAAATACATTATTGAGTGAGGAGAATAACTATAGGCCTACACCGTCATTATAATCATTTTTACTAGACATACCTTTCATGTGTCAATGCATACATTTTTTTTAATTCTATCAAGTTGAACGAAGAGAATTTTCGCAAGGTGCCAACTGCCAACTGTGTTATCAAATCTACATTTTTTCACAGCAATTATTTTTTTACTTTACAGTAATTACAGTACAATTAATTCTGTTAATAAGTTAAAATTTCATGAGTAAAAACACAGTAAACAGTAAAAAACACTTTAGACTCGAAATCAATTTATTTACAAACAATACGGCAATTTTATAATGCAATTAGGAGATAAATAAAATAACTATTGATTTGATAAATTCACCAAAAAGGCAAAATAAAAATTAGTTATAACGACTTATATTGTTAACTAGTAAAAAATATTGATTCTCATTTTAAAAGGCAAGTTTTGGGTGCCTCTTTTTTAGTCAACATAACCTCATTCGTCGCACAGCCAAACATCATTATACAATCGCATATCAATCATCATATTATCAATGACGCAATTGCATGAATGAACTGTCCCAGTATAATCAAAGAAGTTTTGATGAGTTGGAATCTGTCACGCGAACAAGCGGGACTCGGTCAGAATTCTGGCGGTGATAGCGAAATAGAATACAGTGTTTATAATATAACATTCAAAAGCGCGCGCCTTGGCTCTGCCTCCCCCCGAAGTGGACTCGCCCATACAGGCTCGCCAACAGCTGTGAGTGCCGAACTGAGTTTGCTTTCGGTTTCTGCTGTTCGTTGGGGTTATCTCTTTCTCCCAGTTTGTGTTGCGAGTGTCGATTGTTTCTGTGTTTCAGTGTTTTGTGTAGTGAGTTTTAAATTTCACAACGTTTAAGGTGAGTTTAAATACAACCTACAGTATTTAAAAGTAAAGATTATTAGGTTAAAGTAGTGTTGGAGAAGCCCGCGCAATAGCTCTGTCACGCCTTTCGTTTGCCGAATGTGACTTTCAGATTCTAACCTTAGCAATGAATGTGTAAAAATACGAAAATAGCTTTACTTAGTTCAAACTCAGTTGATTCCTAGCCTAGGCCTACATTTCGAATTTTTGATTACATTTTTACACTCAAGTTAGGCTTAGCAAACAAAATGTTGTCATCGACTGACGTTTTTATTAATTTTTGCTTAAGTACGTTTGCTCGAGTTAGGTTTATTTTGTTTATGCTAGGACTACGTTACTAACCGCTGAAGTCGGTTGTTCGAAACACTGTTGTAGGGCTAGCCCTAGAGTAGTATTTGACAATATTTAAGACGTGATATTTAAAGCAATTGATTCAACTCTACCATGTGTATTAAACCTAAACTCAATTTAATTATTCACTTGACTGAGAGTGTGAAAACTGAATAAAAGTTAGCTCAAATTAGATAAGTTAAGGCTCATGGTATGCATACCGGTACAGATTAATTGCCAATTACTTACAACGTTTAGGTTATGGCATTCAATTTCCCCGCTGTTTTCTGTAAAAGGCTGTGGAATCCTGAACTGCCAGTGTCATTGCAAGGCCGAGCTATACAGGTCAAGGTGGTCTTCATCGCATATGGTAATCCCTAATCCCGACATACTCGTCCCGCCAGTTTTGAACTTGATATGGTGCATCTCCTTATTTTGTCATAGACAGACTTGAATGAAATCAATTGCCATTAGAGCCTGTGAAAGTATTCTATTTTCTAATATGCATGTTAAGTTATGCAATCTGCTAATTGTAAGATATTTGAAAATGTTTCTACAGTATTAAGTTAGTAGGTAGTATGTAAAGAGTTCCAAGTATACTAAGTTTAAAATATACCGTACGTGCCACTAATAATATAGCCTAGTTTAGGTTTATAGGTAGTAAAAAAGCTACAATTTATGTGAACAAGGTTCCATTTTGTAGATGTACCATATTAATTCAATCCATTGAATTGAAAATGGTTTCGTCGATACATCTAATCTAAAAATAACCAGCCAAACAACCAACTAAGTTACCTATGTGAGAATTGCCAGAAATTGGTTTCGAGTTCAAAGAAATAATCGCATCGTCCACAAGGCTTCAGATTTTGTAGTTTTTTCCTGTAAAATGCTGGATACTTAAATAAACTCTAGATTATTCCTGTTGACGTACACAAACATTAAGTTAACTTATTAGTTTTTTACGATTAAAGTAGATTATTTACAGCACGTCCTTGTTAAACTAATAAATTTACTAAACAAATAACTTACAACCCCCGACAAATTAATATTCTTTTAAAAGTCACATTCCTTCATAAAATACTAATTAGCCTACAAAAATCGGCGAACAATGTCAAGTGTAACTATTGTAGAATGCCGAAAGGTGGAAGTGAGAGAGAGAGAAGGAATGACTGGACCGCCCGCACGCACACTCACGCACAGATCAATACCTTCCTACGCATTGTGTGCGTATCACACACACATTCACAACCCATGACCTTAATAAGCCGTATTACGCGTATGCTCTTTCGGGCGTGTGCCCTTTGGGAGCTTCAAAGAGTAGTACGGTTTACAACCTGAGTAAATTTACTTTGACACGTAGTTTATTTGATGTGCAATCGTGTTTCGATTATTTTAATGGGAGCTGCATGCCATGATGTTGGCTAATGTTTTAAAGAAGGTATAAATAATTTATATGACTTGAGTTACTATTCCTAGATTTTGTTATGTTAATAATATCAAAATGAAAAGTTTCTTCACTTGATAACAACCGTGACTATTTTATTTTATAGCTTTTATGATTTCCAGTTTGCAAGTGACATTTAAAAAAACTTAGTCTTGCCTATCTAAGCATGGTAGATAATCCTGGCCATTTATCGCGTGACGGTCAGTAAAAAAAAAAAAAGAAAAAACAAGATTTCACTACATTTTGAGTGTGATAGAAAATGTCCTTGGTCATCTCTTTGATAACGTTAACTTTTCACAAAAATGAACTCAATCTAAAAATCGTGCTTATTATTATTTCTGGCAGTTTGCCTTCTAAATATTCTTGTAGAAAATACATTCTCTGACTTCCTGTCCTAGATTGGAAATAGCCCACTCGTATAGGCCTGCTGAAACCCAAAATGGATACAAGTTATTAAATAAAGCATACTGTACTATGTTAAACAAATCAAATTTAAAAATCACCTAAACCAAAATAAGATACTTGTTACAAATACGCTTTAGATTTACTCATCTTAAAAAATAATGTTAACAAATATACTCTCCTAAGTTTGCCTCAGAAATTTAAACCGCTATTATCTTCATATCATGAATCAATTTTGGTTTAGAAATGTTACACGGTAGGCCTACAGAAAAAAAGGTATTTTTACAAACCTCAAGATAAAGAAGAAAAGTCCATTGTTACAACTTAGCCAAATTAATTATATTGCGAAGTTGGCAATATTCCACCTTATTACCGGAAGTAGGGAGATGCAATAAAGTTTGGTTAAGATTCTCGTTAAGTCCTGCAATTCCAGTAATGAGTTCAAGAGCGTTAGCAGAAAGCTACTCTCAGTTTAATTGTTAGGCGTTTTGGCGAGGCAATACTTAATAAACTCAAGGGATTTAGTAACCTAACTGTTCCATGTTTTAAAATACATCTAACATTATGAAATTGCTATGTGTAGGTCTATACTGTGCAAGTTGGATTCGTGTAAGTTAGATCGAAAATATAAAGAACTCAACAATGTACAGAATTTACGATGTAACTATATTTTCACACTATGTTGACGGCTGTTTTCCAACAGTTTGATGGCTTGGGTTTTCAAAGAGTTTTTCAGTAGGACCGGTAACTTGCTGTTGCTAGCAGTCGAATTTAAGTTAAATAAATGGTATCAGCAATCTGACACATACTTTCTCCCATTAGCTTGTCAAGAAACTTTATCATGGGCAAGCGATTGGAGTAACTAATCCAGGGAAAATCATAAGTGTTGCATTATTTGGGGGGGGGGGGGGCGCATTATTTTGTTTGGATTATAATGGCCATAACAGACGAATTTTACGAATTTAAATCTAAAATCCGTTTTCGTGGGTTTTATGGGAAAATAACAACTAACAATAACTTTTGAACCGTAATTTTTACAGCAATGTGGGGTTGCACTATGTTTAGAATAAGGACCATCACATACTAATTTTAATAAAAAACCCTGCTTTCTTTCAAATATCCGATTTTCCGCTATTTTATGTTTTTGTGGGAAATAGCAAAAGTTACAATGGGAGCTAACTTATACAATTTTGTTCAGAATTTAAAGGGCTACAACATACTAAACTTTTATCAAAATCATTCGGACTATTTTCCGTTATTTTATGATGTTTTTAGGAAAATCACCATTAAAAATAAAAACTTCCAAGAAAGGAAAAAACGACCTTTTAACATGGGTTTTTATTTTTGGCTAACATTTCAGAAGACAAGGGTTGTTTTTTTATAAACTCAGGATATTTATTTTTACAATCAATTTGTGAAAAAAATAATTTCCTTTTGCCAGAAAGGAGGATTAGGCCTAATGACACCCATTGACCCGTTTATAAAAGTTAGCCCAATCAATGGAGACATTATTGTCCTAGCAATCTTGCCATTATTGGCCCTCTAAAAGGCGGCTAAAACGGCGGCTATTGGGCCTACGATGCTTTCTTGCAATCACCATTAACCGAGAGAGCTAATGAAATATGTATGTCATCTTTGTAGTGCCCTGGGGAAAATAGGGGGATATTTTTAAGGCGGAGAAGCTATCGATAGAGAGTAGAAAACACCAATAGGTTTTGATAATTGTTGTCGATATAATTTATTTGTTTTACTAATTTTTAACTACTTGGAATTATTCAATAGGTCTTGTTATAGAATGTTTGCTTAGTTAGTCTGCGAATATTTATTTATTAAGAGTAATTATTTTGGAGAGGGTAACATATTGACGTAGCCTATTGTCTGTATGAACTGAATGGCCAAATAAATCATTTGAATAATTTATTACGGTAGGTCTTAGTATTTAGTTACAGCAATTTGAGCTTATTATTACAAAACGTGTGGGTTTGATTTCCGGTATGTTTGCATAGAACTAACATTTTATTAGAGCTATTAAGTTAAAATATTAACTATTGTAGGTGTCTATTTAAAAATACTAGAGGTCGTCCAGTGGTCGAAAACTCGACCAAAAATAATATTTTTGATACATAACATTTTTTCCACACGCCGTAAATAAAACTTATGATAGGAATTTCTTCCATTCGTTTTGATTTTCTGTTTATTGCGTTGTTATTTCGTCACCAGCATGGCAACCCATAAGATCCATATATTTTTTAAATTCATTTTTTGTGCTTATTTTTGAGCTTATTTCAATGTATGTATTATGCACATCTACAGGAAAATATCATTCCAACAGTATGCGTAGATTTTCCCAGCGATGCACAGATGAGAAAAAGATAAAAAAAAAACATGTTTGCCTATTAATATATAGATATTGAGGAGCTTAGTAAGGTTTTTGGCTATTCCGTGAGTCCTGGGGGCTTAGCCTTAGTTCGTATGCTATCCTATATAGTATGAACCAGGCCTACTGTGAAAACCAATTCAATAAACCTAATCTTGTTCGGAAATATTCTCATACTATAGGCTGAATTTATACGCAAACGCATTTTATCATCTTCCCCTGAAAAGGGAGAATTAGATCAAATATTGCTTTTTGTATTTGCAATACTGTACTTAATCTGTGGCTTACGAGTAATATCCTCGGAAATCCTTACTTTTCGAACTGAGCAATTCCAGTTGAATTGTACTCCTGGGTATATTTGCAATATTTTTTATCTCATACACAAGGGACGACAACCCCTGTGTAGGGGAGTAAAGAGAAGAATACAAGAGCAAATAAGGTAACGTAAGGCCTCTTGCAAAGTAGCTGAACACACGACTTTTCTCTTGGAAACAAAACTTGAGAGTTGTATTTTCTACACCGAGAAAATATTTTCTACGCAAAGAAAGGGTTTACTCGACTAACGATATTTTATCTCCACCACTTGTTGCAGTTAGTGAAAAGTTATTTGGCACTCTCTGTAGCCTATCTTTTAATACACATCTTCATTTATCCAGCTTTAACCTAAAGGTGGAAGTACAAATACCTGCTGGATAAAACGTGGTTTTGTGATGTGCTATGATGTATGACTTTTACGCAAACCAAACGTTAAAGCATATAAAATATTGTTAGTTGTAATCACCCTTAACCTTAGTTAACAACGGTGATGTCAACAGAACTGTAGACAGTGACTCGATAGCAACAATGAGTAAATGTACATTAGGCCTACTTGCAATTAGGTTTTTACTCATTGTGACACTAAATTACTCTTTGATATCACAAACCAACAAATAAACTATTCCTTACCTACAATAAGCTTAAACATAAAATTAACACCTATTTGCGATATTTCTAGTAACAATCGAGTTCATTGACCTACAATCGATATTGCAACAATCGATGATTCATTCGATTAATTGCTACCCACCTCTGGTCCATTAAAAGGGGTGTGTCCCTGGAAATAACCGCTTTCAATCGCAATTGTTGCGGATAACGAAGTAGTTCGTCGTCTTTATTTAACTAGATTATTATTGGAATTTCCTTTGTTTTCGAATTTTATCGGAAATTTTGTTATTAAACTGTATGGAAGCAATGTAAAGCTATGCCGTAGTAGTTATTATAGGGAAATTGAGTCACATTCAATTGGTTTTGTCCTTACAATATTGAAAATTGTGAAGTGATTCTTTTTTGCAATATTGATTATTGTAAAGGAGTTCCATGATTGACTAATGAAGTTGTATTAATAGTCAATGGTTCTATCTTTGAAATCCAATAGTCAATGGTTCTATTTCTGAAATATTTACTAAACAGAAAATACTTCAACGTTCTTAAACTATTTAAATTGCTGGACCAGGAAAATATGTATTTGCTTAAAAAATATTCAACTAAAAACTATTGTTTCCAAACGTTTATGTACATCTGCTTTTCATTTGCCTACAATCGTGATCATTCCAATTACCGGTAGTCTTAATCGCTTTATCGATACGATAGAGACGTTCATGCATCAAAGAAGACACGCGAGTTAACATTACATAGGTCATTGACCTAAGATGTCGATATCTTAAGGATTGAGCTCTCAACCTCATGTCTGACACACGTAAAATGTCTATCTCGCTACGATTTTGGTATTTGTTTTCTTTATCAGTTTTGAACTCATTCTGAACTGGAGGATGGAACGGGTTTAGCTTTTTGTTGAGTTAATTAAATACATTTGTTCAAGAAAACTTTCAAGAGGACTCAAGAGGCGGCTCTCTTGGTAAAAGTTACTTAGTTTGTTTTTCTACTCAAACTCTCACAGCCTGACTTTTTGGAGTGTACACGAATGGCTATCGTCAATATTTATGAGTTGAGTCAATTTTTACAATAACCAGTAGTGTTGCCATTGAACCTCAAAACAAATTCATAAATATAAATTGATATTCACAAATCTATTACATAACAAAGCTAAATAGCTATTTTACTAATGGATACTAATGATAGCCTTGCACTTTTTTTCTATAGGCTAAATACTATAGTAAATTTTGTCGACCACTTGAGGGACGGTGGTAAATAAATGTAACAGTATTAGTAGGCTATATTACGTTTGTACTAAAATTAGTAAGAACTGTTGTGCTGTATTTTGCAACATGGGTAGGCCTGCTAGTAATATCATTTTTTCTGGCGGCTTTGAACTAGAACTAGAAATATTTAAATAAAAGACCTTTCATTCATATTATGTACTGTCAAAAACGTTATGTACTGCCAAAAACGTTAACTTATATGTGTATTTAACTAGGTAGGTACTGTAATTTCATGTAAATTTTTGAATAGTAGGCCTATATTTTTTTTTAACTAGGCTAATTAAATTAATACCAACAATAGCTCGTAAAACGTATAAAATATTTTGGTTATAAAATTGTACTACGAAAAAGTGTTCTTTAAATGAAACCCACGCGCTTCTTCGTAGAAATGAAAGTAATCTAGTTTCTGCATATAAAAATAGCATTAGAAAGTGCCAAGAATGGTATTAGTCCTATTATAGTACTTGTACGGTATTAATTTATATAAAATTTAAGTAAAGCTCAGCAAAGAACAAATTTCAGGTAACAACAATAAACGGTTCAAAAAATAACCTAAACAGTATGATCTTTACCATCACAATCTCCTAAAACTACTTGCAAACTTCACAGAAGAGTTTCACAAAAATTAATTAAATTCAATCGTTCAGTCAGTGTATAGAATTGTTTGAAATAATTGACTAAAATCAATTGATCTATCTACAAATGACCAATAAACATTTTTATACGTGTAATTTGCGAGACATGACGTTAGTAAGAGATCAAATGACTAAGGTTACCAGATGTAACACGAGACGGGGTGTTACGATGGATTATACCGTGTAACTAGACTAAGGGACTTTAATTAACACAAGTGGACCTAATTAACAATGAGAGAACACTGGACTTGGTACTCTACACACCATGTCCTAGTAATAATGCATGTTAAGTATTGTATGGGTTTTTAGTCGTGGGTTTTGAGAATTGTTCAACCCATGAAATATTAAAAATACCCCCGCCGCAGCAAACCTGCCGACTAAGCGAATTTCCATTTCTCCGAATGATTTTCAATTAAATCTATTTAAATAACATTAGGTTTAACGAGTACCTAGGTTTGCTGCCACAAGGAAACTAAAACTAATAAAGTGTGTTTTAGTAAAATATTAATAGCTTAGTATAAAATAAATAAATTTGCCAAGTTTGATCAAAATATATCCATAAACAAACAAACTACAAAATTTTCAATATTTTCCTAAGAATAACATGGGAATTTTTCATTTACAATTTTTTGAATTTTCTCCGTTACCAATAACCGTACAAAAACACTTTGATATACTAAATCATTTGTTTTTTTAAGCTTTTTAATATGGTCTAGAGATAAATTGGGAAATTTTGTGTTTTAGGGGTCAAAAATGAGAAAACCCAATTTTTACCCCTTAAAACCCCCCGTAAAACCCCGTTCCCATGGTCTGATCATGCTGGTTCGCGAACTCATTCAAGTTTATCCCGCCTTACACCTTTAAACCAAATTTCATCAAAATCGGACAAAAATTACTCAAGTTATCGTGCAGATGGACATATATATATATATATATATATATATATATATATATATATATATAAATTTGAACGAATGGTGTTTCTGACCTCTGGGGACATCAAAATGAATAAAGTAAATCGGTCCCGGGCCTTACAAATTTTTTTGTTCAGCTACTTCCCTATAGGGAAATTCGCTAAAATGTTTTAGTTACTAAGACATAAAGTCATATTTCTTATACATTAATTTGTTCAGAAATCACATAATATTGCACAAATTTCTAAAATATTTAACCCGTGCTAAACAGTTTGTGGAACTTCTCTTTCTAACGATGACGGACTCGGATCAGCTTTAGCCATCGAACATGAATTTATGGTCTTTGCCATTTAAGATACAGGTTAGGATGTGGCGGAGTCAATATAAACGATCAGCTGATCGACCAACGAGAGGCTCTACGTTGTCCAGACTAGAGGGGAGTGAACGATGTAACATCTACAAAATGGTGGAGGAAATTGACATTATTAAGTATAGGGGATGGTGAAATTAAGATTGACACGTCATTCTATTACAATAACTCCTTGTTAAGTGTTAACTTAGGCTATGCACAGAAGTAGTCCTCACTCTCCTTTGTAGACCTGTCTCAAGTTTCGACATTAAAGTATACTAGTTGAATAAAGCCTATTCAATATGGCATCAATTACTTTTCTGTTATACACTAACCAAATAAACTGGATGTTCAACAACTGATTTTAAAGTATAGCTACTTTAATTCAAATTGACATTAAAAACTGAAGGAGAACAAATTATTGAAATAAGGTTCGTTAAAATGCAACCATGTTCTATACAGGGTGTTCATTTGAAAACTTGCCATGTGTGTGCAAAGGTAAGGCTTTTAACACTTGTTTGTTCTCATTTACCCAGGCTGCGAAACAGTATTGCCAGCACGTAATTGTTTTCTTGCTTTACAATCAGTAATCAGTAGTATTAAAGTATTGTAAGCTGCGGTTATTATTATACATCCAATCATAATCTTATGTAAGGTACTGATTGCTTACAACAAAGTAAAAAATGCCGTTGACGAAAATTTGAAATAAAAAAACAGGCGACTTTAATGGCTCCATAATGTTAAAAACTTTTTCTCCACATCTGCGCTCATGCACTTTGTACACTCTGCTACAAATAAACAACATGACACAAACTATTTAGAATTTCCCATCGGGAAGAATGAAAGGCCTCTCTAGAGCATCTCAGCGACGTGTTCTCTCAACACGTCTTCATGTAAACACGTAAACACGTCCACACAACACAACACGTCCCGCCGCTCGCCGCCCCTTTCCCATGTCTGTCGCTTATGTGACGGTTAAGTTCTATTATCTGGAGGGTTGTGGCTTTCTGACAGATCTGTCTGGTATTTACCCACTCTAGTGTCCCTCTGCTCCTTTATAAGTGTTAATATTGTCTTCGTCCATTGGCTTTGAATGGTAGAAGACTATTGTGAAATCTGAAGTTTGTTTACATGTGTTTCATATTGATCACGAGAGTGTTCTGGTATCACCTGAATGCTTTCCGTTGTTGGTTAGACTTAACGAATTACCATTACCATTTGAGATTGTTTTGGAAACTTTGCGGAAATCAGTTTTATATATGTTATTAAGTATTCCGTCAATGAGCCGATACGATTAAATTCAATCATTATTGTAACAAAAACCCGTACCTATAGTAGGCTATACATCACAGTAAAATAGTTTCCATAATTGAGAGGGACTTACTATACAAGATATTCCTACTGGGAAGTTTTTTCGCTGCTTGCTTGGTCAATCAATATATTGTCGAAAGGGTCGAAAGTTGCTTAGTAATCTTAGTAGGAAGTTTATTTTTAAAACTTTGCAGGTTTTTTATAAAAGATTATGTGAACGTTGGATGCATTTTTTTTCTCGATAATCTCGTGAGAGTTCATAACATGTCACATTGCTACGTATTACAGCAATATTACGTTTAAATAGTGCCTGTATGTTTGATGGCGATTCCATATAGCAATCATAAATTTCATTTTCACCAGCAATGTCAACCTGTATGTAGAACAACACCGTGTTCTGATCATTATTATTTTTTTTTATGAAATTACCTTTAACTAATAGCCGGCATACTTCTACCTATTTTCAATTCGTTGGTATTCGATTCATACAATATGAAGTTATGACCCCCATCAGTTACGCGTTACGCAAGGTGCGCGGGGGCAAGTGACGCGTCACGGCTGAATTTACAAATGGTGTCAAGTGGCGGTGGGTCGTGCGGTGAATTGGACCGGTCTCCGGTGACGTCATCGTGACATCATGCTCGACGCTTCACTCACCGTGTCTCATCTCTCCCACACGTCCTGTGTTATCATCAGTCAACGCAACATAGATTAAACATTCCATTTATTTCGTATACTGAAGTGGACATCCCATTAATATGGATCAGCTGTCGCATATATTTTTTATTCATATTGGACTCAAACATAGAGAATGAGTAATTAAAATCAGCACACTTTTTCGGTAACTCTATTCAACTACGGTTTTTATCTTAAAACTGGTGACCACTTAAACGCGGGACATGGATGTTTACATGTATATCAAAGTAAGATTTAACATGACCTACTGTACCACTTATTTTGTATAATAAAGTAGACATCCTATCTATATGAATCAGCTGTCGTAGTTTTTCATTCACATTGACCAAATTTTAATGAGTCGCTCACAGAGTGAACTGTCAGATTTTAATTTTCTGTCTTGGTTTTTAATTCTTTGTCAACTGATTTCATATAATAGATGCTATATTTTACTGTAAATTGTCAAATTGTCCTTTTCGTTTGACTTGGTTAAAGTGTCGGTTTATACTCTCTTTGTCCTAGGATACTAGGATCTATCCCGGGATAGTTTTTTGCATTACTTGAGGCTGGGGTTGAGGCATAGATAAAACTAATTGGCGATTTGGTGGGATTTGAACCCAGGACCTCTTGGACCGAAGTACCGCGCTCTACCACCATCGATATTACGGTGTATACCAGTAGATTAACTTGCTCCCCTGGTGGTATATACTACAGAAATCAGTAGTTGACTTTGTGACTCAATTCAAATATCATACTTTAATTTTTATAAAAAAATGGACAACCGTATAATGAGAATGCATCTGTCACGATTATAACTATATCGTCCATTTTGCACCAAAAAACATTGTTATTGAAATAGTGACCGTAGTCTCTCGTACCGCAAATGTCAACTATGACAATCTCAATTATAATACGAGAAGAGGAGAAAATCTGAACCTTCCTTTCTGCAGGCTGAGCAAGCAAAAAGACTGCTATGGTGTCCTTGGAATTAAACTCTATAAAAACGCCTGCACTAGGACATAAAGTCACTCCCTAACGATTATTAAAAAAAGTAGAGGAACTACTGAAGACACGGCCGCTGTACTCCAAGTAATACTTCACATAGGAAAACGATGAATGGACCTCATAACTACAGCCATGTTAACCGCTAATCTTAAGTGTTAAAACTTTAAAAAATTTTTGACAAAATCTATGTCATTACTGGTAAACGATGGATACATGGTATAAAGAGATGTTTGTGCATATATAATCAATGGTCAGGAAATGCTCAGCGATCGCAGGTATCCTTTCTGCAGGAAACCCCATTGAGTTACAAGTCGTTAGTTCTCGCAGGAAACTCCTGGTTATCACGACGATCTCGCAGTCTCACTAGGAAGGTGTAATCATCTTGCCGTGTTGTGGTTAGCGGTCGTTTGTTTTATTGTTTCCGTCTAGTTGTTGCATTCTCTCTACTTTGATTAACAGATCCGCTCGGTTTGTTTGCATTCGTGATTCGAAACTCCTTAGTTGAGACAGGTTAATTTTACGACACAGAATCTGTGTTGGAGGTACTTTGACGATGGTTTGAGACTTTTAGAGTGTGGTCAAGAAAGCATGTTCTTGTGGCGTTTTGATCATATATTTTGACAGTGATCGTCATATCACCTTGAAACCTATTTTTATTTTTGGGTTTTGGTAGATTATTACTGATCTTATCTATGTGGTGTGAATAGAGATAAAAAGCTGTTTTTGCTCAATTCGTTGATGTTCTCAGAAGCCATTAAATATGTCTAGGAATCTGATGAATGGCTGCAGTTCACAAACAGATCCATCATTTGACTCTTTCAAGTTGAAAGGCCCAAGAGTTTCTTTCTTGTTTCATTTCATCCATAGAGAAGTTAATCCTTTTCCCTTGGGTTACATCCAAACAGTGAGCATTCTCCTGATGATGGCCTGATCACTTCTGCGCAATAGGCCCCTTCGTTCAAATCCATACATTCCCTCCAGACCAAAAAATAAATTACTGTACTTGTTTAATTGACATTCAAAAATACTTACGTAGGTTATAAGTTATTGCGTACTTCAAGTGGAGTAAATACTGCACACGATCAGTGCGTTGGATTACAAGCAGCTGCTAAATACAAGGACATTCCAAGAACTCGTCTATGTTAAGCCAGCTAAGCATTGCGTGATGTGAGTGTGATTGTGCACCATATGGAGACTCCCACAACCCATGTGTTACGTCTGGTTCTCTACACTCTACAGACGAGTCGCCTCATCATAATGGTCACACAAGAACACAAATGTCCTATAGCATCCACATTAACATTGGAAACATCAGCCTCCAACAATTTATTCGATTGAAACTTAATCATATGTCTATCACGTTTAAAAGTAGGCCTATTTCCTCAAAGGATGCTGAACCGATCAGCTGTAGTAAAGCACTAGTCTTCAAATGTATGACGAGGGTAGTTTTATGTACCCAAACCTTAGAGGTAGCGGGGTCCAGTCAGAGATAGAAAGATCTTTGCACCTATAACCTAGCTTGAAAACCGTCTTACATCTTTTGGGAATTTTCACATTTGTCAAAATCAACCTTTGAAAACTTTGATTAGGGATTCTGAGAGCCATCTCCTTCTCATTAACCCTCTATAACGTAGTGAAAGTCTTCTGCGGCTCTTAGGCCTCCGGATGAATTCTGGAATTGTCATAGCTTCACCCAAAAACGATCTTTGGGCCCTCACTCCATTCTACTAGAGCCTGTCTGGAAGCTGACCAGGATGAACTGAATTGAAGATCACGTGTTTCTTTACTCTTGGAATTGAATGAACACTGAAGCACATTGACTGACTGCTGGTTGCAGCACAGACAATGGTTGTAGTCAGTGAGATGTTTCATCACCGTCATGCAGTTGTGACAGGAGGGATGTTTACGTTCGCGCCAAAATTAGCAACTCTCAACATTCAAACACAACATGTCAAAACGGTCAGTTAGCGATCACGTGTTTTTGCACTTGTAGAATGTCAGAGATGTACTAAATACATTTAATAATGGCAAAAAACAGTTTTAACCGTCCCCGGAACATCTTAGCGGATTAAAGTTTTACAAATAGTCACAGAAAATACAGCTAATCTTGATAACACTTTTGTTAGAAATAAGTTACTGTACAAGAAGGTCTTATTGCATGCCAAATGTATTGTATAAAATCAAATTATCGAATATTTTACACATGAGCTTGGTGGGTTGCCATGTTGATAAAAAAAACAACAACGATAATGTAAACATAAGAATCTAGTATCTACTTAGATTAGTAGCGTATCCAGTAAAGTGAAGTATACAATTTTAACATATACAGTAACACAGGCTGCTATTAGAATTACTGATGACTTCTACCCGAGCAAAGTCCGTCCCTTAGTAACTATTGTTTTAAGTAACTATACAAACACACTTCAATTAATTAATTGTGTACAACTAATTAGATGTTAATTTTTATTTTACCCTTGAGCAGAATCTCTCGTATATTTGCAAGCATAAAACATTCGCAAGAGATAGAGTCGGAAAACACCCTAGCAAATAGTTTATTCCAAACGAAAACTTAACCATATGTGTTACCGGTAGCTTATGAAAATTACATCCACATGGCATTAAACGAGGTAAATATAAGCCATTTCAAAGACATTTTTGGTCGTTAAGATGAGATTCAACACTAGAGGTGTAATGTCTCTCCACGACCGACATTAGCGCGGGAAGGTTGTCATTTTTGGCGGGTGATATTTGGTCAGCTTCCCAGTGGCGCTCTCTCCCACCCACTTACGTAGGGCCTATATTGGGTGGGACCTCTCTGTTTACATTGCTTGTTGACTTGTGTGTGTTTGGGGGGGGGGGGGGGGGTAAACATCTCGCCTCTGAATTGCCCGAACTTAATTACGTATGTTGACATTTCACGCTTAATTTGGGTTGGATACATTTTGTAATATGTTTTTTTTATTGGTAGTGCAAAGATTACTGCAATTGCAATGCACTTGGAGTTCTTTC
Organism: Macrosteles quadrilineatus; assembly: GCF_028750875.1. NCBI lineage: Eukaryota > Metazoa > Arthropoda > Insecta > Hemiptera > Cicadellidae > Macrosteles > Macrosteles quadrilineatus. Next base: position 75,605,450 of record NW_026542598.1, on the reverse strand, counting down.
AAATTCCAGAGTGAACTTTTACACGAAATTTCAATCAAAACTGAAGCCTCTTAACCTCCTTTTGGCGCAAACAGTTATTTTACTACAAAGTTCAGAGGTTACATTTAAAAATGTACTCTCAATAAACAGCTAACCCATGTGATTTGTCACTTTCTGATAGTCTTAGGTCAAACAAAATATTTAAAAAGTCTAATAAAATCAATCCATCTCTAAAAGTTGTAATTGTAGCTACAGTTACAGACTAAAGGCTCACCGCTGTATTGGTTTATCCGAGTTGACATTGTTAGCACGTTCACCAACCATATTGCAAGTAGCAAGACAGGTACATTCTGTCTGATACCTAATACAGCAGGGTAGAGTAGTCGCTCTATATGCATGGTTATTGCACTATGTTGATGGTGGTAGGTTAGTAATTATATTGTTAGTGACTTGTCTCATAGGCGACGTCTGAACCTTTATTCTTATTCAAGGAAATCGTAGTCGTGCGTTACCTAATTTAAAAATCTGTTATCGTAAATTGTCTGATACAAACATCGAACTGTTGTATAATATTTTAATTGGTCAGTTGTTATGGACAATTCAGTTGGATGTTTGAACAGTGTTTGTTTTAATAAGGGTGATTTTTATCACTGTCTAATCTTCAAACAAACATTAATTGGAATTTTCATTGTTCACTCCATAAGCGTTTTAGAAATATTTAATGTCACGATATATTAATTATTTGGATTGAGTCCAGCTGGTTTTGCCCCTCGAATTATTTGTTTAAATTTTGTTTCCTGATATTAAACGTCATCATGTCCCTACGAAGTGAAGTGCAATATGCACTTTTCACGTAGTTTTGTGTATTGTCAGGTGGGTGTGGCGCTAACCGATGACGTCACTACATAAACCAGAGTTATCCACCGTCTATCGGTCACGCCCTGCTTTACCTGTTGTGCCTGTATTGTATCTTCTTTGCGAAGATCTGCTTTCCAATTCGCTGAGTGATTACAGAATGACGTAGTTTGCCGATGTCAGATGGAAGAAAATCATGCAACTCGTTGTCTAGGATTTATTAAAATTTAAATTCATTAAGTTGCTGGTTGGGTTTATCACGCTATACATTGTACTAAAGTACTTAATTGCACATTTTGGGTAGTAACACTTATTCAAAGTTATTTTAATCGAAAAAAAGAATCTCTCATTTCTTGTAACTACTGTACCATTGATTAAGGAGTACTAGAGGTCGTCCAGTGGTCGAAAACTTGACCAAAAAGATGTAATATAGAGACTCGTCTATTTTCGCCCCACACTGTAAATAAAACTTGTGATTGGAATTTCTTCAATTTGTTTTGATTTTCTGTTTATCATTCGTTGTTATTTCGTCACCAGCATGGCAATCCATAAGGGCCATGTTATTTTTTTTTTAATTTTAAATTCATTTTTGTGTTTATTTTTGAGTCTATTTTAATTTTTATTAAGTGATTCTGCACATCTACAGGAAACTATCTTTCCAACAATAGGCGTAGATTTTCCCTGCGATGCACACGAACTCAGACAAAAAGATTAAATAACATGCTTGCCTACTAATATATAGATACTGTACTCTTAAGAGTACTCTAGGAAACATACACTTCACCTAATGAGAGTGGTTGCAATGATTTTATTAAACTTATATTATGACTAGACGAAAAATGGTCGTAAGGGAAACGTAATTGTTTTAAATTTACAATTACTTATGCTATTTTTCGTTTTTAATTACCACATTATTTTGCTATGACACATTTTAAAGTACGGAATTTGGACATCTTCTGCGATACGACTATTTTTTAAGTTATCTTCTCGCAATTTTAAATTTATTTACCTTCTTAGTGTTAGGTTTGGTTGGATTAGGTTAGGTTAGGTTAAAACCGATAACCTAAAACTTCTATTGAGCATCGTCACTTTCAAGTTATATAGTGGTATAACGCTTCCTGAAATAAGTATAGATACTATTGTACAATGTTATTTTTGTATTTGTTACTCTAATTACATCCACCACTCTGCAGATGCATTGCATTGTGTTGTCGTCACGGATGATCGAACAAAGCATTGTTCGCAGTACAGAAAGATCGAGTTTTGTGATTCGTACACTTGTCCATTGTCAGTACTAGTTTAATGAACGCCTGAAGATAATGTCGGGTTACTTGTCGATTCCTTTGTCTTCTTGTACAGTTATTATTGTGAGAGGCAGTCGGTGAATCAGCAAGTCCAGAGTCGAGATCTTTTATTTCCATCAGCATTTTCTTGTTGAAATTATACAGGGCGTCCCGGACCTCTCTCTACCGATATTTTAGACATTGTTACTGATTAAGAAATATATCTTAATTTCGTATTCAAATTGCCCGGAAGTCCTTAGTTACTCACACAGCTGCCATTTTGTTTTGTTTTTTTTTTACTTAGGCCTGTTATTTTTTTCTAAAAAAATGGTTAAACGCACAAAATTTAAACAATCATGCAGAAACGGCCATTTATAATATTTTTTATAGCTCAAAACCCGTTTATTTTACAAAAATTGTATTTTATGGCCGCCATTTTGTTTTATAGGTTTGGAAAATTTTCAATAATTTTGTTTAGCTTTGTCTAGTTGTCATGGAATGTTTCTGCAAAGATTAGATTTCGTACGTTTAACCTTTTTTTATCATTAAGTGATAAAAACAAAATGGTGACTGTGTGAGTAACTAAGGACTTCCGGACAATTATGATATTAAGATTATTTTTCTTACCCAGGACCAATGTCCTAAAATATTGGTAGAGAGTTCTGGGACACCCTGTGTAAACATTATACATGACCACCATACTTATTCTCAAACTTACAGCTTTTTATCTTGTCTTAGCGAGGATTATTATCTCGACGATTTAGAGTGCATTAATAAAGATCCTGACAAAATTATTACGAAGCGGTTTTTGTTCGGATTTAAATCAAATCAATCCTGACAAAATTTACGAAACAGGTTTATATGTGAGATAAGCCAAACACACCTGCTAGCTTTGATTAGGGTTTAATGGAATAATTTGCATAACAACTTCATTGTACTGAGCCTTGTCTGTTGGATTGGATTTACTCTGGATGCCATATGTTTTTCTATTTACGCCGTATGTCTGGGGTACACGATGATGGTACATTCTGATGTAAATTAATCACCAGTAAGTGTAGTCTATGTTTCTGTTGTTTATAAAACCATATCGTGAGTTCAAATCTTGGTTTGGACGCGTATTCACGTTTAAAGTGTTACACACAAATCGCTTCATGGATATTTTCAGTACCTAATTTTCTTGTACCTAACTTTTTGAGGGAGCAAGCTGGTCTAGTGGTTAGAGCACAGAAGTCCGGTTCCTGGGTTCCCGGGTTCAAATCCCGCCAAATCACCAATGGATTTTATCTAAGTGATAATGCCGCAACCACTAGGTCTAGCCTAAAGTAATGTGAAAAAACAATTCCGGGCTCGTGCCTAGCGTCCTAGGACAAAAAAGGTACCCAATTTCAAAAACATACAGAATAAAGGAGTGTGCAGTATAAACGTCTTTATTTTGGTCCTTTAATTGTATTGCAGACGTTGTTGCGCCAAGTCATTCCGTTTCAAGACAAAGTAGTTTTCTTTCTTGTTACATAAGGAATTTCTTAATCTTAATCTTAGGCTTAGCATAGCATAATTATTTTGTGTAAACATGAGATTGTTAATCATTTAAGGTAATAGAGTTTTGATAATAATTTCAGGTTTGATGAATTTCAAAAATATTTGAAGGAGTTCGATACAAAAGGAATTTATTTTCTTAAATTTATTTGCTTTTCATAGACGTTTGATAATTTCTGTTGTGTCGTGCCTTATTTTGTTAAATAGTTTGAAGAACTGTAGGCGTAGATTTTCTTTATTGATTTTTTTTTTAATATTTCTGAATGTTCTTTTGAGTCTGTGTAGTCATAATTTTGTTGTATTAAAGTTTTGTTCTTTAAAAGAAACGTTTGTACTAAATGGAGTTATTCATCATCATAGCAAACATTATTGTTTGTTCGTTCCATCCTTTACATTTCCCTCGATGTTTCCTGTATATTAACAACTCTAGACTCATAAATAATTCACCGCAAACCGCATCCTGACGAGTTACCGCACTCCGTGTTTTCTATCAACCATTGTTTGTCAAATCACTGGATTGCAAAATAACTAGCGTCAATCTTCCGCTGGCTGTGGAAAATGAAGGTCAAAACTGCCGCACAGTAGCTTTAAGTAACCTCATACAACAGCATAACAAATAAGTGCGATATGAAATTGTTTTATCCTAATTTGTGAACTATGCATGCATTGGGTAATTGGGCAGTTGCATCCACATTCCAAAAAGACCATAAAATTCGTTAAAAATATTAATCCTATTATTTCAAAAATGGCGGCAAACTTGAAAAGTGGAAAACTGTGTATTTTATGGTCTTTTTGGAATGTGGATGCAATTTTAAGACTTATTTGACTTATTTACTCTACGTATTTTCGCTATAAACCTACTTGTTTAGGAGCTACATGATGTAAAATGTACACCGGAAGACATTTTCCATAGGCTGTAACTCCTAAACGAGTTGATTTATCGAACAAATGTCAAGGATAAAAAAGTTGTTAAATTGATAAAATATAGGGTGTTCCATAAGAAATTTCAAAGTTGGCCGCCATTTTGGAAAATGGCGGCTGAATTTTGAAAAAATAAAATCATATTTTTAACTTCCACAAAAAATAAAGGAATGTCCCCCATTTAAAGTGTGCTCTAATTCTTACCGTTTCCGATATCCCAATGGTGGCCACCTTGAGTTGAGCACCCTGTATATAGATTAGATATTTAACGCGTTGTACAATATGTGCATTCATTCTTCAATGTGTTTACTACGAGAACAGACATGTGTTTTTAAATCTATTATAAACTAGATTTGAGGAAAATATCTCACAAAATAACCAGCAAGTAGCTATTTTGTATGTTGTTGAACAAATGTTGTACATCCGCTCGAACATGTTGATCCAAATCCCAAAACTACATTTATAAAAATTACCTACGTCGTATATTTACTATGGTAGAGCTTTTAAAACCATGTTTGTGTTAAATTGTCATGGCATGTTTACCATCAGCATACATTATACACGCCGCACCCGTGAACGTGTCCCATAGCCGATACACCACACTGTTTGTAATGTCAACACCTAGATCCATACAGACCTTAGTCACCACTCTCCTGTAAATCCTTGTTGTTGGTTGACGACAGCACGTCTGTTTATGCCAGTTAACACGTCGGAGCAATGCGCTGTGTAAAGCAAAACCTGCTATATAGCAGATTTGTGTAACATCTAGCAATGTTATATAACATTTGCTAGAAGTAGAAAAAGTCACTTTTCAAAAGTGCTATATAACACTGCTATATGTAGCAGATTCTGCTATATATAGCAAAAATTGTGCTATCCATCGGGAGTCGGTAAAGATCAAAAGAAATGCATGCTATATCTAACATTGCTATATGTAGTAATGTTATACAAATATTTTTCGTCTAGCATCTGCTATATGTAGCATTAAGTGTCAACAGTTCACAAAAGTTCACAGTGTTAGCCTCATGTGTACGGACGTTTTTGCTCGAGGATCTTTGTTTGCAATGGAAGGACTATAAAGCGACAGTGCGTGGGATCGGGATGCTATTATAAACTTTAATTGAACTGTTCCGTGGACAACCGGCGTTGTGGTCATACGTAAAACATTTTTGAATCTACCATCGTCTTATTTCGCGTTTTAATTATGGATCGCTTCCGTTTCTGACTTCCGATCACCGTGATAGCTGCCTCGAACAATGTCTCTTCGGCTCGATATTTTCGATACAGAATGTAAATGAGGTTGTGCTACATATAACTTATAGCACGGGCACAGGAATCACAAAATTGTATGTAGCTTTTTTGTATAGTAAAAGTTATATAGCAATGTTATATAGCAAAAGTTATATAACAATGTTATATAGCAAAAGTTATATAGCAGTTTTTGCTACATAGTGTAAACCCGGCTAAAGTGGTTAGCTGTGAACGACTGTTGTTAGAATTAGGACGAACAATATTATGGTCGTATGGTAAAAATTAATAATATTAATGAACATACATAATGACGTTTTCTGTTTTCGATTAGAACTGTTGTACATGTTTGGAGGTTGAAATGGCATTTATACAAATCCTGTTTAGGGTTAGGTTATGCTTGCTCAGCTAGAACCAAGATATATCCCAACTCCGCGCGGTGGTCACATCGGGTCCCTGGTGGATCATGACCAACTCCGTGCAGTGTTAAATAAAGTCCGTGAGAAAGAGTGACACATGTTCCAAAGTCTACAATACATAATTATTAACATACCCTAACCAAATCTAACCTAATCTATCCTGTCATATGAATAAATTAGCTATGAACAAATAAAAGTGTAACATTACTAGTTGGACTATCCCTAGAACTGAGACATATCCTCAAACTTCGTTGAAGGGTTATACGAGTTTGTTGTGCTCGTGTATGTAAAAGGGCTCAATAATGAACATGAATTTTATGAGTGAAAACATTAATTTGAATTAATTTACAATTTTTCATTGCTCTGAGTTACATTGAAAATAAATTATCTATTTTTTATGTGATATTCATTAACTTTATCACTAACTTGTAATCTTTTAAGCAAACCCTGAATATAACATTGTTATTAGATTTTCCACAACTAATTGACCATACTATGAAAACACAAAGTCTAACGCAAGTCAATTTCTTTAAATTTCAAACAAATTCATATCACTGTATTCTTGATTGTACTTTTAAAATTTTGCATCCATAAAGTCTTAACTCAATTCAGTAAAACTTATTAAACACAGGGGAAAAATACTATATTGAATCGTTCAAATGTTGTAGTCATCAAGAATGATGGTGCAGTGGCATTGTTCATGTGATGGCTAATATAACACTGGACAGTTGGACATGTCAGGGTGTGTTGGGACGTGATGGGACTGGACTGTACAGTACTGAGGCATTGTCAGACAATCAATACAATGAAGTGCTTAGTATCAGACGGTGTCCACTGTTCCTACAACACACACATCACTTTGACAAAATCCAAAACTGACGACTCAAATGATAGCTAATAAAAAGTCAACGTTTGACAACATCAAGACTAGAGTTTTGGATATAACCTAGACAAAATAAGTAAAAAGATTGGCAGAGATAAACACAACACAAAATAAATAAACAAAGACTGTATAGCTAATTCAATAAGAGATGAGAGATTGTACACGGGTTTGCCTTTGATAATATACGGCATTTGATAATAGGCCTATTACGACTTTTAACAATGACGATTTTCAAACCATATCATATGTTGACAGAAGACATATTCTCGTAAATCATTGCATTTCAACTGTGTGACAGAGATAAGTTGCAACAAGAATAACTTTAATACATATTGAATGCAATATTGTCAGCTACATATTGTAAATTTACTACCACGTCACAGTTTTTTCTAAGAAGTGCAAGAGGTGGGATACAAATGTAGGGATTGTTATGGACATAATTTGTTGGACGTGAAATGTGATTGAAATCAACAAGTTGTCGTTACCAATCCGACTGATATTTCCACTACAACGTCAGAATGTATTTGTGGATTATTGGTGGGAGGAAGGGGGGGGGGTAGTGGATGTGGCTAAGCTGATAAGGGGGATTGAGGGTTGAAAGTGGCATATGTCCAAACGTCTACATCATTTTGCACTGATTTCTCCTTTTGTTTCAAAGTGTTTATTTTCGAGATTTATTTTATAGACTTCATGATTTTTTTGTATTTTTCTTCACACAAAGTATATTTTATCCAAGGCCTATTTTTATGTGTTTGTCAATAAATGTCGAGTGTGTTTTTTGTTGTGGTAGTTTATTGAAGTAAAACACAACATTTGTATATTGAGTGTTTTTTCTATCAGTCCAAATTATGATTTTGGCTACACAGTATCTAAAGTCGTTGCCTGGTCAACTAACTTAAAGGAATGACAAATTGCTTCTTTGACAGGGATTGAACCTGAAACCTTCAGAACGAAAGGTTTTTCTATCGTATATACATGGGCTTAGGTGGTAAACCTATACCATTTCAAAGGCAACTTTCGGTCTTGCTACAGATGGCCATCTTCGAAGCAGTTCGGAGCTGCTGTTTCTTCCAATTCGACACGTATCCCGAAAACCACGATAGTGAGAAGAAGATGGTCATCTATAGCAAGGCAGAGGGTTGACCATGGAACTTTAGCACATCTAATTCTAGGTCTCGCCAGTTATTCTATGCTTCTAGTGTTTTTGTGTGTGTTCATAGCACCTCAACTTGACTTCTGTTTGCAGGTCTGAAGTCAGACACCCGTCCAAAGTACGAGTAACGTTCTTCGAACAGGAGAAGCCTCTGGTTGTGAGTTCTCCTGAGCCAGAGTTCTCCGACGACCTGGATGCTCCCTTCGTCCTTAGCATGACGTCACCCAGTCCCGTCGCCGACCATGCCGCCCCCTACCACAGACAAACCAGGTACGTTGGTTGATTTAGGGACTATGAATTCCATTCTTGTACTCCGAGACTGTTAAGTACTTCAACCTGAAGTACCTAGACTGTGTTCCAGATCAGAGATGCTTCAACTTTTTTTCACTCCCCAAAAACGCCCAGCCCCTCCAATCACTCCATTGACTAGGGTCAGACAGAGCAACTCATTTTTTTGCACTGTCACATTATTTATATTGCATCAATGAATAATCTGTCATGTTTAAAACATAAACTAAGCGATTTCACTACACATGGTGCTATGGAGCCGTGAAAACCATGTATGCTTTTTATGTGGAGACTTTTTGTGAAAAATTGAATCTTTTCAAACACCTCGACATTGTCTGATGGTGATTGCTTCTATATGTTTTTTTTTTACAATTTACCACCGTAATCTACCATTATTATTTCTTAATTTACACGTTTTGCCAACATTTTTCTGATACACGGAAACCCATGTCTACCAAACGTCTGCAATATAAACACTACGTTCACTGTTTCATTGTATTCCAAGCTTGGGGCATGTGTGCCATCTTTCTCTTTACATAATGAGATATTGTGCTATGGATCCTGTACTACAGTAACAGCCTAAGGGTGGGCAGTCAGAGAGAAAGTTCTAAAATCAGATAACCAAACAATGCGCTGTAAACTGTAACCGCACCACCCGCAATGTGACCACCATCAAACCTTGAGCAAATCTGAAAGTGCAGTCTCGGCTCTCTCACTTATGTAAATTATTGTTTTTGTCAAAACCTCTATAGAGCTTTCAATAACCGTCACTCTATGGGCTTCGCACAATAGTCTAATGACGTATGGACATCGCAGGAACCATTACAAGACTGTTTAGACATTTCTATAATCGAACAATTTACCGTACACTAAATGGAATTCTACTACCGCCTGGCAATAATGAGATTAAATACCTATCAAGGAACTTAACTTCCATTAACATTCAATCATCGATGTTTGATTATAAGTGTGGGTGTGCTACTCAACGGTCAAGTTTTTGGTTTGCATGCAAGTGTATACATTTCCTGAGTTCCCCCTAAGGTTTTCCTCGAATGAGCTCAATAATTCATGCCCCGCTTGGCAAAACCCAAGCAGTAAAAAGCTGCACCTGAGTGTGGCAGTACATAGCTAAATGTGTCCTACAAGTTTCTTGTTTTTATTCTCCAGTTTACTTTTATAGGCATACAATTTTCTTTACACACCAAATAGTTGAACTAAGTTAAGGTACATAGTTTTTTGTGAAATGTACTGAATAATTGGGGGAAATTACGCTTAGACTCTGAAAATCCATTACTGTACTATTTTGGACTGTTTGTCGTATTTTATAGTGTTTATTGACGTTCTATTGGCTAAAATTATATTGTTTTTCTTTAATTATCATTTTTTTTTCTTTTTCACTTACAGTGCTATTGGTATATAGTTACCATACAGTGCTATTGGTATATAGTTACCAATAAGATTAACACCTGCTTTTTAAGACAATTTAATCGTAAATTTAACTTCCACGCTATTTCTTTGGCCAGTTACAAAATCAACCTGAAAAGGGTATTTATCAATTTGTCAATACAATGACCGCTTTACTGTTTATTATACGCAGTGAGGGACAGGTCATATCAAAGATAAGTGACAAAGAAGAATCTGTGTTAAACAATCTGACCTTTGCTGCCCACGGCGACCGATGATGTCATCATTTCACATGACTCTGCGAAAGTCACAACTGTATTCACTTAACTTGCACGTGTAGTTCACTAGGGTTTTGTTGACTAAATGCATCTTGAACCAATCAACAGCTTATACTATGCAGTGTATCGAAACAATTAAATGAGGATGTCAAATTATGTGAGGTTGGTCAGACTATTTAAGAAATTTTAGTCGAAATTTGTATTTTGGAATTAAAAATATTATAGCATTTCATTCAACATTTATTTTTAAAAAAACTTGCCAATTTTTTACGGCTCCATTTAACTAGATTACACAATTCTCAATCAAATGTGTGGACATACACTAAGATTTTCCCTAAACTGATACTAACCAAGTATTAACTTTTCTTCCTTCGAGAATGTTTATAACTTTGAGTTGTTTCTGTGTTTGATGATTCCCAATGACGTTTGTTACAAATATATTCCTAATTTAAAGAAATCTCTGACAACCTGTAGCAACTGAAAGACAATCAAAGTCAAACAGGTATATTTTCGTTTGGTTAGGGTAGTCCAGGAAAGATTAACAAGACTTTTAACATTTTTGTAAATGCAAATACTTGGAAAATTCTTGTACCAACCAATACTCTACTTTCATATAAATTTACCTTGAAATCGTCCAATATCTCAACTGACTAGCTTAAAAGACTATCTTAAAAGACTAGCTTGACCCTAGATCGAATTTACATTTAATAACTATTAATGCTGGTAACTTTGGGGCTAAATCCTAACCGATTATGACTCAACATTAACCTCTGCCACTGTCACTAAATTGGTCAAGCATGCTAATTTCAGCCATGACTAGGATAGATACAGTTTTGCAACGTGGACATAGTAGTGTGACTTAAGTTTATTTGTCGAACTCGTTACCAATGAAAAATCGCCTACAAATGATATACCGTACAATCAGTAAGCCCCCAGCCATGCTAGAGGCTGACTGTAATGGAATCAACGGCGATCGGCGATACCGTCGTCTCTGCCTCGGATCAATTCTGCGATTGAGTTTTAATTTCCCCGAGCTATCCTTCCTTCCGATCCTGGGATGTTATTGGATGTTGACTCCTTCCTACACAGATCCCTTCACTTCAGTTAAAGGATAGGGGATGTTTTAAATTTAGGATAAAACGTGGTATTTAAATATAAAGTCGAAAATATTAAAATTAAAAATATTACGAAGGTAACGTAGCAAATTTGTACGGATGGTGTTTGGTCTCTAGGGATCTCGAAACGAAAAATTAAATCGGTCCCGGGTCCAGGTCTCACCATGAGTACTACGGTAAGCTTATTCCCTATATAGGAAATTCGCTAAAACAGTTTTTGTTCCTCGTTTTAGTTGAAGAAAATCTAAAACGAATCATTGACTCTCAAAACTATTTACAGTATATTGGTCATGGAAGTTTACAGAACTTAAGTTACTATTATTTTATGAAACTTTTAAAACCTAAACCTAATGAAACAACTAGAATTTTTTTTCGTCTGCAGATTCACTGCAATGGGAGTTTTTCCTTGTATTGTCAACAGTGGTATGAAAAAATTATACTACTTTGTTTAGTATTTGTCTTCCTGAATATGTGAAATAATCTCCAAATGAATCAAATACATTTCCGTAATTTATCAGTTAACTGTAGCGCGTTACTGTATATACCTCATGCTGGTTTTCGTTATGCACTGTTGAACCCATCAGACGTTATTGCATTTATACAATTTCCTAACTACTTTCTTTATCCTTGAAGTAATCCGCGTGTTATTATCTTTCTCACGTACTGAGCGCTTCATTGCTTTTTGATGGGCTCTGCTAGACATGCATTACACTTTTACAACAGCCGAGAAAATGCAACTGTTCCGTTGAGGATAATGCAAGTAAACTTATTATAATATCTTTTGCTATGTGCATACTATTTAAAGTGCATCAACTGTTTGTTAATGGCGACTAATTTTCTCCTCTCTTTTTTGGAGTATCCTCAAATTTCTTCTGTTGTAATATTCAATTTGCAACTTATTTAATCGCAGCAAAACTGAAAATATTTGTAGGATTAATTGTTTTAACTCTTGAACAAATCAAAACACCTCTAGCAATGCTCGGCCCCCTGGTACTATATCATTAACTAAACCAACACTTATGTCTGGTGAGGATAGTTTAAACATTCCCGTCAAGACGCTGCAGTTTCTGGAGAGGCTCTCGAGCACCTCTTGAAGAGAAAGAGTTTTCACCCCATTAGTTATCATCTCGTTTTTTTAACGTTGAACACTCTCTCGACTGTTTTAAGACGTTAAATATAATATATGCGATTGCTTCATCGTTGTCTATTTAATTTTAGTACGGAAATAGTTCCATAATTTAAAAGTTAATTTTGAAACCGTTTAAAATATGTGTAGGTTTTTTTGGGCACTACTGCTTTTGCTTGGTACAAAGCTAAAATTTCATTTAAACAATAAATACACCAGGGTTGGCAAGCATTTTTAAATAAGTTAGTTGATGTGTTATGGATGTTCATTATTTTTATTTTATGATTTATCTACTAGAAAATAGACTTCCACTGATTGTGTTGTCGTGCATAATTGACGAATCAGTCAAACTGCTATGATTTAATAAACATTTTCCCCATCAGGTTTTCCAGCTTTAGGTTCCCAGCTTTAGGTTTTCCTTTTTTCAATCAACTGAGCTCGGCCGGCACTGCCAGTCTGCTGTGCAAACAAACAGTTCAAACATGGTCTACGAACCATGAAAAACAAAGAGGAACAAATATGAGCAATCCAAATATCCCGTAGATTGTAAAGCAATTACTTATGTTATTACAGTTTAGATTTTTTAGTGTGCTGCCAACTACTTTGTTTTAAGTTAAAGTGCCAGCCTTTGACCTAGCCGACAAGTTTTTTTAAACTTGGCGAGGCCAAGCTGTTGTAATTTCCATAATAAATATATTTGAATTCGAATTATGTTAGGTAAAATACAGTCATATCCAAGTCTTAATATAATGTTACATGTGAATTCTTAATCATTCAATTTTTAGTGTGAGATCGTTTAAGATATACAAAAACCAGTACACTCATTAATAACCCACCACTGTAGTACATTTCTTTGTCATTTCGTCTCATTTCTGTTGTACTGTAGTGAATTGAGCACTCAATTGTCACCCGTTTAAACTTAATTTAGTTCACTAATAGCCGCCATTTCCCCAATAAAAGGCAAGGCTGCTATTGCGTCAATCGGTGAAACTATTCAACAATGGCACCGGAAGTTCCGGTCAATCAGGTGACTAGGATGGCTACCGGACGTCCGGTCTGGATCCTCCCGTCTGTCATTGGCAACAATGTAGCTGGTCCAGCGGTCCAGCCTCTCTGGGCACCGTCATCGGTGTCGTTGTTGTGGAGAGTGAATAAAAAAAATAAGCATTATTAATCAAATGTAGGTTAGTACCAACAATGAATACAGGACCTTATAAGGTTCTGTAATTCATTGGTACCAACGATGTACCACACCATAGATTAAAGAAGTAGTTTACCTACTCTACTGTCTATTATTTGATCTAAGGTACTCATCAGTAGTCTTTACTTCGTAGGTAGCAACTTCTAACTCACTTCTATGTAGTACTGCATTTCCATACGTCCTGGTTTCCCAGTTTTGCTACATCTGCTTCGGTGTACAGAAAAATGTCTATCAAGACGGTAAGGAACTCGTAAACTTCGTAAGTAATTGTTACGAATAATTAACACGAATAATCGTAAGTAATTGTCTCGGACTCCAAAAGAAAATACTAGTAGAATATCTGAAATTATTTTGCAAACATGATGACCTTTTAGTTGTAACAGATTAAAGCGTTAAAAGTTTTACCTCGTCTTGGTAAATAGTTAATGTGTATATTGCAAGTTTGGAAAGGTTGCGTTTTTATATGTTTCGTTTCTGAAATACATAGATTTTGTAGATAGTAAAGGTTTTATGTTGTCAATATTCATTCCTGGAGGCAAAGATGAATAAAGTAAACATTTTATTTAGTCGACGAGTAAAAAGGTGTAGAGTGTTTCTATAGTATTTATATTAATGCTAATTATTAATTTAAAATCTAAATGTGGGCACATGTATGGACTCCTATCCCTAAATTTCTAAATTGTGTGAATCATGCCCAGTTATGTTTTAGTGCTTTGGTGTCGACTAATTTAATTAAATGGTATTTTTTCCCATATACACTTTGTTTGTTAGCTACGAGAAGTCAAGCTAAGTAAACAAATTAGTTGAGGGTTTTCAAATTCGACAATTGGCAAAGAAAGAAGGTATATGTAGGCCTACAATATAACAAACTCTACGCATAGCATACACATACAGGATATGTGTATTCCATGAAGCAATAATTTTATAATAAAATATGCTTTGATATGTAACCTAAATAAAGCATTTACTTTATTCTCAGTATTTCTTAGGCGCAAAATATTACATTTCCATGTAATGCTTGAGATAAGACGAAGATGTATTGCAAAGCTGTAAAGTAAGCCCGGTTTACAACCCACAATACGTTTTACAGTCTGGAAATGTGAAGTTATTGCATTTACAAGGCGTGGCATGTATTGTATACATTTTTACGGCCGTCGTCTTAACCCAGTTTTCCTATCCAATCTCACATATTATCACATTTTAGTTACATTAAATATTCAATGTACATAAATATAAATATGTATAATAAATATTTAAATATATGTATAACTTGTAGTTTGACAATAATTGGTTTAGGGCTCTTTTAAATTGTAAGCAAATTAATGTTCATCAAAACAACACCCACAATTAATTACAAGTCTCGAAAAATTGTTTATGATCCTAGAACACACAATAGCGTTGCACTATTAAACAAAACGTTTTATTTAGTCTTTCAACAACTTTGATTTCAATGTATGAAAGGTTTTATTTTTTATTTTAAAACACTTATAAAATAAACACATACTTATAAATCCATGCCAATATCACTGTAGAGTCATTAATATTTGAAAAGTGATCCATTTTGTTATAGATTCATATACAATATAATTTACAATTATTTTGTTTATAAACATAAATAACATACAAAACAGTGCATACATTTTATTTTGTTTCAAAACCCGCACAGTAGTGCTGTTGTATGGTGTGCTTGGGCGGTACTCAGATATGATGGATTGCATTAGCTTGTTTTTCTTGTGAGCTTCACAACGTAGTTCAGATAAAACAGCTGCAACCTGTCTGGGTCAAGTGTTTATGTCAGATAAATTAAACCAGAAACCAGAAATCTATTGTGGGTGATTTTAACCAGCAAAATTGCACTATAGATAATGTACAGATGTATATTTCAATACAATGATTGTTTAATCACACGGGTTTTTCCATAGAACATAGAAGGGAGATTTGGCGTGTCGGTGACCTAAGCACAGAGAACATACTACTATAACCCAGAATGCCAACCGCATGGTAAAAAGCGTTAAGTACTTTGAGAGGGCTTTGCCTGTCAATTCGTACGCAGCGCCACCAGCGTTGCTAGTAGTAAGTTTTTTTGTGCTATTAGCCAGTAGCTTGTGAAGGCGAGTACTACAGGATGTCCCCAAAACTCTACCGACCCTTCAAGATATCATTCCTGGACTAAAGACAATCTTAAATATTACGTTAACAATTTCCAAAGTCAATAATTGCTCGTACAGTCGTAATTTTTTCACAACACGTTTTGTCGTAAAAAGAAACAATTTCATGGATAAACAAAACTACGATCACAATGTTTAAATTAGAAATTTTTCTTACAATTCTAACGAAACAAAATTTAAGAAAATCAGTTAATGAATAAGGAAGAAAACTAATTGTTATGATATTGTGTATATCAATATTTGCGCTGATTAGATAACTAACAATTAAAAAGCTGATTGTTTTAGCTCATTAGTAGTGATTTTACCCAAAGACCACAGATATTGGTTGATACACGGTATCATACAAATAAGCTTTCTTCCTTATTTATGAACCGATTTTCTTAAATTTTGTATCGTTAATTGTAAGGAAATTGCCTAAATAAAACCTTGCGACAGTAGTTTATATAATAACCTGGGCGTAACTAGAATGGAAGTGGACAAAATCATAACATAATGGTTCCCAGGAATCGAGGAATCTATACTCTGCGCCAAAGCTGGTGGCGGCTGAGGGATTAGGACCGCCAGGTAGGACTACATAGGTCGGACCTGCTCACCGACCTGGCCGTCCTAATCCCTCAGCCGCCACCAGCTTTGGCGCGGAGTATAACGGTCTACAGACAGATTATAGACACAAACAGACTAAATTACAGTGTCAATGTTTCGTGTGTTACATTACCCACAATGCAACACGCATTTGTAAACGTGAGCTTCGCGTGTGACGTGTGAAGGTAGTCACGTGATCGTTTATGGCACGTGGAATCTCGTTTATGACACGTGGAATCTCGTTTCGACTGTGGTGAGTAAACCTATTCCAGCCCTAAACTTTGTTTGGTTTAAGTAAAAAATATATAAAATAGGTAAATTAAGTTAAGTACCTTGCGGTAATGTGTAAAAGAACTTTTATTTAAACAAGAAAAACAAACAATGATACTAACTAGAGTTACTCTACATTTTCGTAGGCGTAAAACGGATAGAATATAGTTTGCTTGCTGATAATATGCTAAAGGGTGTCGGATCTAATTAATCCCATGAAACCACCTGTAACACTTACCGTGCTTGGGGATTCTCTTGACGTTTTAATATCAATCGTACTAGGTAATATGTTTAGTAATAAAGCAAATGATGGCAATTTCTTACAGCAAAGGTTGACTCTCTATGGATATATGTGTATGACCAGGAATACATATTGTATGCTAAGTTATTTTAGTTTTATTATCCATATATAAAGCCCAAAATACCCATGAACTTTTGGGAAAACTACAAGGAACACCCCCATAAACCATATACTTAAAATGTGCGTCATGACGAGACACCTTGCGCAAAACCACGAATACTAGAAAAATACCGGTATTGGATCATAAACTTAAACAAATGACGTTTTTGGCCCGAATATAAACATTATTTAACATTGCTTAAATGGAACTGCCAAAACTTATGTTCAATGCTATTAGTATAGGATTCGGGCCAACAACGTCATTTGTTTATGTTTATGATCCATACCGGTACTTTACTAGTATTCGTGCGCAAAACTATCCATTATTTCATAAATTGCCCTATAAGGCCGTAATTGCTTTCCAAAGGGAACTTTCCATATACCTAATGTTCAAAATACCTCTGCTGTACTTATTTGTCAGGTGTGATTATTTGTTTGCATTACTGTATTCTGTTTTGTTTATTTCAGCTTAACTTAACCAATCAATAGTGTTATTAATAATTATGAAGTCAAAAGTGGTGAAACCCATGGGTAACAGCTACTTAAAACTAAATATTGATTTAGTTTCTTTGTTCAATACACTTTGGCATCCAAAATAAATTTTCGTTCTTCGACCATGGTTAATAAGAATGGGCTATTTCTACTCCGTGCCACTACCACAAGTCTTAAATTTAAATGTTTCCGGCACAAAAAATAAATTGCCTGCAAAAAGTAATTTTCGTGTACTGTCGTGTCGTTCCACCCAGTGACATTTAAACTGCAGTGGCATCCTAATGGGTGAGGAGAGCTAGGCTAATGCCTGCTACGTCATCATCGCTCCGTGCTCGACGCCGGCTCACCTACCGTGAAGATTCCTTTCTCTGCTTGTGGAATCTCATGGCCAATGGGTCTCATTTTAGGTTAAAAATGCAGTCTAATTCCTTATGTTGTCCAATGTCCTAGCTAACAATAATATTTGACCATCGAGATGTGATAAATAAGTGTTTGAATTTTGTTCATATCATATATAGTTGTCATTTCAATTGGCTTAGGTGATGTTTAAAAACCTTTATTTTTACCTCTTTATATTTACCTTTTTGGGGAGAATCGAATACCTTATAGTTCAGTATCCAAGCTTCTTTTAGGGCCGTAAACTCGGTGATAAGCGCAAGTATTATTCAGGAACGAAATAATAACAGCGATGATACTTTCACATGCCAACTGACAACATTTTTGCGGCAGATGATGATGTTATAGCCAGATACTGTAGTTAAGTCTTCACGTTTGAATGCTCAATACTTACGAGAAATTTAAAGATGTATTAGTAAACTTTACTTCTTCTTGCTACCCGCTGTCGTAGTAAACTCATGATTCATTTCTTGTTCATTCCTAATGGCAGCCCTTGTTTTATACTCTTAAACTACTATGGTTTATTTGGCAGGTGACCTTATAAAATTACATAAAACATTTTGTTTTGGGGTGATCAGTAAAGACAGCGTAATATGCCATCAAAGTGACCTCAATTATAAATCTGTCCTGTGACACTGTAGTGCACTCGGTCAGACCGGAAGTGCATCTAATTGCATTCTGCATCTGGACCAGTCACGACCGCAACACGAACATCCACCGTTGCACGACTTGTGATTATATTGATTGAGTTCTGAGTCGTAGGTTGGGAGTTCAAAGATCAAAGTGTTGTTAAAAAAATATTGGAATTAGTTATTTATACAAAAAAACAACAGAATACCTGACACAAACCGGAAAGAACTAACGAAGAAATTACCCCATGGTAATGTTATATCCACGAAGAAGTGCGTTTTAAATTTATTTTTTTAGATCCCATAGATTTTGATGGTTCTTGAAGTTTCTTTCTATACTTTTAGTACAGTTGTACACCCCAAACTATCCAAAGCGTTAATAAAACCAAATAAGATTTAGAAGAGTATTTAACCATCAAACTGTTTTATCCGCCAGCTAATAAACCCATTATAACTTCTTGAAGTTAATTGCTAATCCTTAAGAAGACTTAACAAACTTGATAATTGCAAGTCGCTGTACAAATACATTAATTGCAGTGCCGTGCCTCCGTGTACGTGGATGTGGTTGGATCGATTCTGGTTGTTCAGCCGAGTTGCGTGATAATCCTGTCTTTATGGAGGTTGTTGCATTCGCTACAACGGCCATATACATGCGTGTATACTCCTATGTTGATAGCCGGTGCCTTTTAAATATATGTACTACCATGGAATATAGTGTTATTGGTGTCCCGTAAAGGTTTTTTTTACGTTTGGTTGTTATGTGTTTATTCGGATCAGTATCGTAAACAACCTCAGTTAGTATTTTTTTCTTAGGATCACTATCGAAAACAACCTCAGTTAGTGTTTTTATCACTATCGTAAAGAACCTCAGTTGGTGTTTTTCTCTTCGAATCACTATCGTAAACAACCTCAGTTAATGTT
Organism: Macrosteles quadrilineatus; assembly: GCF_028750875.1. NCBI lineage: Eukaryota > Metazoa > Arthropoda > Insecta > Hemiptera > Cicadellidae > Macrosteles > Macrosteles quadrilineatus. Next base: position 75,585,903 of record NW_026542598.1, on the reverse strand, counting down.
TTTTCTTCGGATCACTATCGTAAACAACATCAGTTAGTGTTTTTCTTCTTCGGATCACTATCGTAAACAACCTCAGTTATTGTTTTTTCTTCTGATCACTATCGTAAACGACCTTAGTTATTGTTTTTTCTTCCGATCACTATGGTAAACAACCTCAGTTATTGTTTTTTCTTCTGATCACTATAAACAACCTCAGTTAGTGTTTTTCTTTGGATCACTATAGTAAACAACCTCAGTTAGTGTTTTTCTTCGGATCACTATCGTAAACAACCTCAGTTAGTGCTTTTCTTCGGATCACTATCGTAAACAACCTCAGTTAGGTAGATTTCCAGTCGCGGGCTGTTTCTCGAACGTGTATAAGCCCCGCCCCTCGTGACGTCAAAATGACGTAGGCGTTTTTTCACGGGGGTAAATATCCGGGGGTAGAAATCCGCTACCCCACATCAACAATGGTGCTGCCAGGTGCATCACAGAACAGTCGCCGCTGATGTATCGTCGTCTGCACCACAACCAGTGCCAGTTCCCGCCAATCTTTATGGCAAGTCCCACCAAAATAACTTCAACGTCATATATCTAGAGATTACACTTGGCCAGCTGTTTTGTTTGTTTCCCAGATTTGTATTTGGGTCATGTCTCTTCTGTGAATGATTTGTACAGTGTTAGCCTTCTGTTTTGGAGCTTTATAAATAAACAGTGATGGTTTATTTGGATAAACAGCACCAGTAGTGTGTGTATACGAACCCTCAACATAGCGAAATTTAACTTGGTTTGTCCCTTTCCTTGAATTTGTTAAGTATATCGATTTTTTGCAGAACGTTTCCTTCTGTAATGTATTAAATATTAATGGAACACAAAGTATATCGTAGTTGGATCCCGTTATTTTTAACGTGGTTTAAACTAAAATTCTGGGTCCAAATCCTGCCAATCACTACTTTCCATGTGCTAAAGTGTGGTTATGTGGTTTAAAGTCTACAAAAATTAAATGCGATACAAAAAACCCTACTATCGATTTTCTGAACCAAGATCTGTTGTGATTTCAAACCGTTAACTCCGTCTGTTAAGATTATTGACAGATAACAGATTATCCCACGCCGGATACGCCTCGCAGTTCGCGTGCTGAGTCGGCGCTTCTACCCGCTATCAGCAACTATCAGCAGTTAATGCACCTCCTTCCTCTTTTAATTATCTAGTCATCATTTGCTCACCGCCCAAGTTACCTTTGTGCTTTTCGCTCTTTGCGAGTTTCAAGTGAAATAAGAGAATTTGGTCATCCAGTGGTCTATTCTTTCAGATGTGCTAAACGGTTCACTGCTATTTTATGGGTATGTTTTTTTGTCATTTGAGAAGTAAATACCTAATAACGATCAATAGACTACTATTAAAAGAATTTGAATGCACTGTGTGAAACATAATTTTTTTTCAAATACGAATTTACTAATAGCCTAATATCCCCATTGTGGAGTTCGTAAAGGAATAAAAATGAATACTCTCTAAAATATTCTGATTTATACGAAAATCTGGTCTACACCTAAAAATCTTATCACAATTTATATCACGCTCTACCATGAACTATATATTTCAAAATATTTTCCTCCACTTTGTTGAAAATATTTAGCAACCAACCAAAAATTTATGTTAATCTTTATGAAGGAATCAACAGATATGTCAATAAATACATTCCAAAATATTTAAGAACAATCTGCTTAAATTGTACTGAAACTTTAAGTATTGGAAGTCTACCATGTGAAGTTATCCATTATTTGTCGAGGAAGCGATAAGTCTCAATGTAGCCGTCAGATGCAATGTCGTGACGGATGACGGATAGTCGCCGTGTCCGGATGAGCGAGGTTGGACGTCGTAGCGTGTTGTCAGTAGTGGGGCCGGTAATGACGTTCTAATGTACTGTGTAAGTATTTGAAGTCTACCATGTGAAGTTATCCATTATTAGTCGAGGAAGTGATAAGTCTCAATGTAGTCGTCAGTTGCGATGTCGTGACGGATGACGGATAGTCGCCGTGTCCGTCGGATGAGCGAGGTTGTAGCGTGTTGTCAGTAGTGGGGCCGGTAATGACGTTGTACCTCGTGTAATTAATGGTTCCGCCATTGTCTTCACTTCTAGTGTAATCTTGAAGGTGGGAAGTAGGAAATCGCCGGAAACAAGAACTCGATTTGTCTGGAATCGTAATTAGTGTGATCCAGTTTTCGACACTGAATAATCATACACCAATTTGCATCTTACAAAACATCTGTATAACGAGATGGTAATGAGGAATACAGACAGTTCCTGGTACAAAGAATGTTTCCTCCTTTGAAACGTGCGTTGTCTTTCTTGGATTGTTGTGTAATGCATTTTTTTATATAGATTTTCACCATACTTGATAAGAACCATTGTGTAGCTTATAGCTGAACATATTTATATTGTACAACTCACTCATAATATATTTTCTGTTGCAGGTAAGAAAGAGTTGATCACAATTACAATGGAAACCTTGACACATGTAAGTATTGTACGTAATAATTCCTTAAAATTTAAAACTACAAGTTGGGACTGAAGTACACAATCTTTTGTAATGTCCTGTTCCATTAACAAGATATAAGGATTATCTAATCCTCTCTCCATAATTTTGTGATTTTCTTATTAAGTTGCATACATATTTTAAACCCAAACGTACACTATACAACCAGTGCTACAGTTACCGCTGTGGTGTACATTTATGGGGTGATTACGTTCGGAAAAAAATTATACAAATTTTAAAAAGCAATAATTAGAAAATATCCAAACTTGTGTCACTTTAATAAAATGTGTTACAGGGTGCAAAAACTCAATAAAATATAATAACTTTCATGTGGCATATTTATATTTTACGTGGAAATTAATTAAGTTATGTTTGAAAACTATTTTCCTGAACACATATAGATTGGTTGGGTCCAAAAGATTTGATCCATAGACCAACATCGATTTTTCGTTTCAAACGCTCTTTTATACCTCGTAAGTGCTTGTAACATCAAAATCATACCGCAAAAATAAACTTCGGCGAAGATACATCATTCGGTTCTCGCAAAAACAATCCGAACCGTTGTAATATTAAATAGTCAGAGATTTTACAATGTGACACGAGTCGATGGTAGATTTATCGGTCTACAGACAACCGCACCTGTGTATTGTGTATTGTGTAGGGGGGTTAACTAATCATTCAACTGTCCAAGGGGTCGTGCATGATGAATGATAGCCGTCACGTCATGCAAATGTTGCCAAGGGGTTGCATGACGACAATTAACACGGGAATGATGTAAGAAACCTAAAGAGAGGTTATTTCTTGGTATTCTTTGAGAACATGGACGAATGCCATATTTGTGACGCAGTTTTAAACTCTGGTTCTTGACTGGACGTGTTTATGAAATGGTTTAAGAAATAGGAGGAACTATTTACGTCCTTCAATTTGAACTATTTCATTGTACGTGAAATCGGTAGCTAAAGTCATAGCAACATTATTTTGTAAAAATGTTAACATTAAGTTATGTACACCCTTCATACAAATTTGAAAGCCGTTAACTCCTATCCAAGTCTTAAAATTATTTATTAATCCATCTGTACATGAAGCAGATCCTACATTGTATCGTCCAATCGGTATTTACGAAGTTAACTCCCCTTCCCCCTTCACAACAACAACCAACAACAACGCTTCTAAGTTGATAAATGATAGTGGTATACATCAATATTATTTTGGAGATACATCAATATTATTTTGGAGTAAATATTTACACCTAACCTGTTAAATAACACAATACCTTTACAAAGACAATAATGTAGGGGTTTTTAATTTTGTCTTTGAAGCTAATAACTTTTTATTGTTGTCAATATTATAAAAAAGGGATTGTGTGTATCTATGACTTAACCATATGATGTGAGTTTTTTCTTCTAATTGTTCAATAATTTCCTAGTCGTTTGTGGTGGTTGGGTAAAATTATGGTTGATGCTTACGTACATAAATCAATGTTCGGATATTATATTTATTTACTTTTTAAATATTTTTTCAAATATTTACTACTTTTCCGGCTAGTGTAATGCTCATTGATAATACATGTCATAGAACCATAGAACAATGGTTTCGCAAGCAGTTCGCCGCTAGCCATAGCAAATTCAGCGGAACGTAATGAATAGTTTCGTCCTGGCAGTTTGCCACTTCATTAGGCTAAAGATGGACAGTTATGCATTAATTAACCATCCGGCTCGAGGGACCAGAGTGGTGACGTAAGCGTCTGGTTGGTTATGCAGGCCCCCGCCAGGGCCTCTTGTCGCAGTTTCGCGCCAATGCTGTTAACTACGCGCCAAAACGCGCCGCTTCCTTCACAGAAAATTGCTCAGGATGTGACAATAACGGCGTGAAGATCACCGGGGGTGACCTCGTGGTTGCTTCATTGTTGAAACTTAATACTGTCCGAAATACGTCAATTTTAAGACAGTTGTCTTGTTAATCAATTTAAAATTAGAATGCTACCTACTAAACCATACCTTAGTGATTTTTAATGTTCTTAAGTCGGCGATAGTTTACCATCAATGTAATTATACTTGTTAATTTGTTGTCCCAAAATCTGTATAAAGAAGTACTTACTTATCCTTGAAGAAATTTTGTTATCCAATTTCCCTTAGAAGGTTTAGTGACTTTTTCAAATACTGTTCAAAGAAATAGCCGAATACCCTGACTGTAAGTAGTATAAATAAGTCTGTGGCAAAAATTAACTCACAGGCAACTCATTGTTAAATAAATTGTTTAATTAAGTAGGTCAGTGTTCTGTAACCTTTAAACTCGTTTTCTAACATTCTGATTAGACTCAGTTTTTACTTTGAAAATTCCCTACCTCACACAAAGAGAGCCTTGGTCAGTAGCGAGTAGCGCTCAGTGACCGAGCCCGTCACACACCAGTGATCTCACTTATCACTGCATCGCTAGCCTCGGGCCTCTTCTCTGTTCTTACTGTGGATATCCTACCTCACACAAAGAGAGCCTTGGTCAGTAGCGAGTAGCGCTCAGTGACCGAGCCCGTCACACACCAGTGATCTCACTTATCACTGCATCGCTAACCTCGGGCCTCTTCTCTGTTCTTACTGTGGATATCCTACCTCTCACAAAGAGACCCTTGGTCAGTAGCGAGTAGCGCTCAGTGACCGAGCCCGTCACACGCCAGTGATCTCACTTATCACTGCATCGCTAACCTCGGGCCTCTTCTCTGTTCTTACTGTGGATATCCCTACCTCACACAAAGAGAGCCTTGGTCAGTAGCGAGTAGCGCTCAGTGACCGAGCCCGTCACACGCCAGTGATCTCACTTATCACTGCATCGCTAACCTCGGGCCTCTTCTCTGTTCTTACTGTGGATATCCTACCTCACACAAAGAGAGCCTTGGTCAGTAGCTGGTAGCTCTCAGTGACCGACCCCTTCACACGCCAGTGATCTCACTTATCACTGCATCGCTAACCTCGGGCCTCTTCTCTGTTCTTACTGTGGATATCCTGAGTGTAGGAGTTTTGCCAACGGCTATCAGGTAGAAAGGGTCCCCATCCATGAATTCCACATACTGCGGAATTTTGCCAACGGTTGTGGGTTGCGTGAGAGGGGGACGGGGAGAGAGAGAGATTACACGTGACCGTGAGGGTGGTTTCCGCTAGGGGTGGACAAACCAGGCAGGATGCTGACTGTGTTCAAAGTAATGGAGTTATGCACCTCTGACTGTGAAAGGAAATGTATTGAATTTTTAACCTAACCTAACCTAACCTAACCTAACCTAACCTAATCTAACCTAACCTAACCTAACCTAACCCACTGCGACACGCGCATAACTGCCAAGCGTATACAACCCTGACAATCGCTCTCCTTCCCTCCGTCACACTCTTTCTCCCACCACCACCGTTGGCAAATCTCCGCACTAAGAGGTGGCCGAAGGCATCCCCCCCATCTACCTGACACCCGTTGGCAAAACTCCGGTTCCCGGATATCCTACCTCACACAAAGAGAGCCTTGGTCAGTAGCTGGTAGCTCTCAGTGACCGACCCCTTCACACACCAGTGATCTCACTTATCACTGCATCGCTAACCTCGGGCCTCTTCTCTGTTCTTACTGTGGATATCCTACCTCACACAAAGAGAGCCTTGGTCAGTAGCTGGTAGCTCTCAGTGACCGACCCCTTCACACACCAGTGATCTCACTTATCACTGCATTGCTAACCTCGGGCCTCTTCTCTGTTCTTACTGTGGATATCCTACCTCACACAAAGAGAGCCTTGGTCAGTAGCGAGTAGCGCTCAGTGACCGAGCCCGTCACACGCCAGTGATCTCACTTATCACTGCATCGCTAGCCTCGGGCCTCTTCTCTGTTCTTACTGCGGATATCCCTACCTCACACAAAGAGAGCCTTGGTCAGTAGCTGGTAGCGCTCAGTGACCGAGCCCGTCACACGCCAGTGATCTCACTTATCACTGCATCGCTAACCTCGGGCCTCTTCTCTGTTCTTACTGTGGATATCCTACCTCACACAAAAAGAGCCTTGGTCAGTAGCGAGTAGCGCTCAGTGACCGAGCCCGTCACACGCCAGTGATCTCACTTATCACTGCATCGCTAACCTCGGGCCTCTTCTCTGTTCTTACTGTGGATATCCTACCTCACACAAAGAGAGCCTTGGTCAGTAGCGAGTAGCGCTCAGTGACCGAGCCCGTCACACGCCAGTGATCTCACTTATCACTGCATCGCTAGCCTCGGGCCTCTTCTCTGTTCTTACTGCGGATATCCCTACCTCACACAAAGAGAGCCTTGGTCAGTAGCTGGTAGCGCTCAGTGACCGAGCCCGTCACACGCCAGTGATCTCACTTATCACTGCATCGCTAGCCTCGGGCCTCTTCTCTGTTCTTACTGCGGATATCCTACCTCACACAAAGAGAGCCTTGGTCAGTAGCTGGTAGTGCTCAGTGACAGAGCCCGTCACACACCAGTGATCTCACTTATCACTGCATCGCTAGCCTGGGGCCTCTTCTCTGTTCTTACTGCGGATATCCTACCTCACACAAAGAGAGCCTTGGTCAGTAGCTGGTAGCGCTCAGTGACCGAGCCCGTCACACACCAGTGATCTCACTTATCACTGCATCGCTAGCCTCGGGCCTCTTCTCTGTTCTTACTGTGGATATCCCTACCTCTCACAAAGAGAGCCTTGGTCAGTAGCTGGTAGCGCTCAGTGACCGACCCCTTCACACACCAGTGATCTCACTTATCACTGCATCGCTAGCCTCGGGCCTCTTCTCTGTTCTTACTGTGGATATCCCTACCTCACACAAAGAGAGCCTTGGTCAGTAGCTGGTAGCGCTCAGTGACCGAGCCCGTCACACACCAGTGATCTCACTTATCACTGCATCGCTAGCCTCGGGCCTCTTCTCTGTTCTTACTGTGGATATCCCTACCTCACACAAAGAGAGCCTTGGTCAGTAGCTGGTAGCTCTCAGTAACCGACCCCTTCACACACCAGTGATCTCAGTTATCACTGCATCGCTAGCCTCGGGCCTCTTCTCTGTTCTTACTGTGGATATCCCTACCTCACACAAAGAGAGCCTTGGTCAGTAGCTGGTAGCGCTCAGTGACCGAGCCCGTCACACACCAGTGATCTCACTTATCACTGCATCGCTAGCCTCGGGCCTCTTCTCTGTTCTTACTGTGGATATCCCTACCTCACACAAAGAGAGCCTTGGTCAGTAGCTGGTAGCGCTCAGTGACCGAGCCCGTCACACACCAGTGATCTCACTTATCACTGCATCGCTAGCCTCGGGCCTCTTCTCTGTTCTTACTGTGGATATCCCCACCTCACACAAAGAGAGCCTTGGTCAGTAGCTGGTAGCGCTCAGTGACCGAGCCCGTCACACACCAGTGATCTCAGTTATCACTGCATCGCTAGCCTCGGGCCTCTTCTCTGTTCTTACTGTGGATATCCCTACCTCACACAAAGAGAGCCTTGGTCAGTAGCGAGTAGCGCTCAGTGACCGAGCCCGTCACACACCAGTGATCTCACTTATCACTGCATCGCTAGCCTCGGGCCTCTTCTCTGTTCTTACTGTGGATATCCCTACCTCTCACAAAGAGAGCCTTGGTCAGTAGCTGGTAGCTCTCAGTGACCGACCCCTTCACACACCAGTGATCTCAGTTATCTGCATCGCTAGCCTCGGGCCTCTTCTCTGTTCTTACTGTGGATATCCTACCTCACACAAAGAGAGCCTTGGTCAGTAGCGAGTAGCGCTCAGTGACCGACCCCTTCACACGCCAGTGATCTCACTTATCACTGCATCGCTAACCTCGGGCCTCTTCTCTGTTCTTACTGTGGATATCCCTACCTCACACAAAGAGAGCCTTGGTCAGTAGCGAGTAGCGCTCAGTGACCGAGCCCGTCACACACCAGTGATCTCACTTATCACTGCATCGCTAGCCTCGGGCCTCTTCTCTGTTCTTACTGTGGATATCCCTACCTCTCACAAAGAGAGCCTTGGTCAGTAGCTGGTAGCTCTCAGTGACCGACCCCTTCACACACCAGTGATCTCAGTTATCTGCATCGCTAGCCTCGGGCCTCTTCTCTGTTCTTACTGTGGATATCCTACCTCACACAAAGAGAGCCTTGGTCAGTAGCGAGTAGCGCTCAGTGACCGACCCCTTCACACGCCAGTGATCTCACTTATCACTGCATCGCTAGCCTCGGGCCTCTTCTCTGTTCTTACTGTGGATATCCCTACCTCACACAAAGAGAGCCTTGGTCAGTAGCTGGTAGCTCTCAGTAACCGACCCCTTCACACACCAGTGATCTCAGTTATCACTGCATCGCTAGCCTCGGGCCTCTTCTCTGTTCTTACTGTGGATATCCCTACCTCACACAAAGAGAGCCTTGGTCAGTAGCTGGTAGCGCTCAGTGACCGACCCCTTCACACACCAGTGATCTCACTTATCACTGCATCGCTAGCCTCGGGCCTCTTCTCTGTTCTTACTGTGGATATCCCCACCTCACACAAAGAGAGCCTTGGTCAGTAGCTGGTAGCGCTCAGTGACCGAGCCCGTCACACACCAGTGATCTCAGTTATCACTGCATCGCTAGCCTCGGGCCTCTTCTCTGTTCTTACTGTGGATATCCCTACCTCACACAAAGAGAGCCTTGGTCAGTAGCGAGTAGCGCTCAGTGACCGAGCCCGTCACACACCAGTGATCTCAGTTATCTGCATCGCTAGCCTCGGGCCTCTTCTCTGTTCTTACTGTGGATATCCCTACCTCACACAAAGAGAGCCTTGGTCAGTAGCTGGTAGCGCTCAGTGACCGAGCCCGTCACACACCAGTGATCTCACTTATCACTGCATCGCTAGCCTCGGGCCTCTTCTCTGTTCTTACTGTGGATATCCCTCCCTCAAACAAAGAGAGCCTTGGTCAGTAGCTGGTAGCGCTCAGTGACCGAGCCCGTCACACACCAGTGATCTCACTTATCACTGCATCGCTAGCCTCGGGCCTCTTCTCTGTTCTTACTGTGGATATCCCTACCTCAAACAAAGAGAGCCTTGGTCAGTAGCTGGTAGCGCTCAGTGACCGAGCCCGTCACACACCAGTGATCTCACTTATCACTGCATCGCTAGCCTCGGACCTCTTCTCTGTTCTTACTGTGGATATCCCTCCCTCACACAAAGAGAGCCTTGGTCAGTAGCTGGTAGCGCTCAGTGACCGAGCCCGTCACACACCAGTGATCTCACTTATCACTGCATCGCTAGCCTCGGGCCTCTTCTCTGTTCTTACTGTGGATATCCCTACCTCAAACAAAGAGAGCCTTGGTCAGTAGCTGGTAGCGCTCAGTGACCGAGCCCGTCACACACCAGTGATCTCACTTATCACTGCATCGCTAGCCTCAGGTCTCTTCTCTGTTCATACTCTTTGTTTTATCGGCCAGCAGATCTTCAACAATAATTTACTGCATCGTGGCTCCGTTAGGCTTCAGCAGAGAATTGTGAACGGGGATCGATTAAAACGGGAAACCTCGTCGAAAATCGTTTCCTTGTTGATCTCAGTGGTTATTGCTGTTTATTCCCTGTTATTTTGACTTTCCGCTTGTTTCATTGCTTGATTGCTTTTAAACTCGTAAATTGTCCTGTGGGTAGTGTTTAGATTGGGATTTCATTTAATTTTCTCTCGCATAATTGCTGATCTCATACTTTAGAATTTGTTTAAAGTACAGATGTAGCGTCAAATCCGTGATGAATAATTATTTTTGAATGGATATCGGCATGATTATGTAAAAATCACGTTGGTACCGGAGTGTTGCCTTTGGTTTGGAATATTAATTAAAACATCTAGTTACAAATACAACACACACGAGCTTTATTTACATCACAACAAATTTACAAATACAGTATTTTGTTTTCAAAAATATGTCGTATAAGATTGCACCACAATTGATAATCAATACATTTAAAAATATTTTTTTTATATTATTGATACTTAATATAAATTTAATGATCTACTAAGTGACAAATTATTCCTACATATTACCTAAACTAACAAATTATGATACAGTACTACATTTTTACCAGGTAGCTTATTGATGTCACTATCTTATGTTTCATTAATATCGCAAACCACATCTTCTACGGAACTTAAGTTTTGTAAAAATTTAAGCTATCATTTATTTTAACTCCCTAGAACGCAAGGTATTTTGGGATTACTTATATGAATCTGGTAATGCGGATTTTCTAAATCGCATAAGGTGCCATTGACGCAGTCAATAGTCGTCAAAGCGATTTGTCAAGAAGATGGATTTTCATACATATCACTTTAGGTTCTCGAACTCGTTTGTAAATAAACTGCTTTCAATGTGATGAATAACACGAGACAATAACAAGGATTGATTTATGATAGTGATGAGGAATGTGCAGGCTTCTTCATAATGATATTCTTCAGAAAAGCTTCGTCTTGTCTTTCTTTACCCATACATTTATTTTTACACTATCCTGTTGTACTTCGTGCTTAAAATTACCATTAATCGATGAATGAGTTTTGGCTTCCCCCGGAAACCGCAACCGCTTAAAAAAAAATTCTAGATCTCAAGGTAACTTTAAAAACCCTTAAAAATTATCAATATATGTTTAGATGAACAGCGCTAACAGTTTGATGTTATAGAACTCGATGACTTTATTATATTTGATTAACACCAAAGTTTCACATTTAACTGACCAACCGTCAATATGTCAGGCAGGTCCAGAGTTGGAGGGCGTTGTTCTGCCCTATACCCCCCTTGCCGGAGAAGAGGGATTTGACAAAGTCTCGATCTCCCCTCACCAAGTTTGGAGAACTGATGGCCAATTCGTTTCCGTTTTGCGACTTTTGGATGACAAAAAAGTGCAAATCACCCTCCAACTTATTTGTTGCACCGGGAAAGGGAGGGTGTTTCGCAATTGTACAAATGGACCTAAGAAGACGTTACGGGCCCATTCAGTAGGAGGGTCCGTCCTATATACGTGCGTTCAACTAACTCCGATGTATTATGGTTTCTTTGGTTTTACGTTTGGTTAGTCAAATGTAGTTTTTTTGCTGAGTTTGTATCATCGTCAAAAAATATTTATACAAGCACAATACAAGACAAAACAAAGACGAATTGTTTATTTTGACTTTAAAACAAGAGGAAAAATTGCAATCGGTATTTAATCAATCATTGCACAAGGTGTAATTACATATATCCCGTTAATGCAGTATGACTCCTTGCCAAGCAGATTCAACGTGAAAAAACCACGTCTTGAGTTTTTTTTTTTTTTTTGAAAACCCATAAATCGTAGTGTTAGTCTTGAGTTGTGCTTAATGGTGCACACGAACGATCAAATTTTCACTCGATTTAAGTTGGTAGAAGCTGTGTTTAACATTTCATCTCTGGACGTGAGAGTTTTCACGTGATACAATATTTTCCGTTTGAAGCATAAGAATAGCGTGATTTGGCTCCATTCACGTTCTGTAGTTTATCTTTATGGTTTAACTAGCTGTACCCGCGGGCTTTGCCCCGTTTAACTTCATATGTGAGCTCGTTCGCATGGCTCAATCACGTCCTGGTTAAAGTTCGTTCGCTACGCTCACTCACCTTAGGTTGGGGCTCGCGTTCGCTGCGCTCACACGTCCTGGTTGAAGTTCGTTCGCTACGCTCACTCACCTTTAGGTTGGAGCTCGTTCGCTGCGCTCACTTGCCTTCAGGTTAGCTCGTTCGCTACGCTAACTCGCCTCCGGGTTGAAGTTCGTTCGCTACGCTCACTCACCTTTCGGTTGCAAATTAGCTGTTGTCATAAATTTAAAAAAATAATAGTGCTGCACTCTGTTGGTAATCCTTGTAACTTTAATGCTCTTGAACATCACAGAACAGAACCAACTTGTTTAATTGAAACAGCTGTTATGATTCATTAATTCCATTTAAATATGAGTATTCATTAGGTTAACATGGGAAACTCCAGAGCCACTGGGGCGGAGCCCGAGAGTCCGATCAGAATAAAAACCACTTAGTTTTCCTATTTAATGCCTAACGAATCAGTGTACCAAATTTCAGCCCCCTAGGTAAGTGGGAAGTGGGAGAATTAGTGATGAGTGAGTGAGTGAGTCAGTCAGTCAGTCAGTCAGTCAGTCAGTCAGTGAGGGCTTTGCCTTTTATATATATAGATGTGTGTTGTCTTCTTCTTACATAGTATGACGGCATTTATATATTTTTTAACTTGAAAAAAGATTACAGTATCTACATGATACTGGGTTAATGTCTGTACTTCTTTAACTGACAAAAATAAAGGAAACTGACTTAAATCTGGTCGTGTGCTATTTCATATTTGGACCTCTTGTTTTAAATATTTCCCATAACGACAAATTGCATTTGGGTCCTGTTGTATCGATTAATTGAACAATTCTTGTCGATAGCATTATTTGAGGTTTTTCTTTCATGGTATGAAAGCAAATTAAATAGAAGTAATTTTTCCTACATACCCTATGGCTTAAAAATGCGTTTTCCTCTTGGCCGTTTAGAAAAGTAAACTTTCCAATATTAATACGTTAAGTTTAATTGACCAATGAGCATTATTGATCGACTGAATTATTGATGAATATACGTGCGAAAAGAGTGGTTTTCCCAATTAATAAGCCTACACCTTCGTGGTTTAAAAATTATTATCCTCTTATAATTTAATAATGTAGTTTGCTCAAGACAGCTTGGTAGCTGAGTGTTAATAGTCGATGCTATACAGTACAGTATATAGCTCGGGTTACTGTGGGTCAAAGCGCTCGTCTAGTAATCAAAAGGTCGCTGATTCGATCCTGTGAAAAGTGGTTAGCTTTTTGATACGTTGACACTTGATTCAGCTGTCTTGATCAGTAATGAATAGCCCAGGCCGAAACAGCTGATCTTTAAGTAGTCGTGTCGTGATCGTGAAGATCCAGAGGGCTGAAACCTTCCCAGGCTGTGTTATAGAACTACGTCCTCTTCTTCACAGACTTCATTATATGCCCCTTTATTCATATTCAGCTGAAAATATGCACAAAATTGTGTCTTTTTCAAAAATGTAATTAAAAATTAAAGATTTTTCCATTTTGACAATCAAAACTATATCATTGACCCTCAGGAGAATCATCACCGCATACCTCCGCTTATGAAAGCCCATTTTCTCCAGAGTGCATTTCGCATTTCCCACATGAAGGTCGGTGGGTGTCGGAGGCGGTGGGGGCGACGGTGGCGCGCTCAGCGGCGATCGATGCAAACACAGTCGCTCAGTCTGTGTTGTGGTGTGTCGGTGGCTGTGTCGGAGTGATGTTATGGTAATGGCCAACTCTCACGGAGGCCTGCTGTACTACGTAGTGCAGGTGCCCAAGGAGGAACATTGGACCGCCACCCATGGATATCTGGAGGAGAAGCACACCGTCGGGGTCGCCACCTCCACACCGGCCAAGCGGGAGGATAGGTGAATACTTTGTGTGGTGTTTAGGGAGGATAATATACAACCCTTTAGTGCTGAGGATATAGCTACTTATGTTAGGGAGGTTTCTTCGTGCACCTCAAAATTTTTAGTTTTTTCATTAATCTCATTTTGGTAGACATCATCAAGTATTTTATATTATTCGTTTAATGGGGTAAAAATATCGTTCGATGTGTCAAGTTCCCGAATAGGTGCTGTTATGTGCTATACAAATACGTAAGGGAGGTTTTTTCGTACATCCAAAACGGTAGCCATATTGTGTATATTTAGTTATTCTGTTAATGGTAATTCTGTGAAATTGCTCACATTATGTTCCATTACTTGTTGGTATGGGGTTAAAAGACCATTCGTTATGTGAAGCTCACGAATAAGTACTATATCCTACACAAAACCTTAGGGAGATTTTTGTTCCCCTAAAACAAACTGTTGGATTTAGTTCCGTCATTAATCAGGATATTTTTCCGGGCACTCTATTGGCAAATTTGTTTCAGTATTATTTAATAGTTGGATGTGTGGAAATGTTCACCTATCAGTAATTAGTTGACAAGGGTAGGTAGGAAAACGTTTTCATCTAGAGCCGCCATTGTGGTGTCAGCTGTTTACGGAAACGCCCCTTTCATTCAACCCCAGCTCAAAGTTACCCCTGTACTTGCTAAATCGTTTCTCGTTGTTTTAAGAAGTGTGTTTGTTTTAATAGTGTAAGAGTGACCTCAAAGAGTTTTTTAATTTAAATTATTTTTCGATTTGTTTTTTTTTTTTAGAGGTATCCTGTTAATGTAAATTCAGTACTTGATCTGCCCTATATTAGAGTACGTAGGCCTATTAATAATTTTAATATACCCTTTAATGTTCCAATTACATAATACTTTATACATAATAAGGCTCTTATAAAAAAAGAATTAACTTGAAAACTACAAAATTAAGCCAGTCACATTATACGCATTATATTAATATAGAAACAGTAGGCCTAATTTCAAACACCTTTCTCTGTTATTTTAAGTTAGGTTTTTTATAACTACCAGACCAGCACTACCAACACATATTGTTCGTATTATATGTATTGCAAAACTAACCCATTTGTGTACATTAAAAAAACACACACACAAAAACTTGGTTTTGATCACCTATTGAATAATGCCCGAGAAATCATATTTTTGTCACATTTTTTAAGGATATGTTCAAGCGATACTTTATATTTCAGATTCGAACACGTAACCTAATTAATCATATTATTCAAACTAGATTTTACATTAAACCCTAAACTTTTACTCATAAATTATATTATTTTCCATTAATTCGCGCCTTTGACATCTTTAAAAATGTTTAAATTCCCACAACATTTCGAGTGCCAAGAGCCAAGAGCGTGTAGAAGTGAGCCAGGTCAGGGGCAACTGGTTATTGATTCATTTGGATCCATCGTTGGCTTTAGTCCATGTCCTCGAGTGTACGAAAATTGTCAAGGTTTAATTCATAGAATCAAAACATAAAAAATTATTTACCTTCTTCAATACACACCAAAATTTTAACAGTAGAGTAAAAAATACATAAGTCAATTATCGACCTATTTCCAGACAACGTGTACTTGCATTTGAACGGTTGACGTAAAGGTGTACCTTATTCGTCTAATTAAACATTTCAGGAGCTACAATGAATTACTATTACCAGAGGTATCCTTCATAATTTTGCAACTCAAAATGGCAGTCAATACAATACTGAGTTCATATGTAGTATAAGACAAACTTCTTTAGTCATGCAACGACGTTATCAAGGCTACATAAACCATGTAATTCGCACCATTGTTCTATTGTAAGTACAGCATGGTAATAACAGACTTAAATTCACAATCGCTGTATACTTTTATTGTTCTGTGTTTTGAGAACGCTGCGTTTTTTTTCTTCTTTTTTTTCAAACAATATGGGTCTGGAAAATATACAGTACAATATTGAACCTGGCAAACCTTGAATAGTCTCAACAATTTGTTAATTTACAATGTTCTGAATAGAAATATCAAATTACTACTCGAATATAAAATTTTTATTTAATTCAAATCCTATTTAACCTTATTTAGTTCAAACCAACGTATCCTAAAATACATTCCAGGTTTTATATCATATAGCGGCATTGTACTTACTTTAAGGTTCAGTACTAATCGTATTTTCGACACGAAGCCTTTTAAGTGTAGCCAAGAGCAAATTAGATTTTGGAAATATTTTCCTGAGTCAGTCGAAATCGAGTTGTTATATATTTCAAATTGTATCTAAAATATAATTTTGTCACATATGTAATCTATTACCGGTGATGCAACACTGAGGGAGGGGTGTGGTGTTTGGCTCCCTTTGTGGATGATTGGAGGGGTTCCCAAATCCGATTGTCATACAGGTTACTAGGGCAGTGTATCAAATCTTATTCGTTGTGTACAATCTGTGCTAGGATTTTGCATGATGATATAATTTTGTTTCTGTAAAATATAATTCATTCTCAAGTAAATATAAGCCTTTAAAAATTTTCAAGGGGGTACTTAACTTAGTTTTCGTTTTCCACACCCCTTATAGGATTTGTCAACCTTATTAATTTGCTAAACAAACTTCAAAATCATATCCTTTTACATCTTACATGGACGGTTTCTTGAATTTTATATCTTTTTTTCGTTTATCTCTACATGAATGTGTGTTTAAATTTTGAACAGTGGTTTTGCAGCTAGGAAATTGAATTATCGAACCAGCCTAGAAAAAATAGTTCGCAAAGTTCCTTCGAGTAGTATTATAGTTTACTCATTACAGCATGGTGTAGTAATAGTGTGGTGGCTTAGCAAAATGATCGTGACCTGATGGATTAAAGCTGCAGCTTTTGCACATTTCTTCCATACCCTAAATACAAACAATTTATGGGGGGGTGCCCGATTTTTAGGTCCGCCATCTTGAAATACGACGCCATCTTTGTTTTCTTTAGAGGAATTGAACTATTCATTGAAAATGGCCTAATATCACCCAAAAGGACACATTTACGCCATTTTGTATATAACATGTTTTGTTCACAATTAAATTTGCTATAAAATGAGATAAAAACCACTTTGATAACTTAAATAGTATTGAAGATATAAACTGTTAAAGTTGAAAATTTTATATATTCCTCTACGTTACATGTAGTTTTTGCTATATATCACCCAAACGGTCAATGGTACGTTTCTGTTATTATGATATATTTTATTCGTAATTAAATTTGCTACAAAATGAGATGAAAATCTCTAAATTAACTTAAATAGTTCGGAAGATATAAACCGTTAAAGTTAAAAGTTTCTTTAATTTCTGTATGCAATAGGCCCGTGTTTCTGAAAAGTCCCCGCGCCTTTTTTCTGCACGTATTGCGTCAGAAGACTGCAACTTCACACATCAATATTGGACCTAAAATAGTACTTTTTAAAGTACTTATTGACTTTTTTCCCCTCAGGGGGGTCGGCCCACAAGGAGTAAGTTGAAAATCTTAAATAAAAGCATAGGCCATGATGCATATCAAATTAAAGAGATTAACCTGTAGAACACTTTACCACAAACTGCACTTTAAAAGGACAAGTGGATCAAAAGTTATACAATTTTATAGTTTTGCTTATTTATTTATTAATTAACTGTCAACACAATCTTTTCTCATTGCATAACATATAACATACGTAACAGAACTTAACAGCAAGGATCATACATAACCAACAATAGTATTAACAAGCAAAACAATGATCAACAAGAATAAATGTATAACAAACTTAACGAGAATTGAATAAAAAAGATGTAAATAAATCTGGATTTTCATAAATTGATCGGTTTAAAGTGATAATATTTTAGAAATTCTATCTAAATATTCATCAACATTTTAATAAATATGAAAGCAAACAAGAAATGTACACAAGAATGTAACAAACTAAATCATAGGACCACTCTACTGTATAATGCACCAAGGATTATGAAAAACAAGCAAGCAGCTATTTCCTAAAAGTAATAAAACTTGAGGAGAAAAAGTCAAGATTTTTAGGAATACTGTTTCCCAAACGATGTAGTCTTGGTAGCGTGCTGTTGTAGGCCTATGCTGTAGAATGATATCCCGTTTCAAATATGTCCTGAGGTCAGGATGGTCTGGAGCAGCGATTTACCCTGCTCAGCAGCTCAGGAGAGTCAAGTTCTGCAATGAGAATCTTCCTCAGGGAAACCAGGTCAGCAATACGCCTTCGAGAACTCAAGTGGTTTAGCCGAAGATGCTGTCGAAGATCCTCAAATGGGTACATCCCTGAATGGGTATCCCAGACGAAGTCCTACGATTCTACAAAAAAGAGCTGCACTCTTTGGATGTCCTGTGAAAGACCAACTGTATAAATGGGGACCATACAGGAGAACAATATTCCAACAAGGGGGGTACAGCCCACACAGAGAACCCATTTCTGGATAATCTCAGAATGAAACCAAGGGCTGAGTTTGCTTTCCTTGTTAACCTGTTAACTTGATCATTAGGGCTGAGAGATGATGTAAATGATACTCCAATTTCGTTGACAGAGGTGGATCTAACAAGTGCGTTCCCATTTGTTGAATAGTTAAAAAGAGAGGTTGTTGAGGTCCTGTTGAATGAAACTATCATGCACTTGAATTCATTCAAAAGCATTTCATTTTGCATAAACCACATTGAAATTTAATTTATGCCCTGCTGGAGGCATTTTGATTCTGAGAAGAACTTTCTACATGGTTTGCGTTTGGGCAGGGATAAAATTGTTCGTACAGCCCATTTTTGGAATTTAAATAGAAATTTAGTTTTTAAAATCTCTTAGTCCCATATAGGTATAGCATACGCTATAGGAATAGGCTATTGCATACGCTAAATGAACATACATTAGTCCGTAATATACGGATGTTAGAACTTCGAAGGTAGATGTGTTCTTTAAACTACATAGAACAAAAATTTCAGAACTGACTTTTCTTGAAATGTGATCTGAGAAATCAAGATGTTTATCTAGTGTCAGTCCCAGAAATCTAACACAGTTAGTTGGATGAACTGTTGTGTCGTCCAGAAGTAGGCTGAACCCATAACAGAGTCTCTTTGAAATAAAAAAGTGCAAAAGTTGGGGGTTTTTCGGCATTGACGGAGAGAAAGTTGGAATCAAACCACTCGATTAAGTTACTGGCTTCCCGAAAAGTAGTGAGCTCCAAGCTTCCGATGTTGCGGCTGGAAATGGAGAGCGAAGTGTCATCAGAAAATAGTGTTAGTTTGGCGGTTGATATGCAAGATGGAAAGGTGTTAATGAAGAGTAGGAATAGGTTAGGTCCTAAAATAGAGCCCTGAGGCACCCCTCTCGAAAATGGTGGTCTTATCAGAGGAATAGGAGTGAATGAATCCGGTTGTTTAGAATCTTTGACAACGTCAGCCATAATGAATATTGAAAATAAAATTGGTCCCAGTAGAGATCCTTTAGGTACACCAGAAGAAGCTTCAAACTTACAAGACTTCGCTCCAGCAAATTTCATTGTTAAAAAGTGATTCCACAAATAGTCCTCAAATCATACGAGTATGATTCAGTGAACCCGATCCACCAAGCTTTGCCACGAGACAAGTGTGACTGACACGGTCGCAAGCCTTGGATAGGTCCAAATTGACAGAATCGTCCTTATTGACACGATGACATTGTTCAAAGAAAAAGAGAGTCCATGAAGTTAAGCAAAACTATAAAATTGTATAACTTTTGATCCACTTGTCCTTTTAAAGTGCAGTTTGTGGTAAAGTGTTCTACAGGTTAATCTCTTTAATTTGATATGCATCATGGCCTATGCTTTTATTTAAGATTTTCAACTTACTCCTTGTGGGCCGACCCCCCTGAGGGGAAAAAAGTCAAGAAGTACTTTAAAAAGTACTATTTTAGGTCCAATATTGATGTGTGAAGTTGCAGTCTTCTGACGCAATACGTGCAGAAAAAACAAAGCGCGGGGACTTTTAAGAAACACGGACCTATTGCATACAGAAATTAAAGAAACTTTTAACTTTAACGGTTTATATCTTCCGAACTATTTAAGTTAATTTAGAGATTTTCATCTCATTTTGTAGCAAATTTAATTACGAATAAAATATATCATAATAACAGAAACGTACCATTGACCGTTTGGGTGATAAAAAGCAAAAACTACATGTAGCGTAGAGGAATATATAAAATTTTCAACTTTAACAGTTTATATCTCCAAGACTATTTAAGTTATCAAAGTGGTTTTTATCTCATTTTATAGCAAATTTAATTGTGAACAAAACATGTTGTATACAAAATGGCGTAAATGTGTCCTTTTGGGTGATATTAGGCCATTTTCAATGAATAGTTCAATTCCCCTAAAGAAAACAAAGATGGCGTCGTATTTCAAGATGGCGGACCTAAAAATCGGGCACCCCCCCATAAATTGTTTGTATTTAGGGTATGGAAGAAATGTGCAAAAGCTGCAGCTTTAATCCATCAGGTCACGATCCTTGCCGATATTGTCTCTAAGCCACCACACTATAATCCAAGTTTAGCTGTTTTAACTGCATATTTGGACACGCTCGTGTAGCCATCAATCTTGGAAGGTCGCCAAAGTCCAAAATCTAATAATTATGCAGAGCTGCGCCACGGTTGCTTAATATCCAGTCTGAAATACAGCTTGTATTTCTCCCTTCATCTTGCTCTAGGGGCAAAGTCAGGAATAGAAATACCGATGAAATTTGTAGAGCCGTCTTTTCACTTCACAGTTGGCTAAGGGCTACGTTTGGAGTAGTCAGCAGCATAACTTAATGGGTAAAACTATCCATTCAAAGTCCATTCAAAGTTGTAGCGTTAAAATAAAAATGGACGTAATAGAATTGAACAAATGACATAAAAATTAAGTTGTTCTGTCGAATCGCTAACTTTTAAATCAAGTCAGACCGAAATTAAATAATGTTGGAAACGATGGTTTATGCTTTTATAAAATCAACTATCGCAGTAACAAAGTAAGGCTAAAAATACCATTTTATACATTAGTACACATTGAGAGCATCACATTCAACTAATGAATGATTTTGTTATGTTTACTACAGCTGGTCCATTTTAATGGATGTCTACCCAAGTATTTAGTCAAGTAGTCTACATCGACAGTAGAAGTCTCACTCACCCTTATACATCCCAAGATTTGTTATATAAAGAAAGGTTTGACTTGAATAATCACGCATAAAATAGTCTATTGCCACTTAAATTTTCTAAATTGAATTAACTTGAATGAATTTTTTATTCGTACAATTTCCTCGATATTTTATTAAGACTTAACTTGACGAAAAGTTTTTTAGTCACAGCTGTATATTAATTCATCATCAAAAATCACTGTAAATTATTTTTCACAGTAAATATTGCGTCATAAAATACTTATTGGTTCAATTATGGCAACATGCGTAACAATGCACGTTAGAAAGTAATATTTATGCATCAGTAACAGTTTATCCAGATTGCACTTTACTCCTGGAAAGTAATAATTAACTGTCTTCACTGAACGCGTTAATTTCCGCAGCTCAATACAGTAATTGCATTGTTGCATGGGAAAAGCCTGTATTGTCTTCCTTCTTAATGACGTTGTTGTTGGCATTCCTTTCTTTGAAATGCACAATTTCATTTCACAAACAATTTATGAATACTTAGTATTTTTTGTGCAGCATTAATCGTCAGTTTACAAATTAAAAATAATATTGATACCGGTTTTTGTATCTTACGTTTAAACTGGGACGGGTGGCATCGTCCTGTAATCCAGCTACTAGGAGGTTACGAATTGTGGATACTGTATTGATAGGTATGCACTGTGGATGCGATACTCCTTGGTGTGGATTAATGTCCGCACGAGTGAGTACTACGACTATCCGCAGTATCCTGATAATTAGACCAATTTGTATATACCAAGGCAAAAATGTGGCTCGGATTCCACTATAAACTGTAGGTCCCTTAGTTACCATTGGCTGTATGGGCTATTAATTAACAGCTGTGTCTCAGGAATACGTCGGCCTTAGTCAGTAACAAGACTACAATATCGCGCCACTCATCCTACACTCATCTCCATTCATACTTGGCTTAAAATACATACTTTGTATGGTCACCATTTCATAGAAAAGTATTAAAGTATTAATTTGTTGGTGTAAACTTTTTAAATCGTCGATACAACCTCTTGAAAATACTAATCACAAACTAATAACTTATCTAGAACGTCTAGTCCAATATATCCTAAGAAATTGCATGCTGGGAAATGTACTCGCTGGATGAGATCTTGCATACTCTTAAGTGATCAGATCTTGAGGGTTAGTCACGTTTCAGTCCTTCAGAGGATCTAAATATTGCAATTGATCGGTTAGACGATTTACTTTTTATTTTTTGGTTTTAACATGTTGCAATAGGATAGAAAATTTATCTCTTTTTACTTCTGCGCGTCAACTACCTTACTGCACTTCGTTTTAAATGTACCTCTAACCGATATTTATCACGCATCCACACACTTAAACATATACTGTTTTAACACTGAAAATGTTTACCCTACTGTCTGGCAATGTGTACATTTAAACTGCACGTTTGCTCTTGGCAATTAGATGTTGGCTCCACTGTACACTGGCCTACGTCCAAAGACCCAATTCCCAACGAATGCGAAACATTCGAGGTATAAATATCCTACTTTCCGTTTTATTTATTTCGTTTTCTAAAGCTTCGAGTCAAAAGTAATCGTTTCAGAAGGGATGTCTGCATTGCATGAGTTTAAAAACATTACTTCATTGTTATTAGTATATCTACAAGTGAAGCCGTTGTAAAAAAATATTTATTATAACCATAGACAAAAAGAATTAAATATAGACCGTCAGCTCTACTGCGGTTACCATAGGTTCAGGCGCATACCGCTGGGAGCGCCATGTAGTTACGACTTACGCGCTACGTAGCTATACGACGCTCCCAGCGGTGTGCGCAAGAACCTATGGTAACCATGGTAACCACAGCACCACTAACAGTCTATATTTAATTACAGTATAACTAAGAATATTAATTTGCAATATTTTACAATTATGTTTGGTAAAATGCTAAATATTAATGCATAAGATGATGTGATCTGAATTTATTGTTCTCAAATGAAAGTTGAAAGTACAAGTATGCATAATCCGAATCTTCAGTTATTTTGGTTAGATAGCACACCTTCTTTACGTAATACTCATTACTAACCCCCTCTAGACCTAATTGGAGTGAACAGAAAGAAATACTTGGTCATTAGTGAATATTAGGTAATAATATTAGATAATCCGGGCTATTATTGAGGTATAAAAGCAATCTGGCCCCCACTTACTAAATTAATATGCCGTAACCTTTATAATAACTGCATAGCATCATGATTGGTCATTAATTCTGGTGAAACGTCATTACTGTACAATAATTGTAGAAGCAGTATTAAGGGATACATAAAAATGATTGTACAATAAATGGAAAAAACCTGGTTCTGTGATACATATATTATTATCGTTTAAAAATTAAAAATTTTCCAGGTGGTATACGTATAAATCGTCGTTAAATAATCTTTGAAATAGTCCGGCTTTCGAAAATTATGTTACGAAAGTTATGTTTATGATTTACGTAAATTATGGCATTAGCCACATGGGAGTTGGACCATGCTATGGTTGGACGGACTGTCCATCGGTAAAATCGGATTTTAAACAAGTAAATCACATTTGGAACTAACTAACTGACAGAGTGTCACTGAGCTGGAGTTTTTTTTATCCATTTTCATTATTTTATGAATTAAATTAATTGTGAGGTGACATTAAACACGGTAATATTAAACACAATACCATTGTAAAATGCTATTTGTTTCATAGCTTGAGTAAAAGTGAGTTGAAGCAAAGATTAAACTAACTCCTTTTAGGCATCATTTTATGGACCAGTTGAAGACAATAATTGTAAGCTACTGTCCGGTACGTAGAGATCGTTCTGATGTTTACTCCCTATTTAATGTATCAAGTATCAATATGAGAATGAAGAGTCTAATCTTTATTCTGTGCTATAACGAGAGAAAACCATTTTGTTTATAGCACATACAAAAATGTCAACAAAATTAAAACACAGAACACTCCTCAATACAGTAGGACGACAATTTATTTTTGCACTATTTTAAAATCAACAGGTTAGTGTTACCATATACAAAAAAATTAGATATAGTCTGTCAGCCATGTTGTGGTTACCATGGTACCATAGGTTCTGGCGTACACCGCTGGGAGCGCCGTGTAGTTACGTAGCGCGTACGCCGTAACTACATGGCGCTCCCAGCTGTGTGCGACAGAACTTATGGTAACCGCAGCACAGCTGACGGTCTATAATTATTTTTGTCCATGGTGTTACGCTCTTAACCTCTTCCTATCACTCCTATCGACCAACCCTGGGACGTTGTTTTGGTGGTTTAGCAAGGCTATGTTTGGAGAGCGTGAAGGTGGCCTTCGACTATTTGTGGTTTTACTACCATACTGTGACGCCGACCATGTTTACAGCCAGCTCGTTCTGCTTTTATATGACTTCTAGTTGACAATAAAGTCAAACCACGCAACGGTTTGATACTGTATAGTGGCTATTTTAAAACCTTTTATTAGCTCGCTCTCTTGTCTGTTCGGTACTAATTTTGCGATTTTAAACTAACTTCCTGATGAGTTAGAGACTCGAAACTTGAAACATAGCTCACAAATTAATGACACAATATTAAATAATTTTATTTTTATGTTTCCCTTGGGCTGCGCCCCATGGGCTTCCAAATTTTTAATGTTTAAAGTCATATTATCAATTGAAGTCAGCTGTAAATACTTTAATTTGAAAGTTTGTTCAAAGAGCAGAGGTTAAGAGGTACAAGATTATTCCTGAGAGATTTAAAATAAATAAATAAACATTTAAAAGTTTTATAGCTTTGTTAAGTTGTTTCTTTGACCAAAATCATTTAACAGCTCATCGATCAAGCACATCTGGGTTACTGTTCCGTTCAATGAAAATACCCTTTGCCTTATTTTGTAACTGGTTAGTTGCAGAAATACATGCCTAAATTTTATGGGTGGCCGAGTAACTATAGCCTTCAAATCTGAAGGTCGCTGGTTCGATATCAATCGAGAACAATTCAAGATTCAAATGTCATCAATCATTCGGCTATCAGTCAATGATGCTATCAAACAAAAGGTATATGTTATATACAAACAACA
Source organism: Macrosteles quadrilineatus (assembly GCF_028750875.1). Classification (NCBI taxonomy): domain Eukaryota; kingdom Metazoa; phylum Arthropoda; class Insecta; order Hemiptera; family Cicadellidae; genus Macrosteles; species Macrosteles quadrilineatus. The sequence goes on along the minus strand of NW_026542598.1, from coordinate 75,560,700 downwards.
ACATGAATTTGTACCGTTCCCTCGCAAAAACAAAATGCAAAAGACGTAGATACATAAACAAAATAAAAATACCCCACATAAATAAAACATTCAGAATACGGAGACATGACAACATTAATTGTTTCACAACATATACAAAAGTATACTACATTTGTGAAGCTTATTGTGGGCTACGATTAATTGTGCAACTATACGGTACACGAATACTAGAATAGACACGATACGAAACAGAAACATAAACAAATTATCTTACCTGCCCGAATTATGTGTAATTAACCCGAAAGTAAACATTATTTAACATTGCATTGGGCTCCACAACTAAACCATAATGTTAATGTTATTAGTATAGGATTCGGGCCATGAGCCATACCGCTCTCTAACATTCGTGATAACGACGGGGTTTAGGCGATGGTAATGCACATTCTACTTGTACACTTTGGTCACGACTAGATGCTGGCACGAGGTGTTGTACACTATAAGCGCACTGATACACTATACACTATACACTATAGCCTCGTCGTGAACCCTAAACACCGCCTCTCACGTTTATCTCACCTCGTGGGAATGACCACGGAACATTCACCTAAGGTCACGCGCTCCAGTTATCACGCTTTACACGGTTTGCTAAATTATTCCGGAACTACTTTAAAGTGATACGGATTTTTCCCACTCGGACGCTTGTCTCGGTTCGTTTCACACATTGCTTCGCTAGGCCTTGAAGTCGTGGTTATCACATAGCTGAAGGTTATTGGTCACTGACTGGATTTGAACCTTTAAGTCTCACCTTCACAGCCCAGGATGCATTTCTCTAGCCTGGAACAGTTTTACACATTACTTCAGGCAGTCCTAGAAGATCGCGGTATTATCACTCATTGTTGCCGCGCTTGATACAACCTAGTCGAACGATCAACGATTATATCATCTCTACACATCGTTGACGTCAATTGTAGGACTACTCTACTCGAATCAATTTCTCATTGACAAGTTGCCGTGTTTAGAAGACCTGTTCGGTCACATTCGATCTTCGTAGCTTTCTCCCCTTCCGCGGTTCGTTTCGCAACATTCCATAACCGCTTACCTCACCGCCAAAACACACCCACGAACCACTGGGCTACCGCGTCGGTACCGCTTGATATGCAGGCCTCGTAGCGGTAGTGTCCGCCCGATAAGTGGCGGTTACCGCGTGTTAATACAGCTGGTTACGAGATATGCGTTACGTGTGTAAAACGAGTTTTCTAAATACTCAATGTATTTGTTTTGTTTAAGTTTGCGTTACTAATTGTGTGCAACCTATTGGTGGTTTCTTTCGGTCATTATATCATTCAGATCGAGCTGGTATTGTGTTAGAGCACGGAGCTCAATATTTTACTTTACATGGTTTGACTCGTAAGATAATAATCATGAACTTTAATCCTCACATACAAACTGAACTGATACTGATAATACCTGAGGGGAAGATTACACTGCGACCTGTAACATCTATTATTGTGTCCCCCAAACTAGTCTCCAGTCTTTGCCTAGATAACCCAGCGGCAGAAGTTGGGAGAGGAAGAGAGCAGAGATAGAAAGATGAAGACCGTTGGCCCATGCTTGGGAAGAATAAGAAAAACATAAAATGAAAGGACAGACCCTGCCGAGTTGAAGAGTAGGGAGTCAGGGAGGCTGATTGCAATGGTTAGCCACCGGGCGATGGGATCGACAACCCCTACGCCGAAATCAATGCTAACATTTTTTTTATTTATGCAGTAACACCTGAAATACCATGACAAAAACTTAAAAGTCAAAAATCATTATATTTCTTGTCTTGCCAGGGAAAAACTAACTGCGTTCAAACAACTTCGAAATAGTATGTTATATACACTTGTATACATTATTTTCATTTAACATCAATAATTAAAGTTGTAAAAGTAACCTACGTAGCTATATCAAAACTCGTTTATATTGTTTTAAAAATAAAGTAATAATGGTGTGAATGAAGGAGATCACCGCGTAAATAAAATACAGTCGAGTAATCTCCTTAACGGCTACCACTGAGAGTATTTAGCTAGGTTGGTTTGAGTGTTGGGTTTTTATTTTAGCGTAGGAGTTGCCTTTGGATATTTGCATTTTACAATGCCACAATTGCTTCAATGTGGTTCACAATTCATATTCAGGTTAACTTGTTCAATTAAATTAATGTGTAGGGGTTGAAATTGTCGATTTCAGGTTCTTCCTTGAGTGCTTCCTTTTTTGTAGCTGCAAAACTTTCTAGCTTTCAGGTTTATACATATCGAGAGGGTAACTCAAACAAATATACACTTGGTGCATTTTTAACAGCAGGTTGAAATAGTAATAGCTTATAGATTGACAATATACTCCCTTAACGCTTTATCAACCTTATAGTCATAAACATACACAAATTACGTCACTGCCCTTAAAGTAAACGTTATTTTATTAATATTTAAATTGATTGGGGGTCCAAACCATCTGTTACAGCTCTGTAACAGTAACATCTGTCAATAGTGCAGTAAAAATAAGAGAAAAATTCCATAAACCTAAAAAAAAATTAGCACAACCGGGGAATTTGGTACAGATGTTGGGTGTACCTTCCTTTTGAACATACTAAAAGTCCCCTAAAATTGAAGCTGTGCTACGGCCGACATATTGGAAAATGGCGGCATATTTCTGTATTTTTCGCTATAGTGACTTTATTATTAGAGATACAGGAAAAAGCTAAATATACAAAATGTAGGTAATCTAAAAATACACATTTTTTGTACTTACCATCTTTCTCTAAACCCAACGGTTTTTGAGTTATTTGTTTATTAAGTATAGATAGTTTTTTCTATTTATCAAAAATAGGTGAAACACATGGAAATTGTCAATTACTTTCAAGGATTATGATAATTTATCCTATTTAGTTAAATATTGTGATACTATAAAATCTTAAAATTTAAGCTTATTTTATTAGTAAAACAACTCCGCCACAGCAAACCTGCAGACTCAGCAAATTTCCTTTTGATTGGATGTTTTATTAATTGTACTTAAATAAAATCAGATTCAACAGGTACCTAGGTTTGCTACTACAGGTAGGTTATTATAGTGTGTTTTTTTAGTAAAATATCAATAACTTAGTATAAAATAATTAATTTTCCAAGTTTGATCATAATAAATCTATAAACAAACAAACTGCAACAGTTAACTAATTCATAATAATAGCATGGTAGCTTAAGATTTACAATTTACAAATTTAAATATACAAATTTTTGTTGTGTTTACTAAAAATATAGCGATTATTCGTCACGATTCGAATACTAACCGAAGGGGTTTTCAAAAGGAGATGAAGCAAGTAATTTAAGTACTGTAATATTAACTCGTACCAAGTATCGGAAATATTGTATGGAGTGAGGAAATCAACCATATTTTGTAAACTATGCATTAGTCATATTAATATTTTATACTCATTTGTACCCATTTAATAAATTAACATTTTAATATTGTTATGGCACTACCACTATCACTCTGATATCAACTAAGTGGGATGAATAATTGTCGTAAACCTTGAAAGTAACCGTCGATTGCGATGGGTTTCACCGATTTTTGATAAATAAAACTAACTATACCATGCTTAATTAGTCACCAACATGAACTAGACACGAAAAACACCCTTCCAAATTTACAATGGGATGTCAAGTATAGTTAGTTAGTGTGGTGGTGCCATCAAAATACTAAAATGTTAACTATTAAATGGATAAAAAATAAGATAAAATATTAATATGACTATTGCGTACTTTACAAAATACGGTAGATTACCTTACTGCATACAATATTTTCGTTGCTTGGTACGAATTAATATTACTTAAATAACAGGCTCCATCTCCTTTTGAAAACCCATTTGGTTAATATTCTAATCGTGACGAATAATCACCATCTTTTTAGTAAACACAACCAAAATTTGTATATTCAAATTTGTTTATTGTAAATTTAAAACTCCCATGCTATTCTTATGAATTAGTTAACTGTTGCAGTTTGCTTGTTTATAGATATATTTTGATCAAACTTGGAAAATTAGTTATTTTATAGTAAGGTATTGATATAAAAAAAAAACACTATAATAACCTTCCTGTAGCAGCAAACCTAGGTACCTGTTGAACCTAGTTTTATTTATATACATTTTTTAATAAAACATCCAATCAAATGGAAATTTGCTGAGTCTGCAGGTTTGCTGTGGCGGAGTTGTTTTACTAATAAAATAAGCTTAAATTTTTAGATTTTATAGTATCACACTATTTAACTAAATAGGATAAATTATCATAATCCTTGAAAGTAACGGTCAATTTCCATGTGTTTCGCCTATTTTTGATAAATAGAAAAAACTAAATATACTTAATAACAAAAAACTCAAAAATCGTTGGGTTTAGAGAAAGATGGTAAATACAAAAAATGTGTATTTTTAGATGACCTACATTTTGTATACTTAGCTTTTTCCTGTATCTCTAATAATAAAGTCACTATAGCGAAAAATACAGAAATATGCCGCCATTTTCCAATATAGCGGCCGTAGCACAGCTTCAATTTTAGGGGACTTTTAGTATGTTCAAAAGGACGGTACACCCAACATCTGTACCAAATTCCCCGGTTGTGCTAATTTTTTTTTTGGGTCAAAACATATTTTTACTGTACTATTACTATAGACTTTCGGGTCAGTGACGTAATTTGTTCATGTTTATGATCCAGACCGTTTCATTTCCAATATTCGTTGGGTTGGGAGTAGGTTATCCATACCCATGCCATGAGCCGATGCTTGCTTTTACAGTCCAATACATTGGGCAGATGTCACTTGATGGCTCAACATAAACCAGCTGTTCGGACACACCTGTTGCGAGCTACAGTTTAGGCGGGAACTAAACTCTTTTACCGTTTACCAAGAGGGAAGTGTTCTGGAACCATTGACTATGGATAAAACTAGACATTGCATTTCCACGTAAAAGATGTAACAAAATTTAGACTAAAAATGAACGTCACTCACAGACGGCGCTGAGGGAACTAAAGTTTTGCATTTATTAGCTTGTTCTTATCAACTTGGATTGTTGTAAATTCGTGCATCCTTTTGAGCGAAAACGGTCCAAAATCATTTGGTCGAAGAAGAAGAAGAAGAAGAATCAGGCAAAATCAGTAATGAGCTGCAATATTCCCGTCACGTTTAGACCTTTAAATGTCAACGCGACCTTCAAAGTTCACGGTATTGTTGGAGTGTCTTGTGCATTGTTTATTGTTTAGTATTGATGCTACTTGCTCGTACGATAATGATGTTAAGGCCGAATCTACGTCACGGTGATTCGTGTGAAAATGTAGCTACAGTATCATGATGTTTATTGTTTACACAGTTCCTTCTATACTTCCCAAGTGACTTTTGACTTCTTTTGCGTCTTTCAGCGTTCGCTCTGTCTGTAACCTTTTACACAAAATCTTTGAACATGGATATGGTTATTTTAGTATGTAGTATAGAAATTCGACCTTTGTATCGAGAAAGTATTCTTGTAAAATTTAAATCTTTATATCTCCCAGCAACTGGAAATAAAAATGATGATGATTACTAAACTGGCTACGGTTGGTTTATTTTGATGCGTCTATCGTATAGGACATAAATATTAAATTATTTATAAAGCCAGTCTGATACAATTTAAACTTATTCTTTTCGAGGTCTCAGTATCAACCTTCCCTCTATCGAAAGCGTTCGTCAGGCTCAACAAAAAAACAAAAAAAAAAAAATTGTGAGCTTTTGATAGATCCGCTCTGATCTTACATATTGATTAATTAACCCAACTTTTCCTTTTTGAATCCTATATATGCCCCAGTTTTAGTACATTCAGCCTAGCGTTATTTAACGTCACTGGAATAAGTAACGTTTTGTAAGAAAACTGTCCATACTGTCTGTGTTCCTATCCATCTTTGTCCTTTTGTTAAAAAAACATCATTAATTAAATGCTAAATGGTAAATGACACAGAAAATGTGCCTCTAGGAATTGAATCAGCAACCTTCATATTTGAAGGCGAGCATTACCACTTAGTTGCATTATTTTATTTAAAAATTCTTGTACAATGGTAATGATTTCACACCAATTCTAACATGTAAAATCAATATTGATACTCTATCGTATTTATTTTAAATTTAACATTTATTTGATAAACAAGCTCCCTCCAGAAGTGTTTTCTCTTTCAAGTCAAGCAGACGTACAAGACTCATTAAACATACAAGCGAGCCCTTACAACGGCGGAAGCCACATTGACATTGTAAATGGAATCTTAAGACGCTTTGTATGCAAGCCCTCTCCGGGCGCAGTTTGGAATTTGTTAAGAATGTGTGTTACTGAAATATAGAGGGGTAAGTGGTCCACTACCCCATAAAATAATGTTGGTAAATAAGGCCAAAATGAGCATAAGAAGTATATTTAGATCGTATTCCATATTTTGCCATATAAGGTTCCAAAATATATATTATTTAATCAAGAACAAGTGATTAGGTAGGCCTAATTTTCCCTACATATTTGATTAAAAACGTTGCTGATCAATTGTTAATCTAACTCCAGCCAGATGTAAGCATTGATAATGTGTATCATCCTACGGTCAAATATAAAGCTTGTTTTTTATGGTTTCAAATCCATTAACATTGCAATGTGGCGCCAACGACTTAGTTTGTCTCTTAGATTGAATAGGGCGGGTATTAATTGCGCCTACTGACCTGAGTCGGGTAGTCGGGTATTCCTGAATTGCGCCAACTACTCCAGGGAGCCACCCGATACGTTCCTTAACAAGCTAAGCGGCGGCCGTCTTTGACTGTATAAATTGAGTAGGTTAGGTAAGGTTAGGTTAGGATGACATGTAAACAAGGACATTCGTTCTGTCGGCAACTCAACCCTACCTGGCTCGGGCTTGGTGCAGCTAAGGAACATTTTTTGGGACCCTTTGAAGGCTTGGCGCAATTAAGGAACTCTTTGGCGCAACTAATGGACGACCATTGAATATTAGCGCGTGCTTTGTTATTTGATGAAAACATCAACCGACAAACAGGATTTGACACATTAATATTTGTTCGCAGTAGTTTTTAAATGTAATAGCAAGCTAACTATTTATATTAGGCTACTACCCTACTACCCTGTTAGGTAAAAGAATTCATCGACGTAATTCAGTAACCTGATTGGACATGATCATACCAAAAATTACCTTTAAAATGTAGCCTGTTGCATATGATGTAAGTTGGTTGCATTCGTCCCCTAGAGGGTAGCGAAGTCACGTCAAATTGACATTGCAACCGTTTATATTACTTCGTCTGATGAATAATTAACCCACAAATTAAGCCTGGGCACATAACTGAGGGAACTGTTGGAATGTACTATTGCAATTAGCATACAACTTGGTGTTTGGTTTTGGGTTTCCTTTCACTATTTTTTACAATTTAAATCATGCTTGGTCATTTATAACAAAAATAATTGACTGAAGTTACTCAACGAAGTGAATAACATTTTGTATCCAAAAAATTCCTACTTGTTTATTATTTTAATAATAATATTAATAATAATAATAATAATATTTTCAACCTTTGGTTTTTGGAAAGTACTTAAGAAGCTGTCCTACTGTACGTTGCATGAGAGAAGTTAGAGGAATAAAAATATAAATTTAAGTAGGTGTATTAGTTTGCATTGGATACGGAAAGTAGTCTTTTCAACTAGTTGTGTAAATTAGGTTTATGAATGTCACGTCTGGTTCCATTTGAATTCGCTTCTACAAGCTAAATGTGTTTCTCTTATTTTAGAGTAAACTTTACAGTAAGATTATCTGTTTCCTTTTTCATTCAAATACCAGAAGAAGAGAAAATCGTTTAGGTTTGTTGTAACTTTAAGCTGTTGAAAATGACGCTAAGCCTTGCAATTATTAACGTTTAACCTTTTTCGGACATAAATATTCTTTAAATTTATCTTCAGCTTATCCATCAGAAATATAAATACATAGGGGTGATGTTTAATCCATCTGAGTTACTAACGCGTCATTTTGTATTATAACCAAAAGGTAAACAGACAAATTGTAAAATTTACTCAATAATAACAGAAACAAAATTTAGACATCGAAGTTCACCAACATGAAACTCACATAAAACAAGTTTGAATTTTACAATAGTCAACTTGGGCTACTCAAAGTCACTGTTTTAACCTTGCATTGTTGTGCATGCAACCCTGCATTGTTATCTGTTAATTAAGTATAACAACTACGGACGAGTACCATTTAACTGTCCAAATCAATGAAGCTTCTCTGTCCGTGCCACTGATCCGAATATAATCCGTTGATCGCGCTGTGTACTGCCATCATTGGCCAGCCAATCTCTCATATTTGTTTGAATGAAACTCGATGTTTAATCATTTCCCTGAAATGTACATTCTATTCCTAAATAAAAGCCAATTCGCCAGCCATTTAACTTGTACATTTAGGCTAAATAAATTTGTATCTGTTGCAGCAACCCTGGGTGCACTATTTTTATCACTAAAGTCACTACTGCTCATTTATACCGTGATAGTGAATACTTTACCTTTAACAGATCACCTCATATAAGTGTAGTCCATGTCTATGATAACAGAAAATTTGGACACCGGTTTTAAATAAGGAAGGAAAAAGTTTTTTTTTTCAAATGAGACCCGAACGTGTACTTGAGTCAAGGGTTTCTACGTTGAATGGTTTGTGAGTAGAATAGGAACCCCGCTGTGGTGTTCTGTGTAGGCGTATTTCACTAACGGCACTGGCCATTACAAGGCCAGACGTTCTCCGGTTCACCGTTGTGTTGTCGGTTTGGCAGCGGAAGTCGTCGATGTAGATTGTAGACGGTAGACGGTTTTTGGAACGGCTAACGGACACAGTTATATCTGGAGGTAGCATAGCTGGTGTTAATAAAATCTAATACAATGTCAGACTCCTTATTGACGTGAGAACTTTTTAGGAGATACGCCTCTATCCATAGGCTGATTTATTGATTTTTAAAATTTGTTCAAAAGTTACATTTTTTGGATTTAGGATATTATTCTGAACATTTGTATGCAATTTTATGTCAATCTGTCAATATTTTTACAATAGAAAAGTCTAATTGCACAATTCAAAGTTAATGCTATTTACAGATTGACTGTAGCTCAACGGAGCCGCCTCACTATTGAGCTGCTGACCTACATACAGTAAAGTATACACACACACTCCATTGTTCTATGTTATCGCGTGTCATGGCTTGTGTGTGTTTAGTACTCAACTCTCACAGTCGTGCAAGAATGTTCTTTGATATGAACAAGTGAACGTGATTTGAAATAAATATCGTATCGTCGACGTTCTTTCGTCAGAAAACCTGCAGCTAATAGACTGTTAATACGCACTTGTCGGTTGAAGATGGTAAAATATAATGACCAAGGTAGTTGTCGGCTCTACCCTGAATTTGAAGAACCTCGATAACAAGACTCATGGGGATTTGAATAAGACTTGTTATCAAGGTTGACTTTTCATCGATGTATAACATGTGATTAGGGGTAAAATAATTCAAGGGGATTTGAAAATGACACTTGTTTTGAGGGTGACTTGTTATCGAGGGCCTTGCTATGGAAGTTCCACTGTAGTAGGTTTTTGATGGTATAAAATTAGACCCATATGTCCAAGAATATTGGGATTATGGTCTGGCAAAAAAAGATGATCTTAGTCAGTTCTTAAACTGCAAATATCATTTTACTCCACTTCTATTCTTCCAGTTCATTCCTATTCAGTTTGAAATATACAGTAATAGTATACACAAAGCACGTTGTTTTCCAAGAATTGGTTAAGTTGTTCCCGTCCAATACTCGGGCATTTCATTAATATTGGACAATTATAAAAGTGATTTACTTTTCTTGCGTGTTTTTATTTGAACCTCACATATTTTTAACTTTTAGGGTAGGCATAGATGAGAAGCAGACAAGTTATCCATTACGTTCCCAGCTTTCATGACCTCAAAAGAATTTTTACTTTCGAGAATTGTCGGAAGTTAGCAAATGTTGTCAATTTCGTGTTAATCGAGACATTGACTGCACAGTGTACAACGAAAGTGTAGAGTAGACTTGCAGACGGTCACTGCTATATATACCTCGCTATGTACATGCACGTCCGCCAGGATAATAATAGCCGTGATGTGTTCAATTGCGGTGGGAACTTCCCTGCCCTTGACTGCCACACGACAAGATTGATGCTCTGACTGTAGGCATTGATTATATATACATTTGAATGTATATAAACTTTGTATAGTCAGTGTTGGTCACCTCGTCAGTGATGGAATGGGATGTCAGTGTAAATAAATGCATGAAATTTGTGGAAATTAGCGTTTCTTACCTGTTAGGAAAACTTGCAATGATGCAATAACCTAAGAATGGTGAAATCTTGGTCTTCAGAATATTACGCGACATTAAATTTGCGAGAATTTTGACCGAACGTCGGTCAGTATTTTGCAGTCTTTAGTCCGGGAAGCCTTACTTTTATTTAAGAAATGACCCAACACATTACATCATTTGTTTTAAATCTTACAATGTTGGTGGTAAAGGAAGGACTTCTTGTATTGTACGATTAATCTTGGATGCCTCCTCGATAAGTCCAAAGCTATGTTTTTAACTTCACTTTATATGTGAGGATACAGTTTACACCCTATAGAAAATCAGAGGAAAAGTATTAGCCAATTCAATATAGTTTTGTTTGGTTGATATGCTATAAAATAAGTTATTTGTCTATCATAAATTGACTCGATGGTTATAATAGTCCGTAAACACCTTCAACAACATGGTTACGGTACTGTAAAAATTGTTTTTCCGTTGCCTATTTCTTTCTCCAACCTTTTGATGGTGTGGAGTGGATCACTCTCCAAGATGGCGTGGAAAGTGGAAAGATGAATAGAAGGGTTTTTTAAAATATTATGCGGTTCCGGTTGTCTTCGTCTAAATTTCAAATGAACATTATAAGCTACAAATATAGGATCCTTTCATTCTAAATATATTCTTATACATTTATTTTATCTACAAATGTCGAATCTGAGCGTATTTCAAAACGCCTTCAAAAACCGAGATGCAATATTGGTACATATATGTGTCCAATTTGCTGCTGGGATTCCACAACGTATTTTCAAAAGCAATATAAATTTCAGTACTGTACAGTAGTTAATTATAATATTTTGTTGATTTAATTTTTTTTATATAATATTTTACCTAACAAAGGACAAAAAGTACTTTCGGTGGGTACAAAAAATGTTTTATAAACATAAAACTTACAGTCCAGGGCCTTAAACTTTAGTTGTTTATTGCTACAGTATACAGTGTACAACAACTTTAAAATATCTATCGGCTGGTAGGGACATAAGTTCCTAAAAAGCTTAAATGTAAAACTAATTATTGTAATAAATAGTATTTAAAGAAACGCATAGTCAAATTTACTCTTTTATCAAATATATGATCGGTCATACATAGTTATACAAATATTTTACTTGTTATCAAATTTTCTGTTAAAATATTTAATTTCTAACTTTATATTTTTTTATGTAGCTGTTTACAAATTTACAAAGTACTAAATAATTTATGAATTAATGTATATACAATATTCTTGATTGACTACAAAAATCAACTTTGCAAAATACCAGAACCAAAAGAAACCCTTCAAGTACAGTAATGTTTAGCCTGTTAGCAGTTGAAGCAAGTAAACAGAAATATACTTGAAATTTACATTAACTTGATACTAGTTTGTCAACTTAACTTGTTTATGAATGTGACAATAACATTGTCTTAATATACAGGGTTAAGCAAATGTGTGGATACCCGCTCATAGCTTTGCAATGAGTTGAACCAGGAACACTAAACTCTGCACACTTTTACATGTTATAAAAGGGCACTTTTTGGTTGGTATCAAAATTTTACCTGGGACTCCAAAAAGAGGTATTTTGGGATCAGTACAAACATGTTAAATTTAAACCCCCCATCGGGTGACACATACTTTTAGAAGAGTGTCAGTGAAATCTAGAATTCTTAATTTCAATCAAGTATGGACAATGAACATTGTGGTAATTTAATGATGAATTGCAAAATTTAACAACCCCATTAGGGGTGAGATCTCTCAGGAAAATAAAAATTAAATTGAACGTCATTTTACTTTGCCTTCTTTGATTTTCTTGATCCTTACATACTGGTCAATTTGGATGGGAAAATTTAAGGTTGGAAGAGACTTTTGACTTCTTTTAATATTTATCGTTGTAGACACACCTAGCTCAGAAAAAATGAAATAGCGTTCACAAATTTGAAAAAGCTTTTAGGGTGGAACAAGTGTGGAGCTTGCCCAAGTTTGGTCATGGCAACACAAGTTTGATGCTATGTAACACAAAAACCAAGATATTTCCAACCTGTGTAAAAGTTTACCTTATTTATCTAAATTTTATATTAGTTCCATTTATCTATACATGCTACTTGATATAATAAAATGTTATTTACCTATCCTATCCTTATAAGAGCTGTTTGTGTTTCAGTACGGATAGTGGATGGGACAACCCGTTCCGGCCGGACGGAGATCTCTCAAGAGAGGCAGACGAGATCGTCGAGTTGATAAAGGGCGGAAAACCCATCACACCGACGCCAGGGAGTGTAGCGCCGCCTCTACCTTCTGTGGACGTCGCGCCACTCGGCGCCGCCCCCACATCACCCAAGGGCGCCAACGGCACCACTCCCAGCAAACCTGTGAGCACCGGGGCGCCGGGGGCGGTGGAGCTCCAGCGAGCTACGGTCTCCCCAAGTGACGCCAGCCAAGTAGAACATGTGGTTCTGAAGAAGAAGCCCAAGTGTCGATGCTGTGTGATACAGTAACAAACCGACTGATCCGTGGACCATGGTGCATATTGAGTGAGCGAACAGTGATAGCAATCTTTGCGATGATCCAAAATTTTTCAAAAAAATGTTTAGAAGTGGATGAAAGATAAAATTTACTTAACGAGTTGAAAACCTTAATCTGTGCGGGAAAGTTCCGATCTGGATTTAAATTGTGAGAATACTAAAACTAGTCAATTCGGCAGTGACATGCTGTGAGTGTTCTTCAAATAGGGTTCAAATCCGCTTAACTGCGCCATAGGCCTAGTTTAGAGTTATGTGCAGTGGTTTAAAAATCTGTGTTCAACTATATTTTATGTTTTAACTGTTGTGATACTACTTTCCGTTGCGTAGTTTAAAACTTTATAACAATTATTTTAGTTTACTTATTTTCTTTTTATGATCATTGTTGGTTTGCTGCTTCATGTGAGAGATCAAATGATTATACCGTAACCTGAGAGTTTATCCGAATAAATCGAGTATTTTTATATCACTTAACAAGCTGTTGTATTTGTCAGATAGAAGTATTTGTCTTTTACTGCTACTGCTTTGTCAGCTAACAGGTAGAGAACTCAAAGTTTGACTTGTCTTTTTATTCCATGTGATATTTATATTGTAATGTGATAAGTCATTAGAATATCTCTGCCCAAACACTGCACATACTCTCCTCACTGCATCTGGTCGGTGCGTTTAGTCAACCAACGACTATCATTGTTAGGTTTTGTTTAGTATCGCCTAAGTAAGTGTAATTAACAAATTTATATTGTCGATCGATCATTACCATTTTAGCCTTTTTATATTTTTAAGGATGTAAGTAGCTCTGCAACGCTGCATTGTCAGTAGGAAAGTAGGAATTGTGTATTTTCAATACAAGGTATGAATGTGAACAGCCTTAATCCAGTATTATTGATTTCATAAGGGTTATTTTTTAATTTACGCTACTACCTGAAAGGCAGTTTTTAACTTTAGTTTTTAACTCAAGATTATTTTGTTGAAAAAATATTATTATGACGATTAAATCTGAAGTACAAACTGTAATCTTGTTGATACAGAATCTTTATTTTAAAATTACAAAGCTGGAGAAATGTTTTGTTTGTACAAAATTTTAAATATATATTTATAAATTTGTGTACATATTGTATGTAAACTATCGCTATAAAAATTATAACTTTAATTTATTCAAACAATCATTATACAGCCTGTCAAGATGTGTAATTTTTGTAGCTTTTCCTTGGTTTCTTAAAGTTATTGATGTGTATATATATTTTAACCTCGATGATTGTAGTTGATATGCCTATCGGTCAAGTTACGATTGTATTATCTATCGCTAGATTATTCTTTATATTGACTAATACTTATGATTATGTTCGAGAAATCGCGTGTATCATGGTGCGTAACATGTTATTATCCTAAGCATTATTTTATATTATGTGTAAATAGTAAAACTTATTGAACCATCCTTTTTTAGTTTTTTAATCACCTCTTAATCACAAACTCCTTAAAAAAACTAGATGCAAGTGCATCGGCCATCTAGGTCTATATTTTATATTGTGTTTCTTCATTAAAACCCTTTGTAGTTGAATGGCGAGTATAGGTCGCCCCCTGCCATTTTCCTAAACGATAAAAAATGGCAACCTACCTATACTAAAAAAAAAATCAACAAATTTGACCTTTGCGGTTGAATGCGGGTATAGGTCGCCACATGCCATTATCCCGAATTCTCAAATGGCGACTTACACTCGCAAAAAAAGGGAAAAAAATTGATCTCAATGGGTTTTAATAATATTTGTTTCACTTTAAGTTATTTTTTATGAATAATTTTTAGCAAAACCAATTTCTCGCCTATTTGTTGGGTAGGAAATTGAACTATACAGTATAAATCCACAGATTTTTTTTTTAAATTAATGCAGTGTTACTTACATAACATGAATATTACTTTTATTTAAAACTACAAGCTAATAAATGCTAGCCAGTAACATTGGTGCTTTGGATTGTTTATCAGCCATGAAAATTACTTAAGAAACTTTTAAATCTGAATCCAGATTGCGAATGATCACAAATGAGTGTGCTGATATTGACTAAATAAATAGTTTTATCTACACTAATTTTAGAGTAAACTAGGCAATGATTTAGTCACAATAATTAATTATGAAACTAATGAAAATGCCACAACCAATTATAGTAAATAAGCACACTTGACATATACCTGAAAGAAACATTCTTTGGCTTCAGCTTATCTATAATGTGAAAAACAGACCTTATAGATGGTAAAAAGCGTAAATTTTGTATTTATAGATGATATGTCTCATTCAAAGAAATTAAGATATATCATATCCCAGTTAAAAGAGTCTTAATCATCTTACCTATCCTGGGTTATCTTATGAGGCCAGTTTCTCTATGCATGTGTACAAGGTGAACAACTACTGTGCTGCTATTATTTGATATCTCAGAAACTACTTATTTAACACTCCCAAGAAAACATTAAATGGGAGACCCCACCAATTTTTTTACGATATTAAAAAAATTAAATCCATAATTCTTAAAAATAACTGTAATTTTTTTTTTATGTGGCAATCTTATACATTTATTTTTAGAACCCTTACACTGCATGACTCATTCAGATTGCATGTATTTTATGACTTGATATTCTTTGCTATTTCTTTATATTTTTTTAATGATTTGATCCATTCAGAAATATTAAAAGGATATTAAACATACTGAATAGGAAATACATGGGAAAGTTTTTATCTTCTTTAATTTCTATGGTTAATAGAGAATTAAGCACAGAGAAATGAAGATATTTTCAAGATTCGTATGTGGTGGCAAAGGTTAAGAGCAAAGTGGGATGGGCTGTTAATGTAATTAGAAGCTCAAGAATATAATTAGAAGCTACAGTATTCCAATATGTTTGACCAAATTTGGAGAAGATACCTGCTGGAAGCCAAAATATCTGATTGAAAGACCAAGTCAATAATGACATTACTTAATTACCGCAAAAAGGCCCCTTAAAAGTCAATTAAAATTATTTTTATTTTTTTTAGTAAAGTAAGAGAATTGTTTGATCTTTTCTTTCAATCCAAGACTAAAGTGGGCTCATATAGGAAGTCTAACAAAAATTTGTGAACAGAACTCAAAGTAATGACTGGTATACTCCCGAGTTGTCTGGGCTAAAACAGGACATGCTCGCTCTGAAGGATAGGTTTTGTGAGACCAACCAAGTGGCAGAAAAGGCAGCCTACCTAACCTCACATGCTCAAGCTGAGGGCTGTGGAGGAAGACACAAGGTATAGGAACAAGTAAGTGGAGGCGGTGCATTGGTTAGGATGTGTTAGTAGGGACTCAGACATGGAAATAAGTAATATCATAGATAAAACATACTTCCTTAGTAGATTTCTCATCCTTATGGAACAGCTGAAGACAATTTTATTGTTAGTTCTGTACGGTTTATTGTAGAGGTCGTGTTTTGTTTACAATTTTTTCCCGTTATTACAGCCATTTAAAACCTCGTTTAACCAAATTATACAAACAATAACTTGTCCCCTAGTTATATAACCAAACAGTAAAGCACAAATCAAGAAATTAACCCTAAAATAATAGAAACAAAGCTTCGTCGACACTAGCACCCATGTGTCACGTACATGAACTAGACACGAAAAACGTGCTTCAAATTTACAATGGGATGAGAAGTCTTCTTGTGTTGGTTAGTCTATGGTAATATTCCACTTAGGTTGCAGCTGCAGTCTTGTATGAGCAAAGGGTTGGGGGGGGGTCCCTGCAGAAAATTTGGGGGAGCTCTAACCTTGTTCCAGAGGTCAGGAAAAAGGCCCTTCCTTTTTGTTTGTTAATGTATTGAGCATTAACTGTTTCCTTGTTAAAATTATTAATCAAGATTTTAACTAACCATTGATTAAAAATCTTAAAAAGAATTTCCATTTCCTACAAACTGATTGAACATATGGTTTGTATTATGTTACTATGATAATGATTTGATTATTTTGTTTAATTTTACTGTTGATAAACTAGTGCTAGAACATACACAATTTTAAAACATGTTTATATGTGAAATGTTTAGATTTATTGGGGTTTAAGTTTAAAATTAAATCAATTTAGTATTGGTCCTTCCCTGAATAACAATTTCAAGCTTTACATTGTGTCTTCTATTTCTAGACACAGAACATGCAGTGAAGCATAAAATTTAGCTAGGCTTGTCAATTGTAATTTTGTCTTCTGTTGAAAAATAATGTACAACTACAGATTCCCATTGTTTGACGAAGAGTTTTGCAAACTTCACGAGTGGTATGAAAGTAACCATATTCCTCCTCCAAGACCTGTAGATCATCCAAGGTCATATAGCCCATATTGTAGACCTAGCACCTCGACTCGTGTCCAAAAACGTCCCTGTAGAACCCAGGCATCAATCTACTCTGAGAAGCTCAATGATATGTTATATACACATGAATCCAAACCTTGTGCAGTTGAGGTTAAGTTACCTTTTGAATCTCAAGTTCACTCCAGCGGTAAACCCCATGTGAGTAAATTGAAGCAGTTTTTTACTGAATGGAGCCTAAATACAAGAAATCCGACGCCACAGTTTGATCAGTACACACCTACCTCAACTTTAATTTCTGATTATTGTAAGCTTTGTGATGTCAGACTGTCATCCACATGGGACAAGATTTTACACCGCTCAGGAGTCACCAGAAAAGACAATGAGGAGGGTTCTGTCAATATCAGAACAAATGGAAATTCCTGTGGTATCATGAACCTATCTCAAGCAGATGCCCAAACTAATGCTTACGTTTTGTCTGAATCCAAAGCAATATCCATATCCAATGGTGTTAAAGTGACAGGATATTCCTGTGGTTTGTGTGACGTCAAAGTTCCATACCTAGAAGAATTGAACATCCACTTCAATGGGAAGAAACACAGAAAAAGACTTAGAGAGGAGCAAGAAAGATTGCTGCGACCTGACAAAATGTACAAATGTGACATATGCAATGTTTCTTTTAAAACAAGACCTCTCTTCAATCTCCATTTGAAGAGTGATGAACATGAAGACAAAATTGATTCAGTATTCATAGAGAAGTCTTGTGAGTTGTGCAAAGTCGTCTACCCTACGTACAATCAATATCTAGATCATACAAATGGAAAGAGGCACAAGATGAATATTCTAAAGATTGCCTATCAAAACATGAGTAATGATCAAATGGAAACTCCGGATAGGTAACCCTGAGGACATGTCAAAGGGCATGTTGATTCCCTGGGAAATTAATGGGCTTTGAAATTAGTCTTCTTGGTCCCTTTGGTGGACTTAAGAACTAACTTCTGTTGTCTTGAAATTCAACAATCTAATTGTGTTTTCAGGTCAAAATCTTTGTAAGTTCAATTAGATGACATCGCTAAAACCTTAAAATTGTCAAAAGAAATAAATTAGTAAAAATCTGAAGAATCTATCTTGTAATCAATTTCTTAATATTTCAAAATGATTGTATCTTATTGCAGTACGTAAAATTTAGAAACCAAATCTAATGAAATCCAAAATCAATAAATGATAAAACAACGTGTTGAAACTGCAGTTTATATTTAAACATTTACAATTTCAGTTTTATAAAGTTTAAAGTGGTTTTATATGGCATCCCTGTTGTATTTGGTTGTAAAATTGATTCATCCTCAGGGCCTTACAAGACAAAGTTAAAACATGCTCTGTCCTGTTATTTTAAGTCACTTAGATCTCAAAGTTTTATATAGTGGGGCATTTTAGGTTTTTGTACTTCCGGGATGTCTGTACACTGGTAATACCCCGTAGTCAACAAAACTACCCCAAAGAAGTAAGGTAGGTACAGAGGTAACTAACTTGCTTATGGGACGACAGTGCGCTTTCAGTTCTATTATGTTGTGCTGAAAATATTCTTTTGACAAGCAAGGAACAGCCCATTAGCGGTGACCACTGAAGAGAAATGTCTAAGGCACAGGTCTTATGCCTGCATTATTCCATACATTGCAGTAAGTATATTTTATTTTAAAGAATAATACAAATATTATACAGAAATTCCAAAACAAAAACAAGATGTCAAGCAGATTTTGTTAGGTGCGACTGGTTCGAGCATTGACTATTGGACCAAAATAATCAAAGGTGCTAGCTTTAAATATTTTGTTGAATTAGACGTCCCATCCCAATTGTCGTATGTGAAGTGAGCCACTAATGATTGCACTGATGTAAATTACTGATTTCTGTCAAATATTTGGGCTTTTGAACCAAAAATCTTATTCAAACTTATATGTAGGCTCTAGGATTATTTAAAAGTAAAATATATCATAAACAAATATGAGAGAAAATAGAGCTTAGACCCTAAGCACAATCTTACACAGGCTCACAGAGATGTTCTTATTGAATGAAATTTTTGCAAAAGCTGATCCATATAGATTATACGTCTTCTTTTGTACCGCACCTATCCAAAAAGTCAATGGTACTTAGGCATGCCATAAATAATTTATGGATTTGTCACTACCTCACAGAAGTCATGTCCAAATTGTCATTCAAAAAGCACCTGTGTCAAGGTTACTCCGAATAACCAACTCATTGGCAAAATTCATTTTTATATTATTTTATCTATTCATAAAACTTGTCTTTTCTTCTTATTAAACATACCTACTACTACCGTAGATAAAACCATATAAAACATACTCCACCTACATTATATTGGTACTAATTTTATGTTTTTTTTCACACCATTATTCATCTGCTTTTTTGGGGGAACGGTCCAAACATTGGACATACTTGGATGGTCTATGGTTCTAACTTTGGTCATGTTGCAAGGCAGCAATCAAATCAATGTGCAAAGCCAGTATTAGCATAGATGAAGTAATATAATACTTCATCTATGGTAGGTATTAGTAATGCTAACGCACCTCTGGATTAACTATTTCTATTAACTAACAAGCCTATGCAACTAATGGTTAAAAAACCAGGATCAGTCAAATGACACCGGCATGTCAATGTAGTACTGATATACATCCCCACCACAACAAACCTGGAGACTAAGAAAATTTGAAAATTGGCTAGATTTTCACAAACATTTTCATTCTGATGTCTTGCCTATTTAAATAAGAATAGACCTTCATTTATTTATAAGAATCAAGAATTTTTATTCATTGTAAAGCGCTATATAAGTGCTTAGATTAGCCTAAAAACCTAATAAATTGGACTTTTAGAACCTCCTAGCCCTCTTAGATCCGACCCCCACGGGTAAGTACTTTTAGTTAAAGACCCTTCCCTACAACTGTAGCAAATTTGGCTTATAGATGAATTTTTCCTCCATTTGGTACATTTTTCTCTTTGTTGCCTGGACCTCATTCAAGTGATTCAAGATTCATGAGATTTATTATACCATTCAGTAATAATAATAAATAAAATAGGTAACGTCAAATACTAAAAATAAATCAAACCAATTAGTATAAATAAATGAAATTTTTACCATTAAACCATGCTGAAATTGGTTAATCTCACACAGCAAACCATGCAGTTATGGCAAAAAAAATGAAATTGTGACACATACCTAAGTTTATAAATAAAATTACAAATTAAAACAATGGCCAGCCTTTCAGAGCATCATAAAATTCAACCGATTCATAAAAATGATTCCTTTCTAGTCAATCTTTTACAATTTTGGTAAATTTAGACTTCGGCAACGACCGAACACTTTCTGGGAGAGCATTGTAAAACTTTAACAGTAATTTTGCCTGTAACAGGAAAACAGTTATTAGTTTTACTCAATCTATTTCTACTTAAATGTAAATTGTTTTTGTTTCTTGTGAGATATGAGTGGACATCCTTGTTGCAAACAAGATTTTCTTATCTGATTTTTTTTTCTTTGTAAATATAGACATTCACAACATTCATAATGTGAAGTTCAGCGAACAAATGCCTACAATGCTCCAGACAGTGAACCTGACATATTATACTCAGATAGCCTTTTTCTGAGCATGCGGGGAGTGACCCCACAGGAGTGTGCCATATACAATATGGGCCTGTAAAAAAGAAAAGAAAGCAAGTCTCCGAAAGTTAAAAGGTAGTTCAGAGGTCATCTATGTGGTCATCCCACGCAAGCTCCGAATCCAGGGCGAAACCCAGCAATCTTTCAGACTCATCACTGGAAATATTTTTACTAAGGCTAAACATGATTTCTTGAGTTTTGGCCGCATTTAAGGCCAATTTATTTCCATCAAACCATTGAGTCGTTTCATTTAACAATGTGCTAATAGAATTTTTTGCCATAATATGACCAATATGTGTAGCAAAAATAGTGATATCATCCCCGTACGTACATCAATATATCATTTGGGACACCATAATACAAGTCATTCATGGCAACAATGAATAAGAAAGGTCAAAGGATTGAGTCCTGGAGGACTCCATTGCTTAATCGCTAGAGATTTTGACTCATCCCAGCCCAGGATACAACCTGAAACCATAGATAAAACATATGTTTTATCTATGCTGAAACCTATTTTCAAGGTAGGACTCAAACATTTTGAGCACACAGGCTCCAACCAAGGCCCCACTGGGTCCTTGCTCCAACACCATACCTTGAAAGATTTTTGACAAGTAGGTCATGCGGCACACAATCAAAAGCGCGTGACAGATCATATAAAGAGATCACATTGGGAAGTACACTTTCTTCTGTGACATTACACTTCATGGTACGACTAGTACCATATTTATGTTGAAACGACGAAATGATGACATTGCATTGCAAACATAGATTAAACATAAACTTACTCCCTTATTGCAACTGCGTAATCGGACCAAATATAGATCAAAATATTCCAAATATACTACGTTTGTGTAAGTTGTTGATTTGTAAGTATAGAGCTGCATGGCACTAGTATTTGGCCTATGCACATTTATTGGAGGAGTGAAAAAATATATATTAATTTTTCCCGCCAGTTTAGTTTCATATTGGTTTTGTTTTGTTTTGTTTTTGTTGTTTCGTGTTATTTTATTTTGTGATGTGACAAGCAGTTTTTAGGTTAGGATATATCTCGGTTGTTTTTATTTTTGTTTATACCAAAAGATTGAAGTGGAAACATATTATACGGTTATTTTTACTACCAAATATTTGTATCCATACATATTTATCTTAATTTAGTTTGAATTATTTAACTTAGTTGTATATTTAGCCAAAACAAGAAAATGTGTCAATAACAACACCAACACCAGTGATAGCATTTCTTGGGACATTACATTACCATATTAATAATGAATGAAGGTGCTTCAACTCGAAGGTAACTTGGGGATTTCCCTTTCTAGGCATCAGTTATTGGCCAAATAATTTAGGTTTTGATTTTGGCTTTAGTTTGCACCCGTCCATAGTTTTAGATGTCGAAAGGTTTGCACCTAAGTTAGTTCATTTACTGTAGGCTATGGGTAGACTTCCGTATCTGTTGTCAAAAACAACCGAATAAAAATATAGATTGATATACCTATTATTTCATTCAACAGATACGGAAGTGTACCCGGCTATATCAAGTCTGTAAAACCCCAGATTTCATATCAGTCAGAATTACCTATGCAATATCCATAGGCTATAAAATAAGCTTGTTCTCCGCCCAATTTTACCCTGTTGCCCATTTCAAAGTCAGACTCAGTAAAAATTAGAGAATTTTAGGTCTAGCTTTTGTAAAGGCCATTTTGAACCCAACCCCTAACCTTACTGATTTTACCATATAAATGTTACATTGAGACGTTTTATTCTTACCTAGGCCAATTAACTTAACTTTGAGCGCTTTGGGGATTTTGTAGCAGCTGCAGGTTAGGGCCTATCTCATTTCTACAACTGCTTTGCTGCTACTAGGTCTTGGCAATTGCCAAAAACAAACAAAATATCATACAAACACTGACAAAAAACTTTTTACTCTATATTCAGTAACTTAAGGAGAACATTAACTAATTGTCAAGTGATGGGAAGATAGTGGACCTACCTTAAGGCAGTTTTTAAGTTATCTTGTTGTGTCCCACTAAACTTAAGCTTACCACATTGTAGGTTCTTTTACAAATTGCATTTATTAAGTTATTTGATAAAAGCATATGATTGGTACTTCTAAAGGTCAAGACGCAAATGAAACAAAACTGAAAGAATATAATTGCAATGGAAAATTTGGGAAAGATTGGTGATAAGAACAAGGTTAAAGCAGTAGGCCTACTTACTGTGGCTACTAAAGTAGAACCTCAATAACAAGACTCTCATGGGGTTTATATTAAAAGACTTGTTATCGAGGGTTGACTTCTTATTGAGGTTTGCAGTAACATGTGATTCGGTGTAAAATAATTTCAAGAGTATTTTAAAATTGCACTTGTTATCAAGGGTGGCTTGTTATCGAGGGTCTTCTTATCAAGGTTCCACTGTACCATACTTACATGCATACGGCACCTTTTGAGTACCTAGTCTAATAAATTCTGTCAGCAGATTTGCCGGCAGACTTTTTAAACTAATCTACAAGGTAGCCTAACATTGGGGATTTAGGTTAAAAATTATTAGGCTATCTACAGTAGAATGTATCAAAGTAAGGAAGCCGCAAATAATGGACACACCCCATCCTTGAAGCTGTAATGTTATGGTGGGAATACCAAATTATGCTAAAGAATTACAAATATCAACGTGAAATTTAAAATGGAGATATAGTTGCCAAACTTATTTAGTTTTAGCCAAAGTTATTTTTCCAGCTACGTCCGCAATGAGGAAGATGTTAAAATTATGATCAAACATGCTAAATTAGAAGAAGAAGATTTAAAGCCACTTTCTCAAGCAATTTATTTTTCAAGCAAATTTGACGAGTATAAACTTTTAGAGTTAAACTCTCAAATATTAAGTTCATTAACTGAAGGCCAGAGGTAAGTTACCTGTGATATTTAAGTCTTTTCTCCTTTGTTATTACCTGTGCAATACTAGTAGAGCTCTAAAGAAGAATAGTACTTAAGGTTTTGTCATACGATATTCCCGCATTTTACATTTATCAGAGAAGATAGAACCTGATTTAAGTTAGTTTAAGGAATGGTTTGGAACCAGTAGCCTGTTAAACCACTTCATAATTTAGTTCGAAGTAAGTTATACTAAAATTTACAATTTTATGAGTGTCTTATTTAGGTCTACCTACGTTTTTGTATTTACCGATTTTACAAGTCATTATCATAGCAGCTTTAGCTTTGCAAATATTGATTGGATTTGCACGATGCCAAGACAACTGGGTGGCTATTTCATCACAAATATGAATGTTGAACGGATTAGATGACAGCTTTGTCATTGACTAGGATCAGCTAGTTCATTAGCTAGGATTAGCCTATTTATTAAAAGCCCAATGACCAAAGACAGCTGGGGTCCAGTTTCGAACGATTAAAAATATTTGGACTTTTCTTAGGATCGAACTGGCAATCGTTTGATAACTTTGCGATTACTTAGCTACCTAGCTATATGATAATAATTTATTAAATATTTATATTCTATTGGTAATACCAATAGAATCTTAATATCCTACTGTTATTCTTACTTAATAAAATGTAAATTGCATTTAAAAATAATTTTTTGTAGGTCTATCAATTTTTTTCATTTACAGAGTCGTGTTTCGGGGTTGCAAAGATGATAAGGCAGTTCTTTGCACAAATGATAAAACGTTTGAGGTGAAAGAGGCTGAGACTTCTAACTCGTTGCTTCTTTTACCAACATTAAAGCTTGCAGTTGATTGTGAACCTGTTTCTGAAGATGGGAGCAGAAAGTTGGAAGAAACTGAGGTAGGTCTTTTTGGTTAATAAAAAACATAGGGCATTGTTCATCCCATGGAGTCCTTGTCCATCAGGAGTAACATTACAGAACCTCCAATTAATAATACAGTAGAGTCCCGTTAGTCCAAAATGGTTGGGACCGGGCCCATTTCCGATTACCGAATAATTTTTTTTTTGGATTAAGCGTACTTTCGGATTACCGGTACGGAAGTTCGGATTATCGGGACTCCACTGTACTGTATATATGTGAGCAAGTCACCAAAAGTTGTCTCCGGCCAGGAGACAGTACTACAAATTGAGAATTTGAGTACCTGACTCAGTCAGGACTGGTGTGCGACTCATGATAAGTTCACCAGTCTGCATGACAGAGCTTGGTGGATCCGCGCACCTAAAAAAGTTGTGGTCAGCTCAGATAGAATTAACAAAATAGGGCCTAGGCGGACTCTTTGAGAGTCACTCCTCAAATTAGGCTCTCTTACTTTTGCTTATTGTGTACAAATATTATTTCAGGCAATAAGAATTTGCATTGTCAAGTACAAAAATAATTGAATAAAACAATAAAAGGGATAAATAAATCAATGAATAATTCCTTAAGATTAAAGGGTTGTTGTCTCTCCCAGTTATCGCAAACATGGCAAACTAAACTTATACAATAGGGCTCCTTTACATAAATTTGTATTTAATTTGTTGTGTTTTCTACTCATTGACAGTTTAATGTCTTTTACTAGGGAACTGTCCAACCCCTGGTCTTATTCCTAGCTGACTTAAACTTTTTGCTGGATAGTACCATTATTTATAACCCAATGACAAATGGCAAACAAAACCGAATTACAATCATCAGATTTTAATGCAAGATTACTTGGCTACACAAACAATTATAGGCAAATGATTGAACTACAGGTATTTTCACCTTGTTTTGCTGTTTCAAATACATTGTGGAAATAATTTTCAAATGACATATCATGTTCAGATTGTGGGAGTGTTTCACACATACCTGGAGCTTCGGCTCACCAAGCCTCGACTACGTAGACTCAGAGCATTGTTGGAGCCGAGTAGTTACAGAGGCTCGGAACTAGAGGACAGTCTGCGAGAGTCTGGAGTGAAGTTCTACACAACACAAGACCTGCTGGAGGTTGTACAGGCCAGTGAAGAGGAACTGCTGCATGGTTTGGCAGAACTGGGTGTTTGCCAGATGGACGGTGAGTTGATAAAACAGTCATTTTTACGATGCTGACACAACAGCATGCTTAGTTTAAGCTAAAGATGAGTGAACGATGAGTATGTCAATAACAAATCAGACACCATCAAAATCGTTATAATCTAAAGATAGGCATATTTTGTACGTAATATATTCCATTTTTGATGTTAGCCTCCGGATTACGATGAATATATTAAATTGGTGTAAATACCTGCTTTGTTGTAATCCTGATTGTTGCTAGTGTCGCAACTAGTTTTTACTTTCTACAAAGTCATCTACAGGCATCAAGGATGTCAAAAGTGTGGTCACTTCATATGAAGGTCGTCGTTACATACACAGTACATAAACACACGAATACGAACATTAAAATGTTAAAAACGGTACTTTTAAAACGATTAAAAAATGAACAAAACATTCCTATACTGTACTTATGTAACTGTTTTGTTAGTTTTTTTAATCGTGTTCATGTTAAAAGTACTGTTTTTACCATTTTAATGTCTGTGTTTGTGTTGGTGTGTTTATGTACTGTGTGTTAACAACGACCTTTATATGAAGTGACCACCCTTTTGACATCCTTGACACCTGAAGACGACTTTGTAGAAAGTCGAAACTAGTGCGACAAGCAACAATCAGGATTATTACGAACAGGTATACAGGTATTGACACCAATTTCGTAATATATTCATCCTTAATTTTACTAATCAATGAGTTTGCACAGGTCATTGGAGACTGCTGGAGTTTGATTACCATTTCCGAGTTCTCTCTTACTTCCTGAACCTCGTAGACTCCAACTCTTGGAATGTGATGTGTATCCCCTACAAAGAGACGGTGGATAACTTGGAAGACCTAATGCCGAGACCAATACTCGACCATGTGTTTCATCAATATGCGGAGATGTCCGGGGATAGGGATGATGAAGGTGGGACTTTTTGGACATTTTTAATGAATGATGGGAAATAACTGTTTTGTCAGTCCGTATGGAAAGTAGACCTAGATAGTTTTATGATAGGTGATTTTAAAGGAAATAATTGTTTCCCAAGCTGTTTTTATAGCAAAGATATATCTTTGCTCACTTTATGCTCTCAAGTCTCTTGTCATTGCATTTTTTTTCAATTAAATCACAGAGAAGTAAGGTACAGAGGATACATGCTTATAGGACGACCGTGCGCTTCCAGCTCTGGTATGTTGTGTCGGAAATATACTTGTGATGAGGAAGGAAGAGCCAAAACACTGTTCGGAAATTCCTGTTGCAAAGGATTCTATGTCTTCCTCCACCGTGTGCGTCGTAGTACATGAGGGCAAGAAGGGCGGTGTTGGACTAAACAGAGACAAAGATTACCTATTTTTTTGCATTATGATGAAATGTATTAAATCCATAACTTTTACCAAATGTATTTTCTGGCTCTTGCACCAATTATTCATGTAAGAGATCAAATCACTTATATCCTTTCAAACTATCACATAGTTTTACAAATGATTAATTTTTTTCCAAACAGCTGTGTAACAATGCATTTATGTATTGGAAACGCAAACATTGTAGTTATAGTATTGTTCTTCTTGTCACCATTGAGAATAATCAATATTTATTTCCCAAAGCCCCACATCAGTACTTTGAAAGTATGGGGGGCAAAGCTTGAGGTTCAAAATCAAAACAAGAATAAACTTATAAAGATAACTTAGATTTACAGGTTACAGGTTAACAAAAATCCCAAATAACCATGTAACCAACTTACTCTTTCTATCTAGGTGAACCCTTATACAGTTTGAAGGAAGAAAAGATCTGCAGATTCTTGGCAGAAGTGCTCTTGCGGTCGGCTGGAAGATTTAATCTTCAGGAGTTTCTACAAGCTTGGCAGGAGAGTGTGCCTGAAGGTATTGATAAGTTACACAACATTAACAAACAAACAAATTAATTGTCATTCCATATCGTTGGAGTTGGATACAAATTAAAATTTTGTATTATTACATTTGCTGCGACCAGTCAATAGCAAAGTCAAACCAACCCGATTGCCTGATTAGCTTTCAAATATTTCGGTCTGACAAATTGCAAATAACGCGCGGTGATGTGCTGCGTTACGACGAGAGTCGACGTAGTTCGCTAAAATACCCACAGATAGCAGCACTGCTTGGAACGTAGCTGGTCCCATTGTATTTCCAATTTGAGGGAGAAAAATGGGACAACAAGTTTATTTCTAAGCTTGCCAGACGGGGATTTTACGGGGGGAAATACTACCAACCTACACGACAATAATTGATTATAGACTGGTATTAGGGACACAATTCTTGCGTACCAACCGTCCTCGGCTAGATCCTGAGCCATAATAACAGGGCTAACAATGTATTGTGCACTGTGCCCCCGGTGAAGCAGCCGCCTTACACCACGGCATGCCATGCGTCACCGGGGACGCAGCCGCAACAAATTTGTTAAAGAAAGATAAAATGCAAATAAAACAAGTGAAGTAACGGTTGAGCTAGATGTTTAGTGAGTCATTAACAGTCATAGTCCTCAGTATTCTTCTTTTAGTAACAATCACTGTTCATGCAGCAAATTATTTGTCTGCCATATTTTTGCCGCAGTGAAACATCTCCATGTTGATTAACCTGGCTCAGTGTGAATGCAGAGCTTAAGTAAGTTGGACTTTGAAGGATCTTCTCCAGAAGAAGGTAAATGTTTTGTATAATTCTGTTACAGGACTTAATACTGACTTGAAGCAACTGGCTGGGATGGCTTTGGTTGAATTGAATGCTAAACCTCAAGCAATTTGGTTTTATGCTGAAAGTGAACTCCCAGAAGACATACAAGAAAGAATCAATACACTGTTTCAAGTTCGGGAAAAGTGGACTTTTGATGAAATACATCCTTACATTGAGTAAGTTTATTACTTCATAATGGATTGATCTTGTGATTGTCGGTTAATGTTGGATTGATCCTTGGTAGTTTTATTTAACCCTCGAGCAGGCGCTTCTGCTTCAGCAGTAAAATAAGGAGCGGGCGTATGCGGAGTTTTATTCCGCAAACACTAAATAGCACTAATTTAACTGACACCGCGTCACTGAATTGCAACTGACAAGGAACATAGGGGAATTTGGGGGTAAAAATATTACCCCCTATTTTTGCCCCCAAATTCCCCTATGTTTCTTGGAATGAGGTATGTGAGATACAGAGCCGGACACGACTGCAAACACCCGTAATGCTTATTTATATATCAACAAAAACGTCAAGATGTGGAGGAAAACTCTGCAAGCGCCCGCTCAAGGGTTAACTAGCTGTAATATCATATGATGAAAGATAATCTTCAGGTGAGATACCATTAAGCTACTTAAAAAATACCTGGTGTTTGACAACGGTATTGAATTATTAAGAAAACAAAACATTACTGTATTTATTTTTTTGTGTTTATCGGCTTTAAAACTAAATACAAAACAAAGGGTTGATTCGGTGACACAGTTGATTAAAACATCTCATGTTAAATTTTGTATTAGTTCAACATTCTTTAAAAAGTTTGGTCTTAATATTATTATTGGAATGATGTTTCTAAAATAAATAATCAACGGGGAAAATCTTGAAAAGTGAATGACAGCATTAACAGAAAATTGATACGTTGGCATACATGACTTGTTTAGTAATGTGGTGTTATAAATAAGGTTTCACATTAGAAAAAATATTTTGATTTCAAATACAAATGTTGACACCATACTACAGTGGTCTGCTTTGAGCAATGCAATGCAGCGAGACAGAGAACCAATTGGTTTTTTTTAGCATCATCACTCAACATTTAAAATCCAAGCCACATGGAAAAAATGAGTTATGTATAAATTAAATTTTATGAGGGGCATGTGGTAAATTATTTGTGTTATATAACCTAATACAGTAGAACCTTGATAATAACACTCTCATAGGGAGTGTAAAATAAAACTTGTTATCAAGTTTAACTTCATGATCTTGTTATCGAGGTTTTAGTTTATATATATATTTTTTTTTCAGGAAATTAACAACGGAGAAACTGAATGCCAATGCTCTATTAACAAAATTTGCAAGAGCTTCAACAATTAATGGTGTCCGCTACTACAGTGCAAGGCATGGGAAGTGAAACTGCTTATCAAGAACTTTGTTCCTCGATTAATTATTTATCAGTTTAACTGTTAATCTTTACAAGAAAGCTGTTGGAAAATCTTTGCAAAATCTGTCTGTTTGGACAGAAACTATTAAACATCGAAGGACGTAGTTAACAAAACAATGTAAATACAAATTTGTGTGTACGAGTCCTATTGTACAAGTGATTTGTGTTATGTTTGCAATAACTGAAAAAGACAATACCCTTTTAACTTCAGGGATTTTTCATTGATTATCCACTTAATTGTACAGGGTGTGGAAAAAAACCGATCTATTTTATGTAGGGCATTGTTCAGCAACGGGTTGTCTGGGAGTGGTGGGGTTAGATTCGTTGGAAAGCCTACCTACACGATGCCATTATCTGTGGTCTTAGAGCAGTGGTCACCTGAGCATCGTCCGTTTGTTATCTAGTCATATTTAAAAAGTAATGATTCACGCATTGCAACTGAATGGCAATTTCATGCATTTATTTTTATTTTTTTAAATTAGAAGACGTCGATTCCGTCAAGAGGCACAATCATGTGGTGTGGGTTATAACATTAGAACAATGGCTTCTGCGTTCAAAAAGAAGCTGACAAGCCGTTCAAAGTCAGATCGGACGTCAGACAACTAACATTTGATAGAGTCCGTGCTGCCGTGTACAGTCCTCGTAGGCCCACCCGAAAACAAACATCTGCTTAGAACATGTATGACCGCTCGGTTAACACGTTCACTGCGGGCGTATCCGATCGGATACGGGCCGAGCGCTGTTCAGGTGCTGCCGTTACCGATCGGATACGCTTGGCGATGCCTTTTGTATATCATCGTTTTTGCTCTAGTGTCGGTCGAAGGCAGACCTATTCCACGTTAGCGTGTAGTGGGTGACTTGCTTTTTGTTGTGTTGTAGGTTGGTAGTAAAATTTCCCCATAAAAATCCCCGTCTGGCAAACTTAAAAATCAACTTGTTGTCCCGTCTTTCTCCCTCCAATTGGCAATACGATGGGACCGGCTACGTTCCAAGCAGTGCTGCTGTCTGTGAGTGTTTAGCGAACTACGTCAACTCTTATTATAAAACAGGACATCACCGCTTGTTATTTGCTATTCGTCATACCGAAATATGAGAGCCAATCACCCGGCAATGGCTACGCCTGCCATTCCTGCCATTTGATGGCCCGCAGCGAACGTGTTAAACTTGTTTTGAGGTTTGATCTTAATCCTTATCCCTGCAGATAATCGCAACGGAACCTCTCCATGTCGACCTAATTTAAAGAATGTATGGAAATGCCGCTAAGTTGCAATGACTAAATCAATAATTTTTAAAACAACTCGATAACGACTTGATGATTTGGTTGCCTGTTGCTCAGGTAACCACTGCTCTATGACTACAGATAATGGCATTCTATTTTTGAAAGACATGTTTTTAGGCGAGGTATATTATACTGTATTGGAACCCACCACTGAGGAAAAACCCATTACTACTGTTTGTATACCCTATATTAAAAATGTCTCAGATAAATTAAGGCGCATAAATTCAAAATACAAAATTTGTACAGTTTTCAAAAGTAAAGACACAATTCGTAGCCGTCTCACCAAACTAAAACCTGAAAATGAACAGCAAAACACAAAAAATATTATCTATAAAATTCCTTGTTCGTGTGGTAGAAACTATGTAGGGCAAACGTCAAGGCCAGTGACGGTGAGGATTAACGAACACGTTAAAAAGGTTAAAAATAAGGATAGGTATGGCTCGAGAATCTGTGAACATGTATTAGAGACAAAGCACACAGTAAAATGGGATTCCAGCAAAATTCTATACAAAGAACCGGATTGGAGGAAACGGAACATGGCAGAGTCGCTATTTATGGCTATTGAAGATGAGCCTCAATCACGACCATCAGTGGATGTTAGTACTGTTTATTTACCAATAATTAAAGAAGAACTAGAACAGCTGAGAGACAAGGCCAATGATGTCAAAGGCTTATCTACAATAACCAGTACGTCCACCAACCCCCCTGCCCTCCCCCCCTCTACTGGAACAGCTGATCCGGCAGTCGTGGTTAGGCGTTCGGCTCGTGTACGCGAGAGAAACAAAGTTTTTATTCCCTGAGGAAGCGGGACGTTATCTTGGTCCCGCGAAACGTCGGAGTAAATTAATCCAAGGACGATTTTTATGTGCGTGTATGTGTGTTTGTGTCTTCGTTGTGTTACATTTGACGAGTCCTGGATTAACAAATTAAGGTGAGTGAAGCCCACAAGCTGAACAATACAAGATAATGGCATTGTGAAGGCTTTCCAACGAGCCTACCCCACCACCCTCAGACGACCTGTCGATGAACAGTGCGCTGCAAAAATAGATCGGTTTGTTTGCCGCACCCTGTATACCATTTCATTATCTTATGTACTCAACAATGCAAAT
Organism: Macrosteles quadrilineatus; assembly: GCF_028750875.1. Lineage (NCBI taxonomy): Eukaryota > Metazoa > Arthropoda > Insecta > Hemiptera > Cicadellidae > Macrosteles > Macrosteles quadrilineatus. The sequence continues at coordinate 75,528,351 of NW_026542598.1, read as the reverse complement.
TCTGTTCGGCTAAAATAAATTTTATACACAAAATAAGCAAGTAAAAAAAACAAAAACCTAATTTGAGGTGACAAAAAAAATTACCAATATTGTTGAATACTGAGCTTACCACCATTTAAATACTTTAGGTGAGCGGATCCACCGAGCTCTGCCATGCAGACAGTTGAACAGTAGACCTGACTGAGTCAATGATTTAAATTCTCGTTGCTGTCTCCTGGCCGTAGAGATGATCATATAGATATTATTAAGTGAAGGTTCTGTAATGTTAGTCCTGATTTACATTGTACAAGGACTCTGGGATTTTTGCTCCCATCTTCAGAAATGAGTTCACACACTACTGACTCATTTGGTTAGTGGGCTCAGTTGATATTGCAACCGACTATGGAGTAAGGACAGGTAAAAATTTAAATTATGGTTGCCAACCTTTTAAAAAATAAATAACTAAAACCAATATTTATTTCTGGTATAGGCCATAGGTAGGTAGTATAGGTATTAATCAGAAATTTCAGTTCCAAACTTTTAACTGGCTTTGTGTATTTATTTATAAGTTTCTAGAATATGATTTTCTGAAGTAAGCTAGTTAAACTTTATCCCTCTGTTTGTTTGTAATGTATTATATTTGTATAATAAAATATATTTATTTTCTCAGTTTGATCTTTTGTTACTAAAAGTTTTCAGCCAATTTTTACTAAGAGGTTAATGCATATTTTTAAACATTTTTTATTCAGTTATTTAAGTTCTCTCTATCCATCCCTATGGTTTTCTGGGTCTCTATTTTGAAAACTCAAAATTCATTGATAGAGCTTATAACTTGTTACCAAACTGCAGTACAGGTTTGCAACCATATTTACCGGTAATTCATTATACTGATAAAGATAAAAATAAGAAGTTAGTTTATCACCTCACAGAAACCTCTTAACCCCCTCATGAGATCTCTAATCCAAGCTTGTGTTATATTTTCTGTTTTTTTTCTTCCTGACAACAAGAAAGCAAGTTTCTCTTTTGTTAATGCTTGCAAAAAATAGCAATTCAATATTTTTAGAGCTAAGCGAGCCCAAATAGAAAACTGGGATTGTAAATTAACATCAGGCTAAAAATCACTTTTTATTCAACCCAAATTAACACATAAGTTGAATAAAACTTCCTTACAACATACAGATCCAAATACACTTGTTACAAAATACAGAGCTGTAATCTATTTCTTCTGGCTGTAGAAATAGAAAATGACATCAGCAGAAAAAGTTAATCTTCTGGTTTCTCAGGAGGGGGTCCACAAGGTTGCAGCATTTTCTCCATTAAATTAAACCTGACTCGAGCTTTGGCCTCGTTCTCGTTGATAGAGAAGTAGTTGAGCATGTCGAAGTGACCCATGTAGGAAGAGAACGAGTCTCGATGTTGGTTCACCATCCATTCAAACTTGTTGGTGTCAGCATGACCTGTGCCGATATACTTGGACTGCAGATGTTCTAGTTGACTGTGGATGTTGTAACGGTCGCCCATCTTCGGCTAACCTGAAAAGAGTTCAACCTGTTAAAATAGACCAATACAAGCTTATTACAAACAAGGGCTAGGGGTATTTAAGTAATTTATTCTTATCTAGGTTTTGGTTTTGGTGGAGGATGTTCATCAATACTGAGGTTATTTTTTGCCTGAAAGATCCAACTTTTTCCAATAAGTGGACGAAGAGCTTGAGGTGAGATTTGAACCACTGTGTATCTGTAAGTTGTGATAAGGTATTTGAATTCAATTACTTACAAAAAAAGTTTGGTCTGCTTATACCAGCCACTCTTTAATTTAAAAAAATAGATGTTACATACCACAACTTCGTGGTTCAAATCCCACCATAAGTTGCTGGTTCATTTATTGAAAAAAGTCTGATCCTTCTCAGGCAAAAAATAACCTCAATATTAAACTCCCTCCACTAAAAGGCACAAAATAATATGATTTTTAGCCTATTAATTTGGTAGCGTTGTTGCTTGATTCTAAGAGAAATGTCAAACATTTGTTCAATCAATTCATTTTTGATTAATTTATTTTTTAAATAGCACCAGGCTTAAAGCCGGGTTTACACTATGTCAGTTGGCGAGACAATTGTCTTTGCCAATTGGCATCACGTGGTTTTGAAATTGTTGTAGGCCAGTCCAGTTGAACGCGGACCTGTTCACACGTGGCTGACAATTGCCTAGGCATTTTACATTGGAACATGGCTGAGTGCTCATCGTCTGTTGTGTCCCGAGAGGACGTAAAAATAATTTATAATAAGTTTAAATTACTCAAAAACGGCTGATTTAAAAACGTCAAAAACAATTTTATTTTGCATTTTTTATTCCCTATCAAACCAAGTTCCAAGTTAAAAAATAATATATAGTTGAAATATTATGATCTTTAATTAGCCTACGGAAAGTAAATAAAAGAAACGTCTTAACACTTAAAACATATATTTACGCTTATACTGTTACTCAGAAGACAATAAATATACAAAAAAGATGGTAAGTGGTGATCGATTTCGATTGGACACTCCAATCATCATCAGACCCAATAGGCGAATGACTTATTGTCCCTATTGATAGCCTAATTAATTGGGGTACAATTTCTTAACTGGGCTAATATCGATTGACAGTAGACTTCCGTATCTGTTGGCACAAACAACCGAATGAAAATATTGATTATTTCATTCGATATAACTTATCAATCGATATTTTCATTCAGTTGTTTGTGCCAACAGATATGGAAGTCTACCCTCAATTGAAACAATCGAATTGAAAATATTGATTAGGCCTAATAATCTATATGTTTAAACAAAGGCCTGTCTTTTATAAAATTAAACTGTCATAACCTAACCTAAATTGCTGATGATGAAAAAATCGCATGAAGGTTTACTAGCCTAATCGAATCGATAGTTTCAATCCACATTAGCATAGCCCAGTTAAGAAACTGTACTTGATACTTGATACTTGTCTTCTTTATCTTTGACCGTGGTTACGGATTGATAGCGTCAAATTTTTAATACTATATACAGTAATAAAAACATATATTTACAACATAAATACTAAATACTAAGGCTGTGGCGGAAATTTCAACCCGGCATGAGAGGTTCCTCTATTAACTCTTGCACGCTATATGTAGAGGGGCCTTTGCAAGAGAGAATTGCTCACTGTGACTTTAAAAGCTTTCATTTCTAAGTTCCTGACTCTTTCGGGCAGGGTGTTAAAAATCTTTATAGCAGAGTGCGGGTAGCTCTTTTGTGTTAGACTTAATATCTATAAGTATAAAAGAGGATGTTTGTATATATATTTGTTTGTTTGTTTGTTTGGGGGTGATAAACTCGGACACCGCTGAACCGATTGCCACGAAACTTGGTACATACGTGTAGAATGTCATGGAATAGGTTTATACACCATCAATTTCGTGATCCGTCCAATAGGCTCCGCCCCAGTGGCTCTGGAGTTTCCCATGTTAACCTTATGAGAAATGGAATTAATGAATCTTAACAGCTGTTTCAATTAAACAAGTTGGTTCTGTTCTATGATGTTCAATAGCATTAAAGTTACAAGGATTACCAACAGGGTGCAGCACTATTATTTCTTTTACATTTATGACAACAGCTAATTTGCAACCAAAAAGGTGAGTGAGCGTAGCGAACGAGCTAACCTGAAGGCAAGTGAGCGTAGCGAACGAGCTAACCTGAAGGCAAGTGAGCGCAGCGAACGAGCTCCAACCTAAAGGTGAGTGAGCGTAGCGAACGAGCTCCAACCTAAAGGTGAGTGAGCGTAGCGAACGAACTTCAACCAGGACGTGATTGAGCCATGCGAACGAGATCATCTTGAAAATTAAGAAGTTAAACGGGGCAAAGCTCGCGGGTTACAGCTAGTAGAATAATATAGAATTAGAATAATTAGACGGCAGCGAGGCATGTCCAAGTCATGAGCTCTACGTGTTCTGTGGTTGTGATGGCTACTTCTGCTATTAAAGCTGGTCAGGTTCTCTTTTAACAGTAGGCTGTTCAGGACATACTGGCTAGCAACGGTGAGGATACCCAATTCTTTAAAAAGGGGTTGGCAGTGTTCTCTTGGGCCGCAGGATGTTATGACTCTCAAGGCTTCCTTTTGCAGCAACAGTATATCCTGGGCAGAAAGAGATTGGCCCCAGAGTACTATTCCATACAGTATATGGCTATGGAACAAGGAATGGTAGATGGTAATCAAGTAGTTTTTAGCGATAACCTCTCTAAGCTTCCTGAGAAGGTAGAGTACTCTTGATAACTTGACGCAAACCTTGTCTGTGTGAATGTTCCAGCCTAACCTAGGGTCAATCCAGAATCCTAATAACTTGACAGCCTCGTCCTGCTCTATTCTCGATTGCAGAGTGCAGATTAGGGATTGGGTTTTCGCCTCATTAATTTTGAAGCAGTTTGTTAAAAACCAATCCTTAGCCATTTCCAGCAGGTTGTCTCCCTCTGCCCTCAATTGTTCAATGTTCTTCCCCCTATTGAACAAGGTGGTGTCGTCAGCAAACAATAAGGTTTGTCCATTTGGGTCCAGATCGTTGATCATTATGCTGAACAACAGGGGTCCGACCACCCCTGCGCCTCATCTTGAGGCACCCCTTGCGGGATAATCTGCACCCTTGAAGAAGTTCCATTCAAAGACACAAGCTGCTTTCGGTCTGCCAAGTAGCTACTTAGGGTGTTCAAAACTGCGCCTCCGATACCATACCTCTCAAGCTTGGCCAACAGTATGTCGTGTGAAACTACATCGAAGGCCTTGCTCAGCTCGCAGAGCCTCAAGAGAACCGACTCGTTTTCCTCGAAAGCATCTGTAATGGCACTAACAAGATTCAAGAGAGCAGAAGATGTTGAGCGCCCACTCCTGAAACCATTCTGAGCATTTGAAAATAGTTGGTTGCTTTCAAAATATGCTGACAATTGTCTCTTCATTATGGTCTCCAGCACCTTGGAGAAGACTGGCAGGATAGAGATGGGTCTATAATTTGCCGGGTCGGAAGGATCACCCTTCTTGTAATTGGAAATAGTACCCAATAATTGCTTAAGAGCTATAGACTAGGCCTAGCTCAAGCCCAGTAATAGCCTAAGTAGGGCCTAGTCAAATAAATATATCAAACCTTAGTCCAGAAGTGGAAACAACGAAGCTTGTTTACGTACGGTAGTAGGTCTACTGTGGTCAAAATAAATAAACGTTTCTATTTTCTAAATTACAGATATAACATAAATAGACACAAACTCGAAACTCATCTCCTGTTCACGTACCTAAATCAAATAATATCAATTTTATCAATTGAATTAACTTGAATTAAGAATTAAGTAAAATTAAAATATTTTGGTTAAGAGAAGAACAATAAAAACACTTTCGTAATCGTTTCATAGAAAAAGCTCACTTCACTCACAAGCTCTGTTATTACATCTCTGTACCATGTAGCTTTCACCGGCTTTCACAAGTATTTTTTTTTTTCTGTAGAATGAACTATTTTTATTCCTAAACAACAAACACTGCTGTAATAAGCAAAGAGCTTAAAAAATAAAAATGTATTTTTTTACAAAATGCACCAATTGAATACTGTATACAGTATATTTTCGTTATGATACTTTTATAAATCAACTTCTTCTTTGATTTAGTTCTCTGGTATTGCATAAGATTTTCTCATCATAAACAACCAAATCAAAGTCAAAGACATTCAAATTAAAATAATACATTTACACGCCTTTCCGGCTGCTACATATTGTTCAAATATTTTGAGGTTAATCTACAAGGGTTTTAATAATTATCTTAGTGAAATAGTGATCAATATTTCAGCCAAGTAAGTTTGCACATCTTTCAATTTCAAAGCATAACCCTTTTTAATTTCATAATATCGCATTCTAGGTATGTGTGTGTCCATACACTTAAATGCTTAAATTATGATAGCCTAGCCTATGTTTGCTGCAGTTGTCACATATTTGTCCAATTAAGTATATAAAAAGTTGCTGTATTATTTACAATATTTTATCGTTTAAACCTGTTTCTGTGTAGGTTAAAAAGTATATGGTTGTTGTTCAGTTTCTAAGAGGTCCCTATGTTCATCCATAGGGCCTAGCCTTTTATAGGCTCTAGGTCTAGCCTAATATCTAGAGCCTAGGCCTGGTCCCACCATAAACACTTCTCTACACTACGGTGTCCAGTATTTGTCCTCTGTCCACTGGAATAGGATGGTTATTCTTTTTAGTCCTTTTCAAGGTGTTTCTGAAAATTGTCTTAGGCCACTTACGTAGTCTACAGTACGGTCAGTTTTTGGCCATTTTTGAGATATAACAACTAAGCCTAATCTTTGGTCGACTTTTCTTTTGCTCATTTTAACTATAGGCCTATCTCTTTTGAAAATAATAAGAATGGTTTCATTCTAGTTATGGTTCCAAGCCATTAAGAAATCTAACCAATTTTTATTAGAAGAAATTGAATTGCAGTGTTATGTAAAAGAAAACACACATTTATGATTTTTTTTCCAAACTGTTCAAGTGTAAGTTATAGTAACTTCTAGCTTAATATGATACATAGGCCTATTTTTATTGTTCAACGTATTCAAAAAGTTAACCATAATAATGTCTTTTTATGTTTTTAGTTTTGTAGTCTAATTTGAAATCTAAAAAAAAAACATTGGACCTCTTACCTATTTTTTGAATATTTTCTCATTTTTTATAATCTAGACCCAGTACGGTACCTGGGACTAAGGTGATACCTATGGTACCGGTATCCTATTTCATAAGTTGACTCCATTCATGATTAATGTGACATTAATCGTGACATTACTTATTACTTTGTTAAAGTACTTAATCCTATTTTATGTACCGGTATTGCTAACTTGATTTAAACCACAGAAAAATGGACATTGTTTCTAGCTACGTAAGTTAAATACACTGTAAGACTTAGGCCTAAGTTACCTAATTTTATGTTAGTTTAACCAACCAACCAGTAATTTATTGATAAGTTTTATTGTGAATTCTTGTTTCAGAAATGCCTCTAACATGTCGCTTTTACAAAGAAAAATATCCAGAAGTAGAGGACGTTGTAATGGTAAATGTGAGAAGCATAGCAGAGATGGGGGCTTACGTCCATTTATTGGAATACAACAACATCGAAGGAATGATCTTACTCTCTGAACTTTCTAGGAGGCGTATTAGATCAATCAACAAACTTATTAGAGTGGGAAAAACAGAGCCAGTAGTCGTTATTCGAGTAGACAAAGAAAAAGGTTGGTATTGAATAGGATAGGATTATTTTTTCTTTTTACATATGAGTAGTTAAGACAGCCATTAACTTAATAGGTTTTGCTCAAAACTTACTTATTCTCCAAGAATAACATTTAAGAATTTTAAATTATTCAGTTTTGATAAAATTTTCTACAACACTTTAGTAGGGTGTATATCCTACTAAAATTTGTTCAAGCTCTACAAAATAGATTGAATAGAAACGGCTAAATTTTATGTTTTTGAGATTAAAAATGGGAAAAACCAATTTTTACCCCATAAAATCCCATTCCAATATTCTGATCATATTGGTTCCTGACCAAACTCTTCAGAATAAAATGTTGGTTTACACGTTTGTAGCAAATTTCATAAAAATTTTAATAATTCTTGATTGATTTATTGTGCTAACGGACATTTATCTGTAGAGATAGGGTTTTTGGGCTCTTATCACCAAGTTCTTTTGCTTGCAGGTTACATTGATCTTAGTAAACGTCGAGTATCCCCCGAAGACGTTGAAAAGTGTACGGAGAGGTTTGCTAAAGCGAAGGCTGTCAATTCCATCTTGAGACATGTCGCTGAGCTGCTGCATTACGAGACCAACGAACAACTGGAGGACCTCTACCAACGAACTGCTTGGCTATTTGAGGAGAAAACCAAGAAAAAGGCATCCGCGTATGATTACTTCAAGCAAGCTGTCTTGTAAGTATTGTCAAAGTGGGTGTATTTAATAATTTCCTTGTGTCATCATAACGTCCTAGACCATTAACTAGTTCCATTTTGCAGAAAAACCCAATTGGCCCTATTTAAGAAAAGTGTTGTATTGTCTAAGAATAATGTGTCAAATAATTGAGTAGTTAAATGTCCAAAACTAAAATCTTAGTGGTAGGTACCTATCATAATGTCCAAGACTGCCCCAAGGTTTTTTCTTAGCAGGTGTTTAAGTTCATTTGTTTCTAATGCAGACCCATTTGATCTTATGTTGATCTCTAGTCCAAATGTGAAAGGTTTCATTTTATCAAGTACCTAATATGAGGGAAATTCAAGTGGGGTTTAAAAAGATTTTTTTAATGATTGAGTTCACTAACCGATAGTTTGAAAAATTTCAGCGCAGGGGCTTGGGTAAGCAATAATGGGTCACATAACAATATTTTGTTCCCTCCCATATTCATTGTCTATTAAGCCATTGGTTTCAATGGCAGAGTGACACTAGTTGTCCTGGAAAAAACAGGGCCCACAAAATAATCTTAAACTTTTCTTACAAGATTTACCAGTACCTACAGTACAAGGGTGAAGTGTACTAATAAAAAGTAGTGGTATTTACCAGGATCTGAACCCACGACATTGCTGCTTGGGCCTGAAGTCCGTGGCACTGCCAACTAAGTTTTTCCAACAAAGATTTCATCCCGATTTCAGAAACTAAAGCTCTTTTAATTTCAGTCAAATCAAGTATAGAGCCACCAATCGACAAAATGTCCTATGGCATTAAATTTATCCCTTGTTCATGTGTTATACTCAATTACTTTTCAGAGATCCCTCCATTCTGGCTGAGTGTGGCCTCGATGAGAAGACCCAGGAAGTGTTGCTGAACAACATAAAGAGAAAACTCACCTCTCAAGCTGTCAAGATCAGAGCGGACATTGAAGTGGCTTGTTATGGCTACGAAGGCATTGACGCTGTCAAGGCAGCACTCAAGGCTGGCCTAGCGTGTTCTACGGAGGACCTCCCCATCAAGATTAACCTCATTGCTCCTCCACTCTATGGTAATTTTGTAGCCTAAATTGATTTTAAAAATAGTCTAAAACTAAACAAAAGCTATCTATGATTTAATTTTTGGGATAGCTGCAAAGATTTTTATTTTTATTTTAGCTAACCAAGATCTTAATAGTAGAGTCACGCCCGTTAGTTTTAATAAGCCCGAAAGAAACACAATATTGTACATTATATAATAGGGTATAATTTTGTATAATGTGCTTGGTGTGCCTGAGTATAATAGCAAACAAAATAGTCTTCTTTTGTAGGCTTAAGCAGCCGCAGTCATCACTAAATTCTCGGTTCTGGTGAGAGCTCAGAGTTTTTACACGGTGTACAAAACCAGACGTTTCGCCCATTGTGTTTCATCCTCAGCTTAGATAGAAGACATGAAGACCGAGAATATAGAAATAGGCTAGGTCGACCAGTGTTATCATTAAGTTGATTATTTGCTTTTTTCCCGTAGTAATGACAACAGCCACACCTGAAAAAGCGGATGGATTAAAAGCTCTGCAGACTGCCATAGAAGAAATTGAAAAAACAATAAAAAACATGGGTGGAGTGTTCCAAATCCAGATGGCGGTAAGTTTTCAATGTTAAATTGTGTTGTGAAACATTATTTTACATAAAAGGTAGCTCTTAATGCCAGATATATTAATGCTATGCTGCATATCAAAGCTGTATTAATTAATGCTTATACTATGTTACATAAATTGGCTTATGTGTAGTCCTTCTCATACTGAAGCCCAACAAAGTAGTGCTCATAATGAAATTGCCTATAGCAAGAACTATTTATACATAGCCAGTATCGTAAAAAAAGCTTTGAAACAATCCCTTAGGAGACCAACTTCCAATTTTTCGGAAGTTAGTATTTTTTGCTAAAAAGACGAACTTCCGATATATCGGCAGTTTAACTCAACAATTATTTCAACAACAACAAAATCTTTAAAAAAAAAATTAAGAACAGCATGCAAGAAATGTTAAAGAGGGCTGATAATCAAAAGTTATAGCCCTTTTCTATAACATTGCAGAAACTGTTAAAAGTGTCCTGGTCCTACCCAGCACGTCATAAACTATAGGGTCGGTCTCTAAAGGGTTGATAACAGAAATTTTATATCCAGAGAAACTTTTATCCTCATTGTTTATATATTGTAAATTAAACAGTTTTAGGTGTAGTTGAAAACTTGTACTGGCCGTGATATGCTGAAAACTTCACTCCAAAATAAAAACCCCTTCTAAAGGTGTGCTAGATTTTTTTCTGTGAATCTCGGGTCTTCTAATTTACCTGAAAATTTATCAATTAGTCTGTGAAAGACACTACTAAACTTAAACAATACGATATATTTAATCATATTTTTGTTGTTTTTTCAATTCTAAATGTGGTTGCAGCCGAAGGTGGTGACAGCCACCGACGAGGCAGAGCTGGCGAGACAGATGGAGCGTGCCGAGGCTGAGAATGCGGAGGTGGCGGGAGATGATGACGAGGAGGAGGAGGGAGAAGGTGAGGATGGGGAGGAGGAAGACGGAGACGCACCCAGTGGCGGAGAGGAGGGGGAAGATGAAGACTAGGGCAATATTTTGTTTAATTTCGCTACATAAACTGGCTTTCAGTATATTGTTTCTTGTGTTTAAATTCCATTTCCAGGATCCTCTCTAAACCGTACTCTGATCAACCACCATTACCCAGGCGAATGTTGTTTTTTACTTATCGGCTTGAGTAAAATTCATATTTATGTGCGTTTTTTATAAAGTACAGTGCTCCAATTTTCAGTAGTGAAAAGTGCTGTGTAGAAGAGACAAATCGTCTTTCTAGGGTACAGTTGATTGATACTGGTATTTGAAGTAGGGGATAACTTTGTGTACTGCCATTGCTGTTTGCGTTCAGTATTTTATATTGGTAAGTATTTTAGATTGGGACCGTGACGTCGTCCTGTAATCCAGCTACTTGGTCACTAATTGTGGATATTTGTAGGCATGCACTGTGTATGCAATACTCTCGGGTGTGGACGTTCACACTTGTGAGTACCACGACTATCCGCACTACTCTGATAATTACTAATTAGTCCAAATTAAAAATTACCAGGCAAAAATGTGGTTCGGATTCCACTATAAACTGTAGGTCCCTTAGTTGCTTTTGGCGTTATGGGCTATTAATTAACAATCCAATTTAAGGAACATGTCGGCCTTAGTCTGTACCAAGACTACAAGATCGCGCCACTCATCCTACACTCATCTCCATTCATAATTGGCTTAAAATACCTATCTTTTTATGGTCGCCAATCCAATTAAAAGTGTAAATGTATACGAAAACGTTTTACTTAAAAAAAACCATTGATATAGGCCTATGCATCTGAATTTTTGTTTATTTATTTTTAAGTGCACCAAATTAGCTCTATTTGATAACTTAGGTACTGAGGTTTGATAGGTTTGAACTGAATATATCAATCTACCTAATCTAGGAATATAAGGAAATAAAATAAAATCAATAATTTAAAAGTAATAAAGCTCTTTATTAAATAAATAAAACAACATTTAGACAAATATATAAAACCTTACAATTATATAGTGCCTACAATAATTTTCTAACTCTTGAGCATTGATTAAATGTAGTGGAACTGACTATAGAAATAAAGCTGCAAAATTGTCAAAAACACTCCACCTCTACCAAACCATCCTATCTAAAAATAGAAGGAAATAAAATCAATTATTAACAAAATAATAAAGCTCTTAATAAAATAACATACAGTAGGCTATAGATAAATATAACTCTTGAGCATTGATTGGATATGTTTAGTTATGCTTGTTAGTGTTAATAAGTGACTTGAAAAATTTGTCATTATATTAGTGGTGTTATTAGTTAGCTTCCTAGTATAAAGTTTTAATTGAATTTCAACTGCAGAACTGATTAACTAACACCAGAACATTATCCTTAGCTACAATAATAGTACTGTACTGTGAAACAAAGGTTAAACAATGATATAGGGGTACATTACAATGAGTTATAAGTTATAATTACACTGTATTAGAAAATATCACACATTAAGAACTATTTATGAGACTCATTGGGAGATCAAATGTTTTAAATTATGTTTTTAACATTCTTATCCATAATACAAAAGAGAATTGGAGTAAGCAATAAAAACGAACATTAGTTCCAATCCAACAATAACATAGATGCCTGGAAAAATAATAAGTTATTGTCAGTTATAATATCCATTTTGGAATTCTACAAACAGAGATTTTAAAGGTATGTTTCCATTTACATGTCCAATTAAAGCTTTTGAAAGGTACTAAAGCCATACACATTAGTTTAAATTACTTCTCTTAGAGAGTTAACTGCCCACCAGCGGTAAAAAGGAAATACTAAGAATATATTACAAGTATTTTGCTCAAGTGAAAATATGTAAAAAGCCATCTTTTATATAGCACCTGTTACGGAGTATGAAAAAGCAGAGCTGTGTCTAGTTTGATTCTGTGGATGAGGTACCATTGAATATTTCAACATCTTGACTGGCAATTTGTGGCGCAAAAGGAGCCAATCGGAGAGCTCTGTCAGGCAAGCCAAAGGCTGCTATGAATACGTTGAGTATTGTTATAAGAAATATCCCGATGAGTGTGAAGTTGTTTATTCTGTTGGCTCGGATGATATGATGTTCTTTGTTGATGTTGAATCTGCTGTTCCACAGCAACAGAATACCAACTGACACCTAAAAAAAATAAAAATATGTTAAACTTAGAACATGATCTAATGTATGAAAGTTATATGTGTTATCATAGTTAACTCTGTGAATAATATAGTTACAAAATTACTAAATCAATCTATTAACTTTAAAAGTTCCCGAGTGGTTATGGTGCTCGCCTAACAATCTAAAGGTCGCCAGTTCGATCCTGAGAAAAGTCAGTAGCTTTTTAATGGTTCAAAAATGGAACCAGTTGTTCCTGATGACTGGGCTTCAATTCAAATAAATGATAATCAAATCTAGAATTTCCTGTAGGCCTTCACCTACATCCAAACTAAAACACAAATTTGACTACCTGCAATAGAATGCTGACAGCAATGAATGTCAAACTGACGTAGTAGTAAGCATGGACTGGGCCTGCGTCTAGCACATACCGCAGCTGATTGGCATTAGCCGTCAGTAGTGCCAAATCCATCATACCTTGAGCTAAAGTCTTCTTCTGCTGATAAACATTGACATCTGGGAGGCCTTTTGGGGGAATCTGAAACACAAGTGTTTTTGCGTTGAAACAGTGGGGGATCCAGAGGGGAGGCGAAGGGGGCGACCACCCCCCTTCGGACATACATATATACATTTTGTTACTGCATGCAATACAGTACTGCATATACACATTGTGTAAAATAATTTGTCACACTAACTTTGGCCAAAGAAATGGTATAAAACTGCCATTTTGGAGACTTAGTTAACACACATTCTTCAAACCCCCCGGTTCCCCCTCCCCTTGTTACTGTTCTAGATCCGCCACTGCGTTGAAGTGATATGCACAGGAAGAGTTAATGTCTTATTGCCGTGAAATTGTTAGTATTGTTCTACCCAATTTTGTAATTTTGGTACTACAAAGGAATCTTCAACCTTGGGATCACAGTATCATGCCAAAGAATACTGATAATGCGGATGATCAGTATCCTCCGTCACCAACACCAGATAACTCTTCTGGCTTGTCCACTGTGCAATCGTTGACCTTTCGCCCACACACGGTTCAAAATGAGTCACTAGATCATTATTTTTACTTTTTAAAATCATGTAACCAATTTATTTTGCAAGTGTATTTTGTCAGAAGATGATACATTTCCTTTACTGCAAAAGAGTTTGTTGCTTGTTTGCCTTCTTTTGCTTCTCCGACTAATAAACTTTTTCACATTCCAGCCACCAGTGGTCAGGCACCTGACCCCAAGATATGAGACACTATGACACATTTACACAAAAAATAAATAGCCCAATACCCCTAATACCTAACACCTAATATTTTGAAATACTAACATGCACTGGGTCGACGGGGAGGGGAAATCCACCTTCTCTCCTAGGTATTGGGTCAACAGGGACTGGAAATGCACCTTCCCTTCTAGGTATTAAACCGTCGTCAACACCAGGGAACTCTTCTGGCTTGTTGTTACGCCTGCGAGGCAGCAGGTCATCTACCTCAGAAGCTCCAGAAGGTCTTGAGCTAGGGTCAAGGTCATCCATCTCAGGGCCACTTGTGGGCCTTTCAGGGGGAAGTAGTGCGTCATCTTCCACAAGTGCAAGAGGAGCACCTGAAAAATGTGGACTTAAAGGTAAATGAATTTCAAAAATATTTTACGAGGTCTATAATCATTTTTAAACTTCCTCTGGACACTACTCAGTAACAGAATTTTAAAAAATCTCTGATCAGGTATGAAACTTGCAAAGAATTTAGTTCAACTTCCTCTTAAAAGCTGTTTGCTATTTATCTATTTATTTAAGGTGTATGTTTACCACCAAATCACACATAGCAAAGGTAAAGTTCCCTTTGATTTTCATACCAAAATTGACAAACAATATAGGATTTGATTTCTCAAACCCCTGGCTGAAGAAAAATCACCTTTTGTCCTCTCTGTCGCTTATCAGACCACTCAACTACACCCACACCGTACTCTGAACGATGATGGTGAACCAACCACCCAAGACGTTATATTTAAGTTTGTAATCTTAATACAAAAATGTGTCATCCACCATCTTCGGATTATCTGATCAAGTCATCTAGTAGGCCTACTTATCGTTGTTAGTTGATGTTTTGATGATAGTACTGTAAAGAAACATCAACTCTAAGAAGGTTATATCAAGCCATGTAGTATTGTTAATATTATTATGATTGGAATATTTCAAAATTAAGTTAGGTACTTACCTGATTGTTTATATTGCTTCGTGTGTTAGTAGGCCTCAAAAAAATTAATAGAAACATGCTTTAGAGCTTATGAAGGTTAAGAACCAATCTCCAATATATCTTGCAACAAACCTTTGGTTATATTTATCGTTAGATTACTTGATTAGCTGGTGTTTCTTAGTTAAGCTGTGAATCAGTAAGTACATCTAGGTAAGTTCTTTGAGGCTTGATAACCAAATATAACCTGCATAGTTTCTCCTGGGAGCATCTAGATGTTTATTGGAATTATTTTTATTGCGTTCATCACGAGAAAGTAAATTGAGCGGCATCGTTTCAGACATCGTTTTTTTTCACTAAAAGAAGACTACAGTAAGTTTTGTAGACAGTATTATTTATTTGATTAGATTGAGGTTATTTTGATTTGAAACTGACAGTTCGTCGTTTGACACCATGACATGACAGTTCGATCGAATCGAAAGAGTCTGCTCTTGCTGCAATGTCTTGGATAGCGCTGGGTTCACAACGATATGGTAGGCATTCGGTTAAATATTGAGCTTGTTTTCTACCGGATGACAGAGATCGACTTTTAGTATCGGCATCGGCTCTGGCTCACCGCACCGGTTGTCTCATACTCATGGTGGAATAGTAAACTATTGCCTTGGTGCCTTCTGCTGCAGCTGCTCCTATACCGGTAGCTCCTATGTCTGTCGTCAAACGTCATAATGTGGCCTTGACGACGGAAGGCCATAATTTTATTCACAATATTACAGTGAGAGTTAATGCAAATAAATAAGTACAACATAATATCTGAACCTGGCATAAAATTTGCCAATGAAAATGTTTATTATCCAATTACAGTAAGGCTGATAACCAGCCTGATGAATATATAAGAACTTAAATTACGGAGGAATTTTAAAATTAATATTCCAGTAGCTTGCGCAATTAACGCCAGATAAATTACCACCCCCTTACTTTTAAAAGCGTTTAGATGACCTTTGCATATTTCCTCCATAATAATGCACTATGCACCATGAAACTGATCAAAAGGAACAATGTTGGAATAAATTAAATCAAATATTTTCCTCTCCTTTTTGGCTAGTGCTAGTAGTTTTTGTAATCTCTTGTCTTCTCTCTTCTGTCTGTCGGTGTTGGTTGGTTTGGTTTTTTTTAACAAAGTTTATTTACAATCTGTTTTACATTAAACAATCAATAATTAAATACGATGACATTTTTATTAATAAAATAAAAATTGGAAAACATGAGTTAGCAGCTAAACTGGTTTGTTTACGTTTTGGTTGGTTGGTTGGCGCTATGGAAGCCAATCGATTTACGATATTCGATAGTAGTTGTTTTCATACTACGACGATCGATACTTAACCGTATGCCTACCATATCGTTGTGAACCCAGCGCTATCCCAATGTCTTATGTTTTTCTTTTTATCTTCTAATTGCCGATTGGCTCTTGGCTGGCTTAGTCTTGGTTTACCATGAAGCCAATATCACAACTAATTAATTTATTAGATTTCAGGAGCTCTTTTGCCGTGGTAGTTCATTTTGATATGTTATGATTTGGTTATGACTCATAGTACCCCTTACCCCCGAAATACGGATTCAATTTACATATTTTCGTAATGTTACTGTTTAATTTTACATTTTTGAAATAGTGTGAAATGGAATTGGTTTAGATTACTTCTTAAAATAATCGATAAATGTACGATATTTACAACCATTATTTTTACATATCTTGATCCCTTTGTCCCGAATACAGCCTCAAAATTGAAATTTGTACAGTCTTTTGGGGTTCCAGCTGTACCAGAGTTAGTAGGCCTAGTTAATGTAGTTTATGAAAGTTTTCCAGGATCTTGAATGGATGTGTTTTAGAATAGACTATAACCACAGTATGTTTTATTTGCGGTTTTAGTCTGTTATTTTTATTCGCTTACAATTTTATGTCTGTCCAGTGTCCTCCATTCGTTGTCACAAGCACAAGTGGCAACATCGCAAGTTGGATTGTAACGTATCTGTTTTGTTTGGAGGCAGCTAATGGTATCTGTGTATGTTTTAAGAATACGAAAGCTTGGTTACTGGTCAATGAAAATATTGAATTCTACTTTAAATGTACAAAAATAGATTTTTAATTGAAATATTGTTTTGGTTTTCAATTCTATATGATTTTTTTCAATCTTTTAATAAATTTATATTTTAATGAATAATATGTGAATTAATGAGCTGACATCACCTGTCTGCCATGTTATCTTATGGGACGTCTGGCGCTAGACAACACTACTTTGTAACGTTGCCAATTCTCAGGCCGCGGCCTGGAGTTAGGTAGCCGTGCCTTTTTTTAGTGCTTATCCACTTTCATTCCTTAAACTTTGCGATGAATAAATCGTAAGTGATAATCTCTAGCTAATCTCATATACTGTTAACCCATCTGTTAACCGTAATGATATCTTAAAATACGTTTAACTTTTTCAGACCAACTTACTTAGACCTACACGCACATAATACATGGATAGGTTTCGTCCTTACTGTCTGATTTATTTATTTATTTCCATTCAAGCGGCCAAAGAACATTACAAAAATGATAGGCAATAATTATTACAATCTTATACTAATAAATAAATATGCAGAGAGATACAATTCAATAAATAAATATTTAACAGAAGAAAATGTATGATAAATAACAGATAAATATATAAATAAACATTTTAAGAGTTTAACAAGAGAAGAGAACAAGAAACACCACTCAGTTTACATGCGCATTGATTAATAAATATTCTAACCTATCTACATAACAAAATATAACAACAGATCTTGTAAACGGGTTCTAGAGAAGGCACACGGAGGTCCACTTGGGCAAGTAAAGCGGGGCAGTCAATTTGGCCATTGAGAAGTTTGTGAAGGAAAACAACGTCTGCCATACAGCGTCTCAAGTGAAGATCTAGCAGGTTTAAACTTTTTGGAAGATGGCCACTGGGACTTCACGTTACTGCATGTCTAGACGGACACCGATAAATCTGATGTAATTTTCTGGATACCTCCGAGTTTGTTGATGGGCCCTAAGGTGGAAGGGTGACCAAACTGGGCTGGCATACTCCAACAGCTGTTGAAAAAGGGAGCAATACATAGTCTTGAGAGCGATGAAATTTGTTAGTCCACGGGTAGCCCGAAATAGGAAGCTCAGCAGCTGGTTGGTTCCTTTACATATGTAATCCACATGCTCGTCGAAGGAGAAGTCTGATGAGAAAATCACTCCCAAGCTTTTTACCATTGAGACTCTCTTCAGAGGTTAGTTCATGATGGAATACTCTGCCATATGGAGCACTAATCTTACTGAAAGTCATACTGGAGCACTGAAACACGTTCAGGATAATGTAAGAAACGCACCAATCGTGGATAGCGGTTAGGCTAGCTTGTAGACTTGTAGACTTGCTTATTGTACTACTGATGTATAAATGTATAGCCAAAATTGTTTATTATATTAAGGAGATGATGCTGCTTATTTAAAATAGACTACAATAGTGACTTACAGACGTTAGATTGTTTATTATCTAACCGTTAGATAATAAACAAATGAAGTAAGAGACACGATATGTAATATGATGGAACAAGCCTGGGGGAAACTGCATTAAAGAGCCTTTGATAGCAGAAGGCAGTCATCTAAACGAACCTGCAATAAAAGCTGATTTAGCTTGTAGAAGCGTATGGGAGACTCAGATGGAGGCATTGTTTGATGTTCGTGTCGTTGACACTGATGCTCCGTCTTATGTCTCCATCCATCATCAACGAGTTATAAAAAATACCCCCGCCGCAGCAAACCTGCAGACTAAGCGAATTTCCATTTGCCTGATTTGATTTTCAATTAAATCTATTCAAATAACATTAGGTATAACGAGCACCTAGGTTTGCTGCCTACAGTGTAATAAAGTGTGTTAAAAAAAACACATATTTTATAGTAAAATATTAATAGCTTAGTATAAAATAAATAGATTGGACAAGTTTGATCCAAATATATGCATAAACAAGCAATCTACAACAGTTTACTTATTCTCCATAAGAATAACATGGGAATTTTAAATTTACAATTTTCTCCGTAACCAATAACCATACAAAACCCCCGCCGCAGCAAACCTGCAGACTAAGTGAATTTCCATTTGACTGATTGGATTTACACTGAAATATCTACTTAAAAATATAACATTTATTCCCTATTTAAATAGAATTAGTTTAACAAGTACTTAGGTTTGCTGCATCAGGGAGGGTAAAACTGTTTTTTTTTTGTAAAATGTTAATAGTTAGTAAGAAATAAAAACATTTTCCAAATTTGATCAAAATAAGTTCATAAACAAGCAAACTACAACAATTTACTTATTCTCCATAAGAATAACATGGGAATTTTAAATTTACAATTTTTTGGAATTTTCTCCGTAACCATTAGGCGCATAATAACGCTTCAATGTACTAAATTATTTGTTTTTTTAAGCTCTACAAAATGGTTTGGAAAGAAATTGCTAAATTTTATGTTTTTTGGGTCAAAAATGGGAAAAACCTATTTTTACCCCATAAAATCCCCCGTAAACCCCCGTTCCCATGGTCCGATCATGCTGGATCGCAAACTCGTTCGAATAAACATAGGTTTACACGTTTGTACCAAATTTCATCAAAATCGGATCATTTTTGCTCGAGTTATCGTGCTGACGGACACATATATATATATATATATATAAATATATATATATATATATATGAATTTGAACGGATGGTGTTTTTGGCCTCTAGGGACCTCAAAACGAAAAAAAAATCGGTCCCGCGTCCAGGTCTTACCATGAGTACTACGGTAATAGCTTATTCCCTATATGGGAAATTCGCTAAAAAGCAGAAGATGAAAAAATGAAAGTATACAAAAGCTTGCGAACAACGACATGCACCACCATATAACCATTTGACATTCCTCTTGCCTGTCACAAGTGTTGATGGAATTTTTGGGAATGAATTCCAAATGTTTTTAAGGGTTATGGACGAAAAAATGTTCAGAAAAATTGAAAAAAAAAACATTTTAAGTTTGGTAATTAATTGGATACGATCAAGAAACATTTTTGCAGTTTTAAGGACAACCTGAATGTTTCGGACGAACTAAAGAGAAATGGTAGTCAGCGAGGGAATTTGAAGATGGAGTGGGGATTCCACATTTTTTCAGTGTTCAAATTAATTTTTGAATTCTTATTGTACCCTACTCTTTTTTGTGAAATTCACATTGTAATAAATTCCCATGCTATCCTCTTTAAACAAATAGAACACACTGATGTCTGTTGTCTATACAGTATTATACATAATAGTCTGTGAGGATCGAGGAATCCAGAATGTGTTGTAATAAAATAGATTTGTTGGTCTTTGCAATGCAAAAGAACCCTTTTTTGCGTTCGCGTCAACTACCACAATTCCTTTCCCATATGTTACTCACGTCGTCACTCACTCTTCTCGTCATCGTCATAAAGGAGGCAAACCGAACCAGAACCCGACAAGATGAAAACTGGAGGGAAACGAAAAAGTGCTCATATTCCAGCCAAAAATTCTGAAGATTGCGAATTGGATATGTCTCCAGGAAGGTAATTTTGCTTCATTGTGTATCAACCCTTCATTGTTCAATATTAAATAAATAAATATCGTTAAATTTTTGTAAAAAATAATTATAAAATGCATTTTAGACTTAGCCCGCCAATATTTTGCCAACTAGGCTTTGCCCTCTATTTTTAGAAATGCTGAATATTTATAATTATTTTCTCGCACCATTCTATTTTACTGTAATCCCTCATCATATTAAAAATCAAATTACACTCATATCATACCCTGCATCATTGTATTATTTCAGTTTCATTACTTTTATTGGAAGGAAAAAATACTTATGCATCCCTATTTCAATTCTGTAAGCCAAAATATCTTCTATCTACGTCTGATAAATAGATTTTATATTAATTGAAATTTATAATTGAATCATATTTTACCATTTTGGGCAGTGAATATTTTTGTTCCTGACCTAACCATCAGAAAAAGGAAAATTGTGTACTGAAAATGAAGAGGTTAGATAGCTTCAGGCAATGGTGAATCTAGGCTAGGATTAGGCTTTTGAGGGGTCTTGCTAGGATATAATATTTTTTTGATTGTTGGCAGGTTTCTCCTTTATTTTTAGGGTTACGTAAGAGCGACCTGGAACACCTGGCCTAGAACTTTTTAGTTAAAATCATAAATTTTTAAAATGAAAATCGAAGCCTATATTTCAATTGCCTCGATTCTGTTAAATAGTATAGTAATTAATATTTTACATTAGACTCTCAATTGTATTCCATTCTGGTTGTATTCAATTTCTTTCCTATGAGGATTTACCTTTTTCCCAACCTTTACCTGATTAGAAATGATAACCCAATGACTAATAAGTTAGTATCTGATCTAGAATCAATCACGTCGAAGCAGCTGTTTTCAGATTTGAAGACGAATTCAGATTTCAGATTTATCACTCTATTACCCAGAATGAATCTCCATATAAAAAAATACTATCCCTGGGAAAACTGGCCTGGTGATAATTTAATTTTGTAGATTGACTGATTGAGTAGATACAACGTGAAACACTATGCTGGTTTTTAGCCATAAATTTCCCAGTGAACTTCTGAGTTGTGCCAATGAAATGCCTGTAATAAGTTAATTAATTTATATAAAACTTGCCGTATTGTAGACAATTTTGCATAATTGATAATGGGGAGTTTCATTGCTCTCTAGTGCATTCTAGTACTGCATCACAAGTTGGTTTATCAGTGAGTTGAAAAGTATCATTAGATTGTATCAATAAAATACGGCTGCATCGGTGGAATACTATGTGATGCATGCCACTGCTTAGCCGTTCTACCAACTATCGTTAGACTACAGCAAAACCGGATTGGCCAATAGTCAGTATTTTTGGGAGCCTACTGAAGGCAAGAGTGAGATTAGTAAAAAATGGTAGTTTAGAAAAATTGTTCCTGCTTATGCGTTTTGTTGAAAAGAAGATTAACTTAAAGTGAAGGAGGACAACTTATATATGTCAGAGTGTCTACCGGTCACATAAACCACGGAAGTCAAAAAAAATTAATGATTTTGCTAGGGAGTACGGAAAAGTTACAGATTTTCTTTTTAAGGTCCCAAAAGACATCCATTAAAATTTTGTCATTGGTTTTTTTCAATTTTGAAAACAGGCTCCCCAAGATATTTCAAATTCGATTTTAAATTTGTGTCTCAGGGTAGTTCACGAATGTCTCGTTATTCTTCGATCACATTGCGTATACCTCATCATGTGACCACGGCTTATGGCAGGGCTTTTGTTGTTACCGCTTGTCGTCTGTGGAACGGCCTACCCCTGCACATTAAGACACTTGAAAAACGTTCCCAGTTTGTGGCGGCTCTGAAAAAAGCTCTATTTTGAGAAGATGGTCTCGGCTGGCGTGTCCTAGGGCTACCGTTGCTTTGCGCGATTGCTGATGCATGTATGCGAGAGTGTGTAAATGTGTTTTTCTATTTGCTAAATTTGTATGTTTTTTCTTATGTAGGTACTTAAATTGTTGAATATTTTATGTTTAATTAGATTAAGTTATCCCAATGTAATATTATTTTTGTTATATTTTGAATGTCAGGTTAAGTGTAAGAAAGGGCCATGTGGCCCTAACTTTGCCTGAAAAAATAAACAATTTTTCATTTCATTTCAAAGACACTGAAAAAAATCGGGCCTTACCAAAATGAAGTTCCTCAGACCTAAGCTATCTTTTGTTTTGCAAAGTGCAGAACATTTTTTAATTCATAATGCAGAATTAGTGTGAGCGAAGTAGTTGTACTCTCGCATAGTAACCACATTGAAGCAGGCAACGTCTCCCCCCCCCCCCCAAAAAGTCATTGAAAATCACTGAAATTTAGTTTGATTAAATGGTAGACACCCTGATACCTGATATGTGCACGAGTTAATGGTTCAGGAATTTCATTTATAGAAGGGCAGAAAAATGTCTGGCAAAAAAATTTGTTGCGTTTAGACCAATTAAATGTTAAAATAGTCTCATAAATTTCTGTAAAGTCTTTATTTAAAATGTCAATGAATATACACCGATTTATAGAACCCCAAATTACTTGCAATCATCTAGAAGTGATGAGAGGAAAGCGGGTGATATCTTTCTCTCATCAGACAACAGCTTAAGCCTACAACTGTGTCTATTTGTTGTTAAGTTTGTAATATAGGCTATTTAATATTTTATTAAGTATACAGGGTGAGGTTTTAAATGAGTTCCCCCCTACTTTTTTGTACATTTCTTAAGATAACTCCGGACCACGTCAGATGATTGTAGAGTAGTACCAAGTACTTAATTTTGACTAGGTATAAATTTGTGGAAACCCCATAAAGAGTTCCGTTATTGTGAATTTTCAAGTTTTACGGACTTCAGCATCGACTTTTTCGACAAGTTCAGGAGTCACAATGCTGGGTCTTCCACTTCGCCCTTCGGGAACGTTAGTTCGGCAAGTTTTAAATTTTATGACTCACTGACGCACTTCACCTTCAGTAATAATGTTTTTCCCATAAACTTCACAAAGTTGCCTATTGATCTTTTGCAGTCAAAAACCTTATAATTGCACGCACTTCACAGTTCGCGGCATTTTCAATTAACACAGACATTTTAAACTGACACAGTAACTCAATGGAGTACAGCAGATACCTGTCACTAGCACAGCTGATTTACTTGAATTTGGAAATTGGAAGAAATTGCTTTTTAAAAGGGCAATTACAGGAAAAAATGTATAGTTTTCCCATAGACTAACCAACCAACAGTGGACTCATCCCATTGTAAATTTTGAAGCTAGTTTTTTGTGTCTAGTTCATGTCCGGTGACACTAGGTGGTAGTGTTGATGAAATTTTGTTTCTATTATTTTAGGGTTAATTTCATGTTTGTGCTTTACTTTTTGGACCAGTTTAAATGACATTGGTTTAAATTTGAAAACAAAGAAACTAGATTAGCTTATTGGTCAAAATTCTAAATTATCCATTGAAAATTAACAAATTAATGGAAAATTGGAGGACCACTCCAACATAGAAATAATTCAAAGATTTCAATCCAAAAGAATGAAATATTTTAAACACCCTGATGTGTTTTAAATAAGGTTATCTATAAAGACACAAAAATTCTTTTTATCAGGAAAGAAATAAAAACACAAAGTGAAATATATCAATTAAAATGGACACCCCTTTCTTGATATTTTAATATTAAAGTTTGCATAGTGTTATATATAGGCCATATAGGGTCCGTATAGGCTTCTGCACAGCTAAGTTTCAAGAATACGTCATGGCCGCTTTTGGCGATGCTCTCCAAGTTGACTGTGTTTACCTTGATCTCTCCAAAGCCTTTGACAAGGTCAATCACAACATCCTTGTGGCAAAGCTTGCCGGATATGGTGTGGGGGGGGCCCTGCTTGAGTGGTTAAACAGCTACTTGACCAACAGAACCCTTGTAGTCAAGTACGACGGGTGCCTTTCTACGCCATTCAGTGTCCTATCTGGAGTCCCGCAAGGGTCCCACCTCGGTCCCTTGCTGTTTAACCTGTTCATGAATGACATTGGCAACGTCATCCTCACCAAATTTCTCATGTTCGCCGATGATATTAAGGTGTTTGGCTCGGTGACATTGGCTTCTGACTTTGAGCGCCTCCAACTTTCTCTCACTAACATCGACGCCTGGTGCAAGGAAAACTTCATGGAGCTCAACGTCTTGAAATGTGTCGTCATCTCCTACAAACGTGGTGCAGCCCCACTCCAATATGACTACGTCCTCAATGGTTCTACACTGAAGAGAGTGGACAGGGTACGAGATCTCGGAGTGACAATGACCCCTTCGCTCAACCCTCACGAGCACATTGCCCACATTACAACCAAAGCTAGCTCCCTGCTTGGTTTCATATTCAGATCAACAAGGAATTTCAACTCACCCTTCACCTTGATCACGCTCTACAAGTCCCTGGTACGCCCGCTGCTGGAGTATGGGTCAATCATCTGGTCTCCCTTCCAGAAGAACCACGTCAGCCAACTGGAGAGCATACAAACCCGCTTCATACGGATGCTTGGACCGAGACTTGGTTTTACCTACCGCACTACCCCGGTTGACGATGTGGAGAAGTCCTTCGATCTTCTGCCTTTGTCACTCCGACGTCATCATGCCGACATATTCATGCTCTACAAGCTGGTAAACGGGTTTGTCGATTGCCCCAACATCCTGAGTGGTATCGACATTACCACGCCCAGAGGCACCCGCTCCAGGACTATATTCAGCAGACGCTTTCTCCCAGCCTACTACTCTTACAACAGCGGAATTAGCCGTCTACTCAAGGCTGGTAGCACGGCGGCTGCTCAACTGGATTTCTTCGGTGAGAAGCCCCTCCAGTTCAAAAAGAAGGTCTCCCTGATCACTTGAGCAACCACACTCCAGCACATCTGCACATTTGTCTTCTCATCGTTGAAACTTGCTGTTCATATTCTTTGTTGATACTCTTTTTAGTTTATTCTTCTGTTATTAATATTTGTTATTACTTTGTTATTACTATTGTTATCACTATTTGTTATTACTATTGTTATCACTATTTGTTATTACTTGCTATTACTATTTACTATCACTTTGTTATTACCATTGTTATTACTTTTCTAGTTAGTAATATTGCAAATGCCATCTAAATTGTAACACACATTTTGTAAAAAGGTGCAATCCGTTGGGAAATAAATAAATAAATAAATAAATAAATAAATAAATTAGAAAACTATCAGAATTTCATGGCAGTAAACCTTCCTATACCAGCTTCCAGACTTAAATAAGAACAGATATTTTTTATTGGGCAAAAGCACACCAAGTTGTATGTAGGTATATAAATTATCAGCAAAGTCATAATGAGAATTATTTCATTGCCTTTTTTGTACTATCTTTTTAACTATTTTAATATATTGTTTCTTTCATTCGGGATAGAACAATTAACACTTATAGGTTGTGGAAACCCAACAATAATTTATAATAATTATACAGTAGGTAGGCCTACTAAAATCATTGGCAACTAATGTATGTATGTGACTTGGTAGCTAATGTTGATCGATCCATGTGATTTGAATTTAATTAAAAACATTATTTGTTTGTATTATTGTTTACAGTACATATAATTTTTCACTGATTATTTTGGTTAAAGCTAAGTTAGGGTTGTCTAGAAAGTTAAAAACATTTCACTGAAATCTGGCATGAAGAGGTAATAGAATATTAAATTGACTTGATATTTTAATATTAAAGTTTGCATAGTGTTATATATAGGCCATATAGGGTCCGTATAGGCTTCTGCACAGCTAAAATAGATTTCTGTAAACATTATCTCACGGGACCTCAATGTTGTCTACAGCCTCCAAACTCCCTTCGTCACTTAAGCCGACACTCTTATTTTCTACCCCCAAATATCTCTTTTCACCCACTTTTTCTCCACAAACGTCTGTCAATTGGCTATATGCATTTCACTACGGGTTGATTCCTTTACCCTTGATAGGGGACTTCACAGAGTTTTCTCCAGGCACTTTGTGGTTTAGGTAATACGTTTTTTTTTTCGTTATTTAGCAATCATAGAAATCACAGTCTTTACACAAGTCTTCCTAGGAACCAATTTGACCTCATTTTACTCATCAAAATCCTTCCTTACTATATCTTTCTTACACTTAGATAGAATGTTAAGGATCGCATTAAGGCACATTTTATACTCTTGCACACTGCAAAAAACAGCATAACAACAAAGACTGTTTTAAAAATATATATGTACGGTATTACTATAATATTAACGGTAAAAATTTTTCCTATTACTATTATCAAAAACGAGCTAACTTATTGTGTTATATTAAGCCAGAGTCTTGGGATTTAGTGCGATGCTCCACCCAGAAAGTATTATTTGAATTGAAGTATTTTACTGGTTTTAATCCTCCCATCACTACAGTAACTGCAAATCCCTTATAGCAGTCAATACAATCCCTTAAATTAGTAGCCATTATGCCCCCACTGCTTCCACGGCCGCCGCACAAACTTACGAGGCGCCATATAGTATAAAAGGGGCCTATAACGCAGGCACAACCAACTACTCTTGTGCCCTGAGTTGCCGGAGTTTAATCCGCGTGTCACCTCTTGTGTTTTGTTTTCTGTCATTATGTTCATACTTTTTAGTCTTACTAGTTTAATTCGTATTCATCTGATGAAACTGTATTTGAATACTGTATTATAACTAACTGTTAGTCAGTGTCTGTTATTATTGTTACTGTTTAGGTTTTCAGGCCTAATTACCTGGAAGAAAAACTCTGTGAGACGTCTCTTGTGTTTGAAAATCAAAGTCGCCCATGGAGTATTAAACAATAAAATTGTAATCACAAAACACAATCCATATCATATGTTTATTTTTTTCCTTCCATTGTTTACAGGTATAACAATACTAAGCGTTGCATTAAGGTGGTGGATCAGATAGAAAGTGGCGAAGAAAGTAAAAAACATTGCTACTGTTGGATTTTAACTAACTTGCTGCTTCAAGACAGATGCTCGTTGTGAGACCTTAATTGACAAATAATCCTCGTAATGCTGGAAATTGTTTCAGGAAACGTTCAAAACTAGAAAACAACAATACTTACAAGAAATCAGATGAGATTTCTGTAATGTACGTGAAACACTTGGATGAAATGGGAGTTCAGGAACTTCCGAGCAGTGATAACGAGGGAACCAGTGATGGAGAAGAGGTTACATCACTTGTCTCTAAGGTAAATGAATAAAGAAAATATATATTAGCCTAGATTGCTTTCTTTTATAAACATTCAAACTATTACCCCCTAACCCACTGGTTTTTGTTAAGAATTTAGTTTCCTACTCCATTTCATCGCCGTTAAACTTAACATTATTTACTTAGGTACTTTACCATAGCCATTTATACCCTATAACGTATTTTCACCAACAGTGGCAGCGCTAGGTTCCCCATAGCAAATTCTGTTTGGGGTTCTTATTTAAGCTATGTTTATAGAAATCATAAGTCTGAAAAAATCTAAGTGAATTTCATAAGAAAACAATTTTTTTTATCGACTTTGTAGTTCATGACATAAAAGTTAAACATAAAATTTGTTTACGTCTTCTGATCTTCTTACCTCCTCTTAGTCGGGAGACCCATCACTTGAGTCTTGTTAGTTTTTCAAATGTGTTTGACTTGAACATTCAAAGTGTGTGTTCATAATGTGATATCTTGTATAAAGCTGCATATTAACAAGTAAACGGGCAAACTATTCTTTAGTTAATTCCAAATAAAATGTAAGTGGCTGATAATAACTTATGAATGTGTCAAACCCTGTATATTTTATTGGACTCAGTTTTTGACACTGCAGTCTGGAGTTGTTGAGTAAGTTTAATGACAGGTGAGTGAAAATTTAAAAACGTACGTTTTCATGTCCCTGGCCTTTTACTTCGTAGATACTGGATTTGTAGTTTATTATTATGTGTTTTAATATTTTTTGGGACGGGGGCAACATGTTACACACATTTATTTAGTTTTAAATAGGTTCAAGGTATTTTTTTCGTATTTTTAAAGTCTCGAAATTCACGACCATGACGTGTCCCTAGGGTACATTTTCCAACTTTCACGCTGTTTTTAGACTAATTATTCATGCCGAAATATATAAAGTCATATTTTTATGTTATCAATGGTTATTAAACTTACAAAAAAGGAGTATATTATAATTTTATTGTCATTGCAGACTGACTACCATGACAAAATAAGTCTGTCCCTCGATTTGGCGTCACGACCATTTGGGAAAATTTTTCAACTTTGGAGCACGACAGTGGCAAGCCTGGCGTCGATGGAGTCAGTTGGTTTTAGAGACTAGTTCGGGGTGTACGTCAGGATTGTAGTGCCGGTCGTTTTGAGTTGAAAGGAGGAATTACAAGATTAATAAAGGAAAGATTGTGTTTTTTGTAATTTTGGTGTGTCCATGACCGTACGTAGTCATTCGATGAAGTAGACATGGTGTTAATTTTTGTTTATAAGATATTTCAATTGCTAGATCAACCTAGAAGTCCACTTTGTATCCTCGAACATGAGGTGCAGGGCTACCGCCAGAACAGAGCCAAATAACACGTAATTTCACGACCAAAGTTTCACGACCATCGCGGTTTTTTTCACGACCAATCCAGCCTTATGGATTATAGTGAGTTTGGTCGTGACAATAACTTTAATATAATTGTAAATTGAACAGTTTAGTTCAATTGAAACACATAGTTTTATTATAACTAACAGTATAATTGAAGGATTGTTTGGAAAGATTTAGATTATTCCAGACAATTCACGACCGTACCGCTTGTCCCTGACCATCACGTTTATGATTTCTATCATAAAAATTTCAAAAATTAAAATATCGTCATATTTCAATGTTTTATACACAAAAGAAGCACACTTCTATACAAACATAACGATTTTTCGGGTCTCAGGTAAGTTTTTTCGGAGTTATACAAACTTAAAAAGATTTTATTGGCTTTTTTCTATTTTTTGAGTTTTTTAAATTTTTTTCTAGAAAGACCAAATATACCAAAAGCTCAGTGACCTTTTTATTGTATAATGGTCATAAAAGTAAATTAGTTTATAGCAAAACATAGTTATAAAAATAATATTAACTATTTTTAATATTCATTTAAACGTCCGTTATGGTCGTGACAGGATTTTGTGTTTTTCTACTAAAGATGCTCTTTAAAAAGAAAACTACCAAAGATATTGCGTTACCATGGACATTTTATGAAACTTAAAATGTTAATGAAATAAAAATAATAATAAAAGTTTTGAAAAAAGGGGAAAAAAATTTGCAAAGTGCTTTTCCTGAAAACGTACGTTTTTAAATTTTCACTCAGGTGTCAAAAGCTTTTAACTACTTTTAAATTTTAAAACGCATTAAATGTTTTGGTTTGTAGTTGTTCTCTAAAACATTATTTTCTCTTGACAAAGGTTTCTTCAGATAAGTCTGATGAATCATCCATGGACTCCCTTGTACATAAGTCTCCGTTGAGGGACCTAAAACATTCAGAAACCATCATGGTCACTCCACCGGACCAAATTCGATCGTTCCGAGTGAGACGATCTGTTCAAAACACATGTAAACTTGGTAAGTATTTTATGGGACTGATATGAATTGCTAGCTGAAATATTTTGTCATGCAAGCATTGAGTTTTCAATTCGTTAGGTGTGGTGGTAGATTTGTTCACTTTTTTATTTTGTCTTTGAATCAGGTTGTTGCTGCAACTTAAAGTGTAGCCTTAAAACCATTTAAAAATAATAATAATTTCAAATGAAAAATAATTTTAAAAATTTCATGCTATTTAGTTGAAGCAGTTCTCTAAAACGGACAATTAATTCTTACTTCTGGTCTATTTTTGTCAATACAGTAGACACTAAAACTTGAGGTGGGCTTAAAACCAGCATTACGTTTCCATCTTTGTATCATTGGTTGACAAGTAAAAATGGCGGTTTTAATAGTGTGCTCACACCAACTCATTGTTGCAGATCTCTTTGGCATGTTGTCTGATGAGATTGTGCTGATGATCATGCAATGGTTGCCTCGTCAGAGTCTGAGTGACTGTGCGCTCGTGTGTCAGCGCTGGCGACGTATTGTCTACGATGAGTCACTTTGGCAACGCATCGACTTGACATGCATGTCACTAAAGACAGACCATATGGGATATGTGCTGCAACGAAACCCCGTCATACTGCGCATGGCCCAGGCTGAGGTAAAGGAGAGTCCAAATTTGATAAAAGATAAAATTATTCTTTCAGTTTAAATTTGCTTGTGTGAAGCTTAAGTTTTAGTTGTGCCACCTTACTTACTTGTACTTCAGTATTTGCCATTCAGAAATTAATTCTGTTCACCTAAAGATTTATTGCCAATAATCAAATCATGGTAAACAGTCAATGGTGAAGGGATGAACGCTATTGAAGAAAAGTTTTTTATTATTTAAGAAATATTTGCAATAACTTATTTCTGTGGTAATAGCACTCAGTTTACATTGGTGGAAATATAAATTAACCAACACATCTACCATTGATTATCATGCGGTTAGGACCATTGTGCAATTGTTTAAGGTTTAAGTAGTTTGTTAAGGAGTTTTGGGACCCACATCATATTTTTCTGGTAAACTGACAGTACCAATAACATTATTTTGTCAAAAAATCAGAATTTGATGAACAAATTTCCCTTAACAGGGACCATAACATTTATAATAGTTAGTTACTAACTATACACTGATATACATTGATTACATTTTTTTTAGGTGGCAGAGCCCATGTTGTGGGAATTGGCTCCTGCTATGGAGAACTTTTTCTGTGACCTTCAGTATTTGGATCTCAGCATGGCTCTAATCAAGGCCAATGGTAAGATTGGGCAAAATTAGTTGTTAACATATATATGTAAGACTCATCTAAATTTAGCAGTTAGTAGGCTATGAATTTCGTTGGTAAAGTTAATCATAACAGTTGCTAGCCTATAGCTCACAATAAGTCATTCCATTAATTTTACTTGTCAAAAAAGTATTCAACAGAAATTTGCAATTTAGATCAACATAATCAGCCGGTGGCTCACATCAACTATGATTTTGATTAAAATACTGGTGACAACTGTAACATGGAGATGAAATTACTAGTTGTATAAATAGCCAACGCTGATTTCGACCTTTGGTTACGTAACCCATTAACTTAATCATTAATTAACATCTGGATCCTGAAAGTATCTCGTTTGTAAAACCTTGTAAAGTGTAAACCCAAACTCCATCTGCACTAGCACATGTCTATTACTTCTTTCAGCCGTTTTAGTTGGGTCATGCTTGTATAAGTAAACTAGAAGGCTTAGTTAAATTACATTACTCTTGTTGGTCGGTATTTCGATCTCTAGAACATCTA
Source organism: Macrosteles quadrilineatus (assembly GCF_028750875.1). NCBI lineage: Eukaryota > Metazoa > Arthropoda > Insecta > Hemiptera > Cicadellidae > Macrosteles > Macrosteles quadrilineatus. Next base: position 75,496,522 of record NW_026542598.1, on the reverse strand, counting down.
GGTAATTTACACTTGTTGCGCAGACCTGGCACATCTGCTCGGCATGTGTACAAGACTGAAGAAGCTGAGCGTAGAGCATTGTGACACAGACGCAGCTGTTTGTGCTAGCATTGCTGCCAACACGGAACTGGAGGTGCTCAACATGTCTCAGTGTTACCAACTCGATGCCGCCGGTCTGGAGGAGATACTAATCTGCTGTAGCGAGTAAGGAACTTGATTGATAACACTTATTTTTGTCTAATTGTAGTGACAAAGTCAGTTTCAATACATTCATTGTGGGACTTAAGTAGTTGTTTAGAGTACAAAAACATCAGATAGAGTTAAGAGGAACATCAGCTGTGCTGTATGTTTTTCTTATTTTTAAATTTGTTCTACTTATTTTTGTCCAGAAAATAGTTCCAGTTTGTCAATTTTATTTTATTGTTTACAACCCCTTATCCTTTTATTACACTCGGGGTGTATATCAACCAGGAGAACCGGGTAAAAACCTTGCATATGAAGGGACCTGGAAAATGCCGGGGAGAATCCGAGATTTTGGAGCGATTCTGGGATTTTTATTTCAGCTCTGTAGAAGATTGCAATTTTAAAACGCGTCTGCAAAGTTCGTGCGATAGAAAAATACACACATTTGCCGCAGTCGTGGAAGACTGTGATGAAGTTTCCGTGACCGTGGGAGACAATGTTAATATCTGCAAACCGCGGAAGATGACCAGGATTTTCCCGCGATTGCGGAAAACTATGATGACGTTTCTGTGACAGCGGGAGATGACGATAATGTCTACATACTGTGGGAGATGCCCCGGATTTCGCCACGATTGCGGATGACAATAATAATTTTTCCATGACCTTGAGAGACGACGATAATGTCTGCAAACTGCAGGAGACGTACAGGAATCTTCCACGATTGCAGAAGACCGTGATGACATTTCCATGACTGCGGGAGATGACGATAATGTCTACATACCGCAGGAGATAGACAGGATTTTTATGCGATTACAAAAGACTTTAAAGACGTTTACGCCAACGTGGGAGTTGACCACTCGACCAAGGGAGATATTCAGGATTTGGCCGCCGTTGAAATGATTACTATAATAAGGATTATTATGTTTTCAACACTAGCTCACTGAACTTTGGAACAATTCAAAATATACAAATATGATGTACATTGATGTATACTTAATTCTTAAATTGGCTGTAGCTTAGGTGGAACTAAACATTCACTGGGATTTAATATAATGTTCACGTAAGAAACATTACGTATGAACCTGAAAAAACTTTGTAAACCAGGAAAAAACCTAGAATTTCGCTAACAAAATAGTATACCCCCTGTACAGTTATCCCTAGGTTATCCCCTGACTGGTTAGAATAAATTTAAAGGTATTGGCAAACAACATTAATGCTCAATGTTCACCACTATGCCTAATTAAAAGTAGAGAACCCTATATGGAGAATACACGAGTGTCAATCCTCAACAGATTAGTCTGACAACTGTTGTAGGATTGGAATTGATATAATACATTTGTATTTAGTAAAATACATTTTCAGAAGCAGAGTCTCTAATTGTATTGTTTCTGTCGCTTTGCAACCTAAATGAACTGTTGATAATGAAGTCGTAATTGTTTGCCAGATTAGTAGAACTCAATCTCGCCTGGACCAGACTGAACAGCGAGTGCATCGACATTGTGTGTAAACTAGTCAACGAGAACGTGCTGAAGCTCAACCTCAGCGGGTGCCTCAAATCTCTCAGGAACTCACGTAAGTAACAAGAGTCAGGATTTGGAAAGGGAAGAAAAATTTGGTTTTGTCGGTTACATTGGAACCCAACAATTTGTGTGCGGTTTTGAATATAATCGTGGATATCATGATTACCTCAAGATAGGGACATAAGTGGAGTGTACTTATTTTGAGTCATTATGATTTTTTTGTGATGTATATTATGATTTACTAGTTTTTCAATAAAACTAGTAAAACCCAGTTTTAATTCAGATGTTCCAATTGATGGTTTAGATGTGAAGGAGCTTGTTTCCCGTTGCACCTGCCTGACGGAGCTCGATCTCAGTGATTGCACCGAAATAACGGAAAACTGTGTTGATGAAATCATGAAACACCTGTGCGATATTGAGGAGCTTTCCTTCAGCCGCTGCTACAATATTTTGCCCACAAAGTACATGTAAGTATTTGTGTTCTTCCATGATTATAAAATTATGAACTGGTCAGAAAACTCTCTTTGTATTCATTTTTAAGCTAAGGTACACTGGTGGTTCAGAATACGTTCAATCAATGAAAACGCTAGGATTGCAAGAAAAACTTGTTATGTTACTACAACTAGTCAACATTTTAAATGCATGTGTCTAACAATTAAGTCATTTTTAAATACCTCTGGTCCAAATTTGGTCTTTACCTAAAACAATGCCTTAGGATAATTTGGATGATCCCCACAATATCATATAGCTAAGAAAAATTTGAATCCTTAACAATTAAACATTGAAACACTAGCCAAATAAAATGTACTTGAATTAGGCTATATAGAACTCATAGTTTAACTTGAGGGTTTTAATCTTCAACCCTACATTGTGGTTTGTTAGCACCCAAGTACCTCATGGCATTTTGATTTTGTGGTGAGGTAGCCTGCAAGTGCTAATGTTCAAGCTGTAGTGGCACTCCCTTCCAATGTCAATTTTTTGGGGAATTACAATTAAGGATTTTGTTTTTGTTAGCAAGGTTACTTGAATGGAAAAGAGCCCAAACTGGCACAAGACACACAAAACGTTTGAATATTTCACTGTTACTGACAGCATTTTGAACGAAGGAAGAAAGAGATTTTCCTAACCAAAAATCTCTTCCTTCGTTGAAAATACTCTCAGTGACAGTGAAATATTGAAATGTTTTGTGTATATAGGGTGGTAATAAAGTCCGAAGACGGTTAAATATTTTAAAAAATAATGTAGATAGACCTACAATACTTGGTACAAAGTTACAGAGCATAAAACATTATTTTAACACATATTCAGTGATCCAATTACTCTTCAGGGAGTCGGAAGAAAATCTTAAATGGAAGTATAGGTCAATATGCACATCAAATTAAAGGTCTTTTTTAGTAGAATACAATGCCGCAAAACGCGCACTTCAAAAGGTTAACCCTGCGCAAAATGGCAGCCGTTCAAAGATTTCTTGAATCTGCCATTTTGAATCTTTGAACGACTGCCATTTTTTACTCAGGTGTTGTTTTTAGCTTGAATTTACGGCATTGTAATCTACTAGTGAAGACCTTTAATTTTATGTGCATATCGACCCATGCTTCAGGGCCGCGTTAAGGGTCAATGGAGCCCTGGGCAAATTCAAAATCAGCGGTCTCCTTTTGTCTTAGAGCGGGCGGGCAGTAGTTGTACGGCACCCGCCAGGCGCCCCTCAACCACTGACGCCCCTGGGCATATGCCCAGTCTGCCCGTTTATAAAAGCGGGCCTGCCATGCTTACGTTAACAATTTTCTTCCGATTCCTAGGTCTGTGCCCCCTGAGGAGTAAGCGTATAATAGCAATGCAAATTAAATGAATCTTTGAAAAATTGTCATTCTTGGCTCGGTTGTCCGTTTGAGTTCAAATTTGTGGCATTATACTCTGCTAGTAAAGACCTTTAATTTGATGTACGTGTCAACCTATTCTTCTATTTAAGATTTTCTTCTGACTCCTTGCAGGACGTCCCCATGATATGACAGAAAATTGCTATTTCCTAAAAAAAAGTAGATTTTTAGGTGTGGTGTTGATGTACCAAATCTTATTGATTTATTGTTGTCGTTAAGAAAATATTTTACTGTCTTCGGACTTTATTACCACCCTGTATAGTATTAAGTTGTGTGTCTCTGGTGCCAGTTTGGACTCTTTCATTCAGGTAATCGTGCTATCCTCACAAAAATCCTAAAAATCTGATGAGTTATTAGTGTAAGATTTACTCTACTAACCAATACAGATATAACAAAAATGTCTTATGATTTGTATGATTTTTCAGAAAACTGCAAGCTTGTAAATCATTACAATTCCTAAACATTTTCGGGTTGATGCCACCCAAACAGTTGGAGACTTTTACCAAGGCCATGAAGTCTATTCAGATCAACAAACATGAGTTCTCCACAGTAGCCAGGCCTACAGTTGGTATCAGACGAACTTCCATTTGGGGTCTTCGAGTTCGAGACTGAATTATGTAGTAAGTATTAAAATTACTGAATATTTCTCAACTATTTAAATCTCTTAGTGATTGATTTAGTCAGCTTCAACGTTTTTGAATGCCTTGCAAACCTTTCAAAGTGTTGTTACTTATTGGTCTTTCAGTTAATAATTTTCACTAAAAAACACATTTTTTGTTTCAGATGTGATGTTGTATTCTGGTCAACGGTGTTTTTTTCCTGTGGTTGACTCCGTTTTTTTCTTGGTTGTGTTAGATTATTCTTCGATTCCATAAACTATTTTTGAAACGTTCCCTGATGCTGTGTTTGTTATTTTAGTCATTAGATGTACTAAGTTACATTATTACTACCACATTGGTCGCTAAGTATAACAACAAGAATATTTTGGTGTTAGTTCTTAGTTTAGTTATAAATGAATTACAATGGCATGTAGCGTTTTATGTTATGGTTTTTGAGTTACATTACTTTAAGTTTTGTACTTATGAGATTTTTCACAGGGTTGAATTTTGTTTCCAAAGACTTTAAAAAAAGCTAAGGATAGTTTTTACGTTTATTTAATCTTTCCCGCCTTTGATTTTGCTCCAAATTTTATGAGTTTTTCAGTTAGTTATTATGCTTTTTTTACAATCAAAAGAAACATTTAAGGGACTCATCATTTTCTTTAAATGTATCACTACAAAAAGTAAAAAAAGCTTAATTTGTGTTCAAGCTTGTAGGCCTATCCTCAATAAAATCTATCAGTAAGAAAAACTCCAAAAAAATCTTTGCTTGTCCAAAATGTAGTTTTACATTTCTCAGCAAGGTTGAAATTGCCGATTATTGTTGTTAGTAGACAAGATACTCAGGAACGAATATATGTATATGTGCTGCCCTTAAGTGCTATTCTAAGCCGCTTCCTCAACCCATTAAGTAGGTTTTCCATGGCAAGGTCAGTGAATAAAAGGGAACCATGACTTGTTTGATTTCAATAGTCACTGCCTCATCCAACCAAGCCTTCCTTCATCTAGATCCAGTTTCTTTATATTTCTTTAAATAGTTTTATGACTGATTTTTTTCATCCGTTGGAAGTTAAAATAAAAATAAACAAAACGTGCATCAAAAAGGGAAGTTCAATTTCTTATCTTTTGGCGTTCTCAGTCAGACGTAGGGTTTTTTCACCTTTTTATTCGGCATCCTCATGAAGTACAGTCCGCATATTCTGCCGTTACTAGGTATGTTGCCTAGCAGGAACTATTCCCTAAACATACTTCTTACCATACACACATTTTCAATCAAAATCATCCATAAAAATAAACAAAAAGTTTGTTTCCTCAAAAAAACACAATTTAAAATTAAAAAATAAAATTTTCTCTCAATCCATTATGTTATATTAAGCATATTCTTTGACGGTTATTTAATTAAGGATGAATATTGTGGATAGTTGAACTGTTAACTCATTGAATAGTTAAAAATGTATTTTAGCACATATTTTGGTTTAGATATACCGCCTTTCAATGTGCAAGTTAATGGCAGGTTATTTCTAGGTGAACCAATAGGGTTATTTATTATTTTATTTACTGAAATATATGACCCACCTAGTTTAATGTAATAAACATGTGTTAATATGTTTCTTAAACTCAATTTCGCACAATACAAGCTGCTGTGCAAGGTATTATATTGGTCTCACAATTTCCATTAGTTGTATGGCATATATGGTTATGTATTTAAAAACTTCATGGCTGTATTCAAACAAATTATGCCGGTTTGGTTTTCTATTATTATTTTTTACTATATTAAGGTTTCATATATAATTTATATTTGTAAAAGGCTGTTCTGATTTTGTAACATCTTAAGTTTGCAAACATCGATGCATATCAGCAACGACTGATTGAAATTTGTAGATAATTTTGTATTATTTTATGTATAGATGTATTTTTGTATATTAGATTAGATATTATATAGGCTAGATCCATGTGGCCAAGAAGTCTGATAGGCATAAGAGATATGCTATGCTCAATGGATACTATTTGTTTATGACGCTTAATAAATTAAAGCATAAATAAAAACTTGTATCCTAAGAATATGAATAAAAGTATTAAGTTAGTAATATGTCATTCACTGTATAATATTATTTTTTTTACTGTTGTTTAAACACTTAATGATGAAATAAACAAGGGATGGTAGAGTAACAGAATTACAATTAATTATTTGGTAAAGTTGATGTTGGCCTTTTGTAATGTCGTTCTGTTATTCTACCATTCCTTAATCACTTAGGTGTTTTCAAATTGGAAAACTAATAAATAGTATCAGACGGCTTAAAACTTTTTTATAGCTTATTTTTTGGGTAATGATGTTTTTATGGATTTACAGTGTCCAATTCTATATTTGATGGGAAATCAAAACTTATGTTCATGGAAAAAATAAAATCTTTTGTTATTCATACCTATGGCTTTTTCTCACTCCTCCAATTCTGTGGATCTCTGAAAAAAATACCCCCGCCGCAGCAAACCTGCCGACTAAGCGAATTTCCATTTGTCTGAATTTATTTTCAGTTAAATATATTTTAATAACATAAGGTTTAACGAGTACCTAGGTTTGCTGCTACAAGGAAACTAATAAAGTGTGTTTTTGAGTAAAATATTGATAGCTTAGTACAAAATAAATAAATTTGCCAAGTTTGATCAAAATATATCCATAAACAAGCAAACTACAACATTTGACAATATTCTCCATAAGAATAACATGGGAATTTTTAATTTACAATTTTTTAAATTTTCTCCGTTACTAATAATCGAACAAAAATACTTTTATATACTAAATTATTTGTTTTTTTAAGCTCTTTAAAAAGGTCTAAAGAGAAATTGGGAAATTTTGTGTTTTGAGGGTCAAAAGTGAGAAAAACCAATTTTTGCCCCATAAAACCCCCCGTAAAGCCCCGTTCCCATGGTCCGATCATGCTGGTTCGCGAACTCATTCAAGTTTATCCCGCTTTACACCTTTAAACCAAATTTCATCAAAATCGGACAAAAATTACTCAAGTTATCGCGTTCACGGACGTATATATATATATAAATCTATAGTACCTGGGGACCGAGCTTTGCTCGGGGAAAATCATTCCCCCACTCTGCGATGCCACCATTTACATTCCTTCACCATTTCCTACGTCATGGACCTGTTTACTTCCCTTATCATAGCATTTAAGAATTACAGATACATTAATCTATCTGCCACAAACGGTTCCCAGTTCCCACAATCTGCGATGCTAAACTTTACTACTTCCTACGCCGTGGAACTATTTTCATCTCTTTCCATAGCATTTTAGTATTTTAAATACATTAATCTGATTGCCACAAACATTTCCCACACTCCGCACTGCTAGCATTTACTACTTCTTTCACCATTTCCTATGTCTTGGACATGTTTCCATCCCTTCTCATAGCATTTCAGTATTTCAATTTCAGATACATAAATCTAACTGTTACAATTAGTTTCCAGTTCCCACACTCCAGACTGCTCGCCTTCACTACTTCCTTCACCACTTCCTACGTCTCAGACCTGTTTTCCTCCCTTCCCATAGCATTTTAAGATTGTAGATACCTTAATCTAATTGTCATTAACAGTTCCCACACTCCGGACTGCTCGCCTTTACTACTTCCTTCACCACTTCCTACGTCTCGGACCTGTTTTCCTCCCTTCCCATAGCATTTTAAGATTGTAGATACCTTAATCTAATTGTCATTAACAGTTCCCAAACTCCGGACTGCTCGTCTTTACTACTTCCTTCACCACTTCCTACGTCTCAGACCTGTTTCCCTCCCATCTCATAGCATTTTAGGATTGTAGATACCTTAATATAATCGTCATAAACAGTTCCCACACTCCGAACTACTCACCTTTACTACTTCCTTCACCACTTCCTTCACCACTTTCTACGTCACGGACCTGTTTCCCTCCCTTTCCATAGCATTTTAGGATTGTAGATACCTTAATCTAATCGTCATAAACAGTTCCCACACTCCGGACCGCTCACCTTTACTACTTACTGCCTTCACCACTTCCTTCGTCGCGGACCTGTTTCCCTCCCTTCCCATAGCATTTAGGATTGCAGATACCTTAATCTAATCGTCATAAACAGTTACCACACTCTGGACTACTCGCCTTTACTAATTCCTTCACCACTTCCTACGTCGCGGACCTCTGTTTCCCTCCCTTCCCATAGCATTTTAGGATTGGGTATACCTTAATCTAATCGTCATAAACAGTTCCCACACTCCGTCCCGCTCACCTTTACTATTTCCTTTACCACTTCCTACGTCACGGGCCTGTTTCCTTACCTTCCCTTAGCATTTTATAATTGCAGATACTTTAATCTAATCGTCATAAACAGTTCCCGCACTCAGGATAGCTCGCATTGACTACTTCCTTCACCACTTCCTATGTCGCGGACCTGTTTCCTTACCTTCCCATAGCATTTCAGGATTGCAGATACCTAACCATCCTTATGGAACAGCTGAAGCCACTTTTATTGTTAGTTCTGTCTGGTTTTCTGTAGATGTCGTGTTTTGTTTACAATTTGTTTATATTATTTTTTGGTTAGTTTCTCATTATTTGTGTCTCACTGTTTGGTTATATAGCCAACGATAGTAATATAGTAATATAGTACGGTAAGATAGTGAACGAGTTATCGTTTATGATTAAATATCTTTATTTGGTTAAACGAGGTTTTAAATTACTGAAATAACAAGAAACAAATTGTAAACAAAGCACGACATCTACAGAAGACGGACAGAACTAACAATAAAATTGGATTCAGCTGTTCCATAAGGATGGGAAATCTAGGCCTTAATCTAATCGTAATAATAGATCCCACACTCCGCGCACTGCTAAGTTAACATTTCCTACAATGTATCGAATAAGCTTCAGTATAATCATTGCTCAATAGTAACAAGTGATGTTTTTGCTTTTGTACTGTATTTTATAATTTCTACTACACTGTGGGTAGATGCCTTTATGAACATATGTGTTACAACTTACAAGTCTTTTGTTTACTTTTTCCTTGTTATTTCATTCAACCAACATGGTTACTTAGCAACCCATTAGACTAATGTTAAAAAAATGTGACTTTCAGTTTCATTTTTCCACGTAATTAGATTTTTGTTGGCAGTTATAACTGCAGTAAACTTGTTTTTAGGTCAAAATTAAACTATTTACAAAATTTGAAGAAAATCGTCGGAGCCGTTTTCAAGATCTTTGTGCAAGCAAGCATACATACATACATACAAGCAAACATTGCTCGTATTAGAGTATAGGATATATACATACATATATAAAAATTTGAACGAATGGTGTTTTTGGCCTCTGGGGACATCAAAATGAAAAAGTAAATCGGTCCCGGGTCTAGGTCTTACCGTGCCACCTACGGTAATAGCTACTTCCCTATAGGGAAATTCGCTAAAAACAACACTACAAAGGAACGTATGCCTAACATAATTGCATACATTTAAATTTGTTTACCTACAACAGTTTTTTTAAAGTATCCGTTTCAGTTCAGTTCTTAAAATTGAAAGTTTCCCATAACCGGTAATGGACAAATGAGGTTCAAGGATTGAGAGAGAAGAAGTAAAATTGTAAAGATTCAAAATTCAACTAATCAGCTGTTCAGGCCAATTCAATTGTTGAATGGTGCAATTAGTGTTTGGTACAGTGTTGCCACTTTTAGGGTAATTACCCTTTTTTAGGGTAATTTACTAGTCTTAGGGTAAAGTTTAAGGTAATGGTAGTTTTAGGGTAAAACAAAAAGTTAGCATAACAATGAAAATTTAACTAAAAACATGAAAATAAACTTCAAAATTTGGCAAAAAACGTTCATTACCTACATATTATAGCCAAACCGTCATATGTGATTCAACCGGTTTAAAAATTGATTGTTATGATGCAATTTTTATTTCAAGTTAATCGATGGATCCAATCAATAGTAGTGAATTATCTGCTTTAGATTGTATTCAATTCTATTTCTATAACACGTTATAATAAAATATGACATATTATTCATTACTTCTTTATTTTTAATTATGTGATTGAATTGAATCAAACTAGGATTATTTTACAAATTGTGTCAAAAAATTTCTGCTAAGTATAGATTAAAGCTTTGGTGTTACCGTACTGTATTGAAAAGATATGATTAACCAAAAACAGTAGTAGGCTAATGGGTCGACACAGTAAGAAAATACGATAATTCTTGATTCGATATTTTTCGTATATAATAATAGAGCTGGATATCGACATTTTGTTCTTCTTTTTCGGGTTTTTTTTTAAACGAGTATAATTTTACGTATATTGATTGATATTGGAACCTTATTTAGTTTAATTAACCACCTTATGTAAGATTTATATTTTTTTAACGATGATTTATAGCATTAAACGCAAATATTAACATTTAGGGTAACTCAAAGTAGATTTAGGGTAATTTTAGCCCGCCTTTAGGGTAAAATCACAACAACGAGGTGGCAACACTGGTTTGGTAGAAGCAGTAGAAGTTTCTTTGCATCACTGTCAGTGGCAATGAGAGGTTATAAACTAAAACATAACCTCTCTTAGAAGTTATGAGTAGTTATTTTTTAGCTATTTACCTTACAAGTGTAGTAAGAGCGTTTTTACATCACGCAGGTGAATATTGTGCAACGAGCGGAAGCGAGTTGCATAATTTACCTAAGTGATGTAAACACGCTCTTGCATAACGTGTAACGTACAAGATTTTACCTGACCCGACAATGGGTACAGGAGGTTACAAACAATATTTTTCACTATCTATTTCACTCATCTTCTAACATAACGTTCATTTACAAACAAAAGCTATTTTAGGAAAATTCTTCAAAACATAACGATAAAATTCAAGCGCACAGCTGATTTCTAGCGTTGAACGTCGTTGGCTCCATAGAGGTATATTTTTTAAGTTAAGCACTCAATTTAAATGGTTTTCATTACCTCACCGAGTGAGTTTTTTTTTAACTTTACATCACTCGAGAAGTAAGGAAGTTCCATACATCACGCTTGGGATAGGGAAGTTTAACATGGCGGGTTAGGTAAAGTAATTTAAACACTGTCGTAGGTAATACCACGCAACTCGCCAAGGCTCGTACCACGATTACTAGAAAAATACCGGTATGGATCATAAACATAAACAAATGACGTTTTTGGCCCGAAAATAAACATGCGAAAACATATGTTCAATGCTATTAGTATAGGATTCGGGCCAACAACGTCATTTGTTTATGTTTATGATCCATACCGGTATTTTTCTAGTATTCGTGGCTCGTACCATAAATTTTCTACTGTGTCTACGTGTCGTTAGCATATCTTTACGTAATCGTTGTGTAAACTACTATTTCGGTTGTTATACTGTATTAAGTTTGAAAATAACCTCTATTTTATGTGGCAACCTCTATTTTATGTGGCAATCTTGAGTTCAAAAATTGTTTAATAACCCTTGTTAAAATTGTAATAAATGGGGAATGAATGAATCTATATATTTAATACGCTAAATGGAACTTTGTCGGTTGAACTCCCCCGCCATTTCTTAACCGATTTTATCCATTAAATAAATATTGAATTTGGGATTCCTGAAGGCTCAATTTTGGTCCCTTAATTGTTCATAATTTATATCAACGTAATTACCTATTACGGTACCCCAAAAATTTCATACTCTTCATACTTTTCATAAGGTTTTTTTTAAGTAAAACATTTCCCTATACATTTTTAATTAATACTTTAAATTGGAATGGCGACCATACAAAGAAGGTATTTTAAGCCAAGTCGTATGAATGGAGATGAGTGTTGGATGGGCACAAAAATGCACAATCATCATGATTTGAGTTACGAAATGCCATTGTCGGCTGACTCAACAGTAATAATTTCTTATTTTGCTATCAACAGCTGATTGCTTTTAACCACTAGTTGTCAGCTGGCTGACTTGACATTACTAAAGAATTCCTATGCTGCATTGAAAAATGTCCAATCTACATAAATTTAAAATAAAAATTATTTAACAAATGTTTACTCGTTAGGAGTGATTTTTGAGAGTAGACTTTATCGTTGACAATGACCACGTAATCAGTTAAACGTGGGCTTGAACCTTCAGTAGAGTCTGAACTAACTCTGTCTTCGTCAGAAGAAATGAAATAAGTCAAAAGTCGGAACAGAATATCAGCAATAGCGAACAGCCTAGGATTCACAGACTTTGGTCCCAAGTTATCGATTGTCAAAAACACTGTCCTATCCTATTCTAATGAATGTGTCCATAATAGCATAGACTAACCAACATAATAGTTAATAGTCGTATCGTATCGTAACGATAATCTAGGTTTAAGAGAACCCTCTTGTCGTATTAATTGTATTCGAGATTCCAGATTCAACTCTTTCGAGTCACTGGACTGGAGACTGGAGACTAAAGCTTGTGAAGCTGGGCTAATTTAGGGAGCGAGGGCGAGCGAGAGCGAGTTTGAGTTTGAGAAATAAGAAGACGGAAGTTAAGGAAACGTCAACAAGCTATTTTTATCTAATCATTGGTTCACAACTAAACAAGTAGTGCATTATACAATCAGAATCAGAATAAAGTCCAAAGTTTAATTTTGACTTCCCGTTTGTGAAAGTGAAGCAATCAGTGCAGTTTTTTTAAAGCAATATTTGATTTCTTAGTCAGTATACCCCTAGGTTTCGGTAAAGAATAGTGAACAATTAGACTACGCACTACAAGTTTGCAAAATTCAGTATTATACATGTATTCTTAGTGTTATTGTGCTTTCTTTTAATTTTCTCATAGACTTAAAGCTTTTACTAAGGAAAAGCGTGTAGGTTATTGTCTCGATATGGCCAGCATCAAACAAGTAAGTAAAATAGGCCTACAGTCATTTTAGATAATTTTATTTAACTTAAGTTAACTGTTTCCCAATTTAGACAAGTTAACTTAACAAGCACAATTCTAAACTTATCGATAGTGATAGTTCAAACAATTTGCATACATATTATATGTATCCTTCCAAAAACTTTACAGCTAAACTGGTTTTCAGGAAGACAATATTGGGAACTATCTTCTCGAATCAGTTGTTTGTAAATGTAGCCTATTTTGTATATTGAAATTCTGATGCCATCAATCCCTTATTGGTTAAAAGATGAAGTCATGGTAATAGGCCTAAGGTAAATCTTGGCTTTCTATGGCATAGGCCTAGGCTAGATGCAGGCTACAGTTCCGCAGAGAACCTGCGATAGCCTTTATTAAATTGGATGAACTTAAAGGTTATTGTTTCTGACCACCAAGTCACCTATGGTAATAAATAATATAGGCTAATGTTAAGTTACCTTCTAACGTTCCAAAATAGTCTAACTTAGTCTTAAGTACGACGCGTTTCGTCAACCCAGGTTGACATCTTCAGGTGATCCGCTATCGCTTCGTTTTGAACTTTAACACAAAACAGTCATAACACATATCACGAACACATATTTACTACATTTAAGGACCGATCGGTATTGTCGCCGCTGTGGCCACAACTCGCGTACGCACATGATTCACCTATGGTAAGCCTATAACTTAACGTTCTAAAATCGCTTTTAAACTACCTACCGGAAACAAAAACTAGGTAGGTAGCTGTCGCGATCTTTTGTTTTAGGACGGCTTACATCTGAATCACACTAATGAATGTTATATCATTTGAAAGGAAATTAAAAAGAGAATAACAATTAGCAAAAAACAAAATTTGTGTACGGTAACCTAAGTAAAAAAAAATTGGTCTGGCTCCCCTAAAGTATGGTAGGCTACCTATTAAACTCTGTCATAAGTTTGTCTCTAAGACAAAATATTTTATGTTTTAACATTGAAATAGTTTTTTCGGCAGCACTTTACTTTAGGTCCTACACTCATTCGAATGAAAATATCGATCGATATATCGAATGAAACAATCGAATACCTAATTGATATTTTCATTCGGTTGTTTGTGTAGGACCTACTGTAAAGTAAAGTGCAGCCGTTTTTTCCTTCATGGTCTGGCTCTAACGCATGTCATAGGTTTTTTAACCTTCCGTCGGGCGCATTGATTTTCAAACACCAAAGGGCGCTCACGGAAGTTATCTCCGGGAGTATAAAAACTATGCAATGATGAGTAAAAAACATTTTAATAGCAATAAAACTGTAAGAAAAACATTTTTTATGAGTTATTAGGCTACACGATTACCTAAGTAGCCTAGTACTGCGGTATATCAAATAGAAAATGTAATAAAAACAAATAAAAATATGTAGCCTAAGTGTTGTGGATAAAAAAGTACTTTTTGTACTTATACAACTACTATCGTATATTAGAAAACAAATTTGAATATTGTATGACTATAACATAAAAAAACGTACCAATCGAATAAAAATAATAATTTTGTACAAGAACAACTCATTCAATCAAAGCTCTTAGACAAAAATTGCATCAGTGTATATGACATAAAAACACCTATGGTATTATGAAAAAAGATAATTATTTCATAAGGACAACTTACTTTGTCAAAGCTCTTTAGAAAAAATTGCAATGGTGTTTTAAATAAAACACTTAGCCTATAGTCAAATGCAAAAAATCATTTGTTAGAAAGACCACACATTTTGTCAAAGCTCTTTTTCATGAAAAAAAGCTTACCGAACTCACGCACCGTTAGTTCTTTCTTCTAAATGTTGTTCCTTGTCCTCCCTTTCAACACTAGCCAACAATCTCGCAATTAAGTTCTTCTTCATCCTTTTTATAATATCGCTAAATACGGTCAAACAAGGGTGCACACGGAAGTAGGCTCCAGGAAACCTGTTGCATCACAGGGCGCTCACGGAAGCTACTTCCAGTAGCGACGCAAACCACTCCCCAAGGTCGACTGACAACTGGGAAAGGGGTAAGAGTATACAAAACCGATTCCGCAAAAGTGGTTCGTGAGGTAAATCAAGCCACAGCCCTGCTGAACTCATACTATCGGTTTTTATAACAAAGTAATGACCTGGAGGTAACTTCCGTGATGCGCCCGATAGAAAGTTAATATTAACATGTGCTTTATTATGGTATTATTGTTGGTTATAATGTTCTGTGTTCATGTTGATGAAAAATAAAAGGTTGTAAGTTTACTCATTTATTTTTTGCTCTTGATTATTTAGCGATTTTTCTCTCTATCAAAGTATTCAACCAAGTTTTCCTCTCTTTTCACTAAAACTCTTAATATCTCAAAGACACATCAAGATTTACAAAGAATAAAATAGTTTACTGTAAGGTAAAATCTCTTCCTTAACAAAAATATCATTTGGTACCTAATAATCAAGACTGATGCTAAATTTTATTCAAACTATTCTAATTCTCTCCTCTCTAATCATTTCAATGTATCATTACCATATTTAATGGCAGTTTCTCTGCGGAACTGTATCCTATGAGTTAATCTGAATCAATTGTAAATATTGTGTCTTCATTTTACATTTTTTAAGTTCTATTTTCTCTCTATAACTTGAGTTATTGCTAGACATAGTCATAATTCTTTATTTAGGCCTACAATTGATCTTCAAGAACAGCAAGCTTACATGAGTCGATAATACAAATAAGTAATGAGTTCATGTATTTCATATGTTATTCTTCGATTCTTAATAAGATTCCCTCATGGTGTAAAATGGTCTCTGAGGCAGCCACTTGTCTAAAGCCGACTTATATCTTCACCTCGTAGAGTCTTCATTGTTTTAGGTAGAGCGTTGCATAATCTACGGCCTGCGTGTGAATGCTTCTTCTCAAGCTGAGCTTATGTTTCATAGCCAACATAACAATTGATAGTAAATCAACAAATTCTTTGCAGGTATTTCAGTCAGCTATTCGAAATGGAGGCAAGACAAGTTCTCGAATGCTGTCAAGTGCTCAAGCCCAGGTGGAGCATGCAGCAGAGCACAAACATGCCAGTGGAGTTAAATTTGGTAGGTGAAAATGAGTCTATTCTCTTTTTATGAGCCTCGGTTTATTTGTTTAACTATTCACAAAACCCAGACAGTTCAATTAAGTAACTTTATCACGCAAACCTTGGGAAATGAGTGTGGTCAAATGGCACCTCCCATTTTACCACAATTTAATTGCGTACAATCAAGATATGGTATAACATTTGTAGGCCTACCGCCTCCTGCTTTTTAGGTACTCCATGCACAACTTTTAAGTCTATGCAGTCCTGCAAATGTGAATGTCCAAGGGTACCGGTAGGTACGCTTTTAAAAGTCAAATGTGTTTAGTTGTAAAAAAGTTTGAGTAAAAAAAAAAAATTAAGATGTAGCTTAGTTGCAAACATTTAAAACTCTAAACAGTCAACACCTTAAATGACTGGGTTTTCCTCATTTTTTTGGCAAACTCATTAATATTATCATTAAAGTTCATTTTCAGGGTTAGGCCTACACATCACGTTCGCCACAAATGATTTTTAGGCATAAATTATTTTTAATTATGCTGTGAGCCTTTTAACTTATTTATTATTTTAATAAACTTTTAACTTATTTTAGGAACTTTTTGTAACATATTTTCACTGTCCAAAAGCTTTTTCCCGCCCTCTTTTTAGACACACTAACTTACCATTTGGTTTTTTGCTCCTTTCACAAAAAAGGGTGTGATATTAAAATGTAAAATTAAACTCGTTGAACGTAAATAAAATCATAATCAAAAACACAGTCAGTAACTTTATTCGCTTACCAATTGATGTTTTTCACCCGATTTGACAATAAGGTACACACATTGGCGGATTAATGAAAAATGTAATAAAAAATTAATAGCGTACAAATAAGGTGGAACAAGTAGTGACATGATATCATTGACAATATAATGTATAGTTAACGATAATATGCAAGCAGTGGCAGTGATGAGTCATGAGTGGGAGCCGAAGTGAGGAGGACTCTATCGTAGCGCAATTTCAGATATTTTCCAAATCGTGTCTGTTGCTTGCGCCCCAACAAAACAAAACACTTTTGTGTAATCCTGGTACTGAGTTTAAGCCTAGTAGTTTAGCTCACTTAAAAGGTTAAGGGTTTTAAAATAAAAAAAAAACAATGCTGGCCCCTTCTTTCTACTTGACTTAGGCTAAGTATCAGAAAATCTACACTTGTTTACTCACTTAAAAAGGGGAAAATATGTTTTGTGTTGGAATTTTACTCATTTTTGACAGCACGTAATGTTTTTATCAGAACTGAACGAAATCCAAAGGGAATTTCAAGATCTTGCGAGAAGGTTTGCAGAGGAAGAGATTATTCCCAAGGCAGCCCACCATGACAGGACAGGAGAGTTTCCTTGGGAGATTGTCAAGAAGGCTCATTCTCTTGGGCTGATGAACGGCCATATCCCCTCTTCCTGCGGTAAGTTTCAAAACAATTTTAATTTCCTTTTTATGTAAAAATATTTCAAAAACGCTTAAATTTAAAATGTCATCACAGTTTAAAATAGATACACTCCTAAGTTATCGTAAAAACATTGATGAAACCTTGAATATCAAACTGATATAAGACAGGATTCCAGTATGAAATATTTGTTTAGTTCTCTCACAATGGCTCAATATTTGCTACGGATACTCTTGTTGTGTCTGTTTATTATATTACAGTTGTTACGTTGATTTGAGAATACGTAGGTTAAGTTAAAACTGCTGCTTCATACATTTTAGTTCCCATTCAGATAGTCCTACGTTCAATATTATTTGTTATGTGATTATTTAGCTTACATAAATAGAATCTGTAAAATACTAACTATTTGATCAGTGGTAGTTTCCAAATGTCATGTAGCCTAATACTTTCTCCGTATTCAGTGGTCATAATAATTTTTTTTTTCCTTTTTACTCTGTTTATCTGTGTATTGACTTGATTTTAAACATGCTATGATTCTTTGTTTTCATTTTCGTAGTTATTTTGTAACCATCATGGCAAACCATAAGCCTAATGTTAAAATTTAAAATGTTAAGTTACTTTAAATTGTATGTGCATTACCATATTAAAATTGTTTTTTTTTTCAAACCTTTCCATAATTTGTCGAAACAACCTGGTTAAAATATGCTCAGCTGTTATTGAGTGATAATGTAAGAAAGTTTGCATTGAAGCCGATAAGAGCTTTACTTTGCTCTGCTCAATCATCAACTGTTAAGCTACATGGAAAGGTTTGAATAGCTAAACTAATATTTGTTTAGTATGGTGATCATTATTTGTATTACAAACAATGGAGGGCACAGCTCGGAAATTCAGAGTGTCTTATGGTTATGAAGTTATTAGGTAAGAGAAAAACTAATTATGGGCCTACCTCAGAATTGAGTAGGCTTATTCAAGAACACAGCAGTACAATCCAGCAAAAATACATTAATTTGAAAGTGTTACTTTACAACTATCAAACTACTGTTTATTTTTGGCATTAAAAATATCTCTGCTAATCTTCAATACATAATTTTAGAGGTTGACAATTTGTGTGGAATTACAGCGTTTGTTAATAGAAAATTTTGACATATAGATTTTAGTTTGCATAACTTGTAACTTTATTCCCTCTGTAACCTATTATCTTGGTCTGTATGATAAAGCTTGCCCCTTGACCTCATTAGCATACTCGTCTTTGCCAGCTCATTATGTTGACTGAACATTTTTGTCAGAGGACTTCAGACAAAAATATTGTTGTTATGGTACAATGTTTTGTACCTTGGTTTTTGGAACAAAATGTATATTATTTTTGTATGAGAATATAATATTTCTCATTATGTTAATGTGAAATCCGAATTGATTGGTTAGGTACAAAATTGTTCAAGATTTTGGTTTTTACTTTTTGTACCTTTTTATTCAAGTTTTTGATTTATCGATAGGCCTATGCGTTTTAAAATCAATTCTGAATTATGTAGACTCAAAGACTTACATATTTACATCAAAGGATCGATTCCCCAGGTGGGCTCGGCCTGAGTGTGTTTGAAGGCTGTTTGATTGGTGAACAATTTGCCCGAGGCTGCAGTGGTATTAATGGTTTTATGTCAACGGGTATAGCAGTGAGTAGCATAATAGAAACTATTTTGCCTGGCGACTTTCATCTTTCGTTTCAGTCTTGTTATGAGAAGATGGAACATTACTCTTGTAAAACTATAACTAACCAAACTTTCTGCCAACATTAACTTTGAAATTATTATTTTGTAAATTAAAATATTTACACTCCTCGCAAAGTTATAGTAATCTATGCAAAATAAATACTACATCAACTCATATTCTTCAAGCTAGTGGTCAAGCTGTCAGATCACCTTTCACAATGGTTTCCCTCATCCACTTCTGTAAAAAAGGTTTATTCTGTAAAAATTAAATCCCTACTGATTCTGAATCTAGTGATTTCAATACATTTCTTACCAGGTGGACTAGATATGAGTATATTTGACGGTTGTTTGATCGCGGAGGAACTTGCCCGAGGATGTAGTGGCATTATGGCTGCACTTACAATTACCGTTGTCGGTGTAAGTTACTTCTGTGGTGGTGAAGGTGTGTTGTTGTGATTTTGTGATGGTGTCGGTGTGTTCTATGTGTCTTAGTACCTAAATGTCTTCAAAAGCAAAGAAGTTCAATTTCAGTTTGGAACAATGTTGGACACAACCGCAACACAAGAGTAACATAATATTCAATCAATTGGTATGCTGTTTTATTCTTTCCATAAGCCTACTTCCCTTGCACTTCCAGAAATCCAGCTATGTACCAGTCGTTGGGTACCCATTTTTTCATTTTAGTAAGACAATATTTCCATTTGCGCAAATGCACACTACCAATCACTGAGTACTGCTCGATTACTGACTCGAGTCAAAGAAGAATTGAATAGACTTTACCTTTGTCTATTCATACAACTAGACGTTCCGCCCCATGTTAAGTTTGTCACCAGTTAGTTTAGTTGTGTGAGCCACCAACGGCACCAACAGATTGTGCTGATGTAAATTACTGATTTCTGTTAAGTACCCAAAGTTTTTTACCAAGTCAAACTGATGGAACGACTTATTGTGAGCTATAGCAACTATGACCCATCAACTATGTCAGAAACAAAAAATAAGGTAGAAAAAAAGATTTTTAGACACTCACGCTTTCTTTGAATGGTTCACACAACTGTTCTTTCCTGATAAAAATTGGCAACACCTGGTCCATATAGATGGAATGTCGACTTCAGTACCCAATAGTCGATGATTTTACTCAAATCAGCCAAGTACTGCACTCATTAAATGCCTTGGGCATTTTCCACACATTGACCAAGTATTTTTGACCAGGTGGTCTAGGACTGGGCGTTTTTGATGGTTGTTTGATAGTAGAAGAGCTTGCTAGAGGATGCAGTGGTATGATGGCAGCTCTCACAGTCACTGACATTGGTGTAAGTTCCTCAAATTAATCAAATTATTGACATTTTGTAATGCTTGGTACAGGCCTGATGCAAGATTAACACATTCCTGAGGAAAGTAGAAATGGATGTTTTACAAAATTCAACTACTGGTGCAACTTCTCGACTGAAAACTGATTCAATGCAGTTTCTCATAATTTTGTTTTTGTTTTCTTAAACTAGGCTATAATGTGTTGTGTTGTTTTGACCGATTTCACTTCATTTCAGAGATGATTAAGAGATTTTAGAAATGCAAGGAAAGTTTTGTCAGAATCATTTCTGGTTATTATACAGACCTAACCAAATTCTGTGTGAACTTGGGTTATATCGCTTTGTGACAGATCTCATTACCTCTTTGGAAATAGAGGAATTGTTTTGTTGTTAGGTTTGTCTACCCTGTTCCTAGGTCTCGGTATAACTATGTAAAATGTGATTTTCTATGCTTCTAAGTCTTGTTGACCTTGTTGAGTATGAATAATTTGTGTGTAATATCAGTTAGTATATTCTTCAGCCTATATCTACTAGTCCATTAACTTTAAATGATCTGCAGTGTAATACAATTACAATATAAAATTGCACTAATTAAAATTATATTCTTTCATTCACAACCCTTGAGATTTTATTTTAATTAATTCCTTATTTAAATTTGATTATGGTTTATAATTGCATAATCAATACTGTAGTTAAACATTATTTTCAACTCATCTCAAGTTGAAAAAATAAATATATCACTCAAATGATTTATGATTGATGTTTAGGCCACCATGGGTTGGGTCAAGTTTTGTCCGAATTGTTTACTTTCAGAACCAAATATTCTCGGTAGTTCTGTACTGGAAATAATGGTAAATTATAAGCTTATGAAGTGATATCACTGAAGTTATTTTGTATTTCAAACTACGCCACGCCTCAATACATGGTCCGAGACAACGCTTCAGTAAGGTTTGCCCTTAGGTGGATTGGATATTGGTGTCTTCAATGATTGTTTGATATGTGAAGAGCTGGCGAGGGGGTGTACAGGTATCACTCTAGCTATCCACGGCACCTCCCTGGGAGTAAGTATCCGGAATATCCTCGGAGGCAACTGTGTACTTTGGGACGGAGCTTAGTCATTCTTCACTAACTAATCCATACTTTCTTAAATCACTACCAGGGTTTGTAATTCTTAATCTGTGTTTCATGTCGTCTAATTGGTCAACAGGGTTGTTGATAAACTGTGTCTCTTCTAAGTCTCAAAACTAAATATAATACATGCTTATTATCCTACATATTTAACCCTGGGCCTCAAAAATAACAATTTAGGATACATTCATTCCTCTACCAGCTCCGAATATGACCTCAACTTCCTTAGATTGGGTCTCACTTTGAAATTGAGGTCTTTGCAGTGGCCGTTGTTTTTTTTGGTTGGACCCGATCCCCTATCCGTTGCCAAGGCAACACATGCTGAGGAGAGAAATTAACTACTTGATGACAGACACTTACTAAGCATATTTTAAAACCAATATGTTTTCCCCCACCTTTGGACATTAAATCAAAAATTATTTTTCCTTGATATCACTTTTAAATACATATTACTCCCTGTAAGTTTACCTCTGTGATTCTGTACAATGCCAAGCACTCCGTAGTTTTTATGTGTTATACTTGAAGTTGACAGCATCCGTATTGGATTACCCCAATTCGTCTTCAGATTTGCATTCAATACTATTGATTTACGAGTTTCCATTACGGTTCTCTGTCCACCGCCACGTCATACTTGTGACCCTGTCTTGCCGCCCACTCACTAAGTTGTGGTTGTAGGTGGCATGGGGATGGGTGTATTTGACGGGTGCCTGATTGCCGAGCAGCTCGCTTACGGGTGCACCGGCATTATGACGGCCCTTGAAGCTAGCGGCCTCGGTGTAAGTTTTTGTTTCATCTTTGCACGACCAATTAGAAGCCAATAACCGAAAATTTTTGACCATTTGGAGAAACCAAATAACCAATTAATTTTGTTTAGAATAACCAATATAGTTAATCTTTCAGAATGAAGAATTATGTAGTTTGAAGTTCATAATATTTTTAAAACAACGTTCCCTAATTGTAAATAGATTTTCATCCACTCACTTTTTGCATGGCTTACTAATTGTTAGTAGATTAGTTTTGTAGAACAGCATGCTGTTAGATTGTGAGTGTCAAGTAGTGTTAGATTTTAACAGTTATATTTTCACAGTTGTTGTCAAATAATTATTGACCGCAGTTAGTTTTTGCCAACAATTTAATTCAGTTGCATTTATAGCATATAGGCTAGAAATCTCATGGTTCTCCAGTTTAAAATTGTAAAAATTAGTGCAAAAAAAAGTGTAAAAATTCTTCTAAGCTTGCAATTATGTTTTGGCATAAGCTCTACTAATAAGAATCTAAATCTAAATCTCATTTTGTGTCAAGGTTGGCTTTTAAGTTGGTCGTAAAAATAGAACAGGACATTGACAAAAATATGAAAAATATTGGTTACTAACGTCACTTATACATACTACCAGTCATATTATAATATTAATTGCTTTTACACATGCCATCTTGTAAAAAATTAACCTAGAATTCAAATTCAAGAAAAAAGTGTTCAAGTTAGACAATTGATTTAGTCGATGAGAACTATAACTTTTACACTTCTCCTTGCTTGTCTTGTGTAAACACCGCTTTAAAATAAGTTGGTTTATAGTAAAAGTATCTTATTTAATTTTCTAAAATTTATTTTTACAGCAAACTCCAGTGTTAGTTGCCGGGAGTGAGGCTCAGAAGAAGAAATATCTCGGAAGACTCGTTGATGAGCCTTTACTAGCTGTAAGTATTGTTTCCATTTATTGAAAATTTTTGGCTTACACTTTCAAGGTTTCTAGTATTTTTTAACAATTTGTTTACTATTTACAAACACTGTCTCTGTATATAGACTCTCGCCGATACACAGAATTTTGTTGTTTTCTTGGGTATGTGTATTTCTTTACAAGTTAAAAGCAAATTGTTTTCGTTAATTACCAAAAAGCTATTTAAGTTTTGATGTACATTGTTAACTTGGAAATAATTTGTTCTTTAGATCCTAGTAATAGTTGTAATCTATTGTATTACTTGTGGAGGAATAAATATTTATTATTATTATTATTATTATTGTTATTGATAATGAGAAAAATGTTGCAGGCGTACTGTGTCACTGAGCCTGGGGCAGGTTCTGACGTTAACGGAGTCAAGACCAGAGCAGTCAAGAAGGGAGACGAATACATCGTTAATGGTCAGAAAATGTGGATTACCAACGGAGGTGTAGCTAACTGGTTGGTACACGTTTGATTTAATAGTTACTGTAACTGTAGTAAAAATCGCAAAAATTGTCTTTAAATATGATTAATAAACTCATTATTTTCAAATGATAAACCATTGAAGCCATGTCGTAACAGCCAATTATTCATATTTGTCAGTTATAGAACAAAAGTAGATCTGTCGGTTGAAATAACTGTGTGACATTTTGTAGTAGTGTAATGAAACCGTGTAGCCTATATACCGTATGCTGTTTTTAGTATAGATATAGAATATAGAATATCATCTATTGCAGGTACTTCCTGTTGGCTCGCACAGACCCGGACCCCAAGGCTCCTGCCAGCAGGGCCTTCACTGGCTTCATCGTGGAGAGAGAGACCCCTGGACTCACCCCTGGCAGAAAGGTATAATCTATCTCTTGTCTTGTCTGGTGGCCAAGTTAAAATCTGGCCAAACAATCTAAGCTTTTAGCTGTAGTCTGATGATCAACCTTTAAACAAAAATATTGGTTTTAAACACCACAAATTTTGATGATCTTCACCCAGGATGTCTACTGGCTAATAAATTCCTCAATTAAAAGTCACTGATTTGACTAAGAGGCCACAGTAGACACTGATTTTAATTCAGAGGCATTCTTAGTGACAATATTAGGCTATATCGGAGCCTTATGTGTTTTTTACATCCACTGAAATTAATAGCAATGATGAACAAAGAGATATATACTCTTTTTTTATAATGTAAGCTAGGTATATAAGTGTAAAAATAAGTACTAGCTAATAATACTATGCATTCATACATACACTCCCATTGATTAATTAATAATTGACTCGTGGGTTTTGAAGTTCAAAGTATTTTTCCCTATTGTACATTACACATAAACGATGCATTATATACTTCATCATGGCAAAAGGCACTTAAAAATCGTGAATTTTTATTTAAAAGCACTGATGAACACGTTTTTTACTTTGGATTAGTGGAATTAGCAATCAATAGGAAAGTATTCAAAAAATGCTCTTGAAAACCCATTAAAATAATTAACAGGTATTTGGCTAGAGATTTTTAATGTATCTTATGGACTTTTCCCAATAATATGTATTTAATTTCATACATTATGGCTAAGTGCACAGTCATATTAAATCTTATTGCAAATGTTTTTCAGGAAATCAACATGGGTCAAAGAGCATCTGACACCAGAGGAATTACGTTTGAAGATGTTCGAATCCCCAAGGAAAACGTACTCGGGGCCGAAGGTCTGGGATTTAAAATCGCTATGGAAACTTTTGACAAGACCCGCCCACCCGTGAGTACAACTGAACACTGGACCTATAACATTGATCAACAGTGGTTGTTTTTATGACAGTTTTATCTCAAGTGACACCCATGACACAATTCTGTTCTGGTTATCACTCGACCCCAGTTCAATGTACAGGCTGATAATAAGTAATAACACTAGGAAGTGAAGCAAATTTTATAACCTTTGAATCTTTGCTGTTTATATTTGGCGCTATAGAATAGTATGTTTATGTAATTAAAAGATTACGAGGGCAGTATGAACTATTTGATGTAGCTGAATTAATTGAAGATATAATAATGACATTGAAAAGTCATTTTTACATTCTTGAATATGTGTCAGTTTTGTACATTTTCATGAACGTAGTGGAAACATTGAAGGTTTCAGCTGCTTCTGACCCAGTAATTGACTTGTTCCTTTAAGTGGCATCAAGCAAATTAAATTACATTGTAGGGTTAAGGGTGTAGCATAGAGCACAAGGGCCTAGATTTTTTAGGATTTTTTGAGGGGATAGCAGGCTTACCTGAATGGGAAAGAGTCCAAACTGGCACAGGAAACACAAAACAAAACTTTACACTATATACACAAAACATTAGAATATTTCACTGTCACTGACAGCATTTTCAACTAAGGAAGAGGAAGAGATAGTTTTCTAGATGTCCAAAATGGTGGCCAGTGAGTTGTTGAGTCAGTGTTGCCAATAGTATGAATTCAAAAATCACAGTTTCAGTTTATCTTTTATGCACTATATATATATGAATAAATATGTAAGCCTGCTAGTTGGGTTGGATATTGAAGTGGAGTGGGTTAGATTAAAGGTATTATCTCAGGTTTAGGTTTGGGGGTTGTCTAGACTTAGTAAACCATTGATAAGACAATTCCCATCTTCTCAGTTGTGACTGGTTACATTGAGGGGGCAGTGATTTGACTATTTTGGTTGTAAAGCAGTCATTGAAACTAGGGTTGTTGTGGCTCTGGGCATGTTGTACAACTGGTTTGTCTTTGTATCCAGTAGATACATCTTGTCTATGGCCATTCATCCTGGTTCTGAGGCTATTGGTGGATAGGCCTACATACTGTGCCTCACATTTGTTACATTGTAGTTGGTAGATAATGTTAAATTACATTGTAGGTCGCTCAGCCAAGAACGGCTACCAACAGTATCTGACTGTTAGTATCTAGTAACAGTATCTCTGACTTGCAATTCTTGAATTCCTTTACTAAATTTTATTTTTTAGATAGATAGTTTTTACTTTTTACAGTTAATCACTCAATAAAGTTTTAGTAAAAAAAAAGAAATTATATTTCGGCTTAAACCTTCTTCAGAAACAATGTAAAGATTTAGTGTCTAAAATTGTAATTAACTGTACTTATTGTTTTATTACGACCATATCGCTCAGAATAACTGTTTTCATGATATGGTTTGAGCTTGGAATACAAGAAGATATAAAACTTTAATAAGATGTTTCAAATTAAATTTTTGGCATTAATTTGTTTGCACGTAAATTTTATTTTACATCTAAAATTTATTCTTAAAAGCGTTAAATGTGTAATTTTAGGATTTGTATTGAAAGACAATAAATGTTAACATTGTCTCCCCGATAAATAGCCATGGGCAATGGAATCGGCTCTGAAACAAATTTACACACAATAGTCATTATATGTTAATGAATTTTATTCTTCTGTGTTTACTAGTGTGCATAATTTTTCTTTGGAAAATTAAACACACCCATCACTTTGCGTGTAAAAAAAAGATAATGAGCTACTATTAAAACTAATATGACTCATCCTAAACATAACCTAACCTAACTAACCTGACGTGTAGTTTTGTCATTGGTTTGGTAGAATGTTAATTAGATAATAAACATTTCATTGTAAACTAGCATAAACTAGCATAAACTAGCACCAAATAGCAAAGCATCATAAATGAGTACTTAATTCTAGAAGAAAAAATATTTTTCGGAAAAGAAAAACTTTTATTTCTAGTGACGAGGATCACACCTTGGAGACCGGAGCTGCTATATCAATGATAATAATAATAAGTGCTGGGATATCTCTGCAAAAATTACTGACACATTATCTTAGTATAGTAAAATCTCGATCTGAAATAAATGGAGAGAGACAGTTTTGTATAACCTATATTCCAGTTCAATGGTATGAATGTAAAGGCTATTTTATTTCAAAGAGATCTAAAAAATTTAGTTTTTTACGTTATTTTAATTACTTTTACCTTGTTTAATTGTTTACAATCATTTGCACAATGCACTACATATTTATTTGAATAATTGACAGTTATTCTCTGAACTTCATCCCTATTACGTTTTTAGAGAAGACTATCGTCTGCTCTATTACATTCTGTTGATCGACGATGCCTGTCTAGCTAGTTTTTGATTTGACTTTTTTGTAGTTTCAGTTATCCTGCATGTCGGTTTAAGGGGGTTCGGTTGTAAAAGGTTTTACTGTAGTTGTCATGTTTTCAAGGAATTTAAATTGAATACCCACCATTTTTGTTTTCACAATTTAACTCATTATGACTTATATGTTTTTAATTATGTATTTGCAGGTTGCGGCTGGAGCTGTAGGACTAGCTCAAAGAGCTCTGGACGAGGCTACTAAATACTCCCTGGAGAGGAAGGCATTCGGTATCCCCATTGCTGGACATCAGGTACATAATTGTAATATATCTAGCACTCATTTAATGAAGAAATAATCACAGTTTTGCTTGTTTTAAACTGAATATCAGTGGGGGCTGATGAGATGTAGAATGTAAGAGATGGCTTGTGAATTGGTTACTGACTACATGACCAATAGTTTTGTTGTTGAAAAATGTGTATTAATAACCCAATGATAAAGGATAGCTAGATTTAGTTGCACACCATCAAAAAGGCTAGTGAATCAAACCAGCCACCTGCTAATTACCAAACGAACACCATAATATTCAGCTATCTTTCTAAACTTTATTAGACATACTAGCTGACCCGGCGAACTTCGTATCGCCTAAGTTATAGGTTTCCCCTAAGACAGACTGATGGAAAGAAAGTACCGTTACGTTTAATTTCCAAGATGATCTCGTTCGCATCGCTCAATCACGTCCTGGTTGAAGTTCGTTCGCTACGCTCACTCACCTTTGGGTTGGAGCTCGTTCGCTACGCTCACTCACCTTTAGGTTGGAGCTCGTTCGCTGCGCTCACTTGCCTTCAGGTTAGCTCGTTCGCTACTTCGCATCGCTCAATCACGTCCTGGTTGAAGTTCGTTCGCTACGCTCACTCACCTTTGGGTTGGAGCTCGTTCGCTACGCTCACTCACCTTTAGGATGGAGCTCGTTCGCTGCGCTCACTTGCCTTCAGGTTAGCTCGTTCGCTACTTCGCATCGCTCAATCACGTCCTGGTTGAAGTTCGTTCGCTACGCTCACTCACCTTTTGGTTGCAAATTAGCTGTTGTCATAAATGTAAAAGAAATAATAGTGCTGCACCCTGTTGGTAATCCTTGTGACTTTAATGCTATTGAACATCATAGAACAGAACCAACTTGTTTAATTGAAACAGCTGTTAAGATTCATTAATTCCATTTCTCATAAGGTTAACATGGGAAACTCCAGAGCCACTGGGGCGGAGCCCTTTTAAGAGTTTCAAAACGGGAAATAGTTTACGTCCGATTCGCATACCTACAGAATTTACACACCAAATTTCATAACGATCGGTGAAGTCGTTCCGGAGGAGTTTGCAGACAAACACTGTGACACGAGAATTTTATATATTTTATTAGACATATTTCAATTCCTCTAACCAATTTTACCCTAAAAAATTATGAAAATATGACATAGTGTAGTCTGTGCTGATTCTTAACCCTTTCAGTGCTATGCAACGATAAGTCATTGTGCGTCTTTTTCCCGAAAAGTGCTATGGAACGATATATCGTTGTTCGCGTTTCTTCCAAATAGTACTAAGCGACGATATATCGTGCCGACGCAACTTTCGATCGTGTGAGTTTAAATGGGCATATCTGTTAACTCGGTTATTGTTTCAAAACCAAAACAGCTATCTGTATTTTTGTGGAATGTTTAATTGCACTTTTGGTTGTATTTCTTTAATGATGCCAGATATTGACAATATAATTTGACAAATATAAAAGGTTTTGCATGATTTATAAACTCAAATCTCTTTATGAACTTATTTTTGTCAGCAACAGTATGTCAATTTCACAACACTGTGTTCTGCAGGCTGTAGCCTTCATGTTGGCAGACATGGCTGTAGGTGTTGAGTCTGCTCGTCTGGCCTGGTGGAGGTCTGCATGGGAAGTAGACCAAGGTCGTAGGTACGTTCACTAATAATTTACTACAACTCTTTCGCAGATAAGGCTGGTAAGAATTGTCCGTGATATCACAATTAGTGGATTGTGTGTATTGACGGTGATATATTGTTCTTTTAAAATCCTATTTTGAACTTGATAACATTTGTCAAAAGTTCATTACTAAAAGAAAATCTTAATGGATGTACATACAACAAGACCTTAGGTTTCGATTATTGTTAAGATAGCAAGCTTACCTAAATGGGAAAGAGTTTACTCAGGCACAAAAATATCTGTGTGAATGGTTTGTACAGAAAATGTATTCATATTCGTCTGTCAAAATCAGCAGCCACCCAAACTTGCCTTTTTCTGCAAAAGGTTTTTCAAAGAGGTTAACTATAGATTACCACAGCCTTTGATCATGTTAAGTTTTTTGGACTTGATATTAAGGACAACTTTGATCACAAATAAGTTTGTAATAGTTGACAGTTAGTTTACTGTATGTGAGACCTCTGTTCTCTTAATAATCAGTGACACAGCAACTAGGTTCAAATCCAAACCTCTTGCAAATTCAAGGATTTATTATAGAATTCCTCTAGCAACATTTCTAGGTTTAGCCTATGTATTACAACTTTACAGGTACAGACTATATGTCAATGCATACATTAAACAGCACACTTTCAAAAGTCAAAAAGTCCGTCTGTTTCAATGTTACCATGTGATTTACAGGAACACCTACTTTGCTTCCATCGCCAAGTGTCTCGCTGCTGATGTCGCCAATAAGTGTGCCACTGATGCTGTTCAGGTAAAATTCCACCTAAATGTAATTTAAATTAATCAAACATGACATGACGTTAAATCTTGGTCTTCAGGAGATGACAACCTTTTTGAACTTGCGAAAATCCTGGGCGTTAAGCTGAATTGCAACTTGCCCTTAAACAGGGTTGCTGCAATGCATCACAAATGTTGTTCAGTATGTTCGCCAGTTCAACGATATTACCTTTTAGTTTGATAATGTATACTTATACCTTAATGGTTTAGGCAATAACAAACCACAATTTAGGGTAATTAGAACAGTTGTTTACTGATCTGGATCTCATGGTAAATGACAGTTGTCCTTGTCCACAAGGGTAGAAGAGGCTTATATCTACCCTTGAATGTCTTCCAATACATGGCTTAGGCCTTCTCAGTTGTGTAACTTTACTATTGACTTCTTGTTCCTATTCAAATGCTCATAATTCTTAACCATCAACCAGGAGAAATTTAAAACCCAGAGTAGTAAGGTACAGGAGGAAACAAGCTTATGGGACAAGTGTGCGCTTTCAACTTTAGTATGTTGAACGAAATATACTTGTGACGAGCAAGGAAGAGCCCAAGCAGCAGGCACTGTCCAGAAATTTCTGCCCACAGGGTCTTCTTCCTCCAACGTGAGCGTTGTAGTACATGAGAGCGACGGGGGCATGTTGGACTTGGCCCTAGACACCAGTGACTACTGCTAGATGCCACTTAACTGTACCATTGAATGTTTCTTCCGTACCTTACGTCACGGAAGAAAATATCAGCACCACCAGCGTTGCTATGCTGAGTGCATAGCAACGCTGGTGGCGCTGCCTACGAATTGACAGGCAAAGTTCTCTCAAAGTACTTAACGCTTTTTATCATGCGGTTGGCATTCTGGGTTATAGTAGTATGTTTTCTGTGCTTACGTCTCTGTGGCTACAGTTATAAGTAGGGATGGACGGGATTGAATTTTTAGTTCGGGACGGGACGGGACGGGATTTTTATTTCCTTCCCGATTTTCGGGACGGGACGGGACGGGATTTTTTTCTGTGCATAAAAAGAAAGTACTGTATTGCAGTTACCAAAAGAGACATACGAAATCAATTTTTACCATTTGTGGCACTGATCTATAAAAACCAAAAAATGGGTAACCTATAGAAACTTGTGACTCGCGGGTCACGGGATGATCGTCTGTATGACTCACGGTCACGGCGTGATCGTCGTCATGACTCGCGGTCACGGCGCGATCGTCGGTATGACTCCACGGTCACGGCGCGATCGTCGTCATGACTCGCGGTCACGGCACGATCGTCGGTATGACTCGCGGTCACGGCGCGATCGTTGGTATGACTCCGCGGTCACGGGGTTATCGTCGGTATGACTCCACGGTCACAGCGCGATCGTCGTCATGACTCGCGGTAACGACGCGATCGTCGGTATGACTCGCGGTCACGGCGCGATCGTCGGTAGGACTTCGCGGTCACGGGGTTATCGTCGGTATGACTCCACGGTCACGGTGCGATCGTCGGTATGACTCGCGATCACGGCTCGATCGTCAGCATGACTCCGCGGTCACGGCGCGATCGTCGGTAGGACTCCGCGGTCACGGCGCGATCGTCGGTATGACTCGCGGTCACGGCGCAATCGTCGGTAGGACTCCGCGGTCACGGCGCGATCGTCGGTATGACTCGCGGTCACGGCGCGGACGTCGGTATGACTCGCGAACACGGCGCGGACGTCGGTAGGACTCCGCAGTCACGGCGCGATCGTCGGTATGACTCGCGGTCACGGCGCGGACGTCGGTAGGACTCCGCGGTCACGGCGTAATCGTCGACATGACTTCGTCTCCTGCGTTCGCGGACCTGTCGCTCGCAATAACGGCGTTATCGGCACTCGCGAAGCGGAAAAATCGCCGACGATCGGACCAAATCCCGTCCCGAAAAATTCCCGAGTCAAATGTAATCCCGTCCCGATAATCGGGAATATTTTTTTCCCGAAAAATTCCCGAAATTTCGGGACCCGTCCATCCCTAGTTATAAGATTGTGTAAGTTAGAACTTAAGAACTTAGTACTATTTTTTTTTATACTCAGTATCCTAAAATTCTTTTTATAGATTTTCGGTGGAAACGGCTTCAACAGCGAGTATCCTGTAGAGAAGCTGATGAGAGATGCCAAGATCTACCAAATCTACGAGGGAACCGCACAAATACAACGTATGATAATCTCACGTGCCATCTTGGACAAGGCTAAGGGAAAGTAAACGAAACGTATGGTTCTTGATTGAGAAAAATGTGCCTTTACAGCTACCCAGCACTTGATATTATATCCGTACGAATTTATTACCAGGTGGATAAGACTGAAAGAGAATGCATGCCAAGGTAAATGGTTTTCATATTTTAATAATCGCTTGTATGGAAATAATTGTTTATAACATTATATTTTATTTGTTTTTTGGTAGATTTGTGAATTTTATCATGTATGTAATTATTGTGTATTGATTTGAAATATATACTCGTATACATTAGTTGTAATTCTTTAAAACCTCTTTAAACTGTAGGTTATGTTTATCAATAAGGTGAATTTTGGTGTGAGATAGAGTGGTTTAATTTCCACCATATCCACAAAAATGTTAGGGTTTAGACAGTTTTGTTAATATCTCCACCATTTCTTCAAAAATGTAATAGATTTGTTCTTATAAGTGTTTATTATATTTTATTCTCAACTCATTCGATTATTTCATACAAAGAATCTTGATACAAGAGTTCGAAATTGGAGGGTAATCAAATTTAAACTATCAAGAGTTTTGATTTTTTCGGTAAATTGAGGAGCTTTGTTGTGGATAAAATAATAAAATTGTC
This sequence comes from Macrosteles quadrilineatus, assembly GCF_028750875.1. Classification (NCBI taxonomy): domain Eukaryota; kingdom Metazoa; phylum Arthropoda; class Insecta; order Hemiptera; family Cicadellidae; genus Macrosteles; species Macrosteles quadrilineatus. The sequence continues at coordinate 75,463,488 of NW_026542598.1, read as the reverse complement.
TAGAGATAAGACAATTTTAAAATTTCTGGCGTTTCATCTGTATTTACTGATACTAGCCATTTATTAAACAAATCAGTTAGACCAAGCCATTTTTGTTTTACCATTGGATGACTGGATGCGTCTAAAACATTATACTGTGTGCCTTTTCCAATGAGTAAACACAGTTAACCAGAACGCATTTTTATTTATGGCACAGGAAAAGGCTTGTGTTTAGTTTGCTCAATCTTCATTAGAAGATGTATTACACAATGAAAATAAACACAACCCTACATTAACAGCTGTCCCACAGCTCCACAAACTATGAATACCGTACATTTAAGTGAAGAAATTGTCATGTTAAATTTATTCTTCGCCTTTAAGTACTAAGTTGACTTAAATTGTCAAGAACAAAGGTGAAGGCATTTCACACGCACACACAGACATAAGGTAAATGTCTACTTATGCAACACTGTGCTATCTTCACTATATGTTTGTTGAAGCTGAACTAAGGTAAAGTAGTTTGTTGCTCTCATTACTAAACAAACACATTAACACTGGTAATTATTGACAGAAAAATGACAGGCTCTGTTGTTAGTTGGAGGAAATATGTTAGTATAATCACCATACTGAATATTTTTCAGTAAAACGGATAAAACATACTCCGTAGTATAAGAATATGGTATGGTCTTAGATAGATACTTCATGATGGCCGTAGGGGGTCTGTGGGTTGTTTAAAAGTATAGAAAACCTCCCTGCCAATATTTTTTTTTAATTAACTCCAAAATGGTGTTTTTAAAATTTTTTGTGCTTTAATGGTTTTTATATAAATATATACTAAATAAATCTTTAGCATAAAATATTGATTAAAGATTTAAAACAAATAAAGTGTTAAAATATTCAATACAGTAGAGCCTCACTAACACGACACACGTTTAACTTGACAGACAACAGCTGAAAGGACAGGGTGCACACAAAAATAAGCAATTTTCCAGAACATTTAGTTTTCATTGAAATTCAACATTTAATATTCAAAATTTCTTTGACGATTGTTTACTCAATATGTGAAAATACTCATGTACATTTATCTGTAAAAATTAGTCTGTTATTAATTTTATAATTTAAAAATGTCAATGCTCTGGATAACTCACCAACCTCCAAGTCCACTATGATCCAAGATTTTACTGTATAATTTATTGAAGAATCGTTAGCATGATACTGTGAGATTGGGAAAATATACGCACCAAGATACATTGTAACTAGTAGCTACTTGTAGGCTACTATTTTTAGAAATACTAATAAGCTACAACTGATAGGTTTCTACTCCATTTAAAATCAATAAGATGTGTAATTAATTACTGTACAACGTTATAATTAACCTGCTTCAAAATATCTTTTTTGACATTCAGTGTTTGAGTTTTAACATTGCACAGTGGCAATATCGTAACCAATGAAGTTCAACTGAGGTGCAAATATTGCTGATTGAAAACTTTTTTCCATCATGATTCATGAATCATGTGTTTGAATACAAGGACAGTCCTAGACCTATATTCGGGGGGGGGCCTGAGGGGTTTCCTGGGGGTTCCCCCCAGAAAATTTTTAAAATGATGTGCTTAAATGAGCGATTTTTAAGCTATTTTGAGACATACAAAATTAAATTGACCTAGGTTAAATAATCTTGAATAATGTGAAGTTTTTGCATTATTGAGACTTGTGGAGTTGATCAGTAACAGACGCCGCTAACCCGACGGAGTTTAAGTCCAGGTGGTTAGTACAGTAGGTACGTCCGTTGCGTTATCTTATCACCTCAGGTTGCGTTCTTGCCAATCAAACTTCCCTTCTCCAGCACAATTAACAAACTAAAATCTTGTTCAGTTTTAACTCAGCGCCTTTGACTAATAGAATTATTTAGATTATAGAAATATATTCTTAAAGATTAATCACAATGTTACAAGTTTTTATGCTGGTTAGTGGTTACTATATAAATGTTGCTACTTACCCATTGCCACATAAAGAAATGGAGAGTGATACAGGTATTTTTGTGTAGAGTATTTACCTGATTTAATTTGGAATCCTAGAGAGATGAACTGGATGAGTATACTCCATGGTTGTTCTCTGACAGTTTGCTCAGAAATTGCAAGGTAGTTAAAAGATGATTCTTGTTGCTTGTCTAGAAGGAAAAAATCACGTTTAAGTGAGGATAATGTTTTATTAATTAGTATTAGAGCTGTTATTGCAGGGACTAGTCATTAGGAATATCTTCCTCTTGATATCATTCTTATTGCCAACTTCAATTTTACTTGTCTTTAGGAACACAATAAATGAGTAATTAATTATTTCTTAAGAAAGAACATTCATTGCTTTTGGTTTCAACCATTACTATTGGGATGTATTTTTAATTACACTACTGTGAGACGTAGAAAGACATTTTATAGATTTTTACTGATTGATTATCTGTAAAGTTTTCACTTTTTAACATTTTTATTTCTGCCTAGAAATGTAACATTCCTTAAACCCAAACACTACCAAAATAAACATCGAAAGCTACCTGTTGTAGGATTGGGCCCAAAGTTATCTTTTCATTCTTCTGACTCAATTCAGAGTGATATATAAATCTGCAGCCATGTAGAAATAAATCTTTGTTTAAGCGGAGTGTGAACTGTGTGAGTCGCCTCGTCTGACACCTAGAACATTTCTGGTCCACACACGAGGAGTGAACAAACTACTATTCTGAGGTGTAATGGGTCTTGAAGTATGTCTACCAGGCTCGTAAGCGGGTAACTCCTTCACCCAACTATGTGTCGCGGTGACAGATGTAACAGGAAGGTTGCAAGGTGGTCTGAATACTACGGGTCAAGACAAGCGAGTTGCAAAATAACATGTGAAGAAAATCAGAGAATATTTATAGAGTGACTAGTTCATAAGTTTTCAGGGATATGAGATGATTGCACATAAAACGTTTAGGCTTTGTCAGAGAAGTAACCGCATGGGACAGGGCCGACAAGTTACAAGTCTCCAATGAGTCCTATAAAAGACTCTAAGAGGAAACCGGCAAATGTCCTTTGGACCACCCTGGTGTAGTTTGTGTGTGTGTCGAGAGTCTTCGAAGATTTCTGAACAAAAAGTAGGTTGCTAAAAAAGTAGCTAACATGGCTTGTAATGTGTACGTTTCCTCCCAAACAATCTGAAACACAAGATCAAAAGAAACATATTGTTTTCAATAAGATAACACTGGGTACTTATTTTATTTCAAAGTATTATGTCAATAAAAGTACCTAACAAGTATGTTTAAGGAGTTACAAATATTTTTAAGTATTTTCCTTAGAAAAAAGGAATTTTGTAACATAATTTCTGCCACCAGCATAAGCTAAATACTTGGTGCGGTAATGTTGTTGTGAAAAGGATATAGTTTCAATGAAAACACAAGTTAAATTGATAAATGCATTTTTAATAGGTTGATTTGTAATATTTGACATACGGGAACTGAAACATGTGTGAGAAATATTGTTATTTACAAAATTCCTATTTTTACTGCTCCTTCATAGGATTTCGTGTCATTGAACAACCAAAAGCAGTAATATTGTATACTTCATTATTTTGTTTTAACTTCAATCAAATATGAGATTTAAACATTTTTTCTTAAAATAGAGATCTTAGGTTCCAACTTGACAACGCTCTATCAAATATATCTCTGTGCAATTTGAATACATCTTGATGTGTGTAATCTTGTATTATCAATTATTGAGATGGGGATGCCACCTATGTGCATATTTTAACCCAAATAATTTAAAGTTATTGATCCTGTAGTTACAGTTATTTAAATTCTGACGACCATTATATTGTAAGGTTAAACCTCATAACCAACATTTGCTGGCAATATTTTGTTATTACTCAATAATTTCCAAAGCTTGTCTCTTATAAATTTTTTATTGCTCGTGAAAAAAAGTATTTAAGCATATACTAAACATGAGGACCATCCTAATCGATATAAAAATAACATTTACACTTCCAGCTAATAAATGATTCTTAAAATTGTCATTTTATGTTAGACACATTTAGCTTTAAAACAATTAAGTAATACTAGGTACCTTCTAATAATTTTTGCATCGTAAAATAGGTCTATAAATAATTTTATAGGACTTACCTTGATCTTATTGCTGTTTTCTTTCATCAGAGACACTGAGCTACTTAAAAACTAGAGTATTAAAAACTTGTAACATTGTGTTAATTTAATTCAACATAATTTTTTTCATTTTGGAAATATAAAGAAATTTATATCAGTATTAAAGAAGTTTAAAATTTGCATTTCTCATTGGATCTCAGTTAAATCATTTAAATTGGATACTGAAGGGATATAGCTATCCACTCAAAATAAAATCTGCAAATTAGGCTTATATTTTTATTTTATGTAAACAAACAGCAAATAAAACATATGGTTTTCCAAAATAAATAAAAGTTATTTAGCTATTTTAAACTCAATGTTTTTGATTCAATATAATATGAGACATCTTCCGACCTTACTTATATATAGAAGTTTAAAAAATTTCTTGATTGAAGTGTTGATGAAATGCAGTACTACATTCCTTCGTGTAATATTTGAAACATGTTAAGTATATGTTTGCAAGTTTGGTGATTTTTAGAGCTTGGAACTATGAAGTCATGAAACAACCAATAGTGTTCAATAATAAACCTAAAGTGGACCAGAAGGTAAATGTTTTTTTTTTCTTTATGAATCAATTTGACGATTTGTACATGTTTTAAATTACACTTCAACTTAAATAAATTAGGATTTCCTATCTCAATCACAAGCTAGAAAACTATAAAGCTAGAAATTCGATTAAGATACTTTTATAATCATGTCCAAAATAATCTACACGTTCTCATAATTAATTCATGAAAAGCTAAGGATATGATTCAACTCATCTACATGTTTCTAATTTACAGCTTTACTCTTCAATTTCATATTATACTACTCACGATACATACAGAGAACTTGTGACTTGTTTGAAGTTCATTTCAAATATGAATTTTGTTGCTAGCTAGGTAACTTAATTTATGATTCTTTGTTCAAAAGTTTATCTATTTCTGCTATGTTTTGTTGTTTTGTTGTAACCAAGGTGAAGTAAAATGAAACAAAGTATTTCCTTGATCACAATTGCTGTCCAAATTGTGCTAAACGTTAGGAATTTGTAAAAACAGAATTTGTAATTCAATGGTAACCTATGAAAGTAAATTTTGAAACTTTCAATATTTAAATAATAGTCATATTTTCTTAGTCATTTGAACACCTGATATCATGTTTAGGAATTTTTTATGGGGTAAAACATGGTTTTTCTCATTTTTAACCCTCAAAACACAAAATTTCCCATTTTATATTTAGACCATTTTAAAGGGCTTAAAAAAATAATTTTTAGTATACCAAAGTTCTTTTGTACAATTATTGGTTACGGAGAAAATTCTAAAAAAAAGTAAAATTCAAAATTCCCATGTTACTCTTATGGAGAATATTGTTAGATGTTGTAGTTTGCTAGTTTATCGAAATATTTTGATAAAACTTGGCAAATTTATTTATTTTATAGTAAGCTATTAATATTTTACTAATAACAACGCTTTAGCCTCCCTGTAGCAGCAAACCTAAACCTAGGTACTCGTTAAACATAATGTTGTTTAAATAGTTTTAATTTAAAATCAATTCAGACAAATGGGAATTCGCTTAGTCTGCAGGTTTTGTTGTGGCGGGGGTATTTTACTAATAAAAATTTAACAATATTTAAATGTTCAACGTGTCTGGTAGTCCAGGCGCTAAACGGGTTGAGTATGCACTGAAAGTCTGACAAAATTTGACTTTTGATTATTGTTGGGGACATCTAGTAGATGAAAAAAATCGATGATGTCGCATTTCTAGGGTGGTCACAACTCGGGGGGGAGGGGGGGAAGTTGCGCGGGTCATCGGTTTACGTTTCCGCGTCTAACTCACAAACGGTTAATGATAGAAAGGTGAATTAAGCGTCTATCTACGCCTAAATATATTGTCTTTTAAAAAGGTTATTACAACCTTTCTTTTATCTCTTATACTTTAGGCGCTAATCAACATTTATTGCAAAAAATAAAATTTAAAAATACTTAAAAATGAAATATCGGAAATATTGCGCTTGTTTAGGGCATGTTACAAACTATTTATGGTTAGAAAAACTAACAAGTAGTACAACAACACCAAGTTTAAAGAAATCCGTGCAAAAACAACAGAGCTACGTGGATTTCAGTAAGAGTAAACGTGGAAAATTCGTAGTAGTACCGAGGCGCGCATGGACGGTACGTAGCCCACAGTCGATATAGGTTTGATGTTGTAAGTAACTATGGGAAAGCTGAATTTTTCTATGCTGTTAGACCATGTTGAGATGAGCATTTTCCCAAAAGTCCCCACTCCTCCCCCTTTGTGCTTTCCTCTACCCCCCCCCCTTTTAGATAAATTTACAGTCTCTTAGAAATTAAGCTATAACTTTAAAGCGGGTAAGGATAATAACGCAATCATTTTGCGGTACGATATTCTACAAAAAGTGTTTACCATGGTATCCTAAATATTCATAGTTAAAAAATATCATAAACATAAAAAAATATTTTTTACCGATTAATTTATGAAACTTTTCTTTGTAGATTTTTTATACGAGGTCGCACAACAAAATGTTTGATACCAAATTTGGGGTGCATAGTTTACATTTTAAAATGATACATAGTTATTAACAGTTTGTTTGCATATAGTGGTTATAGATAGTACAGTATATTGATTTTACAGGACTCTGGCTTTTTTGTGCACCGCAACAATGAAAAAAATTACGTATATTATGGTTTTTGTATTTGAATTTGCCGCTTTATATAGATTATATTAACGTTATGTAGCTCGTTCAGTACATATACAGACTGTAGTGGATACATATGAATGAATATCGTGCATTTGCTGCTGTACGCCAGAGCCTCATTTTATTATACAGGGTGTCTCACCTAAAGTGAACCAATAGATAACTTTTTTATTATGAGATATAGAGTTAACTTCTTATGGGACAATACCCTTTATTTTAAGATTTTTTTTAGTGGTTTCGAATTTTAAAAATATGTTCGCCATTTTCCAATATGGCTGACAACTTTGTTAGTCCTATGGAATACCCTGTATTTTATGATTGTTTTAGAATGTAAACGCACAACTTTTAAAGCTTTTTATTCTTGAAATTTTTCTCTAAAGCTACTTGTTTAGGAGTTACATCGAAAAAGAAATGGTTTGTGAGTACATCCTGCATCCTCACAGCTCATAAACGTAAGTTTAAGAGCGGAAATACAAAGAATAAACAAGTTTTCAAATCACATCTACATTAAAAAAAAAACATGGTGGCCATTTTTAAAACAACAAAATCAGTATTTTTTAACGTATTTTATATATTTTTTTGAACGAGGACTTATAGGTGACTTATTTATTCTTTGCACTTTCTCTCTCAACTTACTCATTTATGAGCTACAGGATGCCGAATGTACACCACAAGCCTTTCTTTTAGATATAACACGCTGTAACTCCTAAATGGGGTAGGTTTAGAGAAAAAATGTCACGAATAAGAAAATAGCTTTTAAATTGTAAAAGAATACTAAAATACAGCGTATTCCATAAGAAATAACAAAGTTGTTGGCCATATTGGAAAATTGTGGATATATATTTTTTATTCGTGACCATCCCTAAAAACATTTTTTACAATTAAAAGGGGTCGTCTAAAAAAAAGTTAACTCTATATGGAAAATAAAATTTGTGTATGTTCACTATGTAATCTCAACCGGGACGTGTACCCTTTTATAGCAGAATCTCCAATTTAAAAAAGATACGTCAATTTTGGTCTAACAAGTTATATTTAAATGAATATGAGTTTTTTTGAATTTTTAAATGGCAAAGATTGGCGGGCACTTGGAAATTATCTTAAAGAGGCGTGGAGTAAAGGGTGGGAATTGATAATGGAGTATAATTATTAAATTTAAGAATTGAGATATCGATACAAAAATTGGAAAAATCTATGTAATTTAAAAAATGTATAAAATATTGTTTGTTAAGTATCTATCAAAGTAAATTATAAAAGTAACAGGTTTGTTTTATGAATTTGAATTATTAACTGTTTGTAGGAAACATTCAGATTCTCAGTAGGCTACATTTAAATTTTATTATTCATTCAATTGTTATCTGATCTTTATTAGTATGTAGTGCTATTTGTGTATGTTCTGTAGTGGAAATCAGTTTATTTTATGAATAATTACGTGATTCATGGCATTTTTTTTAACGGTTTTAAAATATTTTAAAATCAGAGTGTCTAACACAAAACAGACGGTCTTTGACCATTGTTCTTTGCATTTAAATAAAAACACTGTATTGATATTTTATTACAATGAACACATTTTCTTCTTCTTCATCATCTATCTTCTTTATCATTTATTCATCTAATAATTCTTTTTGTAGATTATCGTAACGCAAAATGATTAATAAAATATTGCATTATTATCCTTACCCGTTTTAAAGTTATAGCTTAATTGCTAAGAGGCTGTAAATTTATCTAAAAAGGGGGGTTAGAGGAAAGCACAAGGGGGGAGGAGTGTTGACTTTCGGGAAAATGATAATCGCAACATGGTCTAACAGCATAGAAAAATTCAGCTTTCCCATAGTTACTTACAACATCAAACCTATATTGACTGTGGGCTACGTGTACCATCCATGCGCGCCTCGATACTACTACGAATTTTCCACGTTTACTTTTACTGAAATCAACGTAGCTCTGTTGTTTTTGCACGGATTTCTTTAAACTTGGTGTTGTTGTACTACTTGTTAGTTTTTCTAACCATAAATAGTTTGTAACATGCCCTAAACAAGCGCAATATTTCCGATATTTCATTTTTAAGTATTTTTAAATTTCATTTTTTGCAATAAATGTTGATTAGCGCCTAAAGTATAAGAGATAGAAGAAAGGTTGTAATAACCTTTTTAAAAGACAATATATTTAGGCGTAGATAGACGCTTAATTCACCTTTCTATCATTAACCGTTTGTGAGTTATACGCGGAAACGTAAACCGATGACCCGCGCAACTTCCCCCCCTCCCCCCCGAGTTGTGACCACCCTAGAAATGCGACATCATCGATTTTTTTCATCTACTAGATGTCCCCAACAATAATCAAAAGTCAAATTTTGTCAGACTTTCAGTGCATACTCAACCCGTTTAGCGCCTGGACTATGGTGTAAGTGAATGTTCTGCAACGTAATAAGTGTTCTGTTAGTTCCGCTAACACTCACAAGGTAGCGTGAAAGTGATAGTAGCAGAAAGGAAAAGTTATCAACACAACTACTGAAAAGCTGTCTGGTAAGCAGTTTATCACCAAAATGTATCCTTGAAAGAAATAAAATGTCGGAATACGTTTTTAGAAAGCATAGCGACATGAGTTTTGCTGTAAAATAATTAATTATACGATGACCTACTTTCCATTGTTACAAAGAAACTGTTGCTTTATCCTTGAAAATTGACGTCCTTGAAGAGATTTCTATTCGAACCAATAATCCAATTTTCAGGGATACACGCGACCAAGGACATTTGAAACATGACAGTTTTGCATAATTCCAATTAAAATTTGAAAAAATGTCATAGAAAGTAACATCTTAACTCTCTATTGACCTTTAAGTCATGTTTGTCTGATGCGAAGTGCAAGTGAAGTGGCCTACCGACCTACATTTTGAATGATACAATTTTTCGTTATTCAGTCTTTTTATGTGTCGTTTTATTATTTTGGCGGGGTGTATGAAATTTTCTTGTTAATTTACACATCTTTGACCGCAATCTGTTCGGAAGGATGAACGAGGAGGCGGAAATGCTCATCCAAGCGGGCGCTGCAGCGGCTCCATCCACCCGACTTGACCCACCTTCAGCTGTGGTGGATCAAAACAATTCTACGGAGCTACAAGTGTCATTTTCGTCCAATTCTACAGGTACAAACGTGTACAAAAATTAATAGTGTTTATCTCAAGAAAACGCCATTATTCACTTGGTCAACTTGAATAAACAGCCGCCTGAACCTGTGCTTGTGCATACCGAGAGAAAACAAGGTGCCTTGTCATGAAAGGTTATGTTGGTCGAGATATAATACGTCCCCAGTTTCACTTCATTTGTTTCGTTAAATACTTAGTTAGTTATCACCCCATTACTCCAGAGTTTTTTCTCTGCAACCTGTTGGAAACCTATGCTAAAAAGGCTTATTACTTTCAATGCTCAGTTAACCTAATTTTATTGTCTGCCATATCAACCACACACGTATTCGAAGCCTTCCTATCCTATGTTGAAAGCCTAACACATGTTGTGTGTATTGTCATATATTACTACTTTTTACTCCACTTTCCCCATACAACCATATTAATCTGAGTATTTTCTGATAAAATAGTTAGTCTTAAAACAATCATGCTCCTTGGACCAAGCTTAACTGAGAATGCTGTGATAATCAGTTCACTTGATGACCTATTTTCACAAGTGTCTAATTAAGTAATCTGCTTGTGTGTTTAATTACAGCTTCTGTAACCAAAACATTAAACAGGCTAGGACTTTAACTATATGCATATTTAGGGCCTACAATAGGCCCTAAAGCTAACTAACATAAGTTAAGTTAGGCTATTTTGAATTAATTTACTGAGGAAATCTTCAAGTCAAACTCGATTACCCTAAGTTTTGTATCAATCCACCATGTGATTTAAGTTAAAACCCTATTTAACTTGCTAATCTTATCCCGAAACGTAAATAACTCTAGTGCCCTGTAACCCTACTTTTAATTCTAGGTCTGTTTTAAAAGACAGAAAGCAAATACGGTAATGATTAAGTCCACTTATAAAGCAGATAGGCCTAGCCTAAATAAGGCTAGTGTAGCCTACTAATAGGCTATTCTTGCACCTCGGCTCTAAGCTACCAGTACCTATTCGAGTTGTAGCCCATTTTAAATTTGTTTCTAGAATAGTTGTCCAATCCATAGGCCTACCGCTACCTTAATATTAATTTACCATATGCCATCCTGTAAGAAGGAAACACATTTTTTAAATCTTACGTAGATACATTCTGTACCTACTCGAACAAAATAACAGCTTTGTTGAGGTAAATTAGACGCTATTTTTACAGTTGTAGGTCATAGGATTTCTAATACCTTAAATTGTAGGTTTCCACCTTGCAACTGAATATATGTCCAGAAGGATCGTAATGCCCTAATAAAATTTGTATCCCAGTTCTACACCTGTCACATAAATCTAAGAATGTTTGAAAGAACTGGTGGTCCGGTGTGGTAACAACAACAGTCGCTTACTAACTTATGTGCTTCCTGTCACCCCCCCAAACTTTCAATTTCAAAATATCAAAAATCTGTTAGGCCTACCAGTCCTCATTGATTAACTGATTCAAAACTTTTGGAATTGCACTTATTTAAGTCCTAGTAAGCTATAGCCTATGTCGAACCAGTTAACAATCTACAGAACCTTCATCCTTCTAAGCTATTTAATATTAACTTAATATTTAATTTGGGAGGCTAATGAATTTTACTTTTACCTTTGAATGAGCAAACTACTGTGGAACCTGCTCCTAACAGAAGAACCCGCTCAATTCAGAGGACGAGGACACTATCCTCAGGGCCAGTACACACACACCGACTTGGACGCATGTGAGTACGACTCATCGTGTCGTGCTGGCTTATGACAAAGTCGTTTTACCTCACGACAGTTGTTGTATCGGTATACGACTCAGCAAACACAACAGCGAACTCTACTGGCTTTAGGACTACTCATTTGTGAGGATGTCACCAGAGGAAGAGGTTCTTCTTCTCCTTCTCCTTCTCTTGTTAAGGAGAAAATGTCGACCAACGTATCCAAACAGATTCTTTTTTTACTTGAGAGAAGGACAAAAGGACTGTTTAGTGTGAAATCTGCATTCCATCAACAGTCTGCTGTACCTCAGATTCATTTGCTGCTTGTTCCTCTACGACACTATCCATTGCACCGACCTTCCTCTGCCAAATTGCAATGCAGACTGGTGGGGCAGGGTCTGAGTTTCCCAGCGTAGAGCCCCGCAGTTTTGTCCCGAGACACATTAGTGTGTATACACCGACGTGGCAGCCGTATAACGCCATGTCCCGCTACGACTCAAAACAGTCGTGAGCCCATGCGACACGACTTGCCTGTCGGACCCCCAGTCAGTGTAGGGCGCGACTCAAAATTTGTCGTCCACAACTTTGACACATCCACGACTGCTGTCGAACTAGTGTGTACACCCCCATGCGACTTCCATTGCCTACTTTGTTTCTCTATTTGTCGTGCAGATATACAGTTTTTTGAGTCGTACAGGGGCACGACAAAAGTCGGTGTGTGTGTACCCGGCCCTTAAACCATTAAACACATATTCAGTGGTTGAACTTCAGTCTCTAGTCAGAATACCATAATTGATCATGATGGCTTTTCCTCATATGTGACAAGCCTGAACAAATTGAGCTATGGCTATTCATGCACCCTCACTTCTGGACATGGCTGTCAAGAGCTCTGTCTGATTCCAAGTCACCCGATCTTTAACATCAGTAATGTTCTGTGATTTTGTAACGTTTCCAGTTGCGGACAAAATGTTTTTAAGAGGTTGGTGGCCTCTGTAAAGCTTTCATTTGCCCGTCCACATATGCTCCGGACCTATGCGTGGAAAGTATCCATCAAAGCAAGGGGTGAGCTGGTACAGTACAAGGGTGAACTGTACTGTTAAAAAATAGTGGCAGGTACTAGGATCCAAGTCCACGACATCTTTGCTTTGAGCCCAAAGTCCGTGGCACTACCGACTGAGCCACTAACTCACCATGGTTTGTTCTAAGTGTTCTTGAGTTGTAGAAATATTGCGGATTAAAGTTGATATTAAGTTAATGTATAAAATAGGCCTGCATACAGCTTTACGTAGCATTTAAAGTTGGTACTTGACTTGCCCTACGCTCTAGTACTTGCCAAAAAGATAGGCTAACCCAAACAGCAGTGTCTTTAAATCAGTAATCGTATAGCCTAAGTTCCCTCTTTTTTTACAATCTGCACTGATGGCTACACAAGGTGTTCACACTTGATAGACTGGTAACACGTACAGACACAAAACAGGGAGAACCAGAACGCAAAAACCTTATTTGAATGCTTTTGCGTTTTTTTATGGCAATTAGTGTAAGACGAGTAACTTATACAATTACTTCCAGAGAAAACCCAAAACCTGCAAGCGCAGGAAACCAGAATCTTGTTAGGCATATTTGCATATTTTTTTCAAATGTAGGCCTACAGTATTTCATTTCTATGTATTACTATTTACCTGGATGAGGAGTAGGATTTTTTCATGTTAAAAAGTATTCATCTGACTAGTTGTAAAAAGTCGTTCCTATAGCCTATCGCTCCACACGTTATTCTAAAGCGGTCTCTTCTATCATTTCTAAATGACATTTAAGTACCGTAGCGATCTTGTGTATCAAACTTAACCTGTATGCTGTTTGTAAAGTGCAATTAAGGCATTTCATTGTTTAATCCAATGATTATAGGAGAGCCAAATCAGTGGCAAAATGTACACCTTTTGGGGCCCAAGGTTAAAGGTATTCTTGTGTCCTACAGTCCAATGTATAATAATCATCCTTTCACCATCTTGTGTGTTTCCACGCTAGTGAAATTTTTACATTGTTGATTTTAAAAGTAATAACAGCTATTGGAGCTGCATAACATACAATAACGAAGGTACACTTGTTACTTTGTCAAAATTGCATCGCTCAACAAGATCCAAAGGTTCTCGTGCTTGCGGTGAGAGCTACGCTAAATCGGTAGCCTATTTACACTATACAGGGTGGTAAAAAAGTCCCTGGACAGTTAAATATTTTAAAAAATAATGCAGATAGAGCTACAATACTTGGTACAAAGTTACAGGGCATAAAACTCTATTTTAACACATATTCAGTGATCCAATAACTCTTCAGGGGGACGGCCCACAAGGAGTCGGAAGAAAATCTTAAATGGAAGCATAGGGCAATATGCACATCAAATTAAAGGTCTTTTTTAGTAAAATACAATGCCGCAAACCGCACTTCAAAAGGTTGATCCTGCGCAAAATGGCAGATGTTCAAAGATTTCTTGAATCCGCCATTTTGAATCTTTGAACGACTGCCATTTTTTACTCAGGCATTTTTTTGAGCTTGAATTTACGGCATCGTAATCTACAAGTGAAGACCTTTAATTTGATGTGCATATCGACCTATTTTTACGTTAACAATTTTGTTCCGATTCCTAGGGCTGTGCCCCCTGAGGAGAAAGCGTATAATAGCAATGTAAACTAAATGTATCTTTGAACAGCTGTCATTTTGCGCAGGATCAACCTTTTGAAGTGCGGTTTGCGGCATTGTATTCTACTAAAAAAGACCTTTAATTTGATGTGCATATTGACCTATGCTTCCATTTAAGATTTTCTTCCGACTCCTTGTGGGCCGTCCCCCTGAAGAGTTATTGGATCACTGAATATGTGTTAAAATAGAGTTTTATGCCCTGTAACTTTGTACCAAGTATTGTAGCTCTATCTTCATTATTTTTTAAAATATTTAACTGTCCAGGGACTTTTTTACCACCCTGTATACACCAGGCCACTGGCGATCTTGACTGCTGAACTTGTTTGAAAACCTCAACTTAGCCAGGAGAGAGATTTTTTTTTGGCCAGTCAGATTTTTCTGTTGAAATAAGTCAGTGTGTTTATCAGCCAAAGCTCAAAGACAGCATAGGTACATATTTTGATAGTAAATATCAACCTTCCGAGGATGTGTCACTGAACTGTGAGCTGCGTGATATTAGAAAGAGACTGTACTCCTCACCAGAGTATTCATATGTTTACCATGGAAAGTGGAATTGAGGCTCAGGAAGTACAGTAGTCAAAGCGGCCGGAATATATAGCAGAATGCTGAGGACTTTTTAACCAAAATATTATTTGTCTGCCAAAAAAGCGTGGCTTTAAACAGTTTATACAGTAGTACCTATCAATTAATTGGTCAATTGTCAGAAATTTTAAAACATTAAAAGTATTAGACGTCTTACGGCCTGGAAAGGACTAGAGCTTGCAGAAAGTCATTGACCTACACACATTTTGTGTGTCTTGAAAGTTACTGAAGAAACTGTAAAGTTACACTAGATGTCCTCCATCCTCAATCTTTACCTCCCGACTGGGTGAGCTGGATTCAGGCCTTGGTGTGATTGTTGTGGTATTGTACTATTAAGTTAACTTAATTCATTGAGGATTAGTTTGATAGAAATATCAAGACGTCAGTTGCCTTTCTTGATCCCACAGCGGTCTATGACACTTTTTCGGGAAAGGTTTTATATTAAGATGTAACCTAGTTCTGTGTCTTTAATTTTGCAATTAACTTATTCTAGGCTACTCAATGTTAATGAGTGGCCAAATGTTAACAGATCTGTGATAATGTACGGTATCCAAAATCCTTTTAGAAAGCTTAAAGATAGTGGTGTAGTGAAACAGAAAGGGCGTTCTCACTCTGCTCTCCCCCCCCCCCCCCCCCCTAAGAGCCTAAATATCGATAGGCAACTCATATTTTTCCCACAACAATGGTACGTGTCCCCGAACTGGAACATATAGGCTACGACTAGTTGGAGTAATAACTAAAAAAATATAAAAAAATTAGAGGGCCAACAATCCAGTTCCGTAAAAATCTTTGCGAAAATTGCCTTAGAAACACCTCGGAATTATAATTTAAAAGTGTATTTAATGATAGGCCTACTACACAAATCCTTGGAGCTATAGCTTTATTTGTGTATAATTTATTTGCCCAGTCGGCTCAGTATTTTTGTGTTTAGCGCGTAGGCTAATACAAAAACATATTCACACAGACACCACCTCTACTTTACGTTAGGTACATGTATACGGTATTATAGGCTAATACCCCCGCCACGGCAAACCTGCAGACTGAGCGAATTTCCATTTACCTTAGGACTGAATTTTTATTAAAATATCCCCTTTAAATCGTATTTAAATAACACTAGTGTACCTGTTGCTCGAATTCAAGTAATTGCTAAGTTTTACAGGCGTTATTTTAAAACGAATAACAGTCATAATTTCTGATGACTAAAGGATTCGATTAAAAGATTATGGAAATACTCAAGATGTGCATAACAGATCTATATAATCAACATTTCTTGTAAATAGTGTTTTCTACAAATAGCCTTACTCATAGCCGCAGTAGGTTGTCCAAAATAACTATTATAAATTCTAAAAAAAACATTTTTTCTATTTCCTCTCTATATGACTTTCCTATGTTTCCATGGTTTGCAAATCGGCTCGTTCAATGATTACTAAGAAATGCAGCACAGTGTTAATTCAGTTTTCTTTTTAGTATACCAAATTATACAGGCTCTCTATCTCTATTTTTCCATTGTAATATTTACGCCAACCCAAATTCAAATAGTAAATATTTCATTTCAACCAAGTCAGTAATTGTTGGTAGCAAACTCCTCGTTCCCACCACCACCCCTGGCTTAAGTCTGGGAATTATTTGCCAGGCCAATTCCCCTTAAAAATCTTCTTTCTTTTCAGGCTTCAGCCACTTTCAATCCTCGTCCATTAAATGTGTCCAAAAGCGTAACAGTACGACTCCCTTCCCCAGGCCCGTTTTTGACCCTGTCAGCGCCCTAGGCACGTCTAATAGTAGCGCCCCTTTGCAATATATATATATATATATATAACAGGGTGTACACCGACCGGGAAATCCGGGAATCATGTGGGAGATTTTTGAACCGTGAATTTTGTATTTCTACATGGAGTTTTCAATTTTCCGTGATCGCGCATGACAACAGTGACGTTTCCGTGACCGCGGGAGACGATAATATGTCTACACACGGCCGCGAGGGATGATCAGAATTTTCCGCGATCGCAGAAGACGATAATGGTATCTACAGAGCCGCAACGGATGATCAGAATATTGCCACAATCACGGAAGATGATGATAATGTCCACACGACCGCGGGAAACCGCAAGAACTTTGCCGTGATCGCGGAAGACGATGATGATCTCCACAAAACTGCAGGACATGATTAAAATTTTGCCGCAATCGCGGGAGACGATTACCATGGATTCATGACTGCGGGATACGTACGATATCTACATGACCTCGGGTGATACAATGACTATTTCTACACGGCCACGAGGGATGATCAGAATATTGCCGCGTTCACGGAAGACGATGATAATGTCCACACGACTGCGGGAAACAGCAAGAATTTTGCCGCGATCTTAGAAGACGATGATGATCTCCACACGACTGGAGGACATTATTAACATTTTACCGCAATCGCGGGAGACGATAACGATGTCTTCACAACTGCGGGATACAATAATGCTACGATTGCTCAAGACGATGATAATGTCCAAATGACCGCAGGAAAAGATAAGAATTTTGCCTCATTCGCCGAAGACGATCATCTCCATATGTCCGCAGGAGATTATTACTATTTTGCCACAATCGCGGGAGGTGATTACTATGTCCACACGACCGCGGGGGACGATAAGATGTCTCCACGGCCGCGAGGGGTAGTCAGAATTTGACCGCGATCGCGCAAGACGAGGATAATGTCCTCACGACCGCGGGAAAATATCAGAATTTTGCCTCATTTGCGGTAGATGATGATAATCTCCTCACGACCGCGGGATATGTTCATATATTGCCTCGATCATGGAAGACAATTTTATGTCCAAACGACCTGACTGCAGAAAATAGTAAGAATCTTGCCGCAAACGCGGGACGAATACAATGCCTACACGGCCGCGAGGGGTTATCAGAAGTTTACCGCGATAGCATGCAAATACTACCACGAACTTTTTTTAATTTCCAAATTTTTGGCGCCCCCAAAAAAAGCCAATTGCCTCGCGCCCTAGGCACGTGCCTACCGTGCCTATTTGGTAAATCGGCCCTGCCCTTCCCCATACTGCCCTGAGCGATAGGGATCATTGAGATTCGCTCTAACCTTTCCTCTCCCCTTCATGGGCAAGTTTTTGTTCCTTTTTTTCTTGGTTTTTGTTTGTTTCTTTTTTAAATTTAAAAGCCTGTATGTATCCCCTGGTTTTTCCTATTTCCCTAGCTACTTTTCTAAACGTCTCAATTGTTTCCTTGTCACTCATCATGTGTTATGTTCTCATCTGTAGACCTCTCTTATCCAAGACTTCTTCCTGTTCTCTCCGATTTGTCTCCTGAAGTGAACAATTTATAAATACATGACACGTGGTTTTTTTTCTTCACATATACATACTTATTCTTCCACCAGGTGAAATCTCCACAAATTCGCCTTGAAATTTTCCATGTCCTGTGACAAACTGCGTTTCATAATGGCCCATCTCTCAATCTAGTTCCAGTCTCTTTCTGATGTTAGGTATACATCTGAACGTTAAACCTTTAAAACGTTAACATAGTATTTGGCTATAAACGACAATAGTGTTATTTGTATTTTGTTCGTGTCTACCAGTTAAAGTTCATCGGCCTCCTCCTATTGGCCGTCCTGGTTGACGTCTTATGGTCTCCATTATGTCGAACGTTTTTTTGGTTATGTTTTGATTTTGTGCAAATAAAAACTGGTTTAAAACAGTGAAACATCAATCTTTTCAATTAATCTAATAAATCCTTATAGCACATGTCTGCAATTTTAGTATTGGTATAACCAACTGTTTCAAATATTAGTGTCAATTTCAAAGTATTCATCTGTTCAAATGTAAACAAACATTTTTTTCCCTAAGAATAACATGGGAACTTTGGAGGCCACTGGGGCAGAGCCCTGATGGAATTCCAAAGTATTTTTGTTTGATGGCAAACTACATGCTAAGACCTTTCTAACGACACCTTGGACATGGTGATGGGTAGCACCACCACTCCAAAACAATTATGACAAAAATATGCCTACCGTATTAAATATATACATTAATTTTAGCATATAAACAAGCAAACTACAATAGTTTATCAATTATCCTTATGAATAACATGGTATTTTTAATTTTTTTTTTTTATTATCTCCGTAACCGTTGGGCATACAACAATGCTTCAATATACAAATTATTTATTTTTTTTAGCTAACAAAAAAATGGTTTGGAATGAAGCTATGAAATTTTTTGTTTTTAGGGTAAAAAATGGAAAAATCTATTATTACCCCATAAAATCCCCCATGGGAAAAATTTTATGGGAAATTAGACTATGCTGGTTCGCGAACTTGTTTGAATAAACATTGGTTTACACGTTTGAATCAAATTTCATCAAAATCGGATCTTTTTTGCTAGAGTTATCGCGTTAACGGATACATATATATGAATATATATATATATATATATATATATACAAGTATATGAAATTGAATGGAGGGTGTTTTTGGGATCTGGGACCTCAAAACGATAAAGTAAATCAGTCTCGGGGCTAGGTCCTACCATGAGATCTACGGGAATAGCTTATTCCCTGTATGGGAAATTTGCTAAAATGTGTACTATTGAATGGAATAAACATTCTTGATATCACTCTATATCCCTTGTTGACTTTTCAAAGCCTAGAACAGGGAGGGTAAAAAACAGGTCCAATGTAGTCAGCATTTAAGTGTTTTTTCTTAGGAAGCTAGCCCTCAAGTTCTGCCCACTTCTACCCTTAGCAATATGGGACTGCCCCTCAACAAATTTATTTTACCTGGTGTTCAGGGGCACATTGCTAAGGGTTTAAGTTTCGTCTTAGGTCATCTTCTCTGCTGAACGGTGTGCAAACTTACAGTGTCAATGTACAGCTTAACATTATAACGAGAATAAGTGGGAATTCCCTGCCGTTTTCCTTGGCTCTTAACTGAGTTAGATATATTTTTATGAAATCCGTTGTAAAGAGTATCATTATCAAGGATGCATAGGAAATTACTGTCTCTACAGACACTAAACTTGCCTATCTGGCTGGACCTCCCATTGAAAGCATCGTCCCAAGTACTATAGTCTATATGATGGAACCTGCCTCAAGACTGGTTCCATCATATAGAGTATGGCAACCACAGCTGTGCACGCCACCTCGCTAACCAATGGGGAAGAAATTATTGTCCAATATAACCTCAATATTGTCTTGGGAAATGTTAGTAGTTTCAAATAAGTTTTTGGTTTCTGATCTAATCCTTACATAATATAATAAGTGAAGGCGATTTCTACGAAACATTACATCCTCCGTTAATAATGGACGGATTTTTACAAACGATTTGTCAAAATTAAGTATTTTTTGGGTAGACGCCCCCTTTCACCAATTCCTGTAATAAAAGTCCACGGGCTTTTCCCCACAGGCCATCAAAATCCCAATGTAGGCTATTTCTTATGAAGAAAATTTACCAACCCAGTTGTTTAATAAATCTTACTTCAGTAGTGGAATTTGTCAAGTGCCAAGATATTTAGCGTCATGTGTACATGTTGTTAGTTGAATATTAACAAACAACAAATGGTTTAATATAAAGCAAGTATTGGGTTGGATTCAAAATAATTATCAGAATTAAATAATTTTTTCTGTTGATTTTTTAAAACCGAATTATTCTGTCCTGTATTCTCATCCCGTAGCAAAGCACGGGCTGAGCAACTAGTTACATCAAAGAGGGGTTAAATTTCTGGAAGTCAGTAAGGACGTGAACTTGGTAGGACAAAGAATCTTGTGGTAAATTACTGTTCTTTACCAGCTCTAGCGAGTGGGTAGCTTGTCCTCAAAACGCTAATAAAGTAGAGCTGGGAGCTAAGCCAGTTGGCCAGGGATATTTTTGATTTTGTTCAAATTGGTTTGTAATTGATACCATGCACAACTTTACTATTATGTACCTACAATCAATAAATATTAAAATGGAAAACCAATGCATAAAAAACTAAATATTTTCTTCAACCTAATCTATAAAAGAATAAATCAGTGCAATCCAACAAGCTAGTGAAGCTTTGCCTTAAATATCATCATCATCACTTACTTTTCTTTATATTTACTTGTGGCTGTGTAGTTAAAACTTAAATGTTAAAAATTTTAAAACTTGTATTAAAATTGCTGAAACTAAATATCTTTGATACAAAGACTTAGTCGATAAATAAACGCGGCCACACAATACCCTGAGCATGCCATGATTACACTTACTGTGTAGGGAAAGTGGTGTTTTCAAAATTTAGTTAGCAATTTTGTTATTTTACTGTAGTTTTAATTTTCAAACTAGCCCGGTAGAAAGAGTAGGTAACACAGATTTGCTTTGCAAACTTTATGGATTTTAAATAGTGTTAGTAGAATTTTCATCCTATTTTGATCTTGGTGTTCCTTTCCTTTTTTATAAAATAAAAATTTACTGTGTATGCCATATCCTTTGCTAATAACACTAGAACAGTTTAAACAATAATATTTAATTGATATTAATATTTTTTACGGTAACATAATTAGTTTGCATCAGAAATCACTTATATGCAATAAACCAGGCAGAAACGTAGGCACCTTAAAATTCTCTTCAGCCTGCAGAAAATAAAGGCTAGAAAATCTTTTACGTGTATTACGTTTGATCCAACATCCGACCCAAAGTAGAAATAGATTAATTCTAAACCAATAACTTGAATCAACTGTGACTTTGTGACTATAACCTCTAACTCGGGTTTATGTGGAGAATATAGCAAGGATATACATTTTTGTATCCTTGTCGATCTGCCAAAACGTTTATAACGGGACACCACGCTTACTGTATATCAACCTCTAGACAATTTGAGACAGCAATCGTAATAATCAAGGAAATACCCTACTTGAAACGCGAGTCAATTTGGCAATGCACCAATGCACCGATCTCATGGTCAAACGTCACACAGCTACTGGTCTGTGCTAAGTTTGGAAACGATCATCATTGGAATTACCAGTGTAATTTAAATAAATAATATTCTATGATGCGATCTATTTATAAGAAGTTTTTAAAATTATTTATTCTTATTACCAATTTTTGATTGGGACCACATATTGGGGCTACAATAACATTGGGGGTACATTGGGGCTTGCAATAATGTACACCTTTTAGCGAATTTCCCATATAGGGAATAAGCTATTACCGTAGTACTCATGGTAAGACCTGGACGCGGGACCGATTTTTTTTCGTTTTGAGGTCCCTAGAGGCCAAAAACACCATCCGTTCAAATTCATATATATATATATATATATATATATATATATGTGTGTGTCCGTTAGCACGATAACTCAAGCAAAAATGATCCGATTTTGATGAAATTTGGTACAAACGTGTAAACCTATGTTTATTCGAACGAGTTCGCAATCCAGCATGATCGGACCATGGGAACGGGGGTTCACGGGGGGTTTTATGGGGTAAAAATAGGTTTTTCCCATTTTTGACCCAAAAAACATAAAATTTAGCAATTTCTTTTCAAACCTTTTTTTAGAGCTTAAAAAACAAATAATTTAGTATATTGAAGCGTTATTATGTGCCTAATGGTTACGGAGAAAATTCCAAAAAATTGTAAATTTAAAATTCCCATGTCATTTTTATGGAGAATAAGTAAACTGTTGTACTTTGCTTGTTTATGAACATATTTTGATCAAATTTGGAAAATGTTTTATTTCTTACTATCTATTAACATTTTACAAAAAAAAACAAAAAACAGTTTTACCCTCCCTGATGCAGCAAACCTAAGTACTTGTTTAACTAATTCTATTTAAATAGGGAATAAATGTTATATTTTTAAGTAGACATTTCAGTGTAAATCCAATCAGTCAAATGGAAATTCGCTTAGTCTGCAGGTTTGCTGCGGCGGGGATATTTATATTTCGCCTGAATTTGTCTATGATTATGTATAAGTTAACATAAGATGTTTAGAACAACAATTAATTTGAACGATCATGTAGCCTACAATAAATTGCCAATCTCCCCAATGTTTAATCTACGCTTGCTCTACTGCATGGCAGTAATTGCATAACCTATCAATCATATATTTTTGGTAGTCATGAGTCAATTCGGAAAGATTAATTTCACTAGCCATTAGCTAGCCGGGGATCCCAGTTGCAATTTCACTGTTGTCCGTCGCTTCGGGGACATGAGGTAACGTCAGTGAAAGTGATGGGGTAACAAAGGAAAGTGCGAAAGTGCAAGTGATAATGTTGGCCTACTCCAGTGATGCGGTAGTCGAGTGATACGGTTTGATGTATCGAAACTGCCACTAGTAGTGTCAATGGGGAACTGTAATGAGTCTTACGGATATTCGATAATCGATATTTTTCACGTTGTATGGAGAAAATTGTCTTGTATATTTTAAATTTGTGGACAATTTTATTCAATAAAATAAATAATCAAAATTATTCGACTATATTTAAATAGTCATTTCGCAAAATTTGGTGATTCGAATAAAACAGCTTCTCTTTTGATTTACTTTAACAAAGATTATACACCTCGCTTGTATGGAAAAATGAGAAATATTTGAGTAAAATGAATTTGGGCGGATTGGAGAGTTGAAATTAAAAAAAAAAAATGTAGAGACGTTTGAACAAAGATGAAAAGTGCTTTTCGTAACTTACATAGAAGGACTGGTCATTCAGATGAGCTTTGAGGATTTCCCTTTCTACTAAAAATACAGATGTGTTGTGAAATATAGTATGGTCGGTTAGACCTAATTGTTTCCGTCACTTGGGAATTTGGAAGAAACAATGACGTCACGGTACTTTAGAGGTGGCCGTGTCTTAGCTCTGAATAGATTAAATGAAACATAGCTTTGAATAGGTAGGCTTTGTTTAATGAAACAATGAGGATTTATATATTGATAAAATTATGCTAGAAACAGTTCTAACACGATGAGTATCTGCTTGTTATGGTAACTAATACGTGATCGCCGGAATTTGTTGTCTATGGATTTTTTCCGATTGTGTTATCATTAACTCTGGCGTGTTATATTTTTAAATACTATAATGAATCATAACTCATTAGTCTGGAGGCATTTCTCCCTTAAATTTGCCGTTACCACATTTAAATACACTAGTTAAAATTGTCCCTAGCAAATTTTCGCTGCAAACATAATTAAATTTAAAATAGTGCTAAAGAAATTAACGTAATGAACTCCAGTGTTTACTAATAGGAATTAGTTTGAATCTATATCATTTTTTTACTTCAAATTTTTATAGTAAAAAAAACTATAAAATATTGGAATTGTAAATAGTTTTTTAACTTTTATTGCCTTCAAAAACTAGGTTGCACTTGGATTGAAAATTACGTATATTAAGAAACCTAGGTTGCACTTGGATTGAAAATTACGTATATTAAGAAACTTTCACTAGTTAATAAGAACACAATTTGAGCCGTTTTAAGCCCTGGCTATACAAGATTTGTGAAGATGGTTATAAAATTTGTATACAAGCAAATGAATAGATGTCAAATTTAATATTCAATCACTTCGTTTTTTGTCCAGTTTTGACTCTTCAGTACAACTTTTGCGGTAGAATTTAATCGTTTTTAAATCAACTTTTTAAAATTTAATAACCTTCTATTAATTACTACTTTACAAATACTGTAGGCCGACGATTTTAGTCCTCAACGCCAAAATAAATTGCATTTACAATATTGCGTTTAATTGTGTTGGCTTTTATACACGGAAATGTTTTAAATTAAGAGTCAGTGGATGAGACCGAACAGTTGTATGCATTTGTGCAGTGTTTGAGACATTTAAGATATTGTTGTGTTTTGGTGTAGGGTTAAGTAAAATTAATTTCGCAAACAATAAGGGGTTTTCACAGAAAGATTTAAAAATCATTGTTATTAAAATAAAATACGTAATTTATTTTACTAAAGTAGAGTCACTAGACTAGAGTCACATTTTACAGTAAGCTTGTTATGCAAAAAAAATTATACAATGCTGTAGTGTTTTTTTTTTCTATTGGTAAGTTGAATAAATTGCGAAACTCCGTATTATTTCCACAGAAAATTTATATACAATTACATTAAATTTATCATACTATATCAAAATTCTAGAATTTACAAAAAAACCTTTCATCGAACTGTTCCATAATTCAAGCGAGTAGGTCGAGTGCGTTTAATTAGAAGTCGTAATCCCAGTGTAAAGCCAGTTGAAGTGTGTTGAGTGAGGTCGCGTCGCGGTTATTTTGGAAAGGGGTCAGCCGGCCAGTAGTGCCAATGTCAGGTTACGTAAGGCCGAGATAAGGCTCAACTAGGCCAGTAAGTGCTGCTAAGTGCTACTCGTCATGCTCCTCACTTACCTTGCTATTGTGTGAATTATGTTGGCGACACTGGCGGTTAAGAGGTTTACAGTTTATTGGTTGTGAAATGTTTGGGTATTGGGGAATCGATTTATATGCATATAATTAATGAGTATTGTCATAAGAGTTGCTGGGATGAAATTATTTTCTATTAAAAATATTGTTTGTAACACTGAGAAAAAGGCTGGGTTTGACGGTCACCTGTTTCGGTGTTTAACTATTTAAGAGGACGATGTTTAATTAGTTGTTTTATGTGTGTGACGAGTTTCTGGGAATAAATTATTGTATGTAAAAAAAATATTTGGTAACATCGTTGAGTATTTGTTATAAATGTAAACAATAACTGGAATGGTTTGATGGTATTGGCTGGGCATATACAGATTTGCCTTTATTAAAATTAATAACTTTTGACAAGTGGCTATGATACAATGATACTTGTATTTTGTATTTTGGTTGGTAACAGCGTTGAGTAGTTTCCAATAAAAAAACAATACAATGAATGAAATACAGTAGTTGGATGGTGAAATGTTTAAAAAAGTAATTTTAATGAAATTAGAATTCTGTACAAGCATGTCCCCAGATGCCCAAAACACCATCCGTTCGAATTCATAAATAATATAGGTCATCAATTTGCTAAAATGATAATAATTTGGTGAATCATGTTGGTAACTTCGTTGAGAAGTCTAGGATAAAATGTTACGATAGGTAAATTGATTTGACGTTTGGGTCTTAATTTTTTTACATAATTTATTTTAATGAGATAATAGCTCATATTTATCTTTAAGGGTTGCCTATTATTTGGGGGAAAACGTATGCTTACATATTTTACTGGCCGTTACTGGCCAATTAATTGTTTTCCGGAATAATCGTTGGGCTGGAAAAATTAGTAAAAAATTAATATAACAAGTCAGTATTAATAATTATTAAAATTAAACTATCCTATTTGGTTTGAAATGACATCAGGTAATCGTGAAAATACAATCCAAAACTTTTAGTGTTTTGATTAAAAACTTTTTTCACTAAATTCTCCAAATCCATTGTATGTTATCAGACTTTTTTCAATATTTCTTTGGCATAAAATAGTTAGTTATATAATTGCAAATTATTTAAGATTGCGTAAATTACATATTAAGTGAGTAGGCCTACAGTTGTAGCAGTGTGATTGTTTTTATGAAACTGTCATTATATGGCATTATAGTACTAAATTCTAGTTCACCCACCAGTTAAAATATACTCGTATAATTTGAGTTTAAATCATTATTTCCTCTTGTCGAATTTGTATCAGTGAATTTTGACTCATTTTGAGTGTTTTTATCAGGATAACCTTTGAAAACTAGTACCGATAACTTCTCTAGGCTACATTACACAGCTCATGACAACAATTCATAACTGCCATCATTTTGTTTGTCTTTGACTGTCAACTTATAGATTAATTACTTTGAAAATATTATAAAGTTACTTAATGTATGTGTATGATTGATATTAATTTGTAGTGTTAGGTGCTATATAAAATCGAATTGATGGCCGAACTATAGTCGAAGCAGTGCAATTGCTGTTCTGTAGTTCGTTATTGTTGTAAAATGTGTTATGAAAATGATTGTCAAACGAATTTCCCTATAGAGAAGTAGCTATAACCGTAGGTGGCACGGTAAGACCTAGGCCCGGGACCGATTTACTTTTTCATTTTGATATCCCCAGAGGCCAAAAACAACATTTATTACAATTTTATGTATGTATATATACGTCCGTGAACGCGATAACTTGAGTAATTTTCGTCCGATTTTGATGAAAGTTTGTTTAAAGTTGTAAGGCGGGATAAACTTGAATCCTTGAATGAGTTCACGAACCAGCATGATCGGACCATGGGAATGTTGATTGGATCGGGGTTTTACGGGGGGTTTTATGGGATAAAAATTGTTTTTTCTAATTTTTGACCCCCAGAAAACAAAATTTCCCAATTTCTCTCTAGACCTTTTAAAAAAGACTAAAAAACAAACAATTTAGTACTGTATATTTAAGTGTTTTTTGTACGGTTATTAAACGGAAAAATTAAAAAGATTGTTTATTTAAAATTCTTATGCTATTCTTTTGGAGAATATTGTAAAATGTTGTAGGTTGCTTGTTAATGGATATATTTTGATCAAACTTGGCAAATTGATTTATTGTATACTAAGCTATTAATATTCTACTAAAAACCCACTTTAATAGTTTCCTTGTAGCAGCAAACCTAGGTAGGTACTCGTTAAACCTAATGTTATTTCAATATATTTAATTGAATACCAATTCAGACAAATGAAAATTTCGCTCAGTCGGCAGGTTTGCTGTGACGGGGGTATTTACTTTAGTCATAAGTTATTTTCTCCCTTATTAATTTCAAAAGTAACAGTTGCCTACAGGAATACCTTGAATGTTTCAATCGGGATCGCTAAAGAGCATTATTACCGGGATAAATTAAAAATACAAGGAGAAACTCTAAAGCCCTTTGGGAAAATATAAGTGAAGAATCAATGTTATCGTTTATGTCGACGCCGACTAAGTTGTCTACAAACACCCCTTAAATATATAAACCCCAATTTCACCGTTTCGACCAATTGTTTGTGTTGCCGAAATGGAAAGCGGTGGAAATAAAGCCCCGAGGCCCCGACTGGAGCCACCGAGGACTGCCCAATCACGCATTGATCCCTTGGGTGCGGGAGGGGGAGGGGGTGTGTGCGTATTTAGGCCAATCAATGTGCGTGGCTGGGGCGCATCGCAAGGCCGTAGCCCGGGTCAGGTCCGTTGCTATGACAACGGCCTACTTACCACCAGACAGTGTAACCACTACCCCGCTGGCTGGAGAAAGGGGTTTGGAAAGCGAGAGGATCAATACGCGCTTCAACTTATCGGCGACTTCTAGACTTTTCTGTCACAACTTGTGGGGTTTCAGAGTTTGTCAAATTTTGTTTGGGTAAATAATATGATTTGTGTGTGAAATGTCTGGTTGATAAAGTACCAATTGTGATTGGTTCTATGGAATTTTTTTAGATAAATCAAATTTTTCATTATTTTAAGTACCTAGAACATTTTAATGTTGTTAAACCTAGTCGCATCATTCAATATTGCCAACGTTGGCGAATAAAATGTTTTGGTTTTGAAAAGGCATTATGCACATTTCAGATTGATTAAGAATTTATCTCCGGATATAATTTTGTATATTTTTAATTTTGGAGGAGGCGGGGGCAGTTTTTATTTTGCCCTGGTACACTATACGTTCTTGTGAGGGGGTATCCTAAGGGTATCTTTTCATGGATCTACATAGTGTACATGTAAACGACCTTCAATTTAAATGAGCTGTTTGTCGGATTTATAAGGTATGTAACCTATTTATTATATTGAATACAACAGCTCAGGAGCTAGAATGGAAATGAATTTTAATTCTACATAGTGCTTAGGTTTTCCAAAAATCCTAGCTCATTAATAAGTTCAACGAATATTTTCTTAATACAAATCACCCATGAAATGCCTTTACTCCTTAAACGACCAATTCCTAAAAAAAATTGAATCCTTTTTTGTTTGCTGATTTTTATTCTTCTTACAAATTCTATGTTTCATCCCAAATTCTAAAACATTCCTTTGTACTCAAGTGTCCCAAATTCTAAAACATTCCTTTGTACTCAAGTGTAATAAGTGTAATTGTCGCATCGGTCCGGCCTTGTACATGACACATGTGTCTGGTCCGCCAAACCGGCCAACCCCCCTTGTCCCCCCACTGCCCCCCGAGCCAGACCATTCATCCCAGCTGGAAACCGCCTTTATTGGTAATGACCAATAATTGGCAAAAAAGTTCCCAATTGCCAATGTTGATCTAAGTTTTTGTATCTCATTTGTTTCGGAATTTTATGTTGGTACTAGTTTGCAACTCGTACATTTATAATTTGGGGAGATTACTAACTTTTGTACTTTGATGATTGTAATCTAGTTTTTTGTAAATTTAACTTAAACTTTCGCGTTTTCGTAGAATGACACGTACTATCTAGCACAATAATAATAATAAAAAAAAACAGCTTAGGACAGTTTCGAGCATTAAAATTCGTTCCAAACGTACGATTGAGTCAGCTTAGTAACTATTCCATACAGATTGTACAAGTTTATCCAAAAGAGTGTGAAAATTTATAGGCTTTAGTTTTTCACTATTACTGAACACTTGCTTGGAAGTATGTATGATAATTTACCTTTATTCTGTCATTTGTAATGCCTAAGATAGCTATTTTGTTAAGTCAGAAGGATCTATTATTCCTAAAAGTCAAGGGAGACATGGTCCAGTTTAAACGTTGAACCAATCTGTTTGCTTGCTCCATCACCATTCAAGTTTCTTTGTAATGACAATAACTGCCCTGTACCCATTATACAAGCCCCCAAAAGACTGCGTGTATCTTTATTGAATAAGACCAGCTGATTCCTTAGTCAGGAGCACCAAATACCAAATGGTCAAGGACATAGGCCAGTTTCAATTCACAAAACCGTCCCAACTTGTTCTATAATTAATTGAACCAGCGTTCTTCAAATTTCAGTAAACACCTAAATATACCGTGCGCCCATTACAGAAGAGTCCCCAGAAGAGATTACCTTAGATCTTTACGAAGACTAACTGATTCCTTAGCCAGGAGCACTAAATACCAAATGGCCAAGGACACAGTCTAGTTCTAATTACAAAACTGTACCAATTTTTTTTTTCTAATTAAACCAACGTCCATTTCTTAGTGAACACCCAAATATACCCTGTACCCATTGTGCGTCCCCAAAAAAGAGAGTGTCTCTTTCATTGACTAAGACCAACTGATTCCTCAGTCTCAGTCAGAACCTACTTCCAAATGGTCAAGGACACAGTCCAGTTCCAATTGCAAAACTGTCCCAACCTTTTTTTTACTTGTACCAGCATCCTCCGTATGAGCTCACTAACTACCCTGAACCCGTTTAGTGCCCCCAAAACAGCGTGATTGTTTGTATATAGTTTTTTTACATAGAGCACACCTGCCCAGCCGGCAACCTTGGGGTAGCTAGCCAGTGTGGTGGTGTGGTGGTGGGGGAATTGTGTCAGGGCTGCTAGCGGCGCACGCGCACTCTTCTGACTGCTGGCGCAACTCTGATTCTGATTCTCCTTTTGGGGAGTTGACATGTCTTTGCCAACTGGACATAAGTCTGGTGGGAACCACTGTCAATTAATTTGGTGATGAACTATAATTGCTTTCTGTAGTCGTAAAATTGGTTTAGTTCATCCCTGGCTCAACACAGGAATTTAATTAGCTGCATGATTTGATCACAACAATTTTTTTAGGAACTCAACATAAACCCATCATTAGTAGGTGTTTCACCCATATACAGATTTGTCCACTCCTGGGGCACATCTATACCGGTCACATTAAAGGTGATATTCCTAACACTGCGGCGTACTATTTGTACATAGTCAAAAGAAAGGTCTAGACAATTACACTCGATAAGAGTCACTGTTAATTGAGAAATGAATAAATGTTTTTAAGTTCCTTTTCGCTCAAACAATAATTGTCAGACTCAAATAAAACAATAAATAACAATTGTATTAACAATCGATTGGTTATTACTCTCGCCATAATCGGATGCTCTATAGACTTTTTTCAGTAGTAAATAAGCAGCTCTAACAAATCTGTTTGAACTAAAACATGTGTAATAGCCGTAAACTAGCAGATTTTTTGTCCTGTAAACAAAAAGATCTACGTTTGCTCTGCAAAACATGTATCGAAAACAAAAATTGTGCAGAAATGTGACGAATATGCTATCTATCATATTATGATGGATACTGTTCTGGAAGGACAATGGTAATTATATAACCCCTTAGTTAATTGATTAAACATTCACTGTATCAAATAATAGACATTCATAATATTGAATAAGTGGTGACCACATATTAGTAGAAACTTGATTAATTTGCATTGTTGACGTTGCTTGGCAACCATAACCTCAACAATGTAAACATCGTATTATGGATGTTCTTGTTTACTGGAGCACGATGTTTTTATTCTCAGAAGATTGAATTTTCCAACCCTTTAGATTTATTAAATTGGGTTTATTTAATAGTGCGGTAAAATACCTTGGGTGAAAACAAATGTTTGGCCTTTGTCGTTAAATTTACTAATGCATTGTATTTTCTTTAGTTTGTGAAAATGTATAATTTTATCATTTTTTTCAGAAGGCGCTGAGTCTGTTCCTTCAGAATTTAATGGTGAGTCAATTTCCTGTCACTGCAACTTGCAAAGATTTTTATTTAACCAACGGATTTAGTAAGAGCAACGGTTTGTTTGAAATCAATATTGGATACGAGATTTACGCTGTGTAGATAAATAATTATTTTAATCTAACCCCCTAATTTTCTGAATTAATTAAAATAAGAATCTTATTTATAAATTAGTTTCTATAGATTATTGATTCATAAACACTATTACTTACTGGTAGTTTTTATTCCGATTTAGTACTCGTTGGTGCGATTAATTTTCCAATTGTGTTAATATATTGCACTGTTATGCCAGTAAAGTTTGCAATGTCTGTATTGTATTGCATTGTATTGTATAAGTAATCTTTTGAGTAGTTATGTGAGCATTTGTTTACTGGGTCATGTCAAGTTAATTTATGGCCAGGCGATTTGACATATGGCTTTTACTACTATCACCATTGGATATGAACTTTTTACAAATGCTCACAATACTTGAAAACAATAGACCAAGTAGTTGCTTTTGGTTGAAATAGAGCAACGCTTTTTTGTGTACCCTCTACCCCTTTATTTCCATTTTGTAATTTTTTCACATTCATATTATTAAAAACGAGTGTGATATTTATTTATACTTTTAACAAGACTCCTAAATATATTATTATTTTTTGATAAAAATTATATTATATCTTAGTACTTCTTTGTAAACAGCTCTTGTCATCTACCATTTCCATTTTTCCCTTTACATAACACGGTTAGCTAAATCTTTTATTAAAATACCCCCGCCGCAGCAAACCTGCCGTCTAAGCGAATTTCCATTTGGCCGAATTGATTTTCAATTGATCTATTTAAATAACATTAGGTTTAACGAGTACCTAGGTTTGCTGCTACAAGGGAACTAATAAAGTAGTGTGTTTTTAGTAAAATATTGATAGCTTACTATAAAATAAATAAATTTGCCAAGTTTGATCAAAATATATCCATAAACAAGCAAACTACAACATTTTACAATATTCTCCATAAGAATAACATGGGAATTTTAAATTTACAATTTTTTTAGTTTTATCCGTAACCAATAACCGTACAAAAACACTTTGATATACTGAATTGTTTGTTTTTTTAAGCTCTTTAAGAAGGTTTAGAGAAAAATTGGAAAATTTTGTGTTTTGAGGGTAAAAAGTGAGAAAAACCAATTTTTACCCCATAAAACCCCCCATAAAACCCTGTTCCCATGGTCCGATCATGCTGGATCGCGAACTCATTCAAGTTTATCCCGCCTTACACCTTCAAACCAAATTTCATCAAAATCGGATAAAAATTACTCAAGTTATCGTGTTCACGGACACATATATATATATATAAATCTATATATATATATATATACCTATATATATATATATATATACATATATAAAAATTTGAACGAATGGTGTTTTTGGCCTCTGGGGACATTAAAATGAAAAAGTAAATCGGTCCCGGGCCTAAGTCTTACCATGAGACCTACGGTAATAGCTACTTCCCTATAGGGAAATTCGCTAATAATAAGAATTTCCCCTAATATTTTCTTAAATGAGGGAGATTTAAAACATTTTTAATACAAACAAATCTTCCTACAAATAAGTAGTGTTTAAAACTTTTTTATTAGATATACTACTTCCTCTCTCCAAAGTATACTGCATTTACGCTAACCACCCCTATTTGTACCTTTTCACCCCCATGATTTCAAAATTCCTTGAGCAAATAATGATAGCCTATATTTTCCCTAAAATGCCCCAAAGTTAAATGAAGTAAATTTGTTACTCTTAGTTAAAAACTTGTAGTTAAAAATCTACAAACATTTTCTAATTTTTAATTCTTATAAAATTAAATAATACATTAACAATGTAAAACAATTTCTATTTATATTAATTCTATTGTGTCTACAGTATTATAAATTGCTAAGTTTATTAATTTCACCCTATGTATAAATTATGTTGCGCTTTACGTTTACTTCTTCTGCATTTTGTCATTTCCACCACAATTTTCTCAAAAAAATTCGTAAAAAAATTATGGAATTTTCCATAAATATTTTCAAAAAGGGCGAATTTTCACTTTCATTGTAACTGATTTTCAAATGTTTTTATTTTATTTTTGGGGGTAAATGTATAAGGGATATGCGATATCCCTACTTTCTCTTATGTTAACCCCCCCCCCCCTAGTCTAACGTCCTACTTATTTCTCACCCCATTGGAAATCAATTAAGATTTGTTAGTTTTTTTTTAAATTAAATTAATTGAAAACAATAGTGTAAAAAGTATTAAAGTATCATATTCTATTGCATTTACTAGAACTTATTTACTTAATAATCAGGAATACAATCCTACAGCACCCCTTCCCAAAATCATGTTCTACATTACTAACCATGTTTTAAATTTCCACACCCATAGTGTATTGCAATAGACAATACCCAAAATTGGTATTTAAAAGTTATTTTTCAATTGTAAAAAATTGAAAAACGCCGACAGTGGACAAACTTCAACTGTATTCAATTCAATTCTATTTAATCGACTAGAGTTCCAGCTAGGGAAGCATTACCCCCTACTTCTAACCACCAGTCTACCCCCTTGTAACCCCCCCCCCTAGTACCCCCCTACTATGACTCATACAGCTCGTAGGTCCAAGGCCGCCCCCAGGAAAGCCCACTTTCCCTCCAACCATGTCATGGCCGCGCTCATCTAATCCTATTATTTATGTTTTTCCGTTGTTCCTTTGTGTTCCTCGTTATCTCGTTGCCTTCCCATCTTCTTCTTCCTCTCCCTACTTCCCGCGGTCCATCATGATCTCAATATTCCTCAGCGTCAAGGTCGCGATTAAACGCTACTTTTTACACCTGATGACTTTTAAATTGTACGGTTGTCCAGATGGGTTTGATGGTAGCACCAGTGCTTCAGTAGCATGCTTGTTCCATAATCATTCATGCGTTATCGTTGTCATGCTGTAATCGCTAGATGGATATTATCTGGATAATATGTACGCATGTCACTGAGTATAAGAAAGGTACGGGTTCTTCTTTGAAGTTTTTGGTTACTGTCTTAAGTTTATTTTTTCGTATCACCATTGGTATCTACATTTTCCAATTGGATTTTTGATTCTGAAGTAGACAGCCGTTTATGGCCCAGTTGTTACTATTTTGTTTTGTATAAAATCTTGGTTAAATGACCACCCGGTGTACAAAGTCTATTTTCTCCTTTATTTATTATTTTTTTTTTTACAGTGATACTCTTGTTGATATGGTTTGAAGCAAGTTGTTATTTAGCGAATTTCCCTATAGGGAAGTAGCTACATATTACAGTAGGTGGCACGGTAAAACCTAGGCCCTTGACCGATTACTTTTTTTATTTTGAAGTCACCAGAGCCTAAAAACACCATTCGTTCATATTTTTATGGTTTATTTCGTTCAAATTATATACGTCCGTAAATGCGATAACTTGAGTAATTTTGTCCGGTTTTTATGAAATTTGGTTTGAAGGTGTAAGGCGGGGTAAATTGAATGAGTTCTCGAACGTGCATGATCTGACTGTGAGAACAGGGGTTTACGGGGGATTTTATGGGGCATATAAGGGGTTTGACCCGCAGAACACATAATTTACCAATTTCTCTCTAGACCATTTTAAATAGCTTAAAAAACAAATAATTTAGTATACCAACTTGTTTTTGTACGGTTATTGGTTACGGAGAAAATTCAATAAATTGAAAATTCCCATGTTATTCTTATGGGGAATAAGTCAACTGTTATAGCTCGCTTGTTTGTGGATATATTTTGATCAAACTTAGCAAATTTATTTATTTTATAAGCTACAGTACTAATATTTTACTAAAAACCACACTATATTAGTTTCCTTGTAGCTGCATACCTAGGTACTCGTTAAACCTAATATTTAAATAGATTTGATTTAAAATCAATTTAGGCAAATGGAAATCCGCTTAGTCTGCTGGTTTGCTGTGGCGGGGGTATTTTTCAGTTTGGCTGGGTGACATGTGAAATCTTGCGTATTTGAAAGAAATCGACAATTTAAATTAATTGTCGATGGTTCAATCCAGCTACTATCATTTTTAGTTCAAAAATTGCTGCAACCTCGTCTTAGTCATGAGATTATAATATATAGCTCTATCCATATAGATGGTATTTATTCGGGAAGTATCGACCGTCCGAACTTGAACTGCAGTGACATTGATTCACTCCTACAATGCGCTGCGGCATGCAGTATGATGCAACTGTAGCGTGTGCATAATTTGTTTGTAAAATGTCTCGATCACCAATAGTTGCTGACCGGGTCCAATTGAACTCGCATGAACTCGGCTATGTGAACTCATTGTTGATTTCATCAGGTTCAGTGCCTACCTTCATTGTTGAAACTTGAAACATAATATTGTATTGAGTTCAACCATTTGTCAAACATACTCACAGGGTTCAAGTTTGTTCCTGTAGTGTAGATTCTTGAAATATAAATATGTCTGTTTAAATATGTATATTAATATTGAATTTTGGATACTTATGTAGACATCCCATGCATATGGGAAAAATAATGTAGCTGTGTTAGCCAGTCATAGAATGAGCCACCAACATATGAATCAAATTAGTTTTTTCATCAAATACGCCAACTTTGAAATGAAGCTTAACTTATAGGACAATAATTCATTGTACACTATTACCCAGCATCTTTGATATGGCATCAAAAGAAATGGATTTTTAGCTTCTAGCACATCCCGATCCCATAGCTTATTCAACATCGTTCTCTTTTGGGAAAGAAATGGCTACAGCTGGTCCTTAAAGATTGAATGCCCACTTCAGTATATTAAGTTAATGGTAATACGGTACTCTCATTAATTGGTTCGTTTGTGTTGATATTTTTCAATCCCCACCATTTTGTCAACTTAATGCCCAAAAACCCTACGATATTCCCTGACATACGAGTCGGTTTCTTTTCCAAACAGTATCTTTCCTAAAACCCCAAAATCGTCTCATGGGATTTTGTACATAGCAATTATCCTTCTGCAAACGATTCTCGGTGGTCTATATCAGTGTTTAAATGCTAATTTGTCCTGGTTAAACAGTCTACCTGCAGATTTGTGAGTGTGCTTGTAACCTAGTTGTGAGTGACATTGACACACTACGCTATCTCAGATAAGACGCTACCCCCCTGCCCCCCCCCATACCCCCCCTCACTAATGTACCACTCATCAGCTGGTCAGCCTCTCATAGAGTTACGTCATTGTTCTGCATTTGAAAACAAACGTGCATCGTACCATGTTAGAGCCTTGACAACATTTTTGTATGACCTAATTAAAAGTCTGGTTTCTACGTTTCAGTTTTGGGGTTTCGTTTGGTTTCCGTCGGTTGCAAGTACAAATAAACTTGAGTTGTCAACATTTGGTTGGATTTTGTTGTTGAATTTAGTCTCTTATGCTACTTCCTCTTTGAATTTTAATTTTGGGTTTTAAATAAACAAGCTTGACAAAACAATCTTCAATACATTGAAAATAAATCTTTGCCCTATTAAAAACATAAAATGCTTCGGACTCCAAGAAAATTATGTACATTACTCCTCCTAAATCTGCCTCTGTCCCTCCTTACATTCTGCCTTACATTACTATGTTGGATGCCGCCCTCTTGACTCTTAATCCAGGTTTTGAATTTTCATCCTTAACGTTTAGATCAGTACATCTTAAATAAATTATTCCTAGGTCTTCAAAGTATTCTTTGGCAACATCTATGATCCATTCCCAAGATGTATCCCATCGCCAATTTTTTTCCCTTTTGGTCCCAATAGAGGGACCAATATTACAATTATTTATTTAAATTATTTTTCACGATCTAAGTTTAAAATCCTTTTTAACCATCCATATATTTACTTACAGTTGATGAAACATAGGAATATAAATAAAGCAATCGATTACAAAATATATTTTTTTAATGTGACTCAATTACATATTTCGGACCATTACCGACTTTCTGTTTTCTGGTAATATTTTGTAAGACGAGAGTGTCGCAAGGTCCAAGGTGCAAGGGGGAGGTGGAGACAGTTCTGCCTCACTTGATATCCGGGGCGACAAGCAAGCCTTGAACTAGCAGACGCTGCGCTGCGTAGGTACGTTTTTGACCAGCTTGGTTTTTATTTTAGATCCATACAACACTGAGTCTGAGATTACAAAATATCTATTGTACGAATAATATCTTTGGCATAAGAGTAGACATGCCCTTCCCATGTTGTCAGTATTTGAAGATAATTCAGTTGAAAATTTAACCAATGCGTGCGTTAATGTCAATTACTTATTATGTCTGTGTAATACGTAAATATTTTTTATACCTGAAACGACACTTAGTTGTAAAATTTAGTTATATTACACATAAACTGTTAAACGTAGCAGAAACTTAAGGGAGTAACTAAGTTTTGACGTCACCACGCTCATTGAACAATGAATGGGTCATTGAACAATTTTCAATTTGAACTAATTTGCTAAATATCCGTTTTTTTCAGTGTCAACAAGACCATGATGTTAGGTTATCAAGTATTTGTGATAGTAAATAAAATAAAATATAGTAATAAACAAAAACATTAAACGTTTTAGGTCGGTTAAGGTTGTATTATGGGGAAGTTAAAGACTTATGGTTGTACATTTTGTGCATGATTCGTGTATGAATGTTAAAATGAAAACTAGTTAGAAGAGAATAATAGGGCTTTTACTTTAATTTAAGGACCTGCTGACTGTCTGTCTATCTTTCTATCACGAAAAGCCCACTGGACCAAATAAAGAAGATAATTTATTTTAGAAACATACTCTACGTACCCCCAAATTTTAGGCCCATTTATACCTTTCAATATCGCTCTTGATACCTGTCCCAAGCCTTTCGATGCTTTTGGGAAGTAAATCTGCAGGCAAATTCGACGTTGTATTCTTCACTGAAATCACAAATAAATTATGCGTACGTGAAATATTTACAGTATATATTTATACAAATGTGGGTAACGTATTGAAAGACCTTTTTAACGATTTTTATTAGATAGCACAAGTAAAATGCAACTCAAGAAGTAATTTAGAATCCACTGTTTGTTTTCTTATAAATGTAGCTTTAAAGGACTAAAGGACTTAAAGGACTACGTATTGCCAAACTGGATTGCAAATCAAGGGTAAAACCATTTGTTAGTGAATATATTATCTATATCAATGTACTATTCCCTAATTTTCACACATAAACATCTTCAGAGTTGTAACTTTGGAGGGGGTTAGATAGGTAAAGTTGTGTGAGGCACAAATTGCCGCAAGTGTGTCAAGGCCGTATGACAAGCGTTTGTAAGTGGTAGCCGCGTAGCAAACGTAATTATTTGTGTAGACGACTCATTTAACTAAAATAATTCCAGGATTAATTTAGACAATTGTAAGTTAATTTAGACTCAATTTATTCAGCAAACATTTCCAGTTAAACTGTTATACAGAATATTAATAAATTGCAATAATTGAAATTTGGCGTTCGATTAAATGATTCGTGTAAAATATTTTAATTTTTCGTTATTAATTTATTTTAGTAATTTGTCACAGGTGTAAATAATTTAGAGCACCTGTTTTAACTACTTATTGATAAAATGTCATGTTGCATAGCAAGAATGGTTAGTATTTGTGTTTGTTTACAAATTGTTATGAACGTTGTGGAAATTGAACATTATTCCTCCAAAAAATTATCACCTAAAATAATATCACATAATCAAGATCGATTACATACCGTAGAATATAGAATATTTTTTTGAATAACTATCTCAGTCGTTCTCTACAGTGAGAAAGTAATTGCAAACCCCGTTACCGAACCTAGATTTCCCAGCTTCACATGATATGTGTGATATTATATTGTTTTTAATATAATAGTTACATATCTTATTCTTATATCTTATTTTCTTTGACATTTTCAAGTGTTCGCGTTGCTGATAAATGAAGGATTTATCAATCAGACGATATAAAGTCAATACAAGGCAAATTTTTTACTGGGTTTAAAGTAACTTTTTTTAATGTAGACTATTTATGTACCTATTTTCGACGTAATTTTAAACATCCCTTGTTAAAGTGCCATCATAGGCTGATTTTGGCCTTATTTTTTTCTTGTTTCATACGCAATTTATTTTGCAAGATCTCATGTTATAATAGTTTTCATAAATAATGGATTTAATACATAATACATGTTAAATACGGGGTTTTTAAATGATTTTTTTACCACTTTGTAATATTTTGGTATTCGATGTGGCTTTTACTTCTATAAAAAAGCATTACGTAATCACCAGTGCTTACCAGCTGTTATTGCCTGTTTTCGGCGAACTGTCTCGAATGTCTAGATGATTCTTACCGATCCCCGGACCCTACACCAAACGCCATTCGACTAACATATTAGTAGTGGCGAACTACCGGTTTAAAGTCACTTGGGGCACGTTTTCCCATAAGAAATAACATGGGATCATTTTTTGGCCACTAAAACCAAAAATCCTGATCTTTTGCCTAAATATCCCTATAAAATTGTCAAACCTTATTTCTTACTTATTCCCCATAAATATATTCGATATTAAGCTAAAAAAGCTATTTCTTATATTTATTGACCCTTACAAGTGTAAATGTAGAGTAGAGGCAATATGATGGTTTAACGCCACTTTAGGCACGTTTTCCCCATAAGAATAACATGGTGAGCTTTTTTTGACCACTTTTTTAAAAATCCAGCTCTCGGCCTATACAAGCCTATATAAATGTTCAATACCATTGTACAACACTATTACTATTTCAAATCCATATCCATTCACATGTATATTCTCAAAATCATCAACTTGACAGTGCGAGGTTTGTACGCGAACTCGGGCGCGCTCCCGGCTCATGGCGCGCTCCTGACCTATGGTCAGGCTTCTTGCTCCTGACTCATGGTCAGTCTTCTCGTCTCTAGTGGCAAATACTGATTAAGTCTTGAGTGGGTGACCTCCCGTTGAAGTAATTTCTAATTAAAACTTTTGAAATTTATGTAAAAACTTCTTAATTTTTAGTTAAAAAATTTGAAAATTTCACAATTCCTGGTTAAAAATTTTTGAAAATTTCACAATTTCTGGTTAAAATTTTTGAAATTTTCGGAAAATCTATAAATAGAGGTGACATCAGCCCAAGTCCTCATTCCTAAACATGAAGCCGTCATGTCAACACTGCTCCGTGTCGCTCTCCACCAAAAGTAACCTGATTCGCCACTACAAGGTAATTCATCAAATGAATGTGAAACTGTGCAAGGTTTGTGATTTAATCTGTGATAATAATGTGGCTTTAAAATCACATATATTACAAAGTCACAAGACTTGTAATTTTTGTAAGAAAAATGTTGTTGGCCATTTTAGAAGACATATCAATTCTTGCAACAATTGTCCATACACAATGATAAAATTTGTTGGTGAATCAATTAGAGCTGAACTTGAAAATACTCTCAAGTCTTTTCCTCTGCCAATAAAATGGACTTTAGTTAGGAGAATTAAATTTATAAAATATTCAATGGATAAAAATGGAAAATTAGTTAATGAAAAAGAATGTATAGCGGATTTTAGAAGTCTTACTACCTTAATTATTGAGAAAAGAGATTTAAAGCCTCAAATTAAAAATGCACTTTTAAAGATTGATGCATCCATTCACAAATATCAAGCCCAAGGCAGTGGTTGGATATATGACCATACTAAGTATTGGCAGCTGCATGTTTACAAGTATAAACCCCTAACTCCAAAGTCATATATCCCCACACCAGAGAGTATTCAATCAAAACATGCAGTTCTAAATATAAGAAATTTTGACAATAAATGTTTCCTTTGGTCGATATTAGCAGCTTTATATCCAAGGAATTGTATCAATGAAAATGCTAATAGAGTCTCTAATTATGTACCCTATGAAAGTCAGTTAAATATGACAAATATAAAATATCCCGTAAAAATATCTGATATTGATAAATTTGAAACACAAAATAATATAAGTGTTAATGTATTTGGAGTTGAAGACCAGAAATGTGTATATCCATTAAGAACAACCAAACTGAATAGTAATACCCATGTAGATTTATTATTATTACAAGAAGGTCGTAAATCACATTATTGTTTAATTCGTGATTTTGATAAGTTAATGTTCCATTGTACAAAAGATAACAATAAGAAGCATTTTTGCAAGCTGTGTTTGCAACATTTTTACACCAATGATAAATTAGAACGTCATATAACATATTGTAAGAATTTTGATGCGCAAAGAGTGGAAATGTCTAAACAAGATATATTACAATTTAAAAATTATAAATATCAAATTAAAGCTCCATATGTAATTTATGTTGATTTTGAATGCTTTATAAACTCCAATATACATATTCCATCGGGTTTTGCATTTGTCGTAGTAAAAGATTCAAAAATTATTTCTGAAGAGTTGTACAGTGGTATAAATGTTATGGATGTGTTTTTCGAAAGGCTATTTGAGACTTATGATTATATTAAAAATCAAATGGCAATATACATTCCCCTAGTAATGACTCCTGAGCAAGAGGTATCTTTCCAAAACTCAACACACTGTCACATTTGTGAAAAGCCCCTATATTTTGATAGGGTGAGAGATCATTGCCATTCCTCTGGGCAATACCGTGGAGCTGCCCACAATGATTGTAATTTAAACTATAAAGTAACAAAGAAAATCCCAATATTCTTCCATAACTTGAAAAATTACGATGGACATTTAATAATGCAACACTTGGGAAAGTTTAATAAACATAAATTAAATTGTATAGCTAAAGATATGGAAAAATATATATCATTCTCTGTTGATGATTTGATATTTTTAGATTCCTATAACTTTCTGTCCCTTCCATTATACAAATTAGCTTCCAATTTAAATACATTTAGATTCATAGACAATCCACTACTACAACGTAAAGGCGT
The DNA here is from genome assembly GCF_028750875.1 of Macrosteles quadrilineatus. NCBI lineage: Eukaryota > Metazoa > Arthropoda > Insecta > Hemiptera > Cicadellidae > Macrosteles > Macrosteles quadrilineatus. The sequence goes on along the minus strand of NW_026542598.1, from coordinate 75,421,051 downwards.
ATTTCCATATGAATATATGACGGGACCAGATAAGTTCGCAGAGTCTCTACCTCCAATTGAAAAATTTTACAGTACTTTAACTAAAGAACATATCTCTTCCAACGAATACGAACATGCTAAAAATGTCTGGACCCATTTTAATATAAATAATTTACAAGAATATCATGATTTATATCTTAAAACAGATGTATTGCTACTGGCTGATGTGTTTGAGACATTTAGAGACCTGTGTTTAAAGGATTACAAACTGGACCCCGTACATATGTATTCACTTCCTGGATTAACATGGGAGGCCTGTCTTAGAATGACTGGTATAAAATTACAACTATTTCAAGATATTGACATGCATTTGTTCATAGAAAGTGCGATTAGAGGAGGAGTCAGTATGATTTCCACACGTTACGCTAAAGCCAATAATAGATATATGGGTGAACACTATGACCCCAATCAAGAGAGTGTGTATTTAATATATTTAGACTGTAACTCGCTATACTCTACAGCAATGTGTGAGCCACTGCCCGTGGATGGATTTCGTTGGACAAATGAGATAGACTACAAATATAATCAAAATGATGAGTTTGGATACATTTTAGAAGTTGATTTAAAATATGATAAAAGCTTACATGATTTACATAATGACTATCCATTAGCACCAGAGAAAATGAATGGCAAATTAATACCTAATTTAAATGACAAAACTAAATATATTTTACATTACAAAGCATTACAAAAATATGAGGAATTGGGTTTGATTGTTACAAAATACCACAGAATTTTAAAATTTAGACAGTCTAAATGGCTTGCGCCCTATATTAATTTTAATATTGAAAAACGAAAATGGGCTAAAAATGATTTCGAAAAAGACTTTTACAAATTGTTAAATAATAGTCTCTTTGGTCGAACAATTATGAATCAACGAAAGTTTCGTGACATTTATCTCAAGGATGAGTCACTATTAACAAAATATGTCACTAATCCAAGGTTTGACTGTAGCAAAAAGTTCGATAACAATTTACATGCTATACATTTAAATAAATTAGTTGTAAAGTTTAATAAACCTATATATTTAGGAATGACAATTTTGGATATAAGTAAAGTAATAATGTATGATTTCCACTATAATTATATGTCAAAATTTAAGAACAAAAGATTTCTTATGACAGATACAGATTCTTTAATGTATTCTATAGTTACTCAGGACTTTTACAAGGAAATAGAATGTGACTTGCACTTTTTTGATACCTCTGGATATAGTAAAGACCATTTCTTATACTCTGATAAAAATAAAAAAGTCACTGGCAAGTTTAAAGACGAATTAGATGGTCATATTATGTATGAATATTGTGGTTTAAGACCAAAGTTATATTCTTATATTCCTCTTAAATGGTTATATGAAGAAGACAAGCAAGCTTTAGAGGTGAAGAAAGCTAAAGGAGCTGATGGTGCCACTGTTAAACATCTCCTCAGACATCAACATTATTTGAACTGTCTTGCAACTGGGCAAGATTACTATGAGAATGTGACAAGAATTAAATCTACAAATCATCATCTTCAAACCTTGACCATGAATAAGAAAGTACTATCCTTTGACGATGACAAGAGGTTTATTCTTGAAGATGGCATTAATACTCTTGCGCTTGGTCATTATAAAATTGATCAAACATGAATTGTATGTGTAGATATAAAATAAATGCAAATGTTAAAAAACTCCAGTCTTTTATTTATTTACCCTTACCATCCTCTTGATAGAATTGGTCAAACATAAATCTATATTTACCATTATTCTTTGACCTTTCTTTGTCTATTACGAAAAAGCCATATTTAGTTTTATCCCAACATTGATGACAGAGATTTTTAAATTGGTCAAATGAAAAGTCATTACCAACATGATTGTGATATACATGTTTTAAATTTAAATCATCTTGTTTGAATAATATTAGGAAATTTACATTATCACGTAAATGTTTGTGTACTTTGCTGTAAGATTGACACAAGTAAAAACAGTTAATATTTTTATGTCGACCCATTGAGAAAAATTGTGTAATATTTGGACTATTTATGTCATCAAATACAACAACTGACTGTGATTTTACATCATTTGGTGTGATTTCACAGTCAGTAAACGTGTGTAATTTCACTTGTGTAATTTCACTTGTGTAATTTCACCATTTTTATTATATAAAAAATGTCTTTTATTCAACAAAAACACAAATTTAAAATAGTACATACTAAGGAAAATATACCAAAGAAGTTGGGTCTATTTCCTACCAATATTCGATGTGTTATTTGTGGTCCAAGTGGAAGTGGGAAGACGGTTGTAATTTATAACTTAATTGTAAGAAAGGAAGGATTAAAATTTACAAACTTATATTTAATATCTAAATCTTTAGAACAAGAAAAATATAAAAAAATAATTGACATATTTAGTTTGTGTGATGAAGTGAAATTACACACGTTTACTGACTGTGAAATCACACCAAATGATGTAAAATCACAGTCAGTTGTTGTATTTGATGACATAAATAGTCCAAATATTACACAATTTTTCTCAATGGGTCGACATAAAAATATTAACTGTTTTTACTTGTGTCAATCTTACAGCAAAGTACACAAACATTTACGTGATAATGTAAATTTCCTAATATTATTCAAACAAGATGATTTAAATTTAAAACATGTATATCACAATCATGTTGGTAATGACTTTTCATTTGACCAATTTAAAAATCTCTGTCATCAATGTTGGGATAAAACTAAATATGGCTTTTTCGTAATAGACAAAGAAAGGTCAAAGAATAATGGTAAATATAGATTTATGTTTGACCAATTCTATCAAGAGGATGGTAAGGGTAAATAAATAAAAGACTGGAGTTTTTTAACATTTGCATTTATTTTATATCTACACATACAATTCATGTTTGATCAATTTTATAATGACCAAGCGCAAGAGTATTGATACCATCTTCAAGAATAAACCTCTTGTCATCGTCAAAGGATAGTACTTTCTTATTCATGGTCAAGGTTTGAAGATGATGATTTGTAGATTTAATTCTTGTCACATTCTCATAGTAATCTTGCCCAGTTGCAAGACAGTTCAAATAATGTTGATGTCTGAGGAGATGTTTAACAGTGGCACCATCAGCTCCTTTAGCTTTCTTCACCTCTAAAGCTTGCTTGTCTTCTTCATATAACCATTTAAGAGGAATATAAGAATATAACTTTGGTCTTAAACCACAATATTCATACATAATATGACCATCTAATTCGTCTTTAAACTTGCCAGTGACTTTTTTATTTTTATCAGAGTATAAGAAATGGTCTTTACTATATCCAGAGGTATCAAAAAAGTGCAAGTCACATTCTATTTCCTTGTAAAAGTCCTGAGTAACTATAGAATACATTAAAGAATCTGTATCTGTCATAAGAAATCTTTTGTTCTTAAATTTTGACATATAATTATAGTGGAAATCATACATTATTACTTTACTTATATCCAAAATTGTCATTCCTAAATATATAGGTTTATTAAACTTTACAACTAATTTATTTAAATGTATAGCATGTAAATTGTTATCGAACTTTTTGCTACAGTCAAACCTTGGATTAGTGACATATTTTGTTAATAGTGACTCATCCTTGAGATAAATGTCACGAAACTTTCGTTGATTCATAATTGTTCGACCAAAGAGACTATTATTTAACAATTTGTAAAAGTCTTTTTCGAAATCATTTTTAGCCCATTTTCGTTTTTCAATATTAAAATTAATATAGGGCGCAAGCCATTTAGACTGTCTAAATTTTAAAATTCTGTGGTATTTTGTAACAATCAAACCCAATTCCTCATATTTTTGTAATGCTTTGTAATGTAAAATATATTTAGTTTTGTCATTTAAATTAGGTATTAATTTGCCATTCATTTTCTCTGGTGCTAATGGATAGTCATTATGTAAATCATGTAAGCTTTTATCATATTTTAAATCAACTTCTAAAATGTATCCAAACTCATCATTTTGATTATATTTGTAGTCTATCTCATTTGTCCAACGAAATCCATCCACGGGCAGTGGCTCACACATTGCTGTAGAGTATAGCGAGTTACAGTCTAAATATATTAAATACACACTCTCTTGATTGGGGTCATAGTGTTCACCCATATATCTATTATTGGCTTTAGCGTAACGTGTGGAAATCATACTGACTCCTCCTCTAATCGCACTTTCTATGAACAAATGCATGTCAATATCTTGAAATAGTTGTAATTTTATACCAGTCATTCTAAGACAGGCCTCCCATGTTAATCCAGGAAGTGAATACATATGTACGGGGTCCAGTTTGTAATCCTTTAAACACAGGTCTCTAAATGTCTCAAACACATCAGCCAGTAGCAATACATCTGTTTTAAGATATAAATCATGATATTCTTGTAAATTATTTATATTAAAATGGGTCCAGACATTTTTAGCATGTTCGTATTCGTTGGAAGAGATATGTTCTTTAGTTAAAGTACTGTAAAATTTTTCAATTGGAGGTAGAGACTCTGCGAACTTATCTGGTCCCGTCATATATTCATATGGAAATACGCCTTTACGTTGTAGTAGTGGATTGTCTATGAATATAAATGTATTTAAATTGGAAGCTAATTTGTATAATGGAAGGGACAGAAAGTTATAGGAATCTAAAAATATCAAATCATCAACAGAGAATGATATATATTTTTCCATATCTTTAGCTATACAATTTAATTTATGTTTATTAAACTTTCCCAAGTGTTGCATTATTAAATGTCCATCGTAATTTTTCAAGTTATGGAAGAATATTGGGATTTTCTTTGTTACTTTATAGTTTAAATTACAATCATTGTGGGCAGCTCCACGGTATTGCCCAGAGGAATGGCAATGATCTCTCACCCTATCAAAATATAGGGGCTTTTCACAAATGTGACAGTGTGTTGAGTTTTGGAAAGATACCTCTTGCTCAGGAGTCATTACTAGGGGAATGTATATTGCCATTTGATTTTTAATATAATCATAAGTCTCAAATAGCCTTTCGAAAAACACATCCATAACATTTATACCACTGTACAACTCTTCAGAAATAATTTTTGAATCTTTTACTACGACAAATGCAAAACCCGATGGAATATGTATATTGGAGTTTATAAAGCATTCAAAATCAACATAAATTACATATGGAGCTTTAATTTGATATTTATAATTTTTAAATTGTAATATATCTTGTTTAGACATTTCCACTCTTTGCGCATCAAAATTCTTACAATATGTTATATGACGTTCTAATTTATCATTGGTGTAAAAATGTTGCAAACACAGCTTGCAAAAATGCTTCTTATTGTTATCTTTTGTACAATGGAACATTAACTTATCAAAATCACGAATTAAACAATAATGTGATTTACGACCTTCTTGTAATAATAATAAATCTACATGGGTATTACTATTCAGTTTGGTTGTTCTTAATGGATATACACATTTCTGGTCTTCAACTCCAAATACATTAACACTTATATTATTTTGTGTTTCAAATTTATCAATATCAGATATTTTTACGGGATATTTTATATTTGTCATATTTAACTGACTTTCATAGGGTACATAATTAGAGACTCTATTAGCATTTTCATTGATACAATTCCTTGGATATAAAGCTGCTAATATCGACCAAAGGAAACATTTATTGTCAAAATTTCTTATATTTAGAACTGCATGTTTTGATTGAATACTCTCTGGTGTGGGGATATATGACTTTGGAGTTAGGGGTTTATACTTGTAAACATGCAGCTGCCAATACTTAGTATGGTCATATATCCAACCACTGCCTTGGGCTTGATATTTGTGAATGGATGCATCAATCTTTAAAAGTGCATTTTTAATTTGAGGCTTTAAATCTCTTTTCTCAATAATTAAGGTAGTAAGACTTCTAAAATCCGCTATACATTCTTTTTCATTAACTAATTTTCCATTTTTATCCATTGAATATTTTATAAATTTAATTCTCCTAACTAAAGTCCATTTTATTGGCAGAGGAAAAGACTTGAGAGTATTTTCAAGTTCAGCTCTAATTGATTCACCAACAAATTTTATCATTGTGTATGGACAATTGTTGCAAGAATTGATATGTCTTCTAAAATGGCCAACAACATTTTTCTTACAAAAATTACAAGTCTTGTGACTTTGTAATATATGTGATTTTAAAGCCACATTATTATCACAGATTAAATCACAAACCTTGCACAGTTTCACATTCATTTGATGAATTACCTTGTAGTGGCGAATCAGGTTACTTTTGGTGGAGAGCGACACGGAGCAGTGTTGACATGACGGCTTCATGTTTAGGAATGAGGACTTGGGCTGATGTCACCTCTATTTATAGATTTTCCGAAAATTTCAAAAATTTTAACCAGAAATTGTGAAATTTTCAAAAATTTTTAACCAGGAATTGTGAAATTTTCAAATTTTTTAACTAAAAATTAAGAAGTTTTTACATAAATTTCAAAATTTTTAATTAGAAATTACTTCAACGGGAGGTCACCCACTCAAGACTTAATCAGTATTTGCCACTAGAGACGAGAAGACTGACCATGAGTCAGGAGCAAGAAGCCTGACCATAGGTCAGGAGCGCGCCATGAGCCGGGAGCGCGCCCGAGTTCGCGTACAAACCTCGCACTGTCAAGTTGATGATTTTGAGAATATACATGTGAATGGATATGGATTTGAAATAGTAATAGTGTTGTACAATGGTATTGAACATTTATATAGGCTTGTATAGGCCGAGAGCTGGATTTTTAAAAAAGTGGTCAAAAAAAACTCACCATGTTATTCTTATGGGGAAAACGTGCCTAAAGTGGCGTTAAACCATCATATTGCCTCTACTCTACATTTACACTTGTAAGGGTCAATAAATATAAGAAATAGCTTTTTTAGCTTAATATCGAATATATTTATGGGGAATAAGTAAGAAATAAGGTTTGACAATTTTATAGGGATATTTAGGCAAAAGATCAGGATTTTTGGTTTTAGTGGCCAAAAAATGATCCCATGTTATTTCTTATGGGAAAACGTGCCCCAAGTGACTTTAAACCGGTAGTTCGCCACTACTCACATTTTCCTTCTAAATTAGCTATGAGCACAGAAAACGTACTACTATAGTAGTACGTTTTCTGTGCTATGAGCTATGTAAAAGTATAAAACGTAAACGTATATCAGTATGGTTTCCACTAGCCCAATCAAACACAATCCATCTCAATATGTTTAGACTATTGGATCATAACTGTTAAATGTCTAACATCATTGTTGAAAACGTTAACCCTGGTAGCCTACAACTATTTTTATACTTCAGTGCGTTTATTTCCATATTGTCCATATTGCATGTTACTCATCAATGAAATAAAATCCAATCAATCGCAAGTGTTTAAAATTAGGCAATATTTAACTGTTAAATATATCTCTTGTGCCATTATTGAAAACCTATCTTGAAAACTGTATGTTTGATTTTACCCAACGTAAAATATTTCTATAAAATATACGTCAGTGATTTTTACCAACAATATAAAACCAAAATCTTGAAATTGGGTAATGGCCGTAAAATTCCCTAACATAATTGTTGAATTGTGGTACATATTTTTTAAATGTCCACTACGTTCACTCTTGGACACTTGTCCAAAATCTTTGACAATAAGTATTTACAAACCAAATAAAAATAGATCTCAACATATGTCAAAATAATAAAGTCATGTCGAATAAATTCCTTATCGCCATTAATGGAAACCTGGTACATCTTTTTTCAACGTTCACTGCCTTTAAGTTATAAAATGTTTGAACTCTGTGGACACTAATTAAGTCCAAAATATATGTCAGTGGGTACGAAACAAATTAAAAATTATATCAATCATATGTTAAAAAATTAGGTCATGGTCGCCAAATTCCCTTAACACCATTATTGAAAACGTAGTACATATTTTTAAACATTCATTTTTTTACATGTCGACAATCTTGGGCACTTCCAAAATGTATGTGGGCATTTACCGAACCAAATAAAACTTTATATAATAATTAGGTCACGGTCGCCAAATCCTTTAACACCATTGTTGAAAAGTTATCTTGTGAGTGGTAATTATCACAAATCCTACCACCTCCCACCCCTGTATGATTGATAATTTGTTGTGGTAGGCGTGACCTCGAGTTATCGGCCTTGTACACACTAACATTGCCACTGCTGACCCAGTTGTTAGTGTGCCAGGGTCAGTCCGCGTACCACTGCACTAGACGTTGCGTCATCTGCTTACTACGTAAATCACTACGGAACCTCGATAATGAGTCGCTCATGGTGATCAAACCAGACTTAAAAGAGTGACTTAGCGAGGTTTTGCAACGGAATTAAGGGTTGTATGAAAATTGTATTTGAAAATGAGTCTTGTTATGGGTAATTTGTTATTGAGGTTCTTCCTATTGAGGTTCCACTATAGATGTCACATAGGATCTTAAATGGAAAGAGAAAATCAATCGAAAAGTTGATGATGTGTAGGTTGTGGGAAAAATTTTCCTGGGACAAAATAGTTCTCTATTCCACATTTTGTTTGTGGTAATGTTGGTTGTTGTGCAATGTTATGCGATACTAAGTGTGAAAATTGGATGGAAACACCTGGGGGTAGCATTTGGTGTTTGCCTTTTGATTTCTATTTTTTATAGATTTTTTTATTATTGTGCAATTTTTGACTTGTGAAATACTAGGGCTGTGGAAGGGGTGGAAATAAAACTAATAAAAGGCAGTTATAAAATTTACTACAATTTTCAGCGTATGGGACACATCTTTAATGTTGTAAAATTATCTGCACTTAAGACTACCCTCAAATAGTTTGGACTTTTTTATTATTTGAATTTTAAAATACACCAACTTTTGAACAGTTTATTTTCAGCTCCATTACTGAATAAGTGTCCAGCATTGGGTCCTCTTTTACTATTTTCTTTCGTGGTCTTCCAACTTTTCACATTTTATCAACTTCCCTTTCGGGCCAGATTTTACTATTTCCTCATTCTTTCTTATCCATGTTTTACACGAACAAACCATTATAATCTTCTAATTTTAATGTACCTTATTATTTTCGATTCACATCAAAATTGTCGGATATTTTTTTCTGGCACTGTATTGTCAAGTTTTATGCAGCAAGGTCATATAAATTCAATTATTTTCTTAATCTTGAATTGGCCAATATTTAAAATATTTAAATCAAAGACTTTACAATGACACTTGCCCATTTAACACCTAAGTGTACATATAGTATACATTATGTACATTGTAGTGGCCGCTGTATCCAGGCCAGCGCGCACCATCGCACGCGCTCCTCACCTTGGGCCCTTTTATTAATTCGCCGAATAGAATGTAACTTATAACACGCCAATCAACCCAATCTTTTTTATAGCAAATTTCCATAAATGTTCAGTAGATAAATTAATATTTAGGATGAGGTTTTAAATTTTTTATCTTTAAATCGCATATATCCTGTTTGCGTGTATAAGATAGATAAAAACGAAAACTTTACGTTATTTTTTATATAAACTTATCTAAAATAATTAATATCATCAGTAACCCAAAATCAAAATTTTTGAAATCTATATAAATAAAATTAGAGTTTTGTCTGTACATTGCTTAGAATAATGAACTTTTTGGTTATTTTTACATTTCATAGGTCAGAGAAACCGAATCAAACCTTATCTCAATTTCTGTCTGTCTGTCTGTCTGTCTGTCTCTCTGTCTATCTGTCATTCTCTTGGTAACGCTAAAATACGCACTTTATTACAACTACTCCTCAATAACTATAGCACTGTCCCGCCTGAAACTTATTTTCCAAATACTATACATATATGAGATGGTTTTAGACGTATTTCATCGAATATGAGACAGTTAGATATTTAACAGTAAACCCTTGAAAATCAAGTTTTTGTCGATTTTTGACGTGGAATTTCTGGAAGCCCATGTTAACCTTATGAGAAATGAAATTATTGAATCTTAACAGCTGTTTCAATTAAACAAGTTGGTTCTGTTCTGTGATGTTCAATAGCATTAAAGTTACAAGGATTACCAACAGGGTGCAGCACTAGCACTATTATTTCTTTTACATTTATGACAACAGCTAATTTGCAACCTGGAGGCGAGTGAGCGTAGCGAACGAGCTAACCTGAAGGCAAGTGAGCGTAGCGAACGAGCTAACCTGAAGGAAAGTGAGCGCAGCGAACGAGCTCCAACATACAGGTGAGTGAGCGTAGCGAACGAACTTCAACCAGGACGTGATTGAGCCATGCAAACGAGATCAGATAGTAAAAATAAAAGTAAGCCTACCGTTATAGGATCGACCGGCAGACACAGAGGTAATTTAACCTTTTATTGATTGTCATACCGATCCGGAACAACAAAAAACAACATAAAATGAAGCTATGTATAATAGTTTGGCCAGCATATCTTAAAATATGCAAACCAACTGCTGTTCGTTATATAAGAAGGTTTCAACTGAATATTATAAGATCCCCGTGCGTAGAACGGGTACACAGCTAGTTTCTTTATAAACCTGTTTGCAGAGCTTAAGAAACAAATAATAGGTACTGTATTGAAACGTTGATGTACGCCTCTAATGGTCACACAGAAAATTAAAAAAAATATATGTAAATTTAAAATCCCCGGAGGATAAGTAAACTGCTTTAGTTTACTTGTTTATGGATGTATTCTGATCAATTTTGGCTAACGTACTTATTTCAACCTTTGCAATGGACATTTTACAAAACACATCTTATTACCGTAGACAAATATAATTAAATATAGACCGACAGCAGAGTTAGCATATGTTCTGGCGTCCACGGCTAGGAGCACCATGTAGTTACGTCGCGTGCACCTAACTGCACGGTGTTCCTAGCGTTGGACGCCAGAACCACTGCACTGCTGTCGGTCTATATTTAATTCTTTTTGTCTATGTTATTACCTTCCCTGCACTCTTTTAACTTAATGTTTTGTTATAGGGAATAAATCTGACATCTTAAAGTATATAATCCAAGCCGGCTATATGAAATTCATTTAGTCTGCAGGTTTTCTGTGGTGGGGGTATTTTATTTACCATCGTAGCTACAGTAGTACGTTTGACTACTTAAAGTAAATTCTTGCACTTATGAGTAATTGAATCGATCAATCGCAGCTCGTTTCAAGGTCACTCGTGTCAACAGTAGGTTCATTACACATTGTTTGTCAATCTTTGTACCTCGTAATGTTTAAGGTCAAGTGAGTTCCCGAGTATTTTGTCCCCTCGCGGGCCAAGGCGGTCGAGTCGGGCCGCAGACGACAAAAGCTATTGTGGGCACCCTTTATTCTCGGTTTTGACCTAATTCTCAAGTCGTCAACGTCGTTTTTTGAGATTGAGCATTTCTGAACTCACGCCTTTACCAGAAAGCAGTGGACCTGAAAATAGAGAGGTGCCTGACCTTGATTATTTAAGTGGGTTTTGGAAATTATTTGGTTTGAAATCGACTTGACAAAAGGAAGGTTCAAGTTTCCTCATTGGAAAGGTGTTGAGAAATTTGCCAACTTGTATTTTACACTAAAGTGGTTGCAGTTTTTTAATACTAAATGTTTTAAAGATTTGAAGGAGTTGTAAATATTTTGTGTGTTTTCCACTGAAGTTGTACCTAAAATGAGGACAGCTCACTCTATAGCCTGTAAAAAAGAAAAAGAAATCGCCTACAGTAAAATATACTTTATGAAATAATTTTTACTGGACTACTACTTTTTATGTGCCATATAAATTATAATTTATGTAAAACCCTTATGATCTTCAACTTATCTTTATTAGTTGTAAAATATGGCAAAGAAATACAAGAACCATTTAATGGAATTGAACTATGACATAAAATATAGCACAGTACTGTAATAAAAAATAACACAGCTAATTAACAAGTCAATTATTATAAAGCAATTAGTCTTTCATTACCTTTAACTCGCTGTCTCCGTTAATTTTGTTAAAAAATAAAGAGTTATTATGACGTTATTTTGACTAACAACTTCCATCAAATCGTAAATTATTGCATTCATTTTGGTGGATTAGGTTTTATTGTCTTTAACACTTGCCAAAATGCGTGTCCACGATAGCTACAGATATTGCCTTCTGCTAATGCTGTTTCTCTTGGACAAGTTGTGTCTGTGACGTCACGTAAGTGTTAGAAACGTCCAACCTCTTGGGTTACTCTACTATACTATCAACAGGTTTAATATTTGATTTGTTCTACATTTAAAACGTATTTTATTGTGCTCCCATACAGTGTAAAATTCCACACGATTCTAAATAATTAAGAAGTCATATAAATATTTTGTTTTGTACCGATCTGTTAGAATACTAACGGTCATTCAAATTTTAAAATTAATAAATTTGTATTCATCATTAAACCAGGGTCGTCATAGAGCCACGGGTAATTCTCATCGATGTATATGGATGACAATTCTTTGCTCAGTGATTCCATTCCACCCATCGCCATTACTTATGTAATTACTATTCCTTGACCGCGTGGTTTCCACCATAGACAATAAGAATTAAATATAGAATAGTCAATAGAATAGTCAATAGAATAGTCATTTATTCAGTCTTTAAACAATACATTATTGTAGTTGACATCGTCATTATTATTGTAAAAGATATAAGATGCAATACTTATAATTATTAAAATTTGACATGAAAATTCCAAAATATAGGCTGCCCTTATTGAACATTTAACAGGTTTAAAATAATTTTTTAAAAATAGGCAAACTTAACAAACTTAAATTATGAATAATAGTGGGTCTTTCTTAAAAAGGCTAATGGTTATCACAGGTGTACAATGAACATAGAGGGACAAAATTACTAACATTATCACAGATGGAATATGGTAAAAAAAACATATCAAAATAGTGAACATGAAATATATGAAAATTAATTACAGTAATAAAAATCCTAGCCTAACTTAAAACAACATTTCTAACATTATCACAGATGGAATATGGTAAAAAACATATCAAAATAGTGAACATGAAAAATATGAAAATTAAATACAGTAATAAAAATCCTAGCCTAACTTAAAAGCATTTAACATTAGCAAAAAATGAGATCACCTTCAAAAAATTCCTCAATTTTGTAAAATGGGTGAGATGAAAGCCACATAGTTAATTTTCTTTTAAAGACACTTAACGGCAAGGACTTGACTTGGGGATGAAGCTTATTAAATAATTTAATACCTAAAACAAAATGACTGTTTGCAGTTTTCTGTAGCCTACAGTGAGGTACATCAACTAGACCCCTATTCCTTGTGTTATAACCATGAATGTCTTGGCGCAAATCATACTCTTTTTCCTTTTTCTTAACATTAATCAGACAATGCAGGATAAAAACATTAATGACAGTTAATATGCCAGTGCCCACAAATAACGGTTTACAATGTGCTCTTCGGCGAGATCTAGTTATGATTCTCACAGCCTTCTTTTGAATTAACAATACATTATTTACATGGGTACTATTACCCCATAGACCGTCAGCTGTGCTGCGGATACCATAGGTTCTGGCGCACACCGCTGGGAGCGCCATGTAGTTACAGCGTACACGCTACGTAACTACACGGCGCTCCCAGCGGTGTGCGCCAGAACCCATGGTAACATTAGCACGGCTGACGGTCTATATTTAATTCATTTTGTCTATGTTTCCATCCACCAATCTTGAAAACTAAACATGTTCTCTCTAAGGTAGAATCGGAGAAATCTTTTGGTTAAAAACCTTAGAACTATTTAATTATTACTTCGACAACCAGTATTTACATTAGAATTGTATCTCCATCCAGAATTTGTTTTTAATGCGTTGACGTTTCTTTAAAAACTAAATTAATTGGTTCATAAATTTGGTATTTTTATCCTGAAACTTGTAACAATGTTTACCGAGCGTCCACGCACCACGGAGGTACGGCACGCATAGACGGGTATTTCGGAAGCGGAGCTTTGTTTACATGCAGTTTTGGCGGGTGTTGCGGCGGTATTTTTAGCGCGTTGAGATAGGCCTGGGAGCCGAGTCTATCTGGGTCAAGTATACGTTATTGTCGGCGCGGATCGGTCCAAGCTCGGCTTCTGAGTGACATTTACCCCCCCCCCCCCACCCCCCTTGACCCCCACAAATCCCTCCACACCCGTGGTGCTTCGGCATCAATACGATCTATACACAAAGATTTATCAAACTGTACTGTGTCGACTGTGAGTCGTAGTAGTTGATTGGACCGCCGGTAGATAGCGCAGCCGGCTCGATCAGCTGTTAAGCGTTTAATTTTAATTACCCAGCTGTAATGCCGTCAGCTGTAATACTTCGTGTCAAGGAGAGCTTTTTAGGTCCGCGTTGTACCTTAACGCTTATGTGCTATTGTACTCTACGGTGTTTTAGTTTTACCTTTTTTGGTGTTGTTGGTGAATACTGTATATTGATCATTTATTTAGTGCCTTTTAATTTTGTATATTTACTGGATGTATTGCCAATTTTTGGGTGAATTTATTTAAAAATACAGAATGACCTTGACTGTGAATATCCGTTAGAATCACGCTGAAGTTGATAAAAAACTATCTCTAATATTTGTAATGTAAGGTAAGTGAGAGGAGAAGTTTGTTTGAAATTCAAAGATTAGATACTTCATAAAATGTTTTTCAAGGCTCGAAAATTTAAAACGTTAATTTTTTTATCAAAAAGAAGAAGCATTATAATGGGGTCTAACAATTCCAAACATTTACACGCAATCAAAAAAATAAGCTATAGTGGGGGGTAAAGGATCCCAGCCATTTTCGAAAGGTGTACAAACTAAGAAATAGAAAATTTATTAAATAGGATACACCCTAATCGAATCCTCCCCCTAAATTTGTAAAACCCTGATTGCGTAACCGGCCAAAGTTTAATAAAAAAAAACACACACTAATAATACTCTTCGTAAACTTTTAAGTAATATTAATCACAATTATTAACTGCAGTAAAAAACATAGAAGTGGATATTTCCAAAATGTTTAATCATTGAAAACCTTGTATTTTTTTCTAAATTTGCCAATGTATTAAACGTATAATTTTTATAGCAGAGCAAAACAATAAGTACATGACAAACAGTCGCACAAAACGTTCGACACACCTGTAGTTGCGAACTAGGAGATCAACAACCTCTATAATTGCTACAATACCAGACTTCTGCATGTAAAATATACCATACCGTGCTTTTCTCTCAATACAAGCGAGATTTTGAAAATTTAAGTAATTTGTGTACAAGCGGGTTCCCAAATATTTCTCTGTTATTTTTTAGAAATTCACTAACTGCAGGCTTTTAAAAAATTTTATAAAAAAAACAGCTTTTATAAAAAAGCTTTTTTATTTTATAAAAACATTTTAAACAGCTGCTGTAACCGTCTTCGGAACGGAGAGAAAGCAAAATAGAAAAAATTACGTTTAAAAAACTGCTGTATAAAATAGTTACACATCCGCCTTTCAGGTAAAAAAATATAATAATTGGACTTTTCAATAAAAAAAAAATCTTTGCTAATTGTAGGCTATATTGTACAAATTAAATGAGACGCCAATGCACGCATAAATACTGTACCAATATGATTTAAATTTTAGCAAAACCGAAAGTTGGCTTAGTCCCATAAAGCTACTTAAAAACATATAAACAATCCCATGTCTAGACTATCACTAGTAAAATGTTTCTAATACTGATACATTGAAAAACCTTGCATAGTAAAATGTTAAAATAGAAAATACATTCAAACAAAATTCTTTAATAATTTTATCATTTGATGAGGCTATTCATCCAAATGTGTATGGTGTTTGTGAATTTTAAATCTAAATTTTATTCATTCAAAAATTAGCGATAAGGTGCTGTCTAATTAGTAACTATGCTAATTGAATTGATCTGTAATTTTAACGTCACTTTTCAAGTTTAGCATAAATAAGTTATTTATTTCATCGCCCCTTGTCGAAGACTTAATGCAACTTTCGTCTTTATTCCTAATTTGGTTATAATTTTAACAAAGGAACAAATTACTGACTTTTCAGGATTGAACCGGTAGCCCTCTGATCACCAGGCTAGTAAACCACTTAACTCAGCTTCGCACAGAGCTGTATTTGTTACAATAAATTATATTTAACTGTCGAAGCTTATAGAATGGTAAATTCACACTGTAAAGGTGTATTACTATTCCATTAATAAGCAACGCGTTGCATTTTAAACAGTTGGAATGCCTTTCACATTAATTAATTGCACAATTAACAACTTAATTACGCTTTTTGTGTGCGTAACAAAAAGTGGAATGGACATTTTGTGTAGTGTGGTCCTGCCCCCCCTCTACCCCCCTTTATAGAAGGGTGTCAAGGTTGTAGTTCCCACCGCCGTGATATAACACTTATTCTTCTGCTCTCCACAACCTTCGGCAAGTGAATTGAGGGAAATGTAGCATAACCCGTTCATCATCTGATGATTTTCGGTCGTCAGTAATGGTATTTCTTATTGCGTAGACTTATCGACCACAGCTGTGCGTTGGACATTTTTCACGGGAATCTACGACGAATGTTAGTCAAGGTTGAAATGTGCCATTTTAGGGACTTTGGATAAGTTTAGCTCAATTGTATATAGCGTAAAATCAGTATATTTACTAGAACTTGTATTTCTATCCTCTGACAATATACGGTTAATGTCAATTTAGCCACCTATTTAGTATAACAGGTGTTTTTAAATTTTGAGGTTTTAGTTAATTTTCCATATAAGGGAATATGCTATTACCGTCTCATGGTAATACCAGAACCCTAGACCGATTTATATGTGTCCGTTAGCACGATAACTCAAGCAAATATGATCTGATGAATTTTAATGGAATTTGGTATTAACGTGTAAACCTACATTTAATCGAACGAGTTCGCGAACCAGCAAAATCGGACAATGGGAACAGGAGTTTATGTGGGGTTTTATGGGGTAAAAATGGGGTTTCCCATTTTTTACATTAAAAACATAAACTTTTCACTTTCTTTCCAAACCATTTTGTAGGGCAAAAAAATTAGTATATTGAAGGATTTTCATGCGCCTAATGGTTACGGAGAAAATTCCAAAAAAATTTTAAATTTAAAGTTCTCATGTTATGGCGAATAAGAAAACTTGTTGTAGTTTGCTTGTTTATGGACATATTTTCGTCAAATTTGGAAAATGCATTTATTTCATACTAAACTATTTAACATTTTACTAAAAAACTTGTTTACCCTGTCTGTTGCAGCAAACCTAAGTACTCGTTAAACTAGTGCTATTGAAATAGGGGATGAATATGATATTTTTAATGAGACATTTTAGTGTGAGTCCAATCAGGAAAATAGGAATTCGCTCAGTCTGCAGGTTTGCTGCGGCGGTGGTATTTTTTCTTGTGTTGTGCTCGTGTATATCACTCCTCACCTCCAGCTCATGTTCTCTTTCTTTGTACCACAACGGACAAGCTGAAATACAGGGTGGGGCAGGGAAATATCCCTACTTTTAAGATGGTACTGTGAGTAGTGGGGGTGTGCTGGAGGAATGGGGTTAGGCTCAAATGAAGCTTTTGTTTTGGGAATTTCTAAAAATATCACCATCGGTAGTAGATATGGCTTGTTCAAGTGACCAATGTGCTTTTTCACTCGAGATGTATTTTTTTTTTCAAAAATCTGTTTATTGTTGCTGTGCAGCTACCATTGGCTGTCGGGTTATCGGGTGGCCTGTCGCAAAGCTGTTACAATTTGGTGTGGGTGAATTACTTTCGTGTATGTGGTGGTGTATTGCGAAGGATATTTGGAGCTCAAAGAACGGTCCGGAGTCCTGAAAACATTGACCTTGTCAGAAGATCGATTTTGAAGTATCCTCAAAGTTCTCCTTGTAAGCATGCATCCGCGCTGGCGTTGTCTAATCGTACTGTGCCTCGTATTCTTCATGAGGACTTACACCTCCATCTATACAAGAGGGTAGTTGCTCATGAACTCACACAAAGGGACTGGCAACAACGAATGCAGGCATGTGAAATCTTAATTGCGGGACTACCTCATGCTGCTCGGGTTTTGTTTAGTGACGAGGCACACTTCCATATTCCTGGAGCGGGTAAGTAAGCAGAATGTGCTCTATTGGAGTGATGCTAAGCCTAGGGTAGTTCAAGGGAAGACCCTAGATGCCTTGAAGGATGCAATTCACCTTGAATGTTGCCTCTTTCCACAACAAATGCTTCACAAAGTTATAATGAACTCCAGAACCAGAATACAGTAATGCATTTAAGATTAGGGACACAACTTGCAGGATATGCTGTTTAAAACCAAGTAAAGTTATATTAAAATAAACTCCCAGATGTAACCTTTTAATCTCAATAAAAAGTTTGGCTCTAACATTTTTGGTTGTCTTTTAATTTACCTTTAAAATTAGGGATACTTCCCTGCCCCACCCTGTATATAGGCAGGGGACATAACTGTTTAAACAGTGGTCTGCGATGTTCCTGCTGACTCCCTAAGTTATAATGTTTCATCATGAAGCCAGGTTATACAGTTGCATTCGTAAAAGGTTACTTTTTCCAAAGTTGTCTGGTCTAAATACGTTTCGGAAATAATTTAATCCACCTAAAAAAAACTAGATTTGAAATGGTAATCATTTTGACCAAAAAAATATCCAAGCTATTTATTTTAAAGAAGATTCTATTTGAATTTGTATGTGAAGAGTTCGTTTGGTGTTGTCAGCAGACGAGGAAGTGAGGAGCGAAGTCGGATATAGATATCTGACAAAGGCGCCGTCGTTTTGGCAAACATCCCTCTGTGGTACGTAACTTGTTGCTCATCACTGGGGGGGGGGGGGGTTTAACAAAGATATTCGCTATTATGTATCTAAATACAACACTGTACCCAATAATCTTTATAAACACCCCTTCCATATTGGAAGATGGGTGGTGGACAAACATTTACTTAATATAAAATTGCTGTTAATGGCAGACGCAAAATATTTATGTTTTAAGCTATACAAAATGGGTTAAATATAAATTGCAAAATGTTCTCTTCTAGAGGGGAAATGGGAAAACCCTATCCATACCCCATAAACACTCGTTCCCACAGTCCAATCATGATGATTCGCGAACTCGTTCTAATAAACGTAGATTTACACGTTTGTACAAAATTTCGTCAAAATTGGATCGTTTTTGCTGGAGTTATCGTGCTAACGGACACAATATAATGAATTTGAACGAATTATGTTTTTGGCCTCTGGGGACCTCAAAACGAAAAAGTAAATCGACCCCGGACCCAGGTCTTACCATGAGATATTCCCTAAAGGTAAAGAAACGTTAAGAACTAGTGTACTCAATTACATAACCAGGGTCCAAAATACGCAGTTAGACTGACATTGTAATTTGGTTAAGTATGCATACAATTGTATAAGAAGTTTACTAAAGCAATTGCTACTGCACTGTTAGTCTATTTGTATTTTAATCCGACCATTTTATATAATGTACATACATAGCTATACAGGTAGTCTTGATAGGTGGACTATTGTCGGGACCACATAAGTTTGCAGTTGAGGGAGGAGCCTATTTACCATATGGTTTTCAATGAACCAATGAGAACGGTGTGGTGTTGCCAAATCTAACAATACCAGCTGATTTGAAGATATATTTTTCTATATTTTAATTAGGGTTGTCAATGGGTGATGAGGCAACGTTGCACTAGCCTCGTCTTGTGATTGGCTGCCACCAACTGCAAACTAACGTGGTCCCGACATTAGTAAGAAAACTCCATCCCTAAATATCATAATTTATTAATACGAATCCTAAAGATTGCCAAACCTGTTCTTGCAAATTGTATACTTACTGTATTCAAACGTCTAGAACTAGAAATTTATTTTAGTCTAATTGAGAAAGTATTAATGTTAGCTACTGTCGAAAGTAAATTTATCATTTATGAAGATTTCCTACTGCAATTAATTATTTAGTTCCGCATGTGATATGTCGTTGCCAAAGACAAGAACTGTCACTGACTTTGTCAGAGTCATTGTCTGCTTGCATTTTCATGAGGTTTCCAACTGTGTTGATGAGACATAACAAAACTCAGATGTCGCTTAACCTTCTATGCACAATTTATTTCTCTTCTTTACACTTACATAATTAATTTTAATTGTAGTATTGAATTTCGAAATAGCTTAAACAAAATACCTACAACGTAATAAACTGGAGTTGTAACACAATCCTACTATATAGGCCTACGTAGTGTTTTAATTCGAATTTTATGGTGGTAAAGTCATTGCAGTTCTATGAAATCCGACAGTACGACTCTAAATAACTCGTATGAATACGTAGATGATTTAATACATAGTTGAACACTCTGTGTGAGATCACGGTGCTATAGTGCAAGAACCGGCTTACAACCTTTGGTGTCAGTAAATACCTCCATACCGATCTGACGTCATCGCTAAGGCATCATAATCCTACAAGGGTGTTTCTATACTTGAACATTACATTTGACAATGTTATCGTGCTAGTTGTTGCAGTACAAGGTAATTCTCTCATTCTTTTCAATAAATTTCAATATCGAAATTACTGTGTTATTTGCATTTATAATGTTTTTGGTTTTCAAATAATTCACAAAAGTGAACCAAATCTGTTAACCGTTGTATTCCATACGAGAAATGTATACTATTAAAGATTGAGGTGGTGTCTGTCTGTCTGGGCAGCTGTCACGACTAAAATAATAAATCGATACAGCCAAAATTAAGCACAAAGATGGCCCACATATCTCTGAATGGAAGGCCTATTTACTTCCCTGAGTTCCTCTCGGGCTACGCCCGTTAGATGTACAAAGTTTTGAGGTCAGGAATTCAAAAGTAAATATTAATAATTGGTCTACATGGAAGCATGAAAAAATTCACTATGTTTACCATTGCGTTGACATTTAAATGTAAACAATCAGAACTGCCAAATGCTTATTGGACAATTTCAGACAGCAAATCCAAAGAAATTTAATTTTTACACAACTATGTGATAGGATTATTTAATCTACACCTAATGATGTATTGTTTATTTTAAATCTATTTCAATGATTAAGCTACTGATTTTTCTTCCCGTTGCGAAGCACGGGTATAGCAGCTAGTAATCGCAGTTAGCATCATATAATAGTGTCATCATTTCAGGAAACAACCTAACCGAACATACAACAGAAACTGTAATGGCCAATGTTTAAAATTTATGATTTTTTTTCATAAGAGTAGAATAGACATATGTTGGAGAATTATTACCCCTCATACGTTAACTTCAATTTAAACATTTAAAAAATGTGATTAACAGAACATTGGTTTTGTGTGAACTATGGTCCTTCGAGCCGGATTATGTAAATAACACAAATTCTACTGATAATGAAGTGACTCAAGTGACGTTTTCCAGCGCGACGATATTCATTGGCTGGTTAACAAAGTGTCATTTGTGTACTACAAAACTATTAAGTCATACTAAGATGGTTATTATTGTTATATATCAAACCTTACAGTGTTCTTGTCATGCGATCAGACCTACCGCGTGTTTGTAAATTACTTTCATCATCATACAAATATATATAATTCTATTTTCTATTTGAAATACTGCAAAGTAAACTTGTGCATACCCATTGCAGTCTTTCAACATTACATCGCACTAGATCCAGCAATGTAATAATACTGGCTGGTCCGACATGAATAGGACCAGCATAAACCTGATAACTTATACTACTATGTCCCGATTCAATTTTCCCATTTACATCTAAAGCAGGTTGACCGCCAAACTCGCATCATGTTCGATAATTTAGCATTAGACCAAAGTAGAGTAGACGACGGAATAATGTATTGAGGTCAGGTAGTCTCACAGTGCGGTGCTGCGATCTGGTGTCTGGCGCGAGCATCACCAGTGGTTGGCCTTCAGAACCTCTTGTTAGGACCACCATCCTCCCCCCCTCTCTCTCACAGTCAAGTCATTACACACGGTCGTGCCTGACGGTAACGAGGCTGGACCAACAGCGACCCTTCGCTAGACCAACGATGGGTTTAAGATGGAAAAAGGTTTGGTTAAGGTTACTTCTGCTTCAGAACCTCTTGTTAGGACCACCATCCTCCCCCCCCTTCTCCCCCAGTCAAGTCATTACACACGGTCGTGCCTGACGGTAACGAGGCTGGACCAACAGCGACCCTTCGCTACGACCAACGATGGGTTTAAGATGGAAAAAGGTTTGGTTAAGGTTACTTCTGCTTCAGAACCTCTTGTTAGGACCACCATCCTCCTCCCCTCTCCCCCAGTCAAGTCATTACTCACGGTAGTGCTTGACGGTAACGAGGCTGGACCAACAGCAACCCTTCGCTACGACCAACGATGGGTTAAGATGGAAAGAGGTTTGGTTAAGTTTACTTCTGCTTCAGAACCTCTTGTTATGACCACCATCCTCCCCCCCCCCTCCACCAGTCAAGTCATTACACACGGTCGTGCCTGACGGTAACGAGGCTGGACCAACACCGACCCTTCGCTACGACCAACGATGGGTCCAAGATGGAAAGAGGTTTGGTAAAGTTTACTTCTGCTTCAGAACCTCTTGTTATGACCACCATCCTCCCCCCCTCTCCCCCAGTCAAGTCATTACACACGGTCGTGCCTGACGGTAACGAGGCTGGACCAACACCGACCCTTCGCTACGACCAACGATGGGGTTAAGATGGGAAATGGTTTGGTAAAGTTTACTTCTGCTTCAGAACCTCTTGTTAGGACCACCATCCTCCCCCCCTCTCTCTCACAGTCAAGTCATTACACACGGTCGTGCCTGACGGTAACGAGGCTGGACCAACAGCGACCCTTCGCTAGACCAACGATGGGTTTAAGATGGAAAAAGGTTTGGTTAAGGTTACTTCTGCTTCAGAACCTCTTGTTAGGACCACCCCCCCCCCTTCTCCCCCAGTCAAGTCATTACACACGGTCGTGCCTGACGGTAACGAGGCTGGACCAACAGCGAACCTTCGCTACGACCAACGATGGGTTTAAGATGGAAAAAGGTTTGGTTAAGGTTACTTCTGCTTCAGAACCTCTTGTTAGGACCACCATCCTCCTCCCCTCTCCCCCAGTCAAGTCATTACTCACGGTAGTGCTTGACGGTAACGAGGCTGGACCAACAGCAACCCTTCGCTACGACCAACGATGGGTTAAGATGGAAAGAGGTTTGGTTAAGTTTACTTCTGCTTCAGAACCTCTTGTTATGACCACCATCCTCCCCCCCCCCTCTCCACCAGTCAAGTCATTACACACGGTCGTGCCTGACGGTAACGAGGCTGGACCAACACCGACCCTTCGCTACGACCAACGATGGGTCCAAGATGGAAAGAGGTTTGGTAAAGTTTACTTCTGCTTCAGAACCTCTTGTTATGACCACCATCCTCCCCCCCTCTCCCCCAGTCAAGTCATTACACACGGTCGTGCCTGACGGTAACGAGGCTGGACCAACACCGACCCTTCGCTACGACCAACGATGGGGTTAAGATGGGAAATGGTTTGGTAAAGTTTACTTCTGCTTCAGAACCTCTTGTTAGGACCACCATCCTCCCCCCCTCTCTCTCACAGTCAAGTCATTACACACGGTCGTGCCTGACGGTAACGAGGCTGGACCAACAGCGACCCTTCGCTAGACCAACGATGGGTTTAAGATGGAAAAAGGTTTGGTTAAGGTTACTTCTGCTTCAGAACCTCTTGTTAGGACCACCATCCTCCCCCCCCTTCTCCCCCAGTCAAGTCATTACACACGGTCGTGCCTGACGGTAACGAGGCTGGACCAACACCGACCCTTCGCTACGACCAACGATGGGGTTAAGATGGGAAATGGTTTGGTAAAGTTTACTTCTGCTTCAGAACCTCTTGTTAGGACCACCATCCTCCCCCCCTCTCTCTCACAGTCAAGTCATTACACACGGTCGTGCCTGACGGTAACGAGGCTGGACCAACAGCGACCCTTCGCTAGACCAACGATGGGTTTAAGATGGAAAAAGGTTTGGTTAAGGTTACTTCTGCTTCAGAACCTCTTGTTAGGACCACCATCCTCCCCCCCCCTTCTCCCCCAGTCAAGTCATTACACACGGTCGTGCCTGACGGTAACGAGGCTGGACCAACAGCGACCCTTCGCTACGACCAACGATGGGTTTAAGATGGAAAAAGGTTTGGTTAAGGTTACTTCTGCTTCAGAACCTCTTGTTAGGACCACCATCCTCCTCCCCTCTCCCCCAGTCAAGTCATTACTCACGGTAGTGCTTGACGGTAACGAGGCTGGACCAACAGCAACCCTTCGCTACGACCAACGATGGGTTAAGATGGAAAGAGGTTTGGTTAAGTTTACTTCTGCTTCAGAACCTCTTGTTATGACCACCATCCTCCCCCCCCTCTCCACCAGTCAAGTCATTACACACGGTCGTGCCTGACGGTAACGAGGCTGGACCAACACCGACCCTTCGCTACGACCAACGATGGGTCCAAGATGGAAAGAGGTTTGGTAAAGTTTACTTCTGCTTCAGAACCTCTTGTTATGACCACCATCCTCCCCCCCTCTCCCCCAGTCAAGTCATTACACACGGTCGTGCCTGACGGTAACGAGGCTGGACCAACACCGACCCTTCGCTACGACCAACGATGGGGTTAAGATGGGAAATGGTTTGGTAAAGTTTACTTCTGCTTCAGAACCTCTTGTTAGGACCACCATCCTCCCCCCCTCTCTCTCACAGTCAAGTCATTACACACGGTCGTGCCTGACGGTAACGAGGCTGGACCAACAGCGACCCTTCGCTAGACCAACGATGGGTTTAAGATGGAAAAAGGTTTGGTTAAGGTTACTTCTGCTTCAGAACCTCTTGTTAGGACCACCATCCTCCCCCCCCCTTCTCCCCCAGTCAAGTCATTACACACGGTCGTGCCTGACGGTAACGAGGCTGGACCAACACCGACCCTTCGCTACGACCAACGATGGGGTTAAGATGGGAAATGGTTTGGTAAAGTTTACTTCTGCTTCAGAACCTCTTGTTAGGACCACCATCCTCCCCCCCTCTCTCTCACAGTCAAGTCATTACACACGGTCGTGCCTGACGGTAACGAGGCTGGACCAACAGCGACCCTTCGCTAGACCAACGATGGGTTTAAGATGGAAAAAGGTTTGGTTAAGGTTACTTCTGCTTCAGAACCTCTTGTTAGGACCACCATCCTCCCCCCCCTTCTCCCCCAGTCAAGTCATTACACACGGTCGTGCCTGACGGTAACGAGGCTGGACCAACAGCGACCCTTCGCTACGACCAACGATGGGTTTAAGATGGAAAAAGGTTTGGTTAAGGTTACTTCTGCTTCAGAACCTCTTGTTAGGACCACCATCCTCCTCCCCTCTCCCCCAGTCAAGTCATTACTCACGGTAGTGCTTGACGGTAACGAGGCTGGACCAACAGCAACCCTTCGCTACGACCAACGATGGGTTAAGATGGAAAGAGGTTTGGTTAAGTTTACTTCTGCTTCAGAACCTCTTGTTAGGACCACCATCCCCCCCCCTCTCTCCCAGTCAAGTCATTACACACGGTCGTGCCTGACGGTAACGAGGCTGGACCAACAGCAACCCTTCGCTACGACCAACGATGGGGTTAAGATGGAAAGAGGTTTGGTAAAGTTTACTTCTGCTTCAGAACCTCTTGTTAGGACCACCATCCTCCTCCCCTCTCCACCAGTCAAGTCATTACACACGGTCGTGCCTGACGGTAACGAGACTGGACCAACACCGACCCTTCGCTACGACCAACGATGGGTCTAAGATGGAAAGAGGTTTGGTAAAGTTTACTTCTGCTTCAGAACCTCTTGTTAGGACCACCCCCCCCCCCTCTCTCCCAGTCAAGTCATTACACACGGTCGTGCCTGACGGTAACGAGGCTGGACCAACACCGACCCTTCGCTACGACCAATGATGGGTCTAAGATGGAAAGAGGTTTGGTAAAGTTTACTTCTGTTTCAGAACCTCTGGTTGTCGATACATCAAACGCTGTGCAAGAACTTTAGCTACGAACATTAATGACGGATAAGACAACAAAACTGCTTGGTTTCTATTTCATATTGCAATTATTTGGCTTATGTCGTTCTTGGGAAACAAATTCCTGATAATCAGGAGGAGCCTTGAAAGCTCTCCTCCCTTTAAAACAATTAGGACTTCCGCAGGGGAGTTGTCTAGGGCCCATCTTGTTTACTCTCACACGGCTGACCATGTCACTTGTGCACACATGCCACTGTAATATGCGTGCATATGCAGATGATGACTGCCAGCTGCATTTTCTTTACCTTATCAACTCTTTCAAAGGGTTTTCCAGGATGTAAAACAAGGTTCTTGAGAGAATCAGGGAGTTGTAAAGAAAGCATAATCTCAAGCTGGATATTGAGAATGCACTGTGTGTGTTCCATATTGTATCACAACTCATAAGCGGGTGGTGTTCATACTCACTTTGGGCTATAACCAATTTGGTGGATCTAAGTTGCAAAAAGGATTAGTGAATTCTTCACTTCTGATTCATTGACGCAAAGAAATGTACACTGAGCACACTTGTGCTTCACATCCTTAGTCAAAAAGATTGACCTGTTTTGACTTTAGACCTTTCGTTTTGATGAATATTGTTCTCTAAAAAAAGTCACATCAGAAGTAAAAGATGAAACAAACATACAAAATCCTGAACACGAAGACTTGCTCGTACATATATACATTTTTTCTTGATGTCTACCTAAAACTTGGTGTGTCTAAATAACTTAAAAACCAAGTACTTCCATCTTTTGAAGTTTTGACACATAAGCATGTCCTCTCTTGATAATGAGATGTGGCGTGTGTAGGAGTCCACATATTTGTTTTTGAAATCTACAAAGTGGTCACATTACTCTATTCCCTAAACATGTCTGTCCTGTTTTCACCTCCTCTCTCTGGAGCCAAGATCTCGAGTGATTGGAAGATTCCATAACGCATGGACATGTTTCCTGGAAGACGAAAGTCAGAGACATGTCTTCTCTCTGTGTTTAATTTGAGTAGGTGCATGCTTTCGGTAAATTATTTTTCCGTAATAGTCCAACAACAGTGTTTCTCTAAACAAAAGTGCACGTGTCTATACTAACTGACTGTAGTTATTAGTTGTATGCCCATCCAGTATTTTTTTGTATTCGTCTTTTAAGAGGTTCGTTCTTCGTTTATATGCTTTGAATACGTGACGGATTCACGTCATAAAGCTTACCAGTTACACTCTAACTGTATCTTAGCCGGTCACCACTCAAACGACCAACTACTTTGGCAACCAGGTATTTAACCTCTTGTATAGAGTAATTGTAAAGTAATTCGAAAGAAAACAAATGAAAGATGAAGATATTTTATGGCAAGACGATAGGGCACATTAATGTAATCAACCTTACAGTTGGATATGCACTCAGCAAATACAGTACCTACAATGCTTAAACACGTCAGATTAAATAAGTGTAAACGCTGAAGAAATCGAATTATATTTCAGTAGTCATGTGATACAATCATTGACTGGGCACGAACTGGTCTACATTTCTAAATTCAAAGAACTGTTAGAACTTTTCCTACTTGCATATACTGGAAAATATTTTTAACTTTCTTCTTCGTGACGTTCCAATCCAGTGAGCCGAAACCCTACTGGACTGAGGCTGTCGTCCTCTTCAGCCAGGTTGAGGGACTATCAGGAAGGATTACAATCTGAGGCAGCCTTGTAGAGAATTCGTCTCCTATAGCAACCTTACCCAATTAGGCACTGATGTTTTAAAAGAACATAAATATCGTCGTCTAGTAGCTTACACCTACAGAAACGTTACGATCACGCCACTTTGATCTCTGAAAAAGTTTTTCAGTACAAAATCGGATAATAGCGAGGGTAGGCAAAAATTGTGAAAATTGGACAAACCAATTTTTGAAGGTGGGCCCGCCTAAAGTTAGTTAAACGAACCCGACCGTCAGTATTTGAGATTTGCCTATTCCCTAAATGCTTCAGGCAATGTATAGAATGCCTTGTCATTTTATTGATTGGCTGCATTACTGTATATACTTTACCGGTAATATATAAAGACCGTAATTTATGGTGTTTTCAACAGAGAACCTCACTGTTTCAGAGGTCGGAGATCGTTTTCGCCGCGGGGGTGCGCGTTTGTGTTGAGCAATGTCATTTTCATAATGTTTACCCACGCGCTGTGGGATAAGTTCGCACACTCAATACCACCACAATACAACGCATGCTGTGTCATTGGTACTCGTCAACTGTTTACTACATCACTGGAACTATGTTGAGTATACCAGACCCCGGTGGAACTTGGGGATCAAAATCTATATGTTTACTAGACATGTAGTATGTTCATCAGCAATTATTTAAACCAGGAGATAATGCAAATTGATGAGACAAACTGGAATATCACTTATTGATGTCTTTATTGACTATTGGATACTGAAGTAGACATATCATCTATATGGACCAACTGTAGCCAATTTTTTTTATTTTAAAAAACGTAGTTGTGTGAGCCAGTCACAGAATGCGCTAGTGTCCAAAATTATATGTTTTACCTCATTTTTGTTGCTAACCAGGTTGATGGGTCAAACAGTTGCTATAGATCACCTTAAATCATTCCCTAAGTTTTACTTGCTAAAAAAGCTAGTGTATTCGACAGTATTTAGTAATTTACAGTAGTGCATAAACTTTTAAATCAACCTATATATATACGTGTGAGATGACGGCGTCAGACTGAACAAAATACTGGCCGATGTTTCGGACTTTCATTTGAATTATTGTAACATGTTCCGAAGATGGGTTGGAGCAAACATAATAAATATATAGACAGAACAAACATTGTGTCTGCCTTTATTCTGTAGTGCGACGCATCTGGCCTGTATTCCATACTTAATACTTAATACTGTTAAAACTTTCTTATTGAATGGCGACCACACAAAGTAGGCATTTTAAGCAAAGTATGAATGGAGATGAGGGTAGGATGAGTGGCGCGATCTTGTAGTCTTGTTAGTGACTAAGGCCGACATTCCTTAGACACAGATGTTAATTAATAGCCCATACAGCTAAAGGCAACCAAGGGACCTCATCTCTATTTGGGGGGATCCGAACCACATTTATTGCCTTGGTATTTACGAATTGGTCTAATTATCAGGATAGTACTGAGGATAGTCGTTATTATTTTAGTCCATGTGGTCATTATTTTCACCAGTTCAACAACAAAAGAAAAAAATCCGCTCATTTTGACCGCGCAATTTTTTCCAAAGATAGATCAAGAAACTTGTAAAATTAACAATTACGCTTGTAGAAGACCAAAGTGGTTAAGGCTTAATGATAAGCCTGTGCCTTCAACGTGTTAATTAGCTGGTTATTGTATCTCCAATTTCCGCCTAATGCTTCCGCTGCTCACTTCTTTGACGAGTCAGTTATTACGCTTACCGCCTGTAAAAACCTGGGGATTTCCGCCATGTTTAATTGGTACAATTCCCTTTGTGTGTTACTCTACTTGGTTTCAAAATGAGGCGAAACTATACATCTTTTACAAAGTATGGATTCCATATATTAAAGGGACATTATTAACTTGCCATCTCATTAGCGATTTTTACAAATGGTTAAAGTTATCACTGAATCAATTGTGCATTGTAATTTAAGGTGCAGATTATTATTTTTTGTTTTGTGTCTCTCGTATTGGTAATGCCAAACTTCGTTCCAAATTGTACCTCCATGTAACGTGCATTCGAAATGCTAAACACGGTATATTTACTTTATAATGTTCGCGGTTTTTATGACTACAGAATTCATCGCTCTTATTTTGTTTTTTAGGTATATAGTCCCTTCAATTATTGCTATTTAGAAAATTGATTCACTAAATGACAAGCTGTTGGTCAATCCTGTATTCCTTGATGCAGCAAATCTACGCAGGTAAATGGAATATTTGTAAAAATATATTAAAAAACCGAAACATGTTTATATATTCCATACCTACCTATGTTCGCAACGGGAGAGGTCGTGACAGAGAGTAGTGGTTCTATAGATCTGCTGCATGAAATATAAATGAATTTAGAATCCAAACTTATTGTTACCACTTATGTTTCGGTTTTCCTCGAAATAGGGCTGCTAATATGCTAAGGTAGAAGCTTAAAACAACTAAGCACCCTGAAATTAATAGTTTTATTCATGTAGTAACATGTTTCGGACTTTGTTTGGAATATTGGTTTTGTGTAGATTTAATTTGAATTTACAGATGGTTTTCAAAGCGACATTATTAGGAAATTTGTTAATTAAGGTATTAATTATCTAAAAATGCAAAACTTTGTCAAAAATGGGTTTCTTGAAAGAATTTAGTAATTTAAAATCTTTTTGGAATTCTTCTGGTTTTCTTTATCTGGTATCCTTCTGTGGAATCCATTCGGTTTCCTTTGTTAAGAACTTTTAGAATTTTCATGTTATTAGTTAATTTTTTTTATTACAGCTATGGGGTTTAAATTTCCGAGGCTAGCAAATACGGTGTATATGGTGCTGATGCATCTATAGAAATACTAAAACTATATGATTTGGGTTAAAAAGATACCCTTACTTAAAAATTGAACTTACGTGAAGTCAAAAGGCCCAAGAGGATCTACTATATTGTAAAACTTATTTTCAATGCTCTATGAGATGTTTATGGCTGTTTTAATTAAATATGGTGAACTGGTCATAAGAAATACGATGAGTCTATAGGTTTTCAGCAACGGGGAATGAGCTATTGCACGTTGCAGCAAACCTGCGATAAAGACTGCCCAAAACCAACTTTACGCTGCAGGCTGCAACTGCAGAATATGGCTAGTGTTGGCAGCCTTCGGTTTAGGTTTAGCATGACGCATTGTCCTTCACACCTTATATTTCACAGTACACACGGAGGTAAACGACCTAAAGGTGAATATTATAGTAAACACCAGGGTAGGATCGGACCCGTATCTCTAGCATCAATGTACGGGGTAGCGGATTTCTACCCCCGGATATTTACCCCCATGAAAAAACGCCTACGTCATTTTGACGTCACGAGGGGCGGGGCCTATACACGGTCGAGAAACAGCCCGCGACTGGAAATTTACCCCCAATATATTATTAAATAATCAACATGTAATTGTTTGATTATCAAGCGATTTGCCATAGCACGGAAATCTACCCCCGGACATCTACCCCCAGAAATCCACCCCCGGACATTTACCCCCGGACATTTACCCCCGGATATCTACCCCCAGACATTTACCCCCAGATATCTACCCCCGGACATCTACCCCCGGATATCTACCGCCGGAAATCTACCCCCGGACATCTACCCCCAGATATATACCCCCGGATATCTACCCCCGGACATATACCCCCGGACATCTACCCCCAGTGGTTAAAAATGACACCTAAATCAGTTACAGCATGAATTGGGAAGATAGATGACATTAAACAAGACAACGATATATCACATGCTTAATAGAGGGTAATTATTAAACGAAGAGCCATTGATTATTTTTATAAACCAATTACTAAAATCAACTACAACAATGAATATGGCCGATACGTAGTGTAGCACGGGGGGTAGATTTCCGGGGGTAGAATTCCGGGGTCGGACATTTATGATTTGACCACTGGGGGTAGATTTCTGGGGGTAGATGTCCGGGGGTAGATGTCTGGGGGTAAATGTCTGGGGGTAGATTTCCGGGGGTAGATATCCGGGGATAGATGTCCGGGGGTAGATATCTGGGGGTAAATGTCTGGGGGTAGATGTCCGGGGGTAGATGTCTGGGGGTAAATGTCTGGGGGTAGATTTCCGGGGGTAAAGTTCCGGTGTCAGGTTTATTAGCATTTTGATTAATTTCAACTGTTAAGTAAACCGTGAAATGCGAGTTGATTGAATAAATAATAATTTATCCATCCTAAAAGTTCGCGGCCGGAAATTTACCCCCATACATGTGACGTCAACGTGACGTAGGCGTTTTTTCATGGGGGTAAATATCCGGGGGTAGAAATCCGGCGACCCCTGTACTATTAACTTTACCCGCGCTTTACAACTGGTTGGAAACAAAAGATAAGCAGATTTAAGCTGCTGTAAATATTTTTATATACGTGTAATCGTTGCGATTACGTAAATATTCGATTATTGATATAACCCCAACGGTGCCGTTTAGCTTAATCTCGTATTCTCTTTGGCGTAATTTAATAATCAGCTGTTTGTCATAATTGATTTAATACATTTTTATGTGTAAATATAGTAAATGGGAAATAAATTAATGTAAACATTCTTAAAGGATTTCTTTTAGCTGCACAAATTAACGAAGTCTAACGTTTATTTCTCAAAATCCTTAAGCAACCATACATTTTCATTTCTAACTTAATACGTAATCCAATGAAAATCGAACTTTCAAAATTAGTTTTTTAACCAAACACATTAAATGCCTAGGGATAAAACCCTTTGTTCGATACATGTAGAAATAAGAAGTGGCCTATAATAATCCAAAGAACATAAGTTATCATTGTGATAAATTTTGATTTGGCCCTGTGGAGTTTATTGTTAGAAAGAAAGACATTTTGTGATTGACAGTTTTTAAAATAGCAATTAGAAGAGTTTAACCTCCTCAAATAATACTGACCCGTTTCAGTCCAAGGTCGAAAGATGCCTCAAAATACATTTATTTTACAGTACAGTACTTATAAAAAATAATTTTTTTAACTGTGTTTTTCTGTTTCAGGAACCGAAGAAGATGCATACGAGTTTTCAGGTAACTTATACTGTAACTCTTGACGTATGTAACCATGAACATATTTTAAAACAATATTCTAGGTAAAATATAAACATCCATAATTTGTCTAACATGAGTTCGGTGTCATTACAAACAATATTTATGAAATTAAAAGTAACTAAAAAACGTCTTTTAGGCAAAGCAAAGTTTTTAAAAGTGGATCTTTCAAATCTTTAATGTGGATTACTATAGCTTGAAACAGAATATTATTTTCTAATTTAAACCTCCTCTGCCTAAATAAGGCTTTTTAGGAGGTTTTAAGGAGGTAATAAATTCCTAAGAATATTATTACAAAAATATTTAACTATTTTTAAAACAGATTACTAAAAAATATTTATTAACACACAAAGAATTGAATATTTTTTTGTAATAAGAGTAATTCATATAGAGTATGATACAACTAATATATTTCATTCAGTTACAGTTTTACACACTTTATGATAGAATAACAGTTGTCATTCTATATTGTTATTTTGGCTCATTTGTGCTTCCTACCTTCCTCAAAAGACCTTTAACCCGAAGTAAAACATATGAAGCTCCATATTCTTTCCAACCGGCTTCGTCGTGGCGTTTCCCTATGTTTGAGAATTGGGTAAATAAAATATTTCCCTGCGTATAGTATGTCTACTAGTAGTATAACTGCAAAGTATATCAACACGCCATCAAGGTTTTTAAATCGCCGCGTTCTCGAAATTATATGCATTTGGGACTATGTTTTGTATCCAATTGCGCTTAACTATTATTTACGTTTGTACATTAAGATTCACATTCACTTTGTACAAGATATTCTTAAATATGCTTATTTGGTTTATTTGCGTATTATATAAAGTGATCGCGGTTCCTAGCAAAAGTTGTTTTTTTAGCTGTGCTGGTACTTCTTGGTCTCGCTTTTCATTCTCTGGCAGTGGATTTGGAATTCCCATTTGCTGTGGCCTGTCAATATGATTACTGCTCATCCTAAAAACTAAAACCAAAAGCTCAAAAATAAGATATGTCAAATCTGTTTACCCAATACGCCGTGTTATGTCAGTTCGTTTTCGTAAGCAACTATATATGGTCCGAGTTGAAACAAGTTACCAAAGCGCATCTGATGTCTGGAGATACTGGTTAGAAATGGGCAATGATCCATTGCAGCCTGGACCATCAAACCCACCGCTACCTGAGCAGTGCGTCTGTGGGAAAAGACTGGTTATCTTTAATGGGCCTAGGGACGAGGTGGGAGGTCCCGTATCATCAATTAACAGAAACCGTTAACATAAACGTAACAGACGCGGGTGAGGAGGGTTTTGGTTAATAAGTGAAACTACGATTGGGAACTTTACGAGATTGAACTGGATAACTCAAATATGTTGCTGACGGTTGCTTCAATTCAGATTGCCGAAGAACCTGCTTGTAGAATATGTTCAAAAGAAAATCATGGAACCTGCTTGTAGAATATGTTCGAAAGAAAATCATGGAAGCTATTTGTAAGTTATGTTACGTTCTACTGACATAATTCCAGAGAATCTGCCCAAATGAGTAATGTGCCCTGTTATAAGATGTACCTGGCAGTAGGAAGTATATGGATCGTGTGTTTGTTTGGTATGTAGCTGGCCACATGTTATGTATATTATCCGTGTGCCTGCGTCAGTGCACATTGCCCCAAGAGTCAAAACCCTCAGAGCCCTCTATGCGAGAAAATATTTACGGTCTAAGACTATCTTGGGGAAACTCGCGTTGCATGTACTGAAAAAAGTTTTAGTTTTGTGCTTAAAATGTGTCAAGAAGGGCTTCAACCCAAGCTAAATGTTTCGAAAAATCGAATTTCATTCCTGTTGCGCTTTTTAGAATGCTAATTCGTTCTTTAATCATATTTTTGTTCCTTACTTTTCCGCAACAATTGCTACTTTTTAGATTGCCAAGACTTTGTGGCAAGTTTTTGTATGGTGGTTAATTTTGATCCGAGCAGAAGTAAAAAAATAAAAACAATAACTGAAATTAAACACTATCACGTTTTTCCTATCTTTCACATCAACGCGCCAACCCATGTAATCCAAAATATCCCAATATGGGACAAGGTCTCCGCAATGAGCAGAGCGCGGGCTTGTTCTGTCCTGCCGCTGCCGTCCTGCTTGTCGCTGTCGCGCCACGACATCCGCGGACTGTGTCGTGTCCGTGTCGCAAGCGCGAAGATATCGAAAGTGGTGCACGATCGGACAATACTGGAATTCTGTACAATAAATGTGGCCGCGGCTATGAATTCACCTGCTAATGGGCGCGTCTATGTGGGTCATGACGTCAGAGCGCGCATGGCATGACGGGATTGTTGCGTCACTTAACGACCTCGCCTGCCGCCAGGCGCGCCACTGCCGTCCGGAGGACCGGAGGAAGCGGTCGGGACTTCGGGACCGGGTCCTCAGGAACACAATGTGCAGTAGGCTACGAAAATACTTATAATCTACATTGAGATTTGAGCTGTTGGTGGTTTCCATCTCCTAGTAGTAGAACAATGGAAATGATATGAACCGCTGTTATTTAACGATAATGTAAGACGATAAACCTCCTCTGGTGAACAATTATCATAACTCATGGCATACGTCCATATAGGGAAATTATCAGACAAGAGATAACTACTGCTGTCAACCTTTCGGTCCAAAATTCGTGAGAACAGACCGAGAAGGGTTTACTCTTTAGTCCTCCCAGAGTTAATCCCTTACATTGTTTTATATACATTATGTCACCCCCAGTTGAAATTAATATAACATCGTTTGTTTCCTGAAATGATGTCAAAATTGAAAGTGATCGGTTTTGAGAAGTCCCTACAATTCAAAACGCGTTCCGAACCGACTCAAAGTCCGCCTCCGCCAAGTTTATCCAGCATCTACTGTCGCAATCTGTGTTTATCGTGTTTCTGCCATGAAAGCAGTGCGATATGTCGACGTTATGTCCGACATGTAAACGAGGACATGTGTCTGACTGCGGATGGCATTTCCACCTCACACCTACGTAATGCCAAGTACGGCACACGGCGCTGGCTCAGGAGGCGTCACTCTCACCTCGCAAAATATCTATCATTAAGCGAGGGGCGTGTACCTGGATATAACCTCTTTACCACATGTTCATCTAGTAGAAATACTAGCAATTGCTCAAACCTCCCACGGAGTGAATCGCAGTTTACTTGACAATATGATAAAATTGCTTTTGAGAACCCCAGTGAAAACCGGTGTAGACGTTAACATATTTATCGTAGTGAGTCGGTGGCTCAGTAGGTAGCGTCGCAGACTTCGGGCCCAAGGCAGCGATGTCGTGGGTTCGGATCCTGGTCACTGCCGATAACATTTTATCAGTACAGTTCACCTCAACCTCAACAATCAATCAATCAATAAATCAATAAATAAACGGAGTCTGCACGAAACAAATGGAAAAGGTACTGCTACACCGGTATACCGAGAGGTGGGTACGGTGTCAAGGAAGAAAAAAAAAAAAAAAAAAAAAAAAAAAAAGTACAGTTCACCTTTGTACTGTACCGGCTCACTCCTTGCTTTGCTGCAAACGATCCACGCACGGGCGCTTAGTCTATGTGGGCGGGCAAATGCAAGGTTAAAAGAGGCCGCCAACCTCTTTTAAAGAAAAAAAAAATCGATTTTAAAACCTTAAAAATGATTCTATTGACTTGTCTATAACTGGTGCCTGTGTGTCTAGTGTCTCATAAACGGAAGTAATTCGGTAGCGCGACGAACTGAGAAATCCTCGACTATGAATCTGTTTGTCGCGGGTTTAAACATAGCTTATAAAACCATTTGTGGTCTTCAGGATCAAAAATGTCTCGAATCCTAGCCACTAGATCTACGCAAATTCATAAACATATTTAATCTATTAGAAGGTCAAGATTTGCTTAGCTTCTCCGCTACCAATCATATCACGATGAAGCTAGTAGGTAGCTGCGTTAAGTGCTCGCCGCTCGTCTGGTAATCTAAAGTTCGGATTCTATTATAGAAATAGCCAATCGCTTTTTGATGGTTCGAAACTAAACCCATCTGTCCTTGATAAAGTGTAAACTACCTGTCTGAATTTAAAAACAACTGATCCAACGATGATATCCAGTAACAATGCTTCATCTCACTCCATTATAGTCACACTCCATTTAATTCAACTTAAAATATGCGTCACTGTCTTACAGAACAGTTATGTAGAACCATGATAACAAGACTCTCATGGGGATATATAAATAAGACTTGTTATCAAGGTTGACTTCTTATCGAGGTTTGTAATAACATGTGATTAGGGGTGAAATAAATTCTTGGGGATTAAAAAAAACACTTGTTATCAAGGACGACTTGTTATCGAGGTTCCACATTGATTGATTTACGTCATTGCACACGTGGACAATTTCTATATCGCCGTTGTTTTTCGGACGTGTCGGTTGCGCGGCGTTGCGCCACGGCGTGTCGCAAGGCAATGTTTTGGCCCCTCTATTGTTCTTGTCATGTTAACACGGCAGCCTCGCCCCGCAGTTATCGACACAATTGTAGCTTCAGCTTGTTTTGAAACTTTTGCCCCTTTGTGGCGCGTTCAGTTTGAAAACAATTTTACTCGAGTCGTGTGTTTATAGGTGAACAACCTTGTGATTTTGCGCAGTCGCGAAATACGAGTGGTGTAAGATTGTGGGGGTATGATGGTTTATACATAGTTTGTGTGTATCGGATGATTTTTTGTACGTACGGATATAATTTTCAAGCTTTTCTTGTCTTACATATACGGCAATATGACATTAGTTACAAATATGTTAGCAGGAAAGTCACATACATAATCTAACAGATTATTGTTACTGGTGTTTCTTGTATTTAGCGCACTAGACTAAATACATTTTCAGTCTCTTCACAGCCTATATTGAAAGCGTATTTTTGGGGCTGTATTGAAACTGTCCCGACATTTTGAAACGATGAAATTCGTTCTGTTATGCAAGAGGATCAGGATTAGGAAAGAATTGCTGCGTTTGACCAGAAAAGAAGAAATTGCCAGAGTGCTATAAGCTATAAAGCCACTGAGGGTCAGGGGGAAAAGGGAATTATGTTTGTCCCTTTGTCTAAGTGACTGCAGTCATAGATTAATTTATATTTGTAGTACAATTTATCACCTCGTAGACCTGTATAACGCTTCTCTTACTCTTCGTTGTCTACTACAGGGGAGCCTTGGTCCTTGATGCACTGATTTCGCAACCCCCTCGTTTACCACTGTATGCTATAAAATGCATCGTAGGAACATAACCTTGAATTGAAAATGGAAAGCCGATTAATGTGGAGAAAGTGTTGTGTATAAACGACCTTCGCGAAACTAGCCATCGAGACGGTCCTTGAAAAGCTACCTCTGTCGCCAATGGTTTATCGGCCTGATTGGCAGTTGGTGAACTCTCTGGGAAGCTGACCGGTAGTCAGCAGTAGCCCAACGCCCGCCCTGGTCATTAATAGTTGAGTGGGCTATGTGATTAACAGTTTATAGTTTTTTGCCAATGAATACTTTGTCAATCACTGGTTCGGAATTGCTGTTCCAAATGGCTGACAGGCTTAGACGGTTGGCTTCTTTTGGAGGACTCTTTTGTGGGTTTGGTTATTTTGGTAATGAGTTTTTGCAACGAAAAATCTATTGTTAAACTTTGATTTGGGAGCTTCAAGAACAAAATTTTCTTAAGTTCATGAATCATGCTACACTTGTGATGACAAATTGATAGAAATTAAACCTTAAAATATACTTACATTACAATACCGTGAAGTAGACATTACGTTACCTAAGTTCCATCGGTTGAGCCACTATGATAGAGTATGCTGCAAAATGTCTTTTTTGCTTGTACACAAACGATAAACCATGCAAAACTGAAAGAGAAACTTATTGTAAATTATATATCTTTTAATTCTTCATCAACTACCACGGTAGACGGAGAAAGAGGAGATGCTGCTTCACAACCAAAAGCCTATGGTCGAACTGTATATAGAGATGTCTTCTTTGGGAAGGGAGGGTACGGGTACATATACCAACCTATTAACCAGATTTTAACATTAGATCTAGTTAGATTCCAACTACCTTGATTCCGCTTCAAGTAAAATCTTGCAAGTATTGTTGTTTTCCCAACCAATTGCCAAGTTCCTTTGCTCGAAGTGACTAACCTTTCTCTTTGGAACCAATTCCAAAGTTCCTTTTTCCACACTTGTTTTCATACAGTCCCATCTCCTCTATTCCTAAACTCTCCAAAGTATCCGTATACAGTTATTTATTCGTATAACCAAAGTTCCATTTTCCACACATCTTTTCATCCAGTCCCATTCCCTCTATTCCTTAAGTGTCAAAAGTTTCTCTGTCTAACAAATTCCAATATCCTGATATTCCATAACGATCGGCCAGTAGCTTCGTTCGCATGTAGGTTAACCATTGTCTGCCTTCAAGCGGTTCAGTGTTCAGTGGTTGGCATTTGCCACTTTACGACTTCAAGACCAGTTCGTTCGACCCATTTCGCGTTCAGAATGTTCAGATAGCCCATGAAGAATGTTTGATGGTAGCACAAGCCAGTGAAATTTAGTGGTTATACGCCGCAACATACTTGCCAATGGACGAATAATTTGTGTTATGCAACTCACTGTGTTTACTTTTATTTGAGGCGTAATATCCCTGGTAATATCCTCCATGAGCAAAAATCCTACCCACACAATTACATTGTCCGCTGTATAAAATTGCTCAAAACTATATCTCATAATTATTGTTGAAACAACCCAGCTTACTTGTCATCGTCACCAGCTTTTGTGGTTTTGAAATGTATATTCCTGCACCAGTAATATTTATCCGAATGAATGTAAATAACTCCTGATTTTGAATTACGCTAAATGAGGCGTTTCAACTATTGTAATCCTATAATTATTTTTAGTGGTCCTCATAAACCAGCGTTTAAAAATGGATGGTTTGAAAAATGAAGTTCACAAACCAATACTTATGATATTCAAGCCATTTAAAAGTACGTTTCTTTAAGTAATCTTTTCTTGAGTTTTCAACCTGTTTAGACACATGCGGTGGATTGTTAAATTCTTATTATTACCATTGACTACGCATTGAGCTGTGATAAAATTCTTGCTCTAGGGCTTTGATTTCTGGTAGACATGTTAATATATTTAGAAAAGGTTACGATATCATTGTGGATGTTCCCAAAAATTTACTTAAAAAACGTTTAGAAGAGCCCATCAACTTAGTTCTCTTAAGTTCTCCTCATTCCTAAAGTAAAAATAATATCCCTGTAAACAGTTAAGTATACTCTGACATTATAATTTTCTAAAATGCCACCAGCAACGCGTTAGAAAAATCAACCCAAAAGAAAGCCCTACGCACGGAAGTTTAAAGTAGACAAAGCACGAGTAGTTCAAAGATTGTGTACTCTATAATCTCTGGTCCTCTAAAGTTACATACTTTCCTCAAGTCATAACATCGAAATCCCTGTAAACTTTTGAGTAGATTAGCATTAGATGTCAACTTCCAACGCTTTAGGACAAATCCTCATGCAGATTCCAATCCGATCATTCTTATGATCACTTTTGATACGTTGCCAACTACGTCTTATGACGCTGGTGATGGAGGGGAAGTAGGTTCCCCTCTTTATGTAGGAACCCGTCTGCTGACCTGTCTACCTAGGGACTGGCTATGGTTTAAGGTCCCCAAGTAGCTGGGGGGGGGGGGACAGGAGACATGTTCCATCATACAGACTATAGGTGCCTTTCTCTTTCTGAATGCGAATGGAAGATTGATTTAGATTTTATTCGATCTGTCAGCTTTGTTACTGAAGATCAGATCTGTGTTCATGGCAGGCAAAGACAGCTGGGCTTAGTTTATAACCATAAAAAACTACAAACCTTTTTGAGGACGTTTCCCCTTTATAGTTGAGGACCATGTCCACTCAGCCACCCACCGTAGTTCAAAGTTCCATCCATTCCTCAATCAATAACGAAACCCCTAGTCGCAACCACTCGAGGGAGACGAGGAGTTATTGAAGACTCCGGAGTGTTGGTCTGCTGGAGCTGGACCGATGAGCCAGGACGGTTCGACGGTTATCGCTGGCCACAGACCATAACGGCCCTCGGCCAGCGCTGCTCATCTATACATCAGCCACGCTTTCCCTCGGCCTGAGTCTTTGTTACGTACCTCCTCTATTTTCACATCCGGCCGTCCGTTCCTCGACAATTATCCTCCGCCCTCCCCTTCTTTGGGAAGAACCGTAAGCATTCCGAGACGTTTCGATCAAAATGGTTGTTAAGAAGTGATTTGGTTTTTTTTGTGGAAGAATTGGACATTTTTGGTTTTTTTTAAGTTGAATGACTTTGAGGTTTACTGTTTTCATGAAACATGAGGTAGTTAGGACGTACATTTTTTCAAACGAAGGAATTTACTATTACACTAAGTGGCCCATAGTCCCATAGTCAATTGACTTTAGCCTGGTAATGTGGCTGCTCAAACTGGAACCAATCAAAAAAGATCCTAAAACTATGGATCAGAAACCCTGGCTTTATCATCTCTTAGAGATGATTTAAAGTTCCATCGTAAACTTAAGATGAACATGGTTTATACCTGTAGAAGAAGTTAGACAAATGACTGTGAATACTAAAAGTGGACTTAAAATCTGAACTTGGTTTGTATGTGTGTTTTAAGTTAGTGGTGTGTTGATGTATTATAACCAAAGAGGAGAGTACTCGTTGGAAAATCAACCCTGAAATAAGAGAGGAACTACAGTCCGCCAGCAAACATAGAAGACACTTCTAAAAAGACTATAGTTTCCACTTGATTAGAACGTCATGCCTAATATTG
Source organism: Macrosteles quadrilineatus (assembly GCF_028750875.1). Lineage (NCBI taxonomy): Eukaryota > Metazoa > Arthropoda > Insecta > Hemiptera > Cicadellidae > Macrosteles > Macrosteles quadrilineatus. The sequence goes on along the minus strand of NW_026542598.1, from coordinate 75,379,389 downwards.
AACATTAATGTTCAATGGTAGATGGTTTGTATCCATTATGTTAAGTTTTTTTCACTCCCAATTATGCCTTGCAGATCACATGCATCACTACATAACGGTAAAGTTGACGATTTAAAATTTAAAACACGTGTAGTCCGTAGCTCAAGTTTTATTTCCACCTTGTACTATTCTCCGTCCCGTCAGGACGTCCTGGAGCTATGGAGGGGGATGGACAGAAGATGTACAGAGAGAAAGTCTCCAGAGATAATCTCGGGGGGTGGGAGAGCGGGGGGGGGGCATGATGATGCAGCGTCGGCTTTGTGTGCGTGTTGTGGAGACGTGAGAACTAACCGGTGATTACTCTTATATAAGACATGGACATTCCTGACTGTGGCCTTGAACGTGGGACTAGGTACCCTACTGCCTCAGCACCGCGCCACTGCAGCAGCTCAGAACTAACCGGTGATTACTCTTATATAAGACATGGACATTCCTGACTGTGGCCTTGAAGGTGGGACTAGGTACCCTACTGCCTCAGCACACGCCACTGCAGCAGCTCAGAACTAACCGGTGATTACTCTTATATAAGACATGGACATTCCTGACTGTGGCCTTGAAGGTGGGACTAGGTACCCTACTGCCTCAGCACCACGCCACTGCAGCAGCTCAGAACTAACCGGTGATTACTCTTATATAAGACATGGACATTCCTGACTGTGGCCTTGAAGGTGGGACTAGGTACCCCTACTGCCTCAGCACCACGCCACTGCAGCAGCTCAGAACTAACCGGTGATTACTCTTATATAAGACATGGACATTCCCGACTGTGGCCTTGAACGTGGGACTAGGTACCCTACTGCCTCAGCACCGCGCCACTGCAGCAGCACAGAACTAACCGGTGATTACTCTTATATAAGACATGGACATTCCTGACTGTGGCCTTGAACGTGGGACTAGGTACCCTACTGCCTCAGCACCGCGCCACTGCAGCAGCATAGAACTAACCGGTGATTACTCTTATATAAGACATGGACATTCCTGACTGTGGCCTTGAACGTGGGACTAGGTACCCTACTGCCTCAGCACCGCGCCACTGCAGCAGCATAGAACTAACCGGTGATTACTCTTATATAAGACATGGACATTCCTGACTGTGGCCTTGAACGTGGGACTAGGTACCCTACTGCCTCAGCACCGCGCCACTGCAGCAGCACAGAACTAACCGGTGATTACTCTTATATAAGACATGGACATTCCTGACTGTGGCCTTGAACGTGGGACTAGGTACCCTACTGCCTCAGCACCGCGCCACTGCAGCAGCATAGAACTAACCGGTGATTACTCTTATATAAGACATGGACATTCCTGGCTGTGGCCTTGAACGTGGGACTAGGTACCCTACTGCCTCAGCACCGCGCCACTGCAGCAGCACAGAACTAACCGGTGATTACTCTTATATAAGACATGGACATTCCTGACTGTGGCCTTGAACGTGGGACTAGGTACCCTACTGCCTCAGCACCGCGCCACTGCAGCAGCACACAACTAACCGGTGATTACTCTTACATAAGACATGGACATTCCTGGCTGTGGCCTTGAACGTGGGACTAGGTACCCTACTGCCTCAGCACCGCGCCACTGCAGCAGCATAGAACTAACCGGTGATTACTCTTATATAAGACATGGATATTCCTGGCTGTGGCCTTGAACGTGGGACTAGGTACCCTACTGCCTCAGCACCGCGCCACTGCAGCAGCACACAACTAACCGGTGATTACTCTTATATAAGACATGGACATTCCTGCCTGTGGCCTTGAACGTGGGACTAGGTACTCTACTGCCTCAGCGTGCGCCACTGCAGCACCATAGAACTAACCGGTGATTACTCTTATATAAGACATGGACATTCCTGACTGTGGCCTTGAACGTGGGACTAGGTACCCTACTGCCTAAGCACCGCGCCACTGCAGCACCATAGAACTAACCGGTGATTACTCTTACATAAGACATGGCCATTCCTGGCTGTGGCCTTGAACGTGGGACTAGGTACCCTACTGCCTCAGCACCGCGCCACTGCAGCAGCACAGAACTAACCGGTGATTACTCTTATATAAGACATGGACATTCCTGACTGTGGCCTTGAACGTGGGACTAGGTACCCTACTGCCTCAGCACCGCGCCACTGCAGCAGCACAGAACTAACCGGTGATTACTCTTATATAAGACATGGACATTCCTGACCGTGGCCTTGAACGTGGGACTAGGTACCCTACTGCCTCAGCACCGCGCCACTACAGCAGCACAGAACTAACCGGTGATTACTCTTATATAAGACATGGACATTCCTGACCGTGGCCTTGAACGTGGGACTAGGTACCCTACTGCCTCAGCACCGCGCCACTACAGCAGCACAGAACTAACCGGTGATTACTCTTATATAAGACATGGACATTCCTGACTGTGGCCTTGAACGTGGGACTAGGTACCCTACTGCCTCAGCACCGCGCCACTACAGCAGCACATAACTAACCGGTGATTACTCTTATATAAGACATGGACATTCCTGACTGTGGCCTTGAAGGTGGGACTAGGTACCCTACTGCCTCAGCACCACGCCACTGCAGCAGCTCAGAACTAACCGGTGATTACTCTTATATAAGACATGGACATTCCTGACTGTGGCCTTGAACGTGGGACTAGGTACCCTACTGCCTCAGCACCGCGCCACTGCAGCAGCACAGAACTAACCGGTGATTACTCTTATATAAGACATGGACATTCCTGACTGTGGCCTTGAACGTGGGACTAGGTACCCTACTGCCTCAGCACCGCGCCACTGCAGCAGCATAGAACTAACCGGTGATTACTCTTATATAAGACATGGACATTCCTGGCTGTGGCCTTGAACGTGGGACTAGGTACCCTACTGCCTCAGCACCGCGCCACTGCAGCAGCACAGAACTAACCGGTGATTACTCTTATATAAGACATGGACATTCCTGACTGTGGCCTTGAACGTGGGACTAGGTACCCTACTGCCTCAGCACCGCGCCACTGCAGCAGCACACAACTAACCGGTGATTACTCTTACATAAGACATGGACATTCCTGGCTGTGGCCTTGAACGTGGGACTAGGTACCCTACTGCCTCAGCACCGCGCCACTGCAGCAGCATAGAACTAACCGGTGATTACTCTTATATAAGACATGGATATTCCTGGCTGTGGCCTTGAACGTGGGACTAGGTACCCTACTGCCTCAGCACCGCGCCACTGCAGCAGCACACAACTAACCGGTGATTACTCTTATATAAGACATGGACATTCCTGCCTGTGGCCTTGAACGTGGGACTAGGTACTCTACTGCCTCAGCGTGCGCCACTGCAGCACCATAGAACTAACCGGTGATTACTCTTATATAAGACATGGACATTCCTGACTGTGGCCTTGAACGTGGGACTAGGTACCCTACTGCCTAAGCACCGCGCCACTGCAGCACCATAGAACTAACCGGTGATTACTCTTACATAAGACATGGACATTCCTGGCTGTGGCCTTGAACGTGGGACTAGGTACCCTACTGCCTCAGCACCGCGCCACTGCAGCAGCACAGAACTAACCGGTGATTACTCTTATATAAGACATGGACATTCCTGACTGTGGCCTTGAACGTGGGACTAGGTACCCTACTGCCTCAGCACCGCGCCACTGCAGCAGCACAGAACTAACCGGTGATTACTCTTATATAAGACATGGACATTCCTGACCGTGGCCTTGAACGTGGGACTAGGTACCCTACTGCCTCAGCACCGCGCCACTACAGCAGCACAGAACTAACCGGTGATTACTCTTATATAAGACATGGACATTCCTGACCGTGGCCTTGAACGTGGGACTAGGTACCCTACTGCCTCAGCACCGCGCCACTACAGCAGCACAGAACTAACCGGTGATTACTCTTATATAAGACATGGACATTCCTGACTGTGGCCTTGAACGTGGGACTAGGTACCCTACTGCCTCAGCACCGCGCCACTACAGCAGCACATAACTAACCGGTGATTACTCTTATATAAGACACTGACATTCCTGACTGTGGCCTTGAACGTGGGACTAGGTACCCTACTGCCTCAGCACCGCGCCACTGCAGCACCATAGAACTAACCGGTGATTACTCTTATATAAGACATGGACATTCCTGCATGGATATAATACGTTCACTGTAACTATAGTATCGTAGTGGGGCTATGTCAAGTTTCTCCGACGACAAGGTACTCCGTTGACATTCGGTTCCAATCCAAGACGTCACGTCGGGCCATCCCATAATCTGAGTGGTAGGGACAGAAGGTTCTCTTCGACGTCGAATTCACCACGATTGATCGTCGGGCCAGGTTGTTAATACCAAACCCACCTTTTTTGTTTATTATAGTACTGTTGAAAAATTAATTTTAAATCTAAACGTTTGATTTAGTGAAATCAGTTAACAGTTTCGAAGATACACATTTTCTTTCACGGATTATACGAGTACTGCCACTGACTATTACATGAAATTCGTCAAGCCTATCCTAGTTATGTTTAATTCCACCGACTTCCAACAACAAAACCAAAACCAGATTCTAGTTGTAGTGAACGGATAGTGTCGAGTCGTCCTTCGATCAGTCATACATCCAGCGATTACAGGGTGTTACACAATTCCTCTGTCTACTGAAAATCGTGGTACATCATCTATCGGAAACTATCTGCGACCGCCGTTGTAGAGGGTAGTGGTGTATGGAAATGAATATAATAATAATAAAAAAAAACTATTGCTTATAATATTCAAAGAGCTAGAAAATAATAGTACTCTATTTTTAATTAATATTTAATTACAAGAATACTAGTCAATTATTCAAAAGATGTGTCTATAACTAATAACAGTTATTTAAATGCTGGGTTTGTGCTAAATTAATTTATGGGCATGTAAAATAAATATTTAAGATTGAAGATGCATTCATTATTAACATCACATTAAAAAATTATAATAAAGCTTTTAACTACTATATGTGTTGAACAATCCCAAATGTGTTCCGTTTCTCCAATTAGTGAAAGAATCGCCTTGTTTTGAATTTAGTTTGAAATAAAATTAAACTATTGAAAATTCACAGTTAACTTTGTAAAAGGAACACATACTCACAAAACAATAAGAATCACTGGTCAAATATTAGAGAAGAAGATAATGGGAATATTTCCAAAAGTACCTAAATATATAGGTTTTGACAAATTATAAAATTCTATTTAATAATCTCGTCCCAATACTAACTATTTGCCTGTAACTGTGGATGAATCTGTTTAAGTGTTACGTTATTTATAATTTATTTTGCAAATAATCCAAAGCAAAAGTTGTCAATATGTCTGCAGACTAAAAGATTACAACAAATGAGCATAAAAAAATTATAAGATTAATCTTACTAATATTATAAATCTGAAAGTTTGTGAGGTTGTGTGTATGTTTGTGTGTGTGTTGCTCAATCACGCATAAACTACTGGACGGATTGGGCTGACATTTGGCATGCTGATAGCTCACATTCCTGATTAACATTAAAGCATATTCTCATCTCAAAAACCCTTTCGGGCTCCGCCCCAGTGGCTCTGTAGTTCCCCATGTTAATCTTATGATTTTTCATATTTAAAAGGAATTAATGAATCTTAACAGCTGTCTCAATTAAACAAGTTGGTTCTGTTCTATGATGTTCAACAGCATAAAAGTTACAAGGATTACCAACAGGGTGCAGCACTATTAATTTTTTTTTTTTCAATTTATGACAACAGCTAATTTCCAACCAAAAGGTGAGTGAGCGTAGCGAACGAACTTCAACCTTGAGGCGAGTTAGCGTAGCGAACGAGCTAACCTGAAGGCAAGTGAGCGCAGCGAACGAGCTCCAACCTAAAGGTGAGTGAGCGTAGCGAACGAACTTCAACCAGGACCTGAATGAGCCATGCGAATACTTATGAAGTTAAACGGGGCGAAGCCCGCGGGTACAGCTAGTATCAAATAAGATAAAATAAATAAAAGAAAATGCACAATATTATGTTACAAAAACTAACATCTCTTGTAAAGTTTTACGAACATTTGTAGCATAGCAAAATTGATAAATTGCATATATCAAATTATAAATCCAGAGTAATGCTATGTCGACTCAGTAAAATTCAACAAATTAATAATGTTTCCTAGCGTATATTTATTTGATAAAAGGTCACTTCGCCGCATCACAACGTATTGTTATATTGTCTCAACATTTTCGCTGCAAAGTCGCGCCGGAACAAGTTCCATTTTATATGACAAAAATATCTAAACCAGAATTTTAAAGTATAGTATTGCAGAATTGTTAAACCTATATTTCAAAGTAATGTGATACTGTATTGTCTCGTTTTACACAATACATTATTCATGTTTCCTATCTTGTATAATTGATGTTAGATCGCGTCACCGTCTCATGCTGAATTTTTAAACGAAAACAAAGATGTCGAAGACAAATTATCAGAATATATGTGAAACACCTATAAATTAATAAATTAGCAAGAGAAATTTTACTTTGACCCAATAAACCCAACCCAATAGGTAAACCCAATAAATGATTCGTGTAGTTATTATTTTACCTACTAGTTAGTTAAGCCTACTATTCGATAAGATAAAGTAAATAAAAGAAATTACTTACTTGAAAGGATTAAAACAATGATTTTGTAGACTATTTATCAAATACATACTGTATATTGTAACATGTTTGATAATTTATCATCTAAGAGTTATGTTACATTGACTCAGTGTAGTGTTTCCACACAAGAAAGCTTAATCAAATGTGTATACATATGACGAAAACTAAAGAAGAAAAAATAATAAAAAGTGTATAAAGTAATACTGCAAATTTGGTTAATTTAAACCACAGATATCGACTCAATGTACCAATAAACGATTCATGTCGCCTAACCTATATCTGACGTCCTCGCGACGCCGCCCCATGTAGACAGGTGTACGGGGGGTAGTTCCCCCCCTACAGCGCCGCGACGCTCCTGGGGGGCGAGGAGGGGGGCGAAGGCCACCGTCGCTTTCCACAGCACATCCATGTCAAGGACACGCCGTAACCGACTACGATACAAAAACACCGACTCCACTTTCCATTTCATTGTTGTTACTTCACAACGCCTTCATTTTGTTGGAAATCAGTTTCTCTTGGATGTGACCGGCGCGCCGCGACGACGACGCCGGTTATGATCGATTGGTTTTTTGAGGGGGCAAGTTTGGAGCATTGGGTAGTAATATTTTCTATAATATCTGAGTCTTCTATTGTAAAATCTGGGTGTCGAACATGGATCGTACGGAACACATCATTTTTCATCATTAAATTTACAATTAATTTTTGGACGCTACTGGTTGTATTCTAACCTTATGAGTGAATGGATTGAGATGTCTCTCATAGATGTGTTAACTGAATAAGGGCAGTTGTTTCAGCCCAATGTGGGTTCAGCTTTAGTCCAGTCAAAGTATACAAATTAATTTCCAACCTCCGAAAACATCCGAAAGTTTTGAAACTTTGCACACATAATACTAGGTACGTAGAACCAATTATACCAAAAGTTCCCATAAATATGAGGTGAGCTCTAGTGGCAATTAGTACAAAACAGGGCACATTTTTTGTTTTTTTGCTAAAATCTCGAGAACCGTATGTCGGAGTTAAAAGTGACTATATACCAAACAAAAGATCATTAAATTTTCAACACTATATGAGTAGTGACTTTTAGTAATTAAAACACTGTCGTAGGTAAAGTAGTATACGCAACCCGGGTAAAAAGTGTTAACGACCTTCGTAAAAGTTTTAAAGGCACTCGCCTTGCATAAACTACTATTTTGTTTTAGTTGTAGGAATAAATATAAATTGTTTTTGTAGAGGTCGTATAATTTAGTACTATAGACCCACTTTGATTAAATCGCAAATGAAGTAAGCTGCCATCAAATACAATGGTTATTTCCATTCGTTGTCACTGAACTAAATTTATCCATAAATATAAATTTCTAAACCTAAATGATATGAACTTTCCAAGTAGAATTAATTTGTAGCTTTTATATTATTCCGACTTTTTTGTCCTGATAGTTTTTAGCTTTTGTTAATCCGACAAAAACACAATAAATACTATTATAAACTTGTGTATATCCTAACGGTACGGTAGTAAGTACCACTAGGGGTGGCCCCTTCTATGACTGCATGCAGGGGCACGACGCAACCCGCCGCACTTGGCTATATCTGAATTGCTTGTTGAGCGCCGTCGCTTCTGTCTGGCCTTGTATATTGTACAACATGCTGTCGAGTAAACATGAATGACTCACATTTTTATTCCTTTACACGTGCTTTTCACATGGTGAAAATATATGATGCGAGACTACAGTTATTTTTTATTCGTCAAAAATATTTTAATTGAACCTTTGACTTTAATATTTCACCTTTTAGTTTTGTAAATTATTCGAGTTATTTTAGCGGCGAAAAACTTAAATACGGATTATCACTGTAAAATGGGTCAGTTCCAAGGACTTCTAGTATGTTAAGCTAAAATACAGAATGCCTACATTGTGTAATACAATAATTACATGTTTTACAAAAGATTTCGCACCTTCTTTCTTAGGGTTTTAATACATAAATTAATGAGTTTTTTTCTTTCGGGGTCATTATGTTTTATCATTAAAAAAATAATTTTATATTTCATATCTTGAGAAAGTTTCACCGTAATACTCCAATAATTATGTACCTATGCTAATGTAATTTTTATTTCTTCTTACATAGTATTCACTTGGGCTAACATCGTTTTACAACAGTTCTGAGCGTATAGGCTATGTTTACTGGCTGCAACATTAAAAAGATGTTATATTTAACAAATGTTTTTAAAATGCATCAGAGAATACTATGTCACACAAATACAGTAAAGGTTTTCATGTTACAGAAATCTACGTAATATTTTTCAATAAAAATACTGTACGAGTAAGTTCTGTCCGTGCTATTAGGTTTAAGCAAGCCTGTAGTGGCATATTAGGTTTAAGCATAAAGCCTGTAGTGGCATATTAGGTTTAAGCATAAAGCTTGAGGTGGCTATTGGATTTAAGCATTTGAATCTTAAGTTAAAAGAACTGCATCGTGAATAGAATTATGTTCAAAACATTGTATGGGTTATTACAGATTAAGTAGCCCAAAGCTCCTGGTGGAAGGAAATTTTGTAAATACTGTAAATGAATAAGTTCTCCATAGTTTAACTTCAGGATTCAAATATCAACTTTGGTGATAATATGAACGGATTTGATAAACATTTATTTTACCATCTGATAAAAAAATGTATAACGATTTTTTTTTGTGGGAATCTTCTGCATGAAAGATAATGCTGCCTTTCGTCTAAAATACTATTTTAAGCTTTATTAATCAGTAGAAGCACTATTGGTTATACAGATACGATGTTTAGCGTTTGAAGTACGCATGTGACAGGTACGTATGTGGGACAGTAGCATACAAACCCTGTGGTTGCTTCACAGCTGCCCATCAATATGCCAGGCTATTCTCACGTCCACTCGACTAAACTGTCTTTCAATTGATATTATTCGAAATTTATTACTCAATTTTATTCGAGCGTCGTAAAATTATTTTTTTCAGCGTAGCCGTACGAGGTCAGCTACTACTAACCAATGAAAAATCTGCGACCGAAACTATATACATTTTATACAGTAATATAAACATGAACTGAAATCGGTAGAAACTATATACAAGTAAAATATGTGAGCTTTCTCATTTAAGTTAACACTGCTTCATGTGAGTGGTCGATTCCACCTATCCCACTGGCGGTCGTTCACTCTACAGGACAGGGTGTTCCGTAAGTAAAGAGCCATACTCGGGAAAATTGTTCTATGGTACAAATTACAGAGAAAATCATGAATGAAAATCTTTCTAAGATCGCTTTGTTAACCAGATCTGCCATTTTGTATTTTTTACATTAAAATTTGTATCCCTAGATTTTTCCATCTGATATTTATTAAACTTGGTATGTATGTTAAGGTAGAAAAGACATAGTAATCAAAAAAATTATTTGTCCAATTTAAAGTCAAAATGTGGGACGTTTTTGTAAATTACATAAAAAATTCCAATAACACTTTAATTTAGAAAAATTGTCTTTCTAATTTCTATTCGACTGATGTTAAGTGTAAAAATATCGAACGACGACCAGCTCGACGACGAGCTGATTTATCAAATCAGTCATGTTTAGTTTTATTAAATAAAATTAAAACTGCCCCCACTTTAAAATTTTGAATTGGACCAAGTTATTTTTTAAACGTCTTTTCTACCTTAACAGTTAATTTAAAGCGGTGCAAAGCTTACAATCGTAAGGGATTTTTTATGCATCATCATCATGCATGAAATTTTATACAGTTACAGATATTTACACTGTGTACCTACAAACCTACTAAAATAAACATGTCATAACCTAACCTTAAAATACCTACTTTGTATGGTCGCCATTTCATTGAAAGTATTAAAAGTATTAAAGTGTTAACCTTTCTTTGTTCTTACACAATACAATATTACAGTATGTTTTCTGTGATATTACACACAACATCGGGCATTGCTCGCACACAGTATAGTATGCAAAACAATCGAATGTAAACAATTGTCACTTTTTGGTCATCGACTCCCGATCAGCTGTTTACATTACGCCACACCCGGATCAGCTGACTGAAAGTTCGCGTCGTCTGCTTTTCCCAAGAATGTGCTGGTATCACCACAACAATGGGGTAGGTGACCGCGGTCGTCTACCTTGCGACCCTTAGACCATTTGAAACAATATTCCCACAGCGGGTGATTCATGTGTTTAGACAACAAGTGCTATAGGAGGCGGTTTTGCAGGTCATTGGATTTATTGAGAATGCTATATTATGAAGAATGTTTGCTGAAATTGCATAAGTTATTAGCGTACCTATTCGTTAAGTAACTTGAGTGCTGCTTATAAACTTAGTAATACTGTTTATTAGCTACGGTGTTGTAATTAAAGGAATGACTTCTAAAAAATTAACTAAGTGTACATTGACCTTACAATACTCAGGTCGGCTATGTTTTACACAACATGTAGTAGGCGTTTTTAAAAGGTCGATGCATTAAGATTGCGGATATATGCTACAATATGTACGAATGTTTAAAGTTTATTTATCATGAACGGTAGATGTGTTCATTTAACATAGAAGTAACTTGAGTGCTGTTTTTGACTTAAGTTAGTTCACTTTGGTTTAGCGGGTTTCGAAAAAAGTAAAACATTTAGACTATTGTTTTTCTTATTTCCTACCACGCTGGTTCTTCGCAACAATAGTCAACTACTCTGTAATACATTTCAACTGTACGAATTTGATCTAAAATGAAGCAAATAGTTAAAGGATGTGGCTTTTGCACTGGATACAAGCTTTTGTCGCTGATATAGTGTAGATCTAATAGAACGGAAATAGGAAAACCCTAGGGAAACTCCACCCTCCTAACTGGATACGGTAAATTGATTCCGGCGGAGTTTTTGGTGAAGCTTGGTATAGAAACGGAAAATGTGTAATAAACGCCGGGTAAAATACATATGTTCAGGGGGAGGGGCATTAATTGCGCCAACTGACTTGAGTCAGATAGTCTGTTATTCCTGAATTGCGCCAACTACTCCAGGGAGCCACCCGATAAGTATATTAACTGGGCAGAAAGTGGCAGCCCTCTTTGATTATATAATTGAGTAGGTTAGGTTAGGTTAAGTTAAGTTAGGTTAGGCTAGGTTAAGTTAAGTTAGGTTAGGTTAGGTTAGGATAGGTTAGGATGGCACGAAAACATAAACACGGCTATTCCTTCTGCCGGCAACTCACCCCTACCTGACCCTTGACCTTGGCGCAACTAATTAACATATTTTGGGACCCTTGAGGGCTTGGCGCAATTAGGTAACTCTTTGGCGCAATTAATGCACGACCTGTTCAGGGACACTCCAATATTGCTAAGGGTAACACAGGGAAGATATTATTAAGTAGAATAGTATTGGAAATATACATTGTAATTATTACTTTATTGTTTATTCTATAATTTAATCTCTAAACCTACCATTCTCTAGACGATGTTTAAAGTTAATTGTACTATGAACACATTCGATTTTAGCATTTTTTCGTGTAAAGCGAAACTTCTATGAAGACACAATTCATAATGGCTAAACTTTGTGATAAAGTTCATCTTAACCATTGTGAACACAAGTTTAGTAATCCAACTTAAACTGTAAATCCACATATCAAGTAGTGTAAGTACAAATATCTGCATTAAAACGAGAAAAGTCCCGATATTATCAGACTCCGTTCTCTGAGTAATATTGAATGCATTATTATCCTCACAAACGGATAATATTAATAGTCTCAGATTCCTCAAAATTTGACTTTGAGACTGTCGTGAACTGCAGTTTTTTAGAGCAACGTTATTCTCTAACAAATTCTATAACACATATTCAAGCTATTGCCCTAATTCAAAAGCCATCCCCGCCAAAACTTTATGTTGTAGAAATTTCAGAACATTACCCATTTATCATTTATTTAATTTCACCGAAATATTTTTTTAGTTCGTTTACACACTTTTAGAACCTAACATGTATTCTGTTCTATTCCTATTTTAACTACAAGTATTGCAATTTTGCAATTTGAAACAGACCCAGGTTTATGTTTTGGTTTTGATTTACTGAAGTAACAAATTACTATAATGAAAATATTCCTCTTCTTAGTCCTGTAATTATTGGAGGCAATTTGTTTTCATGGCGCGTTTTATTTTCAACAATTTTAATTATTTAAACATGTGAGTATGAAGCAATCACATATCCCCTTGGCCTACATTGCCGTCGGCGCGACGCGCGTATACTTCTACAACTCTGCTCCTCGTAGTAAATTGAAAACGGTTAAATTATTTAAAAAATTACAATATTTAAATATTTTGAAAAATCATAAAAAATATTTTAAACAATTTTTTTATATTGATGAATTGTTAGACTAAGTTTTTGAAATGGGATTGAAAAATATTTTATTTCAAACTTGTAAACAAGTCCAATGGTTCAGTATGATTTGTATTAGTATAACATATTTTATTTTTAAATTTAAGTATACGTATGATTTGTTGTTTAGGCGCGTATATTAGTTATACTATTATAATTAGTTAAAAAAAATGTAATCAATAAAATATTATATAATAAACAAAAAATTTTTGTAATGGATTATCACAATATTGGTTGGGCAAACCTCGGCTTAATCCTTTAACTTTTGGCCTTTTAATATCCATTGAATAAATGAAGTTTAATAATAATGAAATGTTAGAAACAATTATTGGAAATTGCTACAGTTTCGTTTTTGTAATGTTTAGAGTGAAAAAAGTACACATTGGAAATATACGTGCAAGATGAATTAATTAATTACTACTACTTAATTAATGAATTAAATTGCGTTTCTTCTAGTTCTAGAAGTTTCTTCTAGCAGTGTATTTTTTTCATTTGTTATAAAATATTCTATTTGGATAGTAAAACCATCATACTAGTAGCTTAAAATTTAATAATTGTATGAAATGTAGTGTTCGGAGTCTTCTTGTACGAATTAATCTTTTCGCTGTAGAGATCCAGTGGGAAGTCTCTCGTTCTTGCTACACATAGAATAATGAGTGACAATCTAAACAGAACACTTTTAATATGTTCCAATATATCATAGACTAATTGGTCTTGTCAATGATTTTATAGAACACGTGTATCTCAATACGACGACAACCTACGACGAGAGGAATAATTTATCATTTTCTATTTCATTACTATACTACTAGTGCACCTGTTGCTCGAATTCGAGCAATTGTCAAGTACCGGTATTATACAGAAGTTATTATCATAAAACTACAGTAATAACAGTCATAATTCATTTTCTATTAGTTTAAAAGACCCGACTAAAGGCTTATGTAACTAATTGAAATGCTCACGCTATTTAATAGTGCTTTGACAGATTCAGTAAATGCTCATAACACTTAACCTTTGTAATACAATTTTAATATTAACATCTGGTTCATTAAAAGTAGTGTAAAATTACCATATGATCATATTGTAAACAAATCTGCTGAGGGAACTTTAAAGGCCACTGGGGCAGAGTCCCAAGGAAATTTACGTCGTTTCTCTTTTGATAGCTCATCTACAGACCAAATCCTTTCTTTAGACACCCCTACCAAGTTTCTACGCCCAGCCGTTCTCTCAAATTAGCTATGATAAACCCCTTTTTTTCTCCATAAGAATAACATGGGATGGGAATTTAAAGGCCACTGGGGCAGAGCCCCAAGGGGATATACCACATTTCTCTTTTGATGGCTCATCTACAGACCAAGACCTTTCTTTAGACACCTCTACCGAGTTTCTATGCCCAGCCGTTCTCTCAAATTAGCTGTCACAAAAAAACCAGTTTCAAATTAATATATAGATACTTCACTTGAACTTCAAAAGTTATAATTAACATAAACCACTCCACTGTCTTTAAATTAGTCTCAGATATCAACCCTTACAGCGACCTTATTACCGCCGGGACTGGTAACAATAGAAATAAACGGATGAGCGTGGTAATAACAATTTATTGGCCACTTTCCCTTGGCCCAGATACTCCGGGGGTGGTTCTATGTAGGCCACCCCCATCCGCCCCCGGCCGCCCCCACTGCCTCTTGACCTACTTCAATAAAATCGTCCCCTGACGCGTAATCACGTTCCCGTGCTGCGTAGTTCAATTTGCAAGTATTTATTCACACGTGTTTTCACGATATGTGGTCAAGGACTGTTTTTTGCGACGTTTTTGCGACGACATTGATACGATTGAAATATAAATTATAAAAGTAGTGTTTGTTTTCAAAGGATTATTGTAGACATTTTCTATTGCTTTGGGCAAAACGGAATTTCACAAAGATTTAGGATCTTGAATATTTCTTTATCACACATGTTTTAGTACCGAGAACGAAATAGATATGTAAAAATGTATTAGCAATTATATAAAAAAATTCGCTGCGCTCACTTGCCTTCAGGTTAGCTCGTTCGCTACGCTAACTCGCCTCCAAGTTGAAGTTCGTTCGCTACGCTCACTCACCTTTTGGTTGCAAATTAGCTGTTGTCATAAAATGTAAAAGAAATAATAGTGCTGCACCCTGTTGGTAATCCTTGTAACTTTATTGCTATTGAACATCATAGAACAGAACCAACTTATTTAATTGAAACAGCTGTTACGATTCATTAATTCCATTTCTCATAAGGTTAACATGGGAAACTCCAGAGCCACTGGGGCGGAGCCCAGAGGTCGGAGGGTAAAATCCTTTCTTAGTGAGCGTCTACTACCCAAAAGGTTTAATAAACGGACAATCACAAACGCAGTCAGAGAACTCGAGCTATTGTGATATTTTATAATTGGAAGGGATGAGGCTGTTTAAGTATTTATACCTCGGTATTTTTTGGAGTTTCTGGTTCAAATCCCGCACATCAGTAATGTACAATAGCTAAGTAAGTATGTCGTGCGAGAGGAATAGGTCCAAACCACTGCGTATCCATTTAGGACGTTTGGACCGCTTTCTAGTGAGACATTTTTGACATTAAAATTTTCACTGGCATCGATTGTGACAACAAATCCAAAGTTCTGGTACGTCAATTGTTATTAGTCTTCCTGATTTTACCGTAGTCCTCGTGACATTTAAAAATAACCCTGGCCACCTTATTCGTTCTCTAAAACCCTGTATTTGTAAGTTTATACAGATCATCATGATCTGTATAAACTTACAAATACAGGGTTTTAGAGCACGAATAAGGTGGCCAGAGATCATGTGATGTTTTATTCGTCTGATAGCTAGACCGCCCAGCCTCTGATGATGACCACATAATGACCATCTTCTCGTGTGATTATATCCACAAAACAGCTGGTTTTAGCCTCTCCCACACTCCCCTCTAACTACTGGAATTCTAGATATTTTTTAACATCTAGACTTGGGTTGGAATATTTTCCTATCAGGAGGTATTTTAGAGATATCACTATTTTTCAATTATCCTCCCTTACAGACAAATCGAAATTGTTTTACGGTGTAAGGTTGGTAAAAATGATACCGGGTGCTTTAATCAAAAACGGAAAAAATGTAGATTAAAAGCCCTACGGATTGAAGTTTTTTACAAAAATGGGTCGAGTTTGACAACCAGTTTAATAGATAACAGAGAGTTTGTAGTGTATGTATTTTTTAAATTAAATAGATTAGAAAGTAAATAAAATATACGCCTAATAACACTTAAAACATACGCTTATACTGCTAACTCATAAGACGGTAAATATACATAACAGATGGTAAGTGGGTGATTTCGATTGGACACTCCAATCATCAGACCCAATAGGCGAATGTCATTGGGCGTATTGTACACGTACAATGCTGATCAAGAAGTTGTTTAATAGTTTAAGATAGGATTACTAATTGTTTCAATACCTACGTAATTTCCATGATTTTTTCCACTTATACTCGTAAATGTGTTGTCAATAGCTAAATTCAACTTACAGATATTTAAAGCTACCGTCACTGTACCAGTTACGAATCTTACTAAAACTCCTTTCTCTCCACCAAATAGAAAATTGGCACATTTAGGGTCATAAAACCCCGACGTCCCAAGAATTGTTTTGACAATCGGGGCAGGCCCAATAAGGGACAGGGGCGCGGTGGGATCAAAAGGACCCCAGAAGCGATGACAAGGGGCGGGACACTGATTTACAAGGGATGCTTTCTCTTTTACAAGTCTATAAATACCTTCAGACAAACGTGAAACCTGTCCATTTCCTGGTCCTAGATTTGCCCGGTTGTGAAATATGTCTGCAACAGCTTTTAGCAGTGACTACGAACTGTAAGAGAAAACACCGAGAAAGAGTGCGGAGAAAGAGAAAAGGTTGTTGATTGTGATTGGGTTTAAAATAAATATATTTTCAACATCGTGCAATGTACTACTACTATTGATGAGAAAAAATATTCTACAGGGCATTTAACTTTCTAGTTGTGGTTAACTTTTAGGATTCTTCTAAAATTGACTTAATTAAAAATTAAAATTACTAGAAAATTAGTAAAATTGGATAATTAGTTCACTAGAATTGTTAGATTCCAAAAATATTACATCCAAATAATTTAGGTTTAAGTGTAATGTTCTAATACAAGTCGTTTAAATTCACACATTGTAAAATACAGCTCTCTTGGCATGTTTGTTCACAACATGCTATACAATCGAATTATATACTGTAACTATAGAATCTATAAAATGCTTAATTCAAATAGAAACATTGGTTACAAAATTTTGTACTCATATAATTTTGGCATATCATAAGACACTCTAAAGTCGTAACTATTACCTATATGCTGCCAAAAAAAAAAAATGATTTTTTTTAATTGTTTCAGTTGTTGGGTGTGACTCTAGCTCTGAAGTTAGCTTCTCGGATTAAAGTACAAAAGTCACGGGTTTGATCCCTGATAAACCCCGCCAAAATCTTAAAGGTTTATAAATTTTCGCCCAAAAAGCGTTCGTGTTTCTCATATAATAAATTCACTAGCGTAAACACTTAAAACAAGACAAATAAAACACACCCTTCATATTACTTACGTTGTATCTTTGAGGTAAGTTAAGAACGATCTACCTACTAACAGGCAATCATTGTAAGCATAGTGTATTTTCATTCTCCAAACACATGAAATAAATTCCCGTCGTCAATTTTCTACTCAAAACCAAAGTTATAGTCGTCGACAGTTCAACGACAGTCAACGTCTATAGGTTGACCTTTCAATTTCGCTTTCGGTCACCCTGTATATGGCTCGGCGTGGATTTTGCGAAATCAATGCTGACTCATCATTAGCCCTATGCTGTAAGTGTCTGCGCTTGTTGCCAATCATGTGGTATAATTGGTAACTTGTAATTAATGGAAACGAGGAGCCTCGCTTCGCAATCGTATTTGTTGTCGCGTCTCTGATAAGTAATGATTTTAATATTTTATATATATTTGTCGTTGGCTTTGTTGTAAATAGTATATTTAACGAAGATTTAGGTTAATAAATGTTTTGCACACGACATAATATTTACCACGTTTAGTCGCTGTATATAAAATTTATTTAAATAATTTTTAACCCAAATGTAATATTATTTGTAAATCATTTAGTTCAGTTTTTGGAGTTTACAAAAATTACGAGTTTGACGATTAATAAACTATTTTTTGGATCGGTTGGGTTTTAATATTTTGTTTTATATTTATTCCTTACGACTTTAATCAGATCGAAAATTTTTAGAATTAATCGTACCGGTAATCAATATATGCTATCTAATAGTGTTTGTAAAGGTTGTTTTGTTATCATGTTAACAAACATGTATAAAAATGCATATGCCCTTGATAGATAGCGGTTGAGATGTATATTTTTGAAAGTAAAATTGTTTTAATTTAATTAGCAGGACAATTTAATTATAATATTTACACTCGTGTTTATTATCTTGTATTTAAATTAAATTACGTAAATTCATAACCATCCCTTATTTAATTCATGTTGTACTGTATTCATTTATATGTTTGCTCAAACGGTCGTTACTTGGTCGCGTAAGTACGATACCGCAATACGGTGGTTTGAATTCATTTGGAGCAGATAAGATTCGGGTGGTGGGATGAGTCAATAGCAGTCGGCTTGTCTGTGTCTCTGGCGGGGTGGAAGGTGGAAGGTGGTGTGTATAGTGGGGGGGGGTTACAACTAGGTCAGTAGGCCGTCCCCTCCCCTGCCGCCGCTATCTGGGTCAGAACCGTCACTTTCACTGTTAGCCGGCGCGCGAGCCCCACTCGTCGTGTGACTATCCTAGTGCGCGCATCGTGCCGTCGCTCGCGCCGTGTCAGTGTGTGACTTGTGATATGTGTTCGAGTGTCGTGCCCTCTTGATTATGTTATTGGACATGGAGCAACATTCGACCCTGGCCTCCCTCAACATGTCCCACGCCTCGTACCTGAGCAGCGGAGGCGGTGGCAGCCCCAACAGTTCCGCGGGCGGCACAGCTAGCCCCAGGGGTGGCTCTTCGGGGGTGCCACCTCCGGTCTACGGCTCGCCGCCTCTGTACACCCCCGCCTCCGCAGCCTCTCAGCATCCCCAACACGAATACTCCCTGTTCCATCCTACCAGCCCGTCGGCACCTCTGTACACCCAGGCTAACAAACCTCCTTCGCCCATGTATTGTATAGAGTCCTCCACCGCTAACAAGTCTTCCCTGCATCCTACCAGCCCGTCGGCACCTCTGTACTCTCAAGCCAACAAACCTCCCTCGCCCATGTACTGCATCGAATCCTCCACGGCCAACAAACCGTCTTCCCTCCACCCCGCGAGTCCGTCCGGTCCGCTCTACACCCAAGTGAACAAAACCCCTTCCTCCATGTACTGTATAGACACCACCAACACTAATGCCAACAAACCACCCTCCTCCTTGTACAACATAGATACAGCGTGTTTCTTCTCGTTCCCAGGTATCGGGAACATGGACTGTGTCTCCTATCCTCCGGCCGCCTCCCAGCTGCCCACGGCGTCCGTCGCCAACCCCGACCTGCCCGACACCAAGGAGGGGTTCGAGGAGTTGTGTCCCGTGTGCGGGGACAAAGTGTCCGGCTATCACTACGGCCTCCTTACCTGCGAATCGTGTAAGGGATTCTTCAAGCGGACCGTGCAAAACAAGAAGGTGTATACTTGTGTGGCTGATCGGTCCTGTCATATAGACAAGACTCAGAGGAAAAGGTGTCCTTATTGCCGCTTCCAGAAGTGCCTCGAAGTTGGGATGAAATTGGAAGGTACGTCAGTGTTTATCTATGCTAATGTTAGAATTATAGTAGTTTGTTGGATGTAGCCTACTGCAGGGTTATGATAAGTGTTTTCATTTTTGCTCATACAAATTTAGCAAACGTTCTACGCATTTACTGAAAAATTAGTTCTACAAGAATGTAAAAAAAAAAAAAAACTGTTCGAGTAGATAAACCCACTTAAAATAACTTTGGCGCCCTTAGAAATTTAAAATACAGTAATCACATACCTAGATGACTCAAAACTATTTTTTTGTTTAAAAAGCTCTTAAAAATGCCAAGGCTTACACCAACAGTAAGCTTCCCCAAGCATCCGTATAATCGATCTTAACTCATATCACGTGAAAGATTAAAGCGTTGTTAGGCTCTGTTGTTTGCAAAGTCAAAGTTTTCCTTTGAAAAATTCTTATCATGCGCATACATTTGCAGAAGGTGCTCTAAGACATATCAATTAGTGTGCGGTAACCCATTCTTTGAATTCATCTCAGCCTTCAGTAGGGCCTAAATCAGTTCTTAAGCCCCTAGTAGGAGTAGTAAAAACAAAACTCTCGGTTTAAAATATATGTCAACGATTATCTTATATTATCACCCCTTTCTATGCTTTTATTTTAATTTCATCTTCAAAGGTTTTCGTAGCCAAAATTCTAATTCAGAATTAAAGTTTTAATTTAACTCTATATTCAATCGACGAATTCAGTTATTGGAAATTAAATAGTAAAAAATGCGGTTTAGTGACTAATTTGTAGCCAATTGTAGTAATACGTAAACATTTACTGTCGTGACCCTGACATGAAAACACCGATTCTAAAGGCCAAACGCAACAGGGGAGGGGGAGCACTTGAAATAAACTTTACTCGAACAATCGAGTTGCTAATCTGAAAATGTCCGCGTCTAAAATATACAAGTGGCAATTGAATTATTAGTAGCAGATGTATTCTATTGTTTTAGAGCAAAGGGTAAATTTGACAATGGGATAAAATTCTATAGTCCTCTCAAATATTTTATTACTTTTTTCTTTGAATTTTATTACTTGATTGTTTCTTAAACAAATTTTTATTAAATATTGTACTGCGGCTAGGAAGGTAGCGAATACTAATAACAATTTTTGAATTTATATTTTCAATAGGCTACTCCGAAATTTAATCCTTTCGTAAAAGATTGGACGTGTTTGATTGTTTGTATTTTAAGTAAAAATTGGTTCTAATAAAAGTGGATATTTATTGTTGTATTAAATTTTCAATGGATAAATTCGTTTCGCGTCCCTGTAACAGATTTTACTAAAAGTCCTTGTGTTCGATTCCAATCTAGTTTCGTTAACAGAAACTTTAATATTCCATGGGTACCTTACATAAAAGTGTTTATAATCACAGAGTTTCTTAATTAAATATAAAAAAAATAATATTAAAGTTAAGTTCCATATTACATTTGTTTAACAATAGTTACACATTTTCTTTTGGCACTACGTAAAATTATATGGATTACTCAAATATGATTATTGAAATCAGACTTTTATACTTTTTAATCATTTTAAGAAAATGCTTCATTTTAATATTATATCTCAACAGTTACCATAAATAGTTCTGTAAAAGGTTAAATGAATAAACATGTGCTACAGTTACACATTATATGTGTTGTAAAACACAAATATTCAATTTGACAAGTCTACACTTTTTACTCAATTATATAATTAGTTAAACTGTTTCGTGACTGAATTATTTGTCAATTATACTTGTAATATTTATTACTGAAACGTATTTTAGTCGTAACGTATATTTTAAACTCTACTAAACGTTTAGCTAACCTGACTAGCTAAATTGATTGTATTGAAACTATAGTATTGGATTAAGGTTCAAAAATATTCATTAGCTAATAGAATGCAATAAAGATCAACATTATTCAGTAGGTAGAATCTTGTTTGAGACAATTTTCGTGTTAGTGTTAGAATAGGACCAAAAATTTCCATAACATAATGGCGTTGTGACTTTGTTAAATAATAAATGCTAGAGGTCGTCCAGTGATCGAAAACTCGACCAAAAATATGTAAAGTTAAACAGACTTAGTATTTTCACCCCACGCTGTAAAAAAAATTGAGATTGGAATTTCTTTCATTTGTTTTGATTTTCTGATTATATTTAGTTGTTATTTCGTCACCAGCGTGGCAACCCATAAGGCCCATGTAAATTTTTTTCTAATTTAAAGTTCATTTTTTGTGCTTATTTTAATTTATAAAAGGATTCTGCTTATCTACAGGAAAAAATATATTTCTAACAATATGTGTAGATTTTCCCTGCAATGCACACGAGCTGAGAAAAAAGGTTAAAAAACATGCTTTTCTATTAATGTATCGACATATCGTTGTTTTATAAATTAAACATGTAACATTAGTTGTTTAATACTAAAGTAGACTTATCGATCTAATTTAAAATATAAAGCGGGGTTTGGTCTGTTATTTGGACTAACGCAGGGGTTCGTTGATGACGATTTCATATTCTCTCATACCGGTGACTAAAATCTACAAATATCTTAACTGCCAATCATAGATAAAACCATAGACAAATAGAATTATATTTGTCTATGATAAAACATACTCTTTTTTATTTCAAAATGATCTAAGATAATAGTTCAACAATATAATATTTTTTAATTCGTGACTTTACAATGTACTTTGGTTAGCCCCAGCTGTATTACCCAGACCTGCATGTTGTATAGTGTTTGCATGGCATCGATTGACTATAACACCCGCTACAATATGACCCACATCTGTACTTTACTGTTTGCAGTATGATACATAAACACAAACACGTTTTAATATACAACACCTTGCCTTCAATTGCCATATCAAAAATTCCATCTTATAAAAATTTGTTTAAACGTGTAAAGTGATTGTTCGCACTATTTGGTGAGCAACTATTTTCGTGGTGTAAATATTTTTATTTGCACGTAAATGTGAGAAATAGATTAATATTAGGTATTGAATTTGAAAAAATGTATAATTGCTGACTACACATAGACTAATAAATTATTACCACAGTGTTTCAACATTTAGGGGGTGCAGTTTCTTATTTAGATTAAACTCACAGTCATTATGTGTTAAAAATTACTTTATCTTGATTGAAAATAGAGTACCTAATAATTTTCTAAGTTATTTAGAACTTTTATTACATACCCCTAACGCTATATAGCCATGCGCTATATAGTACATGCTTAGTTCAAACTAGAGTGCTCGTTTAAAGAACATTTTGTACCTAATGTAAAATGTCAAATGTAACATACTTAAGTTTAAAAAAAGCATTGTCTCTCCATAAAAAAAAATAATTATATCGCGTGGAGAAAATACAATAATTGTCATATCCAATATAATGTCTAACAAAACTCAGGACATATTACGTATTTTATGATTGTCAACAAAATCCCTCATTTATAACCCGGCGGTAAATATTGTTTAGTATGGTAAGCCTGAGAAAGCCGATTTAATATAATACGATTTACAGTCGGACGGAGTAGTGTCGCCCACCGTACGACAGTGGCACAAATAGAGACCCGATTTCCCAATTTCTTGGACAGTGAAAGTGGTGTTGGTTTAGCTAACATGGCGCACGGCTTGGTTATGTTTGAATTCTTTTTATTTTGTGGCTGCTACTCTGATAATTCGCAGTTTAGTGCAATTAAAACGGTAAGAATGATAGATTGTTGAAAATTTAAAAATCCCTTCTTAAAAGCTTTTTAAGAGTATTTTGTAGACATAGATTTATAATTTGGAAGCTATAAAACTTTATATGAATGCAGTACGCTTAAATCCATTATTGAACTTTTACCTCTGATTTTTTAAACATCCATTGGTAAATTATTTTTATATATAGTAAATAGTTTTCTTCTCGTTGAGAAGCACATATGTATGCAAATAGGACAATAGTGCTAAAGACAATACTAGTGCAAAATATAATCCTAGTACTGTAGATAATCATACATTTTAAGAGAGTACAAGAGCTTAACGGTACACAATTGTGACTAATAACATAATACTAGTGCTTTAGGATACATTTATTTCCCGAACCAGTTCTAGTGCTACTTTACCTAGTTATTTAATAGGTAATATTGTTAAAGAAGGTTGAAGGAACTTTGCGACGAAGCAATTTTTATCTTAAAATATTAAGGATTGAAATGACTAAACAGTTTGATAGAACTGAATAAATTTCATTCTGTCTTGATGAAAGAACCAAAATATACAGTACTAGCACGAATGGATTGAAATCTTGTATTAGTAGGCCTATTGATATTATCAGTGAGTGATATTAAATATCCTACTGGCTTTCGAAGCAGAGTTTCAGGTTAGGTACATTATTTAGGATGACAAGCAAAACGAAGTCCTTGATTGTTATTTCACCAGTCTAGCACTTGTTAATTGATTATTCCGGAAATCAGATGAGAACGGTTCGGCAGTTTATATGTCGTTATGGAATATTTGTTAATGTCTAACGATTTCTTGATAATCTGTAAAACTACTACCTGGTTGCTGTAACAGGATTTATTTCAGTATAGGTGGATTGATAAATAAGTTTGGTTAGTCGTACGCTAAGGAGGTAGGGTTAGTCGTGACTAGGCAAACTAGGCAGGTTATATTTAGGTTAGTCGTTAGCTAGTCAGTTAAATGTTAGTTGAGGCTAGGCAAACTTGGCATGAACAGTTAAGGCTAGTTGTGGTTAGGCAAACTAAGAAGGTTATATTTAGGTTAGTCGTGAGCTAGGGAAGTTTCTTAGGTAAGCTAGGCAGTTAAGGTTAGTTGTGGTTAGTCAAACTAGGCAGGTTATATTTAGGTTAGTCGTGAGCTAGGGAGGTTTCTTAGGTAATTTGTTAGCTAGGGAGGTTTCTTAGGTTATTTGTTAGCTAGGGAGGTTTCTTAGGTTAGTCGTGAGCTAGGGAGGTTTCTTAGGTTAGTCGTGAGCTAAAAAGGTTTCTTAGGTTAGTCGTGAGCTAAAGAGGTTTCTTAAGTTATTCGTTAGCTAGGGAGGTTTCTTAGGTTAGTCGTTAGTTAGGGAGGTTTCTTAGGTTAGTCGTGAGCTAGGGAGGTTTCTTTGGTTATTTGTTAGCTAGGGAGGTTTCTTAGGTTAGTCGTTAGCTAGGGAGGTTTCTTAGGTTAGTCGTTAGCTAGGGAGGTTTCTTAGGTTAGTCGTGAGCTAGGGAGGTTTCTTAGGTTATTTGTTAGCTAGGGAGGTTTCTTAGGTTAGTCGTGAGCTAGGGAGGTTTCTTAGGTTAGTCGTGAGCTAGGGAGGTTTCTTAGGTTAGTCGTTAGCTAGGGAGGTTTCTTAGGTTAGTCGTTAGCTAGGGAGGTTTCTTAGGTTAGTCGTGAGCTAGGGAGGTTTCTTAGGTTATTTGTTAGCTAGGGAGGTTTCTTAGGTTAGTCGTGAGCTAGGCAGGTTTCTTAGGTTAGCCGTGAGCTAGGGAGGTTTCTTAGGTTATTCGTTACTTAGGGAGGTTTTTTAGGTTAGTCGTGAGCTAGGGAGGTTTCTTAGGTTAGTCGTGAGCTAGGGAGGTTTCTTAGGTTATTCGTAAGCTAGACAGGTTAGTCGTGGCTAAGCAGGTTAGTTAGGTTATTCCTCGTGACAAAGAATGTGTAAACGTATTGTACTTATCATGTAAGATAACAACTTATATAATGAGCTCGGTGTAGCGCTAAATATTGTTGTTTGCTTGCTTCACTTCTGTGATAAGGTGTTGTAGGAATGAGCAAAATTTACAACTACTTTCAGCATTAAAGATTAAATTGTTTTCATTTGCTATGTTCAAAACTGTTTTATGAACAATGTGTTAAATGGAACTAGTGAATTATTTGTCACTGTGTTATTTCCAACCATAATTTCTCAGTGTAACCTTAAGTAGCAAAAAGTCAACTGTTTTACACACCAATCAGCTGAATTTATTAAATCCAAATTAGGTATTAAATTTTAGTCCAAGAAGTAGAAATACACGTAAGAGTATATTAAAAAAGGCTAATTAATTTTTAAGACTAAAAGACATTTCCCTTAGTGATAAAATCACACATATTAACATTTAAAGCATTAAGTTTGTAATTATAAACAATAATATATTTTAAGGATATTTCCACAAAAAAACTATTACAATACCGGTATCGTTCCAAACCGGGTTGAAATTAGTTTCATGGTTAATTATTTAATAGAGAATAGGAGAATGGTGTAACGATTCAGATCAGCATGCCCATCTCAAATGTCAAGATAGTTTTTCTTTTTGGAGTTAAAAAAAAATCTATATTTATTTAGTAGCTTTACGGTTCAAATTCAAAATATCAGTCCATACATTTTTCATTTCTCTACACTAAAACGCGGCAAATCTACTCAAGCAGAAAACTATAGTCGTTTTACGTCTTCAACTGTCAAATCCTTTACGTAACAAATAAAATGTTTCCGTAACCACCAGATGCTCCAGAACAACATAAGTTTCTCAGAATATCACATTTTGCAACGGTTCCCAAGGCGACCGGAAGACAAGTAAAGAGTCAAGTTGGGCAACGAACAGCCTGTTGTGAAGACGAGGCAAATACGGCCACGAAACGTTGACGAAATCGCAACATGACAAACAGGAAGACCACTTGGGAGGTTTATAAAATAAGCGGTCAGAGTACTTACATTTATCAACATCAGTTACGTAGTTAGAGCAATGACTTTTGTTTGGAAACAATTGTATACGCTGAATGCACTAGGTCAATATACAGGGTGCAACGACTTTGGACGATTCATTGGTAAATATGCGGTCAATACTGGAACTATTTCATCACTAGGTCAATGTGAAGTCACTGGATCAATGACTGAGTTTGAAAACATGGATTTCATAAACGTTGGGTCATATGGTGCCACATCAATGTTTAGTATACATTTTTCAGAAGTGCAATGCCTCTAATGTTTACAATTATTAGTAGGGTAAACCATTTTGTATCTGAACACTAGGTCAGTGCCTCATGACGTAATTTTTTGTTGAGAAACTATTAACTAGGCTAGTGTACTTTAGGGTTGGGTTTGATATCGGTAGTGTAGCATAACTTTTGGTCAGTACCACGGATCTTAGAACGGTAACGGTATGGATCGTGAACATAATCAAATGACGTCACTGACCCTAATCTTTTATTTACATTGGTTTGGACGTTTTTTGACAGTTCAGTTTAAATAATAACACTAACTTTTTTACTTCTGGGCCATGACGTCATTTGTTTATGTTTATAATCTATACCGTTTCTGTTCCAATATTCGTGGTCAGTTACGCCACCGTTACGTTATAAATTCCACAGCTGTTTTAAAACTTAAATGCAGGACCAAAAGAAGAGGACATCATTTTAAGTATCGTAACGATAGATCAGTACCGAATGACGTCATGGTCCTATAATTTTGTACGATTCATTCAGGGGTTTCCATTGGGGGATGTTTGTGTCTTGTCTATACTTAGATGAGTTGTATTTATAGGAGATTTATTTATCTGATTATTATTGCGTTTTTCTTATTAATACACGTCTTTCGGTATTACAACAAGATTTTAGGAACATTTTACTCACATTTTTTCAGTGATGACGATTATTATAATGTTTTGGTTTGTGGATTTTAATGGACGATCAACCTATAAAAGTTAAGTGTTTATTTAGATAAATAAATTTATATTTTCTAGCATATCTCAGAAAAATGTTACTCGAATTTACACCTTATAAAAAACTTTTTGCCTTGTTACTGAGGACTTAATCCATGCCATATTATAAATTTCATATTACAATTTGGATTTTTCTATTTAATCAAACGTTTATGTATATTTGGGAATTAGAATACTCTTATCAAACTGTTTAACGTTTAATGTTACTTTTTTTACCTCTTATACGGTTATACTGATGCTTTGTTAAGTAAGCTGTAAAGTTTCCAACATACAACATTGCTAATCTTACTTTTACATTTAAATGAAAAAAATCCTTTATTGAAACAGTATGCCTACATTTCTATACAAGAACTGTGTCAAGTCAATAATTAAACATAATTATACATTAGGCATATTTACAGCAATACTTAATTAAGAGCTATAATCTATATACAGCTTTCTCCCTTACAACTACTTACTGTTCAACCATTACAACTAACTATTAATTTGAATTACTATTAACTATTTGAAAAAGTCCCCTGTAGCAGCATTTATTAGACAATTGGAGATAAACTGGTTTTAAATAGTATCTGTACATTTTTTTTTATTTACTATTTAATACATTATATGTTATATTTAACAATATTTTGAAGCAATGTTTGACATATTTACAAACCCAGTTGTAATCTCGTAGTGTAGAAGTATTGGCGGCGGCGTCCACTAGCTCATGAATGGAGCCCCCCCTCTGTCACTCCTATTTACGAAATGGCCCCAATTATGCAACCTAGGCCCACTCCGACATTGTTTCGCTTATTTTCGCGTCGATGTTGAAACTGGCGCCACAACCACCTGCGAGCCGCTGAAAAAGGCGGGAAAAACTCGCCCAGAAACGTTCAAAATCGACTGAAAATGTATAGTAACTATGTGTTAACATAGGTAGGCCTACATGTTAACATGTTATACAAATTGACTATTGGATACAGAAGAAGACATCCCATCTATATGGATCAGCTGTCGCCAATTTTTTGCTAAAAATGGATGTAGTTGTGTGAGCCAGTAACAGATTGCGCTAGTGTCTAAAACTCTATATAGTACCTTATTTTTGGTTACTGGCATAGGTGCTGGGTCATAACAGTTGCTATAGCTCATAATAAGTCATAATAAGTCATTTCATCAGTGTTACTTGGTAAAAACCATCGTGTAATTGGTAGAAATCTATAATTTAGATCAGCGCAATCTGTAGGTGGCTCACAACAACTAATACAAATTTGATTAAAAACCTGGCGACAACTTTAACATAGGGGTTGGAATGTCTAAAGGTACAATGCAGGTTTATAAGAGCTGTGGAGTTTTTGAACACTTTGAACTCGTCAATTTGTACATTTTGTATTATTTCTTTGCTTTTAGTTTTTGTTTTTGACTCAAAATGACCTTGGGCACTATTCTATTGGCCACTGTATAAATTATTTAAACAATGATTAACATAATTAATCGCACTTATAGATAAGGTATAGACTCTGACCATTTACAATGGACACGCAAATATAAATTCTAATGTACTTTGAAATGGAACATTTTGTCTCTACATCATACATGTAAATCTGGTGTACTTGTTAAGTTGATTTAAAACGATTAAAATGTCTTGGCAGAGTTAGACAATTGTTTCTTATGACATGCTTTTAGGCGAGGCTTTTTTCATTTATGAAGATTTTTGTGGCACTCGCCTTTATTATTGTCTATGTTGTCCAGGACTCGTCAAAACACACACAAACACACACACATCTACAAGCCATGCAATCGTCCATGGCATCTAAATAAAGGTGAGTGAAGCTCACAAATAATCTTTATAAAATAGTTCAACAGTACAATTTGACGACCTTTTTCTGTCTCTTTACTCGTATTTTACAACAGTATAGGAATTATCCTAAATTAAACATGTATGTCGCTTTTCTACACATGTTGTACAAATTTATTGGTTTAAGTGTATACCTATACAGAGTAGAATCTGCCAAAAAGATAATTCGTACGTAATAACTAATTTAGAAACATATTTAGTTTCTCGGTTACTGGTTTTAAATGGTACTTTCCTAGCTAAATGAAGCAGTTTCCTCGCTACAGGTCGTCTCGTATTATCTCGTGTAAGATGTACACCAACAGCTCCATATGTTGAAGATACGTATCTGAGTGTGCGGGGGTGTATCAGAGTCTGGGAGACGTATGTGTCTGATACTACAGGGCGAGGGCGTGCAGAGCTGCAGTGATGCATATTAAAACGGGCAGAATGAAATAGGCCTACACTTTCCAACACTAGTTTTCACACCTACATTGAAATTATTTCGCAGTAATGAAATGTTTGGCCGATTATTCGTTGAATATAATTCAAGGTGAGTTTACATTTTGTGAGTTGATCCGTGCATCTTTGTAACTGGCCGAGAGCAGTTCTTTCTTTAGCCAGGGCCGTTTATTGATGGCGATTAGGGATAGTTCGGTCCATCTTGAATCAATCACTAAACTACTGCATTTCCTCAGGGTCGAACCGGTTATGTACCTACGATGTAAAAATTACATTAATAATCTACATGTAATTATTATTTTGTTACATTTACTTACGCTGTTCCCTAGAATTTATGTATGTTTACTTGATGTACTCTAGAAACGATGCACATATACTTACGCTGTATTCTAGAAATGGTGTTCATATAATTACCCTGTACTCTAAAAATGGTGTACATATACTTACGCTGTTCCCTAGAATCTATGTATGTTTAATTAAAACGATGTACTCTAGAAACGATGTACATATATACTAACGCTATATTCTAGAAACGATGTGCATATACTTACTCTATTCTCTAGAAACTTATGCAAATATAATACGCTGTAGCCTCTAGAAACCATGTACGTAAACTTACAACGAACACTAGGTTCTTAACCCAATTAGGATAAACATTCTATCAATGACAAAACTAAGACAGTAATAAGATTTTCAACCCACTGACGTGTTACAAACTATAAACATTGGTAAGAAATCGGTTGAAGAATCACGAATATGTTAAGCTCGTACTAGACAAAAAAATGTCTGTTTTATAAAATTTTGAAGCCGTCCTGTTTTCGGAACATTGTCGCATACACGGGCGTGGTAGCGTCGTCGCTCTCGCTGTCTTCCCAGACCTTGCGGGTTGTCCAACCAGGATACGCTTAGGTCCGTTACTTGATTTCAAGGCCCCAAGTGAATCAGATTTGATATTTATGTCTCGCGCCATACACTTACATAACCTGTCCACTATCTAATTATAAATCCTCAATACGTCCGACATGCAGGCGGAATAGTCTGAGATTACGTGTAACCTTTGACTATGCAGGGGTGTATTCATTCCATTCCTGTGGTAAAGATGTAGTCAGTTTTAGGGGGGAAAGAATGTTTTTGGACAGAGCGATTGAACAAGAGCGTTGCTGCAAATTACTGACTTATTTCAATTACAATATCACCTTTTTAACATAGCTGAACCGAAAGAACCACTTACTGTGAACAGCAACTATATTATCACATAAATTAGCAAAGTATCGAAAAACAAGGATGAAAATATTAAATTTGTACAATGTGAGTAATTCTTTCAACTATTCGTTAAAAATAGCTACACGTTATGTCAACTTCAGTATCCAAAGGGTGATGTTATAACTGAAGGATTTTCTCGTGCTTAATATTTTCAGAAAATTTCAGAGAAGCAACTAAGGGAAAATGGCTGGTATGATGGTTTAATCTATATCTATCTATTATAAATCTTAATAACATTTCATGCACGATTGTGTGCCAGCGCGCTATGGCAGTATGGCAGTGTGGCTGTAGCGACGCGAACCATCTATTGAGGCCAACCATTGTGAAACATTAACTGTCGCTATATGCTTCACTCTCGCTGCTCGCTACCAGCGTCATGCACCATGCTATGATGCTATGTGCTGTAATTTCAATTACGTTTACACATAACAGATTCATACCATGTCTCACGTATTGCAACGTTTACTACGATCAAAAACGAGTAATATGAACCAGAAAGAACAACATACGTTTTATATTGTCTCACGGTTAAAAAATTGGCGGCCGTTGATGCCCGGTGACAGATTGCAACAAGTCATTCGAAACCTCAAGTCAGTATTTCCTTCATTTCGGATGGATTTTTTCTTGGGTGAAGACTATAAACCTAAAAGACCCAAAAACGTACACCATGATTATCCAAAGCGGTTTTTGACATCATTATTGATATATGATAAAATAGTTCTCTATGTCCACAACTACAACATAAACTTCTTAAGATAACTTTATTGGGGGAGCGAGCTGGTATAGTGGTTAGAGTGCGGGACTCCGGTTCCAGGGATCCCGGGCTCAAATCCTGCCAAATCACCAATGGATTTTATCTAAGTGATAATGCCGTAACCCCTAGGACAAAAAAAAAGAACATTTTATCGGTCATCCATTGGTTCTTTAGTAGTGAATCTTCGGTGCTGCTTTCAATCAACCACGGAATACCTAGTTTGTGTCATAAGATCTTATATGACTCAAGAAATACGCCATCCCACATCCGTCAGAATCCCACCGAATCCCACAGGAAAGTGTGTAAACCTGTTTTACCCCACAATACAACCTAAATCTTTTTACCTCTTGGTTCTTTCGTAGTTGGAAGTCTTTAAAACTCTCATGTCCGTTATAAAAAGTATACAATCCCAGGATCGAATCCACTGGTTTTTCTGTGACTCCCCGCGAGATACAGGTGCGGTGCTATTTAGAATGCATCGCGCACACCGAAATAAGTCAGTTGTGCAGATCCTGATGACGTCATAGACGCCCTTGATCCTGACGTCACGGTCGCTCCTCGTCAGGTGTCTAGACTGGGCTGCTGCGCCGTAATACAGGAACAAGATCAAGACATTCTTGCGTAGTCACTCACGTAAAAATAATTAAATTAGTTCATGATCATTTTCTCCAAACGCATCTTTCAATTGGAAACATGTCCCATCATAAATTAATCGTAATCCCTCATAGAATTTTCATCCAGGATCATCTGAAGAAAATTGTATGGTATATTTCTGTTTACAAATTCTAGAGTGTGTTTGCGGTGTACAGAATATTTCGTATGAACGTTTGACTAGTTTGTTTATTTTAACCAATTAAAATGTTTATTCATTAACTACTGTTTGTTAGTACTGTGATCTACTGTAACGAATAAAGTGTATACTGTAAAATCCACCCCGATGAAAAAACTCGATTTTATTGCTCATAAATGCAACAGATTTTTACAGTAGATAAGTCGGTTTTAACTATCCAAAGTCTATATGACTTTTCACATTTCCTAAGCTTATGCATCCAAGTTGAAAGGGACAAATAAGTGTGGTCACAAAAACTTAAACATACCACATTCATATTATGCTCTTAATCCACGCATAATTTTTAACCCATAGTACTAATGTATGCTAACATACAACGCAATATAATGGCCTCTTGAAGAGATTACTCAGAATTGGATCAGCTGCGTTGTGTTGCCGTTGATATGGTTACGTCTCTATTTCCATTTGCCGGGATCCGATCTCGTTAATTAGTGACCTATTTAGCCAACGACGACAATGCTCTCTATTATTTCTAGACATGTTTCCATTTTGCCCATTCGAAGTGTTAGTTGAGTCGTCAAAATACAGTTAAGTTAATTTTTTTGTTGGCTCAATGGGTATTTTATTACTGTTTGTTGATGTTTTATTACTTATTAACGCTCTCCCCAAGTCAGTTTAACATTGGTTATTTATTGCTTTCTCGAGGCAATATATTTTACACATTTGTGTTCAACTTTGACTTAAATACTGTACATCTCTGGTGAAGAAGGGATGATGCTGAAGTAATCGTAATATATTTTTGGTTAATTTCAGTACAATTTGGGCCATATGTAAGTTGTTGTTTAAGCAATTCACATTATGGTCAATGGTGGTATAGTAGAACCTCGATAGCAAGTGTGTCATGGGGAAAACAACATGTAATTAATGGTCTATGTGATCTAGAGTAGGCCTATTTCAAAGCTACTTTTTATCAAGAATCATCTGTTATTAAGAGTCTTCTTATTGAGGTCCCATTGTATTTTATTACCTTAATTAACCAATGTTGCTTGTAATTCTGGAACCCAATTTAAGTAACTCGTTGAGCCACACATTGCTTCACGATTATATTGTTCGCGTTTTTTCTACCAACAAATTTTCTTCGTTCTCATAAGACAACTGTCCTAATCTTCATCTTGTTGCCCATCTAGACCTTGATGTAGTCTGTCTAAATGAGCATTGTAAACCTTGGCTGAAAAATCCGAATTAATTTATAGTCCAGTGGCAAATAAGATTTAACTAAGAACCAATCCCCGACTGGTACTGAATCCACACCCTTCTGATTTCGGCAGATCCCATCATTCAATTTTCAATCAGCTCAATGAACTTCATTCCCAAACTCAACTCCTGACATATCTTGACAATATCATTAAACGGTCTTCAAATAATTGGGCAAGCGCTCATTGTGTACACAAACACAATAAGGTTGCCTCAGTGTAAATGTTAATGTATGGAGGTGGAGGGTGCCTTTGTTCCCACAGCAGAATGTAGAGGTGGTAGTGGGCAGTCGCAGGCTCGCAGACTCCGAGGTATGTAGCTCTGCAATCCTCAGTCGTGAGTTCTCAGTTGGCTTGTAAAGGTCGCCAGTGAAAGGGACTCCAGAACTTCACACACAACTTCTCACGTCGTCGTTCTCACTTTTGTTTGGGCTTTTTTGGGTGTCTTGGAGGAGTCGATCGTCTGTTTGGAGATCTTTCGTTTTCGGATTCTCCAGTTTGAAAGTCCTAACACAACAAATTTTCAGACTACGTACTTTGGACTGATAATCTTTATCAACATTGATGAGTTTTGTGCCTCTTGAAAGATCCAGTCCAAACACATCTCAATATTGAAGGTGATCCTCTTCAAACCACAACAAAGTTACGATTTTACGTCTAATTACCAATCTCCTACACCAACCCAATACAAAGATCAATGCACATTATAGGATATCTTCCCCTAAGGCTTATCTTCCCAGTCCATTCGAGTTTCCTCCCAGTTGAAAGACCGAGTCCGTGACAGGAGTACTAATTACCGCACGATGCAGCCATGCAGCCTGTTAGATATACAGTGATAAGACGGAGGGTATGGAGGCTAGAGGCAGGTGGCGAGGCTAGAACCAGTGTAGCCTCGGTGGAGAGTTGCGTGAATATTCAGATATTCGGAGGTGTCGCCACGGATGGTGAACACACGTTTCCCACAGCGTAATAACACGACCAACCAGGCCGGACGTCCGGCGGCCGATGTGCTGCTACTATACACCATACACTGTGTAGTCTGTATATACAAGCTCCCAGCTCGTGATATGTATCTGCTACCTGTTAAGTACCATGTATGGTGTTCGGCTAGTAGTTTTGACAACTAGTTTTGACTTGCCGGTCCGATCTTGAGAAAACTAGTTGTTTGATGTTGTGAAACTGGGCCCAGCTGTCCTTGATGGGTTTTTGATAAATGGTCCAGGATATTAAACCAGCTGGTATTGTTGTGAACAAAGTCCATGCTTTCAGTACAGTAGTAATCGGTCTTGGTGCTGTTATACAAAGAGGGATTGTCATAATACTTCTTTGGGATTGCAAGGCTCCCGTTCGTTTTGGATACTATGCCACTTGTTGTGCTATTGGTTTTGAGAATTGTGAGACTAGTTGATTGTTTTGGACAATGTACACTATGCAATAAACCCCACTCGATACTCTGTAGAAAATAAAGCCGAATACAACGTCGTTATCTCAAGCTTCGCCGAACCTCTAGGTCGATTCTCACACATCAGTTACGGAACGTCACAGTTCAGTCACTTCAGGCACGTCACAGTTAACAAAAATATTCATTAATGGATTTTATATTACACTATCTACACTCATCCGTCGAAGTTCCGTCCGTCAGTCAATTTCAGATTTCTTTTCTTCGATTTTTTGGATTGTTCGGACGCCTGACGGACGTGTTTTTGAGGTTAGAAAATATTTAAGTCATGTTTGTAACAATCAACAAGACAGACAATGACAATTTAATTGAATTTTGTGTTTTTAATTAAACATTTCTGACTGTAACGGCAATGTAAATAAAATGACGGAAGCCAAATTAAACCAAATGACTGACAGTTTGACTGAGAGATTGCGGATTCAACTGAGATTGAACTGTGACTGGTCTGTGACGGAACTTTGCCGTAGGCCTAATTATGTTGAATCGACCTTATAGCGATTTCAGCTATGACCTGACTGGTATACACATCTTCACCAACATAGAATCGTGAGCTACAGAGCAGCAAAAACATAAGTAAAAACAGTGCGAAAAGTTTTTGCGCGATGACGCCGTCTCATGCGAGTGAGTGAATATGGCAACACCGCTCACCCACACGTATAATTGCCGAGTCTCAAATTTATAGATCAACCACGCACTCCCCTTATCCAGCATCCAGTCCTGATTTGAATTTAAAATGCCTTAAGACCATTAACTGTTAACAGCTGTAGTTAAATTTGATAGGATTCTCGATTCTCCGGGGCCGATACGACGGAGATTGTAAGATCGTCAACTTGTATACTATGTGTTGAAAGATTGGGGTTTTGTTGCATTTTAAAGTGTTTTGTGATGGATTACGAAATAATGCAGGTTCTTACAGTATATGTTGGATTGATTTATTGTGAAGTGTAGGTGGGGATAGGTAGATAGAGGGTGGGGATTCTGTCCTAAAGCCTGTGTTCTAACTCCGCCAACCAAAATTTAGTTTATATTTAAATTTAATAATGACGTCACCAAGTGGTTCACAGTAAGCTGTAGGTCCTCTAAACTTAAATACATAATAGGTCTGTTTGGCAAGGAGAACCTTCTTTGTACTGGAGAATTCTCTCCACTATAAAACCTCACAATAATACACTATTTATCTATTAGTGTTTTTACAACATGTTTTGTGAATTGCAGTTCACAATTAATTCACACATCTTGCGTATTTGACAAGAGATTAAACAGCAAACAACTAATATCTCGAATCATTTTGCGATGGTACAAAAATATCTGAATCCCTAAACAGAATAGTTTCACAATTACACAATCATGTTAATCGAGACCAAACTGATTGGAACGGAAAGAGCGATAATAGAATTGGCTTGTAGCGAAGCGCCGAAGAGCGGTATGTGACCTATTTGTGGTGTTGCAATGTGGAGCGCGTCTTATCTGACCTACTTATCCCTTATCTGTTGATAACGCATTGTCACCGTCGTATTGTTTATCTCATTGGCCCAGGACAGATAAGCTGTTCTGCTGATCAGCTGTTCTGCGCATCCCGTGATTGTCGTCTGTTTATGCGACGACTGTACCAAGCGAGGTTTAGCATTGCTAATTTGATTTCACTTTCATTATGCGATTAGCGTTCTTTGTTTGACGCATTGTTTTCCGCGCAGTTGAAACTGAAAAGAAATTCTGTTGTGATAACACACGTGCGGACATTTTCTATGTGAAATCACTGCTGTAGTGTTTACAATGGTACTCTGGGCGAAATTCACGTTTTTAGAATGTATAAATTCAACTCGAACTGTTACAAAAACTAGCCTCTTTTGATATTTAGTTTGTAAGAATGATTGTGGTACACGTAACCATCATAGTAATACTATTTTGTATAGTGAACACACCAGAAGTATTTCAAGACCGAAGATGAGCTAAGTATGGGTGTTGAATAAGAGACAAAAACTTTATTGCTAAAGATAAACTGGTTCTCTAGCCAGGCCCTATTAAAAGCCAATTGCCAAAGTACAGTTTCAAACCATCCTGAATCAAGAGACTTCTCTCAGCATCTAACCGGTGATTTCTGGATTACTCGGAGCGCACTATTACCAATTACAGCAAGTCGTTGAAGAACTTGTTCTCTAGTGGCTTGTTTCCACACAGTCGCCAAATTTAAATAAAAACCCAGTGAGGCCAGAACGTGTTTCGGCCGGTACGACTGGCGGATTTCGTAGAGGAAAGTGAGTCTATAGTAAACAAGGGAGATAAGACTATCAGCGTCTGTTTGGCGGGAGATTCTGGCGCGGTGGCGCTAGTGTAGTGTGAGCCGTATTGCGCAGTCGTCGAATGGCAACAGCGGCGCGGCGGTGACGAAACTAAACAGAACCGGTACACAACAAAATACAGCATAGAGCGTAGAGCGTAGAGCGTCTCGCGGCGCGCCGCCGGCAGCAGATTCACTCTCGTTTGTGACGCTTGGTCACGTGACTTTGGCACGTCACTGGAGGATTCTGGGTAGTCTTGATTATTAATCCTATGAGCAGATTGAATTTTGATTTGATTTATTTGTGCATATTTTATTATGTTGTCGTGTCGTCTTGTGGATACCGTAAAAAGTCTTGTGGTTATGTTTCCGTGGTCAAGTTGTTTAGGGCGTGTTTGGGTTCGATCCCAGGCTTATGAACACAAATTTATTGGGGTCGGACAGATGTGGGGTGTGTGTACCTAATCTGAAAATTCTAAAAGTTCTTCTGATGTAGAAAATTTCCACAGTTACAAAAGACTCACAGATGGATTAAGGATGAGTAAAAACTAGGAAATCCCTGATTTGAGGTGTGATTTGGGAAGCTGTCAAATCCTGATCATGTACAACTGTATGATTGATTACCCTAATCAAGAAATTTCTTCAAGATATTAAAATCTGAAAATAAACTGAGTAAAGTGGTATGAATTTTTTTAATTCCTCGATGGTTATTATTGAAATTTGATTGAGGAATTCACTTGTGTGAACTTTGAAGTGTCTTTAACATGCTTTCTGTGCTTTTTTGAAGTTTTTAAATAGTCAGTACAAAAACATATACTTTTTTTCTGTCGGTTTCAACGTACTATGGTAAACATTGTCAAAATGAGTATTTCACACCCACGCCGGTGTTGTGGCTGTATATAGCCGGTCTCGCGGCATGTCCGTGTCGTGTGGTTGTTTTATTTCGCCGTGTAATATGCGTTTATCGTGGCCGGCGAGGGGCCCGTGCTGGGGGCTCCGTCTGCTGCAGCCGCAGGTCGGTGGAAAACTGCACCTGCCACCTACCAACACCTACAGACAGTAGGTGGTGTCAAAAATACGTAGTCAGGAATCAGGAAATATTTAATCCGCAGCTTGAGAGGATTTTCAAAAGAATTTTTCAGTCCCAAGGATGAAAACCGCGATAGCTCGAACCTTGATATCTCGATTTTTCATTGCCCCCTTGAAACCACAGTAATTAACAAATTTAACCTTGATAAGTCGAGTTTTGACATTTTGTGATCTGTACGCCATACTAGTTTAAATTACTCGTTCACATGGCTCAATAATTCGAAGTCTACCGTATCTTTTTATGACATTTCCCAAGCAATGTAATACAAATACCATTGTCCTGTGGCAATTACTGTATATGCGAATCATTGCTACTAAATTCTAGTCCTTAATTTGTCTAATTGATTTGCTTCTAAGTGTAATGGTTGGTGTTATTTTGTCTAATGTTGTCAAAATATCGAACCAGAGGTTAATTATTTTAATTTCTTACCCACATTTAGCACATGAAAATACTTTTTCAATCCCGAAGATACACGGAACCATTGCTACATTCAATTATTGTTTTTTGTTCATCAATTTATTTGCATGCATGAACTG
This sequence comes from Macrosteles quadrilineatus, assembly GCF_028750875.1. Taxonomy (NCBI): domain Eukaryota; kingdom Metazoa; phylum Arthropoda; class Insecta; order Hemiptera; family Cicadellidae; genus Macrosteles; species Macrosteles quadrilineatus. The sequence goes on along the minus strand of NW_026542598.1, from coordinate 75,340,187 downwards.
TTTTTCAGTGTGCAAATTATTTTATCATAAAATTGTGTTTAAAAAACTCCCCTTATTTAGGCGTGTAAACATAAAACCTTACCCTTGACTTATACTCTAGACAAACTGAGACTATACAGGGTGATTGATATAAGTGTGCCAGCCGTTTTATTCGAAAACTATAAAGACGGTGACACACTATCGATCTTTTCCCCGAACAAGACCCCGAACCGAGCAGGGAGAAGGGAGAAGGGAGGTCGAAGGGAGGATGTTCGATAGTGTGTCACGGGTCCGTACACCGATCAAGACGCCGAACAAGACATCAGGCCGAGCAGGGAGACGAGCGCTCTGGAGGCGGTTTTTTGGCGAAAGATCAAAGAAAAGATCGGTCCGATGTACGGTCCGATGTACGATAGTGTGTCACGGTACATTTTTGCCCCGTACATCGTCGCGAGCGCCGCACCGAGCGGCCGCCTGCGCTAGCATTGATAGTTCTGATTTAATATGGCAATTAAACTCTTTAATTGGTAAAATAAATAAATGTTGGGTAATATGTTGCCGTTATATATTATAATCATTTAAGATGTAATGTTTGTGGTTTGTTTGGTCAAGGTTGAAAGTGTAGAAACCGTTAAATCAATTATATCAATAATATTAAGGTTGAATTAAGTAATTGATGTTGACTTAAATTCTTTCAAAAATAATATAAACATTACCTAATATTATTAAAGGCAATTAAAATGATCATTCTGTAACGTTATTTCAATGAATAAAACCAATAGAAATCAATAGATATAACTAAGCATCCTTTCTAGAATATTTTATTTTTGCGCTCTCACTCGCACACACTCTCCATCTCTCTCCAAACTTCCTTTTGCCGCGCTCGGTAGAATTCGTCTGGTCTTGGTCATGTTCGGGGAAATGTTCGGAGTAAAATTTTGCTGATATTTATCTCCCTTCTCCCTTCTCCCTGCTCGGTTCGGGGTCTTGATCGGGGAAAAGATCGATAGTGTGTCACCGCCTTAAGAGATATCAAAAAAAGTTAAATGGTAAGTGCCTTGGATTTTTTATTTAAAAAATTGTAGTCAAGTCCAAAAAAATATTTTAGCCGCCATTTTTCCAATATGGCCGCCAGCTTTGATTTTTCTTATGGAATGTATATTATGATGTATTCTGGTAGAAAATGTAAATTTTAAGACGATTTTATTCTTGTGATTTTTTTTCATAAACCTAACCGTTTCAAAGATAATAATGGTTAAAGTTTTGAAATTTCTGCATGAGAAAGAGTTTCGATAAAGACCGAAGCAAGCATGCCAGCTGTTTTATTCGAAAACCATTCAAAATTTCACAACTTAAACCATTATTATCTTTAAAACGGTTAGGTTTATGAAAAAATCACAAGAATTAAATCGTCTTAAAATTACATTTTTACCAGAATACATCATAAAATATAGGGTGTATAAGAAAAATCAAAGTTGGCGGCCATATTGGAAAAATGGCGGCTAAAATTTTTTTTTCGACTTAACTACAATTTTTTAAATAAAAAGTACAAGGCACTTACCATTTAACTTTTTTGATATCTCTTATGGTTTTCGAATAAAACAGCTGGCACACTTATATCAATCACCCTGTATACCATGTTTTTAGCTACAGTAGTTTTCATACATATAATTTAGTCTCCTTGCTTCGTTATGAAATTTGTCATGCCTTTGAGTTATCCGTCTCCTATCGGGTTGTTTATTTTTGTCACGTGTCACACATACAGTATGCTCTATAGAGTGGAGCAGTATAGCCACGTGTATAGCCACCGACGGGTACCAGCAGCTAACACCTGCCTAGGTATTGGGCAATTGTCACATCCATACACTATGGAGGTGGTACAAGACTACAAGCCTCGAACAGGGAACAGGGAGCTAGGGAGCAGGTTGAGTCGTATCACGTTGCGGAGAGATATACTGCACAATCTTTAACCGCAACGAAACAAATAATAGGTACATTGTAGATTTGATTTTGTTTTAATAGAGACCAATAAGTTAACTAATTTTCACTTTACAAGTCCACAGCAAATTGCACAAGGACTTAGATCGTGAATAAGATGATGTCAGTCATTATTTTACAAAAACTTTGCCAGACATTTATCGGATAGAATAATGTGCATAAGATTCACTGCAATTTTTACATTGTATCTCCTTGTAGCTCAAGTATTCTTCTGTGAGAGCCTTGGACTAAACGTGTAGTTATCGAAAACAATGGTTTCACGCTGTAATGTAGAAAATTTAATTTTTGAGATTACCCTATACAAGTAGACCACTCGCTACGACTACTAAAAATCTTGCCTGAGCAAATTCAATCCGTTAAAGTTTAAATAGATATCCATCAACATAGATTTTCTAGTGAAATCTCTTTGTTTGCGTTTGACAGTTTGAGTACCGGTGACTTACGACGGTATTTTTCATGTGTTCGACGCGGCCATTTCTCAACGCCGACCCATCCTCAGAGGTAATCAATATTGATAAATCTCAGGAGGAAGTTTCTCTACTTTCACCAAATTTGATACAATAAATATGTAGTTGGGCGGAAAGAGTCGGAGCTAGGCTGGACCGGTCGTGGTCACTTGGTCGTGGTAATGCAGTGGTACCACCACGCCGACACCACTCTCCGACCAGTGGTACCAACCTTGACTACCTGTACTGCCACTTATATAACCTCTCCTTACCTTAACATTGACCCAGACTTGCCGACTAAACACGCGTTTATATCATTCTAGGGACATTTTCTATTGTACGGATTTTAAAATGTAACTCTTTCAAATTACAAATTGCAGCAGTTAAGATAGAGCCCATTAGTATCTTAACTAATAAATTACAAAGAGATGTATGGCTTGGGTAGCAGTGTTACTGGCTGAGACCAACTGTTTCTGTGGGTAAATTCATTTTTAATCTCAATAAGTACTTTTAAGTCCAATTTCGAACCATAAAAAGCTACTGATCTTTCGGGGTCGAACTAGTGACCTTCTGATTACCAGGCGAGCCCTGCAACGACTCAGCTGCCCAGCAAAGGAAGCTCTGATTTTGTAACAAATCTGCTTGATTTATCTGCTTGATTATATTTTTCATCATCCAATGTTGAATTAAATCAATATTAGATGGTTAAAAAAATTCTCTGTCTTAGTAGGCTATAAATTTTCCAAAACGCAATGCAAATGACTGGACCACAATATATTGATGAGGAAGAAGGGGGAAATCTTAATATAGAATTACTTTTGGTGGAGGGACTTCTCTTGTAGCAAAGTCTACGCTCTTGAGATGCCTAATTATTGGTTTTCTAGACAAATATAGAGCCACAAGATCACAGCCTTATCACATACCTAACTTTCCATGGATGATTTGAATCCAGGCATCAAGTACGATTGGAGTGTTATCCTCTCTTATTCCACCCACTGCTCATCGCGAATGAAGGATGGTACGAGGTATGGGTTTTTGCATTGATAAGGATAGCTTGACACCGCGATGAGTGTAGAGGTGGGAAAATGCTAAATTACACCTAATCAAGAGATTTTCCGAATAGGTAGGCTGCGTCATTCCTGTGACGGTGCTGACTAAAATGTTTCCAAGGAAGTCGCTCTTGGGGACTTCTTCGAACATCACTTCTTGAGCGTGAAGGAATCTAGACAGTAAATAACAACATTATCATACCGTCGACTTGAACACCATCCATACTACTGCATTAGTTTATAATCTACACGTATTGCCGTTGTAGTATTCTGTGCATATGTTTGAAAAGTTTAAATGTTTATAAATTTGTGTGTTGCCTTGGAAAATAAACCCAAAAAACACGAAGAACATGTTTATGCAAAAATCTTCGGCGTGAGTAACCTAGAACAAGGACTTTCAATTAAGAATGTTATCTGCACCTTCAAGGAAGACTGGTCTGGGATAGGGTATGATTCACAAGGTAATAATAGCCTACACGCCAGTCATAAAGTCAGTTACACAGTATGTGAATGTTCCTAGAAATACGTCGACCATGAAAGGTTTTTAGTTGGACAATTAATAGGTATAAAAAGGTTTAAGCTACAAGCTCATCAACTGTTTGGAGCTGAGTAAGAACAAGGAACTGTGAAGCACAACCCGAATCGTTCAAGGTTAGTTGTAACCCCGAGATCCCGCTAGTGACTAATGAGATGATCGCGGAATTCCTCCTCACTCGGGAGACGAGAACCTTGAGAAGACGTTAGCCTTGGTAGCACGCGTGTAGTCACAACACAACAGACAAGTCAACGACAGTAGTGTTCCGGGTGTAGCAGTCAGGGTCACGGGCTGTGGCTGGTCCGCTACCTCAGCAGAAGCTTGTCTAGCAGCACTGCAAGGGTTACGGACAATTACGCTGCTTCAGCAGTATTTTGTTGTCATCGAATCATTGCCCTGCATCATTCTGTAAACAACAACTATCCGTCTGGAGAAGTCCTTGGAGAAGTCAAGGACAGAATGGATTTTCCGGGTTTCGTCAGCAAGCATGTTCTTAATTACTCGTATATTAGCCCTTCAAAGATTCACCCTTTCTAATCAGAACTTCGTGATTGCCTCGGTTTAGAAATGTTCCTTATATATTAGGCTCTTGGTTTATTTTATTATTCAAAGTGATCTTGTATACATCATTATTTTCACAATTACCATTAGGCCTACTTGAAATTTAACGTTTTATTACAAATTTCTTTTTCGATAGTTTTAAAAGCTAGGCGTTTAGATGAATAAAGAATTAATTCTGCGACTTTGAAAAGACACCTCGACGATTATGTTTTAAGGATTTATCTCTTTGGTAAATAAAAAATTGTTCCAACGATTTTATCGTAGGGATAGTCAAAGCTAGTTTCACCAAACTAGGGTTTAGCACGACGTGGGTCTACCTAATCACATTTCCACTCTCGATTCAGCAGGTGACCGAGTCTTTCCAAAGATCAGTTGCCAGTTGGTCACTGGAATCGTGTAGAGCGCGGAAAGGTTAAAGGTTGCGCCGCATACCTTCCCAGCGTCTCATGAATAAACGATCCAAGACTTCATCTGAGACTGGCTACACTTTATACGAGCCTCTCTAGGGCGGACGTGGTATATACCATATACCTGCTGGTTACGACACTGTAGCCTCCCTGCTGGTGCTGGTAAACAACATGATGGCTGTGGAAATTTGTAAAAAGAGCCATACTAGCCTACATTATTAAGACGTGTAGATAAGCAATTATTTTATATATTTAATTGGCTGTTACACAAGGCAAGGAAATTCTCTCTATCACTACAATATTCTACCTACGGAAATAGAAGGTAGTTGACAAGGGGTTGACTAAGCGGTTACCCAAGCTCTTGTTTATGAAAACTAGTCGCTTTCACTTACTGTTTTTCTACTTATATTGTAACCAGGAAAATAATGCCTCTTTACGCCTCTAGTCTTAATTTAACCTAAATATTTCTAAATTCACTAAGTATGACATCTATTAATCTTTGTGTTTTTAAAAGTCAATATATAATACGGTCGTGGGATTTGACTGTTTTTCGTTTACTAGGTTTTGTTGTGTTGGTCCAGTTTTACTTATAGAGTCAACTAAGTCGTATACGCGTTATAAGGAAGCATTCATTGTATTCGTTATTATTTGAAACGTAATTATGTTTGTTTGTTTTGGATTTTCTCGTAGCGGTTTCGAAACCTAGAAACGTTGTCCACACTAATTGTTGTTGTGACATTTAGTCAAGAAGTTGCTAGATTTACGATGTCATATTAATATTCCACAACTGCCCAAAATCACTTTAGTTGATATTTCCTCAGACCCCTTGGGCGTACTTGCTTGAGTTCTGCTTTTGAAATAATATCACCATAATAATTCCAGTTTGACTCCATATAAAATTGTATATCCAAAAAAACACACATATATGATCCATATAGATTATTTTAATGGCCAAAGTCATGACTCCCCAAAGAAAGCACCTGCATTCCAAACTGTTACAATCCCCAGTGCGTGAGAACCGGCGGCCTCTTGTTTGGGTAATTACTGTCTAATAGACGCTGCCTCGGACCCCCATGAGGAAGGGGGGGGGGGTGAGGGGGGTGGCTAGACTACCCGACAAAGGTCTACTTTCACCCACCTGATAAAGCCGCCGTATTTCTTTGTTTCGACGTCCGGTCGGATCATCATTAGTATGGATGGGTAGCGGAGGAGGTGGAGGCTAGAAAGCACCGAGGTGGCCGGTCTGTAATCTCACAAGGTAAAACATTATGTCGTAGAGAAAGTAATGGACTTGTTTATTGATCTTCGGTACTTTCATGTACTTGTCCTGGGGCTCCTCTTCAGACCCACGTGGTGGCATTGTCTGGCTGTGGGAGTTTAATTAGTTTTCTTCTACAATTGTATGTTCTACCGTCATGATAGAAATGCAGAGTACTAGCTACACTCGTTTGTTCTGTATTTTATGTATTCAAAATGCCCTTCTGAGGATCAGCCAAATTACTTGCAACACTCCTTAAGTTGAGTATACGTATAATCAAAGTTTGCTGAATACATTCCACCAGATGTCTCGTTGTAGACCTGATGAGGATTGGCAGATCACTTGCAACACACCTTCAGTATACGTATAATCAAAGTTTGCTGAATACATTCCACCAGATGTCTCGTTGTAGACCTGATGAGGATTGGCAGATCACTTGCAACACTCCTTCAGTATACGTATAATCAAAGTTTGCTGAATACATTCCACCAGATGTCTCGTTGTAGACCTGATGAGGATTGGCAGATCACTTGCAACACTCCTTCAGTATACGTATAACCTAAGTTTGCTGAATTCATTCCACCAGATGTCTCGTTGTAGACCTGATGAGGATTGGCAGATCACTTGCAACACTCCTTCAGTATACGTATAATCAAAGTTTGCTGAATACATTCCACCAGATGTCTCGTTGTAGACCTGATGAGGATTGGCAGATCACTTGCAACACTCCATCAGTATACGTATAATCAAAGTTTGCTGAATACATTCCACCAGATGTCTCGTTGTAGACCTGACGAGGATCTGGCAGATCACTTGCAACACTCCTTCAGTATACGTATAATCAAAGTTTGCTGAATACATTCCACCAGATGTCTCGTTGTAGACCTGACGAGGATCTGGCAGATCACTTGCAACACTCCTTCAGTATACGTATAATCAAAGTTTGCTGAATACATTCCACCAGATGTCTCGTTGTAGACCTGATGAGGATTGGCAGATCACTTGCAACACTCCTTCAGTATACGTATAATCAAAGTTTGCTGAATACATTCCACCAGATGTCTCGTTGTAGACCTGATGAGGATTGGCAGATCACTTGCAACACTCCATCAGTATACGTATAATCAAAGTTTGCTGAATACATTCCACCAGATGTCTCGTTGTGGACCTCATGAGGATTGGCAGATCACTTGCAACACTCCTTCAGTATACGTATAATCAAAGTTTGCTGAATACATTCCACCAGATGTCTCGTTGTAGACCTGATGAGGATTGTCAGATCACTTGCAACACTCCTTCAGTATACGTATAATCAAAGTTTGCTGAATACATTCCACCAGATGTCTCGTTGTAGACCTCATGAGGATTGGCAGATCACTTGCAACACTCCTTCAGTATACGTATAATCAAAGTTTGCTGAATACATTCCACCAGATGTCTCGTTGTAGACCTGATGAGGATTGGCAGATCACTTGCAACACTCCTTCAGTATACGTATAATCAAAGTTTGCTGAATACATTCCACCAGATGTCTCGTTGTAGACCTGATGAGGATTGGCAGATCACTTGCAACACTCCTTCAGTATACGTATAATCAAAGTTTGCTGAATACATTCCACCAGATGTCTCGTTGTAGACCTGATGAGGATTGGCGGGCGGACAAAAAGCTGCACGACCGGTTTCCACGTCCACATTAACTTATTTATTGCGCCCAGATCCTGGCGACTTTAACGCTCGGTTGGCTTAAAGTCGAGTTCTCTTTCGATTGTCAGTAAAACGCTGAAGAACATTATAATTAATTTATAATTCTTCTGTTTGACTTGATCTATTTCATTTTTTATTCTCAAACCTCTGTTCTGTGTTCCTAAAAGGTGAAACTGGATGAACTTTTAAATTTGCCGAAGCGATCTTGTTTCTTGTTTGATCCTTGAACAATGCATTTTATTAATGCCTATTTTTCATGTAATGCAATGTTTTTTTTTTAACTAGACTATAGTACTGTAGTTGACACGTACATAGAGTACATCCAAGAGGTTCGAGTATTGATGATTAGCCTGTCTTAACTTAAGATGGGTTGTAACGAGGTTTTTTTTACTAATACGACACAATATAAATACTACAATACATAAATAAATAAATACTACACACTGTCCCAAAATAGATCCAATATCCAACATTTATTCCTTAAGCTGAGGTTTAATCACTCAGATTTTTACATTAAAACTACAGTAAGTTTGGAAAAACTTCTTTTAAATTAGCTAAATTCCACGTTTTGTATTTTATTTTTTATATTTTGTATTCTGATTTTACTTGTATCTTTCGCTTACAAAACTACAAAACCATATAATTTTTTTAATATTTGTGGACATGATACGGTACATATTAATTTAGATGTATAGGTTCTAATAGTGTCAGATTTTTCATGTTGTACCTTATCAAACATTGAGAACTGTTGCTAAACCGTTGTAATCAATAATGTTTTAATCGGCCAATTAGCTGTGCTGTTCTCGCTCTGTTCGTTTGACGTTGATCAGTTTCAGTTCTCAGTAGAACGTCAATCACTATGCAGATCTGGGTCGATGTGTCACATTCATCTCAGCCAGATGTGGCGAGTATCAGGCACAAGCCAAACCTCTCGATTTAAACACAATTTGTAATCAGCTTTATGAACTTCATACTAGATAGGTCAATAGGTTGTGGAATTGCAAGTAAACCAGTTCCCAGACATAAGGGGGAAATTCAATTCCAAAATGGACCAACGATCTGACACTATAAATCCTTAAAAGCTATTCACTAAATCTGCAAATCCCACCAAAGGAAACACAGAATTCAGATTGTCAGGAACGTAAATTGGTCGTAGAAGTATAAGTAGGCCAGTTTTCAAACCTTTGAAAGAAGGTCCATTTCCCAAAATGTGATTTGACACCCTAAATTCTAAATTCCCAAGCTGAAGATCCTAAAGGAAGACCCAGAGATGGGTCCAGTCAAGTTGTCAGGAAGAAAATAGTTCGTGGAAGTGCAAGTTTTAAACATTTGAAAGAAGGTTAATTTTCCAAATGCGACTTCACACCCTAAATCCTGAACGCCCAAGCTGCAAATACCAGAGGAATACTCAGAGATGGGCTCAGTCAGGTGGCCGGCCAGGTTTTCAGGAAAGTAAATAGGTGGTGGAAGTGCAATTGGGCTAGTTTTCAAACCTTTGAAACAAGGTTCATTTTCCAAATGCGACTTCACACCCTAAATCCTAAACGCCCAAGCTGCAAATCTCAGAGGACCCAGAGATCGGTCCAGTCAGGACGGTAAATAGGTCGTGGAAGTGCAAGTGAGCCAGTTTTGAATCCTTCGACAGAAGGTTCATTTCCCAAATGCGATTTGACACCCATAATACTAGACGCCCAAGCTACAAATCGCAGAGGAAGACCCAGAGATGGGTCCAGCCAGGTTGTCAGGACGGTAAGTAGGTCGTGGAAGTGCAAGTGAGCCAGTGATGGTCGGCAGAGCATGTAATCAGCCAGGACCTTGCTAGCGGAGGATTCGCCGATGTCGTAACCATCGAGGCCAAGGCCGCCCCACTGGCTCTACTGCTATGCAAAATACACTTTCGCTTCCGATCATAACCTCGTTGACCACCGCCACTTCCACTTCCACCGCTCCACATCTCACTTGCTGTGCGATTCAAGGTGGACTTCCCCTTTCGGGATTGTCACCTATCGTGTCAACGTTTACGCTTTGGCTGGTCGGAGCTTTTGAATGGAATTTAAAAATGTCTTGATAGATGTTCTATTCTCTTGAACAATAGCTTGCGTCAAAGTTTTCCCCTAGTTCAGAAGACTATAAGCTACTAGCTGTCTCAACATGAAATAGAGAATTATTTAACAGTTAATCTCCCTTCACTAAATCAAATACAGTTTTGCATTCGTGCCTTTAGGAATCCTTCTTCTAATTAATTCATTTTACATAATCCTGGCTTCTGTTGTGCCTTTGGTAAAAGCCACGCAGCTTTAAAAGATATTGTACTCCGTCTCAAAATTCGTCAATTAAAACTTTTTAGTTTGCATACACTTGAGTTTTAATCCCCTCATGAGAAAACAAAGTCGATCCATCCCTAATACATTTTTCATTGGTTTTCCCTATAGATCCCCAACGACATTGCTATCATAACCTGTGTATTGCCTACACAGTCCACTGCACGCTCGATGTCTCTGTTCTAAATATCAGACGTTCCTTTACAGCAATACCTGTTTTCTAACCGGCTGGATCTCCTTTCCTCGATGCTGCTGTTCCCCTTACCTTATTGTCCAAAGCTGGAGATCGTTGCTGGTAGTCGTTTAGCTGACGATGGCGATGGGAAGATGAAAATAAAAAAAAGTCTTGCTCTCGTAGATTCTTGATATAGCTTTTTAAGTGTTCTAGATGTAAAGGTTTAGAACAGATTGTATGGTTCACTGACAAAGCAAAAGGGACATTGTCTAAGCTTAGTTCTTTCGCTTAGTCATGGTAAACGATTAAAGATTGATTCTAAATGTTCAATTTCTTTTAGGCACCAGAGGAGGAATTTCTTCAGAACAATTTGATTTTTTTCTTATCTATCTTATCTAACCAGTTAATCAGTTTGTACAAAGTTATAGAGTTTCAAATTTCTTTAAATAAAACAGGTTCAGTAAACTTCAAATACTTTTCCGACACTCTCAAGTGTCAGTTTATCGAAGCTAGGTGGTATCAGCTTTCACCGAATCCGCCGCAATAGAGGTTAGTATGCTGGCCGTGGAGGCTTTGCATCACCTCTGTGATGAAACTGTTGTGTCACCGTCGGCCGGCCTGTCACTGGGCCTACACCTCCGGACACGTCTAGACACCTAGCACTGGACAGTGTTCTTCCTCAAGTCTAGACATTCTGTAGGGATCCACCTTAGATGTACCCCAAGGTGGATTCTTACAGAATGTCTAGGAGATGGGCAATTATTGACAACTAGCAGTGACTTTTGGAAGAGTTGACATGATCCAGGAACGATTTTCATGGCTATGTCTGGACATGTAGCAGAGACAATCTTCTTTTCTAAGTCTAGACATCCTCTATAACTCCACCTCCTAGCCTCTGGACACATACCAGGAACCATCTTCTTGGTTATGTCTCGATATGTGGCACTGAAAATCCCCTTCGTTAAGTCTAGACATAATTTATGTATCCATCTTTTAGCCTCTGGACGCCTGGCAGAGTGTATCCTCTTGAATCATTATAAACATTCTGTAGTGAACCACATCATATTCTCTGTCCAGAGTTCACGTATAGACTTGGCAGGGACTATCTTCTTTTTAAGTCATGGCATCCCACAGGAAAGCATCTAAAACCCTAGTGAACTATCTAGACAAGTTGTAGCGACAATTCTCATAGTTTATACCTGACATCCTGAAGGAAATAACCTCTTACCTTCTGTACACGACTAGACACACAGCAAGACCAATCTCCTTGGTAACGTGTTGTCATCACAAAAGAAAAGTCTAAACAGCTAGAAAGAATTCTTAGCGCCATGGACTTACACGAATACTTTTCAAGACTGTAAAACAATCATGAGTGGTTTGATTCACACTGTTGACTTGAAATCTTGTGCTGACTTACCTCTAACCTCTTAGATAGATTGCAAGAATTATTTTGGCTATGACTACTGTAGAGGACATGTAATACATGTGTAAGAATTACGCCTTCAGACTTTGGAACTTGAATAGAATGGATATCTTGCACGTTGTATGAATTACATGTTATTGTAAGTCATTCGGACAAACTGTCAAACACCTCCTCCTTTTGAACCTATGATTGAGATTGAGCCTGTGTAGATATCTGCGTAACGCACAGACAGCTCGAAGTCGTCTCGTAAGGTTAAGATATGTCTATAGCTCCAGGAAAACTCAATCGGAATATATCTCAGTTGGAAGTGAAGAGTTTGGAATCTTTGGTTTCTCTTCGGCCAGCGTCTAAACGTCTTGCAGAGACACACGCTTTTAGAGTACGAGAACAGATCAGCTTCAGAGAGCTCTGACAAAACATAATTTCTGCCACCTAAACGCCACACCCACTGCTGACGGTCGCCGCCAACTAAGCGCCACTCCACAGTAGTGCTGATGACCAGTAATGTCCTATCGTCTGCCTCAGTGCCTCGTGGCCGGCTCTAAACCAGGTTACACGTGCAGCGTCGCTTACAAAACACACTTTCTCCGGGGAAAGGGAAATCTTTGACCTTGGATGCACTTTTCAAACCACCTCCCCCCGTCCCACTGTCCGTACCATTATTTTGGTCTTTATATAACAAACCCAATTGAAGTCTCACCTTTATTATAGGGGCTTGCGCAAGAAGCCCATCGGACGTGGTATTGTCTGGAGGGGGACGCTTTCTTCTGATAGTTCCACTAAATTACCTGACGGTCTTGTGGCTTAAAAAATAGAAAGCTCGTGATGGCTGGACGTCGGTATAGTAACGAGTTCGGACAAAGGTATCTCGATGTATTGTTTTAGATTAATCGGATAACGACTTGATCAATGGAAGTTGATTAATAGATTTAGACAGATTTTATGGACAGGTTAAGTCCGGTGTGTGGAAATTATTTGAAGTACCCATGTTCGTGTATTGGTTCTTTAAATTTTTATTCCGATCATATTTTGGTTTTTAATAGTAAATATTGTAGTGTTGGTTTGTATTTAATAATGTATGTTCACCAATATTTTCTATTGAAATAACTAACTGAACTTTTCTGTTCCAGGTATGCATTTGAATTCAGCCATAAAGGTGGATGCGTGAGTCTTAAGTTATTTAATACAATTGCTAGTGTTTAAGCTGTATGGACCTTAATATTTAAGGTATTGGTCACAGTAAGCCATTACAAAACAAAAAACGCATTACGATTTTACTCAACAGAAAACAGAATCAGACAATCGATTGTGATCGTTTACGACGATTAGCATCGACTCTGGACAGTATGACTTAACGAAACAGTTTTTCATGAGATTAAAGTGCAATTGTTTGTAAATTTGATAACCTTCCGAATCATTTTAATCGAGTAAACTGATGGTTCATAGAAAAGGCAATTAGTTTCAGGTCCATGTGTGGAAAGAAGACATAATAGTAATTTGTCAAAAAGTTCTACTAAAAAGTACTTTTCTCGGATCGAGAAGACAGATGCAAAATATATTATCTCTTTGGAGCACATTGGAATGATTCAAGGAAAGATTCATGTCTTTCGGTTTTCTAATCATCTGCTACATTTGATTTAGTGTACAAATGACAGCAGACATTTCAACTCCACAGAGGTGATATAGTCTGGCACAGTGATGTGCATGACCGGCTCAGCATGCGATGTATCGTGCAGATACTGTACATGAAGTGTTCAGTACAACACTACACACTACTCGCTACACTACAACGCAAAAATGTAGCTTCTTTGTCATGTACGTGTTTTGAACAGTGGAATTTATTCAAAGTAATCTTTTTCACTCCTGCAACACACGTTCAGTATAATATTCCGTGAATCCCCACTTAAAGAAGCGTCCATGCTCGCCTAGAAACGGAAAGCTTGCTGGTTCAATCCTGGAAAAGTCAGTACAGTAGATATTTGATGGTTGAAATCTGGCTCGTCTGTCTTTCGTTGGGATTTTAAATGAACCACTCGTCAAACAAAGATGCACATGACACTCGTTATTATATTCTAAACTCATGATTCAGTCATGTTCAAGACTAATGCCAGCTCCAAATTGTTCATTCGGGTGGCGTTTCTGTAGCATTGTCTTGCTGTGGAACATTAACTACATTTTTTCCAAATAAACTTTTAAATACAGTTTTCCGAACGCAGCCAAGAACTTTGAGGGCCGGGCGGTCAAGGGTCGCTGATGCCGCCGCTGCTGCCCTCATTGCCGAATTCGACCGCCGAGCCCCTGCCCTCTGACCTCGCCATTGTATAATGTTATTATTTAGTGTGTGTCCGCCCAGAGGTTGCCACTGTCGCAACGCTGCTTGCGTCAACCACCCACAACTACCACCGGAGACAAAATTGGTTTTGCTCGAAATTACAGGGGCTGCGAGGGGCTCCGGGCGATGTCCCGCATTCCTATTTCGACGTGTCGACGTGAACGCGTGGTTAGATTACTGGTCTGTGATTTGTTCGCCCGAATTCGAAAGATTGAGTCGTTTCTAGATTAGATTTTTCTCTAGGCTGATGCCCAAGTGGTCATCAAGCGTTCTAAACCAGTTGTTGTAGCGTTCCTTCTTCTACAACTAGTTGACTAGTTCTTTTTTAGTAGATGGATTTTTGTGGTACCGTTTTGTTTGTTTTCAAGCAAATTCTTACTAAACCGTTTTAATCTGATTTCAAGTTAAGCCATGTTTCCCCCATTACTTGTGGAAAATGTATTTCTGGTACTGTAGTTTTCAGTACAGTCACAGTCATTCAGAGTAGCATCACGAAATTGTTTATCATTGGAGAATGCAATTTTAGATCACGAATAGTATTGGAGGGGACAATATCTGAAGCTACGTAGTCCTCCTTACAATACAGTATTAGAGTTATTATGATGGACCATATACTGACTAACTTATAACTACGAAGAATTTCCATATAAGTAATCACATTTCATACTATTTAAGTTGTAATGCACCCTAACACATTTTTTCTTGCTGCTGATTATCGTATGTTAATAGTTTCAAATTGAAATACCTTTGAATGCAAGTGCGTCGGATACGTATACTTATACTGTTCCTCCAATTAACGTTCCTTCTAAAGTCTAAATTGAAAGTAGACTGACGCATCTGATCACAACAGATCGTGGAAGGAGGATGTTCAAAGTTACTAACGTCGTAGTGTTTGTGAATACCCGACGTTTGAATACATAATTGGTTCTTGTGAAAAGGTTTATGTGCATGATTTAATGCAGTTTTCTTCAAATCGGTGAATGCAAAGTTGTATTCATACAATGGTGTTTTAGTTGATTCTCATTGAATCTGATGGAGCTGGGGAAAAGGCTGGTTGAATGGACAACATCCTGCAGGATTTAAGGATGTGCTAGCAAACTCTGCTTTGAAGCTTATCTCATCCCAGACCTGTTGAATGGACAATGTCGTCCTGCAGGATGGAAGGACGTGCTAGCAAGCTCTGCTCTGAAGCTTCACTTACCAGGCCTCTGCAGGGTGGAAGGATGTGTTAGCAAGCTCTGCCCTGAAGCTGATCTCATGCCAGACCTGTTTAATGGACAGTGTCATCCTGTAGGATGGAAGGATGTGTTTAGCTCTGCTCTAAAGCATATCACATGCCAGACCTGTGGAATGGACAATGTCGTCCTGCAAAATGGAAAGATGTGTTTAACAAGCTCTGTTCTGAAGCCTATCACAAACCAGGCCTGTTGAATATACAGTGTCGTCCTGCAGGATGGAAGGATGTGTTTAGCAAGCTGTGCTCTGAAGCTGATCACATCCCAGACCTGTTGAATGGACAATATCGTCCTGCAGGATGGAAGGATGTGATTAGCAAGCTCTGTTCTGAAGCTGATCTCATCCCATACCTGTTGAATGGACAATATCGTCCTGCAGGATGGAAGGATGTGTTTAGCAAGCTGTGCTCTGAAGCTGATCACATCCCAGACCTGTTGAATGGACAATATCGTCCTGCAGGATGGAAGGATGTGTTTAGCAAGCTGTGCTCTGAAGCTGATCACATCCCAGACCTGTTGAATGGACAATATCGTCCTGCAGGATGGAAGGATGTGATTAGCAAGCTCTGTTCTGAAGCTGATCTCATCCCATACCTGTTGAATGGACAATATCGTCCTGCAGGATGGAAGGATGTGTTTAGCAAGCTGTGCTCTGAAGCTGATCACATCCCAGACCTGTTGAATGGACAATATCGTCCTGCAGGATGGAAGGATGTGTTTAGCAAGCTGTGCTCTGAAGCTGATCACATCCCAGACCTGTTGAATGGACAATATCGTCCTGCAGGATGGAAGGATGTGTTTAGCAAGCTGTGCTCTGAAGCTGATCACATCCCAGACCTGTTGAATGGACAATATCGTCCTGCAGGATGGAAGGATGTGTTTAGCAAGCTGTGCTCTGAAGCTGATCACATCCCAGACCTGTTGAATGGACAATATCGTCCTGCAGGATGGAAGGATGTGTTTAGCAAGCTGTGCTCTGAAGCTGATCACATCCCAGACCTGTTGAATGGACAATATCGTCCTGCAGGATGGAAGGATGTGTTTAGCAAGCTGTGCTCTGAAGCTGATCACATCCCAGACCTGTTGAATGGACAATATCGTCCTGCAGGATGGAAGGATGTGTTTAGCAAGCTGTGCTCTGAAGCTGATCACATCCCAGACCTGTTGAATGGACAATATCGTCCTGCAGGATGGAAGGATGTGATTAGCAAGCTCTGTTCTGAAGCTGATCTCATCCCATACCTGTTGAATGGACAATATCGTCCTGCAGGATGGAAGGATGTGTTTAGCAAGCTGTGCTCTGAAGCTGATCACATCCCAGACCTGTTGAATGGACAATATCGTCCTGCAGGATGGAAGGATGTGTTTAGCAAGCTGTGCTCTGAAGCTGATCACATCCCAGACCTGTTGAATGGACAATATCGTCCTGCAGGATGGAAGGATGTGTTTAGCAAGCTGTGCTCTGAAGCTGATCACATCCCAGACCTGTTGAATGGACAATATCGTCCTGCAGGATGGAAGGATGTGTTTAGCAAGCTGTGCTCTGAAGCTGATCAAATCCCAGACCTGTTGAATGGACAATATCGTCCTGAAGGATGGAAGGATGTGTTTAGCAAGCTGTGCTCTGAAGCTGATCACATCCCAGACCTGTTGAATGGACAATATCGTCCTGAAGGATGGAAGGATGTGTTTAGCAAGCTGTGCTCTGAAGCTGATCACATCCCAGACCTGTTGAATGGACAATATCGTCCTGCAGGATGGAAGGATGTGTTTAGCAAGCTGTGCTCTGAAGCTGATCACATCCCAGACCTGTTGAATGGACAATATCGTCCTGCAGGATGGAAGGATGTGTTTAGCAAGCTGTGCTCTGAAGCTGATCACATCCCAGACCTGTTGAATGGACAATATCGTCCTGCAGGATGGAAGGATGTGTTTAGCAAGCTCTGCGCTGCTGTGCGAACCACCGTGACGCGCGGCAACACCGCCTTCTTGCGCAACCTTTCAAGGCCACGGGAAAGTTGCAATCGTTACCGACCGCCGACCGCCACTGACGGAATCCCCGGTCTGCGTGTGTTTATGCTCCTCTTTTTGACTAAAGTGGAATTGTTGACACTTGGTGGCTCAGTGGAGATCTATTCCGAATCTTTAGAGCTGTCCACGTTCGTTGTCCGTCCATCCATAAGCTAATAATTTTCAATCTTAGCTATTTAGCCGTTGATTGTGCCTATTGTTATCTGTCAACAAAATTTAGGATAAAGAATTTATTTGACAGCATCATCTTAGATTTTAAAATTGAACTATTGGGGTTATTGCAATACTCAACGTGCATATATTGCTAATTGGATTATCTGATAGTGAGAATTAATTTTCTTGGACAGTTTGTAGGTTGCATGAGAAAGATGCATTCGTGAACAAACTAGGTTTTATCAGCAACAAACTAGGACAATTACAGCTAAATAGCCTGGCTTGAACGCCTGTATTTTATCCGTTATATCCACCAATGTATCATTTTGTTTATACCCCTGAAACTCACGGTTATCTAGAGTTACTTTTTCTATCCATCGCTTTGAACAAAGATTTTCTAAAATAAATCTTAAAATTACTGTTTTGAGTATCGATTTTTGAGATATCCTAACTTGTTGCCACCCATTGCTCCACCTTTGGACACTGTACTGTAATTTCATTTTTTGTTGTAACAGAAAATCTTCTGTTGGTAGTTGTACGTAAATGTAGGGATACATTTATTGCTCAAATTTTAAGCAATAAACATATTTATGTTCCGAACGCAGCTCAGCTGTATTTGAGATTTTCTAAATGCAGCTCAGCTGTGTGTGAGATGTTCTGAACGCATCTCAGCTGTGTTTGAGATGTTCTGAACGCATCTCAGCTGTGTGTGAGATGTTCTGAACGCATCTCAGCTGTGTTTGAGATGTTCTGAACGCATCTCAGCTGTGTGTGAGATGTTCTGAACGCATCTCAGCTGTGTTTGAGATGTTCTGAACGCATCTCAGCTGTGTTTGAGATGTTCTGAACGCAGCTCAGCTGTGTTTGATAATGTTCTGAACGCAGCTCAGCTGTGTTTGAGATTTCTGAACGCAGCTCAGCTGTGTTTTGAGATGTTCTGAACGCAGCTCAGCTGTGTTTGAGATGTTCTGGACGTAGCTCAGCTGTGTTTGAGATGTTCTGAACGCAGCTCAGCTGGGTTTGAGATGTTCTGAACGCAGCTTAGCTGTGTTTGAGATTTTCTGAACGCAGCTCAACTGTGTTTGAGATGTTCTCTGCACGTTTGGACGACAAGTGCAGTTCTATATTTACACAACCTTGCTACTCCAAGTTGCTCGGTCGCGACGTTTCTACGATGTAACTATTAATTATCTGTGGCCAAGCGAGTGAATTAATGGTCATTACAGTTTCCAACTATGCTATTGGGACAAACTCTTACGCATTATAACAATGAACTACCAATAATGTGTAGGGTAGTAGTATTGCGCTACATTTATTCCTATACTTAACTAGGTGTAATAATAATAAAATTTGTAATGTGATTATTTTAATTTTGTTCCTTGATGACTAAGAGTTATTTTGCATTAGATCGTTATCATATCATGTTAGTAATGCTGAATACTCGCTATTCAACGTTGTCGGAAAATTAATTAGAATAGTTTACAATGGCTGATAACATAATGATTCACAATGAATAGATAATCTAATGTTTTAATATTTTGTGTTGTCTATTGTTTCGTTTGTTTACCAATTATACTTATTTCCATTAGGAGATCCTGTTTGTTATTTTTACAAGTACTGTAGAATTATGTTAAACAAAGCAAACATATTTCGTCCACTCATTATAGTTTATGATTTAGTTGTTTTAATTTCGAATGCTTAAAATAGTTTTTTCCTTAAACTAATTAATTTATAAACGTAGCCCAACCTCATCAACCGAATGAATCTGTCAAATGCTCCTAAGTTCGAGTTTTAACTTGAAATATCTTTCAAAAAATATCAAAAATGTGTATGCTGTTTTTGTTCTGGGTTAAGTTAGTTTTTCATCGATATAGTTCAAAATAGTTAAGTAGCCTATAACAGATTAATTTAAATTTAAAATATTTTGAATTACCTTACATCGTGGTGAAAATCTCTAAACTCTAACCTTAACCTCTTCAGCTATTTTTAGCTACCAAATCACCCTTCCAAATAATTCTTTTTAGGGTTTGCACTATTTTACCAACGTTCACCTTTGTCTCATATTATACACCAAGTATATGTAAACCAACTGTTGTGTGTACGTATACACTGTTGTGTGTGACATGCGGCCAGTATACAGTATAATAGATCTGTGTCAGGCGGCGTTGTGCGGTGTTGCCAGATCTACTCACGATTCCCCACTACCTCCCGCTCCCTCCCCCTCCCACCACTCACGATCAAATCATCTCTAGCAACAAAAAGTAATCAACCGATGCATGTTTACGTGGGAATCTCGACATTTAGGTGGCCGTGGCGCCATTAAAGCGGAATGCAATGTTTATTTATTCATGCATTAGTGTTAGTTTCACTTAGATAATAACGATGGAATGTAAGTGGTCAAACATGAAAAAGTACATGGTGTTATGTTACAGAAAATATTATCTATATAAACATTACTACGGTATTATTGGAACAAAAATAATTTTCTGAAAAGTTGTGATTATTGGTGTGATTATTTGTCGGTTTGTTTGAATATATTGTAGCGCTGATTGTAACAATCCCTGGGAGGAAAAAGGAGATATTCTAGTGCAATCTTATGTTTGAAATATGTAATGTAATTAAAGGACCACAGCCTCAGACAGTCATGTAAAAGCAGTTTGCTCCTAGTTGTAAAGTATAAATTAGAAAAAAATGTCTACATGCTTTTATGTAAATTAAACTCTCCTAATTGACATGAAGAATGTTTTGAAGAAAAAAAAAACTCGATGCAAGGTACAATACTAAGCAATTCTTCGCATATTTTTTCTTCAGTAAACTTGTGACGAAAAAAAGCTTTAATGATGTTTTCAAAATAAATTGTATATCCCATCAACATATTTTACTAGAAATATTACTATATAAAACATCCGTGCAATCTGTAGGATATTAGTTCAGAAAGAGAATACCTAACACCTAGCAATTTATTGACTTAGATTACTCAGATCTTTTAACCTAAGTTAGATTTGGACGTCTGCATGACATTCTTTTAGCCTCATGAAGGCCGTGCACTCCCATGATTACTGATTCTCGATTTTTTTACCTTAAATTTGGTTTAATTTTGCAGTCGAATTTAATAGTGAACAAACAAGCCTAAAAACAAAATCAAGTTAAACTCAAATGGTGTTCATCTGTTAGAGTACTCGTACTTTCAGAAATTTCAGATTTCAGTTTCCTTATTATAACAATTTGACTTTTCTTTGAAAACTGAGACACTGTCAATTTTTTCCCTGAGGAAGAACTTTTCGTTTCTTAATGCATCGATGGTCTGTCATGGACTATTCCTGTATGCGCTTTTTCCTATCCATTAACTTGGTCCCACAATTCTATTAATTTGGGGACCTTTTCACTAATTGTTTGACACATACGTATTTCACGTTGCCAGGGATGTATGGCCTAGCCTTTTGATCAGTAATAAGTAAGGTGCATTAAACCTGAAAAAGCACCCATTAGAGACGAGTGTGGGTTAATAGCATCTATGGGTGATGTTTATAAGAATGTGGTTGAACAGTGAGTGCTGCAGTAAAGGATTGTCTTTTGGATTATTTGGATGAATTATCTCAATCTACGATTTGCGCGTTCATCATTAGATGCAAATCGTGACGTGTTATCCCTGTTATCAGTTATATCAATGATAAGACAGGTGCGGCGGACGGCGGCGCAGTGACCACACTACACAGGTAGACCGCACGATATCTGTCTCATCGCGACGTTGCCACATCTCCTACCTGCACCACCACCACCACCACCGCCACCGCCGCAGCCGCTAGACGGGTATTGTGAGGGTTTTTATAATCCGTAACGGGACCTACCCGCTACCCCTCCGCCCCATCCCCTTATGTGACAAACACCTCTCTGTCAAATGGAATTCCACATAAATTTACATACTAGGGACAAAAACGTATTTTTTGTGAGTCAAAAATTCTTATTCTGTTGTGAATCATTTTGGGTTTTATACTTTTGTATTCTGTTTATATTTAATGTATTTGCATGCGCTGTAGGTAGATTGTCTGTATACTGGGTAGCTGCAGGATTTAAAGTATTCAATTATTTTTGTTTGAAAGAAATGTTTTGAATACGTTTCTCTAATAATATTCTTTGTCAAGAATATACCAACTATGTAATAAATTGCTTAACCTAACGACTTAAAACCTACTTCTAAAATAGTGTATTTCAAGCTTATATGTTAACCAATTGCCAAAATAACAATGGTGGTTTTCGTTTCATGGATCGTTCTAAAATTATGTGAAGACAACTAATTATTTAATTCAAAGGAGGACCCGTGCACAAATCATTGCAATACTCTTTACAAATTTTCAGAGATCATGTTTGTTTAAGACCATTATTAGATAAATAAAACTACTTATTTGCAAGCAGATTTGTTTTTTAAGTTACTTAATTAACATCCGTCTACATAAACTGTTTCGTCTCTTATTTACAATCTGTCTGGATTTGATTTTTATTTTAATATACCTCATTTGCATTTGATAATCGTGTAAGCAATATTACTTTCCACCTATTAGTCAGTCGTTTGTAAGCCACAAAGGAAAGCTGATTAAACTACTAGTAGTGATGATATTTGTAGTACTGTGGAGGGTGGGGTGGCAGTGTATTGACGGTACGAATAGTAATGTCGACATTACACCATAGAGAAAGTCACATGCATACACAGAGTAACTCTCACCGAATACCAATAGACAATTGGGACTTGGGACCTCATAACTTGTCGCTCAATCAATTTTATCATTATTATTATTATCAAAGAAATATTTTTTAAACAAAGCCATTAGACTAACAGGTCCAAATTTACTCTTCGAATACTGTAGTAAATAAACAGTTGTCTTGCCGTTGATTTTTCAATAGGGTAGTTTGGTCAATGAATGTGTTATTGTTCCTGTAGAGAATTAGCATTATCATCGATCATTATCATAACCTCTTCTGATTAATACAAGGCCGCGGAGTTGGTCAACGTCGCTCCGGTCAGCCTGTTGCCATAGTAACAGTAATATTAAATGTGTAAACATTAATATTGCGGAGAAGTTACATGGTGAATTAGTGCATCAGGTGTTTTGGTAGGCCTGGGCTGCAGCGTTACGTTTGTTTCGCCGCGGCCTTGTATTGGACTAGGCTATGATTATTAATTAAAGTATCACCAGATAATATGTACTTACTTTAGTTTTAACATTATATCCTTACTTTTTAGAATCATCTCCATTCAACTTTAAAAAACTACAATAAAACAAAAAAATATATTTTTGTTTCCATTTCAACCTATAATAAACATTGACTTCGTGTAGGATATTTTAACATTGGAAAACCCCTTACAATAAAAACTGACAATTTTAATTAGGCCCTAGTTAATTTTTAACTTATTTGGTCCAATAGATTTTACCTTATGAAAATCCAGACACATGATGTATTTTATACTCATCGTTAAAGCAGAATGCAGTCAATTGAATTACTTTTACACATTGACAAAATAAAGTGTTTTGCATAAGGGAGATATCAAATGTCAAATGGTTATGACAATAAACTTGTGTAAACGACGACGGTCGGGCTGTGGCGCGCTGTTGTTGGATCTTGTGATAAAACTGTGATAGCATTGTTGTACGTCAAGCTGCGCTGTTGGATCTTGTGATAAAACTGTGACAGCATTGTTGTACGTCAAGCTGCGCTGTTGGATCTTGTGATAAAACTGTGACAGCATTGTTGTACGTCAAGCTGCGCTGTTGGATCTTGTGATACAACTGTGACAGCATTGTTGTACGTCAAGCTGCGCTGTTGTTGTGACCATTGTGACGTAGATCAACCGGGAAAGATAAAGAAGAGAATAACAGTAAAGATTGTGGTGGTTGATAAAGAATCAAAAGTAAACAAAAGTAATCTAAGCTAATATTTTCTGCATTGTTGCAATGTGTTATTTTATGTAGTCTTAAATGCCGTGGAATTAAAAATAATTATGGTTTGAAGTCACCCTGTGTAGGCATGCTATTTTTAATTATTTACTTAAATGCATTGCTATTTTTACAGATTAATAATTATAAATTTATAATAAAACAGAGTGAGACAGCACGTGCCCCGCATGTTTTAGTAATGGTGATAATACATTTTGAAACCGATAAGGTTGTAGATAAGGAATAAAACTGATAAAAAGTTCACAGAATTGATACAGTAGGATAAGACAAGTGGCTTCCTCTTGAATTCGTAAAACGATTTCTGTGAAATTTTACTTGATTTTTGTTTACATATTTAGTCTAAAAGTGCAATATTCTAAAATGATCTGCGTAAAGCTTTCTCTTGTGTGTTTTATTTTTGATAGGTGTGACAACAGGGTATTCGATTTTTTACTGATTCGAGCAAAAGATGATGACACACATAATTACAAAATTAATTCTTTTTATGGTATTTACCATTGTTATTTTGAATAAGACTTTTTCAATTATTGAGGACTTAACTTTTAAAACTTGTCATTTAAAGTTGGCCGAATTATCGCTTGAATTAAACAAAACGCATACTTAAGTTAGAATTTAATTTCAGTAATCATAGCAGTTATAAATACATCGCAAATAAACCGAAGATTCTAATTTATTTCGGACACATTATTACATTTAGTATAAGCGTCGCATGCAGCAAAAATAACAATTTGAATGGTGTGTAGCTTTCAGCCACAATTCTTGAAGTACCCATATGAAAAATTGAACAAATAACCACTAGAAATAGATCAAATGGCAGAGGCCACACACTTTTAAATTAGATTTCAGTTAGGGTAGCAAGGAAGAAATTACGAAAACCCCGACAGTATTTCTAATAACTACAAACGCAATACCACACTTAATCGAGTCACTATTAACGCAATAACTGACGCTGCGTCGCATGCAGCAAAACAAAAACAAGATGACAATTAGTCCGTGATTTATCGCAACAGGTGTCCAGAGGCATCAGTACGTGCAAAGGCTGACTCGACTGGACTATTTTTTACGCGTTTGGCGTTGCGCAGCAGCCGACCACGTGGAACCGTCAATTATTTCATTGCTCAATGGAACGCTATAGGTCATCGGATCTAGCAACTCCTAGGTCCTAGACTGTGGAGGGATTTGGGTGGAATTGTTAACCTCACCCAACAAGTTAGTTAGTTGTTTTGGTGAAGTTGTTACCACTGTTCGTTGAAGTATAATTTTTAAAGGTAGACAATGATTTTCTGAAACTAAGGGTCCAGTCACACTGTAAAATCTCTATAATCTAAGTTAGTGCTTATGATCAACTTAATAAGGATTTCCAGCTAACTCGCATGATGCAAGCAGGGTCAAATTTGATTTTATGACTCATTGTAATCTGGAGTATGTTCTTTGTAGAGTTATTGTAGGATAACGTGAGTACTAAATTATTTTTTCCTAAACAAATTGTACCAGTGTACCAGTTTGTGTTTATATCAGTTATAAAAATCTAATTATGGTCAGAATGATGCAACATGTCTCCTAACCTGGAGACATTTTCAATCATATAAATATTTTTTCTATAGAAATAACTGGTTTTGTCAACATAGCTCTTTTCATCTCAAAACCATGTATCGTATTAGGAAAATATTAGGCAAATGGTTAGTTTAACAAGCACATTCTCTAAGCTGGTTTATGTTTTTGTTTTATTTAATTTCCCCTCCCTTAAAAACCATTAAATTAGGTTCCATCATTTCTCAAAGGGGGAAAAACACAAAAACAACAACAAAAACATTGGCGATGGTTTATTGCTCTTGCAAGTTTGTTTAACACGTTTGAAACATAATTAAATTTAAATTCATTATTAATTATGGATTGAATTTTTACTAAATAAATAGTTGATACTCAGGGAAATCATCTGAAAAACCGCTCGTGCGTAAAAATACTATTGTGTATAGAATATCTTCGATTAAGCCATTTTATCGCGCCTGAATGGGTCGCTTCAGATATTGTGCTTTTGTTGATAAAATTGTTATTTTTAACAACAGAATTAGGATTCCCGGTTTCCGTAAATAGTGTAATATTGATAAACTATCAATGAAAAAGTAATCGTGGGTATAAAATAATATTCTTTGCAGACGCTCTTATGTGTAGATTCTTTTGGGGGAATTTTGAGAACATAATAATGTTAGTATTAAATACGGTATGGTATTATCTGTCAAACTATATTCAAAACCCTCTAAGCGGTAGAATTGTAAATGTTATTTTAACTACCTATATAATTACATTGTATGTGGAATAACTATATGTATTGTACCAGCTATGTAATCCGAAGGCTATTTGTAGAAAAACGTGAGTTAATCTTGGGAAACCTTGATTAATTAACTCGTAGTGATAAAAATTTTATACTCCTGACAAATGAATTAATCTTTACAAAGCATCTCTTTCGTCCTACTATATTTTCAAATTAAATCTTCGCTTAAATAACGCTCCTAGCAGTCGCCATTTTTTGTCACAGTACAAAAACGCAGATTTAACTTGTTGTCCCAAAATACCGATGGATGTATTTACTATTGATTTTCTCACTCTTGCTAAAACCATTGAATCCCCAATGGCATCCCGGCAAACCGTTGTATTCTAGTCGCACATTGTGGCAGCCCCGTGCTTACCAGCTATTCATCACCAGAAAGCTATAATCAGTGCAAAGCGGTTACACCACAAAGAACAGACTCAAGGTCAGGTGATTTGCGATCTGAAGGATTTGGGCGCGTCTGCCGCTGTTGACTCGCATGCAAATTGCGTTCTAAATTTAATTCCGAACCGACAGCGCATCCCGGTATTGCGAATTACTTGTGTCGCATCAAAGTAATACATAGCAACATAAATCACATACATTCCAGTGTCCTCACATTGTCGTTGGCCGACCTATATTTATATATAGTTTTTGGAGGTGTGCGGAACAGTTTGGATGCGATCTGGTATGGTGTTCTGGATTGAGTACTTTCAAGAGGATCGCCACTTCTTACACAGTGAGATGCGATGTTAGGTTAGTGTAGATAGTCTCGTGGTTACAACATTTAAGCTGTGATTTTTTGCTGCGTTTCCAAGAAACTATTTTACAAAGACGTCGATTTGTGTTTGTACCCTTTTCGTCCATACGTTTATAAAAAGTTAAATGTTACCTTATTTGACATTGTCCTTAACTAAACTAAACCGAACAAAACCTAACCTAACCTTCGCATCTTTAAAGATATTTAAAAACATGTTGATACCTATACATTATTACAAGAGTAAAAGACACTCACTGTGAAAGAATGATGGCCATCTAATAGAAAATACCCCCTGGGTCACTTAGGAAGGATTGGTGGTAATAATAACGTGAATACCTCGTTTCCCCGTTTCGCATTGTTGTGTTGACTGACTTACATGACGGCATATAGTTGTAGGATGCATGCGAAATTCCCCCAAAGCAGAATGGTTCCTACGTGTCTGCAACGGCCTGTGAAAACCTCAAAATGTGTCCGCAAGCGCTAAAACTAAAAAGCTAAATAATGACTTATATACCGGTATATATATATATATATATATATTCACTCTTTAGGGCTACTAGTAATATAGTTAAAAAAAATAAGTAAATTTCAATAACTTGTATAGCCTACTTTTAAAACAAAAAACTAAAAACTATTAAGGGGTAGGCATAATCAGGTTATTTAAATTTACTTTTTTTTAAATACGTATATATATACACATACCTTAATAAGTGTTAACAAGGTCTTCAGAAGTAAAACTTTAAATGTACTATAGTTTCTTTATATAAACACACTAGGGATAGACGGGATTGAAATTTTAGTTCGGGACTGGACGGGACGGGATTTTTATTTCCTTCCCGATTTTTGGGACGGGATGGGACAGGATTTTTTTCTGTGCATAAAAAAGTACTGTATTGCAGTTACCAAAAAAGACATACGAAATCAATTTTTACCATTTGTGGCACTGATCTATAAAAACCAAAAAATGGGTAACAATTTACAGGTACCTATAGAAACTTGTGACTCGCGGGTCACGGGGTGATCGTCTGTAGAACTCACGGTCACGGCGCGATCGTCGTCATGACTCGCAGTCACGGCGCGATCGTCGGTATGACTCCGCGGTCACGGGGTTATCGTCGGTATGACTCCACGGTCACGGCGCGATCGTCGGTATGACTCCGCGGTCACGGGGTTATCGTCGGTATGACTCCACGGTCACGGTGCGATCGTCGTCATGACTCGCGGTCACGGCGCGATCGTCGGTATGACTCGCGGTCACGGCTCGATCGTCAGCATGACTCCGCCATCACGGCATGATCGTCAGTATGACTCCGCGGTCACGGCGCGATCGTCGGTAGGACTCTGCGGTTACTGCGCGATCGTCGGTAGGACTCTGCGGTTACTGCGCGATCGTCGGTAGGACTCCGCGGTCACGGGGTTATCGTCGGTATGACTCCACGGTCACGGCGCGATCGTCGGTATGACTCCACGGTCACGGCGCGATCGTCGGTATGACTCCGCGGTCACGGGGTTATCGTCGGTATGACTCCACGGTCACGGTGCGATCGTCGTCATGACTCGCGGTCACGGCGCGATCGTCGGTATGACTCGCGGTCACGGCTCGATCGTCAGCATGACTCCGCCATCACGGCATGATCGTCAGTATGACTCCGCGGTCACGGCGCGATCGTCGGTAGGACTCTGCGGTCACGGCGTGATCGTCGGTATGACTCGCGGTCACAGCCCGATCGTCGTTATGACTCGCGGTCACGGTACGATCGTCGGTCCAATAATCGCGGCCACGGTGCGATCGTCGTTATGACTCCGTAAATGTGTCCGCAGGCCCGCGTTTCTCGGCGTTTCGTGTCCGCGACAATGTCGCAGCGTCGCTCGTTGTTCTGCTTTGGGGCGAAATTCATTGCCGGGATGTCAACTAGCATTAGCTAGTTTCCTGGACTATGTAGGACGTTTTGGTGATATTTGAATTTCTAAAGGACTTCATACTATATCCACATTATAGTTTTTCGATACATGCGGAACGTTTTGGTTGTCAACTGGCATGGTGTTTTTGGACTCTTAGATCATGTATAGAGTATTGGAGATTAAACCTAATGGGTTCATACTGCTGTGTTGACCCACCTATATCTATATATAGTTTTTGAGGCATGCGGAACAGTAGTGTTGGTTTCCTGGATTATCTAGGAAGTATTTGTGATATTTAGCTCTAGGTTTGACTGGCAAGACACCAAGGTAGAATATATCCGGGCCGACGCGGCCTTCTGTATCCATGTCAAGGCTTGCATAGATTGCCCAGCCACTCACTATATGCTGTATACTGCTGTATATGGTCGTGCTTGCATTTTATCACTGTTTTAACTGAATATATTTGTGTCTTGGTAAACATGTGGAGTTGATGCGTTGGGTTCGTCAAGCTATGTGGCTTTGCGCGTCGTGGTTAATCTTTTTTTTTATAGAAAATCAGGGAAACCCAGCAATAGAAAAATGAAATTGGAACATTGCAGTTTTTAGCGGGTTGTTTTCTTAGGTACCAAACAGATCGGCTTCAAAATATTCAACATTTTCTTAACTGTGGAGTGAAACATTTAAGATAGTTTTAACTTGCCTTATTTAAAAAAAAAAGACAATATACATAGTTAAAATGCTTGGAATAAGCCACACTCTTCTTTATCAATACAGTAATAAGTACCTTTGTGCCGTTTATGCAACTATTAAGATGAAGATGTTGTATTGGCAAAAATAAGTAATCTAGTATGGTACGGTAGTGTTAAATTATGAAACTTGTAATTGTACAAATAATTCAATTGAACGTTATGACCTTGTAGTCATCGAATAGAAAAAATATTTTAACGTTGAAACTATTCCAACAATGACGGATTTGATTCATATTTCAAATCTATCCTAATACAGTACATGTTATAAAAACTACTGTGGGGGTTTGCAGTTTTATTCTGTTGCTTGTATGTGTATGTTTGATTTATATATAACTTGTGTCTTTTGTATGTGTATTTTTAATGCATCGATTATGATAAAATTAGTTTATATTAACTGCAAACAATATAAATTACTAAAAATTTAAACTTTTAATGTTGTAAATAAAAATCGTAACTAATGTTTCATGTTTTTTGCAGGTGAGTGCTAGTTGGTCTATTGGATACAGTTCTGATACAGTATTTGGGCAAGTATACGTAGGATAAACAAAACTTTGGTTTAATATGTGCACCACTAATTTGTTTATTTAGATTATTTAGAGCATGTCGTTGAACTGCAAGAGACAATTTTATTTAAAACTGTGTATTTTTGGGTACTGTAGGGGGTTAATTCTAAATATATATTATATAAAATAATTATTCTTTTGGTGGGTAAAGATCTAAATTAAATTTGCAAAAAGTGGCTGGGATTATACAAATCTGATACAACTTACAAAATTATATAAATATGTTTTTAATTGTTGGTATCATTACCTTGTGGCTTATTTTGACTGTTTAACGTGGGTTTATCTAGTTATACCGTTTTCTGAGGCCTCTGTTTTCTACCGATCAAGGAAGTGTTCAACATATGATGTATAAACACAGGAAAATCATCGCCAATTTTCCCCGGTCGTGTGCGATGCCTGGTTGCTGTTGTATATCTTCTGTTATCTTTATTGTCTAGGTTATGTCTTGTTGTGAAAATGCCAGTGTGCACTTTTTGTCATAATCAAATATTTACCAGTTAATTTATTCAGTATCACGAGTGTGGGACTGCTAAGTTTTTCCCAAAACATTTTAGCAAGTGTGTGTTATTTTGTCTTATAAATTTTTAATCTTACTGAATTTATGTTCCTGTTGTTCAAATCAAATGTTTTCGACGTATGTGATTGATCTTTATTCTTTAAAATGCATTTTTTTTTTTAAAGCTAACATACAGTTCATTAAAACACTGTTCGTAAAAACAAAATACATATTAGGTTTTTAGTACAGTAACAACAATTAAATGTAGGTACACTACAGTTTTTGGCATGTTTTAAGTAATATGTCGGGTAGTTTTAATAGTTTTTTTGTATGCAAACAAGAATAACGCATTTACTTTAATCAATAACATCATTGGTCTAGTTCTCAGTTGTTAAGCTATTCCTCTCAACGTTCAATTAATCCGGAAGTCATCTGAGAGTGAGGCAAACATGTAAGCTTGTATAAGTTGTTCAGATTTTCTTTAAAACAACTACTATTAACTTATTAGTTCTGTTTACGCGCGTTGTTTTTCGGTGCGCAATGAGAACACGTGCGTACTGCCCAGTAGTTGACTGCGGCTGTGCGCATGAGTAGTGTGAACGCATGCGCAGTAGCCCAGTGGAGGCCGCTTCCTGCAATTACCGCCGCTGGATGCGCTCACCCGCGCTACGTAATTTAACTACCACCTCACTCATTCTTTCATATTTTACTGTTGCACTTCTTAGTAAAACAGTATTTTAGATTTCCCATATATTCTCCCGGGTTTATGTTGCGCTGGGCAAAACTAAATTATAATTCCTTAGGTCCTTAGGTGTGTAACATAAGTGTTTAAGATCACTTCGGTTGTAAATTGGTAATGATACGCTGGCCGGCGTTTGATGTTATAACATGTTGAAATAGTTCCTAGAAAACGCGATCAATGAACAATAGTAAGAAAAAGGGTTCAACGATTGTAGGCCTCTAATAAATCAATTACCGGTATACTTTTTTAGTGACATTTTGTTTTTAGATTCTTGATCAAATTAAGGTGCTGTCTTTATCTCAAGTGACTTGACCATTTAAGGTCTAGTTAAATAATCAAGAATATGTCGTCAGATTTTGTGATTCTTGTAAATATTCATATACTCCATAGGAAGGTGAACCACTTCTGAGTACACACCTCGTTGCAAAAAATTAACTGTGTTTACTAATTCGTGTATTTGACGGCGTATCTATGACATTTTCTCAGTTTGATATTGTCGTTGGCAACACTGGCTCTACATGGTGTATGTGTTGGGTCGAAGGGCAAGGAGAGGTTAGTAGATGAGCGGGCTAATTCATAAATTGGCCTATCAACTGCGACACCCGGCTCAGTTGACTAGGACAACTACGATGGGCGAGGGGCAGAAGCAGTATCAGCAATGGCTGGTGGTCAGTTACCACTTCTTTGTATCTTGCCACGTTGATTAATCTTACGCTGGTAATAGTTCTTGTTGTCTTTTATCTTTAAAATACGTTTGGATTGCTCATAAGGTCTTCAACTTGCGAACTTGCCTCATCCATTCTTCAGAAATCACTGAAATGGCTCTTCAGTCCACCTCGCCTCATAAATGCTTCAAAATTACGTTACTACTCATCTTGATTTGTAGCTTTAAAAAAAACACCTAATTTTGATCCAACTTGTCTCATGCCAGAAAGGTCTGTGGATGGATCCTCGTCACTTCAACATGCCCTATGTACTCTTTGAAAAGTACTGAGATGACCATCTTTCTTTAGCCTCACTAAACACTAGGATGCCACATGCCAAATATATTTTTTGGAAAAGCACTGTGATGGCTCATGATCACGTCAACTT
The DNA here is from genome assembly GCF_028750875.1 of Macrosteles quadrilineatus. NCBI lineage: Eukaryota > Metazoa > Arthropoda > Insecta > Hemiptera > Cicadellidae > Macrosteles > Macrosteles quadrilineatus. Next base: position 75,308,017 of record NW_026542598.1, on the reverse strand, counting down.
GTAGAGTTGGCAAGTGTTATGATATAGTAGATCTTCGTCAAACGTAATTGGGTCACTGACACGTTTAATTTTTAAATTGAATACATTATTTGTCACAGGCATCTTGTGCTTCTTCAGGGAAAGGCACAAAATGTTGATTGTTTCCTCAATATCGTAATCAGAGTAATACTTATTTATCTCGTGACATAACTGTTCTCACCTTAAATTGAAAAAATGCGATTGATCTTTCCATGAAAACAAATGCGTGTGATTTTGTTATAGTTAATTATACGTTGCAACGCAACATGCTATCTTGAGAATGATTGCCAATGTTAATGAGATGGCCAGTAGAGCAATCTCCGTAGCTAGAAAAGGTGTATGCAAAAAATTGCAATTTATGACGTTCTCCGTTATCCTGGACGTATTTACTTTACAATCCATTTTCACAGTTTATTGGCCTGTACTTAACGAGCTTACAAGTATATAAGACTAATGCCAATAGCTTTCGCTTTATATTTATGTCTCTCTGGCATTCTAGTCTATTGTTGTCACGGCCATGTATTTTCCTGACCCGTGTTCTTGCACCAGAAGCAGTTTTCCACGCCACGCCGCCATGATGAGTGTATCAAATTGCCTAGGTCATTCTCAAGGTGACTGGTCAGTATGAATGTAATGTTTGTCAACAATCACCACGCTAGAAGGTCTTGCTGCCTCAGCATTTCAGCAGGCCTATGTGTAGTGTGCTGATGCGGCAAGGTTGACCACTGACGTGCTGACGCCCTTGACCATCTACAACCTCGGGTCTTTGCCAAAACAATCGAGATTTTGTTTTTGTTCATGTTGAATGTTGCATCTTTTCGTCTATTCTGTGTTGGCAAAATGTCTCAAGGTTAGGATTTTTTGTAGATGGTGTCAAAATGTTTTTCTGCAAATTAAGTGAAATATCCACTCATGGGCTTCAACGTTTGAGTACTTTATTGAATGCTATAGAACACATTTCATTAATCCAGCTTTTAAAAAGTTGTGAACATTACTTTTACGAAAGCCACCAATCAAGATTGAATAAAACACTCAACTTCAAGAAATCTTGTTGTGTGTTGTCGAGTTCCCAGGCCAATCTGACGGGATTGCACAATGGAGATTTAAGCTTTTCCCACAGGTAATTGTGACCTTGACGTGCGCCATGCACAGTCTCGTGAGTTGGCTGTCAAAATATTAAACGAGGTTCCTTGTATTTTAGGATGTCCAAATCATCAGACACAAATCCCTGAATGAAAATCCACAATATTCGACTCAATAGACTCTTTTCACTGAATATCTATGGAACCTCTTCTCAAAGTCAATCGATCCTTTAACCTTTGTAGTCACTGTAACAACATAATTTATGGGCCGTAGCGAAAAAAAATCATAAATTTGCGCATTATGCGATGCCGTAGATCGGATGTTAAAACATACTACCTGTAGTTATCATACAGTACTATTAAGCCTACTGTCAACTACGAGACACTTGATTTCTTGATTATCAAGAAGATGTAAATGTAAACTCCACTGTTCGTTTTGTTAGGCGTTGAAATTTAACTATTGTATCATAACCATGTTGGCTAAGTTGATATATTGATTATTTCCATCACTATTATTGCGGAAAATCGTGCGCAAACTCATGGAGCTCACCGTAACACAGGCGAGCCAGGAGACTATAACAGTATAAATATTCGACAGTCAAAAATATTCAACAACGATTCGCGAAGAAAATTTTCTTATACGCCTTTAAGCGTATACCTTTATAGCTTTTTGTTTTCGCCTTTTTATTTTTTCTAGGCCTTGTATTAATTTCGTGTAACAACTACAAAATATATTAAAGCATAATATCATTTCTTTCGTTTGTAGAACAATTGTTAGACAATTAACAGTGTAAATGCTGCAAACTAGACCAGTGTATTCACCGTGTGTATGTAGTAGGCGTGTGACGCGACACCCGCTGCTCGATACAATAGACGGAAGTGAGTGTTAAAATTCCATTTCGGAGTTGAGCTGAGCAGGGGACAGCTGACCGGTGAAATCTAATGTTTAAACTTTCGGTTTCTGTCAACAGAGGTCGTCCTTCTACGTACGTGTTGCATAATCAATTATCGGACGTTTCTACACAAGACGCGCCACGCGCCTCCGTCTGCGGTCATCGACGTAGGAGTGCCCAAAGTCCTCCTTGAGTACATGTCTTCTAAGTCAAATACAAATCCTTCCTTCGCTCGAACATTGGTCCAAACAGCTTTCCATAGTGTGTAGGAGTGCCCAAAGTCCTCCTTGAGTACATGTCTTCTAAGTCAAATACAAATCCTTCCTTCGCTCGAACATTGGTTCAAACAGCTTTCCATAGTGTGTAGGAGTGCCTAAAGTCCTCGTTGAGTACATGTCTTCTAAGTCAAATACAAATCCTTCCTTCGCTCGAACATTGGTTCAAACAGCTTTCCATAGTGTATCATCGACGTAGGAGTGCCCAAAGTCCTCCTTGAGTACATGTCTTCTAAGTCAAATACAAATCCTTCCTTCGCTCGAACATTAGTCCAAACTGCTTTCCATAGTGTGTAGGAGTGCCCAAAGTCCTCCTTGAGTACATGTCTTCTAAGTCAAATACAAATCCTTCCTTCGCTCGAACATTGGTTCAAACAGCTTTCCATAGTGTGTAGGAGTGCCCAAAGTCCTCCTTGAGTGCATGTCTTCTAAGTCAAATACAAATCCTTCCTTCGCTCGAACATTGGTTCAAACAGCTTTCCATAGTGTGTAGGAGTGCCTAAAGTCCTCCTTGAGTACATGTCTTCTAAGTCAAATACAAATCCTTCCTTCGCTCGAACATTGGTTCAAACAGCTTTCCATAGTGTGTAGGAGTGCCTAAAGTCCTCCTTGAGTACATGTCTTCTAAGTCAAATACAAATCCTTCCTTCGCTCGAACATTAGTCCAAACTGCTTTCCATAGTGTGTAGGAGTGCCCAAAGTCCTCCTTGAGTACATGTCTTCTAAGTCAAATACAAATCCTTCCTTCGCTCGAACATTGGTTCAAACAGCTTTCCATAGTGTGTAGGAGTGCCTAAAGTCCTCGTTGAGTACATGTCTTCTAAGTCAAATACAAATCCTTCCTTCGCTCGAACATTGGTTCAAACAGCTTTCCATAGTGTATCATCGACGTAGGAGTGCCCAAAGTCCTCCTTGAGTACATGTCTTCTAAGTCAAATACAAATCCTTCCTTCGCTCGAACATTAGTCCAAACTGCTTTCCATAGTGTGTAGGAGTGCCCAAAGTCCTCCTTGAGTACATGTCTTCTAAGTCAAATACAAATCCTTCCTTCGCTCGAACATTGGTTCAAACAGCTTTCCATAGTGTGTAGGAGTGCCCAAAGTCCTCCTTGAGTACATGTCTTCTAAGTCAAATACAAATCCTTCCTTCGCTCGAACATTGGTTCAAACAGCTTTCCATAGTGTGTAGGAGTGCCTAAAGTCCTCCTTGAGTACATGTCTTCTAAGTCAAATACAAATCCTTCCTTCGCTCGAACATTGGTTCAAACAGCTTTCCATAGTGTGTAGGAGTGCCTAAAGTCCTCCTTGAGTACATGTCTTCTAAGTCAAATACAAATCCTTCCTTCGCTCGAACATTAGTCCAAACTGCTTTCCATAGTGTGTAGGAGTGCCCAAAGTCCTCCTTGAGTACATGTCTTCTAAGTCAAATACAAATCCTTCCTTCGCTCGAACATTGGTTCAAACAGCTTTCCATAGTGTATCATCGACGTAGGAGTGCCCAAAGTCCTCCTTGAGTACATGTCTTCTAAGTCAAATACAAATCCTTCCTTCGCTCGAACATTGGTAAAAGCTGCTTTCCATGTGTTCTATAGATCTATCTGAAGTCCTCGAATCTTCTTAATTTTGGTCCGGAATTTAATCCATAGTCACAATGAGTCTTACCCCTGGAGCTGACTGAACCTTGGGGTCCATATACGCCTAAACATCTCCCCAAATACACGCATTTTCCTAAGTATATTACAAAACAAAATACTCAAGCGAACATCGTTCCGGATTTAAATACATCATCGTAACATTCAAAAATTATTTCGAATGCCTCAGTTCTCTAGATCTGCCCAAGTCTTCCTTGCGAACAATTCCTCCTAACCTACTCCAAATCCTTTTGCTAACTCATCAGTCCTAAATTGTAGTCAATTGTAATATTCACAATTTAGTCCCCTGATACATGGATCGTGTATCCTCCAGGTCTGACTAAATTCTCCTTTTAGTAGTCATACACGTACTAGACTTATTCCAAAGTGCATTCCTTATTAGCAACACATTTTGATTTCCTTATGATATTTCTTGTTTTCTAGTTTTGTCCAAAGTCCTCATTGAGTGCATTTCTTCCAAGTCAAATACAAATTCTTTCTTTAGGAACGTCATTCGAAAATTTAATCTACAACTGTTTACAGTTAGTTTTCTAATGTCACATGTTTTTTTTTTTTTTTTTTTTTTCTCTAGACCTGTCCAAGTCCTCCTTAAGTCTTCGAACCCCAATCCTCTGTTCGTTTGAACAGACCTAGGTCTGAAAAGTAGTCCATTGTCGTAATACTCACATTTTAATTTTTCATTTCATGCATGCCTATCGTATTCTTAAGTTTTTTTTAAAGTAATTTTAAAGAAATATTCTCCCAAGTATTATTCCCTTAAATCATAGTACAGTACGTCAGAATATATCACTGTAACACAATATTTACAATTTAATTTCATATTGCTGAAGAGCTTATCAGTGCTCACTAACTCCGATGTGGCAAGCCTTAACCAAAGATATATAGTTTTTTTATACAAATTTGTCATTTTATCAAAATGCATTATAGACAAGGTACAACTGCAGGCGGCTGATAGTGGGTAGTGATTGTAAGGAGGTGTTTGCGAGGGGTGACGGCCACGTGGCGTTGGTAAGAGGGTCGATACAAGCCAGGTAGGGGTAGGTCAGGTCACCAGGGGTCGTGACTTTGGCCTTGCAACACGCCAACCAGGGTCACTTATCTGGCCGTGGCGTGAGTCGCATCATTAAACTGCACCTTTGCAATGGATTTGCGGTGATAAATTGCGCTTTGCATTACCAGTCTAGTTGCTTTTGTTTTATATTTAATCACACCCAACTGAGTTTAATCTGTTCCACCCTACTATGCACCACTAAAGTAGACACAGTGATAACATTTTGGAGATTTTTCGTGTCTGCAGGAGTTTATTTTGTGTTTCGAGAATTTTCATGTACACGAAGGGTTTTTATCTTTGTTTGGGTAATGCCATTTCATCATGCAACCATTGTTACTTTTCGTTTTGATTGGAACAGTTTTGGCCTTTCAATTGACTTTGCACTTATTCTTAGTTCGGTGAAGTTTTGACTGCTACACTCAACTAGAGTTTAAGATTGAAAATAACGAATTCCATAACTTTATGAAAACTGGGGATATTGTAAACTGTCGACTCTTAAACAGGATTCTTGGTTAATGACTTAGTCAACCAACAGGTATATTCATCTACGCAGAACAGGTTTGCACTACACGTGTCCAGTAACATTACAGAATTACTATACTTAGCCGGGATCACTTATTTAGCCCAGCTTGACATGCTTCCAACCTAAAAGCACTGACTGATAGTGCTAAAAGTGCTTCAGTTTCTTCGTTACGAAACTCTGTACGGTAACGAATAGACAACACCTTTAGGATTACTAGGTAAACCCTCTAACTACTAGCTTCAATTGCTTATATTCTTTGGTTCTGTACCTCAGCTGGTTTAGTGCGGAATATCACTTGGTTCCTTTTTGTGCTTTAATTGTTCTTCCTATCGAATTGGCAATTTTCGTATTGTCATGCGAACGCCCTAACCATTTGGCAGCAACATCTGGTCCTTTTCCCTTTTCCAAAAGTCTTTTACTTCGTGCAGCCGTGGCTTAGTGGCTGGCCATACTTGAAATGTTCCTGATCATCACGCGACCTATCACAGTATCCTTTACCCTTGTTCAAGGTCCTCTACCTCGTGCAGCCGGTTCGCTGGAAGCGCGAGAGACTAGGGTGTGGCGGCGGCGGCGGGCCAGATATGATTAGAATACCAGGGTAGTGTGGTAGGCGGTTGTTGGGTTTGGCCCGGCGGAAACGGCGCGTTGTTCGACCTTGAAACCGCGAATCACGGCTCGACGACGCTGCCTGGCGTAATAATAGCAGACTTGTGCCTTGTGCGTCGTCGCTCGTCGCCGCGCCATGCGCCACCCCGGCGAGAATAGTGGACCTTGACCACCGACCAACCAGTGAGTGATCAGTGCTGCCGGGGTCGGACGGTACACAAGATTTTTATGATGGCCTATGAAGAAGACAAGATGTGTTTGACTTTTGGCAGTGATGAACCCATTGGATTTCTTCTATGGTCTCTTCAACCCACGGAGGAGGATACTCCACTCATCTTGATCCAGGCGTTGGTAGTGAGCTCATACAAGATCTTGTTGATGGATCAAGTCGTTTGTAGGAAACTCCATATTGGGACCGAAGAAAAAATTAGAAGTGGACAAATTGTGAAACAGCAATACTGTAGTAGGTTTTAGCTCTCTGGAACTTCACACGATCACGTCCCGTGTAATTCAGGGTCTCTTCAGGGGTAATGCTGGTCCACTAATATGAACTCGTAAAGAGCATTTGTTTAGATCTGATTACCAAAAAGCAAAAGAATCTTCTTTCTATAATTTAAAAACCACTCAACTAAAATAATACTCCAACTATTCATTAGATGGTTTACCTGTATGAAGATTTTGGAACCACTCCTTGAACTATTATACCAGAAGACTTTGCAAGCTGCTGTGCCAAATGAACATTCGAGCTGTTTTACCAACATAACTTAAAATTTTGGATCCAAGCAAATACTGTACAAACATGTGTTTTATTTAGCTTGTTCATCTTTTTTGTTCTTTATTTTTTCAACTGTGTCACGATATTGTTTATGGGGTTGTTAATGCGTCAAGGTTGAGCTATTTTATCTATTAAATTTTTTCACTAATTTGAATTTCACAATACTTAGCAGGCGTTAATAATCACGAATTTGATCGTGTTTTAATCAAATCTTTCCTTCGGCAAACATGGATGTTTATCATCACGTAAATAATATATTTTACTAGTTTTACTGTACATTATTTTACAGAAAAGACGGGTTACCTGAGATAAGATAGTAGCTTCTATGTATGTTATCATTCAGGTGTGACGTCACTGTATGATAACAACACCGAAACTCAACTGCTACATCAAATTTTGTACGCCTCTCAAATTAATAGAAGAAATTAGTAAAACAATTTTGTCATTGAAATTAATTTTTGTTACGATTTTTTCAATGCAGTGAATACATCCGATAGTTTACTGGGAAGGGGGTGCCAGTTGATATAATAATTTGGTGACACATTTTAAAATACGAAGCAAAAAGTGGATTATATTTTGGGTAGGCTGTGGAGGAATTGACGTTTTGGTTATTTATCATCAATATCAGATTGTGCCACCGATTCCACGTTCTTAATCTTTATTAGTTAATATTAATTTGTCATAGCTACATATATTTTTCTCTTGTCTATCATAATGCAACTATGCAACTAGTTGCAGTTAGTTAATTACTCATAATCACAGCACTCTTATTTATCTCGAATGAATTGTTAAAATGTGTAAATTTTATTTTCCACTGTAATGAGTAGGAAATTCATTAGATAACCTTACGATTACAATAACATCGTCTGGTTGGCATTGTGCCTGTAGACTGTAGACGAATCATACATTTTATCATACATTAGCTCACTTTACCGATACCTTCCTTGTTATCTGAGTTACGTTATCTGTTACGTCTTGTATCATTAATTAAACTGCAATTGATAACGATTACGCCGTGACGTGCATTTATTAGTAATTGGGTTTTTGCGTTGATAAGATTTTCGAGCATTAAAAATATTTCAAGTAAAATATATGTTGATTTATTGTGATTATTCAGTTTACACACTTGTCTATTAGCTCAGTAGTAGTACACAATAAAGTTTAATGGTTTTTATCTCTCGTTCTTTATGCTGTGATATTAGCCACACGCTATCGGGATTTTATTGCTTCCATTGGTTGGTCAACATAGTTGTGAGGAATTAAATCATTACTTTACATAACATTTATTTACACTTATCTAAAATGCTAAGTATTTTTTGTATATAATACACGTAATATTCCTAATAGAAGTGAGGTAAATGTGCAAACTTTATATTAGCTGAAGTAAAATGTCATTAGGATAGTGACAAGTATTTATAGTTTTTTAATCTCCTTGTTGTACTGTGGTTGCGTATTTCAGACATTCTTTCTTAAACAAATTAATGGAGAGTCGGACAAGCGTGATGATATAATTTTTAGGCTACTAGTTATGTTTTCGCAATATTTTACTAAAAGACCAAATAAATCTTAAGTCATGTTTGTATAACATTATATCAGTGTGAGGGTATGTATGTCTTGCAGCCAGTTTTGCAAGGTGTTCTTGAGGCGGATCGGGTTGGTTTTTTGATTGTAAACTACATGTTTGCCATCGAAAATATAATTTTAGTTTAACTTGTTTTAAGACTTGCTCAAAAATGATCCATTTTGAAAATAAATTGTTTCACAATCTTAACGCATGTGTGGTGTTGTTGCAGCGGTACGAGCGGACAGGATGCGAGGAGGGAGGAACAAATTCGGACCTATGTACAAGAGAGACAGAGCGCGGAAGCTGCAGATGATGAGACAAAGACAGATCGCCATCCAGACCATCCGAGGGTCGGCGGCGCAGTACGCGCTAGGGGAGGGAGTGACGCTCAGCTACCCCGGCAGCAGCTCACCCTTCGCCAGCCTGCACATCAAACAGGAGATCCAGATACCACAGGTGTCGTCGCTGACGTCATCGCCGGACAGTTCGCCGTCACCTATAGCAGTGGCGCTGGGTCAGGCGGGTCTGGGTAGTATGGTGGTCAACAACAACAACAACCCTCAACAACAACCGCCCAGCGCGGGCACCTCGGGCCAACAACCCCAGGAGCACGCCAAGCTGTGGGGACAACCCAACAGCACGACCCCCTCGCACTCGCCTCACTCGCCCTTCGACGCCGCCCCCGCCGCCTCCAACCCCGCCCCCGCCAACACCGCCCCCAGTCAATCCAAGATCTCACCCATGATCAGGGACTTTGTGCAATCCGTGGATGACCGCGAGTGGCAGAACTCATTGTACGGGCTGTTGCAAAACCAAACGTACAACCAGTGCGAAGTGGACCTTTTCGAACTCATGTGTAAAGTGTTGGACCAAAATCTGTTCTCGCAAGTGGATTGGGCGAGAAATTCTGTGTTTTTCAAGGACCTAAAGGTAAGCTCAGTGATGATTTCTTTTAATATGTTTAATTAAGTCTTTAAGTAAGATAACGAAAGCTATTTTCAAATCCCATAGAATTAATTTTACCCCTAATGAATGGCAAACCTCGAGAACAAGTCAACTTTGATAACAAGTCTCTTTTAATAATACCCTGAAAGTCTTGTTGGCGAGGTTCGACTGTACATATAAGGTTTCCTCAGTACTGAGGTAGAACTACGTACACTGGTTTCTTCTCGGGTGTATTGTGTTCTTGATTGAACCATAGATAAAAGGAGTATAGACGATTGAACGAAAATTCGTAAACAATAGGGAAGAAGGGAAAAAAGTGCTATCACAGATTGAAATCATGTTGAACATCATCAGCAAAGATAATATACCTTGATTTAATACCTTTATCATATACGTGAGGTTTTCCATTTAAGTAGGACATTATTCCTTAACTACCATTTATAATTTAAAACCGGCAGTAAAATGTCTTTGACACATTAGTGTTTAATGCCAACTCATACCCGGACCATCCTTTGACAAGTGTGTGTTTGCTTGCGCGGCCACACAGTGTGTAGATGTGTAGCCTTAAGTATTGCTTATCAGTTGAAAGTGAAAGCGACTTTTCGCAACTGTCTGCAACGGCGATTCTTCACGGCGAGGCACTTGCTTCACCCCCCCCCCCCCACTCATTTCCACCATGCCTTCATATCGTAGACCTCCCTTATAAACAGGGGTGGCGGGTACGAATTTCACAAATTTTGCCTCTTGCTATCCCAAAGATAAAATTTACGACGTTTTCTAGAGCAGTTCCTAAAGGCCAATCTCGAACTGGTATTTTTTGGCTCCTTTGAAAATCTTAGTTATTCTGGTTACATTGGGAGCATTTTCATGGCCGCTGAGTTGGCCATTCTTTTGAATCCCTCTATGTCTGGCTTGAAAAAAAAACTGCTTCTTCCGACAATACTCCGATGTATTTACATGCACACTTTAAGTGTTAAAAGACGGTAGATACAATACATACATAAGATGTTCCAAAGGCTATGGGTTTCGACAGCCACATCTGCACTCACCAAATTAGTCACATTCAGACGTTATTCCTGTAAAATTAAAAGGAGCGTTGGAAGTCTTTCATTATTCATTTAGCTAATAACATCAAAGCGTTTAATGCTTATGATGAAGTGGCCTCCCTTTTGATTCTCAATCAGTTCAAATAGCCAAACCAAATGAAAGTATCCTTGTGTTTACTTTATCTTTATAATTTTTTAAGAAAACGCATTGTGCCAGGAAGGGGTAGGCCTATACTAATTCTTAAAGCGTTAATTTATCTAGATATTTTTTTAAAGAAAAAACATTGTGCCACGAAGGGGTATACTAATTCTAAAAGCGTTACTTTATCTAGATAATTTTTCAAAGAAAACACATTGTGCCACGAAAGGGGTATACTAATTCTAAAAGCGTTACTTTATCTAAATAATTTATTAAAGAAAAAAAACATTGTGCCACGAAAGGGGTATACTAATTCTTAAAGCATTACTTTATATAGATATTTTTTTTTAGAAAAGACATCGTGCCACGAAAGAGGTATACAGTACTAATTCTAAAAGCGTTACTTTATCTAGATAATTTTCAAAGAAAAACATTGTGCCACGAAAGAGGTATACTAATTCTAAAAGCGTTTCTTTATCTAGATAGTTAAAAAAAAAAAAAAAAATGTGCCACGAAAAGGGTGTACTAATTCTAGAAGCGTCTTGACGTGACAATCTCAGAATAAAAATAATTTCCCTGTACAGTTCGGCCACAGACTATAGAGTAGCCTAACGTTAACAGTCGACAGTCGTCTACTGTGGAGTGTGGACTCGACTAGGCCTACTCTTTGTTCCTTCTACCAGTTCAGGAGTTAACTTATTGCCCAGTCTAGAGTCTATAGGCACGTCCAGACCACCACGTGCTGGTACTGGTATCATAGTGGCAGTGGTAGTGACAGTAGCGGGGGTGGTGTAAACAATGTTATCGATGTGGCGGTGGCTGTGCCATGATGAATGGTGCACAGTTTGGCAACACTGTACACGTGGTACGCCTGCCGCAACACTTAGCTAGTTACGCAACTTAGCCCGCGCCCGGCTCAAGCGCCAGTGTTGCCAATTCTCTTTTATACCTCCCTTACAATATGTATGAAAGTGTACGATGTGTTACATGGTGTTTAATTAAAGGTTTACGTAATGTTCTTGTGTACTCTGCGGTTATTTTGGGGCAAGGGTCTGGTCTTTTATACGCCTTGATTTTAGGGGATTTTAAGACGTCGTTTCGACTTTTTTATGGACGATATGAGTCTTGCGCCTCGCTTGAATTACTCATCGCGAATGAATTGAAGGTATCTTTCCAATTAGTTTGAGCTAGGAAGATAAGTTGGCTAAATGCTTTAGCGTTTTCGTTTAACTTTCCGTCACAATGTTTATTTGAGGGGTATTTTGTTCTGAATCTTTTATAAATTTAAACATTTATCATTGGCAGAAATATCAATATACTTACTGGCTTAGTGGTTGGGGTCTCGGACTTCGTTGCCCGAGGTCTCGGGCTCAAATCCCGCCAAATCACCAATGGATTTTATCTAAGTGATAATGCCACAACCCCTATAAATATAGGCATAGCCACCAGAGGTGGCTGTGATATAGGTCTAGCCTGAAGTAATGTGAAAAACAATCTCGAACTCGTGCCTAGCGTCCAAGGACAAAAAAAATTAAATTGTAGTCCTGCGTAACCTGTAGTACATTTTATATTTTTTAAACATTATAAACTATTTTAGAAGAAAATATTACGATTTAAATCAATGCTGCGTCCCGTGTGCTCAATAATTGAATTTTCCCGTCATTTAGTTTGATGTATGTATGTTTTATGACGAAAACTACTCAAGATCGATGTTAAAGAATATGGTGGTTTATAATTTAGTTTAGTCATACACAGTAGGGCACTAAGGGCATACTAATGTGAAGTAGATACCGGTACAAATAAATATTTTAATTGCTCGTACACTGTAACCACACGAAAAATCATTTTCGTTAATTTATTCGCCAAATTCTTTTGGATTTTCACGCAGAATGCAAAAAACACACATAGTTAACCACCAGACTCTGACACATCAATGCTTACCGAGAATTCGTTATTCGTATTGACACAAAAAATTCCAAATGTCAAACTCGGCTCCCACAGCCACAGCTGTAGAGCGCGCTGGTTTGCGCGGGTAGCTGCGCATGCGTGTGTCCTTGTGGCGCGAAAAGTGAAAACGGTGTCAGCTGTATCGGGGCCAAGTTCGCGTTACGTCAGTCAGCGCAGGATGTGTATTGTCTTGTCAAGTGGCCATCAGCCATCAGCCACCACAGCCACCAGTTACTGTGTGTAGTGGAGGTATATGATGGCTGCTGTCGCTGCTTACATCTGGAAGCAGAACTTTCAATTAAAAATTGTCAACAGTCTTTAATGTTTCGCATTTACTGTGGATATTGTACTTGAACACTTGAAGTATCTAAAAAAAGTCTTTTGAAATGGTATTTTGAAATATGATAACGTCATATACACGGTGCACTAATTATTGTAATGTTGACATTTTCGACCCACGTAAAATTTAGGATGTCCGAATGCACGGAACAAATCCACAGATAGGACCAGGAGTTGAACATCCTATTGATTCAACGTGGACATCTTTCATTTTACTCTCCACGTCTCTATATCTTGAGCAATAAGTGTTCACTCAATCGCAATCGTAATAAACTATAAACAATGTATTCTCCTTTTTTCGATAGCTGACACCGAGTCAACCTGAGTCGAAAAGCAAAATCCCACAAAACATTAAAGTGCAAAATTTTCTCCAGTGTCAAAAATTGAGAGGGAGTAAAAGGGAGAAAGTCATGGAAATAGGCAAGAAGTCGTGGAAAGTCATGGAAATCCCCAATGATGGATGGATTTGAGGGGACCATTCAATGTTCTAGTCAGCCGTAACCCCGACTGTTGTAGCATTTTTCAGGATTTTTCACAAATGTTCGACAATTCAATTTATTACAGTTCTTCTATTTTATGAGTTTTGAGTTTGCTTTAGTTCATTGTTGCGCCTATTGTACTCCATTATTATCTGTTAATACATATTTCAGTATTGTCTACAAAATAACATGTTTAGGCAGTATTATTCGTGTTTGTATGTTGTATTATAATTTTCTAGTAAAGTTCGAAAATCATGGAAATTAATGGTAAATGGTCATCGATAGTAAAGGAAATTAATGAAAAATCTTTTGTGGACACCCTGTTAATGTATGATCAAGTCAAGAGTTATGTACTACGATTGTTCCTTTCCTCTTACAAAGTCCTATTAACGCGTCTCTCAAACTCAACAAATTGTCTTCCTTTATCAATGCAGGTGTAACTGCCGCGTTACATTTTCAAAGACAACCAAGAAATCAGACCAAACGTCTTTGGCATCACAACACCAATTCCCACCTCCTTTGTGGCCACCGTGCCTAAAACGTTGTCAGGACACAATTCGATACGATCAAACACCGTGGCCAAGGTCTGCCAAACAAGATGTCTGGGGTAGTCATGTTGTCAAACAAAACCACCCCCCGGTCCGACACTGGGTCAGTGTTTCACTGTTCCAATGTTCGCCGAAGACGTCGTCACGGGCCGCAACTAATTTCACTTTTAGCGATTCCCTTTCAATCTGTGAGAACCTTTACTTTCTCCACTCTTGTTTTCAAACAAGGTTTCACTGAATAACTTTAGCGTCGGTTTTGTTGGATTCTCTGAAGTTGTTGATTATTGTTTCCCACACGTCGTAGTTGAGTGTGGTAAATCGTTGATTGTGATTTATTCACCGCGTTATACTGGTTTATTTGTCAATACAATATAAAAAATTATTATTGGTATACCCGTATTTGAGACAATTTCTATTACACGTCCCTCTACACGCAGTAATTGTGCGAACTGCGGATTATACGTGCCTGGTGTTGAAGTAGTAAATACCCTCTCCGAAAAATTCACTCTAAACATACACTTATTTACTAATTGTCCTGTTTACGTAAATGTAGGCTTCTGTTTTCGATACTGAGGTTGAGCAGGTTCACTCACTCACAAACTGGTTCACAAACAGCACTAGTAATCACGGGAGGTATGGGAAGGGGGTTCGGTGTAGTGGTTAGATTACCTTTGACACAAAGTCTCTAGTCACCAGCGGTCATAGGGCCTATCAAGGAGTTGAAGCGCGAGTCTCTAGCAGAACGAATGTTTCTGTACACTTGCGATATACCAATATACCACTAGAGATCCCCCGGTTGTACGCTGTTGCTGTTGTGCGGCATGGAGCGGGGAAGGGGTCGGGGCTGAGCCGATATTGCGAGCGCAGCGTTGACCTTGACCTGTTTACGTCGGTTACTTCACAGTTGCGACACCGTCACCCTTTCACGGAGCCGCCGCCACGCCGCAGCTCTGGCACTACAAACTACTAATACTACACAACTAAACAGCACAGCTATACACCAAAGCTACCACACACGCCACAGCTATCAAGCTACGGTATATCGCAGCGATCTAATCGATACCAACCATATCGTTACGATAATCTGAGCGTGTGGACGGAAGATCGCTGCGATGTATCGGGTTTGGGCGGTCAATGAAATTTTGGATTTTTCTGGCGATGATTGGCAACGATATCGTGGTTGGAACGTGTCTGCTCGAAACCCAGTTCAATTGTGCCCTCTTCCTCTTCGTAGGTTTCTCGGTCAGTAGGCGAACTTAGCTCGTGACATATGACAGTCTTCTGTCATTCTCAACTAGAGATGGGCTAAATGAGTACATCGAAATACTGATTACTACCGGTACTGGTACTCTCGAGTATCAGTTACTTTTGATGATTACTTTGTACTCATGAGTACTCATCATGGCCGACGGGATTTTGTACCCGTAGAGTGTTCCTGTATCAGTATAATACCAAATACCAGTATATTAGTGGATACCACTGGTAGTACTCGGTTCCTTTACAAAATGATAACTATGTTTTCTTAAGCAGTTTATTCATTTATAGTGATCAGTGAAAGCAGTTTTCATATTTGTGGAATTTGCTATTACTAACAAATGATTATGGTATTTTCAGCTATAATACTCAGTTAAGTTTTAACGAGTAGGCTACTACTACTACTAAACTGATACCCGAGACGAGTCCTGGTACTGGATTGAAGGCTTAACAGTACCAGTACTCAATAGTAGAAACGAGTACTCCAGTATCAGATACTTTTGGTTTTGAGTAACAGTTACACACGGGACTGGCGAGTATCGGATACAAAGTATCAGATACTGCAGTCCCGACTCACCTCTATTCTCAACTAGTTGCGCGAGTCGTTCGGTTCATCTCTCAACTCTATCAGTAGTCTCACATGAGAAAACTTGGATCTCTTGAGAAGCCAAGAAAGACGCCACTTACTTATTGGTTTGTGTCGTCTCTTTCTCCCTATTCTTGTCAAACAAATTACATAGAGGGACCACAACAGTATCTCTTACATGTTGATCATAACTGAGAAAAGACCAACAAATTGCGAAGGAAGTTGGGGCAAAAACCGTCGCGTATGGACAGAACATCGCAACGATTTTTTGGTGCAATCAGATCGCTGCGATGTTTCGTAGCGTGTAGACGGGGCTTAAGCACAATTATTATAGATGATAAAAGCCCAATTATTTTCTGGCTGCACACCAGAGCATAAGGTGTTCCGGAAAACTACCACATAAGCACAGCTATCCCAATGCACTACACCACTGAAAGGAGAACTCTCTCAGACTTGAGTCCCCTAGTTCGGTCTAAAAATATAAAATTTACTAACTAACGCTAATGCAACAGAAATTTAAGTTAAATTAAGTTTGCTATAACGCTTTAAAGTCAGTGCAATAGGGCGATAGTGTACACCAGTGTTTAGTTTACTGGGTGGTTGGGGTGGGGGTGAATTGATTGTAAGTATATTGAGAGTCCGGGGCAGCGTGTCAGTAGGTCAGCAGGGTCGATAATGGAGGAAAACTCACAACAGGGCTGGAAATTGGATCTTGGATCAGTCACGGTAGCTAACAGGTGGGAGGTGGCCTCCTTTGGGAAATGTCCGAGAATGGCACTGCGAGGATATTATTGGTTTTTAGTATGTAATAACATAGTATAGTGTGGTTGTAAGGCAGAAATTTTGCAGTTTTTGCATATTTTTGTACAAATTTCCGAGATTTTCGGGCTTATTTGCAATATAGGTCAATGGGCTAAGCAAAACATTGTCACCTGTATTTTTCACTTTCTGAAACGTGGGTGCGTAATTTCGCGTTAGGTTAGGAAACTGTATTACTTTTCAAGCAAAATTTATTATATTGTTCTCTGAATCTTTTTGATTTGCCAGACCTAAATAACTGCCCAGTACATGTTCGAGGTCGTGACTTAAATTTACATGCCGAGCCCAAAAAGAGAAAACGTTTTCAAACAAACTCAACAAGCACTCAATAATCAATTGTATAGAATAAACTAAAAATGTCAAATTTTTTAGGTTTTGACTCAACAACAGTGTTAAGCCACTGTCAAACACCTAATTCATCCTTAAGATTTACATACTTCTAAAATTGATTTGGTACAAAAATTCTATAGTTTTGCTTGGTTAAAAAATCGGTGTATTCGAAAGAAACCCAGCTTTTGGCAGATTTTATTGTACAATTTGTGACAACTTTACAATGTAAATGGGATACCCAGTTCTATCCATCGTTATAAGTGAAATCGAATCTAGCGTCTTGGATTTAGCTTTCTGAAGTGGATATTTATGTTTGTACGCTAGCTAGAAGCCATACTATGTAGCCAGTCAGTGAGCCGGTACCGCGGCACCTGTACCGATGGCGGTGAGTGTGCGTGCGGGCAACGCCGTGTCGAAACACTCCGACGTGCCGCTCCACCGACCAACCGGAACCCCACACTCCAGACTCGGCCAGGATTCAAATAATGGTCCAATACCTGTGTGGCGTGGGAGGTGGAGGGGGCAATCAGGAATGTGTCCGTCGCGTCTCTACAGCCTACGTCCTGGTCCTGGACGGGGTACCGTTCTATGGCTAGGGGAGTAAAGAACAGTTTTGGTTTTGACCGTGTAACCAGACTGAGGACCAATCCAGCCCCAGAGGGCTCATCATTCCTTGCAACATCACGATCACAAACCCTAAACATTGTGGAAACCGTTTAGGTTAATTTTAACCTACACGTTTACCTAAACATTCCTTCTGTTGCTTTTGCTAAGAGATTTTTTATTCTTTGTGCAAAGGTGATTTATAAGTGAGATACCATTTGACGTTCCATTGGCCAAAGCCAAAACACGTCAGATGGATTACAACTAGATGTCGTTGTTTGTCCTTTCCAAGTTCCAAGCGACGGTGTTAATTTTCTACACTCCTAACTTTGAACGGATGTGCAAATTTGGTGATTTTCTTTCAAATTCATCAGTGTTGTAGCTACCATAAAAAAACAACAAGCAATGGAAGGATCAGTGGTGAATCAATTTCCAATTTAAATTCTTTTTTTATTTTTATGGTTCCATTATAGACCACAGACTATTAAATTGGCTTTGGATATAATTTTCTCTGGACGGGCATCGATGTTGATTTCTAAACATAGATCTAAAGAAAAGTTTATATTTTAAGTTTGTACCATAGATTAAAGAAATATACCTACTCCACACTAAGGCAGGAGTTTTCTGTGACGTGAACAAAGTTCTCTGAAATCGACTTATTTTAGGTTCTCTAAAGCCCTAGATAACTTTTTGCGATGAATCACTTGAAACTTTCCACCGCCTAGCCAGTACCCCGGGAGGTGTATTGCGTCGCATTTCGCACCATTGCTCTTGCCTTCCTCATGCCGCTACGGTAGGGGTAGGAAGTGACCTCGGCACCTCCAAGGCTCTTCCTCGACCGCGACCTCGGCTCTTGGACCGCTCGCACTCTGAATATCAGCCAATACAAACAAAGTCGTAACAAATAGCTTCCTTCAGACTATTGTTGAGTGTTTACTTGGAGTTTTTGATAGTTATTGCCACACATGCAAGGTTGAATTCTGTTTCGGTTTGATTGTTTGTTTGAATGTCAGTGACATCAGCCGGAACATAATCGAATACGGTAATTTTTAAGAAATGTGTTTCAAACTTCTCAAATTTGTTGACATAAGGATCAAACTTGTCCCTCCGCAGAGACCATATCCAGATCCAATAGGCTAGCAATGAAAATTGTTTATATACTGTATTCATTAATTGGAAATTATTTTATTTGAATAGGTATGACAAGTATATTTTGGTGCAAACATACCACAAAAAAATTATAAAAATGGAAATGAAAATCCTTGATTTCAACAGGCTAAGTTAGCGCTACATGGCCCTTTCTAACACTTAACCTGCATTATAGTGCATTGCCTAACTAGAGGTTGCAAACTTATAAAATCCTCCCACTTGTACACTTCATTACCTAACCTAATAGCATCACTTTATTGATTTTACTAGACTCTGAAATGTTTCGTTTACTAGAAAATATATTAATGAAAAGTGGGCGAGAAAAGGATTAAAAGTAATATTGTTTGGTCAGATTGTTTATTTAAACTGGGGAGGAGAGATGGCTTGCTCATGAAAACATGAAATAATTATGTTCAATAGTTCCCAGTTCCACATGATTCAATTTTAAGAGAATTGTAGGCCTCTTGTTCTTTATGCCTAAAAGAACTCTTATTCAGTACCGTCGGCTATGACAATGTACTTCTTTGCACCTTGACTATGTAGACAATGGCACCTTTGACAATGTTTTCCTGTATTTGTCTGCAAGTTACCTCTGGCTCTAAAAGTGTTCCTGGGCTGAGAAGCCATTTATTGTTGGTTTGAGAACTATTACCACAGGTTTGCTCATCTGGGATGATACTCCAATGTACATACCAATTATATTTGTTGACAGACTGTTGAGTTGTTTTAAGTATTTGCCTGCAAATTACCATTCAAGTAGTTCTGCCAGTATTTGTCCTGTATGTGATGAAAGAGTTCTACCAGTATTTGTCTGTTTGGATGCAGGTGGACGACCAGATGAAGCTGCTGCAGCATTCGTGGTCAGACATGTTGGTGCTGGATCACATGCACCAGAGGATGCACAACAGTCTACCGGACGAGACGACGCTGCCCAACGGACAGAAGTTTGACCTCCTCTCCCTCGGCCTACTGGGAGTTCCCTCGCTAGCAAACCACTTCGAGGAGATCACTCGCCACCTTCAGGAACTCAAGTTCGACCTCTCCGACTACATTTGCGTCAAGTTCCTTCTCCTTCTAAACCCAGGTAAGCCTTCTAATTTCTCTCTAGTTCAAATTCTCTGACAATATTTGTGTTAAGTTATTTTCTCTCCTAATCCTGGAAGTTTCCTAAAGTGCTCATCATAAGGTTCCCCCTCAAGCTCAACCTGTCTAGATACATTTGTGCCAATTTCCTTCTGCTTCTAAACCATGGTAGGTTGTCTAAGGTTTTCTTTGATAAAAGTCCCCAACTAAAATTCTTTCTTCGCAAACAACTTTGTACCTCAAGGTTGCTGGGATTACTCAGTGTGATCCTCCTAACACTCAGATATTTGTCGCACATTTGTCAAGAAACCGTTTCTTAGGGCATTTACTAAGAGGGTGCAAGCCTCTAGTGTATGTATGACTAGATTCTTTTGGTCCCGTTTTCATATCTTAACCCTTTTTAAAATCCCAATGTCTGTAAGGCAACAATATGTACACTGTAGTAACAAACGGTTTTGCTGATTTGATGTCTCCTTATAAAAACTTAAAAATAATGCCAATAGCATTAAAGTGCACAAGATACGTCTTTGTCCATAACTCCGGCTAAAAAAATACTCAAATCTAAATCTCCATAATTGATGTTTGTTTCCTCAAATCTAAAGAATCTACACTAATTACCGTACTATCAAGTAGTTTGAATAAAACAGGTTCTTATAATAAACAAGGGGCTAGATAAAGTGATTTAAATTGTAGGGTGTGTGTGTAAATACTACAGTCTTGAGCCCCAAAGTACTCCACTAAGAATGTCAAATTTATCTTAATATGTTTTATATTGAGGGTAAGTTTTCATCACTTAACTTGATTGTATTTCACAGATGTGAGAGGGCTGATGAACCGCAAACATGTACAAGAGGGACACGAGCAAGTACAACAAGCGTTGCTGGAGTACTGCGTCCAGTGCTATCCTCAGATCTCGGTAACTATACTCTCTTCCTGTTGCAATTTTGATTTTGTAAAGCTTTATCTTAATTTCAAAATCTTACTCTGGGGTAAAACTCTGTCATATTGCTGATTACATGAGGTTTCAGCCTTATTGCTGAAGACAACTATTTTGTACAAATCTAGGTCTTCGTGTGATGACCGAGTTGTTGTAAGACTAGAGGCCGACGTTTGGGATGCGTGGCAGCTATCCATCTTCGAAGCAAACTAATATTAAACTGAAGAGGTTTGTAGGTTTTATAATTGATATAACCTAAGACAACATGGCCGACCATTTCAGTTGAATAGTAGTTTGCCCTGCAGATGGATTGCTTCTAGGTATCCGAAACGTCAGCGTCTAGTATTTCTAATTCAACATAGGTCATCACATGAAGACCTAGATTTTCTAGTTGTATGTAATAAAGGTTAACCTTACTTCATGTTTTATTTG
The DNA here is from genome assembly GCF_028750875.1 of Macrosteles quadrilineatus. Classification (NCBI taxonomy): domain Eukaryota; kingdom Metazoa; phylum Arthropoda; class Insecta; order Hemiptera; family Cicadellidae; genus Macrosteles; species Macrosteles quadrilineatus. The sequence goes on along the minus strand of NW_026542598.1, from coordinate 75,286,943 downwards.
GTTTCTATTGTATACATTGTTTTACAAACAGCAGCTCAATCATCCATAGTTTAAAATGCTAAGACACAAGTGGAAGATCCGTGGAACCAAATTTTTAGGGGTTCCAATTGAAAACTTGATATAGTGTATCATTCTGATCTTTGTGATCCATAATTCATGCAAGTTTTGATAATTCTGTTTGATAAGCTCAAAATTAAGTGTTTTGGATTTACAATTTATAGCTGTTTTACTTGACTATAGGATACTTTTTCTATTGATAGCTTCATAGACATTAGTCCTACTTTAACTAATTTACATGTAAGCACATTGTTCTGGCAGGAGAGTATTGGTTATTTCACAAATTGGTTCTAATAATGACTTCTTTTGAAAACTGTTTATCAGTACAAGAATAAGTCCATGGGAACAATTTTGACTTTAGAATTTTTTTAATTAGAACGCTTTCAGATCTTCAGTAGCCATCCGAAGCTATTAAAATCCTAAAACATTTTGAAAACAAAATTGAGCTCATTGCCTTTAGTTTAGAAGACGTGATCTTGGATTTCCATTCTTGACTATGAAACAAATTGTTATCCCCTTTATTTGGCTTTGACAATATTAATAATTTAATAACCAAGACTCTTCTGTGAATGGCTGAATACATAATTTGTTTAGACAAAACAAGGAAATTAAACTTGTTTGGCATTGTTTTCAGGTTTTCGTCGTCTGTAAGGTTTTGTTTGTTGGTCACCAGTCTTCAACTGTCTTTACCTGACGCTTTTTTTGTTAGACAATATGCTTCATTTTAATTTAATTTAGGCCTGCCACTTTTACATATAATTTTTTATATAAAAAAAGTGGAATTAACCGATAATCTCACTTCATTCAATAAACTTTGTGGTAGCTCCACTTGCCAAGGATGTATGATTATTTAAGCTCAATTGGCTTTATAGTTTCTCTAATTTAGACACTACCTACAATAACAATAGCAGTAATTACAATTATGTACACCATTTTTGATTCCTGGCTTTTACAAGAAAATAATATACTGCATAGTAGAATTTTCAGATTAGTTTTGTCAATGTCAAACCTTTTCAATTGTTTTAATGTAGCCTATCAAAACTTTTACTTTCCGCTTAATAACACTTGGAATAGAATTGTTTTGTCATTTATTAAGTGTTACACTTGTTTATTTAATAGCCCTATGAGTCATTGAATGTGTGAATTATGGATAGCAATGATATTTTGTGAATCTTTAAAAACCACACTCTCTGTTAAAAGGTTATTATTGTTCACTCTCTTAATGTACACTGTTACATTATATTTAATACATTAACCTTATTTATTATTTTGTTTAGGACAAGTTTCATAAACTACTTGCGTTGTTGCCTGAGATACATTCATTGGCTAGCCGAGGAGAAGAGTTTCTATACCACAAACATTGCAACGGCAGCGCACCCACACAAACTCTCCTCATGGAAATGCTGCATGCCAAGCGGAAATAACCGTCACGTAAGTGTTCAGTTCATATAATTGTAAACTGGAAGAAAATTTTCAATATTGGGTGTTTAAATGACATGGAGATTTCCATGACCAGGGATTTAAGGACTGTTAAAGCATCCTAAACTCATCTCCATTCATACTTGGCTTTAAATTCCTACCTTCGTATGGTCGCCATTTCAGTAAAAAGTATTTAAGTAGCCTCTCTAATGTGGTTGTCAATTTTTTATAGTATATATTTAAAAGTGCTTGATCAGCCTAACTCTCTACGTTGGTCTGGAACTAGTTTAGGTCACTGTCAAGGGATTGGCAGGAAATAGCATAGTTTCATAATATCTTTGTTGCACAGTTACCCCCTTAACTTACTCATCATTCAAACCTTATAAACTAAAACATGGGACTACAACTTTTTCCAATGGGGTTAAATTCTAAAAAGTACAAAATATTCTGTGCCTTCTTCTTGGGTTATTTCCTTAGTTATAGTGTTTTAGATTCTCAGCATTGTTTACCTTTTACTTAGTTTAAACTTTTGTTGCAGCGGGTATGAAGATGATTGTGTCGCAAGCCAAGCAGGCGACGCAGGCTGCTCGGACCAGTGCAATAACAGTGCTACAGTATTACCAACATTACCAACACGTGTCGTGATAGTGCGGTGACGGACATTCCAAAGGCCACCGTGCACAAACATGCCTTCTAAAAAAGTACAAAAGTCATAAACACTGTTAAGGAAATACCGCAAGAAACTAAAGGCATTATTCGTGTAGTATTGTGTACAGGCTATGGAGGTTCAGAACCGATTCGTGTTTGTAAGATACATTTGAAAATTAATGTAATTTATATGTTTTTATCGGATTATTGTATATAACGTACAATATGACGGAGGGTGTTTTGTAATGCTTTTCATAAAAGCAGATAACTAAATGTGATGAACTTACACTTTGGCGAGTGTAAGTGACCGTAACATTGGTTCTGGGCCTCCCTGCAGCAAACTGTTGTTGCTCATTTTATTTTAAATTGTAATTGTACAATTATTTACGTTACATTCCAGTTTGTCGCTCTGGAAGGGATTGTTTGGGCATCAAATCTGTTTAACTCTCGTCTTTTCGTTTGTTTTTTTGCTTCCTAATGTTTTAAGGTCTCTCGCATTTCAAAAAAACATTTTCGGCTCTTCACGTTAACATTCCAAGCTTTCTTCCTCTCTTCTTCCGACAGCTCATTTCTTCTCCGCTAAATTTGAATTCGGTTACGGTCATTTCTAAACTTGGCACTGCTCTTCTCTAACTCTGGGGTCTCGGTGATGGGACAAAAAAAGTTTCCTTTAGTTCGTTTAAGTTATAGGAATACAGCCTCTAGGGCGGCGTGTTCATGTTCATTAAGTTTAATGTAAAGAAATGTTATTGTACTTGAATAGGTTTAACGAGTGAATGAATAATGTATTTAAATTTGTATTGTATATTGTTAATCGCGAAGTGTTGTCACAGTTACCTTAATCGCCTCACCGCACACAGCTCCTCCAGGACTTGTGCCTCCGATTTCTCTATCTTTTTTATTTTATTAATACTTGACCGATTGTCGTAACTAGTGTGAATTTGTACGTATCGTGTATATATTATATGTATGCCTGTGTATGTGAGAGGTAGGTCTGTGTGCGTAGAGGCTTCCTCCACTGTTCACTGCCACAAATCCACGATCTGGCAACTTATCCGTTTGTACATTTGTTTTTATAAATCGTCTAATGAAATGTGCTATTTTGGTATGTAGAGTATATTTTTATGGTTGAGATTTTAAAATGATGCTGGCCGTGATTTAAACATTGTGATGCAAAGAGAATTTATTTTTAAAAATATCTACAGTTGACTTGTAATCCGGTTTTTAGATGTTTATTGTTGTTAAAGATAAAATTTGTAGTTTTATAGTGTTTTTTTCTGTAAATTGTAAATTTTGTATTAGATAACATCACAGTTTTACATTTTTATTATATAATTATTGTTTTGACTTTATACTATAATAGATCAACACGAATTTTGTAAATTTTCATATAAAACTGTATCAAGTTTGTTGAAAGTATCGGATGATAATTAGAGAATGTTTTATAGTATTTACAGGCTCAGCTGTTGAAAGTTCCATATTGTGGCACTTGTTTTATTTATCTGCTGCTTCTTATTGTTTTTATTTAGACCACTGTGTTATATTAAGAAACAAATTTTGTTACCTCAGTTTGTTGTACTTGTATTTACCATTTACAAGTCGCATTACCAAGTTTTACACTGTATATAGCCTAGTGCGCGTATCCGTTGTAAGGATAAGCGAGTTCATTTTGTTCCTGGATTCTGGTAGTTTCACAACAACTCTCAACAATTTCGTGTTTTCAGCATGATCAAATGTTGTAAAAATAGTTTGTATTTTCAAAAATATTTATTAATTTTTTTAGTTAAAAATCAGGTGATACTGTCCAGTTCCAGCAGACAAAAGTATTTGTGAATGAATTGTAGAAATGAATAAAAACCAAAACACATATTTTAAATTGTTTATAGTTGTACCTTTTATTTTACCTTGAATAATACTACTGCAGAACATGTGTTAATTTCCCTTTTTATTGAGGTTTTGTTTTGTCACACTTTCCCTAATTATTTCATGGCATGGCTATCAATCATCCAATTATATTGTATTCATATTCATTTGAGATAGAGACGCCCCCACCTCTGTGAGTACCTATGTTAACCCATAACATGAGTGTAGAATGGAGTGTGATGCCTTGTGTAGCTTTGTCACTGACAAGACCAGATGATTCATTAGTCAGGAATCAGGATCATTATTGTAAGCTCAATCAAAGACAGCTGGGTCTAGTTTCAAACCATCAAAAAGCTACGCAATTTTCTCAGGATCGAACAGATGGCATAAACTGAAGTGGCATTCATCAAAACGATCGCTTTTGTTATTTTACAGTTACAACCCTGTATTTTACATACTGTATCAAGTAGCTGGTTCAGTCCAATATCAGTTGGTTCTAAGTCAAGTTGCTATTGATTATGATGGCACTAGGACGCCTCCTCATATTGGAAGAAGTTTGTGCCTACTTATGTAATCGGAAATTTGATCTTTGGAAGGATCTCAACGATAGTATCAAGTAAGTCAGTCAAAAAGGTGTAGACCATGTATTGAATAACTTTTAAAGACTGGGATCATGGACTCACAGTGACTCAGGATAAAACAATGCCGTTACTAATCATTACAAGCAAGAGTTTCTTAAGCCGATCATTACACGTGTCTGAACTATTTGGCTGTTGGATCAAAGTGACCATGATGGCACCATAGTCAATTACTGTAGTCAAGTCAATGCTTAAAAATAGAAAGGTAAAGCCAAGGGGTTGTGTTGCGGTAGTGGGAAATAGTTATTTGTGCAACTAGTGAGAAAAGTGAGCAATTGACTCACTCGAGAGAAATCCTTACTCACGAGCCGTAGGCGAGTGAGGAATGGTTTCTCGAGTGAGGCAATTGTACTTTGAACTCGAGTTGCACATTATACTTTTCCTACGGTTACCATAAAACAAATAAATTGGTGAAGAAACATAACCTATGTTTACACAGAAGTGAACTTTTAATATAACATTTAACGTGAAGTGACAAATACAACAGTACAACAGCTGACCAGCTGATTTACAGCCAGTGCTGCCAACGTATTTCGCGCGCATACGACGTTGCCTGCATGTTACGCGCTCAGTATTTCATGCCTTCACGTTGCAAATCTGGAGTGAGACAATGTTAACATTGTCTCACTGATGAGCGAATTGGCCACTTTGCTTTCTCAAATCAGTGAGAGAACATGTACATTGTTAGGTAACTGTAGGAAAATGCAATTTACAAATATCCATTTCATTCACAGCACCAAGAAAACCAATATTGATTAAACGAACAGAGTATCCTTAGTCTATGCTCCAATATAAAACACATGACAGGCAATGAAGCAATGAAGACAGACAAAGTAAGAGACACAGTGATGGGACAGGCGGTCGGAAAACTTCGTACTGTAGCAAGCATAATGTGCATTAAGATCGGCCTGACGCTTCCTACAACGACTGGGATTTCAAGGACGCAAAGTTACAAGTCCTTTACTACTCCTATATTACAAGTCATTCTACTCTCTTAACCAGAATACAAAATTTAATGTATTTTCAACACTTAAACACTTTATAAATACAATTAAACTAACCTTAATATTCCCTCACAGATTTTTATTTGGGATTATTAAAAAATATTTTTTTTTATTGGGTATATTACGTTACTATTCCTGAAAATTGGTGTTTACTTGAGTGTGGTCGTTTCCGTGCGAGACAAAGTCGAATGGGGGATTACCATACAAGTCCGGTAAACACATTTTGGACGAGTTACATACAATATTTTACGCCATACTACTCTAAGCTAACTTGACAATAAAAAATTGTATAAATCCTTATAACAATGATTAAAGGACTAACAATCGCTACTCAAAACTTTGAAGAGAGGTTATGTTTTTGTTTATAACCACTTAGGGTGACGAGCACCAAATCAGTAAAATATACTACATTAGTAAGTGAAACTTCTGTAGTTAAAACACAAGAAGTATTCAACTACAGAAGTATTTTACTACTGGAGATTTGTTTGGAGAGCTCAAGTACAGGATGCTTCTTTAGTTAAAACTTCTGTAGTTTCTGTGAATACTCTGTTAGTTGTGCAGTCCCACGCAGTACATTACCTCAAAATATAGAAATACTGCAATATTTATTTGTGTTTAGTGCAAATTAGTATTAAGCTTCAAGAGTTTTGTGTTGAAAATTGGTTTTTATTGTTAAAACCTCCGTGTTCAAATAGTTAATTTGTTTAATTATTTCATTTTCATTTAATTTTATCTTTTTTATATTTATTTTTATAAATTTGATTATAAAATTAATATTTAAATATTAATTTATAAATATGCGGAGAGAATAAATCCTTGTAAGGTCTAAAACGATAAACGTAGGGCACATGCAATATCTAATTTACGATTATCTTCACAGATTGAATTATTATTAGCTATTTTTAACCTCAATTAGGAAATATAGATGTAAATCATACATACACGATGTACTGTGTTAATTTATTTGTTTCAAATCGACAGCTACCCCATGTATTATCTATTATGTGCTACATGTATTATCTATTACATGCGCCCCACGTTTTTTGTTTTAAATCTTACAAGTATTATTTATTCTCTCCATATATTTAAAATTATTTTCTACTTTTTAGGGCGTTTAAAAACGTGGTATTTTAAAAAAGTATTTCATGTATAAATTAGTTTCTACTTTTTTGTTTATTTTTGTTTTACTAATTAAAAATTACAGTAATAGGTAATTAATATTTCAATAGGGTCTCTCTTATCACGAACCGTACTGCATTTGGTGCATTCAATAAATAGTCTATGTAGGCCTATTCAGCATAATCCATGGTTAACATAAAAACATAATCTACTGAAAACAATATACATGGTTAACCCTATTTAAAACGAAATACTCCATAACTTACACCTACTAGGGGGTAGGAGTTTATTTTAGCACAAATTTATCATTAACTTACTAGTTTAGTACACAACTATACACTGGTGCACACCAACCTTAAATTTTCTCTGAAGAGTAATCTACAATACTCCTGGCGTAAAACACTCCTGAAGTTAGAATACTAAAATAGTGTATGTAGCAAATGAAGTCACTATTTTCCTACTACTTTAGTTATATACTATATTAGTTTGACTTTCTCCTGTTTGGTGCTCGTCACCCCTAGTGTCAAATACAGTAGAATCAGCAGGTTGGCATCCGGTAAAAACTCATTACAGTAAAGTAGTAAGTAATGAAACCCCATTTGATTAAGCTAGCGTAAACAGTTATTTTCTGGATCGGGAAGAACTAATTTTCTTCCCGTTACTCTGCATATGATTTTATTACATCTTTCAAAATGCTAGGTCAAGCATACCATGTAATTCGTTAATAAATAATTTCCACCGTCCTATGATGAATCTAAATTTTTAAAGCTATAATATCAAATGTAATTAATTTATTTTACAAAACCAAGCGAAGAACGAGTGAGCCAAACAGCTAGTCACAAATAAATGTTTAAACAGCAAATTGAAAATTAAGAATTAAATCTTTATTTTTTAAATTAATTTATTCCCTTATTTGAACAGGGTTCACATGGAATAAACACAGATTTCACCACTTTAAGGAAATAATTTACATTTTCCATAGAAATAATAAAGTAAAAACTAAATATAACTGTACATACACTAGTGATATAAAAAAATACATTCACAGATTAACAAATCTTTTAACACACACTTTCTGTGGTCTTTACACACAATACAGTACAGACCAAGTCATTTGGAGGTTCCCCTTGACTTCATGCAGACTTGGTTCTTGCCTGACCGTGTGATCTCCTGTAGATAGTCAGGCAGTGGGGTGTTGATCATGTCGATGCTAGACATGTGCTTGATCATTCCCACCAGGTTCTTGGACTGGAGACTTAGAGCCATTGTGAAAGGTTCACCTTGCATCCCAGGTATCACATCTCCTCTCCATACAGTGTTTGCCTGTTGACAAACCATGATTCAAGTGTGGAATGGAGTGGGATGAGCTACATAAGCTTTGTTACTGATCATGAGCTGTTTTTGTTGAAAATGCCTGCCTTTTGTAATTTTTAATAGTCATACTAAAGATGATAAGAAATGTTTATTATCAGGTGTCTGTTTTGTTAGTCCAATTTTTGTTCCATGTCTTGTAAATATTGATCGGATATTCAGTCGGTTGGTTTATAGTTTAAATTTATTTTTCATCGTAAGATTTTTCCTTAACACCTCCACTTGGAGAAAATCAAGAGTTTTAATGCCAGGATTTAGTAAAAGTTGGGCTCATTTTGTCCTAGGATTTGCCTATTGCACATTTGCTAAAATCATTGAATCTTGTTCTACATAGAGTCGAGTCCGTTAACACATTGCCCTTTCATTTTTTTCAGTTTACAAGTCAGGTTTTAACCAAGGACAAGCCAAAGATTAGGAGTGTTGCTAGTCTAATGGTTAGTGCCTCAGTCTTTGCGAGAGGGAGAGGTCCAATTTGGGCATCAACTGTTATTTTTCTTTGTTGATTTTGCCATTTACTTAGTGTGGTAGTAGTTATCATGTGTAATTTTGAATATCTGGGTCGCCGCAAATTTTATCCCTATGGAATTTTACCCCCTGGGCAAAGCTGACTTCACTATGACGTAGTAACCTGAGTGCTCTCAGGTTTGTTCGCGGGCGGAATTTTATTCCTGCGGATTTGGGAGTCTAATGAAAATAGACAGAGCGTGATAAATTAGATTAGCAATGAAAACCGGAATTTTACCCCCTGTTCATATAACTAGCATTTAGTCAACTGTAGATGTACGGGCCGGATTTTTACCCCCTGTGCAGATATAGAAATTAGTGGGAATAATTTTTTTTCATTAGTCTATCTCAATGAATTTGTAACATCAACTAAGTAAACAGGTTTCGCTTTTTAATTTTGAGTATGATAAATCGTTAAGTAATATAACAAACAATGAATTATCAGAACAATGAACAATGAACTAATAAACAATGAATTATTATTATTATGGGCTACTCAGTTTGTTAACATACATATTAACCAACAGTTGGCCCAAAAAACCTAATTTCGAAACTCGAATCTCAAAATTAAAACGCAAAACATGTTTAATTAGTTGAGGTTACAAATAAATTAAGATAGGCTACTTAATAATAAAATTTTTACTATTAAATTAAAACTGAAAGAAGAAAATTAATTATTCTCACTAATTTCTATATCTGGCCCGAGGGGGTAAAATTCTGGGGGTAAAAATCTGGGCCGGACATTTTGAGCCGACCTCTTGAAGAGGGTAAAATTCCAGTACACTCCAGGTTTTATAATTTTATGTGGTCTGATTAAATTCATAAGCGTGAAAATGTTCTATTAATATCAGAATCACACAACTACACATCTATTGATAAGAACATGGAAATAGTTGAAGTATTACCAAAAAGTTTTAAGCTTGATGTTAAAGAAGAATTCACCATCTACAAAGCTAAAAAACTCGACCCATTCAACATTTTAAATGATCAGACTTCCTTCCAGTCAAATATTATATTTGATACATATATTGACAAGCTACAAATCAAAGAAGTATCAAATAAGAAGAAAACAAACTGAAATACAGGTGGCACTGAAGAGATAAAGATAAAGACACCTCATGATTCAGTCAGTTTTATTTAGTCAGTGACAGTGATAAGACATAGCTGGCCAGCCTTTACAGTTTTATCACCTTTTATTCAATTTTAATAATTTGATCAACATGACTAGTTTTTACTATTGTGATTCTGACAGTGTTTTAAAGAATCTTTTGACATACCACAATGTATTAATACATTGATGATGTGGTTGCATACAATGACCTGACGATGTTCTAAGGAACTAAACTAGTTGTCATACCAGCAACTGTGGTTGGATAAGGTAATTATTCTATTTTATCGATGAAAATATTTGTTTAATTCAACAATAATTAATTTATTGAACTGATGTTGTACAACTCAAAAGTTCGCAGCCAAAATTTTACCCCCTAGTTTGTGACGTCAGTTTTTCTCAGGGGGTAAAATTCCACTACCCTGAATATCTATGGCCAAGTGGCCACTTAGTTAGATAAATCTAATAAAAAAATAATAAAAAAACTTGAATCAGGACTGGACAGTTGACTCATGCACACAGTTCTAAATACAATATAGATTTAACATTTTTAATGTTACTTACCCTAACATTGAAAGTTTCCAAAATTATCGGATCTTTTGTGTCAAAAACTCTGTTGACATAAGTCTCACGTGATTGCTTTTTAGAAACATCAAAGTATCTGTGTCCAACTCTGACAGCTCCTACAAAAAATTAATTGATTTTAAGTCATAGTAAAATAGTTTTCCTGTAATAATAGGCTTTATGAGTATACTCTACTCAAGAGCGTTGAAAATATCTTCTAATCTGAGGTACTGGTAATATAACGGAAAGTGGTAATAGTGGTTTAGTAGCAAACAAATTCAAACACTTCAGTAGGGTCTTGGTTATTCCAGCTTAACAATCCGCGGCAAAGGCTGAATAAGCAGAAATGTCTAATGACACAGAGAGTAATAACTAACATTGTAAATGTTGTTTAGATATTGCAATTTTTTACATACAGGTTTGATAGTTAAACTTGTTGGTGAGATAGTGGCACCATAGACTTTGTATTTATGGCAGCAATGTCATTGGTTCAAATCTTGGTACATGGCACTACACGTTATCAGTGCCGGTCAACTCTTGTACTTCACGGCTCACCCCTTGCTTTGCTTTTTATGGCTTGTGGCCTATTGTCGACGAGCAGATAGAAGGATAGATGAGGCTGCCGGCCTCTTAAAAAATATTAAGTGTACTTAATTAGTAAAATTACATTATATTCAAACACTATATTTTGCCATTGCCTTATGGATTCTAGCTGTTTGGGGTTTTCTGCCTGCCAAATCTGTATTCATTTAGATGCATAAAGAGTTATTTGTTTGTATCGAGTCTAAGACAAGAGGGGTGTTTTACACATGCTTGAGTGTAAAACTCAAAGAGTATGTACAGGCACCTGACGCTTTCATCACATCTTCAGAGAAGGCGAGGGTGGCAAAAGGGGTCGTCTGAAAGAGAGGGTAAAATAAAACTGGTCAAATAACTCAAGATTGGATAGTCAAGATTCTATTTTACTTTTAGGCTAGAATCTTACTTTTACTTCTTTAACACTAAATATTCAATGTTGACCGAGTTGAAGTTAGAAGAATAACAAATAGCAGTAAATCCAAACACAACTTGTCTCACCTTGAGTGCACGGAACAATTTGGTTGCTCCTGTTACTGGTTTTGTGTTTGAGTAGTGACAAAAGTGATTTGACATCACGGCCTTCGAGGTGCTGCAATTTGTGTTTTTTGTACTTCATTGCCCGCAGCAAGCACTGAAAAAATTGAGTATGTTGAAGGTTAGAGTGGACAGTCCTATCTTGAGGCGATGATACACCGTATCTCATAAACCATTTTCGGGTGAGAGCTATTTGGACAACAATTGAACAAAAATTTCAATGAACTTCCATCACCCTTGTTAAGAGTATTTCTGCATCGTATTTGAGATAGTTTAACCCATGCTTTGAACTGGAATGAAGACACAGTAGGGAACAATTACATAGTTTGTGGGTATCTTATTTTCCTAATTAATAATACATGTGTGATAAAGAAAAGTAGATGAAGATGATATTAAAAAGTCTAGTAGCTTATTAGACTTTTTTAAGTCTATGAAAGTCAGTACAGTAGACCCTCTATAATTCAGCACTGCGCCACTCCGGCACTCTAGTATTCCAGCGTCTTTTGACAAGTGTGGTCCCGCAATTGTGGCAAAGTTCTGATTATCTCTTGCGGCCGTGTAGTCGTCATCATCACTCCCGTGGTCACGGAAACGTGATCGTCGTCTTGTGTGATCGCGGCAAAATCATGAACATCTCCCGCGGCCGTGTAAACATTATCGTTGTCTTCCACAATCGCGGCGAAATTCTGATCATCTCCCGCAGCCGAGACATCATCATCACCTCCTGAGGTCACAGAAACACCATCATCGCCATGCGCGATAGCGGCAATAGCGGTTTCCGATCACGCGATCTTTGCAGATGTATTTTGTGATTTTTAAGTGTTTTATTTATGGTATCCCAGTATCACGGTCCTATATCTGCCGGATTACTGAAAGTCTACCGTAATGTCAAACTCATTTTGTGTTTTGATATTATTTTGGCTAAATAAAATGCAGAATTAAAAAACAAATAAAATACAAATATAGAAAATAGCAGTTTTTCAGAATAAGGTGCAGTTTGGGAGTCATTGAGACAATAGTGGTACAAGCTTTTTTACGTTACTACTTAGTACTTATGTTGACTATGTTTATTCTAAAAATGAATACACACCTCCATTGTGGTTTCATTTATTTTTGAAGCAGTGAAAATGTATGGAGTCCCAATTTCATAGCAAATAAATAAAGGAGTCATCAGTTTTATTCCTCTTCTTCTTGTCAGCTTCTTCTCAATTATCATCACCCATATTAAATCTTCGTGGGTAATAACTTTGACAACCTAGAGAAATGAAATTGCAGAAATAAAATCCAATCTTTGAAATCCTTTAATTTAAATATCGTTTTAGTTAATGTGTTCAACTATTAAAATTTTATCGAATTGTAAAAGATCAGTCATTATTATACTTTTTCAAAATTATTCTACTTGTTGCCATTTTCATTAATCAAGATATTAAGATAAGTTCAAGCCTTATTCTAGGCTGAACATTAAATGATTGACGATATTGGAATCTAAAGAAGATAATGTTGGTTAGAAAGACCAGTCTTACAAAACTGGAAGGAAGTAAAATATGTGAGGCCTCTGAACCATGTATTTTCCAAACAGCAAATGTCAATATTACATACTTGCAATAATTATTGTATCTTGTTACTTGAATTTGTGAATCAACAACTATCTTACACATTTGCCATAACTATGAGTACAATACAAGTTTATAAGTAATGGCAATGGAAAATGACCACAATGGTTTCTTGAACTTGAGCTCTCTATCACAAAAAAATATAAAAAAAATAGTAAAAGTGGTGAAGGATGAAATTTTGACAGAAAATGTTTAATTCAATGGTTAGGTAGCCTAAATATTAATCTGTTGCTCTTCAATATACCTGTGGCAACATGATCAACACTTATGAATGAGTGCCTTTTACTTAAGTTAAAATACTTTGAACATGTTTGTGGGGTTCGTGACACGAAAGCTGGCACTTGGGCCTGGCCCGGGCAGTGCAGACGTGGGGAGGGTAAAGGTAAGGAAAAGACCAGACTGCAAACATTCCGCAGACTCATGGGGTGTGTGCCTTGTTTCGTGTACTTAAGCACCTTCATGAGTAGAGTTAGTAGGCTTCGTAGTTACCTAGGCTAGTAGCGATCGGTCAAGTGCCAGCTTACATGTTACAAGCTGTAATAAATAAGAATACTTGGATCACTTACTGCATTAAGGCCCTTGATGCGGAGACCTTGTAGTATATTGAGCCTGATCAAATTTTCATCTGTCGCAAAAGACAAGTCATCAGCTGGCTCTAGAAGGTTGACAGGTGTCCACTTTTTCTTTTTACTGTCAAAAGCTGTCCCTTGGAAAAGATTAAATATTGTCATAGTTAAATATGTTATCCTTCCAACGGGCGCATCACGGAGGTTACCTCCGGGTCACTACTTTCTTCGTTATAAAACCCATAGTATGTGTCTGGCAGGGCTGTGGTCTGATTTACCTCACGAACCTCTTTTGCGGAATCGGTTTTGTATACTCTTACCCCTTTCCCAGTTGTCAGCCGACCTTGGGGAGTGGTTTGCACTGGAAATAATTTCCGTGAGCGCCCTGTGATGCGACGGGTTTCCCGGAGCCTAGTTCCGTGTGTGCCCTTGTGTTTGACCTTATTTAGCGATATTATAAAATGGATGAAGAAGAACTAATTGCGAGATTGTTGGCAAGTGTTGAAAGGGAAGACAAGGAAAAACATTTAGTACAAAAGAACTAATGGTGCATGAGTTCGGAAACCTTTTTTTTTTCAAGAAAAAGAGCTTTGACAAAATGTGTAGTCCTTCTAACAAATGATTTTTTGCATAATACAATGGGTGTTTTATTTCAAACACCATTGCATTTTTTTTCTAAAGAGCCTTGACAAAGTAAGTTGTCCTTATGAAATAATTATCTTTTTTCATTATAACATAGGTGTTTTTATGACATACACTGATGCAATTTTTGTCTAAGAGCTTTGATTGAATGAGTTGTCCTTGTACAAAATTATTATTTTATTAGACCATGTACGTGTGTTTGTGTCATACAATATTCAAATTGTGTTCTAATATACGATAGTACTGCATTAGTACAAAAAGTAAATGTTTTTTATCCACAACACTTACGTATTTTATTATTTTTTATTATAACATTTTCTATTTGATATACAATTCAAGCAATAGTTCATAAAACATATTTTTCATACAGTTTTATAGCTACAGTAGACTCTCTCCTATCCGTACTCCTCGGGACCGAGGCTAGTCCGGATAACGGTTTTTCTGGTTAAAACGACGTCCCCAAAAACTTGTTGAAACAGACCGTTTACTGTGGTATTCGACTTAAATTTAAGAGAGCATTGTATTTAGACACGTGATCACTGGTCTCAAATCTTTCCCACGAGAACAGTTGTTTCAGTATCGCCCATTTCCTGCCGATCTAGTCCGGTTCAAACAATGTGCTGATAAAAATTGTCCGGTAAAAGAGATGTCATTTCCGCCGAGTGTAGTCCGGTTAAACCGATGTCCAGTTAAAAGGTGTATGGATAAGAGGGAGTCTACTGTATTAATAACTGCTTTGTATATTTTAAACTCTTCTAATGTGTTTCTAGTCATACAATACTGTGATTGACATTTTGATTTATATCTGAATAGCTGTGGCTTATGTTCAGCGTCTTTTTTTCTTTTGTAGGGGGGTACGACCCAAACCCTGGTATTGTTACTTAATTTTGATGTTTTGTTGGACATTAACAAATTAAATTATGAACTAAACAAATACGGTACGCTAGTAGCATTCTATCTACACCATAAAAAATTATTATAAAGTAAAATACATACTGTAGAGCAATAATAAGTGATACATTTCTTCCAAATCTTGAACACTGAATGCCTGTAACAAAATAATCTAAAATTAAAACAAAATATCAATATTGCATAGATTTATATTTATTTGAAAATCTGGCAAACTACTGAGTGGGACAACGAGAGCACTCCGAGTTTCGTTCACTGTCACGGTAAGTAATGCAACAATGAATGAATAGCTGTGCATATAACATCACTCAAACTACCTGTAGTTTTAGTAAACATTGTACTGTGGGGTTAACACTGTAATTTTGCGGTGGAAACCTACGTTTAAAATGGCGATTCTTGTGCAAACACCCAGAGATTGTTTGAACTACATGAAATATTCCATCCTTGGTCGACATAGCACTGTTCCAGATTGGTAAACGATATGGAACTATATAAATTGGTTTAAATACCTGCTTCAATGTAATCCAATAGTTGCAATTAATGTCACGCAACTAGTTTCGACTTCATGAAGATGTCTAAATAATCACTTCATCAGAAGGTCGTCGATGCACATATGGTACATTCACACACAAACACGGACATAGTTACATTTACAAAGAGAATAAGACAAATTGATGGTAACTTTTTAAAGGATGATGAATCACGACCGGGTGAATATGGCGTCCAGACTCTGCACAATTAAACATAGTTATGAAACACAATGCATAATTGTACAAGTAACCTTTGTTAAAAATAATTGTTAGTATCTTCCAACACCTTTAAGCCCAGAATAGTTAAACAGCAACACAGTTTGTTCCTAGTAAAAAACAGTTACACACTCGCCGTTGATTGCAGATAAACCTTAGGCTAACTGTGTCACGTAGCTTAATAGGTACTTTTTTTTTTTGTTGATATGGAGACTTTTTAACTATTTACTTCCAAAAACTTTAGATGTTTTTGGGGTTTGGTCTGAAAGGGGTTACTGTAAGGACATGCACAGGCTTATTATGATGGGTGGGTTCATAATGTATTTTTGAAAAACGTTTCAGCACAGTTGGTTCAGTGGGCTGTGAGTTCGCCCATAGCAAACATGCAGACAGAAACCACTCCTTATTCCTCTGAATAAGGAGTGGTTTCTGTACTATTTGTTGTCAAATCTCTATTTGATGGCAAAAAAGATAAATCAAAACCTACCTGTGTTCTGCTGGACAGCAATGTCGCCACAGAATCCTTATCAGAAGGTAATCTGAGTTCACTCATTTTTTCTTTCACTTCTTCAGGTTCAAGATCGAAAATTCCAAGGACTACATCACTTATTAACTCTTTGAATTTAAAACGTTGAAGTAGATCCTTGATGTTCGACCTTAAATTCTTTTCTGGAACAAAATATAAACCAACGTAAAACTGAAAATCATTACCACGGTTTACACAGTTACCACCTATTTTAGTCAGCAGTAACTAACCAAACAGTTTGTAGGTTGTAGGTCTACTAATTTCTTATTTTAACACGTTCCCTACCGACCATCACACTCCTCTGTAACTGAAGGATGAATATAGTTGGTAGCTAATGTGTTAATACATTCCCTACCGACCGTCACACTCCTCTGTAACTGAGGGATGAGTATAGTTGGTAGCTAATGTGTTAACACGTTCCCTACCGACCGTCACACTCCTCTGTAACTGAGGGATGAGTATAGTTGGTAGCTAATGTGTTAACACGTTCCCTACCGACCATCACACTCCTCTGTAACTGAGGGATGAGTATAGTTGGTAGCTAATGTGTTAACACGTTCCCTACCGACCGTCACACTCCTCTGTAACTGAGGGATGAGTATAGTTGGTAGCTAATGTGTTAACACGTTCCCTACCGACCATCACACTCCTCTGTAACTGAGGGATGAGTATAGTTGGTAGCTAATGTGTTAACACGTTCCCTACCGACCATCACACTCCTCTGTAACTGAGGGATGAGTATAGTTGGTAGCTAATGTGTTAACACGTTCCCTACCGACCATCACACTCCTCTGTAACTGAGGGATGAGTATAGTTGGTAGCTAATGTGTTAACACGTTCCCTACCGACCATCACACTCCTCTGTAACTGAGGGATGAGTATAGTTGGTAGCTAATGTGTTAACACGTTCCCTACCGACCATCACACTCCTCTGTAACTGAGGGATGAGTATAGTTGGTAGCTAATGTGTTAACACGTTCCCTACCGACCATCACACTCCTCTGTAACTGAGGGATGAGTATAGTTGGTAGCTAATGTGTTAACACGTTCCCTACCGACCATCACACTCCTCTGTAACTGAGGGATGAGTATAGTTGGTAGCTCATGTGTTAACACGTTCCCTACCGACCGTCACACTCCTCTGTAACTGAGGGATGAGTATAGTTGGTAGCTCATGTGTTAACACGTTCCCTACCGACCGTCACACTCCTCTGTAACTGAGGGATGAGTATAGTTGGTAGCTCATGTGTTAACACGTTCCCTACCGACCGTCACACTCCTCTGTAACTGAGGGATGAGTATAGTTGGTAGCTCATGTGTTAACACGTTCCCTACCGACCGTCACACTCCTCTGTAACTGAGGGATGAGTATAGTTGGTAGCTCATGTGTTAACACGTTCCCTACCGACCGTCACACTCCTCTGTAACTGAGGGATGAGTATAGTTGGTAGCTAATGTGTTAAAGCACCTTTGTTGAAGTAAGTAAAAGGTCGTTCCTTTGGTGTGTTGTAGTCATTCAACAATTTAATATCATTTTGATGGCTAAGTGTTTTCATTGAACCAGCTCAATACTTCAGTGTTGCACATTTTTGGATTCTCTCTATCAGCAACCGATTTAGGTATAGTATTTATTCATCAATTTATTTGACTCAGGACATTGTGTCACACAGCAATAAAACATCAACAGATTCAACTAATTTTAGCTTAAACTGACTACCTAAGGTACTTCTATTTATTCAAGTTACTCTACATATCCCACCTCTCTTGACTTGCGTTGGTCTCATTCATTGATTCTGAACCCCCAAAAATAGGTATTTCCTTAAAACTGTTGTCATTTTAACTTTCTATTTTTAAATGACATTAAACTAGAATTTAAAATTTACCTAATTTTTGCATCATAAAACCCTTTCTCATAGCCCGGTCATGCTGGTTCACAAACTTGTTCCAATAAATTTGTAGGCTACTTACTGAATTTAATAAAAATCTGTTGATTTTTACTCATGTGCTAATGAACACAATAGCCTAGCCTATAAGTTTCAATAGCGGATCCAAGGGGGCTCAACTGGGGCAACTGCTTCCCTCCACAATACTTAGAGAACAAAAAAATAATATTGTTGCAAAATTAACTGAGCCACTGTCACACAAAAGTGAGCTTTAATTTGTCCTATTTAAAGTTTGTTTCCGCATGCAAATTTCCCGTGCTCTCTCGTACAATAATATTCATTGAATCAGTGCCATAAGACATTTAATATGCTTGCTGGAAAGCTACAATAAAATTGAATTAGGCCTTTTATAAAAACTAGGGTTGCTTTCAGAGAGGTGAAAGCCAGTTGAGCGGAACAAACGTGATTTGATATTTGTATAAGTAACTAAATGTAAAAAAGTCAATAGATGTATTAATGCTTGTTTTATTGATTATAATTGTAATAATTCAAATTTGTTTTTACTACATCTTGTTATTCAGACACCTCTTCCAGAAGTGCATTGGTAGTTTTGACCAGGAAAATATTACAGTAGTTGGAATCTGATATTAACATCCAAAAAGGGCATTAAAGTATAAAAAAGAGAAAGGAAATTTAACATTCAAATTCAACTTTAGCCTACAACAAAAACATTGGTGTTCATTTTTCACCCTTACAATCGGTTTAAAGTATTTAAGTATAAAAAACAGTAACTATTTAAAAACACATGAGTATTAAAGTATAACATCAGGAGGGAAAATTTTACATTTAAATTCAACTGTGCAACATAAACATTGGTCTTCATTTCAACCCTTGCAATCGGTTAAAATCAGCTTTCTTTGCTGAAAATAATTTATGATTGTTAATACCAAGTATTCTTGAAATGATTGTAATGTAACTGGAATGTAGGTCTTCCACCATTATTGGGACGATTTAGAGACGGCATTTTAATACTGGCCTTAATAAAACCATTGACCATTGGATACAGAAGATTTTGATGAAAAAGCTGGCTATAAATTTAACATGGGGATGAAATGTCTAGTTGTATTGATAGTCAAAGATAACCGTGGTTAAAAGTGTACTTCTATAAGTCCAGGTAATTAATTATTTACTTATTACGGTTATAACTGGACGTATGTATAGTCCGTGGCTTGGCAATCAAATAACAGTGTTCATATAGGATAGGCTACTGTTATCAACATTTGAAATTACTGAATTGTTACCAAATTACTGTTTCACAAAATGCAGATTCCATTTCAGCCGAGCCATTAAAATGAGGATTTGCCGAACAATTATTAATATTACAGAATAGTATTTCATGATGTACAACTTTTCACATTTCATAAATTATATGTTAGTTTTGCTATGGGCAAAGGTCCAAATCCAAATGTTCTTTTCTTTTGGTTTTTATGTAGTAATTTGCTACAATCATTGACTTTATATAAAGTCAATGCTAGAATACAGTAGATGGTTTGTTAAGACCATATGCAAACATTTTTGGAATCGTTTCCCCATTTAACCAACTATTCCAAAAGATAAAAATTATATGGTGCATCACAAATAAACAACTCGATCACCTACCTATAACCTACACTTTACCTTCCTAATCTAACCTTACTTCAAAACATTTAATGTAGTCACGAGTACTCATAAACCCCGACCTACCTTCCCCACATGCCTAAATTAGATCAGTGTTCAATCTGCGTTTTATTAATAAGTGTAATAACTTACTGCACCGTCGATGTAATTCAACATAATATACTAATCTGTGATGTATTATCGGATTAAATATCGATTTCGATGTGGTTCGATATATCGCTTATTAAATCCTGATTTCTAACATTGGCTGTTTCTAATCAGCTGGCAACACAAATAGGTTCCCAAGAAAGTAGTCACTGGTCCGTATCCCTCCGCTCCTTGTTTATGCTCCGCGCATTGAGAAAGTAGCTCCGTATATTTTCTCGATTTTCAGTGAATTCCGCGCCTTAAAAAAATGTTGTAATGGCATTTTCTTGTTTATTAAAATCATAGGAATGGTTTAAAAACGTTTAAAAGAAAAGTATAGAAAGTTCAGAAATACCTTATGATTCTCTTGTTTACATTTTTCTTGTAAACAAAAAAACTGTCATAGCTACTTTAGTCCCATAAGCCTAATGTTAAAAATTTAAAAATTTAAGTTCGTTTTAAATTGCATTAGCATTATCTAATTGAAATTTGTTTGTTTACAAACCATCTCATTATTAGTCTAAGTAGTCTTGTTAAGTTTGGCTGAAATGTGTTCAGCCGTTATTGAGTGATGGTGTTATATTGTTTGCATTGAAGTTGATCCCAAAGAGCTTCGCTCGCTCCGCTCAATTAAACTAATAATAACAGCTAACTCTAGTATTAGGAATAAGAAGCGTATCTTGGGCCACCGAGTCTTGATCGCACACGACATTAGTCACTTATTCTAACGCTAGAACAATTGAATGAACAAAAATTATGCGTTAAAATGCTAAAGGATTTTCCCATTTTCTTCTTACGATTGACTTGGAACTTATTGCTTAGGTAGGCCTAAGTTTTATAGAGAGAGTTTTGTAGGCTTAATAATAAATTTAAGCTTTGAATCTCCAAACAAATCATTAGTTTTTTTTGTACTTTCTTATCATGTGGAGGCCACTTATTTTCTAAGGATTTTTTTATCGGAGACAAAAAATAACTACATAATTGAAAAGAAAATACTTTCGACTTTCTGTCCAAATTTGAGATTACGATTAGCGGCCTTTGAGTTCTGCCTCCCAGAAGGCAGGGATGTCGGCGGGGATTGAGTTGTCGCCGCCACTAGCTGCCACATGCACTCCGCCAAGTAGGAATACAGAGCGCTGTGGCGGTTATGTTAAGCCTCGGTCACACTAGGCTGTTTCCGCTACTAACCAGCCACTGCTAAAATATCGACAGCAGCCAGCGGATATGTAAGGTTCACATTATAACCACTAGCCACCAGTAAATAGCCGGTAGTTTGTAAATGTCACCTGCTCCCACCACTCTTCTTTGTATTGTAAACTTCATTTCTAGATGAATCACATAGACTTTTTTCTCTTTCATAAGACCAAGGCTGATTTTAGTCTTCGTTCTTCAAATCTTTGACTTTGATGACTCATTATAAGCTGCGTCTTTGGTATTCCTGTCAATGAAGTTGGCAGACGAAGCATCCCTCAGGCAAGCATAATTTTGAAATAAATCTATAATTGTTACGATATGTTTTCCCAACCACTTGTTGGTGTCAACCACGTTCAATATTTACAAAATAAGTATAAAATACAGTAGGCCTACAACAAAACTAACATTGCATAAACAAACCAAAAATCTAGACTCATGTTAATTCACTAGTCGAGTATGAGCTACTAGGAGTTCACAGTGGCAGGCTGTCACCAGCAAAGAGGTCGAACGTGACGACTGCCAGCGGAGGATAGGCAGTTTTAAAAAGTTAAACATGTTCGACTTTTGATTTCGGCTAGTAAACACCAGCCCGCTGGCATTTACCAGCCGCTAGTGCTGGGTCAGACAAGGCTGCTTGCTGGCAATATTACCAGCAGCTGCTTAACTGCCTAGTGTGACCGAGGCTTTAGGTTGGGTTATCATAAATATGTTTGTAGGAATTTTCTCGTTTCGTATAAACGATACCAGATGAGTCATCACTCAGGACGGTGACAGGTGATGTGCGCGCTCCGGTCAACGACCTGACCCTAGCCTACTTGGAGGGGATTTGGTGGGCAAAAGTATGACTCATCGTTCGATTCATAACAAAACGAGGAAAGTCCTACAAACATATTTATGATAACCCAACCTAAGATAACTGCTGCAGCGGGATGTATAAGGGTGGCCTCCGTATAAAACGAAAGTACCGTTTTTTTTTTACGTAATCAAGTAGACAACTTATTATTAGGTAAATAAATTGAATTAAAAAAATACTATACATTTAGATTTTTTCCTGGGATATGATATTCATACTGTCTGTGCCTGAACATGTCCTTTATCACGTGACCATGGTACCTACTGCACGGGCCTATTTTTCCTGCAATACGGCCAACAATAGATTTTAATAGCTTAAGCGGTTCATTGTCATTTTACCTATAGGCCTAATATTGTAGCCTATGACCTAAATTTGTTCCTGGGATATGATCAACAAAAAACCAGGAAATCAGGTAGGCCTAACTTAGTTTGTATTGTGGTTGATACTGTACTGTGTGTGAACATGTCCTTTATCATATAAAGATAAAGATATTATGCTGTACGGCTCTATTTTCCTGTAATAGTGCCATCAATAGATTGTAACAAGCACGCACACTAGGCTATACTGTACTTAAGTTATTGGTGAGTTATTGGCAGATTCACACCAATAATCTGGAAATGCTTTAATTTTGTTAACCGGGGTTCTACTGTACAATATTAAATCGGATTTTATATAGAAACAACATACCTAACTTAATTATAAATATTTTGTTTAATAAGTTAACTAACTTATGTATAGCCTACGTAAACTTACTTTGCAGCCGTGCATAATTTGTTTGAACAGGAGTGGAGTTATTGCCGTCATCGATTGGTCTTAGTGGAGTTGAACTCATCTTGACAGCAGCCTTAGTACAGAATCTAAGAAGATATCGATAGGCCCTACAGGCATAGGAAAGAAAACACCTTGTAGGCCTAGGTCCGTAGGCTATTTAAACTGACTGCTTACAGTATAAGTTACAAAGTAGCCTAGGCTATAAGTTAAACTGGTCAGAAATACACCTAAAAAATGTTGAAACTAGCACTTTTACTTTGAGGATTAAACTTTATAACCATCAAGAACAAGAACAGCGATATCAATCAACTAGCAACAGAAACAAACAGGTTTGTTTTGTTTAGAGTAGATGTTAACCTTACCACTTCCAAGGTTTAAACAAATCAAAATAAAAATATTCCATTTTTTCTGAACATTTTGATATTCCCGCCTATTGTTTATTTTTCACATTGCGCAAAGCCCAAAGTTTGCTCGAAGAAAGTTGGTATTGATTATACATCACAGTGGGTCTTATTAGATCACACTATATGTAATATTATAATGCAATGTTTAAATCATATGTTCTTTTTATGTTCATGCCCGGGTAGTGTTTGAGTGAATATATGTGAATTAATAATCCTCATACTTAATTACTGGAAATTGTTGACAAATGACTTACTTGATCCCGTTGACTCCTCCCCTCCTAGAGCATAGGGCCTCGAATGTTCCTCTCCACTGGACCCCGGACCGCCGGACCCTGTTGGTTGCTTCCCTCTTGATCCCTTCCCAGGGTTTTCCTTTCTCCCTCAACTCCTCGACCAACGTCCTTTTCCAAGTGTTTCTGGGTCCTCCTACTCTCCTGCTTCTAGGGGTAGTTTGAGGTGGCGGGTTGACGTAGTGGCTCGTTGACTTATGCGTGCGTACACGACAACCAGCCACCTCGGAATCCGAGGCTCGGATAAATGTGCGATGGTGGGTTGTAGTGGTGGCAAGTTGTCATGGTGGTGCATAGACGTGTTCATCCACGTCAACCAGCCACCTCTTTAGTGTGGTGGCGGGTTGACGTGGTGGCTGGTTGACGTCTGCGTGCGAGGAGGTGGGTTGACGGCACCGAACATTGAGCGTAAACGACAACCCACCACCTCGTAAAAGAGTGGTGGCGGGTTGACGTGGTGGCACATTGTCGCTTACGTGCGGAGTGGTGGGTTGACGGCAACAAACATGGGGCGTAGACGACAACCCACATGCCTTCGTTGGCAAAAACGGCCGTTGCCCGTGCATTATAAAATGCATAACCTTTGCAATTGACATGACAATTTGTTATCTAGCTTACAAAGTACTGGTGGATGTGAAAAAATTAGTTATTGTTTTCATACTTGTTATTTTTCACATGCTTTTAAACCATTAAACATTATATTAGGTGAGTCAGTGCTCAGTTGGTAGCGTCGCGGACTTCGGGCCCAAGGTAGCAGTGTCGTGGGTTCGGATCCTGGTCACTGCCACAAACTTTTATCTGTACAGTTCACCTTTGTACTGTATTAGCTCACCCTTTTCTTTGCTGGATACGTTCCACGCACAGATCTTTAGTCTATGTGGACGGGCAAATGCAAGGTTAAAGAGGCCACCAACCTCTTAAACAAAATATGAAATCGTTTATGGTGACATTCTGGGCATTTTAAATAAACTTCGGGAACCTTTTACCTTTTACCTTTTACCTTTTACCTAGGTCCTCTTCTCCATAGTCGTTGAGACCTACCGTCAAAAATTCTTGTTTTTTCTTTTTCTTTCTTCTTTGGATATTGTTATGTATTGTTGTAGGGTGTGTGGTCTTCGAAATATTCATTTAGACTATAGTAGGGTTTGTTGATTAAGTATTGTTTCAGTTTTTTTAAGAAAAGGGTGTTTTAATCTATTGATTTCAGGTTGTTTGGCAGTGTGTTAAATATTTTAGTTCCTATTATTTTTGGATTTCTGCTAGTTTTAGTGAGTCTGTGTGGTTGTAGATTGTAGTTTTTGTCTGTAAATTTCTGAGGTTGTAGTTATGGCAGTTGTTTCTGGTTTGGGGGGGGTCATTTTTTAGGAATTTCATTATTTCTAGGATGTACAAGGAGGGTAAAGTTAGGATTTGGTTGGTTGTGAAAAAAGGTTTGCAGTGTTCCCTATATTGCAGTTGTTCAATTGATCTCACAGCTCTTTTTTGAAGTATTAGTAGCTTTTGTAGAAGGTAGTCTGCTGCTGAGCCCCAGGCTATATGATGCCATACCTCAAGTGACTTCAAGTGACCTATGCCTAAATTATGTATGCATTCATAGATGTAGGAATAGCAGTGCTGTTCAGTTATTATCTAGTGGTAAAACAATCTATATATTTAATAATGTAATTTAATAATTTAATAACGTATATAATAACGAGGTGGTGGATTGACGGCACCAAAATATTGAGTGTACACGCACACGTCAACCCACCACCTCGTAAAAGAGAAGTGGCGGGTTGACGGGGTTGCACGTTGTCGCATACGTGCACTCCAAGACAACATGGAGGTTTAAAATACGTCAACCCGCCACCATGGTGGGTTGCCGTGTCGACACGTTGTCGTGGTGGCTCACTGACGTGAGTGGCTCAGATAAATGTGCGGTGGCGAGTTCTCGTGATGGCACGTTGCCGTGGTGGCGAGTAGACGTGTATGTACCCGTCAACGTCGTCAACCTGCCACCAGTGCCACCACGGTTTTTTTGTGGTTGCCGGTTGAAGGTTGACGCCTCTGGCCAAAACACCAAACACCTAGAAGGTGGTTTGACGTGGTGGCGGTGGCGCCTTGACGACAGCGACAGCGACCAGTTTCAACTTACTTGCCTTTCGCTTTGATTGATGTTGATTGATACCGATACCCTTACTTTCTTGCTTGAATCTTGAGTGAGAAGCAAGAAGTAAGTTACTGACACTGTCCGTCAGGCGTCAAAGGATTTTAACATGAGGGAACTTCAGTAAACACTGAACATTTTAAGTTTTTTTTCTTCAAAATAATGCCATTACTAAATTTTGAGAACTGCAAATTAGTGACTTCTAGGTTTCACAGTGAGCAATAAACATAAGTTACTATTCTTGCTTTGGGTTTCAGGCCAATTAAAAATATTGTCAAGTTATGGGTTTGCAGTACCTAGTAGCTTAAGTTAAGTCTACGTTGTTCTACAAGTTAGCCTAGGCCTAAGTTAGGCAACATTGAATAGTGATAGGCCTAAGTACTGAAGTACTTCCTATGGCTGGAAAAAGCAGTGTTGATCCAATGGAAAATTTGCAAAAGAGACCTTCCAAAGGAATATTAAAAACTTCTTCAAGTTTTGAAGCTCCAGATGCTCCTCAAAAGTAAGTTCAAACTTTTCTATTAACTTAGACGAATTTAAAATTGTCCCAACCATTCCAAGTTCTTCAATGATTCTTTAGGCTTTTATTTTTAATATTTGGGCCACAGGGCTGCACAAACTCTCAAGGAAGGCAGTTGCCTCTAACTTACATACGGTAACATACCTTAGGCCTAGCTAGGCCTACTCATTTCATTAGTGATAGGCCCACCCAGTGCTTGATTTACAGGGTACGGTTACGATTACAGGCTAGGCCTGTAGGTTATATTAATATTTTTCACTATTAAAGGCCTATAAACATCAAATTGAGTTAAGTTAGGCCAAGGCTGGGCAGGCCTACAGTTTCTTAACTGTGCTATGTTAATATTGATTGAAACTACCTATCGATTCGATTTGTAACTTAAACCTTCATGCGATTTTTTCACCATCAGCAAATTTGGTTGGTTAGGTTATGATAGTTTAATTTTATAATAGATAGCCTAAGTATATTTTAAAATAGGCTATCGAATATTAATCAATGTTTTCAATTTGATAGTTTCAATCAATAACTTATTAGCGTAGGCCAGTTAAGAGACTGTACCCTAGGCCTATGATTTGTTTAAGATTTGTTTGATGTTAAATCAATAAAAACAATACACAGAGGATACGCGTTCGGTAACCAGACGTGGATTAGGCGTCCGGTAGGGGGTCCCGGAACGCCATTACCACAATGATACGATGTTCAGCCACTTCAGCCATCAGTGTTCGTGGTGTAGTGGATAGAGTGCTTGACTGATGTGCGAGAGGTCCCCGGTTCGAAACCCATCGGTAACTTTAACTTTTTGTCACAGATTTTGCTTTGAATGTAATTTCTTCTTAACTGTAACTTACATCTTTTGTTAGAATTTTTGGCATTTATAATTTTATGTTATGAAGAGAATTTAACCTTCATTTGTTTTTTTTCACTATCAGCAAGTTTGGTTGGTTAGGTTAGGTTATGACAGTAACTGCCGGACGCCTAATCCACGTCCGGTTACCGGTCGCGTATCCTCTGCGAAAACAATAACTTAATGGGTTGACTTCCGTAGCCTATCTGTTGGCACAGACAACCGAATTGAAAAATATTGTTTATTTGATTGTTTCATTCGATATAAGTTATGATTTAATTAGTTAGGTTAGGTTAACCCTACCTAACTAACCAAACGATAATGGAATAATTGTTAGCCTACAACTTATTGATTGATATTTTCATTCGGTTGTTTGTGCCAACAGATACGGAAGTCTACCCACAATGATAAGTATTGGCCTAGGCCTATTTCCAAAAACAATAAATTATTTAAGTTAATGACAAATTAAAAAAAACCACGCCAAAAACGGTATGTTTCAAAAAATTATAGCAAGGGATAGGCCTATTTTAGTCTTCAAAGAAACAGGTGGTACCACTGCATCAAGGAAGAAATCTCCTAACTTATATTATTTTATGGTGCACTACACTAGTATGTTACGTTACTAGGCCTAGTCCTGAAAATAGGATTACCATACGAGTCCGTTAAACACATTTTGGACGAGTGAGGTACAATATTTTACCGCCATTCTACTCAATCCGTACAAATCCTTATATAAAATATTGTGTGAATAAATAAATAAATAAAATAAATTAATAAATAAAATTAATAGGCCTAAATAAATATTAATATTACCATGACTAAATGACAACAATCGTCATAACCTCTAAGAGAGGTTATGTTTTTGTTTATAAACTAACCACTCTCAAGTTATCAACTGTTACTTTTCGTGAATTAGTTTATATCGTGATTATGAGTTGTAAATTTGTAAATGTTTAGTCAACTGGATATTAATTATTATTTGTGCCTTGACTGAAATGTGACATTACTTTTAAAAACTTGAGACATTATTTTTAGCCGGTTTTTGAGAACTTTATTGACTGTTTACCAACAACGAATATCGCGGGTGTGACGTGTGACTTTATCACTTTGATTGAATGATATTATTATTACCCTAGTTGTAAATTTGTACATATTCAGTTAGTAAACTGTTTCCTGAGCGGGTCGCCGGAATTTTATCCCTCTGGAATTTCACCCCCTGTTGGTTAATAAGTTATGTAAAATAAACTGAGTTGCTTATTTAAATGATTATTGGGTGAAAATTTCTACGCAAGGAAACAATAAGGCATATTTTATTATTGTTACAATACAAACGAGAAACATTATTTACTACGGTTGTATAATAAATCGTTAAAGAACTCTTTGAATCAATTACCATTCTGATGTTTGTTTATACGTCATATTTACAACAGTTAGCTTCAAAGATCGAATCCTGATACTCGAATCTCAAAATTAAAATTAAAAACCTGTTTGATTAGTTGATACCTATTATAAATAAATTAAGGTAGGACTAGGCTACTTAATAATAAAATGTTTAGGGTACTATTAAATTAAAACTGAATGAAGATAGCCTTCTCACTAATTTACATATCTGGCCAGGGGGTAAAAATCCAGGGGGCTAAAAATCCCGGGGGTAAAAATCCGGCCCGTACACTCTAGGATTTATAATTTGATGTGTTCTGATTAAATTCACAACCATGAAAAGTTACGTTTGATTCCGCGTTTAATCCATTGAACTGATATCGAAATTCAAACTCAAAAGTTTGCGGTCGGAATTTTACCCCCTGGTTTGTGAAGTCACGTACGCCCAGGGGGTAAAATTCCAGGGTAATAAAAATCTGCTACCCCTCCTGAGTATAGACTTCCACTGAATTTGAGGTTTACATTTAGCCCGTTTTTGAAACATTTTGCACCATAGGGAAGAAACAATTTGATCGCCACATGAAAAAGGCGCAGCAGCATTTTATATAAAACACAAAAAATATTTATTTATTTATATTTGCCTTCATATTTATTTATATTCATGTAGGCCTATGAGAATAAATTTACTTTCATTTTCTATAGTTAGTATCTGGGTTTTATGTGTTTGAAAAATAATAGGCTATAAAATACTGCTTTGAATAACAAAATATTTTTTTCTAAAAAATATAGGCTAAAGATTTATAGTAGGCTAATAATCATTTTCCATGAACAATTAATAATTCATTTAATTTAGGCCTATAATGTTGTTGCCTTTACAAAAATGTGTACCGTACCTTTACTACATTTCCTTTCCGAAAAAATTTATTCGGTTTTTGTTTTAAATTTGTGTCCCAAAATCGTGGATTTTTTACCTGAGACTAAAATTAACATAATTGGAAAGAACATACATTAATTGAATTACTGTCCAAATTTGACATGATTACGATTAGCGGTGTTTGAGTTCTGCCTCCCAGAAGGCAGCGATGTTGGTGAGGATTGAGTTGAATGCGTCGCCGCACTACACTCCGCCAAGTAGGTATACAGTGCGATGCGGCGGTTAATGTTAGGTTGGGTTATCATAAATATGTTTGTAGGACATTCCTCATATCGTTATGAATTAACCGATACTTTTGATGAGTCATACTTTCGCCCGCCTAATAGGCTACCCCCAGATACAGGCGGTGACAGGTGATGCACCCGCTCCGGTCACCAACCTGACCTTGGTCTACTTGGAGGAGATTTGGAGTGCGAAAGTATGACTCATCTGGTATCGTTCGATTCACAACGAAAGGAGGAAATTCCTGCAAACATAATAACCCAACCTAACATAACCGCCGCAGTGCGCTGAAGGGTGGCCTCCGGATAATACCAAAGTACCAAATTCCACATGCAAGGAGACATTCAACATAACTTAAGAGTAGTAGATGATTTTGCGTATTTAAAGAGATGTTGACTGGCCTAAAATATATAAAGCTTAAGGCAACTTGAAACAGTTTAACTTATTAGTTAAGTTACATTTTCTATTGGTTTTAAATATATATTTCTATAAGAGACCAAACTTTTCTTCTGACTAAATTTATAATTAACTTACACATTTTTATTTGGGATAACTTAGGCCTACAAACTATCGCTGAGGTCGGGTTTTTTGGCCAGAGGCTTAGTCCCGCCATAGATAAAACATACTCCCTTAGTAGATTTCTCATCCTTATGGAACAGCTGAAGACAATTTTATTGTTAGTTCTGTAGGGTTTATGTAGAGTTCGTGTTTTGTTTACAATTTGTTTCCCGTTATTACAGCCATTTAAAACCTTGTTTAACCAAATAATACGATCTTATCATAAACAATAACTAGTACCCTAGTTATATAACCCAACAGTAAAGCACAAATCAAGAAATTAACCCCAAAATAATAGAAACAAAGTTTCGTCGACACTAGTGCCCATGTGTCACGTACATAAACTAGACACGAAAAACGTGCTTCAAAATTTACAATGGGATGAGAAGTCTACTTGTGTTGGTTAGTCTATGGTCCAGCTGTGGCAGGTTATGAGGATTTCTATTGTATAGGATCAATGGTAAATACAAAGTTCTGCTGGTGTGAAAACTTCTCATCAAAAGCTAACATCACATTTTTCACACTTTATAGTAGGGCTGCGCCAGGCAGGGAGTCTTGCTACCACCCGGAGTTGCGCTACTAACTTGTAGCAAGTTGTGTTGTTCATTTTATCGACGGTACAACTGTGTACGTAAACAAGCAGAGGGCTAAGTACAGTAGATGTTTTATATTTATTTATTCAGGTTGGGAAGACATCAATCAGCAAAATAAAAGTTTTATTTGGCCATTTAAATTAAGTAGATACCATAAATGAAGTAGAAATAAAAACAACCCGTTACATTGATTGTCCTACAGCCTGAAGGCAACTTCATTCATAGACAAAACAGATTAGTTGAAGACAGAAGTTTCCTGGACTTAGGAATTCCATCAATGAATTGTTTGGGATATAAGTCTGCTGAGTAAATATGAAACAATATATTACATAAGATAGTTTACATGATGGGCCATACTTTTCTGTGGTTACTACCTAACCCTTTGTGTGCGTTGTTTTCAGTACTTTTCTGGTCAACTGTTTGGACCTTGATAATCATTGTATTTGTCTATAAAAAAATTTGTATCCTGTGTTTCAGGAAGGGGAAAATGTGCAAAAACAAAGCTACAAAGTGGGACGAAATGAACATTATTGCTACACTTCATCCGGCAGATAAAGACTACGGCCACATGAAGGTGGATGAGCCAAAAACTCCTTTTGAAAGAATGCCAGAGGATGATGATGTTGATGAACTTGATGCCCAGCTGTTAGCTGACAAGTACGTCCTTATCTTGTTGGTTCTTTTGGTTGTTAATTGTCTGATAGGTAGTAATTCAACCAAATTGTACAATTTACCTTGGAGATAAAAATTACTGAGGTAGGCCCCCCTACAATCTTCTCTTGGGGAAAAACCTTTTAGTACTTCAACACTTTCAATAATTCAAAAAACTCAATCTACTGGAATGCCTTTTTGTAAGCCAAAGATTTTCAATTCATTCTGAATGTATGATTCATTTTGGTATTTCAACTTTGAAGCAGAGTAGTTGAGGGCAGACTGAACAAGCACTTCTTCACTAGAAAATCTGCAAAGCTTAAATGTTTTTTACATCTAGTCGTTCCCTGTAGCTTGTTTGTCAAAAAAACAAAAAAAAAACAAATGGTACCATCAAACATTGATATGGAAATACGAAATTGCAAAGTACTGCTGTTTCTCAATAATTAACTGTTAAGTGTGAAACACTCTTTGTTACTGTTAAACTACTTGTTCCCCAGTAATGAAATTTTAACAAAAACAACATATCTTTTAAAACTGTTACACTCCACTAATCAATTTGGTAAAAATATAAACTTGTCTATTGAGAAACTTTTTTTCTTGTCTAAGGCGATAACGCCTATTGGATCGGTAAACCGATCGCAGAAATTGCCATAATCGTGACAGACAATCACCACTGTCGCCAATAACGGGTGTTGCTGCGGTCGCGGGAGCAGATTACTAAAGTCGCGGAGACTCCAAGTTAAGCTCCTGGGTGTTGCCGTAGCAGATTACTGAAGTAGCTGAGAATGCAATTTATGCTCACGGGTGTTGCCACCGAGGTCGCAGACGCTGCAAGTTAGCTCACCTCACGGGTGTTGCCGAGGTCCAAGGGAGACGATTACCCATGTTGCGGAGACTGCAGGTTATGCTCCTCCCGATATCCAACCTTTTGGCCGTTCTGACCATGGCCCGGTCCTGTCATGGTCGGATATGAGGGGTTCTACTGTATTTCTAAAAAAGACTGCTACATTAAACCCCCCCCCCCCTTTAACCACACCCTGTTAAACCAAGACACAAACCCAAGATTCAGATTTTGTGCTTACGCTTACAGTTGTGGATTTTGTTGAGCTAAACAACATTGCCTCTTTTATTTCGATTAGTTGGGGATTCAATGTACTATTATTTTATTCAAATTCAATATTAACTGTTTGAGTTTTAAAATGATCTACAAATAAAATCAGTATGTCTAGAGTAAAATTACATTTTTGTAATGCTCTTTTATGCTCAACCAGGATCCGATTGGGTAGTGCGCAGCCGAGGAAATGCTCCATTCCTGTAGAATCAGAGAGTGAAGGGGAGGAAGAGGAAACAGAAGAACAGAGAGGTAAACACAAATTTCTCTCTTTCATTACTATGTAGTTTCAAATGAGTTGGTTTTGCAATAATTATGGTTAAAAAACAATTAACGTACTAAAAACTTGGAGGACCTTCCTACAATTGTAGGCTGTCCATTTTTGTTATGACTAGACAAGTTGAATTGGAAAGAAACCAAGTAATACATTTAAATGAACTATAAAATTGGCCCTATTGATTGGATGATTTACAGATCACTGGCCAGGATTATTTTAAATTTTGTCATGAACAATGCTGTCCTGATTTAATATTGTTAGTTGCAATTGAATAACTCCATGTATAAACTCCTTAATAAATTTATCATCTTTATAAAAAAACTAATGATAAATTAAATCCCAGTCCATCTCTTATAATTTGTTTGTGCATATTACATGTGAGCGTATGGACCGCAGATTTAAACAAAAGCAAAAGACGTCAAATGTCTGCGACCGTGCATAATTTGAGCATGTGGAGACTCTTTCGACCTGTGTGCACAGCTATGTACACATTTTAGGCTATTAGACTCGGAAGTCTTACTGGGGTTACTTCAGACCGTGTTTTGGCTAATGGAGCTGGATATTCTACAATGAGAAATTTTCACAGAATTAAACTACATAGAAGTTTTCTGTGTATGTGGCAGGTGAAATATAAATAACGTAATGGCTGGGATGAGACAATTTTGGCTTATGAGGTGTTTTTAAACAAGTACAAAAAGTTTATGAAGTGGCTTTGAGAGGCACGGTTTAAAGGAAATATTTTCATTCCCTTTTTAATTCAGGATGGTGAAAAAACATTTAGGCCTACCAAAGCAAAATTTCCTTCACAATGGGTTAGACAAACTGAGAATTGATAGATGTGTGATTTACAAGTAGTGTGTGTGTGTAGTCTCGGGTTGGGCACATCTCTTGGCTAGTGTGCAGACACATTTGTGCAAACAATATACAGAATTATATATTTAATAATATTTTATCAAGCAGCCCGGGCTTAACTGTTCATTCTCTGGTAATATAACCAAAGTATAAAGGGCTCATTTTAAAATTTACCCTAAATCAGGAGAGACAAATCTAGTATAGGCTACTTAAGTGATAGTGCTTTATTTTTCATGGCTGATCGGAATTACAATGTTCGAGACAAGTTCTTTGGATATTTAAATTACTAGTTGCTATGTCCGTGCTTTGCAATTGGGTGAGAATAATAATGAGAAGATAATAATGTGGGTCTCTAAACCTACTGTAAAAAAGTTGCTCACTTACCATTACCATAGATCAAAGAGGCAATGTTCTATCGTACTTAAATATTGCTTATTTTTATGCTTTTGATATAAACTGTATGGCCGGTAGAATAGTAATGGCAAAACCAATAACTTTCTCGTAATGTAAATACAGAAAAACCAAATATGGGAATAAATTTATATTAGGAAAAATAAATAATTACAAATAAATCAAATGCATATTCAATATTTGAAATTTGTTTAATACAACCCTTTTAAGACATTCGCTACGTTTGTGTGATAGCCAACAAACTGGGTGCAATAGCCGATGTATTGATGGCCACCACCCCACCCTCACACTATACCTTACGCAAGTCAAATCCGACCACTCTTTTTGGACCACTCTGTAAATAGAAATATCAACTACCTACCTCAGTTGTTGTTATAATGCTACACTCTTTCAATTTGATATTTTAACCTCTACCACAGTATAATTTTTACTTGAGTAACAACTTGTAGCCATGAAACTATTTTTGTGTTGTAGCACTCCGGAAAGCCTTTGAAACCAAACGAAAAGCACATTACAACGAATTCTTGGCAGCTAAAATGGCCCGAAAGTACATCAATGATGAGGAGGAGGAGGAAGAAGATGATGACAAAGGAAAGGAAAGCGAAAACACAAACATCGATTCGAGAACAACCAAGTAGGAGAGGTTGGGAGAAGGCCTTGTCAAAATATTTGTCTCTGTGTATTTTACAGCTTCTGATTTATGCTGTAAAAAAGAATCTATTTATTGGTGTTGTATCATTGACTGTTTGAGACTGAAGTAGACATCCCATCTATATGGATCAGTGTTGTCAATTTTATATTAAAAAAGAACATAGTTCTGTGAGCCAGTCGTAGATTGTGCTACTATTTCCTACCTTATTTTAGCGAATTTTCCTATAGGGATGTAGCTATTACCATTGGTGGCACAGTAAGACCTAGTCCAGGGACCAACAACCTTTTTCATTTTGATGTCATTCAGAGGCTAGAAAAATAATTTGTTTTCGATTTTTATTTATATACGATCGTGAAACGATAACTTGAGTAATTTTGGTCCGATTTTGATGAAATTGGGCTTGAAGGTGTAGGGCAGGAAAAACTCGAATGAGTTCGCAAACCAGGAAGTTTTTAAATTTTGAAAATTAGTTTTTCCAAACTTCTCATAAAAAATTAAAATTTCAAATTTTTACTAAACGTGTAGAATTAAAAAAAAATATTATTTTCTAATTTCCATGATATTCTTATGTAGAGAAAAAAACCTGTTGTATATACTGGTTTATTGATATTATGTTAATCAAATTTGGCAAATTTATTTATTTAATCCGATACCATTTAACATTTTGTCAAAAAACACATTTTTTACTCACCCTGTGGCAGCAAACCTAAGCGTTCTTTAATTTTTATGTTATTTAAATAGGGAATGAATATGTCTTGTTTTATAGAAATATTTGAGCAAAAGTCCAATCAGACAAGTTAAAATTCGCTTTGTCTGCAGGTTTGCTGCAGCGGGGGTATTTTTTGTACAGAAATAGTTGATGTGACAAGAAAGATGCTATAGCTTACGAAAAGTCGTCTTATCAGTTAGACTTGGTTATAAATATTGCATATTAAATATCAAATTTGACTGAAATCAGTAGTTAACATCAGCCCAATCTGTCTCACTGCAACTATGTCCACTTGATTTTAAAACTGGCAACAACTTTTACATGGGGATGGAATGTCTAGGTTTGTCAATAGTCAAAGGTTGTACATAGCTGTATCATAGAGTTTTAAATTTTATGATTTCACAATGCACTAGTTATGCAACAGCACAACTTCAATTTCCTTTTATTTATTTTGCTTTTCTTCACCCCATGTCATTTTCTGCATTAGCACTGTAATGCAATCTAAGTTTTTGTAACTAATAATAGGGTGTAAATATATAAAATAAACAATAAACATTATGATTTGTTATTTTTATTTCACTTACTGTAACATCATATACTGGTCCTTTATATATTTTTTAAATGGTATTCTGAATAAAAAGGCTTACCTACTCCAACTTTGAAAAAAGTTAGATTTAAACGTGCTTGTTATTTAAAAAGAAATTACATTAACTTATTTTATTTATGAAGTGAAATTTTGCTTGAAATCACTCTGTTTGGTTCAAAATAGAATCATGGTATGAGATTGAGATTGAGCATTTGACCTATTCCATGCACTTGGTGGGCTTTTTCTTACTTCCTTTTTACTTTTTGAGAGGTTATGAAGTATGATAGAACTTCTTTTTCCTACAGTCACCCGACAAAGTGGGCTTCCTTGCACAGATTATAGTACAGCAAACCTTACTTTGGCGCACACCAGTATTCCAACCAAACAACACGAAACAGCGTGCTTTTATTATGCACGTAATCTGTGTACGATTGAAAATAAGTTGGCAACACTTAAAGATATTACAACTACGATCAGCTGATGCAGCGTTTCCCATTTCGTTCAATGTTTGGATTTAACCTAACGTAAAAACGTGTTTGAAAGACTGATTATTTATATGATTTATAGTAACTGTAGGAAAAATATAATGTGTAACACAAGTGCAAACTGCCTTTGCTGCACTCGAGAAACTTTTCATTTCGCCCACTATTTACACAAATAACTATTTTCTGTCTTATTAAGCTCAACTGGTATTGTGTGAAAGAAAACAGATTAAGACTACCTGACACTTTTAAACAAAATATATGTACCAACAAACATATATATTATTTTTACTATTAATATCTTGCATAGCTACGGAACACCCATCTTTGTAATGCTCATGCTAAGAGGGGCACTCAATCTGGATTCCTTGAGAAATATTGAGCTATTGAAATTTTGAGAACTACAAATAAAATTGGCTTATGACCAAACTGGACTTCGCCATGCGATGAAGCCAGAACGTATGAGTTTTCTATGACTTAGTGGACAATGATTTTCTTAATCGTAATTTTTTTAATGAAACAACAAAGGCTTGATAGAGTTTCGAATGAAACCATGAAGAAAGTACTTTAACTAGAAAAAAATACTAGTTAAAAAGCGATACATTTCTTTTCTGTTTACATCCGTTGCACAGATAAATGGACACTTGTTTATTTTAATGTCTATAATAATAATAATGGCTATTATGCTATTTTAGTGGCTTAATGTACTATAATAGTAATCTATGGTTGGCAATCAAAACCTTAAATTTGAATTTAAGATTTCAGTTTTTGCATCAACTTTGTTCAGTATATTCAGATGTATCACTGTTCTGCCAATCACTGCTAATTCTTGATGAGCACCTGCCTTGTTTTTCACACTTAGCTGCCAATGTCACATCATTCTGCAAAATCTACGTCACCCTTATGACAAAAGTTTACCTCTAGTAAAAAACATCACATTACATCGTTCATTCTTGATCAAAACATTTAATCCTTACATAACTAAATTAAGTGGCAAGCTGGAGCTTAATTTTTTGCCAAAATTAAAAAAAAACTAAAGTGGTTATGTTTTGTATTTATGTTGCTTGAAATCATTTATGGATCTTAACAATATTTTCCGTAGCGCTGAACTGATTTTTATACAAAAGTTATGAAAAAAGTAAATTTTGATTTGATGAACATATCCGTCTTAGGCCCAAGAAAAACGTAAGGTCTACGACGGATATTTCCGTCTGCCGCCCATAGCGGTAATCACAAAATATGAACACTGCCAATATAGAGTATTCTTTTGGACAGCTTATTCCATCAACCTTATTCCTTCCCTTGTCTTACTTTTATCCATCAAAATATTAACTCTTCCTGGGCTATGGAGTCAACCCCCGTTTACCTTGCGGGCGGGAAATGAATATATTCGTCTCGAGAAATTTCTTTTCTGGGCTTAAGACGGATGTATCCGTCCAAAGAACAAATTGATGTAGGCTACATTGTTTATAGGGCTAATATGAAAATAAACATTACATTATACAGCATTATAAATGGGTTATTTTGTATTTGGGGTTGGCAATAATAATTTCCACTGCTGTTTCAGCTATTATTTTGCACCATAGAGTGTGTGAATATTGTGAAACTGTCAGTTTGCACAAGGTTGTTAGCAAGAATACTAGAAAAATAACGGTATGGATCATAAACATAAACAAATGACATTTTTGGCCCGAAAGTAAACAAAACCCCTATATTAATAACATTAATTAACATATGGTCTTGTTTACTTTCGGGCCGAAATAGTTATTTGTGTAACTAGTGGGTAAAGTGGCACTTTGCTGCACACAAGAGCAAAGTTTACGCACGAGCCACAGGCGAGTGTGGAATGATCTCGAGTGCAGCAAAGGCCTTTTGCACTCGTGTTACACATTATATTTTTCCTACAGTCACTATAAAGCATATAAATAATTAGTCTTTCAAACACTATACAACACGTTTTTAGGTTCAGCTGGCAACACAAATAGGTGCCCTAGAGAAAGTAGTACCCGGTCCGTATCACTCCGCTATTTTTCCTCGGCAAGAAATGTGCTCCGCGTTTTGGGAATATAGTTCCGTATGTTTTTGTAATTTGAAGTGGTTTCCGCGCCTAAAAAAAAATGCTTTAAAGGTATTTTCTTGTTTATTAAGATTGTAGGAATGTTTTAAAAACGTTTAAAAGTCAAGAAAGTTCAGAAATACCGAAACTATAAACACGAAATGACAGGTTAAATCGTAGTTATAATAGTCAATCAGCTGCTCATAGTATTATTATCTTTAAGTGTTGCCAACCTATTTCCAAGCGTACACGGATTACATGCATAATAGAACCACGCTGTTTTGTGTTGTTTCGTTGGAATCCTGATGTGCGGCAAAGTATAAACCGTACGACAAAGTATAAACCGTACGGCAAAGTATAAATATGCAGCAATTAACAGCTTTCTGTACTATAAACAGTACAAGGAAGCCAACTTTGTCGGGTGACTGTAGGAAAACGTAATTTGTTAATGTTAAAGATCTATACCGGGTGTTTTCTAGTATTCTCGTGGTTGTTAGTGAGTGATTACATTTTGTGTTTTGTGTTATTTTTATGTTATCAATTTAAAATTACCAATCCAAACGATCTGAAATTTGAAGAGGATGTTATTGAGATGCTAAAAAAGTGTCTGAGGGGGATTTCATACTTGGCATTGAAAATATTGAAATGTGATGAACCAGAAGAATTTGAAGTCTTGGTGGGAAATGGGGATGAGAACATGGGAACAGAACAGAGTGGTTTAGATGTACTTTAGAAAGATAGATATGCCCAATAAGTTAACTGATAACTGATATTATACATTTTACAATTATAGGCCTATCTTTGTCAAAATTGATTTCAGCCAGTCAACAAACATGTAACTTTTTGTAAATGTTGAATGCAATTTTTATTCCAAAAAATATAGAGCTGTTTAGAAAATAAGAAGTGCTGTACAATAAATAACAAAATTGTACTATTATTTTAAAAGCGCAAATAAAATAGCCTACTACTTTCCTACATGGTCGCCAATCAAATTGAAAAAAAAACATTGGATAAGCTTTGAATTTCCTTCATCGTAGATTTCTACCACCTTGATCTCTCACCGAACTGCAGCTTGTAGTTGTTATCAAAGCACTGTGCTACAAACCATGTCTTCATTTTCGTAAACAAGTGAATGTCGCTAGGAGGAAGGGCTGGACTGTTGGGAGAATGAGGGAATATCTTTCATTTTGAGCATGAAGGAGATTGTCCATGTGATGTGGGGCACTTCCATGCAAAAAACATTAGGATGTCAACTTCCTATTGGTTTGTTTTGAATACTTCTCCTAAGGTTGTGCAAAGTTTAAAGTCAAGTTGTGACAGTTTTGCTCAGAGTATTTTTGCACCACATTTTAGATGGCACATGTCAATCAGAACCACACGATGACTCAAAAATAAAGCCTTAAACTTCTTGTTGGATAAGGGTGCACAAGCAATTTCTTGGGACATTTTGTGTGCCCCCTCTACAGAGACTGAAAGAGATTGTTGCCTCACAGTTGACTAGTTTCACCCACGATTTGTCATTATTTATGATCTGACCCAATAACAAATCGCATTCTTGATAGCATATGTCCTAAAATGTTAAAGTTACTGGTCTAATTTTTTGTTAGTGAGCATTTTCAGCTCGCATTACTCACAAAATTTGTGGTATCGTAACTTTTGTGTGACAGTATCAAACAACACTATTAAAAAAAAATTCTAAATTCCCTCCCATTGCACATGATAAAACTATCTGGAATAAAATGTGTGACTTGTTGATGGTTCGATACTGGACCCAGCTGTCCTTGATCATGAGCTTTTAATAAAGGGTCCTGACTAGTGAAACAGCTGGTCTTAGTCAGTAACAATGCTACACAGATCACCTAACTTCATTCTACACTCTACTTGGGTTACAATACGCCCCTAGGTGGCGTCTCCATTGCATAAATTGATCATTAAAAAATTAGCTTCGGAACTCGTACGTACATCATGCCAGTGATTTACTGAAGAAGATATTGGAAAACCAAAGAAACCCAATACAACTTTCTTTTCTATGTATTTTGACGCAAATGTATTTCTTAAAAAAATTACAAATAAATATGTTTGACTATCGTGTAAAAGTGTAGATCACATTTTTACTTGAATAACATGCATGAACTGCTCAATGACATTTTCACTGTGATGGCTGGACAGTTACTGATGAGAAAACACTGAAACGTGTGTATTAGCACTTGACAATCGCGCTTGATTGTGTCAAATGGAAACAAATCAAATCAAATATGCTTTATTCATAAAGTACAGCTTTGTACATTGAATGGCGTCAGCTAAATCTATCTTAAATTAATAATTTAAAAATTTGCATATCTTGGATCATTATCTACATTAAAAACCAAGAACCAGGAAATGAAAATAATCAAAACTGAATTAATTACTAACGCTAAGAGGGGAGGTGGAAAAATACACTTCCAGGGAATAGAACGCTTTCTCTACTAAATAAAGTTTTAGTTTTCTCATGAAATTTTTCCTGCTTTGTTCATTTCTGATTTCATTAGGAAGATGCTTAAACAATTTTAATCCTATAATAGGATGTTTTTTTTCATAGAATTTTAATTTATGTTTACTTGAAATAAGGAATTTTACCTAACCCGCCATGTTAAACTTCCCTATCCCAAGTGTGATGTATATAACTTCGTTACTTCTCGAGTGATGTAAAGTTGAAAAAAACTCACTCGGTGATGTAATGAAACCCATTTAAATAACATTGAGTGCTTAACTTTAAAAAATATACCTCTATGGAGCCAATGACGTTCAACGCTAGAAATCAGCTGTGCGCTTGAATTTTATTGTTATGTTTTGAAGAATTTTCCTAACCTAGCTTTTGTTTGTAAATGAACGTTACTGTTAGAAGATGAGTGAAATGGATAATGAAAAATATTGTTCGTAACCTCCTGTATATTGTCGGGTCAGGTAAAATCTTGTACGTTACACGTTACGCAAGAGCGTGTTTACATCACTTCGGTAAATTATGCAACTCGCTTCCGCTCGTTGCACAACATTCACCTGCGTGATGTAAAAACGCTCTTACTACACTTGCAAGGTAAATAGCTATTTTATGCCGAGTGATGTATGGGTGATAACTTGTCTCAGAGGTGCTCAAGCAGTTTTTTGCTAGAATAATTGTGTCGTAAATAAATTGGCCAATACCGTTAAAATTTTCAGTTCTTTGAATTTGTTTTTGGTTGTTTCGTTGTGTTCTAATTTCAAAATTATTCTTATTGCTATTTTTTTTAACTTGGGAATCATTTAATACTGTCGGGAATACTATCGTTAATATTTTAAACGTACCATAGCTTCTGAATAGACTTTGTTTTTTTTATTTTTTGAAAAAAAAAATTCTACACATAATGCATGTTTTGCTTTTTGTCTAGCAGTTTCTCTAAAATGTTCGTTATACTTTACACTAATTAAATTCCATTTTGTAGCCCCTGAACTGCGTAGTATAGACTAAACTTAACATACCAACCTCGCCTTGCAGTTCAAATATAGTGTTTGAAGTCCACTACATATGTTTCGCCATATATTTCAGTAAGTTGTGTTATCATTCTCAAGTGGTTACAGAAACATTTTATCCAATTTTATCGTATTTGAAGTAACATGTTGACGAGTCCAAATAGGATAAAATGTTTCTGTAACCACTTGAGAATGCCATATATGGTGAAACATATATAACATGTAGTGGACTTCAAACATTATACTTGAATTGCAAGACGAGGTATGTAAAGTTTAGTTTATATTAATGCATGTCATTATTTACAGTATAAAAAATACATTCCAGTTTAAACACAGTATGGTCTGAAAGGTTCAACTGCACTTCCTAGAAGAGAATTAAGCTTTCTAAATATTTAATTATACAATCTAATTGCCGAAAGTACTTTCATGTAGTTAACACATACGAGGCTGATGAAGAAGTCGTCTAAATAGTTATACAGCCGTATGACCAGACATTTAGTGTTCATCAGCCCACTGTGTTAGTAGCTTAATTCGACTACCAGTGATTTTAAAAATGAGTTAAGGGAATTACTAAGGGAATGAGATGTCTACTTGTCTTAGATAAAAAGTGCTTGGCTTTAAACATTCTTAAACTTGATCTTTGTACAGCTTGTTAGTTGCAGAATTCTATAAAAAGGGGTTAAAGAAGTAGAGCAGTGTGGAAAACGATCAAAATTACTTGGTCAAAGATATTAAATTAAATATACTCAGCTGTAGTAGCGAAATCAAAATCCAAGCTCAAAGAGTGATATCAGACACAAAATGGGCTGAAAGCTAGTCTAGTAATCTAATTTAAACTGGTACCAACTTACTACGCTTGGGCTTACCTGTTCAGGATGGGCAAAGCCGTGTCACCCGACTGCATATACTGCACAGGCATTCTCGATGACGTGGAACATACATTTTTCAACTGCCAGCGCTGGGAAAGGCCCCGCCTGGAGGCTCAACAATTAATAGGACTGCTGTCGGTGGACACGGTCATACCGATTATGACGGAGGGTGAGGACAATTGGACCTGTGTGTCACATTATATCCAGGGTATTCTCCGCGCCAAGAAGATCGACCTTGACCGGGATGCGGTGTAGGTCATTAAGAATCTAAATGCCAGAAACGGTGCGAGCCCTGAGGGCTTAGGTCACATGTTGGCCTGACTTGAAGTAATGTGACAAACAATTCCAGGTCTGTGTCCAACAGAGTAGAGGGGGTTTTTTTAGTGAGTAGTCTGATAATTTTCAGGAGTCTCGCACTACAGGCTGGCTACCTGTGTGCGTAAAAGCATTTTCCCTCCTCTCCCTAAAAAAAAAAAATTAAAAAAAAAACCGCTTGGGCTGTTGTTGATTATTAGGTTTGGGAT
Source organism: Macrosteles quadrilineatus (assembly GCF_028750875.1). Taxonomy (NCBI): domain Eukaryota; kingdom Metazoa; phylum Arthropoda; class Insecta; order Hemiptera; family Cicadellidae; genus Macrosteles; species Macrosteles quadrilineatus. The sequence goes on along the minus strand of NW_026542598.1, from coordinate 75,243,469 downwards.
AGTAGGTTTGATCAATGGTTGAACTGTCAAAAAGATGGTTCCCTCGGCTGGGAGACACCTTTGTAGACTGAGGATTTGATTCCCGTCTTGGTTACGTCTCAATGTCTGGTTTTGTGACATGAGTGATTCACCAGTTGCGGCAGATCTTGGTGGGAGAGGCCTACCTAAAGTTTACTTCTAGCAATTGTATGTTTCTCTTGTTTTTGTTTTAGCGAATTTCCCTTTAGGGGAGTAGCTATTACCGTAGGTGGCATGGTAAGACCCAGGCCCGGGACCGATTTACTTTTTCATTTTGATGTCCCCAGAGGCCAAAAACACCATCCGTTCAAATTTTATATATGTATATATATAGAGAGAGATTTAGATAGGCCTATATATATGTCCGTGAACACGATAACTTGAGTAATTTTTGTCCGATTTTGATGAAATTTGGTTTGAAGGTGTAAGGCGGGTTAAATCTGAATGAGTTCGCGAACCAGCATGATCGGACCATGGGAATGGGGTTTTATGGGGTAAAAATTAGTTTTTCCAATTTTTTACCTTCTTCTCACCAGACCTTTTTAAAGAGCTTAAAAAAAACAAATAATGTAATATATCAAAATGTTTTTGTACAATTATTGGTTACGGAGAAAATTCAAAAAAAAAATTTTTTTAACTCCCATGTTATTCTTATGGAAAATATTGTAAAATGTTGTAGTTTGCTTGTTTATGGATATATTTTGATCAAACTTGGTAAATTTATTTATTTTATACTAACTTATTAATATTTTACTAAAAAACACAATTTTTTTACCCTCCCTGTTGCAGCAAGCCTAGGTACTCATAAAACATAATGTTAATTAAATACATTTAATTGAAAATCAATTCAGGCAAATGGAGAATCGCTTAGTCGGCAGGTTAGCTGCGGCGGGGGTATTTTTATATATTAAAGAAATGGTCCAAACGATGGTTTTGCTAAAACATGTCTATTGGCCAGCGTTTCTCTGATACCTGTCAGTTTTACAGAACAAGAATTGTCAGTTAAACTAGTACTATCTACAACCAAACACTAATCTCTTTTAAACCCCATTTGCTGGATAGGTGGTTTATCCAATGTGGATCCAAAATAAGAGAAACTTTTCTTACGGAAAGTAAATAAAAGAAACGTCTTATAACACTTAAAACATATATTTACGCTTATACTGTTACTCACAAGACGGTAAATATAAAGATGGTAAGTGGTGATCGATTTCGATTGGACACTCCAATCATCATCAGACCCAATACGCGAATGTTTTCTTTCCCAATTCCAAGGTGATTCTGGGAAGGTAAAGCATGAAGATGAAACATCTAGTCCATCATCAATTGTAGTCAAATGTCATCTGGATCCAGATTTATCAAATATGTATGACTGAAATTATTTTACTTGTTTCAATTTCAAGATTAAAATTTAAAGCTCATGTTTTAGTTTCATACACTTACATTTTTCAACGTTTCTAGTTTAATCTCTTATTACAGTATGTGGATATTTTTATTTCATGGGGGTTCCCTCTGATACTGGCCAGTTCTGGGAAAAATTAGTCACATTCTTTAAATATTTTAGCCTATATTTTACTACTAGGAAAAACATGAGCCAAACTTTGAACAGATTTATCTGCAAAATCTTTTGTGTTATATGTGTGTATGACAGTATTACTAACACAAACATTTTGTTTCAGCATTTGGAAGTGCCTGTTTGCTCCCAAACACTTTGTCCACATATTTTGCTGTTGTTGCAACAAATGCCGAAGACGATGAGACTTCCATTTACCTTAGTCTATTTTGAGACATGTCAATGCAAGATCTCAGCAATACCAAGCCATTCTCATGTCTCTGTTGTTACGGCAGTTTATTATATTTTAAATAATTCCTGTGATAGATTTTCATATTAATATTTGTCTATTTGTACATAATGCATTTAAGGATGAAAACTTGGCTGTTTTAGGGCAATTATTTTATGAATGTGTACGTCTCTTTATGTGTCTGAAATTATTTAACTGTATAAAAATATTAAATCTGAATGATTGTAAAACTAAACAGTGATTATAAAATGTATTTAATAAAGTATGCAAAGTAATGTAGTAAAAGTATGCAAAGTAAAATTTATCAAACACTCTTTACACTTCGTGAGTAGAAGAATGATTAAATGAGAATGTGTAGAAGTTGTTAAAGAGGTTTGGATGTTTTTAACCAACAACTCAGTTGCTTTAACAGCTGATCCTGCAAATCTTAACAGTTAAGTTTGTTAGTTGATTGTTTTGTTTGTTTATTTTTTTTCTGACAATCTTTATTGGACATTCGGGCATTTTACATGTCCTCTACTCTACAGCAAGATTCAAGTACAGGACCGTTATAGGAATACTTTAATTTTATGATATTTATTTTATTTTCAATTTAAAATATTGAGTTTTTGTATGTTAAAACATCTTTAAACAAATTAGGTACTTTAAAAGTATGCCTCATTCACTTGTATCAAAGGCCTTAGTACTGCAAACATTGTTTTAAATACTTTCCCGCAACTCTGCATCCAGTACATAACTGGTTATGACATTGTACTAATACTGTTAAAAAAAATATTGCTTAAGGTTCTGCTACTCTACGTAGTAAAGGAAATGGACGGGACACGGAAAGGAAACAAACCGGACCAATCCTGGTTCTAGAGCTACATTTCATGGTATAAGGAAAGGAAACTACTGAAAACAATTTCCTTCGAAAATGAGCAAACTAGTGATGGTCGAAACCAGAAATTTTGAATCTCAAAACCGAAACTTTAAAAAATCTAACCTTGAATCTCAAAAACCTAAACACGAAACTTTCTTACGTAGCTGGTTACAAAGGTCAAAGTTACAAAAAAATACAGGTAATAATTAAATACTTTACTTACATTAGTTACTTTACTTTTCATTTAAATGGATGCCATCAAAACTGAAAGAGATCAAATCCTGACCGCTGACCCTGATATAAAAACTTTCTCAAATTGAGAAAGAATAGTCAGTATGAAAAAAATGTGTACTAAGGTCTGTATGTTTTATCTAATAAATCCTATTCAAATCCACAAATATTTAAATTGTTATTCAACACCTGGTAATCTAAGTATAATTTATAATTTGTAAGTTTATTTATAATTTAGTTAATTAAATTAATTTTTCTATTTCATAATAGTTTATAATGATATAATTTAAGCATTATTATAATTTGTAAAATAAATTAAACAAATTTCTTTTGAGAAATATAAAGAATTCAGGAAACATAGTTATCACATAGGAAAATATGAAGCATGAAAATGGTTGTTATTTCTTATTGCTTCACTATCAAATCACCCTGAATAACTTATGTAGCTCAAAACATTTGTTTAAATGTAGGTACATGGATAAAGAATTAAAAACAAATACAGGATAACATTTGTGTGTCCCTTATAGACTGATACCTTTGTAATAATTTTAAATACATACCTATGAACTAGTTTTAGCGAATTTCCCTATAGGGAAGCAGCTATTACCGATTACCGTAGTTCTCATGGTAAGATCTAGGCCTGGGACCGATTTACTTTTTCATTTTGATGTCCCCAGAGGCCAAAAACACCATTCCCTCAAATTTATATATATGTAGGTATATACAGGTGATTGATATAAGTGTGCCAGCCGTTTTATTCAAAAACTATAAGAGATATCAAAAAAAGTTAAATGGTAAGTGCCTTGGATTTTTTATTTAAAAGTTGTAGTCAAGTAAAAAAAAATATTTTAGCCGCCATTTTTCCAATATGGCCGCCAACTTTGATTTTTCTTATGGAACACCCTGCATTTTATGATGTATTCTGGTAGAAAATGTAATTTTAACACGATTTTATTCTTGTAATTTTTTTCATAAACCTAACCGTTTCAAAGATAATAATGGTCAAAGTTTTGAAATTTCTGCATGAGAAAGTTTCCACAAAGGCCTAAGCAAGCATGCCAGCTGTTTTATTCGAAAACCATTCAAAATTTCACAACTTAAACCATCATTATCTTGGAAACGGTTAGGTTTATGAAAAAATTACAAGAATAAAATCGTCTTAAAATTACATTTTCTACCAGAATACATCATTAAATACAGGGTGTTCCCATAAGAAAAATCAAAGTTGGCGGCCATATTGGAAAAATGGCGGCTAAAATAATTTTTTTGACTTGACTATAATTTTTTAAATAAAAAATCCAAGGCTCTTACCATTTAACTTTTTTTGATATCTCTTATGGTTTTCGAATAAAACGGCTGGCACACTTATATCAATCAGCCTGTATATCTATATATATGTCTGTCCGGACGATAACTTGAGTAATTTTTGTCCGATTTTGATAAAATTTGGTTTGAAGGTGTAAGGCGGGATAAACTTGCATGAGTTCGCGAACCAGCATGATCGGACCATGGGAACGGGGTTTAACGGGAAGTTTTATGGGGTAAAAATGGGTTTTTCTAATATTTACCCTTAAAACACAAAATTTACTAATTTTTCTCCAGACCTTTTTAAAGAGCTTAAAAAAACAAATAATTTAGTATATTAAAGTGTTTTTGTACGGTGAATGGCTACGGAAAATTAAAAAAAAAAATGCTAATTTAAAATTCCCATGTTATTCTTAAGGAGAATATTGTAAAATGTTGAAGTTGGCTTGTTTATGGATATATTTTTGATCCAACTTGGCGGATTTATTTATTTCATACCAAGCTATTGATATTTTAATAAAAAAAAACACACTTTATTAGTTTCCCTGTATCAGCTAACCTAGGCACTCGTTAAACATAAATGTTAATTTAATAGATTAATTGAAAATCAATCCAGGCAAATGGAAATTCGCTTAGTCGGCAGGTTTGCTGCAGCGGGGGGTTTCTTTAATTGACCAATTTGTGTTTTGTGTGATTTTTTGGCAAGGGCACAAATAGTGCTCAGTTTGGAGTTAAGGATGAGTGTAGATTATAACAATGATAGCTTAGTTACTGGCCAAGACCAGCTGGTTAGTGGTTTGTTAGTCTTGTATATTACCTGTTCTGTTGGACCTATTACAAAATAGCAGGGTTTGCTTCATATGATCAAAAAGTAAATGCTTAGGATCAAAATTGTTTACCTAATACCTTTGACTATTAATCCAATAGTCAATGCTAATAACTTACCATAAAGTAGTGACGCCATATTTTAATGGCTAAAGACAAACTCGCCAATCCAGTGAATACATTAAAATGATTTGGAACTTGATAGGTACTCTCGTTTTTCAGGAGAAGAGAAGGCCGCGTAAAATGGTTCTTGGGCCGTGACAGACAGACAAAAATTTTAAATTTAGATGAGACTTGTTTTGGTTTCTGTATAAAACCATAGATAAAACATACGTTGGTTAGTCTATGATAAAACCTAAGTTTAATAACCTAAAAGTTTATGATTCTGAGCAATGTACAGACAAAACTCTAATTTTATTTATAAAGATTTGTTTTGATTTGATTGTTATTATAATGTTTTCAAAATAGCTGAATGAGTTCATTATAAAAACAATAACGACCAATTCAAAACAAAGACTAATTTGACTGATACAATATCAGATCATCTTTGGTTAGCAATCTGAGTGACGTCAGAATATGACGGGAATAGCACACCTAAAAACGTAGAAGGGGGAATCATGCTTTCGACCATGCAACAGCAAAATCGCAAAATCAATTTCAAGTCGATTAAATGGTAACATGAAGTACTTCATGGTTTAATGCTTACTTCCTAGCCACTCACACACATTTAATTTCTTTACTTCACTATGAGTGCGTCACGATTGTTCATTGGCTGACTCGCTTCGCTTGCACGCTAGTCTTTTCTTCCTCCTATCAAACTCCACCTCACACTCGACCGTCTCGTCCCTCACCACCACAGACTATAGGCATAGATTAAACATACTGTTTAATCTATGCTATAGGGTAGAGAAAACCTTAGGCCGGGGACACACACGGCGGTTTTGTCCGCCACGGATTATTTGCCGTCGCCGTCGCACCAACAGTGGCGTGAAGGAATATATAGAAACGTACACATTGGACGGAAAAAGAAACGATCGTTTTTTTTACCGCTGACGGTAGCTGTGCAGCCGCCCACTGCCACTACACCGACGTTTTTGTTTCCGCCTCCGCCGAAACAGTGGCGTACGTGACCTAATGCACGCGTGTACACGCATCGGTTCATCTGCCGCTGTCCGCTTGGATTCGCTTGACTTGCACAACGTTTAGAGAGTGCAGTGCGTATTGCAGTAATTCATTTAGTTTCGAGATTATAGTTTCAACATTGAATTGTCATGGCTGAAGCTGAAGTACTTGTGATAGACAATGAACTGTTAATTCATTTGGTTCAAGAAAGGCCGGTTCTGTGGGATAAGACAATAGATACATTTAAAGACAGGAATGCGACAAGGAGTGCATGGCGAGAAGTGTGTCTTCAATTCAGAAACGATTTTGACGAATTAGAGGACAACAAAAAGAATGCAGTTTGTAAGTACCTATATACAAATTAATTAAGATAGGCTAAAGGTTCTGGAGGGTGGGAATGTGTCGGCGGGATTTTTATGATAATCTTTTGTTTATACCCCCTTTTTTCGAGGCGAGAAATTTAAAACTGTATTGTGTGGTCCATGATACATACAGCATGTATCGTCCTATATATAGGATACAGTGAAAGAAAGGGTTAAGGGGCTAAAACCCCCCTTAAACCACACGTATAGGGATTTGGGGGGGTCACTATGTTCCAGTTGTATTGTCTGACTGCATGCCGGTATACTCTAATTTTCGGGGCGAGAAATTAAATGGAAACATTTAATTTCTCTTTTAATTTACCAGGGGCTATGGTTTAGTGAGAATTAATAATAAATTCATTATAGAACAGTTTTATATCAAAATTACTTTTTATTTATTTTGATTTTTAAGCTTTTAAGTTCTAGTCTCTTTCCAAGTTTTCTGATTGGTGTCCAGCTCTATATCTCATTATTATCATCCACATTTGTAACTAGATTTAATCAGTTTGCTCAAATTACTAAACCTATTATAATTATCCTTAACAGCATTGTATATTTTGTTATATATTATCATTACGAGAAATAGAAAAGCTGAGTTTTTTCAAAAATAAATATTATGGAATTATCGTTTTTAAATTATATCTCAAAGATTAATATATTGTACATTAAAGGTAATTTTTGGGTTTTACAGCAAAAAGAACCTTCTTCTGTTCTTAGGTGGGATAAGTAAATGTTACACGGGCTGACAATTAATTAAGCAATGTATTTGTAATAAAGTAAACAAAAACTTGTTACCTGACATTTATACAAAAATAAATAGGCTATATAAAATAATTTTACAATTGTATGCTATGACAGAACTTATGTTACACTTGGTGGATTACAGTACATATTTTGATCGTTGTCCATACTTTCACGTTTTTCTGATGTCAAAAAGACGTTGGACTCCTCATATCTTTGACATTTGCCAAGGAACGCTTCCAACACTTGAGACAAAGTACTTGCAAAAAATGTTCCTCACATTGTTGGCTTGAAGACCTCCTCTTGTATTAGTCGGGACTTGGATATCTTCAAGGCCTGTTATAGACATAGTGTCTTCTGCCACATAACCATCCCGGTCTCTAACAAAATTGTGGAGAACAACGCATGCTTTAACAATGTCAACAGCAAAATCAGTTTGAACATTCAAAGGTCGGTGGAATATTCGCCATTTATTGCTGAGGATTCCGAAAGTGCATTCTACGTACCTTCTTGCTCTACACAGTCTGTAATTAAATATTCTCTTGTCAACTGTCAGATGAGTTCCAGCATAAGGTCTCATCAAATGTTTATGCAAACCAAATGCAGCATCGGCTACAAAAAAATAAGGTACTTTTGGGCTCTCTGTACCTGGCAGGCACCTTTCCTCGGGTAGATGTTGGGAACCATTTTGAATCGATTTCCATAGCTTAGTTTCTCTGAAAATAGATGAGTCACAGTCTTTCCCATAACTTCCAATGCTCACGAACTGAAATCGGTATGAGCTATCAGCGATAGCCATTAGCACAATAGAATAATAATCTTTGTAATTATAGAACATAGAGCCACTGTCTTCTGGACATACAATACGGATATGTTTACCATCTACCGCACCTATACAATGGGGAAAATTTGCTGTTGATTCAAATCGTGCTGCTGCCGACTCCCATGTTTCTTTGCTGGGCGGTGGTATGCACTCATTTTGCAAAACTAACCACAGGGCTTTACAAACTTGTTTAACGATTTGTCTTGCTGTTGAAATCCCAATTCTATAGGAATAATGTAGGTCATGAAATGTACATCCACTGGCCAAGTACCTGAAAAAAAGAATCAATGTATTATATCAGGATAATAGTGTGAAGAAAATATATGTTGTTCAGTATTAACAACATGCTACTGAAACATGTTGATGTTAATAATAGTGGGGGTCGACCATTGACTCCCTTATTATTCACCTCCTTTAATGAGTTTAATAGCTCATGTTGTTTATTTTGTTGTTGTTGTTTTTTTGCAGGTAAGGAGATCATGAAAAGGTGGAAACATCTACGCGATGCCTTTGCAAAATCTGAAAAGAAAGATAAAGAATCAAAAAAGAGTGGTTCGCAAGCTTCGAAAAAACGAAAATATATTTTCAATGACGAACTTCAGTTTTTAAGGAAAATATACCAAGATAGAAATACTGATGAAAGTTACAACAATGAAGATGGAGAAAATAAAGATGACGATGACATCAGCCTAGAAGAGCAAGAAGACAGTGTCCAATCAGTAACTTCAAAAGTGACACCAGTTGTCTCAACTTCTGCAACTGGAATCAAGGAAACAATGCAAGTAAAAACTCCTCGAAGACAACACAAGAAAATGGATGAAGTGGATTTAAAAATTATTAAAGCCATAGAGAAAAGTGAACAAGAAGAAAAAAAAGACAGTAAATTGTCATTTTTCGAAAGTTTGTTGCCTCACTTAAACAAGTTTAATGATAATGAGTGGCTGCAATGCCAAGTGGAAATTTTACAAGTAATATCAAAAATGAACAATAGATACCTTCAAGCTCCTCCGCCTCCACCAGCTCCTCCAGCTCCTCGACATCATGAGTTACACAACCCACCGGCGTCACAATTTCAAGTAATTGCCCAACCACAAAATTTTAACTTTCCACAACAACCTTACTATGGGCAGATGCATCATCAAGCATACTCAAGTAATATGCATTCACAAGTGAGTCCTACTCCTGGAGCTCAGCTTGTCCAGCCTGTTCAAGTGCCACAAGTGCCTAAAGGAGCACAGCCCAAAAGTACTGCAGTCACAAGCCAAAGGTCTCTCCCACAAGTATCAAAGCCGAAAAGTCCTGTAACTCTGCATTACGAAAGTTTTTCGCAATTTTTCGACGATGATGATGGTGAACTGTCTCGTGCTTCAAGTTCTACGATTGATTTTACTGAATTACCCTGAACTTTAACAACATTTTGTATTCAGTTCCAGTTAAATATACGGTGTTGTAATTACAACGTGGTTTTATTGTTACAATACCTTTTTTCTTTAAAAGTTAACTTTCCCATGTGGAAATCTGATTCTGGTCCAGGTTAACTGCTACGGTACTGGACAATTCTTGAAATTGGCCAGTACCGTAGCATGCAAATTCATGAAAATCAGGTGCTTGTTATTTAGAGTAAAATATTGACTAAATCCATATATTTATCAGGCCAAGACATTGATACCTTATTGGCGAATAAATGATTTGATAATTAATCTAATTCAATAGCCTAAATAAATTGGTTGATAGTTTTTTTATTATATAGGCCTACACGTACAAATTTATCACTTCAGTAAATTATATTTCTATTATTATTGTATTTGTATCTTTTCAGCTTTTATTGTGAAAGAAGGTGTTTATTTGTTTCTTTTTAGGGAAAAAATAATCTTTAAATATTTTTATTTCAAGTACAGTGATTATTTCATTCTTTTTTGCATTTGATGCTGTTTGTTTTTTTTTTTCTTAAAAGTATATATAACTCATCAAGTCCAAAAAATACTAATTATAATAATTTTGACTTACCTCAAAGTAATAGCCAGCATTTCCACAGGTTGAATACAATTTCTCATCTTTGTATTCTGTCGTTGGATTTTGTCCTTAAGCCGTTCGTGCAATTCATCAAATGACGAAATCGACATACGGAAATAATTAAAAAATTTGGCCTCATCATTTCTTAAGTCTGGAAATAAAGTGTAGAACGCTCCAACATCCTCTCTTCTTTGATTAATAGGATGAACCCAAATTAGCCTGTTTTTTCGCCTTCTCTTCGCTCGACGACGGAATAACAATAACGCAAGTAAATGCACTCTGTTCATTTTACAAATAAACAACAACTCTTCAACATCAATCACACACTCAACGATCAACACTCTGTTGCGTGAAAATGAACAGGCTGTTGCGTTTAGACGGCGACGGAGATTTTACCGTTCTGTGTGTACACTACGGGTTGTCCATGGGCGGCGACGGCAAATAATCCGTGACGGACAAAACCGCCGTGTGTGTCCCCAGCCTTATACAGTCATACACATAATCTATAGTCTGTACCCTCACTCTTAGGCTACTAGTTCCGTTCTCTCACCCTCTTCCCAACGCCTTCGCATCGTCATCCGCCGTCCGTCATTTTTCATTTTTCATTTTTCATTTTTATTTTCCACGGCAATGCCATTTACAAAATACAATCAGTTAAGATTATAATAGATTATATGAATACAAAATATTAATTATAACAAAACAACATTTCATCAGCAATAACAACAATACAATCAATCAACAATAATAAACTATGACATAACAAAAACAAGGCAAAAAGAATGATAATAACAATAACAATGATAATGAAATGTGGTATGGTAGGATGTCTGAGTTAGATCTGTTGTGTTCTAATGTAAGTGGTGTAGTGCTGTAGTATAAGTAGTGTGAAGTCTGGTGTAAATCTGTATTTGGATGTGAAGTGTAATGTGGTGTGAAATAATTAAACGTGTAGGATTTTATGTTTAAGGGAGGCTAGACTGTCGCTGTAGAGGTCCACATGAGTTGAGAATTCGTTTCCTAGCCGTTGGAGTCGGATCATCGGACTATTACCCAGGTAGTTTGTTCTGTACTGCGCCCTGAAGAAAACATCTGTAGACCTGGTACCGCCTGGAACTCGAAATAACAGCTTTTCCAACAGCTGAGGAGAGTCAATTTTACCATTGATCAGTTTTAACAAGAAAGCCAGGTCCGCAACATCTCTTCTCTTGGCCAGAGTATGGAGGTTCAGCAGGGACTCAAGTTCTTCAACTGGGACGTCTCTGTAGTTGTAGCCACATCTAACTCCCATCATTCTTGCAAATCTTCTCTGAATTCGCTGTAACCGAGAAACGTAGATGTCATGGTAAGGTTTCCAAACCACCGAAGCATATTCCAAAATCGGGCGTAGGAGTGTCTTGTAAAGGGTAGTTAGAGTTGTTATTGAAAATCCATTTCTTGACACTCTGAAGATCAGACCGAGGATTCCACAAGCTCTCCTGCAGATTTCATCTACGTGGTGCTCAGGCGTAAGGGAAGAATTCCAATAGACTCCGAGGTCTTTAATTACGTGGCACCGGCTCAGGGGAGTACCATCCAACCGATAATCTATATGTACAATAGTTTCACGTCTTGTAAAGGATATTACATTGCACTTAGATACATTCAGGTACATCAAATTCTGCTTGCACCAAGACTCGATGCCAGCGAGAGTTCTCTGCAAAGATTCACCATCACTAACATTTCTGATCGCTTTAAATAGTTTTATATCATCGGCAAATAACAGGTATTCGGACTCAATTACTTCCCCTATATCATTTACAAAGATGTTAAACAGACAAGGCCCCAAGAGAGATCCCTGGGGAACCCCTGATAAAACTTTCATGGGTAGAGACTCAGCATTTGCAAATCTGACTATCGAGTGTCTATTCCTCAGGTAGTTGTCAATCCACAAAAGAAGTTTGCCAATAATGCCATAGGCCTTCAGTTTAGCAATAAGATGATCGTGGCTCACTTTATCGAAAGCCTTACTAAAGTCGAGAAACAAGGCATCAACTTGGGCTCTATTATCAAAGGATGAATATATGTATTGCTCAAAGGTAATTAAATTTGTTACTGTTGACCTTCCCATAGTAAACCCGTGTTGTTCTTTAACTATGAGACTTCCAAGTAGAGGTCTGAGTCTATCTAGGACCAAAGATTCAAAAGTCTTAGCAATGGGTGACTGGATGGTAATTGGTCTATAGTTACTGGCCTCAGACATATCTCCAGCTTTAAAGATTGGAACAATGTAGGATGTTTTCAAGGATGAAGGAAAAATGCCCTGGCTCAGGCTGTGATTGAATAGCTCAGAGATAATCCCACAAAGAGGTTCACTGCATTCACGAAGAACAATAGCAGGTATGCCATCTGGACCACAGCCCTTAGCGACATCAAGTTCTTCCAACTTCTTCCTCACCTCTTCCGGTGATGTCTGGACACAAGCAATAGAAATGCTAGAGGGTTTATCAGGATAATCAGGAACGACAGATGGAACATTGTTATAGACACTAGCGAAGTGGCGGGCGAAAATGTTGGCCATAGTTCTAGGATCTGATGATTCCTCAGCACCCAGTTTGATTCTAGTTGGGATGGATGTTGACTTCTTCAGTCCGTTCACATAACTCCAAAATATCTTGGGATTGGTAGGAATAACACTATCTACATGTGCAATATACGATCTATAACATTCCACTGACATGGATTTACATGCAGACCGCACCCTAGAAAAAGCCATGTAATCACTGTGCAGACGTGTACACTTGTAAACCTTATGAAGAGTCTTCTTATGAACAACAAGAGCTTTTAGGTCTCCACTAAACCAGCGAGGAAAAGGCGAACATCCAACTCTTTTGAGAGGAGTGTGTTTCCTGACAGCACACCTCAGCTTGTACATGAATAAATTAAATTTCTCATTAATGCCAATGTCAGCCTGCAGACACAGTTCATTTTCAAGATGATTTATTTCTGCTTTAATACCATCAAAGTTACATTTGTTGAAATTATAAACGTATGTACAGGTGTATTTGTTCAATGCCCCTGCAGGAGTTAATATATCAACATCCAAAGCAGGATGAAATCTATCTTCGTAAGCAAGGAGGTCAGTAGCCTTTTCAACCATACAAGGCAAGTTGGAGAAGACAAGATCCAACATAGCCCCTTTATCATTAAATACAACGTTGGACTGTTTGAGATCAAAAGTATTAGCAGTATCATATATAATATTTTTGGAAGCATCTGGGTTGGTAGCACTGATGAGGTTAAAGTCCCCAGCTATCAGTATATTATCAAACTTAGTTTTCGGGTCCAAGGTTACCCGTTCAAGGGCATCACAGAATGTACTGTAGCTAGACAATTGTTCATTAGGTGGTAAATATACCCCACAGATCAGAAAACAGAAAGCCTTGCTCAGAGTAACCATGACAAAGACCGTTTCAATATTTTCACAAGGTGAAGGTACTATGCATGATTTAATATCGGCACGGACAGCAACCAGTACTCCTCCTCCAGAAGCCTTACTACTTGTAGAAGCTGATCTGTCACAACGGAATACTTTAAAATTAGAGAAACCCAACTCAGACGTGTGTACCGTAGGGTCTAACTTGGTTTCAGTTAAAATTACAATATCATAATTACTGGCGTTTACATTATGCATAAAGTCTGGTAGCTTAGATCTAATCCCATTAATATTCTGATAATATAGCTTAGCATTGCCGTGGTTAACTAGTTTTTTGGATGAGCTTTCAAAGTAGTAATTGTAGGAACACCATTTCTGTATTTAATTGTCAGGTTCGGCTCACCCGATGCAGTTCTATCCTCAAGTTCTTTTCTCAAATTATCAAGGGTTTTAATTTCAAGTGTTGTACGGTCCCATGAAAGTTTAATATCTTTTAAGAGAGGATACGTGACACTTGCCGTGTTTGCAGAAAAGTTGTTAATGACTTTCAATTTATCATCCTCTGAGCGGAATATGAGCTTAATAAGACGGGACTTTCCAGCTTTCTTCTGACCCAACCGGAAGAATTTGATTTCTTCGTGGTTTATATTCGCATCTACTGATTTAACGTCATCCGTCATTCGTCAATCTTCTCGTCAGTCCGTCCGTCCGTCCGTCGTCTCTCTTTGAAGTTTGAACTCACTCACTCCAGTCACTCCTCCCGAGTCCTCCCCACTCACTTCCACCACTTCCACTGGGCCACTCACTCACTGCACTGTTTCTATTCACCAACTGTTCGTTCTTCGTTCTCGTCTCTCGTTGTCGTGTCGTTGCGTTCGGCGTTCTGTGTGGTCGTGGTGGTGTGAGCCGAGGAGAAGAGAAACAACGAGAAAGACGGCCAGACGGGACGATTCGGTCGGTTACTAACTACCTCTCATTGTTCACGTTAAACGTTTTTCAATTCTATTGAAAGTTGTAAACTTATTGATACAAAACAATGTCAGCCAAGGCAGTTCACATTACGGACGAGGTAAGTATTTTTTAAATTTTCAATATTACTTTGATTGATACGATTTTATTGGCCGAAATGAACATGTTTTCACGTGATCGTTAGGCGGTGGTTCCTGTTAATACAATCACATTGTGACATTGATAAGAATGAGTTTCTTTTTTCGAACAAACTTTCAGACAATGAGGGTTTTGAGAAAGTCGCTCTTAAAGTTTAATATGACTGACAATTTTGGGATTCTAGTTGTCTTCAGTGTAGGCCTAACATTTTTTTAAAATGTGCTTTAATAAGGTTAGAGTTTGTTTAGGGTCTTAACTTACCCAGTCATTTCCATCTTGTGCTACTAAGTTCCAAGTGTACACCTGATTTAAGCTCTCTGAAAGTGATTGCTTAGCACTTGGAGTTGAATAACTTATGTCCTAAATCAACTTGACCCATGAAAGAATCCTCGAATAGCCTAGCCTATTTGTTCTTAGGAGAAGTCATGTTACATAACCTGTCAATGGTTCATTCAATCCCTTGTTATCAATTATAGGCCTAAGTTAGATTTAATATTTACAAAGAGCTTCACAAACAAAGAAAAATAGGTTGGCCTAACTATCAATTCATAAACTGAATGTAGTCTAACTAACTTAGGCTAAGTTAGATATAGGGTAACTTGAGTTTGGCCTATCCAACATAAGTTAGCCTAGGCCTAAGAAGTTAATCCTCGAATAGGAAATTTGCTTAAATGGGATTATGTAGTAAAACTGTGCTGTGGTTAATATGCATTTTAGGGTTTGCACCCGATTTTACGATTTATTTTACGCAGAAAATAACCATAACTTACGCCCGAAAAGCGACCAAAATGACCAAGTGGTTATTCAAATCAACCAAAATAACAAGCAGATCACGATTATGCAAGAACTATTTTGATCTGACGTCAAATAAGTTAGCCTAGGCCTAACTTAAAAGCGGTAGGCTAACTTATGTAATCAAAAATGAAATGACTTAACTTACTATCAGCAATAACCCCAACTCACTAGGTGACCTGTGGGAATTAACTTAGGGGTTTTGGGTGGGGGTGACATCCAACGTGGATAATCGGGAGGAAAGGGTAATTTTACAGGTAATAATGGGTAATTAGTCATTAGGAATTGGGAACTTCCATTTAGAACCAAAATTGAACATTGGTCTTATTAAGGCATGAGGGGAGGGCAGGTTGAGTTTTATGCGGATTTGTGGCTGCATAAAGTGTTTTGAAGTTAGGTTAGATTAGGAAGGTAAAGTGAAAGTGTAGGTTATAGCATAGACTAAGCAACACAAGTAGACTCCTCATCCCATTGTAAATTTTGAAGCTTGTTTTTTGCGTCTAGTTCATGTACGTCCACACTGATCGCTAGTGTAGACAACATTTTGTTTCTATTATTTTAGGGTTATTTTCATGATTTGTGCTTTACTATTTGGTTATATAACTAGGAGACCAGTTATTGCTTATGATTATATCGTTTTATTAGGTTAAACGAGGTTTTAAATTACTGCAATAACAAGAAACAAATTGTAAACAAAACATAACCTCTATAGTTGGACGTACAGAACTAACAATAAAATTGGCTTCAGCTGTTCCATTAGGATGACTAATCTACTAAGGGAGTATGTTTTATCTATGGTTATAGTCTACCGGGTTGTTAACACGTCCGCTGTGGCTTATCAATTGGCTTTTGCGTATTCCCAGTGCGGTAGAGCCCACAGCGTCAAACAAACCCGATTGCCATGTGTGATTGCTTTTCAAATTTCGGTCTGACGAATAGGAAGTAACGTGTGTTGATGACCTGCTTTACGACGAGAGTCGACGTACCTAGTTCGCTTAAACACCCACAGATAGTATCACTGCTTGAAACGTAGCCGGTCCCGGTTGTGATTGTATTGCCAATTGGAGGGAGAAAGCCGGGACAACAAGTTGAATTTTAAGCTTGCCAGACAAGGATTTTACGGGGACATTTACTACCAAATTTACCTACGCTACAACAAAAAGCAAGTCACACACTTCACGCTATCGTGGAATAGGTCAGGCTTCGACTGACGCTAGAGCGAAAACGAAAATACATTATACGAAAGGTATTGCCGAGCGTTCCCGATTAGGTACGGACACACCCTACGGGCACCGAGCACCGTACCGGGTCGGGAACGGCCACACTCAACGTGTTAATTGTGTTATATCTATGTTGTATTTAGCCATTGGAGTCATATTTTAGTTGGTTACCTAAACAAGGAGGATACGATTTTGAAAATGCAATCTATTGCTGCCCGTTTTGTGGAAAAAATACGGCTTTGTAGGGCAATACCGTCTATATAGTCACGAGATGGAGGACAAAACGGCCAGCAATAGATTTGAACATGACTGGTTGTTCATTTTTCACCCCTTTTGTATGACCAAATTTTTTCCCAGTATACTACCTTGATACTGTCGTGTTCGTCTAAGTGTCCTCTATCTCATGACCATATGGGTATTTCCCTACATGGCCGTATTTTCCGCAAAACGGCCAGCAATAGATTTTAACATGACTGGTTGTTCACATCTACTTATTGCTGAGTTATTGCCTGGTTCACACCAATAGTTAGGCCTACTGATGGTTTTGGGAATTTTCTCTGTAATGTTTAGTTTTACAACAATGCTTCAACATTCAAAATTTTTTTTAGCTCTACAAGATGGCTATATTGAAAATTGGGCATTTTAGCAAATTTCCCTATAGGGATGAAGCTATAACCATAGGTCTCATGGTAAGCATGGTGACCTAGGCCTGGGACCGATTTACTTTTTCATTTTTGATGTCCCCAGAGGCCAAAACACCATTCGTTCAAATGACTTGCAGTGCTCGATTTGAGGAGAAACACGGCGGAACAGAGTTCCGGTACCCCTCTTTTGTAAAGATAAAAATATTGGCATAGGCTAAATAGGTAAAAATCCAAATTACATTTGGACATTTTTTACAAATTAAACACTGTACAGTTAAAATAACTGTAAACTATTTAATTTTGGAGTATTACACATCTACCATAGCTATAATGTTCTACCACTTCACCTAAGCAATAGAGAATTATTATTAGCCTATATTATTTTATGTTATTTTATGAATAATTATTATTCATGAAATGAAAAACATAGATACATAACTGTAAACAATCCTACTTTGACAGTTCTCATTGCGAATCACAGTTTTTGATGTTGCTTTTTTCAAATTAGCTGTTTTCATAAATGCAAAAAAATATAGTGCTGCACCCTGTTGGTAAATCTTATAACTTTTTAATGCATTCCATATTATAGAACCAACTTTTTTAGTTGAAACAGCTGACTAAATTCTTTAATTCCCTTTAAATATGAATACTCATAAGGTTAACATGGGGAATTACAGAGCCACTGGGGCAGAGCCCGAAAGGATTTTTGGGATAAGAATATGCCTAGGCCTATATGTTAATCGGGAATGTAAGCTATCATCATGCCAAATTTCAGCCCAATCCGTCCAGTGGTTTATGTGTGATTGAACTTCAAACACACAAACAAACAAACAAACCAACAAACAAACAAACAAACACACAAACTTTCACATTTATAATAGGCCTATTAGTAAGATAAGATAAGATATCTTATCTATTTGCACTGTTAGTTGCAGTTATCTCAAATTTAGTCATTGCTTTTTTTACTCAATTATCTCACAATGTTTGGTTAATGGACACAATTGTCAATTGACTATCCTATTAAATTTTATAAGTATCAAACTCATGATTCTAATAAAAAAATTATGATAAATTTTTCCAAAGAGGATCCAGTAACTACAAGTTTATCTGTTGATTAGTCACTATGTAGCCAACAGCTACACATTGCAGAGCTATCTCTTTGGATGTATCATAGGAATATGAGGGAAATTCCAACCAGGAAGTAGGCTACACAATCATTATTCTTGGAATGGTTGAGCAACATTCCAGTTCTCTTGACCTTGGTTGGCTCCTATGATATTAGTCATGAATTCAGTTGTGTGTATGAAAACTTGATTATTTTGTACGCAATCTAGTCCAAAATAAGTCACAAAATAAAAACTGCATTTCTTGTATAAACAATTACATAGTTTCTATTACTTAACATTATGTAAGTAGGAGAAATTCATTTCATCAACAACACTTTGCTTGTTGTGCAACCAGTGACAAAGTAGCAGTTATCTAATTTTCATATTAAAATCATGACGTGCATTTATATTGAGGTTTATTCTAAAGCGTGGGAACCAAAGATCCCTTTAGTTCTTTTCACATGTAAATTACATAATCAGTTAATTGGTTCTTCATTTGTGTCTTGTACTTAGGTTTAAAGGCCTTTGGTGAACGCTTATAATAATAATAATTTAGTAACAATCATAAAATTATGTTAGTATTGATTTGTAGACCCCTTACATTTCACAGAAAATTAAATTCCATATTTAAAAAAATATTTGCCATTGCCATTGTTTAAGAAGCATTAACAAACACCTTACAACCTGGCTAAGGGTGGAAACATGTGGCGCGGCGAGGCTGGAGTGTTGCGTAACTGAGAGCTTGTTTTCTCCGATGGTAGCGGCGCTTCACATGCACCTTGTAGAGTGGCGATGGTAACGAGTCAAGGAGCCGGATTACAGTAATTTTGAATCCAGATATTATGGTCCAGTGAAATTTACTGGTTTTGTATAAGAAACCAATTAATGGCAAAAATTGTAAAATACATAAAAGTTGTCATCTATTAAGCCTACACCACTGTTGAAATATTTAAAACAATAAAATAATAAAATGCATATATTTTTTTAAAATTCTAATCATTAATAGTAAAAGCTGTTTACAGGACATGTTTTTAAAGTGGATACTGTACTTATTGGACAAGAATAATTGCACATCATCATTTGATATATTGCAATAGCATTAGTGGTGCCAAACAGGACTGCTTTCAGGAACCAACAAAATAAAACTACATTTTAAACCATGTAAGCTACGTTGTCGATTTAACCTCTCAGGCCTGACCATCGACTAAACCCTCTTAAGGTAAAGGAATCGGTGTAGAATATCGAAGCGGAGAGGCTAGCGTTTACCAGGTACGCTCTCCGCTCCATTATGTTTTGGCGCACCTACAATATTTTTTTTTAGACTGAGAGACCAATAAAAGTATAGGCCTAAACGGAAAAAAATTATGACATTATTGACAATAAATTACCAATAATTTATAAACCCTAAGGTTAACAAGAAAATAAATCTTATAAAGTTCTAAAATAGGTAACATGTTTTTCTATTATTAAACTAATTGAGTCCCTCATTTAAAATTATGCCTATCTCAAGTGGTCTAGGAATGAATTTTGTTATTGTAGACAATATTTTTTGGAATTTGGGACTCTTGAAAATAGTTTTTCAAAAGGTTACATACATAATGATTTACTATACCATTTGAATCCCTAGTTGAATTAAGGTTCACAATAATTAACACCACGTAATAGTGTGTGTGTACATAACATTCATTTTACTAAATAAGTTCAATAATTTAAATCATACCATTTTGTCTGCCTCCTATATTGTAACTAGAAAATAAGAAAATTATTACCTTATGAAGATAAGATGTCAAATAAATATGCTCCTATCATTGATTTACAGTATTATGTAATATCTTACAGTAATCTTTTTAGTTGATAATGGTGTAGTAATGCCCTAGAACTCCCAAAAGGAGATGTGTTTTTGGAATTTGTTATAAAGTTGAAAATTACTGACATAATATGGGATTAGTAACACAAATACATCTTCCGGTTTGTAATAATTTTTAATTAGTCTAGTTTTATTTATTATAAATTAATTGGAAGTGGTATTCTGGGTTGATTATTGTTTGATACAGTAGGACCTTAATAACTCAAACATTGGTATCTCAACTTCCTTGATATCTCAAATTTTTTATAGGTAATCCCCTCGAAACAAAAATCACAATGTTAAAAGTAGGCTACATCAATAAGTCAACGGTTTATCATATTCTCCCTCCAATAAATTGAATTTTAACAGTTTTTAATCAGTGATAGGCTACTCAGCCTCAATAGCTTGATGTTTTCCTTTATAAGTTGAAGTTCACATGACGCGCCTCAATAATTAAAGTTTTGCCGTACAAGTTAGCTGTATTTTGATCCTGTAAACACATGAAAATCCAACTTCCCTTGTTTGTTTGGCATTGCTAGTACTGGGTAGTCAGTCAGTTATTGAGATTATTTTGTGCGCATGAGACGACATGTCATCAGAGCTATCCACAAAGTCGTAGAAGACTGCAGCGCTATTACATAGCTTGACATATTCTAATTAATTCTTGCCAGAAGAATTGTGTAAAGCAATTCCGGGCTAGAGCATAATGTCCTCGAATATAAAGGAAGGACATCAAAAATAAGTTATTTAATTACAAGTATTTGGTAATGTTTTTCAGGAGGACTTGAAGACCAAGCTGAAGGAGGCAGGGGACAACCTGGTTGTCATTGATTTCTTCGCCACTTGGTGCGGACCCTGCAAGATGATTTCTCCCAAAATTGAGGTCAGTGTCCGCTCACATGTTGAATCATAAATCAAAACTTTATATTTTCCTTACTTTGTGCCTTGCGTCGTCTATGTCTTAAGCTCCTGAATATGTAATAAAGCTCCTGAATAAGCTCCTAAATGTCTTCTTTCGATTTAACTGGCTTTGGTTGTCGTCGCCGACATTCTCACAACCGCATTAAGTTTTCTTTCAAGAATAATTAAGGCTAAAAAAATCTTTCCCATATTCAGTTTTTTGTCCTTAAAATTACGCAGACTGATAACAACCAAGCCTACGCACAGGCACCTGCCCATTTAGGCCTATCCTATAAGTATGGCAGATTCATCTGACAATAGTAGTTGTACTAGGTAATCTTGCTCTCTGTTTTTATTTATCTTCTGTAATGAAATTGGGATAAATAAACATATTTCATTTCATTTCATGTAGTTGTTGCCAACATTTACTTGGATACTTGGAGTATTCCCACTGGTGGCATCACATAAGCGACATGGTAGTTGGGGTTTTCTTTTTCTTTAATAATTCACTAAATATTCATGAAAAACGACATTGAGATAGAACTATCCTATATCAACAATTCATGCTGAAATCATTAACATTTTTATTTCCTCTTCCAGGACCAAATTTGGCTTAAAAGTACACTTATTCATTAGTTTAGTGTATTTAATTCAATTTTGTGAGAAGTAAAATTTTTTTATGATTTACATTGAATTTGGTAGGCATTTTGCTTTCTTAAATACAGCCTATTGGACAAGTTTTTTACCAGCTGGAGTGAATGGAAAAACTCTGTAGTTTTTATTTTATAAGAAGTAAAACTGTCACACATTTCCTAGCATAACAGGTCTAAGAGTAATT
Organism: Macrosteles quadrilineatus; assembly: GCF_028750875.1. Classification (NCBI taxonomy): domain Eukaryota; kingdom Metazoa; phylum Arthropoda; class Insecta; order Hemiptera; family Cicadellidae; genus Macrosteles; species Macrosteles quadrilineatus. Next base: position 75,221,500 of record NW_026542598.1, on the reverse strand, counting down.
AAGTTACACAGGATAAATCTTTAACAGATATGTTTTTTTAACCCTAGCAGTGGCCAACGATCGTTCGCTGTTGATGCTTAAAACGGCCACGATCGTATGGCCCAAAATTATTTTAACGGTAAAAAACACTTATAATCAACTCAGATGAGAACATATATACACCATTCGAAAGATCATATTCCGAACTATCATTTTATTACATAAACAAACCCTGTATCAGGTATATAGCAATGTCACGACAATAAGAAATCAAATGAATTTTTGGCGCGGCACAACTTTAGCAACCGACACTTGTGAACTGGCAAAACACGACTTGTTTGGCATTACCCTGCTAATTTAGTTTTTGTCTTGGGATGTTGCGGGTGGTGCCACTGCATAGGCATTGAATTTATCTTTATTGTGGTAGTGATATTTAAAACGAAATGTTGATTGGACAACCGGTACTATTTTATGAAAACAGCTGTTTTCGAAATTTATAACAAATGGCCAACAGTCACTAGACGATCGGACGGAAATTACGAATTACATACAGTATAAGTTATTATTACTAGTCATATAATATGTCATTTTGAAGAGGAAGAAAATGTACCTTGTGATACGCTCAGGGTTGCCACTATTTCTAGGTACATTTATTCCTCTTCTCTGTTTTTTTTAATGAGTAATAAAGGAGCGGTGCACATATTCTAAAACTGACAACAAAGAGAAATTTCCAACTGAACCTTTTAACAAATAAGGGTAGGAAACGTTAATCAAATATTTTGTCAGGGCCATTAGTTGATGAGCGTGTATGCCTCACCTAGTGATATTGATCTGAGGTCATCAAGGTTCACTAAATATTCATGAAAACCGACATTGAGATAGTACTATCCTATCTACAATGTACACCTTTAAAATACCGCTAAGTAAACATGTCATGTTTTTGACAGACAAGCATATCTTAATTTCCTCGATTACACAAGATTACTAATTAAACTATATCAGTTAATCTTAATGGTTTGAAAGTGCCTCTACACCACTCTATTGCATTTAAATGTTTTCAGTAGACACTTGCTGTTGGCCAACATGTTGTTATCCCTTGTAATAATATTAATTAATAAAACAATTTATCAATAACATTTGGAAACCATTTTCAACTTAGGTAGTATTGTAAAATAATATCTAATCACATGGTTGACTCTTTAAACTGTTTATGTAGCCTACTCTAATCAAATCATATTTTTTCAATAATGATAAAGTAGAATCCTAAATGGCCATTTAAATATAGGCCCTAACTCTTTAAGATTAAGCAAAATCTTAGAATTGGCTGGCCAGGATAGCTGTTATGCATTTTTGTTGGATAGGACTTCAGTAATTATTGTTTCTGTCTACATTCTACATCTATCTCAACTATCCAAACTAAAAAAAAAAATTAATAGTATATTTCATCAATAATGTGTAAAGGGACTTTTTTTGATCCGAGCTTAAGTTTCACGACAAGGTGAGGTCAGAAAATGAGCGAGGGTTGAAAAGACACTTTTTGCCTGTGTGATTAACTATATTTTTCATTATTTTGCATCATTAATTAACAAGCTAAACTAGAAAACAAAAATAGTATTCATGTAAAGATAGATAACCTTTCAAAATGACTTCCAGAGTGAAGCTGAAAACTAACCTAATAAATGAATCGATTATTAATTTTGAAGCATGCGATTGCTTACAATCAAAATTTACAACAGTTGACTTTTACCACTGACTATTGGAAGCTTAAGTAGACATCCCATCTATGTGGACCAGCTGTTGCTAATTTTTCAAGATGAACGTAGTTGTGTGAGCCAGACACAGAGTGTGCTAGTGTCTACAATTCTATTTTCTACCTTGTCCTTATAGTTACTAAAGCTCACAATAAGTCGTTCTATCAGTTTTGACTCGGTATACAAGTTTGTGAATTCGATAGAAATCAGTATTTTACATCAGCACAAGCTGTCGGTGGCTCACATCAACTACGAGAATTTTTACCAATAACTTAAACGTGGGGATCCATCCCCATGTTAACCACCACTCCTATGTCTAGTTGTATTAATAGTCATATATTTTTACTCCTTAGGAAGTAAAAATGCTGCTTTAGACCTGCATCACATGTAGGCCTATTAAAAAGGGAGAGTTGCACGACATTTAAATCGTCCGCTGAGCTGTTGCTCATCGTGCAACTGGCTTAACAGGTTTTTTTTTTTTAAGAATAAAGTCTTGGACAAATAGAATAAATATAGACTGTCAAAGAAAGGTTCCGGCGCACACCGCTGCAGGCGAGGAGCGCAGGAGCTGTATGCTACCAGCAAACGCTGCAGCGGTGTGCACCGTAACTACATGGCATTCTAGCGGTGGATGCCGGAACATATTGGTCTATATTTATTCTATTTGTCTCCGATAAAGTGCACTGTTGCATGTCAAGCAATACCATAACGTCCAAAGCTGGTGGAAAGACTGGTAGATGTTTATTGCAGTTACTGTACTTTTGGACATGGTGAGATTTGGATGTCGAGCAACAGTCAAATATTTTATATTGGACGTCGTGCAGTGGATCCATTAAAAGCATATTGTTTAATATAGACACAAATATTAATTTTTTTTGTTAAAGTACTGCCTCCGGGTTGCTGATTGAAGATATATTCTTTGTACCATATCTTCTACAATAATTGGCCCTCTCAGGCCTAGCCTGAAGTAGTGTGGAAAACGGTTCTAAGTTGGTGTCTAGTGCCTTAGGATTTAAAGAGCTAGAGCATAAAAAAATAGAAACAAATTTTCTGGTCTTATAAGAAGTTATGAACCTTTGTGTGCAGGAGATGGCAGCAGAGATGCAAGATGTGGTGTTCTTGAAGGTGGATGTAGATGAATGTGAGAGCATCGCTGGAGAATACAACGTCTCGTCCATGCCTACCTTCGTCTTCATCAAGAAAGGAGAACGGGTAAATACACTTTTAGAACTATAGTTTACAAACACAACGCAAATTACACTGTCTTTTTAAGACCTCATTTCTTTCCGATGACATTTTCTATCAAAGTATAACAGTGCTAAAAATGTACATTCTAAAACTGATTTAGTGAACAAATATATAAACCTCTGTCTTAGTCAGCCCTAGGGTCGTCATATTTTTGATTATTTAATATTCATTAGTATTATTTTGAGCCGCAGCATGTGCAACATCATTGGCATAACTTTGGTAGACTTTGAATTGTTTAATTTTCCTAAACTGTGCCTTCTATATTTCAGTTGGAACAATTCTCGGGTGCAAAAAGAGAAAGATTTATTGAAACAGTGAACAAATTCAAATGAAGATTTTGCTTATCTCTTGGCTTTCCTGCATACCAAGTTCAAGGGTGCATTCCAATCTTTGGCAGGATTGTAATTGTCACTAATTTATTTCAGGTTGATTCCTTTGCTGGAGCAAACTACGATAAGCTGAAAGAAACTGTCACAAAGTACAAGTGAAGATAATTTATTGATAAATTACATTATTGTATTATTTTATTCCAAATCAGGTTAAGCTTTCCATGTCAAAAGTCACCATTCATTGTTGAAGAAAAACTATTTATTGTAGATAAAATATTGTTTCCAGTGCTACTTTTGTAAATCTATAATGTTTTGTATAATTATTTTGTCACATTAGATTTATGTTGGTGTTGAAAATGTGTAAACGGTATGCCTTATCTAAGTTAGGTCAAACTTTTTAACAAATGCTATGAAACAATAAATATACTGACAAAAATGTGGAAATGTATTTTACTATCCTGGTGTTTCATATTGACATGTTAGTTATGATATCTGTTCTATTACTCTTATCTTTTGTCTTCTCTATCTACTCATTAGCTTATCACTGATACATCCATGTTTAAATGTTGGTAGTCTAAATCCCACAAGCATTTATTTTGTTTAGATACTATAAAAACAAGTTTTTTAAAGGACAATATAAACCAGGAAGTATTTTAAACCAATTACCAATTATTAATTTTGTAGCTATGAGCTCAAAAAAGTATTTACCATTGTCTTTGAAAGGAGGATATAAACCAGGAAATATTTTAAACCAGTATATAAGCTCACAAAAGTATTGCTCAAACAGCCAAAACATTCGCTTGGACCCTATAAAAAAAATCATGATTAAGTCCTGTAAAATACAATCGACTTTGGTACTATTTTATGAAAACAGCTGTTATTACTGTATTTTGCAATAAATTTATTGCAAGTAAACTTCTTATTGTATTCTAAAATCTGAAGTGTATATTGTTTGAGTAAATATTACAGTGTGGATTTTACTCAATGAATGTGCCCAAAGGGAGGGAGTCCTTAGATAAATACCTCTTTTGACACATAAGCAGCGGTCCACCAGATTGTAAATCAAATTAGAAGACATTAGATCCTAAAAGATAATTTTATTTTGTCAAAATAGATTAAATGTTTGTAAAATAACAATAACCTTCAATCATCAATTATTGTTATCTGATATCTAAATTAAACAGACTGAAACATATTTCTGTAAAGATAACTCATTTTTAAACTATGATACAGTACCACTAAAAGCTGAAATATTATTTGCTTAAATTATTAATGTAATGTTTGAATTTGTGTTTTTAAGACAATCCACAATACAAGTAAAAATCTCCATATCAATGTGTTTTCATGGACACTGAGGTTATCACTTTTGATAGCGTAGGTGCCAATTATCTTTGTAAGGCCTATTACTCTTGGACTTGATTTTACAAACTTTGGTTTGAAAGTTTATCAATATCTAGGTTTTAAACAGTGTAGTAGATATAAAAAACCAATATTTTTCAACATTAACAAATTTACATAGGATGTAATAACAAGGAACAAATCAATACTTTCACCTAACATGAGGTATAGTTAGCCTGAAATTAGGGATGGACGAGATTGAATTTTTAGTTCAAGACGAGACGAGACGAGATTTTTTATTTCTCATAAAATTTCGAGACGAGATCAAGACGGGATTTCCCTTCTCATACACAACGGGAAATGCACGTTCAAAATTTTTACCTGATTTTGTAACATTGTTAGATGACTGTTTAAATACAAAAATAATGATAATAGGCAAGAATATTTACAATCTTTTATTAAAAAACATCAGCATAACATTTTTTTATTAATCACGCCTAACTTATTAAAAATGCCTACGATTAGGAAACATAGTGATATCAGTTAGGATAGAGTTCAACTTATCCTAAAATAAAATAAATCATAAAATAAAAGAAATATTAATTATTTTTATAAAATAATTACTTGTTTTGACTTTTTATAGTAATAAAACATTCCTCACACTGTTTACACTTAACAAAACTTCTCAAATGTTATTAAAGTAATATTATTAAAATAATTAAAGTAATATTTACATTTATAGAATTAATTAAATAAGAACGCCTTCGCAAAGGAAACGCAACTACAACACGCTCCTGTATTGCGGGTATTGCATTGACTTTCTGCAGGCGTTTTAAATTTTTTTATTTTTTATTCTCGTCTCGATAAAAATCTCGGCCAAAAAGAAATCTCGTCTCATGTAACAAGATTTAAAATTTCCCGAAATTTCGAGACTTGACCATCCCTACCTGAAATAAACAGAGGTGTATTTAGACAAAAAAGCTAATGGATACTGATAGTTTATGTCATCAGGCTTGATTCCCATTTTTTTTTTTTTTTTAAATAACTATACTACAAAATACTTTTGCAGTAAACCTGCAGACCAAGTGAGTTTCTATTGCAATGTTGTATCTTCACTAAAATATTCCCTTAAAATTGTAAGATTTTACACACACATGTTTTGCTGCCCCAGGGAAGGTAAAAGATTTGTTTAAATAAAATGTTAATAGCTAATTATGCAATAAAAGAATTTACAAATTTTATCAAAATATCCCTAAAGCACGGGTCACACTAGGCTGGCATCAGTTGTGAATTGAAAGAAGCAACTACTATCAGCTCAATGTCACCACAAAATTAGCAGCTGGCACCACCAGCCGGTGAAGAATTTGTCAGTAGCTGGGAAGTTGGACATGTTCAACTTTTGGTTGCAAGACAGCGGTGACTGGCAGGTCACGTCACTTGCACTCGCTGTCGCTAGCTAACAGCATAGTCTAATCACCTCTAGAAGCTTGCCAGCGGTGACCAAAGCAACACATTTGTTAACTAACATGAAGCTTTTGTCATATAACATCAGTGTTGTATATAGCTGGGAAACTTGCATTTTTTAAATGAGCGTTTTCAGTCGAGACTCAGCACACGACCGACGCACGTCTACATGTCCATAGTAAAAATAAAAGTAGTTCTACCGTGTGTTTATGTTTTATTCGTCATGTGTATAAGTGTACAGTTTGTGTATGTGTTTCAAAAACTTCAAGACACACCTAATGGGGAAGCTCAAGACCTTATATTAGGACTGATGACGGCAATTTAATTTCGCCGAAATGCATCTTCTGTAATAAGATACATTAGGATCGACCGGCGGACACAGGTAATTTAACCTTTTATTGATTGTCATACCGATCCGGAACAACAACAAACAACATAAAATGAAGTTATGTATAATAGTTTGGCCAGCATATCTGAAACAATGCAAACCAACTGCTGTTCTTTATATAAGAAGGTTTCAACTGAATACTATAAGATCCCTGTGCGCAGAACGGGTACACAGCTAGTCAATATCTAAGATTCACACATCAAGTCCATGATGAATTGTAAACCAAGAAAATTCTGCAATTTATCAATGGTTCCCACTCCTACAGCATACTGAATCTTCGTCTAGGAAACAATATTTAAACCACATTCCTCACACTCCATCCCATGCTTTACCCAAGCTCTAAATGTCAAGATAATAATACAACTATGCTACAGAAAATATGAAATATCAATATAACCAATTAAAAAAGACAGTGTCAATATGGCCACATATTACTAGACACAAAAAAAATTAGTTTAATAGATGAAAAAAGACACACAAAAAATAATTTGTGTCTAGTATAAATACTAGACACAAACAATGTTTTACTATAATTAAACAGCATAAAAAAGGAAAAATTAAAGAAAGCCCTGATTATATTGGGGTTAATTTTGTTCATTCTCTCCCTTGTAGAATCAGAAATGAGGAAAACAGAAACTTGTAAAAAAAAGCTTCCAAATTTGCTAATTAGTGGAGAGTTTTATAATTTTGAAGAATTTACTGCACTATGTTCAAATATGGAAATAAACATGTAAATATAAAAAAAAATAAATATAAAAATAAAATGGATCAGGAAAATGGTTTTAGTATTAGTTACAGTTTAAGATTAAGACACATTCATGTACACATTGTTGTATGTCTGAATAAAGATTTATTTGACTTGACTTGACTTGACATTCTTCCACAAGTTTGTACAAGATTCAGCGACAGGTGAAGAAAATGATTCTAATACAATTACTCAATTTATTCCTGGTGGTCGGCCTACTTTAATTTCAGAAGTTAGTTTTGACGCAGAAGAAGGACCTTGGAATAGACTATTTTATTATTCCAATTTTTACTTTCTCCCCCTATACCATAGTATATGGAGAAAGTATTGTTTTCGTCAAAATTTTCGAGTTTGAGATTTGAGTGGATATATTCGTTTTGGGTCCCCCTGGACCCAAAAAAGTGGTTTTTGAAGTGATGTCTGTGTGTGTGTGTGTGTGTGTGTCTGTGTGTCCGTGTGTCTGTGTGTCTGGATGTGTACAGAGCTAGAGACTAAACCTGTGGTCCGATTTCGATGAAATTTGGTATGTAGGTTCTAATCCATGGTATCTCCAGGCGTTTTTTTCATTTTTTAGAAATTTTGATTTTTAATGGGGATTTTCCCATAAAAACCCATAAAAAACCGGAAAAATTGGATTTTCTCAAAAATGGTCCGAACGATTTTGATAAAAATTTAGTACGTTGTAGCCCTTTACATTCTGAACAAAATGGTACAAATCCCATTTCTGTAAAAATTACGGTTCAAAAGTTATGGTAAATTATGTTATTTTCCCATAAAAACCCCATCAAATAACGAAAAATAGGATTTTAGACAAAAATCCGGTTTTTATTTGACATAGTATGTTATGGTCCTTACAATTATGATAGTTTTTTCATTTTTAGAAATTTTTATTTTTAATGGGTATTTTCCCATAAAACCCCATAAAATAACGGAAAAATAAGATTTTCCCAAAAATGGCCCGAACGATTTTGATAAAAATTTAGTATGTTATAGTCCTTTATATTCTGAACAAAATGGTACAAATCCCATCTCTGTAAAAATTACGGTTCAAAAGTTATTGTAAATTATGTTATTTTCCCATAAAAACCCCACAAAATAACGGAAAATCACATTTTCCCAAAATTGGCTCGAACGATTTTGATAAAAATTTAGTATGTTATAGTCCTTTAATTTCTGAAGAAAATCTTACAAATCCCATTTTCGTATATTTACTCTCAACGCTTACACATGATAAAGGTTGTTGACAAACTTATGGGAGAAAGTATGTGTCAGAATGCTGATACCGTTTATTTATATACACAATGATTAGGTATTAATTTATGTAATTATGGAATAGACTATTTTGTTAATCCTATTAGCGAATTTCCATATAGGGAATAAGCTATTACCGTAGGTCTCATAGTAAGACCTAGACCCGGGACCGATTTACTTTTTCGTATAGAGGTCTCCAGAGGCCAACAACACCATCCATTCAAATTCATATATACATATATTTATATTTGTTGTAAACTCGTTCACTTATGAGGGCTACTAAGTAATTAATAAATAATATTTAAAATAACAAGAGTACCATTTTTATTATTTTTTATTTAATAAAATTACACAACATGTTTTGTAACAATATAAGTTTCATAACCATTTTTGTTTCCCATGTTAATCTTATGGAGAAATACAAAAATTAAAAGGGCCCTAGGGCCTCACTCTATAGTTATTTGCCTAAAAAGAAAGTTTCCTGCACAACTACACGTTACGCTCTTTCCAGTGACACCAAAAACATGACAATCGGTTCAGTAGTTTCGGAGGAGTAATTGTCACAAAAAACCTGCTTGCGTATTAAATAAGTACTTGCCTATTAATATATAGATAGATTTACATAAAATTGGAAAATGTACAAAACTTAACATTATACTGGCTTTTCTGGACCAAGGCAGCTTGCACTTAGGATAATTACTCTGGAATGTACTCTAACATTACATTAAAGTGGTTTGTTGTAATGTATATAAAAATTATTATAGAATAATTATCAAAATACATAATCAGTCCTAGATACAACTAAGTATTTTATAAAAACATGGAATGAACAATGGAGATTTGTATCTTTGCAATGTTTGACTTTACATGATTATTACTGCTATATTTTTGTGTAGTATCATAGCCTAAATTGTAAAAATAAAAATAAAAAATGCCAATTTTAGTTATTTCACCAACTAAATAAATTTATGTAAGTTTGGTTATGATTTTAAAACTTTTAAAACCAATCAAGAATGTGGTACTGTATTTTGTAAATTTAAAAAAAATCCTCGCAATAGGATCTACATTCTACAACATTGAAATTCACAACTATGTCATTTTATTACAATCATCACCGTAAAACTTTTACAAGTATGGAGCAATAAAAGAACCACTGTACACGGATCATGAAAGAACACCCTACATTGTAATTATTCATGATTCATTAAATATATACTCAGGAGATCACTCTCCAGTGTGAAACAAAAATGTATGAATCATTAGTTATGGGTTGTGAATAATTTTATAGAATTAGTGCAATCATGAAGTGACTCCGGTGTGAATCAATGTATGTTTCTCCATATGGTATTTTTGTAAAAGGTTTTCCACATACAGTATAGTGCAATTAATTATGAGGTCACAAAATTTATATTGCTTGATTGCACAATTGATTTTGAAGGATTTTCCATAAGTAGTTCCATATATTGCAAGGTCATTCTCCGGTGTGAACGCATATGTGTCTCTTCATATTACCACTTGTTGTGAAGGATTTTCCACATGTATTACACTTAAATGGTCACTCTCTAGTGTGAATTAATGTATGTCTCATCAAATTACTATTATTTGTAAAGGATTTTCCACATATGGTGCACTTATGAGGTCGCTCTCCAGTGTGAAGGAGTGCATGAATTTTCATACTGCTTTTGACTGTGAAGGATTTTCCACATATACTGCACTTATGAGGTCGCTCTCCAGTGTGAACCAATGTATGTCTCATCAAATTACTATTATTTGTAAAGGATTTTCCACATATGGTGCACTTATGAGGTCCCTCTCCAGTGTGAAGGAGTGTATGATTCTTCAATACAGTGAATTTTGTGAAGGATTTTTCACATATGGTGCACTTATGAGGTCGTTCTCCTAAATGAGTAAATTCCAAATGCTTTTTCAAATGGATTTGTAATACAAAGGATTTTTCGCACACAGTGCACTTATGACGTTGCCCTCCGGTGTGAGCCAATGCATGAATTTTCATACTGCTTTTGGTTGTGAAGGATTTTCCACATGTAGTGCAATTATGAGGTCGGTCTCCAGTGTGAGCCAATGTATGTCTCATCGTATTGCTACTATTTGTAAAGGATTTTCCACATATGGTGCACTTATAAGGTCGCTCTCCAGTGTGAATTAATGTATGAATCTTCATCTTGTTATTCGTTGGGAAGGATTTCCCACATGTAATGCACTTATAAGGACGCTTATTGGAATGTGACAATAAATGATACTTAACTAGACGTAGTTGAACAAATGTTTTCTCACATGTCAAACATTTAAAGGGGTGTTCACCCGTATGTCCATATATATGAATTTTCATTTTCCATTTAGCTGAAAACATTTTTCTACATATTGGACACTTATGGGGATGATTTTTAGTGATCTTAGACATTATTTACTTTGCACTTTTTAACTTTGTGAAACTTATCAAACAAGCAAGTAACTAACTATAATCAGGATAAGAACTAAATAATAGGTATTATAGACCCATACTATTTCCTAATTTTCAGGATATGTTTAGGTGTATAAAATCAAACTTAGGAAATTCTCTTCCTCAAAATTTGTGATTGATATGAGATATTTTATTACATACTTTAGAGATTGTTTTTGCTTGTCTTAAATCAACTTCATATTTTATTAAATGTAAAGTAAAATAATCTGTCAATGTGTTATTTTTCAATATTATTACACTTAAAGACTTAACTGATTATGATTTAACATGTAATTTTACAGAGTGAAGTGATGACTTCCATTTGTATTTAAGTGTTATAAAAACTTAATAACCTTTTTAGCTTTTGCTTGAAGTACTATTGTATCTGAGATGATCTCAATAAGCTTCACTTTGCCGAATAGAAGTTCCTTTTCATTATATCTGGGAAGGTATATTACAATTCCTGAAAAACACCCATATTTGATTAGATATGTACATTTATTGTAAATTTTTAAGTTAATAATTTGTTCATATGGATTAAAAGCATTACAAAAATGTATACTAGATCCAGAACATCATAATAATCCTAAATTTGATTCATAAATGCCATTGAAGTTGATGGTAGTTAATTGAAATACGTATAAAATCTGTTGGATTATACACTTTCTAAACATTGTTATAGCTTTAGACCTGAACAAGGCTTTTAACAAAGAACAGATATGTAGGTTACATATTGTAATTGGTAACTTTTTATTTTTATTCTGGTATCAGATACTAGATCCAGAGTTACATTGATACTAGTAACATTGATTTTACTATTTAATAATCTCCATAAAAATAATAGGGACAAAAGGTATGTTCCAAACATATCTTTAGAAGAGAATTACCACTTTAAAGCCTACCACACACTGATCATCCATCTGAAAACTGTTCAATACCTAATTAACAAAATGACTTAATAATGGCCCCTATCACAGCAGACCTGTGTATTCAGTAAATTTTCTGCATTAGGTATTGTTTTAAATTATAAATATTTATATAATGAATGATGTAAATAATTGTAAATTTAAGGTCTTCACTGATGGTTATGCCTAGCTAATTGATATGGCTGTTAATTGAGACGCTTGAAGCACCATATCAAGTATCAAGGCGTTACCATCCATAAAAACCTGAGATGGCAGAAACAGGTTTAAAATTTGATTAAAAACTCAAAGCTTAGTTTTATTTTATGATTTGTCTACAGCACCTAGTTGACCAAGACATATAATCACGAAAGTCTATTTTAGTTGTTTCCATAGCATCAAGAAATCGTATTCTCCTACTACAAAAACACATTTCTACGACACTCACTCTGGAGAATAATCTACAGGCACCACAAGTATCATCCAGCCTAGCAAAAAATGGACCTTGATTCAAGTGTATCAAAGTATTCAATGAGGTTCTAATAATAGAAATGAGAAGTATTGAAGATGAAAAAGTATTAAAAACTAAATCAAAAGAACTCCTTCTCAAGAGGCCATACTAATCTGTTGTCTAACAACAACAAAAGTTGGTATTTCAGTTATGTTGTGGAACTTAACTTCAAGGGATTCTGTTCTGTATGGGATTTGGTTTACGTCCCCAACAAGCATAGTTTCTTTTACTCCCACTAGCACAGCCACAAAGAGTATCTCTCCTGCATGCATCATAAGGGCTTCATCTTTTACAAGCCTCTCATATTTCTGTCCTTGTTTTATGTGTTTTATGAGTTTATTATAAATGAGTGGACCGTTCGGAACGTATCATTAATTTTTGTGTTCTTGATGTTAGGATATTTGTTTCTAAACCTCTTTCTAAAATCTTGGACAGAGTCTCTTGTTGGGAAGAGAATTAGGTCACCATGTTTCTAGTTGTTAAGAATGTAGGTAGTTTTTCCACACCCTGGGACCAAGATTTAAATCAATTTTGCCTATACTGTCAATTTGAATTTTTTTGATGCTGTTGAAGAGACGCATGTCATTTAACAGTAGAGTGTAATCTGATATAAGTATCTTGGAGTTTAAGGTGATGTTATTTGGAGCAATTGTGTATTTACCATTTTCATCTACTTTAAGCTCAATTAATCGGGCTCCGTCGAAGCCAAACTAATGGTGCTTTATAACTTCTTGATTTGTTAGATGTTCTCCAGTTTGTAAGTCAATGATGGCATATTTATTTTTTGTTTTATCTCTGAAGTCTTGTATTTCATTTCTTTCACTTAAGTGATTTATTTGGTACTAGCTGTGTGCCCGTTCTACGTACGGGGATCTAATAGTAGTCAGTTGAATGTGACAAAAATCACACAATGTTGGGTTTTTGGACATTTGTAATTTTATTTCTTAAGTAGGTAGGCCATGTATTCTATGGAAAAGTACTGGTATCAAGGATCGTCGCCGAAAAGGTTGTTGGATGAATAAATAGGTAGGCGTACGTACCCAAGAGATGGGCTATGGCCCTATTGGCTGTACGGTCCAGCGATTGCATTACACGGTGAGTAGAAACAGAAAGTGACACATTGGAAAAGCGAGTTTAGCATCATCCGTAAACCTCTGTTACAATCACCCACTGCAGCTGTGATTTTTTTACTTTACACTTTACACAATCGCCATTGAAGAGCCGTCAATGAGTGGAAACCTTGTTTGTAAGCTATTGGCGACGATCATTAAGAGTCCCAGCCATATACAACACTGATTCAAGGTCTTTTTTCTGGATATCAAAACTCAAGAACAATTTTATACACAAGGAATTTCTGGTTCCTGATCTGGATGATGCCTAGTTATTTAATTTCATTTACGGTTACACTATGATATTGCACTTGCGATTAATTATATCCGTTATGTAAGAAAAACGTTTTTAATCTCACTTGGTTGGGATTTGCTTTCAAAATGTGATTCGAAATGGTTGCGGTATTTGTAAACAACATTTATTTGTAAACATATCGGTGACAGCTAGAAAAATAATCTTGATCCGAACAGCTGTTCGTTATTTCATAGACGATTAAGTGATAAAAATTGAACGAAAATTTGACAAAAATCGTGCAAAACTGCATTTTTGAACGTCCGTAATTTTATTTACAAAGTAGTGAGGCCATATTTTAATCACTAAAGACACTTCAGCCAAACCAGTGAATACATTAAAATGACTTGGATCTTGATAGGTACTCTCGTTTTCACGGAGAAGATTGCGTAAAATGCCATCTTGAGTGTTACAGACAGACAGACAGAAATAGAGATAAGACTCGTTTATGCTTCTTTAATGTATCACATAATCATCTATGAAATAACGAACAGCTGTTCGGATCAAGATTATTTTTTCTAGCTGTCACTGATATATTTACAAATTTTGTTTACAAATACCGCAACCATTTTCGATCACGTTTTGAAAGCAAATCCCAACCAAGTGATAGTGTAACCGTAAATGAAATTAAATAACTAGGCATCATCCAGGTCGGGACCAGAGATTCTTTGTGTATAAAATTGTTTTTGAGTTTCGATAACCAGAAAGAAGACCTTGAATCAGTGTTGTATAGGGCTGGGAAACTTAAATTTTTTAATGATCGTTGCCAATAGCTTACAAACAAGGTTTCCACTCATTGATGATGCTAAACTCGGTTTTCCAATGTGTCACTTTCTGTTCCTACCATTGACTACAGTCAATAGTTCCTACTCACCGTGTGATGCAATTGCTGGACCATACAGCCAATAAGCCTCTTAACAACCTTTTCGACGACGATCCTTGATACCGGTACTTTTCCCTAGATGGTCTACCAACTTAAGAAATAAATTTACAAACGTCCAAAAACCCAATGTTGTGTGATTTTTGTCACATTTCTTTCTAATGTTAATTGATATACCAATCATTGTTTAGAGAATACGTAATCTATTAAATAACAAAAAGTTGTTTGTATAAGGTTGTTTTTTTTTTTACTGACACCGATAAGTTTACATTAAAATTTGTTTACAAATAAAGCAATTAATGGGAAATAGCTTTGATTGCCAATAACTTTACGAGAAAATCCAAAACCTAGAGATCAATAACCTTGATTAACGCATACAGTGTGTAAATTAAGTATTAAACAAATCTGTATTTTTTAAACCGAAATAGATAGAAATATTCTGTTCATAGCATTGATTCTTAACAAAGGTTCCGCAATGTTTTACACCAAAATAAATTTTTAACCCCTTTAACAGGGTAAGGGGTAGGGAGTGACTTGTTTTTTCAAATAGCAACCCCTATTGAGTGAACAGCCCCTCATTTTGAAGGGCTTGTCAAAAGAAACACAATGACGCAAACCCAAGGTGGATATCCCACCCCTAGCCTAAATGGCGGGTATTCCAAAATTTGATTTATGTGAAAAAGTGCCCATTTTGGAATACCTGCCATTTTGGCTACGGGTGGGATATTCACTTCGGGTTTGCGTCATTGTGTTTCTTTTGACAAGCCCTTCAAAATGAGGGGTCGCTCAATGGGGGTTGCAATTTGAAAAAAAATAAGTCACCCCCTACCCCCTACCCTGTTAAAGGGGTGAAACGTTTTTTGTGTAAAAAATTGCGGAACCTTTGTTTAAAAATCAATGCTACAAACAGAATATTTCTATCTATTTTGGTTTAAAAATTACAGATTTGTTTCAATACTTAATTTACACACTGGATAATTGGTCTGATGTACTATAGTTCTTAACTGGAAACGTTGGTTTTTGGTACTGGTTCTTTTCCTTAGAACTGTTAGTAGCAGCAAGAATAATTTTTACGTACCAACACATTACTATAATTTTCAAATTAGTTATCATTGGTGTTGCACCTTATTTATTACAAGCGTATTCAATTCAATTGATATCTTGACTGTAGAAGTTTTGCTTTTTCTGTCTGGATTCCAAAATGTTAGTTTATGCTAAGAAAACGATAACACATTTATTTTTGTAAAACATTTATTCAGCAAACCATCATGAATTGTTTAAACGCTTTACATTGTTTATGTATCAATAGTTCGTGGCCTATTCAGGTAATTTTTATAATAAATTAGGTTCCAATCTAAATCGTCTGTAGTACAGTAGAACTCCGACTATCCGAATCAATTGGGACCAGACCCCATTCGGATAATAAAAAATTCGGATAATCGGAGTTTTACAAGAATTCCAGGAATTTCCAAGAAAAATGCTCATTTTTGGTACTAATCATTCGGCTTCGGCTTTTAATTAATAATAAATGAAATTAGAACATTTTTACAGTTTACAATGCTCATAGCAAAAGTTTTCTATATATGTTCTTAAGTTAATAGTGTTCCATCAAAGTCCAAAATTACACACTGGCTAAATGTTTTTAATAACAATTCTTTGATATTTTGCGAAACATTTTATTACTGTAGCTTTACGTTTTTAAAATTGTTGAAATAAGCGATTCGGATAATCGGCGATTCGGTTGATTGGAGTTCTACTGTACTTCATTTCATATAGTAAGCCGTCATTTCAACAGCATTTCAGGTCATCTTCGGTCCAAGCAAATATAAATTGTTAGGTATGATAAAATTTGATGACATTAACAAAGATTTCAAATATTGTACTAATTTTATATGTGCTTTGTTATGCTTAAAGTGTAGCAAATTCCCTAATTAAGTTCTGTATTTTTGTGTGTATGTCTGTTGGTAACGCATTAATGTCCTTATTTCTCTCGTAAAGGACAAGAGCACCTTGATAATAAAAATGACAACCCGAATAAAGTGTTAAATTGTGAGGTTGAGGTAGTACCATTGACTATTGGATAGGTCTTTAATACTTTTAACCATTGTGGAAAGTAACTTTCAATTATAGGCCTACCTTAGGGCTATGCCTCATAGATCTATAAAGCATTTTTTAGTTTAATCATTGGATTTAACATATGGACCAACACGATCCGGGTGACATTTAATTGGGAAGCATTTGTTTTAGCTTAAAACTGTCAGATACTGTATTTGCGAAGGTTTATATATAATGGTTTTGCCAGCATATCTGAAAATGTGCAAACCAACTGCTGTTCTTAATATAAGGTTTCAACTGACTACGATAAGATCCCCGTGCGTAGAACGGGCACACAGCTAGTATATATAAATATATATATAAGTTTGAATGAAAGATGTTTTTGGCCTCTAGGAACCTCAAAACGAAAAGTAAATCTGTCCAGGGTCCAAGTCTTATCATGAGTACTACAGTAATAGATTATTCTCTATCATGGGAAATTCGCAAAAACACACAGCGAAGTATAAACATCAGCTATAGGGCTGCAAATGGTGTCATTTGCAAACCAGGGAGCTTTACTTAAAAACTACCATCCTAAATGGTCTTGTCAACTCTGTTTATAAATAATAAGTCATTATTTCCTGTGTTTGTTGAATTAAGCAAACATTTTCTATGGAAGAAAAATTAAGTAAATAGTGTGGGGTTGAAACAAGGGATTATCATTTACAGTTTTAGGTTTTATTTTCAGTACCCGAATGAAATCAAAAACCAAAGCAGTTAACATTTTAATTTTCACCAGACATATTTAATTAACAAATAAAAAAACTTAAACTAATATATTAAATGGTTTATGTGACAAACTTAATCAACGCCTTGGTTTAAGTGTACAGTAGACTCCTTCTTATCCAAACTCCTAGGGACGAGGCCGGTCAGGATAACGGTTTTTCCAGTTAAACCGACATTCCCCAAAACTCGTTAAAACACACCATTTAAATGCGTACTGTATACATATTTGACTTATATTTAGGAGAGCATTGTATTTAGACACGTGATCACTGGTCTCAAATATTTCCATTGAGAACAGTTGTTTCAGTACCACCCTCTTCCTGCCAATCTAGTCCGGTTAAACCAATGTGCTGACAAAAATATTCCGGTTAAAGAGTCATTTCCACAGATTGAAGTCCAGTTAAACCGATGTCCAGTTAAATTGTGTCCTGATAAGATGGAGTCTACTGTATGAACAATTCTTAACACCCAAAAATAAAATATTTATTATAATTTACATAAAATGGAAAAATGTACAAAATTTAACATTACTGGTATTTTTGGACCAAGGCAGCTTGCACTTAGGATAATAACGCAGGAATGTACTCTAACATTACATTAAAGTAGTCAGTTGTAATGTATATAATAAATTATAGAATAATTATCGAAATAAATTATCAGTCCTAGATACAAAAAATTTTAAAACTGTAGTGCTAATTTTAGTTATTTCACCAACTAAATAAATTTATGTAAGTTTGGTTATGATTTTAAAACTTTAAAAACCAATCAAGAATGTGGTACTGTATTGTGTAAATTAAAAAAAATCCTCGCAATAGGATCTACATTCTACAACATTGAAATTCACAACTATGTCATTTTATTACAATCATCACCGTAAAACTTTTACAAGTTTGGAGCAATAAAAGAACCACTGTACCACGGATCATGAAAGAACACCCTGCATTGTAATTATTCATGATTCATTAAATATATACTCAGGAGATCACTCTCCAGTGTGAAACGATGTTTATATAATAATTTTTAATATGTGTTGTTAAGGATTGATTCTGAACGGCGAGCACTATGTAGAAATTCCTATCGCACAGGGTCTTTCTTCATCGTGAGCGTTCTGGTACATGAGGGCGAGAGGGGTTGGGGTGGAATTTTGCCTAGACACCAGTACTAGTGCTAGACACCACCTAAGTGTACCATGGAGTGTATCCTCTGTTCCTTACCACTCTGTGAGTACACTTATAAGGTCATTCTCCTGTATGAACCAATGTGTATGTCTTTTTTCTTTCAATTATATGTGTAACGGATGTTCTCTGGTATGAACAAATGCATGTGACTTTATTATAGTTTTGGTTATGAAGGATTTTTCACATCACTTATGGGGTCACTCTCTGCTGTGAAACAAAAATGTATGAATCATTAGTTATGGGTTGTGAATAATTTTATAGAATTAGTGCAATCATGAAGTGACTCCGGTGTGAATCAATGTATGTTTCTCCATATGTTATTTTTGTGAAAGGTTTTCCACATACAGTTTAGTGCAAATAATTATGAGGTCACAAAATTTATATTGCTTGATTGCACGATTGATTTGGAAGGATTTTCCATACTTAGTTCCAAATATAGTGCACTTGCAAGGTCATTCTCCGGTGTGAACGCATATGTGTCTCTTCATATTACCACTTGTTGTGAAGGATTTTCCACATGTATTGCACTTAAATGGTCACTCTCTAGTGTGAACCAATTTATGTCTCTTCATCTTGCTATTGGTTGTGAAGGATTTTCCACATATAGTGCAATTATGAGGTCGCTCTCCAGTGTGAAGCAATGTATGAATTTTCATACTGCCTTTGGCTGTGAAGGATTTTCCACATATACTGCACTTATGAGGCTGTTCTCCTGAATGAACTAATGAATGTGCCTTTAAATGGCTTTGGTATATGAAGGATTTTTCGCATATAGTACACTTATGAGGTCGTTCTCCAGTGTGAGCCAATGCATGACCTTTCATACTGCTTTTGGCTGTGAAGGATTTCCCACATATAGTGCATTTATGAGGTCGCTCTCCAGTATGAGTCAATGAATGTCTCTTCATCTTGCTATTCGTTGCAAAGGATTTCCCACATATAGTGCACTTATGAGGTCGCTCTCCAGTGTGAGTCAATGTATGTCTCCTCATAATGCTATTGGTTTTGAAGGATTTTCCACATGTAGTGCACTTATAAGAACGCTTCTCAGAATGTGACAATAAATGATACTTTATTTGAGGTAGTTCAATAAATGTTTTCTCGCACGTCAAACATTTAAAGGGATGCTCACCAGTATGTACATATATATGATTCTTCATTTTCATTTTTGTTGAAAACATTTTTCTACATATTGGACACTTAAGTGGAAGATTTTCAGTGATTTTAGACATATTTTACTTTTGAACTTTTTGACTTTATGAAACTTGTAAAATGAAGCAAGAGTTAGATAACTACAAATAGAATTAGAATTAAATAATAGGCATTGTATGTATATTTAAGGATAAGTTTTATAATTTAACTTAAAAAAATTCTTTCTCAAAACATTTTTTATTGATATTAGATAGTTCATGCTAAACTTAAGAGATTTTTGGCTTGTATTAAATGAGTTTTATTATCAGATTAACTGTTAAGTTAAATAGTCCGTGTTTTGTTTTTAAATATTATTGTATCTAAAGACATAAATGGTATTTATAATTTAACATGCAATTTTACAGAGTGAATAACTGAGTTGTTTTAAGTGTTTTAGAAACTCAATAACTTTAACTGCTGTGTAAAGTATTATATCTGAGATGATCTAAATTAGCTTCCTTGCGCAAAATTGAAGTTTCTTATCCTTATGTCTGGAAAAGTGTATTGCCGCATCTGAAAAACATCATATTTTATTATATATTGTTTAGTATTAAAGGCTGATCAGTGTGTGTGTGGGGGGGGGGGGAGGTATTGAAGATGAAAATGTCTTGAAAACAACCAAATAAAAATAACTCCTACTTTTGTTGGAGTTACTAATCTGTAGAATGTTTCAATTGTTAACAAAAAAAATGACGACCTTGGCACATTAGTGCTTCCAGTGAGAGACTTCCAAGCACAGTATCAAGTATAAAGGGAGAAACGTATGATTTTTGGCTATCTAAATATGAATATAGCGGATCACATCTTTAGTCCGAGTATGTTAAAAATGACAAAATATTAAGAAAATCAGTTGTCCGAGGTTTGTTTGAATAAATAATAATATTTGGTTGAATCATTTGTCCAAGTTTATTTTTTATTTTTTAAATTATATTAAAATATCAGTTGTACAAGCTTTTATTTGTCCGAGGTTTTAAATGATTTAAAAAAATGTTGAAATATCATTTGTCCGAGTAGGTATCATATCAGGGCCAAAAGTGACTCTGCCGCCAAACCGCTAGTACAGTCCACGCAAGAAGCAATCAGAGCAACACCATGCTCGCCATTGTACAGACGGCTAGGTAAGGTAAGGTTTGGTTAGGCTATGTAAGAGTCCTACTGTCTTAATTTAATATAAATATTATATAATAGTATCTTAAAATAAACCAGTAAACGAGCTGCGTAATTGAAATATTCAAAATATATAATATATGAAATTAGGATTTTCCATACTTAGTTCCACATATAGTGCACTTGCAAGGCCATTCTCCGGTGTGAACGCATATGTGTCTCTTCATATTACCACTAGTTGTGAAGGATTTTCCGCATGTTTTTCTCTTAAATGGTCACTCTCTAGTGTGAATTAATGTATGTCTCGTCAAATTACTATTATTTGTAAAGGATTTTCCACATATAGTGCACTTATAAGGTCGCTCTCCAGTGTGAAGGAGTGTATGATTCTTCAATACAGTGTAGGTTGTGAAGGATTTATCACATATGGTACACTTATGAGGTCGTTCTCCTAAATGGGTAAATTTCAAATGTTTTTTCAAATGGCTTTGTAATGCGAAGGGTTTTTCGCATACAGTGCACTTATGACGTTGCCCTCCGGTGTGACCCAATGCATGAATTTTCATACTGCTTTTGGTTGTGAAGGATTTTCCACATATAGTGCAATTGTAAGGTCGGTCACCATTGTGAGTCAATGTATGTCTCATCATAGTGCTTTTGTATGTGAAGGATTTTCCACATATAGTGCAATTATGAGGTCGCTCTCCATTGTGAGCCAATGTATGTCTCATCATATTGCTACTATTTGTAAAGGATTTTCCACAGATGGTGCACTTATAAGGTCGCTCTCCAGTGTGAATTAATGTATGAATCTTCATCTGGCTATTCGTTGGGAAGGATTTCCCACATATAGTGCACTTATAAGGACGCTTCTTAGAATGTGACAATAAATGATACTTTACTTGACGTAGTTGAACAAATGTTTTCTCACATGTCAAACATTTAAAGGGGTGTTCATCCGTATGTCCATAAATATGAATTTTCATTTTCCATTTAGCTGAAAACATTTTTCTACATATTGGACACTTATGGGGAAGATTTTTAGTGATCTTAGACATTATTTACTTTGCACTTATTGACTTTGTGAAACTTATCAAACAAGCAAGTAACTAACTATAATCAGGATAAGAACTAAATAATAGGTATTATAGACCTATAATATTTCCTTTTTTCAGGATATGTTTAGGTGTATATAATTAAACTTAGAACATTTTCTTCCTCAAAATTTGTGATTGATATGAGATATTTTATTACATAACTTTAGAGATTGTTTTTGCTTGTCTTAAATAAGACTTATTATTTTATTAGTGTTAAGTAAAATAATCTGTCAATGTGTTATTTTTCAATATTATTACACTTAAAGACATAACTGATTATGATTTAACATGTAATATTACAGAGGTAATTGCTTACTTCCATTTGTATTTAAGTGTAATAGAAACTTAATAACCTTTTTAGCTGTTGCTTAAAGTACTATTGTATCCTGAGGTGATCTCAATAAGCTTCACTTTGCCAAATAGAAGTTCCTTTTCATTATATCTGGGAAGGTGTATTGCAATTTCTGAAAAACACCCATATTTGATTAGATATGTACATTTATTGTAAATATTTAAGTTAATAATTTGTTCATATGGATTAAAAGCATTACAAAAATGTATACTAGATCCAGAACATTATAATAATTATAAATTTGATTCATAAATGCCATTGAAGTTGATGGAAGTTAATTGAAATACGTATAAAATCTGTTGGATTATAAACACTTTCTAAACATTGTTATAGCTTTAGACATGAACAAGGATTTTAACAAAGAACAGATATGTAGGTTACATATTGTAATTTGTAACTTTTAATTTTTATTCTGGTATCAGATACTAGATCCAGAGTTACATTGATACTAGTAACACTGATTTTACTAGTTAAAAATCTCCATAAAAATAATAGGGACAAAAAGTATGTTCTAAAAATATCTTTAAAAGAGAATTACCACTTTAAAGCCTACCACACACTGATCATCCATCTGAAAACTGTTCAATACCTAATTAACAAAATGACTTAATAATTGCCCCTATCACAGCAGACCTGTGTATTCAGTAAATTTTCTGCATTATTGTTTTAAATTATAAATATTTATATAATGAATGATGTAAATAATTGTAAATGTAAGGTCTTCACTGATGGTTATGCCTAGATAATTGATATGGCTGTTAATTGAGACGCTTGAAGCACCATATCAAGTATCAAGGCGTTACCATCCATAAAAACCTTAGATGGCAGAAACAGGTTTAAAATTTGATTTAAAACTCAAAGCTTAGTTTTATTTTATGATTTGTCTACAGCACCTAGTTCTAGTTGACCAAGACATATAATCACGAAAGTCTATTTTAGTTGTTTCCATAGCATCAAGAAATCGTATTCTCCTACTACAAAAACACATTTCTACGACACTCACTCTGGAGAATAATCTACAGGCACCATAAGTATCATCCAGCCTAGCAAAAAATGGACCTTGATTCAAGTGTATCAAAGTATTCAATGAGGTTCTAATAATAGAAATGAGAAGTATTGAAGATGAAAAAGTATTAAAAACTAAATCAAAAGAACTCCTTCTCAAGAGGCCTTACTAATCTGTTGTCTAACAACAACAAAAGTTGGTATTTCAGTTATGTTGTGGAACTTAACTTCAAGGGATTCTGTTCTGTATGGGATTTGGTTTACGTCCCCAACAAGCATAGTTTCTTTTACTCCCACTAGCACAGCCGCAAAGAGTATCTCTCCTGCATGCATCATAAGGGCTTCATCTTCTACAAGCCTCTCATATTTCTCCTTGTTTTATGTGTTTTTTTTATGTGTTTTATGAGTTTATTATAAATGAGTGGACCGTTCGGAACGTATCATTAATTTTTGTGTTCTTGATGTTAGGATATTTGTTTCTAAACCTCTTTCTAAAATCTTGGACAGAGTCTCTTGTTGGGAAGAGAATGAGGTCACCATGTTTGTAGTTGTTAAGAATTTAGGTAGTTTTTCCACACCTATACTGTCAATTTGAATTTTTTTGATGCTGTTGAAGAGACGCATGTCATTTAACAGTAGAGTGTAATCTAATATAAGTATCTTGGAGTTTAAGGTGATGTTATTTGGAGCAATTGTGTATTTACCATTTTCATCTACTTTAAGCTCAATTAATCGGGTTCCGTCGAAGCCAAACTAATGGTGCTTTATAACTTCTTGATTTGTTAGATGTTCTCCAGTTTGTAAGTCAATGATGGCATATTTATTTTTTGTTTTATCTCTGAAGTCTTGTATTTCATTTCTTTCACTTAAGTGATTAATTTGGTACTAGCTGTGTGCCCGTTCTACGTACGGGGATCTAATAGTAGTCAGTTGAATGTGACAAAAATCACACAATGTTGGGTTTTTGGACATTTGTAATTTTATTTCTTAAGTAGGTAGGCCATGTATTCTATGGAAAAGTACTGGTATCAAGGATCGTCGCCGAAAAGGTGTTTGGATGAATAAATAGGTAGGCGTACGTACCCAAGAGATGGGCTATGGCCCTATTGGCTGTACGGTCCAGCGATTGCATTACACGGTGAGTAGAAACAGAAAGTGACACATTGGAAAAGCGAGTTTAGCATCATCCGTAAACCTCTGTTACAATCACCCACTGCAGCTGTGATTTTTTTACTTTACACTTTACACAATCGCCATTGAAGCGCCGTCAATGAGTGGAAACCTTGTTTGTAAGCTATTGGCGACGATCATTAAGAGTCCCAGCCATATACAACACTGACTCAAGGTCTTTTTTCTGGATATCAAAACTCAAGAACAATTTTATACACAAGGAATTTCTGGTTCCTGATCTGGATGATGCCTAGTTATTTAATTTCATTTACGGTTACACTATGATATTGCACTTGCGATTAATTGAATCCGTTATGTAAGAAAAACGTTTTTAATCTCACTTGGTTGGGATTTGCTTTCAAAACGTGATTCGAAATGGTTGCGGTATTTGTAAACAACATTTATTTGTAAACATATCAGTGACAGCTAGAAAAATAATCTTGATCCGAACAGCTGTTCGTTATTTCATAGACGATTAAGTGATAAAAATTTAACGAAAATTTGACAAAAATCGTGCAAAACTGCATTTTTGAACGTCCGTAATTTTATTTACAAAGTAGTGAGGCCTTATTTTAATCACTAAAGACACTCTCGCTAAACCAGTGAATACATTAAAATGACTTGGATCTTGATAGGTACTCTCGTTTTCCCGGAGAAGATTGCGTAAAATGCCATCTTGAGTGTTACAGACAGACAGACAGAAATAGAGATAAGACTCGTTTATGCTTCTTTAATGTACCGGTATCACATAATCATCTATGAAATAACGAACAGCTGTTCGGATCAAGATTATTTTTTCTAGCTGTCACTGATATATTTACAAATTTTGTTTACAAATACCGCAACCATTTTCGATGAAAGCAAATCCCAACCAAGTGATAGTGTAACCGTAAATGAAATTAAATAACTAGGCATCATCCAGGTCGGGACCAGAGATTCTTTGTGTATAAAATTGTTTTTGAGTTTAGATAACCAGAAAGAAGACCTTGAATCAGTGTTGTATAGGGCTGGGAAACTTAAATTTTTTAATGATGCGATCGTTGCCAATAGCTTACAAACAAGGTTTCCACTCATTGATGATGCTAAACTCGGTTTTCCAATGTGTCACTTTCTGTTCCTACCATTGACTAAAGTCAATAGTTCCTACTCACCGTGTGATGCAATCGCTGGACCATACAGCCAATAAGCCTCTTGACAACCTTTTCGACGACGATCCTTGATACCGGTACTTTTCCCTAGATGGTCTACCTACTTAAGAAATAAATTTACAAACGTCCAAAAACCCAACATTGTGTGATTTTTGTCACATTTCTTTCTAATGTTAATTGATATACCAATCATTGTTTAGAGAATTAGAGAATACGTAATCTATTAAATAACAAAAAGTTGTTTGTATAAGGTTGTTTTTTTTTACTGACAAATGGTGTCATTTGTGAACCAGGGAGCTATAAAAAAAACATACTTATAAATGTACAGAAAAAAAAACTCAAAAACGAACATCCTAAATGGTAGGCCTATTGTCAACTCTGTCTTTAAGTAATAAGTCCTTATTAATTCCTATGTTTGTTGAGTTAAGCATTCATTTTCCATTGAAGAAAAAATAGGTAAATGGTGTGGGGTTAAGATGAGAGAGTATCATTTGCAGTTTTAGGTTTTATTTCTAGTACCTGAATGAAATCAAACACCAAAGCAGTTAACTTTTTAATTGTCACCAAACATATTTTATTAACATATAAAAAAACTTAAACTAATATATTAAATAGTTTATGTGACAAATGTAATCAATGTCTTGTTTTAAGTGTACAGTAGACTCCTTCATATCCAAACTCCTCTGGACCAAAGCCAGTCTGGATAACGGTTTTTCCGGTTAAACCAACGTTCCCAAAAACTCGTTAAAACAGACCAATTAAATGCATGCTGTATACATATTTGACTTTAATTTAGGAGAGCATTGTATTTAGACCCATGATCACAGGTCTCAAATCTTTCCCAAGAGAACAGTCCTTTTTAGTACCGCCAACTTCCTGCCAATCTAGTCTGGTTAAACATATAAGCTGATTAAAATAGTCCGATTAAAGAGACGTCATTTCCGCAGATTTTAGTCCGGTTAAACCGATGTCCAGTTAAAAGGTGTCTGGATAAGAGGGAGTCTACTGTATGAACAATTCTTAACACCCAAAAATAATATATTTATTCTAATTTACACAAAATGGAAAAATGTACAAAAAAAACTAAACATTACTGGCTTTTATGGACCAAGGCAGCACACACTTAGGATAATAATACAGGAATGTACTCTAACATTACATTAAAGTAGTCAGTTGTAATATATATATAACAAATTATAGAATAATTATCGAAATAAATAATCAGTCCTAGATACAACTAAGTATTTTATAAAAACACGGAATGAACAATGGAGATTTGTATCTTTGCAATGTTTGAATTTACGTGATTATTACTGCTATGTTTTTGTGCACCATCATAGCCTAATTCTAATTGTAAAAAAATGTTTAAACTGTAGTGCCAATTTTAGTCATTTCACCAACTAAATAAAATTTATGTAAGTTTGGTAATGATTTTAAAACTTTTAAAACCAATCAAGAATGTGGTATCTTGCAAATTCAGAAAAATCCTTGCAGTAGGATGAACATTCTACGACATTGAAATTCATAGCAATGTCATTTTTTTAAGTCATCACCGAAATACTTTGACGAGTATGGAGCCATAAAAGAACCTTTGTACCACGGATCATGAAAGAACACCCTAAATTAATAACAAATAAATAAACACCGCATTGTAAATATATACTTTTTAAGAGATCGCTCTACAGTTTGAACCAAAATATATAACTTAGTTTTTAATATGTGTTGTTAAGGATTGATTCTGACCGGCAAGCACTATGTAGAAATTCCTATCGCACAGGGTCTTTCTCCATCGTGAGCGTTGTGGTACACAAGAGGGGTGATGATGGGATTTCGCCTAGACACCAGTATTATAGTCGAATAGATTACAGAATAGGACCGAAACCAGTTCGAGTCGGGTGGGGTGAGGGCAAGCTAGCGGCATCCAATCTGCTTTCAGAAAACTGTCCACTGTTGCCAAGACGTGCCACGCACTCAGTCTTTGCCCGACAGCCGACCTGTGCGTTTTGAGCATATACTCTTGTTTTGTCAAGAAATTGCCTTAAAGTGTGCTTATAATTCGAAACAGGCCAGTAACAAAGCTACACAAGGCATCTCACTCCATTCTACACTCATTCTTCACTCGTATCACAGAAAACATACTACTATAACCCAGAATGCCAACTGCATGGTAAAAAGCATGAGAAGTGTTTTGAGAAAGCTTTGCCTGTCAATTCATAGGCGGCGCCACCAGCTTTGCCATGCACTCAGCATAGCAACGCTGGTGGCGCTGCCTACGAATTGACAGGCAAAGCTCTCTCAAAACACTTAATGCTTTTTAACATGCGGTTGGCATTCTGGGTTATAGTAGTATGTTTTCTGTGCTCGTATGTAGATTAAAATATGCTCATAGGTGGACTCCCCATTTTAAATGGATAATTAATATGGAAGATTCTATCCTCTTTATTTCCATGTTTATTTTGTTTCATGTATCAAACAATAAGCTGAGCAATATTTTAGAAGATTTTTAGAACTGCTATATAAATAGTTTGGTTATACAAATTTACTGTTATTGTGTTTTATTGATTCAATTTATATTTATTAATTTTATTTTTATATATTTTTCAAAAAGCTGCATGTGTTAGCTGTTTGAGCCATTTTAAAGATAATTGTGTAGCAAATAATCAAACCATAATAATGTATGGGATGAACTTTGTGTTCCATACCATATAAAAATATAACAATACTAACCGATACAAGTTACCACCAAGAACAAATAAATTACTAATTTGAAGTGTTGAACTGAACTACCCCACAAGTGGGAAGAAAG
Organism: Macrosteles quadrilineatus; assembly: GCF_028750875.1. Lineage (NCBI taxonomy): Eukaryota > Metazoa > Arthropoda > Insecta > Hemiptera > Cicadellidae > Macrosteles > Macrosteles quadrilineatus. Next base: position 75,192,978 of record NW_026542598.1, on the reverse strand, counting down.
AGGAAGGGGGATGCCGCTCTAGGTGAAAGTCAGCTCACCAGCCAAGAACGACGTGGCAACGTCGCAACCCCTACTTCTTCAAAGGCCAGTCCTATTCTATAATCTATTCGACTATAGTGCTAGACACCACCTAAGTGTACCAGGGAGTGTATCCTCTGTTCCTTACCACTCTGTGAGTAGACTTACAAGGTTGCTCTCCTGCATGAACCAATGTATATTTCTTTTTCCATTCAATTATATTTCTAACGGACGTTCTCTGGTATGAACAAATGCATGTGACTTTATTATATTTTTTGGCTATGAAGGATTTTCCTTATAGTGCACTTATGAGGTCACTCTACTGTATGAATAAATGTTGGTTTTTGTTGTTAAGGATTTTCCACAAATATTGCAATTATGAGTTCACTCTACGGTGTGAATCAATGTATGTTGTTCCATATAGATTTTGTTGTGAAGGATTTTCCACAAATATTGCAATTACGAGTACACTCTACGGTGTGAATCAATGTATGTTGTTCCATATGGTTTTTGTTGTGAAGGATTTTCCACAAATATTGCAATTATGAGTACACTCTACGGTGTGAATCAATGTATGTTGTTCCATATAGATTTTGTTGTGAAGGATTTTCCACAAATATTGCAATTACGAGTACACTCTACGGTGTGAATCAATGTATGTTGTTCCATATAGATTTTGTTGTGAAGGATTTTCCACAAATATTGCAATTATGAGTTCACCCTACGGTGTGAATCAATGTATGTTGTTCCATATGGTTTTTGATGTCAAGGATTTTCCACAAATAGTGCAATTATGAGTTCACTCTCCCGTGTGAATCAATGTATGTTGTTCCATATGGTTTTTGATGTCAAGGATTTTCCACAAAATATTGCAATTATGAGTTCACTCTATGGTGTGAATCAATGTATGTTGTTCCATATGGTTTTTGATGTCAAGGATTTTCCACAAAATAGTGCAATTATGAGTTCACTCTCCCGTGTGAATCAATGTATGTTTCTCCATATGGTATTTTTGTGAAAGGTTTTCCACATATAGTGCAATTAATTATGAGGCCACAAAATTTATATTGCTTGATTGCACAATTGATTTTGAAGGATTTTCCATATGTAGTTCCACATATAGTGCACTTGCAAGGTTATCCTTCCCCGTTGTGAACGCATATGTGTCTCTTCATATTACCACTTCTTGTGAAGAATTTTCCACATGTATTGCACTTAAATGGTCACTCTCTAGTGTGAATTAATGTATGTTTCGTCAAATTGTTTTTGGTTGTGAAAGATTTTCCACATATAGTGCAATTATGAGGTCGCTCTCCAGTATGAAAAAATGTATGAATTTTCAAACTCCTTTTGACTGTGAAGGATTTTCCACATATACTGCACTTATGAGGTCGCTCTCCAGTGTGAAGGAGTGTATGATTCTTCAATACAGTGTAGGTTGTGAAGGATTTTTCACATATGGTGCACTTATGAGGTCGCTCTCCAGTGTGAACCGATGTATGTCTCATCAAATTACTATTATTTGTAAAGGATTTTCCACATATGGTGCACTTATGAGGTCCCTCTCCAGTGTGAAGGAGTGTATGATTCTTCAATACAGTGTAGGTTGTGAAAGATTTTTCACATATGGTGCACTTATGAGGTCGTTCTCCTAAATGAGTAAATTCCAAATGCTTTTTCAAATGGCTTTGTAATGGAAAGGGTTTTTCGCATACAGTGCACTTATGACGTTGCCCTCCGGTGTGAACCAATGCATGAATTTTCATACTGCTTTTGGTTGTGAAGGATTTTCCACATGTAGTGCAATTATAAGGTCGGTCTCCAGTGTGAGCCAATGTATGTCTCATCATATTGCTGCTGTTTGTAAAGGATTTTCCACATATGGTGCACTTATGAGGTTGTTCTCCAGTGTGAAGGAGTGTATGTTGCTTCAATATACCATTGGTTGTGAAGGATTTCCCACATATGGTGCACTTATGAGGTCGTTCTCCTAAATGAACTTGAAATTGGTGTTTCCTCAAATGGCTTGGGCATGTAAAGGATCTTTCACATTCAGTACACTTATGACGCCACCCTCCAGTGTGAACCAATGCATGACTCTTCATACTGATATTGGTTTTGAAGGATTTTCCACATGTAGTGCACTTATAAGGACGCTTCTCAGAATGTGACAATAAATGATCCTTTACTTGACGTCGTTGAACAAATGTTTTCTCACATGTCAAACATTTAAAGGGATGTTCACCCGTGTGTCCATATATATGAATTTTCATTTTCCATTTAGCTGAAAAAATGTTTCTACATATTGGACACGTATGGGGAAGATTTTTAGTGATCTTAGACATTTTTTACTTTGCACTTATTGACTTTGTGAAACTTATCAAACAAGCAAGTAACTAACTATAATCAGGATAAGAACTTAATAATAGGTATTATAGACCCATACTATTTCCTTTTTTCAGGATATGTTAAGTGTATATAATTAAACTTAGGAAATTCTCTTCCTCAAAATTTGTGATTAATATGAGATATTTTATGACATTTTTTAGAGATTGTTTTTCCTTGTCTTAAATACAACTTCATATTGTAAATTAAAATAATCTGTTAATGTGTTATTTTACAATATTATTACACTTAAGGACATAACTAATTATGATTTAACATTTAATTTTACAGAGTGAATTGCTGACTTCCATTTGTATTTAAGTGTAATAGAAAATTAATAACCTTTTTAGCTGTTGCTTAAAGTACTATTGTATCTGAGATGATCTCAATAAGCTTCACTTCGCCGAATAGAAGTTCCTTTCCATTATATCTGGCAAGGTGTATTGCAATTTCTGAAAAACACCCATAATTTGATTAGATATGTACATTTATTGTAAATATTTTCGTTAATATGTTGTTCATTTACTTTAAAATATGCATTAAAGGCTTTACAAAAATAAATACTAGATCCAGAACATCATAATAATCCTAAATTTGATTCATAAATGCCATTGAAGTCGATGGAAGTGAATTAAAATACGTATAAAATCTGCTGAATTATAAACACTGTCTAAACGTTGTTATGGCTTTAGACCTGATCAAGGCTTTTAACAAAGAACAGATATGTAGGTTACATACTGTAATTTGTAACTTTTTATTTTTATTCTGGTATCAGATACTAGATCCAGTTTTACATTGATACTAGTAACATTGATTTTACTATTTAATAATCTCCATAAAAATAATAGGGACAAAAAGTATGTTCCAAACATATCTTTAAAAGAGAATTACCACTTTAAAGCCAACCACACACTGATCATCCATCTGAAAACTGTTCAATACTTAATTAACAAAGTTTACTTAATAATTGCCCCTATCACAGCAGACCTGTGTATTCAGTAAACGTTCTGCATTATTGTTTTAAATTATAAATATTTATGTAAATTATTATAAATTCAAGGTCTTTACTAACGATGCCTAGATAATTGATATGGCTGTTAATTAAGACACTTAAAGCACCATATCAAGTATCAACGCTACCATCCATAAAATCCTTAGATGGCAGAAACAGGTTTAAAATTTGATATAAAACTCAAAGCTTAGTTTCATTTTATGATTTGTCTACAGCACCTAGTTGACCAAGACATATAATCACGAAAGTCTATTTTAGTTCTTTCCATAGCATCAAGAAATATGGGATAGTCTTCTGGCAACAGCCCACTTGGTCAACGTATTCTCCTACTACAAAAACACATTTCTACGACACTAACTCTGGAGAATAATCTACAGGCACACCAAGTATCATCCAGCCTAGCAAAAAATGGACCTTGATTCATGTGTATTAAAGTATTCAATGAGGTTCTAATAATAGAAATGGGAAGTATTGACGATAAAAAAAGTCTTAAAAACTAAATCAAAAGAACTCCTCCTCAAGAGGTATATCTGTTGTCAAAAAAAAAGTAGAAGTGCTTCCATGGGAGACTTATAGTATCAAATATCAAATAGATAATCCGTTTCTAGAAATCAAGGAAAACTGCAACTTGTAATAAAAGAATAAAGAATGAAAACGTAAAACAGCTAGACCTCAACAAAAAAATCACTTTAACGTTAGTTAAAGCATTAACTAGGTTAAAGACAACTATAAAACTAAAAAAATATAAGGCTATGTTGTGAGAAAAAATATATGTGATGTTTTCTTTTTCTATTTGATAAAAACACTGTTTTACCGAATAATAAAAAAAACCCCTTTGACGGTTTATGACATTTATTAACCGTCATAATTAATATACAATAAATACAATTTTGGTAAACATTTTTATGACAGGAGTTGCCAGTACACAATACTTTTGTAAATACCAGTTCGGTGATTCTAAGCTTTTCTTATCCCCTGTACAGGAGTGTCCGTCCATTGCTCTCACCCTCATCCTTTTGTGCTTAAGATTCGTATCAGTATGACTACGGGATTGTCCTTTAAAATTAATTTGGGTGGTGGAAGCCTCGAAAATGTTAAAACTATTCAAACATTCAGTTGAGTACTAATTCTGAATACTGTCATCATCAGTGGAAATGTTGTCAATTTTGTACTAGAGTTTTAAACTACCAGGCATTTGATGACTGCAAATGTTTGTAAAATCTACCATTGGGAGAAAGGTGGGTGCAAAATACCCCCCCCCCCCCCCCCCCCGGAAAACCATCCCCCGGGTGAAATGTGACGTCAATAAAAATGGTAATTTGTTCTTTACAAAGAATAACAAAAGTGCATACCAAAAATAAAAATTAGTTTTTAGGCGTACCTACCACCAGGTGAGCACGTAGCATACAGCTGTCCATGTGAAAAACTATGAATTTTAAATAATTTAACCCGACGATAGCCATGCATTGCCCGATTGCCTTATGATGGTGATTGCGAAAGCAAGACACAAAGGAAATTGTAGTTGCTTAAATTCAGAGGATAATTCGGATGCAATCATCAGTATTCTTGGGATTAAGACTATTTATCTTTTAAACTATAAATCAACTGCTTCAATCAATTTTGGTGTCATTTTTTGAATCGTCAGTCTAGTAACATTGCACAGCTTTGGCGGATTGATTATTGGGGTTCCTTCTTTTAATGACAGTAATGTGTTGGTAATGTGTTGGGAGTGATGTTGGGATGATGTGTTGGGTAATTGTGTTGCTAATGACAAACTGGGAGGCATTTGAATACCTGAGATAGCACGTACGATTATTATTAACTTAATATTTTATGTTAGATTGTGTGGGTATCGAACAAAAGATAAAGATAGTAAGGCATTGCCATTCCTTTTATTGTTTATAATACTTTGATAAAGGTTTTTATGTTTACATATTTAACATTGGAGAATTTATACGTTGTTCAGTGCACAGGTGTGCTGTGATTAGTGTTTAATATATTTGGACTTATCTAAAAGTGAAATAATTTTCTGTGCTGCATTCTGTAAAATTTTGTGGCACTATTCCAAATCATAACTTATACAGAATGTTGTGCTGATCAAACCAAATGTTGGTGAAAGTAAACATCTGCTTTTAAATTATATTTATTTGTAAACATTGTACTTCCACAAGTCTGACATTGGACCCCTTAAAACCCTATGGGGTGGAGCTCTTTTGACGGATCTGCTCCAAACTTCACACAAACCATCCTTGAATAATGTAATGACTGAAAGTTTCATTAAAATCTGTCCAGCGGTTTAAGAGGTTTATTATGAAGTTTTGTCTTTGCATAGTTCGGTCGCCATTATGTGTTGGAACTCTGAAGAGCTTGCATTTGCTGTTGAGGCCTACTTTTTGAGTGGATGTTAAGTGATCGCAACCCAGCGCGCCTTTGGAAATAGGTTTAATTTAGCCCCATTGGCCCCTGTTCCGGACCGTAAATCAATTGTTTGGGTCACTAAGTTTAGACAAAACGAAGAACTAAGAACTAGAGTCCCACAGCCCATTAGATCACCTGAAAACATTGAGGTAGTGAGAGCTTCAATGTTGCGATCATCAAGGCGTTCAGCGCGCAAACATGCATCTGCCCTTGGACTTTCCAATCGTTCTGTGAGGAGAATTCTCCACAAACCTACATTTCCATCCATACAAAATGGTGATTATGCAGGAACTTTCAGAACGTGACAATAATTGGAGTAACGCATGTGAGGTTATTCTGGATGTCGTTCCTGAGGACGCTATTGTATTTTTTTTAGTGATGAAGCCCATTTTCATTTGTGTGGGTCTGTGAATAAACAAAATATGCGCTACTAGGCTGACACCAATCCTCGAGAATTGCATGAAAGGCCTTTGCATTCACCTAACGTGTCAATGTGGTGTGCAATTTCCTCAACTTCAATAATCGGGCCCTGGTTCTTTGAGGAAAATTAAGTCGCAGCGAAAGTGAATTCGGTCCGATATGTAAACATGTTGCAGGAATTTCTTTTCCCACGGCTAGATGAGTTGGATTTGGGGACATTTGGTTACAGCAAGATGGTGCAACAGCACATACTGCAAGAGCATCGATGGCTATATTGAGGGAACACTTTCCAGAACGCCTTATTTCAATCAGGGGTGATTTGCAATGGCCGGCCCATTGCGATTTTTTCTATTGGGTGTTTTCAAGTCCCGTGTTTATTTTAACCGTCTAAGGACCCTTCAAGACTTAAAGAACAACATCCAGGAAGAAATTGCCAACATAATGCCTGCTATGCTTGAAAGGGTAATGACAAACACAAGAAATCGGTTTACTCAATGTATCAAGAATGGGGGACGTCACCTACATGATTTACTCTTCAAAACTACATAAAACAAAATTTATGTAAGTACTTCCATTGTAAAAACCAAATAAAATTTGTTTGACTCATACAATGCGTTTTATTAAGTTTTGAAAAAAAAGAAATTATGCTGCCCCACCCTGTATATGAATTTGAATGGATGGTGTTTTTGGCCTCTAGGGACCTCAAAATGAAAATGTAAATCGGTCACGGGTCCAGGTCTTACCATGAGTACTGCACAGGGTGTCCACAGAAATTTTGTCATCAATTTCCCTGACTTTCCATGACTATCCATGACCATTAACCATTGATTTCCATGACTCACAAACTTAACTCAAAATTATAATATACCGTACACACATGAATAATACTGCCTAGACAAGTTATTTCACAGAAAATATTGAAATATGTATTAACAGATAACAATGGAGTACAATAGGTACAACAATGAACTAATACAAACTCAAAACCCATAAACTAAGACAACTGTATAAATGGAAATTTTCGTACATTTGTGAAAAATTCGGAAAAATGCTAAAATAGTCGCGGTTACGGCCGACTAGAGCAATGAAAGGTCCCTGAAATCCATCCATCATTGGGGATTTCCATGACTTTCCATGACTTTTTGCCTATTTCCATGACTTTCAATGACCATAATTTTTTTCCATGACTATCCCTGACTTTCCAGAGTGTGGATACACTGCAGTACAGTAATAGCTTATTCCCTATATGGGAAATCCGCTAAAACACACAGCGAAGCATAAACATCAGTTATAGGGCTGAAAATGGGGTCATTTGTGAACCAGGGAGCTATAAAAAAACATATAGGCCTACTATTAATTTTATAAATGTACAGAAAAAAACTCAAAACGAACATCCTAAATGGTAGGCCTATTGTCAACTCTGTCTTTAAGTAATAAGTCCTTATTAATTCCTATGTTTGTTGAGTTAAGCATCCATTTTCCATGGAAGAAAAAATAGGTAAATGGTGTGGGGTTGAGATGAGAGAGTATCATTTACAGTTTTAGGTTTTATTTCTAGTACCTGAATGAAATCAAACACCAAAGCAGTTAACTTTTTAATTGTCACCAAACATATTTTATTAACATATAAAAAAACTTAAACTAATATATTAAATAGTTTATGTGACAAATGTAATCAATGTCTTGTTTTAAGTGTACAGTAGACTCCTTCATATCCAAACTCCTCGGGACCAAAGCCAGTCTGGATAACGGTTTTTCCGGTTAAACCAACGTTCCCAAAAACTCGTTAAAACAGACCAATTAAATGCATGCTGTATACATATTTGACTTTAATTTAGGAGAGCATTGTATTTAGACACAAGGTCACAGGTCTCAAATCTTTCCCAAAAGAACAGTCGTTTCAGTACCGCCAACTTCCTGCCAATCTAGTCTGGTTAAACATATAAGCTGATTAAAATAGTCCGATTAAAGAGACGTCATTTCCGCAGATTTTAGTCCGGTTAAACCGATGTCCAGTTAAAAGGTGTCTGGATAACAGGGAGTCTACTGCATGAACAATTCTTAACACCCAAAAATAATATATTTATTCTAATTTACATAAAATGGAAAAATGTACAAAAAAAACTAAACATTACTGGCTTTTATGGACCAAGGCAGCACGCACTTAAGATAATAATACAGGAATGTACTCTAACATTACATTAAAGTAGTCAGTTGTAATATATATATATAGCAAATTATAGAATAATTATCAAAATAAATAATCAGTCCTAGATACAACTAAGTATTTTATAAAAACACGGAATGAACAATGGAGATTTGTATCTTTGCAATGTTTGAATTTACGTGATCATTACTGCTATGTTTTTGTGCACCATCATAGCCTAATTCTAATTGTAAAAAAATGTTTAAACTGTAGTGCCAATTTTAGTTAGCCTATTTCACCAACTAAATAAAATTTAGGTAAGTTTGTTAATGATTTTAAAACTTTAAAAAACCAATCAAGAATGTGGTATCTTGCAAATTCAGAAAAATCCTTGCAGTAGGATGAACATTCTACAACATTGGAATTCATAGCAATGTCATTTTTTTAAATCATCACCGAAATACTTTGACGAGTATGGAGCCATAAAAGAACCTTTGTACCACGGATCATGAAAGAACACCCTAAATTAATAACAAATAAATAAACACCGCATTGTAAATATATACTTTTTAAGAGATCACTCTACAGTTTGAACCGATATATATATCTTAGTTTTTAATATGTGTTGTTAAGGATTGATTCTGACCACTATGAGCACTATGTAGAAATTCCTATCGCACAGGGTCTTCCTCCATCGTGAGCGTTGTGGTACACAAGAGGGGTGATGATGGGATTTCGCCTAGACACCAGTATTATAGTCGAATAGATTACAGAATAGGACCGAAACCAGTTCGAGTCGGGTGGGGTGAGGGCAAGCTAGCGGCATCCAATCTGCTTTCAGAAAACTGTCCACTGTTGCCAAGTCGTGCCACGCACTCAGTCTTTGCCCGACAGCCGACCTGTGCGTTTTGAGCATATACTCTTGTTTTGTCAAGAAATTGCCTTAAAGTGTGCTTATAATTCGAAACAGGCCAGTAACAAAGCTACACAAGGCATCTCACTCCATTCTACACTCATTCTTCACTCGTATCACAGAAAACATACTACTATAACCCAGAATGCCAACCGCATGGTAAAAAGCATGAGAAGTGTTTTGAGAAAGCTTTGCCTGTCAATTCATAGGCGGCGCCACCAGCTTTGCCATGCACTCAGCATAGCAACGCTGGTGGCGCTGCCTACGAATTGACAGGCAAAGCACTCTCAAAACACTTAATGCTTTTTAACATGCGGTTGGCATTCTGGGTTATAGTAGTATGTTTTCTATGCTCGTATGTAGATTAAAATATGCTCATAGGTGGAGTCCCCATTTTAAATGGATAATTAATATGGAAGATTGTATCCTCTTTATTTCCATGTTTATTTTGTTTCATGTATCAAACAATAAGCTGAGCAATATTTTAGAAGATTTTTAGAACTGCTATATAAATTGTTTGGTTATACAAATTTACTGTTATTGTGTTTTATTGATTCAATTTATATTTATTAATTTTATTTTTATATATTTTTCAAAAAGCTGCATGTGTTAGCTGTTTGAGCCATTTTAAAGATAATTGTGTAGCAAATAATCAAACCATAATAATGTATGGGATGAACTTCGTGTTCCATACCATATAAAAATATAACAATACTAACCGATACAAGTTACCACCAAGAACAAATAAATTACTAATTTGAAGTGTTGAACTGAACTACCCCACAAGTGGGAAGAAAGAGGAAGGGGGATGCCGCTCTAGGTGAAAGTCAGCTCACCAGCCAAGAACGACGTGGCAACGTCGCAACCCCTACTTCTTCAAAGGCCAGTCCTATTCTGTAATCTATTCGACTATAGTGCTAGACACCACCTAAGTGTACCAGGGAGTGTATCCTCTGTTCCTTACCACTCTGTGAGTAGACTTACAAGGTTGCTCTCCTGCATGAACCAATGTATATTTCTTTTTCCATTCAATTATATTTCTAACGGACGTTCTCTGGTATGAACAAATGCATGTGACTTCATTATATTTTTTGGCTATGAAGGATTTTCCTTATAGTGCACTTATGAGGTCACTCTACTGTGTGAATCAATGTTGGTTTTTATTGTTAAGGATTTTCCACAAATATTGCAATTATGAGTTCACTCTATGGTGTGAATCAATGTATGTTGTTCCATATGGTTTTTGATGTCAAGGATTTTCCACAAATAGTGTAATTATGAGATCACTCTATGGTGTGAATCAATGTATGTTGTTCCATATGGTTTTTGATGTCAAGGATTTTCCACAAATAGTGCAATTATGAGATCACTCTCCCGTGTGAATCAATGTATGTTTCTCCATATGGTATTTTTGTGAAAGGTTTTCCACATATAGTGCAATTAATTATGAGGCCACAAAATTTATATTGCTTGATTGCACAATTGATTTTGAAGGATTTTCCATATGTAGTTCCACATATAGTGCACTTGCTAGGTTATCCTTCCCCGGTGTGAACGCATATGTGTCTCTTCATATTACCACTTCTTGTGAAGAATTTTCCACATGTATTGCACTTAAATGGTCACTCTCTAGTGTGAATTAATGTATGTTTCGTCAAATTGTGTTTGGTTGTGAAAGATTTTCCACATATAGTGCAATTATGAGGTCGCTCTCCAGTATGAAAAAATGTATGAATTTTCAAACTCCTTTTGACTGTGAAGGATTTTCCACATATACTGCACTTATGAGGTCGCTCTCCAGTGTGAAGGAGTGTATGATTCTTCAATACAGTGTAGGTTGTGAAGGATTTTTCACATATGGTGCACTTATGAGGTCGCTCCCCAGTGTGAACCGATGTATGTCTCATCAAATTACTATTATTTGTAAAGGATTTTCCACACATGGTGCACTTATGAGGTCCCTCTCCAGTGTGAAGGAGTGTATGATTCTTCAATACAGTATAGGTTGTGAAGGATTTTTCACATATGGTGCACTTATGAGGTCGTTTTCCTAAATGAGTAAATTCCAAATGCTTTTTCAAATGGCTTGGTAATGGAAAGGATTTTTCACATACAGTGCACTTATGACGTCGCCCTCCGGTGTGAACCAATGCATGAATTTTCATACTGCTTTTGGTTGTGAAGGATTTTCCACATATGGTGCACTTATGAGGTCGTTCTCCTAAATGAGTAAATTCCAAATGCTTTTTCAAATGGCTTTGTAATGGAAAGGATTTTTCACATACAGTGCACTTATGACGTCGCCCTCCGGTGTGAACCAATGCATGAATTTTCATACTGCTTTTGGTTGTGAAGGATTTTCCACATGTAGTGCAAATATGAGGTCGGTCTCCATTGTGAGCCAATGTATGTCTCATCATATTGCTACTGTTTGTAAAGGATTTTCCACATATGGTGCACTTATGAGGTTGCTCTCCAGTGTGAAGGAGTGTATGTTGCTTCAGTATAGAATTGGTTGTGAAGGATTTCCCACATATGGTGCACTTATGAGGTCGTTCTCCTAAATGAACTTGAAATAGGTGTTTCCTCAAATGGCTTGGGCATGTAAAGGATCTTTCGCATTCGGTGCACTTATGACGCCACCCTCCGGTGTGAACCAATGCATGACTCTTCATACTGACATTGTTTTTGAAGGATTTTCCACATGTACTGCACTTATAAGGACGCTTCTCAGAATGTGACAATAAATGATCCTTTACTTGACGTAGTTGAACAAATGTTTTCTCACATGTCAAACATTTAAAGGGATGTTCACCCGTGTGTCCATATATATGATTTTTCATTTTCCATATAGCTGAAAACATGTTTCTACATATTGGACACGTATGGGGAAGACTTTTAGTGATCTTAGACATTTTTTACTTTGCACTTTTCGACTTTGTGAAACTTATCAAACAAGCAAGTAACTAACTATAATCAGGATAAGAACTAAATAATAGGTATTATAGACCAATACAATTTTCTTCTTTCAGGATATGTTAAGTGTACATAATTAAACTTAGGAAAATTCTTCTTTCAATATTATTACACTTAAAGACTAACTAACTAATTATGATTTAACATTTAATTTTACAGAGTGAATTGCTGACTTCCATTTGTATTTAAGTGTATTAGAAAATTAATAACCTTTTTAGCTGTTGCTTAAAGTACTATTGTATCTGAGGTGATCTCAATAAGCTTCACTTCGCCGAATAGAAGTTCCTTTCCATTATATCTGGCAAGGTGTATTGCAATTTCTGAAAAACACCCATATTTGATTAGATATGTACATTTATCTATACAGGGTGTCCGGTCATAAGTGTTAAATAAAATTTTGCATTAAACTACATGGCAATGGTGACATAAAGTCGCACATTTGAGGTTCCCAACCTCAACCGTTAGGGAATAACAAATAAATTAAGGTTTTCCAAAAATTATTGTAGTTGTTATGAAAAAGGTTATATAACTCTGTTAAAAATACACTAATTAATTGTTAATTTAAATGTCATTTTCAGAATCCTCACAAAACTTTAAATAGATATAACACATAATCCTTGTGGTACGGAAAAATATTCTACCTATTTATATTTCTTCGTTAAACAATTATTTTTAATATCGACGAAAATTTAAATAACATTCAGGAATTTATTTCTCGGTTACCGAGATCCGACGAGTTAAACAAATATTACTAAAAACTTCCTTATTTAAAGGGCTTTACAATGATGTATAACTACAATTATCTACTGTCAAATCTATGGTAAATTTTAAGTACTATTGTGAAAAATCACGGTTAAACCAAAACAGATATTGTAAAAAAATAATTCATTTTGCTTACTATTTTATGAGCGGACCACTGGTGATGAGGGTTTGTGTAATTTATGATTGACCAGACTACCCTTTCATCAAACTAATGAGTTTTTCTTAGACTTTCTAAATTTTTTATAAAAAAAAAAAAAACATTAGTAAAAACACACAATACAAATCAAATCTATGACATACTTCGTCCGAAGCACAACTTAACGTGGAATCACAGTTTTGGTGTAAAGTGCCCTCCGTATTCCCGCAAGCAACCCTAGCTCGCTTATGAATCGCGCCAACTGTGACCTCATACGTCAATTTTTTCCTTACTTTCCCAGCACCCTCAAAGATTCTCTACTGTAACTCAACTTCAGAGTTTACAACAGTCGAGTAAACTAGACTTTATATGTAACCCCAAACAAAAAAATCTAATGGGCTCAAGTCAGGAGATCGAGGAGGCCATGTCACACTTCCTCCACGTCCAATCCATGTCGGGTAGTTTTGGTATAGCCACAACCGAACTTCCGCAAGTTAATTGCAATCTTATCTGAAATATGAAAAATATACGAACCGTAACTTTATCACAAACACATTTTGCTACTATATGTTTCTTTTCTTAGCTTAATAGTTATAAAAAAGCGTTGCATGCGAGAAAAAAATACAAATTATTCGTTGCCTGCAGTTAAATGTAGTATTCTTCACAATAGCTTTTCTTTGCCCTACCATGTTTTTTCACAACAATGATTGAATTACATTAGGAAATTTGAAACTTGGTAAAAACTATTATACACCATTGTAAAGCCCTTTAAATAAGGAAGTTTTTAGTAATATTTGTTAAACTCAGCGGATCTTGGTAACCGAGAAATAAATCGCTGAATGTTATTTACATTTTCGTCGGTATTAAAAATAATTGTTTAACGAAGAAATTTAAGTAGAATATTTTTCCGTACCCCAACAATCATGTGTTATACAGTATCTATTTAAAATTTTGTGAGGATTCTGAAAATGTCATTTAAATTAACAATTAGTGCATTTTTAACAGAGTAATATAACTTTTTTCATAACAACTACAATAATTTTTGAAAAATCTTAATTTATTTGTTATTCCCTATCGGTTGAGGTTGGGAACCTCAAATGTGCGTCATTATGTCACCATTACCATGTAGTTTGATGCAAAATTTTATTTAACACTTATGACCGGACACCCTGTATATATAATTCTGTAAGACAAAATTTTTACCAGAAAATTGTGGACGTCTGGTAAGTTGCAGAACAGTGGGAGAGGTCTTAAATTAAAGGTCTTGACCCCAGAGACTTGGGAAAAAAAGCAGAATTCCCTTAAAGTTACCAGAAAACGAGATATAACGTAAAATGTTCCATAAGAATAGCATAAGAAGCCATTTACTGCTGATTTGTTTACTTCAATACAGCTGATCGTGATTTTGATTTATCATCAAGCCGGTATGCAATGTTAACATTTTGGATTAGGCCCTACTTATATGCCAGTCAATTCTGCAATGTACTATATAAAACCAGGGATAACGTTACCTATAATAATTAAGACTTTTTAGTTACGTTATAGAATGTGGAAATAAATGATTTTACTATGAAACTTTACAAATTTGTGCATTTTTTACGTTTAACATGAAATAACCACATTGACTAAATGATTAACAATTCCAGATTAAATGGAAAACTTCTGCTTTGTTTTTATTCCAAAACATATGTTCTAGATTTATTCTACACTTTCTTTATTTTTAACCGACTTCCCCACTACCAACAAAAGGAGGAGGGTCTCAATTTGTTTGTGGCGATGTTTTTTTTTCTATGTATGTTCACCAATTTCTCTGTGATTCTTTTACCGATCAATGTAGTTCCACCACCAAAATTACCAGGAGAGTTTCTATTTGGTACCTTATATATTACGTTTAAGTATAATATTTGTTTCGGTGAAAAATTCTAAAAACCTTTAAATATTCAACATTTATTTTGTTTACATTTGTGCAGATTGTTTACATTTGTGCAGAGAAGGCAATAAATAATAATAACATTCCTACAGCTGTTAGTTGAAACAATTTAAATGAAGCTACAGACAATTCTTCATGAAACAGTTGCTTCATATTGATCAATAAACTATTTCTTGCCATGGAGCCTAAATGAATTACATTGAGAAAATTGCATTTTGTTTTGGTTACTATAAACAATGTATTTCAACGATTGACCTGATTTGTGTATACAGTAATTCTGTTTTTAGTATTGAATATTCTGACTTACAAAAACATATATGTTTCAGTGAATAGCTGTATGATATTGACAAATAAAGGTGTATTGTGAAAACCAAAGCATTCGTAAAACAGGTCTAAATATAAATCAAATGCAATTATTCCTTACACGACCTAAGAAGTGTGACAGTGCATAATCGTCAATTAAAAGTGTTAAATATTTTAACTACTAAACATGTATTTGCAGATGTGGAATGTTTATTGATATTCTCTACCCAGTTACTATATCATATCAATACTATTATGCCTGCTTCGGAAAGTCCTAGAGGAAGATGATTTGCAATTTTGAATAGGATATTATATCTTGATCAAATAAAACCACCTACCATGGCTTGCACCACTTTTAGCTGAACCAATCTTTCATATACATATTTCATTTGCAGATGTGGAATACTATTATTATTACTATTACTATTGCAATTAATACTATTACTATTGCAGATGTGGACAGACAATACTATTATGCCTGCTTCGGAAAGTCCTAGAGGAAGACGATTTGCCATTTCGACTAGGCTATATCTTGAGCAAACAAAACCCCCTACATGACTTAGGTACACCACTTTTAGCTGAACCAATCTTTCGTTTAGTATTTTCCAAAGGTACTATGGTGTTAACAACCAATTTTCCACTTTTGAGAGATTTTTTTGTGCTGGCATTTCATATTGTTCCAAAAGGCTTGAGACGTTACTGTATTTCTTTTTATAATGTAGAAGTACACCGATTGCAGGAAACGATTATGTCTGACATTTCAATGTATCTAGGAAAAACAATTAGTTTTTCATTAGGCCTAATGTAATGGACAACTCTTTCTTTCTTAAGGAATATCTATAGTTATTTGTGTAACTAGTGGTGAAAGTGGCACTTTGCTGCACACGAGAGCAATGTTTACGCACGAGCCGCAGGCGAGTGCGGAATGATCTCGAGTGCAGCAAAGGCCTTTTTCACCCGTGTTACACATTATATTTTTCCTACAGTCACTATAAAGCATATAAATAATTAGTCTTTCAAACACTATACAACACGTTTTTAGGTTCAGCTGGCAACACAAATGGTGCCCTAGAGAAAGTAGTACCCATGGTCCGTATCACTCCGCTATTTTACCTCGGCAAGAAATATGCTCCGCGTTTTGAGAATATAGTTCCGTATGTTTTTGTAATTTGAAGTGGTTTCCGCGCCTTAAAAAAATGCTTTAAAGGTATTTTCTTGTTTGTTAAGATCGTAGAAATATTTTAAAAACGTTTAAAAAAAAGTCCAGAAAGTTCAGAAATACCGAAACTATAAACACGAAATGACAGGTTAAATCGTAGTTATAATAGTCAATCAGCTGCTCATAGTATTTCCAAGCGTACACGGATTACGTGCATAATAGAACCACGCTGTTTTGTGTTGTTTCGTTGGAATCCTGATGTGCGGCAAAGTATAAATATGCAGCAATTAGCAGCTTTCTGTACTATAAACAGTACAAGGAAGCCAACTTTGTCAGGTGACTGTAGGAAAAAGATGTTTATTTTCACACCCATTGATTATGTAACCTGGACAGGTGACTCAAGCAGTTTCAAAATAATGATTGTTCTGTGGAACTTTTGATTGTTTCAAACAGTTTTGCTTATCAAAAATCCTCAAATAATTAATCTATAAACAATTATACAGTCACTAAAAATCATGAAATAATTTATTTTTGTAAAAAAATACAACAGACTTCAAACGCTCTAAAAAAAAATGAAATAATTTCAATAAAGTAAACTTTTGTATTAGGCAAGCTCATGTATTTCAAGTCGGCGCGGCTCAAACTGCAAATATGATTGAAATTAAATATTGTGTGTGTATTTAGAAAATCAATAAATTGTAGCTGGATAACATAAATATATAAAAAACATACTGAACTGTTTTGTTTATATATTAAAGGAAATATTTTCTTGTATTTTATGTTTACTTCAGAATATGTTCTACACAAATGTTCACACAAATGTTCTATATGAATAGGAAAATAATTTAGTTTGATATTATGATAGGGAAAAGAAGCTAGTTTAGTATTAAAACGTTACTTTTCAAGTTAGAAACATTTAAATGCGTTATAATCTTTTTAAAGATACTCGTTAATACCACTATAATGCCGATCTCTGACGGTAATAAAATAACACTTAACGCATAACTATGAAAAAGACATACAGATTAACACCTTTAGTTATAGATAGTCACCTGCAATATGGACACCCTCTTTCAATTTTGTATCAAAAATCATCATAGAGCCGCGCCGTCTTAAAATACGTGAGCTTGCCTAATAAAAAGTTTACTTTATTGAAATTATTTCATTCTTTTTAGAGCGTTTGAAGTCGGTTGTATTTTTTACAAAAATAAATTATAAATTTGAGATTTATTGTTAGTGTTTCAATATTTTGTATATGAAGTGGAATAACCTTAACGGCTACTCTTAGAAAATAACCTGGGAATAAAGATAGAATAGGTTCGTAGAAGAAATATATATTTGTTAATTAAGTAAGTACTATGAAAAGTTCCAATGGGAGGAAAAATAATATTGTTTGGAGATTTAAACAGGTACCGTCTGTTGCTCGCAAAAGAGTTAAGAATCATCCGATGATTAGGCCTAATTTGATAGAATATGTAACGTCACTTGCACCTTTAAGAGGAATACCACCACATATACTTACACTAATTATAGTTTTTCATGTTGATCAGAAAAAAAACTAGGGTTAAGTTTGGACAATGGGATGCCTTTACTTTACCTTAATGTTGTTAAACATTAACTAAAGGAGTATTTAGAAATATTAACTGGGTAGGGATGCTAATTTAGCGGGGTTGGCCAAAAAATAAGCTTCCCACAACAAACCTTTATTTGCCTTTTCATATTCCACGAAGAGAATTTCCAAAATTCCAATCAGGGAAATCTTTTTCATCACTATTAACCACAAGACCAAAGCTACCTTAATAAACCAGTATCTATTCACAAAATATTATATGTTTGCTGCCTTCAGCAGAGTTAAACCTATGTCGTGATTCAAATGATTTATTGAAAATGACATAAACAAAGGTAAACAAAGACAAACAACAAACTGTTTTTTACACAAAAGAGATGGCGTAAAGGAATTTCTATTCTGAAATAAAAGAATGCCGGAATTTTAAATAGTAATTGCTTGGATACTATTCAAAGGTAGCTAAACGTTTTACATGTCAAATTGAAGCTAAAATAACTAAGTTTTTTTTCCCGTGTAGCAAGGGAGGAAATTTTGACATTGGCATGCACAAAACAGGTGCGCGGTGGTAGGCCACTATTCTGACTCATACGCTTGACGCCAGTCACCAGTAGGAAGTTTACGCCCCCAAAAAAGGCACATATTGTAATCCGTAGTTCGCAGAGTTTATATCCATTGTTAAATTAAACTAAATTTAAATCTACTTAATGATAAAGAAACTTAAAGCTGGTTTAATAAGTTTTGTGGCACCGAAGTGTTTTGGAAAGACATTCACCTGAACGGCTAAAAACAAGCGAAGACATAGTCGAAGAAATCCAAAAGTTCTGCATTAGAAGCCCGAAACAATCGATTGCCCGACAAAATCTTAAGTCTGAACAAAGCTAAATTGGTCACTTTATGATGTTATCTATAAAAGATACAGACATTGTGCCAAAAAGATTCAGTACCGTAAGACATCAGATAAACCTGCCGATCACCCTAAGCGTACAGGAATTTGCTAGTTTTACGTTCATATAAGATTGATGAAAATCTTAATTTTACTAAATCATTCTGAATTGTATGAAAGAATGAGAAAAAACTTTATTCTTTTCAATTTGATTCAATTTGACGTTTAAATCGTTTAATTCTCTTGAATAGTCCCAGAGCAACGACCGTTTGAAATACCGGCATTCTTTTAAAAACACCCTGTATATACACTAGATCCAGAACCCCATAAGAATCAAAAATCAGATTCAGAAATGCCATTGAAGTTGATGTTCCGTAATCAAAATAGGTATAAAATCGGTTCTATTATAAACACTTTCCAATCTGTTATAGCTTTAGACCTGAAAAAGGCTTTTAAAATAGAACAGATATGTAGGTTACATACTGTAATTTTTATCTTTATATTTTTACCCTGGTATCAGATACTATAGTTCGGCCGCTTAGAAAACGACCTGCGCGCTAATGCTAAACCAATGCTGGAGGAGGTCGCTTTCTAAGTGGCCGAACTATAGATCCAAGAGTTACATTAATACAAGTAACATTGATTTTACTAGTAAATACTCTCCATAAACATAGTAGGGACAAAAAGTATGTTCCAAACATATCTTTAAAAGATAATCATTTTAAAGCCCACCACACACTGATCATCCATCTGAAAACTGTTCAATACCTATTTAACAAAGTTTACTTAATAATTACCCCTATCACAGCAGACCTGTGAATTCAGTAAATTTAATGAATTATTGATTTAAATTCTAAATGAATGATGTAAATAATTGTAAATTTAAGGTCTTCACTGATGGTTATGGCTAGATAACTGATATGGCTGTTAATTGAGACGCTTAAAGCACCATATCAAGTAACAAGGCGTTACCATCCATAAAAAACTTAGATTGCAGAAACAGGTTCAAAATTTAATATAAAACTCAAAGCTAAGTTGTATTTGATGCTTTGTCTACCAAACCTAGTTGACCAAGACATAATCATGAAAGTCTATTTTAGTTGTTTTCATAGCTAATCCGTAATCATATAGATAATCCGTTTCTAGAAATGAAGTAAAACTGCAACTTGTAATAAAAGAATAAAGAATGAAAACGTAAAACAGCTAGACTTCAATAAAAAATCACTTTGAAGTTAGTTAAAGCATTGACTATTGGATAGGTTAAAAACAACTATGAAACTAAAAAAAAAATATAAGGCTATGTTGTGCAAAAATATATGTGATGTTTTCTTTTTCTATTTGATAAAAACACTGTTTTACCGAATAATAAAAAAAAAACCCTTCGACGGTTTATGACATTTATTAACCGTTATTAACAATTTATCAGATCTGTTTATCCTACTAATATTATAAATGAGAAAGTTTGGATGTATGGATGTATGGATGTATGTTTGTGACAAGTGAACGCGAAAAATCCTGGTCGGATTGGGCTGAAATTTGGCATGATGATAGCTCACATTCCCGATTAACATATAGGCATATTCTTATTTCAAAAATCCTTTCGGGCTCCGCCCCAGTGGCTCTGGAGTTTCCCATGTTAACCTTATGAGAAATGAAATTATTGAATCTTAACAGCTGTTTCAATTAAACAAGTTGGTTCTGTTCTGTGATGTTCAATAGCATTAAAGTTACAAAAATTACCAACAGGGTGCAATAAATAATAATTGCAATATTATTTCTTTTACATTTATGACAACAACTAATTTGCAACCAAAAGGTGAGTGAGCGTAGCGAACGAACTTCAACCTGGAGGCAGGTTAGCGTAGCGAACGAGCTAACCTGAAGGCAAGTGAGCGCAGCGAACGAGCTCCAACCTAAAGGTGAGTGAGCGTAGCGAACGAGCTCCAACCTAAAGGTGAGTGAGCGTAGCGAACAAACTTCAACCAGGACGTGATTGAGCCATGCGAACGAGATAATCTTGAAAATTAAGAAGTTAAACGGGGCAAAGCCCGCGGGTTACAGCTAGTAAATAATAAGTCATCATTTCCTGTGTTTAAGCAAACATTTTCTATGTAAGAAAAATTAAGTAAATGGTGTGGGGTTGAGACAAGGGATTATCATTTACAGTTTTAGGTTTTATTTTCAGTACCTGAATGAAATAAAAAAACCAAAGCAGTTAACATTTTAATTTTCACCAGACATATTTAATTAACAAATAAAAAACTTAAACTAATATATTAAATGGTTTATGTGACAAACTTAATCAACGCCTTGGTTTAACGTTGGTTCAAACTCTAACATTACATTAAAGTAGTCAGTTGTAATGTATATAATAAATTATAGAATAATTATTTAAATAAATTATCAGTCCCAGATACAACTACCCCTAAGTATTTCATAAAAACATGGAATGAAAAAAGGAGATTTGTATCTTTGCAATGTTTGAATTTACATGAGTATTACGGCAATTTTTTGTGCACCATCATAGCCTAATTGTAAAAATAAATATAAATTGTAGTGCCAATTTTAGTTATTTCACCAACTAAATAAACTTATGTAAGTTTGGTTATGATTTTAAAAATATTGAAACCAATCAAGAATGTGATATTTTGCAAATTCAAAAAAAATCCTCGCAGTAGGATCTACATTCTACAACATTAAAATTCACAGCAATGTCATTTTTAACATCTTCACTGTAAAACTCTTGTGAGTATGGAGCCATAAAAGAACCTTTGTACCACGGATCATAAAAGAACACACTAAATAAATAACAAATAATAACACTGCATGGTAAATATATACCTTTTTTTAAATCGCTCTCCAGTGTGAACCGATGTATATATGATAATTTTTAATTTGTTAAGGATTGATTCTGAACGGCGAGCACAATGTAGAAATTCCTATCGCACAGGGTCTTCCTCCATCGTGAGCGTTGTGGTACATAAGAAGGGTGATGATGGGATTTTGCCTAGACACACCACTTAGTGTACCATGGAGTGTATCCTCCGTTCCTTCCCACTCTGTGAGTACACTTACAAGGTCAATCTTCTGTATGAACCAATGTATATTTCTTTTTCCATTCAATTATATTTCTAACGGACATTCTCTGGTATGAACAAATGCTTTCCATTCAATTATATTTCTAACGGACATTCTCTGGTATGAACAAATGCATGTGACTTCATTATAGTTTTGGTTATGAAGGATTTTCCACATATAGTGCACTTATGAGGTCACTCTCCGGTGTGAATACATGTATGTTTCTTCATATCGCTTTTTGTTAGGAAGGATTTTCCACATATAGTGCAATTATGAGGTCTCTCTCCAGTGTGACGCAATGTATGTCTCGTCATATGCTTTCTAGTTTTAAAGGATTTTCCACATATAGTGCAATTATGAGGTCGCTCTTCGGTGTGACGCAATGTATGTCTCATCATATGCTTTCTAGTTTTAAAGGATTTTCCACATGTAGTGCAATTATGAGGTCGCTCTTCGGTGTGATCCATTGTATGAATTTTCAAACTGCTTTTGTCTCTGAAGGATTTTCCACATATAGTGCAATAATGAGGTCGCTCTCCAGTGTGAGCCAATGTATGTCTCATCAAATTACTATTATTTGTAAAGGATTTTCCACATATGGTGCACTTATAAGGTCCCTCTCCAGTGTGAAGGAGTGTATGATTCTTCAATACAGTGTAGGTTGTGAAGGATTTTTCACATATAGTACACTTATGAGGTCGTTCTCCTAAATGAGTAAATTTCAAATGTTTTTTCAAATGGCTTTGTAATGCAAAGGATTTTTCGCATACAGTGCAATTATGAGGTCGCTCTTCGGTGTGACGCAATGTATGTCTCATCATATCCTTTCTAGTTTTAAAGGATTTTCCACAAATAGTGCAATTATGAGGTCGCTCTTCGGTGTGAACCAATGCATGAATTTTCATACTGCTTTTGGTTGTGAAGGATTTCCCACATGTAGTGCAATTATAAGGTCGGTCTCCAGTGTGAGCCAATGTATGTCTCATCATATTGCTGCTATTTGTAAAGGATTTTCCACATATGGTGCACTTATGAGGTTGCTCTCCAGTGTGAAGGAGTGTGTGTTGCTTCAATATAGCATTGGTTGTGAAGGATTTTCCACATATACTGCACTTATGAGGTCGTTCTCCTAAATGAACTTGAAATTGGTGTTTCCTCAAATGGCTTGGGCATGTAAAGGATCTTTCGCATTCAGTGCACTTATGACGCCACCCTCCAGTGTGAACCAATGCATGACTCTTCATACTGATATTGGTTTTGAAGGATTTTCCACATGTAGTGCACTTATAAGGACGCTTCTCAGAATGTGACAATAAATGATACTTTACTTGACGGAGTTCATCAAATGTTTTCTCACATGTCAAACATTTAAAGGGATGTTCACCCGTATGTCCATATATATGAATTTTCATTTTCCATTTAGTTGAAAACATGTTTCTACATATTGGACACTTATGGGGAATATTTTTAGTGATCTTAGACATTTTTTACTTTGCCCTTTGTGAAACTTCTCAAACCAGCAAGTAACTAAATAATCAGGATAAGAACTAAATAATAGGTATTATAGACCTATACTATTTCCTTTTTTCAAGATATGTTTAGGTGCATATAATTAAACTTAGAACATTTTCTTCCTCAAAATTTGTGATTGATATGAGATATTTTATTACATACTTTAGAGATTGTTTTTGCTTGTCTTAAATAAGACTTATTATTTTATTAACTGTAAAGTAAAATAATCTGTCAATGTGTTATTTTTCAATATTATTACACTTGAAAACATAACTGATTATGATTTAACATGTAATATTACAGAGGTAATTGCTTACTTCCATTTGTATTTAAGTGTAATAGAAACTTAATAACCTTTTTAGCTGTTTCTTAAAGTACTATTGTATCCTGAGATGATCTCAATAAGCTTCACTTCGCCGAATAGAAGATCCTTTTCATTATATCTGGGAAGGTGTATTGCAATTTCTGAAAAACACCCATATTTGATTAGATATGTACATTTATTGTAAATATTTAGGTTAATATTTGTTAATTTAGGTTAAGATGGATTAAAAGCATTACAGAAATATATACTAGATCCAGAACATCATAATAATCAAATATCTGATTCAGAAATGCCATTGAAGTTGATGTAATTAAAATACGTTTAAAATCTGTTGTATTACAAACACTTTCCAAACTTTGTATGTATAAATTTCCAAAAATTTACCTTAATTCATGTGTACTTAAAGTATCCAATAAGGTTCTAATAATAGAAATGAGAAGTATTGAAGATGAAAGTTTTAAACTACGCTAAATTAAAAGAATTCCTTCTCAAGAGGCCTTACTTATGTGTTGTCTAACAAAAAATGATGACCACAGCAAATAAGTGACTTCCATGGGAGATTTACAATTATCAGGTATCAACTAGATAACCCATTTCTTGATATCAAGCAAAACTGCAACTTGTAATAAAAGAATAAAGAATTAACACATAAAACAGCTAGACCTCAATGAAAGTCACTTTAAAATTAGTTAAATACTTGTTATAAAAATATAAGGCTATGTTGTGAAAAGATATATGTAGTGGTTTCTTTTTCTATTTGATAAAACCACTGTTATTACCGAATGATGAAATCATTTGACGGTTTTATGACATTTATTCATTATTTTCATGGTGTGTAAGCCTCTGGATCGTAAATTGCAATAAAAAAATGGTTTATGTTACCTTTTTTTGTCAAACGATCTGTGTGTAGTTAGTGCAAGTACATCTTCAGGTTGTTGGTAGAACGTTAAATAAAACAGCATTCATTCGATGAACTTGTCGAAATAAATATGTCTAAAAACACGAAATACACAAAAAAATTTAAACAACAGGAAATTAAAAACTTGGCCAAGTGACAAACACACGAGACAGGCGCCGGTGGAATATACTATAAATACTTGTAAAAATTAAAAAAATACAAGGTACATTGCAGAAAAAATATACCTAATTTTTTCTTTTTGGATTTGATAAAAACGCTGTTTTACCAAAGGATGAAATATAATAGTACAATTACCTTGTCACAGCTCCGTAGTTTCCGTATACATACCGGAAACTACGGAGCTGTGACGAGGTAATTGTACAATTATATTATAGTCATCAATTCAGCTCAGGGGCTAAATCATGTCTATTGAAATTAAAAAAAACTCATTTAACAGTTTATGACATTTATTAACTGTCATAAATGTTTAATATACAATAAATACAAGTTATCTAAAAAATTTTATGACAGGAGTTGCCAGTACACAATACTTTTGTAAATACCGGTTCGGTGATTCTAAGCTTTCCTTATCCCCTGTACAGGAGTTACCGTCCATTGCTCTTACTCTCATTCTTTTGTGCTCCACAGTAAAGTAATAAGTCCACAGTCTGTGGTTAAGCTTAAGCACTATTTCAAACCATATCCATATGTTTGGTTGTAATGTAAACAAAGTTATCTATATATTAATATGCAGGCGGTTTCCTTTTCACAGTCGTAACTCGATAACAGCTTGACGGATTTTAATGTTTGAGGTGTCAAATCAAATTACCATATTATCATGTGATTTACAATGTGTATTAAAACTCCTTTGTAGTGTTTTCTGTTATTTGGTTAACTTTTAATTTTTATTTAAACTTAAAACTAAACGCCACCACTAAGACGAAGAGCTGTGAGTGGCTGGAAGGAACACTAATGTGACCGCTTGCATCAACCTCCCAATGGAACATTTGACGGACACAGAGTGGCAGTACCGCCATGGTGATACATCCAACCTCGGACAAATGAATGTTTATGTTTACATTGAGGTGGCTTACACTTTAAGAAAGAAAAGACTGGCTGAGACAGCTAGAGATGTTAAATGCGTATCCCTTCTATATCCGTCGTTAGATCTACTTTCTTCCCTCTTATGGTACCAACCGGAGACTTTGTTTGGGGTCCCTAATTTAAACACGCCCAAAACCGAACATATCGTTGAAATAATATAGCAATGCTAGAGTACGTGTCATACTGATTGGCGTCAAGAGAAGTATTTAGCTTGCTTCATCAGGTCTGAAAAGCTCACTTTACAGTATGTGGTTGACATATAAGTGCTCATAGAGGGCACCTGCATACAGTACATAACAGATAACCAAAGCAGTATGGGAGCGGATCTAGGTATACTTAAATATTGTAGATCACTTTTATAATTTTTTACAACATAATATTTTTCATATTTCTACAATCAGTCATAGAAATTAGAGTGCTTGATTGAGTTCTTGTTGTTTATGTTTTTGTTCTTTATGCTTTTATTACAAGTTGCAGTTTTGCTTGATTTCGAGCAACGGGTTATCTAGTTTGAGTTTAATCACAGACAATAGACCACCATTATTAAATTTAAATGATTATTAATAAATTAAATTCTTCCACAAGATTGGACTATAGGACATCTGATTCAGCGACAGGTGAAGACAATGACACAACTCCATTTAATTAATTCACTCCTATTAGAGCTTCAATTTCAGATTAATTTATGTAATTAATGTGTTTGGCATGAAAAAAAATCAATTTGTAACAAATTCCAATAAAGCAATTACTGTTCTAAAGTTGTATTGACTTCCCCCCACTTTGATTCCAAAGTAGAGAGTCTTGTACTTGAGTTCAGAGGACTTTAACTTTAATAGATGTGTAATTAAAGGGTTAACCCATGCTAGGTTATCAATTGGTCAACGTTTTGCCAGTTGATGGGCTGTTTAAGTTTTTAATTACAACAGATTATTATTTTTCAGATGAGTTCAAAAACCTTAATGTTCATAGTTACAACTCAAGGCAAATGTTCTTTATTGTGCCTAGAACAACAAATAAATATTCTAAAAGAACAAGGGAATATTTAGTTCCATTCTTGTTAAACAGTTTACCAGTACAGCTGAGGAATATATGTTACTGTGGAGTTTTAAAGAAGAAGTTAAAGAATTTATATCTAGATCTGAGTTAAAGATAACTGTGTTTCATATTTTATCATTGTTGTTCACTGTTCCAAATTTTTATTATTGTTACTTTTTTAATAGATTATTCACTGTTCAATGTTTCAAATGTTTATTATTGTTACTTTTTTAATAGTTTTAAATTCGTTTATTACTGTTACTTAATTCATTGTTTATTAATAATTGTTAAAATCTGACAACTTTAAATTCTATGATTGGTTTGGTATATTATTGAATTCTTACAGAAAAACAAGGGAAACAAAAGACTGATTGTGTAACAAAGACTGATTGTAAAAAAGCACTGTGAAATAACAAAATTAGAATAATTGCTGCAGACAAGCCATATTGGCTTTTGTGGCTTGGAATTGTATGTGTTGTAAATTTGTATTTTTCTTTTGGAAATAAATAATAATAATAATAATAATAATTTCACTTTACTTCCATCATTGCACAAGATAAGCTACTATAAAAGAAAACAACCTGTAACAAATAGGTACATACAATTTTTAAATGTAAATATTTTATACATTAACTTTACATTACAGCTTTAAAACGGTTAATCATAAAATTTGTAAAATAAAGCTTACCTCAAAGTCATGGCCAACATTTCAGTAGGTTGAATACAGTTTATAAGCCAAGTATACTGACGTTGTAGGTAATCAAAATAGACTCTGAAATAGTAAAAAAAAAACTCTAGTCATTAATTTGTGGAACTATAAAAAATGTTTTGTGAAAAATCTATACCATAGTTTTAAAAGGCAAATACCACTCACTCACTGTATAATGAATATATTTACACTATTTGTTGTGGTTTTCAGGATATGTGTTTGTAGGTGTAATATTGAGTTTTAATAAGGCCCTTTACCTTGGTGAAAAAATCACAGTTATTGTAAACCTGCAACTGTTTATGGATTTTGAGAGTTATAAGAATTATAATAAAACACCAAGCAATAATTTGTGTTACTTTAAGATACGTAATATGTTGAAACATATTACGTATCTTAATATGAATAAAGTAATAGTTATGGGAGAAATAAGTTAACTGTGCTATTGTTCTATGGCCTACATACACTTTCAAGGTAAGCAAGCTGCTATCCTCCTTTTTCTACAATTCAAAATCCTGGCCTAGATTTTTTTTAAGTCACAATGGGTTTGGCTAGTAATGTATACAACAAACCAATTTCTCGGTTTGTTTTTCTTACTGCATTGTCTTGTTTTTAGACACTGACATTACTCAGTCAGATAATAAGTTACAGTCAGAGTATGCTCTTACCCCTATTATGCACTTACCACCACCCCACCTTAAGCTATCGAATGAAAATGTTATCTGATAATGTATCGCTGGTTTTCTGCAGAACTGTAGGAGGATTTGTTAAAGGTAATAGGCTACAGTAAAACTTCTTCTAAATTCACCCCATTGTACCACAGCATGGGTTATGTTAGAAATAATAAAATGGTAACCAAGTTAGATCAATAGGAAAGTAAAATGTCCTCCATGGTGTGGCACAGTTAGTACCTCTGGCATGTACAACAGGATTGTAATGGTACACACTACACTACACACAGATGCCCATGACTTACAGAGTTTAAGATCATATTCAGAAACTGTTGATTAAGACTGATTTAGATATTTAGGAAATAGATTTTGTGCAAAGTTAAAGGCTACCCTTGTAGATAGGCTGTATAAAGATAACATAAAACAAAAGCATCTGGTATAAATCTCTTTGAACTGACGAATTTCCCGTTATCCAATTTTCCAAAAAAAAAAACCTCACAGTGAAGCATAAATATCAAGGGCTGCAAATGGTGTCATTTGAGACCAGGGAGCTATAAAAAAACATACTTATAAACGTACAGAAAAAATTACTCAAAAACGACCATCCTAAATGGTTGTGTCAACTCTGTCTCTAAATAATAAGTCCTTATTATTTCCTGTGTTTGTTGAGTTAAGCATACATTTTCTATGGAAAAAAAAATAAGTAAATGGTGTGAAGTTGAGACAAGGTATTATCAATTTACAGTTAGTACTTGAATGAAATCAAACACCAAAGCAGTTAACTTTTTAATTTCACCAAATATATTTTATTAACAAATAAAAAAAACTTAATTTAATATATTAAATAGTTTATGTGACAAATGTGATCAATGTCTTGGTTTAAGTGTACAGTAGACTCCTTCTTATCCAAACTCCTAGGGACCGAGGCCAGTCCGAATGACAGGTTTTTCAGTTAAAGCGACATTCCCAAAAACTTGTTAAAACAGGCCATTTAAATGCATGCTGTATACATATTTGACTTAAATTTAGGAGAGCATTGTATTTAGACATGTGATCACAGGTCTCAAATCTTTCCCACGAGAACAGTCATTTCAGTACCGCCCACTTCCTGCCAATCTAGTCTGGTTAAACCTATAAGCTGATTAAAATAGTCCGATTAAAGAGACGTCATTGCCACAGATTTTAGTTCGGTTAAACCGATGTCCAGTTAAAAGGTGCCCATATAAGAGGGAGTCTACTGTATGAACAATTCTTAACACCCAAAAATAATATATTTATTCTAATTAGCATAAAATTGAAAAATGTACAAAAACTTAACATTACTGGCTTTTCTGGACCAAGGCAGAATATTAAAATAATAACACTGGAATGTACGTTACAATAAAGAAGTCAGTTGTAATGTATATAAAAAATTATAATTATTAAAATAAATAATCAGTTCTAGATACAACTAAGTATTTTATAAAAACATGGAATGAACAATGGAGATTTGTATCTTTGCAATGTTTGACTTTACATGATTATTACTGCTATGTTTTTGTGCACCATCATAGCCTAATTCTAATTGAAAAAAAAATGTTTATTTTTAGTGCTAATTTTAGTTATTTCACCAACTATATAAATTTATGCAAGTTTGGTTACGATTTTAAAACTATTAAAAACAATCAAGAATGCAAGATTTTTTTTATCTTGCAAATTAAAAAAAAATCCTCACAGTAGGATCTACATTCTAAAACATTGAAATTCATAGCAATGTCATTTTTTTAAAACCATCACTGTAAGACTTTTACGAGTATGGAGCCATGAAAAGAACCTTTGTACTACGGATCATGAAAGAACACTCCAAATAAATAAACACTGCATAGTAAATATATACTTTTTTATAGATTGCTCTACAGTGTGAACCGATGGATATATCATAATCATTAATATGTGTTGTTAAGGATTGATTCTGAATGATGAGCACTATGTAGAAATACCTATCACACAGGGTCTTTCTTCATCGTGAGGGTTGTGGTACATGAGAGCCAGAGTGGTGGAATTTTCCCTAGACACCAGTACTAGTGCTAGACACCACTTAGTGTACCGTGGAGTGTATACTCTGTTCCTTACTACTCTGTGAGTACACTTACAAGGTCACTCTCCTGTATGAACCAATATATACTTCTTTTCCCTTTCAATTATATGTCTAATTTATGATCTCTGGTATAAACAAATGCATAAACAAGTGCCTTCATTATAGTTTTGGTTATGAAGGATCTTCCACATATAGTGCACTTATGAGGTCACTCTCCGCTGTGAACCAAAAATGTATGAATCTTTATATAGTTATGGGTTGTGAAGAATTTTCCAGAATTAGTGCAATCATGAGGTCACTCTCTGGTGTGAATACAAGTATGTTTCTTCATATTGCTTTTTGTTAGGAAGGATTTATGAATTATAGTGCAATTATGAGGTCATTCCAGTATGAATCAAAGATTGTTTCTTCATACTGCTTTTTTTGGGAAGGATTTTCTACAAATAGTGCAATTATGAGGTCACTCTCCGCTGTGAACCAAAAATGTACGAATCTTTATATAGTTATGGGCTGTGAAGGATTTTCCAGATATAGTGCAATTATAAAGGTCACTCTCCGGTATGAATCATTGTATGTTTCTTCATATCGCCTTTGGTTGTGAAGGGTTTTCCACATATAGTGCAATTATGAGGTCGCTCTCCAATGTGACGCATTAAATGAATTTTCATATCGCTTTTTCTTGTGAAGGATTTTCCACATATAGTGCAATTATGAGGTTGCTTTCTGGTGTGAATCAATATATGTTCCTTCATATTGCTTTTTGTGTGGAAGGATTTTCCACATATAGTGCAATTATGAAGTCGCTCTCCAGTGTGAAGCAAGGTATGTCTCATCATACTGCTGTTTGTTGTGAAGGATTTTCCACATATAGTGCAATTATGAGGTCGCTCTTTGGTATGAATTAGTGTATGTTTATTCATATCGCCTTTGGTTGTGAAGGATTTTCCACATATAGTGCACTTATGAGGTCGCTCTCCAGTGTGAAGCAAGGTATGAATTTTCATATCACCTTTTCTTGTGAAGGATTTTCCACATATAGTGCAATTATGAGGTCGCTCTTCGGTGTGAATCATTGTATGTGTCTTCATATTGCTTTTGGTTGTGAAGGATTTTCCACATATAGTGCAATTATGAGGTCGCTCTCCAGTGTGAGTCAATGTATGTCTCATCATAGAGCTATTTTTTGTAAAGGATTTTCCACATATGGTGCAATTATGACGTCTCTCTCCAGTGTGAAGGAGTGCGTGTTCCTTCAATATAGCATTGGTTGTAAAGGATTTTTCGCATACAGTGCACTTATGAGGTCGCTCTCCAGTGTGAACCAATGCATGAATCTTCAGATGGTTATTGGTTTTGAAGGATTTTCCACATGTAATGCACTTATAAGGACGCTTTTCAGAATGTGACAATAAATGATACTTTACTTGAGGTAGTTCAATAAATGTTTTCTCACATGTCAAACATTTAAAGGGATGTTCACCCGTGTGTCCATATATATGAATTTTCATTTTCCATTTAGCTGAAAACATGTTTCTACATATTGGACACGTATGGGGAAGATTTTTAGTGATCTTAGACATTTTTTACTTTGCACTTATTGACTTTGTGAAACTTATCAAACAAGCAAGTAACTAACTATAATCAGGATAAGTTCTAAATAATGGGTATTATAGACCAGATACTATTTCCTTTTTTCAGGATATGTTTAGGTGTACCTATATAATTAAACTTAAAACATTTTCTTCCTCAAAATTTGTGATTGATATGAGATATTTTATTACATACTTTATAAGAGTTAAGTAAAATAATCTGTCAATGTGTTATTGTTCAATATTATCACACTTAAAGACATAAATGTTAATCATGATTTAACATGTAATTTTACAGAGTGAATTGCTGACTTCCATTAGTTTTTTTAAGTGTAATAGAAACATAATAACCTGTATGATTATTATGTTTCTTTAAGCTGTTGCTTAAAGTAGGCTACTATTGTATCCTGAGATGATCTCAATAAGTTTCACTTCGCCGAATAGAAGATCCTTTTCATTATATCTGGGAAGGTGTATTGCAATTTCTGAAAAACACCCATATTTGATTAGATATGTACATTTATTGTAAATATTTAGGTTAATATTTGTTAATTTAGGTTAAGATGGATTAAAAGCATTACAGAAAAATATACTAGATCCAGAACATCATAAGAATCAAATATCTGATTCAGAAATGCCATTGAAGTTGATGTAATCAAAATAGGTTTAAAATCTGTTGTATTACAAAAACTTTCCAAACTTTACATGTATAAATTTCCAAAAATTTACCTTGATTCATGTGTATTTAAAGTATCCAATAAGGTTCTAATAATAGAAATGAGAAGTATTGAAGATGAAAGTTTTAAACTACGCTAAATTAAAAGAATTCCTTCTCAAAGAGGCCTTACTTATCTGTTGTCTAACAAAAAATGATGACCACAGCAAATAAGTAACTTCCATGGGAGTTTTACAATTATCAGGTATCAACAATTAACCCATTTCTTGATATCAAGCAAAACTGCAACTTGTAATAAAAGAATAAAGAATTAACACATAAAACAGCTAGAACTCAATCAAAGTCACTTTAAAATTAGTTAAATACTTGTTATAAAAATATAAGGCTATGTTGTGAAAAGATATATGTAGTGGTTTCTTTTTCTATTTGATAAAACCACTGCTATTACCGAATGATGAAATCATTTGACGGTTTTATGACATTTATTCATTTTTTTCATGGTGTGTAAGCCTCTGGATCGTAAATTGCAATAAAAAAATGGTTTATGTTACCTTTTTTTTGTCAAACGATCTGTGTGTAGTTAGTGCAAGTACATCTTCAGGTTGTTGGTAGAACGTTATATAAAACAGCATCCATTCGATGAACTTGTCAAAATAAATATGTCTAAAAACACGAAATACACAAAAAAATTTAAACAACAGGAAATTAAAAACTTGGCCAAGTGACAAACACACGAGACAGGCGCCGGTGGAATATACTATAAATACTTGTTGTAAAAATTTAAAAAATACAAGGCTACGTTGCAGAAAAAATATACCTAATGTTTTCTTTTTGGATTTGATAAAAACACTGTTTTACCAAAGGATGAAATATAATAGTACAATTACCTTGTCACAGCTCCGTAGTTTCCGTATACATACCGGAAATTACGGAGCTGTGACGAGGTAATTGTACAATTATATTATAGTCATCAATTCAGCTCAGGGGCTAAATCATGTCTATTGAAATAAAAAAAAACTCATTTAACAGTTTATGACATTTATTAACTGTCATAAATGTTTAATATACAATAAATACAATTTATCTTAACATTTTTATGACAGGCGTTGCCAGTACACAATACTTTTGTAAATATTGGTTCGGTGATTCTAAGCTTTCCTTATCCCCTGTACATGAGTTACCGTCCATTGGTCTTACTCTCATCCTTTTGTGCTCCACAGTAAAGTAATAAGTCCACAGTCTGTGGTTAAGCTTAAGCACTATTTCAAACCATATCCATATGTTTGGTTGTAATGAAAACAAAGTTATCTATATATTAATACGCAGGCGGTTTCCTTTTCACAGTCGTAACTCGATAACAGCTTGACGGATTTTAATGTTTGAGGTGTCAAATCAAATTACCATATTATCATGTAATTTACAATGTGTATTAAAACTCCTTTGTAGTGTTTTCTGTTATTTGGTTAACTTTTGTTTTTTATTTAAACTTAAAATTAAACGCCACCACTAAGACGAAGAGCTGTGAGTGGCTGGAAGGAACACGAATGTGACCGCTTGCATCAACCTCCCAATGGAACATTTGACGGACAGAGAGTGGCAGTACCGCCGTGATGATACATCAAAGCTCGGACAAATGAATGTTTATGTTTACATTGAGGTGGCTTACACTTTAAGAAAGAAAAGACTGGCCGAGACAGCGATGTTAAATGCGTATCCCTTCTATATCCGTCAGATCCACTTGCTTCCCTCTTATGGTACCAACCGGAGACTTTGTTTGGGGCCCTTAATTTAAACACGCCCAAAACCGAACATATCGTTGAAATAATATAGCAATGCTAGAGTACGTGTCATACTGGTTGGCGTCAAGAGAAGTATTTAGCTTGCTACATCAGGTCTGAAAAGCTCACTTTACAGTATGTGGTTGACATATAAGTGCTCATAGAGTGCACCTGCATACAGTACATAAGAGATAACCAAAGCAGTATGAGAGCGGATCTAGGTATACTTAAATATTGTAGATCACTTTTATAATTTTTTACAACATAATATTTTTCATATTTCTATAATCAGTCATAGAAATTAGAGTGCTTGATTGAGTTCTTGTTGTTTATGTTTTTGTTCTTTATGCTTTTATTACAAGTTGCAATTTTGCTCGATTTCGAGCAACGGGTTATCTAGTTTGAGTTTAATCACAAACAATAGACCACCATTTTTAATTAAATAATTAAATTTAAATTAATAATTATTAAATTAAATTCTTCCACAAGATTGGACTATAGGACACCTGATTCAGCAACAGGTGAAGACAATGACACAACTCCATTTAATTAATTCACTCCTATTAGAACTTCAATTTCAGATTAATTTATGTAATTAATGTGCTTTCGGCTAGTAATGTATACAACAAACCTATTTCTTGGATCGTTTTCTTACTGCATTTTCTTGTTTTTAGACACTGACATTACTCAGTCAGATAATAAGTTACAGTCAGAGTATGCTCTTACCCCTTTTATGCACTTACCACCACCCCACCTTAAGCTATCGAATGAAAATGTTATCTGATAATGTATCGCCGGTTT
Source organism: Macrosteles quadrilineatus (assembly GCF_028750875.1). Taxonomy (NCBI): domain Eukaryota; kingdom Metazoa; phylum Arthropoda; class Insecta; order Hemiptera; family Cicadellidae; genus Macrosteles; species Macrosteles quadrilineatus. The sequence continues at coordinate 75,157,700 of NW_026542598.1, read as the reverse complement.
TCTGCAGAACTGTAGGAAGATGTGTTTAAGGTAATAGGCTACAGTAAAACTTCTTCTAAATTCACCCCATTGTACCACAGCCTGGGTTAAGTTAGAAATAATAAAATGGTAACCTAGTTAGATCAATAAGAAAGTAAAATGTCCTCCATGGTGTGGCATAGTTCGTATCTCTGGCATGTACAACAGGATTGTAATGGTACACACTACACACAGATGCCTTGACTTACCGAGTTTTAGATCATATCCAGAAAACTGTTGATTAAGGCTGATTTAAATATTTAGGAAATAGATTTTGTGCAAGTTTACAGGCTATCCTTGTAGATAGGCTGTATAAAGATAACATATAACAAAAGCATCTGGTATACATATTTTTGAACTGATGAATTTCCCGTTATCCAATTTTCCTAAAAAAAAAAAAAAAACACACACAGCGAAGCATAAATATCAAGGGCTGCAAATGGTGTCATTTGAGACCAGGGAACTATAAAAGATACATACTTATAAGCGTACAGAAAAAATTACTCAAAAACGACCATCCTAAATGGTTGTGTCAAGTCTGTCTCTAAATAATAAGTCCTTATTATTTCCTGTGTTTGTTAAGTTAAGCATACATTTTCTATGGAAGAAAAAATAAGTAAATGATGTGGAGTTGAGACAAGGGATTATCATTTACAGTTAGTACCTGAATGAAATCAAACACCAAAGCAGTTAACTTTTTAATTTTCACCAAATATATTTTATTAACAAATAAAAAAACTTAAACTAATATACTAAATGGTTTATGTGACAAATGTGATCAATGTCTTGGTTTAAGTGTACAGTAGACTCCTTCATATCCAAACTCCTCAGGACCAAAGCGAGTCCGGATAACGGTTTTTCCGGTTAAACCAACGTTCCCAAAAACTTGTTAAAACAGACCAATTAAATGCATGCTGTATACATATTTGACTTTAATTTAGGAGAGCATTGTATTTAGGCACGTGATACCTGGTCTCAAATCTTTCCCACAAGAACAGTCGTTTCAATACCGCCCACTTCCTGCCAATCTAGTCTGGTGGTTAAACCTATAAGCTGATTAAAATAGTCCGATTAAAGAGACCTCATTGCCACAGATTTTAGTTCGGTCAAACCGATGTCCAGTTAAAAGGTGTCTGGATAAGAGGGAGTCTACTGTATGAACAATTCTTAACACCCAAAAATAATATATTTATACTAATTAGCATAAAATGGAAAAATGTACAAAAACTTAACATTACTGGCTTTTCTGGACCAAGGCAGAAACTTAGGATAATAACGCAGTAATGTACTCTAACACTACATTAAAGTAGTCAGTTGTAATGTATATATAACAAATTATAGAATAATTATCGAAATAAATAATCAGTCCTAGATACAACTTAGTATTAAAAAAAAACACTGAATGAACAATGGAGATTTGTATCTTTGAAATGTTTGACTTTACATGAGTAAGATAACTGCTATGTTTTTGTGCACCATCATAGCCTAATTGTAAAAAAATGTTTAAACTGTGAGGTCACTCTACTGTGTGAATTAGTGTTGGTTTTTGTTGTTAAGGGTTTTCCACAAATATTGCAATTATGAGTTCACTCTACGGTGTGAATCAATGTATGTTGTTCCATATAGATTTTGTTGTGAAGGATTTTCCACAAATATTGCAATTACGAGTACACTCTACGGTGTGAATCAATGTATGTTGTTCCATATGGTTTTTGATGTTAAGGATTTTCCACAAATATTGCAATTATGAGTTCACTCTATGGTGTGAATCAATGTATGTTTCTCCATATGGTATTTTTGTGAAAGGTTTTCCACATATAGTGCAATTAATTATGAGGCCACAAAATTTATATTGCTTGATTGCACAATTGATTTTGAAGGATTTTCCATATGTAGTTCCACATATAGTGCACTTGCAAGGTCATTCCTCGGTGTGAACGCATATGTGTCTCTTCATATTACCACTTCTTGTGAAGAATTTTCCACATGTATTGCACTTACATGGTCACTCTCTAGTGTGAATTAAGGTATGTCTCGTCATCTTGTTTTTGGTTGTGAAGGATTTTCCACATATAGTGCAATTATGAGGTCGCTCTCCAGTATGAACCAATGTATGAATTTTCAAACTGCTTTTGACTGTGAAGGATTTTCCACATATGGTGCACTTATGAGGTCCCTCTCCAGTGTGAAGGAGTGTATGAATTTTCAAACTGCCTTTGACTGTGAAGGATTTTCCACATATACTGCACTTATGAGGTCGCTCTCCAGTGTGAACCAATGTATGTCTCATCAAACTACTATTATTTGTAAATGATTTTCCACATATGGTGCACTTATGAGGTCCCTCTCCAGTGTGAAGGAGTGTATGATTCTTCAATACAGTGTAGGTTGTGAAGGATTTTCCACATATGGTGCACTTATGAGGTCGTTCTCCTAAATGAGTAAATTCCAAATGCTTTTTCAAATGGCTTTGTAATGGAAAGGGTTTTTCGCATACAGTGCATTTATGACGTTGCCCTCCGGTGTGAACCAATGCATGAATTTTCATACTGCTTTTGGTTGTGAAGGATTTTCCACATGTAGTGCAATTATAAGGTCGGTCTCCAGTGTGAGCCAATGTATGTCTCATCATATTGCTACTATTTGTAAAGGATTTTCCACATATGGTGCACTTATGAGGTTGCTCTCCAGTGTGAAGGAGTGTGTGTTGCTTCAATATAGCATTGGTTGTGAAGGATTTTCCACATATGGTGCACTTATGAGGTCGTTCTCCTAAATGAACTTGAAATTGGTGTTTCCTCAAATGGCTTGGGCGTGTAAAGGATCTTTCGCATTCAGTGCACTTATAACGCCACCCTCCAGTGTGAACCATTGCATGACTCTTCATACTGATATTGGTTTTGAAGGATTTTCCACATGTAGTGCACTTATAAGGACGCTTCTCAGAATGTGACAATAAATGATCCTTTACTTGACGTAGTTGAACAAATGTTTTCTCACATGTCAAACATTTAAAGGGATGTTCACCCGTGTGTCCATATATATGATTTTTCATTTTCCATATAGCTGAAAACATGTTTCTACATATTGGACACGTATGGGGAAGACTTTTAGTGATCTTAGACATTTTTTACTTTGCACTTTTTGACTTTGTGAAACTTATCAAACAAGCAGGTAACTAACTATAATCAGGATAAGAATTAAATAATAGGTATTATAGACCAATACAATTTTCTTCTTTCAGGATATGTTAAGTGTATATAATTAAACTTAGGAAAATTCTTCTTTAGGAAATTCCCTTCCTCAAAATTTGTGATTGGTATGAGATTTTTTATGACATACTTTAGAGATTGTTTTTGCTTGTCTTAAATACAACTTCATATTTTATTAACTGCAAATTAAAATAATCTGTCAATGTGTTATTTTTCAATATTATTACACTTAAAGACTAACTAACTAATTATGATTTAACATTTAATTTTACAGAGTGAATTGCTGACTTCCATTTGTATTTACTGTAAAGTAAAATAATCTGTCAATGTGTTATTTTTCAATATTATTACACTTGAAAACATAACTGATTATGATTTAACATGTAATATTACAGAGGTAATTGCTTACTTCCATTTGTATTTAAGTGTAATAGAAACTTAATAACCTTTTTAGCTGTTTCTTAAAGTACTATTGTATCCTGAGATGATCTCAATAAGCTTCACTTCGCCGAATAGAAGATCCTTTTCATTATATCTGGGAAGGTGTATTGTAATTTCTGAAAAACACCCATATTTGATTAGATATGCGACGCTGCTTTCTGCACTGGGAAAAATAAATATTAAAAGTAAGTGCAGTCGCAACCGTTTGCCAAGGATAGCTCAGCCTACAATGGCTGGGTAAAGTTCCAGGGTCTGCGATAAGGTCAGGGAAACCACTAGGCCAAAAGCCGGGTCTAACCGGTATAGGACTGGCTCATACACGGGCACTGTGAACAAGTCAAAAACAAGTCACCAAAACAAACGTGCAATAATCACTACCAGGCCTACGCCGATTCTCCACACTCCTAGAGGGTCGTTGCTGACTACGCAACTCGGGCTTCGTCCTAACTATCCAATAGTTAAGCCCAGAGTGCCTAAAACACGGTGAGTTACACGACGACTTGCCAATAAAAACCACAACGCGCGTTATCACCAGGCGGGGTCTACTAGGCCACTACAATCCAATACACAACTCTAATGCCCAAGCTAAGAATCAAACAGTTCACTCAATAATCGTACCACATAATAATATACAAGTACACTATAGGTAGGGTGGCTACACCACTAGTAGCTGGTCTCAATAAATACCAAGCCAAACAAGCAAAACTAAATGGCAATTGCACTATTAAAATATTGAGCTACTTAGTAGCAGATAAATAAATATTAACTACGTTCCAAACACTAGATAAATATATTATCTGATAGCCGGTACTCCGCTATCCAAGCTACCAAGATAACGTGTTGGACTACTAAGCAAGCTGTTCAGGTTAAATTAAAATAATCAAATGAATAACCAATAACAACCCTACTACTGCTACTGCTACTACCAACTTTATGTTACTTAGCTGAGCTTCTGTTAATAGGCTAATAAAACTAGCTACTAGCCTGCTGGCCTCGTGCTTCCAACTACGCACGCTAAATCGTGCAGCCTAGGTTTGTCGGGCCTCAGAGTTATTAGTAATATAACTAACTCTAGGTACAACGCAAAATAATATCTACTACAGTCGATTAAATTATATTATTTGCGCTCTAGCACCTGCCCAGAACCGTCAGGAATATACTTTAATATTATTCCTGACTAATAAATCCTAACTACCGTCAGGCTTCGACCAGCACGGTTACAACTCTAACTCTCGCAATAAAATCAGATATTAATATATTCAAACTAATAATATCAGCTTTTAACCAAAATCAAAGAACGTCGTCCACTCACCAGCAGTGGGTCTTAACACCCAACTTAACACCAACTGTCACACCTCGTACACTCTGTACCTCCAACGTACGCCAGCCGTCTCCACAGGCACAGGACACCAACACTATCCTCACTCTACGAGATCCACCACTAGAATGTCCTGCTCGGCTATCCGGTAGTCCCAGGATACCCAAGCTTATCCGAACTGATAAGCCGGGTCAAAGGGTGCTAGCCAGGTTCGCCGCCGCCGCTTGCTTACCCCAACAATCGGTGCGCGGCCAAATAGCAAATATTTACCCCCCTAGGAAAAAGGCTCGTTACATCCCCCACTTACATCGGGATGAAAAAAAAGAAAACGGCCAAAAAGAAAAAAAATCTTTAAACTCCGGCCAAAACAAAATACTCCAACCTCTAACCCAATGGTGAACCCTACACCACAGGTCTCAAACTTAACACAAAGAAAAACTCTTCTACTCGCCACTACCAGCCAACATGGTGCTGAATGATTTAGCATCATAAACCAGACGGGGATTTCCATTGCAAGGGCCTTCGGGGTCTTCGTCACCAATTTTGACACTGTCTATGCGGCCACCTTGGCCAGAACAGTAATCACCCACGCCCATTCTTACTACCTCTGTCCCACATGTCACCAATCCGAGGTCTCGGATGACATCCATACCCAGAATCATGTCTATGGTGAGGGTGGGGACGTACAAGGCATCTCCTACCCACCGTCTTCTCGCAGCTTCTCCTGCCAATCGGAATGAATACTCGGCTCTAGACCGTGACCCATCTGCCATCCTTAGAGGAGCGGGTTTCTTGTAAGGCTCTATCCCCTGGCGTTGAAGATGTTCGGCGACTCCTCGCCCAACCAAGTTGACGACGGACCCAGTGTCCAGTAACGCCACAAAAACGCTGCCCATCAGCACAACTTCAACGAAGGGCCTAGAGTCCAAAGTTAGCCGGTCCTCGTCTACTCCACCAACCAGGCTGTTCAGTTTTCCGAGCCACTCGGACCACTCTTCTGAGGTCGTTCGTTTTCGGTGGCCGTGCCCAGTTGACCTCCTGATGTCTGAGCTGGCCTGCCGTTTCCCGCACGACATCCACACTGGTTCACAGTAAGACCGGGTTTCCCACACCCAAAACAGGAGACGGTCCTCGGCTTGCCACAGCCTCTAGCAAAGTGACCAATCTCCTGGCACCTAAAACAACGCACATCCTTTGCACCATCTGCAACTTCCCTAGTCATTACGGGCCTTTGTTCATGGACCCGGTTAGAGTCAAAATCTACTCTCTGCCCAATCGACTTTGCCTCAAGGGATGGTCTCTGAAAATTATGTCTTTCGACCGCGGCCGTTTCAAAACACTTCCCAGCCTTCTTCTTGGGAACATAGGCGGTTTCCAAAACCAGCGCTACGTTTGGTGAAGGAGGAGGTCGGAAGGCTGCCTTCTCTCGCAGATAGGCCTCGTAATCTTCAGCCAACTCCACCATCTCGGCCAGGTTGCTGAAGTCACGCCGGCGTACCATCAGCTTGTACTCAGGACGCATATTGTTGTAGATCAAGTCCAATCTACCATGCTCTGACAACGTACCGCTACGCCTAAGCAAGGTACTTATGGCCACGACATAATCTCGGAAGTGTTCGGTCTCACCCTGCGTCCTTTTCCGGATCTCCTCATCCAAATTCCTCTGATAACCAGGTGGAAGGAACTGGATCTCAAATTGATGCCGGAAAGCTTCAAAAGAATACAGGAGCTCCTTGCAGTTCCTATACCAAAGAAGTGCTGAACCTTGCCACAGCTCCGGCAGCGCTCTGAGCAGGTCTTCTGATATTATAGAGTACGAGACCATCAGCTCTTCAAGGCGCTCCAGGAACGACACAGGGTCTCGTCGGCCATCAAACCTTAAACCCCACTTCCGGACCATGTCACATATCTTGGAGCAATCCTTTGGCTCCACCCTGCTGGCCTCATTTGAGAGCATATCCGAGCCTCGAGGCAGCTCCAAGCTAGAAGGACGGACTGGTCTCTCCAAATTATCACTAGGTCGCTGCCATCCCTTGGGTCTACTTGGTAACCCAAAGGTAGGCATGGGAGCAGCCACAACAGGGGACGTAGGGTTGGCGGGTCTTTCGAACCCATAGCCGACCTCATTACTCGGCGAGCCTCTCGCCTGTCGCACCACCGATGCCAGATATTCTCGAAGAGTCCGGGTATCAGTCTCCAAAGACAACCCAAGAATCTCTTTGACCGCCTCTAACTCCCTGCTAAGTTCCACTATCTCTGCTTGATTCGATTCCGCATTACCCATTACCTGAGGTACGGTTCTCAGGGGGTCAGGAAGCTCCACAGTTGTAGTAGCTTGGTGTACATATGTCGGTGCAGCAGCCCCAGCCGTACACAGCCTATCATGGCTGTACCGACGGGCATTCCGCTGCTTCCAAAACGATGAAAATCTCTGCCGTAATTCAGCAGAAGTCCCAGTGGTCACCAAACCATACTGGTCCATCGTTCTCATGAGCTCCCCTTTCGAGAGGTCATAGATCCAACCCACGCGACCGTCCCGGGGCTGCGACCCCAAGGACATAGTCGCTGGCGCGGAATAGGTCAAAGAAGTTGTCACCGTCGTAGCCACGACCGATGAAATAGTCGGCCAAACGAGCGAAGACGCCGGCCACAATGACGATGTCGTAACCACCGACAGTTCGGAGCTAACCCCAGAACTAGTCGTTGTAACAATAGCAGACGTGATAGGCGTACCGCCTAGCACAGACGTCGTACTCGTAGTCACAACCATATTTAAAATTCAAATACCACGACTAATCCGCAAAAATAAGAGCGAAACCGATTAAAATCTATTTAACACCGTACTATAAATCAAACCAAATATAGGTGTGAACGTCAAACCACAAATACACAATAAGGGTTCTCACTCAAATAATATTCAACACTAAAGCTCAATTAATTAGCAAAATAATATTTACCAACTAATATCTATGTATACAACCACTAAATAAATTAGGGTTCACAACACACCACGCTGTAACAGAAAACAGGTTAGGCCTACCCAACCGACTATAAAATCACAGCAGGTCTGCCTAAAACTCTGCTCAACAGCTCAGGTCCGCAGCCAATCTGCACAAGTCCGCAGCAAATCTGCACAAATAAAATTATTTTGTTCGGGCGCCGTTAATACGTCAGCCACTCAGCACCACTGCCAACCTCAGTCCCTGTTCGCAGGCGCCATCTTGCGACGCTGCTTTCTGCACTGGGAAAAATAAATATTAAAAGTAAGTGCAGTCGCAACCGTTTGCCAAGGATAGCTCAGCCTACAATGGCTGGGTAAAGTTCCAGGGTCTGCGATAAGGTCAGGGAAACCACTAGGCCAAAAGCCGGGTCTAACCGGTATAGGACTGGCTCATACACGGGCACTGTGAACAAGTCAAAAACAAGTCACCAAAACAAACGTGCAATAATCACTACCAGGCCTACGCCGATTCTCCACACTCCTAGAGGGTCGTTGCTGACTACGCAACTCGGGCTTCGTCCTAACTATCCAATAGTTAAGCCCAGAGTGCCTAAAACACGGTGAGTTACACGACGACTTGCCAATAAAAACCACAACGCGCGTTATCACCAGGCGGGGTCTACTAGGCCACTACAATCCAATACACAACTCTAATGCCCAAGCTAAGAATCAAACAGTTCACTCAATAATCGTACCACATAATAATATACAAGTACACTATAGGTAGGGTGGCTACACCACTAGTAGCTGGTCTCAATAAATACCAAGCCAAACAAGCAAAACTAAATGGCAATTGCACTATTAAAATATTGAGCTACTTAGTAGCAGATAAATAAATATTAACTACGTTCCAAACACTAGATAAATATATTATCTGATAGCCGGTACTCCGCTATCCAAGCTACCAAGATAACGTGTTGGACTACTAAGCAAGCTGTTCAGGTTAAATTAAAATAATCAAATGAATAACCAATAACAACCCTACTACTGCTACTGCTACTACCAACTTTATGTTACTTAGCTGGGCTTCTGTTAATAGGCTAATAAAACTAGCTACTAGCCTGCTGGCCTCGTGCTTCCAACTACGCACGCTAAATCGTGCAGCCTAGGTTTGTCGGGCCTCAGAGTTATTAGTAATATAACTAACTCTAGGTACAACGCAAAATAATATCTACTACAGTCGATTAAATTATATTATTTGCGCTCTAGCACCTGCCCAGAACCGTCAGGAATATACTTTAATATTATTCCTGACTAATAAATCCTAACTACCGTCAGGCTTCGACCAGCACGGTTACAACTCTAACTCTCGCAATAAAATCAGATATTAATATATTCAAACTAATAATATCAGCTTTTAACCAAAATCAAAGAACGTCGTCCACTCACCAGCAGTGGGTCTTAACACCCAACTTAACACCAACTGTCACACCTCGTACACTCTGTACCTCCAACGTACGCCAGCCGTCTCCACAGGCACAGGACACCAACACTATCCTCACTCTACGAGATCCACCACTAGAATGTCCTGCTCGGCTATCCGGTAGTCCCAGGATACCCAAGCTTATCCGAACTGATAAGCCGGGTCAAAGGGTGCTAGCCAGGTTCGCCGCCGCCGCTTGCTTACCCCAACAATCGGTGCGCGGCCAAATAGCAAATATTTACCCCCCTAGGAAAAAGGCTCGTTACAGATATGTACATTTATTGTAAATATTTAGGTTAATATTTGTTAATTTAGGTTAAGATGGATTAAAAGCATTACAGAAATATATACTAGACTAGCTGTACCCGCGGGCTTTGCCCCGTTTTACTTCATAAGTGAGCTCTTTCGCATGGCTCAATCACAACCTGGTTGAAGTTCGTTCGCTACGCTCACTCACCTTTAGGTTGGAGCTCGTTCGCTACGCTAACTCGCCTCCAGGTTGAAGTTTATTCGCTACGCTCACTCACCTTTTGGTTGCAAATTAGCAGTTGTCATAAATTTAAAAAAATAATAGTGCTGCACCCTGTTGGTAATCCTTGTAACTTTAATGCTATTGCACATCATAGAACAGAACCAACTTGTTTAATTGAAACAGCTGTTATGATGCATTAATTCCATTTAAATACCGTATGAGTACTCATAAGGTTAACATGGGAAACTCCAGAGCCACTGGGGCGGAGCCCGAGAGTCTGATCAGAATAAAAACAACTTAGTTTTCCTATTTAATGCCTAAAGAATCAGTGTACCAAATTTCAGCCTCCTAGGTAAATGGGAAGCGGGAGAATTAGTGATGAGTGAGTGAGTCAGTCAGTCAGTCAGTCAGTGAGGGCTTTGCCTTTTATATATATAGATCCAGAACATCATAATAATAAAATATCTGATTCAGAAATGCCATTGAAGTTGATGTAATCAAAATACGTTTAAAATCTGTTGTATTACAAACACTTTCCAAACTTTGTATGTATAAATTTCCAAAAATTTACCTTAATTCATGTGTACTTAAAGTATCCAATAAGGTTCTAAAAATAGAAATGAGAAGTATTGAAAATGAAAGTTTTAAGCTAGGCTAAATTAAAAGAATTCCTTCTCAAGAGGCCTTACTTATGTGTTGTCTAACAAAAAATGAAGACCACAGCAAATAAGTGACTTCCATGGGAGATTTACAATTATCAGGTATCAACAATTAACCCATTTCTTGATATCAAGCAAAACTGCAACTTGTAATAAAAGAATAAAGAATTAACACATAAAACAGCTAGACCTCAATGAAAGTCACTTTAAAATTAGTTAAATACTTGTTATAAAAATATAAGGCTATGTTGTGAAAAGATATATGTAGTGGTTTCTTTTTCTATTTGATAAAAACACTGTTATTACCCAATGATGAAATCATTTGACGGTTTTATGACATTTATTCATTTTTTTCATGGTGTGTAAGCCTCTGGATCGTAAATTGCAATATAAAAATGGTTTATGTTACCTTTTTTCGTCAAACGATCCGTGTGTAGTTAGTGCAAGTACATCTTCAGGTTGATGGTAGAACGTTATATAAAACAGCATTCATTCGATGAACTTGTCGAAATAAATATGTCTATAAACACGAAATACACAAAAAAATTTAAACAACACGAATTTACAAACTTGGCCAAGTGACAAACACACGAGACAGGCGCCGGTGGAATATACTATAAATACTTGTTGTAAAAATTAAAAAAATACAAGGCTACGTTGCAGAAAAAATATACCTAATGTTTTCTTTTTGGATTTGATAAAAACACTGTTTTACCAAAGGATGAAATATAATAGTACAATTACCTTGTCACAGCTCCGTAGTTTCCGTATACATACCGGAAATTACGGAGCTGTGACGAGGTAATTGTACAATTATATTATAGTCATCAATTCAGCTCAGGGGCTAAATCATGTCTATTGAAATAAAAAAAAACTCATTTAACAGTTTATGACATTTATTAACTGTCATAAATGTTTAATATACAATAAATACAATTTATCTTAACATTTTTATGACAGGCGTTGCCAGTACACAATACTTTTGTAAATATTGGTTCGGTGATTCTAAGCTTTCCTTATCCCCTGTACATGAGTTACCGTCCATTGGTCTTACTCTCATTCTTTTGTGCTCCACAGTAAAGTAATAAGTCCACAGTCTGTGGTTAAGCTTAAGCACTATTTCAAACCATATCCATATGTTTGGTTGTAATGTAAACAAAGTTATCTATATATTAATACGCAGGCGGTTTCCTTTTCACAGTTGTAACTCGATAACAGCTTGACGGATTTTAATGTTTGAGGTGTTAAATCAAATTACTATATTATCATGTAATTTACAATGTGTATTAAAACTCCTTTGTAGTGTATTCTGTTATTTGGTTAACTTTTGTTTTTTATTTAAATTTAAAATTAAATGCCACCAGTAAGACGAAGAACTGGGAGTGGCTGGAAGGAATGCGAATGTGACCGCTCTTGCAGGGCCGGAACAAGGGGGGGGCAGAGGGGGCGGTTGCCCCGGGCGGCAGGGTTGAGGGGCGGCAAATTTCTGGTTGCAGAAAATTTGTTTAATACTGTTTGTAAAAGTTTTTAATGAGCCGAACGTCATAAGGAACGTCAATTAAGTAATTTCAAAACTGCATAACGTAATAAACAAACAATAATTTTACAATAGAAATCAATATAAATTGCAACGGAGTAGAAAACACTGAGAGCCCTAATAGCATAGTTAGCAGCACAGCAAAGTTTGTTTACAATTTCAGCTGATCGCCATCCCTGTCAAGGCGCCATGCCGCCCTGCCGTGGTTCGTTATATAGAGGTTAGGTTTCCAGGAATTTCGCTAAGTCGAGGTTCCAGAACCAGCGTCGATCAATATAGGTCGGGACTTGACCTCATTAAAATACAGTACAATTAAAGTAGCATGGGCTACAATTCTTTACAGTACAGTGTTTACATTGTACAGTAGAACCTAAATTATCCGGCATAATAAAGGGGAGGGATCTTGAATATTGCGCAATCATGACAATGGCCACAACCAATCACAGCTTGTTCTAACCCTCCTAAAACCTAGCCAAACACTGTATTGCGTAGTCATAAATTATGTAAAGAACAAAACAAAACAGTAGAAAGTTTTGTATGCTACTGCTCGCGATAGGCCGGTAGCACAGACAATATAATACTTTATTGTCTGTGCCGGTAGGCTACTTACAGTACAGTACTGATTTATCACAACAGAGGAATGTCAATAATAATCATTAACTATAGCATTGGTGTTGCTAATGCTAGTTGAAACAAATCGTATTGAAAACAATAAATTATTAGATAAGTCATTATAAAAGAGTATAATCATAGCCAACTTAAGGATAGTAAAAATACTCGTAAAAGGAATGTTAAAATAGCGATGTTGTTATTCTTTCTCTTTGGTTTTGTTTTTATATTCTTTCTTAGGTTTTTCTTTATCAAAAAAATTGTACAATTCACCATAGTTATCCCATATCGCCCAATCACAGCTTACTAAACATTACGTCGTCATCAGTCCTCAGTGAATGAAATCAGTTCTCAGTTGCAACATAGCGCGCGCAGAGACAGCAGACAAAGATGTAAATTGTAAAACGGAGCAGAAGAATGTTAGCGCAAGCGATGAGGTGACCTTTCCATTTCATTTGATAAAGAAACAGATTTTCCCAAAACAATAATTGGGTGGGGGATTTGTCATATCGAGGGAAAGACGTAGACAATTCGTTATGCAGAGGTTAAATTCGCAATGTAGAGGTTCTGACAATGATAAATTTGTTATACTTATTGAGGTGTCTTATTTTAGCCGAAATCACGAAAAATTCGTTAAATCAAGGTCGTTGTTATAGTTTGTTCGTTATGTAGAGGTAAAATATACATTGTGTCTTATGGAGAGTTCTAGGGGATTAAAAAAAATTCGTTATATCAAGGAATTCGTTATATCTACCTATTCCACTTTACCTATTCCATTTTTGTTTAATTTGTGAGGGATTTTTTGTTGTGGGTGAAGGGGGGGGAGGGGCGGCAAATTTTAGTTTGCCCCCACTCAAAAATTGTCTAGATCCGGCCCTGCGCTCTTGCATCAACCTCCCAATGGAACATTTGACGGACACAGAGTGGCAGTACCGCCGTGGTGATACATCCAACCTCGGACAAATGAATGTTTATGTTTACATTGAGGTGGCTTACATTTTAAGAAAGAAAAGACTGGCCGGGACAGAGATGTTAAATGCGTATCCCTTCTATATCCGTCGTTAGATCCACTTGCTTCCCTCTTATGGTACCAACCAGAGACTTTGTTTGGGGCCCTTAATTAAAACACGCCCAAAACCGAACATATTGTTGAAATAATTTAACAATGCTAGTGTGTCATACTGATTGGTGTCAAGAGAGGTATTTAGCTTGCTACATTAGGTCTGAAAAGCTCACTTTACAGTATGTGGTTGACATACAGGGAGCGGCAGAAATATCTGACGGTTTTCAAGCGAGTACAGTCCGGCAGCCGAGTGGAGGGGGGTGGTGGGGAGCGGCTCAATCTCAAGGCCAAGTGTGACCATTTTAGTCGCCATGGAGCAGTGGACCAGTATACATCGCGCGTTTGCCGTTGAGGCGTTTTTTAAAAATGGCGATTCTGTTGTTGGTACGCAACGTAAGTTTCGGAGGCATTTTAATGTGGCTCGTGGGGAACCAATCCCATCCCGAAACACCATCAAATTGTGGGTGGATACCTTTAGATCACAGGATCAACTGCAAAACGTAGGCCTACAGGCCGTCCAAGGTCAGTGAGGACGCCTGAGAACGTGGAGCGAGTGCGACAAGCTGTGCTAACGACCCAGCATCGCCCGGAGCGTAGACAAGCTGCTGCTCTTGGCATGTCTGATCGCTATATTCGACGAATATTGCACTCAGGCCTTCACTTTCACCCGACAGCGATCAGACATGCCAAAAGCAGCAGCTTGTCTACGCTCCGGGCGATGCGGGCTCGTTAGCACAGCTTGTCGCACTCGCTCCACGTTCTCAGGCGTCCTCACTGGCCTTGGACGGCCTGTAGGCCTACGTTTTGCAGTTGATCCTGTGATCTAAAGGTATCCACCCACAATTTGATGGTGTTTCGGGATGGGATAGGTTCCCCACGAGCCACATTAAAATGCCTCCGAAACTTACGTTGCGTACCAACAACAGAATCGCCATTTTTAAAAAACGCCTCAACGGCAAACGCGCGATGTATACTGGTCCACTGCTCCATGGCGACTAAAATGGTCACACTTGGCCTTGAGAATGAGCCGCTCCCCACCACCCCCCTCCACTCGGCTGCCGGACTGTACTCGCTTGAAAACCGTCAGATATTTCTGCCGCTCCCTGTATAAGTGCTCATAGAGGGCACCTGCATACAGTACATTTATGTTATAATGTACATAACTGTTATAACAGATAACCAAAGCAGTATGGGAGCGGATCCATACTTAAATATTGTAGATAACTTTTAATTTTTTACAACATAATATTTTTCATATTTCTACAATCAGTCATAGAAATTAGAGTGCTTGATTGAGTTCGTTGTTGTTTATGTGTTTGTTCTTTATGCTTTTATTACAAGTTGCAGTTTTGCTCGATTTCGAGCAACGGGTTATCTAGTTTGAGTTTAATCACAGACAATAGACCACCATTATTAAATTAAAATGATTAATTAATAAATTAAATTCTTCCACAAGATTGGACTATAGGACATCTGATTCAGCGACAGGTGAAGACAATGACACAACTCCATTTAATTAATTCACTCCTATTAGAGCTTCAATTGCAGATTAATTTATGTAATTAATGTGTTTGGCATGAAAAAAATCAATTTGTAAAAATTCCAATAAAGCAATTACTGTTCTAAAGTTGTATTGACTTCCTCCCACTTTGATTCTAAAGTAGAGAGTCTTGTACTTGAGTTCAGAGGACTTTAACTTTAATAGATGTGAAATTTCACTTAACTTCTATCATTGCACAAGATAGGCTACTATAAAAGAAAACAACTGTAACAAATAGGTACGTTAAATTTTTTAAAGGAAATATTTTACACATTAACTTTACATTACGGCTTTAAACGGGTTAAAACATTACTATAAAACAGGGGTGCCCACAAGGGGGGGCTGTGACGCAGACTGCGTCATTGAAATTCTTGGGGGGGGGCTCAAAAAACTCAAATGGGGGGGGGGGGGTGAATAAAGTTAGTTGCAACAGTGTTCAACGTGACGACTATATTACGAAGTCGCCAGATAGAAAGTCGATTAATGACAATAGTTATATTAATGAATTCAATTAGTTAAAATAGGATTTTAGGATAGTTTAGGATTCGAGTATGAAATTATTATTCAAGATTAGCAAGATGTGAGATATAAGAGGGAGGGCACGGGATGGCTCAACTACTGTGATAGATACAGATGACAAACCCATTAAAACGTTGTAAACAGCCATTAACGTCACGATTTGCATTTTTATAAACGAAATTCAATATTGCACAATCATTATTATTGTGCAATAACATTATTATTGTACATTTCAAATAATTTATCTTGGTTCAGTTGTACAAACGGCAACGTTTAAAATTATAGCTAATCCAAACTCAATTAATAACCATGCCAAACACTGGATTGCTATAAATAACGTTAATATTAAAGGAACCTTTAAAAGTATTACAGTATAAGGTACTGCTATGATAGACAGATAGGCTACCGGTAGGTGCTGTACACAGCATAGGAATTGATAGATAAGTAATAAAAAAGTGTAAAATTATATTTAGAGATAATAAAAACACTCTTAAAAAAGAATGTAACGAGAACAATCTTTATTGGGTTTATCTTCAATTCATACACAAATTCAACAAGTCGCCATATTTAGGCCGACTCATTGGCCAATCACAGCCTTACCAAAGTTACCATGGTTACTTATCACTCAATCACAGTTTACTAAGCATTTATATCGTCATCATTCCCCAGCTGTTTTATCTGAAATTTGTTGTAACATAGCGCCTTTGTTTCCCCTTGTCTGTGATAGCGCACAGCAGACAGTGAAGTGTAAAACGGAGCAGACGATTGTTGGCGCAAGCGTCGTTTCATTTTCATCAAAGGAGCTGTGATGTTTCCAAAGGGAGGGAGAGGGGATCGTTATATCAAGAGAAAGGCTGACAATTCGTTAAGCAGAGGTTACATACGCTATATAGATATTCTAGCATTAAAAATTCCTTAAATTGAGGTGACTTATAAAACTCTAATTTTATTTATATAGAAAGATAAGTTTTCCAGTCCTGTACAACACTGATTCACGGTCTTTTCCCGGTAACCAAAACTCAAGTACAACTTGATACACACAGAATCTCCGGTTCCCGACCTGGACGATGGCTAGTTATTTAATTTAATTTACAGTTACATATTAGTACCCCGTGGTAAATCAAACCCGTTATGTAAGCCAAAGCCACACGGTTATTAATCTCACTTGGTTTTGGATTTGCTTACAAACGTGATCGGAAGTGGTTAGAGCCTAAACAGTATTCGTAAACAACATTTAAACGATGTTCCTAGTGCAACCTTTCATCTTGGTGAAGCAACTGAGAACAGGAGGCTACGTCGAAGGCTCCCTCAAGATCTATTCGAGGAATGATGCCTAAAGAAGATTAAATTATTCTCTAAATTAATTATGTTACAGGGTGACTCAGGTTTGGGCGAACCCACGATGTTAATTATAGTTCATTTCTTATTAATTTTGTTAACACTTCTGTGTATAATGTCTACATTGAACCAGAAATAAATTATGCTGTAAAAAAAAAAATGTAAACATACCAGTGACAGCTAGAAAAAGGAATCTTTATAAAAACAGCTGTTCGTAATTTCATATAATGACGTGTTCCCTTAACAGATTATTAGTATTTCATAAATGACGTATGTAGTAAACATGGAGAAAAAACTAGAAAAATCACACAAAATTGGGTTTTTGATCGTCCGTTATTTTATTTCCAAAATAGTGAGGCCATATTTTAATGGCTATAAGGACACTCTCGCCAATCTTGTGAATACAATTAAACCATTAGAATCATAATCGGTACTCTAGTTTTCTTTAGAGTAGGCTGCGTAAAATGCCTTCTGGGCCGTGACAGACAGACGTAAATTGAGATAAGACATGTTTCAACTTCTTCAATGTATAAAACGTAAAAATAACCCAAAATATGTATAGTTCTGAGCAATGTACAGACAAAACTATAACTTTATTTATATAGATTAACTGGGTTTGAATTTTAAATATCTAAGAAAAATGTATAAAACTTCTTTTAGTTTTACAAATCGTACTGGGCGGGGGAATAATGTTTCTCATTTGTTGTGTACCTCATTTATGGTGGTGGGGGGCTGTTGCTCAATTGGGGGGGGGGTGCGTCATGAGTCTAGGGGGGGATGGGCACCCCTGTATAAAATATTGTAAAATAGAGCTTACCTCAAAGTCATGGCCAACATTTCAGTAGGTTGAATACAGTTTATAAACCGAGTATCCTGAAGTTGTAGGTAATCAAAATAGACTCTGAAATAGTAAAAAAAAACTCTTGTCATAAATTTGTGGGACTATAAATAATGTTTTGTGAAAAATCTATAGCTTACCGTAGTTTTAAAAGGCAAATAGCACTCACTCACTGTAAAATGGATATATTTACACTAGGGATGGACGAGATTGGATTTTTAGTTCGAGACGAGACGAGACGAGATTTTTTATTTCTCATAAAATTTCGAGACGAGATCGAGACGGGATTTCCCTTCTCATACACAACGGGAAATGCACGTTCGGAATTTTTACCTGATTTTGTAACATTGTTAGATGACTGTTTAAATACAAAAATAATGATAATAGGCAAGAATATTTACAATCTTTTATTAAAAAACATCAGCATAACATTTTTTTATTAATCATGCCTAAATTATTAAAAATGCCTACGATTAGGAAACATAGTGATATCAGTTAGAATAGAGTTCAACTTATCCTAAAATAAAATAAATCATAAAATAAAATATTAATTTTGATAAAATAGTTACTTGTTTTGCCTTTTTTTATAGTAATAAAACATTCCTCACACTGCTAACACTTAACAAAACTTCTCAAATGTTATTAAATAATTAAAGTAATATTTACATTTGAAGAATTAATTAAATAAGAACGCCTTCGCAAAGGAAACGCAACTACAACACGCTCCTGTATTGCGGGTATTGCATTGACTTTCTGCAGGCGTTTTTAATTTTTTTTTTTTTTTTCTCGTCTCGATAAAAATCTCGGCCAAAAAGAAATCTCGTCTCGTGTAACAAGATTTAAAATTTCCCGAAAATTTCCCGAAATTTCGAGACTTGACCATCCCTAATTTACACTATTTGTTGTGGTTTTCAGGATATGTGTTTGTAGGTGTAATATTGAGTTTTAATAAGGCCCTTTACTGGAGATTTGAGAAAAGCAGAAAAGTATATGTACGTACCGTACTTTTTGCTTGGTGAAAAAATCGCAGATATTGTAAACCTGCAACTGTTTATGGATTTTGAGAGTTATAAGAATTACAATAAAACACCAAGCAATGATTTGTGTTACTTTAGGATACACAACACGTTTCAATAAAGTAATAGTTATGGGAGAAATAACCGTGCTATTGTTCTATGGCCTACCTACACTTTCAAGGTAAGCAAGCTGATATTCTCCTTTTTCTACAATTCAAAATCCTGGCCTAGAGCCTTTCCTTGAACAAAACTGTGCTATTAAAAAATATTAAGTTTAGTCGTGTAAATCTAAGTGAAAGGAGATACAATGGGATTAGTATTCTGGACAAATAGGTACATTAACCCTCGAGGAGGCGCCTTCAACCAGTAAAACAGGAGTTGGCGCATGCGGAGTTTTATTCCGCAACACTAAAATATACCATACATTTTACCCATTTTACTTGTTGTTTTAACGTAATATTTGGATGACAATGCAATATTTTAGTATATCATTTCATTTTCCCTTGGGCTACGCCCCCATGGGCTTCCAAATTTTCCGTGTTTACATTTTGAAAGATTGTAAATATATCAATTAATTTAAGTCAGCTGTAAATACTTAAATTTGACAGTTCGAAGAGCAGATGTTAAGAGGTACAGGTTATGCTCCCAAGAGATTCTTTACACAAACAAATATTTCAAATATTTCTGAAGAGGCAAAGCCACTGCTTGCTGAGGACACACTTCTAGCAGGTGAAAAGCTTATGTCAGTCATTGCCTAAAATCGCAAAACTAGTGGTGTGATCTTGTGGAGAGTTTAGATATGCAGGTGAACAGCAGACGGGTCTGGAAGTTCCTCAAGAACATAAATGGAGATGCGGCAAAACCAAAAGACAACTTTACAACAGTTACTGCTGATCAAGTCGCTACCAACCTTCTTTTAAATGGCAAAACCTATGGAAGGAAATACCGGGAGCCTGTTGTGCGTGATGTGGCAAGTGAGAGTCACTTCCTGGAAGAGACCACCATTCCGAAGAGATTCACCATGTCCGAGCTAACTGCAGTTATTACCAGCTTAAAGACTAATAGAGCTCCAGGTATTGACGAGATCAGAGTCGAACAACTAAAGAACCTAGGTAAAAATGCCATGCAATGGTCGTTGAGCCTCATGAACATGTGCGTAAGCCAAATGCATATACCAAAGGCATGGAGGAAAGCTCGTGTGGCTGCACTGCTCAAACCTGGGAAAGATCCAAAACATCCTAAGAACTTTCGACCTGTTTCCCTCTTATGCCACACATATAAAATATTAGAACGTCTGATACTCAATCGAATCGGCGATTTTCTGGAACAAAAGATCATTCCACAACAAGCAGGCTTACGATCAGGCAAGTCTTGTTGTGGCCAAGTTTTAAACCTGACCCAGCACATTGCGGATGGGTTTGAGAGAAAACAGATCACGGGTGTCGCTTTTGTAGATTTAACAGCTGCCTACGATACCGTAAACCATCAAAGACTCTTGGGAAAAGTGTACAGTATTGCCAAAGACTATCAACTGACTTCAATAATCGACACTTTTCTTCATAACAGGCGGTTTTTCGTGTCCCTTCAAGGCAAGAAATGTAGATGGAGGAATCAAAGAAATGGATTGCCTCAGGGTAGCGTCTTAGCCCCAGCTCTTTATAACATTTACACTAACGACCAAACGTTGCCAAACGCTACACGTCAGTATATATATGCCGATGATACGGCGGTGGCGGCACAAGGTAGGAGTTTTGAAGAGGTGGAACAGAAGCTGACTCTAAATGAACTTTCCCAGTACTATGACGCAAATCACCTCAAGCCGAACCCTGCTAAGACCCAAGTTTGTGCCTTTCACCTAAACAATAGAGAAGCAGGCCGTGAGTTAAATGTGAGTTGGCGGGGAGACCGTCTTCAGCATTGTCCTACACCCAAATATCTTGGTGTTATAATGGACCGCACACTGACATTTAAGGCGCATTGTATTGTGACAAGAGGTAAAGTCTCAGCGAGGAATAATATCATCAGGAAGCTCACCAGCAGATGCTGGGGTGCTAACACTAATGTCCTCAGAACCTCAGCTTTAGCGCTTAGTGTGTCGGCTGCAGAGTACGCTGCACCAGTATGGAATGCATCGTCACATGCAAAAAAGGTTGACATTGCAGTCAATGACATGGCTCGGATTGTAACTGGGTGTTTGAAACTGGGTGTGACCCCAGTACACAAACTCTATCCTATCATAGGGATCTCCATCAATCCGACGTCATGTCGCTGCCGACGCAGAAAGGACTAAGCAAGAGACAGACCCTCGTCACCCATTACACGGCCACCAACCTGCAGATCGACGGCTTCAGTCCAGAAAGAGCTTTTTATCAAGGACACGAGTCCTGGATGGATTACTCTCAAGCAATCGGGTGGCAAGGTGGGAGGCCATGTTGACTAACCCTCCCATACCAGCCAGGGAGGAACTGGCTCCAGGTGGAGGCCTTCATTACACGGCGTGGAAGACCCTAAATCGAATTAGGGTCGAGGTACCAAAATGCAAGACAAAGATGCAGAAATGGGGTCTCTTACCAGACGAAGAAAACATCTTGTGCGCGTGTGGTGCTGTTCAGGATCCTGGCCATCTGCTAATCTGCCCACGCGTAGACCAGTCTTGCACATTAGATGATCTTTTACATGCGAATGACAAAGCCATATCGGTAGCTAATTTTTGGAAAAGCGAAGTCTGATTTCCGGACACGGAAAGTAAGTATTTCAAAATAAAGAAAAAAAATCTGAATCTATACATATAAAAGGCAAAGCCCTCACTGACTCACTCACTCATCACTAATTCTCCCACTTCCCATTTACCTAGGAGGCTGAAATTTGGTACACCGATTCTTTAGACTGTTTTTATTCTGATCGGACTCTCGGGCTCCGCCCCAGTGGCTCTGGAGTTTCCCATGTTAACCCTTATGAGTTCTCATATTTAAATGGGATTAATGAATCTTAACAGCTGTTTCAATTAAACATGTTGGTTCTGTTCTATGATGTTCAATAGCATTAAAAGTTGCAAGCATTACCAACAGGGTGCAGCACTATTTTTTTTTTTTACATTTATGACAACAGCTAATTTGCAACCAAAAGGTGAGTGAGCGTAGCGAACAAACTTCAACCAGGACGTGATTGAGCCATGCGAACGAGCTCACTTATGAAGTTAAACGGGTCAAAGCCCGCGGGTACAGCTAGTGCAGATATAAAGGTGTTTGTTAATAATGTAAATTGTTATTTATTTAGTATTCTATAAAGTAAACAATAAATTAAATAGATTGATATATTTTTAGTTAGTACAGTAGGTAGGCCATACATTCAATGTAATACATAATTATATGGAAAGAAACTCAAATAAACCTTAGGTTTCACACATGCCCCTGACTTAAACTGATACCGTAGGTGCTTGAAATAGATTTAACATCCACACACACATTAAACACTAAAAAGTAAAATATAATTTACAAATAAAAAGCTTTTTGAAAACAAAACGCTTTCAAACGCACTAAAAAGTAGAAAATAATTTATAAATATGTGGAGATTATAAATACTTGTAAGATTTAAAACGAAAAACATGGGGTGCATGCAATTGATGATAATACATTAGTTCAATAGGTTAGGTTATTGTAAATTAGCTATTGCATGCACCGTTTGCACCCTAAGCTTTTTGTTTGAAATCTTACAAGTATTTATACACTCCACATATTTATCAATTATTTTCAACTTTTTAGAACGTTTAAAAACGTTTTGTTTTAAAAAAGTTTTTTTATTTATAAATTACTAGCAGAGTACCCGTCCTTCGTACGGGGTTGGCATATAAGTATAAATGCTTATTGTAGTTATGGGAGAGGACACGGTTTAAGAAATTTTTGTCTTTTAATTTATACGGTATCCTATAGTGTCCTACAGTATCTACCATAGCCCTAATTTTCTACCACTGCACCTAAACCATGAAAAAAAGTTAAGTTCTCATTGTGTACCACAACTTTTTGTTGCTAGTTGGTTAAAATTAGCGTTAGTATTTTTCGCGTTTACTTGTCACAAACATCCATCCATCCATCCATACATCCAAACTTTCTTACTTATAATATTAGTAGGATAAGTAAACTGTTGTAATATTGCTTGTTTATGGATCAATTTTTATCAAACTTGGCAAATGTATTTATTTCATAGTAAGCTAATGATATGTTCCTTAAAATCACACTTCGTTGCCCTCCCTGTAGGCAGCAAAAACCTAGGTACTCGTTAAACCTAATGTTATCGTTGGTGCAATTAGTAGCGCCATTTGAACAGCTACTGCAAATCAGCGCTACTATTCTATTTGCTAGCAGCTATACCCGGGCCTTGCATCGGGGTCAGTATGCAAAAGAGACAATGTTGGTTCTTAGAAACATGCCAAATGGTTTTCCAAATGCCAAATTTAGAAACAAAATTTAACTGTACTACTTAACTTGATAATAGTACGTTTTTGTTAAATCTTACTGTGATTACTTATTTATGCTACCTACCATACAAAACCAAAGATAGATTTTAAGGTATAATAAAAGAATGTATTTCATGGTTTGCACTGTAAACGAAAAACTATCACAATAAACCTCATAAAACTCCTAGATTGATAGGGCAATGATTATAGAATCTTAATTATTTCCTATATCCATGAACAATTTTTTTACAACGAATTATTCCCTCTAAAATATTATTACAGCATTTCACAAATATTAGAACAGACTCAGTATAATAGATCATAAACATAAACAAATGAAGTAACTGAAAGATTCATATACTAATGAAATTCAAATTATATTAACATATGGTTTGACAGCTCCATTTAAGTAATGTCAAATAATGTTTACATTCGGGCTAGTGACATCATTATTTTAAATTTATAATCCTTACCCTCTCTGTTCTAATATTCGTGCAGTATTTAATATGTTTGAACCAGCTGTGTGGAAATATGAAATCAACATTCATTTGACAGTTAGTTCTGCTTGTTTACATTTTTAAACTTTGTAGGTTTGTTCTTTGTTACCATGGATACCATCAATCAATATTTACTTTTAAATCTCTCACCTCAAATTTTTGAAAGCCCACGGGGCAGAGCCCTAGGACAATATCGAAGCGGGAATAGTTCTATATGTATCCTCGGAGCTGTAGCTTCATTTGTGTGCAATTTGAGCCCAGTCGGTTCAGTAGTTTTTGAGATTACCTCATACAAACACACACACAGACACCACCTCTTCTTTATAATAGTATAGATAGATTTTCTACTATTTAGTTTTTGATTTGTGTGGATGTTAAAATCTATTTCAAGCATCTGTATTAGATTAAGACAGAGGCATGTGGGAAATCTAAGGTTTATTCGAGTTTCTTTCTATATAGGTAATTATGTATTAGATTGAATGTATGGCCTACCAACTAACTACAAAGAATCAAGAATCAAGAATATTTTAGGAAGTGGTGAAGGAAGTAGTCAAGGCGAGCTGTCCTGGGTGTGGGAACTGTTTATGACGATTAGATAAGGGTATGGGCAATCCTAAAATGTTATGGGAAGGGAGGGAAACAGGTCCGCGACGTAGGAAGTGGTGAAGGAAGTAGTCAAGGCGAGCTGTCCGGAGTGTGAGAACTGTTTATGGCGATTAGATTAAGGTATTTGCAATCCTAAAATGCAATGGGAAGGGAGGGAAACAGGTCCGCGACGTAGGAAGTGGTGAAGGAAGTAGTCAAGGCGAGTAGTCCGGAGTGTGGGAATTGTTTATGATGATTAGATTAAAGTATTTGCAATCCTAAAATGCTATGGAAAGGGAGGGAAACAGGTCCGCGACGTAGGAAGTGGTGAAGGAAGTAGTCAAGGCGAGTAGTCCGGAGTGTGGGAACTGTTTATGACGATTAGATTAAGGTATTTGCAATCTTTAAATGCAATGGGAATGGAGGGAAACAGGTCCATGACGTAGGAAACGGTGGTGAAGGCGAGCCGTGTGGAGTTTGGGAATGGATTTATGCATCTCCAATACTAAGGTGCTTTTAGAGTGAACTAATGATTTTCCCCGAGCAAAGCTCGGTCCCCAGGTACTATTTATAAAGGAGGAAGTTTGTATATATATATACTAGCAGAGTACCCGTGCTTTGTACGGGGTTGGCTTATAAGTTTAAAATGCTTATTGCAGTCATACCAAACTCAAGCTTTGCGTTTCCAATGGGGGAGGACACATTTTGATAAAATGTGCTTCTTTAAATTTACGGTATACTATAGTATTACAGTACACATCTACCATAGCCACGATGTTCACAACTTCACCTAAACAATAGAGAAAAAGAAATTATAAAATCAACAATTATTCAAGAAATTAAAAACATAAACATAACTGTAAACAATCAGACTTTTACAGTTCTCATTGCATATTAAATTTTTTTGTTGCTGCTGAGTTAAAATTAGCTGTTTTCATAAATAATGAAAAAAATAATAGTGCTGCACCCTGTTGTTAAATCTTATAACTTTTAATGCTTTTGCATATCATAGAACCAACTTTTTTAGTTGAAACAGCTGACTAAAATCCTTACCTAATTCCCTTTAAATATAAATACTCATAAGGTTAACATGGGGAACAACAGAGCCACTGGGGCAGAGCCTGAAAGGATATTGAGATAAGAATATGCCTATATGTTAATCGGGAATGTGAGCTATACATGTCAAATTTCAGCCCAATCCGTCCAGTAGTTTTGCGTGATTGAACTTCAAATAAACAAACAAACTTTGACATTTATAATAGGCTATTAGTAAGATTTGAACGTTATGGACTCCAAAACCACTGGACAGATTCTAATGAAACTTTCAGGCATTATCTATACAGGGTGTCCCGTAACTCTCTTGACATAGCGTTATTCCTTAGGTCAAGACAAACACATTTCCCCATTAGGATCATGGGTCTGTGGGGTCGCGGCGGGTAGCCCCTATATTACAATTTAAATTACAACCAAACTACACTAGCCAAAAACTTTTTAAAAAATGATCCAAAAAATTCAACTCTTTAGCTACAAAATCCACCCTTTTTTAACTTACCTGACCAAAAAATAAAAATAGTAGCAGCCGAAGAACTTTTTCATGGGATTTTTAAACTATTTTTTTTTAAACGTACCGACTTTATTTGAAGATTTAAAATAGAAAATAGGCTACTAACTTTTAAGCTCTTAAACAGTTTGTGACATCTAAGCTGGCACTTGGCCTAGCGCGGGCAGTGTAGGCGGGAGGAGGGTGGAGGTAGGGAAAAGACCAGACTGCAAACATTTCCTCTGCCTCACGGGGTTGACTTTCCTTGTGTATTATGTAGTTAAGCGCCTTCATATGGATCACGGGGACAGTTGATGCAACCCGCATGACGGGACAAAATGTTTTTGAACTAGGTACCTACTAGTAGCGATCGGTCAAGTGCCAGCTTAGATGGCACGAGCTGTAATTAAAACCAATACTGTCAAGAGACTTATTGACTTCACTCATACGAAGTTTTCAACCATATAACCTTAGTCTAAATTTAGACTAAATGTCAAGTTATTTTGAAGCGGAACATTGAGTTTTGGTGCTGTTTTAATATAGGCCTACATCTAGCGCTTCTAACTTACAGTAAGATGGCGGGCCTGGCTTCACCTGTTTTAATGTTAGTTAGGTAGGCGTCCTCCATCTATTGGTCTTATGTGATCGTTGGTTAGGGTAAAGGGGTACAGTTTCTTAACTGGGCTATGCTAATATCGATTTAAACTATCAAATTGAAAATATTTTATAGGCCTAATAATCGATATTTTAAAATATATCTAGGCCTACTATAAAATTAAACTATCATAACCTAACCTAAAGTAGGGTGGTCTGTCGTTACACTTTAGACGCATAAATGAGCGGAGCATTAAAGATTGTCAGTGCTTGATGTAGTTTTTCACGTCGAACTTTGAAAATGATATGGCCAAAGACGCCTTGACGTTGGACAATGATGATTTTTAAGTTTTCGGGCAGTGTAGGTAAGACAGGTGCTATTTCATTACAGTAATATCTTGCTCAACATTACTTAATGATGTTTCCTTTGTAGTGAAACTGGCCATCCTGACCATTTGCTTGTACTGTACTATGTTAAAGCGCATAGCGGGATGTACTCGTGCAAACTACGTTTGTTCTACAATCGTCAGGTCAGGTTAATTCGTTCGGGACACTTGACATATCCATATTATTTAACGCCGTGAATTTAGTTGCATTTGAACGACAACGCAAACAAATCGGTGATTGGTTCGAAGCTGTTAGTTGTTGGCGATGACAGTTAGTGCAAGTGTAAAATTTTAGTGCATCTAATTCATGTTGGAATTGATTAGCTAACTGCCTATCATTAACTTATCAGCTAATTCCGCCACTGCTTCATCTGGTTCTCCTTGTTCACGACACCACTCTCTTACAATATTTGCATTAGTGGTGCGACGACCAATATTACGACGTGGCCTTTGAGGCATGCTCAAAACAAATATAGCAAAACTGTTACTTCCATAGATAAACTGTTACATTCCAACTTTAACCTAGGATGAAAGTAAACATTGAAATGTAAACAAAACAGTTACAAACAATTAACGTAAAATATGTTTATCTTATTTAAATGAAACAAGATAAACTCATAACTTAGGCTATGTCATAAACCCAATATAAATTTTTCTTTCAACTTAGGCCTACATTAAAATAACAAGCAAAATTGCGTGACCCGTAAAATAAAATCCAGTAGGAAATTTTCAAATATTTTTTACCATAAACATTGTGCTCAGTATTCTTTAACTGTTGGCCAAATTTCATATCAATTGGTCATTCTGATACTCTTACAAAGAAGTTACAAAGTGAGGGAAATCCGCTCGCTTCGCTCAACAAACCAAACTTGCTGATGGTGAAAAAATCGCATGAAAGTTAACTAATCGAATCAATAGTTTCAATTGATCTTAGCATAGGCCTAGCCCCGTTAGGAAACTGTACCCCAAGAAAAAAACCATAGCTAAACTAAAGTAAAGTGCAGCCAAGATAACTAGCTAATCTAGATAACTTAGGCCTAAGTTAGTTGATTAAGTAGGCTAATGTAAGTTAGGCTACATCTCAAGGCAGCCTAAAGAAAAAGAATGATAGCCTATGTGTAGCCTATAGGCTAGGGAAAGGCTTAAATATACTTAGAGTAAGTTAATATGTAACAATAACCCTGATGGTACTAATAGGGGGTATACAATAGAAGCTCATTTGCTTACCCACGTGTTATTCATCTGCAATTTTGTGGGCCGGTAATAACTTCCATAAACTACATGTTCACAGGATTAGGACACTAGCTCACTATTAATAGATCGCTATTTGATCTATGATTCACAGGATAGGCCTACTTCAAACAAGTAAATTTTAAAACGTTCACCTTTGTTTAGGTAAGACTTAACAAAACTACTTAACAATTGTCTGTTTCAAGAATAATAAAGCTCCTGCTGAAGTTCAACAACCCTCAACTCAAGGTTTCATTCAAATCCAAACTCCAAACAAAACAAACAATAGAACAATAGAAGACCAAAAAATTAAAATAAGAAGTTATAGGCACAGGCAGTGTTGCCGTTGCCAACAACTCTGAGCGAAAAGTCCCTAGATCTAGGAAATTATGTCCCTAGAAATCCCTAGATTTCCTAAAATGTCCCTATCCTAACCATATACTCTAGACTCACCAAGGTCACACCAATTTTTTTTTAGTGTAGCCTTGCACCAACTGACGGTTTAAGTTATGTTTTATCATTTACTATAATCATAGATAAACCATACTCCACTCCCAGTATGTTTTATCTATGCTATAATATACTACTTACAGGTTTTATCTATGCCCTAACTGAGTGAAAATTTAAAAACGGACGTTTTCAGGAAAAGCACTTTGCAAATTTTTTTCCCCTTTTTTCAAAACTTTTATTATTTTTTTATTTCATTAACATTTGAAGTTTCATAAAAAGTCCATGGTAACGCAATGTCTTTGGTAGTTTTTTTTTTAAACAGCATCTTTAGTGGAAAAACACAAAATCCTGTCACGACCATAACAGACGTTTAAATGAATATTAAAAATAGTTAATATTATTTTTATAACTGTGTTTTGCTATAAACTAATTTACTTTTATGACCATTATACAATAAAAAGGTCACTGAGCTTTTGGTATATTTGGTCTTTCTAGAAAAAAATAAAAAAACTCAAAAATTGAAAAAAAGCCAATAAAATCTTTTTAAGTTTGTATAACTCCGAAAAAACTTACCTGAGACCCGAAAAATCGTTATTTTTGTATAGAGGTGTGTGCTTCTTTCGTGTATAAAACATTGAATGAAATATGACGATATTTTAATTTTTGAAATTTTTATGATAGAAATCGTAAACGTGATGGTCAGGGACAAGCGGTACGGTCGTGAATTTTCTGAAATAATCGAAATCTTTCTAAACAATCCTTCAATTATACTGATAGTTATAATAAAAATATGTGTTTCAATTGAACTAAACTGTTCAATTTACAATTATATTAAAGTTATTGTCGCGACCAAACACACTATAATCCATAAGGCTGGATTGGTCGTGAAAAAACCCGCGATGGTCGTGAAACTTTGGTCGTGAAATTACGTGTTATTTGGCTCTGTTCTGGCGGTAGCCCTGCACCTCATGTTCGAGGATACAGAGTGGACTTCTAGGTTAATCTAGGAATTGAAATATCTTATAAACAAAAATTAACACCATGTCTACTTCATCGAATGACTACGTACGGTCATGGACACACCAAAATTACAAAAAACACAATCTTTCCTTTATTAATCTTGTAATTCCTCCTTTCAACTCGAAACAACCGGCACTACAATCCTGACGTACACCCCGAACTAGTCTCTAAAACCCACTGACTCCATCGACGACAGGCTTGCCACTGTCGTGCTCCAAAGTTGAAAATTTTCCCAAATGGTCGTGACGCCAAATCGAGGGACAGACTTATTTTGTCATGGTAGTCAGTTTGCAATGACAATAAAATTATAATATTCTCCTTTTTTGTAAGTTTAATAACCATTGATGACATAAAAATATGGCTTTATATATTTCGGCATGAATAATTAGTCTAAAAACAACGTGAAAGTTGGAAAATGTACCCTAGGGACACGCATGGTCGTGAATTTCGAGACTTTAAAAATACGAAAAAAATACCTAGAACCTATTTAAAACCAAATAAATGTGTGTAACATGTTGCCCCCGTCCCAAAAAATATTAAAACCCATAATAATAAACTACACAAATCCAGTATCTACGAAGTAAAAGGCCAGGGACATGAAAACGTACGTTTTTAAATTTTCACTCATCTATGTCCCAAAATTCACAGTTTTGGAAATTAACCTAAGAAAAACTAGTTTTAGCATAATTTTCAATAGATTTTGGAAATCTATGCATAAATAACTGACACTATTGGATTATCGCAAAATAAGAATAGGTATCTAAAATAATTAAATCAAAATCCAAACTTTCTGGATCGATAGTAAAAATTGATGATTCCTTGATACGATGCAGTCGGATAAAAATGTTTTGCTGGCAAATCAAGATGTCATAAAATTATCAAGACATAGATAAAGTATGTTTAATCGATGGTTACTGTATAAAGCCACGGCCGCCTTTAAAGATGGCCGTGATAATGCAGAGCATCCTTACAGTCGTGAAGTTAGCGGCTCTTTTCATCGGCGCTTTTTCGAATTGTAAATAGATACGGGTTGGTACGCGTGCGGGACGCAACAAACGTGTTTTGCAGGAAAAACAGTTTGATTTCAATCTCAGTGGTGACAATACCATCACGGTGTGAAATGATGGTTTTACATATGTATAATGTCAATAACACCTTGATAAAACGTGTATATGTTACGCTCAAACTCCGAATTCGGACAATGTCCGAAATCTTTAGGCCTACCCACTTCGTGATGTGGGCAGTGTGAAATACCCACTGACGGAGTGAGCATTTCTTTTCGGACATTGGCCGAAGCGAAAATGCCCAGACCGCGTTGTGGGTAAACTAGTTTAAGGTACTCAAATGCCGAAGTCAAAACGTTCTTCGGCGATTGAGCAAAGCCAAAATACCCACTACGCGATGTGAGCAAATAATTGTGCTCGTCGGGAAGTGGTTTATTTCTAGTTTATGCAAACGCCGAATAGCCTGTATAAACTACCGCATACACAAAAATCTACATGACATCCACAATCACTAGGTAGAATAAAATTTATGTTTCAAATTATATTTATTTAATGTATGTTACGAGTATAATAAATAACATTTTGGGAAAATAGGTAACTAGCAAATTACCAAAAAGGAAATTTTTAATAAAAAGGCCTGCTATAGCAAAAACACATACAATAATGTTTTTCTATGCGAGCATCTACGACTATTTCACAGTTCTTGTTATAATGTGTTTTATACTTGTTGGCTCAGTAGTATGTGCTATAATGTCATATAGAATTGCATTTTATGTATAACCATTGACTGTATAACCTAATACATTTTCACAATTTTTACCTACCTAAACGTTTCTCTTGCAACCACACCTCATGGTGGAAGACCACACCTGATAAAACCTTCCTTGGATCCAGATTACATAATTGCTTCTTAGCCTAAGTTTTAGTTGCTCATCAGGTACATCCTCGGTGCAAATTAATTTATTTGGCTTCACCTGGAATTGCTTTCTTGAGAAATATTTCTCCAGACCTCATGTTTAGCCACAGAGTATACGCTCAAGTATACTCTGTACCAAGAGTATACTTGGTAGTACTATAGTACCAATTGGTACCAAACTACTACTCTTAAGAGTTCCCGTCAACATCAGGAATTCTGACCATCCACGTTTGTCTCCTGGGATTCATTTTCTTTCCGTGTTCTGGAAATTTTTTGTGTCTGCATGTTTAAGGAAGTTACACAGCTTTCCTATGTTGTATTAATAGCAGATTTTCATGGGCAAAGAGTGCACAAAGGTATGTTAACTGCTCTCGATTTAGGTCTTCATAATGGATGTCCATGTGAGACCGAGAATTCGGCGTTTGCCGATAGAAATACCCACAACCCGTCGTGGACAATTAATTATCTTTGCTCACACCGCGTTGTGGGTACTGCATTTTGGATTTGCTCAATCAAGAACGTTTCAACTCCGGCATTTGAGTAAATCAGTTTACCCACAACACGATCTCTGGGCATTCCGCTTCGGCCAATGACCAAATAAAATGCTCACTCCGCGACGTACACATCGCAAAGTGGGTAAAAATTTCGGACATTGTCTGAATTCGGAGTTTGAGTGTAACATATACATAGACGTGCTGAACTAAATAATTCATGTAAAGGCATATTTGAGGTAGTATTGTACACATTATACGTAGCTTTGGCTTAACAAAACACGTTCAATTAAAACTCCTAACATAAAAAAGAGCATAATCTTTTTCCTTAGCCCATCACATCAACTTTGAGCTATTCTAATGGTAATGGTAATATACAATGTTTAGAATAATCAGTATGCAGCGTTGCTATCCACTCAGCACAGCATAGCAACGCTGGTGTCGCTTACTACGAATTGACAGGCAAAGCTCTCTCAAAGTACTAAGTACTTAACGCTTTTTACCATGCGGTTGGCTTTCTGGGTTATAGTAGTATGTTTTCTGTGCTCTAGAGCCCCTGTGCCTGTGGTGGAGCCCGAAAGGATTTTTGAATATGTTAATCGGGAATATGAGCTGTCATCATACCATATTTCAACCCAATCCGACCAGTAGTTAATGTGTGATTGAACTTCAAACAAACAAACATACACACTTTTGCATTTATTAGTATGACGTTTTTAAAATATTTGTCTACCCCGAGACTTTGAAAGCGATAAGTATGGTCGAAAATTGTCCTAAGTTAATGTTTTAAGTTTATGGCATTCTCTTGTGTAGTAAAAATAGAAACGGGAAAGGTGTTACAACTAATTTACTTTTTCAACAATTGAGGATTAATACATTACTATAGTTCGGCCGCTTAGAAAACGACCTGCACGCTAATGCTAAACCAATGCTTGAGGAGGTCGCTTTCTAAGCGGCCGAACTATAGTATACCTGTTGCTCGAATTCGAGCAATTGCTAAGTATTACAGGCGTTATTGAATAACAGTCATAATTTCTGACGACTTAAAAAGATTCGACTCAAAGATTGTGGACGAAAGAATGGAATGAATGGAAAGAAGGGATTATGGAATGGAATGGGATTATGGATGAAAGATTATGGACTCAAGATGTACATAACAGATCGATATAATCAAAATTTCTTGTAAATATCTTATCATTTTTTAAAAGCTGATCTTGTTTTTTAGTGTTTTCTATGAATAGCCTTACTTTTAGCCGCATTAGGTTGTCCATAATAACGATTATAAATTCTAAAAAAAACATTATTTCTATTTCTTCTCCTTGGCAGTGTTCTATGATTTCCCTATGTTTCCATAGTTTGCAAATCAGCTCTTTCAATGAATGATTACTAAGAAATGCAGCACAGTGTTAATTTAGTTTTCTTTTTAGTATATTAAATTATCCAGGCTCTCTCGCTTTTTCCCATTGTAATATTTGCACCAACCCAAATTCAAATAAATAAATAAGTAAATAATAAAATAAGTAAATATTTCATTTCTACCAAGTCAGTAAATGTTTGTAACAAACTGTTAAATTAGCAAACTTATTGAGTGTTTACAATATTAACATATGTTCTTCTTCTCACTTTTAATTTCTGACATCAGCTGGAGTTTCATATAACAGTGTTTGTTTCCCATGTTAATCTTATGGAGAAATACAAAACTTTAAATGGCCCCAGGGCCTCACTCTCTAATTACTTCCCTAAAAAGAAAGTTTCCTGCACAACTTCACGTTACGCTCTTTACAATGAGACCAAAAACATACAAATCGGTTCAGTAGTTTCAGAGGAGTAATTGTCACAAAAAACCTGCTTGCGTATTAAATAAGTAAATATAGATTAGTTTGAGATAGTTAGATTGTTAGGCAATGAACTATATTAAGGGATTTGAGGGCTTTTAGATAAATTTAGATGAATATTCTGCTTTCACTAAAATGATCAAAAAATTATTCACTTACAATTTCCACAAACATGTGAACTAGACATACACTTCAATAATGCATACTTTAAATAGGTAAATTACTGCAATTAGGAATTCCAATAACATGAGTTTGGATACTGCAAGTAGACATTCCAGTGACGTGAACCAGACGTACCATTGACTTTGGATACTGCGAGTAAACAATTTGTTTACGTGAACCCGACGTACCGGTATCATTAACTTTGAATACTGCAAAAAGACATTCTATTTAAGTGAATCAGAAGTAAGCCTACCATTGACTTTGGAAACTGAAAATGTGATATCTTATTTATGTGAACCAAATGGACCAACGACTTTGGATACCTCAAGTTAGATTTCTCATTTATAGCAAGTGTACCATTGATTTTAGGATACTGAAGGTAGACAATTCATTTACGTGAACCAAATTTTCTGTTAAGTGTTGATATTGCAAGTAAACAATTCGTTTACGTAAACAAGACGTACCATTCACTTAGGAACCTTGAACGTAATAGACATTCCTTTAAGTGAACAAGGCGTACCATTGGCATTGGATACTGCAAGTATAGATACTTTATATTTGAGAATCAGATGAACAAAGACTTTGAATCCCGCAAATAGACATTCCATTTATGTGAACCAAATATACAATTGACGTTGGATACTGCAAGTGTTTAATCTCATTTACGAGGAACAGATATGTAGCATTGACTTTAGAAAAGTATTGGCAGAAAGTAAATAAAGATACGTCTTATAACACTTAAAACATATATTTACGCTTATACTGTTACTCACAAGACGGTAAATATACAAAAGATGGTAAGTGGTGATCGATTTCGATTGGACACTCCAATCATCATCAGACCCAATAGGCGAATGTAGTCTTTCCGTAAATTTAAAAATACGTACAATGCTGATCAAGAAGTTATTAAAAGTATTGGATAAATATACTAGCTAGCTCTGCTCAATATTGCAAGCAGACAACTGCATTGTACACCTAGTTTATGTTAGGTGCTCAAGAATAATGATCAGACGTTATTAATATCTTCTATAGGCAAGCATGATTCTTTAAGACCTTTTTTCTCAGCTCATGAGCATCGTAGGGAAAATCTACGCAAACTGTTAGAAAGATATTTTTCTGTAGGTGTGCAGAATCCCTTTAAAATTAAACTAGGCTTAAAAATAAGCACAAAAAATGAATTCAAAATTTTAATATATTAACTTGGGTCTTGTGGGTTGCTATGCTAGTGACAAAATAACAATGAAATATAAACATAATAGCTATTTACATTACAAGTGTAGTAAGAGCGTTTTTACATCACGCAGGTGAAAGTTGTGCAACAAGCGGAAGCGAGTTGCATAATTCACCCAAGTGATGTAAACACACTCTTGCGTAACGTGTAACGTACAAGATTTTACCTGACCCGACAATATACATGGGGTTACGTACAATATTTTTCATTATCCATATTTCACTCATCTTCTAACAGTAACGTTCTTTTACAAACAAAAGCTAGGTTAGGAAAATACTTTAAAGCATAACAATAACATTCAATCGCACAGCTGATTTCTAGCTTGAACGTCGTTGGCTCCATAGAGGTATATATTTTAAGTTAAGCACTCAATGTTATTTAAATGGGTTTCATTACCTCACCGAGTGAGATTTTTCAACTTTACATCACTCGAGAATTAAAGAAGTTGTATACATCACGCTTGGGATAGGGAGGTTTAACATGGCGGGTTAGGTAAAATCTAAACAAATGGAAGAAATTCCAATCGCATGTTTTATTTACAGCTTGGGATTAAAATAGAGAAGCGTACCTTTGACTTAGGGTACTACCATAGATAAAACAGTCCATCTTGGTGATATTATAGACAAATAGAATAAATATAGACTGTAAAAGGAAGGTACTGACGTCCACCGCTAGGTTTGCCGCGTAGTTATGGCGCACACCGCTGCAGACGAGGAGCGCAGGAGCCGTATGCGCTACAGACACTACAGTGGTGTGCGCCGTAGCTACACGGCAAACCTAGCTGTGGACGCCAGACCTTATGCTAACCGCAGCACAGCTGACAGTCTATATTTATTCTATTTGTCTATGGTACTACTACAATAGTCATTCCATCCCCATGTTAATGTTGTCACCAGTTTTTAAATTAAATTTGTCGTAGTTGATGTGAGCCACCAACCAGATTGCGCTGATCTAAATTACTAATTTCTGTTGAATAAACAATGTTTTTTACCAAGTCAACCTTTGGAATGACTTATTATGTATGAGCTATAGCAACTGTTATGACCCATCCACTTTGTCAGCAACAAAAATAAGGTAGAAATTAGAATTTTAGACACACATTCTGTATGGCTCACATAATTACAATGTTTAGTAATTAAAAAAATGACGACAGCTGGTCCATATAGATAGGATGTCTACTTCAGTATACAATTTTCATTGTATATATTACATATATATATATATATATATATATTTCATATTGTATATTACATATATATATAAATATTGTATATATTTGTTGTGTATATTACAAATTTTTGGTCGAATTGTCGACCACTAGTTAGTTTAAGAACATGTTTTTCATATCCGAAAAGAATATTTGATTATATTGGAAGGTAGGACTGGGCGGGTCCCAAAATTTCTGGGAATCACTATTGTGATAATCAGGGATCTTGATATGTCGTCAGGCTTGATTAAGGAGTGACTTCAGTACAGTAAAGGAATGACTTTTGAAAAACATGTGAGAAAAATAAAAGGAGTCTTAAAAAAAATAGCAGAACATGCCAGAGCCAATAGAGGCATGACTGGGAAACACTTGATGACTGGATAACTTGACAACCCCCAAACTTAACAAACTCTGGGTCCACAAATAGTCGTGTTAGTGAGGTTTTACTGTACTGTATACCGTCTTTATCCCAATTTCTAAGACTAACAAAATACCTGTTGCACATATATTAGACAAAAAACATTGACTAAATTAACACTAGAACATCTAAAGCAAGCCCGTGGTTTGCACGAGATGTGCTATGGACCTGAAAATTAATTTTGTGCTCCTTCCCCTCAACACCTACCTTGTGGGGAGAATTTTTCTCTTGCTGCCCAGACCAGACCTCTTTTTATAAAAACGGCCATGATCCAAAGCAATGAATACAAACCCTATAAGAAGTGCAATGCCTTTGTTAAAATTCAGTCTGGGAATTTTTTAATTTCGGTTAGTTCCTGCGGTGGCTACTAGATAGGGAAGGTGCTACTATCGCGAGAGTACGGCCAAGTCAGCTGACTGAGTGAAAGAGAGTGAGGCAAAGAATTGGCTTAGAGAGAGAGATGAGTAGCTCCGCTGCTGCACCTGGTGCAGCGCAGGGTGGTGGATCCTGGTGGCAGCCGCGCGAAGCTCATTTTGGTGGCCATATTCCACTCTGACTTTTCTTCATAGCGTTTCGTCCTCCATAACTAAGCATTACGCACACTGATGCTGCAACTGCACACACATCTGTCTCAGATCTCTGATATTAAGTGACGGAAAGTTGACTGAGGAATAGCGGATTCAAAACTGAGACTGAGCCGTTACTGGGGGACTGTTGTGACGGAACTCTGTGACTGGACTGATGAGTGTGAATCAACCTTTATTATGAGCCATATCGCAACTGTTATAACTAATGAACTAGAATTTTATACACTACATTCTGTAACTGGCTCTCAGAACTATGGTCTTTTTTAATAAAACATTTGTGACAGCTGGTCGATATAGATGCGATGTCTACTTCAGTATCCAATAGTCCATCTGGGAAGTAATGGAATCGGTAGGCTATTTAAATAAGCTGTTTTATACAAAATAACATTTATTTGCCATAATACTGTCTCATAACACAAATGTGGCAAGTAAAGTTTTGACCCTGAAAACATAAGGTACAGATATCACAGACAAGTAGAGGCTAGTGAAGTGAGAGGCGAGGGTGATCCAACAGTCAGTGACTTGATAGATCAGTTATCCAATAGTTTGGTGATCCCAATGGTCCATGAACTGATAAATACTAGTGATCAGACAGTCCAGTGATTGAGTTGTGTAAAGACCTGATAAATACTAGTGATCCACCAGTTCAGTAATCTGATGGTCTACTGATCCAAAAAGTTCACTGACCCGCCAGTCCATTAAAACAGTGGTACGGTGATCTGACAATCTCATTTAAGTGATCTGGTGATTCAGTGATCAAACAGTTCAGGGATACTGTGGTCCAAAGCTCTAACAAACCAGTAATCCGACCAGTCATATGATGATTCAGTGAACCGGCGGTTCAGTGAGATCAGTCCCGAGTAAAGCTAAGGACCAGAATAGTCCAAAGGCGGAAACTAGGTGTTGGTCTGTTGCGTCTGAAGCAGCTTCCATTGCTCCAGGTTGGCTTGACATTGAGCCAACAGTGGCTTTGTCTCGGGAATCAGCTGACTCAGTAGAACG
Organism: Macrosteles quadrilineatus; assembly: GCF_028750875.1. NCBI lineage: Eukaryota > Metazoa > Arthropoda > Insecta > Hemiptera > Cicadellidae > Macrosteles > Macrosteles quadrilineatus. The sequence continues at coordinate 75,119,088 of NW_026542598.1, read as the reverse complement.
TAGCATGGAATGCAGATTGACATGAGGAAGCCCACCTGTGAAGCAGATCACAGATGGGTTACTGTTTGCTTCAACCTTGTTCTTATGAAGTAAAAAAATCTACCAAATTCAAATTCAAATAGTTTATTGCCATTAAGTATATATGTGAACTTTTTATGAATGTATACAGATAGATAGTTTTATTTTCTGTATTTTTTGTTTAGGTTAAGTATTTGTACATAGTAATTATAAGCTTGACACTATTTATTGTACGTTTTGTACATAATATAAATAAAGATAATTTGAATTTGAATTTGAATGTCATACAATAGGCCAGGTCAATGGAGATAATATACAATTCAAAGTACAATAAGTGATGTCAGATTATACAATGATGTAGATGTCATTGTAGTGCACACAGAAACTGCCATTGTAACATTGTCTGATAATTATTATTTGTTCTGATAATCAAAACATATTTAAGACCCATTTTTACCCACTCGTAATTTCAATACGTAAATATAATTCAAATGAAGAACTTGGATCTTTAGAAGAATTTGAAATAAAACTTCATAACAGTAGGTTAGGTACAGAGCACAGCATCAATAAGATTTTGAGGTGATACCTCAATTTATAAATTTAACTAATTTGGAATGCATTTATAACCAGGAGAAAGATTGAAAGATCAGGTCTATCAACAACACGAGGCATCTATCAGGCTACAATGTCATGTTATTTATTTTATTAAATATTCAAACAATACACATAATATGTTGGAAGATACTAATTTTTAAATACAGTACTTATAGTAAATGTTTTGTGAATGCATTTCGTACCTGAGAGACGGCTTGTAATTCTGGTTGATTCCGATCCATCATGGGTACAGGGGTGATGCCTGCCTGTCTCTCTGCATCTCCCTGAAATGTTAGGGTTTTAGAAAAGATCCAGCCAATGTAAGAATACTATATCCAACAAGTATATATTTTCTCAGATTCTAACATTGACATCAGACATATGGCAGGCTGTGTTATTTGTCAGGTATATTCTTCTCAACATAAATGGAAAGCTGCTTTAAGTTTGGAATTCCCGTCTCCAATGGCATTGAAAACACCAGTTACCAGGAGTAAACATTTATATGGATGAAAAAATAAAATCAGTAGAAAAGTTATCAAAAATAAACAGCATCAGCAAACCAAAATATACTTTCTCGTATTACCTATCTCGCCTAAGTTATGATATTTTAAGGGTAAAATCATAAAGGTTCTATAAAGTTGCATTAATTTTGAATTGTAATTGTTGCAGCATTGTGGCATGAACCATTTTGTTTTTTGTTTAAAGTTAAAATGACCATACCATACTAAAGCTCAATCAGATTTGTTTGAGCAATCTTTTGTGAAAATCCAATTTATTTAATTATTTTATGGGTTTTCATGGGAAAATCACGCTATAAAACAAAATGTTAAAACTGAAACAGGTCCACGGCGTAGGAAGTGGTGAAAGAAGTAGTAAAGGCAAACAGTCCGGAGTGTGGGATCTGTTTATGACCATTAGATTAAAGGTATTTGCGATCCTAAAATGCTATGGGGAGGTAAGGAGACAGGTCCGCGTCGTAGGAAGTGGTGAAAGAAGTAGTAAAGGCAAACAGTTCGGAGTGTGGGATCTGTTTATGACCATTAGATTAAGGTATTTGCGATCCTAAAATGCTATGGGGAGGGAGGGAAACAGGTCCGTGACGTAGGAAGAAGTAGAGGACGTAGTAAAGGCGAGCAGTCCGGAGTGTGGGAACTGTTTATGAGGATTAGAATAAGGTATATGCAATCTTAAAATGCAATGGGAAGGGAGGAAAATAGGTCCGCGACTTAGGAAGTGGTGAAGGAAGTAGTAAAGGCAAACAGTCCGGGGTATGGGAACTGTTGATGACGATTAGATTAAGGTATCTGCAATCTTAAAATGCTATGGGAAGGAAGGGAAACAGGTCCCCGACGTAGGAAGAGGTGAAGGAAGTAGTAAAGGCGAGCAGTGTGGAGTGTGGGAACTGGAAACCGTTTGTAACAGTTAGATTTGTATGTCTGAAATTGAAATACTGAAATGCTATGAGAGGGGATGGAAACATGTCCACGACATAGGAAATGGTGAAAGAAGTAGAAAATGCTAGCAGTGTGGAGTGTGGGAAATGTTTGTGGCAATTAGATTAATGTATTAAAATACTAAAATGCTATGGAAAGAGATGAAAACAGGTCCACAACGTAGGAAGTGTCGAAGGAAGTAGTAAAGTTTAGCATCGCAGAGTGTGGGAACCGTTTGTGGCAGTTATATTAATGCATCTGTAATACTTAAATGCTATGAAGGGAAGGAAACAGGTCCATGACGGAGGAAATGGTGAAGGAAGTAGTAAAGGCTGGCATCGCAGAGTGGGGGAATGATTTTCCGCGAGCAAAACTCGGTCCTCAGGTACTTTCTATTTATAAAGGGATTCTGCACAGCTGCAGGAAAATATATTTCTAACAGTATGCATAGAAAGTGACCTGCGCGCTAATGCTAACCATAATGCTGGAGGAGGTCACTTTCTAAGCGGCCGTACTATATTAAACTTACTACTAGTACCTGGGTATCTAGATTGAGGCAACAATAACTAATGAATGAATAAGATGACAGTATTGTGACTGACCAAAATGTGGTTCTTCAGCCATCATTCAGGACTATTAATCAAAATCTGTGATAACTGTATGTCCAGCACAAATTAGTCCAGTTTGAAACAATGAAAATGATCCTGAATATTCTAAGGTCGAACCTACCTTGTACATTTATTTACCTGCTCATAAAACTCCTCAAAGATGACACGCGCTGTTTGGAACTGGATGTCCCAAGGCTTGGCACTAGCAGACAGATCACTAGCCGTCATAGCAATAGCCTGCAGAATCAGCCTGAAAATAGAACAACCCAGATGTCAGTAAACGTTGATCCTCTAGGAATTTTGCTATCACAAAAGTCTCTGAGAGACATATTCTTGTGTATTTTACAAATGGGCCCATAGCTTAAGGTATTTATTTATTTATATTTGTTTGTCCTAGGATCCTAGGCACGAGCCTGGGATTGTTTTCCCCATTACTTCAGGCTAGACCTAGGGGTTGCGGCATTATCACTTTGATAAAATCCATTTGGTGATTTAGCAGGATTTGAACCCAGGACCTCAGGGACGAAAGTCCCCGCGCTCTAACCACTAGACCAGCTTTCTCCCCCACAGCTTAAGGTATGGCCTGAACCTTAATTATAACAGTAAACAGAATACGGGTAGTATTCCTGTAGATGTAGTAAGTTTAGGCTATGCTATAAGATATTTGATTTGATATATTCTAGTTTAATAAAATAAACTATAACAATAAAATGTTGGCCTCTTTGCAACAATGAAAACGGTTTTGACCAAATATATCTAGACAAATATGTTCTGTTATACAAACTAGAGATTTTAATATTTCTTTAACTTTACCTCATAAATTCAGGGTAGGGGAATAAAGTCACTGAGTGAAAATTTAAAAACGTACGTTTTCAGGAAAAGCACTTTGCAAATTTTTTCCCCCTTTTTTAAAACTTTTATTATTTTTTTTATTTCATTAACATTTGAAGTTTCAAAAAATGTCCATGGTAACGCAATATCTTTGGTAATTTTCTTTTTAAAGAGCATCTTTCGTAGAAAAACACAAAATCCTGTCACAACCATAACGGACGTTTAAATGAATATTAAAAATAGTTGATATTATTTTTATAACTATGTTTTGCTATAAACTAATTTACTTTTATGACCATTATACAATAAAAAGGTCATTGAGCTTTTGGTATATTTGGTCTTTCTAGAAAAAAATAAAAAAAAACTCAAAAAATAGAAAAAAACCAATAAAATCTTTTTAAGTTTGTATAACTCCGAAAAAAACTTACCTGAGACTCGAAAAATCGTTATGTTTGTATAGAGGTGTGCTTCTTTTGTGTATAAAACATTGAAATATGACGATATTTTAATTTTTGAAATTTTTATGATAGAAATCATAAACGTGATGGTCAGGGACAAGCGGTACGGTCGTGAATTCTCTGGAATAATCAAAATCTTTCTAAACAATCCTTCAATTAGACTGTTAGTTATAATAAAACTATGTGTTTCAATTGAACTAAACTGTTCAATTTACAATTATATTAAAGTTATTGTCACGACCAAACACACTATAATCCATAAGGCTGGATTGGTCGTGAAAAAAACCGCGATGGTCGTGAAACTTTGGTCGTGAAATTACGTGTTATTTGGCTCTGTTCTGGCGGTAGCCCTGCACCTCATGTTCGAGGATACAAAGTGGACTTCTAGGTTAATCTAGCAATTGAAATGTCTTATAAACAAAAATTAACACCATGTCTACTTCATTGAATGACTACGTACGGTCATGGACACACCAAAATTACAAAAAACACAATCTTTCCTTTATTAATCTTGTAATTCCTCCTTTCAACTCAAAACAACCGGCACTACAATCCTGACGTACACCCCGAACTAGTCTCTAAAACCAACTGACTCCATCGACGCCAGGCTTGCCACTGTCGTGCTCCAAAGTTGAAAATTTTTCCCAAATGGTCGTGACGCCAAATCGAGGGACAAACTTATTTTGTCATGGTAGTCAGTCTGCAATGACAATAAAATTATAATATGCTCCTTTTTTGTAAGTTTAATAACCATTGATGACATAAAAATATGGCTTTATATATTTCGGCATGAATAATTAGTCTAAAAACAGCGTGAAATTTGGAAAATGTACCCTAGGGACACGTCATGGTCGTGAATTTCGAGACTTTAAAAATACGAAAAAAATACCTAGAACCTATTTAAAACCAAATAAATGTGTGTAACATGTTGCCCCCGTCCCAAAAAATATTAAAACACATAATAATAAACTATAAATCCAGTATCTACGAAGTAAAAGGCCAGGGACATGAAAACGTACGTTTTTAAATTTTCACTCCACTAACAAGACTACAAGATCGCGCCACTCATCCTACACTCATCTCCATTCATACTTGGCTTAAAATACCTACTTTGTATGGTCGCCATTTCAAAGAAAAGTGTGAAGTGTAAAAGGTATTAGCCATGGTGGGGGATTAGTAATATTATATACTTAATATTTAATACTTATTTAATACTTTTCTAGAAATGGCGACCATACGAAGTAGGTATTTTAAGCCAAGTATGATGAGTGGCGCAATCTTGTAGTCTTGTTAGTGACTAAGGCCGACATATTCCTTAGACACAGCTGTTAATTAATAGCCCGTACAGCTAATGGCGACTAAGGGACCTACAGTTTATTGTGGAATCCGAACCACTTTTTTTTCCTTGGTATATACGAATTGGTCTAATTATCAGGATAGCACTGCGGATAGTCGTAGTACTCACCCGTGCGGACCTTAATCCACACCAGGGAGTATTGCATCCACAGTGCATGCCTATAAATATCCACAATTCGTGGCCTCCTAGTAGCTGGATTACAGGACGACGCCACCCGTCCCAGTCATTAATATAATAGTAATTAAGTGACAACAAAGCACTATCCCTAGGTTTTGTTTTGCCATCATCCCTTTACTTTTTTGTATCCGTAACTAGTCGTCTCAGTAGACCTACTGTGCACGGTGATCTAAGGCAGTGAAGTGTTGTTTTGGTGTAAGCAACAAGGCTGGGGTGGTCAGATAGTGCAGAGGGTGGTCTCAAAGCAGCAATGTGGTTATTAGCCTGAATACCACCAAGCTACCAAGTTCAATGAACATTTCAGATTATAAAGTTAATACAAGTTACCCAAACAAAAGAAAATATTATCTCTGAACAACCTTATTTATGTTATGCTTGAAAATAATACAGTAATTATGTGTGAATAGCTATGAGCGCAAAGCAAGGGCGGTCCCAGGGGGGGGGCAGGGGGGTCATGACCCCCCCAAAATATTTTTTATATACATAAACTATTATACCAGGGAAACATTAATAATTTTTATTGCAAATCGTTTTACCAAATTTAAATTCGTTGTAGTCTTTACACTTGTAGCGAACGAAAGGACTAATTACAAAGTCTAACCTAAAACTTGGGATTGTTCAAGTCTGACTATGCTTTTGTACGTTATGAAAAGTAGGGAAGATCGGCAGACAACGGACGCTTTCAGCCATAAGTCTTCTTCAATCATCTGGGTTAAAATGAATTATAACATTAAATGCCGAAAAATGAAATAAGAAGAAGAATGCAGCCGAACGTCGAACGCCAGCATCGAACACTGCCGTTGCCATATGGGTATTGGATAAAGAAGTTGTGTCAATAGTCAAAGTTTGAAAGTTAGTTGAATATTAATTTATCTGAGTTCAGCGTTAGGAATTTGTAATTACAGTAATGTAATTCAATAATTACCGTAGCAAATTTCAAAACTTACAATATTAAACAGTATTCATATTTAGAGCACCTGATATCATATTTAAGAACACAACCCAATACAATAGGCATGTTGCTAGCCACAAAACAACAACAAAATGGTAGTGTCTCAGACTTAGATGCGGAAGGGACGGATTTAATTCCCGACACAACCACAAAAACGTTGCACAAAAACTTTATTCTCACGTTGACCCCTTGTAAAATGCCACTGGCACTGGCGTATAAAAAAATGAGAATACTGAGAACCAATTCTTAATTCTTCAGGCGGTAGCAGTGACGGGACGCCCAACGTTAGTTGGGTACCGTAGTGTACTTTATAGGTTAACTGTTTCTTACTGGGCAGGTATAATGCAGTCGTGTTTGGTGCAAGTTCTTATACACATCTTAAATAAAATAAGTTCTCTTTTTTGAAATCTTGGTCTGATTTTGGACATTTTCTGTTTAGCATGAACATCGGCACCAGTTGGAAGGGTGTTTTCGTAAATCAATATAATGCTTGAATGTGTTGTAATGTTGCGGTATTCCTTTGATATTAAAACCACAAGTCTCAATAATGCAAAAACATGACATTATACAAGTTTATTTTAAGACATTTCTTTGACCTTAAAATAAACTGGGAAGCTTGAACACATTAAACTAGGTCCTCAAAACAGCTTAAAAACCACTCATTTTAGCACGTTATTTCCAAATTTTTCCCGGACCCCCCTCCTTTACTGGGGGGTATTCCATACCCCCCAGTCCCCCCGGTGACCCCCCCCCAAAATATAGGTCTAGGACCGCCCTTGGCACAAAGTAAATGACCTTAAATGACCTTGTGACCCACGTAGGTAACCATTGCCTTCTATTTGCTGATGACCTGAAGATATACCGTACCATTAGAAGCCACGAAGACTGCCTTCTCCTCCAACGTAGTCTCGATGCCGTCCAGAACTGGTGTCTCTCAAACCACATGGATCTAAACATTAAAAAGTGTGTAGCCATATCGTTTAGTAAGAAGAAGTCTCAGTCTCAGTTCGTATATAGCCTGGGTCAATCTAATCTTGCAAGGGTTAATGAAGTGAGGGATTTAGGTGTGACCTTAACCTCCTCCCTGTCATGGGAACGTCACATTACCTCTAGTTGCAGAAAAGCCCTTCAAGCCCTGGGTTTTGTTCTTCGAAGCTCCAAATATTTCCAAGACGTTACTCTACTCAAAACCCTGTTCCTGGCCTTCGTATTGCCACACCTAGAGTTTGGCTGTTGTGTTTGGTCACCTCACCAGGACTATCTCAAGACCGAACTTCAAATGGTTGTTAATCACTTCTTGAGAGTGGTCGGTGTGAGGTTGGGCTACAACTACAGAGAGGTACCCATCCAAGAAATCTCCAAGGCCCTTCAAATCCTTCCATTGGAGTCCAGACGTGAGATCCAGGACATCTTGCTCATTTACAAACTGGTCAATGGCTTCATCGACTGTCCCGGACTTCTCAAACTTCTGAACTTCAGGGCAGGTAGATCTTCAAGATCCAAGGATCTCTTCTCTCGTGAGCATCTCAGCACCAACTACCATCTCTTCAGCCCACTGCCTAGAGCCCAACGTCTCGTAAATGCTCTACCGGATGATATTGACCTCTTTAATATGTCGCTGGCTACCTTCAAGAAATGTGTGGTGATTTCGAAGTGGTGAAGTGAAGATCTTTCTGTGTTTTGTGCCTGTGCCTCTCTGTTTATGCAAATTCTTCTACTGCCCTTTCTGGTTTTGTTTAATTGTATGGCAGTATTCTTCTCACATTTTCTGATGTGTTTGGGTTGTTCTTTGCTTGGTTTGTTCATGCATTATTATTGTTCTGTTTTTGCACTCAAATGTTATATCACATAATTTTCTCAAATTAGTAAATCATTATTGTGAATTTCGCCTGTTTGTCAACTTGTATTTATTGTTGCTATTTATTGTTGTTTTTGTTTTTATTGTTGTATTTATTGTTATCTCGTAGCTTGTTACTGTTCTGAATTGTTAACATTTGCTTCTTGTTAGTTCCCAAATTGTATCTCAATCTAATCATCTATGTATTGGCGTCAGCCGTTGAAACGATAAATAAATAAATAAATAAATAAATAAAGTACCTACTTCATTGGTGCTCGAGAACTGTAGATGGCCGCATTAAGCTTGAAACTGAGTGTGGTCATACATTTTGAGAGCGGCAATTACTCTTTGTGCTCGTAATACATACAAGATTATTCCTACCACAATAACTAATTTGTCATAACACACAAATTAACTTTTAAGTTGTATATAAAACGTCATTTAGGTTATTTTTCCTTATTTAGATTATGCTATTAGCATGCCGGATGTTAATGTTTAAAAAAAAACCAATAGTAAAATCAGCTGATTTAGAGATCAGAAATGGCCATCTCCACTCTCAAACGCAAGTGAGAATGAATAAAGGGGGAATGAGCTATTTTGTGTACTGTTCCATGCAGTGGTAGTAAAACTAATTACCGATGTGCTAACCATTTCCAAATAAACTTTCAAACACTTTTCCACTTGGACTATGCGTGTTCAAGAGACCATATCCAAGGTTTTTCAAACTATTATGTTACAATTTGAAAAGCAATTGTCTCCTTCTCTCACACAGCCTACCTGTGGTCAGGGTTGGCAGGGGAGAATGTCTGACTGGCCACCAGATGCTGCAGTCTTGTCTTGTAGGGGAAGAAGCGAGCCAAATCAGTGGCCAGAATACAGTGCTTGATCTGTCCCAGTACCTGCTTGTACTCACTACTTGTCAGCTGACTGAATATGTTGTGCCCTGGCTACAGTCAAACATTTACCGTGTTAAAAATACTCCTGCCACACTAAATCACAGACTAAGCAAATTTCAAATTGTCTGAAAGGGTATTAACTAAAATATCCATAACCAATTCATATTTGTTCCCCATTTAAATAATAGATTCAACAAGTACTTAGGTTTGCTGTAACAAGGAAGGGAAAGTGTATAACTTGATCATTAAGACTATTACAGTACCTAGTGTGAAATCTAGCTTTAGTTATTTACCTGCTAAAGCCTTAAAGTTCTCAAAGTAATTAACTTATAGCTGACCTGAGTTGTAACATTCAAAAGTTGACTTTGTGACAAAAAAAATCACGTGTATTTCAATTTGTTACAATAGATGATAGTGTTGAGGTCTGAATATCACAATAGTTCACCTGCTGCAGTATAGTGACAGTCTGGTTGAAGTGGTGGTGTTCCATGGTGGAGGTGCTGTACACTGCAGCTAGCGGAGACTCTGTATCAGACATAAACTTGTTGTTCTTCCCACGATGATCCAGGTCGTGACAGAGAGCGGCAATATACAGCGAAACACTCTGTGACAAAGAGTGGCAAAATATAGACACTTAAAATTTGGGATTAATAATGAGGAAACATATAGAAAAAGGTAGTGAAAAACCATTATTGTTGTAAGAGGTTTTAGGTTTTTTGGGGGCGCCAGTTGAAAAATTCCCTGGCAAAGAAAGTAAGGAGGAGGCACAGATATCTCTCGGGCTCATAATGCCTCTCTGGTCAGTGAATGTGGAAGTTCACTACTAGACAGACTATGTAGAGAACTAGACGTTTCATTCCTATGGTAAAGGGTAGCCAGTTTTTGGATAAAATAAAAATGGTTGAATTGAGTCACCGACAGATTAAGCTGAACCAAATTACTGATTTTGGAAGCGGCCAACTGTTTAACCACTTCAAACTGAGAGACTTATTATAAAATATGGAATCTTTTATATCAAATAAACTATAACAGGACACAAAAATAAAAACTTAGGGAAGAAATAGAATTTCTGACTGCAGTGCACTCCCCGGTGGCTCATTCAACAAATGTTCTTAAGGACCTTTTTGAGATCTGACATACAAAGTATAAAAGTTAATTAATTAACACATGTATTACTTCCTTAGAATCAATATTTTCTTTCTTAAACATAGTTTTTAATTCAACCAATTCCATGCAATTCAGTTGGACCAATTTGTTCACACCTCAATGAAGTTGAAGGTTCCTGGAGGAGAGTGTTTTATGATGGCGTACATAGAGTTTGCCACTGAGAACCCATGTGACCAGTTGTGATAAGGTACTCTGCGATAGTTTTTCTTCACCGTCAGTGTGAATTTGATCAAGTTATCCTTGTCAAATCTGGAGAGGCCGAAAAGGTCGATGAACATGTATATTGAATTCCTCACTTTTTCGTTGTCATCCAGCTCATATACGTTGAAATAGTACCTGAAAAAGAATTTGAAAAATATATGGGGTTAGGTGATGAATGGAGGTTAAGTAACACAACTACAGGTAGTCCTTATAGGTGGTTATGGTTTGCGTGATTTCATTTTCACCCGGATCACAAAAGTTATAATTTTTTATGTTTTGTTAGTTCTGTATCTTTGCCCAACACTTTGCTGGAGCGCAACTACTGTGAATAGCTTGAAAAACAAACCTGTAATATATTTTAAAGGGATATATTATTTTTAAATTAGCGTGAGAAATAACTTTTTTCTTTGAAAATATTGATTTACACATTCTTCTCATGGTCTATTCAGGATGCAATTAATTAAATTTTAAATCGTACAACAACAATTTTTCTACTGTACTACTTTCATATAAAGAAGCAGGAGTAAAATATCAATTTAAATGTGCTGTGAATTTTTTGAGTACTTTCAACTGCCTGGAGCTCTTTTCTTGGATGATAGTTGTGTCTCAATCACTTCTTCATAATATAAATCTTACGACAGTGACTGATCCACTTTGTATGGCTGAGTAGCTGAGTGGTTATTGTACTTGTCTGATAGACGGATACTGGTTCGATCCTCATCCTCAGTAAAGGCAACTTTGGTACTTTTTTTTGTTTTAAACTGCATTCAGCTTTCATTGATCATTGTGGTTTTAGTATATGATTCTGATGCAAGGACCAGCAATGATTTTGGCAACACTGACCTTCCACTCATCTTCACTTCATTACAGTGGTATACGTGTCTAAAAAAGAATGCCGGGATTTTAAATGGTAATTTCTTGGGTACTATTCAAGGTAACCACACGTTTTATACGTCAAATTGAAGCTAAAATAAGTTTTATTTCCCGTGTAGCAAGGGAGGAAACTTTGACCTTGGCATGCGCAAAATAGGTGCACGTTGGTAGGCTTCTATTGTGATTCACATGCCTGACGCCAGTCACCAGTACGATGTTTACAGCGCAACAGAAGGCACCGAGTGTCATGTGGTTCGCAGAGTTAATATTGATTGCTAAATTAAACTAAATTTAAATTTTGATTATTAAGAAATTTGATGCTAGTTTAATGAGTTTCGTGGCATCGTAGAGTTTTTAAAAGACTTTTACCCATCGATATATCAAGAGTGATAACATAGTCGAAGAAACCTCTGCACCTCTGCATCAGAAGCCCGAAAACATTGATTGCCCGACGAAGTCTTCTGTTAAACATACCTAAATCGACATTTCATGATGTAATCTGTAAAAGGTAAAGTTATTGTGCCTAAAAAGATTCAGTTAAAACATCAGATAAACCCACCGATCGCCCTAAGCGTACAGACTTTGCTTATTTTATGCTCATATGGAATTGATGAAAATAAATCTGAATTTTATTAAATTATTCCGATTTTGATCAACGTATGAGAAAAAACTTTTGTTCTTTTCCCTTCAATTTGACTTTTAAATAATTTAATCATCTTGAATAGTCCCTGAGCGACAGCCGTTTGTAATCCCGGCATTCTTTTATAATCACCCTGTAGGCCTATATACCCTGTTTAGAACTAGAATAATTAAGTCTAATCAAACTCACTCATCAATTCCAGGAACACAAGTAGGTATGTCATTCTGTTTCATCTCCGCAAACTCAAGGTCATTGCAGCTGTTGTGATAACAGAGAACCTCGAGCGCCACTCGATACTTCTGTTCCGAGCGGCGGATCTTCTCATACAACTTGGCATGGTGCAGAGCAAGGCCGCAGTAAACCGCGAACGTCTCAAAAGCTTCTTCGTCTTCCTGAAGCAAAAAACCATGGGTTCACTTAATGTCAAAAGTAGGTTCACAAACAAACATACATTGGATTTTATATATATAGATTTTTGTTGTACCGTGAGCGCTTCTCTAAATGGAAGCGACTGCATAAACCTTTGTAGTTAATAAAATTATTACAATAATATCAATTATCAATTATCAATTATTTAAGATGGGGACGCCACTATGTGCGTATTTTAACCCAAATATGAGTGAAGGATGAGTGTAGGATGAGTGGCGCGATCTTCAGGGCCGCGTTAAGGGTCAGTGGCGCCCTGGGCAAACCCAAAAGCAGCACTAATACACTTCACTTTCTTTAAACTGCTTCATGACTTTGTTTCCTTTGAGCCAACCGCTTGCGGTTCTCGGCTCCACTTCCACTAGGGTTTTTACACATTTTTTTCACTGTTTATGGGCCTACTTGTATAAACACTTCTCTATTTATTTATTATGTACTGGTTCACTAACTGCAGTGTGAGTGTCAACACTGACTAGTGACTGTCACAGGTTAGGTTGTGTTGATTTGACGTCTCTGCAGAAGGCACAAGCACAAAAGCACAACCTACTGGTGAGTGGAGTGGCGCCGCGCGGTTAGTTGTAGGGGTGGGTGTCGCGATAGTTGGTGGGAGGGAGGGTAGTAGGGGTACGTCACCAGCTGTAGTCTACAGGCCTACCGCCCTACCTTTGATAGTGAATAGTGAGTGTGTCCGGTTCATACTGCTGCCTGCCTTTCCCGGACTACACAAGGCATAATCTGAAGAAGTATTTCCAATTTTGTTGTTTTTATTTATTTTTACAATAAGGGAAAATCACTTAACTACAAGTTAAAATCACCCATTTTATTTTTAAAATCCTGGTTGATCAAAACTTAATTTTTCCTAGTGCGGGTGGTGGTTGGGGGCGCCCCCCAACCATCGGCGCCCCTGGGCATATGCCCAGTCTGCCCGTTTATAAAAGTGGGCCTGGCGATCTTGTAGTCTTGTTAGTGACTAAGGCTGACATGTTCCTTAGACACAGCTGTTAATTAATAGCCCATACAGCTAATGGCAACTAAGGGACCTACAGTTTATTGTGGAATCCGAACCACATTTTTTTCCTCGTAATTAACGAATTGGTCTAATTATTCGGATAGTACTGCGGATAGTCGTAGTACTCACTAGTGCGGACGTTAATCCACACCAGGGAGCATCGCATCCACAGTGCATCGCTATAAATATCCACAATTTGTAATAACTGTCTAATAGCATTAAAATAAAAATGTGCTGGACAAAGAAGTTTGACCTATAATGGAGTTTTCATTATTCAGCAAAAGATTTGATTAATATTGTTTCATTAGATTTAGGAGGCTGTTATTTGTTTTATTCATAACTTATCAAATAACCATAGTTTTTTTTTAATACCTGTTTGTTAACACAAGTATATGCAAAACCAAAACCTATTTAGAATTTAGTTTAAAATCTCTCCATTTAAATTTCAAATGATCAAATGGTTTTCGTAGAGTTTTTCCTTATGCACTTATGTTCCTCTATAGTAAAAGGAACATAACATTTTTTAAATAGCTGGTTGTACCTTAAATAGAGGTGGGCTTTTAACCAACCCCACGGTTTCATGTGATGCGCCTAAGGGCCTGAGAGATCATTGCGCTCCTCTCCACCTACCTTGTGGGGGGAATCTTCTCTTCCTTGTGCTTCCAACTAACCTAAAACTTGCACCCTTGGATCCGGCATCATTTAACAAATAAAAGTTCCATAATCTAATGACCGCCTTAGTATTACTGGGGAATACAATCTATTCCAATTAAAGGAAGTCTCTTTAACTATAATAACAGCCATACTCATAGTTTTAACTTCGTTTTGCAAGAATTGTCTAAATGAAAATTTAATCTTACAGTAACCTGAAACTCTACTTACTGTACTAAACTCATAGAAACAAACCTTGTTGAAGAATCCTGCGTTCTTGTTGACCATCTGCATCACACCGATGACGACTCCTCGTATGAAGATCGGCATGCAGAGAATGGTCTTTGTGTGGTAACCTGTCATGTGATCGACCGAACTGTTGAAACGAGGGTCCGAGTAAGCGTCTGCAATGTTGAGAACCTCACCAGTCCTCGCCACTTGGCCTGCAATACCCTTCCCGACACTGAATCTGTTTAGGAGTGAAAAAGAATTATATGATTCTTGTGTATTTGATTTAATAAAAAAGAGCGGTACAAAAGAAGCAATGATGTTAATATTCTCCATTATGCCACCATTAATTGGTAGCTGAGTATAGTTACAGTATTTTCCTAGTGATCAAAAGATCTCCAGTGTGATCCTTAGAACAGTAGGGAGCTTCTTGATAGTTTGAAGATGGCTTAAACTAGTGTGTTGTCCTCAATTTGACTTTACATTAACATTTCAATTAATGACTTGTCATTTCCCAAGTTTGACCTGGTAAAAAAGTTTGTGTAGTTGACAGAAGTTAGTAATTTAGATCAGTGCAATCTGTCAGTGGCTCACATCAACTACGAACTACGACGATTTTGATAAAAAATCTGGCTATAAATTTATCATGGAGATGTCTAGTTGTATTAATAGTCAAAGGTAAACTAAAAAAAGTCATATACATAGGTATAGTCTGATTTTTACTGGAGTGCGGCTGGTGCTCAGCCCTACCTGTGAGGGACCCGACTCACGTACGCACACTCACCCCACTCACCACCGTCCTAATTGCCTGAAATCCCGGATCCCCTATATTCACTAAGTAGAAATAAAACATCTGTTGTATGATACCTCAAAATTGCAATTCATTTGATGTTAGATATACAGTAAAATGCTTAGTGTTAATAAATTTGTTGTTTAATTCAATGAAAAATGAGTCCAAACACAAAATTATTATGACAAGTAGCTAGCTAATAAAACGTGTTAAAATATTCATAGCTTTTACACTTTGTAAGCAAAATATATATTGTTTGGTATCATTTTACTAAGCATTTTGAGCTGAAGTCAAAAACGTTACCAGATTTTATGACAAACGTAAAATTTAAAAAATTAAAGTTTAATTTCCGTGAGCCAGCGATGACTCGCTTGGCAGGTCAATGGTCCGTCCCTCGTCCGTCCTAATCCCTTGCGTCTGTGTGTGTGAGGACTGCGTGTGTGTGAGTAGGGTCGACCCTTCAGCCAGCCGCTTTCCGTCAACAATCACACTATAGTTTTGGGGCTATCAGAATACTCTTAAATTTAGCTGGGATATTCTTTGTTAAAGAAACAGCTGATCTTATAGTCAGTAACAAAGCTTTAAAATTAATCATCTCACTCCGTTCTGCACTCACCTTGCATCCACATTCAGCTTAAAATAAATACACTAGTGTTTCGTCTCCAACTCAAAGTAACATTGAAGCAACATTGATGTGTAGGATTGAGTAACTAAATCTTTAATATTAATTTAATGTATAAAAAATCTCTGGTTCTCTACTCATAGGTATCTTGGATGTATGTTTTGAAACAATGGTCACAAAGGCGGTAATCGATCAAAACATTTTTGAAAAGAAAAAATAAACTATGATTTTTTTATGATGACACCCAGAACAGAGCAATCTGGAAGATTCTTGTTGTCTTAATTGTTTACACTGCTGATTCTCTTGTGAAGAGGCAAAGTAAAAAAAAGTACCGGTAAGATTAAGTAAAAGTGGGATAAATAAATAAAATTATATATATGATATTCACTTCCAACCTCTGACAGATATCTAATGAAGTACGATACTAAATATGATTCACAATAAAAAAATTATGATTTGTTCTACTGAAGTTACGACTAGGAACAATGGGAATATATCCTGAAAGTTTCCAAGAAATTTTTCTTTGACACAATACATTTTGAAACCTTTATTGCAAACTTACCTGATTTCCCTGTCTGGATGAGCCCTACTCCCAGAATCACTGTCGTTTTCAGATTCATTTCCTCTGACATCAAATATTCGTGCGTAAAGTTCTTTGTTTTTAGAGTCAAGAAGAAAGAGAGAAGCTCTGTCCGCATCGACCAGGCGTTGTGCAAAATTCATGATTTTGGTAACCAGTGTATCCATGCTCATCATGTCTTGAAATATAGATCTGGGACACACAAACTGTGTTAATTAATTACAGTAATCAAACCACAGTATATTTCATTAATCTAGGAATAAAATATGTTTTGCATAAATACTAGTCTTATTACAATTCACTGTAAATACACAACATTTCATTCATTCATACGTTATGTTTGAAGTTTTAGCCAGAATGTTTTTAAACATTTTAAACAAAACTCTTATAGATTCCTAATGAAACTGTATCTTAATATATTATTGCTTAAAGGCAAAACATTTCTTTGATCTTGTCAATAGGACATTGTTTTACTACTGGAAAATTTTAAATACCAACAGGAATTTCTACTAGATTCAACAAAACTTAAAAAAATGTCTAAGTTTTCTCACTTGACAACGGCCAACAGAAAGTCGCTGAGTTTGCGTTGTTTGCTCATGGACAGGTAGAGGCGGGCGTAGTGCAGTGCTATGCCGCCCCACACCAGATAGCTCGAAGCAATCTCCTCATCCTCCTCGTGGAAGGGAGGACTGGAGTCTCTCCTCCACAGCTCCAGGACGGCCACCAGCTCACCATCAGGCTGTACCACCGGCTCATACAGCAGGTGCTCCACCTCCGGGTAGCCCTGGACAGACAGCTGTTACAGTTACACAGACTGTTGGGTGCTGGAGGTAAAAAAATCTTAACTGTTTGTCACCATAAAGTCGGGTTTTCCTAGGCGCGGAAGTGGAGAGCAGAGAGAGGAATGCGGAGAGCGGACTCCACTTGTCTTAGGTAATTTAACGTTACTGTTTTCCTAGAAGCGGAGCGTAAAACCATGTCAATCTCTTTTCCGCTGGCTTAAAACTAGGAGGACGCTAATTCTGCACGTAACAGGATGAGTGAAAGTGAGCGCAACAATGGGCAAGTCCATCCGTACTTACTGGTGTCACCGGAACACAATGTTATTAGTATGGGCAAATACCCATTACACAATTAAGTGTACATTTCACTTCAAGTAAAATTTTCTTTTAAACATGGATTATTTCATAGAGCGAGAATTTTTTTAGGAGGGTTTTTGAAGGGGGCGGCTCAGATAGCTTACCTGGAGAAATACTTTTTCTTTAATATACACTCCGATAAAGAACCAAATTCAGACAAAATATCAGTTACGTTTTGTGACCTTTTACTGTGTATCTATTAACCTGTAGATTTGGTTTTAAATTTACATGTATAGATGTTAATAATGATATTCGATATTTATTATAATATAATCCATTCATATAATTCATATAATTCATTCTAGGTGTAAGGTGTAGAATAAATGGATATTAAATGCTCATTAGTCCCATGAATGTGTTTAAAAACAAAAATTGAATTGAAAAAAGATTATAAAGAATTTAATAACCCATTCAGCATTAATTTGAGTATTTTGGCAGCACTAAAAAAATTTGGTGGGAAAATTTTACAAATACTGTGGTACCAGATAAAGGGTGATTCAAAAATATGTAACATGTTACCAAACAATGACCTACACACTATTTACAACCTTATCTAACAAAAGGAGATGAATTAAGGTGTCCTGTTACATGTAGTTTAGAAGTAACAGTTGCATAGCCCCCCCCCCCCTCTTCCGAGTGCAAAGCCTTGTTAGCTTGATAAGTGGTTTCTGCTACAGCAACTTAGACTCAAAACTTAATGGTGTTCACTGCCATTGTAAATGTGTAAGCTGATGATGATAATTTTACATTAATTTATAAATAAGGGTAGATAGTGGATGCAGGATATTTTTTTAAGCAAAAAATTTACATTAGCCTAAGTAGCAGAATTTTATGTATATTTATTTTAAATGTTATTGTGAATGTATAATATATATTGTTCCCGAAATTAAATTAAATTTTTTAGACCAATATTTACTTGGAGTATTTTGCAGTGTCCAGGTTTAAAACATGTAAAAGTTATCTGAGATTCTGGAATGGTATAGTAAAATACATAAACATTTTACAAAAAAGGTACTAAGCAATAAAATTACTTAAAAGTCCCCCCAAAGATTACACAGACAGCAAGGTGATTCTGGAAGAGCAAGGCGTTCCCAGAATCAAGTAGAAATGGAAGAGTACTGGTAGTGTATTTACGAAACAGAGTCAAACAACTTTTGCGAAATACAAAATTAAGACACGTATGCTTTTTTTAAATAAGAACCAGCCATCTAGAGTTTTATGGCGTAACATAAAAGGTCTTGGGCTTGCGAAACAACCTGACGCAAAAAGAGTCAATAATCCGATAACTAATTTTTTATCCTTATTTTTCCTTTTTTTAAAGATAACTCTCATTTGTTGCATGCATATGGGTCTGATAGATAAACTATCTTGATTTCTTCTGTGATTTTTGTTTATTTTCAACAACCTATATGTAATTTGCAAAGGGTACGGTACCTATCATAATATAAGAGAAGAGTCTAACCCATGTTCTAGTTATAACAAATCAATTCCTTTATTGTTATTAGGCATAACAAATAAAGCTATATATTTGGTGACATAGGGCTATACAGTAACCCAATCAAGATTAAATCAATAAGCAAGGCTTAATATTACCGACATCAAAATATAAAAATGTAAAAGTATAATAAAAGTATAAAAAGTAGGCTTTAGGCTAGGTGTAATATACGGGACACACTGTACGACATTGTACGACAAACATCGTATTATACTCACAGTGTTGGGGAAGTTTGGTTGTCCTCGTGACAGACGCAGAGGTTCCTTAGTCCTGGCCACCAGACTCGCCGCCTGCCCTGCCTTACCGAGCGCCTGGGTCTGGGACTCCCTGCGTACAACCACACACTACTTCCAAAATAACACTTACACTTCTCACTCTCGTACAATATCTAGTTTTTGTAGTAATAATATAAATAAGTGTAGTGTACTTACTGACCATTAATAATTCAAGTTATCTTTGGCTAAGTGTTTTGTTAAATTTGTTTAAATCTGGGGCCCATTTCATTATAAACTACAAGTTACAAGTTACAACTTGTAACTTGTAATTTCCATTAGATTTGCATTGGGTGATCAGCTGATTTACTAATAATATTAGTTTGTACTTTATTATGAAATGGGCCCCAGGTGGCCAAAATAATTCATAATTTGCAGAACAATTTTTCCTCCATCCTTCCAATACTACTTTTGAACCTTTAATTTCATGCTGGGTCATTTAATCAAAATATTTGATTCAGAGAAAATTATAAACTTTGCTGGGATGAGCGCTACACTACATTGATCAAAAGCCTTCAACTATTTTAATCTGTAATTGTCGTTTCATTAATACTGTTAAACAATTATTCCTGTAAGTATACGTTTTTTATGAGAATTCCAGGCTCTTAAAATATGGTATTTATGGGCTTATTTGCGGAAGATTTTTTATTATGATTCGTAATAAGGTTTTTATGATGTTTCAGGATTTTGAAGGCTAGAAAATCACAAATGTAAATCCACACAGAGAGCTGCAACAGAGTTCTATGTTTGTATGTTTGTGCAGACAGGTAGTATTTCTTCAGTGATTTTCTGGCTTTGGCTGGGTTTGTGTTTGTGAACTAATATTGATTGATTTAGATACTTTCCTGGGTGAGGACTGGATCACATTCCAGATCCCGAGATTTTGTGGAAACTTGGATCTTACTCGTAATGGAAAATGTCTGCTACAATCCTAAATAGCATAGGCCTAAATCACCAATATTAAACGTAGGTGTTAAAATTACGTCTCAATTTTAATCAACCTCGAATGAGCTTTTTTCGAATTAAAAATCCAAAAGTGACTGAGTAATTTAATTTGAAATTCAATTACAGAATTTTGGAAATACTAATGAAAAGTTTTTAACAGTTCTTACAAGTCAGAGTTTCCCAGGTAAAGACAAAGGCTCTCAGAGTCGCCGGTGTCCGAGAGGTAGAGCCGGTGTCCGTCGGCGCTGACGGCGCTGGCTATACAACCACACAGCTCCCACAACACGTGTCCTACGCTTGGCCGGCGCTGTAGTGACGATGTCATCTCCTGCAGCATCTGGCGCTTGTCTGCGTGGACACAAAACTGCCAACACAGCATGATATTTTAATCACCGATTGCTGATATTTCCATCAGACACAAAGCAGGGCAAACCGTCTAGATAACAAAACCTGTAGAACGTAATTAATTGAAATAGTTTTATACTTTTTATTCTTCAATGGCATGCATAAGCTATTCATTATTTATAATTTGTAAAAGAAAAAATGCTAACATGAATATGAAAAAGGATGAGCGCAGAAAGCGAAGTGGAATGCTTTGTGTGGATTTGATTCTCCTAGAGAAAAAGCATTCCACAAAAAATGTTTACAATATGTGTTCACCTATTCTTATATTGAACCCTTCATAGAAGTTTGTCATTGGTATTTAAATGAAAGTGTCAAAACACTTTCAATAATGTTGTAAAATGTATTCAGTTCTTATAGGAAATAGGTATTTTACAAAGATAATAAGGAAAACGGTAAAAATACCAACCTTCCATCTTGATAGGCTAGTTTTTCGTCCAGCGCCACCTGTAAAAAATATTAATAAGTTAATTGTAATCAAAAATATCTAATGTAATTATTAAATTCTAGCGGATAGACGCACTAAAACAAATCATTCTAGTAAAAGGTCATTTAATTTACAGAGAATAGTTAAGTAGTGTAATCCACTAGATTCAAATCAGAAAAACTGTTGTTAAAACTGTTGTTACCTAGGTTGCTAGGATAACCAAAAAATAAACAAATGATTAAAGTAAATACAGAACACATGGTTATTGTGTTAGACAGTTTAGTGGCACCACATTAGCCCCCTGCGGAGTCTGGAAGACCGGGCACTTTAAATTTCACAGTACGACCAGATCGGGTCACGTAAGGCTTTGGTTGGCTTGAGAGTAGGGTCTTGAGTGGGAACACTGTGGAGGGTGGATTTCTGGAATGTTTATTATGGATGGGTGTATGTGTTGAAGGAGTAAGATCTTGCAATAGATACGCGGGCTTTACTCTGTCCAACGTCACCTTCACACGTTTACCACGATGGATTATAGTCATAGTTTTATCATCACGAGATACCACGGGAAACGGTCCAGTATAAGGTGGTTGTAGTGATCGTCTAACAGAGTCATCTCGCAAAAATATGTGAGTACACCGTTTTAACTCCTGAAAAACGAAGGTCTTTGGTTTATCATGCCAAGATGTGGGCACTGGTCTTAAATTTGACATGTGTCGACGTAAGCGAACTACATAGTCAGCCGGGTCCTCCTCACGAGTTGTGTCTTGAGGGAGGTCTAGAAGTTCTCCAGGTAGACGGAGTTGATGGCCAAAAACTAATTCGGCAGTAGATGCCTGAAGGTCTTCACGATATGCGCTGCGAATGCCGAGTAGTACGATGGGAAGTGCTTCAAGCCATGTTGAATCATTGTGGCACATGAGAGCTGCCTTAAACTGCCGATGGAATCTCTCGACTAAACCATTAGCACAAGGGTGATAGCCGCAAGTTCTGATTCGCTCTACACCGAAGGTCTTTCCAAGGGCACGAAATAATGCTGACTCAAATTGGCGTCCTTGATCAGTTGTGATGCGCAAAGGTGAGCCGTAACGGGAAAACCAGCACATCACCAGAGCCTCAGCTACTTCTTCTGCGGTGATGGTTTTCAATGGATGAACTTCTGGCCATCTGGTGTAGCGGTCGATAGCTGTTAGGCAATATTTGTATGGTCCGGATGGTGGAAGTGGTCCAATGATGTCAATGTGAACATGATCAAATCTTGATGATGGGAGTGAAAACGATCCATGGGGTGTAAATACATGACGGGAGATCTTAGCACGTTGACATTTCTCACAGGCTCGGGCCCAGTTTCGACAGTCTTGTTGAATTCGGGGCCAAACAAAGCGATTAGAAACAAGTTTTGCCGAAGCTTTGATGCCAGGGTGACTTAGATTGTGTATAGAATTAAAAACTGAGCGTCTAAGGGGCTCAGGGACAAAGGGTCGTTGTACTGAAGTTGTTGTGTCACAGTATACATCAAGGTCTGTTCCAGGAATTTTGACAAGCTTCAAATTAAGAGATGTCTCTCCCTTAAGGATCTCTTGTAGCTCAGGGTCAGAGTCTTGATGATGTGCCAAAGTTTTGGCATCTACAATGCTGGGAGCCGTAGTTGACAATGAATCTACACGAGAAAATGCGTCAGCTACTAGGTTGGCCGATCCAGAAACATGTCTTATGTCTGTAGTGAATTGTGAAATGAATGTTAGTTGGTTTTGCTGAACAGGAGGTAGTTTTTCACGTTTTTGACTGAAGGCAAATGTTATTGGCTTGTGGTCTGTGAAAACTATGCAATGATTTGCCTCAAGGTAGTGACGAAAGTGACGAATGGCGGCATATACAGCGAAAAGCTCACGGTAATAGGCTGGCCAAAGGGATTGTTTTGGTGTCAGTTTCTGTGAAAAGAAAGAGAGAGGTTCCCATGTTTTATTGTCAACCATCTGCTGGAGAGCAGCTCCTACATGGGTACTCGAGGCATCACAGAACAATGCGAGAGGGGCCTTGTGGTCAGGGTGAACAAGCAAGGTAGCATTGGAGAGATGTTCTTTGCAGGATAAGAATGCAGCATCCAATTCAGGAGTCCAATTTACAGGTTGGTTTCCACGTAGAGATGAGAGGGCATCATGGAGAGCTGCTTGTTGCTTGGCTGCTGAAGGAATGAATCTGCGGTAGAAATTCAACATGCCGAGAAAACGACGCAAACCTTTTGCAGTAGAGGGACGGGTGAATTGTTGCAGAGCCTCAACACGTTCAGGAAGTGGTCGAGTACCAGCAGATGATACCTCATATCCTAGGAAGGTAACCTTTGGAGCTTTCAAAACAGTCTTATTTACGTTAACGAGTATGCCATAATCAGAAAACCGATTGAATAGAGTTCGTAGATGGGCTTCATGTTCAGTCTCATCCTTAGAGAAAACTAAGACGTCATCTATATAAGGAAAGCAGAAGTCTAAACCAAAAACTACTTCATCGATGAAACGTTGAAAAGTTTGTCCTGCGTTGCGGAGGCCAAAGGACATGAAGGGGAATTCAAACAATCCAAAGGGGGTTGTAATGGCTGTCTTCGGGATGTCTTCAGGGTTGACAGGGATTTGTGTGTAGGCCTTCACTAGGTCGATCACAGAGAAATACTTGCAACCTCTGAGAGAATGGGTGAAATCGTGGATATGTCTAACAGGATATCTGTCAGGAATAGTCCTAGCGTTGAGAGCACGGTAGTCTCCACAGGGGCGCCATCCATCAGGTTTCTTAGGGACCATGTGAAGGGGTGATGACCAAGGTCCATCAGATCGACGTGCAGTACCATCGGTGAGCATGGCATCAAACTCGGCTTTGGCTATAACAAGCCGATCAGGAGCGAGTCGACGTGGACGAGATGAAACTGGGGGGCCAGGGGTCGTTTTGATGAAATGCAAGGTTGAATGGAGCACTTTTCTTGGTGTACCAGAGGGTCGGGTAATCATGGGAAATTCTGCCAGTATTGATGAAGTTGGAGAATTGGGTGTGATAGTTTTTATGCTGAAATGAGGGATTGAGGTACATTGACAAAAAACAGAAAAGTTTGTTACACTGTCAATCAACCGTTGATTACGACAGTCAGGAAGCAATCCAAAGTGTGCTAAAAAGTCAGAGCCTATAATCGCTGTATTAACATCAGCAATGACAAAATTCCATGTAAAAGCTCGTCTCAGCCCTAAGTTTAATGTTAATGTCATCATACCGTAGGTGTGAATGGCAGAGTTGTTTGCTGCACGAAGTTCATATTCTATATGCTTTTGGTTCTTACAAACGAATGATTTAGGGAGGCAGCATATGTCGGATCCAGTGTCAATCAAAAATTTTGTATTAGTTGTACGGTCGACGATTTGTAGGCGGCGCCCTCCAGCTTGGCAGTCAGCTGACGCCATCACTGGCTGCCTTTGGAGTTTGTCGGAGAAGTGAAATTGCATGGTGGAATGCACTTCTCAGCTTGATAGCCAAAACGCTTGTGGTACCAGCATAGATTGGTTTGCTCTGTAGTGTCAGAGGAGCTACCTGCGTGATAACGACTACTAGACAAACTCCTCTGACGTGACCTAGGTCGCCTGTCACGTAGGGAATCAACATCTTTACGCATATTTTTCATTTGCAACTCCAAAGCAGATAATTTTGATAAAACTTCAGTTAATTTTGGGTCATCAGAAAATGAAGATTTAGGATTTGGTGAATTAACGGCATTCAAAGATGTAGGCATACTAGTGAGAGAATGGCAAAAAGATGCGTTAGGTTGGACTGCTAGAATTTTGTCGGCAGTAATTGCAAGTGTGTCAGTTTGGGCACTTGTTTGGACTTGCAAAATACTTTGTATATGAGCAGGAAGTCTCTGCATCCAAATAGTTTTCAGTAAACTATCTTGGATTGTGGTCGAACCTACTAGTGATCGAAGGTGGCGTAGGAACTGAGAAGGAGTTTTGTCACCTAGTTCCTCCTCCATCAATAGCTGACGAATGCGTTGCTCCTCAGATAGAGACAACCGTCTGATTATTTCAGACTTAAGAGTAGAGTAAGGAGTTTCAACAGGTGGATCTATTATAAGATCCTCCACTTCATTAGCATAGCGCTCATCAAGATGTGAAATTACATACGAGTATTTAGTTGTTTCACTCGTGATGTGAGCCAGTGTAAACTGAGCCTCAACTTGGGCAAACCAGAGCCTTGGTTTCTCTTTCCAGAATGGTGGAAGTTTTATGCTTACCCGGTGGATGTGATGATCTTCATGTCGTTCGTCGGAATGGGCTGTATGATCTGGCTGATGCTGTGGTAGAACTGGTGGAAGATCAGGTAGGTTGGCTTCTTGAGGATGTACAGAAATGTGATTTTGTTCTTGTCTTCCATTCAAATCTTGAAGTTGTCTTTGTAGGTTGGCATTCTCACTCTCTAATTGAGCTAGGCGCTCCAAAAGTTCTTGGTCCATGGCGTAAAACGATAATTTGGGGAAAGGTGAAAAATAAATGAAGTTTTGGTAGAAGGTTGAAATTTAATGTAGGAAAAACATCAATTTAGTTTGAAATAATTTACTTGTTAGTCGGGGTCACCATTTCTAGCGGATAGACGCACTAAAACAAATCATTCTAGTAAAAGGTCATTTAATTTACAGAGAATAGTTAAGTAGTGTAATCCACTAGATTCAAATCAGAAAAACTGTTGTTAAAACTGTTGTTACCTAGGTTGCTAGGATAACAAAAAAATAAACAAATGATTAAAGTAAATACAGAACACATGGTTATTGTGTTAGACAGTTTAGTGGCACCACAAAATCTATTATAATTGGCAATTTATATTGCGTTAAATTAATTTGTTATAATTACTCATTTCTTTACGCTTACATTGGAATTAACATAGTCAAATAACAGTACAATAAAATATAAGGCAGAGTTAAAAAAAAATTAAATCTTTAATTTTGTAGAGGTACGGTAATCGCAGCTCAAATAATTAGCTGCTTCAGCTTCTAAGAGTATACTGTATTTTAGAAAACTAGTACACTTGTTGGTTGAATTCGTCTATTAGTAACGAAGGTGTAGTGTTTGGTAGAAATCACCTTCACGTATTATATACAAGGATTGTTAAGGGCTGAATGCTGCCCACCAAGACGCTCAAGAATAAAAAAAAAATTATTTTGATCATTTGATTATAATGTGACTGATAATCACCAAACAGGCATCCAAAGCGTTCTCAGATAAATTTTCTTTGTTAACATGTTTAAAATTGTTCACTTCGTTTGTAGCGATTTTAAGAACCTTTGGGAAGATCCAGACAGTTGATATGGGGGGCTGCTTTCAGGCTGGTGCTGCGAATCGCTCCCTTAGGAAAAATTTGGAACATGATAACTTCAGCAAATAGTTATTTGTGTAACTAGTGGTGAAAGTGGCACTTTGCTGCACACGCGGAATGATCTCGAGTGCAGCAAAGGCCTTTTTCACTCGTGTTACACATTATATTTTTCCTACAGTCACTATAAAGCATATAAGTAATTAGTCTTTCAAACACTAAACAACACGTTTTTAGGTTCAGCTGGCAACACAAATGGTGCCCTAGAGAAAGTAGTACCCGCTGTCCGTATCACTCCGCTATTTTTCCTCGGCAAGAAATGTGCTCCGCGTTTTGAGAATATAGTTCCGTATGTTTTTGTAATTTGAAGTGGTTTCCGCGCCTAAAAAAATGCTTTAAAGGTATTTTCTTGTTTATTAAGATCGTAGGAATGTTTTAAAAACGTTTAAAAGAAAAGTCCAGAAATTTCAGAAATACCAAAACTATAAACACGAAATGACAGGTTAAATCGTAGTTGTAATAGTCAATCAGCTGCTCATAGTATCATTATCTTTGAGTGTTGCCAACCTATTTCCAAGCGTACACGGATTACGTGCATAATAGAACCACGCTGTTTTGTGTTGTTTCGTTGGAATCCTGATGTGCGGCAAAGTATAAACCGTACGACAAAGTATAAACCGTACGGCAAAGTATAAATATGCAGCAATTAGCAGCTTTCTGTACTATAAACAGTGCAAGGAAGCCAACTTTGTCAGGTGACTGTAGGAAAAATAAATTTTGGAATATGAAGGCTTGTAGACTGTAAACCCCACCATGCCTATTTCTTGAATTTAGATTTTTTACTTACATTACTTCAAAAGGAAGAATGTAGCCCCTAAACTGCCACACCCCTCTCCTGGATCCGCTGATATAAAAACTTTGATAGGGAATACACTTAACTAGTTGATTTATCTATTTCATAACTCATAGTGGTTGGACCATTACTTCCAGTCTTCTTTTTCTCCTTCTGTGTGCGTCGGATGATCCAGCGTTCCAGCTGCTCTAGCTGGACCTCTTCCATGACCCAGGACTCCAGAAACTCCGGATGGCATCTTAGGAAGGCTGCCACTCTCTCCTCGGTCACCTCTGCCAACGACAATCACTCTTAGTTCCAGTTTTTCGTTAAGGTTTCACCCTTTGGATCATCAAAAATCAACAATGAAAAGTTCAGCTTAAGTTGTTGGATCGATACAGTGAAAAAAACGGATACTATAGCACTAAGTAAGCTGGACGTGTGACTGGTTTTCAAACAAACTAGCACATTCTTGAACAGGTTTATAGTAAAAAGAGGGGCGTGAATACAATTTTAAAATTCGAGAAAATTTATTGGTGCAATGATTTGTGTTTAATAAATGATATTTTTCAACTCTCAGTTTGAAAATAGTAGATATTATTAGGATGTACAGAAAAAAAACAGAAAAGTTTAAGCTATTCCCAACACTGTAGCTTAATAGCCTGTTTTTTAATGTTTGATTCAAGAAGAAACTCAAGCTTGGTCATTCACTGGTGCTCTTGCCCTACAAATCTTACAATAAATGTTCAACATTAAAAAATCAAAATACAAATTTTATTATCATTAGATTAAACATTGCACTACTCAAGGTCAATGGTACAACCTTATCTCTGTCACCTTGACCAACAAAGATGATAAACTAAGAGGAAGTAAAATAACATTTTACAGAACACTCTGTTGAACGTAAGTCCAAATAAATATTGCTTTAATCCAGAGTAAATTGGCTAAAGTTGGATTGCATGTCTAATATCCAAAGTCAATTGTCTTAAAATTGAAAAAATCACATATTGAAAAAAATTTTGTTTTGTCAAACTGCAGCTAAAACAGTAGTTTTTAATAAACGAGTTGCGGGTCTTTTTACCCCTTAGGGAGTAAAAACCTTTTTAGTCCCTAGGTCCTAGAAAATAAAAATCAGCTGTTGTGTAAACAGTTACTTCGATTGTAAGCAATCGCACACATCAACATTATTTATCGATTGTCTTATTGGGTTGTAGCTTATTGTTGCATTAATAATATAATGTACAATAATACTACAGGTTACAGACAATCGTATAGACGAAATGATAAATCACTTAAATGAAATAGAAGTGGTAAACTTTATTTTAACATCCCCATTTAATTTTACCAGTTTTAGAATTTATTAATTTAATAAATTAAATATTATTAATTTGGATTGAAAAATGTGTAAAACCCAAACGAGCCAAAGTAAAGATTATATCACAAAAGCGGTAAAGTATGTGTCTCGTAAACCTTATCATTTTAGACATTTGTAATCATTGTAATTATTTGCATAATTACCTGGATTCGTTGCTGTACATGAAACACCATTTTCAGCGCTGCTATTTCGTATACTGTTTTCACCTGAAACATCGAAACAAATACACTGTATCACTGTATCAGCAATCTGAAATATACTTTCTCTAGTTTGTCAACAAACCCAATGGGCAATTGGTGGGAGTAGCTGATGTTTTATGGATAAAACCACAAAAATGTAATTACTTTTTAATTTTTTACAGGATTGGGGGTTGTACAGTTTTGTTTAGAGTTAAAAGGACCTTAACATACTAAATCTTGGCAAATGGCCTTTAAAATGAAAAATCAGCATTAAAAATACAAATTTCAAAATAAGAACGAAAAAACTACTAGAGATGTCTTGGATTAGTACATACTAAGTTTCATCAAAATCGGACCACAGGAATTGTCTGCAACTACTCATCCCCTTTACACAGACACACACACAGACATCACTTCGAAAACCACTTGTTTAAGCGTAGGGGAAATCCAAAACCTAAACCAAACTAGGAAATTTCAACGAAAAAAAAACGTTCACTATATACTAATTAAATGAGAATAAAGTAAACATTATCATACGGCAAGTGTAGCTCTAAAGGCGTTTTAATCCATTTACGAATATAATAAAATACGTATTTGAACACTCTCCGACTTAGCTAAACTGAATACTGTAAACATGTACAACATAGTAACTATAAATTTAAAATATGGCTGCAATGGTGGTCGATTTTGCCTAGTCATTATCAAGCCCAATTGATTAACAATCAAATCAAATCAAATCAATCTTTATTTTAAACAAATAACAATGCAGCATTACAAATAAAATATATAAAAATTGTCCCATGGACTTCTGCCTGTGCGTGATAAGAGTTCAACACTGGCTGCTTAATGGTTATCTTGATACTATTTACGCACGCAAAAAACACATTTAGGGGAAGGTGGGGCAAGATGGGGTACTTAAGCATTTAATAATTTTTGGAAAGCTTCCTAATTAATTAATAAAAAATATTGATATTGCAATTTAACCTTCAGTCTTTGTAGATTATATATAAATATTTTTACTCGTCTAACTTAAAAACTTATATATAAAAAAACTGTTTTTGTATAGTTTACCAAGTACCCCGTCTTGCCCTACAGCGAGGGCAAGACGGGGTGAACTGATGGGGCAAAATGGGGTACCATTTCAAAGTAAGGCAAATAAACAAATAAACACTATACAAAGTTAAACACATTGTTTTTACACAAAAAGTTTAATGTTGTCATTAGTGATATTACGTGTTAACAGAAAACATAAAAATTACTCCTTTTAACAATTACAAATTACTCCGATTTATATTATTGACTTATTGGCATTTACTCTGTAATAAAAAGTATTGCAGTTACCAAAAAAATTAATAACATTACAACAAAAGATTCTTCTCCTTTAAATAAAACTGCCTGCAGTTAAAAATTATAAAATAACTTTCATAACTAAAATTACTCATCTCCTTCAAATAAACCTTCCCCGTCTTGCCCCCTGGTAATTGCCCTAGTCCCCACTTCTTGCCCCCGTGGACAATTTTTAGGTTAGGTTAGTATAATGTATAAACAATATAATCAATTAATCTGTATGTTGTAATAATTACTTCCTTAAAAAGACTTTAATTTAATGATAATAATAAATTGTATAAGAAAAAAATATGTCTCTGAGATTTTCTTACGTAAAAACAAGCAAAAATTACATCACGGTTGATGAAAAACACACTATGACTCATACACATCATGCGGTTTGCTTTAACTGGCTGGCTGCATTATCAGACAAAGGCATAGCAACAATCTACTACTTCAACTATTTACCGATAGGCTGAGACACTCTAAGGTAGAAATCACAAAAAAACGCGTCTTGCCCTCAACCCCGTCTTGCCCCACCTTCCCCTACACTTCTTAGTCTAATATAATTTAAATACATCCTTTAGGTGGTAACTAAGATTATCAAAATGGCAACCTTCGATATTATTGTAATCAATATACGACAAATATTTATTTGAAAGCTATCAACAATACCATAAATCAACATTAACGATTTGAAAACGGAGTTTAGTTGTTCAAAAATTGATAAATTTTATTAACTCCAAAATTTTACTCAACGGAAGTTATACTTAAAAGTCGGTTTGAGAGCAGCTGTTTATTTTGGCGGCAGTGAGCGTCGATCAAACGCGCCAATTTTAGCAAAACAATTAGAGGTGCAATATATAAGGCAATAATTACCGTTGGCTCAGACGCTTGAAATAATGCCAGGAAACGTTACGCACACCACTGAGGTCCCGGAGACGGTATTCGTTTTGTCCGTGTAATATTTTCATTAAAACTCTTCTCTTGTTAGAAACCCGTTTTCAGTGTTCTGTAAGAATATCAAAGAGTATTTACAATACTTTAAAAGCTCACAACTTCCAAATCTATTAGTCTAAAACCTCCAAAGTGAGAATTGCTTTATTTGTTTAAGTTACCAAACAAATTTATCTAGAGAAATTTATGTTACTAAGATAAATAGTTATAAAGCAACAATTACACGTTTAGATGAGTCGGGCTGTAACAAAGTAGAGAGTCTTAGGTTCGATCCCCGATGTTTTCACTTAAAATTTTTCAGTCCAGTTCATTCTCGTTCTGTTTCGGTTCTCCTCTTGTCTGGCTCGATACGTTCCAAGTACGAGATCCAAGTTGACGGGCGCAAGGCCGTAGAACGATTGGTACACATTTTTAGCCGATTTGGAATAGCACGACTGGCACAATCATTAGAGGGGATTAAGAAGGGCCAACTTGTAAGGTTCGGAAAGGCACGATTGGCACAACAGACCAGTAAGTAGCAGGCAGGTTGCCATAATGCGGGAAATGGAAATTGTTTTGTCCCCACAAATTCCCTACTGTAGTGCTTACTAATAAGCAAGGTGTAAGTTTCAAGACAAATCTGCAGCTACCGGTCACTGCGCTAGCTGGATCCAAATACTATACTAACCTAACCTAACCTAACCTAACCTAACTTAACCTTTGAAAATACACAATATTACCGGCAAATGACTGTCGTAGAAGAGTTGACGGGGAATTTTAAAATTCCCGTTTTCCCTCGTTTGATGGCGTCTACCTGGTCGAGCAGTTGTGCCAATCGTGCCTTTTCCAAGCAGGCGAGTTGGCCCTACTTAATCCGCTTAAATGATTGTGCCAATACTGCCATGGGCAGGAGATTAAAAAATGTGTGCCAACCGTCCCGTTCGAAATTGGAAAGCTTGAAAATGCCTTGATAATACAATAAACAATTAAGATACACCAGTAAATGACGAAGTGTATGAAGTAAATGAAGTTTGAGCTCAGCTTTTGTCATAGGAAGATATGTTTTTAAGCTAGTGTGAAGAATACTTTAAAAGTCTTATCCGTATCTACTCTACTAATGAAGAAAAAATCATGTGTTATTTCCAAACAGTGTTGAAAAGTACAATATAAATCGTTGCACCAGTGAATAACCGCATACTATATAGATTCTTAAATTATGTAAACTTAATGACTACAGAGCTCGGTCCTCTGGTACTCTAAATAAAGGACATAATTTAAAATAAATGATCACACTAGATATTTGTGTATCTACTAGTAGTATTAACACGTTATATTTTCCTACAGTTATTATGAAGCATATACAAAAATTAGTGTTTCAAACCCTAAACAACGAGTTTTAGGTTAGGTTAAAATCAAAGTGTTGAACGAAATGGGAAACATTGCACCAGCTGATCACAGTACATCTTTTGGTGCCAACTTATTTTTCCTACAGTCACCCGACAAAGTTGGCTTCCTTGTACTGTTTATAGTACAGAAAGCTGCTAATTGCTGCATATTTATACTTTGCCGTACGGTTTATACTTTGTCGTACGGTTTATACTTTGCCGCACATCAGGATTCCAACGAAACAACAAAAAACAGCGTGGTTCTATTATGCACGTATTCCGTGTACGCTTGGAAATAGGTTGGCAACACTTAAAGATAATAATACTATGAGCAGCTGATTGACTATTATAACTACGATTCAACCTGTCATTTTGTGTTTATAGTTTCGGTATTTCTGAACTTTCTGGACTTTTCTTTTAAACGTTTTTAAAAAATTCCTACGATCTTAATAAACAAGAAAATACCTTAAAAGCATTTTTTTAGGCGCGGAAACCACTTCAAATTACAAAAACATACGGAACTATATTCTCAAAACGCGGAGCACATTTCTTGCCGAGGAAAAATAGCGGAGTGATACGGACCGCGGGTACTACTTTCTCTAGGGCACCATTTGTGTTGCCAGCTGAACCTAAAAACGTGTTGTATACTGTTTGAAAGACGAATTACAGTATTTATATGCTTTATAGTGACTGTAGGAAAAATATAATGTTTAACACGAGTGAAAAAGGCCTTTGCTGCACTCGAGATCATTCCGCACTCGCCTGCGGCTCATGCATAAATATTGCTCTCGTGTGCAGCAAAGTGCCACTTTCACCACTAGTTACACAAATAACTATTCAAGCGTACACGAATTAAGTGCCTGATAAAAGCATGTTTTTGTTGTTGGCTGGGAATAGTGGACGGAGTGCGGAAAAAATGAGTGTGGCAAAAAATGAAATGCGTGCGGCAAAAGTAAAATGAGTGCGGCAAAATTAATTAAATTCAGCAATTAACTACTTTGCGTGCTATATTCAGCACAAGAAAGCCCACTTTGTCAGGTAACTGTAGGGAAAAATATTTATGCCCATCCAAGAGGATGAAAAACTTTCATTTTGAAAAAAAAAATTGAAAACTTAATCTCAGTGAGTAAGCTTCCATTACAAGAGGGTTTACCCTGGTTTATTATGTGACACACGTCAGAATGAAATCTCCCATGTGGGCTTTGTAACGGCGATGTGAGTGATTTTCAGTGGAAGGATAATATTACATTTATTATATGTCTTTGCAATAGTATTACAGTATTTGAAGAGGGAGAATTGTTGGGGAAAACATTGAAGAGCTTTTTAATGTTATTTTGTATTTGGAGTAAGTGCGGCGAGTGAAGGGAAGGAACAATGAATTAAAGGTGTCAATTAACAGTGCGTATAAGAAGTTATCCTAACTTGAAGTGGTTACTCAAATTTGTAATTTTTATAAGATTATGGATGAAGCTAAATTAGTTTTTTCTGTCAACGGAAAAACTGCTTCAGTATTTTTTAAATGTTGAGCAAATGATCAAATGTATGATATCTATACAGAATGATATTTATGCTTTACATCCAAATCGTGAGCCCCTAAAATAAAAATAAACGAAGCATTATTTGACTAAAAGGTTAATCATTTTGATTAACTTATTTAAAAGGTTCAAAGTATTAATAATTTAATTTTAATAAAAGGATAAATTTTACTATTTCAATTATGTTATAGGATTTGCAAAATTCTATTCAATTCTTATTGTTCTAAAAACTTACCATTAAAAAGGGGAACAAACACTGAAAAACTTTACTAAAAATGAAACATTTCACTGTTACCCAAAACGACTGTACTCTATGGTAGTCAGAAAGGAACAAGGGCGGTTTGAGCAAGAAGTGCCTTTAAATAGGTAGTCAGTAGGCATCTCCTGATTGGCTTACAACTTGAATGTTCTAGAACATTCTGACCAATCAGAAGACAACTACTAACCATACATGTTTGTTGCAAATCGTGTACTAGCTGAATTTAAATGAAAACGGTTATT
Source organism: Macrosteles quadrilineatus (assembly GCF_028750875.1). NCBI lineage: Eukaryota > Metazoa > Arthropoda > Insecta > Hemiptera > Cicadellidae > Macrosteles > Macrosteles quadrilineatus. Next base: position 75,084,651 of record NW_026542598.1, on the reverse strand, counting down.
TTCTTAATTAATTAAATTTTGAAATTGATCTGAATATTTTACATTTAAATCATTGACTCACAAATTAATTGGAATAACGATTTTATAGCGTTACTATTTTTGTCTTAAAAAGGTAGGTACACTATGATATAGGAGGAGAAAGTTAAAGGGCATTTCCTTTGGGGCTTTACCCTTTTGTGGTTCGAATTCCACAAAAAAACTGTAGGTCCCTTAGTTGCCATTACTGTATGGGCTATTAATTAACAGCTGTGTCTAAGGAATATGTGTCGACCTTGGTCACTAACAAGACTAAAAGATCGCGCCACTCATTCTACACTCATCGACATTCATACTTGGCTTAAAATACCTACTATGTATGGTAGCCATTTACTTGAAAAGTATTTAAGTATTTTAGTAAACTGAAATACAAATGTACGTCGTTGAATTGTGCCGCAAACTGAGTTGAGTATTGGAGTGTGTTACTGTAAATTACATATTTATTGTGTGCACTTACTGTCAACTACTGTTTGCTGTGTTTTAGTTGTGACAGTAGCTCATGTAATTTATATTTGAATTCAAAAACTCTTACATCTCCTCCATTTACATAGGATGTCAACCCTATCAAAAGTCAACTTAATAATTAAATTAATCTTAATAATTCGTAAGTATTAATCAAGAAAACTCAAAAACAATTAGGTTCTCTGTAAAATAATCGTTTGAATAAGCTAAAACGACTTACTTGGGACAAAGTTTGGACAGGCTTAGCATAATAAGCAGATCTGCTTGAAACGCTACATCTCAGGTAATATGCAAAGAGAGAATAATCATGTTAATTGAGTAAGTCCTTCATAGTTGATTTTGCCACGTTTTCTGAATTTTGATGATGTTTAAACTGATTCCTAAAGGTAATCCTGGAACGAAAAGTTAGTAAACAAAAAGTACAGTTAGCTATAAATCAGTTTGGAGTAAACGTATATACTAATATAATCGTGATAGTATGTTTATTGATGTTTGAAGCCTAGACTGTCGAATGGAGATTATTTATTTATTCACGGCAACACCATTTATACAATAGTAGTTAGCATAATCAATTAAAAGATGGCATAATTTACAACGACACTACATTACTAATGCAATTAATATCAAGCAAAACTGAACTTGAAAAAAACTTTGTAAGTATGATATTCAAGGAAAACAACAGACAATAATAACAGGCAATGCAGACAAAAAAACAATCAATACAGGCAATAAAAGACTAAAAAAATAACAGGCTATAAATAAAGCTATAAATACGGCAAGCAATAACAGGCAATGAACGGCTATAATGACAGGTTATAAACAACACAAGGCTATATACTACACCAGGCTATATACTAGCTATAAATATGGCAAGCAATAACAGGCAATAAAATACATGCAAAAAATAACAGACAATAAAAATACAGAAGCAATAGAACAACAGGCAATAAAATACAGAGGCAATAGAATAACAGGCAATAAAATACAGAGGCAATAGAACAACAGGCAATAAAATACAGAGGCAACAGAATAACAGGCAATAAAAAACGCTCAATTAGTTGGTTAATTAGTTGGATATGTTATTAACGATCAGAGATTCTCTCCAAACCAAGTTATGATGAAAATTGTTTAATTAGGTAGCATATCCATGGATAAGGTTCACTCCTTATTGTTAAGTTAACTTCAACATGTTATTTACATGTTCCTTGCCTTAACACCCGACAGCTGGTTACCACGTAAACATGATCCTACAAAAACGAACCTCGTGCCATTGGTTTATCGAGTTGAAATAAACTGTAAAATATTCACAAAGATCCATAATATACCCTAAATGAACTGAAACTTCGTAAATTGTTTCTTTAAGTATTTACAAAATCATTTTGAATATTCATAATTTAGTCTTTTTCACATGTGATTTTGGCTTAAAAAAATAAATAAACATTAATATTGGAAACAGATTAGTTTTAGAGTGTTGAGAGCTTGTGTAGAGGCATGTTTAGAAATAGTACCTGGGGACCGAGCTTTGCTGGGGAAATTATTAGTTTAATCTGAAAGGAGTTTAGTATTGCAGATACATTAATCCACTCCCAAACTCCACACTGCTCACCTTTAATACTTCCTTCACCACTCAGTCGTAGACCTGTTTGCCCTCCCCCCTATACCATTTTAGAATTGCAGATACATAAATGCCACAGGCAGTTTCCACACTCTGCTCTGCTAGCCTAACTACTTCCTTCACCATTTCCTACGTCATGGACCTGTTTTCCTCCCTTATCATAGCATTTTGGGATTGTAGATACCTTAATATAATCCCCATTAACAGTTCCCACACTCCAGACTGCTCACCTTTACTACTTCCTTCACCACTTCCTATTTCGTAAACCTGTTTCCCTACCTTCCAACGGCATTTTAGGATTGCAAATACCCTTATCTAATCGTTATTAACAGTTCCCACTCTCCGGACTGCTTGCCATTACTACTTCCTTCACCAATTCCTACGTCGCGGACCTGTTTCCCTCACTTCACATAGCATTTTAGGATTGTAGATACCTTAATCTAATTGTCATAACCAGTTCCTACACTCCGGACTCCTCACCTTTACTACTTCCTTCACCACTTCCTACGTCGCGGACCTGTTTCCCTCCCTTCCCACGACATTTTAGGATTGCAGATACCTTAATCTAATCGTCATATCCAGTTCCCACACTCCGGACAGCACGCCCTAAACTATTTTCCCTCACCATTTCCTACGTCCCGGGCCTGTTTCCCTCCCTTCCCATAGCATTTTTAGAATTGTAGATACCTTAATCTAATCGTCATATACAGTTCCCACGCTCCGGACTGCTCGCCCTTATACCATGGTGGAAACTACTTTCTTCACCACTTCCTACGTCGCGGACCTGTATCCCTCCTTTCTCATAGCATTTTAGGATTGCAGATACCTTACTCTAATTATAAACAGTTCCCACACTCCGGACAGTTCGCCTTGACTACTTCCTTCACAACTTCCTATGTCACGGACCTGTTTCTCTCCTTTCCCATAGCATATTAGGATTGCAGATACCTTAATGTAATCGTCATAAACAGTTCCCACACTCCGGACTGCTCACCTTTACTACTTCCTTTTTCTTAGGTACCTGTATTAGGTACTCCGTTTTTAGGCCAGGAATAAACTACTGTATTTACAACTTTTGAAGAAAATCGTCGAAGCAGTTTTCGAGATCTTGGTGCAAGCATACATACATACATACATACATACATACATACATACATACATACATACATACATACATGCATACATACAAGCAAACATTGCTCGTATTAGAGTATAGGATAAACTTGCAAGTATAATTCTAAATAAATCGTTGTAATTTTTGGGAAAAAATATTTTGACGAGCTTTCCACGAAGTGTGTTGTGATCATTTAGGCTACTGCATGACTTATATTAGAAGATTCATTACAATAGGGAATGTAGTGAAATTGCACGTGAAATAATAGTTAAGTCAAAATAAATTAAGCACAAATCTGCAACCGGTACCCAATTAATGTAAAAGGAGGTGTATGAGTTAAATCTAATTAAAGATTGTTCCATCCTCTCATTAATTTAACCACCGTACTCGACATTGACAGAAATTGGGGTTTCAGTTGTAGTATAATATGACCAATGGTATAATCTGATTGTTCATTTCTTTTGCTCTGTATATATACACTGTTATTTCCTTTTGGTCTGTGTAAACATATGCTACATATCCTCGGAAATTGCTTCAAGAGCTTTCTGAGAATGCGCTAGCTGAGGTGCCCGTGGGTACAGAACGTCGAGTTATGTCTTAAAATGTAAACAAATGACAATAATGGCGGATTGTTTTCTCATAAGGCCCATGTTAAATTTTCAAAAGTTTGTACTCATATTATGGCGAAAATAGATTTTTCCTGGCTATACCACTGGTCTAGAACTTATTTTTGACCCAGAACTTAGTTATTTTGTAAACGTCACGGACCTGTTTCCCTCCCTTCCCATAGCATTTTAGGATAACAGATACCTTAATCTAATCGTCATAAACAGTTCCCACACTCCGGACTACTCACCTTTACTACTTGCTTCACCGCTTCCTTCGTCACGGACCATGTTTCCCTCCCAGCCCATAGCATTTTAGGATAACAGATACCTTAATCTAATCGTCATTAACAGTTCCCACACTCCGGACTACTCACCTTTACTACTTGCTTCACCGCTTCCTTCGTCACGGACCATGTTTCCCTCCCAGCCCATAGCATTTTAGGATAACAGATACCTTAATCTAATCGTCATTAACAGTTCCCACACTCCGGACTACTCACCTTTACTACTTGCTTCACCGCTTCCTCCGTCACGGACCATGTTTCCCTCCCAGCCCATAGCATTTTAGGATAACAGATACCTTAATCTAATCGTCATTAACAGTTCCCACACTCCGGACTACTCACCTTTACTACTTCCTTCACCGCTTCCTTCGTCGCGGACCATGTTTCCCTCCCTTCCCATAGCATTTTAGGATAACAGATACCTTAATCTAATCGTCATTAATAGTTCCCACACTCCGGACTACTCGCCTTTACTACTTCCTTCACCACTTCCTACGCCGCGGACCTGTTTTCCTCCCTTCCCATAGCATTTTAGGATTGTAGATACCTTAATCTAATCGTCATAAACAGTTACCACACTCCGGACTAATATTTACCACAAAACTAATAACAACAATTAAACGAAATAATCTGCTTGGAATAATTCAGTAAGGCCACCAGAAATTATGCGAATCGGTGTATTGTTAATCAACGCTTAATGGTATTCATCGGACTCCTTTTCTTTTGTGTACTGTCTTTTGTAAATAGGCCATATGTGCGTGCGCAAGCTGAGGTGCCAGTGGGTACAGAACGTCACGTTATTTCTTAAAATGTAAACAAAATGACAATAATGACTTATATTAGTGTTGTAAGAAAAACAAAAAGGAAGTAAAGAAAACAAAAAGGAAACAAACCAACAATTAATTCATTCAACATTATCTTCAAAGACATGCATATAGTTGTTCAGCAATTGATTCACATTATAGTTCTAGCTGGTACATATAGTACACTTTCACACGAAGCTGTGTTTATTTGACCAATTTCAAGTGTCAATGTAAACAGCGCTTCATTATTGACCTCCTCATTAATTAATTAACACTAATTGACCTTACAACATTACCATTTCAATCAAACAAGCTTGTTACCAATAAAAGACTTACCACGGACAGTAAGTATTTGTGTTTGGTAATTGACCTATTTAATTAATGCCAATGAACAATCATACGTTTTATTGACTTGTAATTCTCGTGAATGAGACAAGGTAAATTTTTGCCAGGCATATTTTTTGAACACCCCCTAAAAAGTTCCATACACCAAATAGGCCTTAGATTTTACAATATGACGTTAAATGTAATTGCGTTAAAGAAAGTCAAAGAAGGTATCTATTTAAGTGGCTTAAAAAGTAGCTGACAAGAACTGTAGGATTACGGAGTGTTAAATCAATTTCAAATAGTCTGTATGAAGTTATGTTAATGATGAAATGGCAACTTTATTTACTACGTGTATTTGTTCAGTTCCTTTAGTTGTGTTTTCCAAGTTCTGTTCTTTTAAGATATTGAAGTTAATTTCAACACAAATCCCAAAGTTTACCAATAGTAGCTGTCCTGATTCCTTAAAGTGATCCTCGAACTCACAACAAAAATAATACATTATGATAAAATATTTTAAACCTAACACTATGTTAAATATTTTGCTAATTAGGTTTAATGATATTTTTTAGTTTTATGATATAATACAATTGATGTAGAACGAATTTGTAGATTAACAAATAAGTCAACTTTTAGTTGAAAAAGTTATAATAGTATGTCATTTGGTCTTGGTTTTTAATGACAAGAGATTTTTTTATAAGTCGCATCACATGTTTTTAATAAAAAAAAATACGTTTCGTCAATACAAGTGTCACATAATATGAAGTGAATCTGTTTCTAGCTTTACATTTAAAACGAGGAAACTCTCAATAAGTCTTTATCTCGATAAATTTCATTTCTGCAGAACTTGGCATTTGAACTTGACTCTGAAGATAGCTCAATGTCAATTTTAATTTCACCTAACCTTTACTGACAGCAGATAACACCGCGTTGAAGTTTCAACTTGTATCAACACGTCGTTGACAGGAGCACGAGGTAAATGAGAAATTGCTATCGGATACTGCAAAGTGAACTTTTTATCCTTTTGTACAGAAAGCTTGATTCTATGTGAATTTCACACCGGGTTAATTTTAATTGAAGTAATGTCAAGCGTATGTTTATCTCTAATTCTATAGTGAATTTGACGTTTGTTATCTGAACTTTTATTTTGTTTATAAATTAAGTAATATTTTAATAATAGTTAGGCCTACTCATTTATTCGACAGTTTACAAATTGGCGTTGAATTTCGATTTTTTAGATATATTTTAATCAAATCCGGAATTTTATTTTTGCTAGGCTATCAACATAAAAAACGCAATTTACTTTCCTGGTAGCATCAAACCTAGGTACTCACTAAGCCAAATTCTATTTAAATAGGGAATTCACCTTACATATTCAAATATATGTTTGATTAAAAATTAAATGAGGCAAATCGAAATTCGATTATACCAGTTTTTTGTTGTTGCAGGGGTATTTCTATCAGTTTTAGTATTTTTCAAAGACTTGTAAGTTTTACGGATACTTGCAAGTAAATATTGAAACGCTTACATTTTTAAAACTCTCACCTCTTAGGTTTAAAAATTCACACCCCAAATACTAAGTGATGTGAAGACGTGTCACCACAAGTAAATAAGGGTAGAAAAATACTTTCAGCAACGAGACATTTTTTAAAGAATATTCTACTTTAACACATTCAAAGATAAAAGATACATTTTAGCGTCGAAAGTTTGTAGTACAACATAGTCTAAATATCCTTTAAGGTAAATAATAAAGTCAAACAAATTGTAGGAATAATATAATGAAAGATTAAAAACAAAACATAAAACGCTGGTATAGCTTTAGATTGCACGAAATAACGAAATGCAAAAATAAAAATACGCAAAACAAAACACACGACTGTGAAATGTTTTTGGACCGAACAAATTCCAAGAAACGAGATTCCTCAAGAGGGGTCCTGCGACAAACTCTGATCCAGACTATTTTCAAGAACAAGAAAACAATAATCTCAGCATGTCGTCATCCTTACGTCTTTCTCTGGGAGTTTGGCGTTTAAAATTGCATTTCAACCGGTAAAGATTTTTATTTTTATTTAAAAATTTTACACAATTTTCATATTTTTGCAACATTTTAACAATACAGTAAAACCTCACCAACTCGATTATTTGCGGACTTGGAGGTTGTCGACTTATCCAGAACATTGAAATTTCTAATGGGTTTTAATAAATAAATTCATAGACTAATTGTTACATATGAATTTATTAATTACATCCACATACTGAATTATAAATTTTCAAAGAAATGTCGAATATTAAATGTTGAAATAAAATTAAAACTAAATGTTCTGGAAAAATTGATTATTTTTGCGTGTGGTCAGCTGTTGACTGTCGAGTTAACCGGGTGTCGAGTTAATGAGGTTTAAGGTGAAAGGAAACAATTCCAATTGTATTTGTGTCAAAGGGTAAAAATTCAATTAAAAATACAAGTTGAGTATCTAAGTAATTATGTATTTATTTGCAGAGCTTTATTTTAGATTAAAAGGTACCACAAGTATTTCTTATTATGTGATTGTACCTTGCCAGTTGAGGTATGCATTGAAACCAACACTATAATACAATTTATGAAGTTGTTGCCGTAATTATTTTACCACAACTAGGTTTCCTACAATTTAAGACCCAACTTATCAAATACAACCTCAAACTGAGGTCTTTGGTCTTTCTGCTCTGCAAACTTTTCACATTTGGTTTGAATCGTAAACTTAATCTAAGCTTAGCTTTCGTTTTCAGTAAACCTTCGCCGATAATAAAACCAGCAAACTTTGCTTTAACTCTCAGAGTCGTCAAAAAACACGAACGCTGAACTTTCAAATATATTATGCTTTACTAAAGCTAGAAACGAAATGAAAATACCGTTTATCGATGAGTTTTATTGAAGAAGTATTATAAAACTAAAAGAAAACATACGACGCACTAATATTTGAAAGACAATTAAGTACTTAAATAAAATTGTACGTTAACTCTTGAATATCTTTGAATATAAACTCGTATCACGGAATTGAACCAATAAAATAAAAGAAGACAATTCTTTGATCACAGAGGTTCATTGTATAGGCATACTTGTTTAGTTAATTCGAGTTTACAATCGTTATCAAAACTTTTGAGTATCAGCATTGACTGTTGTATAAATAGTCATAGGTATCAGCCGATTAAGAATTTGGTATGGATTGAGTTCATGACCATCTCACCAGAGGGTACTAGTGTATTGGGTTAAATATTTATTGAAATCAATGCAGTATCATAGCAAACAGCTGATTGATTTATCACTTGACATAGAATATTGCCATTAGTTGGTAGACCATCTCAACTGATTGCACCACTTTTTTGCTCAAATGTTTACATTATATGTAACAAAAATTAAAAATGTAAGTTATTTTCTTTTGTTTAAGTTTCTGTATCCATGATTTAGATTTTGTTTTTGTTGTATATTAATGTAATTGTTAAAATATATGTGTTATATTTATGACACGTTAAGTGTAAGAAAGGGCCATGTGGCTATAACTTTTGCCTGTATAAATAAATAATATTTCGTTTCATTTAATTTATATGGGAAGTCTATTCTGTGTATACTCATTGTTACAAAAAAAAATATATTCTGGGCTGGTCTATGTTAAAAGTTGTTATAGCTTTATTAACCGTTATTAAAAAATAATGAGCGTAGCTTCAAAAATGTGCAATGAAAAATGCTTTATCATTATAAACCAGCTCATTATCACATACATAGCATCAATTAACAATCAAATCACCTAATTAATGTTTATTACATAAAATTCAATTATAATTATGGACATTGATAGCTAAACAATGGGTCTTATGAAGGTTCTGTCAATTACTGAACAAAGGGTCTGTTCTTTGTTCAGTCAGCCGCCGAGTAAAGTTTATTGGCGCTGACACAAGTCTGTTACCACCCGACGCCATTATGTTTTAACATAAAGCTGCGCAATTAAAAGTTGAGAACGGAGTGAAAAAAGTAGGGAAGCTTTGATTATTGTATTAAAATACTGAAGTAAACATTTAAGGAGAAACATTTGAAGGATTTGGACATGATTGAATGATCCTCACGAATAGTGTGCTCATAGACATAGACATAGACATACACATACACATATTTTTTTATTGATGAAAGTACAAATGATACAATGCACATCTCAACCGTCAAATCTATATATAAAAAATCCAATGTATGTATGTATGATTGTTTGTTTGTCCTTTATGGACTCTCCGCTCGACAGATTGTAATGAAAATTTCAGGCATTATTAAGCAGTATTTACGGATGGTTTGTGTGAAGTTTGGTGCAGATCCGTCAAAAGGGCTCCGCCCCAGTGTTTTTTGGAGTTTCCCATGTTCACCTTATGAGTACTCATATTTAAATGGAATTAAATAATCTTAACAGCTGGTTCAACTAAACAATTCGATTCTGTGATGTTCAATAGCATTAAAAAAAATAATAGGTTTACCAACAGGGTGCAGCACTATTATATTTTTAATTTATGAAAGCAGCTAATTTGCAACCAAAAGGTGAGTGAGCGTAGCGAACGAACGTCAACCAGGACGTGATTGAGCGATGATGCGAACGAGCTCATCTTGAAATTGAACGAGCATTTGACATAAAACCACATTAGGACAGGACGACGTCTGTTGGGCCAGCTAGTACATTATATAAAGTAGTCTATTAAGCTTTTAAAACAACACAACAAATAATTAGTTAAGCCAAGTTTATTCTAAAAAAGATTTGAACGAATAAATAATAATGACATGTTTATGAGATCAGGCAGACAGTGATTCTTGGATACTACAAAACTCGCCTTCCACTAAATAGGTTTTCAGCTGTTTCCTAAAACCTTTAGAACCCAACTTTGAACTGCACTGCTTTACTTCTTCAGGAAGCTTATTATACAAGAAGGGCCCTAAAAAATTGGCATTTCTTTCAGAGAGCATCAGACGATGATATGGGGTTCGAAGATCTCCTCCATGCCAGTGGGGTATCTATGACATTGACCAATCGATGGAATATTCTTCAGATGATTTACTGCATATTATTGATTTAAATACATACGTGCTATTGAAATTCTATATTTTTGTATGCTGTGATAGTCGAAATATCCATCAACAATGTTACGGTTATAAAAAATATCACCCTTTTCGTTTAGTTCGGAGAAGCTGGCGTAGGAAAAACGTAATTTTACAGCATGGTAACAAAGCTGTAATGTGGCATTGACATTAAGTTGAAGTAGAACGAACACTGTTCCTTGGGTATTTGGAGGTAGACAACGGAATAAAACGGAATCAAAATAGAAACCTAATTTGTTTTGTAATTTGTACGTTTACGTTGTATATTTGTACGTTTTATATGTAAGTTCCACACTATTTTTGTGCAATTATTTTAAAGAAATACACAGTATGTATGAACAATATTGAATTTAATATCTAGTTTTTGAAAGAACGTATACACGTGTAAAGTAAAAGGTCTTGAAAAAGTAAAAAGACAAAATAAAAAATACCAAACAAAGTTCGCTCATCGAAGTATTTTCTTGTTTTAGTAATCACAAATAATTGCATATTATGACAATTTAATTCCTAAATTAAAATTAAACATACAACTGAAATATTTTGTGTACAGTACTTAAAACCCTAGGATGGTTTATAAGTACTAAATTTAGATTTTTAGCTCTAGGATGTTTCTTACATTCGCATAAGTAATTACAATTACGTGTAGAGTGCTTTGGCAAAAACAAGATTGGTCCCAACGTGTGCAAAACACACCTTCGTTTTTGGTCGTTAACGTTTTGTTTCACCGAGAGACACTTTGGAACTGTTTGATGAAGAACACACTTCACTTCGTACAACACACGTCGCTCTACATGCTTCATACGTCATACGTCATCTGAAACTACGTATTTTGCAATAATTTTTACACTACATACTTTAGCACTGCGTATTTTTATATGCTATGTGTTCTGTTTTACATATTGCGTATGTTTAGCGAATTCCCTAATAGGGAATACGCTAATGCCGTTATCCCCCGGTAAGATTTAGAACCGGGACCGATTTACTTTTTTGTTTTGAGGTACACAGAGGAAAAAACACGATCCGTTCAAATTCATACATATGTGTACATCGTACTTCACTTTAAATATTAAATTCATTATCGTATTGAGTGCTTTATCATAATTCATATTGAGTACTTCACTCTACAAAAGTTAAATGCTTAAGAGTAGTTTATTTAAATGATTACAACCATATGATAGGTTTTATATGTTGTCCCAGAATATTGAACAATTGAATTATTTTTTCAAAATTTTGATGCCTCTTTCCTCTTTAAAGCGGGAAATGCTTTAGTAGTAGGATAGTGATGACACATTTTTCAATAACATTTAAGGTATTTTACAATGTATACTAATGCGTTGTAAGACTTTGCTATTGGTATTAAGGGTGTACTGAATTTATTTTAATAATGGCAAATCTTATATATAAAACCAGATACAGATAAAAAAAGCTAAAAATTGTAAAGAATCAGAATAATAGGGAAAATTTATCTAAGTATAAGATCAAAGACAAACGTAATCAGATTATAAAATGTACTCGTCGAACAGATTAAAAATATAGAATATACCACCGCCAAAGACATTTAAGTATTTACTTACAAAATTTAAATTTTCAGCAAACTTGTTTGACTTTTAATGTTTATCTTAGCGTATTTAATATCTTTTGAATAAGAAGCTTTACATTTGACTGGAGATTAATGCTTAATGCTTTCACATCTCCGGTACATGGGCTTTTGTTCCTTCGCTAAGAAGCTTACTCCATCTTTGGAGAAGACAACGTTCTACGTCATAGTTAGGGACAATTTAACGTTGGTTAATTTTACTGGAAGAAAGTATGCATCGGTTGTCCAAACAAAATATTGATAAGCCATATATGTACAACCATAGATAAGACAAGTCACCCTTGGTAGGTTTATGGATCAGCTGAAGAAAATTGTTGTGTTAGTTCCATCCGGTTTAGTGTAGAGGTCGTGTTTTGTTTCTTGTTATTTCAGTAATTTAAACCCTCTTTAAGTCAAATAAAACAATATAATCATAAACAATATCTGGTCCTCCAGGTTTGTAACCGAAACAGTAAAACACAAATAAAAAACTAACCTCAAAAATAATAGAAACAACATTTTGCCGACACTAGCGATCAGTGTAACCGGACATGAATTAAACATGAATAACGAGCTTCACAATTTACAGAAGACGGAGAATTCTAGTGTTGATATATTGTCTATAACAATCTGTAATAATGACTCATGATGATTTAACATTTTACAAAACTAACCTCCTACAAATAAAATTATAAATTATAAGTTGGTTGTTTGGATAATGCAGTAAAAAAAAAAATAAATAAAAGTAATATCTTTGTGGGTATTTACTACACAATATCATAAAAACTTTATCAAATGTTTTTTTCCCAAAATTGACCAACCAATTGTCACTGTTGACCTTTTGTTCTAAGGGAGATTAGAATATCGATTCAACTCCATTTGACTTGATTTTCCAGCATTATTTAATAAATTTATATATCCTTAAGCCAGATGGAGCTCCTTTTATAAAAATAAAAAAACCAATGCATTATTTTTGGTCGGTTATTTTTTTTTAATTTACCAGCCTGCCTTATATTTAATTCTAAGCGTGATACGAAAATTAATTGTAACGTTAATTTTTTAAAGTTTTACAAAATGTATTTTTATCTCCTAATTCTTTTCTTTGGTAATGTCCAGTCGAAAAACATTTTTAGCATTTAAAAATTGTATAAAATGAGCTAAGAAGACTATTTAAAACTGTAATATTTCAACGTAAACGTTGTAATTTCTGACGATTTCCATAGGAATTAATAAACAATTCGTTATAGAAAATCGGAACCAGTATACGTTGTAGGAAATTGTAGAACAGAGTGAAATTATGAAGGCGGATATTAAAAAGCTTTGTGCTTGCATTTCAAATAGAGTTTCGTGATGAAAACTGTCAGGGACGAGGACTAGATGGACGGACGCTTTGGTGACGTCACGTCATGGACATTCATTGTTGTCAGCTGATTGTGAAATGTTTAACGGACGTTACGTTAATTGGATTATAACTGTTTTAATTAAGTATTTGAATATTTTCCAACTGCAATAGAATAATCCTTAATGGTTTTAACAAATATTTACTTATATGAAAAGAATATCACAAATCTGTTTAGCCAAATCATCTACTGTACTATCTGTGGGGTTTTTTACATTTAACGTTGGCCAAATCTTTTTCTCTCCTATTTTACTGTATATTTTACTATTTTTGTTTTAATCTTCAGGTGTAGTACCATTAATAAAAGTATCAATTTATTTGTGTTAAAGATTGGTTCAATTTGCAACAAAAAAAGAAAAAGGTAAAAATGACCTACATTCATTCGTCTATTGGGTCTGATGATGATTGGAGTGTCCAATCGAAATCGATCACCACTTACCATCTTTTGTATATTTACCGTCTTGTGAGTAACAGTATAAGCGTAAATATATGTTTTAAGTGTTATAAGACGTATCTTTATTTACTTTCAACAAATTATGCGAAGTTGGCAAAAATATTTGGTTAAATTTTATTTATTTCTTTAGCTTAATCTATTTAGTTAAGATTGTTTTAAAATTGTTCTAATAATAAACAAACTTATACCAAGAAGTTGACCTAGTGGTAGTGGGCCTAGTGTAACAAACCTGAACTTTAGATCGGCTGATCTTTAAGGATGATAAAGTTTAATTTCTGGCCAAAGATTTGCTTCTTAAATTATTCCAAAGCATATATTTTGAATGTTTTTTACAAACTTGAAATAATTTACAAACAAATTTCAATGAGAGTGTTGGGAGTGTTAAGTACACAAGCTAAGCTGTAAATTTAGCTATTAGTTCCTGTCATACATATTTGACAAGCGCCACGTACGTGCCAACGTGTGTCATATTTGTTTTGGCAAACTACGCAAGTAAACAATTCATTCAAGCTCTTATTTTTTCATAATTTGTCTTTTTGATTGTTGTTGACTAATCCTTCCAATGGATGGAAAAAATTAACCCTTCTTTCTGTCACTATCGTATTTTACCGTATAATAACATCGCATAGTAACATCGCATTGCTATTAAAAATGTAACTATTTCTCTGCCTTATTTTTTGACAACTAAAGTTATTTCCAAATAATAAGTTTTGTGAATTTTCAGTTATATCACTACGTACAAGATGGTACAAGTAACCGACAGCATGAGAGTTTTGTACCAACGAATCTTGATAAAAAAACATTCCAGATTAAAGAAAGGTCTTTTAAATAACAACAGTTTTTATCAGGCACATGGAACTCTGGAATGCAATCGATACAATAATGTCGTCTTGAAAGTTAATTTATTAGAGCAGACCAACTTTCATTCTCATTTAAAATTTATTATTTTATCACTTTGTAGGAAACCGTGGTAAATTAATCCATAACCTAAAATGGCATTAAGTTTATGTTTGCTTTTTTAGGTTATATTATTAGGTATCGGTCATTAACGTACCGTATCCGTGGCTATGTGGTTGGTGAAGAAACGTCAACTAAGAAATCTGCTGATTTAGTGAGCGGGAATATTCCATTCCCGCTCTAGAGCGTAAATTAGCTATTTTGCCTACTGTTTACAATTGTGGCAATGAGATAATTTCCATGCAATGTCAGAAAAGGTTATTGAGCGTATATAACCACGAACAAGAATATACACATGTGATGATTGTTTGAATTAGTACTCCAGGTTGAGAAAGGATGAGGGATACATTACTCGATGTAATGACCATGTACCATCCATCTCCATAAGAGATTAGCCATTAGTTGAAACAGATTACAGTACGCTATGTATGCATAATCCTAGCGTTGTATTAGTAATGTATCCATCACCGAGGATACTGTACTGTAATGAGGTAAGCTACCATGATGATGATCTTAAATACATAGTTACAAAACTTTTGTATGATAGTATCGCCAACTGAGATTACTCGAGTGGAATTTTAGAATAGTAAAAAGAAAGTGTTGAAATAAAAATGAACTGTGTTGTATTAATTCAGAACGAAGAATAAACGTGTCATTGAAAATAAACATAACTGGTTGCTATGGTTACAATAGCATCGTAATGATCATAACATTAACGTATTCACTATTAAGTGTCGGTAGTGAACCTGTTAACCGTCATTTTACTATATTTTAATTAAATATGTCTGCGTACTTGCGCTACAAGTATATTTTTTTCTCAGTTTACTCCAATTGAACACAAGACTACTGAGCTGAAACTTTGCTTAGTGGAAGATTATTGACCTGATTGTTCTGTAATATTCAGTGTAACTGTGATTTGTTATAATAATGCGTTCTTTTATCTAAAAATAAATACAGATGGCATTGATTTTTACCTTGTTTTAATGTTTTAAAACAACATGTGATTTAACAATGAATTAATAGTAATTTGTTAGTTGAAAACAAAACATCAGGAATAAAGATCCCTCTCTCTCTCTTTTGTAATGTTAATCTCTTTTAAAGCTCTGTGAAATTATTGAAAGTTTTTTTGTTAATATTAAAACTATTTGTCAATTGTATCTTCAAGTGTTGGTAATTTGTGTTATAAAGTATCAATTTCCGCTTATGCAACAAATACAGTCCACTCCATCCACTCCACACTAGCTACCGAAAATTCTACACTGAAATTCTACACATTGGCCTATCCATGTTTATGCAATCCTCCGTGGCTTCCATGTTTTAAAATTTAGCATGTGGAAGTATTTGCTAATTGGTTTTCATAGAAACGAAAATAAGATCCAGACTCTAAACAAAAACTTTTATTTTGGCCCCTAGTTGAAGCAATTACAAATAAAGAGTTAAGTTTTTCAAGTAGTACAATTCATAGATAACTCTTTGGTCATTATTTGGTGTGTAACTGCTCCTACAATTTAAAGTACCCCTTTATTCTCTTCTGTGACTTCACTTGTTTGCGATACACAGGCGAGGCAATTAGTAAATTATTGCTACATTTCTTTCGTTGGTCAAATACCCTATATTTTTGTCTCGAGCACTTTTCCGCAAACTACCTGGAGGTGGGCCAGAGCACAGCTATAACCCACTATAAACATCTGGTAGTTAAACTGCTTATGTTTTGTTTTGGGTCGAAAATAAACTAATGGCAACCACATGTTCTCGGTTTTTAAGTAGTTTCTTGGTACAGCTCGTTATTTAGTCTAATCCCCTAAAATCCTATTGTACTCACTCACACTGTGATATCTAATGGCACCGGGTTATTTATACTAATACAATAAATGAATGTAACTTTCTGATACTAAAACACCACTGAACTAATTTGGTGAAAGTTCGTACAAAGAAAATTAACGTACCCATGACTATGAAATATTTGTTCCCTATCTACAATTTATACAGGACTCTAAGCCCCTGAACTAGCACCTTAAAATTTTAAGACGAGCACTATATATAGGCCTACTAGGTTAATTTCTTGGTATTAGTTTCCTATTTTTAGAACAATTTAAAAAATCCAAACCAAATAAACTGACAAGACAAAATAAAATAAATTAGTCAAACAGTCAAACAACTACGTGTAATTTGTTTTCATTTTTACCATTTAATTCACAAATTTAAACAATCTTCACACAAATAAATGGATCTTTATATAAATTTCCGTTTATATGGTTTTACATACAAAGATTAAAAAGTACAGGTAGTAAATATACTCTGAAATAGGAGAGAAAACGGTTTAGTCAACGTAAAACGTCAAAACACGAAACTCAACATTTGCACTCATATTATACTATAGGAGAAAAAGAATAGTAGATGATTTGGCTGAACAGGTTTGTAATACACTTTTATTAACTAAAAGTAAATATTTTGTAAAATCACTTAGGACTATTCCATATTGCAGTTGAAAAATATGCAAATACTTAATTAAAAAGTTATAATCCAATTAACGTAACGTCCGATAAACATTTCACAATCAGCTGACAACAATGAATGTCCGTGACGTGACGTCACCAAAGCGTCCGTCCATCTAGTCCTCGTCTCTGACAGTTTTCATCACGAAACTCTATTTGAAATGCAAGCACAAAGCTTTTTAATATCAATGAAACTCTCATAATTGCACTCTGTTTACAATTGCTGTAGTTTAATTTCATAAAACTCTTTTACTATTTTTGACTCGGTTATTCTATTGATTTGTCAACGGTTTTAAACATTGGGTCAGCTTAACAACATTTTATTAATGGTTAATAAAAGGAACAGCTGATTCCCTTGACGCTAGCTTGTGTTTGAGAATTACTATGCATTTCAATGCACGTTTTGAAACAGCTGATTATTGAGAACTTAACATATGTTTTGGAGTATCTTCCACCATGGGTATGTTCCATAACTAGTGAAGTATAAATTGTTTGGAAAATGTAATGAAAGCGAATACGAAAATTGCAAATTTCTTTCTGTATCCATGACAACCAATGGATGATTAGTTTTTTAAGCTTAACACGGCTACATCAAGCCTTAAAAAAGTGTCCTCACGATTTTTAAGATTAGAAATAAGATAGAAACCTTTCCAGGCATATACAGTTAAACAAGAAGCACACGTTTTATGGGGATTGGATGGACGATTTGGTAATGCATAAAGGAATAAGTTTAGGGTATAAAGACGTTGGTTCGTATTGTATGTAGTTACTCACAATCTTAGAAGATGATTATATTTGAGGCATCTACTTACCTGAAAAAGGAAAAAATACATTATTATTGTATTAATATAATTAAAAGTATTTAAGCACTTGAAAAACTGAATTATTGTAGAAGTAGTAACAATTAAGATTGCCCAAACAAATCATATGTATATTGCGAAAGAGGCATTTAGATTTGTAAAAGAATTACTTGTAAAGGGAACTTGAAGACTACATACTTCGTAAAAATGAATAAATTCACAGTCTAAAACAATAACAGCCACGAGGAAAATATTAATTTATTTGAAGAGTTTTTGTCCATAAATTGGTAAATTAAGGCATAAAACTGGTTTACAAAATATTAAAAGTGTATCAAGAGATAAATCTGAAATGAGAAACTAAATTCTGTAAAAAAATGTGTCTGTCACAAACACTAAATTTCACCAGGAAATAGTGGCAATAGTTTTACCGCCCTTACACATTTACTGTCTGATAGGCAAATAAATTTCATGATTATGAGTGTCAATAAATGTAATTCATTTAATAGATGGAAAACTTTTGTTATTTTCGTTGCACTTAGATAAACAAAAACAAAGCATTTACAAAGAAAAAAACGCTTTTATATGATTGCTAACGTTCTGAAAATGATTATTATCAAATGTATTCCTGTAGCCTATGTATGTTTGTCCACTATGCATTGTCATATTGTTGATTGGAACGTCGGGTATTTTGTGTAATCGTCCTGTATATATGTATATATACCCAGGAAGGTTTCCGACTCATTACCGATCTTATAATATATTAAAATATACTCCCAAACTTTTAAAATTATAACTGTGATAAACCCATAGAAACAGAAGGTAAATTGAAATGTTTACCAAGTTTTGATTACTTATGACAGATAATTTTTTTTACAATTTAGAAACAGCTAATAAACATAGTGCTGGATTTGGTCTTCGCAAAGAGAACGGGAATTTGTAAATCAAACAGATTTTACAAATATTTAAGTAAACTAATATACATCATTTGCAATGTTTTATTGTTTTATAACTTAAAGTAGAAATGTTGAAACTTTTTACATTAATAGCTACAACTTTTAGGTAATTAAGTTCATTTTCCTTAGTTTAATCAATGTACTGAAAGTTTGCTGATAGGAATCGACAAGAACATTTTGTATGAATAAGTATAATATTAAAATTTAGTGTACAAATGGTGAAAACTTGACTTTAAAGAACTACTTTTTCTTTTGCACACTACTGCATTCTACTGGACTTTAATTAGACTATATTTTATTATATCTATACGATGCCAACCCAACAGAGAATACAATTTAGGGCGAAGGTATGAAAGAATAAATATGATACCATTGTTAATAAGATCAGCTGATTATTTTGCAATTAAAGAATACAATAAAATGAGGAAACCCACATGTATACATACATAGACAAGCGGTATAGTCCATAACAGCTGTTCGCACGCGTCTAGTGTCCGTGTACTGTACACCACTACACTCTCACAGCTACCAGACGCCACTGAGTATTTTTAGCCTTGCAAAGGTCAAGAAGATAATTGTTTTGCTTCGAATAAAACAAACATTGAAACATTACCGTTGATACATTGGATTGCCAACTTTTAGTGTGAGCTGTTAATGTTTCTTAAATACTTTCTCCATAACGTGTTGGTTTGAAAATTAGGCCTACATAGTTCAATTTCATAAACCATAAGAAATAATACAATAAATTAATAATTGAAGCGGAAAAGTTACATGTTACGATAAATAATAACATAATTTTAATATTTATCAACATTGCTATTTGAAACTATATAACAAATCTAACTCTAACAACCTCGTACGTTATCTCTATAGCAGAATTTGAAGCCAATTTTGATGCGTTTTTCATGTCTAGTAACGTTTAAGACAACTAAAATGTTTCCTTTAACTGTACTGTGCACCTATTTGAATTTGGGTTGGCATAAATATTACAATAGAAAAAAGCGAGAGAGCCTGGATAAATTGATATATTAAAAAGAAAACTGAATTAACACTGTGATGCATTTCTTAGTAATCATTGAACGGTTCGATTTGCAAACTATGGAAACATAGGAAAGTCATAGAACACCACCAAGGAGAGAAACATTTTTTTTAGAATTTATAATGGTTATTATCGACAACCTAATGCGGCTATGAGTAAGGCTGTTAGAAAACACTAAAAACTAGTTTAGCTTTTGAAAAATGATAAGATATTTACAAGAAATGTTGATTAAAAACGATCTGTTATGTACATCTTGAGTATTTCCATAATCTTTGAGTCGAATCTTTTAATATATTTAGAAATTATGGCTGTTAAAATAATGCCTGTAATACTTAGCAATTGCTCGAATTCGAGCAACAGGGACACTAGTACATATTAATTGTGTGATTATAGACTGTTTAAAACAAACATTCGTCAAACTAAAACGTAATACGTTTCGTACCTTTGGAAAACTAATGCAGTAAATCAAATCATGTACAAACCCGTTTTCATCTTTATTAATTAAAAATTAAGCTGTGGAATTACGGATTTCGGTTTTGTCAGGCAATCAGTTTTTCTCATAAACTGACAAACAGGATTAGAACGAAATCCACTGATTAATGAGGGTAAAGAAATTAATTTGAGCATTAATAAACCCATCGGCCCAAACATTGCTAAACCCTGAAATAATGAAGGCTTATTACATATATGAGGTTGTATTGTTATAATGTTGTCATAATGAAGCTTCACTACAGTGCTGTTACATTCGCTATTTAGTAACGTAATAAAATACGATTGTTCAACATATTAGACTACTATAGTACAATAGGATTATAGTCTATGTTTTTAGCACATGTGATTAATATATCAGAGTTTGTATGTAATCCTACTAATATTATAAGTGAGAAAGTTTGGATGTATGGATGGATTGATGGATGGATGGTAGATGTGACATGTAAATGCGAAAAATACTGGGCGGATTGGGCTAAAACTTGGTGTGAAGATAGCTCACACCATATCCGATTAACCTATAGTAACATTCTAATTTCAAAAATCCTTTCCGGCTCCACCCCAGTGGCTCTGGAGCTTCCCCATGTTAAACTTCTGAGTATTAATATTTAAAAGGAATAAAATAATTATGTTAGCTGTTTCAACTACACAAGTTGGTCCTATGATATTAAATAGCATTACAAAGTTATAAGGTTTACTAAAAGGGTGAAGTACTATTATTTTTTTTTCATTCATGACAACATCTAATCTCAACCAACTAGCAACAAAAAGCTGTGAAATATTAGAATTTAACTATTTTGTTTAGAGGCAGTGCTAGAACATTATGGCTATGGTAGATGTGCTATACTATAGCATACCATATAAATTAAAAGACCAAATTTTCTTAAACCGTGTCCTCTCCCATAACTGCAATAGGCATTTTATACTTATATGCCAACCCCGTACGAAGGACGGGTACTCTGCTAGTATTTAAATATTCTCATAAAATATTCGTCTTTTACGAAGTCATTCCATTATTTTCAACATAATGGTCAACTTTTATAGTATCTATCTATATATTAATAGGCAAGCATGTTTCTTTAAAACCTTTTTTCTCAGCTCGTGTGCATCGTAGGGAAAATCTACGCATACCGTTGGAAAGCTATTTTCCTGTAGGTGTGCAGAATCCCTTTATAAATTTAAATAGGCTCAAAGATAAGCACAAAAAATGAGTTTAAAAATTTGAAAAAATTAACATGGATCTTATGCGTTGCTATGCTGGTTACGAAATAACAACGAAATATAAACAGAAAATCAAAACAAATGGAGGAAACTCCAATCACATGTTTTATTTACAGTGTGGGGTGAAAATAGATAAGTGAGTACATTACATATTTTTGGTCGAGTTTCGACCACGGGGCGTGCTCTCGTTTATTTAAAACTGATACCTAAAAAAAGAACCGGTTAGAAAATGTTTACGGTCAAGTAAATCAGTGAGTAGATTGAAAGATACGTTTAATTTGACGTCACTATAACTTACCTACTTTGCCGCACACCTTTTACTTTGTCGCACACCAGTATTCCAACAAAAAGAAACATAAAACAGCGTACTTTTATAATGCACATAATCCGTGTACGCTTGAAAATAGGTTGGCAACACTTAAAGATACTAAGACTACGATCAGCTGTTTCAGTGTTTCCCATTTCGTTCAACGTTTGGATTAAACCTAACCTAAAACGTGTTGTTTAGTGTTTGAAAGACTAATTATTTAGATGCTTTTTAATAACTAAAGGAAAATATAATGTGTAACAAGACCACTAGTTACACAAATAACTATTGTATCACAGTATACTTTGTTAAGTATGGATAATGCAATCGTGAATATTTCGTCAAAAAAGCAAGTGATATCGTTGGCTTTGATTATTACATTAGTAACGATTTGACATAATGAACATAGAGTATAAGCTGCCTTATAACTTGTCAGCCTTTGTAACATAGAGTAATGCCAGTTGAACAGGTGTCACAGTCACATACAGATCCCTCTATGAATTGAAATGCATACATTCGGTTGTTATAATGCTATTCAGTGTAAAAATAGTATTCTATGCCATTTTTATAAACAGTTTATCGGCATTTTAAAACATACTATTTCATTTATCTACAGACAACATAACACAACATTGGATTGAAGTATAACAACGTATATATTTTTTATCGATGTATTTTGATACAAGAGTTCTTCTGAGACATGTAAAGTTCAAATTTAGGTTAAGCGAAGTATTTATTCAACGGCATTTGTGGCACCAAAAAGAAAAAAACAACAATTTCTATTGGCCTACTTGTTTATATTTTATCTGTCTACGTTCATCTAAAAAATATTGAACGTACAAAAATAAATGAAAGTTAGAGCTAGTTATTAAAGTTTCAATAATTTTAGAGCTTACGTTGGTTGTTTGCAACTGCGTTTTCCATAATAGTTACTTCCAAGAATTATATTATCTTCTCATCATATCAGGGATCAACACATTTTTCATTAAAGCCACTGTTCAAACCCCTCCAAAAAGAATATAAGGATGCATTTATTGCACTTTATAACTTCAAACGAATAAACTAACTTTTTATACCTAGCGAGACATGTATAACTAAATAAATTGTTGGGTTTAGTTTTGATCCATCATATCTAAATCTCTAAAGATACATATAATCATTACAAAGATTTACCTTAATGAAAAATAAATCATTGTGGTTGACATTACTGTATTTAGGATTAATTCGAGATATTTTAACATCGACGAGTATTGGACGGTGGAAATAAGCTGTCGCAGAATTTATTACCAAACCGACTTTCATTTATTAGTCCCTGTCCAGTCTGCTTTGTGTGCCGAGTCAGTTGATGGCAAGTCAATACCTTAGGCGTGACATGAAAATAATCAAATTTTAATTGAAACTCTTTTTTGTTTCCTTTCCTGGATAAGTTCTGCAGCCTCAATATCGAAAGTATGATGTATTACACAACTAATCACATATTGGAAACACATTTATGTACCGGTACTCAAATACGACAGAAGTGGTGGGTTATTTTATTCAGCTTGGTCTAATAATTTTGACCACCATTGTGGTCCTTTGTAACAACAATATGTATGCATATTGAGATATTTAAGATAGCGAGTATTCTCAAAGATATTGAGTATACTTGAAAATCACATTTACTCAGTCAGAAATGTGTAAAATCGAAATTCATAAAATGTTTTTCGAATTCATAACATGCTTTACGACTCGAGCTCAAATTTCACGACAAAGATGAAGCCGAGGTCGGAAAATTAGCGAGGATTAAAAGACAATTTTAGTCTGATGATGAACCATATTTTTGGTTATATTGCATCATTGAAACAAACTAATTGAGAAAACTAAAATACTTTACATGTAAAGACAACCTCTTAAAACGACTTCGAGCTTGTTTTCAATTTTGCTAATGCAAACAAGAATCTGTTTAGTAAGAGATTCGATCATTTCGTCTATTAAAATTGTGTTGGTGTACATAATACTCACGAATACTTAAACAGAACCGGTATGGATCATAAAAATAAACAAATTATGTACCGGTAACTGGTTCAAAAGTAAACATTATTTAACATTGATTGAATGGAACTGTCTAAATGATATGTTAATGCTTTTAGTATATGATTCGGGCCACCAAAACGTCATTTGTTTACGTTTATGATCCATACCGGTCCGTTCAAGTATTTGTGATTATACTATAGATGTAGAACTAACTGATAGTAAGCTGCAACCGATTAATACAATTCGATATATGCGATCGATTAAAATTAGAGTTAAGAACAGCTGATTTTCTTTTACTCCCTAGGGACTAAATATGCTTATTTTACTCACTAGGGACTAAAATTCTTTAAACTCCCTAGGGAGTAAAATAGCTACAATAGACCCATAACGCAAGTTTGCTACGGCCTTTTTGCTGCAGTATGACGAAAAACTGTTTATAAGCTTGTGTCAGTATGATGACGTCACCCGAAAGTAACATGGGAGCTGTTGCTGTTGGTGACAAAGCATTAACGTCACTCCGGCTTGGGCCTTTAATACACTTGTGACGTTGCTGGCCACGTCTGGAGTTTATAAAGTTAGTGCAACCGGCTTGAGCGAAATTGTTGCTTAAGTAACATAAAGTAACAATGAAAGACTTAATGTTATAACAAAGTCGTACAATACAAACATGCTTTGCCGTAGGACGACGTACGGAGTATACAAATAGAAAACAGTTCAAAAACATGTTTCTGCGGTTAACCAGATCGACTGAATCACGAAGGTGTTGTTGTTGGGACGATAAGGGAGTGACATATGTAAAAAATAAATGAAGACCCCTTTATACAGTACTAAGCTAATACAGTTTGCCTTTGCTGTTTGCTCATTCAACTTGACAATCAACAATGAAGAACGATCTAAAGGCAATCAAGAGTTAAGGTTAAGGATGGTTATACTATTTTATGGTAAGGATTGATTTTCAACGTATAAAAATATGTCAATTTATTGGTCTAACAGCTCTATTGTTTAGTATAGCTGTTTGACCCAACAGCTGTTTAAAATTGATCAATATGTTATGTTCCTTAATTTTGTTAAACAAGCGTTACCTAAAGTTGAAAGTTTTGTAATTCTCTACAATTCTATAAGTTGTTTCCTCAATCTGCTTTTTTCGACTAACCCTAAGAATGTAAATTCAGAAAAGATAAAAACTTTCACAATCATTCCTACACAAAGTAGTATTACCCTGAAATATACAGATTAAAATAAGATACTTTACTGTACACAATACAGTTAGGGTTTAGGTCGACCTTTTACATAATAAACTTAAATTAAATCAACGTACAAATGCACGAAAAACAGTAAAATGAAATATCACGTGCTTGAATAATGATAAACCTGTGATAAATTACCTTCGTAAGCTTAATCCATCATTAGTACTGATTACAATCATCATTGTCAGGCCAGCATTAATTAATGATTAGGAACAGGATTGATTATTCAGGGGTATTATAATCCAGTCGTGTACATGTATTTACATATCTTTAAATCAATCAATTTGCAGGTGAAGACGGAATAGAACGTTGAATAAACCAATTAGCGTAAATTATATGAATTACCTACATAAAACTTATAAAATTATGCCAATTGAATGGGAAACTATGCGATCACGCCATTTGTTCTAAAAAAAATCAGATTTAACATGTGTTTACAAATTATTTTATCGTGCATTATATTAATGTGAAAGATTAATACCAATGAATACTGATTATAGAAACAACACTTATAATCAGTCAGCTGAGTATAGGTTGTCCAATCACGTGACCAAACCTCGATGTATGACTGTGTGTTGATCAACTTCTGATACATTACTGGTTGTGTACACATGTAGGTAATGATGCATCGTCCAAGTCCAATATGTGAGTAGTGATGATGTATGACCAGCAACACTAATCAATCATCTGAGTACAGGTTGTCCAATCACGTGACCAAACCTCGATGTATGACCTGTGTGTTGATCAACTTCTGATACATTACTGGTTGTGTACACATGTAGGTAATGATGCATCTACCTAGTCCAATATGTGAGTAGTGATGATGTATGACCAACAACACTAATCAATCAGCTGAGTACAGGTTGTCCAATCACGTGACCAAACCTCGATGTATGACCTGTGTGTTGATCAACTTCTGATACATTACTGCTTGTGTACACATGTAGGTAATGATGTATCGTCCAAGTCCAATATGTGAGTAGTGATGAAGTATGACCAACAACACTAATCAATCAGCTGAGTACAGGTTGTCCAATCACGTGACCAAACCTCGATGTATGACCTGTGTGTTGATCAACTTCTGATACATTACTGGTTGTGTACACATGTAACAATGATAATGAATGATGCATCCAACATTTGTAGGTAGGCATGTCGTTTCACCACCAAAATCAATGATCAACCTAACACCTCAACACTAATATGTAAGGTCCAGCAGTGCTTCTTTTTCGCCTGTATTAACTACTGTGAGATTCTACATGTTGAAACATTATATTAGCCAATGGCATAAAGGCAATTACTAAAAATAGATTTGAGACTTAATATTTTAAAATTGATTACTTCGTGGACTCACTATGTGTTTAAAATTAATCAGGGATCTGGACGCTTAAGGGGAGTCCGAGGTCCTTTCTTTAGTAATGTTAACTAAATGTCACTTTTCTCAGGATTAGAACAGGTAGGATAGTGAAACTTGGTATACTTTTATATTAACTAATAAACTAGTCACAGACACAAGATTTTACATTTAAAATATATAAACAAATATTGTATGTGTTTTTATAGATTTTTAAAATATTTGTTTAAAGCATAAATTTAATTTCTTTACAGGCTTCTACTAAATATATGATGAAACCCTTATGTCTGTGTTTAGAATAAGTCACTAAGACTACATGGTAAAAATTTCACAGCTGTATGTATTACCAGTCCTGAAATAAATGACATTAAAGTTCTAAAAAGTAAATTTGCGGAAATCGGCAAGAAAAGCCTCCAAGAGTCTACGAGTTTCACCTTTAAAACGTCACTGCAATGTTATGGAAAATATATTTTTTATACATTTCTAGGTTAGTAATTAAAAAAGTAAGTATACCACTTTAAAGAAGAAATTCTGTGCTATTAAAAGGGCATAAAAAGTAAAAATTAAAAATAATTTAAAAAATTTGACTTGGACTCCCCTTAAGCTACATTTAAATTACAAGGAAAATTGTGGTTAGGATTCCATTATAAACTGTAGGTCCCTTAATTTCCATTGGCTGTATGGGCTATTTTTTATCAGCTGTGTATAAGGAACATATCGGATTATGGATCCTTTTAGAGATTTTAGAGATCTACTCAAACGCAATGCACACTGCACAGGGGACCCAAAGTTCATTTAACATGTTTTTTTAGTTACTAATGTAACTTTACCAATAAAAAGTTGTTTACTTATTTAGGTATATAAAACTAAAGAATTTTGACACCTTTTTGAAAAATTTCTGTACATTAAAATTTAGTTTGGTTTTAATTTGCGTCTCCGAAACCTGTAATGGAATAGAATGTCTCCACAAATGTTGATGTATCCATTACACGCAGGTCTAAGTGACGCACAGTTATCCAGGCACAACAAATGGGACACATAATCCGACAGTGACAAGTGATGTGCATTTGGATTTCTGTCTCACCAAGTGAATTTGCAACGTTCTTCAATCTGATTGATAAACTGGCATTACATAAACAGCCTGCGTACATCATTCGGTTGTAATAGAAACTTTAAGATGGATAAAATTATCTATGTAACTGAGCTGTGCTGTGAATGACATCTTTATCACTTTAATAAGAAATAAACGTATTTTGTGTATGTTTTCCGCCGAAAATAAATGCAGGAAAGGTGCTGATTGCTTAGTAAAATTACACGCAAGTATGTGGACAAAAAAAGTATCAACTTTGATTATGAAACACAAGGTATTTTAGGAAACATATTTTTTATAATACTCCAATAGAATATTTTATATCAGTTGAAGAAGGCTAGGGACAGAACGTTGGTAGATGAATGGATTGAGTGGCTTCTGACCTGAGGTATTGGGTTCAAATCCTACAAATCACCGGTGGATTCTAGTTCGGTTTCAGATGGTGTGACCCCTCGTTTCAGAGGAAACGCCTCCGTCACAGCAAACCTGCAGGTTAAGCGAATTTCCATTCGTCCATCTGGTAAGATTTATACAAACATATGTTTCTAGGATGTTAGATTTATTCCCATTTGAAATCAAATTATGGTGAGTAATCAGGTTCGCAACCACAGAGAAGTTACTAAAGTGTGTTTTAGGTAAAATCTCAGTATATTAGCATGTTATTCCATGGGAAATGTTCTAAAAGGAAAAGTCATGTGTTTAGGTGATGATAAATTTCTGCTTTATATAACCAACTACACTTTAATTCAAATAATAAGTAATTGCTGTATGACGTAGCTTTAATATTATTGGTACTCTAAACGTCTTCTTTCATTTTAGCTTCTTAAAGGTTTACAATTAACTATTAAAAAAAAGTTAGAAAAGAAAACTCTAAGTATTCTGATACCTCGGGTATAGGAGCCAATTAGGGTTCTCAAAGAGCTCGTTTTCATATTGCAAGCTTGTTATTGCCCCTCTACAAGTCAGTCAGCTGATATTATCGATACGTCACAGAAAGGTTGTGGTTTAAGAATATTATTTAAAGTGCATTCGGGACATACTACTGAATCGGCTGATTAACTGTTGAAACATGAAAGCCTAGATTTTTATTGTTTTTGTGGCCAAATTAATTACGTTTAAAGATGATAAATTTTGTTATAATCTATATATGAAGATATTTTAGACATTATGGCAACGTTGTTTCAAACTGACTACAAGACACATACTATAAAATCAAGAATAAAATTTTCCCTCCTGCAAAGGGTTACCCCCTTTGAATAAATTTTTTTAGCAACAAAAATCGTTAACTGTTACACGAAAGTAAGAACATATATTATTATAACAAAATCAGTAAACCACAATTGCAAAATCCGTATTCCCAGAACCAATAGTTACCATAAACTGAGTTTGACAGCTGTTGGTGTTGAACAATTCCCCAAACGCGATTGTTATGAACACAGAGTAGCAACAGTAATTAGTAGCTGTGATTGCCACCTGCAGCGCTGTATACTCTGTGTGCCGGCTATATGTATAACTTCAGTAATTAACGGGACAACTACATAGTGAACAGCAGGAAGTGCAATCAAATTTTTGGTAGACTTGACATATAGTTTCTAGCCTAAAGCATGTTGAACTTGACATATTCAACATGCTTTAGGCTGAAAACTATGTCAACTGAAACTTTGTTAGATTCAAGGTTAGCCACTTGGGTAGCTGAGTGGTGCTCGCCTTCAAATTTGAATGTTGCTGCTTCAATCCTGAGTGGGTTGGATTTTTGGATCCTGACTTAAATTGTCATTAGGACATCAATCGATGAGGATATACTATCAAAACATTGTATATAGTAACGTTGTAGATATAATAAGGGATTTCGTTCCCTGCCATGACTATTTTTAAGGTCACTTCGCCCCCTTGAGTTAATTAACTCAAAAGTTCACATTAATTTTAAATATTCAGCGTTGCTAATTAACTTTCTTTATCCTATATTGTGTTATATGAGCAATGTTTGCTTGTATGTATGTAGGCCTATGTTTGTATACCTGTTTGCTTGCTTGCACAAATACATTGAAAACGGCTTCGACGATATCCTTCAAATGTAATAAATAATTTATTTCTGGCCTAAAAACGTGATTGACGAAAGTCACTAACTCCGGAAAATTCCTGTTTCACCACACAACTAATTTGAAAACTAAACAATACAACTTTGGCCTTATGGGTTGCCAAGTAACCATGTTGGTTGAACTAAATAACAAGGAAAAGGTTAACAAAAGACTTATAAAATGTGTTAACAAAGCCATCAAACATGTTGTTATGAACTAATATTATGTAAACTAGAAAATTTCAAAATACAGTAAGAAGGAAAAACATCAGTTGTAACTTAAGCAAAGATTAGACTGAAGATAACTCGATATGGAGTAAAATGGAAATAATGTAAACTACTGTATACTGAGCCATGGCTCGGTCCCCAGGTACTAACGGTTTAAATAACTATTGTAATCAAACAGCTGATTCTTTTGTTGAATATTTAACCATAGTGGGACCGTAAACAAGACACAGAAGAAACAGTTTGGATGGATAGATGGATGGAAATATGATATCCTACTTTAAAGAAATTCAACTTGATTGAGTTAGGCAAATCACTCTTCAGTCTTAATGGCGTAGTTCTAGATCTTCGAAAAGTAATAGAGTATCATATTATTTTTTCCTTGGAATTAGGTTTTGAACCCTTATATAATGCACAATTTTAGCTTGAATACCATCGTCTTGAATTACTATTACCTATTGTTTCAATGATTGATGCAATATAAGAGAAAATCTTCACTTGCACGTAAATATATTGCATTGTAGTTAAGATTTACTTTTGGAAGTATTGTTTCTTTAAGAGAAGGCAGAAAATAAATTTCATTCTTACAAATAAATTGGTGAGATTTGAAACAATAAATATAGGATTACATTTAACAATTAATTTAACAATCAATGTTAATTAGTTTGGTTAGACTTTACCATCAATTCTTTCTTAAATCATATGTTTATAATTATAAAAAAAAAAATGTTAGTGTTTACTTTCAAAAATGTAAATACAATATGAGTTGAGTGACCAAGTCCACTTTTTCTGAGTTATTATCTACTAGCTGTAACCCGCGGGCTTTGCCCCGTTTAACTTCTTAATTTTTAAGATTATCTCGTTCGCATGGCTTAATCACGTCCTGGTTGAAGTTTGTTCGCTACGCTCACTCACCTTTAGGTTGGAGCTCGTTCGCTACGCTCACTCACCTTTAGGTTGGAGCTCGTTCGCTGCGCTCACTTGCCTTCAGGTTAGCTCGTTCGCTACGCTAACTCGCCTCTAGGTTGAAGTTCGTTCGCTACGCTCACTCACCTTTTGGTTGCAAATTAGCTGTTGTCATAAATGTAAAAGAAATAATAGTGCTGCACCCTGTTGGTAATCCTTGTAACTTTAATGCTATTGAACATCATAGAACAGAACCAACTTGTTTAGTTGAAACAGCTGTTAAGATTCAATAATTCCATTTCTCATAAGGTTAACATGGGAAACTCCAGAGCCACTGGGGCGGAGGCTGAAAGGATTTTTGAAATAAGAATATGCCTATATGTTAATCGGGAATGTGAGCTATCATCATGCCAAATTTCAGCCCAATCCGACCAGTATTTTTCGCGTTCACTTGTCACAAACATCCAAACTTTCTCATTTATAATATTAGTAGGATAATTTCTTTATAGTTAAACATTTTTAATATGTTAGTTCTAGTAAATAATATATGATTTTACCACATAAAAACGTGAAAATAAACGGATAATTTAAAACAACGTCCGTTATGTATTTGCAATTAGAAGTGTTTTATTGGGCCAGCAAATAGTAAAATTATAGTTCTAGTTATACAGGGTTAGTAAAAAGTGTGGAGACCCCCTGTTATTTTGTTAACGGCCCATACTAGAAAAACCAAACTTGGCACAACTTTATGGCATGTTATGAAGTACTTTTTTTGGCATAACTACCAACTTGGTGTAACTCCCCAAAATGGGGGATTTTGATGGGAACTCAAAAATTTCAAATGAAAACACCCATGGAGTGACCCATCATTTTGAAGGTACTGGTAAAAGAAAACCAAAATGGATTGAGATAGAGACCTCTAATTTGCGTTTTTGGTTTTCTTTTACCAGTACCTTCAAAATGAGGGGTCACTCGATGGGTGTTTGTATTTGAAATGTTTGAGTTTCCCCCAAAATCCCCCATTTTGGGGACATACACCAAGTGGCAGTTATGCCCAAAAAGTACTTCATAACATGTCATAAAGGTGTGCCGAGTTTGGATTTTCTAGTATGGGCCGTTAAAAAAATAACAGGGGGTCTCCACACTTTTTACTAACCCTGTATATAGTTTTCTGATTTAGGAGGGAATAAGAGTATCATGTTGGCATTACTTTTCATTGTTCACGATCGGGAGTGTCATGAAAAATTCAACCAAACAAGGTTTAGCTCAGCGAATGCAACATTAATGACCAATCAACAGCTGATCCACCCATACACAAATGTTTACTAAAAAAAATAAATAAAGACACATAAAAAGTTATCCGGTAATTTCATTGTCATTGGCAATTAATTATTATAGAAACTTTAATAAGTGTGATAGCCTTTTAAAATGGATGCATTTTTTTACGTCATGTACGTTTTCTGAAAACTCTAGGTGTTGGATTATACTCCAAGTTCATTTTGTGTTTTGCTGTTACTATTAAATAAATTGTAAAATGTAAAATCATGAAAACTTATTTAACTGGCAAATACTACCAACAGTATGGGGAGTGAGCGGCTCTAGTGGTATAGCTCGGGGGTTCGGTACCCGAGGTCCCGGGTTCTATTCCCACCAATCACCAGTAGTTTATCTGTGATAAAGCCGTGACCCCTCTAGGTCTAGCCTGAAGTAATGTGTAAAACTGCTCCGCCAAGAATCTACCAACCTAGGATGTGAAGGTGGGGAAAAACTGCCAACAGTAAGAATTCTAATGCAGTAAAGTATATTAAATTCAGATAGTAAAAATGTGTATAGGTCACACCTTAGTTGGTTTTTTTGTTTAGTTTTATTGTTTGGCTAAGGTATATTTATTTTTAGAGAAAACTAACAATTTCTTCAACAACGCAGTTATATTTAAATTATTATTAACAACTTTAAAGGGTTATTACATGAACCAAAATACTATTAATTAAAAATTAATGTTAACATAATATACTATGAAACATTATAAAACACATTTTTGCCCCATGAAAAATTTAATATCAAGCATTCTTACAACTCAATACAGCCCTTCAACTTAGTTCTTTTATATCATACTTCTAAAGACGCCTGCTTTAATTAAAGGAGCATCGCCATTGAAAAAGTACTGGGAAAGTTGGACCTTTATGAAAGTGTCATCGTTGTAAATTATTTTTCCCGGTCGGAACGGGCAACTTGATCAAAACAGATAGCACCTTATCATTTATAAGAGACAATCTTTACAAATCAAATTTAAATAGTAATATCATCGACTATTGGATCAATAGTCAAAGGCATGTGCAACATTATTGGATTTCTGCTACCTTTGTTGTATCAAGGGAGAGAAGATACATGGAAGTAATATTGTAACAGTTCTAGGTACGACAGTTTCTGATTACCTATCGCACTTTTACAATGTACTGCACTCAATAATTCAACTAATTTACAACATCCTTTTCATAAGACAATGTTCCATATGAGGCGATGGAGGTCTAAAGTTTAGAAGTGGATATTTCTGGCTTAGGGGTATGGGTTCAGAATATGAGATCAACAATAACTTTTAGCTTTTTACCCATGACCAGATGGTTCGGATTCTACTGTATTACTAACTATTCACTAAACACAAAAGGGTTGGTCTGTCGGGCGAGAAAACCTCTGCATTGGAGCTTCAAGTTCCTTATTTAATGAGCAAAGTTAATTAAAAACACACTTAATTTACTTTTGTGGTGTACAACCCCTTGCTTATGATATTAATAATAAGCAACTTATTGTATTACCGAGTTTATCTGAGAATAAATTGCAAACAATATTGAACAATTAACAATTACTTAATTCAATATTTGTGATGCTTTTTACACAATTTAGCCCCGTTTGAATTGATTTTTTATGTTACGTTATAGATTTTTCCTATTCATGCTTTAATTAAGATTCGGTTTTAATGTTAATCTTTAAACAAAGGTTCGATGCGTATGGAGATTTTGATGAAATTCCGCGATAAAGAGTGCTGATTTAGCTAAGGGAACGAAACTAGGTTAGGTTCTTATTACTGTAGATTTTAATCGCTTACCTTCAAAGGATAAGTTGGTATCAACGGTAAAAGTAAAAGAACATCACTTTGTAGTAAACTTTACGGAACTAGAACAATCTCAAAGTTTTAGAGGGTTAAAATAGAGATATTCGTAAAATTATTAAGTATTTATGATTGGGAATAGTAAAAAACAGGCACTATTTTTTGACAGTTTATGTTAAAGTCTCGTACCAAATAAGTGTCAAGAATGAATATAGATATGTACTGTTTAGACAGCTCAAAACTTGTAAAATAAAATATCCGTTTTTTATGATCTTTCGAAGATAAATTGTACTTTGGTGTTTGGCCTAATGGTACCTATTTCTCGGCACCATTTGTATTTTCAACGTGTTTTTGTACGGGAGTGATCGAAACCCTGGTCTTGTAGATGTTAAATTTCAACCATTTGTTGGATTGGCTATTATATTTAGCCCAATTACCAGTTAGGTGTATCTAGGTGCGGTAATGATATACCTTGGAATCGAACCAGTGACCTTCAGATTAAATGTGAGCACTATAATAACCACTCTGCTGAATGGAAAATTTCGTTGTATACAAACAAAAATAATTTTGACATAACAAGAAAAAGCCACATAGCGTGAAGAATGTTAATGTGTAATCTAGTGGATTACAAAAATTTGTCTCATTTAGTAGTTATAAAAATAAACAAAACTTGTGAAATTAATTTAAGGTATGTCGCTAGCCTTGTGGTTAGCGTTGTGGACTTCGATGAGGGAGGGCGGGTTCAATTTCCGGTACATTCACAACAAACATGGGTTTTGAACGCTTTCCCTAAAATTTAACACTTTAGATTGCCTCTCTTGTAAAAACTGCCACCATGCGTAAACAGTGATGAAATTAGTGGCTAAATTTCCCAGCTAACTCTATTTTGAGGAATATTGGTGCTATGCAATTATTTATTTTGTATTTATATACAAATTTATTCTAAAATGTTTGAAAATAAAAATAAAGAATTTGAAAATATATAATTTCACAGGTAAGAGAGCCTAGTAGCCCGTTCTAGCGTGAAGGAGTGCTTACATTAATCGCTCAGTCACAGAACAGCTGGTTGGAAACGGCTGCAATTATTCTAATCACCGGGCTATCTGGACCGTACTGACATGAAAATTACTTACATCAGGGAAAAGGACATTGGATATGTAATATACTTTAGTATATTCGTCAATAAATCACATTTCCTTCAGTTAAAACCAATAAGATAATACTACCAGCTTATCATTTTCATAAGCTTACTTTTTCAAATGATAAATTTTGAAATAATAAAGAAATATAATAGGTACAAAACTAAAAATCTATCACTACTGTAGAATACTTATTGTATTGATTTTAAAATGATATTTTTAAACAATTACATGGTTAGGAAAAATAGTTTTGTTACATGGTCTTTCAAAAGAATGTTTAGGTCAACTACGTTAGGCCTGTATAATTAATAAAAATATAGGCCTGTATAATTAATAAAAATAAACATTTTTAGTTAAATAAAAACTTTGATCCTTGGTCAAAATTAATTACTTGGCCATATATAGGGTTTGTACGAATAACCTAATTCCAAATGGAAAAGAAACATGTGACCATTTGTATATGCCAAGTATTGATACTGTATTGTTTTAGCTATAATATAGTTGTATTAACGTAAAACGTAGGATTATATAATTTTAATTTATATAATTATTTTTAGGAAATATATAATTTTAACCTGTAAAATATAGTTGTTATATCTTTATTCATATAGGTAGCTTAAGTATATTTTAATATTATGTTACAAGATATTACAATGGTAAATCAATCTAAATATCTTGCAAAGTAAGTTGTAATGTTTTTTAAACTTATCAACTGGATAAAAAAGGGTGACTTTAGATACAAAAAATTGATACATACTTTTTGGTGGGCTTTTTATGACTTATCTGATGTCATAACCCATCCAATCCATCACGAAAAACAACTTTTACGTAAAACCAAGAGTTTGTATTGTTTAAAAAATCTAGATTGAAATACCGACAATGATATCGGTACGCCACTGTGCAAAATGCTGTGGAAAAGAATAATGTAGATCTTTAAATCTCTTGAATAAATTATATTCCAGCCATCATTTACAAAAATAAAACTAAATAGTTCCATTTATTTTATAGAATTCTGTTTGATTGACTAAATTCAAATTAAATGTGCGCTAGAATATAATTTAAAACTTTATCTACACGTTAACTAAGAAAAATGTAAACACTGTGGTTTTTGTTTTAGTTGCCATGAAGATAAATTAATGTTTACTCCCAAATACTTCACTTGGCTTTAGATTCACCGAGATTAAGATTAATTTATTGGAATAAGTAGACTTGTGCGTTGGCAGGGTTTATCTTTGTATCAAATTCTTGCTCGGTTTGGGCAGTTTTTGACTTTGCAAAAACAAATAGATATACAAAAAAAGTTGATTTTGTAATACTATAAATTATAAATAGGCCCTATCAAATATTCTAACGTATACGCAACTTTCATGTTGAAAGTGTCAATAAAACAATACGTATAAAATCTCTTAGAAAGACTAAAGCTGGTTTTAACAAAACAAAAGATTTGGAAGTGTAAAAAAAGAAAATTAAAATAACCATGTTTTTCATGTAAAACATACAATAAGTGAGTGAACAGAGATTGTATCTAAGTGTTGACTTAACCCTCCACCATTCCTGTTAAACAAACAGTAGTCAAGCAAATTGCGATTATAAATGCTAACAACGATGGATTTGATGATCATACAAAAGATTTTCGCCGTTTATCGCTTTTTGGTTTAGTGGTTAGCAATGTTTTTTTATTAGTACAACTAGCTGTACCCGCGGGCTTTGCCCCGTTTAACTTCTTAATTTTCAAGATGAGCTCGTTCGCATGGCTCAATAACGGCCTAATTGAAGTTCATTCGCTACGCTCACTCACCTTTAGGTTGGAGCTCGTTCGCTGCGCTCACTTGCCTTCAGGTTAGCTCGTTCGCTACGCTAACTTGCCTTCAGGTTAGCTCGCGTTCGCTACGCTAACTCGCCTGCAGGTTGAAGTTCGTTCGCTACGCTCACTTACCTTTTGGTTGCAAATTAGCTGTTGTCATAAATGTAAAAGAAATAATAGTGCTGCACCCTGTTGGTAATCCTTGTAACTTTAATGCTATTGAACATCATAGAACAGAACCAACTTGTTTAATTGAAACAGCTGTTAAGATTCAATAATTCAATTTCTCATAAGGTTAACATGGGAAACTCCAGAGCCATTGGGGCGGAGCCGATTGGACGGATCACGAAATTGATGGTGTATAAACTTATTCCATGTAATTCTACACGTATGTACCAAGTTTCGTGGCCATCGGTCCAGCGGTGTCTGAGTTTATCACTGCCAAATATACCAACATCCTCTTCTATACTTATAGATACAGGAAATATATGATTTTAACCTGTAAAATATAGTTTTTATATCTTTCTTTATAGCTTAAGCATATTTCAATATTATGTTACAAGATATTACAATGGCAAATCAATCTAAATATCTTGCAAAGTAGGTTGTAATGTTTATTTAAGCTTATCAATTGAATTAAAAACGCGTGACTTTAGATAAAATCAAATTGATACATAGTTCTTTTGGTGGGTTTGTTTGTTATGACTTATCTGGTGTAATAACCCATCCAATCCATCACAAAAAACTAGTTTTATGTAAAACCAAAAGTGTTCGTATTGTTAAAAAAAAATCTAGATTGAAATACCAACGATGTCATAACCCATCCAATCCATCACGAAAAACAACTTTTACGTAAAATCAAGAGTTTGTATTGTTTAAAAAATCTAGATTGAAATACCGACGATGATATATTGGTACGCTACTGTAAAGAATGCTGTGGAAATGAATAATGTAGTTCTTTAAATCTCTTGTATAAATTATATGTATTCCAGCTATCGTTTACAAAAATAAAACAAAAAAGTTCCATTTATTTTATAGAATTCTGTTTGATTGACTAAATTCAAATTAAATGTGCGCTAGAATATAATTTAAAACTTTATCTAAACGTAAACTAAGAAAAATGTAAACACTGTGGTTTTTGTTTTAGTTGCCATGGAGACAAATTAATGTTTACTCCCGAATACTTCACTTGGCTTTAGATTCACCGAGATTAAGCTTAATTTATTGGAATAAGTAGACTTGTGCGTTGGCAGGGTTTATCTTTGTGCCAAATTCTTGTTCGGTGTGGGCAGTTTTTGAGTTTGCAAAAAAAAATAGATATGCAGAAAAAGTTGATTTTGTATAATTTATAAATAAGCCCTATCAAGTATTGTAAAATATACGAATCGTTCATGTTGAAAGTGCCAATAAAACAATATAAAATCCCTTGGGAACATAAAAGCTTGTTTTAACTAAACAAGTTTTAGATAGTGTTCATGAAAATTAAAATAACGATGATTTTTTCATCTAAAACATACAATAACTGGATTGAACAGAGATTGTATCCAAGTGTTGACTTAACCCTCCACCATTCCTGTTAAACAAACAGTAGTCAAGCAAATTGCGATTATAAATGCTAACAACGATGGATTTGATGAACATACAATAAAGCTTTTCGTCGTTTATCGATATTTAGTGTAGTGGTTAGCAATGTTTTTTTTTATTTGTACAATAAATCTTAAATGTTTGTGACACATCTTTGGTCTATTTTGCGTAACACACAAATAAAAGTAATTTGAATCTTTAATTTAGAACAAAAGTAGACTTTTTAAAGACTTTTTGAAATTTAGGTTGAAAAAGTTTTTGCTGTACACTATAAAATAGAAACTATACTCTTTTAATGATAAAAATCCAGCAAATCCGTACTAAAGAATCTAACTGGTTCAAAACATTTAATAACACTAAAAGTTGTATAATACAATACAATTTTGTGTGCAAATTTTTGGTTGTCGTCAACTACAGTGTAGGCCTATATAATTTAGTTGCAGTATTTGTACACATATCTACTACGACTATTTATTGATATGCGATTAAATCTATTAAGACTTTATTCCAATCATTAAGACCTCACACGTCACTTTTAGCTGTTAAAAGATATTCCAAAATAGCTGAAGTTCCAAGTTAGCTGTTAGATACCATTTTTAAACAATGAAAGATGCACACATTCTTTAGGCTGCGTTTACATTGGAGGCACGCTTGGGCAAGTAAAATGGTGGCGCACGCTTGGCCAAGCTTGCCCTTTGAAACAAAATTGTAGCAGATTACTGGAAACCGGTGGCGACTTGACCAGTCATGGTTACAGTGCTCGCCACTAGCAAGCGCACGCTGGGACAAGCTTGCGCTTCTCAAATCACGAAACAAAAATATTTGTTTCTACAAGCAAGCGTGCCTCAGTTTGTTGTGGTTCATAGACACAGTAGTATCGGTTGTGTCTGTTGGTAAAGTGTTTATAGTTGTTCAGCATGGATACGGAGGTGTTGATTGATGCTGTTCGTGCAAGAAGACCAATTATATAGGATAAATTAGTTTCAGGCTACAACCAGGGATTCCCATCGCATAATTAATGATTGTAGTTCATGTATTTTTCCACCAGATTTTAGTGATTAATTTGATTTCTTGAACAGGGGAAAATAACACAGTAATAATTTGTTTTTATTCACAACATAATGTAATAACACACACCCTTGTTTTAATCATAAAGAAAAATCATTTCAATTACTACTATGTAATACATTCAATTACAATAGACAAGCGTCAAATATATTTATACACTTCATATAACAAGAGTTTTATTCTGGAATATCCCTTTGTAGCCGCCCTACTTAACAGATCTTTACGATTGGGTGTCACTTTAAAGTTTTATGATCTAGCGCACCAGCGAATGGTAATTAAAAACGCAATTCCCGCCCCTAGAGTTTTGTTTTTTATAAAGTTTGCTCCAGTGATTCTGACCACCTTTATTTATTGTTTGAATTTGAATTGTTATTTAACAGCTGTTGTAATTGTAACATTGTACTAAATGATGAGGCTTATCTGTATGCTGTGAGCCGACCTTCACGGAATGATAGGCACATTATACGGGCAGATATTCAATGACATAGTAATGCACACCAGGTTTGTACTGTAGTTACGCATACGTTGCAGTGTTATAGCGATATTTAGAACATGGAATTGTCTAGATTGCAAAAATGCATCGCATGCCATTTACTGGATAGTTAATTGTATTTCTGAAATTTGTATTGGCACCATGTAAAAAATGTTTATACAAATAGCAATAGAAAGTAACAGATGCGTAACATGTAATGGCAGGCCTAATAATATACCATATGAATAAGTGAATATTCATACAGTAGTACCAGAAATCAATGACTCATTTATAGCATGTACCAAATATCAGCAACCGATATATCATTGTTGAT
This sequence comes from Macrosteles quadrilineatus, assembly GCF_028750875.1. Lineage (NCBI taxonomy): Eukaryota > Metazoa > Arthropoda > Insecta > Hemiptera > Cicadellidae > Macrosteles > Macrosteles quadrilineatus. The sequence goes on along the minus strand of NW_026542598.1, from coordinate 75,044,192 downwards.
ATATATTTATCAAGAATCAATTCAATATATCGTTAGCAATACCACGTGCCAAAGATCAATAACAAACGAATCAAGCATTACGAACTGCGCGCATATTGCATTGGAATGATAAAGGTTCTCTTCGTTTGCATTGGTTTCAATATCAACACTATCCGGGAAATAGGGTAGTGTTGATGAGTTTACAATTGTAAAGCACTACACAACTGATTTGTTTCCACGCAATTGTATTGTCTACTTTACTACGCGTTAAACTTATGAGTAATTAAAATAAAGTGTAAATTGTTGTTGTGTGTTTTTTTTTTATAAATAGGCTATATATTTTACCCTATTTTTGTTTAACTTATTGAGGGTAAATTCTAGATCCAAGTTGTTACAAATGTTTTGATACACCTAAATTGTTTTGTTTGACCTACATTGTAATAAAAAAATAATGAAACTCAATGATTTGACCTAAAATAGTCATTATTGTATTTAGTGACATAAAGAAGACATCTGATACACGATGCCCTTATGTAGGACGACAACTAACCAACATGTAGAAGATAACAAGTGATGACGGTTCAAGGTTTATGCCAAACTTCAAACTAGGTTAGACTGTCTGGTTGCTATGCAGAAAATATTCAATCAGAGGGCTAACGTCAAAAGCAAACTTATACTTGAAATTCTCAGAAAGACTACATGAACTTAAGACAATTTTAGACTGATCAAACACTTTAAAGTAGTTCCACTGTAGTTTAAATTAATGTATTAGGCTTCCAAAAAATTAACCATCTATCAAGTCAATATTTTAACTAAACAAATTAATTACAAATTATCAGTGGTATGTTTTAAAAAATAATATGACTTAGCTAATGCAACTTGTTTTGTTAAAATTCTGGCTAAATAAATGATTCGATTTGATTTGGTACAAAAGTATTGATTTTCCAGACAGCCACTTTTCTTAAGGTCCCTAGACAGTGTAAATTGTCTGAATGGCCCATTGTTTTTACAGTTCAGTGACAATAGATATCATAATGGCAGTGATTGATTCTCTTGGATGACGTCATTGTCTGGAGAATAACCGGGGTTATCGCATGCACCCAGATGGTCTCGCCACTGCCTTCATAATATATAGCCACACATATAGAGCGCAAGTGGGGTGTAGCCTATAAACAAGTTAAAAACTCCGACAGCCTTAAACTTCGAATCTTAATTTTTGGAGGTAAATATTTTTGGAGATAAATACTTTTTGGAGACTCCTATTCCATTTTTTAATTAAAATTATTTACTTACCCAGCAGAAATCTTGACGGTTATATTAGTGGTAATTATTAAAAGGGACATATTTAGCATTACAACAATGTAACTTTAATGAAATACCAGTTAATAACTGCAAGATAGTTTCCAAGCAATTATTTTTATTGCACTTTAGAGACACAATGTCAAGAGTTATCGCAAAAACCACTTACTCCAAGTGATGTTTTTCCCTCTGTCTTGTTAAAGTATTTTACGATCCCAAGTAATTTGTTCAGAACATTATTTGAACAGTTGTAATTAGTTCCACGGTTTCAAATGTTTTTAACAATAAAAAATGATGACTGAATTAATTACATTTTATTTGTATTAAGGCTATTTTATTTGTATATTTTACAAGATAAAAAATAAAAACATAAACATTAAATCAGATCAGACCGAATAAATGGTTCGCAATGATCAATGAAGAACTAACCTTGTTCTCGTATGATAGTTTGAGTTATTTTTTATCCAAGGTCATTGGAACAAAGTAGATGGAATAGAGTTTGAACGATTAAGAAAGCATTATTATAAAATATGTATTGTTTAGTTTTAAGAACATTGTATCTTAGGCCCTTTGTTTTCGTATTTTCACAGCAAAGACAAATGGACGACATCAGTTTGGTCCCGGCTAACAACCTGGTCCCAGGTGTAGATCCATTTGTGAGTATCTTGTATCACTGACTGTAATGCCATAACAAAGACGTATGGAGGACATCAATTTGGCCTCAAATAACAACCTATAGTGCCAGCAAGAGACCAGATACATAATTTTTATAACATAAACATTTAAAATTAATGTAAAATTATTCATTATCACAAATCAATGTTTTTTTAGAGACATTGAGATACTTTTGACACTGTGAAACAAAAATGAAGTATAATACTGTAAAAGGCGTAGTTAGCATAAAAATTACAATCTATTTTCCCTATACTAAAGCTTCTTGGGTAACTTAAATCCAAATTAATTCACTTTTAGCGAATTTCCCATATAGGGAATAAGCTATTATCGTAGTACTCATGGAAAGACCTGGACCCGGGACCGATTTACTTTTTCGTATTGAGGTCCCTAGAGGCCAAAACCTATATTTATATTATCGTTAGCAAGATAACTCCAGCAAAAGTGATCCGATTTTGATGAAATTTGGTATAAACGTGTAAACCTACATTTATTCAAACGAGTTCGCGAACCAGCATGATCGGACTATAGGAACGATGGTTGGGGGGGGGGGGGTTATGGGGGTAAAAATAGGTCTTTCCCCTTTTTGATCCTAAAAATCTAAAATTCCACAATTTCTTTCCAAACCATTTTGTAGAGCTTTAAAAGACAAATAATTTAGTATATTGAAGCGTTATTGTGCGCCTAATGGTTACGGAGAAAATTCTATAAGATTGTAAATTTAAAACTCCCACGTTATTCTTATGGAGAATAAGTCAACTGTTGTAGTTTGCTTGTTTATTAACATATTTGTATTGAATTTGGAAAATACAGCAAACAGCAATTGCAGCAAACCTAAGTACTCGTTAAACTAATTCTATTCAAATAGGGAATAAACGTGATATTTTTAAGGAAGCATTTGAGTGTAAATCCAATCAGGCTAATGGAATTTTGCTAGTCTGCAGGTATGCTTCAGCGGGGGTATTTAATGATACTATATTAAAGATGGTTCAACACAAAGAATGCAATCACGCTGGAATCTTGATATTACAAAGCTGTAAGGTAGCTGGGTAGCAACAGCGTTTCGGCTGAAATATGACGACACTTAAGTGTTCCGGTTGTCAGCCATTAAAAGAATTATAATGATGTCATTTAAGTCCTTTTGAAAACGTATCGAATATCTTTTTATAGTAATGTACTTACTTAATTAATGTTATAAAAATACATTTTTTCCATATTGGTGCTGATGTACGTACTAAAGATTATCATGAAATATATGTGTAAATACTATTCCTAACATTTTGTTGATGATTCATAAATAATTTTTATAAATATGAAAGTTTTTAATAGTTGGCTACTTCACACAAACTTAAAATCTTACCTTTAATTCTACTTTGATATGTCTGTATCATTGGATAAAGTGTACAACTTACCTGAAAAACAACATATATGTTACAAACAAATATTTCAATTAATACACAACTTTACTAAAACTACCTCATTGAAAGAGCCGATACATTCTAAAATAATAAATCTAAAAAAGTTAGTGTTCTTATACAACATCGTTGTTGGTGTAAACTGTGAACAAAAGTATAACACAGAGTACATAATGTTTTGTAAAATTCAGAATAATTTCATAGTGACCAAACTCAAAACTCTGCTCTAAGACCAACGTAAATAAAACTAGATCACGAAATTTAGCAGTTTGTAATTAATAACCTTTATTAAAATTTAGCCAGGAAATTTGACCTGATATAAACCATCTACGAGGAATACCAGCATAATAACTCTTTTAAAAAGAAAATGAACAGTCATCCATAAAATGGGTTTATATTGACTAAAGTCGAACCCACACTTCTGTAATTCATAATACACGAAACAAAGTTTACAATATAAAAGAATCAATCTATATATTTAATACACAGTTGTAACACTGTTTTCTCAGTAATTACTGGACCGATCTACAAGATTTATGTCTCAAATTAAAAGGGATAGTGTGTAGATTTGCCGAACTTCCTTAGAATTTACGTTTTTTCTAAGGGCTACGGCCTACAGCCCTTTAAAGGTCAAGTAAATACAATTCTTATTGAAAAATATAATACACAGTTTATAAATTATTTGTCAGCTGTTTAATGTTTGTCAGACATTTTTTATTATTTTTATAACCTCACTTTCAGTATGCAATTATTAAACTTGGAGTTTCTGTTTATAAACACACGATTTTGTTCAAGGAAAGTGTATTTGAAATGTTATGTATGTTGAAATGTGTTGTGTTTTGAAATGTTTTAGTTTTCCTGCAAAGTGATCTGAAGGAAAGTGGTAATTGAGTTTAAGTTTGAGTATGGAATGTGAAATAATACCCATAGTAGGAAACGGAAACTTATTGTTTTGATCAATATAATTTATTCTCTACGGCCACCAGAATAATAATGGGGAAACCCGCTTGCAAGTTGTACATATAATTGCTAATGAGTGGGAAACATACAAACATTTTATAGTAGGTGACGAATCTTACTCAAGATCAGTGTTAGACGTTCAGTGGTACCAAACTTTACCTTCTCAAGATGGCGAGTACACTGGGATACGTGGAACTACAATATATCAGTGAAGTTTTTTTAAGTACACAGGGAAGTTGCTTGAGAAACTGTGACTTCCCATTCGGTTCTGGCGAAGAAGTATGTGACTTGATGTTTAATGGCAATGTTGACTCGGGTCATTATAGCGTTATAAAACGATATCATTAACCCCAGGGTGTGAAAAGTACAAAAAGAAAAAGAAAAGGTAATCATTAACCGGGCGTAAAGAGACATACCGAACGAAAAAAATGTAGAGAACCATCGAACTAAAAAGGTAAAGAGCAGTGATGGTGTTAAATGTGCTCTGGAAGTCCCTACAAAAAAATACCAACTCTTTTGAATTGGGGTCGTTAGATTGGATTTGTCACTACTTCAAATCTATGAATTTCGAGTCAGAACAGACTAACTGGGACACAACAATGTTTTAGTTTTCCTGCAAAGTGAACTGAAGGAAAGTGGTAATTGAGTTTAAGTTTGAGTATGGAATGTGAAATAATACCCATATTAGGGGACGGAAACTGGTTTTGATCAATATAATTTATTCTCTATAGCCACCAGAACAATCATAGGGAAATCCGCTTGCAAGTTGTACAGATAATTGCTAATGATTGGCAAACATACAAACATTTTATCGTAAGTGATTAATTTTACTCAAGATCGGTGTTCGACGTCCGAATTTTACCTTCTCGAGATGGCGAGTACGCTGGGATATTTGGAAGTACAATTTATCAGTGAACTATATTTTTTCGAGTAGGCCTACACAGGGAAGTTGCTTGAGAAACTGTGACTTACTATTTCGGTTCTGGCGAAGAAGTATCTGACTTGATGTTTAATGGCAATGTTGACTCGGGTCATTATAGCGTTATAAAACTTTATCATTAACCCCAGGGTGTGAAAAGTACAAAAAGAAAAAGAAAAGGTAATCATTAACCGGGCGTAAAGAGACATACAGAACGAAAAAAAACATGTAGAGAACCATCGAACTAAAAAGGTTAAGAGCAGTGATGGTGTTAAATGTGCTCTGGAAGTCCCTTCTAAAAATACCAATTTTTTAGCGAATTTCCCTATAGGGAAGTAGCTATTACCGTAGGTGGCACGGTAAGACCTAGACCCGGGACCGATTTACTTTTTCATTTTGATGTCCCCAGAGGCCAAAAACACCATTCGTTCAAATTTTTATATATGTATATATATATAGACTTATATATATATATATATATATAGATATATATATATATATACGTCCGTGAACGCGATAACTTGAGTAATTTTTGTCCGATTTTGATTAAATTTGGTTTAAAGGTGTAAAGCGGGATAAACTTGAATGAGTTCGCGAACCAGCACGATCGGACCATGGGAACGGGGCTTTACGGGGGGTTTTATGGGGTAAAAATTGGGTTTTCTCACTTTTGACCCTCAAAACACAAAATTTCCTGATTTCTCTTTAGACCTTTTTAAAGAGCTTAAAAAAACAAATTTTTTAGTATATAAAAGTATTTTTGTTCGATTATTAGTAACGGAGAAAATTAAAAAAATTGTAAATTTAAAATTGCCATGTTATTCTTATGGAGAATATAGTCAAATGTTGTAGTTTGCTTGTTTATGGATATATTTTGATCAAACTTGGCAAATTTATTTATTTTGTACTAAGCTATCAATATTTTACTCAAAAACACACTTTATTAGTTTCCTTGTAGCAGCAAACCTAGGTACTCGTTAAACCTAATGTTATTAAAATATATTTAACTGAAAATCAATTCAGACAAATGGAAATTCGCTTAGTCGGCAGGTTTGCTGCGGCGGGGGTATTTTTAATTGGGGTCGTTACATTGGATTTGTCAGTACTGCAAATCTATGAATTTTTAGTCAGAACAGACAAACTGGGACACAAATATTTGTTCCTTATGTTGTCACAAGGGGAAGGTAAAATGAACTCCTATCAACATTTTGAGTTTATGGAAAATCTTATCAAACAGCGACTACAAAAAAAGTATTAAGGGTCAAAAGAGATAAAAAACTATTTGAGTAAAATATAATACAAATCTGCATTTGAAATGGCCAGTTCTAAGTCTCACTTGAATCAACTCTGGTAGTGGTAGTCTACATAGTTTTAAAATCCACGACTCCTTTTCCATCAAATTGGACCGTTAATACCCTCTAACATTGAACAAAGTATGACCAAATTTATATATACGACGTAAACACAGCTTTTACTCACAGTATGGGTCAACGATTCGTGTAATGCGACCAACTGCTGATGCGTGATTTACATGTAGGCTAAGTGACTATCTTTATTCCATAAAACAAATGTAATGAAAGAAAAAACGACGAATATAGGAATATACTTGAACAAATTATCTAAATGTCATAAATAGCTGCTTATTAGGTTATCAGCATTGCCCAGTTCGTATACTATTTATTTTTCAAATGAAACTCGAATTAATATAAAACATTCATTTGGTTAAAATAATATATCGGTTTGATTAACATAAAATAGTTTATACAGGCAAACTATCAGTTCTATTTCATGTAAAAAATTAAACAACCCCTAAATAAATTACAAAGTTAAACAGTATTTGTTAATTATTATTTCTATTATTGCTGACAATATTCCCGTGGCGGAGCACGGGCGGTTAACTAGTAAGACGAATTAGGCATAACAATTTGTAATGATACAACAATAAATAAATTGATATAGTATATTTCATCACTTGTGCGTAAAGTGACTCTTTTCGATCCGAGCTAAAGTTTCACGACCGAGGTGAAAAACATAATTTCGATACATGCGATTGATTACAATCGAAGTTTAGAGCTGACTTGATCTCCCTCGGGACTAAAAATGCGTTTTACTCCCTAGGGAGGAAAAGAGCTAAAGACCCGCAACGCACGTATATGACCAAAAAACTATTAAAAAAATACTTAAGTATATTTTTACAACTAATCTTATTCAATTTCATTCTACATTAGCAACATACGTTTTTTAATAATACCATTAGGTTATCCTTTCTAGAAAAAAAAATAATAAAAAAAACAATAGTAGTCCTATGGAAGATTTCCCTATATTGAATAACTTTCCGCACTAAATACTATATAATTCATTTCTCATTCAATTTCGATATGGTTGTCACCTTTAGTATGGATCAATGCCTTAGGCAAGACTGATGCAAGGCTAAGCTTTAATCGGATTATAACCTCGTATCCTTCGCTTTATTTCCGCCCTATAGAAGGTTGAAATTACTCCTATCACGCTTTACTAAATAGTTCCATTGGAATAATCTGTTAAGCACTATCTCCATTGATTGTTCAAGAGAATTTAGACATGCTTACAATGTTTATCACCCATTTGTAAAAAAACACAAGATAAGAATATTTGTAAAACGTATTTTAGGGAAAATATTAATGGACTCAAAAGTGAATATTATTTATCTACAAGTATTGTTCGATAATATAAAAACCCTTATTTGGGTAAAAATGTTTTTGCAGGGATAAAAGGGAAGGACAAGAAGGATTTAGCAGATTATATTAAGTGTGCACTCAACATGCTCTTGAGTAATAGAATAAGAAAATAATGGCGAGAAATGGAGGCAGAAAAAGAAATATCTTAAAATCTAGAGAGTTTGTGAAGGTTTAGAATTGCTGGTTGTAAATCCAAAATCTTTGGAAGGATTTAAAACATTTTAGAAATAAAAAATAACTGAGTCAAGAAATACACTACATAAAGTTGTCCTTAAAAAAAAAAAATTTTTTTTTTTAATTCTGCTTCCTTTTTTATGGTAAAAGTTCATAGTAAATTAAATACCGTTTACGTATAATCATAAATTTACTAGACCAAATGGTTTATTAAAACCTTCTGAGTATAAAAAAAAACTGAAAAAATCCAGTTTACGCTTACTAAATTTTTAATTGCTTGCGATATTGTTGAAATATGAGAATAAAGATCCTCGACAAACTCTTAACGATTCTAAAGTTAGAGTCAACATTATTCCAAAGTTTGATGGAGTATAAAACTTTGCCAGGTAATTTAAAAACTTACATAGATTGTACAGTACATTATCGTTCTATGAAACTTTATGCATCCAAATAGAATTAGTAGTACGAAAAACGTGGGGCGCATGCTAATTTACATATTGAACTATTATGATCTATTGCATGCGCCCCACGTTTTTCGTTTTAAATCTTACAAGTATTTATTCTCTTACCATATTTATAAATTAATTTATACATTTTAGTGTAAAAAGTATTTTAATTTATAAATTATTTTTGAATTTTTAGACTTTAAATGTGTTAAATCTATTTTATATGGCCTGTTAATACATAACCAAAACCTTATTATCTGTAATCAGATGTTTTACCTTTACTTTTAAACGCTTGTTTTATATTTTTAGAATATCCCGAGTACAGAACCTGTACGTCTTAACCTCTGCCTTTTTAACTGTCAAATTTAAGTATTTACAGCTGACTTAAATTGATTGATATATTTACATTCTTTCACAATGTAAACATGGAAAATGTGGAAGCCCGTGGGGCGTAGCCCAAGAGAAATATGAAAATGAAATGACATAGTATTGCATTGTGATCCATTTGTGAGCTATGTTTCAAGTCTCTAGCTCATCAGGAACTTTGTCTAACATTGATATCAAAATTTGTAAAAAAGCGAGCTAATAAAAACGTTTAAAAAGTTGTAAGACATACTGTGTAACTTAATTTGATTGAATCAATTAATTTTTAAAATCACACTAAACTGCATTACATAGGCAGACCATTCCAGATACAACAGTCAAGATCAAAGAGCTTGTACCAATCAGAAGACTCAAACAGTAACAGTCCTCTGTCATCTTGGCTAACCACCTGCCTTTAGTGTGATTAGAGTCTTGCTACAAACTTGGCTCTATTATTAATGGCACACAGTATTTTGAATGGATTTTTGTTTCTTAGTACAAGAGAGATACAATAGTTTAAAATATTAAAAAAAAATTATAAGTCGGTGTTTATGCGAAATCAGTTATAGGCATGAAATCTTGTTTACTAATCATGGTAAGAAATTACTGTTACACACTTGAAAAAAACTATATTACCACAAAAAAATATCGAATGACTATTATTCAATGCATTGAAATCCAATTCTCATTGAGCACTACATTGGCAGGTAAAGAATTAACGAGCTAATTAAAGAGCTTTCTTTGAAACGCCAACCTGTCATCTGATGTTCATGAAATGTACCAAAGCTCACTTTAACGTTTAACAATATGGATCAAAGGGAAATGAATAACATACATTCAGTGTTGGTACTCCTAACAAATAAAAAACGTGTATTAGCAATTTTTCGTAGCCTAATTCTATGTAGGTATCAATTATTTAATGCTAACTAAACAATATTTCACATTATATCTTAAACATACTCCTCTATGGATCTGCCCAAAATTAGTTTAGAATAGATTTGTTTTACTATTTATTCGGCATTTATAAATAAAATAAATTTATTGCAACTGCATACGAGTCAGTTTATGGAATTTTATTGTAAAAATTAATTAAACTCAATCCTATCGGATAATTAATTTATATAAATAACTAAATAATGAAGCAATTAAATGTCAGTTTAATTGTTTGAAATATAAGAAAAACCACTAAAAACTAATTTTAGTTTAAAACCACTCGTCAGAGACAGGAAAATGCAACATTTATTCTGAAAACATAATTCTCGTCGGTGCTCAATGCATTTCCAGGGACTTTGCAATGGATTGCCACGTGCGGACCAATAAAGTGTTTCGTGGAACTTTTTATTTTGTTATTGGTAACAATCGAGTTTTACGATAAAATAATCATCAAATCAACAAAGTTGTTGAACAATCAACATTGGTATTCGTTTTATGCAGCTAGTATCATTATATTGTTTAGTTAAAAAACAAACAAAGTAAACAACTTACAACAGGAATTCTTGAAATTTTAGTGAACTATAAAAATATATTCGCTGTGTTAAAATGAAACACGTAAAAAGTGTTCGTATCTTTGAAGTGTTAAAATGTTTTAAGTGTACAATGATTACACAAAGAATTTTGCAAGTATGGATGCACTTTAGTATGAATGAAATAAGAAATCGTTTGCTGTTGAAATACTGTTAAGTATATATGAAAGGCATCAAAGCAAATAATGTTTAAAAAGACGCATAAAAGTACTCCGTCATCAGAAACCTAATTTTCCCAAAGCTACATAGATAGAAACAACCTTTTTACATTGTAAATATTTTAGTAAAAATGCAAAACAAAAATAAATTTAAACACGATTAGGCCTACTACCAATCATTACTTTTATTCTTAAATAGTTTACTTGTTTTTCTTTTAAAGGATAAGTATATCTTAGTAAATAATTAACATTAACACTCACCCTCTGATGTATAATTTTGCTAGAAAATGAGAGCTGTTTTAGAACGGAATGTTAAGTGGATTCTTATGTTGAATGGAAGAGATAAAATTGGATGTTCAGCTTTTAGCCAAAATCTCTTACTTCCAATTTACATTGCATGCATCAAAATACGGGATGTTCAAATTATATCTACATTAAATAAATTAGGAATAGCTTCGTCAGTTGCAGATAATGCTGCTACACATAACGTATTTTGTTATTTATTTGGGATCTACTGACAACCAAATTGGAACTTAAGACTTTAAACATTGTTTTTAGTTTATAGAAAAAGTGATGAAATAACTGCAGGTTTGATTTTCTGAAACATTTCAAATTCCTAGAATAAAAATTATTCCCAATATAAATCGAGTACAGTGCATCATTAGTCTTTGACGATATAGTTTGCAAAATAACAACAGAATATATTTTGAGAGTTCGTTACTCATTCGAAACTGCATGAAATCGATACAATTAAGCAAAACATAATCATTGCCAGCAGAATTGAATTCAATTGTACTTTAATAACCTTTACCACCCGAGACATATTTTGGAAATTTGGTTTTTAATTTTATATATTTTACAGCAACCATTAATTATACGTCTAAACTGTAAGAGCATAGATTAAAAATAAATACATGTTTAATGTGTATACTCTTCTAAACTAAAACTATTTTAATATTTATTTGGTCAGTAAAAATCTTAATGAGGTAAACTTTTGTATTTCGTAATTGATACAGATTGTTGATAGCACAAAAGAATGCAAATTGAGCTCATTGTAAGTCACTGAAGACGCTAGTTACGACTCTGATCCGAACAGCTGTTTTGCATAACTCATGTCTTTAAAAAGTGTATAGATGACATGCTTTGGAACAATCTTTTTGGATCTGAGTAAGCCAAGAATTTTTCCTACTTCAAAAATGCTTTGGCGATGTATGAAATAAACCAAGGTTTAGAAAATATTGTTATTTTCAAACATAAAAAAGTTTAAAATTTATTTATTTTAGATAATCCTTCTTGTTATGGAATACTTATCACACAAATATCTGTCTACAGCCACAGGGAAGGACCAAAGTTAAAACATATAGTATTTTATCAAGATTGTAAAAAATCAAGGTTTGACCCTAGAGAAGTTCAACATCGTTATCAACATAAAACCTTTTGTCGTGGCTTCAGGGACAACTGCAACTGACAGATATAAGGGGAGGCTACCGTTGAACTTGATTGAACATAAAGTAGCCTACAATAGACTAAGTCTCCAAATTCTGTTTACGTGGTTGTGTGTGACATGAAAAACTTGTAAAATAGGGCTTAAAAGCTGCAATGATGGTAAAACGTCTTATTACACCTAGTTACGTTGATAAGGAATCGTCAAGACTTGTTTCGAGTGAAGTATATATATTGGCTCAAAAAATAGTAGTAAATTATAGTATTAGTATTAGTATTAGTAGTTTTAGTAGTATTTATAGTATTTTAAAATGCTTTTAGAGTTTTTTTGTGGTGTACATATTATGTTAATAATTGTTAGTACATTCATTTGCAGGGTTATCTATAAAAATTGGGATCCTTTACTTGAGAGTAAATGGATGTTTTAAGAAAATTAATTATTCTCTATTTTTAATCCAAGGTCAAATCTTTATTGTATTAAAGTAAGAACAACCTACAAATTTCTAAACACTTACTGGGGGTTTCTCCAACTTCAGCCAATAAATCTCGAATATATATTTATCCTTATCCTTATTTAATTTTTAATACCATATGTAAACAGTTATTTTGTGGAACATTGAATTAAAACGTCCAAACCATTTCTTTTCCTGCAAATGCACTTTCTTGTGTAGTTCGCCACAAATTTTATTGCACTACTAGTACTTTACAATGCAGTTGTCTGGTTAATTACTGAAGTTATGATTATACATTACACATTATCCGACACACAGAGCAAACAACAGCGCTGCAGGTGGCAATCACAGCTACTAATTACTGTTGCTACCTACTCTGTGTTCATAGCAAATACAATACAGATGTTACTAACAACCTTCACACACTACACAGTCTTTGGTTACTTTAGGTTCTGAAAAACGGAGTCAACATTAGTAGCTTACAAAATATATTATCTGTTGATTGTGTTTTGACATTCATTATACGGTACGATTGTTATTGATGAACCACTTGTAATATCGTAGTTTAAGACTGGATTAAGTGGGTTCTATTCTCTACGGTTCTACCCGGCACCCTGAATATCAATTCAAGATGGCGAATTATATGGATTGAAATATAGTTCGGAATTGAACATATTGCAAAAGCTCTCAACATTCTAAAGCTAATTTGTGATTGTTTAAAATCACATATAAAAAAGACCAATTTACGGATTGTCAAAATGATTTTGGAAATACTAAGAGAAACAATAATTACGAAGTTTCAGTTCATCCAGTGAAGAGTTTGGATCTTTGTGAATATTTTACAGTTTATTTCAACTCGATAAACACTTTAATAATGTCACTATGTTCTTTATATAGGACCATGATTATTAGGTGACCAGCCGTCGTGGAGCGGCGAGTAGAACCCTCTTAAATTTCATCTAATAAACTGTTATCCAATGTTCATTTTATTAATTTTGTATTTAATACGATATTATAAATTAGTACTAATTGAATGGTTAGTTAAAGCCGTTTTAGTTACCCTATTTAGGATTTAATAAATAAAATAATCATACTTACCTGATATGCTAAACAAATATCACCGTGTTACCAAAAAACTTTGTAAACTATTAATATTAGAGCATGCAATTTTTTGGCATTTTTGTTATTACATTTAATATTAACGTAAACCAATTTCACCTACAGAATACACACAACAAATTGTGTTTTAATTTAATAATAAGATACAATCTGGCGAGGCGATCCCCAATGTTTAATCAAGTTCTGCACAGATTGCGGGAATTTTTATGCTTTTTCATCTCCTGAACCTTTTTGTATGTTTTAAAAATAAGGTTGTGCTCTATATGCAATGCTTTAATATACATTTATGTAATCAACTTCAAAATGAAGACAAAGTGACCCTCCGTCTTTGTATTATTTGTTTTACGTACTAAGTGGACTAAAAAAACTATATATTCTGTTTAGTCAATAAGAATTAAAACTAATCGAAGTTACAAGGCGAAATATTAGCTAATAATTGACCTAGAAACACTAAAATCCTTTCTACGTAACTCAAGCTTGCAAGTTTTAGTCCTATTTCAAATTAGGCGAACCAAAACAGAATAAAACATAACCAATTCAACTGTGATACTATGAGAGAGGGGGGGGTCACTGTAGATATTAAATTTATCAAGTGAAAATTATGAAAACATCATAGAAAATGTGGGTATAATTTACTCGGCAAATGAATCAACTTGTTCAAATCTAGTTCCTCTTACAAATAATGATGTTTTTTTTTTGTATTTTTACAGCACCTCATGTAATAACTTGAAATAATACGACAGTGGAAGATGGTTCAACACAAAGAATGCAATTCCGTTGGAATGCTGATATTTCAAAGCTGTTCAGTAGCAACATCATCACGGTTGAATTATGGCGGCGCTCAAGTGTTCCGTTTATAAGCCATAAAGAATTATAATGATGTCATTTAAGTCCTTTTGAAAATATATCTTTCACAATTTTATTGCGGTGTACTTACTTAATTAGTTTTATGAAAATAAATCGATTCCATGTTGGTACTTATGTACTACAGAGTATCACAAATTGATGTGTAAATTCTACGATTTACAGTTTGATGCTTCCGAAATTTGTCTTTACAATTTTATAAACATAAATTAAAGATTGTTATCCGTAGAAAACTACTCTTAAACCAAAACATTTACCTTAAGGAGTGATTGGAAGGGTCTTTATGACACACAGTAAAACTTACCTGGAAAAGAAATTAATGTTACAGACTAATATTGAAATGTAATGCACAACTTTACCAAAATTACCTTATTGAAAAAGATCATAATTTCTAAAAAAAAAAAAAAACACTCAAATTTGTGTTCTAATGCAAGTGTGTTGTTAGTTAGACAAAAGTAAAACAGAGGAAACAGTATTGATAAAAACAAAATTAATACTCCTAAAACGGAAGATACCTTCTTAGTGAAAAAACTCAAAATAAATACTGTTTCATTATCTGCTTGAATAAATCTAAAGCAATCCCGAAATTTAGTGGTCGTTGGTAGTCACCATCCTTTAATGAATCTTAGTGGGTTATCTTTGTGGCCTCAATGAACCACCCACATAAAATATTGATTTAATAATTCTTTTGAAAAGAAAATTAACAATCATGATCAATGAAACTGAGTTTGAATTGACTAAAGTTAAACCCACTCTTTTTAATGAAAGACTTTTTAACGTCAAAGTTGAGTAACTAAAAAAGTTACCTAATTAAGAAGTGGTAATCAGCGGTCATTACAAACTTACAAACCGTTAAGCGTAACCTCTAACTAAACTTTCTTGTTGGTTTTCAACTTTGATAAGACCAATCAGGACATTGTTGTACGTTGGGTATAATGTTATACACAATATTTTCAGTACACAGGATGTTTTGGCAATACGCACGGGTTTAGCCTCCATTATTCCTAACTATTCACTTAGAAAACACAATAATTGAGAAGTAACAACAAATTTAGGAATTGTTTGGACCCAAGCTAAAACTTTGAATCGGCGAGCCACACAGTGCTAATCCAACGAAAAACCAGGTTTAAAAAGTTGTAGACTACATCTTAATAGGATGTCTTGGTTAACTAGGGAGCTAAGTGGTGTTAGAGTTAACTTCAAACTCTTTGGTTGATAATTTGTTTTCATCGTATTTCAAAGGTAATTTTCATTATTTATTTAATTTATGAGAACACGTATAAATCTATTCCAGAAACTCACGAAACCCATTATTTACAAGTTTACTCTGATAATACATTCCATTCCTGAAGTAGTAAAAACAAGTATTTGTATTTTAAATATACATATGACATTGTGATTTCATACGCAATATGTATTTAATATAATTATTTTTAGTTAAGTGTAGACGTAGGAGTTCATTCACGAAGCTCAAAGTAAGAACTACTTATTTAAAAATGTTCTGTGAGAAAAAGCTTACTTTACTCTGCTAAATTTATAATTGCCCGCGATATTGTTGAAATCTGAGGATAAAGAAAGATTCTGAGAAAACTTTTAACGAATCTAAAGCTAAAGTCAACATTATTCCAAAGTTTGACAAGGGGTGAAACTTTGTCAGGTAATTTAAAAACTTACATAGATTATAGATTGATGTTTTATGTAAAACTTTATGTTACCAAGGAGAGCATGAAAAGCATAATGGCCTTTATAATTTTAAGTTAAATTGTCTGGTTTAATTTTTAACATTTTATTTTTAATAGATGTTTATTGGTAAAGTAAATTAAATACATCAGCCACTCATCCATCTTTGGTTAAATGGTTAAAAAATTAATTTCTAGCTTTAAAGATACATCCAAACAGAAGACAAACAAATTATTTTGGTTATGAAGGAAGATGTTTATCCAGAAAAATAAGTTTCCAAAATTCCCGTATCCAGAGTTTCTAAGGGGTTACGCAACTATCTCAAATAAAAAAAAAATTAAATTTGTAAGACTTTCTATATATCAATTGATGAATAAGTAGCTAAATAGAAGATTTACTTAGAAATATAGGATGTGTATATATCAACTAATTACAAAAACCAAGTTCCCATTTTATTCCTGACATAAAAACTTAGTGTGTTGATACCATGCTAATTGAAAAAATTGCAAAGATCTTTAGCTGAGTTAAGCTACTGTATTGCATTCAATCGAATTGATTGAATATCATACATCACCCGTTTACCTAAACTGCATTTCAGAGGCAGATCATTCCAGATACAACAGTCAAGATCAAAGAGCTTGTAGACCAATCAGAAGACTCAAACAGTAACAGTCCTCTGTCATCTTGGCTAGCCACCTGCCTTTAGTGTGATTAGAGTCTTGCTACCAACTTGGCTCTATTATTCCTATTACTAGATTCAAGCGAATTTTCCATCTGGGGGTTATTGCAATTCGTCACAAGTAAAGCTGTACAATTTATTATTTCCCTAGGCCTAGATTATTTGTTTATTTGTAGATTTATGATCATGAAACTAGTTTGTTGTTGAGTGATAAAATGCTTTTTACTCAGAACGTAATAGTTTTGTCTATTAAATAATTATTCGACAACTATCATCTGCCAGCTCAGAATACATTTCGCACCCGTTATTTGCAAAATCTGTTGCAAGGACGTACTAGGTATTTATGATAAACTATTGACTGTTAAATGTTAACTTATGATAATTTCTTACGATACTTTAGTCGTTGGAGATATGAAAACAATACAAATGACCTCGGTGTTACGAAGATTGTGCTCAATGCTTAATACATGAAATATTAGTTAACAAATTATTGGTACATTGTTTAACCTTAACTTTAAATACAATCACAATACTAAATCACTACTTTGTACAATGGTGCATGTTTTGTGCTGTTGTACAAAAGGAACTGATTTTGTGAGCTAAAATATTATTTTTAGAAAATTAAGTACATTTTTCATTCAAACATATGGGTATAGTGGTACGTAATTTTATTGAACATCAGTAAATTGTTGCAGTCATTGTTTATGGATGTAAAAATTAAATAGTACACGTTTTGCAAATAACCTGTAGATGTTTTATTAAATAGAAATAAAAATCCTACGAAATAATAGATTTGAAAATGTATCAAACACTAATTGCGATATTCAGACGTATGTATGTAAAGTTAAGGCCACTTTATGACTTCACGGTTAAGGTCTAAAATGAAAACATGATGAACAATAACGTAAATTTATGAATGGAAATCCAATTACGTGTCTGTCATCGTTAGCAGTTTTAAGAAGTCAGGTGAAGAATTAACGAGGTTATTAAACAGCTTTCCTAGAAACTTCATTTCTGTTACCTGATGTTCACTAAACGAATTACAGTTAACTTTTTATTTTCAACAGAATTGAACAGAAATATTAAGTTTCATTAATTATCTTTATTCCATTGTTGTACATAGTCCAAAAACATGGAGAACGTTGTATTAGATAAAAAATCATGTTACAACTATTAGCCGATTTTCACGATATACATTTTGGTACAGTTTCATATCAGGTTAATCTCTTTAAAAAAAATTAATTTTCAATAATTTCCAATCCATTCAACGTTATAAAATAACCAAAAAAATAAAATAAAGTGTTAAAATATCGTAAGAGTTAATTTTGAGAATTTGGCCATTATTGTGTCGAATGAAACCTTAAGGACTGTTCACACCGGCGTAGCCAGACGTATTAATACTTTTTCGAAATACGTAGCTGACGTAGCTCCTAATGTAATTCATAGGGAGTGTTCACACCGGCGTATTAATACGTGAGCTACGGAAGTTACGGAGCTGCCGCTACGCCGGCTAGCTACGCGTAGCTCGCATCGCCGAATACGCGCATGCGCACTAGCACACCGGGCTGTCACCGCCACCCTCCCTCAACCTCATAATTAATTTATAAGTGGTAAATGTTGGACTATAACACAAAAATTCACTATAATTTAAAAAATCATTAAATCGCGTTAATCTATCACATTCAAATTAGACTATAACATAACAATCTTAAGCCAAATTTATATGATCAATATAATAATACTTCATCATAAGAGTACCTAGCGTCCACTAATTCTTTTTGTTGTTTATGCTTGCAAATCTCCTTATCAAAAACAATGTCTCTCTCTTAATATGGTTTATTGTGGTTCATATAGTGGGCTGACATTTATGAAACAATAATGAATTATTTCTAGACATAGGCCTACTACGTCTTTTTACTTACACCATAGACTATTTTATTATGTAATCCTTATGGATGAGCAAAATTATTGCATGTTTTCTGGTAATTTTTTTATATTATAATATAGTGCAAATCTTATAGTCTACTATAGGCTATACGGCCTAAAAATTGGAGTGAAATATTTTTGTCAACATTAACACATTAATCAACAGACTTTTCAGGGTACTAATAAAAGCTGATATTGAACCGTGGCGACCTTAACTGAAATTCATGAAACACTAATAAAAATAAACAATAAATTAACAAGTAGGCTATAAACAAATATGAAATAATATAATAAAATAAACAAACGACAGCCGGCTCACCGGCTACGTAGCCGTCAGACGTAGCTGCGGTGTGAACAGTGCACTGGCGACGTATTAATACACCGAATACGTCTGCAGACGTCTAGCTACGCCGGTGTGAACAGGCCTTTACATTAGACATTTGATCGATTACAAAGAAAAGGTTTTTTTAAGATGTAATGAAAATAAATTTAAATATTTTTGGTATTTAAATGCTCAATTATAATAGGCCTTTGATTATTTGATGTTGAAATCAGTCGTAAAAGAAACATGAAAATGTAACATTAATTTTATAATAATGGGATTATATCGTCTGTGCTTAATGATTTACATGGATTTTCTTTCCAATCTAACGCCACGTTCAGATCAAGTACAGTGAATCGTATATATTTTTATTTTGTTATTGTCTGTTTGAAAACCAAATAATCAGAGGGATATGTTTTCGTTGAACAATTATATGAATTTCATTTGTCAACGAGAATTAAAAAATCAACTCATTATGAAAAGCTAATTTAAGCTAATTAAATGTAGTGAAAAAAACACACCATCCTTTGGTGATCAAATGTCAAAATAATAATTTTAATCAATGCAGGATACCAAAGTTAACACTTAATACAATTTTTAATATGTTGTTCCAAGTCTGTTGCAACATCTTAAGCTAAAAGCAAGTGTTGTTTTTAGGGAAGTTTAAACAAGTATAATTGGATTATTCTGGATCAAAACACTCCATTATTTAAATAAACTTTCTCCCTGAAATTTAAAAGCATCGCATTTTTTTAACACATAGGCTATTAGGCTATCAGGTTTTTTTAATAATTTGAATATGCTTTCCCTTCATACTATATTTTCTTTTCTTCTTTTTTCTTTGCACGATGAATTACGATATTACTATAAGATTTAATATTTTTTCTGTCCACTGTCAGGAAAAATCTTATAATTAAGTTATGGACAAATTAAACATAAAAAAACATACAAGCCCCTGAAAGTGAATAGTACAAATGTGAAACTTCCCAACAATTTGAATTAATATGACTTAAGGATAAATTACCTATGTATTATATTTTAGAAAATTAAAATATTTAAAAAAATTATACTTTAAGCTCTGTTTTTTTACTAAAACAAAACGTGTAAGCTCAAATTCAATATAGTATTGTATTTTACTAGTTATCGTTGGCATATCTAAAACTACAGAAGCTGATACTGTACTACTAACCATGAAGTTTCAACATTTGAAGTCAAATATATTCCCAAACGTGATAATGTCACATATATTACCACACAATGCTATCTGGTCTGTACCTCATTGTCAAACAAATTTATGTATCATTCTGACACTGTTACTTTATCTAAATCCGGGCTTATTTGTGTATACAGTACCCCTATGCTTAAATAACACTTAATTTCAAGGGTTTTTTTAAAAATATTCATCGTCGAAACAATAAATTAACCTAAAAATACCTTATTAAACTGGTTATAACAATACATTCATAATATAAAATCGTGAAATAATTAAATTTGTCTATTTAGTAATACATTTACTGTACAGGAAAATGTAAACTAGATTTAGTAACCACAAAATATCTGAACTTCTTGATCATATAGTTGTATAAATACTAAAACAGGAGTAATGTTATTGATTGGCAAGAAATGATATTATTGATAAGTCGACGTTTGCAATAAAATAGTCCAAGACAATGTTAGCCGAAAAATAACACTTAAAGTAGGTAACTTTAATTAAAGTTATGATTTATTTGATTTAATTTTAAAATAAATAACCGCAATAGTGTTATTGAAAAATAAATCGTTTTAAGAAAGTTGAGCATGAAATATTATGTCGTCAAAGAGGCTTGTGAATTGAAGTCCTTCTTTTAATTAACTTAGGCCTTAACGCAGCAACGAAGGGTAAGTGTGATTATTCATCTTTAACAGCCAACGCAATAACGAAACCTCCCGCATCAAACGGTTTGAGTAGCTTTAATGTGCTAATGAGGAAAACTCGTCACTTTTCTCAGGTTATTATTTTGTGATGGTAAAGCTTTTGAAAACAATATGACAGTAACTTAATTTTACTTTGCTTATGGTTATCTATTAAAGTTTCAATAACAAAGTTTAACAGCTTACTATACGTTAGTCTATATCTATATATATAAAATCCAATGTATGTTTGTTTGTCCTTTATGAACTCCGAAACCTCTTGACAGATTGTAATGAAATTCTCAGGCATTATTCAAGGATGGTGTGTGTGAAGTTTGGTGCAGATCCGTCAAAAGGGCTCCGCCCCAGTGGCTCTGGAGTTTCCCATGTTAACCTTATGAGTACTCATATTTAAATGGAATTAAAGAATCTTAACAGCTTGTTCAAGTAAACAAACTGAGTTTGATCCTGAGTTTTCAAAGTTTGATTCTGTGATGTTCAATATAATTAAAAAGTTAATATGTCTACCAACAGGGTGCAGCACTATTATTTTTTTTAATTTATGACAACAGCTAATTTGCAACCATAAGGTGAGTGAGCATAGCGAACGAACTACAACTTGGAGGTGAGTTAGCGTAGCAAACGAGCTCCAACCTAAAGGTGAGTGAGCGTGGCGAACGAACTTCAACCAGGACATCATTGAGCCTTGTGAACGAGCTCATCTTGAAAATGAGCGAGCATTGACATAAAACCACATTAGGACAGGACGACGTCTGTCGGGCCAGCTAGTTGTGTTATAAAACCCATTGACTATAAATAGACTACCGCAAGCTAGACCTTATATTATATTGTTAAAGTGTTCCCCAAATAAAGTAATTTTCGCTTAATAACAGTATTTGTCAGTGAATGTCGCTGCAGAATACTGGTTTCCTTCTGATACACCAATTCTGTAATATTACCTTTTTTAAATGGCAACTTTTTGTAAACTAAAACCTATTTTGGTCACCATAATCTATTAAATGTACATAAATAACATTCCACTCATTTAATTATAAACTCCATGAGAAAATAACATTCTACAGCCAAATAGACAGGATGCTTATTTCAGTATCAAAGTCAATTCTCAAAGGTCAAAAATTTTAGTAAGTATTTCACAGAAACCATTTACTTCCAGCATAAAAAGGTAAGTTTTTATGGGTTTGCTGATACCAAATCTCAGCTGGGATCAGTTTCACTTTCTACCGCTAGAGGCGCTGGCCTCAGATCAGCTTATTACTCTGTCGAGAGTTTGAACAAGTGATTTTTATCGAATCAACTCGAACAATGAACATATTGCTTTCTTATACAGCTGCTATCAAGATATTGATAGCTTAAATAAACAATAACGAACATTAATTACTTCTTACCACTTTGACCCGACTATTATGTTCCATTTACAAACAAGCAAAATAGTATTGATAAAGTTTTAAGATAGGTATGTTCTTAACACCATTTTAACATCCAAAATTGATAGAAATAAGACGAGAATTCTATCATGAAACGCTATTCAATAAAATATTAGTTTCATAGTCAAACACAATATTTCCTTCGTATAAGGCACACAATTTTTGTTTAGGGTGTAATTATCCACAAAAAAATAAAAACCCAATCAACATAGAAAAAATAATAAACAAACATAAGTATGTATCCTGAAATAAATTAAATCCTTTTCAGATACTCATTTTTTTATATCCTTCAATGTATGGTTTTGCTAGGAGCAGAAATGGGAGCTATTTTAGGACGGAATGTTAAGTGGATTTTTATGTAAAGGGAGGCGATTGTATTAAGCCTTAAGCTTTCAGCTAAAATCTCCTTGGAGAAATTTCCGCTTATAGAGAATTGCTCGCATAGGCATGTATTTAAATAACATGTAGACCCATATGGCGTTCAGGCAATTTTAAATAGAGTTGATTGCACCAGTAACATATGTTTTAATTTTTTTTTTAAAGCTAAAATAACAAAATTACAACATACAGCTATGGATTACAAACGTGTTTAGTTTTGTTCAAAGAGTACAGTGTTAACATTTTGGTTTTGAATTACTTCATACATAAAAAATTCCTAGAATAGAATAGAATACTGAGCAAATAATCAAAGCGTTAGTTTTTCCAATTGCATTCAATCGTTACAACATGTAAGCAAAAAAATAATCATCGCCACCACCATTTATTTGATGAGAATTTAATATCCTTTGCTAGCATACTACATGTACTTGGAATTTATATTTTTCAACATAAAAGTTCCAGCAACAATTAACTCATACGTGTAAACTGTAGGGATGTCTACTTAAACAAGTATAAACTTAACTGTGATATTTATAATGTAGCTACTAAATATTTATTTGGTCAGAACATATTCAAATGAGATTATCTATCTATTATTCTAATTCCGTATATAATTTCTTGTGTACAGCAGAACTCTTTTATTTATGAACCAATTTGGATAATTAAGGAGTCAAATTAAAGGGCATTCTCTGTAGAAGGGATGGAAGTTCAATTAACTTTTCTCCATTGGACTTTATAGTTTTCATGTATTTTAAATATATAAGTCAAAATTTGTTAATATTACCTAACATATGATTAATTTCTTAAAAGAAAATGTCTGTCTTCATAAAAATAGCCTGTTTCCCTTCTGTAATTTTTACTTTTTATATTTACCCATCAGTTTACTTTCAAATACAATGATAACTTATGATATGGGATAGTTTATTTATGCAGTGTATAGCAATAGCAAATAGTAAAAATCAATCTATTTCATAATGTGATTGTATTTTACTTTCAGATATGGTGTGTTTAACTTTTTCATAGATATTTTTATGTGTTGTGTTTTCCAATTTTTAATTTTGATTATCATATAATACTACCTAGAAGAAACAATTCTGTGTTTGCAATTCAGCAAAGTATTAACAACAGAGATTGTATAATAATAAAGCTTGAAATGTTACCTATGTTGGTTTTAGAAATTCAAAGAAATGTTATGCGACCGCGTGATTATTTTTTAAACATTGCACGGACAGATGCTGTCACAACAGACTATTTTGATCTAGGAGATCTTAGCGTACAGTACAAAACAGATTTAAATTACCAATACAATGAAATGTGTCAGTCTCAGTCTCCGGAATAAAATCCAATACATCTGCCGCAGCAGGCCTGCAAACTAGGCGAATTTCCATTTACCTGACTGGATTTCTACTAAAATATTCCCAAAACATATTCAGATTTATTACCTATTTTAATAACATTAATTTTAGTGAGCACCTAGGTTTGCTACTACAGATAAGATATCGAGGCGAGATTATATTTCAATGTCGATAGCTTAGTATGAAATAAACAAAATTTCAAAATTTGGTTAAAATATATCAATAAACAAGCAAACTACAGAGTTTATTTATTCTGCTTTAGAATAAAATGGGAATTTTAAATTTAGAAAATTTGATATTATCTCCGTAACCGTTGGGCATACACCAACGCTTCAATATACAAAATTATTTCTTTTTCTAAGCTCTAAAAAATAGTCTGGAGTGATATTATGAATTTTTGTGTTTTAGGGTCAACAATCGGAAAAATCAATTTTTACCCCATAAAACTATATTAACCCTCGTTTCAATAGTCCGATTATGCTGGTTCGCGAACTCGTACCTTTGTATTTTGTAATCTGTATAATATGTTGATGGCACAAAGGAATGCAAAGTGAGCTGATTGAAAGTCTCTGACGACGCTAGTTACGACTAATCTGATCTTGAAACTTGAGCGGTTTTGTATAACTGATGTCATAAAATAATTTCAAATACTTTTCCAGCATAAATATGTATAAAATATTAAAGTTTCTTATTTGAAGGATTTGTTGAGAATTAATATACATATTAAATAATCCGATTCTTTGTTTAGTACAACGAAGGGTTACAAAATTCGAACACTAGTTACACAAGTAACTATTAGGCATGAATGTAAGAAACTGAGCTCCAGAAAATATTGTTAATTCAAACCATTAAATATTATAGGCATATTTCGTGACTAGGGACTATAAATTAGATTTGACGGCTTGAGACAGTTTTTAAGAACTTAAAAAGATCGAGAGCTGCAAAAACCATTTCGTTCCGTGGTATGAACGCTATTTTTTTACCACACCATACTCTATTACCACTATTTACCACAATAATAATGCACACTAACAATCATCACAACTACAAGTGTAAGGTTACGTGAAGAAATAATTTGAGGAATCAGCAAACTTAAATTAAGAAAACTTAAGTTAAAATATTTAAAATTGTATCAATATTGTAGACAGAATCAAGATTTGGGCCCTGGAGAATACCAACATTGTTATCGTCATGCAACCTTCTATCATGACCCTAGGGAAAACTGCTACTGACAGACATAAGGGCAAACTACGGCTGGCTTACCTCAGATAGGTCGGTTGAATTTGATTAAATAAACTTAAATTAACTACGGTAACGTAAAAAGCCTACAAAGGAAGTTACTATTAAATCAACTACGGTAACCTAAAAAGCCTACAAAGGACGATGCTATAAAAAAATTCTTACAATCCAATTAGTCTTGGACTCTTCTGGATTTTGAATATCAATTGTGTATTGTTAGTGAAAAGAATGACCATTGTTATGTGCAATATAAACGTGTGTTGATTATGCCAAGTTTACCAAACATATTATTGCTCTACCAGCAGTTTACTATGCAATTGTCCCGTTAATTACTGTATGATTATACATTAGACATTCGCTTACACAGAGTATACAACAGCGCTGCAGGTGGCAATCACAGTCACTAATTACTGTTGCTACTCTGTGTTCATAACAATCGCAATACTGTACTCAATTATATTCCAAAATAACAGTTGCACAAGACAGTTTATGATACTGTATATACTTGGAATACGAAACTTTGTGGTTTACACACTTAACTATAATATATCTGTTCTGACATTCGTTTACCCTTATGAAAAAGTTTATATATGGCCATATAAAATTTTTTTTTATCCGGTTATATTTGGTTTTGGACCAAATACAACCAGATATGATCATATATGGAATCCCCCAGATATGATCATATATGGAATCCTCCATATATGATCATATATGGAATCCTCCATATATGGAATTTTTTAATAAAAAATATATAAATAAATAAAAAAATAACAATTAAACATATTTTTACCTTAAATGGTATAAACTATAAATTAAAACTATAATAAAAATTTTAAATTCAAAAATTTCAAAACAAAATTTTTAAGCATCTGACTGGGAATTGAACCCGGGACTCCGGCGTGAGAGTCTGCCCCCTTAGCCACTACACCACGATTGCTTCATGTCATGTGGATGATCAAAACCCATTACGAATAAGAGAAGCTGTATTTGGTCTCGTAAAACAAGATTTTTCTTAGACATTTTATGTCATTTGAAGAATGTTATTATTAATATAGCCTAACTACGTGACATTGATATTTGAGGCTGTTTGATAGCAAAGGTACAATTAATTAATTATTAATATAATATTCTCCTTATTTAGGCCTACTACACTTACAATTTTAAAATTATACGTCAGTTTTAAGATTTTGTTGCGTTATAATAAAATTGTACAATAGATGTATGTACAGGATTTTGTCATCAGGGTTCAAATCTGGATATTTTATTTCTTTACTAATAATTAGGCCTACTTTAAAGGAGAATTGCCTATATTATCTGCCCCCTTACTGTACCACATATCAACTCAATCAGTTAAGTAGTTTGTGCTTGGAGAGCAACAAGAAAATACACAAACTGATAAACTTTAGATTTTTAATATTATAAGAAGTGTTTGGGAGTTTGAGAGTTACATAATCCTAAAGTGGCAACAATCCCTTATAATAATTCCAGTTATTGTCAAAAACTCATTTATAGATGAGCATAAATGGAAAATTATTATTCCATATATGAGTAATTTAATTTCATACCTGGGAGTCATATATGACCATATATAGACCATAATTCCATATATGGAGGATATTTATGGCCATATATGGGCAATATTTTCATATATAAAAACATGTATGGCCATATATGAACAATAATTTCATATGTAGAAAACATGTATGGCCATATATGGGCAATAATTTTATATATAGAAAACATGTATGGCCATATATGAACAATTATTTCATATATAGAAAACATGTATGGCCATATATGAACAATTATTTCATATATAGAAAACATGTATGGCCATATAAGAACAATTATTTCATATATCGAAAACATGTATGGCCATATATGAACAATAATTCCATATATATACTACATATATGGCCATATATGGACACCACCATATATGGATACAACCACATCTGGCCATATATGCTTCCATATATGCTCATCAAAACCCATATATGGCTTTATAAAACCATATATGGAATTTTGATATGGCCATATATGGCCAGAAATTACTTTTTTATAGGGGTATAATAAACACTTCTTACAAAAGGATGCCGCACTGTGTAGTAGGGCTGAGCTACAGTCATACATCTCTTTATAATGTATTTTAGTCTTGTAATATTGTCCTGAGGTCCTAAAAAAATATAAGATTCATTCTACCAAGACTTTTAATTTAAAGTACGTCAAGTTTTGCGTAACTTGTCCGTCTTCAGTCTTACGTTACTCTTCTTCTTCTTCGTGATGTTCCAGTCCAGTGAGCTGAAACCCTACTGGACTGAGGCTGTTTTAGGATTTTGTCCTCTACATCCATTAAAATACGTTACTCCAATTATTATTAGTTTAGGGCAGTAATGTTATCCAACATATTGAAATTTAATTTTAAGTTTCATTAAAACCATTACAGGTTGATCAATTCCACATTAACATCCTTAGTAGGATAGATAGTGTTTTATGTTTGAGTATTGGTTAAGGCATGTTTATGTCAATGTGGTTCAGATTGTATTCAATCATATTAACAAATGCGAAATCATACTATATTTTACTCCGGTTATTTGTTACTTTGATAGGTTGTGATCTAAAAAAAGTGTTACAATTTTAGTTTGGTGAATACAAAGTTAATGGGATAAGTTGATTATAGGTCACAAAGGGCTGACCGGCTGGTTGAACTCAGTTTTACCACAAATGCAAACATGTCACCGTTTTAAATTGTTGTAGAGTTTTATGGAAATTTGGAAATCCTTTTCAAACTGTCCCCTTAAAATAGCGTTACATCATCACCAAGAGAATACAAATTATTCGTGTGCATTTTCAGTAATTTCGTTTATGTTCGTACACTTTTCAAAAATCAAACATAAATCCGTGAACTATGAGTAGTATACATTTAGTTGATTTTAAAACTACATTATTTAAATTTATTTCATTAATTGTTCGACGATAAAGTTTTATATTTAGTTGATCAAATATTTAACTATTTTTCCCAATGAGACATTCACCAATAAGTTGAAAATCTACGCAGCCTTAGAATGATTTTGTAAAATGAATATTTCTAATCCATTATGTTTTAACACAAAAGCATCATCTTCCCAGTTGAGCGATCGTGATAAATTACAATTCTTCAGAATTTTATTTAGTTAGTAAGGTACTTGCCTCATTTCAGTCCCGTGGGAAACGATGTCACAGTTTACGATACATTAACAACACTTACATCACCAGCTGGACGAGTTAAGCCCACAGGGTAAACCATTGTAACGATAAGATGGGAAGGTGAAAATGGACGATTACTTAGCAAGATTTCTCGTTTTGGTTCGATAGTTAAGCTTTCTAAAATATCACCCATCTTAAAGCCGAAAATAAACGTGCTCTTGTCTAAGCAATTCAGCTTAATAACAATTTAGGTATGTAATAATTTGAACTTTAAACCCACTATAAATCTCCTATTGTAGCCACAATGTCATAAACTGCACTTATATGCCCTTTTTTGTAAGTTTCAATACCTATGATATACTGTAAGTGTGAACATTTAACTGCTCTAATAAAAAGCTGTTCTATTCTATAAAAAAGTGATTTACTGTTTTATGAATAAATCGAAATATTATTTTTGGATAAAACTCGACCCTCACGCACCAAATACCAAAATGTAAGCCTGTAAAACATAAAAGTTGATTGAAAAAAGTAAATTTGTATTTTGCGTATCAATTTTACACTGTTTCAACAGCTTATTGCAAAGCACCGAGCTCTTGATTAATTTTCAAATTGAATTTTGCGCAAAACAATTACATTATGCGTTGATAGGGTTAGATTGTTAATTGAAGCGAGATAATTATTCTATTAAGAAAGATAACTACATAGTAGTTTTTTTCTATTCTGGTAGGATATGTCTTTGATGCTTGCCAAAAAACCCCAAATTCTTTCAGATTCCTTATAGGTTGAATATTAAATTCAAGCTACATAGGCTACCATGCTTTAAAATAAATTTTGAATCCTACAGTTTTACTAAGATCAGCTGGTTCATCAGTCAGGATAATTTATTTAAAACCCAATGATCAGGAACATGGAACAGCTGGGTCCTGTTTCGAGGCATCAAAAAGCTGGCTATACTCAGTATTGAACCGACGACCTTTTACATGTTAGGCAAACACTACAACCATTCAGTAGTTTGTTTCTTTTAGACAGAAAATCGGTAGGGATTTGTGTTAATATGGCACGTAGTGGGCTTTGGAGTAATTATTACAAAGACAAATTAAAAAACTTTAACGTTTCAAAAGTTGTATCGCAAGAACTCTCAACAGTTGTAAAGGAAGCACCTTAAAGTTATGAACCAATTGACGTACCTAGTTACCTAATTTACTTATTGAATCTTCCGCAACTTTTAGTTGGATCTTCGAAGTTAAAGTCTCTTGTCGTCACAAATTACTCTTTAATAAATAATTTCAAATTTCTCAAGTAAGTTTCACCCAACGTTAATAAACAAAACTATAGGGGTTCATGAACAATGACCTAGTGTTTGGCGGCATGTTTAAAAATAATAACATTCTCAATTTTATTTTTAAGATCGGTCACAAACTCAATAAATTTTTTTTAATTCTTTTCACTTCGTGAAAAAAAAACCCATTTTCGAAACGTAATAATTGCTAAATGGCCAAGTGAGCAAGTCTTTAAGGCTTTAATTAGATTGGACTGGATTGAAAACGGAATATAAAAATATGTTATATATAACTTATTAGACAGTTATAATTAATACCACAGGCTTTTAAATCAATAATCGAAGTGCTTGTTGCTCTCACATAATTACAACATCAATCAGTTAAATTGTAATTGTTACAGTATTTGTGATATTACAATTCAATTTACATTAAATAGAGGCGAGGGTGAGCTTTTGTTTAAACTGAGGTAAAATTGTCTGTCAACAATAGTATTTAGTTTTATGATACTTCGTTTGTTGTTGGGGTGTTTATAGACCACATATTTGACAAAAAAAGTTGTACCTACTTGTTGTTTGCCTTGAGGCCCAAGTTTTGTCCTTACTGTTGTGCACATTTGAACGATAGAAATAGCCAACGTCTCATCAATCTTCTCGTTGAAACCATTAAAAAATATAGGGAATAGACCAATAAATGCTGAACTAAGCAAACATCGGGACAAACGTCGGAACACAACTAATATGCAATATTTCCTTCCTGAAGTCGAGTTTAAACACACTTCTGGCGCGCCTTCATAGAGTCCTGCCCGCGCACGCGTCACGAGAAAATAAGACTATGTGACAAAACTATGTAAAACCGACGGACCATTTTTTTTTGTACCGTTCTATGTTTTCATGTGTTTTTATTTCGAACTTTTGACAAATTTTCAGGCAAGATAAGTTTTTACAAGCCTATCTGATAATAACTAAGCAGAAATGTGTATAATCCTCAAGGAAAAAACTTGTTAGCGTAGCTAACGTGCTAATCTGAAGGCAAGTGAGCGTAGCGAACGAACTTCAACCAGGACGTGATTAAATCATGCGAACGAGCTCATCTTGAAAATGAACGAGCATTTTACATAAAACCACATTAGGACAGGACGATGTCTGTCGGGCCAGCTAGTAATTTAATAAAAGCCAACTTCTATACATTTTTTAGCAGACAACTAATTTACATTATAGGAGCTAGAAAGGTTGAACCACAATAGTCAAAGATTTAATTAATAATAATTGCTATTTTAATATTAATGCAAATATCATTCTCAAATTATACCAGAACGTTTTAGGATAAGATCACGTAATTTGTATTATTCTGAAACATTCTGTTGCCTTGGCATGAAATTTTGTCAGATTATAAACAAGAAATATGACAGTCTTCTACGTTTAGCGGATTTCCCTATAGAGAAGAATCTATTACCGTAGGTGGCACGTAAAGACCTAGACCCCGGAATGATTTACTTTTTCATTTTCATGTCACCAGTGGTAAAATGCTATCCGTAAATACTTTATATATACTCCAAGTTTATATATACTTAGGTTTGATGTTGCTACAAGGAAGGTAATAAAATGTTCAAAGCAAGGTATGAAAAAATAAACTAACCAAGTTGAATAAAAATATACACATATTAAGTGAAAAATTACACTACGCTACAATGAACAAAATTATTATATTTTTAAGCTCTACAGAATGGTAAGAAAAGAAATTGAAAAGTTATATGTTTTGAGGTTCAACAGTTTTTGTGGATCGCTAAGTTGTAGTTGTGTGTTGTAACAATCATATGAGTATTTTGCAGACCTGCCAAGGGATCGGAGTCACATGACGGATTGTTTTAGACTTAGTAATCTAAGCTAGATACTTATTCGTAATTCATTAGATCAACACTGTATAGGATATATTTTGATTATTTAACAGTAAAATATTCTATTATTTCCAGGATACTATTATTATATTACCATTAACGATTGGATACTGAAGTTGTATTAATAGCCTGTACTAAGTACATAGTAAAAACCTTCAATAGAATAAGAAACCAAACTGATTTAATTGATATACTTTGAAAGAGGGACCTCAACAATTTTCACAACAATTTATAGAAATTAGTACGAGTAATAGTCCAAATAGAGAACACTTTTTAACATTTATTTATATACCGTGACGAATAATTTAATATTTCTTACATATTTATAGAATATTATTCATAGAAATAAACTTAACCATACAGATAAACTTCAATTCCACACATAAAGGCTACTAAATAACTAAATGTAAACGTACTATTGTACAGTATCACATTTAATTAATTCCATTGTCAATAGAGGTTTGTTAATAATGTTAAATTTGGCCTAAAGGAATTTCCTTTGAAATAATTGGGTTTTTCACAAACAAAGCAATAATGTATACTGCATAGACTAAACAAATATAGTTGTATTCCAGCCAACTGGCAAATATTGACAATAGAACTTTAAATCATCACTAAACTTATGGTATAAAATTAAATTAAAATCGATTTCCCCATCAATGAACGCACAACCAAAGTAGCTGTTCAATTTATAAAAAAAGATCCAATCTAGTAATTCCCAATTTTTAATCAAGCTCTTTGCTGAATACTCCTCGATATTGCATTTCTCTGATCAAAATATTAACTTGTATCTTATAATTTATTTTTCTTATAGCTTATAATTTATGTAATGTAATCTTCTACAATTTACGTCATAAATTTTCACTTATTTACGTTTATTGATTTTGTACTGTTTTTTTTCATGTTATTCAAGGACTTGTCACTTGCCATTATAGTGTTTACTAGGAGGATAATCGTTAAACCTGGTTCTAAAGTGTCGTTGCACACTAATAACAGATTGGTTAATGTAATATTCCAACTGGCAAAAAGCTTTCCTGCCTGCCTTCAAATTCAGCCATTACACAACATAATCGGAGGATAATCGTTAAACCTGGTTCTAAAGTGTCGTTGCACACTAATAACAGATTGGTTAATGTAATATTCCAACTGGCAAAAAGCTTTCCTGCCTGCCTTCAAATTCAGCCATTACACAACACTTATAACAATTGACTTGACAAACAGCTGATATGCATCCAAACCAATGTAAATGAAACTTTGTGAGTTTTTCTTTCCAATGGTACCAACTAAAATAGTCTTGAAACAAATTAACCCAGTAATATTTATAATCAAAATAAGGAACATCATTTGTAATAACCCTGTATTTGAAAGAGCAAATGAAATACTACTTTTCAAAGATATTTTACAAAGAAATCGAGGCAATTATCGTTGCGATGGAGGTTTATATTTTTTTCAGCCTGCAAGCTCAGTAACTTGGCAACACGCAATTAAAGCTGCTCGTCATCAAAGCACTTTACTGCTTACAAAGTCTTAATTTTTTTTTAAATAAGTGGAAGTTACTCGGGACAGCGTTTCAACTGTAGGTAGATTAAGGGAAAATCTCCCATTTGAATGAATTAAGGCAAGCTTGTGCGCGATTTGGCTTAGGAGTTCAGGTGACATAGGGAAACAAAATTATTGACCATTTTGAAACTGAAATCGTTTAATTTTCCCTCAAATCAAATCCCAACTTTCATTAGAGTAAATATTAGTAGTGTAGGCCTTTACCATTATGTAATATAAAGTAAAACTTTTTTTTAAAAACACTATTCAATCCAATATAATAACGAAACCATCAATATTAATACAGTATGTCAATCGACATATCACACACGATACGTTATACATTTAATAGATTGTTTTCAGCTCATGAATTGTAAATTCAATCTGATACAATCGGATAAATATTCAGCAGAGTACCCCGAGAAACCACAGCTGCTTTTCAACCTCTAGTTTTGGCCTCTTGCATTATTGCGTTATGTTAATCTTAAACTTTTAATTGATTTTTGCATACATTAATTTAGAAAAAAATTCAAAGCTTCCCTTACAAACCAATTTATCAATTTAACTGGGTTTTTAATTAAGATATGAAATATTTTTAAATATTTATTCAGACTCCATAGATGTCATGGTATCAGTTTTATTTATTTTTGAGCGTCTCTATATCCTTTGGGTACATTTAACTTTCTTTTACCACTATCTCAAGGAATATATTTTTAATATTTTAAAGCAGATTGGAAATAAATATATCAATTATTCATTCTTTGAGTCAGCAACGTACGTTTATATTTAGGCTGAATTTAAAAGCAAGGTGAGTGTAGAATGAATTAAGATGATCTGTTACAGTAAAATCAGCTGTTTCATTAGTCAGGATCAATGATTATTAAGCCTATATATTATTAAGCCTAGATCAAGGACAGCTAGGACAGTATCGAACCACCAATAAAGTTACTGGAATTTCTGGGACCAAACTGAACTTGCTACCTACTACTGTAAACACACTCGCTACCCTGTTCTTCAATATGGAATCTTACCTCATCACACTTTTTCAGTGCAAGTACAGTTGCATTTTTTACGCTGGTCACACTAAAGCATTTTTTTTACGTCGAAAAGAATTTAAATCGAAGAATAACTCTTTTTATATACATTACAATTTTTACCCTTTGCGAAAAGTTGAAAGAAATGTGTTTTTGAAGTATTCCCGAAATAAAATATTTTTATGGTTTAACGATAACAAATTGTGGACGCAGTATAACAGAGTTACAAGACAAGTATCAAATGAAGAAAACCCAATCCCTAACCGACTTAAACTCTGTCGGCTTTTTAAAAACCCCTCACACCGATGACGAGCTACGTGGTACACTGCCCTGCTAAGCACAGTTGTGGTAACTGACATCTGGGTAAAATTGAGAAAATGAGGGTAGTATATTTAAAACGATGCCCTACAGTCAAAAATTGACTTTAAAACATTTTTTTGGTCTCATCTTATGTATTTTTTAACGCCAAATCCTTTTCCAAAATTATTTTCAACAATTGAACATTCTAAATACTTAAGAAATTAGATAATGCTTTAGTTCTTATCAATTCCAATCAAATATACTTGGCCATATAGTGGCAACTTAATTTTCCTAAGCTAAAATGTTGTATCTCTGCAGATTCCACGAACTGGTCTAGCAAAATCATGGTTATTGTTTCAAATGCAACAAAATATAAGGTTCCCAAAATAAACAAAATTTCTGGATTGAAATATTTTTGACAGTATGATTCTGTTTTAGCAACAGGTTGTTGAATTGTTTTTCTGGGAGTTGGAGAGGATACTGGTATTTAAATATATATGAATTATACCATTAGTGATGTTATTATAATTGTTATATGATTAATTAATCTTCTCCCTTAAATTGTTCAACTACCTACTAAAAGTTTTCTCAAATAAATTAGAAAATTAAAATATAAAAAAATATTTTTATTTATTATTAATTATTATATGTTAAGCAGGTATTCTATCACTGTATCTAGTATCGCAACTATCACAACGTTATTGGTAACTTATCACAAAAGTCGATAACTTATGCATTATGAACTTACCTATTCAAGTAATTCAATACTGTATTTATAATAGAAGCACACTACACTACATATATGTATGTTAATTCATGTAGGTTTGTACATAACTGGTATTAAATTATAAACAATTGTATTATATAAAAAAAATGCTTTATAAGAAGAATTAATTAACTACCATGCTTTAACTGTACAATAATGATAAACATTTTTTTATTTTATACTTTTCCAATTACTTCATTTCATTTTCAAACAAAAGATTTGAAGCATTAAGCTGTTATATAAACATGAATGATATAACGTATTTAGCTCGTATATATAATCCAAATTAAATGCAGGCGACTTCAAAAATTGCCAAAACAGGGATAAAACCCATTAATTAAGATCAAACATCGCAT
Source organism: Macrosteles quadrilineatus (assembly GCF_028750875.1). Lineage (NCBI taxonomy): Eukaryota > Metazoa > Arthropoda > Insecta > Hemiptera > Cicadellidae > Macrosteles > Macrosteles quadrilineatus. The sequence continues at coordinate 75,008,417 of NW_026542598.1, read as the reverse complement.
ATGTAATCAAACAAATTAAACATTAATTTCAACATTGTTGAAACTTGTTTTTAAGAACTACACAAACTATTGACTAATAGTTTTGTAAACAATTTAAAAATTGTAAAAAATGTATTTTTAAATTGTTGAAACTTGTTTTTTTAGAACTAGGCCTACACAAACAACTGTTAAATACCGGTACTTTTTTAAACAATTAAATATTGTTTGGAAAATTGTTTTAAAATTCTGTATAACAAAACTAAGAATAAAACAATTTTAAATTGTTTTAAAATAGTTACAACTCGTATTAAAACTTATTTTGTATACTGCATAATACTGATTGTTAAACAATTTAAAGATACTTCCAATCTGATATTAAAATTGTTGTGTAATATGAAGTTTAAATCAAAATGCTTTTTAATGGTTGTAAAACAATTATTGTAATACAGCTTTTGACAATTTTTATGGTCATTGGGGATCAACAATCGATGTTCCGTCAATCTTGTTTTGGGGAACTCATCCTTTCCTCCCATCAGGTTTTGGTGAGACACCATTTTCCTTAGACATATCTTGAATAATCCTTTCATTGGTTTTTTTATAACCCAAGGTTGTAAAAAAATATGTTACCAACTTTTTGAGACGTTTTTGTTATGAGTAATTTCCAAAAGTAGGTACATCTTCATTAAGATCATAAGATTGACCTGTTAAAATCTCAATTTCATTTATCAATCCTACATTATCTGAATTTAGAAACCCCTTCTCTCAAGTCATAATTTATTTCATCAGATTGGCCTGTAAAAACTTTAACTTACAACTTCATTTATTAGGCTTACATTATTGGCAGAATAAATGACCTCTTCTAAAGAAAGGCTCATCATTTAATAGGCCTACAAGAAACTCTGTTAAAATGTTGATGTCAAAAATATACTATTATCAATATCACCAAGTGGAATGTCAATATAAAGGAAATTAAATTCATTATATGATAATAATAGGTCACCTCAATTCAAAGAGACAAAAGCTTTGTTTCCAACAACACGGCACTTATAGGAATACTGGGCCAATAATGGGGATGATGCTAAACTAAATTGCCGTAACTGATGGATTGCTAAGGCATTTTGTGGTAACATAAGGGAAATCGTTGTATCTGTCGTTGGATACAACTTAAATACCCTAGTAAATGTAAGTTACAACAACTGCGCTTAGTAAAACACTCCTAAACTGCAGATACGGCAAAGAAAATAAGCATTTTATAAATAAATAAAACAACATATACGGCATTTAAGGCTATTTATATGATCCTAAGTATGTGTAGAATCACATGGTAACCATATCTCATTTTTCCCAAAAATGTCAGTTACCACAACTGTGCTTAGCAGGGCAGTACAGTATCATTCTCCATTGTAAATGATGTATTATACTACATGGTGTAGTGTCACTCCAAAACATATATACTTGATCGGTAATATTTAATGCAGTAAAAATGGTTTCCGTAATATTTTGACTACGATGTTTTAAAACATTTATAATTGTGATCAAAAGTTGTTGGAAATTGTTAAGTTATTATTTTACTCTTAAATCTTTCCAATCAATTGTAAAAGATTATGGTTAAAAAACTAATTTGATTTACAAAATTCTGCATTTAGATACAGCTTACAAGTTAAGACTGTCTAAGTTAACTTAGTAAAATATAAATGCTATATGAATATTTTAAATAAATTTAATACTAGCAGCAAAACCCGGTTTTGCCCGGGTAAAATGATAAAATGTACAATAAGTGGTTAAAGAATTAATTGGTTTTTTGTTTTCATAGATGTAGGCTATAATATCTTGGTACTATTAAATCTATAATTATGTTGAATATTCTTTGTAGCACACGTTTCCTTAAATTGCAACTAAAATATCTCAGCAATTAAATTATCCAGCCAATCATAATAAAAACAAATATGATCCTTCATAAGGATAACATGGGAACTTTAAAAGCCACTGGGGCAGCGCCCAAGGGACTTTTTCAAAAATGTAAGGTCAGTTTGCAAATCTACACACCTAGACGAACATTTTAGTATATAATAAGTGAGTTTAAATCTTAAAACAAAAAAGCCTTATTGTTCACAAAGTTTCATGTAGCGTATTAATAATATAGATAGATTGTTTAATCGTTATCAATTTAATAAATTTTATACAGTAACTAGGTCGACTATCTTCTTATTTGTGAACAATGACAGATCGTTTTAATCCATTAGTTTCAAACCTAAAGGAGTTAGTCATTCTTCCAGTTGAGTGATCATGATAAATTACAATTCTTTCAGAGTTTCATAGTAATATTATTCCTGCCTTGCTCCCGTGGGAGACGATGTCACAGTTTACGATAATTTAACAACACTTTCTTCACCAGCTAAGCGAGGAAGGCCCACGGGGTCGACTACTGAGAAAAATGTGTAATTTGTTGTTTAGCCAAATTTACCTTTGACATAAACATCTTCACCACAATCCTCAAAATGTATTTTGAATTCTACTCCATTATTAGTATTTAGTTTTTCAGTTTTTGTACCTTTATATCCTTGTATCCATGTATCCTTTATTTTGTGCTTTATTTTGTACTTTATTTTGCCAGTGGTTCACTTAATATTTTACGCGTATTTTAATTGGATTGATAGTTTTTAAATAATTAGAGAGTTTCTTAATCTGTGGACATTAAACCACACACAATCTCAAAATGTTGCTAACAATTTGGTACTTTTTAAAGAAAAATAAATGTATTTAAGCATAATCAGCGGACACAGTAGCTCCTGGTAGTGTGTTCGACAGACAAGCCAAACGTCGCTGGTCCGATACCAGCTGTATGTAGTATCTTATCACTGTGATCACCAGCAAATGACTTGTCCACGTGACTAATGACTAATACCATAACGATACTTAACTGTCTTCAGGTCACATAAGTCTATGGTGATGAGCAGTGAGGGTTTTTAAGAAAACGATAATTCAACATTATTCTAAAAAGCACAATTAGATGTGAAACAGGACTTTTTATCGTTACAAAACGTAACTTGATTGTAACAGAAATATACTTTAATGTGTTTCGAATACAATAAAACATTTGAATTATCTATATATATAAAAGGCAAAGCCCTCACTGACTGACTGACTCACTCACTCATCACTAATTCTCCCACTTCCCACTTACCTAGGAGGCTGAAATTTGGTACACTGATTCTTTAGGCATTAAATAGGAAAACTAAGTGGTTTTTATTTTGATCGGACTCTCGGGCTCCGCCCCAGTGGCTCTGGAGTTTCCCATGTTAACCTAATGAGTACTCATATTTAAATGGAATTAATGAATCATAACAGCTGTTTCAATTAAACAAGTTGGTTCTGTTCTATGATGTTCAATAGCATTAAAGTTACAAGGATTACCAACAGAGTGCAGCACTATTATTTTTTTTTAATATTTGACAACAGCTAATTTGAAACCAAAAGGTGAGTGAGCGTAGCGAACGAACTTCAACCCGGAGGCGAGGTAGCGTAGCGAACGAGCTAACCTGAAGGCAAGTGAGCGCAGCGAACGAGCTCCAACCGTAAAGGTGAGTGAGCGTAGCGAACGAACTTCAACCAGGACGTGTGAGCGCAGCAAACGAGCTCCAACCTAAAGGTGAGTGAGCGTAGCGAACGAACTTCAACCAGGACGTGATTGAGCCATGCGAACGAACTCACATATGAAGTTAAACGGGGCAAAGCCCGCGGGTACAGCTAGTAATTTATAATTCTTAAAACTGTTTAATTATAATTTTATTGTTTAAATTGCTTAGAAAACATTCTATTACAGGGTAGACTGTCGTCGACAATCTGTTTAATAAACCCATTTTTTTAAATCGTCTTAAATACGTTTCTCTGGGGTTACTCGATCTTTTTAAAAATCAAAGTAAAAAGTAACACACAGATAGGCCTACAACACTTCCAATAAAGAAGTTTGAATTTTTTTTTAGGACAAGCTAATGGTTTAGGGTGATTTCTTGCAGTAAATACCAAAGTACAAATTTGCATGATTCACTCTTTTGATCTGCATGTCCCTATCCATTGTAATCCCTGAATATGCATTCAAAACCAACAATAATTTTGATTCTAGAATTAAGGTTATATTTTTCTGTCCTCTAATTAGAATATCCAAACTGCTATTAGTGTTTTTATCAAATCTCTTATAGTAAAAAAGTATCGATTTATTATGAATTAAAATGTTTTTAAGTATTAATTTAAGCTTGGTAAATTTAAATTTATTAATTTTACAATGTTCCAACAGTTTTGTGCAAATTGCTACGAGATTAATCGACTTTAAAATAGAGTAACACGCAAAACAATGCCATTATACGTGATGGAGTTAAATTGTTAACTGAATCGAGATAATTATTATATGAGGTGGGAAAACCAACTGAATTAGCCATCCTCCACAGCCAAGGAATACCTTATTTGTCATTTAAAGTATATATTATTTACGTATTGCTTGACGTTTGAATATTTAATTATCAAACAAACCACAAGTACACTAAAAAGTTTAAATTATTTTCACTTCAATGTTACTGCTTTTACAATATTATTCTAACAATTGTTTCTCAGTTGTATGCTTATTAAATTAATGTGGAAATCAAGCTCACTGCGCAAATTAATCCTAATGTAAAGCCCAATTAAATATATTTTAAGCGAAAATTAGTGTGTAAAACTGTTTGTTATTTTGAATTACTATAACACTTGAGTACTAAATAAAGGCAAGTTAATACAAACAATTATTAAAAGCGTAAAACGAGCTGTAAAAGAAGTTGTAGAATTAATTAAGGATGGTTTAATAATATACTAAACTAGTTAATTAATATTAACAACACATGTTATAAATGGATACTCGTAGTGCTTTAGGCATGGGTAACTCTGCAGAAATCAATTGATCGTGTGGATTTTTATTATAATTAGTAAAGCAATAATCACGCAATGATATAAATTATAATAAAAATGAATGTTTTGATATTGCAATGAAATTATTATTTAGACCGTCGGTGTCTCAATTGGCAATATAATTTACCGGGTATCAAAAAAATGAGTCTAGTTAAATAAATTGTATATACACCAATTTTCTCTTTTTGAAAAATTCGAAGAAAGGTTTTTTATGGTTGTAAATAAATTTTTACTCGTAGGAAAACTAGAAGATCGAATCTTACCGTTAGGACTGTTTGGGAGGGACTGTATCACTCAATGCAGTACAACTTACCTGAAAAAAATAAATGCGTGTTAGGCTACATAAAATATTTCAAAAGTTAGATAAAAAGTACTCCATTCAGCTAATAAATAGCTTAAAACCCCAGAATGGACTTAATTCCTGATGGTAAACCTTAAAAAGTAATTCCACAACAGTCCTCGTACCAACACATTTTTTGTCAGTTTTAACAAAAAGTTAAACAGGAATATAAAGTAATATAAAATAGTCTTTTATGTCGTAAAAGTAATACAATCCGAAAATTAAACAATCCACGTTTGTAGTGACAAACCTAAGATCTTTTTTGTATTCCGGTTACATAGCTACAACCGTTCCAGCCACTTGCAGTAACTAGGAAAGGAATTGGGATCGTAAACTGTAAATGTTGAAGTTTTCCTTGAGTAAATGAAGAAGTGGGAGGTTTCCTCATCTAGAATACTAAACAGCTGTGAACATTTCACTACTTAACTTATTATTCCGGGTGCATTTAAATTAACGGTAACTTTACAAAAAGTGTAGGTTAAACCGAAAATATACTTTACATTTTATTACATACAAAGAAACATCAAATTATACAATGGAACTCAGACCCAAATTATCACTAGTCCAAAGTTTTACAAGTAACGAAGTGTTTGTAGTAGATGTTATTCGTACTCATCAATTTCGTGTTAAGGTTTTTTAAATCCCAATTAAGGTGGATAACAATTCATTTCTGTTTGATATCAGGTATCTTACAAAATAAACCTGCTGGAAATAAAACCTTTCCATGAAAATACCTACTACTATTTAACGCCAGCGGAGTTTATTTATTGACTGAATCAAAATAGATTGAATTTATCAATTTTTATTTGATCCGGTGGAGAGGAATTTAATAACTGAACGCAATATAACTAATGGGTGGGAGTTACAAGCGGTGTTGTTAATAAGGATAACAAACCCTAAATCGATGTGGGTTTTAATTAGTTTGTTGAGTCTAAAACAAAACAAAACTTATTACATTTTTTTGGAGTTCGGAATCTAAATAATGTAGGCGTTTCGTAACACACTATGGGGTCAATGAAGTCCACATGAAACATTATAACTTGTTTGGAGTTCAGAATCTAAATACTGTAGGCGTTCCTTATGTTAGTCAATGTGGTCAAACCTGTGTGCCAAATAAGTCTACATAAAACAATAACCTTTCCAAATTTTCTTAATGCTGGAAACCCTCAACTCTTGGCATGATTTTACATTAGGCTTCCAAGAAACCTCATGTAAGTAAGAAAGTCATGCGCTCAATAAGAGACAAGATACATCTCTATCTATAAAATTGTAGTTCAATTGTAATGCCACAAACATAGATGATTCCGGATTGCATTTTTATGGTATTTGATCCAGTACACCTACGTACACCTAATTACGACTAATCAACAATATCGATTAATTTCTTTTAAATAACCAATGCCTGCAGCATTCCGAGTATCCATTTATAGCTACAGTAATTATTGTTTATAAATGATTTTTTATTTGTTCTGGTCTGTTAGAAACCCCCCAAGTTATGCTATTTTCCCCATGTAAATAAATTAACAATGCTATGTAAAAAGGTTTACGTTAAATAGAATAATACCAGGGTCTGAACCGTTCCCATCGTAAAAAGGCGTTGAAAATACTATTTTCGTAGAAACACAAATAAATAATATTTTGTGAACAGTAAGCTTCAAACACAAAAGTTACATTAAGAATACATAACTATTTTATAAAAATGTTTAGAGTCCAGATGAAATCAATATTTCAATCCTATAAAGAAACGTAGATTTGAATAATGTAATAATTCCTAAACCTTCCATTTTTTATACCCTGCATATAAAAAAATCTTTCTTGATCAGGATTTAAAGTAACAAACATAATCACAAGTTGCGACGCCAAAAACGGTTAATGTAAATTTCTAACAAGTTGGAAACTTCAATAAGTAAATTAGGTAAATACTTTAAATCATTCGTAACTTTGAGAACCTCCCTTTACAACTGTCAAGTCTTCTTGTCATATAACTCTTGAGAAGATTTAAACACTTTATGATATATTTTAATGTGACACAAAAAACTGTTGTAATTATAAAAAAAACTATTGAAATTCACCTTACAAACCCAATCTAATAAACAAATTGCAAGACCATTTAAATCCAATTTATTTTGTCAATTCTCTTGACGACACGTTTAGACGCTCTTGCAAGAATCTTTCTTTGCACATATAATTTCTTACAATAACGTAGGCCTATTTATCACAATTTAGTTACAAATTTAACTTTTTCAACTTATAACGTAATTGTGCATTTAAATTTAAATTTAAATATACGGTATCAGCAATCTGACACATACTTTCCTTCATTAGCTTGTCAACAACTCATATCATGGGTAAGTGATGGGAGTAGCAATATTTTATGGGAACGATCACAAACGTTTCAATAACCTTTAAACAGAAGTTTTTACAGCAATGGGGGTTGAACCATTTTGTTTGATTAAAATCGGTCGAGCTATACTTTTGGAAATTGGATTTTCCGTTATTTCATGGGTTATTATACAAAATCACCAATAAAAAAATATACATACAAAACCTCGATACATCAAGAGTAAGGGACTACATATTAAATTTTAGTATAACTAGACATTACCTATACAATTTTTATGATGTTAAATGATAACAATGCTTATAGTGGGGAGGCAAATGTAGTAAAATATGTCAAAATCCAAAGTTGGCTCACCCCGAAAGGTAACCGGTGAACACTATGCTAGATGATATTTTATAGTAGTAGAGATGATATTTTGACCGGTGTTCACTCTGTATGAGTGGGACTCTCTTTTCTGGACGCCATTTTCCAAAATGGCGGATGTCAACGTTTGATCTTTGAATAACTCAAGCAAAAATGATCCGATTTTGATGAAATTTGGTATAAACGTTTAAACTTACATTTATTTGAATGAGTTCGAGAACCAGCATGATCGGACCATGAGAGCGGGGGTTTATGGGGGGTTTTATGGGGTAAAAATGGGATTTTCTTATTTTTTGCCCCCAAAGCACAACATTTTCCAATTTCTCTCTAAACTATTTTAAAGAACTTAAAAAAAAGAAATAATTTAGTATATTAACGTTTTTTGTACGCTTATTGGTTACGAAGAAAATTAAAAAAAGTGTTATTTTCCCATGTTATTCTTATGGAGAATATTGTCAACTCTTGTAGTTTGCTTGTTTATGGATATATTTTGATCAAACTTGGTAAACTTATTTATTTATACTAAACTATTAATATTAATATTCTACTAACATTCACACTTTATTAGCCTCCCTGTGGCAGCAAACCTAGGTATTCGTTAACCCTAATTTTATTTAAATTGAATTAATTTAAATACAAATCAGGCAAATGGAAATTTACTTAGTCTGCAGGTTCGCTGTGACGGGGGTATTTTATTCTTGACATTTCTTCCTAACCCTAGTGGTTCAGGAGATATAAGCAGTTAAAGTTGGGGTTTCCTCCATGATAAATACATTGATCCGTTTTAACTGTCACCCTAATGCATTTTCTGTGCTATTCCGTTGCATTTCTTATGAAGTGCAAAAACTTTTGAATTGGCATATAATAAGAAAGCTAGATTATCAGGCACATCTCAGATTCGCACGATGCGTTAAAATATTAAAAGTATCGTTTTATTTTAGTTTTTTTCTCCATGAATACAATTTGGCGGCCATTTTGTAGGATCAAATCAAATTTTAAGTTGCAGATTTAGTTTCCCCACCCTTTTAAACATTAAAAACGATATACTACACACTATATCTAGCAAAAATGTTTTTAACTATTTTTCTCTGGGAGCGATTATTATTTTAATTTAAATACCATAATATCAGGTACTTTACCAAGTCGGATTTTTGTACACTTTTTTTGTTGTTGTGTGGAGGTATAAAAGTAATGAAATCCGTCGAAAAACCTTTTGAAACAATTTTGTTGAACCTCCACTACATATTTCTCTTTATATTATTAATGGCCGGACTATTACAACTCCACAGACTTTTCATGCCGTAGTTTATGTTTATCAATATTGCTCTTATTGCAAAAACTGGTATAGCAACTTGTTTTATGCAATTTCGGATCTTTTAGCTCTAGTATTTCTATGTCTGGCTTGAGACGCTTCAATACATCCAAATTATTTACATCACTGTAAGACAAACGTTTATAGTAGCATTCCAACTCGATTTATTCCATCTTTACTACCATTTGTGAGATTTTCATTACATACAACAACTTGGTAAAATATGCATAAATCCCAGTTTGTTAGCTCCGAAACTTAACGCTTCACTGGCAATCTGGCAACAGGTATCAATGTCTGATCCATTTAAGAGATGTTTCATGTAATATTTGTTTTGTATAATTATGTATATTGAAATACCACCACTGAAATAATACACTAAACTGAAATACACAAAACTGAAATACACTAACTGAACAATCAAACTGAATCATTTTTATCACATAATTAAACAGATACAAAAATGAAACAATCATCTTCAATAATCATATGTCACCGGTCAACAGCTGTTAAACATAACCAACTGAAACCCTGTGCCAAGTTGATTTTCCTTACTGATTCTCTTAAAATCAGCTGTCTCAATCTTCAATAATTATACACCAAATAAAAACTTTACTGCGATACTTTTAATATTTTAACGCATCGTGCGAATCTGAGATGTGCCTGATATTCTAGCTTTGTTATTATATGCCAATTCAAAAGTTTTTGCACTCTTAAGAAATGCAACGGAATAGCACAGAAAATGCATTAGGGTGACAGTTAAAACGGATCAATGTATTTATCATGGAGGAAACCCCAACTTTAACTGCTTATATCTCCAGACCCATTAGGGTTAGGAAAAAATGTCAAGAATAAAATACCCCCATCACAGCGAACCTGCAGACTAAGCGAATTTCCATTTGCCTGATTTGTATTTAAATTAATTCAATTTAAATAAAATTAGGTTTAACGAGTACCTAGGTTTGCTGCTACATGGAGGCTTATAAAGTGTGAATGTTAGTAGAATATTAATATTAATAGTTTAGTATAAATAAATAAGTTTACCAAGTTTGATCAAAATATATCCATAAACAAGCAAACTACAAGAGTTGACAATATTCTCCATAAGAATAACATGGGAAAATAACACTTTTTTAATTTTCTTCGTAACCAATAAGCGTACAAAAAACGTTAATATACTAAATTATTTCTTTTTTTTAAGTTCTTTAAAATAGTTTAGAGAGAAATTGGAAAATGTTGTGCTTTGGGGGCAAAAAATAAGAAAATCCCATTTTTACCCCATAAAACCCCCCATAAACCCCCTCTCCCATGGTCCGATCATGCTGGTTCTCGAACTCATTCGAATAAATGTAAGTTTAAACGTTTATACCAAATTTCATCAAAATCGGATCATTTTTGCTTGAGTTATTCAAAGATCAAACGTTGACATCCGCCATTTTGGAAACTGGCGTCCAGAAAAGAGAGTCCCACTCATACAGAGTGAACACCGGTCAAAATATCATCTATACTACTATACAATATCATCTAGCATAGTGTTCACCGGTTACCTTTCGGGGTGAGCCAACTTTGGAATTTTGGCCATTCACCTCCCCACTATTAGGACGAAATGTAATACGGTACACGTTTTGCACACGATGCGTAAAGTTAAAAAGAAATGGTTATCTATGCTATTATGTAAAATGTATGCACTACTCCCTGGCACCCAATTTACTAGTACAGAATTACCATTGAAGTTTAGTTTAGATATAATACGAAGTTTTAAAAGCACGAACCAATAGTCATGAAATAGTTACGTACAAGTGGTATTTCCATGTATCACATCATGGAATAGCAAATTAGTATTTGATATCAAATTACAGTACTGTATCTTGCATTTGCCCGTCCACATGGACCACAGAGGCCTGTGAGTTGTACGTAACTAGCATAGCAAGGGTTGAGCCAGTGTAGTACAAGGGTGAACTGAACTGATAGAGAGTAGTGAGGATCAGATCCCACGTACCAGGATCAGAACCCACGGCATCCCTACCCACTATAAAATAGTAGGACCCATCTGTTATTTTCGACCCCACCTAACTTTTGTTTTGTCCTGTCCAAGTGATAGGAAAAAATACTTTATTTTTGTGACGTATGAATTGAAACCACAGTTTCCTGCAGCACGATGAGTAAACGAATCAATATTTAAAATCTTGCTTATTTTTAATTTACCTATTATTAAACCCAAAAAAGCCGATTTCACAATGGAGAGTCTATCTACATCTACAATACAAATAATGCATAGTAATAGTATTAAATTGTATTGTAACCTCTTATGCAAAAAACCACACAACCCTTCGAAAAAAATAAACTTATATAATATTTAGTATAATAAAAAAAAAACTGAACTTGTTATTTATCGAGTTTATATAATGACAATAGTAAACGATCAAAAATATCGTCGGTGACTAACTGGACCTCAAAGTTGGATGCAAAACACAAATACAAAGTTGGAATTGCTCTCAAAGGAAGGTTTTGTGCGGATTCTCTGTGGCCGCGCTTACTTGGTTAGCTTCATATAACCACAACCAGGGATGGGGTAGAAATTCTGGGTGATTTGAAATTGAAATCAGGTTGTTTTATCTCTATGTGACTCATAACTTAACACGTTTTTTTGTAAAATCAGAATTGAAATTCACTACAAATGTAATTCAACTTTTAACTTAGTCTCAATTCTACTGATAAAAGTGTTTTTGTACATATTAAGTCAATGTAAATGTACATTGAGCAATAACTTGTATACTTGTATATATTGAGCGGAATTGTGTATACTCGTCATGGTTAAAACAGTTTCTATAATTAATTAGTATTGTATTTCATTTGAGGGAGTGAGTAGTAGAGGACGTGGTTTTGGTTCCCAAGACCACGGGTTCAAGTCCCGCCAAAAACCAATGTTTGTTACTCGTAGCTATTTTATAATTCTACCAGCCTCATAGCCTAGCCTAAACTAGCCTAATGTTCAGAGATTATGCATAGTTTACTAATGTATTTCATAATTTTGCATGGGTAATGACATTGTATTGTAATACATATGTACAGTAGTTTATTACTTGCTGGTTCATCCATTCCATTGTCACACGCCAACGCAATAGAAACAGAATGTATTTACTCTTATATTTTACAGTTATTAAAAATTCTAATTTTCGTCTTATTTTTGAAATTTTGTTATGAAGATAAACTTTCTTTGTCTTATTTTGCTATATTTTTTTATAAAGTACTTAGTCCAATATGTCATACCAGCAATCAACAATAGGTTAATCGATTACGCTGACTATTAATATAAGTAGACATTTCACTCCCATGTAAATGTTGTATGCAGCACAAAACAGTCAAAAATAGCTTTGCTAGGTAAAGTTGTTTAGTTGGAATGCAGTGTAAACAACAATGATAAAGTGACTACCACAACAATGTCATGTTCGACAAGTAAACAAGAGTGCATCAGCTGTAACTAATGTTAGTCGGTTGTTGGGCTGCATGGTACATACAGGGTGTCCGGTCATAAGTGTTAAATAAAATTTTGCATCAAACTACATGGTAATGGCGACATAATGACGCACATTTGAGGTTTCAAACCTCAACCGTTAAGGAATAATAAATTAATTAAGGTTTTCCAAAAATTATTGTAGTTGTTATGAAAAAGGTTATATTACTCTGTTAAAAATGCCCTAATTGTTAATTTAAATGTCATTTTCAGAATCCTCACAAAATTTTAAATAGATATAACACATAATCGTTGGGGTACGGAAAAATATCCTTCTTAAATTTCTTCGTTAAACAATTATTTTTAATATCGACAAAAATTTAAATAACATTCAGCAATTTATTTTTCGGTTACCGAGTTCCGCTGAGTTTAACAAATATTACTAAAAACTTCCTTATTTAAAGGGCTTTACATTGGTGTAATATAGTTTTTACCAAGTTTCAAATTTCCTAATGTAATTCAATCATTGTTGTGGAAAAACATGGTAGGGCAAAGAAAAGCTATTGTGAATAATACATTTAAGTGCAGACAACGAATAATTTGTATTTTTTTCTCGCATGCAACGTTTTTTTTATAACTATTAAGCTAAGAAAAGAAACATATAGTTGTAAAATGTGTTTGTGATAAAGTTACGGTTATAGTATATTTTTTCACATTTCAGATAAGATTTCAATTAACTCGCGGAAGTTCGGTTGTGGCTATACCAAAACTACCCGAATTGGATTAGACGTGGTCGACGTGGAGGAAGTTTGACATGGCCCCTTCGATCTCCAGACTTGAGCCCGTTAGATTTTTTTTGTTACATGAAAACAGTTGTACTCAACTGTTGTAAACTCTGAAGTTGAGTTACGGGAGAGAATCTTTGAGGCTGCTAGGAAAGTAAGGGAAAAATTGACGTATGAGGTCACAGTTGGCGCAATTCACAAGCGAGCTAGGGCCTGCTTGCGGGAAAACGGAGGGCACTTTACACCCAAACTGTGATTCTACCTTAATAAAAGTTGTGCTTCGGACGAAGTATGTCATTGATTTGATTTTTATTGTGTGTTTTTACTTACGTATTGTGGTTTATTATAACAAATTTTCTAAAGTCTAAACAAAAACTCTTTAGTTTGACGAAAGTGTAGTCTGGTCAATCATAAATTACACAAACCCTCGTCATCAGTGGCAAGCTCATAAAATAGTAAGTAAAATTCATTATTTTTTACAATATCTGTTTTGGTTTAACCGTGATTTTTCACAATAGTGCGAACAAACTCACCATAGATTTGACAGTAGATAAATGTAGTTATACATCATTGTAAAGCCCTTTAAATAAGGAAGTTTTTAGTAATATTTGCTTAACTCAGCGGAACTCCGTAACCGAGAAATAAATTTCTGAATGTTATTTAAATTTTTGACGATATTAAAAAATAATTGTTTAACGAAGAAATGTAAATAGAATATTTTTCCGTACCCCAACGATTATGTGTTATATCTATTTAAAAGTTTGTGAGGATTCTGAAAATGACATTTAAATTAACAATTAGTGCATTTTTAACAGAGTAATATAACCTTTTTCATAACAACTACAATAATTTTTCAAAAACCTTAATTTATTTGTTATTCCATAACGGTTGAGGTTGGGAACCTCAAATGTGTGTCATTAGGTCGCCATTACCATGTAGTTTGATGCAAAATTTTATTTAACACTTATGACCGGACACCCTGTATACACAGGTGCAATTGTTGAGATTTCTTTTGACAAAATTACTTGTCACGTCATTTTATTATTTTTATTTCCTAAGATATAAAATTTTTTATAAACTTGATAAAAAGGTTTGCGATGTTATACTACATATAAACATTAGAAAGAACTATTATAGTTATTATAACACTTATTATAACAATTATAGGACTATAATAGTGCACAGGTATAGGCTACAAGGTAACATAAGCAAGTTATGTCATGTTCATCGTTTTTGCAAGAAAAAAAGGCACCATTTGTATGTGTGCACTAAAGCTTTTATATTTTAAATTGATGTTTTGTACCATTTTTGTAGCATATATTAATATTTCCAGCTACATAAGGAAAATCAATTTCATAACCGGTTTACATGTGAATACTATACTTTTCGGACTGAACATTTTTTATGAACATCGATGACTTCAAATTTGAAGTCCTTTTAGTCCTATGTGACCAATAAACATAATAAAACGTTTATAACTACTGTAAATTAAATCTAACAGCAACTTGGCATGTCAGAACGAATTCTTTGGCTTTTCCAACACAAAAAGCTACGTTAATTACAGCAAGACCACTCTTTGAAACAAGAATTCAATTTGTAAAAGTTTGCTACTTTACAAAGGGAACGGTTCAACGGTTGTTTGACAATCAAGGGTGGTACAGTAGTGAAGAATACGTCACACTGGCCTATACCAGCTGATTAATCGAATTATTTTACATTACAGTGGCATTAAATGAATCCTCATTATATTAGATGACTAGCTGTACCCGCGGGCTTTGCCCCGTTTAACTTCATAAGTAAGCTCGTTCGCATGGCTCAATCACGTCCTGGTTGAAGTTCGTTCGCTACGCTCACTCACCTTTAGGTTGGAGCTCGTTCGCTGCGCTCACTTGCCTTCGGGTTAGCTCGTTCGCTACGCTAACTTGCCTCCAGGTTGAAGTTCGTTCGCTACGCTCACTCACTTTTTGGTTGCAGATTAGATGTTGTCATAAAAAAAATAATAATAATAGTGCTGCACCCTGTTGGTAATCCTTGTAACTTAAATGCTAGTGAACATCATAGAACAGAACCAACTTGTTTTAATTGAACAGCTGTTAAGATTCATTAATTCAATTTAAATATAAGTACTCATAAGGTTAACATGGGTAACTCCAGAGCCACTGGGGCGGAGCCCGAGAGTCCGATCTGAATAAAAACAGCTTAGTTTTCCTATTTAATGCCTAAAGAATCAGTGTACCAAATTTCAGCCTCCTAGGTAAATGGGAAGTGGGAGAATTAGTGATGAGTGAGTGAGTCAGTCAGTCAGTCAGTGAGGGCTTTGCCTTTTATATATATAGATTACAGGAGAAGAAAAGTCTGTATGTCATGTTGTTTCCTACCTATAAAACACTGAACCAAATTAGTGAATACATCGTCAGGTTAGTTCACATTAGTGAGGAAGTACGTTTCCCAGTGGTAATTTACGCCCCGGAGTTACTAATGACACATTCCTGCATTTATGACAAAAGGCTCTGCTCTCCAAATTTGTATGTTATTGGAATATTTTGAACTAATAACAATGCAGTTGGTTTGATGAAGCATGGGTCAAATTATTTAATTATTAAGTGCATTTAATTATTTAATTAGGACCTACTAGTATCATTCTGAATTTTCTTGCTTAGTGTATTGTAGCGTAAAATAGCAGGTGCGATTTTTACTTTCTCCCCTTATACGATAGTATTGTTTCCGTTAAAATTTTCGAGTTTGAGTGAATATATCCGTTTTGGGTCCACCTGAACATAAACAAGTGGTTTTTGAAGTGATGTCTGTGTGTGTTTGAGTGGATGTGTACATAGCTACAGTCCGATTTTGATAAAATTTGCTATGTAGGTACTAATCCATAGTATCTCCAGGGTTTTTAGCGAATTTCCCTATAGGGAAGTAGCTATACCGTAGGTGGCACGGTAAGACCTAGACCCGGGACCGATTTACTTTTTCATTTTGATGTCCCCAGAGGCCAAAAACACTATTCGTTCAAATTTTTATATATGTATTTATATATATATAGGTATATATATATATATAGACTTATATATATATATACGTCCGTGAACACGATAACTTGAGTAATTTTTGTCCGATTTTGATGAAATTTGGTTTAAAGGTGTAAAGCGGGATAAACTTGAATGAGTTCGCGAACCAGCACGATCGGACCATGGGAACGGGGCTTTACGGGGGGTTTTATGGGGTAAAAATTGGGTTTTCTCACTTTTGCCCCTCAAAACACAAAATTTCCAAATTTCTGTTTAGACCTTTTTAAAGAGCTTAAAAAAACAAATAATTTAGTATATAAAAGTATTTTTCTTCAATTATTAGTAACGGAGAAAATTTAAAAAATTGTAAATTTAAAATTCCCATGTTATTCTTATGGAGAATATTGTCAAATGTTGTAGTTTGCTTGTTTATGAATATATTTTGATCAAACTTGTCAAATTTATTTATTTTGTACTAAGCTATCAATATTTTACTCAAAAACACACTTTATTTGGTTCCTTGTAGCAGCAAACCTAGGTACTCGTTAAACCTAATGTTATTAAAATATAATTTAACTGAAAATCAATTCAGACAAATGGAAATTCGCTTAGTCGGCAGGTTTGCTGCGGCGGGGGTATTTTATTTAGATTTTTAATGGTGGGGTTTTCCATAAAACCCCATAAAACAACGAAAAATATATAGAATATTCTCAAAAATGGCTCGATCGATTTCGATACAAATTTATATTGTTGCCCTTAAAAAATGGCAAAACTCCAATTCCTGAAAAAATACGGTTCAAAGGTTATTGTAACTTATGTTATTTTCCCATAAAACACCATAAAATAAGGGAAAAAACCATTCTCGTAAAAAACTGTTTTTATTAATATTACTAAGTGATTGTCCTTATAACTCTTAAAAACATTGTGCAACCCCCCCATTGCTGTAAAAATTACGGTTCAAAAGTTATTGTAACTTCTGTCATTTTCCCATAAAACCCCACGAAAAAAACGGAAAATAGATTTTTGGGAAAACTGTTCTGGTTGAAATTCGTCTTTAATGGTCCTTATTATTCTAAAAAAATTCTAAATTTCTGTAACAATTACAGTTCAAAAGTTATTGCAACTTTTGTGATTTTACCTATTAAATATCATAGTTACTCTCATCGCTTACCCATGATAGAGGTTGTAGACAAGCTCATGGGAGAAAGTATGTGTCAGATTGGTGATACCGTTTATTTGCTTTCTAAATACATTCAAAGCATGGTAATGCTTACAAGTATATTAGGCTACTATTAGTACAGTAGCTCTACCATAGTTAGTATTTTATCAAACGCCATTACCTTGGGTTTAGTAGTTAATATAACTAAAATATATAAAAGATATGTGTTAAACTGTTGTAATTCGTGGTAGGAGTATAACTAAGCTATGCTTTGTAACAGATGATTGACTCTAAATAAAAATAACAATAGTGTTAGTACTGAGCCTATGGAGAAAGATAATAAATACCATGGGTTGATTATTAAAAAAATGTAATAAATCAAAAACATTTTTTAGGTACTGTGGAGGATTAGAAGTACTGTAGTTACAAACCATTATCTGCTAGGTAATGTAAAGCTTGCTTAATGGCTGATTAAAAATACCCATTACACAGCAGCTAATGTAGTCAAAGCTGATATCAAGGTACGAAGAGCCCATTATGGTTTGGTTATCAGCCGATTATTTTCCCAGCCCAGCATTAATCACCTGATTGCACCGGTGACGGTAAACCAACCAATCAAAACAGCGCAAATCTCGCCAGAACTTATACAACCTACATCACAGTTTACTGTATGGTCAATAATGGTGATTAGAATATTTATCACAACATGTATAAAGCTAGAGCGCAAAGTATGTCATTGCCGCTCGAGAACTGTAGATAGATTACAGTAATGTAATTATTTAGGTTATGTTTCCTTTTGTTAGGTTATGTTATTTGCTTACTTTAACACTAAAATCAGCTGATTTAGTGAGCAGAAATGAATAATGCGGAAATAGGCTATTTTGCGTATGGTTTATAGGTGTGGCAACGCGATCATTTCCATATAGTAGTAGAAAAACAAAATACATAGAGATAAAAACACAAAAAAACAAAACACTGATAATATGGCTGAGTGCTAAGCACTTTGAAACATTTCTCCAACAGTAGTTTTTACGTGATTACGTAAACCTCTAATAGAAACCCCTAAATGCATTATTTTACAATGAGAGTTACGAAACAAAGTAAACCTTTACCCATCGTATAATTTATCAATCTATAATGATATGTGTTTAAAGTACCTAAGGCAGCGGATGAATATAAAATAAATATTTTTTCAAATGTCCAACCCTTCATTTTTAATGATGATAAATGGTATGTCGATGATACTCAAAGTACTATTTAAAGTACCATGGAATATTCTTAGGAGTGCAGCAGTAAAATAAACTATGTCTAGTGAGTTGAAAAAATACGAATTTTGAAAGTCAGATAGTGATTTAAATACACGTTAAAACATAAATAAATACATGTATTGTGAAATGAGCGAACGGTACTTTAAATAGGGATTATGTCGTCGACGTGTATGATTGAAAGACAGATTAAGTGATTTAATTGGCAGTATCCATACCGTATATTGAAAGCTTTGCGTTGAATCCAATATGGATATTTAAATTGACTTTGACACATATGTCATAGCATATTTGTAACGACGTATCAAACAATTCTTGTGCAATTGTGTTATGTATAAAAAGTTTGACCTTTGCAAATATTTGCTGAAGCTGTTCGAGTGCCAAACGAACTCATCAAATAAAATTAATTTAGCTTCATGAACTATTGTGTTGGAAAACCCAACCTTTGTCATGCTTTATTACTCATAAACAAGAATAGACTTAGTGGAAAAAAGGATTAAAGGGGACAATAATTTTGTTCAGAAAAATGAAAAATAACAATATTGGGTTTTAACCAGTTATGACAAATTTCCGTGTTAATCATAAAAACAATAGTATGAAATGTGCGAATTATTAATTTCATAGAATTGCTCGATAATATTTGTCAGTTAATTTATGAACTATTGAGTCATCATAACGTTTGTATTTATATCACCGAGTTTTTACACTTGTCATAAGTACTCGTGTGCATCAGCCGAATTATGCAAACTACTAAGTAGTTGTTGAAGAAAAGTTATCAAAATTTGCGGGTATACCCAAATTTGTATACTAACACCGAAACATAAACTAGGTATACATTATGTTAATTTAAACCACTTTGGAACTTGAAAGTTTACTGCTTATTTCGGTTTGGTTAGCGTCACTGACTTTGGTAGAGAACTGAAATGGAGAATTATAGATAAAAAGTAGACAAAATAGGTCCTCCTCAATGATTACCACAGCTCATAATAAAATGTCAGCAACAGCCGGGTTTGACCCGGGGAAAAATGGCTCAGACCGCTGGCTAAAATTTCATTCCCGCAAAAGTAGTTGGACTGTCAAAACAGTTGGCCATCCTGCTTACCCAATACCCATATACCATAATTAAAATAAACGGTTATCGAAGCTAACAATTAATTCTCTATCCTGTATACCATAAACTTTTCTGATCTGTGTGTTTCCAAATTGTCTGGACATATTTTGTGGACTTGTTCCTTGGGCTAGGACAAACTTAAATGCCATATAAATATAGGTCCAAGCAGCTAGTCTAGATATCTGTTTGTCGGTCTGTTTGTGATTTTTAAGAATTATTTCATATCTTGGACATTTTTCAAGATAGAAATTTCAACATTTGTATAAATGTGTAGCTTACTAAGTTTCGTTCCAATATCTCAATATGGCGGTCATTTAAAATCTTTAGTGCCAAATTTCATGAAAACCGCAAATATTAGGAAAATAGTTTTTCAAATCAAAAAGATTGAGAATTTAAATCCAAATCAAATAATACTTTGTTTGTTAAAATCGGATGGCAAACAACCAAGTTACAAGTATCAGTTTTTTTCTTCATTCGGTTAGGCAATTTAATAGGACAACCATTATTACTGCTCTGTAAAATAACAAATAATTAACAATATGGAAGTCCTATTAAATTGCGTATCCGAATGTAGAAAAAAATGATAACTCTGTTGTTTTTCATCCGATTTCAACAAATAAGGTCAATTGATTTGGATTTACATTTTCTATTTTTTTGATCAGAAGAAATATTTTCTTAATATTTAGGCCTACGGTTTTCATGAAATTTGGCATTGAAGATTTTAAATGGCCCGGACGGAACGCCAAGACACACCAGAGATTCCGTCGTGCATAAAATGGTCCCATTTTAACCTATATTAAAAAAAAAATCCCCGACAGAACGCCCAACGGATTCCGCCCGACGGAAGAAATCGTGCATAAAAGAGGCCTTAATTAACAATATAGATTTTCAGCACATTTTATTTCCTTGAAAAAAAAAAAGAAAATGTTTAAATACGCAGAAACATTACAGCATTAAGTACTGTACAGTAAGCTATATAATAATGAATCTGTAAGTAAATGTTATGTAAATGTAAATGTATTTTAACGCAGCATCTTCATGTAAAAAATACTAGTTTAAACATGATTAAGGGGCGTAACAATCTCTGCTATGTAATTCGGGCTAATAATTCGGGCTAATATTGATTATGTGCTTTGCTACAATTACTGACGTGGTTCGTGGAATGAAACCCAATCACTGGAATATATTTTTTCCATGGCTGGAAGGTAAGTTTTTTAAATTACAAGTCCTAGTTAAATAGAAGTCCTTTATGGTTACCTCACCTTAGTTTAAGCTGATTTAAATTAATTCCATAAAATTAAAGCACTATCTTTATTGGAACTAATCCTAAAATATTCGTGTTTAAATGGAAATCCAGATTGTATTTGTTTAAAATTATTGTCTAACATAAAATAGAAGGACCAGATTTTTATTTTGACTTCAAAAGAGAGCAACTCGAACCATCTTAAAATCAGCTCACGAACTTCATGCAAAGAATTTTTTTAGTCTTCAAATATTTCAACTTTTCCATGCATATACATCCTTGAGACACTCTCTTTTCTGAATAAGAACATTTCCATCTTTTCAAGTTCCAGATCATGTCCATATTCTTTGCGAAACAGTCTTAATCTTCATATACCAAAACATTCAACCACCTTTTTTAAAAAAAAAAAAACATCTTTATTATAACGGTATCCTGTTTTTTAATGCATTGCCAACCCATCTAAAAATTGAAGTCAACCCCTGTTATTAAAAAAAAAATCACTTGTATCCAAGTGTTACTACCGTGTCCGTGATTTTATTGCTGATGGGTAGTCATGGGCATATGGTATGTTTGGTTTATGAATTGATTACTTGTAAATATTGTTTAGTTTAGGGTAGTTATTTTATAGTTTATAAGACACTCTGTATGTATATTGACTTAGCCAATGCATTAATATAAATCTGACCAAATAAATGACTTATGACTTATCAGGCCAGTAAAGAATTTGATGTATTACAAATAATATTAATGAGTAAAATATTGCGAGGTAGTTATTAAGTTACTAGAGAGCTTGCAAAGTAGGTTTATCAACTTAATAATGGACAGTAACTTCGTTGGGTCAATAGTAAGCAAAAACAGCACTTGATTAGGTCGTAGCTATACTTTTCTGATATTAATTTACCACATAGTTACCGAATTTTGGAACGGACTGTACATCGGTATTTACTTAATTACGAAACACCGTTAGAATTACAAGCACTTGGTCAAGTGGTGGGTTAACTGCTCTCATCTAAATTGTTTGACATAGATAAAATCGTATTCACCAAAATTCGCATTGGACGACAATTAATTTAAAAATAAGGACTTGTCATTAAATCGCATGAGTGTGTGTCGCATTGTATTACGGGACAGTTAGCACGACGTTGGCTGAATAACAAGTACCTGGTTAAACGGTAATCTTTTTAAATACCCTGAGCTTAATAACATCCCTTAGTTACTACATTTTGCCACGAGCTGTACCTTATTAACTTTAGTAACGGACAGTCAGCACAACGCTCGCTGAATAACAAGCAATTTCATAGGTGGCAACCTTGTTAACTATACTCTTGACAAAGTGTGTGACGAAGATATAATTATGTCGCATTTATGTTTAAATATGTTTATACACGACTCCACACAACATAACATGAGTTTACAGAAGATACTGATTGGAGTTTTCTTATAAATTTAACCTTTTAAAATATTATTTACTAGATGTGTGCCCGTTCTACGCACGGGGATCTTATAGTCAGTTGAAACCTTCTTATATTAAGATTAAGAACAGCAGTTAGTTTGCATATTTGCAGATATGCTGGCAAAAATATTATATAAACCTTCGCAAATACAGTAGCCTATCTGACAGTTCAAGCCAAAATAAATGCTTCGCAATTAAATGTCACCCGGATCGTTATGGTCCATATGTCCAATGATTAAACTAAAAAATGTTTTATAGATCCATGAAGCGTAGCCCTAAAGTAGGCCTATAATTGAAAGTTACTTTCCACATCGGTTAACTTAAACGTATTTAAAGTACTACCTCAACCTCACCATTTAACACTTTATTCCGGTTGACATTTTCAGTATCAAAGGTGCTCTTGTCCATTCCGTGAAACACTGAGAAATAAGGACATTAATGCGTTACCAACAGACATACACACAACAATCCAAAAAAGGCCACGAACTATTGATACATAAACAATATAAAGGCGTAAACAATTCATGATGGTTTGCCCAACAAATGTTTTACTCAAATAGGTTATCATTTTCTTAGCATACCGGGTAAGCTAAGATTTGGAATCCAGACAGAAAAAGCAAACAACTTTTTGTTATTTAATAGATTACGCATTCTCTAAACAATGATTAGTATATCTATTAACATTAGAAGGAAATGTGACGAAAATCACACAATGTTGGAGTTTTGGTTATTTGTAATTATATTTCTTAAGTAGGTAGGCCATGTATTCTATGGAAAAGTACCGGTATCAAGGATCGTCGTCAAAAAGGTTGTTATGAATAAATATGTAGGCTTACGTACCCAAAATATGAGCTATGGGCCTATTGGCTGTATGGTCCAGCGATTGCATCACACGGTGAGTAGAAACAGAAAGTGACACATTGGAAAAGCGAGTTTAGCACTTCCTCTGTTAAACCTCTGTTACAATCACCCAATGCAGTTGTGATTTTTTACTTTACACTTTACACAACCGCCATTGAAGCGCCGTCAATGAGTGGAAACCTTTTTTGTGAGCTATTGGCGACGATCATTTCAGTGTCCAGCCCTATACAACACTGATTCAAGGTCTTCTTTCTGGTTGTCAAAACTCAAGAAACATTTTATACTCAAAGAATTTCTGGTTCCGATTTGGACGATGTCTAGTTATTTAATTTCATTTACGGTTACACTATTAGACTATATTATTGCACTTGCGATTAATTAAATCCGTTATGTAAGAAAAACTTTTTTAATCTCACTTGGTTGGGATTTGCTTTCAAAACGTGATTCGAAATGGTTGCGGTATTTGTAAACAACATTTGTAAACATATCATTGACAGCTATAAAAAATAATCTTGATCCGAACAGCTGTTCGTTATATCATAGACGATTATTATGTGATAAAAATTGAACGAAAATTTGACAAAAATCGCACAAAACTGCATTTTTGAACGTCCGTAATTTTATTTACAAAGTAGTGAGGCTATATTTAAATCACTAAAGACACTCTCGCCAATCCAGTGAATACATTAAAATGACTTGGATCTTGATAGGTACTCTGGTTTTCACGGAGAAGATTGCGTAAAATGCCATCTTGAGTGTTACAGACAAAGGGAAAGACAGATAGACAGACAGACAGACAGAAATAGAGATAAGACTCGTTTCTGCTTCTTTAATGTATAAAACATAAAAATAACCTAAAAGTATATAATTCTGAGCAAAGTACAGACAAAACTCTAATTTTATTTATATAGATAACTTTAACTCTATGAAACCCCAGAGTATTGATCAATGGTCGAGAGATAGCGTGTGAGGGAACAGTTTAACATCTCACTGTCCAGTCCATAGATCTCTATATAATACAACGTCCAGTCACGGTCAAGGACAGAGATAAGACTTTTCTCGGATCGAGGTTTACAAAATAAGCTAGGGAATCGACAAAATAATTCCAAAATTACAATGGAAACTTACGCGTTAGTGTAGAAATTCATGGTAAAAATATATTAAAATTATGTCAAAATGCTTATACAGTGTAAAGTAGGCCAGTATTGTGTTCAGTCTGAAATACCTCATCTGATCTTCGGACGTTTTCGGTTCATACAAATTTACAAAAAATTATAAAATATTTGTGCAGTTTGTATTTTAAATTATATATATATTTTTCGCATAAAATTTGCAAGATTTCTTTGGGTATATTCATTCGGAAATGTTTAGAAATCGTAGATGGCTCTATTTTTATTTCAGAAATGTGTTGTAACAATCAATGCAAAATTCCAAGTGTACCAACTAAACATAAGGTTGATTGTTAAATTGGGCTAAGCTTATGCATATTGCTTTGAGAGGAATGTTTATTTTTAAACTAGCTGTAACCCTCGGGCTTTGCCCCGTTTAACTTCTTAATTTTCAAGATGATCTCGTTTGCATGGCTCAATCACGTCCTGGTTGAAGTTCGTTCGCTACGCTCACTCACCTTTAGGTTGGAGCTCGTTCGCTGCGCTCACTTTCCTTCAGGTTAGCTCGTTCGCTACGCTCACTTGCCTTCAGGTTAGCTCGTTCGCTACGCTCACTCGCCTCCAGGTTGAAGTTCGTTCGCTACGCTCACTCACCTTTTGGTTGCAAATTA
This sequence comes from Macrosteles quadrilineatus, assembly GCF_028750875.1. Classification (NCBI taxonomy): domain Eukaryota; kingdom Metazoa; phylum Arthropoda; class Insecta; order Hemiptera; family Cicadellidae; genus Macrosteles; species Macrosteles quadrilineatus. The sequence goes on along the minus strand of NW_026542598.1, from coordinate 74,983,025 downwards.
GCTGTTGTCATAAATGTAAAAGAAATAATAGTGCTAGTGCTGCACCCTGTTGGTAATCCTTGTAACTTTAATGCTATTGAACATCACAGAACAGAACCAACTTGTTTAATTGAAACAGCTGTTAAGATTCAATAATTTCATTTCTCATAAGGTTAACATGGGAAACTCCAGAGCCACTGGGGCGGAGCCCGAAAGGATTTTTGAAATAAGAATATGCCTATATGTTAATCGGGAATGTGAGCTATCATCATGCCAAATTTCAGCCCAATCCGACCAGTATTTTTCGAGTTTACTTTTCCCATACATACAGCAACCACCTCTTTTTTATAATAGTATAGATAAAGAACTTTATTCATAAATTCTTGATAAGTTCATTCTTTATATATTCATTTTTTATTAATTCCTCGAATTCACTCACAATTTCCATCATCTAACACCTAAAAATAGTTCCGCTCTTTCGATAGATTACAAAATATTTCAAACGAATACAAATTAGTGGAGAGCAAGTATACCACATACATCAGGCATTGTTATAGATTATATGATATGTTTATTTTTTTGGGTATTGTTATTGATTCTAAAAACTTTATATTCATGTTTAAAGAAAGTATCCATATAAATGCGTGCCAAAAGTGGTTCTCTGGCGTTTGATCAAATTTCCAGATCACAAAACCCGATCGCACACTGTTAAAGCTCAATACGGCGTTTGTAATAAAATACAGAACCGTCATAGAGACTTCCAGTTGTTGCTTTTACTGGAATATTTCATGACGAAAATATATCAAATTGCGAATTTATGTGGCAGTAACATGAACTCGTACTTTACTTTCAATGCATAAATTATTTCTAATAAAACAATAGCGAAATAAAAGTATTCGTTTCTTAAAAATAAATTTAATCATTTATCTTTTATATTAATAAGCAAGGATGTTAAATGAAAACGTTTTTTCTCAGGACACCATCGCAAGAAAAATCTACGCAAACTGTTAAAAAATATTTGCCTGTAGATATGCAGAATCCCTTTATAAATTAAATTAGGCAAAAAAACAAGCACACAAAATTAACTTAGGCTAAAACAACTTTAATTTCTATTTTTGACCCAATTAACATGAATATTTAAAAAAAAACAAATAAAACCTGCATATATAGGACCGATAACCTTTTTTTTTGTACAACCCGCGTGTAACTTGGTCCAGTAGTCTGCTGAGGCTAGCTGTCATAAGTTTTTTAATATATAAGATTAAAAAAGAATTAGCATGGGCCTAATGGATTGTCATACTGGTGACGAAATGACAATAAATTAGTTATAAACAGAAAATCAAAACAAATATGTGAAATTTCAATCACATGTTTTATTTACAGAGTAGGGTGAAAAATAGAGAGGTTTGTACAATACATATTTTTGGTCGAGTTTTTGGTCGACCACGGGGTGACCTATAGTATTCGTTAACTCGTGCGGAAATTAAAATGTATCACATTTTTAGATCAGGATGAATTATAAAGAAAAAACAGTTAACTTTATAAATATCTATTTTATCTTACAGTATCAAACACTACAAAAATTCCCAGTTTATTGAACTTTATAGAAGCTGTTCTTTGACCCCGTCAAGCTTTGAGTACAAAGAATGCGTCTTTGGAGCAGACAGGATATTTTCCCAAAGAGATTCGTGTCTTCTATACAAAGTTGTAGCATTTATCTTATACACCATTCGTGTCGCCTGCCTTCAGTTTGTATTTCGTTCTTTCCTCTCAGCAAAATTTCGCTTTTTCAATAAAGTATTAAATAATTAAGATAATGTTTTAAATTGATAGCAGATTATCCTATATACATTTCTCTTTATATTGAATTCTAATAATCCTATACTCTAATATGAGAAATGTTTGCTTGTATGTATGTATGTATGTATGTATGCTTGCTTGCACAAAGATCTCGAAAACGGCTCCGACGATTTTCTTCAAATGTTGTAAATAGTTTATTTCTGGCCTAAAAACGAGTTTACTGCAGTTAGAAATGCCAACAAAAATCTAATTACGTAGAAAAATGAAACTGAAAATCACATTTTTTTAACATTAGTCTTATGGGTTGCTAGGTAACCATGTTGGCTGAGTTAAATAACAAGGAAAAAGTAAACAAAAGACTTGAAGTTGTAGCATGTGTTCATAATAAGCCAACTACCCACAGTATACTAGCAAATTACAAATACAGTACAAAAGGAAAAACATCCCTTGTTAATATTTAGCAAAGAGTATACTGAAGATTACTCGATACATTGTAGTCAAGGGTAGCAGTGCGAAGTCTGGGATCTGTTGATGACGATTAGATTAAGGTATCTGCAATCCTAAAATGCTATGGGAAGGGAAGGAAACAGGTCCGCGACGTAGGAAGTGGTGAAGGAAGTAGTAAAGGCAATCATAAAATGCTATGGGAATAGAGGGAAACAGGTCCGTGACGTAGAAAGTGATGAAGGAAGTAGTAAAGGCGAGCAGTCCGGAGTGTGGGGACTGTTTATGACGATAAGATTAGGGTATCTGCAATCCTAAAATGCTATGGGAAGGGAGGGAAACAGGTCCGCGACGTAGGAGGTGGTGAAGGAAGTAGTCAAGGTGAGTAGTCCGGAGTGTGGGAACTGTTTATGACAATTAGATTAAAGTATCTGCAATCCTAAAATGCTATGGGAAGGAAGGAAAACAGGTCCGCGACGCAGGAAGTGGTGAAGGAAGCAGTCAAGGCGAGCTTTCCGGAGTGTGGGAACTGTTTATGACGATTAGATTAAGGGTATGGGCAATCCTAAAATACTATGGGATGGGAGGGAAACAGGTCCGTGACGTAGGAAGTGGTGAAGGAAGTAGTCAAGGCGAGCTGTCCGGAGTGTGGGAACTGTTTATGACGATTAGATAAGGGTATGGGCAATCCTAAAATGCCCTAAGAAGGGAGGGAAACAGGTCCGTGACGTAGGAAGTGGTGAAGGAAGTAGTAAAGGCGAGTAGTCCGGAGTGTGGGAACTGTTTATGACGATTAGATTAAGGTATCTGCAATCCTAAAATGCTATGGGAAGGGAGAAAAACAGGTCCGCGACGTAGGAAGTGGTAAAGGAAGTAGTCAAGACGAGCTGTCCTGAGTGTGTGACCTGTTTATGACGATTAGATTAAGGTATTTGCAATCCAAAAATAACTAATATAATGGTTTTAAATACCTTCAGTCACCAGTTCAAAATAGTCGGCTATTGCGACCTAGGTTTCGGCACGAAGTTGTACCATCATCAGGCGGGCCAGTTTTGAGTGAAGGTGACTGAAGGTATTTAAAACCATTATATTAGTTATTAGAACCAGTTCAGGGGCAATCCCACATCTTATGATGTCGAAAAAAAAATTAATCCAAAAATGCTATGGGAAGGGAGGGAAACAGGTCCGCGACGTAGTAAGTGGTGAAGGAAGTAGTCAAGGTGAGTAGTCCGGAGTGTAGGAACTGTTTATGACGATTAGATTAAGGTATCTGCAATCTTTAAATGCAATGGGAAGGGAGGGAAACAGGTTTGCAACGTAGGAAGTGGTGAAGGAAGTAGTAAAGGCGAGTAGTATGGAGCGTGGGAACTGTTTATGACGATTAGGTGTCTGCAATTCTGAAATGCTATGGGAATGGAGGGAAACAGGTCAATGACGTAGGAAATGGTGTAGGACGTAGTAAAGGCGAGCCGTGCGGAGTTTGGGAATGGATTTATGTATCTCCAATACTAAGACTGCTTTCAGAGTGAACTAATGATTTTCTCCGAGCAAAGCTCGGTCCCCAGGTACTGTATTTAATGAATGGTCTGTAGTTTTTTTTCAAAACTATTATGTAACGATAAAATATCGTAAATTCAACGATCAACTCACCAAAAAATCGTTATGGTGTGATGTTTTGTTAAACTATCGTTTGTAAGCTACTCTTCCAATCTGTTTGCTATTTACTTTGATTATAGGATCCATTCAAAGATACGTTCAATCTATTAGACAAATATTGTTTGTTAGGAGTGAAGTACAAAATATAAAATATACAAACAAAAAAGAGAATAATCCTCACACGACATCCTCAAATTTAACCAAACTCGAAAAAAAAAAACAGGCTTCAAATCTATATTTTTATTTTATTAATAGCCCCAAATGATCTCCAACAATTTTACTGTATCGCTTTAATAATATAATAGAAACAGTTTTATTGATATCCATGAATAGTACATGATTAATAAAACCAACTGTTGCAAATATTGCTAACCTAACCACAAAGGCAAAAGTTTATTAAACGAATAGAAAATCAGTGCCACGTTGTTCATGTGTAATTGAATGTTGTTTGGATGCACACGGGAACAAGAAGTTCAAACAGCTAAATTTCTACTTTGTATTCAGTACGTAAAGCCTGTCTTCCTTCATTAGGTTTCAGAACGTATGCAATGCAAATATATTGGTAGGACTTTATAAATACTCTGTTTGATGTTCATTCCAAATGTCACATTTCATTTACCTTTTTTTTTTGCTGCAACAGATATTGAAGGTCAATAAAAAAATAGAAATAAGTTCCTATGTTTATTTGGGCGCTTTTTAAACGGGTTAAATGTTAACTTACAAAATAAAATGGTTAAATACTGTCATATTATTAATGAAGATTGGGACGCCACTTAGGTGCGTATTTTAACCCAAATATGAGTGAAGGATGAGTGTAGAATAGAGTGAGATGATCTGTGTAGCTTTTTTTTACTGGCTAAGATCAGCTGTTACAAAGATATCAAGGTTATGATCAGGTATATAGACTGGTACTAGACAGGTATATAGACAGGTATATAGACCAAGAGAGCTGTTCCTGGTCCAGTTTCGAACCTTTCTAAGGATAGAACCGGTAACCTTTTGTTAGGCGAGCACTAAAACCACTCATATACCTATTTTATACAACTTACAGACAAAGTTTAAGATGTGTACCTACTTAAATTTTCAAAGTCAATACAAACCTACAGTTTCATGATTTATAAATTTGTTTCTTGAACTGTAGTTTTCAAATATTGACCAAACTAGTTAAAATTCCAATTTATTATTAAATATTGACCACTAAAACCTCGTGATACAAAATATTTTGTTATGCCACACGTTGAAGTTAAAGCAATATATATTAGGCCTATATATTAAATAAAAATAGCTTAACATGAAATTATGTTATTCATTTCTGACCTAAAGACACTATATTTATGAACCTTCCATAAACAAGTACAGAGTAGACACCTAATATAACGTACTAAACGTGAAATAGTAAACAGTTGTTGAAAAGTAACAAGTAACGTTGGGAAAGGCAAAACTGCGACAGTTCGCTGTCACATAAAACCGTTCGCAATAAAACTGTCGTCAACTGAACGGTGATCAAACTTTGCTTTGCAACGTTTCGCAGTTTCCTCGTGAGAATATAAACTATTTTATGGTGTTGGTGCATCACAAACTGGCTGTTATTGACGGAGACTTCACAAACTTTAGGGATTTGCTGCGAGTATTTTCGTCAATTTAATCTCAACCAGGTTTTGACGGTAATTTCTAATTCAAAATACAATTCAGCTGTTTCTAATTCAGTTTTGTATTTATTCTAGTTACAATAGTGTGAAATAATAAGTCAAAATAAATAATCGGGAAATAACAAAACCTAGGTCACATTCTTCATCAGAAATTGAAAATGTACCGGTATCAAATTAATTGTATTCCGTGCAAACTGAAAGAAGAGTTTATAGTGCACGCCTTCAAATCTGAAAGTCTCTGGTCCTATTCCAAACGAGATCGCGTCTATAGAGGCCATTTTGTTTTTGGGCTATGAATTAATTATGTTATTTAAGAAAAAGGTTGATGTAGATAGTAACAAGACCAGGGTGTCGACAATCTTTAAAAACTTAAAAATAAACTCCATTGGCGTAATGCTTGACACTAAATTATTAAACAATCAAGATTAAATTCAAGTCGCTGAAGTGATTTTTTCGTTTTTCGCCCATACCTTCTATTAATCTCTTATGGGAGTGGTGTAGTCGCGTCGGCATTAATTGCGCCAACTGACCTGAGTCGGATATTCCTGAATTTTTCCAAGTACTCCAGGAGCCACCCGATACGTCCATAACTGCACCAAGTGGCGGCCCTCTTTGACTGTATAATTGAGTAGGTTAGGTTAGGTAAGGCAAGGTTAAGTTAGGTTAGGTTAGGTTAGTATGACATGTAAACAAAGACATTCCTTATGCCGGCAACTCACCCCTACCTCGGCTTGGGCTTGGCGCAACTAAGGAACTCTTGGGCGCAAATGCGCGGCCGTCTAGTCTAGTGGTAGAGTTCAGGAACTCCGAGGTCCGTGGTCCAAATCCCGCCAATCACCTACGGCTATGCTTTAGCTATGTAATAATACATCAACTCTAAGCACTAATTATGTGTAACGGAGGCTAGTCTAGAAATCTTGGCTGTGAAAAATGAACTGTTATACTATAGTTAAATATTTAATAGTTATAAACTACTCCACTAATGGCGCAAAGCTACAAGCACTTTCTCGTTATAAAAGTATCGTAATCGACCCGAGATGCTGACGACGAGGTGAGAGTACCATCTAATGTTGCGTCGTAAAGACGCCATCTACTCCTGAGGGAGTCGTAAGATCCAAGTATCACAATCATAATATCACTTAGGCGGGAAACTCGGCACTCGGCAGTGACGACGTTTCTTGGAAACTAGTCAAGCAGAGATTTTTACATTCAATTTTTACTTTCTCCCCCTATACATTAAGAAATTATTGTTTTCGTAAAAATTTCAAGTTTGAATTTTGAGTGGAAACCAGATCCCTGAACCGAAAAAGTGGTTTACGAAGTTATTGCTATGTGTGTGAGTGTGGGTGTGTACATATCTACAGACCACACCTATGGTCTGATTGTGATGAAACTTGGAGCGTCAGTGCTAATCTAGGTATCTTCAGATAGTGTTTTCGTATGTTGGAAATTTTGATTTTTTAATTTTGATTTTCCCACGAAACTCTATAAAATAACGTAAAAATCGGATTCTCACAAAAACGTTCCGTACTATATTGAATAAAATTTAGTACTTTAAACTCTAAACAAAATGGTTCAACCCCTTAGCTGTAAGAATTACAGTTCAAAAGTTATTGCAAATTTTGAGATTTTCCTGTAAAATACCATAGTCGCTCATACTACTAACTATTCTATAGTAAGCGGCAAAAGAGGTTTTGCAGGTTAGTGGGAGAAAATTTGTGCCAGATTGCTGATACCTTTCATTCCTTAAACTATATACTGAAGGTTTCAAATCGGAACAGTTTCTGATTGATGGAGAGCTGCAACATATGTAACAATACGCCAAGTAACGAACGGACCAACACTTCAGGTAATCTGAATGACAATTACTATGTTAGGTGGCAACCTCGTTAACCTGCTTTGGATGTATATGAGACACGAATATATAACTAGGCCATATGTCTTTGTTTATTATGTAGTGCTTTTTGTCAATAGGTAGGCTGTTATTGTTTTCCAAGATGTAAAATTAATAATATTGTGCATGTTTTTACATTGAAAAATGTTCTACATCAAAATAGTGTGCTTGTAGTAACCCAACAACTGAATGAAACGCATTACTGTTACAGTTCCAAAAAATTGGCCTAGCGTTTAGCGTCTCGGACTCCGGTACAAGATGGTCCAGTTTTACTCCGGAATATTTACACATCGTTTCCAGGTTTTAAACTACTTTCTCTGAAAAACACTTGAATTTATTCAATACAAAACGCTACTTGCATAGACAATAACGAAACAAAATGCCCAAGACTAACTGAAACTGTCTTAGAAGATATGAACCATAAACAGAACGTTGTACGTACAAGGACGCCCAAGCTCGCCACAGCTGATCTGCTATCAGACCGCAGTCAGCTGTTAATTATTATTAGTTTCACTTTCTACCGCCGCGGGCGCTGGCCGCCTCTCAGCTGATTACTCTGGTTTGTTCTACTCTACAAGCTCAGTCCAGCTTTTGAGTTTGTATGACTAACTTTAGTTTATCGTGGTTGAGAATAAAATACATTACATAAATTATAGGCCTATAATTTTAAATGAGATTGGATTTACAGTGCCAACAAATCAGAGTGCGTATTTCCAGGATCTAAGGATTTCTGTGTGCGAAGCTGCTTAAAGTTACCTTGAGCCTATAGGAAACCCTGAACACGGATTCATAAGCATAAACAAGATGTAGAAATTTCCTCTAGTATGATTTCTTAATTAACAAGTTGACCAGTTTATCAATAAGATAGAAAAAACAAACAGTGAAATCAGGGTATGCTATATCATATACATCAGCGCTTCATATAAAACCATTATTATTATATGGCCAGAATAAAACCTTTGGCAATACAAATATACATTCCATCCCCATGTTAAATTTGTAAGCAGATTTACATCCAAATCGAGGTAGTTAGTTGATGTGAGTCACCTACAGATTTCGTTGATCTAAATTACTAAATTCTTTCGAACACACAAACTTTTTTACCAAGTCAATCTTAGGGAACGATTTATGGCGAGCTATAGCAACTGTTATGACCCATCAACCTAGTCAGCAACAAAAATAAGGTATACAATAGAATTTTAGACACTAGCTCTGGCTCACACAACTACACGTTATTTTTAATAAAAAATGGCGACAGCTGGTCCATATAGATGGGATGTCTACTTTAGTATCCAATAGTTGATGATAAAACGTAATAAATATGTTGATAAAATTCTTAATTGGAGATTTAAAATAAAATATAAAAAAATAAACATTTTTCCATGTCAAAGAGTTTTTAGAGCAGTTTTTAATAATTAAAACGTTGGGTTGAATGCACCAGATGGAAATTCAACCGAGCAGTTCTTTTGCATTTTTGTAACGAGTGGGAGATTTATTCACCCTTCATTATATGCAGGATTATTTACATTTTACGTTCATGTTCAACATTTAACTTTCGTTGCAACATCATTGTTCTTAAAATACGATGCAAATAATAAAGAATGGACGTTTTTAACTTTAAAGAAACCAATTTAAAAAAATTAGAAATAATTAAGATGTATGCATTGTTTTGGGTGGATGTTATTTTAACCCGACTGAAAAAATGTATTTCAATGCAATTCGTTAATATTAATCGAGCAAAAAGTAAAAAGAAAAAATATGCCCCATACATAAAAATAAAACCTGCATTTTCTTTATTTAAGTCGATAATAGTTTCACCAAACTTGAATGCCCTATTTACTTTGTTTTCAACAACACCTTAACTGTTTTATACTTTTTTAAATGTGAATCACAAAACGTATGAGATGTTAATGTCTTTTTTTAATGTCCGGAATAGGTAAATCAAGCCTTCAGAAACACAGTTTGGAAAGACTGAAGTCTATAAGCTTTGTCTTTTGCCATCCCACATTCTCTCATGGATGTTATTCGACTTGGAATCCTGAACACGCAAATTGCATTCTTAGGCAAAATCTTCTCTTCTGCCAGAAGCAGAAAAACTGAAACGCCGACTTTTTTTAACAAAACGAGCAAATTACAAAAAAGAACATTTCAGTTCTAAGCATTTTTTTACTTTCTGTTATAAAATCTATTTGGCAAGTTTATTGACTAAGATTTTTAATGTACCTCTTAGGAATTTAGAATCTAATCCTTACGGGACAATACGATATTTTTTTCATATAATTCGTTTCTACATATTAAATAAAAACCAACCCGTAGTATTTGGTCATGAGTAGTGTTGAAAGGCAAGAGACTACGTTTTAATGACCGTGTCAATCTATACTGTATATTAAAAGGCCAGCATGTTTCTTTAAAACCTTTTTCCTAAGCTCGTGTGCATTGCAAGGAAAAACTACGCATACTGTTAGAAAGATATTTTCCAGTAAATGTGCAGAATCCCTTTATAGATTAAAATAGGCTCCAAAATAAGCACAACAAATTAATTTAAAATTTTAAAAAATTAACAAGGGTCTTATGAGTCACCATGCTGGTGACGAAATAACAACTAAACAAACAGAAAATCTAAACAAATGGAAGAAAATCCCATCACATGTTTAATAAAACATGTGATTATATAAATGTAATATACGTGTTATATAAGTGTTATAATTACCTATAAGTGTAAATATACAGAGTGGGTGAAAATAGAGAAGACTGTACAATAGATGTTTTTGGTCGAGTTTTCGACCACTGGACGACTTCTAGTTTAAATTAAAATGCAGTAGTTTACATACAAGCAAAAAGCCGCTTTCGTGGTCTAGGTGAAAAAAGCTTCATGCTATAATGTAGCTCTTTAATTGTTAATAAAAAAATTAGGGTTTTCGTTTAAATCAACGTTCTGTAGTGTTGCAGTTAACATGTTAACGATCTTAAAACGTAAACATTTTAGTTTTTTTTTATTGGCGTAGGAAAAAATCTTTAAAATAATGTTATACTATAAGAACTAAAACACATGGAACGATTGAACCCTTCAGGCATATAAAAAAATCTAAACTGGAAGAGAAATAAATTAATTGTGATATAATAAATCCATCTCCAATTAAAATAATACTTGGTTACTAAATTTCAGTTAAGGATCCTATTGTTATCGATATTTTAAACCTGAATACTTTCGAAATTAACTATATATTGTAAAAGAATTCACGTACCTAAACGTATTTCCTCATACAATCCATATAAAATAAGTTAGTTCACAGTAATATAATTCTACCGACGAATTAAAAGGCTACTAAGCAGTGAAGTAATGCGAAAAGCATTTATCTTGATTTTAATAAGCGAAACACACAACCTATGTTTATCTGCATTAGTCAACCTGACCGGTTAAACTAGGTGATTTATAACCAGACTGTCGACAGCATTTAGCTAAACACGATGCTGATCAGCTGTCGTGAGTAACTAAAATCCCACGTAAAACATCTGTTTGGACTTTGTAACTCGTAAGATAATATTGAAAATCAATATGATTTTGCTTTAACAGATGTTTTCATAAATAATACCGTATATAATTCTCGGTTATTTTCTCGTGCGAAAATAGATTCAACCATTATACATTTTTTTAACAGTTGACTATGAATATTACTAGTTATTTTATTTCCTCGTTTAAGTTGTTAAAAAATCTATATTTAAGTAGGTTTACGCATTTTAATACAGGACAGCGAAGGTGTATAGTAATTTAAGTAAAATTTACTAAAGTTTTGATTCGCATATTTACATATTTATATATATTTCTGAAGTTGTGGAATCAATTAGAGTAAATAAAAGCTACATTTCTCATTATCATAATATTAAATATGCCTTTAGACAACTTCTATTACAGTAGTAACTTCCAGATATTATATTAATGAACTACTACAGTTTTTTTGATAATTATCAATTATCAACTATTTATTAAAACTATTACTTATTTGATCAGGAATATAAATATTTCAGTACATGTATGTAAGATCCATACTTCACTGGGCCACAAAGAAGCCCTGTTGAACACTAAAGTTTATTAGCATGGTTTGGTCCGGCTCCATCTGATATTCTCAATTCCCAGGAGTGCTGTAAGACAGAGTTAGGTTTCTATCTGTCAGTTGCTGAATTTATCGAATCATTTTTCTACGGATAAGTAATAATTTCAAAGCGAAATACTTTACCACTAATTTGTGCTGAAGAAAAGATAATTTTATTTCTACGTGAAATCTTTAATTGATGAGTATGTATCATGTTAAAACAATAATATTCTGAGAAGTGTTGACAGTAAAGCTACATACAATATTTCAAACAATTATTAGGATAAACAAGCAATGTAATCTCAAATAAGTTAAAACAGCAAAAGTAAAAATATTCAGACCTAGTGGCAAAATAAAATTACAAGTATGTCTTCGTGTATGATTTTCTTTTATATATTACCAAAATTGTTCATCCGATTACAGTACCGGGAATATTGGAAACTGTTTATATATCTATAATATTATTCCCCAAATTAATTTCAATTAAAGTAAAAAAAAAAAATAAAATGATAAACTAAATGTATCCATTTAAAAATAAAATCCTCAAGGAGTAAGTTTACTTGCACATCTTTTCAGAGAGTATTTTTTAATTACTGCATTGACATTGAAAATATCAAATAAAATTCTTAGTATTGAGGCAGAGAGACTCGAAATAGATTCCCAAGAAGTTTACTGACAGTCGTCACGGAATTAAAGAATTTTCCTGAATATTGTTATCGTTGATTTACTGACTGCCTCTCTTTGCAACTGCTTATAACGCTAATCTTTTCTTAAGAATTGTTTGATCATATTGGGCTATTTGAACGTTATTTTAAAGATGAGAATTATAAACTCATTTAATCGAATGAGATGTGACAATGAGACACCACGTGTATACAAGCGTTTAAAAATATCACATAGTAGGCCGTATGCCAAACTACAATGTTTCTGTGGCATTCCAAACGACAGAATTCAAAGAGGAAAAATACAGCTAAAAATAATATAAAAAATAAAAAAAATATTGTGACAATTGGTAACACTAATTTTACCTTTATCTAATAAATATTTTACATATTAGGACAACTATTAATTGTTACCAAAATTTAATGAATAATATAACTAATATTTGGCTTTTAAGATGATCGTCTGCTATTTTGGATAAATATACAAAATACAATTAAATCGAATAAAAACAGAGTTGAAGTTGTTGTTATTTCTGTACATTTTTAGGTGGTACATTAGACGCGTTAATAATATCTGGTGGCAATGAAAACAATAACATTCGTTTTATGTGACAGCATTACTAGTACAGTAATTGCATACAGTAACTCGTAGAAATGTAAATATAGAACAATTAACTCACTGCACTAGAGAGCAAAAATGGTTTGTTGATGAAATCATCGTGGTTCGAATATTGCTACACAAAATGTGTTTTATGATTGAAAACATTGTTGAAAGCTGGTTGCAATAAATCTGTCTTAATATATTATTTATAGACTGTTGTATTAGTACCTACCAGTTTTTAAAAATTAATATTAAATTATTACATACCATGGCTGTTTGGCCAAATTATACTGTAGTTTAGTTATTTGTAGTAAATAAATACCAAGGTTTATAAATCGTCAACCTTATATTAATATTTCCCCCATGACAGTTAAGAAGCTCTACTTCAATTAATTGTACCAATTTAAACAGACAAGCTAAAAAAATCATGGATTAAACATAAATATTCATATGTGTCCAATGGCTCAATTTGGATAGAATCAAACTAGTGATTAATTTAATTTCAAAAATGTCAATTATAGGCAACAATAAGTGAAAAATATTACTCCTTTCAATTGACATTTTGTTATGATAAGGACAATTAGAGATCAATCAATATTAATTGTCAATTGTACTTTTTTAATAACCTCCATACAATTACAAAACTGTTCCGCAATTTCGCATACAATTATAAACTCAACAACTGCTGAAACATATGAAATGATAATTCCTGTTATTGTCAAAACTCGTTTGCATTTTGAAGCACTCCAGAACTTATGAATTAATCCTATTTGTGTACTTCTGTATAGTTTTATAAAAACAGTAATTTAATTTGAATTTTAAAATGTTGTTTAAAAATGCTCGTAGTTCTATATTACATAATGCAGTTATTGAATTACTAAAATGATATAGGCCCTACTTAGTAACAAAACATGTAAGCTGGATGACCTGATCAACGACGAACTCCTTCCAATGTTTCTAAACTTGCACCGAGTTAAAACTATTCTGTACTTCCAATAATTTTAAAACGTGCTAGCCCAATTACGTGACTCATTTATTTCAATTAGTGAATCAAACATGATGTTTGCGGCCATTGCAAATCTGCAGAAGCATTGTGTAAGATTTAAATAAAAAATCTAAGCCTTTCATATGTTTTGAAGAATAATTACACTAAAACACTGACATAGAATAGTTAATAGACTATGATATATTATAGTAGTTTATGTTGTATTGTATGATTCTGAAGCCTGTTTTGTATGCGTGACATCACGAAATGTAACGTTTGAGTGCGCTGATGTCGACTAAATGTGCTGGGTAGATTACGATTGTTACTACATTTTGAAGGATGATATAGTTGCAAGTGCATGTCAGGAGTATGTTTAACCTATGCTTCACTTTGGATCTTTTCATAACGAGTTACACTATTCCCCGACATGTCTTGCTAAGAGGTTACACAAACTTAATAATTTTTTGCAAATCTGTAGCAGATAAGGTAAGATTTACCTTAAGTCACTAAAAAAACTATGTTTGACAGAAATCTATTAACAGCAGATGGCTGATTTTCTCTACTCGAATGATGATATTTGATATTGTTACTTTGAACAGTTTTAGTTTGTCGAGTGTTTATCATGGGTTTTATGAGATTATCAGTGGAATGAAAATGGATGTGCCTAGATGAACATTGTCCACTAAATTTTCAGAGGAAGACAGATTTGACCCTAAAGTAGCGTACAGTAATACGTTATGTTATAATCATGATTTTATTGCAACTCTGAAACATTAGATTAACCTTAAATAAATCTGATCTATTATAACTCAAACAGTAATAACCTTGAACTTGGATCTTTACACGACAACAATACAATCCCACATACGAGTTCCATAACAAACTTGTATTCATCTCCTATGATTTGCAATCAATTCCAACCATACACAGAGTATAACTTACTTCTGTGACTGCGACGATCCGAGTTGAACCACCTCGATACTCTATGTGCGACACGGTCAGTCCACATGTCGTCTGTTGTGTCGTCTGCTATGACGCACTTGACACCACCGCTACCGCTAAAACACTGAACAGAACTGACAACACCGGCGTTTACAGCGCTGCTGTCGCACGGCGACTCCGCGAACTATCGGCACTTGTTGATAGCGATATCACAACAAAGATAACAGATGTAACTTTTATCTTCTTTTTTGATAGGATTATGATTCAAAATTGACTATCAAGTGGTGGACTCGTTAGTCGTTTTACTGTATATGAAGCATTGATGTGTCTTTCATTTTGTAAAGTCTGAGTGTGCTAATCTTTGACTATAGTGCTAATGCACATTTTAAATTTTTTGTTAGAGGAGATTTTATGATTTGGGGTTAATTTTCTTGTTATAAATATCAGAGGAAAAGAGGAATTTTACAAATTGGGGGTATTCAGTGAAAATGAAAATAGTTTCATAAACAGTTACAACTGACAATCAAATTAATTGTGAACAACAAAACGCCTTTAACATCAACCAGATACGTCATATTTTAAATTGTTTACAGCTAATCCATAAAGACGATTAATCTATATCGGAGGCCTATGTTTATTCTCTGGTTCTTTTGAAATATTTTACCAACATACAACCATACTTGCCTAAATTTTGCTTGGCAATGTTCACGTATGTTTTTTTCGGTTAATTTTAATTTTAATTGACATTTCAAAATATACTCTGTTCGAGTATGTAGCGTGGTTTTCCCAACTGTTCTAAAAAAACGACTGGGCTAAATTATCAATATGTAAAATTTTTCTAGTTCTCTAGCATTGTTACAAAAGAGCCATATGTGAAATGTAAAGTTGATCAAATCGGAGAAAAGTAATTTCAGTCTACATCAGCGAACTCAATTTAATCAAACATGAACACACATTAAAATATACTTCCAAATTTAAATCTTTGAAGCTTTGAAAGTCATGTTGTTAAAAGATATAAGCATGAATATAAACGAAACCCTACTCAAATGTACGCCTTTATTTAACAAAAAAGTAGGAAAACAACCTTTGAGTAAGTACTGTACCTTTAAAACTGATAATCGGTTAAATTCCCAATTTTAACTCGAAATATTCATTTTACACATTTAATTTATTAGCTGTCATTGATAATCCCATTGAAATTGACTGACAGGGCTTACCTTTGACTCCTAATTAACTATTACCAATCTGATCAGGCAACTACGTAGATTAGTTTAATTAATGTATGATTTAATTATGCTCTGTAGATGCAGAGGACCTACATGATAACAAGATAAGTGTTTCGACAGCTTTGGCGAACAACCCTTTAAAAATATACTTCAGGATACAACAAAATCAATTTAACCTAACCATATAAGAATATTTATTAAAACTTGAATCAACTCATATTTTTCAACACTCTTGGTGCTAAACATCATAATTTCTTAAATCGTGTTATTACAAGAATATGTGAGGTTATAGATCTAACCTTTCGTAAGAGAGTCGCTGGTTCTATTCTGAGAACAGCAATAAACTTTTCGATTTTTCCATGATGAACCAACTAGCCCATAATCATTGAGGTTTTAATAATTGTTTTCACCTACGATGCTTTTAGCGGATTTCCCCTATAGGGAATAAGCTATTACCGCAGTACTCATGGTGAGACCTGGACGCGGGACCGATTTACTTTTTCGTTATGGGGTCCCTAGAGACCAAAAACATAAAACCAAAAACACAGAGTTAGCGCGATAACTCAAGCAAAGATCTTCCGATTTTGATGAAATTTGGTACAAAGTGTAAACCTACGTTTATTCGAACGAGTTCACGAACCAGCATGAACCTACTTTATATGGGAACAGGGGTTTATGGGGGGTTTTATGGGGTAAAAATTGGTTTTTCCCATTTTTTACCCAAAAAAACTTAAAATTTTGCAATTTCTTTCTAAACCATTTTGTAGAGCTTAAAAAACAAATCATTTTAGTAAAAAAAAAAAACACCTTTCTACCCTCCCTGTCGCAGCGAACCTAAGTACTCGTGAAACTAATGTATTTAAATAGGAATAAATGTGATATTTTTAAGGAGACATTTTAGTTTAAATCTAATCAGGCAAAATAAAAAATAAAAAAATAAAATGGAAATTCGCTTAAGGTTTGCTGCGGCGGGGGTATTTATTATAGTCAGTAACATAGCTACATGGATCATTCGTTGAACCTTACACCGAATCAGTATTAATATTAAGTTTTAAATACATGTAAGCTTCAAAAGCACTCTTGGCCTTATTTATTCATTTATTTATTTTGCTTCAACGGTCCAAACAAACCAATTTAACTGTGTACCTTTAAGTCATAAATAGCTTACTAAACTGACACCTAAAACCGGAAGATTTTATGACAGGTCATACTGCTATGGCTATTTCTTGAAATTCCCAACACATTTCGCAATCTTATCTTCAAGTTACGCTTCACTTGAATTCGTTACACTTTATCAAGGTCCCGACCATCACGTTCGGCCACGTCATCACTTGAAAACCGGTCTACGCTAATCACATGTAAACAGTCGTGTATTATCTCATCTGTGACATACTTACACCTGTACTCTAGAGCTGGGGGCCCATGGGTTGTAACACGAATATTGGAACAGAAGCGGTGTGGATCATAAACATAAACAGATGACGTCACTGGCCCGGATCTTATACCAATATGTAACTAGGTTTGGACAGTTACATTTTAATAACTATACACACATGGTTATTTTCAGACCAGTGACATAATTTTTGTTATCTCCATGATGTATACAGTTTCTGCTCTAATATTCGTGGTTGTAACCGTGACTTTTAGTTTATACATAGATATAGTGTGTGTCATCTAACTTTACCTGTCTACTCTTATCAAGTGTGATGTAGGCAAATGAATTATTAATTCAAACAAAGGAGCATGTGCTACTAATGTTGGAATATTAGGTTAGTGTACAGTAGACTCCCTCTTATCCGGACTCCAGTTTTCCGGCCAGTCCGGATAACGGTTTTTCCGGTTAAGCCGACATCCCCAAAAACTCATTAAAATGGACCGTTTACGGCGATATTCGACTTAAATTTAGGAGAGCATTGTATTTAGACATGTGTTCACTGGTCACAAATCTTTCCCACGAGAACAGTCGTTTCAGTACCGCCCACTTCCTGCCGATCTAGTCCGGTTAAACCAATGTGCCGATAATAATTGTCCGGTTAAAGAGATGTCATTTCCGTCGACTGTAGTCCGGTTAAACCGATTTCCGGTTAAAAGGTGTCCGGATGAGAGGGAGTCTACTGTAAATGAATAACCACGAAGATGACTCAATTTAAATATTATGTATTTATTTACATGCCCTGTATATCTTTTCAATTTTTTCTGGCCTTAAATTAGGCTGGTTTAGTTTTGTTCTGTTTATGATAATGACAAACAAGTAACGGTACAAAAACAAAATGTTGTAATCTTGTGTTATTTGTCAAATAAAAAATTTACAAAGACGTCAATGTTTATTCACCTTTTTTCATGTGTTCAGTAAAACTATTATTTGTAAATATTATTTTTTTGTCATTATTATGAACTAAGCTAATATATTTTAGCCTAACCAAATCTCTTCAGTGGACTGTCAAACAGTGGTAGCCCCCTTCTTAAAATAGTTACATCTTGGTATATTCGCCAAAACAACCTTCTCGGTTTATCTATAAATATTACTACTCTCACAGACTGTACACCCGAGCAATTTACTTTAAACAAATTCAAATCCCGTTAATTACTCAGTGAGTATTTTTGGCTTAAATACTCAGCAAAACCATTGAGCCGGACAAGAGATTAATCCGATCCGTCCGTTCATGAATTGTAAATCAGTTTTCCACAATCGGTAAAATATTCAGCAACCTGTCGGTACCACTAGGTCTGCCAGAGGCGAAGTTTTTAGCAACCAATATTTTTAATTTCCTATTGGTCAGTAATGAGTAATCTGTACATACATAATTATAGGCTATATAATTTTAGAACAATTAATTTTAGTGAAAGCTTCTTTTAGTATGGTAAATCTGTTATTTTATAGCTTGGAAATAACGGGAGTATATAAATGACGTTTGTTACTTCACTATGTTATAAAAGAGATGTTTCATGGTTTAGAGTGTATGTATTTGGGGAAGTTTAGCAATTACTGCAGTTTGTACATTCAATTTTGCAAATTCCTACAGATTTTGCTATTTTTTGTGTGGACGTGTACTTGTAGGGGTGAGTTTGTAAGATTCAGTAGTGTACAATCTTTGTGATAGAGGGTCCTAGGGGAGCTAAAGTCCTGTGATTATAGCCTCAAAATACAAGATTATGTAGTTCTTATAAACATATGGTGGACTTTAAAGTAATTAGTAACATTTTATATGCTATTTTACATTGGTTTTCACTATCATTATATTGATTCATATTATTATATATATGTTTTAGGTTGCGGGTAAAGTTTGTTTAGTAAGAGAGTTCAAAGTTTGGTCCTCGGGAAGATCCACAATTTAGACTCAGTTTAAGTTTAGACCCTGGTTAAACAACCACTATACCACAAGGATAGTTCACATAATAAGTTATAGACAATTACAACAGAGTCTTTTTACGCTACTCTGTCACAGGTGGCATTGTTGTCAATTCACTTTGTCACTCATTGTGTTACAGAAATTGAATTGCTAAGTAATGGAAGGTGTAATGTACCGATGCATCATAATTCTGTCAATGAACATTTCCAATGCAGTTTCTATTAACTGTGACGAGTATTCTCAGTAGCAGTTAATACCATTTTAGTTTTTTACGTTTTCATATATTTCTTCCGAGTGAACGTATTCGTATATACAGAACGCACTAGAATGAAATTCAACACAAAAACGTGAATTCTGGCTGTGCGCAAACGGAATCTATCTATATATTAATAGGCAAGCATGTTTCTTTAAAACCTTTTTTCTCAGCTCGTGTGAATCGTAGGGAAAATCTACGCATACCGTTAGAAAGATATTTTCCTGTAGGTGTGCAGAATCCCTTTATAAATTAAAATAGGCTCAAAGATAAGCACAAAAAATTAGTTTAAAATTTTGAAAAAATTAACATGGATTTTATGGGTTGCTATGCTGGTTACGAAATAACAACGGAATATAAACAGAAAATCAAAACAAATGGAAGAAACTCAAATCACATGTTTTATTTACAGTGTGGGGAGAAAATAGAGAAGTCTGTACATTACATATTTTTGGTCGAGTTTCGACCACTGGACGACCTCTCGTACTTATTTAATACGCAAGCAGGATTTTTGTGACAATTACTCCTCCGAAACTACTGAACCGATTGACATGTTTTTGGTGTCATTGGAAAGAGCGTAATGTGAGTTGTGCAGGAAACATTCTTTTTAGGGAAATAATTAGAGAGTGAGGCCCTAGGGCCCTTTAAAGTTTCGTATTTATCCATAAGGATAACATGGGAGATAATTTTTATTTACAGAAACATATGTTTGTTACTTGAAAAATGTCAAAGTCTACTACATAATAATGGCTGTGTATTATAACTCTTAATGTATACTACATTTCAATCAAGGATTGTGTACCTTAAAGTTTACCCATAATGGATCTTACTACTTCATTTTAATGCTGGTAATAGTTAAATTTAGTGGAGATACCATGATTTAGAAAACTTTACTATAATAATTTATGTATTAAAAACCAAAAATCTTTGACATTATTAATTCATTTGAAACTAAACAGCTGATCGACAAATCAAACAAATCATCTACTTTATATATGAGTAATGATATTACACAAAAATAGTTTTTTTTAACCAATAACTTAATTCTTTTTTACTTGTGGGTGTATTTTGAGTTTGCAGTTATGAAAGCACTAAGCCAAGTAACTTTTATCTAATTTTCTTTATAAAACAACAGTATTAATGAATTACTACATGAACTTGACAAGTTGAGTATAGAAATAGTGAGTATATTAATTGTTAGTATGCCAAGGGGAAGAAGAGTGGGTCCTCGAAAACAGACCAAGGCGGAGACAACCCCCTAGAAAATCCAACTGAGTTTTTTTTAATATAGATGTCAGTGTATGGCTAAGACACAGATTAGAATTATAAAAGGGGGCAGTGGTTTTATTGATGAGGAATATTAATACATCAAAAGGGGCCTCATAAATGGCACAATGCTTCATGTGATCAGAACGGTTAAAAACTTAGAATGTAAAGTCTTTGGAACAAGTGAGTGGGGACATATTTTGATTTTGAGGATAAAAATGTGCCCGTCTGAAACAAACTTACCTTTTAAAATGGAAAGATGCTAATTTCTGTTATCTTTGGCATTTGCAGCACAAGCACTTTAATTAAAGAGCAGCATGGTTCTACCCAGACCAATTTCAGTCATGAGCAACTATATTCACTTATATGTTGTTTTAAGTAAGGCTACATCTTTTAATAGGATACGCATATTCGTTACTGTAACTCTGACCAGGGTAATCTTCCTGAAGGTAACTTTAAGACTAAAATCGTAGTATTCATAGAAGTGCTTTTGTGATAAAAATATTGTTTTTTTAGTGTTTATTTTTAAAAGCGTGTTTTCTTCAAGCAGCAGTTTTATGACCCTCAAAATTTGCTACATAGGCCTACTGGTTTGATATGATAAAATGTTTTGTTAATGTCTTTTAAAAATCTTTAAAAAAATAACTAAGTTTACCCTTAACCTTGCTCGCTGCCTATAACATACTTGAACTTAAACAATTATTAATTTACTAAATATAATACACATACAGCCAGAAAATGCTTCCCTTCTAAGGCTTTATTATTACTGTATTTAATTTTCGACGTCGAGTCAATATATAACACGATGAATTTGTTTTCTAAATTCCTATGTTATTTTGCGGGGCATTGAGCCGCACAGGTTCACTAGTACAGTTTAAAATACAACACTGAGAGTTTCCAAAGCTTCAGTTAATATCTGATATCACCTCTTTTTTGTAATCGTCTGCAAAAGGCGGGTTTTCTGTAGCAAATTATGTAGCTAACACAGTTAACAAATTTGCTGACTAAAATATTTTGGTTAAAAATCCCGATAAAAAGGGACAACCGCCCAGTAAATTATACAAGAATTAGTGTACAGTATATAAGACTTCGAAAAAGAATTGTCTGCAATATATGACGTCACTCAAGTCGTCGCCCTGTTATCCGCAAGGCCTTGGTCGCTCCTAGACACCTAACAGCTGATAACAATGACAGAGACAAACAAATTGTGTCCTAGTAACACAGCTGATAATAATTATTGAACTAGTTTAGGCAATAATAGAAATAAAAAAATATTTCTTTCTACACTATTTGATTTACTTACACTACTGTAACATGGCAATACTTTTAAGACGGCAAATAAATATTAACAAATTGCAATTTAACGATAGTTTACGGTCATTGACACCAACCATCATCAGGACCAATGGCTTCACCGACAGGAGGGAAATTTAAAACAAGAATTTATTTAATAATATTGTGTTACTGTTTTACTTACTAAAACGACAATATTTCAAATAGTTTTCATTATTAAAGAACTGTAAACCTGTAAACCTAGTACAACTGTAAAACTTTTTACAGTTTGCAAAGCTACATGATATAGCATTTATCGCGAAAAAGAAGAAAATCGTGATTTTCAAATAAGAACCAATGTACTTTCGCGAAAAAGAAGAAAATCGTGATTTTCAAATAAGAACCAATGTACTTTATCAGTTTAAAAGAGACATGTGCAGATCTCGTAAAATCCGTTAAGTATATTTTTTCTTAAACCCAATACGTAAAATTCTCTACAAAAATCGCTAAAACTTAAGAATCAATTGTGTCTTTGATACTTTTACCACTGAAATAACGGTATAGGCCTAAAACAGGACTCAACTTTTCAAAAATATACGAAAGCGCACATACGTGGTAATATAACGTATTATGTTAATACTGTACAATCAAAAAAAACTAAATTTGCTAATTTGCTAAAACTCGATCTGATGCATTTATATGTTGCAAAAGCACAGAATTATATTATCGTACCGTTACATAACACAACTGTATTATGAATAGTCAACAAGTTTCCTTGTATTCCTAGAAACAACCCCTTTGATAACCTTCGCTCCGTGTTTGATAAAGGATCATTATGACAAACGTTGAGCTTTAGCAGGGTTTCCATTTCGACATAGAACGTCATTACATTGTTATAATGAGTCCTTTCACCTTCCAACAATGTAAGTGTGGGTAGAGTTAACTTTTCTTTGACGTCAGTTTGGGTTGGAACTCTTCGTCGATTACGAACCTCGGTCGTTAATAATGTCAGTTACTCTGATTTTATTGACTGAATAGTATATTGATGGTTACTTGCATATGCTCAAACAACCCAGGGAGTAATCTAAATTGTGCGTATTTTAGATAAGAGTTGAAAGGACGCAATTGCTCATTGATCAGAAAAATAATAGTTTAGTTAAAGATAGTTCTATCCTATATATTAATAGGCAAGCATGTTTCTTGAAAACCATTTTCTCAGCTCATGTGCATTGAAGGATAAATCTAAACATCCTGTTAGAAAGAAATTTTCTTGTAGATTTGCAGAATCTCTTTATAAGTTAAAATAGGCTCAAAAATGAATTTAACATTTATAAAATATTAAAATGGGCCTGATGGTCTGCTATGCTATAGTTCGGCCGCTTAGAAAGCGACCTCCTCCAGCATTGGTTTAGCATTAGCGCGGAGGTCGTTTTCTAAGCGGCCAAACTATAGTGACGAAATATAAACAGAAATTAGAAACAAATGGAAACAATTACAATCACTTGTATTATTTACAGCGTGGGGTGAAAATAGAGAAGTCTGTATATTACATATTGTTGGTTGAGTTTTCGGCCACTAGACGACCTCTAGTTTTGTTTGATAGTCAGAAAAATAAAGATTGTATCATGAGACACAACCACATGTTGCGTTTCACTTTACATTTAAGTATGTGTGTAAGGAGGAGTCCAAAAATTGTTTTTAAAAGTCATCACAGCTGCCAATAATTAAATTTTATCTAAAACACTATTCCTGACATTTCAATGACATGAGAATTTACAGGTATAAACAAGGTATAGACACTCTTATCGTTTTGAAAGATCCTTCCAATAATCCTTCTAATATCGAATACCATTTGAAGAGCTAAATTCCCAATAATACAAGTTTATTCAATCTCTATTAGGATCTGTGGGGCTCAATATTAGGCATGAATATTCAATCACACCTTCGTCCATATTCATATCCTCAAATATTGGAGATCCTTTAGCGCTATCTACTGAAATCCGATTCACTAAAATCGTGACCGTGAATTTAACTAAATTTAAAAATATATGTCTGCGTAACACCTGCCAGTTGAGACAAATTATATCAATTTAAATTAATTATACGTTGATACTGTTATTGGCCAAATTAATCCACTCAAGATGTAAAGAAAAACATAACTTTAAATTCATGTTAAACCATCAGTTTTGGATACTGTTATAGTGAAGTGTTGGTTTAAAAGTAGAGTAGGGCCTATAAATTAGAAAATGGTTAGACTAATAATGTGATTTACATTCTTTTTACGATTGGTGTCGTTAGTCTAAATCTAAAACGGTAACATGGTATAAAATTAATTTGGTGAAATGAGGAAACGATAACACCAATCGAAACCATCTAAACACCGACGATAAAGATGAAATCTGTGTTCGATACTAGACGTGTAGGGAAGTGTACAAATCAACACATAACCAACGGTTAAAAAAGAAAGTGTAAGGTTTGCTAAAACATTGTATTTACTAATAGGCTATTCGTTAGTTTAAACCTTTAAGATTTATTTCTTGAAGTGAGAATACATTTTGTGGATAGGAAAAAAAATAGCACTTACATGCTAAACCACTAGCAAACAGTCATTTTGTGTCTTTGTAGTTTGCTTTTCCGATGAAAGTTTATCATGTGTGCTTAAGCAAGCCCTAAAGATAAACAACACGTGGAATGCCTAAATACAATCAACTAAAAACATTTGTCGTTATTAAAACATAGACAAAATACCAGTGTCTAACAATAACACCTTACATTATTCTAAATTCAAATCACACAAAAATGTTGAAAAACTCACCGTGCAGGAAAACTTCACCATCGTCCTCAGGATCCTGAAAGGAGACCTTCTTCTCCAGAGGGGATCTGGAAGAAGTGGACGATCCAGAAGATTTGCGGTCCATTTCAATTTTCAATAAGAAGTTCAAACAAGATGCACGACGCTTTCAGCTCAAACAACCAACAAACTAATACATTTATCAATGTCCTCAGACACTGCTAGCGACTGCTAAGTCTAGCGACTCTTCCGCTGTCAACGCCTGTCTGTCACTTCACTAAGCTGTCACCGTACGACTGACAGTGACAGAACCACGCCTAACCTAAGTGACGAAGATATACCCCCTCCACTAATCTTATTAGCAAGTCACACATCTATAACACTAACACGAAACTTTCCTCCGGTGTGTTTCCAATGTCGTTTAACGACTAGTATTTACATACCGGCCAAACTGAGTGGATTAGTTTCGACATGCTTGTTAGGAATTGTAAAAATGTAATGATTTTAAAATTCATTGGTTCAATGTGAGTTTGAGGTTCAATTGGAGTAATCAGCTACCAACCATTGAGAAAACTGATTTACGTTGAAATTCACTGTATATCTTAAAGAACTTAGAAACACAACTAAAAGAACTAAACGATTACACAAAGTAAATATTGTCATATGTTTGGTTATTAACATCTCATTATACAGACTAGTTGAAATTGCTGTAACACAATTTATGGTTAAAACCCTCTCAATCACTGAATTTAAGCATACACAAACATACTCTCTCAGTAGATATCTTATCCTTATGGAACAGCTGAAGCCAATTTTATTGTTAGTTTTGTCCGGTGCACTGTAAGTCGTGTTTTGTTTACAATTTTTTCCTTGTTATTTCAGTCATTTAAAACCTCATTAATTCAAATAAAACGATCCAATCGTAAACAATAACTCGTCCCCTAGTTATAACCCTAAAGTAATAGAAACAAAATTTCGTCGACACTAGAGATCAGTGTCACCGGACATGAACTAGACACGAAAAACTAAATTCTAAATTTACAATGAGATAAGAAGTCCACTTGTGGTTAGTCTATGATTTATAATTACTTCGTTTCGTCAAATGATTGGCCTTCTAGGTAAGTAGTAATTGACTTCTAGAGTCTGAATATTTCGCACTTTAAGATGGACTCTAGTAGTCTGAAACTACAGTAGTGTTACAATAACGTAGGATCACTTGAAAGTGAAATAAACTTAACTTAAATTGTTTGAACGATTAAAAAGGTAACTTCTGGAAATGTTACAATCAGAACTGTCTTTAATCAGCAATTAAACATAAAAGTACTTACGATTATTTGTAAAAAGGTTCTACATCGTATCGCATGAAAGCAATAAACGCTCCTTAACCAGGGGCTATATCCCATATTATTGGACAAACACTCTTTCTGTTGGAGACTGGATTGAAATACAATGTCTTTTATATATCTACATGTTGAGTAATCTACATTAATGATACATGTCTGGAGATGTAAAATTCGTAACTATTTTCATATTCTGCCCTCCTATCACGAAAAAACCCAAATTTGCTGAAGAATTTCATAAGGATACCTTACAAGTTTTAAATTTGTAATAGGCTTATTCTTTTTTATAAACAAGGAACCCTCGAGGCTTTTCAAGTTTTGAGATAGACATTTAAAAGAAACTGGTTGGTATGTTCAGCAAAAACAAAACCTGGCCTTTTGCTTCATTACCTTAGGACAAAGTTCTTACAGTACTCTAATTGTGCCACTGGGATGATTGAATTAAACCTGAGTCAATGTTAATGAACCATTGACTCAGGTTTCAAACTAAACATACTCTATGTTATAAAAGGTATAAAATTACCTGAGTACTGCCAGATTGATCCTGCATGATCCTTGTGGATTACGCGTTTCGAGGACTCAGACCGTTGTAAAGGTTGGACTCTATTTTTATTCTCTTTTTAAATCCGAAGACAGTTCTAAACTCGATTCTCTCCGTTTTCAGCCTCTTTGTTGTTTAATTGTTTGTTTCCCGTTTTAAAATCAATTTTCGAAATAATTTTACCAGATTAAAACAACTGGTTTGTTACTTATTTTCCCTAAAATTAAACACATTTAATCGATACTAATGCACTCACACTAAATATACATAAAAATTGCTTCAGATTTTGCAATATGTCTTAAATTAAAGATTATACTTAGGTTAAAGTGTCTATTCTTTCTATGATTATAACCTATTGTTTGCACTGTTTAAAGTCAATGATGAAACTGAGTAGTAAAATCAAGTTTATATAATCAATGGTTGGATAGTTTGCTATAAAATAGATTCAAAGAAGCACATTCACCATTATTTACTGCCATCACTTTGCGAACGGGTAATAGCTATTTACGTTACAAGTGTAGTAAGAGCGTTTTTACATCACGCAGGGTTGCATAATTCAACTCAGTGATGTAAACACGCTCTTACGTAACGTGTAACGTACAAGATTTTACGTGACCCGACAATATACTGGGGGTTACGTACAATATTTTTCATTATCCATTTCAATCATCTTCTAACAGTAACATTCTTTTACAAATAAAAGCTAGGTTAGGAAAATACTTTAAAGCATAACAATAACATTCAAGCGCACAGCTGATTTCTAGCGATGAACGTCGTTGGCTCCATAGAGTTATATTTTTTAAAGATGAGCACTCAATTTTATTTAAATGGGTTTCATTACTTCACCGAGTGATTTTTTGAAATTTAACTTCACTCCTGATGTAAAGAAGTTGTATACATCTCGCTTGGGTTAGGGAAGTTTAACATGACGGGGTGGTAAAATAAGTATTTTTTTTTTCGGAATGATACGTTAACAAGTGTAGGGGCTTTTGTCAAGCCAACATCCACGTAAAGTAAAGATGTAAATGTTATTACGAAAAAAATGAAGTTTAACAGTCTTAACGAGTAGTTTCAGTTTAATAAATATGTTTGCATCACAGGGCAATCTGGTTACAATATTTTAATTACTTTAAAACTGAAGTACTTCAAACAATTCTATAGAGTTTCATCACTCTAGTAAGTAGAGCTACTCGAATGTTCAATGTTTAGTTTGATATCAGGGTCATTCATAATTATTACCCATTGTGCAGGTTCCAGATGCCATCTTGCCTCCATGGCAACGCTTTGTCTGAACTAAGGAGACCTGTGCAAGTATTGAATCTTGAAATGGAAACATTCTACTCAAATATTGACCTTTTACTTTAGAACTTAATGGTACATGAAAATTCAGTTCTTCCTTGCATAATATGATGGATTTGGTATCATACTCTGATATTTATTTGCATCTTTATATTAAATGAATTCTATTTTTAACTAATACATCCATATGTCTACAATCAAACAAAATTGATGGTTTAACAACTCCAAACATATTTTTTATGTTAACTTGACATTTTATTATCGTTATGGTAGCCTATATCACATATGTTTCAGTGTTGAATCGGAATATAAAAATAGTGGACACCATAGAAATAACAATAGATCAGTAAATACTTAGTAACAGTAACAGTAAGCGGAATAACGCAATTACACCCATGGTCGGTAAAACGCAGGAGAAATAAGTAAATGTGGCACAGAACTGTCAAATGCAGGAGGTAAGTTAGGTCGGGCCAAACCAAGCGATCGAATGTGGAATTGGGCCAATGCTTAGAGGAATACATGGATGTATATCATCCACTGTGAACTATGATATAGATAGACCAACCTAAAATACAGTTGGTGCGAAAATATCACCTAACTCTAAAAGACGTTTCTTTTTTAATTATTTAGTTATGAACAATATCAATAAAGTCTATATTTTTTTTTCAGTATAACAATGTCTGTAATATTTTGTCGTGTACCGCACCAGGGGCATTTTTGTGAAAGAAGTTGAGAGCTTTGTTTGCTTTTGTTTTTGAGAGCTTTTTCCTAGGGGGCCAATCTCTTAAGACTGCACCCGCCATTCTGCACCGAAATCTAAGGCACTAAATTACCACCTAGCGCCTCATCCATCTTGTTATTTGTAGAATGGGTATATTTTATAAAAAAAACGTCTAACACATTTAAGACACTTTCATTAGACTTTTTATCTCGATAATCAACATTCATCGAGAGATTTTCAATCTCCAACACTTAAATGAATAAAATTAATAAAAGTTATGTGATGAAAGTACAAGGAATATTAGGAAACAGGACATAAAATGTTGTGAATAAATAATGCTTTATATTATATGCATAATTATTAAATAATATTTTCAGGGGCATTTTAAAAAGACCTTTGCACCTGGTGGAAGAGACCGAGGTTTTACCGATTGCTGCAGTCGTATTGTATGATTAAGAGACTCGCAGACCCCACTTTATTTTTGAAATGGTTGTTTGCTTATGAACACTATGTTTTCGACACGCCGTCAACTGGAATAGTTAGTTAAATAATAAATTTAAAAAAATACACTGTTGTACAAATGTGTTTTTTAATATTGGTTGTGAATAAATAATAAAAAAATAACATCTTTGACAAAGAATAGGTTACATATATCTTGCATTCTAAGCCATGTAATAGAGCTTAATACCGTAACGGTACAGACCAGGAAATAAGGCATCTAATCAAATCGACTAAGGTTCACAGAGCATTTAATGTCAGCTAAGAATAGACATGATAGAGCGATTTCGAATACACTTCAAGCCTAACAAACCAACTGAACTTACTGCATGCTCTAAATGCTCGAACATGCAGCTCAATCTGAAAACTTGATGCGTACTCTAAACTGATGCTTGAACACGCTGATCAAACTGAAAACTTGATGTATACTCTGATGGTTGAGCATACTGTTCAAACTGAAAACTTGATAAACACTCTAAACTGATGCTTGAACATATTGTTCAAACTGAAAACTTGATGCACACTCCAAACTGATGTTTTAACATACTGTTTAAACTGATGACTTGATGCTTACTCTAAACTGATGCTTGAACATCCTGTTTAAACTGAAAACTTAATGCACACTCCAAACTGATGCTTGAACATACTGTTTAATCTGATAACTTGATGCTTACTGTAAACTGATGCTTGAACATCCTGTTTAAACTGAAAACTTAATGCACACTCCAAACTGATGTTTGAGCATACTGTTCAAACTGAAAACTTGATGTATACTCTAAACTGATGCTTGAACATACTGTTTAAACTGTAAACTTGATGCTTACTCTAAACTGATGCTTGAACATCCTGTTTAAACTGAAAACTTTATGCACACTCCAAACTGATGCTTGGCCATACTGTTTTAACTGAAAACTTAATGCACACTCCAAACTGATGTTTGAACATCCTGTTTAAACTGAAAACTTAACGCACACTCCAAACTGATGTTTGAACATCCTGTTTAAACTGAAAACTTAACGCAAACTCCAAACTGATGCTTGAACAGTGTTAAAACTGAAAACGTAATGTACACTCCAAACTGATTTTTGAACATACTGTTTCAACTGATAACTTGATGCACGCTCTATAAAATGATGCTTGAACATGCTGATCCTCAAAAGAGACTTACCTTCTCTAGTGGTCCTCTCCTCCTCATCCTCCTCTTCCTGGGAGTTCCTGGAGTCCCGCCTCCTCAGCAACGGTCTGTCCTCTCCAGGAGATGGTCTCACAGATACGTACCCTCCCATCACTCCCCTTATACCAACACCAACACCAACACTACTGATAACGGCTCACCTTGGTGTGATAACAGTCACGATGTTTGCTAACATTTTCGTCTCTCTTTCTACCTTTTACGCTTCATTTCACTATTGCAAATTATTTGCAAAAAAGTAACTCTGTCTGTTACATTGTTGAATTGAGGTAATAAACATGATTATAGTGTAATCTGACAGGTTACATTGAGTGTACACATAAACTTTCTAGAAAATATATGTTTTGGTCAAAGTTGTTGAATAGCACAATATGCATTATGGACTAGTGACTGTCTAAACCCAAGAATAGGTAATCTTCAAATTCGCAGTCAAAATATTCTATATACAGGGTTATGACAATTTTTCAAATTCATAAAAAAAATGGCTTCTATTTAAAATGTTGTTTCTTTAAAAACTGAAAACCCGTTGATATTACAAAGGGTGTTTTAATGGTCACTATTTTTTTTATGAATTTGAAAAAAGTGTCACAATTTTGTATACATTTTTGTCTAGTTACCTATCATAAATGTGTTTGTAAAGTTTCAATTTCGTATCTTTAACCACTTTGTAGAAAGAAAAAAATAATAAGTGAACAACAAAATGGTGGCTGTGTGTAACTAAGGACCTCCGGGCAATTTAAATATGATATTTATGTATATCTTTCTTACTCAGGAACAGTTTCCTGTATAATACTAATTTACAATAAGTATAGAAATGTTTTATACATAAAATAACTCTGGTTTAAGAATTAATTATTGAGGAAGTCTAGGTCGGTTGTTGCTTTATTTTACACTAGAGAAAGCTACTAAAACAAATGAGGTAAGAATTGAACACAAATACATTATTCCATAGCAACAAGAAATCATAACAACACTTAACAATATCCAAGTAGGTTTTCATTTTGAAAAATTTGTATCTTAAAGACAGACGAAATGGAAATAAATTTGGGGAAAAAGAATACTAAGTACCCTGAGCAATAGGAAAGCTGTTTTCAACTGAGATACCATTTCCAACCAAAAGCAATTGAGAAGTTGTTTATGTATTTTCATTACTGTAACTACTCGTTTAAAACTAAACGTTGCCATGGTTACAGAGCGATATCTATTGATGCTGCAACACAACGGACAGAAAAGCTTACACGATCTTGCTTCTCTCTTACAATATTGTTAAAGACATATAATTGTATTATGTTTAGTATTGGAAAGATAAAAATACATTCACACTATCCTGTATAAATTAGCCTGGTTATAGTATGTTTTAAAGGTTATCAATTATCAACTATTTAAGATGGGGACGCCACTATGTGCGTGTTTTAACCCAAATTGTGGGAAAACAAATTGGAAAATAAAATTCTTCAGAACTTTCTACAACTTAGTTATATTTTACACTTTGAAAATCAGGACAACAAAACGAACCTTCATTAAACATTAATTCAACTCAACACACATTCGTCACCATGACAACCAAAATATCCAAAAACGTAAACATAAAGGAAACTAGATGAGTGAAGGATGAGTGTAGGGTGAGTGGCGCGATCATGTAAAAGTGTTTTTAAGTGGAGCTAATTCCTCTGATTGAAGAATTATTGTAATCGGCTTGAACAGTATCAAAATAAGTAAACTATCAAAAATAGCACTAATACTATTGTTCAGGATAAAAATACAAAAATATCCTCAACACCAAGATTAAGAGTTACCACGCTACTAAATTAAATAACGAAAATGTTTCATTGTTAGGGATTCATAGCAAATAAGGTAAACATGTCGTGAAGAGAGTTATTAAGACATGTAAGAAAACAAATACATCAAGCAAAGTTACAAACAAATATTTCACTAACAAGAGAACAAAGTGTAAAGGGGGGTAAGTGAGATAGTTGTGTTAGAGATATGACGTCAGCACCACAAAGGGGTGTCCTGTAACTCACCCTGATGTGACAATACCTTCCCTTTACCACATAATTGATAAATCGATACTATAACATTGTGGTCTACTTAGCTTATAGTGTTAAACATTTGCAAGGGTGAAAACTATATTCTCAACTAACCGAACATTTTTGTTTTTGTAGTGAACATAACATTCATTATTGATATCAATACAAACGTATTTTAATATTTTTTCAACTTTTTGGACGAAACTATAATACAAATAAGTAATATTTAAAATAGTGATGCCAACAAAGTTTTACATTTTAATATTTTGTTGTTCATTTTCTCTTTCCATGATGCATTTTTCAAAGAATAAAATATTTGTACTGGAGTTGCTAGAAAAACTTCGGTCTGGTTTCAATACTCAATTTCGGTTTCTCCTCACTGCAGGACTAATTAAGATTTACAGCTCTCAATTCACCCTTTTGGAAGACCGAATCCGCAATCATAAATAACTAACTTCAAAGGATATAACCGCTAATTAGAGGCCATCCCACATATGATGATATATGTAAATGTTAGAAATAACTAAGGTAGAAGGTAATAACGGTCAAATGACTGAAACTCCTAATTACTTTAAGACGAGGTAACCTTAGTACTAACTCTATTAACTAGGATATTACAACTGTACCTTCCCAGGAGGATAAAAGTTATCCAAATTTGCTAAAGAACACGTTTTAGCTACAAAAACGTGAGTAAATATAACCATACCACAGAGAATATGCGCTAGAGAATAGGCGGTGGTCTATTGTCTGTGATATAATCATCGAAGTATATAACACAACTTGTGTTGTGTTATATACTTCGATGGGTATAACATAAAAGGGCAATAGTATTTTTCTTATTGAGAAAATGTTGAGGTTGGTCCCTAATAGGGCTATTCAAGTTATTAATTCCAACAAACGCGAACGACAAAATTAACAAATATAATATATTTTAAATAAATTACTTATTTTTCGCAATTAATTCATAGCTAGGTACCGATACATACACCTAAGTAGAATTTTTTCCTACATTTTGTACATAATTGTTTGATTCTAACTTTTTCCAACAAAATGAATATTTTTTGTTTCAGAGTTGCTATAAAAACAAATATTCATACTTCCAAGCAAACAGAGAATGTTTAATAAAAAATCAAATTTCATTTGTTGACCTATTTTGTAATCCTATATACTGTATTAATAGGCAATCAGGTTTCTTGAAAAACCTTTTTTCTTAGCTCGTGTGCATCGCAGGGAAAATCTACGCATACTGTTAGAAAGATATTTGCTTGTAGATGTACAGGATCTTTTTATAAATTAAAATGGATAAAAAATAAGCACAAAATGATATATTTTAAATATAAAAAATAACATGTGCCTTATGGGTTACCATGTTGGTGACGAAATATAAACAGAACATCAAAATAAATTGACGGAATTCCAATCACCTGTTTTATTTACAGTGTGGTGTGAAAATAGATAAGTTTGCAAAATGCATATTTTTGGCCGAGTTTTCAAATACAAAGCAACCTATAGTTTCTATAAAAAAAAGAGCACCTTTCATAATCTTAAAAGTCCGATTTATGTGTGGATATTCAGATATCCAAACACTTTCGAATACACGTTTATTTTATAAATATGAATTATGCAAAATGTATTGCATCACATCTGCTAAGAACCTAACACACCAAACAGATTAAACAAGTTTCTTTAGTTATAGGCCTAGCGAAGGTTATTGTCACGTAGATTGAGACTGTCGCGACGCTAGACTCTACGTGACCTACGCTTCTTCGTGACCTACGCTTCTTCGTGACCTACGTGACTTCCAGAGCCTCGCCTTAGGTTATAGGAGTAGGGGTAGGCCTATAGGCTCATTGGCCAAAGAAACTTCATTAGTGACATAAATATGACAAACGAATGGATTTCGAAATTACTTGAACTGTTGTAAAATATTATGTATTGTAATTATATTCACGTGAATTTTTAATTATTTAATCATGCACAACCTTTTGTTGACAAACAATGTTTTTTTTGTTAGCTTGTCCTCTGTCATAAAATCCAAGAATCAAGCAAACTATGTATTACCATAGGATGATAAGTCTTCTTGAAATATACGATATATTTGATATTTTAATGCTAAGCTAGTTGATAGGATATAAACTATGCTAAAATTTATACAGTATTTGCATTTTCTGTATACAGTAGCTGTTTTGGATTGAAATGTCGGTTTACCAGTATTATTGTCTATGACGCAATAACATAAAAATTTGATCTCTCGTTAAAAATCTTTCTTTTTCTAAGTTTAATAGGGAGGGCATCTACTTTACAGTTTATACATAATTAGATGGTCAAAGGCTTCACATTCGAATCTTACACCGTGTAAAACGATAGCATATTAGTTTATTTTAAAGCAAAAATTGCAAAGTTGCTCTTATTGCATTAAGAACTATGATCCTTCCACTGTTTTCTGACTGAAACTAAGAAAGTCCAAATATTACATGTAATAACCACAAGCTATATGAATTGGCCATCAGACATATTACTTGTACAAAGTCTACTTGAATAGACATGGGTGTGGTCTTCATGTCAGACAATGAAGGAAGGTCTGTAGTGTGTAGTATTTGCTGAGTAACCTGTTACATGCCACTCCTTAATACTTTAGCATGTAATTGATACGTTTGTGGTATACTAAAAGGCTCCGCAGAATTGGACTAATGGATTAGGTTCTAAACTATATTATTTGAGGACATTTGAATTTTGTGTAATTGCTCTGTTCCTAGAATAGGATGTTCTGTTCTGTTCTTCTGGATGTTTAAACATATTTGCCATGTCACGATATAAAAGTAGATACCACATATTAAGCATTATGCGTAATTGTCAACTCGAGCAGAAGAAGGTCAAGGAATGTGCCAAGGGGGCACTTATATTTTTATATTGTGTGGAAGGATTTTTTTCCGTGTATCAACGAAAATGATCTGGTCTATTATAGGAGTCCAAAATAAAACCCGTCTTAATCGGTTTGGTTTACTGGTCTTTGTAAAAAAAACGTAATAATTGACAATTGGTGAAATATGTCGGTTTGAGTAATCTCTTGTTATTAAGGTTATCCTTACCACTCCACTCCATATATTACAATAATGTGTTTTACATTAGTTCTATAGGGACTTAAGTCCACACAAGCCACTAGATGGATTTAAATCGTGTACACAAAATACTCTTATTTTGTATCTTACTTACAGTTTAGTTTTCCACTATTTTTATCCAATAACCATGTAGTATGA
Source organism: Macrosteles quadrilineatus (assembly GCF_028750875.1). NCBI lineage: Eukaryota > Metazoa > Arthropoda > Insecta > Hemiptera > Cicadellidae > Macrosteles > Macrosteles quadrilineatus. The sequence continues at coordinate 74,947,286 of NW_026542598.1, read as the reverse complement.
CTATTGGGGTTTAAATTCATTGCAACTGGATTAGATGCAGGAGTTGTATCAATAGCCAAAGATGGAACCGGAACTGTGAGTGGTTCACATTTCGGGTCGGAATCGGAATTAGCCTCTGATAAATAGAGGCGGTAAAAATTGAACACCAGGTGATTCATTACCTGGGGATCATATCATCACATCATATCATTATCAATGTTTAATGTTCAGTATTCTACACAATTCTAGACGCTCGCAAGGTATATACTCCATTAATCTGCCAAAACTCTGCGAGAACCTTCTGTTTTAAATCAAGCCCATCACAATACGAGTTACCCAAACACAATACACTGTATACTCTTCTAATATTTCTTTTTAATTATGCATGCATTATGAGAGAAAACTCGGTATAAGAAAATGTGTCTCCACTTTTCAATATTCTTTATCCATATAGTCCTAAAAAAGTAGTAATTTAGGAGACCGCGATATCTATCAGAAACTGTTGTAACTAAGCTGTTGTAGTTGCAGAATGATCCGCTAGGAGCGCATCTGTTATGAAGGACGGGCGAAAAATGAATGTTACAGAGAAAACCATGTCTAATGTATTAAGTATGTAAATCAATAATTATTATGATTTAGTAACTAATTGTTTTATCACGTTCCGTATTAAGTCCACGAAACTCGGATACATTTTGTAGGCTTTATACGGTATGCGTAAGTTTTTCTGTTCCAGGAATCTCAATATGGAATGCAATCTAATAACAATAGTAAAGTGCCATTTTAATATGTTATCCGCTCCTATACGTTATATTTTCAATCGTACATATTTTCTCCCAGCCTTACAAACGGTTCGAGTGTAAGCGAGTCGGATTTAAGCTGAGTTTCTTGCCTATAGAATGAACTTGTACACTTCATTGAACAATGGTCCAAAGTAAACTCCCAACAGCAAGAACAAGACCAAAGTTTGAGACTAAGAAGATTACGGGTAACTTGTGCGAATTACGCTTCAAGATGGGAAACTTGATGGAAGATTTATCATAAAGTCAAATTTGATAGAACTTTATAAATGTCTATGTAGTCTTATTGATGAAAAGCTAATCCTCCATTAGTTTTAGTTTTTATTATTTGTTTACCAAGCCAACGGTCGTAGACCAATAACGAAAAGTTAAACCCTAGAGCAGCCATTTTTCTTATTGTATTTTTACTAAAGTATATCGTACAGGTCAGGTTTATTCCTTATGTTAATAAAACTTGATATAACAAGTACTTGAGCTTGCTGCAAAAGGAAAGGAACACGCCTTTCACTTAAACATTAGATCCATGTTTTAAGACAACTTCTAAACATTAAGATATGAACATCTAAACATTAAGTTTTCAAAACATGTATATATTTTAAAAACATTATATTTAGTTTGTATTCATGTACACAGAATATTCATGATGTCCTACCAGGTTAGTTTTGTTCTCTTCTTATCGAATAACCTTGCATTCATAGTAACATCATAGAATAAATAAACCCCACATGATCTATTGGATCGGATACAGAAGTTGTATCAATCAATAGTCAAAGATGGTGAGTTATCCACCTCTCGGGTCGGATCGGAATAGATATTAGCCTCTTATAAATATGGGCGGTAAAAAATTGAACACCAAATGATTCTTTAATTGGTGATCATAACGTGACAATTTACTTCGAGATGTCCCTTATATAGTCTTTGGACTAGTGCCATTTTGTAACGGATGAACCTTTTATACGCGGTTTCCGGCAATGAACTCCACTTGACCAGACCTTTAGAATGATGTGCATATCAACCTATGCTTACGTCAAAGATTATGTACCTACTCCTCATGGGCCGTCCCCTGGTGAAGGTAAAAAAATGTTAATGCTTGCAAAGAGTAGTTTTCATAAATACAAGTTGATGTGAAGGGTTTGAATTTTCTAACGAAGTTAGTTAAAAAGATATCAAGCCGTTTCCAGACTCTTTTGTCACACTGTATTATTGTAATAATGGGTCAGTGTTTGTTTGGCCTGATCTATTCATCCCGCTTCAAGATTAGCCTCTGATGGATAGAGGCTGTAAAAATTGAACACCAAGTGTTTCTTTACTTGGGGATCATAAATGCGATGGAGACAATTATCATTCACAATATCACAAACGAAGACGCTTGCAATGTATATACTCCATTAATATGCCAAAACTCTGTGAGAACCTCCTGTTTTAAATTAAGCCCATCACAAGATTAGTTACTCAAACACAATACAATGGATACTCTTATAATATTTCTTTTTAGAGTTCATGCAAAACGTAAGGAATCTGGAGTTAATAATCTAATGTCGACGCGTTTTAATTATTCATCCACATTGTTCTAAAATAGTGGTAACTTAGTAGACCACGACATCTATCAGACACTGTTGCAACTAAACTGTTGTAGTTGTACAAAGACGCGCTAGGGGCGCGCATGTCGTGCCGTGCGTAGTCATTGTGTACGTTTTTATAATTTCTCTCTGGTGTAGTAAAATGTTTCCACTCAAGGAATTGAAAAAACAAAAACTGAATGTTTTAGATTATGCAGTAATAAAACTGAATTTCAGGCTACGATACCAGATATCTAATTATGTTGTAGATACAAATTAAACACCTGTTATAGCAATGTTAAAAGAGCCTTTTAACGTAGACACGGAAGTATAAAATGAAGAATGGAATTTAAAAATGATGCATGACAAAATAGGGTTTTTAGTTCTATAAAGCGGGATCAAATATGGTTTTGTCGACCCGGTAAGCGGGATATTTGTTTTGGTCATGTGTGAACACTGTATGCAAACCACAGTATTATGATAACAGTGTTTATTGAATGATTCCCACGGCAAATTGCAATGTAACAATGCAGCTAACAACGATAACACTATAAGACAATAAGTGAAAACAAAAAATAGCAACAACGTTACATATGAAAGAGTAAAAAAAACCTAGGTGAATTAACAATAAATTAGCCAAGTGAAAAAAAAAACAATGTAGTGACAGACGATTGAATAAATATATGAATAGAATTTGATGCACAATTTAACAACAAAAATAGATAAAAGGTAAGACAGAGAAATTGTGGTAACATGTAAAAAAGCAAAACAGTAACTGTCACTAGAAACTAAATAACACAAGGAGCAAACAGGAAATATTTTTAAAGGGGATCTTCATAGGTCAAAATATTATCTGTAAACCAGGATTGCGTGATATGACAAATAAATAAGGGCTAACATTTAACACTTACCTTGTCAAACACTGTTCACTCAGTAGAATTATATAATAGATCGTTTTTACGAAAAACTAATGAAAAGTGAGTAATTTGCTTACTTTTTGGAAGTAAATAAAAAAAACTTAAAATGACACTTCATTTATGAAAATTGGTGAATAAATGAGGAATGTTATGATCGACCAATAATAAAAATACTTAAGAGAATATAATTTACATAGATTTAGATTATCAAAACAATCTCAATAACACACCCTTTATATTATTGTAACAAGGAGTCAGTGTATGGCCTGAACTCCTCGCTTCGAAATTAGAATAGCCTCTGATGTATAGAGGCTGAAAAAATTGATCACCAAGAGGTACTTGACTTGGGGATCACAAATGTGACATATGTGAAAAAACATTCACGCGACATAGAAAGACGCTTGCAATCTATATAGTCCATTAATATGCCAAAACTCTGCGAGAACCTCCTGTTTGAAGTTAAGCCCATCTCAACATTAATTACTCAAACACAATACAATGAATACTATTCTAATTTTTCTTTTTAGAGTTTATGCATAACGAAAGGAATCTGGAGTTAATAAACTCCAGTCGACGCTTTTTAATATTATTTAACCACATTGTTCCTTAAGGGTGGTAACTTAGGAGACCCCGACATCTATGAGTTACTGTTGGAACTAAGCTGTTGTAGTTGAACAAAGAGACACGCCAGGAGCGTGCATGTTGTGCAGTTTTCCAGTTTGTAAAATTTTCGCTATATCAGGCTCTGATGCCTGATACTATTTTTAACTAATTTGGAGTAAAGAATTAACACCAATTTAGTAGGTTAAATTTGTTTTTAACGTGCACAACCGGGGATGGAATGGGAATTTAAAAAAATATACAGGGTGTCCCGGAACTCTCTACCAATATTTTAGGGCATTGTTCCTGGGTAAGAAACATATCTAAATATCATATTTAAATTGTCCGGAAGTCCTTTGTTACTCAGATAGCCGCCATTTTGTTTTTTTCACTTATTAATTTTCTTCTGAAAATTGGTTAAACATACGAAGTTGAAACTTTGCACAAACATTTATGACAACTAGAGAAAACTACAAAAAAATTATGACGATTTTTCAAATTCATAAAACAAAATGGCGGCTGTTTAAAATTTTGTTTCTTAAATTACTCGAAAACCGTTGATTTTACAACAATTTTACAGGAATAACTTTTTTAAGGCAATTTTATTACAAATCGATCGACACCTTAACCTTTAAGATCGGACGAGTATTAACTGAGATATGGCAGTTTTAGTGATACGTGACCGCTTTCAGCATGCGCTGCAACTAATATCCGGCGGTCACGTATCACTAAAGCTGCCATATCTCAGTTAATACTCGTTCGATCTTAAAGATTAAGGTGTCGATCGATTTATAATTAAATTGCCTTAAAGAAGTTATTCTTGTAAAATTTTTGTAAAATCAACGATTTTCGAGTAATTTAAGAAACAAAATTTTAAACAGCCGCCATTTTGTTTTATGAATTTGAAAAATCGTCATAATTTTTTTGTAGCTTTGTTTAGTTGTCATAAATGTTTGTGCCAAGTTTCAACTTCGTATGTTTAACCAATTTTCAGAAAAAAATATATAAGTGAAAAAAACGAAATGGCGGCTATCTGAGTAAATAAGGACTTCCGGACAATTTAAATATGATATTTAGATATGTTTCTTACCCAGGAACAATGCCCTAAAATATTGGTAGAGAGTTCCGGGACACCCTGTATATGCGGGATGAATCGGGATTGTCCGCTCTGTTAAAGCGGGATCAAAATTGTTTTTCTCGACCTGGTTCTCATAATTTGTGTTTTGGTCGTGTGTAAACGCTGTGTGTGAACCGTAATAATATGCAAATTCGACTAACTAGGTTTGCATGGGCAGCCATAAGTCATTGGTTTTATTGTTATTTAGGATTGCAAAATATGACAATAATAGCTCACGTTTTTACTATTGTAAACAATCCTTTTCTCGTAACAAAGTAGCTCATCTTAAAACTTACTCCATATTTATGTTTCAGAAGGTTATTTAGAACTCCACCACAACTCCATGCAACAAAAATATCCTCATTTCAGGTGTAAGTGTACTATAATAAGTTAACCATCCTAAGTAGTTGTCATTTATTAGCCTTACTATGAGTACGTGGTAAATAACCAAATTAACATGTGTATCAAGTTTTACAACACGCTAAAACTATTACGATGAAAAACGTAACAATTTCTTGTGTGGTTTCTCGACCCGGTGTGGTACCATTTTTGTTTTGGTTGTTGTTATTATTAGTTTGTGCTTACGTTATAATTAGGTTACCTCTAAAAGTGTATTATTAAATTTAAAGTTTTAGCTACTGTGGCTTAAAATTGTTAGGTATATCAAATTGGTTTGTCGATTACAAAACAACCTTACTGTTTTTCGAAATAACCTTCGTGACTTTGGCCAAGATATGATACTCAGTAAGGGATAGTGTAGTGAGGATGCGGTCGATGCGGACCTTAATTATTATGGCCTCTAAACGATTAGAGGCTGCAAAAATAGAATACCAAGCCATTCTACACTAGGCTTTCCCCAACGTCTTCCACATAATCCCAGACATTACAACGGATGTATGGAGGACGCTCTCCCCATATATACTCCAATAATATGCCAAAACTCTGTGAGAACCAACTATTTTACATTCAGCCCATCACATTATATGCAGCTCAAACACAGTCCATTGTATACTATTTTATCATTTGCTTCAATTAACACATGTATTAAAAATGAAAACTTGTTTTAAAATATCTAACGACTCTATTTTATATTATTTATCCAAGTTATCCATCGAGAGTAGTAATTAAGGAGACCATGACATCTATCAGAAACTGTTAAAACTAAGCTGTTGTAGTTGTAGAAAAGTACGCTAGGTGCAGTGCGTGAACATTGTTTGTAGATTAATGTTTCCATACGCGGGTTTCATATCCCGGAAACGGGATTTTTAGACCATGTAAGGGATAACACGTTTCAGGGTCTATGCCTTGTCGATACTTTGTTTATAAACTAGTTTGGAGATACAAAATAACACCTATTTAGTACAGGGTGACACAAAGGAACCGGACGTTTTTTAAACAGCTGTTCCATTGTTGTCGTACGTTGTAGGAAGATTTAGGTTATGTCATTACCTTCAGTGAGGCTTGCCATTTTTGTTGAAATGGCTGAGTGGACCCTAGACCATCGCGTTTTCGCATACGATACTTTGTTCCAAAATGGTGAATCCGTCGTCAAATCCAGCGGGAATTTAGTCGACATTTTAACATTGAACGCCATGGAACGGATCCAAGCCGAAATACGCTATTAAGGTAGGTTTCAGGGTTCTGAACAGCTGGGAATATAACAAGAAAGAAACCACCAGGCCTTGTTAGAACTTCGAGAACACCCGAAAACGTCGCCAGAGTGAGTGCAGTATTGAATGAATGTTTCCTAACAAGGTGATTTCTCTCTTTAGTGACACACCGTGGCCGCCAAGGCCACCTGACTTGTCCTTTAGTGATTACTTCCTTTGGGGGTTACTTAAGGATCGTTTTTATGCTCACTAACCACGCACTCTAGAGGATTTGAAGTTGGGAATCACAGAATCAATCAATGGCGTTGAACAAGACCTCCTGACCCGAGTTACAGATGATTTTCAAACCAGAATGAACATTTGTAGAGAAGTACATGGCCGCCATATTCATGACGTCATTTTCAAAAAATTACTGTTTTGTAACAAATGGCAAATGTTTACCTCACTATGTACAGTATTAAAACCAATTTATTCCATTTAACTACTGTGTACTACTTATTTAAAAAAACGTTCGGTTCCTTTGTGTCACCCTGTATAATAGCAAGGTTGAAAGAGATTTTAAACGTTAAAACGCTAGGAAGATGACTCAGGTTGGACTAGGTTTTATTTTAACGTGAGGAGGGATAAAACGTGGTTGTCCGTTCTATTAAGGCGGGATCCAACTGTTGTTTGTCTACCACGGAAAGTGGCATTTTTAGCCGTGTGGAAACACTGATAAGCATGAAAGTACTTCTAACAGTGTTTTGCTAGGAATCGTCATTGGTGATTAGTTTTGTATAGTTAATTTCTATAACACCAGGATTGCGTGACTACTTTTATTTGTGCTCTTCATTTAACAAATAACAGTACTGTAGTGTATCGTAACACTTACTACTACCATAAAATATACTCCCTAGATTACTCATCCTTGTTGATCAGCTGACGCCAATTTTATTGTCAGTTCCGTAGTTACCTTTATACTTTACTTATCTAAAACAATCATGGTTACTCAATGATTACAAATATTGCTGTACAAATTGTCTTAAAATTAGTTTCCTCCACAATTTATAAATCGAATTTCTTAAGTTTGGATCAGCAAACTGGCGGCTGGCTATACGGATGATTGAAAATGAGATTTGGAAATTTGTTTGTGATATTTTAGTTTGTCTATGCTCCAGGAATCATATTTTTAAAGGTCGGTAGAGAGTTCAGGGACACCCTGAATATTGAGTGTTTGGTAAAAAAGAATATAAACTATTTTTATTATGTATTATAGAAACATGTTTATGTAAATAGAAATTTAAATTATGAATATTATTAGGAATGCATTCAAATTTTTACCAAAATACTCTAAAAATCGAAAGCCGTTTTGGATATATTATTGCGACAAGCGCCAATATACTGAAACCATTTGATCTTCAATAATAGAAATAATGTTTAAATCCTTGTTTTGGTTGGGTTTATAATCACAACATACTATTACAGTACCTTCTCCCTTTATACATAGTTTAGTACCCAAGGAGAAATATTGTTTTCGTAAACATTTTCGAGTTTGAGTTTTGCGTGGATATATCCGTTTTGTGCCTCCCTGGAACAAAAAAAGTCGTTTTCGAAGTTATGTCTGTCCGTGTGTGTGTCTGTATGTGTGGATGTATGTGGATTGTAATGGTAATTTCCCCATAAAAAACTGAAAAATCCAATTTTCTCGGTAATGGTTTAATCTATTTTGATATAAGTTTAGTATGTTAAAGCCTTTAAAATTCTGAACAAAATGGCATGACTTTCATATAAAATACGGTTCTAAAGTTATTGTAACTAATGTTATTTTACTATTTAAAAAAACACATAAAATAACGGAATATTGGATTTTTGAAAAAAACTGTTTTTAATGAAATAAGTTTATTATGGTCCTTATAATCTAAACAATATAGTGCAAGCTCTCATTGCTGTAAAAACTACGGCTCAAAGTTGTTGCAACTTTTGTGATGTCCCTATAAAATATTATAGTTACTCCCACTGCTTGCTTACCCATGCATGATAAGGGTTGTTGCTAAGCTAATGGGAGAAAGTATGTGTTGGTTGTGGATGCCGTTTATTTAATACTGAAACGAAAATTTGCACTATACCGAGTTTGAGTTTCATGGTCTACTTCTACTGTTTATGTAATTTGCCTCTATCTAATGCATAGAGACTGCAAAAATTGAACGCCAAGTGATTCTTAACTTGAAGAACACGATATTAACAACCTATATGGACGGCCATGAGCCGACCGAACATTTTGATGGTCTTCGCCTACTATATAACCCAATAATACACTTAAGCGCTTTGAGAACCTTATTTTAAAATTTAAAACAATTTCTTCAATGATTATTTAGCCTTGTCCCACTGTGAACTATTTTAATAAGTTCTTATAAGAAAACATATGTTGAAAAGAAGACAAATATTTAAGCTAAGATTTCATATGTTTTACCACTATTTTATCCTAAAAGTGCTCATGTATATGACCACGACATCTATCAGAGACTGTTGGAACTAAGCTGTTGTAGTTGTCTGAAAGTCCGCTTGGAGCGCGTATGCCATGTACCGCTGTTAGGTTCGATTAATATGTTCTAGTGGTACCATATTTTTACTCATTGTACCAAATACCATTTACCTAAATATTATCGCTTGAGATACAATCTTAAAACAATAGTAAAGTGCAATTTTATTAGTTACCCGCTCATATAGCGTCCTTTTTACATTATATTTTTAAGCTTAAATTCACAGTCTTAACAAACAGTTCTAGCATAAGCCAACTGAATTTAAGCTGAGTTTCTTGCCTATAGAATGAACTTGTACACTTCATTGAACAATGGTCCAAAGTAAACTCCCAACAGCAAGAACAAGACCCAAGTTTGAGACTAAGAAGATTACGGGTAACTTGTGCGAACTACGCTTCGAAAGGGAAACTTGATGGAAGATTTATCATAAAGCAAACTTTAATAGAATGTTATAAAAGTCTATGTAGTCTTACCGATGCAAATCTAAGCATTCATTGATTTTAGTTTTTATTATTTGTATACCCAGCCAACGGTCGTAGACCAATAACAATAATAAAAAGTAAACCCCATCAGCAATTTTTCTGATTGTATTTTTACCAAAGTATATCGTAAAGGAAAGGTCAGATATATTCATTATATTAATAAAATTTGAAATATCAAGTACTTGAACTTGCTGCAAAAGAAAAGGAACACGTCTTTCACTTAAACATTAGATCCATGTTTAAGACAACTATAAACATTATGTTTTCAAAACATTAGATTTAATTTGTGTCCATGTATGCAGAATATTCACGATGCCCTTACAGTTTAGTTTTGTTCTATTCTTATCGAAAGACCTTCCATTCATAGTAACATCATAGAATAAATTAACACAACATGATCTATTGGATCAGATACAGAAGTTGTACCAATAGTCAAAGATGGTGAGTTATCCAGTTATACACCTTTCGGGTTGAATTTGAAGAGAAATTAGCCTCTTATAGAGAGAGGCGGTAAAAAATTGAACACCAAATGATTCTTTGATTGGTGATCTTAATGTGTAAATTGAATCAAGATGACCCTTACATAGTCAACATTCTTGTAGACGCTCGCAAAGTATATACTCCAATAATATGACAAATCTCTGCGAGAACCTCCTGTTTTAAATTAAGTCTATGGCAGCATGTGTTACCCAGACGTAATACACTGTATACCCTCCTAATATTTCTTTTTAATTATGCATGTATTATAAGAGGAAAATCGGTTTTTAAAAATGTGTCTAAATTTTCAATATTATTTATCCGTAACATGTAACAAGAATAGTAATTTAGGAGACCGCGACATCTATCAGAAACTGTTGGAACTATGCTGTTGTAGTTGTAGAATGGTCCGCTAGGAGCGCATTTGAAATTTGTTGTTATCGCCTGGGATACAAAAACAATAGTAGAGTGCAATTTTATAAGGTTATCCGCTCCTACAGGGTCCTTTTTACATTTTATTTTCAAGCTTACATTATTTATTCACAGTCTTAAGCCGTAGCGTAATCCAGTCGGGTCTAAGCTGAGTTTCTTGCCTATAGAATGAACTTTTACACTTCATTGAACAATGGTCCAAAGTAAACTCCCAACAGCAAGAACAAGACCCAAGTTTGAGACTAAGAAGATTACGGGTAACTTGTGGGAACTACGCTTCGAAATGGGAAACTTGACGGAAGATTTGTCATAAAGTCAAATTTTAACTTGCCCTTCAAAACAAGGCATACATTTCAAGTGTGGCTCTGACGGTTTACATACAGCAAAGCTATTAAATCAGGCCAAGACTTTGTGGACGCCCGGTACTTAACAGTGTTTATTAATTGATTCCCAACGGCAAATTGTCAATATATAAAAGAAGTAACATGCAATGTTACAATGCAGCTAACAACAATAACACTAAAAGACAATAAGTGATAACAATAAATAGCAACAGCGTTAGACATATGAAAGAGTAAAAAAAAACCTAGGTGAATTAACAATAAATTAGCAAAGAGAAAAAACAATGTAGTGACAGAGATTCAAATAAATGTATGAATATAATTTGATGCAAAATATAACAAAATTTAATTTGCTAAAAGGTGAGACAGAGACATTGTGGTAACATGTAAAAAAGCAAGACAGTAACTGTCACTAGAAACTAAATAACACAAGAAGCAAACAGGAAATATATATAACGGCATTTATAGTGTTATGCCAGGGATATTCATAGGTCAAAATATTATCTGTAAACCAGGATTGCGTGATATGACAAATAATGACTAACATTTCACACATGGTTTGTAAAGAAAAAACTTTTCCCGTTGTACAATGATATAATAGATCGTTTCTACGAAAAACTATTGAAAAGTGAGTGATTTGCATATTTTTTGGTAGTAAGTAAAAATAACTGAAAATTACACTTTCAGAGTATTATATAATAGATCGTTTTTACGAAAAACTGGTAAAAAATTAATAATTTGTATATTTTTTCCTGTAGTAAGAAAAAAAAAACTTGAGATGACACAAAATTTATGAAAATTGGCGAAGAAATAAGGAAGTTATGATCTACTGACAAATTAAAGTACTTAGGGGAATATAGTTACATATAGATTATCAACACAAGCTCAATAACACACCCTTCTCTATTATTGTATCAATGGAGCAGTGTTTGGCCTGAACTCCACGCTTCGAAATTAGATTAGCCTCTGATGAATAGAGGCTGTAAAAATTGATCACCAAGTGGTACTTGACTTAGGGATCATATAATTGTGACATATGTGAAAAACATTTTTATGCAACATCGGATCGCAGACGCTTGCAATGTATATAGTCCATTAATATGCCAAAACTTTGCGAGAACCTCCTGTTTGAAATTAAGCCCATCACAACATTAATTACTCAAACACAATACAATGGATACTCTTCTAATATTTATTTTTAGAGTTTATGCATAACGAAAGGAACCCGGAGTTAATAAAATCCAGTCGACGCTTTTTAATATTATTTATCCACATTGTTCTTTAAGATTAGTAAATTAGGAGACCGCGACATCTATCAGAAACTGTTGGAACTAAGCTGTTGTAGTTGAACAAAGGGACGCCAGGAGCGTGCATGTTGTGCAGTTTTCCAGTTTGTAATATTTGTGCTATATCAGGCTCTGATGCCTGATACTATTTTTTAACTGATTTGGAGTAAAAAAATGAACACCAATTTAGTAGGTTTGAATGTGTTTTTAACGTGCACAACTGTGCATGAACGGGAATGTTTAAAAAAAATATGCGGGATGAATCGGGATTGCCCGTTCTGTTAAAGCGGGATCAAAAGTGTTTTTCTCGACCTGGTTCTCATAATTTGTGTTTTGGTCGTTTGTAAACGCTGTGTGAACCGTAATAATATGCAAATTCGACTAACTAGGTCTGCCAGGGCCGCCATAAGTAATTGGTTTTATGGTTATTTAGGATTGCAAAATATGGCAAATAATAGCCAACGTTTTAGCTATTACGGTACTATTGTAAACACATGTAAACAATTCTTTTCACTAACAAAGTAGCTTATCTTAAAACCTACTACATATTAATGTTTGGGGGGGTTATTTAGAACTCCACCACAACTCCATGCTACAAAAAATCCTCATTTCAGGTGTTAGTGTAATATAATAAGTTAACCATCTAAGTAGTTAACTACCTAACTAATATGTAGTTTCAGTCATTTATCATTTATTAGCCTGACGATGAGTGAGTGTTAAATAACCAAATTAACATGTGTATCAAGGGTCTAAGATGAACTGACACAAGTAAAAGTAGTTGATCAATTTGTAATGAATCCAACTACATCATATAGACTCAAAAGTGCAACGTGTGTTATTACAAAACCAGTTATAATTTTACCATAGAAAATTATGTTTTCCTAGTGTAATTTTTAAACGGTAAGAGATAGAAAGAAAACTTACATACTTAAAATGTTTCTTTAACAAGGACCTTTTAAATGATATGACATTAGTTATTCATTTGTTTTCATGAGTAGCTCAAGAATAAGCTTGTTGCACTGTTCGGTTCAGTAGTTAGGGTAATACGATGGTACTTAACTTCAAAGTCCATTTTAAAACGTTTTGACCCACCCTGTAAATACGGTTAAGGATTTTTTGCACCAAAATGATGGGGACGATTAGATCTTTAAATTGATGTAGAACACAACCCATGTTTACATTTGAAATTCCTCAAAAAAACACCCTTACCCCGAATTGGGCCCTTTTGGGGAACTTTTTAAAATTGAAAATAATTTTATTGGACTCGGCATGTCCAAATAGGGGGAAATGAGAACGAACAAGTGTTAAACGCCTTACCTTTGTACACAACAGATATGGAAAGTTTTCAAATGAACTTAACTAGGGCTAGACTAGTTAGTTGTTGGTTGTTCGGTTGTTGGTTTGTTTCTGTATGTTGTCTATTGTAATACTGTACATATTTTTAAATACGGGTATTATTACATCTTGATCTAATTTAATTAAATATTGTAACAAAGAATTCATAAAATAAATATTAATTAAATATAAAATAAATATCCATCCCACAGTCCACAGTGACAGTGCGCAATTTCTGCCTTCTTGGAATAGTTAGCCTCTAATGGATAGAGGCTTTAAAAATTGAACACCAAATAATTCTATATTTGGTGAACATACATAATTACTAGTAACTTGGTCACGTTGAGTACCGGAAAGTACTAGTTGCAGAACGCACTCCTCATTATATACTCCAATAACGTGTAAACATTCTGTGAGAACCTCTTATTTAAAATTAAGCCTATCACAACATAAGTTATTAAAACTTAATTCATTGTATACTATTCTATTATTTGCTTATACGAATGCATGAATTACGAATAAAGCTCGAATAAAAATATCTGTAAATTATTTTTTTATATTATTTATCCAAGTCATCCTACACAATTAGTCATTTCGGAGACCACGACATCTATCAGAAACTGTTGGAAATAATCTGTAATGTAGTTGTAAAAAGGCCCGCTATGAGTGTGCATGTAGTGTAGTCTGTCAATTTGTGTTTGTATCCATAAGCGGGATTTTTATCCCGAAAACGGAGTTTTTAGATCCTGTCCTGGGATAAAAATTATTTTCAGGCACTTCTTTTTCTTTTTTCAACTGTTTTTTGATCAAATTTAACATCAACTTACTTTATTATAAAAAACTGGCAGTTACCCGGCGCGCGTTGCTGCACTATTATTTTAAATGGTAATTTGTCCTTTACAATAATTGAAAAAAATGTATACTAAAAACAACAACAGAATCTTTATTTTACTTTGTTGCTAGTGGATAAACAAAGTTTTTGTTTTTTTAATTTGGTGTTTAATGTATAAAGTTTTAGGCGTACCTACCACCCCGTGAGCACGCAATATACAGCTGATCGTGTAAAAACCATGCATTTTCTAAATTTAAACCGACGATAGTCAGGGATTGCCCTTGTGCCTTATAATGGTGATTGCAAAAGCAAGATGCAAAGGAAATTGTAGTAGGTTGAATTCAAAGGGTAATTCGGATTAAATCATCGGTATTCTTGGGATTAAGACTATTTCTCCTTTAAACTTACCACTGACGATTGTTGCTTCGATCAAGTTTGGTGTCATTTTTTTAATCATCAGTATGGTTCCGTTGCACAGCTTTGGTGAATTTAAGTTTCGCATTTTAGTATTATTTAAGTTCTTTATTTTAATGACAGTATGTATGGGGGATAATGGCAAATTGGGAGGCATTAGAATACCTGAGATAGCACGCACGATTATTATTCACCTAAATCATAATTTATGATGGATTATATGTGGGTATAGAACAAAATATAAAAATATCAAGGCATTGCCCTCCCTTTTATTTATTATAATACTTCGATAAAGTTTTTTATGTTTACATTCATCAATAATGGAAAATTTAAACGTTGTTGAGTGCACAGGTGTGCTGTGATTGGAATTTAATATATTTGGACTTATCCAAAAATTAAATAGTTTTCTGTGATACATTCAGTGGAAACAGTGTGGCACTATTTCAAATCATGAAAATTTTTCTCTTCATGAAATATGTATGCTTACATCAAATGGTCATGTTTTTCTTGTAGAAGAAAATCTAAATTAAAATTGAGTTCAAAAAACAAAATTCCAGATCTTTTACCATTTTCAGTACCGTTAAGCTTAGGGATCGTCTATGGGCACTACAGTACAAATATGCACTACTATAAAGTATTAAGATCCTTATAACACTTTGTGAATCTTTTCAGCGGAAATTTGGACTAAATTTTAGAAGGGAATTGCATTTGCTTGGCTTACGTGCGACAATTCACAACGACTCTGGATGTTGTGTGTACTGACCAGTCCTCGGACTCCGCCAGACGCTGGGGAGAGAATCAAAGCTATGTTTTGTAGTATCTATTTGTTGACAGACTTCGTGGTACAAAACTAAGCAAATAAGACAAAATAGGAAAATATAATCTTAGAATTAAAAAAAACTCAATAAACAAACCCTTTGTCGTTGTTACGATAGTAGGTGTTACACCTGGACCCTTGACAAGGCCCCACTGGAAAAACAGGCCATACGTCACAGTGGTGGCTAGTTGTACTGTACTAAAATCTCACCATTAAGTCTGACAAAGACCCAGTTAATTTACCTAAAACATATGGGATATGACAGTGAATATATCCACTGACCACTAATATAACGTCATGATTCTGCAGCGTCGCCTGTTTTACAAATGTGACCTGGACATTGCCCTGACCTCATGATTCGCGATTAGCCTCTAATATTTAAAGGCTGCAAAAATTGACCACCAAGATATACTGTACTTGGTGATCTTAAGAAACCTTATACATGTACCATGTGAGCCGTAGGCTAGACGCTCTCAATGTATATACTCCATTAATATGCCAAAATTCTACGAGAACCTTCTGTTTGCAATTAATTCCATCACACCATTAGTTACTCAAACACAATACAATGAATACTCTTCTAATATTTATTTTTAGAGTTTATGCATAACGAAAGGAATCTGGAGTTAATAAACATCTGTCGACGGTTTTTAATTTTACTTATCCACATTGTTCTTCAAGAGTGGTAATTTAGGAGACCGCGACAACTATCAGAAACTGTTGGAACTAAGCTGTTGTAGTTATACAAAGTCATGCTAGGAGCGCGCAAGTCGTGTAGTGCATTCAATGATTTCAATGTTTCCATATGCGGGACCCTAAGCTCTGATGGCTGATTGTCTTTATTGATAACTAATTTGGGGGTAAAAATCAACACCTATTTATTATTATAGCAAGGTTAAATGGGCTATTAGCGTAGACTCCTCAAAACAAATTTACACGTAACATAATGGGAGTTTTACAAAAATGGGGTTTTCTCAACTAAATAAGTGGGATTTTTTTGTCGTTGTTATTATTTGTTTACATGTACGTTATTACTTGGCAACATCATTGGAAACTCACAAGTCCAATCTTAAAATTGTAAAACTAAGTTAGTCTTAAATTGTATATTGGCTATATCAAACTGGGATGCTTTTATGAAAAATGTCTCGCTGTTTGTTGAAATAACCATGGTAAGATATGTTCAGCCGTTATTGGGTGATGCAATTAAGAAATTTACATGAGGCACGATCTCAAAAGAAAAATAGGTATTACCGAAGATGATTTGTTATGTTCCATCTACATAGCCTAGAGCCAAATTTACAATGAGAAAATGTCCAACCTAATAACGAACCCCTTCTCGTGGGAAAGAGATTAATGGACCAGACAATCCATAGTCAACACTGAATTCGAGAAAAGTTATAAAAATAGTACAGGGTAGAGTCATGCCACCGAGCAAACAAATATGTTTGTTGCAGAGAACAAAGTGTGCGAAGAACCAGCGTGGGATGCAGCTTCGACACAAACTAATCTTGGCCTATTAAATCTTAATGATTGCCGTAAGGACTATATGAAGAGAGTTCTTCTTTGCGGAGAATGTTCTCCTAGCTTAAAAGACCTCTGTTTTTAACCTAGATACTCGTGTCTGTGAGTCAAGGCTTTATAATATTGCTAACAATTGGCGACTGGATATTGAACCCAGAGCCCTAAGAAAAAAGTGCGGTGCTAGAACAGTTGTTTTACACAACCACGTTGTTCTATCATAAACCTATTGTTCTAAAGCTACCCCTCATACCCTCCATTTCTTAGCTGGTATGGCTCAATCCATAGGTCAGCTGGTATGGCTCGATCCATAGATCAGCTGGTATGGATACATCCGTACATCAGCTGGTACACGGGTGTGTAGAATATTCGTCAAACACCAAGTTGGAGCTGTGTCCTACTTTGTTAGATAATTCTACAATTCGTTTATTTTAACTATAACTGTAACAATAAGTGTAACAGTTAAATGGGCCATCAACAACAGCCAACAATAAATATTAACTGTATCTGATACAACAGTTACGTAGGAGGATAATTTTTGTTTCAAATTTATGGAACATTCATTTTGTTAATAACGTATTTTGCGTTGGATCAAAAAGTTTTGGAAACATTCCATAAGAGCCGAAAAAAATAGAAATCTTTCAACATTAATCCCCCCCCCCTCTCCTGGCGGTAACCGACGCTCTATGGAAAATAAAATGGAAAATATTATATTTAATTTCTTTGTATCAGCTGTCTGAAATTGTGAGATATGTAGTTTAGCAGTTCTTGTTTACATTTAAATGTAAAAGCAAATGTAAACAAACATTGTTAGTGTTCTCATCACAGCCATGGAGACCAATCAATATTTACTTTTAAAATGTTCACCTCAGAACTTTTAAAGCCAAAGGGGCAAAGCCTACGGTCAGTATCGAAATGAGAATAGTCCTATAATGGTCCTTGGTATGGTAGCTATATTTTTGTAAAATTTAAGCCCAGTTGGTTCAGTAGTCTTTGCACCTATTAGTAATACACATACAGACAGACACCATTAGATTTTTATATAATAGTATAGATTAGGAGAAAATTTGACAAAAATCGAACAAAATTGGGTTTTTGATGGTTCGTTATTTTGTTTTCAAGGAAGCGAGGCCATGTTTTTATAGCCAAAGACACTCTCACCAATCCAGTAAATACAGACAAATGATTAGAATCTTGATCGGTACTCTAGTTTTCTAAGAGTAGGCCGCGTAAAATAACATTTTGGCGTTACAGACGGGGGTCACAGAATGGACAAACAGACATACAGACAGAAATTGAGATAAGACTCGTTTCGGCTTTCTTAGGCTATGAAACGTAAAAATAACCAAAAACTGCATGATTCTAAGCAATGTACAGACAAAACTGTAATTTTATTTATACAGAAGATATAGGGGAATATAGTAAACATTGGAGACAGTTGGTCTATTATGGAATGCCAACTTCAATGTCTCGTAATTAATATTCTTCTATCACCCCACATCTGATTGTCAAGAGTCAAGTGATTGAAGTGAAGTCCGGACTTAAGTTTTTTAGCCTCTAACGTATAGAGACTGCCAAAAATTGAACACCAAGTGATTCTACACACTTAAGGATCCTTGAAATAGAGTTTTAGAATTCCTACAATTGTAGTATTATCACTCGAGGGCCCTGTTTCATAAAGATACTAGTCTAGTAATTACTAGTCTAGTAAATACTAGTCCCGTATTTACCTGTCCTACTAATTTGTGTTTCATAAACGTTTTTATACCGCTAGTAAATACTAGTGTATTTTACTAGTCACGTGACAAAAAATACTAGTCACGAGACCAACTTTACAAGTGAACTGTCAACACTAATTTCTAACCTCAATCACGGGTTTTCTGGCGCTTTATAAAGGGATTAAATTTAGTTTTCATTTGATACAAAAAGTAAATATTTGTAGAAACGCAGAGTTTTCTTTTAAAATAACTATATAGACACATAAGTAAAACAATTACACATTATTTATCAAAACGCTATTATTTATGTTCATCAATGAGCCCGCCGGCGCGGCGTCGCGTCGCTGCAATCAACACGGTGATTGTAGTAGCCGGTTGTAGGCCTAGTTGCGGCGCTCAACAGTTGGGTGGAAATTTATCTGTTGCTGCCGCATTCGCTGTGATTTGTATAGTTTTTGTTTTATTCTGACATATAAAATTAAGCTTACTATGAGTAAAGAAAAGAAGGCTCAAATTTTGAATGTAATTAAATCGTCTAAGGACATTTTGTTAGGAACGTTTTCAAGTACCCTAACCTATGTTTTCAAATAGTCGAATGCATAAGAATATTTGGGTTAAAAACCATTCTGTGATATTATAATAATTTTGAGTCTACAAACCATTAATAATAAGCCTAAACGTTTATTGATGTAACAAATAATTGCAACGCCGTTAAAAGCAATGGAGAAGTAGGTTTTCAAGACGTATAGTAAAACATGGCACATGCGCTATTGCAGGGCGTAGCTCAGAGGTAAAGTTTTCGCTTCTCATGTGGTGGGTCCCTGGTTCAAATCTGCACCACTCACTATACTTTAGTTCCATTAATTAAACTTTTACATGTTTTACATTAAAATAACAGCTCTAACTTAATCAACATCTAATTTTTTTATTACTTTGAATAACAAATTCAGAATACCAAAATGGATTAAAAGTAATGTTTTTATGATAAGCAGTTCAGTCAAACTCCCAAAAATCAAATATAGGCCTACAAAATTGTTAGTACATCACAGGGTTTTGGCTATTTAGGGAAACAAATAAGCACCTAAAAAAATACAATGCAACTTCTTCTTTAAAATTGTCTTACTATTATTTCCTATTAAAATGTCTATAAATAAAACCGAAAGCCTTGGGTGTAAAATAATCTGATTAATGTTGCAATGTTATAATGTTAAGATACATTTTTGTACATCTTTGTATGCAATACGGCATGCGGTTTTAATTTGGTTTCTCTCAAAGCTTAAAAATCTTTTTGCCGTGATAGCTAAATAGTTGATATAACCATAAAATTTAACTCAAGTAAAATTAGACTAAAATTTCACAGAAATTGATAATTTGTAATTATAATTAATTCTAATAGGGCGATTGTACATACATTATAAAATTCAATTTCACTCATTTTGTACTACGCCACATTTATTGATTGTAATTTATATATAATAATAATTATCATTTTGGCACTCACAGATCTATTTTTATCTTAAATTGCAAACGTGAGCCAATTCGCACTTGCAAAAAGAACTTAATAATTCATTTTTTTTTATGATGTAAGTAATGAAATAACTCTCTTTGCAAAAATACTAGTCTACTTCAAATAATACGGGTGTAGTGAGGTTGTTAGAAAATGGCAAGTATTTACCAGTGTAATTTACAAGAGTAAAACTTTATGAAACACATTGCTGTCTACACTAGTAAAAACCACTAGTAATACTAGTCCCTACACTAGTAACTAGTATTTTACACTAGTAGGTTTTTGAAACGTAGACTTGTAAAATACACTAGTATTACTAGTCCATGGACTAGTAAATACTAGACTAGTAGTTTTATGAAACAGGCCCGAGGACGCTCTCTCCATATATAATCCAATAATATGCCAAAACTATGTGAGAACCTCCTATTTTACATTGAGCCCATCACATTATTAGCTACTCAAACACAGTCCATTGTATACTATTTTATCATTTGCTTCCGTTAACACATATATTACAAATGAAAACTCGGTTTAAAAATATCTAACGACTCTAATTTATATTATTTATCCAAGTTATCCAACGAGAGTAGTAATTAAGGAGACCATGACATCTATCAGAAACTGTTAAAACTAAGCTGTTGTAGTTGTGGAAAAGTACGCTAGGTTCGTGCAGTGCGTGAACATTGTTTGTAGATTAATGTTTCCATACGCGGGATTCATATCCCGGAAACGGGATTTTTAGCCCATGTAAAGGATAAAACATTCCACGCTCTAATGCATTGCCCTTATTTTGTTTTTAAACTAGTTTGGAGATACAAAATAGCACCTATTTAGTATTATAGCAAAGTTGAAAGAGGTTTTAAACGTTAAAACGTTAGAAAGATGATTTGGGTTGGACCAGGATTTATTTTAACGTGAGGATGGATATAACGTAATCGTCCATTCTAAAGGCAGGATCAAACTGTTGTTTGTCGACCCGGAAAGCGGTGTTTTTAGCCTTTTGGAAACACTGAGAAGTATGAAAGTTCTTTTAACAGTGTTTTGTTAGAAATCGTCATTGGCCATTAGTTTTATCTATGGTTTTGTATAGTTAATTTCTATAACATCAGGATTGCGTGACTACTTTTATTTGTGCTCTTCATTTAACAAATAAAAGTAGTGTATCGTAGCACTTACTATTACACAATAAAACATACTCCCTAAATTTCTCATCCTTATTGATCAGCTGATGCCAATTTTATTGTCAGTTCCGTAGTTAGCTTTATACTTTACTTATCTGAAACAATCAAGTGTTTTAATTGTTGGTTACTCAATGAGTGGAAATATTGCTGTACAAATTGTCTTAAAATAAGTTTTCTCCATGATATATGAACCGAGTGGAATATTGAACTGACAATTTGTAACTAATGTTATTTTACTATAATATAAACCATAAAATAACGGAATATACAATTTTCGAAAAAACCGTTTTCAATGAAAAAACATATGAACCTTTTAGTTCGAAACAAAATAGTGCAAGCCAAGCCCTCATTGCTGTAAGAAATACGGCTCAAAGTTGTTGCAACTTTTGTGATGTTCCCTATAAAATATCATAGTTACTCCCACTGCTTGCTTACCCATGCATGATAAGGGTTGTTGACAAGCTAATGGGAGAAAGCATGTGTTGATTGTGGATACCATTTATTTATACTGAAAAGAAAATTTTCCATTAGACAGGGTTTCAAGACCTTCTGTTTACGTTATTTGTCTCTAATGCATAGAGGCTGCAAAAATTGAACACCAAGTGATTCTTTACTTGGAGGTCATAGACGTAAATAATTTGTACGGCTAGCTATGAGCGAATAGTATTATGGTCTTCGCCTAATATATAACTCAATAATACACTTAAGCGCTTTGAGAACCTTGTTTTAAAATCTAAACCAATTACATCAATGATTATTCAACCTTGTCCCACTGTGAACTATTTTAGTATGTTCTTATAGGAAAACACATGTTGTAAATAAAAACTTGGTTAACAAATATTTAAACTAGGATTTCATATGTTTTACCGCTATTTTATTCTAAAAGTGCTCATGTATATGACCACGACATCTATCAGAGACTGTTGAAACTAAGCTGTTGTAGTTGTCTGAAAGTCCGCTTGGAGCGCGTATGCCATGTACGGTTCGGTTAATCTGGTGGTATCATATTTTTGCTCATTGTACCAAATACCATTTACCTAAATATAATCACTTGAGATACAATCTTAAAACAATAGTAAAGTGCAATTTTATTAGGTACCCGCTCGAATAGTGTCCTTTTTACATTATATTTTTAAGCTTACATTTACAGTCTTAACAAACAGTTCTATCATAAGCCAACTGAATTCAAGCTAAGTTTCTTGCCTGTAGAATGAACTTGTACACTTCATTGGACAATGGTCCAAAGTAAACTTCCAACAGCAAGAACAAGACCCAAGTTTGAGACTAAGAAGATTACGGGTAACTTGTGCGAACTACGCTTCGAAAGGGATACTTGACGGAAGATTTATCAAAAAGTAAAATTTGATAGAACTTTATAAAAATCTATGTCATCTTACCGATGCGAAACTAACTTTCGTTTGTTTTAGTTTTTATTATTTGTATACCCAGCCAACGGTCGTAGACTAATAACAATAATAAAAAGGAAACCCCATCAGCCATTTTTCGGATTGTATTTTTACTAAAGTATATCGTACAGGTCAGATTTATTCCTTATATTAATAAAACTTGATATAACAAGTACTTGAGCTTGCTGCAAAAGAAAAGGAACACGTCTTTCACTTATACATTAGATCCATGTTTTAAGACTTCTAAACATTAAGATCTGAACATCTAAACATTATGTTTTCAAAACATTTTAAAAACATTAGATTTAATTTGTATTCATGTACACAGAATATTCACGATGTCCTACCAGGTTAGTTTTGTTCTATTCTTATCGAATAACCTTGCATTCATAGTAACATCATAGAATAAATAAACACCACGTCATGATCTATTGGATCGGATACAGAAGTTGTATCAATAGTCAAACATGGTGAGTTTGAGTTATCCACCTCTCGGGTCGGTTCGGAATGGAAATTAGCCTCTTACAAATAGAGGCAGTAAAAAATTGAACACCAAATGATTCTTTAATTGGTGATCATCCAGAAGTATTTTTGGAAAAATTATACCTCTAGAATCAAGGAGACGCTCACAATGTATATACTCCATTAATATGCCAAAACTCTGCGAGAACCTCCTGTTTTAAACTAAGCCCATAACAACATTAATTACTCAAACACAACACATTGTACACTCTTGTAATATTTATTTTTAATTATGCATGTATTATGAGGGGAAACCCGGTTAAAAAATAAATGTCTATGCTTTTCTATATTATTTAACCACAATATCCTACAAGAGTAGCAATTTAGAATACCACGACACCTATCAGAAACTGTTGCAACTAAACTGTTGTAGTTGTGCAAAGACGCGCTAGGGGCGCGCATGTCGTGCCGTGCGTAAACATTGTGTATGTTTTTATAATTTCTCTGTGGTGTAGTAAAATGTTTCCACTCAAGCAATTTAAAAAACAAAAACTGAATGTTTTAGATTATGCAGTAATAAAAAAGAATTTCGGGCTATGATACCAGATATCTAATTGTTTTGTAGATACAAATTAAGTACCTATTATTTATTATAGCAATGTTAAAAGAGCCTTTTAACGTAGACACGGAAGTATAAAATGAAGAATGGAATTTAAAAATCATACATGATAAAATAGGGTTTTTAGTTCTATTAAAGCGGGATCAAATCGGGTTTTGTCGACCCGGTAAGCGGGATATTTGTTTTGGTCATGTGTGAACCCTGTATACAAACCAAAGTATTGTAAAAATCCACCAACAGTGTTTATTAATTGATTTAAAACGGCAAATTGCCAATATATACAAGAAGTAACATGCAATGTTACAATGCACCTGACAACAATAACATTAAAAGACAATAAGTGAAAACAATAAATAGCAACAACATTAGATATATGCAAGAGTGATAAAAAACTAGGCAAATTAACAATGTAGTGACAGACGACCGAATAAAAACAAATCGAATAAATATATGAATAGAATATGATGCTAAATTTAACAACAAAAATAGCTAAAAGCTAAGACAGAGAAATTGTGGTAACATGTAAAATAGTGGTTTGTATTCATTGCCTGAACTCCATGCTTCGAATTTAGATTAGCCTCTGAACAATAGAGGCTGTAAAAATTGATCACCAAGTGGTACTTGACTTGGGGATCACATAAATGCGCAATTTGCAAAAAAGATTTCGATGCAACATAGAAATCGCCGACGCTTGCAGTGTATATAGTCCATTAATATGCCAAAACCCTGCGAGAACCTCCTGTTTGAAATTGAGCCCATCACAAGATTAGTTACTCAAACACAATACAATGGATACTCTTCTAATGTTTCTTTTTAGAGTTTATGCATAACGAAAGAAATCTGGAGTTAATAAACTCCTGTCGACGCTTTTTAATATTTTTATCCTCATTGTTCTTCAAGATTGGTAACTTAGGAGACCGCGACATCTATCAGAAACTGTTGGAACTAAGCTGTTGTAGTTGAACAAAGGGACGCCAGGAGCGTGCATGTTGTGCAGTTTTCCAGTTTGTAAAATTTGTGCTATATCAGGCTCTGATGCCTGATACAATTGTTTTACTGATTTGGAGTAAAACACCAATTTAGTAGGTTAAATGTGTTTTTTAACGTGCACAACTGGGGATGGAACGAGAATTTTACAAAATTATACAGGATGAATCGAGATTGTCCGTTCTGTTAAAGCGGGATCAAAAGTGTTTTTCTCGACCTGGTTCTCATAATTTGTGTTTTGGTCGTGTGTAAACGCTGTGTGTGAACCGTAATAATATGCAAATTCGACTAAAGGTCGATTCACACATATCAGTTCAGTCACAGTTCCGTTACAGTCCAGTAACAGTTCAGCCAGTCTCAGTTGCATCCGCAATTTCTCAGTCAATAGTCCGTCAGTTTGTTTCAGTCAGTCTTCCGTCTCTAAAATTCACAGTAATTTACAGTCAAAAGTTTTAAATTATAAACCTATATTCTATCAAGTTTTCATTGTCCATCTTGTTGATTGTTACAAACAGTACTCAAAATATAAACACAACCATTTAAACAACAATAACACTATTTTCTAACCTTAAACCGGTCCGTCGGTCGTCCGAAAAATCAAAAAGTATCGGTGGAAAGTAATCTGAAATTAACTGACGGATGCCGGTAGAGCGACTGACGGGACTGCAACGGATAAGTGTAGATAGCGCAATAGAAAATCCATTAAAGAATATTTTTGTTAACTGTGACGTGCCTGAAATGACAGGACTGTGACGTTCCGTAACTGATGTGTGTGGGGGAATATTGAACCGCCACGAGTTTTATGACCGTCCAGAGATACTTGAACCGCCACGATCATTAGTGCGGATTATAAGGGTCAGTTTTGCAGGGTTGTAAAACAGATGAACTGCCACGCGGGTTCTGCAGGTAGCGAGGGAACTTTTTGAAATATTTATCCCTCCATTATCCCACTTAGATATATGATGGAATAAGAGTTAAGATACAAGGAACAATAATAATTCAAGCAACAAACTGTAGTTATTAGTACAGGCTATCATAGTACAATAACTCTAGTACAGTTATCATAGTATTATTATATTTAAGTGTAGCCAACCTATTTCCAAGCGTACCCAGATTACGTGCATAATAAAACCACGCTGTTTTGTGTTGTTTGGATTGAATCCCGATGTGCGCCAAATCATGAATCGTACGACAAAGTATAAAGCGTGTGACAAAGTAAGTAAATGCAGCAATTACCAGCTTTCTGTACTATAAACAGTGCAAGGAAGCCAACTTTGTTGGGTGACTGTAGGAAAAATCTGTTTCACCCTAATCAACTATACGTCAAATATATCACAGACTTTGAACTGTGATTATTTTTACAACTGACGCACAATGTTGATACAATTGTGGAGTTGAGAATTGCAGTAAATGTAAATCATAACATGGTTTTTGTAATACATTTAAAGCTAGCTTCGAAATATTTTTAAGTTGTCATAATTAGTTCTTAACATGGTTATACAATTTATTAAATACAGCCATCTTATCGAAAGTATTGTATCAGTTTTGTTCATTAGGTCATGGAATCCTGGAAAATAACTGGTTTGTTATATATTTTAGTTGGTTTATAGTTGCTATTTTAGAGCCAAGAATTAAACAAGCCTGGTATAAATATAAAAATATCAAAGTTAAACATTCCATAGTTGATAGAAGCTTGTTATCAATAAATAATTCATAATAGTAAAGATGCAAATTGTATGTTGAGGATTTACGCGAAAACAAAATTTACCTACTTACTGCATGCTTATGTTAACAGTTATGTACAAATCTAGGCATATACCGAATACCACGCCGCCTATACTATGCGTGAATTCTTCGGGTTGCCGGAAGTTTACCCCCCTTTACATATTTCTAAGATTTCAGAGAAATGGCTATGTACGGCCTGGAATTTCAACCCCCCCCCCCTCAAGAAAAATTATTTGTGTAGCTTAGTTGGAGTTTTACCCCCTGTACAAATTACTTAAGTGTTCACAAAAATGTCGATGTACGGGCTGGAATTTCAGGCCCAAAATGAGGCTAACACAAAGACCTGAAACGTACAAACGAATTCGGTCAAATTACCAATAATTGAGTTCTAGAATGTATAATGACAGCACATTCTGCAATGGATTCAAATTAACCTGGTTTTAGAGCTTCTTAGCCGATATGGTGACAGTTCACTTAAAAAACAACGGGCAATATTGTATTGAGCAATATTGGTACTATTTAATATTCTGTTGGGCAGTTTTATAAAATTGAAAAATTCTAAATAAGAGTTAATAGCTTATTTGTAATCTGTGACGAATGTGATAAATTTTCGATTGAAAGTGTGCCTATTATGTGGTAAAGAAGGCAATGATGGATCGCCAAACATCAATCAAAAATCCGTAGCTGTCTCAACCTAGGCTCTGAACCCGGTATTTAAAAGCGCATGAGAATAGTTTTATAAATATACTTTTGTAGAAACGGTGGAAAAATCATACCATTTATATATTTCAAATTATATTTTTATGTTTTTGTTAACGATGTTGAACATTTTCGCTTACAATTGCGCAAACTAGCATTAATTACTTATAACGTTAATATTAAATTTCTGAATTTTCAAATTAGCTGTGTAGCAAAATACGAATTTTCTTAACGTAGTGGCTGTCACCAATCACGGTTTTAGGGCTATAAGTCCCTAATTCCAAAATTGGTCAAAATCCTTCCACTGGATTTCGAGGTATAGACAGACAAAAAAACAGACATAGATTATAAGTATTATAGAGTAAAATATACGCTACATTTCTATGCAACATCAATTGCTTTGTTTTCAAAATATACAGTGCTGAAATAATAATTAAACAATAATTAAAACAAAATTCAAAAGTGTTAACACTATCCCACATTATAAGAAACACGTAGGTCATTTCCCTGAAATGAAAAAATCTATGGGAGAATCAAAATGTTAACTCAAGTAAAAGTAAACAAACAAACTAAAACCAAAACAAATCTAACAGCTTATGTATCCTCAATATTTTAAAGGTGATAAATTACAGAACTTTAGAGTTAGTATAGAACATATGCTGACATATAAACATCATTGAAGTTTTTTTTTATGTTGGCACACAAATTAAATATAATAAACACGTAGTGTGGTAAAAAAAAGGAAGTAACTATGAGAAAAAAAATCCTGAATACTTAACATTGTGTTTCTGTACTAGGAAGTACATAGTTTTTTGCTCGCAGTAGCCTTGAATCTTGACTCCTAGTCGATCCTGTATCTTAGTGGGAAACTGGAGGGATAAATATTTCAAAAAGTTCCCTCTCTACCTGGTAGAACCCGCGTGGCAGTTCAACTGTTTTACAACCCTACGAAACTGACCCTTATAATCCGCTCTAATGATCGTGGCGGTTCAAGTATCTCGGGACGGCCATAAAACTCGTGGCGGTTCAATAACAGCCTGTGTGTGAATCTACCTTAACTAGGTTTGCTAGGGGCCGTCATAAGTCATTGGTTTTATGGTTATTTAGGATTGCAAGATAAGACAAATGATAGCCAACGTTTTAGCTATTACGGTACTATTGTAAACACGTGTAAACAATTCTTTTCGCGTAACAAATTATCTTAAAACTCACTACATATTTATGTTTCAGGGGGTTATTCAGGACTCCACTACAACTCCATGCTACAAAAATATCCTCATTTCAGGTGTTAGTGTACTATAATAAGTTAACTATCTTAAGTAGTTGTCATTTATTAGCCTGACGATGAGTGAGTGTTAAATAACCAAATTGACATGTGTATCAAGTTTTACAGCACGCTAAAACTATTACGATAAAAAACGTAACAATTTATTGTGGGGTTTCTCGACCCCATAATTAGGTTACCTCTATAAACCTAATGTTAAATTTAAAGTTTTTAGCTACTGTGGCTTAAAATTGTTCGGTATATCAAATTGGTTTGTGGAGTAAAAAAACAACCTAACTGTTTTTCGAAATGACCCTCGTGAGTTTGGCTAAGATATGTTTAGCCATTATTGCGCAATGCGAGAGTTCTTCCTTAACTAGAAAGTTCTCATAGCACGAGAAACCTCTGCTATTACCCTAGATACTCGTGTTTCTGAGTCACCGCTTTATCTAATTGCTAAGCATTTGTGACTGGATATACTAGAGCCCAAGGCCTTATGATAAAAGTGGCGTGCTAGAACGGTTGTTTTAAACGACCAAGTTGTTCTATCATAAACTTATTGTTCTAAAGTTACCACTCATACCCTCCATTTCTCAGTTGGTATGTGTAATGATAAACACCTCAGATTAATAAGGTTTTAATCAACTAAAATTGTACTACAACAAGTATCCTAACATTTTGTGTTTTGACTAAATGTAAAGAAAGATTAAATCATATGTTTTACAATACAATAGTTTTGAACAAATTAAACAAGGAACAGAAGGAAGGCAAACTATTATGACAGTATGGCTTACTCCATAGATCAGCTGGCATGGCTCCATACATAGATCAGCTGGTATGGCTACATCCATAGATCAGCTGGTACACAGGTGACGGGTGTGTTTAAAATTCATCAAACACCAAGTTCGCCCTGTGCCCTACTACTCCTACTTTACACATATTGTTAGGTTATGTTGAAATTAATTTTTAAAGCGTAACAATTAAGTGTTACAGTTACAAAGGACTATCAAAAACAGCCAACAATAAATAATAACTGCATCTGATACAACTGTTGAGTAGAAGGATCATTTTTGTTTGAAATTTATGAAAAATCATTTTTTTAATAACGCATTTTAAGTTGGATCAAATAGTTTCCAAAATATTCCATTGTAGCCGAAAAAACTACAACTATTTCAACAATATCCCCCCTCTCAACAGAAATCGACGCTCTAAATAGTCTAACTTTTACCGATCATTGTGCACTGTACTGAACAATTTGTCAAACGTTGCCTTCACATTGTACGTTCTGGTAAGAAAATGTATTTCCGTACTACAAAACTCTTAACTCGCAATTTTGACGAAAACAACACTTTCTCCGGGGAGGAAGTATAAATAGCGACAGTTGTTCCATTATAGGATGTCTACTGTGTACTTCGTGTTCAGTGCCTTCATCCTCCAATTACATATTTATACCATCCACACCCAAAGTAGAAAGATGAGTAGCGTACGGACTAGCGACCACAGGGTTGCGATTTTATTTCTGTGGTCGCTGGTTTGGACATATATTAGGTTTGTTTATAGCCTCTATATGATTGGAGGCTGCAAAATTAGAAAACCAAGCGATTCTACACTAGGCCATCCTTATTTTCTCTCTCCTTTCGGCTTCCTTGTATGGGGGACGCTCTCCCCA
Source organism: Macrosteles quadrilineatus (assembly GCF_028750875.1). NCBI lineage: Eukaryota > Metazoa > Arthropoda > Insecta > Hemiptera > Cicadellidae > Macrosteles > Macrosteles quadrilineatus. The sequence continues at coordinate 74,917,017 of NW_026542598.1, read as the reverse complement.
TATATACTCCAATAATATGCCAATACTATGTGAGAACCTCCTATTTTACATTGAGCCCATCACATTATTAACTGCTCAAACACAGTCCATTGTATACTATTTACTTATTTGCTTCTATTAGCACATGTATTACAAATGAAAACTCGTTTTAAAAATATCTAAAGACTCTATTTTATATTATTTATCCAAGTTATCCAACGGGAGTAGTAATTAAGGAGACCATGACATCTATCAGAAACTGTTAAAACTAAGTTGTTGTAGTAGTGGAAAAGTACGCTAGGTTCGTGCAGTGCGTGAACATTGTTTGTAGAGCAATGTTTCCATACGCGGGATTCTTATCCCGGAAACGCGATTTTTAGACCATGTAAGGGATAAAACATTTCAGGCTCTAATATCTTGCCCTTATTTTGTTTTTTAACTGGTTTGGAGAAACAAAATAAGACCCATTTAGTATTGTAGCAAGGTTCAAAGAGGTTTTAAACGTTGGAACGCTAGGAAGATGACTCAGGTTGGACCAGGATTTATTTTAACGTGAGGAGGGATAAAACGTAATTGTCCGTTCTATTAAGGCGGGATCAAACTGTTGTTTGTCTACCACGGAAAGCGGTGTTTTTAGCCGTGTGGAAATACTGAGAAGTATGAAAGTTCTTTTAACAGTGTTTTGCTAGAAATCGTCATTTGCCATTAGTTTTATCTATGGTTTTGTATAGTTAATTTCTATAACATCAGGATTGCGTGACTACTTTTATTTGTGCTCTTCATTTAACAAATAAAAGTAGTGTATCGTAACACTTACTACTACCAGAAAACACACTCCCTAAATTTCTCCACCTTATTGATCAGCTGACGCCAATTTTATTGTCAGTTCCGTAGTTACCTTTATACTTTACTTATCTAAAACAATCAAGTGTTTTAATTGTTGGTTACTCAATGAGTGGAAATATTGCTGCACAAATTGTCTTAAAATTAGTTTTCTCCACAGTTTATGGACAGAGTTTCTAGTTTGGATCAGCAAACTGGCGCCTGTAAGGGTGACTGATAATGAACTATAGTTATTATGTATTATAGAAACAGGTTTATGTAAATAGAAACTTAAAATATGAATATCATTAGTAATGCACTCAAATTTTTACCAAAATAACCTAAAAATCTAAAGCCGTTTTGGATATATTATTGCGACAAGCGCCAATTTACTGAAACCATTTTATCTTCAATAATAGAAATATTGTTTAAATCCTTATTTTGGTTGGTTTTATAATCACAACATACTATTACTTTCTCCCTTTATACATAGTTTAGTATATGGAGAAATGTTGTTTTCGTAAACATTTTCGAGTTTCAGTTTTGCGTGGATATATCCGTTTTGTGCCTCCCTGGAACAAAAAAAGTCGTTTTCGAAGGTCTGTCCGTGTGTGTGGATGTATGTGGTTTGTAATGATAATTTCCCCATAAAAATCTGAAAAATCAAATTTTCTCGGAAATGGTTTAACCTATTTTGATATAAGTTTAGTAAGTTAAAGCCTTTAAAATTCTGAACAAAATGGCATGACTTTCATTGCTATATAAAATACGGTTCTAAAGTTATTGTAACTAATGTTATTTTACTATTAAAAAAACACACATAAAATAACGGAATATTGGAATTTTGAAAAAAAAACTGTTTTTAATGAAATACGTTTATTATGGTCTTTATAATTCTAAACAAAATAGTGCAAGCTCTCATTGCTGTAAAAACTACGGCTCAAAGTTGTTGCAACTTTTGTGATGTTCCCTATAAAATATCATAGTTACTCCCACTGACTGCTTACCCATGCATGATAAGGGTTGTTGCTAAGCTAATGGGAGAAAGTATGTGTTGGTTGTGGATACCATTTATTTATACTGAAAAGAAAATTTTCCATTATTCAGGGTTTCAAGATCTTCTGTTTATGTTATTTGCCTTTAATGCATAGAGGCTGCAAAAATTGAACACCAAGTGATTCATTACTTGGAGGTCACGATGTTAAACCCAATAATACACTAAGCGCTTTGAGAACCTTATTTTAAAATTTAAAACAATTTCTTCAATGATTATTTAATTTTGTCCCACTGTGAACTATTTTAATAAGTTCTTACAAGAAAACATATGTTAAAAAGAAGAACTTGGTTAACAAATATTTAAGCTAAGATTTCATATGTTTTACCACTATTTTATCCTAAAAGTGCTCATGTATATGGCCACGACATCTATCAGAGACTGTTGGAACTAAGCTGTTGTAGTTGTCTGAAAGTCCGCTAGGAGCGCGTATGCCATGTACCGCTGTTAGGTTCGGTTAATATGGTCTGCATATTTTTGCTCATTGTACCAAATACCATTTACCTAAATATAACTGCCTGGGATACAATCTTAAAACAATAGTAAAGTGCAATTTTATTAGTTACCCATTCCTATAGCGTCCATTTTACATAATATTTTAAGCTTACATTCATAAGCCAACTGAATTTAAGCTAAGTTTCTTGCCTATTGAATGAACTTGTACACTTCATTGAACAATGGTCCAAAGTAAACTTCCAACAGCAAGAACAAGTCCCAAGTTTGAGATTAAGAAGATTACGGGTAACTTGTGCGAACTACGCTTCGAAATGGGAAACTCGATGGAAGATTTATCATAAAGTCAAATTTGATAGAACGTTATAAAAGTCTATGTATGTTATTGATGCAAAGCTAATCCTCTATTGGTTTTAGTTTTTATTATTTGTTTACCAAGCCAACAGTCGTAGACCAATAACTTAAAGTTAACCCTAGAGCAGCCATTTTTTCTTATTGTATTTTTACTAAAGTATATCGTACAGGTGAGGTTTATTCCTTATGTTAATAAAACTTGATATAACAAGTACTTGAGCTTGCTGCAAAAGGAAAGGAACACGCCTTTCACTTAAACATTAGAACCATGTTTTAAGACAACTTCTAAACATTAAGATATGAACATCTAAACATTATGTTATCAAAACATGTATATTTTAAAAACATTAGATATAATTGGTGTTCATCTACACAGAATATTCATGATACCCTTACAGTTAAGTTTTTTTTTTCTATTCTTATAGAATAACCTTGCATTCATGGTAACATCATAGAATAAATAAACCCCACATGATCTATTGGATCGGATACAGAAAGTGAATCAATATTCAAAGATGGTGAGTTATCCACCTTTCGGGTCGGATCGGAATAGAAATTAGCCTCTTATAAATAGAGGCGGTAAAAAATTGAACACCAAATGATTCATAATTGGTGATCATGACGTGCTAGTTCTAAGTGACGTTTCGCAAATTGTAAACATTCTGTAAGACGCTTGCAAAGTAAATACTCCATTAATATGCCAAAACTCTACGAGAACCTCATGTTTTAAATAAAGCCTATCACAATACGAGTTATCTAAACACAACACACTGTATACAATTCTAATGTTTCTTTTTAATTATGCATGTATTATGAGAGCAAAATCGGTTTTTGTGTCTACACTTTTCAATAATATTTATCCATACAATCCATCAAAAGTGGTAATTTAGGAGATCGCGACATCTATCAGAAACTATTGGAACTAAGCTGTTGTAGTTGTAGAATGGTCCGCTAGGAGCGCATTTGAAATTTGTTGTTATCGCCTGGGATACAAAAACAATAGTAGAGTGCAATTTTATTAGGTTATCCGCTCCTATAGGGTCCTTTTTACATTTTATTTTCAAGCTTACATTATTTATTCACAGTCTTAAGCCGTAGCGTAATCCAGTCGGGTCTAAGCTGAGTTTCTTGCCTATAGAATGAACTTTTACACTTCATTGAACAATGGTCCAAAGTAAACTCCCAACAGCAAGAACAAGACCCAAGTTTGAGACTAAGAAGATTACGGGTAACTTGTGGGAACTACGCTTCGAAATGGGAAACTTGACGGAAGATTTGTCATAAAGTCAAATTTTAACTTGCCCTTCAAAACAACGCATACATTTCAAGTGTGGCTCTGTCGGTTTTCATACAGCAAAGCTATTAAATCAGGCCAAGACTTTGTGGGCGCCCGGTACTAACAGTGTTTATTAATTGATCCCCAACGGCAAATTGTCAATATATACAAGAAGTAACATGCAATGTTACAATGCAGCTAACAACAATTACACTAAAAGACAATAAGTGATAACAATAAATAGCAACAACGTTAGACATATGAAAGAGTAAAAAAAACCTAGATGAATTAACAATAAATTAGCAAAGAGAAAAAAACAATGTAGTGACAGAGATTCAAATAAATATATGAATATAATTTGTTGCAAAATATAACAAAATTTAAATTGCTAAAAGGTGAGACAGAGAAATTGTGGTAACATGTAAAAAAGCAAGACATTAACTGTCACTGTAAACTAAATAACACAAGGAGCAGACAGGAAATATTTATATAAGGGCATTTATAGTGTTATGCCAGGGATATTCATAGGTCAAAATATTATCTGTAAACCAGGATTTCGTGATATGACAAATAATGACTAACATTTCACACATGGTTTGTAAAGAAAAAACTTTTCCCGTTGTACAATGATATAATAGATCGTTTCAACGAAAAACTATTGAAAAGTGGGTGATTTGCATATTTTTTGGTAGTAAGTAAAAAAAACTGAAAATAATTACACTTTCTGAGAATTATATAATAGTAAGAAAAAAAAACTTGAGATGACACATAATTTATGAAAATTGGCGAAGAAATAAGGAAGTTATGATCTACTGACAATTAAAAGTACTTAGGGGAATATAGTTACATATAGATTATCAACACTAGCTCATTAACACGCCCTTCTATATTATTGTAACAAGGAGCCAGTGTTTGGCCTGAACTCCATCCTTCGAAATTAGATTAGCCTCTGATGAATAGAGGCTGAAAAAATTGATCACCAAGTGGTACTTGACTTGAGGATCACATAAATGTGACATTTGTGAAAAAAAATTTCCATTATATCACCGACGCTTGCAATGTATATAGTCCATTAATACGCCAAAACTCAGCGAGAACCTCCTGTTTGAAATTAAGCCCATCTCAACATTCATTACTTAAACACAATACAATGGATACTATTCTAATATTTCTTTTTAGAGTTTATGCATAACGAAAGGAATCTGGAGTTAATAAACTCCAGTCGACGCTTTTTAATATTATTTAACCACATTGTTCCTTGAGAGTGGTAACTTAGGAGACCCCGACATCTATGAGAAACTGTTGGAACTAAGCTGTTGTAGTTGAACAAATGGACGCCAGGAGTGTGCATGCTGTGCAGTTTTCCAGTTTGTAAAATTTGCGCTATATCAGGCTCTGATGCCTGATACTATTTTTAACTAATTTGGAGTAAAAAATTAACACCAATTTAGTAGGCTAAATTTGTTTTTAACGTGCACAACTGGTGATGGAACGGGAATTAAAAAAAAATATATGCGGGATGAATCGGGATTGTCCGCTCTGTTAAAGAGGGATCAAAAGTGTTTTTCTCGACCTGGTTCTCATAATTTGTGTTTTGGTCGTTTGTAAACGCTGTGTGAACCGTAATAATATGCAAATTTGACTAACTAGGTTTGCATGGGCAGCCATAAGTCATTGGTTTTATTGTTATTTAGGATTGCAAAATATGACAAATAATAGCTCACGTTTTTACTATTGTAAACAACCCTTTTCTCGTAACAAAGTAGCTTATCTTAAAACTCACTACATATTTATGTTTCAGGGGGTTATTTAGAACTCCACCACAACTCGATGCTACAAAAAATCCTCATTTCAGGTGTTAGTGTACTATAATAAGTTAACTATCTTAAGTAGTTGTCATTTATTAGCCTGACGATGAGTGAGTCTTAAATAACCAAATTAACATGTGTATCAAGTTTTACAACACGCTAAAACGATTACGATGAAAAACGTAACAATTTCTTGTGGGGTTTTTCGACCCGGTTTGGTACCATTTTCTATTTGGTCGTTATTATTTGTTTGTGCTTACGTTATAATTAGGTTATCTCTAAAAGTGTATTGTTAATTTAAAATTTTGAGCTACTGTGGCTTAAAATTGTTCGGTATATCAAATTGGTTTGTGGATTAAGAAACAATCTAACTGTTTTTCGAAATAACCCTCGTGAGTTTGGCTAAGATATGTTTAGCCATTATTGCGCGATGCGAGAGTTCTTCCTTAACTAGAAAGTTCTCATAGCACGAGAAACCTCTGCTTTTACCCTAGTTACTCGTGTCGCTGAGTCACCGCTTTGTCATATTGCTAAGCATTGGTGACTGGATATATTAGAGCCCAAGGCCTTATGATAGAAGTGGCGTGCTAGAACGGTTGTGTTAAACCACCAAGTTGTTCTATCATAAACTTATTGTTCTAAAGTTACCACTCATACCCTCCATTTCTCAGTTGGTATTGCTTAATCCATAGATCAGCTGGCATGGCTCCATACATAGATCAGCTGGTATGGCTACATCCATAGATCAGCTGGTACACAGGTGACGGGTGTGTTTAATATTCATCAAACACCAAGTCGCCCTGTGCCCTACTACTCCTACTTTACACATATTGTTAGGTTATGTTGAAATTAATTTTTAAAGCGTAACAATTAAGTGTTACAGTTACAAAGGACTATCAACAACAGCCAACAATAAATAATAACTGCATCTGATACAACTGTTGAGTAGAAGGATCATTTTTGTTTGAAATTTATGAAAAATAATTTTCTTAATAACGCATTTTGCGTTGGATCAAATAGTTTCCAAAATATTCCATTGTAGCCGAAAAAACGACAAATATTTCAACAATATCCCCCCTCTCAACAGAAATCGACGCTCTAAATAGTCTATCTTTTACCGATCATTGTGCACTGAACTGAACAATTTTTCAAACGTTGGCCTTCACATTGTACGTTCTGGTAAAAAAAATGTATTCGTATACTTGCTCCGTACTATAAAACTCTTTACTCGCAATTTTTACGAAAACAACACTTTCTCCGGGGAGGAAGTATAAATAGCGACAGTTGGTCCATTATGGGATGTCTACTGTCTACTTCGTCTTCAGTGCCTTCATCCTCCAATTACATCTTTATACCATCCACACCCAAAGTAGAAAGATGAGTGAGAGTACGGACTAGCGACCACAGGGTTACGATTTTATTTCTGTGGTCGCTGGTTTGGACATATATTAGGTTTGTTTATAGCCTCTATGTGATTGGAGGCTGCAAAAATAGAAAACCAAGTGATTCTACACTAGGCTTTCCTTATTTTATCTCTCCTTTCAGCTTACTTGATTGGGGGACGCTCTCCCCATATATACTCCAATAATATGCTAAAACTCTGTGAGAACCTCATATTTTACATTGAGCCCATCACATTATTAGCCACTCAAACACAGTCCATTGTATACTATTTCATTATTTGCTTCTATAAACACATGTATTACAAATGAAAACTCGTTTTTAAAATATCGAACGACTTTTTTTATATTATTTTTTATCCAAGTTATCCTACGAGAGTAGTAATTAAGGAGACCATGACATCTATCAGAAACTGTTAAAACTAAGCTGTTGTAGTTGTGGAAAAGTACGCTAGGTTCGTGCAGTGCGTGAACATTGTTTGTAGATTAATGTTTCCATACGCGGGATTCTTATCCCGGAAACGGGATTTTTAGACCATGTAAGGGATAAAACATTTCAGGGTCTAATGCCTTGCCATTAATAGTTTTTTTTTTTTTTTTAACTGGTTTGGAGATACAAAATAGCACCTATTTAGTATGATAGCAAGGTTGAAAGAGGTTTTAAACGTTGAAACGTTAGGAAGATGACTCAGGTTGGACCAGGATTTATTTTAACGTGAGGAGTGATAAAACGTGGTTGTCCGCTCTATTAAGGCGGGATCAAACTATTGTTAGTCTACTTGGAAAGTGGAGTTTTTTTTTTGCCGTGTGGAAACACTGAGAAGTATGAAAGTCCTTCTAACAGTGTTTTGGTAGCAATAGTCATTGGTGATTAATTTTGTATAGTTAATTTCTATAACATCAGGATTGCGTGACTACTTTTATTTGTTCTCTTAATTTAACAAACAAAAGTAGCGTATCGTAACACTTACTACTACCATAAAACATACTCCCTAGATTACTCATCCTTATTGATCAGCTGACGCCAATTTTATTGTCAGTTCCGTAGTTAGCTTTATACTTTACTTATCTTAAACAACCAAGTGTTTTAATTGTTGGTTACTCAATGAGTGGAAATATTGTTATACAAATTGTCTTAAAATTAGTTTTAAAATACGGTTCTAAAGTTATTGTATCTAATGTTATTTTACTATTTAAAAAAAAACACACATAAAATAACGGAATATTGGATTTTTGAAAAAAAAACTGTTTTTAATTAAATAAGTTTATTATGGTCCTTATAATTCTAAACAAAATAGTGAACACAAGCTCTCATTCCTGTAAAAGCTACGGCTCAAAAGTTGTTGCAACTTTTGTGATGTCCCTATAAAATATTATAGTTAATCCCACTGCTTGCTTACCCATGATGGATTTTAGAATTATTTTAGAATTGTAATATTTATTTTTGCTGATGTTTTCAATGCTTATCAGTCCAGTAACTGATAACGCTGCCCCGACCCTGCTCGGTCCCTCTCTCTCTTTCCGCCTTTATCTAACCGGGCGACCTTAACACTGGCCTACTTGGACCACTTACTTATGACCAAACTACACTTACAAATCTGTTCTTCTGCTGCAACATTACTATCTTACCTTTACTTGCCACACATCACACTGCCACGGCTGACACACTGCTGGATATCATAGCTGTTAGTGACCCATCCTTTATCGCCCACCACGGTCAATTTTCTGCCCCTGGACTTTCTCAACATGACCTGATTTTCTGTGTATATAAATTTAAAAAGGCCAAATTTGATTAAATACAGAGACTATCGTAATCTTAACTTCAATGCTCTGATTTTAGATGCTTCTACTCTACCGTGGGATGTGGTTACTAATGATCCTGATGTCAATTCAATGATCGAACATTTTACTTTCCTCATTTCTAATCTTCTCAATAAACACTGTCCAATAGTATCTAAAAGATTTCTAAGCCACCTGATCCCTTGATAAAAGCCAGGTATTATTATACATCTTTCTCCCAGAAACAATCCTCCAAAACTTTGTGGACCAAAGTTAAGAACCTAGGTTTGGCAAGTCTAAAAATTCACAATCCATCAGTCTCGACACTATTAACAACCTTTTTGTGAATATTCCTATAGTTCTGCAGGTGCCTTTAACCATGTTGCCGATATCACATCTAGACCACTTGACATGCCAGAAAATCAGTTTTTCTTTTCCCCAGTTAGTGAATTTGATGTCCGCAGGGCAATCCTAGGGATGACAAGTAACGCAGTCGGCGCTGATGATATTTCTATCAGGTTTATTAAAGACATTCTCCCAGTTACTCTCCCGGTACTAATTCATATTTAACAGATCATTAGCAACCTCTACCTTCCCCTCCATCTGGTAATCAGTCATTGTTCACCCACTTCAGAAAATTTCATCTCCCAATACCCATTCTGATTATAGACCAATCAGCATTCTTCCTGCCCTTTCTAAATGCCTTGAAAGAATAGTGCATGATAAATTCTCAGTTTTTTTTTTTTAAGAGAACAAAGTCTTATCGGATTTTCAATCTGGGTTTCGTGCGAAATATAGCACTACCACTGCTTTGTTGAAAATTACAGATGACATCCGCCGTGCAATGGATAATAGACAGTGTTAAGTAAGTTTCCATTATTAATTAACCCCACGTTAAACAGACAGGCCACAATTTTAACCCTCTTTGACTTTTCAAAGGCGTTTGACTGCGTATACCATCCCCTTTTACTCATGCAACTGCGCTTGGCTGGTTTCTCTGATAACAGTGTTGACTGGATTGAGTCCTATTTATCTGATCGTCAGCAGTGTGTCAAAGCTGGTGACAAATGTTCTACTTGGGAGCAGATTACTAGAGGTGTTCCTCAAGGATCTGTTCTTGGCCCACTACTGTTCTCAATTTACATCAATGACATCACAGAACATATCACTAACTCGCACTACCATCTGTAAGCTGACGACTTGCAGATTTACTCCCACTTTAATGTAGACGAGATGGATACTGCTGTGGGACTAATGAACATTGACATTGATCCAATAACTCACTGGGCCACAAACAACTCAACATTGACAAAACTCAAGCAATGATTGTTGGCTACCCCAGATTAATGACTAAAATGAACTTACTCACTGCACCACGACTTAGCGTTGACGGAAAAGATCTTACCTACTGCGACAAAGTGAGAAACTTAGGACTCACAATGAACAAACATTTGAATTGGTCTGACCAAGCAAATTCCACTTGTAAAAGGGTTTTGGGGCTATTCACATCATCAAACGTTTCGCAGAATACCTTCCACTGAACTTGAAAATCATGTTAGTAAAAACTCTCATCTTGACTCATTTCAACTACTGTGATGTGGTGATCAATGACATGACTAATGAGGTTTCTAGTAGACTTCAGCGAGCGCAGAATTCCTGTATCAGATTCATATTTGGCCTTAGACGATATGACCATGTCACTCCCTATTTCAACCTGATTTCATTAATGCGGCTAAATGAACTCCGGGAATTTCACACCCTCCGTCTTCTACACTCTATTATCAATAGTAAAATTCCTAAGTATTTATCAGATAAATAATTTTATTTATGACATCAGCACCCGTGCCGCTCGTAGAGGCTCTCTTCTTTTATCTACACCAATTCACCGGTCAATAGTTTTTAATAAATCTTTCTTATCTTTCTTATCGATTCGAATGTGGAATTTTCTTCCTGACCATATAAAATCCATAGAGAACCGTGCAGGGTTTGGGGCAGAGATAAAATCTATGATTTTGAGCAGCAGGCATGAATGAGTCTCTGGCGCTGGTGTGGCGGGTTGTTGGCGGCTTGTGTGAATGGACTTTTTGGATTAGTAAATTTAATTTCAACATGTTTATAATATGGTACTTTAGATTATTTAATTTTATTTATAAAGTGGATAGTTTCATTTATGTTTTAGAGGTTAAGCGGTAGAGAGGAATTGATAGTCCTAACTTCGCCTCTTAAATAAAGACATTTTTAATTTCATTTAATTTCATGGATAAGGGTTGTTGACAAGCTACTGGGAGAAATTAACAAAGTATGTGTTGATTGTGGATACCATTTATTTATGAAAAGAAAATTTGCCATTATACAGGGTTTCAAGATCTACTGTTTATGTTATTTGCCTCTAATGCATAGAGGCTGCAAAAATTGAACACCAAGTGATTCTTTAGTTGGAGGTCATAGACGTAAATAATTTGTACGGCTAGCTATGAGCGAATAGTATTATGGTCTTCGCCTAATATATAACTCAATAATACACTTAAGCGCTTTGAGAACCTTGTTTTAAAATTTGAACCAATTATATCAATGATTATTCAACCTTGTCCCACTGTGAACTATTTTAGTATGTTCTTATAGGAAAACATATGTTGTAAAGCAAAACTTGGTAAAAAAATATTTAAGCTACGATTTCATATGTTTTACCACTATTTTATCCTTAAAGTGATCATGTATATGACCACGGCATCTATCAGAGACTGTGGGAACTAAGCTTTTGTAGTTGTATGAAAGTCCGTTTGGAGCGCGTATGCCATGTACCGCTGTTAGGTTCGGTTAATATATTCTGGTAGTACCATATTTTTGTTCAATGTACCAAATACCATTTACCTAAATATAATCGCTTGAGATACAATCTTAAAACAATAGTAAAGTGCAATTTTATTAGGTACCCGCTCCTATAGCGTCCTTTTTACATTATATTTTTAAGCTTACATTCACAGTCTTAACAAACAGTTCTAGCATAAGCCAACCGAATTCAAGCTAAGTTTCTTGCCTATAGAATGAACTTGTACACTTCATTGAACAATGATCCAAAGTAAACTCCCAACAGCAAGAACAAGACCCAAGTTTGAGACTAAGAAGATTACGGGTAACTTGTGCGAACTACGCTTCGAAAGGGATACTTGACGGAAGATTTATCATAAAGCAAACTTTAATAGAATGTTATAAAAGTCTATGTAGCCTTACCGATGCAAATCTAAGCATTCATTGATTTTAGTTTTTATTATTTGTATACCCAGCCAACGGTCGTAGACCAATAACAATAATAAAAAGTAAACCCCATCAGCAATTTTTCTGATTGTATTTTTACCAAAGTATATCGTAAAGGTCAGATATATTCATTATATTAATAAAATTTGAAATATCAAGTACTTGAACTTGCTGCAAAAGAAAAGGAACACGTCTTTCACTTAAACATTAGATCCATGTTTAAGACAACTATAAACATTATGTTTTCAAAACATTAGATTTAATTTGTGTCCATGTATGCAGAATATTCACGATGCCCTTACAGTTTAGTTTTGTTCTATTCTTATCGAAAGACCTTCCATTCATAGTAACATCATAGAATAAATTAACACCACATGATCTATTGGATCAGATACAGAAGTTGTACCAATAGTCAAAGATGGTGAGTTATCCAGTTATCCACCTTTCGGGTTGAATTTGAAGAGAAATTAGCCTCTTATAGAGAGAGGCGGTAAAAAATTGAACACCAAATGATTCTTTGATTGGTGATCTTAATGTGTAAATTGAATCAAGATGACCCTTACATAGTCAACATTCTTGTAGACGCTCGCAAAGTATATACTCCAATAATATGACAAATCTCTGCGAGAACCTCCTGTTTTAAATTAAGTCTATGGCAGCATGTGTTACCCAGACGTAATACACTGTATACCCTCCTAATATTTCTTTTTAATTATGCATGTATTATAAGAGGAAAATCGGTTTTTAAAAATGTGTCTACGATTTTCAATATTATTCATCCGTAACATGTAACAAGAATAGTAATTTAGGAGACCGCGACATCTATCAGAAACTGTTGGAACTACGCTGTTGTAGTTGTAGAATGGTCCGCTAGGAGCGCATTTAAACTTTGTTGCTATCGCCTGGGATACAAAAACAATAGTAGAGTGCAATTTTATTAGGTTATCCGCTCCTATAGGGTCCTTTTTACATTTTATTTTCAAGCTTACATTATTTATTCACAGTCTTAATCCGTAGCGTAATCCAGTCGGGTCTAAGCTGAGTTTCTTGCTTATAGAATGAACTTGTACACTTCATTGAATAATGGTCCAAAGTAAACTCCCAACAGCAAGAACAAGTCCCAAGTTTGAGACTAAGAAGATTACGGGTAACTTGTGTGAACTACGCTTCAAAACGGGAAACTTGACGGAAGATTTGTCATAAAGTCAAATACTCGCCCTTCAAAACAAGGCATACAATTCAAGTGTGGCTCTAACGGTTTACATACAGCAAAGCTATTAAATCAGGCCAAGACTTTGTGGGCGCCTGGTACTAACAGTGTTTATTAATTGATTCCCAACGGCAATTTGTCAATATATACAAGAAGTAACATGAAATGTTACAATGCAGATAACAACAATAACACCAAAAGACAATAAGTGATAACAATGAATAGCAACAACGATAGACACATGAAAGAGTAAAAAAAAAAAAAAACTAGGTGAATTAACAATAAATTAGCAAAGTGAAAAACAAAAAAACAATGTAGTAACCGACGATCGAATAAATATATGAATATAATTTGATGCAAAATATAACAAAATTTAAATTGCTAAAAGGTGAGACAGAGAAATTGTGGTAACATGTAAAAAAGCAAGACATTAACTGTCACTAGAAACTAAATAACACAAGAAGCAAACAGGAAATATTTATATAAGGGCATTTACAGTGTTATGCCAGGGATATTCATAGGTCAAAATATTATCTGTAAACCAGGATTGCGTGATATGACAAATAATGACTAACATTTCACACTGTTTTGTAAAGAAAAAACCTTTCCCGTTGTACAATGATATAATAGATCGTTTCAACGAAAAACTATTGAAAAGTGAGTTATTATTTGCATATTTTTTGGTAGTATGTAAAAAAAACTTAAAATAATTAAACTTTTCGAGTGTTATATAATAGATCGTTTTTACGAAAAACTGGTGAAAAATTAATAATTTGTATATTTTTTCCTGTAGTAAGCAAAAAAAAAAGGGATGACACATAATTTATGAAAATTGGCGAAGATATAAGGAAGTTATGATCTACTGACAGATAAAAGTACTTAGGGGAATATAGTTACATATAGATTATCAACACAAGCTCAATAACACACTTTTCTCTACTATTGTAACAATGGATCAGTGTTTAACTCCACGCTTCGTAATGAGAATGAGATTAGCCTCTGATGAATAGAGGCTGTAAAAATTGATCACCAAGTGGTACTTGACTTGGGGATCACATAAATGCGACATTTGTGAAAAAGATTTCTATGCAACATAAATATCGCCGACGCTTGCAATATATATAGTCCATTAATACGCCAAAACTCTGCGAGAACCACCTGTTTGAAATTGAGCCCATCACAAGATTAGTTACTCAAACACAATACAATGGATACTCTTCTAATATTTCTTTTTAGAGTTTATGCATAACGAAAGGAATCTGGAGTTAATAAACTCCTGTTGACGCTTTTTAATTATTGTTTATCCACATTGTTCTAAAATAGTGGTAACTTAGGAGACCGCGACATCTATCAGAAATTTTCGGAACTAAGCTGTTGTAGTTAAAGAAAGTCATGCTAGGAGCGCGCTTGCCGTGTATTGAATGTAATGTTTCCATTCGCGGGACTTTTATCCCTGAAACGGGATTCTTCACGCCATGCACGGGATAAAGTGATTAAAGCTCTGTAACTAATTGGGCGAAGTTAATAAAAACTAACATTTGCCAGTTAGCAATATCTTCTAGTGTTAGCATTTGGTCAAAATCGGTGTGAATAAACACAGTCTTAAAATTAGAGCAAACACTAGATCCAGTCCGGAAATGCTTTAGCTAAAGCTAGGGGTAGGGTAGCAAGTGCTAGGTGGTAGTGTTTTCTTGGCTAAAGTTTACGGACCTGTCACAACAAACTTCCCACGCACTGACTGGTGACTGGTGGTACTAACTGTGCTCGGAGCGTGCCGGTTACACGTTACGGAGTGTTTTCAAATGTAACGTTTAACCCCCCCCCCCCCCACCCCTCTCCCACCAAAACCAACGCTCTATACAACTCTAACTTTTTACCGAACATTACTATTTTGGCTGTTCTGGTTAGGCAATTTATTTACCTAATTGCTCCATACTATAACACCCAAACTCGACATTTTGAAGGGAAAACATTACACAAAACATTATTGAATAATGCTTAATAATGCCTGTAAGTTTCATTACAATCTGTCGAGCGGTTTCGGAGTCCATAACGTTCAAATATATATATACAAATTTCCTCTTTTATATATAAGATCTATCAACAATGGAAAATTTAAACGTTGTTGAGTGCACAGGTGTGCTGCGATTGGGGTTTAATATAAATGGACTTATCCAAAAATAAAATATTTTTCTGTGATGCATTCAGCGGAAACAGTGTGGCACTATTTCCAATCATGACTAATACAGAATGCTGTGATTCTGGGTTGTAGAAGGTTGACGAAATGAACTAAGATAATTAAATCATCAAAAATGTGTGTGAACGTTCAATTTATTAAATTTTTTTCTTCATGAAATATGTATGCTTACATCAAATTGTCATGTTTGTCTTGTAGAGGAAAATCTAAATTAAAATTGAGTTCAAAAAACAAAATTCCAGATTTTTTTACCATTTTCAGTACCGTTAAGCTTAGGGATCACCTATGGGCATTACAGTACAAATATGCACTACTATAAAGTATTAAGATCCTTATAACACTTTGTGAATCTCTTCAGTGGAAATTTGGACTAAATTTAAGAAGGGAATTGCATTTGCTTGGCTCACGTGCGACAATTCACAACTTCTCTGGATGTTGTGTGTACTGACCGGTCCTCGGACTCCGCCAGACGCTGTGGGGAGAATCAAAGCTATGTTTTGTAGTATCTATTTGTTGACACACTTCGTGGTACAAAACTAAGCAAATAAGACAAAAGAGGAAAATATATCGTTAGAATGAAAAAAAACTCAATAAACAATAAACAAACAGTAAACAGTAAACAAACCCTTTATGTTGTTGTAACGATAGTCGGTGTTTCACCTGGACCCTTGACAAGGCCCCACTATAAAAACAGGCCATACGTCACAGTGGTGGCTAGTTGTACTAAAATCTCACCATTAAATCTGACAAAGACCCAGTTAAGTTAAGTTACCTAAAACATATGGGATATGACAGTGAATATCCACTGACCACTAATATAACTTCATGATTCTGCAGCGTGGCCTGTTTTACTAATATAACCTGGACATTGCCCTGGCCTCATGTTTCGTGATTGGCCTCTGATTAATAGAGGCTGCAAAAATAGACCCCCAAGAGATCCTTTTCTCGGGGATCAAAATTGATCAATATATTATTCGGTTACAATGGCCCTTCAATTGTAGCCGTAGATTAAACGCTCGCAGTTTATATACTCCATTAATATGTCAAAACTCTACGAGAACCTTCTGTTTGAAATTAAGCCCATCACAACATTAGTTACTCAAACACAATACAATGTATACTCTTCTAATATTTTTTTTAGAGTTTATGCATAACGAAAGAAATCTGGAGTTAATAAACTTCTGTTGACGGTTTTTAATTTCATTTATCCACATTGTTCTTCCAGAGTGGTAATTTAGGAGACCGCGACATCTATCAGAAACTGTTGGAACTAAGCTGTTGTAGTTGAACAAAGTCATGCTAGGAGCGCGCAAGTCGTGTAGTGCATTCAATGATTTCAATGTTTCCATAAGCGGGACTTTTCACATCATGCATGGGATAAAGTGTCATTTCAAGCTCTGATAACTGATTGTTTTTATTGATAACTAATTTGGGGGTAAAAATCAACACCTATTTATTATTATAGCAAGGTTAAATGGGCTATTAACGTAGACGTAGACTCATCAAAACAAATTTACTCATTACAAAATGGGAGTTTTACAAAATTCAGATCAAATGGGGTTTTCTCAACTCAATAAGTGGGATTTTGTTTTAGTCGTTGTTATTATTTGTTTACATTTACGCTATTGATTGGCAACATCATGGAAACTCGCAAGGATAATCTTAAAATTTTAAAACTAAGTTAGTCTTAAATTGTATATATAGGCTATTTCAAACTGGGATATTTTTATGAAAAAATTTCTCGCTGTTTGTCGAAATAACCTTGGTAAGATATGTTCAGCAGTTATTGGGTGATGCAATTAAGAAATTTGCATGAGGCACGATCTCAAGGAGCTCCGAAAAATATATATTACCGAAGATGATTTGTTATGTTCCATCAAAATAACCTAGAGCCAAATTTACAATGAGAATATGTCCAGACTAATAACGTACCCCTGCTCGTGGGAAAGATATTAATGGACTAGACAATTCATAGTCATTGCTGAATACAATAAAAGTTATGAAACTAGTTTAACTAGTACAGGGTAGAGTCATGCCACCGAGCAAACAAATATGTTTGTTGCAGAGAACAAAGTGTGCGAAGAACCAGCGTGGGATGCAGCTTCAACACAAACTAATCTTGGCCTATTAAATCTTAATGATTGCCGTAAGGAATAAATGAAGAGAGTTCTTCTTTGCGGAGAATGTTCTCCTGGCTTAAAAGACCTCTGCTTTTACCCTAGATACTCGTGTCTGTGAGTCAAGGCTTTATAATATTGCTAACAATTGGCGACTGGATATTGAACCCAGAGCCCTAAGATAAAAGTTCGGTGCTAGAACAGTTGTTTTACACAACCACGTTGTTCTATCATAAACCTATTGTTCTAAAGTTACCCCTCATACCCTCCATTTCTTAGCTGGTATGGCTCAATCCATAGGTCAGCTGGTATGGCTCGATCCATAGATCAGCTGGTATGGATACATCCGTACATCAGCTGGTACACGGGTGTGTAGAATATTCGTCAAACACCAAGTTGGAGCTGTGTCCTACTTTGTTAGATAATTCTACAATTCGTTTATTTTAACTATAACTGTAACAATAAGTGTAACAGTTAAATGGGCCATCAACAACAGCCAACAATAAATAATATAATTTCGACATCATAAGATGTGGGATTGCCCCTGAACTGGTTATAATAACTAATATAATGGTTTAAATACCACCGCCTGATGATGGTACAACTTCGTGCCGAAACCTAGGTAGCAATAGCCGACTAATTTGAACTGGTGACTGAAGGTATTTAAACCATTATATTAGTTAATAAATAATAACTGTATCTGATACAACAGTTACGTAGAAGGATCATTTTTGTTTGAAATGTATGGAACAATTATTTTGTTAATAACGTATTTTGCGTTAGATCAAATAGTTTTCGAAATATTCCATAGTAGCCGAAAAAAATACAAATCATTCAACATTATCCCCCTGCCCTCTCACCAGAAATCGACGCTCTAAATAGTCTTACTTTTTACCGAACATTGTGGACTGTACTGAACAATTTGTCAAACGTTGGCATTTGTACGTTCTGGTTAGTAAATCCATTTGTATAATTGTTTAAAATTGCTCCGTACTATAAACCATACTTCTATACCATACTCCGTACTATAAACTCGCAATTTTGACAACACTTTCTCCCGCGAGGAAGTATATAAAATAGCGACAGTTGGTGCATTATGGGATGTATAGGAGTCTACTTCGTCTTCAGTGCCTTCATTCTGTGATCACTGGTGTGGACATAGGTTAGGTTTATGGCCTCCATGTGATCGGAGGCTGCAAAAATAGAAAACCAAGTGATTCTACACTAGGTCAAACGCTTTTGATTTTTATGGTTTTTTCTGGCATCTCTAGTACTTGAGGACGCTCTCCCCATATATACTCCAATAATATGTCAATACTATGTGAGAACCTTCTATTTTACATTGAGCCCATCACATTATTAGCTACTCAAACACAGTTTATTGTATACTATTTTATCATTTGCTTCTGTTAACACATGTATTACAAATGAAAACTCGTTTTAAAAATATCTAAAGACTCTATTTTATATTATTTATCCAAGTTATCCAACGAGAGTAGTAATTAAGGAGACCATGACATCTATCAGAAACTGTTAAAACTAAGTTGTTGTAGTAGTGGAAAAGTACGCTAGGTTCGTGCAGTGCGTGAACATTGTTTGTAGAGCAATGTTTCCATACGCGGGATTCTTAACCCGGAAACGGGATTTTTAGACCATGTAAGGGATAAAACATTTCAGGCTCTATTACCTTATTTTGTATTTTAACTGGTTTGGAGATACAAAATAGCACCTATTTAGTATAATAGCAAGGTTCAAAGAGGTTTTAAACGTTTAAACGTAAGGAAGATGACTCAGGTTAGACCAGAATTTATTTTAACTTTAGGAGGGATAAAACGTGGTTGTCCGTTCTATTAAGGTGGGATCAAACTGTTGTTTGTCGACCCCGGAAAGTGGTATTTTTAGCCGTGTGGAAACACTGAGAAGTATGAAAGTCCTTCTAACAGTGTTTTGGTAGGAATCGTAATTAGTGATTAGTTTTGTATAGTTCATTTCTATACCATCAGGATTGCGTGACTACTTTCATTTGTGCTCTTTGTTTAACAAATAAAAGTAGCCTATCGTAACACTTACTACTACCATAAAACACACTCCCTAGATTACTCATCCTTATTGATCAGCTGACGCCAATTTTATTGTCAGTTCCGTAGTTAGCTTTATGCCTCACTTATCTTAAACAATCAAGTGTTTTAATTGTTGGTTACTCAATGAGTGGAAATATTGCTGCACAAATTGTCTTAAAATTAGTTTTCTCCATAGTTTTTGAACCGAGTTTCTCAAGTTTGGATCAGCAAACTGGCGGCTGTAAGGGTGATTGAAAAATGAGCTTTGGAAATTTTGTACATGATAGTCTGTCCATGCTCTAGGTATGATTTTATAAAAGATCGGTAGAGAGTTCAGGGGCACCCTGTATTCTAAGTGTTTGGTAAAAAAGGAATATTGTGTACTATTTTTATTATGTATTATACAAAAAATGTTTATCTAAATAGAAACCTAAATTATGAATATTATTAGGAATGCATTCTAATTTTTTTTCAAAATAAAATAAAAATCGAAAGCCGTTTTGGATATATTATTGCGACAAGCGCCAATTTACTGAAACCATTTTGTCTTCAATAATAGAAATAATGTTTAAATCCTTATTTTGGTTGGTTTTATAATCACAACATACTATTACTTTCTCCGTTTATACATTGTTTAGTACCCATGGGGAAATATTGTTTTCGTAAACATTTTCGAGTTTGAGTTTTGCGTGGATATATCCGTTTAGTGCCTCCCTGGAACAAAACAAGTCGTTTTCGAAGTTATGTCTGTCCGTGTGTGTGTCTGTATGTGTGGATGTATGTGGATTGTAATGGTAATTTCCCCATAAAAAACTGAAAAATCCAATTTTCTCGGTAATGGTTTAATCTATTTTGATATAAGTTTAGTATGTTAAAGCCTTTAAAATTCTGAACAAAATGGCATGACTTTCATATAAAATACGGTTCTAAAGTTATTGTAACTAATGTTATTTTACTATTAAAAAAAACACATAAAATAACGGAATATTGGATTTTTGAAAAAAAAACTGTTTTTAATTAAATAAGTTTATTATGGTTTATTAGTGGTTATAATCTAAACAATATAGTGCAAGCCCTCATTGCTGTAAAAACTACGGCTCAAAGTTGTTGCAACTTTTGTGATGTCCCTATAAAATATTATAGTTACTCCCACTGCTTGCTTACTCATGCATGATAAGGGTTGTTGCTAAGCTAATGTGAGAAAGTATGTGTTGGTTGTGGATGCCGTTTATTTAATACTGAAACGAAAATTTGCACTATACCGAGTTTGAGTTTCATGGTCTACTTCTACTGTTTATGTAATTTGCCTCTATCTAATGCATAGAGACTGCAAAAATTGAACGCCAAGTGATTCTTAACTTGGAGAACACGATATTAACAACCTATATGGACGGCCATGAGCCGAGCGAACATTTTGATGGTCTTCGCCTACTATATATCCCAATAATACACTTAAGCGCTTTGAGAACCTTATTTTAAAATTTAAAGCAATTTCATTAACGATTATTCAACCTTGTTTTACTGTGAAGCATTTTAATATTTTCCTATAAGAATACATATGTTGTAAAGAAAAACTTAATTAACAAATATTTAAGCCAAGATTTTATATGTTTTACCACCATTATATCACAAAAGTGCTCATGTATATGGCCGTGGCATCTATCAGAGACTGTTGGAACTAAGCTGTTGTAGTTGTCCGAAAGTCCGCTAGGAGCGTGTATGCCGTGTACCGCCGTTTAGTTCGGCTTATATCTTTTGGTGGTACTAAATTTGTTCATTTTACCACTACCAGTTAAGAAAGTAAAAAAGGGCTTGATACCTAAATTGTCTTTATTCAATAATGACTAAATAAAATAATCGCAAATAATTGCCCCATCCGCAAATATAATCTGTTTGTAAACAAATTGCCAAGATAACAATCCGTCATCAAACCTTGACATAATGCATTGAACTAATTACAAATGGGTAAACACATCAATCATGATGTAATAATTTAATAATCATAATATCATAGCATTGGCTATTAAATTATTATAAAAAGACATTATAAAGACAGACAGACACCCATGACACCAGTAGCCTTTTTTAGTAAAAAATGATATAGGTTATTTACGTATGACATAGAGCTATGGCTACTTTTAGCGAATTTCCCTGTAGCTATTTTTACAGTATATTGACCCGGTGTTGGCAGTTTTTACTCCATAACATAATATACTATGATTATACTGCGGTATATCAAATTGACACCTATTTAGTTCTTTACACTGTAATAGCTGGTGGTATATAAAATAAATACAAAAGGTTTTTTTATTTGTGTGTTTGACAAATGCACTAAAACAGACTGCACTCTATCGTTGGCTTCATGTAATTATCTTAATTAAATTTTAAAACTGAGAATATTGTCTTATGAAAATAAAATGTCTTGATCTATTCATGGTGAAACGGTTAGGCCTAATAATGTGTCTATATTGAGGGCTAAGGTGACCTCGCTGCGTAAATTAAGGATTTATGTGAAAACTGCACAAATTGTGTAGGATTTGTACTTTATAAATTGAATATAGAAAGTTAGAAGTCACAATCAATTTCGTGTCATTTATTTTCTACTTGTTAGCTGATTTCCCTAAGGAAGTAGTTATTAGTGTAGGTCGCACGGTAAGACCAAGGCCCGGGACCGATTAGCTTTTTCATTTTGATGACCCCAGAGGTAAAAAAAAACCATTCGTTAAAATTGAACTATCAATTTTCTTTCATATCGTGGGGACGTCCCGCAAGAAGTCAGAAGGAAATCTTAAATAGAAGCATAGGTTGACATGTGCATCAAATTAAAGGCCTTTACTAGCAGAATATAACACCGAAAATTTAAAGCCGTAAATTCAAGCTCAAAAGACCGACTGAGTAAAAAATGACAATCTTTAAACGGCTGTCATTTTTTACTTATATATATATAACTCGAGTAATTTTTGTCCGATTTTGATGAGATTTGGTGTAAAGGTGTAAGGCGGGATAAACTTGAATGAGTTAACGAACCAGCATGATCGGACCAGGGAAACGGGGTTTACTGGGGGTTTTATGGGTAAAAATTGGTTTAATTATGTTTGACTCTCAAAACACCAAATTCCCCAATATCTCTCTAGATCTATTTAAAGAACTTAAAAAACAAATAACAAAAAAATAAAATTTAAAATAACCATATTATTCTTATTGAGAATATATATGTTGTAGTTTGCTTGTTTCTGGATATATTTTGATCAAACTTTGAATTTTCTTTTATTTTATACTAAGCTATTATTCTTATATGGTAAAAAAAAAACTTTTGCAAAACTTATGACAGCTAGCCTGACCATACTACTGGACCAAATTACACGCGGTTGGTACCAAATGAAATATTTTTTCCTGGAGATGTGCAGAATACTTTTATAAATTAAAATAGGCCCAAAAATAAGCATGACAAAATAATTTTAAATTTTAAAAAATAACATGAGTCTCATCGGCTGCCATGTTGGTAACGAAGTAACAACAAAATATAAACAGAAAATCTAAACAAATGTAAGAAATTCTAATCACATGTTTTATTTACAGCGTGGGGTGAAAACAGAGAATTTTGCACAATACATACTTTGGTTCGAGTTTTCGACCACGGGGTGAGCTCTAGTATTTTACTAAAACCCGTATTTTATTAGTTTCCTTGTAGCAACACACCTAAGTACTCATTTAACCTAATGTTATTTAAACAAATTTAATTGATAATCAATTCAGACAAATATAAATTCGCTTAGTTGGCACTGTTGACAGGTTTGCTGCGGTGGGTCATATGTCCTTCTGTTTCATATATAACCTTCCACAATATTAACTAACTTCTCAAACATGTTCCACTGTATACTATTGTATTGTTTTCCTGCATAAAATCAGGAATATCGGAAAAAATACTCGGTTTAAAAAGTCTTGGCTATGGTTTTAGTTCGATAACAAAACAAAAGATTCTAGTTATCAGTCGGTCTGTAATATTATCACATCATCCTGTTTATTACCTCTATTACTAGAGGCTTCAAAAAGTGTTCAACAAGTGATTCTAAACTCGGGGAACTAGTTCTGATAAATTGCCAATATATCTATCTATTTTCGCCTGTTCAATGGTTTTCGCCCAATATATACTCAAGAAATACACATAAGCGCTTCGAGAACCTATTTTCATAATTGAAACTCATCGCATCATTGATTGCTCAACGATGTCCCACTGTGAACCATTTTTATGTTTTAATACTAGAATGCATATTTTATTAAAAAAGTCTCTGTTTTTAAACAGTTAAGCTAAGATTGTACAGTATTTATCAACCTCGCATCACAAAAGTGGCAGTTTAGGACACCTCGACATCTGTGAGACAATGTCAGAACTAAGCTGTTGAAGTTGTACAGACGTCCGCTAGGAGCGTGGCTTTCGCGCACCATGGTGTTACATTTACTATTTACATTATAAAATAATCCCTTTATTTACAGTTGCGAGTTGCATTAAAAAGCTATTTCTGAAATCAAAAAAAGACAATAAGACAAATAATATAATTAACCCAGAATGGATTTTTTCATTCTCAAAATTAACTTAACACATAGCCCATTAAACGGCTTAATTTAATTGTCACAGTATGACAATTTCCTCCAAAGAATCAAATGACCCAGGCATAATTATTTAGGAGAGCCAATATACTTTTGAGGGACATCACAAGCTTACATGGTGTTGTTTATGTTGTAAAAATCGCAAAATGATTATCATAATATCGGTCTCTATGAATCAAGTGTATATCATAATAAACACACCTAAACAACCTACAATATAGGTCCTAAAAGGCAACGAGATTATTTGAGAAGAGAAATCATCTATATGGCAAACATCAAAATTAATCAGTCTTATAGCTGTATAATCCTTCGATATTTTATGTGTACTATTTTTCTGTGTCTTTGGCAACCTTATTTTTTAAGGCAGAGGTATTTATTTTTACAAATAAATTCTTTTCTCTCTAATGAACGTTAAAAACAAACTCAAACTGCAGATACAATTTTATAAGCAAACCATAATCCTTTGAAAGCAGTTGACAGGGTGTTGTTCTAATTGTCAAACATTATACGAGTCAGAAAGTGGTAATCCACATACACGTGTTTATATATTTTATAGCCATTATAAAATGATTTATTTATGAAGATAAAATGTCAAATGGGATTTTAATTGCATAATTTCCCCAGTAATAAATTAAGGAATTAGTAAAAATTATCTGATAAATCTATTATGTGCTTCTAAGCAACCAATGGCTTAAATCCCCCAAAAATCATCAAATCCCCCCCAAAAAATCAAACCTCCCAATTTGTGACATCAGACCCCCCTGTGGCCACCCCTGATTGTATCTATTTCATTCTCTGATGTAAAAAAAAATAAATAATTATCTGAAAATTTTTAAACATATTCTTATCAATAATATGTGAAGTAATCGATGGATTTATTTTTTAATCCTGCGCATTAAAGCATCCTCAGTATCCGGAAATATTTATCTGTTTAATTGCAATGTTCTCCGCCATCGTCGTCACTGTACGGTGCTGAAACCTGGCGAGTGTAGTATGAACTACAGCACATTGTTGTGAGTGCTGCACCTAGCGGGAAAGTTGTGTATTAGGCTGTGTTATTTTCACATAAAAAAGAAACTTCAACAGTTTCTAAAACGCTTGTTGGAGCGATACATAGACAAAATACCCCCGCCGCAGCAAACCTGCCGTCTAAGCGAATTTCCATTTGGCCGAATTGATTTTCAATTGATCTATTTAAATAACATTAGGTTTAACGAGTACCTAGGTTTGCTGCTACAAGGAAACTAATAAAGTAGTGTGTTTTTAGTAAAATATTGATAGCTTACTATAAAATAAATACATTTGCCAAGTTTGATCAAAATATATCCATAAACAAGCAAACTACAACATTTTACAATATTCTCCATAAGAATAACATGGGAATTTTAAATTTACTATTTTTTTAGTTTTCTCCGTAACCAATAACCGTACAAAAACACTTTGATATACTGAATTGTTTGTTTTTTTAAGCTCTTTAAGAAGGTTTAGAGAAAAATTGGGAAATTTTGTGTTTTGAGGGTAAAAAGTGAGAAAAACCAATTTTTACCCCATAAAACCCTGTTCCCATGGTCCGATCATGCTGGATCGCGAACTCATTCAAGTTTATCCCGCCTTACACCTTCAAACCAAATTTCATCAAAATCGGATAAAAATTACTCAAGTTATCGTGTTCACGGACACACATATATATATATATAAATCTATATACACCGTGTCCCCAAAAAAACTGAACAATTTTAAATTGTTATATAATACGTCCAGGAATACCTAGTCTACTTTGAAGGTGGTCATATGATAACTGAGTTCATGAAGTTTTGTTCAATATCAATTGTAACTATCAGCTGATTCATTGTTGTCGCTTGAAACTTGAAATTTAAAAACATTGCCCTGTCATTAAGCAGGCATCATGAACGCACGAGAGAAAGCGCAATGCGTTGAGTGGTACATTCAAAGTAAGTCAGATATTGCAGTTCAAAGAACATTTAGAAGACGCTATGGTCGACGTCCTCCATCACGGAACAGCATTCGAGCCTGGTATGACAAAGTTATGTTAACTGGAAGCTTACAACATTTAAAAGGTAAAGGTAGGCCGAAAATCCAAAATGAATTGATTGAAAACGTGCAACAATTATTTCTTCACGACCCTCGAAAGTCTGTTCGCTGTGCAGCATGTGAGTTAAATTTGTCAAAATTATAAGTTTATAAGACAGAAGTTTCCGATGTCCGAGAATTGAGGCAAAGAATAAATGCAGCCTTTACTAACATTACTGACGAAATGCACCATAGAGTGTGGGCTGAATTGGAAAGCCGTATTGATAACACATATGATATCAAACAAAACTTAGGAATATTTGTGTCAGTTAAAATGTAATTAGTTTATCGTGTGATTGTTAATAAACTTTTTATAAGTAAATAAAATTGTTCAGTTTTTTTTGGGACACGGTGTATATATATATCTATCTATATATATATAAAAATTTGAACGAATGGTGTTTTTGGCCTCTGGGGACATTAAAATGAAAAAGTAAATCGGCCCCGGGCCTAAGTCTTACCATGAGACCTACGGTAATAGCTACTTCCCTATAGGGAAATTCGCCAACAAGATAAGACAATATAAAATAGGAATAAAGTTAAAATAAATTCTTTTGATTCCACCTGTTTACAGAGCATATCTTCGTTCCAATGAACGGAGGCCCGCTGCTCAGTGATAAGGTAAAACCATTGAGTATACGTACATGCAAAATAGACGTATGCCAGTTTATTTACAAGTTGAGATAGTGGGCATTACCAACACTTAGTCATAGGCCTAACGTCCTCAAAACACCCATGCGACGAACAAAGTTTCAGTGTCAACAACTTGAATTTTGAAAGAATGTAAAGCTAACCATCACAGTGTAATCTATGTCTGTGCTTTCATTTTACAGCTAAAAGAGAACTATATTTTAATATATACAGTATAGTATAATCCACCATCTTGAATTGACTTCAGACTGTCGGATAGATCCCAATTAACCTTTTTCTCCAAATTACCAATTTGTAAGGCAAGCCTAGATAACAAATCTTTGCGTAGTCCTACAACAGCAACGCCCACTGCGGAAGTGACTTTGACATGCAAACAATTCATCACGACTTGGATTTCCTGGCGACAGGAGAACAAATGACGAACCCAGTCAATCATACACCATCTGGCCGCTGCTCTATTTATAAGTGGAAGATTAATAGATGGGCAATTTGGGGTTGCACTTGTAGTAAACAGTAGGGTGAGCCATGACCTCCCAGCTGGTAAAGTCATTCTAACACTCCCTCGCCACACCCGGGGTAGGTCACGTGATGTTGAAGAAATTCATTGTGTTTTTTGTAATAATCAAACAGTTATAATGTAATTGGTATAAAGTAATGTCTGGGAACAAATACAACAAGGTGTCAATGATAAACCAATGTGGGTTTGATTGTTATGTCAACGATGCCTTCGAGAGTAACAATGTTATTAATGTAGTCAGATTAAAAATATTACGTTTACTTTCTTTAATATGTGGTTAAATATTAGCTTAACCGGGAAGGAGTTTCATGTTTCTTTTCTACACTTCCTACGTATGAACATGGACACACTCCGGTTTTTTCATAGAGACACTCTTCCTCTTGACGTTTCGTGAAAAGGAGGTTCTAACAACGTTTCAAACGAGTTATTCTTGATAGTAGGCTTTTCAACATTTTTCAGTTTTTCTAGTCATTTCAAACGAGTGTTTCTGAATATCATGGGCGACGTTATCTTGATAGAGAGGTTATCTCAATATTTATAAAGTATTTATTTCGATAGTTTGATACAGATTCTATTATACTATGAAAAAATTTAGTGATAGTTTAAAAATCGGTCTCTAAATATGGTGTTTATATGGTGCATATAAAATTTGGTATTCTCAATATTGCAAAAGAGATTACCTCGACTCTTGAGGATTTTCCCCGATATTGCAAAGGATTTTTTTATACTTTGAAACAAGTTCATTCAATATTACGAAGTACATTTATCTTACTGATATGTGCAGACGACACGTTAACGTGTTTTTCATAAGGAAATAAAAACTTAGAAACTAAATATACCAACTGTATTATTCCACTGCTCAGTTCTTAGTTTTTGAAAATTCCAAACACAACCATTACATGAGTCATCTAGGCAGCTTAAATTATTTTAAGACAATGAAAGTCAAGCACCACCGCTCATCACTAATTCAATTGATCTCAATAACGGAATACTTTTAAAGATTATAATACACCTAAGCAGTTAGAGTTAAAGTTAGATTTAAGATTCTTTGGTTGAGAAACAACTTCATACCAAAGAAACCTACCGGTAACTATCAACACAAAAACTAAAATTACCATTTGCTTATTTTATAAAATTTATAAATTTATAAATTTTATAAGATTTAGCCTTTTAAAATTATAATTTTAAAAGGCTAAATCTTATAGACAGTTCAAAACAGTAAAACTGTTCGTATAGGGAAGTATGTTTTTGTTCTCTAATTAATTGAATAATGTTTTTGTTCTCTAATTAACTGAATACTAGTAAATATATATATGGAGTGGCTTCAAAGTTACCTCAAAGGGCTTACTTTTTTAATCCTATAGTCCCAACTTGTTACAAATCACGAGCGAAGCCTGATCTTACAATAAAACCAGGCTAAATTTATAAGTATTATTTAAATTTTGTTTCATTTAATTTGATTAATAGTTTATTGTTATCTATTTTAGTTTGTAACTTCAAAATATTTTTGAAATACTTACTAAACCCCTAAAATGGAATTGTAAAAACGATGTACTGTATAACAAAATTTGAATTGAAACAAACATTTACGTTACCATTGTCATTGAAATGATTATAGAAGAGAGAATCAAAATTGTTAGAATAAAATTTAGCATCAGGCTTGAGTAGTACCAAATAGGAAGAGATTCTACCTTGAACTATTTTCTTCTTTGTAGTTCTGTATGTGTCTTGAAGTTAGATATTTAGAGTTTATATTGAAAATAGAGGAAAAGTTTGTTAAATAATTTGATAGAGAGAAAAATCTGTAAACATAATTAAAAGTAAAAATGATTGAGTTCAACCTTTTATATTTCTTCAATCAGAAGGCAGAACACAAAAACCAACAATAATACTACAAAAGCACATGTTAATACAGTATTCAAAAACCACAAAAACCACAGTATTCAAAAACATGTGTTGGTGACAGACCAAAGGCAAAAATATTTGAATGTTAAAACGTATTATGTTTTAGAGAAAAACTAATGGCAAAATTTATTTTAATCAATAGAATACTTAACAACAAACACGTCTAAGATGCAACCCCACTAAATCTATCTGGTGCGTATCTTAAATTTGGAAACATCAGTAAAAAAATATTCGAGGTAGGCCTTTCAAGTATTATGAAAATTTTGCTATTGTCATGACAGTAAAAATATAATATTTTTCCTTTACCCTTTTAACAACCACCAAATCAACGGTAACTTGACTACTAAACGCTAAATCACTATTATAACTTGAATTGCCGAGAATTACGTCAATAAATACTCTCAAAGTTACATTTTATTTTGACGCGAAGTCACCCAAATATATATAAATTCTGTATAATATATCCATCCATTTGTCACTATGCCATCAACAAAATAATGATGCTATCCAAAGGTCGACGTATGGTCAGTCTATACTCTTACTCGTGAATTTGGACACAAAAAGACCCTTACAAAAACGAAGAAATATTCGCTATACATACATATACATTCGCTATACTGCCTACCAATAATACAAAAATAACACAGTGAAAACCTCGATAACAAGACCCTCGATATCAAGTCACCCTTAATAACAAGTGTAATTTCTAAATACCCTAGATTTCATATTATAGTTCGGCCGCTTAGAAAGCGACCTCCTCTAGCATTGGTTTAGCATTAGCGCGCAGGTCGTTTTCTAAGCGGCCGACCTATAGCAATCAAATCATATGTTATTGCAAACCTAGATATGTAACCTAACAAGTTTTATTTTTAATCCCCATGAGAGGTTCGTTATCTGGGTTCTATTGTTAATTCTTTCAGGTATTTTAATGTGAATTACTAATAAGACATCCCATCTATATGGATCAGCTGTCGCCAATTTTTTACTAAAAGCTGATGTAGTTGTGTAAGCCGGTCACAGATTGTTCTAGTGTCAAAAACTCTATAATATACCTTATTTTTTGTTACTGACATAGTTAATGAATCATAAAAGTTACTTTAGCTCATAATAAGTCATTCCATCAGCTTGAATTGGTGAAAGACATAGTGTAGTTGACAGAAATCAGTAATTATATCTGTGCAATCTGTAGGTGGCTCACATCAACTAAGACAAATTTGATCAACACCCTGTCGACAATTTCAACATGGGGATGGAATGTCTAGTTTAAAAGTTTATATCGCAAACATCCTGTATGTGATTGCAAGTATACTCCGATACCACTTTTACCATTTTCACCATTTTTACCACTTTACCTATGACTCGTACTTCTCCGTACAGTATCGATTTCACCGATCATTTCCCTGTTGACAGTCAGCAGGTATTGGTAACAAAGCGTTGCCACAACAGATGTCGGTAGCGACGCCATGTTATCGTCTATCGACCAATGACGGGCGCGATCACGCATAAAGCCCAATCAGCCGCCGCTATTATGACACGGACCCAAAGAGGATTTTAGAATCGACGGATAAATACGACTCGACTGTGCTGTTCGATTATCCGAAGCTACACAGTGTGGCTGTGTACTGCAATTGAGTGGAGAATTTGACTAGGAATGGATTGAGGGATTTTAGCATAGAAATTCCTAGAAGTAATAATTGGCCTACAGCTTTGGCATTAGCATAAAAAATCCTCTATATTATATTCTGAAAAACCGACAGTAATAGATGGGTTTGTCTATGCGATGTTTTAGTGGATTCAACATGGAAGAACATTTAGACTTCATTGTATTGATTGGACGTTTGAAATAAACTGATTTAGCTATGCAAAGTTTTAGTAGATTCATCATAGAGGAACCTTTAAACTGTATCACTTAGTCTGGGCGTCGACCCATTGTAATTAACGATGACCTGGAAATTTGGGTGGACAAAGGTTTTTTGACTGATTCTGACTCAGTTTTTTGCGCTGATTACGAATATGCCGGGTGCCACCTTGGCACCCTTGGGCAAACGCCGCCATATTGGAAAAATGGCGGCCAAAACTGGTTTTTCGATAAATACTCGAAAACGGTTAGTTTTAGATATATTTATGTGGAGACATAAAATGTAGAGCGTAAAAAACTACACAGAAATGATATCAACACTTTTTTTGGTAAACCTCACGGTTTTAGCACAATTTTGTGAAATTGAAGTTATTATTAACATAAAGTTGTAATTTAGTGCCAATACCTATGACATATTACATTCATTCTTCAAAAAACATAATTATATTATGCATTACACATTTGTACAAGTAACCTTTTATTAAAATAATTGTTAGTTTCATCTAACATCCCTCAGTTACCCACCCCGTGGCCATTATGCTATTTCTGTATGCGAGTCTTTGGCGGGCTCGGTGGCGCGCTCAGGCTTCAATAAAGTTTCAAATACAGTTGTGATAGTTGCTTGTAAGTGGTGTACAAGTGATATGTAGTTGGATACTTTGGTTGGAAATTACTAAGGTAAATTATCTTAAAATTCAATTTTTATGTTATTGCATTATGTCATTGATTTAACCTGCTTATAAATACCTGCCAACTACATATGCTATTCTAGCTATAGGACTAGATAAATACGATGATACTATTACATAATTTTTACTCTGTTGGGTATTTAATTGACAAGCTGTAATACTAGTTAGTACAAGGTTCTATTATAATATATTTTGTATCAATATAGGCCTATACATTAAATTGGCAAATAAAAATGTATCGAATATTAGAACGAATGATTTTCTATTTAAAAGTTTACATATATATAAATATATATATATATATATATATACATGGTGTGGCGAAACTTTACCTTGCTCTTCCCCCCAAATACCACCACCCCGACGAAAAAAAACCAGATCTGGCACAGTATATGTTTGTGGAACGTCTTTATAAAGTTAATGAAGATTCCAATTGATGTGTTTTGTTCTAGATTGGAACAATGAGTTGAATACGATAATGACTGAAAATAGAAGTGTATTAGAGGATGAAAACTTACCTCAAAGGGAAGGGAATATTCTTGCTTTTTAACTGCGGAAAAAATTGACAATTAATTAGTGGAGGCCCTGTAAGAGTCGGATCAATTAAATCAGCAAGTATTGAACTACAAGATGAGTTGTTCCTATACCTGGATGAAAATTTACTCGATTATTTTCATAAATCTTGTGTGTCCTCTTCCTCATATATATCAAAAACCCACATTCAGCGTGCATTTAGAACATTAGCCCGTCCGTAGTTCCTCCACCACCCAAGCGTTTGAAAAGATCAGATATACAGAGCTTTGATTTTAGACTAAATTGCCTGTACTGTTGTGAAAAATGTTTAAAAATTGATCTAAAACATCCCGACCGATGGCAACCATATTCCCAAATCCGAACTGTTGATAGACCGAACAAGCCCACTCTAAAAAAATTAATTTTAGAAAAATGTGAGTTAAGGCAAGATGAGTTTTTTAATAAATTAAAGTTAGAATCAATGGCGTAATTGGAGATGTACATGCAGCCGATGCACGTTATCATAGGGATAGTCGTAATGCTTTTTTGCACCAAAAACAAAGACCTATAAATTACACAAACACAAATCTTGGTAGTGAAGATACTGTTTTGAAATCAATTATTAATATAATGAAAGAAGACCCATCACGCGTTTGGAACTCAATAGAGCTGTTTGAGTTTTATAAATCCCAGGGTGGGTCAAACATAACACGTAAAACTCTGGTAAAAAAAAAAAACAGACATAGTAGGACCTAGCTTGATTGTGTTTCTGGATTTCTCCTGGAAATACTAACATACCTAGTTGCGAAATCAAATGCCATTTGCGATGAAACTAGCATTATCTGATTAAGATGAAGAATGTAGTTTTGGAAAAGTAAAAAAGAAAATTGAATCAGAAACTACATCACGCACAGTTAACAGAGACAACTATGAAACCAAATTGAATCATGATAGCCTTGAATCTAATATCAGCAAGATATTGTTGCCATTTTTAAAAGAGCTTGTACTGGTCTACCTTCCTTGATGATAGGTAACATTGTTACTTCGATAATGACTAAACAAAACACCACAATTAAAATAGCATTATCATTACTGCTAAATAAGAAGAAACCGATCAATGAACTACCTACACAAATTTGGTGTAACCTGTATATACAGTGATGCTCTGCGGTTTAAAACATCAGCGGCTGTTGCAGCTACTAAAATTCCAATGTTAAGGGGTATAAGAGACTGCAAAGATGGATTTATACAAGCTGTAAGTGACAAATTCGATACATTCTTAACTACATAGAATAGCTTACGTCAAACCCACAGCATGCCTTTACTTATGACTCAATCTAAAACCTCGAGCGACATCTCAGTTATATGCAATAACTCCATTATTTACATTACTTAAATATAAATCTGTAACTTTACCAGTATTTTTATTTTTTCATCACACCAATAAGTGCTATTTGTTGCTTAAAATAAACCGGGAGATTCTCACTGTACCTACAGATTGGAGGAATACGAGAATGTTCAGTGTAAAGGGGCGAGTGTGAAGAGTGAAGAGGGGGGGGGGGTTGAAGGCACTAATAACAATTATTTTTTACAAAGGTTACCTGTACAAATGTGTAATGCATAATATAATTATGTTTTTTGAAGAATGAATGTAATATGCCATAGGTATTGGCACTAAATTACAACTTTATAAAAACGTTATAAATAACTTCAATTTCACAAAATTGTGCTGAAACCGTGAGGTTTACTAAAAATAGTGTTGATATCATTTATGTGTAGTTTTTTACGCTCTACATTTTATGTCTCCACATAAATATCTCTAACTAACCGTTTTCGAGTATTTATCGAAAACCCAGTTTTGGCCGCCATTTTTCCAATATGGCGGCGTTTGCCCAAGGGTGCCAAGGTGGCACCCGGCATATTCGTAATCAGCGCAAAAAACTGAGTCAGAATCAGTCAAAAAATCTTTGTCCACCCAAATTTCCAGGTCCCCCTAGCTGACGCCCAGACTAACTGTATCATACTGGATGAACGATTGTAATAGGCAGAGTTATATTATGCGAGGTTTTAGTAAATTTAGGATAAAAATCCGTGATTTATTTAGTCCCAAGCATCCCCATTAATAAGTAACTTACACGATCTTTACTGCATCGTGATTTCATATCGCATTAAAACTTGCAATCGATGAAATTAAAGTATTTATTCTAATCGTACAGCAATTAGAATTGTTTTAATTCACCAGCATCAGTCAAGTCCCAAGCTTATTCAAACATCTAATTTATTCCGATATTTCCGACTTTTTAGAAGAATTAAGAAAAATCCGGTTTGCAAAGTTAAATAAGCGAAGTTAAAATAAGCAAACCGAGGGAATGAAGGAGTTATAATACCGTGTCTTGAATAATTATTTAAATTAATTCTCAGGCAATGCAAATGACTTGAGATACCTGGCTGTTGTCTTTACAACATTAAGTGTTTAGGGAGTGGGGGAGGCAGCCATTGATTTTATGCCCCTCTCAAATATTCATGGCTGTCAAATATTGGTTCGTTTCTGTCAACGGTGGCTCGTGCGGCCCCACACCTTCTTGACACCTCTAATCCATTCCTTAGTTTGTATACGAGTATTAAATCAATAAAATACATTACAATGAATAATTAAGTTGTATGGCCTGTATTACTGATAAAACGACCACGTGTAACAAAATTCTTCGTTTGTCAATTCTGGCAAATAGCGATCCAGAAGTCAAGCATCTATCTCTTAAGTGTGTTCCCATTATAACCTAACCTAGCCTTTTGTACATGTGTCTTTTTCAGATGAGGCATTGAATATATGAGGGCCGCCACTATTTAAACTGTGGAAAACCCACAGTTTATGTTAGGTTAGGTTATAGCTTTACGCACAAGTTTTTATTTTTTCCTACAGTTACCTAACAATGTACACAATCTCTAACTGATTTGAGAAATCAAAAAGGCCAATTCGCTCATCAGATTTGCAACGTGAAGGCACGAAAGTGGCCAATTTGCTCATCATTGAGACAATGTTGATATTATCTCACTCTAATTACTTTGTCTCACTTCAGATTTGCAACGTGAAGCACGTTTCTTTACCAATGTATTTGTTTTATGGCAACTGTAGGAAAAATATAATGTGCAACTCGAGTGCAAAGTGCAATCGCCTCACTCGCCTACGGCTCGTGAGTAAGGATTTCTCTCGAGTGAGGCAGTTGCTCACTAGTTGCACAAATAACTATTTACTGAAGTGAAATAGTCACAAAAACTAAATAATCACCCTAAACTGTGGGGCTTCTATAGCTTAAATTTAAATAGTGGTGGCCATATCCTAAAGAGACCCTTGTACTCTTTTAAATTAACAACTTGGCTATATTTTTATATACTTTGAAAACAATTGAAAAATGTACCTCTGATTGTGCTAACACGATGGTTTTCGTCAATAATAATTGTTGTTATAGAAAATCAGTTCGACAAGGTGGCTTAATCATTCATTCTACATTATATTTTTCATTTTTAAATTGACCCATGAAAAATTGTTAAAAATATAAAAAAGTTCCCATTTTACTTTGAAAATAAATCATTTAGATTTTACCAAAGTCAGAGACGAGACTTAATTGAAAGCTAACACAGGTGAAGGTGGACAATCGGAAGCCTGACATGGACCGTTGTCACGGGTACAAATAGGAAGGCGTGTCCTCTCCAATAGAACGGCTTGTGAGGGGATTATAACGCCTATGGGCAATATTTGTTTTAGAGAAGGGCGACGAAGGAATGTGCTCGGTCAAGGGATGATGAGGCAAGGCCGCCTGGGAGGTACTTCCTGTGGAGCCAGGCTGTCTGGCACTCCTTAGCGGGGCCCATCCTAGTAGAGAACTGTGGTGTTGAGGATGGATTGTGATGTCGAGTCATGTGCTCGGTCAAGGGATGATGAGGCAAGGCCGCCTGGGAGGTACTTCCTGTGGAGCCAGGCTGTCTGGCACTCCTTAGCGGGGCCCATCCTAGTAGAGAACTGTGGTGTTGAGGATGGATTGTCATGTCGAGTTGTGTGCTCGGTCAAGGAATGATGAGGCAAGGCCACCTAGGAGGTACTTCCTGTGGAGCCAGGCTGTCTGGCACTCCTTAGCGGGGCCTCACCGAGTAGAGAACTGTGGTGTTGAGGATGGATTTTCATGTCGAGTTGTGTGTTGGGCCAAGGAATGATGAGGCAAGGCCAAATTGGAGGTTCTTCCTATGGAGCCAGGCTGTCTGACACTCCTTAGCGGGGCCCAGCCTAGTAGAGAACTAAGGTGTTGGACTGAATGGCTATGTCCAGTTATTTCTTCACTCAAGAAAATGATAGTTTAGGTTATAAGAATACACCAAAGCAACTAAGCAGCACTTGACATAAACATACCATAGATTTGTTCAAAAATCATCAATGAGGATATACATAAATCTACGAGGTATTAAATTTCCTTAGAAAATATATTCACAATGTACACGATTATTCAACTACAACATGAACTAAAAGTAAAGTTCATTAAACACTACTAAATAAATTAATAAAAAAACATCATTGTAGGAACAAGTGTATAACGTAAGATTTCTTCCACGGACACCGCGGGTGGCCAACATCAGAGTGGTATATATCTGCCACTCGACACAGCTGTTCTGATGAGTGCATCATTGACGCGATCCAAGTATCAAGTGTAAGGAGTTCCAGAGGCAATCAGAGGATTAGAGGAAGTGAGAAGCGATTGGTCTGGCGGAGCCCTGCTGCAAACACAATCAATCCTACTCCAGGGGGGCGCAGCCCTCACGAGGAGACGACAGGCTAATGTGGGGGTCAAGGACCACCTGGCTGCCGGACGATGGAAGCTGGTCAGTCTAGCATAATATTGTAAATTTGTAAAAATAGGTTAGGAAATTTTGACCGCGGTGCAGATGCCACTCCGTGCAAGTGCCACTACACCATACTAACTCATGTCAAGCTTATCAGGTTGTCTGTCTCATCATACCGTCTTCGACGTATTACTGTTTGCATTTATCTTCATCTGAATGGTCCTCACATACGATGATCAGAAAGTTGCAATCTGGATTCTCATATTAGTTAGTTGCTTTTTCATCAATTGAAACTAGACCCAGATGGATCATAAGGCTTTTTATAAATTGTTTCAGCTAAAACGTCAACGGCTCCTCAGTCAGTAACAAGGGTTATCTCATCCATTGTACCTTCGCCGGCTTGGAATGTTCACTATGGTTTCTTGGTGTCATACTATACTAATATAATATAATTTAATTTAATCACACCATAATTTGGAACTCTGATAATTCTTCTACCTTGGGGTTAAACAATGCTTTTATAATATTTGCTTAAATAAATCACATTCGCATAGCCACATTGGAATTATGTTTATCTTGGGTGGAAAAATGAGTAAAAAGGACTTGTCTTATTGGTTACCACAAATGTAGCAAGGGAATAAAATGAACTAATATTTTTTAAAGTCTTGGGTTTAGCACGCTATCGAAGGTACCGTACTATTATGATTTTACTGGAATATGCTTCCAAGGAGTCCATCCGTCTTATAAGGTTTTAACTTCTTCGCAGCATTTGTTACACTTAAACATCTTCAGAAGAAAGAGGAGGTCATTAAGCATACCTCTTCTCCTCTTTGAGAGATAGATAAATTCACAGCACAACTTCGATGATTTTGAATGCATCATGGCTTGTTTACTTAATTTTACCACGGATAACCTATTGGATATTTCTCCGATAAAACTCCTACTTTTTCGTTTTACTTTTTATTTTAACATTTTTTTAGTTCTTGTTGGCTTTGACTACACAGCAGTAGATTCTTGAAATATTCAGAAGCCCGGCGTGCCAGGTGAGGCAGGGTCTGGAAAGCGGCAGCCATTGTCAATTAGTGGCTATAGTCGTCACAAAGACTCAATCAATTGATGAAAGATTCAATCAATTGATGTTTGACTGACAGATCGCTGACTCAGCGCTCCCCGCGGCATTCCATCACCACCTCACAATCGTCCGCTTTATTTACACGATGCTCTGTACACTGTATTGCCGATATACAAGTACCTGGGGACCGAGCTTTGCTAGTGGAATATTAGTATACACTGAGATCAGTCTTTGGTCAATGTCATTTATCCTAATCTTCTTTTGCGGTCTAGTTCTAATCAGTGAAATAGTAATATTGAAGTAAACTTTGTCCTGCTATTTACTGAAAAACTTTATTACCGATATAAGTACACTATGTCTCAATGATACAAGAGGACATGCAGTATTTTTTGTTTAAATTGTTAACAATCTTGTAATGCAAGGTAACGGTGATTTAGCTTTCAAAATGTATTTAGGCACTGAGATTGCAGTAATTTTCGAAATTGTTGGTTTTCCAAAGCAGTTTATCCTTCTGGTGTTCTAATTAAAATCTTAAGACTTAAATTGTATGACATTTTATAATTTTTCACACAAGATCTTGTAGCTAAGTGTTCTTTTTTCATCACCAAGTATTATTCCAGTGAGCTTAAAGGATATAGCTCACCTAGTAATTAAGACGTTACAATCATGAGAAAAGTAAGCATATTTTTATTCGTACGAAACTATAACCAGCTATTCTAATCATTTGGCAATAAATGGTCATGTCTATCTCCTGAATTTAGTCAAAACCTCACCTCATCTATTCAAACTCATATTATTCTCTCCTACTCAACATACTATTCTATTCATCCTTCACTCATTTACCCTCAAATACCTACCCTGACGTGTCACAAAATCTAATATAGGCATAATCTTTGGTAAATAATAACCAAATATCCCCCCGAAATTTAGTATAGTGTATTGCTCAAAGATTTTTCGCGGGAGCTTTAGCGGCGCAGTTCTTTTCTACTCCGTGGTTTTTTGATACTGTAATGTTCTAGGACCTCAGTCTTGTACATCCCTGGGTGTGGAGGGTATATTTAGGCGAGGGAGGGTCACTGACGGACTGACTGACTGGTTACTGACAGCAGGACGGTAACGAGAACAAGAATAGGCACATTTTGAGCTGAAGGGACACACTTGTGGGGATTCTGTTCCAGAGTTTTACATCATTAACAATATTACAGATGATCTGGAGCTGGGATAAAAAATTTGATATTGGTGTCAAAATTGTTAGTCTATCTACCGGTTTCTATCAAATTAAAGATATTTTTCATGATCCGTAACAGGGAATTAATGAATATAGGGTATATTCATAAATACATAAGAAGAACGATGAAACAAGTAAGCCTACCTAAAATTCACTTGCTTACTTTTATCATTGACTCTGGTTATTGCAAAAAGACCCAGATTTTTTTTTTTAAACATAAGTTTTTTTATTTAATTTATATTCTGGAAGTTATAGTGCACGCACTAATAT
This sequence comes from Macrosteles quadrilineatus, assembly GCF_028750875.1. Classification (NCBI taxonomy): domain Eukaryota; kingdom Metazoa; phylum Arthropoda; class Insecta; order Hemiptera; family Cicadellidae; genus Macrosteles; species Macrosteles quadrilineatus. The sequence continues at coordinate 74,877,021 of NW_026542598.1, read as the reverse complement.
GTGCCACAATTTTGCCCAAAATTTAAAGTTCTAGAATGTATATACTTTAGGATTAACAATAGATCTTGTAATTCGTTGAACTATGTTTTTAATTTCGAGATGTATAAATATTTTTAAACAAAATACGTGGTACCTATGAGCAATCTGGTACATACTTCTCCAATTAGCTAGTCAACAACCCTTTTCATGAGCAAGCGGTGGGTTGGTGGGTTAAATATTACTTTTAATGGGGAAATCACAAATCTTTCTAAATTTTGCACCGTAATTTATACAGCGTTGGGGGTTGTCCCACTTTTTGAGTTCAGAGGGACCCAAAACGGATTTTCCACCCAAAACTCCAATTCTAATTTTTTTTTAATGAAAACCATATTTTCTTCATATACCACGTTTAGGGGGAGAAAGAAAATGGAGAATTAGTACAATTATGACAGCAGCACATTCAACCGGATCATTCAGCCATGTTCCTTTTATGAAAGTGGCTAGGCCTATACATGTGTACTGATACGAAATGTCTACTTACAAAATATCAAAAATGGGATGTCTAGGATCCACAAGTGAATGGTATCTATGATAGTACAACCTTTCCTGTAAAGATTAAAACACAATGTTTCTAATACAAAATAAAACCATGTCTTATAACCCAAAAATATCCATCCAGCGTTTACTAGTAGGGCAACGCAAAGGTGATGCAAAACTTCTCACAGACCGCTAATATTTTCATAGGTGCGGCTCACAGTGCTCAGCTGTGTGATATCAAAGGCTGCCACATCTGGTGACAGGTTTGTGCTCCACGTGCACCTAGCTCAAAGCAGCGGAAACCCCAAACTCCACACTCAGCTGATTAATGGACTCTCAACTTCACCGCGATAACGGAGTTATAACCGCTTAAAACGCTCTCATGAATAAAATACCGTCGAAGAAATCCTAAGCGAATTGTCAGCTTCTTTTAACATTTTGTTTAAAGTTTGCACTTTCGTACGACGCAAACATTAGAGTGCATATTATAGCACCACATCAATTATAAGAAATGGTAAAAGATAAATAATTATGAAATAGGCTGAGATGGATGAATCACTATAGCTTTGTTACTGACCAAGATCAGCTGATCGTTATCCAGGATCATTTATTAAAAGCGCAAATATCAAGTATCAAAAAGCTACTGATTTTTTCTCAGCATCAATTCTGTGATCTAATGACTACAAAGTTGATTTTTCATTTCATAGATGTGTAAAAGTCGTGTTTTGTTAATAGTTATATGGATGATTTTTCCGTTTGGCCAAATATTTAGTTTGACAACATTTAAATTATGTTTCAGCTGCTTATTAGCTGAGTAGATGTTTTTGCCTGGTATGCTGGTACAGTAGTCAGAAGGTAACAATTTCGATTTTGAAAGTCAGTAGGCCTACTGCAGCTGTTTGTTGGGAACTCACATCACAGCTGTGCTTAATATCGAGGATTTGTTTACTATAGCCAAAATATTTCACTATATTCCAAAATCAAAATTAAAAATTGTTGATTAATGGGTTACGTATTACAAACTAATAAATTGTTACTGTATGAAAAATGAGTTTTAAAATAGTAAAATTTAATTTTAAACCAAATTTATGATGCATGATATAGGCTCTATTTTTTTATTATGAAATAATTATCGTTATATCAACTATATTGTTGAAATCTGATACAGTATTTAAAATCGACATACTGTATAATTTATTAGAATAATTGTAATTCTTAGCTGACCTTATACACCTGTAGTAATCTATTTGATGAAATATAAATAAATTCGTTACCCTTCAAAAACATTGCCTTTACCATGGTTGAACCTAAACATAAATATTTTCAGAGGGTTGAACACCCGATCAAATAAGTTGTACACGTACAAAAATGCGTGCTCTTTTTTACAAAACAATTTTCCTATACATAGAAAATATTTCGATGTTAGATAGCTAAATCTAAAACTATATCCCTAAAATACGTGTTTTTAAATTACGAAAAAGTAAAAAGAATTGTTTACTACAAATTAATTAATTACCAATGCATTCCATAATAATTTTTCGATATAAGGTAGTTTTATGTAAAATATGCCCCAAGATGTGTTTAAAACACCGGACAAATAAAAGTTACATGTACAAGTTATGTACTACAAAACAAATTCCCAATGCACTCTAAATTAATTTTTCTGTGTCATTCAATTTAAATATATCTCGACTGATGTGGTTAAACATCAGATAAATTGGGATTAACAAAAAGAAAACTCGTTAAACGGTCGAGTTGTTGGCGAGCTGTTGAACCGAAAAACCGTCACAACAACGTGACAAGTGGGGTGACAAGTAGTGACAAGCGTGGCATTAATTACCGCCACTAATTATGGGGAACGAATTTGCGGCAACGTGCCACACAGAAGCACGTTTTGTAAAAAGTAAAGCTTATTTCCACAATTGAGATACATTAAGCGGGCTTTACAACTTGTATACATTCTAATCTTACATTCATCTTTTGACCCTAAAAACAAAAAAATTTGCAATTTCTTTCTAAAACGTTTTGTAGAGCTTAAAAAAAGAAATAATTTAGTATATAGAAGCGCTGTTGTATGCCTAATGGTCACGTAGAAAATTAAAAAATAGTGTAATTTAAAATTCCCATGTTATTCTTAAGGAGAAAATGAAAATTGTTGTAGTTTACTTGCTTATGGATATATATCGATAATATTTGGCAAATTAATTTATTTCATCCTATACTAAATAAACACAAACACGTAAATAAATCAACGTATGGTCAAGAAACACTTTTTACCTTCCCCGTAGCAGCAAACTTAAGCACTCGTTAAATCTAATGTTATTTAAATAGGGAATAAATATGTCTTATTTATGGAAATATTTTAGTAAAAATGTAATCAGACAAGTTGATATTCGCTTAGTTTGCAGGTTTGCTGCGGCGGGGGTATTAAATTTTTGTGAGAGAACTGTCCAAACCTTGTTTTATTTGCTATTTACATAAGACTTCTACTTAGACAAGCAACATTAATTGATAACCAAATGACGAATGGCATCTAGATCCTGAATAATTATTGAGTTCGTCCGGAATCGATCCAGCGACCTTTATTTTTTAAGTTGAAGCAGAAAGCCGATTACAATAGCCACTCGTTAACCCTGCGGCAACCAGACAAATTGATTTTTAGCGAATTTCTCATATAATAAGCTATTACTGCAGTTTTCATGGTTAGACCTAGTTCCGGGACCGATCAACCTTTTCATTAGTCTCTAGACCAAATAGCCTATATGTATGTCGGTTAGTACGATATGTGTAAAGTGATCCAAATTTGATGAAACTTGGTACAAACGTGTAGACCTTCATTTGAAGAAGTCGCAAACCAACATGATCAGGGAATTTTAAAGGAAATATTTTAGTGACAATCAAATTAGATGGATGGAAATTCGCTTAGTCTACATTTTTTATTTGAACAAGTAATGGACAAAAGAAAATCTACTGCACTTTACAGATTGAACTATGGACTTTTTATTGTAAAAAACAAATTTCACATTTGAAAGGGATCCCGACGACACGGCAGTGAAAATATAATCAAAAGTAATACTGTAGTCATATGCATAATTTATGTTAATATAATTTGTACAGCTTTTGTGATAGACATTTTAATAGCGAATTTCCCTATAGGGAATAAGCTATTACCGTAGGTCTCATGGTAAGACTTAGTCCCGGGACCGATTTACTTTTTCATTTTGATGTCAAAAAAAAGATCCGATTTCGATGAAATTTGGTACAAACGTGTAAACCTACGTTTATTCGAACGAGTTCGCGAACCAGCATGATCGGACCATGGGAACGGGGTTTTATGTAGTGTTTTTGTATAGTTATTGGTTACGGAGAAAATTATAAATTAAAAATTCCCATGTTATTCATATGGAGAATAAGTAAACTTTTGTAGTTTGCTTGTTTATGCATATATTTGGATCAAACTTGGCCAATCTATTTATTTTATACTAAAACCGCTTAGTCTGCAGGTTTGCTGCGGCGGGGGTATTTTTAGTTTGTATGAGTACATGAGTGTTTAGCTTATTCTATTTTCGCTAAAAAATATGTTTAAAAGCTTAATACTCATTTACAAGCTATTATTTGTGTTAATACAGTTTTCAAAATGATTTTTCACATAGCGTTAACTTTGAAGTTTTTATCATAATAGCTACACTTTCCGCATAAAAAACTATTCAATCCAATTCACCTCAAAACAGTAGGCATACTATCAAAATGTTTGGAAACAAAACAAATGAAATATCTCTACAACAAACAAAGTACGAATACATCTCAATTAACAGCAGGTGAAAAACCGCAACAAAGTGTTAACAGCTGATTATATCCCAGAGATAATCAGCTGACTACGCCAAGAGGGGGTTTGTAGAGGGGGGGTTGGATGGTTTACCATGCAGATGAGCCGTATCTCGCTAGCACAGCCCCTGGTTATAATTACCTCTTGTACTCTAAGCCGCATTAACATACCATTCAATTCCCGCTATTCCACATGTCACGGAATTATTTCCCGCCTTTATTATTTACATAACAGAAGTTATCTGCTGGTCGCAACAATGGTATTGTTTGGGGTTTGCCGCATGCAAATCTATCAAGTGGGGCTTGGAAGTTGGATTGAAATGTTTCTACCTAGTTGATAGGATGGGATTTAACAGAAATTCAGCTTTTGTAAAAAAAAATCCTACTACAAATCAGTCCTGACAATAACAATATAATTCAACCAGTGACAGAGAGTGCTATAAGATACCGTTTACTATACACTAACGTAGTCTTATAATATTAAGTTGAAAGGACAATCTATTACAAACCGTAGCATCTTTCATTTCACCATAATCTCAAAGTATTAGAAAACAACTAAAATAAAAATATAACGACAATTAGTACGTGAAGCATCCCATATAGCTGCGTTCTTTTTAAATAAAATTTACTATAGCTAGTACAGTTGTACTTGTACTTGAACTGTACTATATATTTTTTTAGTTAGACTTAATTATATATTTGTTCAATTATTGACGAAAAATTACCTAAAAATTGTACTAAATATTATTACTGGTTGAATTCGTTCGTGTTGAATTAACTTGATTTAGTTGTAGGTAAAAAAGTTACAAAACATACAAGGACCAGAGTGAAAAAACGTGATCAAATTATCTTTATTTTACTTGATTTAACAGTATATTACGCGATTTTACTTCTATATGTTACAAGTCATCTTTGTGAATTGCTATATATATTTACCGTTTCAATTTAGGGTACCATTTGGATTTTACTTTCAAATTGTCCTGTATAAATTGAATTTTTATATCCTCTTGGCACGCATTATTTTCTTTATTTTCGTTTATTCAAGGATGCCAATAGTTACACTTTTTGTTTCCTTATTTTGCATTTAGATTTTGTATGTGTTTTGGAATTATATTTGTTTCAAACAAATACTTATGACACTTTTAGAGCCAGAGTCACCACCATTATTTCTCCTACTACATCTAATGATTATTTTGTACCATGGAAAATGTGTAAATGTATTTTCGTCTTCTATTGGTACCTAATTATTCACTTTTGTATTCATATAAAATAGCATTTTCTGTGTATTTCAAATAAATAAATAAACTTAATTTGCTTAGTCATCCAACTTCGTCCAACAACCATCCAAAATATTTCTGACATAAATTAACAGCCTACAGCCCCTGAACTACGATGGCACTGACTTTGTCTCAACAAATCTCCAAAAAGAATTACAACGGTTGAAGTTCACGAATAAATAAGTTAACGGGAAGTTACGGGGAGTTTTAGCGTGGTAGAGTTGTCAACATGTTCTGTATTTATCACGAAGCGGTCGTAAATAGACAAGGAGGGAGAGCGGAATTATTAGTGACTTCTGGTAATCCAGGCGGCAGAACTCAGAGATAAAAGAAGGACCGACAAGGAAGACGAGGATCTACTGGATACTTGGCTGACGGATGTGAGATTTGGCGGGAGTCAAAGTGAAAAGCGTGCGAGGGTGAGCGATGAGATATGAACATATGGAGAAGAATGTAAACTTTTCGTGAAACTGGTTCGTTAGGTAAACGATTGATTCTGGAAAACCTTCAAAATACAAAGGCTCCATTTCTATCTTCGTTAGTTGCTGCTCAGATTATTGATCAGTCGAGGTTTCCAAGTACTACGTTATGAAGTAGGGAAAAAGGAGAAACAACATGGGTTTTCATAGAAATTACAAGTTTCGTTATCGCTGCAAAAGAACGGTGTCCCCACTGAAAATCTACGATGGGTCGGTAAAATGATGACAAAATGCTTGTCCAAATAAAATAAATCACTCCGTAAAAGCTTTTTGGTTTATAAAATCAGTTACAAGATTGTCTTTATTTCTGTTTAAGTTTTTAAGAGATGGACTCGATTTTACGGTTTATCCCTTAAAATGTTTCGAAATAACGATTGACGGAAATATACAAACTGTTATATTTGTTTTCGGCCCTTGGACTAAGTTTTTATTTCATGAGGGAAGCTCAATAAACTGTTCATTTACTTTTATAAACAAATTGATTAAAACCTACGTAATCTAAGCTACTTTAAAGCACTAGCTTTAAAAAAGAGTCCCAATAAGATTACGTGAGCATGTCAGGGTACAACCAGGACCGCTACGCGGGAAAAATATAAAAGTCGACCCATGTGACTTTTTCCCATTGGAAGGTTATGATTTGCCCAATACTTGTAACTAATGTTAAACGCTGTTAATGAAGGACTATTTGACCCTACAACAGGTTAACCTGCATTTCTCAGAGTTTAAAAGACATGATATACTTTTACAGAAGTGCATGGCCATTGAAGACTACCAGCACCATCTTCAGAGCACTGAAAAGAATCTTGGTAATGAAAAAGCCTTAACTTATTTTCTACAATCTATTTGTATTCACCCTTTACCTAAAGTGTTAAAGCCTTTAGCTTAGCTTAGTCAACCATATCAAATTAATTGCAAAGTCACTCACCACAGTTTGTTCCTAGGCTTTACTCCATGATATTAGCCAACAGTCACACGACCCTCTGGGACAGGGACCGCAATAATCATGTTTTGACGCCCCTCCCCATCAGATTTCAACCCCTGAAAAATCGAAAACAAACATCTTAACCAATATTCAATTTGTCGTGCGGTTCTGCTGCGAGGGTGGCCGAGGGTGTGATGGCTATTGTTGCATCAGGGATCAGCTGTGGTGTTGATGTCATATTTACTGATAGGAAAGTTAGACTACATGAGTGTTTGCGTTGGTAATTTTATCGTTGTAGCGTGTCTTTTTTTTGTGAGAAATCCCTAGGGATGTTGTATAAAGATCAATATTCTTCCCTGCCTAACTTAGAATAATTAGGGGTGTGGAGTTTGATAGTTAATAATACTTTAAATAGTACAGTACTATACTTTGATACAGTACTATAGTACAGTACTATATTATGATCATTTATTTTCCCTGCTCCCGTGTTTGGAAGCTGTTGGTGGGAACTAAAGACTCTATTTCTTCTATACAATTTCGGATGTCTAACCAGAAGCGATAGGGACTAGTGGTTGGAACAAATTCCAAAAATGAAGATTATTCGGTCAACATCGATGGGAAATCGTATAGAAGGAATAGTCTTTTTAGTTTCCATCGACAATAGATTCCAAACACGTGAACAGGGAAAATAAATGAAAAAAAATAGAGAAGGGAAGGTAGGCCTATAGTGACAGCTTGATTCATATCTTTCGTTTAATTAGCTAACACATGTTATGGTTATAGTTTGTTGTTATATTTCAGGTTTTACCTAGTTACTTAAAACTTAAAACCCTCTCTATGTCGCAAAAAAGTCCCTTAACACGTTCACTGCTACAGGAAATTAAAAAATCGAATCGTATTGCTAAAAAACTTTATTGTTGTATAACATTCCTTTTTGTGTCCTTATTGAAATACAATATTATATAAAACGATCGGAAGTGAATATGACGTCAAAAAGTGACGCCATACTAATGGGTCAGTACTGACCCATCAGGAGCCAGAGTCAGAAAAAAATGGAAATGTCACTGAATACATTATATATGTCATTAAAAATATATGTTCTAAAGATATATGTAGCCATTATCATAAAATAATCAACATAAAATGGTATATCAATTGATTGGAATTGATTATGACTTCATAATGTGACGTCATATACATGGGTCAGTGCTGACCCATCAAGAACCAGAGTAAAAAAAATTGAAATATTTGACAAAGATGAAAGATATAAAAGATTTAAAATGTTAATTTAGGAGTATACTAATATATAATAATAATGACACTAACCTGGTACTAAACAAATTTTCTGCATAGAAGTCCTAAGTTGTTTATAAATAATTATCATTTATGGAAGTTTTCATTATTCAACACTTCAACCCACTTCACCAAGAAAAATTATATAGCCAAACTTTAGGGAATAAAATATAGTTTTCAAAAACATAAATGTTTATGGTCTAACCCTAAAAATATTAACACTATGTACAAAAAACTTACGTTGATGACAGGCAACAACACACAACTAACCTTATTAACCTACATTGCCGACCTGACAGCTGAATGAATACGTCGCATATCCACTGCTACCTAAATAATAAAAATATTCGTCGCTAAACACACAAAGTGATACTATAAGAAAGCTTATGATTTCTACTTTAAAATAGTGAGAAAAATCATGCTGAAATTATTAAAATTATGCAAACGGTGAGCATTCAAGTTAACGCTTGCTAAATGCGTCGGAATTCCGACTTTGACAGTTCACAAACGGCGTAAATGCGTCGGAAAACCGACGTGTAAAGAGAGAGGGAAATAAAAGGTTGTACGTTTTTCTTGTGACATATTATTTGGCACCGCTACATATAATATAGTATAAAAGGTTGAGAAAATACTTGTGGTTGTATGTATCTGTAATTCATTAATTGAAATTTTAAAAAGCTTTAGTAATGTTTAATATGTCATTTGGTCCAATCTTCCATGTTTGTAAAATGTTTCTGCAGATGTACCTAGCCAATGACTGTACAGTATTATACGATGTAAGATGTTGTTGCTTGTGGATTGTCGTGTGTTCCTGAAAGTCGACTGACTACATAACAATGATTTGCACTAATTTACATAGTAAAGTCAACGTGTTAACGATTCTGACGTGCACTCTGAGCTACAAATCCAATGTCTTTCATTTGGCGAGTATTTTTACAGTAAAAATAATTTTCTTTGTATAATTTGGTTTGTATTTCGCTAGAAACAGATTTTGAATGTGGAGATCCAAATTCTGTTGTAATACGGTCTACTGTTTTAAATCCGCCTGATCTAGACAAGCACAATCTGCTTTAGACCACAGAACACTGTTATACCAGTAATATACTAAACAACTTTATATATAAACGTACCTAGTTTGTGGAAAAGGTGAAGTTTTTTTTATGAGAAAAGTGGTAAAATAATGGGGGTTTCTTCTAGAAAGTGAAAAAATATAAATTTGCATTTAAATATAAGTTTTATGTAGGAAAAATAAAATAGAAGGTTTGCGAACCTATGGTTTAAAACGATGTTCAAGAAAAAGTAGTTGATTATTTTGATAATTTTGTTTCTAAAGACATTTGCCTCTTGTTATAACACTAGGATATCACGTTACGTACTTATTTTGCAAATATTCTTAAAAAAGAGTATTTCAAGCAATACAATATACTGCTACTTGCATGGCAATATCAATATGTACAGCAAAATACATTGTGATTTAGTCTGATGCCTGAAGGACAATATTGTTCCCGTTACAGACTGTCAGTTCCATCAGTTAGGTTGATTTGTTGATTTTACCAAGTACGTTTATTGATTAATTAGAAATAATTTGTAGATTGCTTTCTAAAGACAATAATTATTGTTGTGTTTCCAAACATATCCACATCAGACCCTACACAAACAGTATCGATGATACTCCATTTGCTTGTGATTTGACTTTGATTTTCAACAATTTAATGTTGTTGAACCATCAAAACCTGACTCTGAATAATTCATTAACTTTATTGACAAGAATTACAAAACGTTCTTGACTTTATAAACCCTTACACAAAATGATTTATTGCAAACATTACTATTTTAGCGGTTTATGAAAAGTACCTGGAGATCAAGACATCGCTCGGAATAGTTTTATTTCCAATGTAGAGGGTATAATCTTTGGTATAATCTTTGCTCAATAGTAACAACTAACTGATGTTTTCCCCTTTGTAATTTTGTAATTTGCTAGTATACTGTGTATGACTTGTTATAAACATATGTTACAAGTCGTTTGTTTACTTTTCCCTTGTTATTTTGTTAAAAAACACATGGTACTTGGCAACCCATAAGGCCTATGTTAAAAACAACTTCAAATTTTATTATTTTTTACGTAATTAGATTTTTTGGCAGTTTTTACTACGCTAAACACGTTTTTAGGCCAGCAATAAATTATTTACAACTTTTGAAGGAAATCGTCAAAGCAGTTTTTAAAATCTTTCAATGAAGCAAGCAAACAAGCATACATACATGCAAGCAATCGTCACTCATATAAGAATATAGGATAGGATTAATTAAAATCGACCAAACATATCTTATACAGTACTAAAAACACGGTTCTGACCGTGTGTTGAGAGTGAAGAGCAGTGCTTTTTGGAGAAGTAAATGACACTAGAATTTTGGAGACTCAGTTGCCTTTCTTCATTAATTATTAAAGCTATCTAACAAAAATGATGACGTTAAATCTACGTCATTTTTCCTCGTGGAATTTATGTCATTTTTTTACGGAAACAGTCGAATAACTTCAACCTGTTAGACAGCTAAATTAACTCCCAACACCAATTCACACCAGATATCCTTCTTTCGGAACTCCAACCCCATTCAATCCTATATCAATTCATCCCTCAACCTTCAAATGACTCGTCACCTTTGCCCAATTGCCCGGCTACAATGCCAGGGAAGCAGGGCCACAAGAATGCGACTATTGCAGCTAGCAGACTAGCAGACCCCCCGCGATACTGTAGCCGCCAATCACAACAGCCATCATCCCTCCTTTGTCATTCAAATTGTTGCGGGATGTTTTTTGCAGACTTCACCACAACGTTTGTGTTCCGCCGATCCAGCCCGGGATTATCGTCCGGTTATTTCTGCTGAGCAAACGTTTTTACGTCTTCTTTAGACCCGCGTCACGCCGCTGAAGAATTCGACACGGATCACTTCCACCCTCCCTTGAAAGGAATTCCACAAGCGTTTAATAGAGGGTTGATGAACTGTGTGGGGGTTCCCTAAGGGTTTGTGTTGCCGTTTTATGTACAATTGGTTATATTTTATTCCAGCTGTAGCAGCTTTACGCTTAACGTTGGTTTTGGCTTCAAATTTTTACATCAGATGGGAAGTCTATTCTGTGTTTAGTCGGTGGTTATGTTATCATCAGTGAATGTTAAATAGAAGGGTAATGTTGTCAGTAATCTTCGTTTTCATAAGGCGCAGTGTGTCTAAGTTGCACTGTAAGACAGTGATTTATTTTGTTAACTTTCTTTCTTGCACGGATTTTTTAGCGTCTTTCCATACGTGCAGAATTAAAACAAATCAAATAGGGTAAAAGACTCTATACTGCCTTCTATCATTGACTAAGGAAAATTGTTTCCCTTGCCTGTGCTTCTATACTCCAAGTTAACATTGTGTTCACCGTTCCTATGAACGATTTGTTCGCCGTTCATTGCATACAGCGAATGCGATGTTGTTTTAGCTAAAATTATCTCAATAATAATGCCGAATTTTTAGAGGTTGTAAAGCAATTTAATGATGAATGTACGGTGAAGTAAGGATGGAATTTTATGATTTCTTTGGACTTAGAACGGCTAACCTTTAACCAGGACCATTTTTAAAATACCTATGATGAAAATGTCAAGAACAATTGGGCCCAGGCTGTACCCATCAAAAAGCTACTGAATTTTCTCATCGTCCAAATTCTTATTGCTAGGTGAGAACTATACGCACACTTAATAATACTTACTTAGCTTTTCTTTCTGCCCTTTATTGCAGATTTTATTCTATTCCCTTTTTTGGGCTCTAGCTCGAAATAGAGCCAAATTACTTCAGGCTGGCCCTAGAGATCGCGGCATTATCACGTTTATAAAATCCATTGGTTGATGGGATTTGAGAACGGAAACATGAAAACCTGTTCAAGGAAATTTGCCAACTGAAACATCTATTTCGATTGCAACTCCAAAATCACAACTCCGGATCCTAACATGGTATAACTTACAGCGCAAACAATCTTTTAATGCACAATGCACGATTTCTTTGGTATCAAATAACAGAGCTTCCATGGAGTCTTTGTGGCAGTTCAACAGACAAGACACAAAACAAGAGTGTGAAGACAATATGTGTGGCCTCCACAATTAGCAGCACTACCGGCTGCGTGAGATCGTGGACCTTTCCCTCCATTCGTCAGTGCCACTGTCACTGTCACTGTCAACTCTTCGCGGCTTGGAGACGCCCCAGCTTCCACTGGACCATCCAAGCTCTATTAATTTGGGATATTTTGAGATTTCTTGAAGGTGTGACGACCATGCGATCAGATGTTTGACTAAACAAACTCGTGAAGCAAAGTACGGTACAACTTTGTTACTGGTAAATATTGTGCTACAAATAATGCAACTGGAAAACACTTTCTCAGAATGTTTTTGAAAAGTTAACTGATGAAAATGAGGATGAAATTATGGGTGAGGCTGTTTTTCGTAAACTTGTGACGTTTATGTCCTGTTTTTATTCCATTAGTGACCGCTGAGAGATTTGGTTCGGATCTGGGCTTTCGTTCAGATGAGAAATACAGTAGGCCTATACACACACTGAGCAAAAAACTTAACGTGTTGTCTATTTGACAACAACACTGAAGGAGCGTGAAATATATTTATATATATGAAAAAATGGCAATCGTAAGACTTAAAATAACATTGGTAACAACTCCTCTTAGTAGGTATCACAATTTAAAACATAAAGATTATGTATTGTATTGCTACTATATTGTGAAATTTAATAAACAAATGTCTTGGGTAAGAAATATATAGTATGATTTTCGTGGAGGGGATACAGATACAGTCTCCTTGCCAAAAGGTTCTCTCGTTTTCAATGTTAGATGGATTCCGAACCACTCGGTCAAGGCGTCAGCACAAAGCTATTGGTTGTGCTTTGTTTCGAAAGTGAGATTCGTGTTAGTGCCGTTTGCCGTTAGGGTACGCTGATGACTACCTAAAGTACATCTATTGATTTTAAGCCTCATTTCATAAAATGTATTTTTGGCTGGAAAACATTGGGTAAACTATTATTGTCTTAACTATATCGTTCTATAGGTTAATCTTAGTTTTATAACTTGAAACAAAAATTTTTTTACAATTATTGTAAACAAAAAAGAACGTCGCTAAACAAACTGGACAGAACTAAATTGCTATCAGCTGACCCAAAAGAATGTTAAATCGAACACCATTTTGTCTAATCTTTTAAATGCGTAGTTTTCAACAACAATAGTCTTACAAAGCATCTGTATATTAATTCCATCAGCTGATCCCTATTGACACGACCTGGCTTTTTCAGCTGAGCGGCTGTAGGTGTTTGGGTTAGAGATTGTCAACAATCAGAAAGGCAGAGCGTGGCTCATGCATATGCTGATCCAACTTCAACCTGCACGCTGACGCCACGCTGATCGCTGATCCATGCTGATGCAGCTCTGTTGACTCAGCTTTTCGTCCACCTGAGGGATTCGTTCAACCATAACACAACCCTTCTCTGCATATCTACTGTTCGATACATCTATGACTTGTGTTTACCCTTCTCTGCATATCTACTGTTCGATACATCTATGACTTGTGTTTACCCTGTGCAAGGTAGGAACGAAGAGGTTTGTTGTTTTGACATTTGCATGTATACCTGTTGACTAAGCTACCATGAGGTATACATTTGATCCATATGTAAATCCCAAAGTACCCATGAACTTTTGAGAAAACTACAAGTCACACCTCTATAAACCATATATTTAAAATTTTCGTCATGAAGAGAGACCTTGCGCAAATCCATCCATTATTTCATAAATTCCCCTTTAAGGTCGTAATCTATATAAATAAAATTAGAGTTTTGTCTGTACATTGCTTAGAATAATGAACTTTTTGGTTATTTTTACATTTCATAGGTCAGAGAAACCGAATCAAACCTTATCTCAATTTCTGTCTGTCTGTCTGTCTGTCTGTCTGTCTGTCTATCTGTCATTCTCTTGGTAACGCTAAAATACGCACTTTATTACAACTACTCCTCAATAACTATAGCACTGTCCCGCCTGAAACTTATTTTCCAAATACTATACATATATGAGATGGTTTTAGACGTATTTCATCGAATATGAGACAGTTAGATATTTAACAGTAAACCCTTGAAAATCAAGTTTTTGTCGATTTTTGACGTGGAATTTCTGGAAGCCCATGTTAACCTTATGAGAAATGAAATTATTGAATCTTAACAGCTGTTTCAATTAAACAAGTTGGTTCTGTTCTGTGATGTTCAATAGCATTAAAGTTACAAGGATTACCAACAGGGTGCAGCACTAGCACTATTATTTCTTTTACATTTATGACAACAGCTAATTTGCAACCTGGAGGCGAGTGAGCGTAGCGAACGAGCTAACCTGAAGGCAAGTGAGCGTAGCGAACGAGCTAACCTGAAGGAAAGTGAGCGCAGCGAACGAGCTCCAACATACAGGTGAGTGAGCGTAGCGAACGAACTTCAACCAGGACGTGATTGAGCCATGCAAACGAGATCAGATAGTAAAAATAAAAGTAAGCCTACCGTTATAGGATCGACCGGCAGACACAGAGGTAATTTAACCTTTTATTGATTGTCATACCGATCCGGAACAACAAAAAACAACATAAAATGAAGCTATGTATAATAGTTTGGCCAGCATATCTTAAAATATGCAAACCAACTGCTGTTCTTTATATAAGAAGGTTTCAACTGAATATTATAAGATCCCCGTGCGTAGAACGGGTACACAGCTAGTTCCTTTCTAAAGGGAACTTTCCATATACCTATTGTTAAAAATACCCCAGCTGGACTTATTTGTTTGTTATTCTTTCATTTTATTACCCTATTAAAATCAGATGGGATTATTTGTTTGTATTAGTGTATTATGTTTTGTTTATTTCAGATTAACTTGCCCAATCACTAATAGTCAATCAATTAATAGTTTTACTAATACTTATGAAGTCAAACAGGGTGAAGCTGGTGGGTAACAGCTAGTTTCTATACATTTAAGAACTTAACGGGTGGCGTCGTCCTGTAATCCAGCTACTTGGAGGTCACGGATTGTGGATATTTATAGGCATGCACTGTGGATGTGATACTCCCTGGTGTGGATTAACGTCCGCACTGGTGAGTACTACGACTATCCGCAGTACTATCCTGATAATTAGACCAATTCGTATATACCAAGGAAAAATGTGGTTCGGATTCCACTATAAACTGTAGGTCCCTTAGTTGCCATTAGCTGTTTGGGCTATTAATTAACAGCTGTGCCTAAGGAATGTCGGCCTTAGTCACTAACAAGACTACAAGATCGCGCCACTCATCCTACACTCATCTCCATTCATACTTGGCTTAAAATACCTACATTGTATGGTCGCCATTTCATAAGAAAGTATAAAGTATAAAGTATAAAGTATAACATAAGTGCTGAAGAAATTACTGACGGAGTGTGCTGAAGTTTAAAGAGTGGTCTTTGATTTTACCAAATCAAAAGTACAATCTTTGCAAATTGTAGTATACGGGGGGACCCGAGCTTAAATTGTGAAGTGTTATTTCTTGTGTGAGTTCAACATTTATTTCTGGGTAAAATCAAATATTATTTCTTAAGAGAATTTTAGACGAAAAAATACTAATTGACAGTAAATTTTTTTTTTTTTACATCTTCCCCATAAGACTTAAAATCACCTACCTAAAATCAAGTTACAATTTATCATCAAACATTTCCTGTTTTAAATCCGTTTTCATAAACGTTATTGTATCTTTTTTACAATCGAACTGTGTTTAAACATTTAACTGAGCGATTAGCTGTTAAATTACGATTTACCTTCAAATAGTTATACAAAAAGTTGTCAGCATCATTGAAAGTGGTCTCTAGAAATAAGTCAATCGCTAGGAGGGTGTGAAGACCAAAAGGAATTAAATTATAATTACCATTCATCCCACATCTATATCATAGACTTTAAAATGATATCTAAATCGTAAAATATCTGTTAAGTAAGATTGTTGTAAGAGGGCTGTTACAGAAGGGCTGTTACAGAAAAACCCCTTATAGTCCATGAACCGCCATGTTTGAATACGAAAAAGACTAATAGTAAATCTACATTAGTAGCTTATTCTAAGAGAAGCTCGGCCGTATGATGTTTTAGCAGAAGAAATTGGGACCCATACACCCTACTTGTTTTTCTAATGGAAACCTATTAATCTGAATTTTAACATCATTGAATATTTTTTTGTCTTAATCCTGGAAAAAAAACAACCCTTACCATAAATGCTGTCTGTTAGAAATTCGAATGTTCTCTTCGCGTGGGTCCCTTTTTTCCCAGTTTTTCACCTGAAAACGAGTTTTCGATTTTAATTTTGTCTGTGTTCTATACTTATGTATATCGATGTAGTATCTATTTCAGTATCTAAAGTTCATTACCACACTACTAAGGTATTCAGTGAGACATATCCGGAAATGCAGAAATCAAAATGCCGGAACAGTAAGGTTCGACTTTAATTAGATAAAGAAGTTTTTAGCAGTTTATAGATATTTAGTTTTTGAATTTTTACTAAAAAACCTGCTCTCTGTCCAGGTATAGAATGGAGCCGTTGACTTTGTATACAAGTGGAGTTATTATTTTTATTTTGAGTGTTTTGTGCCCGGTAACGTTTGAATGCAGTGATGTCGACTAAAATCTATCATCCCTTATTTTCGGGGTGAGCATTATGATTTGTGCAATGATCATAATATCACCGGAGAAGCAATGCAGTAGTTTATACACTGTTTTATTTTTTGTAAAAAATCTGAAATTGGTTAAAAAACTAATCCAAATGTGTGAAACAATGAAAGATCTCCACTTAGTACGAATATAGGTTAACCTAAAAATAGTGTTTGCTGATATTTTTAATCTTCACATAAGTGTGCATTACCAAAATTAACATGCCTAGAATTAATATTATTTGATGTTAATAGTTTAACACTAAATAATCTCCACAGAGGTAATTAAGTATCATTATTTTTTATCAGTTCTTTTATTCTCTTTTGATTCCCAATTAATAGTACCACAGTGCCTACGCCCGAAGCGTCACTTACAAATCTGCATGACAAAGACAGCCTCTAAGGCTATGTGTGTGTGTGTGTGTGTGTGTACGTCTTATGTGTACGTCTTGTGTGTGTGTAGGTCTTGAACATGTGTTTCTACTATTATTATTGGTTCCTATGACAACATTCGCTTTGTATAATAGGTTACAAGCCTCCGTAATGCATATGTTTAGATGTGTATGTTTGATTTAGGTGAATTACATTTAAATGAGGGGTGTTTAGTTTGAAATATAACTTTAATGAGTATTTTAAAGTATAATGCATTTATAATGCATTTAAAGTATTAAATTGTAATTTAATCTCCATATTTCTGCAGCTGGAGGGTTATGTGTACGTAACTCTGGTAAAATCTTTGTTATCGTCTACGCTATTGGTATTCCGTAAGGGGGAACGGTCCAAACCTTCAGATTTTTTGATGAGTTAAACAGCTTCCCACCTGACCTGGTCTGCTGTACCACCACATCCGCCTGGTTATCACTTCCACGAATCAGCTGTTTTAGCGGCATTCCTAGAAGGTGGGACAGATTGGTGTTTGGGATCTGTGATCTGTCTTGCATCACATCATGGGGATGTGAGTGAGGCGAAACAGTTCAAAGACCTCCCGTAAACACAGCTGGGAGGTGGATCGTGGATCTGACAAATCATATCCGAAAATGTACAGTTGCTGTTTTGTATGTGCTTACAAATCGTAACCGAAAATGTACAGTTGCTGTTTTCTATGTGCTTACAAATCATATCAGAAAATGTACAGTTGCTGTTTTCTATGCGGTTACAAATCATATCCGAAAATGTACAGTTGCTGTTTTCTATGCGGTTACAAATCATATCCGAAAATGTACAGTTGCTGTTTTGTGCGGTTACGAATCATGTGGGTACCTGAGTAACTAAAGTTTAAACTTGACTTTAAATGTTAAGGAAGATTAAGTATAAAAGTACTTACAAATACTTGGGTAGTGTATAGTGAAGCTTCAAGTATGAAATTAGGTGTCAAATTTATTAAGCGTCAAAAATGTCTCAAAGTTTATTTATGCCAATAAACTAATAAATACCGTTATACACCTGTCATTTATGATTTAAAAACCCCAACTGTATACCACTAGTTAAAAATAATAAATTAAAATGTAGCCATGTAGTAAACATACACAGCTTGCCAATGTAGCATATAATGTAAGCGGTGGGAGTAACTATGGTATTTTATGGAGAAAATAAAAGAAGTTTATAACCTTAATTTTTACAGCAATGGGAGCTGTACACGATTGTTTGAGTTAAACGTACTAAATCATATACTAAATTTTATTGAAAATTGTTCGGGCTTTTTAAAAATAAGATTTTTTGTTATTTTATGGGTTTTATGGGGAAATCACCATTATAAATCCGAATTTAAAAAAAAATCTGTCTGAAGATACTGTAGTAGGTACCTAAAAACGAAATGTCATCGAAATCGGACTACTGGTGTTGTATGTAGCTTTGAAAACATCTTCACATACATACAAACACAAACACATATCTCTTCGAATCCCACTTTTTGGGTTCGGGAGACTCAAAATAACTATATCCATATATGTTGCCATGGAGACGAAACAATATTAATTTTTATGACACAACTTTGGGCGTCCAAGGAGCCCAAGGGAATTTTTAAAACCATGAAGAATCATAAGTTGACCGAGTTTATAGGTTTCGTTTTTTTTTATTCCAACCCACAGGTTGGTATTTTTATGTGAACCAGGGACTACCAGTTACAAAAACAGAAAAAATCCTATTTTACACTACTATATAGATTTATATATTGATTGCGATTTTCAAAACTTGATGAATAAACATTTTCAACAATACAAATGCATTTTCAACACAAAGAAACAAAAAAACTTTAAAAAACCTACTCTTTTCATAGTTACTTAGATTTTAACCTCAACTGATGTTGAAAAAACTTAAACTAACTCCTAATGACCCATAGGACGGCACGACACATTGTACGCAAACATTTCTCGAGACGCAAACAACTCGAGTGAGGCAATATTGGTTTTGTTGCGGTCCTGGCGTTGCCATTTTTCGCAGAATGTTGTTGCAGGCTTCCTTCACTTAACGTACGCGAAACAATTAAGCAAACACAACAGAAGAGCGAAGAGAGCCGCTGGCGTTTGGAAGGTAGCGAACCGCTCGGTCTATCGGTCTGACGCCTGTGAAATTGGACGTAATTTCCATTGACCTAAAGCCCCCCGGGCGCAGTGGAGGCTGCCTTCGACGACGAGGGTGGAAACAAACATGTGACGGCCAATTAGCGGTGGAAAATGGCGGGAACCGTCTACAGATCAGCTGATGTTTCTCACAGCTGATCCTTTGTCAGCGACCCCTGGAGCGGAATCGGTGTTTTTGTAAGGCCTATCGGAGAAGAAACAATTGTGGTGTGTTTTATGAGTATTTTTTAAAATAGTTGTACACGATTTTTTCGTTATTTTTTAATATTGTGTTTTTATTACTATTAGTATCGTACACTTCTCATAATTTTTTTTCTCTTCAGTTTCATTTGGAACCTAAATGACTTTCTGTAGGTAGAATTTTATTCTTATTATTCAAGGTTCACCAGTTTTTGTAAATCAATGTCTTAAAGCTGCCACGGTATTTTTATCGGGCAATTCAAAATTTTCACGCCGTACTTATTGTTGCATTAAGTTGTACTGGGTAGTTTTCCAGCCCGTATAAAGCCTTATAATAATTCAGTTATAAAATCACAAATAAAATAGGAATATTAAGGCTTAAAATACACTTGACATTTCAAACATCACAACTCCATATAAATAATTACGAATATAATTACCAATAAGTCTAATTCAAGCCTAGAATACACAAACAGAGCCACTATGTCATACAATGTTTGACAGGGTAATTTCCACCTCCCGGCAACAGCTGATCGTTCCCACGCTAAGTTCTCGTAATTAAGTAATTTCGCGAAACAATTTAACATTATTTACCAGCTTTCGCGTCAAATATCATAATACTCCAAAAGAAACACGACGGTCGCCAACGTCAATATTTTCTGATCAGTCAATTATTTGCGTGTATTTGTTTCTCCCCGCGTGTTTTCCCGCGCAAACATTTCTTTACCCGCCAGATTTGCCGCTGTTTTCTCTGCAGATTAACTCTGTCTTGTCCGTTCTTGTGTTTGTAAGCTCGTCATATTTTGTCCAGAACTTGTTCAACAAGCCGGTTCTTGTTGGTTTTTGCAGGATGTGTGTTTTGTTTTGCAACGAGGTGGACTGATGTTTTTGGCTCTTATCTTGTTGTTTTAGGGAGATGGTGATTTTAGAATGACGGATGTGTTTTGGTTGTAACTAATTTCCCTTTAATGATCTTAACAGTCTGTGTTAGGTTGGATACGTGTATTCTAAAAACTCACGAGTTTGACGTCATGTTTGACGATCCAGGATTTCTTTTATTTAGATTTTAAGAGCTAGAGGTGAAGGGGTTTTTACTATTTAATATTTTACCATGTAAGTGCTTTCATGTATTTGTTAAAATAACAAATATTATTAAATGTTAAATGTCGGATTTTATTAGTGTGGCGAAAAAAAACATTTATTTGGCCGATGATTTATTTTTTGTAAGTTTGTAGTCCTGATCTACTGCATTCAAAAGTCAACAGCTGATCATATGTCTTTGTTTATGTGTCAAATACTGCTTCCATAAGGATTACAATGAAACTTTGAGACCCAGTGGGGCGGATTCCTGAGAGTTATTTTTAACGCCATATAGATGTTGGAACTCACCGATATGGTCTTTACCACCATGCAAAATTTGAAAACGATTGATTCAGCCGTCTAGGAGGAGTTTGCGTATTACGAAATGCATAAGAGTCGACGAATAAGAGCTTCGCTCGCTCCGCTCAATATAAAAAAGTTATCCAACTGCCAAATATTTTAAACCAAAAAGTACATTTACCAGTAAAAGTTACGCCGCAACACTTAACAATTTACTAAGTTGTAGACATGCTGTCAAATCTTACACTGTAGTCACTATATCACTCAGCTGTGCATGTAAGACTATTTCGCTGCAACAGCATGACTGGGGTTTGTCTTGCCCAGCTGTATGTTCTCATCCCTCCCCCAAAACCACCCCTGTGCGAAGCTCCCCTCACAATCTCGATACTCAAATCAAGCGATGCCGCCCAGTTCGTGGCTGGATTGGCGATGTTTCTTTTCAGAACATTTTGAAACGCTTCGGAGTTGCATTCAATCTGGTGTTGAGTAATTTTTACGAATATTTTAATCTGATAGCATAGACTAACCAACACAAGTAAACTTCCCATCCCATTGTAAATGTTGAAGCTCGTTTTTCGTGTCTAGTTCATGTCCGGTGACACTGGTGGCTAGTGTCGACGACATTTTGTTTATATTACTTTAGGGCTAATTTCATGATTTGTGCTTTACTGGTTATATAACTAGAGGATGAGTTATTGTTTACGATTATATAGTTGTATTAGGTAGAATAGGGTTTTGAATGCCTAAAACAACAAGAAACAAATTGTAAACAAAATACGAACTCTTTGGTGCACCGAACAGAACTAACGATAAAATTGGCTTCAGCTGTTCCATAAGGATGGGAAAACTAAGGGAGTATGTTTTATCTATGCTGATAGTTTGCAGGTGTAATCAATTTAATCATTGTTTGTTTTACTTAGAAGTAGTAAGGATTTTGATCGGTAAAATGTCCTTAAACATAATCTCAAGGAGAGTAGGTTGTATCCTCTTCACTAAATATGACTTTCTATAGCTTTATAAGTATGAGTTGTAATTTAATAGAAGGGGGACGATTTAGTATGTGGAAGAAGCTGTTTACAATACAATATTTTACAGTATATTAACGAAGTTGAAAGGTTATGAAAATGGTTTAACATTGTACAAAAATATTACGTGAGTGTTATAAGATATAGTTTTACCAATATCAAACACTATAAAGCTAGTTGTAATAGTACTAAGAGATGGTGCCGTGGTCGAATAATCGGCCAGAAACATGTATTGTTCAAACTTCTCTATTTTCATGCCATGCTGTAAATAAAACATGTGATTGGAATTTCTTCCATTTGTTTTCATTTTCGCCTTATATTTGGTTGTTACTTCGTCATCAGATTGGCAACCGATAAGGCCCACGTTAATTTGTAAAAATTGTAAATACATTTTTTGTGCTTATTTTTATTTATAATGGGGTTATGCACATCTACGGGCGAATATATTTCTACCAGTATGATTTCCCTGCGATGCACACGAGCTGAGAAAAAGGTTTTAAAAAAACATGCTTGTCTATTAATATACAGTATAGGATAAAGTTAACAAAGTGAATTGGTAATTTTACGTTATGACAATAAATATTAGAGTATATGAATATCGCTCCCCTGTAAAAATAATGACGAAGTAGATCTTTCAGATAAATTTAAAAGGGTATCTGGATTTGTTACACTTAATTTCTATACGAAAAGTTGTCCTGCAGAATCATAAAACTTATTGAAGCTAATAACATGAAATGAATGAATAATGAAAACTGCAACTCAATTTTAAATGATTGAAGCCCAATAAAAAGCCAACTAAATTAAAAATATACTTATATTATTCTTATATCAGACCAGGTTTAATTATGCCTATGATGGTTTTTTTGCGAAAATGTCCCTAAACCTGAAGATAAATTAGTCCAACATTCTTCCTTACATTTTGCCACTGGTGATGGCGTGGACACTAAAAAATGCGCAGTCGACCGAACTTAATAAAATTGCATTTATCAATTACAAAATTTCCTAGTTGCCTTCGTCCTATTCACCAACACTCATCTCCAATTCGAACCTTCTAAGTAGTGAGATACTTCAAACCTGTCTTTGTCCCATCTTATAAAGGTCTCGAGGAGCAATTAAGCCAAAGTGGCCGTCAAGTCGAGCTGTTTGGCAAACGGCAAAGCCCCAGTTCTTAATTAATGGGTTTTCTTTGTTTTCTCTGAAAATAGGGAATGTATTGCGGCCCGGGGCGGGTTTGGGGCGGTAAGGCGCACAAGCGCATCAGCACCCTTAAATAGGGTGGGGGGTTGTGGGGGGGTGGGGGGTCTGAGATCAGCTCTCAGCAGCCATTGATACCATCAGCTTTCTTAGATAATACACTTAGCGGTTTACGTAAACTTCTTATGACGCGATATGCCTTGGTGTTGGATTAAGAAATGATTTAGGATAGCAGGCTAAATTATTAGTAATGATATTTTGACAAGTTTTTTATTTATTTTGTAGGTTTTAAGATTTAACTAGTATTCACTTTTTGTTTGTGGCTACGCTGGTGGTATTTTTGTGGGGAATAATTTTAAGCAGCCCAAAACCAACAAATTTTTGTTGATTAGTGGGGAATTGAGCCCGTATCTCTCTCTGAACGACTTGTTAACTACAGTACTATGTTTGTAAAATATCTTCTTACGTTGAAAATAAAATTCGATCGTTATATTCAAAATGCATCGATAAAAAATTTTATGAGGAAAAGTAACTCTGTATTAATTATTTATTTACTTTTTAGACTATATCTTTGAGAAGTGATGTTTACGATATAAAATCACTTTTGTACAAGCCTTGACTTTTGTAGTATGAGTTGATAATTAACATTAACATCAATTATATTTGTTATGAAATCGAGTAAATCCCGACTCTTGTGTCAGCACTCAATATTGCAGCTAGTGTAGTTTGATTACTATTTGGCAAGGAACGAACTCAATTGTCGGTAGTTTAGATAAATCAGTTATCGTGAAATCGAATAGTTTCAATACAAACTATTCATCACATACATCAGTCTTACAATATAAGTTGATTCCTACTAGTTCAGTTTACACTCAATATTCGTTATATTAGTCACACAATCGTGTAGTTGCTGACTGTTAGCTATGTTTTGGCACTCAATAATCGGTAGTTAAAGTATATAAATCGTACAATTTAGTTTATTCCTACTTTTATAACCGGAGTTTGCACCCAATATTCGATAGTCGCACAATCATGTAGTTGCTGACTGTTGTAGTAAGTGATTTGCAACTATATCAGTCGTACAATCGAAGTAGTTCCCTACATTTATAGCTGGAATTTGCACTCAAAATTCTGTACGATCGTGGCACAAAGATTTAGTTGCCGACTACTACAGTCAGATTTGGCTCCTCTCCCCGATTTACAACCTCCCAGGCACATCTGACAGTCGAGTAAACTGTTGTAGTTGAACTCATCACTTCGGCTATTAGTCCAGACATAGACGTCTTACCTAAACTCTCATCAATTATTGCTCCAACATCCCAAAACTCCCCAACTATCTTCAGAACAAACTCGCCTCTTTCAGCATGTTGGGGAAAATGTGAATAATTGTGGTTTGTTTGATCCTATTAAGGAAGCAAAAAGTGCAAGCAAAAAGGAAGTGTGCTGTTTAACTTTTATTTTCTCTAACACAGTCAAGTGTTCTTCACAGAAGCAGATTTGGTAAAGATGAAAAATTACCTTGGACTGTACCCATTCCAGTTTATTTGTAAACCTATGCAAAGTATGTGATGAATCACTAAATACATAATATCGTACAACATTTAATCTCTGAAAACTGAAACCATAAATCTCCATTTAACCCACAATAAAAATGAATTTTTCTTGATTATTTGCAAGACAGGACTAAAAAGGGTTGTTGATTCGACCCTGAATAATCTCAGTTTTCATAATACAGACTTTGGAAACTAGCTGATCTTCAGTCAACAACAAATCTATCAACTCATTCACTCAACGCTCATTCTAAAATTAAATTTGTTTTCACCTTAAAATGCGCACTCTGTTGAATTAGCCTTGTGTCATATCTAATCGTACGTCGTCCAGTGGTCGAAAACTCGACCAAAAAATAATGTACAGACTTCTTTATTTTCACCCAAATACAACAAGTTATGTTTTTACGCTGCAAATAAAACATGTGATTGGAATTTTTCGATTTGTTTTCATTTTCTATTTATATTTCGTCACCAGCATTGCTAACCATAGAGCCCATGTTAATATTTCTAAATTTTCAATTAATTTGTTTTGCTTATTTTTGAGTATATTTTAATTTATAAAGGGATTCTACACATCTACAGGAAAATATCTTTCCAAGGCGTAGATTTTCCCTGCGATGCAAACGAGCTGAGAAAAAAGGTTTTCAAGAAACATGCTCGCCTATTAACATATAGATACTCAACCTAGATTTAAACTGAATAAATTATTAAAAGATCAATTTAAATGGAGCATATTACCTCAAAAATTACTAACATTCGCAAACGAACTGTAAAATTAAACATAGAATACGCAATTGGACCTTTTACTATGAGAGTTTTTAACTGTAGGTTTATACAGCACAAATTTACCTTCACACGTTGACCATATTCTCGGATACTCTGCCAGTCAGCTGATCCTGAGACAGTGCAAGTGGTGATGTAGAAGACATGGCACTCCGCCACCCAGAGACAAGCCCCACCTGGTCCGTGGCAAACATAGGCACGCTAGCTGCGACATCGCCGACGAATGCCGGGCAATTGCGGACACGGAATATTGGGGACACATCATTAAAGAGGGCATAAGCGGACACTAGAGATTATTGCTGCCTGACAAGGGGTTTACAGGTTCCTGCAAATATTTCAAGGGCGGAACATTGGGGACACATGTATCTACGACGGGGAAAAAGGTGCGAGGGAGGGACGATTTTATACGCGTTACGTTTGTGCTTACAATGTTTTTAAAAATTGCTCAAAGGATTTAAAAAACTGGAACTAATAGCCTTCAACAAATGCTGTTATTGATTATGAATATTTTGTAGAGCTTTGCTGTTGATAATTATATTTTCATTAGAGATCGCTTGCCAGATTGATAATGTTTGTTAATTAAATAAAGAATAAAGACGGGGCATCGCTTAGAGGTTTCTTACTTTATTAGCAAACAGCTTTTATCTGGACTAAATCATTGTGTGGGAAGTTCGTAGTGTGGCGTAAAAGTTTTTTTACCGTGCACTTAGTCAGCTGATGAAATAAACAGCAAAATGCAACGGCTTATTTTATTTTCTGAAATATAAAAATATTATAATTTATGTTATATCCTAAACAAATTGTTTCATGAGTTTAAAATGTACTTATTTTTCTGTGTAGTACGATGTCAGGTATCGTACGTTACCTTACTCGCCCTGTAAGCTTCACTGTTCTCGCACGAAAATCCTGCGAAAATCCGCGAACTGTCGTGCCTGCACAGTAAAACACCCATTGTAAACCTATGTAAAACTATGTAAAACTAAAAATATCATATGTACTTATAAACAATATTATCATTACGTTAGTTATAAAAACTAGCTGTTTGCCCGTTCTACGTACGGGAATCTTGTAGTAAGTTGAAACCTTATATTCAGAACAGGAGTTGGTTTGCATATTTAGTGTGCATTTTTCCAGATATGCTGCCAAAACTACTACTGTATAGGAATACAATTAACCTTCGCAAATACAATATCTGACACTTTCAAAGCCAAAACGAATGCTTCGCAATTAAATGTCACCCGATCGTGTTAGTCCATATTTTATATCTAATGATAAAAGGACTTGCTTTATAGATATATGAGGCATAGCCCTAAGGTAGGCCTGTAATTGAAAGTCACTTTTCACACTAAAAATACCACCTCAAGATCACTACTGCAAAAATGATTCTTACTGCTACCACCGGTTCTAAGGAAAAGTAGCAGTACCATAAACCAACGTTTACATTTATGAAAAGAACTATAGTACTTAAGAACAATTCAAACTGTCCATGTAATCAACCTGTATTATTTGTGTTAATCCGTTGGCAAATATATATATAAATAAATACACAGGCCATAAAACATGTAACATGTATGTTAACAACGTAAAGCTTTAAAACTCCCTATGGTTTTCTAAAAAAAAAACTTTCACTTGATGTGGTGCAGTACCGTAGGCCTAGTTATTATAATCTCACTTGGTTTTATTTTTTTAAGTTTTCGAAAATCAAAGTTATTTCCCATTAATAGCATTATTTGTAATTAACTTTAAATTTTAACATATTAATGACAGTTTAAAGAAACCACCTTTATCCAAACAAAGGTTTCTTATAAAATATTAAAAGCTGTTTGCTAATAAAGTAAGAAACCTCTAAGCGATGCCCCGTCTTTATTCTTTATTTAATTAACAAACATTATCAATCTGGCAAGCGATCTCTAATGAAAATATAATTATCAACAGCAAAGCTCTACAAAATATTCATAATCAATAACAGCATTTGTTGAAGGCTATTAGTTCCAGTTTTTTAAATCCTTTGAGCAATTTTTAAAAACATTGTAAGCACAAACGTAACGCGTATAAAATCGTCCCTCCCTCGCACCTTTTTCCCCGTCGTAGATACATGTGTCCCCAATGTTCCGCCCTTGAAATATTTGCAGGAACCTGTAAACCCCTTGTCAGGCAGCAATAATCTCTAGTGTCCGCTTATGCCCTCTTTAATGATGTGTCCCCCAATATTCCGTGTCCGCAATTGCCCGGACACCTCGCCGACATAGCTACGGACATGGTCGAGTTCCTGCTAGAGAAAAATGTCTTTGTGACAGGGTGTTTTGAAACGCAACCCAAATATTACAAGTTGTGTAAGACACTGTTTTAGGGAAAAAATTGGTTTACATGTTGGTATCCCTGATTTCTTTGCTTCATTGTTGATCAGATGATATAAATTATTACGTAATTATTTGTCAAGTACTGGAATCACACCAGGCAAATTTCAAACCTTTGGATCATGTGAAAAGAAACTAGTAACTGACAACAGCAAACTCTGCATGAGTCTCAATCCAACGGTGAATTTTATTATAACATTGACAGGCAGAAAGTATTATAAATACGTACAATAACACTTGAAACATATATTTACACTTATACTGTTGACTCACAAGACGTGTTTGAATACACATACGAAAAATGGAAAATGAGCGAGGGTTAAAAAGACCCTTTTGCCCTTGTGGTGTACTATATTATTCGTCATATTGCATCATTTAATTAACAAACTAAGCTAGAAAACAAAATAATTGTTATGTAAAGTTAACCTCACAAAACGACTTCCAGCTTGTTTTCAATTCTGCTAATACAAATCAGCAGCTGTTTTGTAAGTGATTCAATTATTTCGTTTATTAACATTGATATGTCAAGCAATCGACAAAAATAGGCTAAAACCTTACCTAATAAATCAATCGACACATAATTTCGATCGATACGATTGCCACAATCGAAATTTACAACTGTTAAAAGCAGATGATTTTTACTCCCTATAGAGACTAAAAATGATTTTTACTCCCTAGAGAGTAAAAATGCTATTTTAGACCAGCAACTATGCATTAAAAATTGCTGTTTTTGCTACAATATGGCGAAAAATATATAATAATATTTGTTATATTTGTAGTATTTGTGTAATGTGTGTTTATATACTGTATATTACATATTAATATACGTATATTACATTTACGGAGAATAAATATTAAAAATACGTCTAATAACACTTGAAAAAATATATTTAAACTTATAAAGTGAACTCACAAGATGGTAAGTGGTGATCTATTTCGATTGGAGCGTCTAATCAAAATAGATCACCGCTTACCGTCTTTTATAGTATTAACCGTCTTTTCAATTGACAGTATAAGTGTAAATATATTGTTTCAAGTGTTATTAGACGTATTCGCGAATTTCCTATAGGGAATGAGCTATTACCGTAGGCCTGATCCTAGGCCCGGGACCGATCTGACAATTTTAAGGGCAAATGTTAGTGAAAATCTAGCCGAAAATTAGCTACAAATCTAACCCTAATTTCATCCATGATTTTAACAAACTTAATTCACAATCGAAGGACCTCACTTTAGTTCGACCTATTTTGATTTTACTCTCACTCTATGTTGGCAGTCAGCTGTGCCTCGTCTCGCATTCTTCTTCTCTCTGTCTCGCTCTGTTTAGCGTCGCGACGTCCAAGTGACGACGCCAGCGTCGACGGCTGTGCAAAGACAACATATTCATTGCTCGCTCTGTTTTTATGTTTTGAAACATAATGTTTGTACATGTCGTGTGATCATGTGACTAGGGTAATTAGTGGCTTGTAAAGCTTAACATGTTTTTAGAACACAACTGTAGAATAATGATACTGCATCCCTCTTGATTATGTTACAATCGTTGGATTCAGATATAAGATGTCAACTTTATTTATATTTTGTAAAATATCTTCTTTCCTATAGAGTGTTTTCTAAGACTGAGGAATATTTAGAAAATTACGTACAATATGTATAATTCAATATCAACTTGATTTATTATGAAGAGAGTGTTCTTTCTTGGTCATCATTTCAAGTATAACCTTTGACTTTTAATACAACAAGACATTCCATCCCCATGTTAAATTTGTAGGCAGATTTTTTATCAATATTGTCGAAGTTGATGGAAGCAACCTACAGATTGCGTTGATTTACTCAATCTTCTTAAATAACTCGAAAACGGCTAATTGTATGAAAAAATGTCAAGAATACCTTTTTATTTCCTATCAAACGATACCAAGATCAAAAAGATCGGACAAAAGATAACTGAAATAAACCGGTTTTTGTGTAAAAATAAGGCAAAAATTAAGGGTTCCCCGACTAACTTTGCCTTATTTTTACACAAAACCCGTTATATTTCAGTTATATTTTGTCCGATCTTGGTATCGTTTGATAGGAAATTAAAAATGCTAAAAAAAAGTATTCTTGACATTTTTTCATAGAATTAGCCGTTTTCGAGTTATTTAAGTTAGAAAAATTCAAACGGCCGCCATTTTGAAATTTACCATCGGAACAACTTTATTATTTTTTCTATTATAGGTCTTGTGTATGGTAACATGTTTACCAAGTTTCATAATCATCGAATAAAAAACTTCACAGATAAAAATACTTTTGTATAAAAAACAAAATGGCGGATATCTGGGTAAATATGAATTTTCGGACATACCTTCCTATTAACTTTTTTGTTCCTTTTAGTGAGTAGAACCCACTGGCGAAGTTAACACGGTCAGTAGAAACTCACCCTGTATAGGTTAACAACTATAATGTTGTGGGAAAATAATTCTTTCTTACATAGATTTAATAATAATATCTTCCTCTGGTTTAAAATTTTTGAATGTTTAAATTGCACTTTCGTTGAATTCTAGTGCAAAATTTCAGGAAATTGGTAGGGTTTCTAGATACAGAGAGTTTTCCTAGTGAAAGATATCCAGATTTTTGTTTTCTGGATAAGTGGATTCCAAATCACAGGATCAGTGAATTTGTCAAATGTATTTGTGTTATTCTCACTTTGACATGATAAAAATATAAAGATTTTGATATTAACATACCATACTTAACTTAACTAAATTATTACTGCCCATTATCCAATTACGAATAACTTAACACACCACACAAGAACATTGTAGGCCACAATAGAATTGACTTAAAGCAAAAATAAAGGGCCCTCCAAGACATGTATGGAATATTCAAGGAGCCGAGGAGTAGGCTAGTAGCAAACATGTAAAACATGCGATCTTTTATCATCGCTGTTGCTATTGGAGCAACTTCCACAAACATGTGCTATAAACATGCATATATATGGGACAACAAGTTTGTTTGTTGTCCGACAACCCAGCGCTTGCATCTTGTATGTTTGTTGTTTGTTGTGTGGTGTGTGCGACATGGAGCTTGCTGTTTGATCTGAGGAAACGGTTGTTGACATCGTCATCCTTCAGGATCAGGATGTCCTCCAAGGATAAACATGTGACGGTAAACAGGAACTAGGACAAACTCGGAGGTATCTACTCCTGTTTGTTGAAATGTGCTTCATGTTGATATGCACAGAGAAGGAAAACAAGAGGTTGCTTGTAGGGATATTTTTAGATTGGTGAAAACTGCTTTTCGAAGGTGCATGAGTAAGAACGGTGGGGATCCTTATTTTATGAATGATTTCAACAAACTGTTTTCACAATCGAAGGACCACACTTTAGTTCAACCGATATTTGATTTTCCTCCACTCTATGTTTAGTGAATTTAGTGAGGAGAAATGTTTGGTTACTTTTGTGTTTGGTTAAAACTCTTGAATACTTTTATAACCATTAATGCGACTCATCTTGCAAATCATTCACTTAAAATATTGCAAGTTTACATAATGTAAGAATCAAATCTAAAGATTTAGTATTTGTTTAATGTACGGTAACTCTTTGTATGTGTTGGTGTTTACTACTTCGAAGTTTGACTCACACTTCAAGATAAATTTTACTGTATTTAAGAAGAGTCCATACAAGAGTGGACATAATTAAATAACACTTTCTGGGTTGTACACAACCCGTACATGCCTTTTGACAGCCGGGTTTGATTTGCAAATGGATCAAAATGGGCGAAGAAATAATTTTCCAACTCTTTCCTACATCTAGTACAACAAAATGTATGCACACACTCATTCAAACACGATTTGTAAAAAATATTTAAATTGTTACCGTTCTGTGCCTTGGTTCTTTACTGTGAGGAGTGGATTTGAATTTGTGTTTTAAAAGGTTACGGTGGATGAGATTGGTTAGAATATAGAATATCCACTCAAAATTATATAAGAATGAAAACTCGTGTTTTAGTGCGACTTGAGATTTTCAACACAAAATATTATCTATATGATTTGACCAAATTACCAAAATAATTAGACCTAAAGTATTTAATACAAGCTATGCTGTATACTGTTTTACTTTAATATAATACATTTTGGAATATTTGAAATTACATTTATTTAATATAATTTTATTTACGCTGGTCAGGAAATAGATAACTGGCAAAACTATTCATCCCATTTTTTAGTAAAACATTTTTCACCCTTGGGATTAATGTTCCAGTTAGTTATCCTGGACCGAAGTTTTTGCTCCTCAAAGAACCTAAATGGTCCCGTGGGATCTCTTCGTGTGAATCTACAGTTCCCTAGGGATAGTCTGGAACTACCTACATGTCCCAGCTGATATATGTACATAAGCTCAGCTGATATGTATATGATTGTATAGTGCAGTGGTACCAAAACATTTTCATAAAACAAGCACAAAGATATCTATATAAAATAATTTTTTATTTTGCAAACTGTTAGTAAACCTACTTTTCTCAGTGCTTCTGGTAACTCTTTGAACTTCCTAACAATCATTGCACCTTTGAATAAATTCATGAAAATGGTAAAATAAAATTAGTTTTGATAAGATTTTTTTTTTTCAAAAATTACGTCTGATTTTCCATCCTTCAAATAAAAAAATGCTAGTGCCAAAAGTTTAAGTACAATTATTTTGAGTTACATGATAACGCTGCCCAAGCATTTTACCTTACATTAAAATAATTTGTTAAGTTGAAAATATGTTTTTCAATATGTGTATACAACCTGGTTGGCTACAGGTCACCTTACTGTTATTTTCTATCCACTATAATGTTAAATATCTTCCAAAAAGAATAATATTAGTGTAACTAACTAGGTTTTTCAAAACCTATTAATTTATCCGTCCATTTGACGTTACATTGGACAAAAATTGTTCCATTTAAAATGTATTTATTAAATACTAGCTGTTACCCACGGGCTTCGCCCCGTTTGACTTCATAAGAATTAATAAAACTATTGATTGGTTAAGTTAACCTGTAATAAACAAAACAGAATACAGTAATACAAAAAAATAATCTCACCTGATTTTAATCTATACTTATTTAATACGCAAGCAGGTTTTTTGTGACAATTACTCCTCCGAAACTACTGAACCGATTTACATGTTCTTAATGTCATTGGAAAGAGCGTAACGTGAAGTTGTGCAGGAAACTTTCATTTTAGGGAAATAATTAGAGGGTGAGGCCCTGGGGCCCTTTAAAGTTTCGTATTTCTCCATAAGATTAACATGGGAAACAAATATTGTTATGAAACTCCAGCTGTTGTCAGAAATTAAAAGTGAGAAGAAGAACATATGTTAATTGTTAACAGTCAATAAGTTTGCTAATTTAACAGTTAGTTTGCCACAAACATTTACTTACTCGGTTGAAAATGAAATAGTTACTATTTGGGTTGGCGTAATTATTACAATGGGAAAAAACGAGAGAGGCTGGATAAATTGATATACTAAAAAGAAAACTGAATTAACACTGTGCTGCATTTCTTAGTAATCATTGAAAGAGACGATTTCCAAACTATGGAAACATAGGAAAGTCATAGAACACCACCAAGGGGA
The DNA here is from genome assembly GCF_028750875.1 of Macrosteles quadrilineatus. NCBI lineage: Eukaryota > Metazoa > Arthropoda > Insecta > Hemiptera > Cicadellidae > Macrosteles > Macrosteles quadrilineatus. The sequence goes on along the minus strand of NW_026542598.1, from coordinate 74,843,348 downwards.
AGAAATAGAAATAATGTGTGTTATAAAGACTAAAAAACAAAATCAGCTTTTGAAAAATGATAAGATATTTACAAGAAATGTTGATTATATCGATCTGTTATGTACATCTTGAGTATTCCATAATCTTTGAGTCGAATCTTTTATAGTCATAAAAAGTATGACTGTTATTCGTTTTAAAATAACGCCTGTAATACTTAACAATTGCTCGATTTCGAGCAACAGGGACACTAGTAAGGTAATAAATTGAAAGAATAACAAACAAATAAGTACAGCTGAGGTATTTTTAACATTAGGTACTGTATATGGAAAGTTCCCTTTGGAAAGCAATTACGGCAATAGGGCAATTTAAGATATAATGGATAGTTTTGCGCAAGGTTTCTCGTCATGACGAATATTTTAAGTATATGGTTTATGGGGGTGTGACGTGTAGTTTTCTCAAAAGTTCATGAGTACTTTTGGCTTTATATATAGATTTGAATACAACCTTATCAGAATACCCGTTTTAATAGAGTTGAATAAAATTGTCGTACCCACACCATTTTCTTATTTGCTAAGCACTAATCTGTTAAATATCTTCAAAACAGAAGAATACAGAGATATACCCAGAACCCAGTGTTCACAATACACCGAATGTCAGCATTTCTCTAAAATGCAAAATACTTGTCATAGAATAATAAAGGAAATTAATAATTAGACATTTGTTTTGTTTACATAATTTAATAATCTATCCATTTTAAATAATATCTCGAGTGGCGTGCGAATGAATTGCTTTAAATAGATCACAACCTATGACGTACATCAACACACTATAAACAGATACAAACACTCACCCACATAAATATGTACAACCGGTTTATTTACAATCAATAGAAAAATCCAAGTATGAACACCTTATCTAAACACTTTACATAATCGAATACATATTTACAGTAACAGCCATATCGATTGCCTACTATGTATAAAAAAGATACAACTATACTTCTGGTAGATTTATTTAAATAAGAATCAATATTATAAACATATCATAATTTATCTCAATTGTTAAAAATACATTGTTTTAAAAAAATATAAAAACATTTTACCCAGTGCACAAATTAATACATTGAATTGTTTTATTGATGTTTATTTTTGACTAGTTATCAAAGAAAATAAGTTAAACAAATTTTTATTCGTATTGCTAGGAAAGTAAACATACGAAGAATAATAAAAATAACGACAATTATTGCTAATACAGTAATATTTTTCAAAGTTAAAATATTTCTAAAATGCATATACGACTTAGGACTAACCAACGCAATATAAAGTGATAAGTATCTTTATAGTATTGCTGGTAGGAAGAAAATATTTATTCAACATAAAAAAATGTTTTTTATGAAAGGAGATTAAATCTTATATTAAAATAAACAAAATATAAATTTACATTTAAAATATATTATTTTGCTGATGACCAAGAGGCAATAAATGGCCAAAACGTTACACCATCATTTGAATATTTTATATAGCTAAACTTGAGAATTAAATTTGCAACTTTCTAAAAGGAGTTGGTTTTAACTTAAAACCCATGATTTTTAAATTTTAATTTCTCAAAAATGATAATGTATCACAGACAAGAATGTTTTAATAGTATTAAAATAGATATTTCAACGCTGAGTTTTTCTTAAGAAAAAACTTCTCATTGTAATCCTCAATTCAAGAATATTTTACTTAAATATAATATGCAAAATAATGGAAATGGATAATTTGAGGTTTTATCAGCCTTTACCAGCCTACTAAGCTTAACAATCTTTGCTCAAAAAGTCTATTGCATTTTGATTGATTGATGATGATAATATTACTATTCCAACACAATAAAATGACTTACATAAAATGAACCTAGAAACACATTTTTCTGTGAACAAAAGAAATACTTCATTTTATGACTACCCTTCAGGTTGTGATAATTTCTTTTGTGATTTTGATTTATTTTTTAATAAAAAAAGGAATATCATCTGATCAACATCTGATCTTCAAACACTATATTGTATTGCTGCAAGCTTGAGCGCTTAACTAAATGTATCTCTTTACAATAATCGGCCAACATCAAAGGGTTTCAAGATAGTAAGCGTTATTGTTATCAATCATGTTTTTCGTATTGTAATGTTTTATAGGTAAATTTAAATTTTAAATAGTGTTTTTTCAACTTTACAAATTGGAAGGATGGTAAAGTTGTTGTACATAAATAAGTAATATGTAACTACTGTATATCAAAATATATGTTACTTAAACATACCTAAGACACCGATATAACTGTTTGTAATGGTAAATGAATACCCAAATCTATTGGCCTCATACTTTACTATCACAGTAAGTCAAACAACAGACCCAAACTAACAACATGTTTCTTACTTCAAAAAAAGTTCTTTAATTTCAAAATAATGTCTCAAAAATATCTATAAAGCTGGAACCTTTCGGAGAAAAACTATGCATACAAAAATGCAGCTAAAACTAATTCAATAATTAATTACATTGCAAGCGCAGTGTTGTTGTGGTTGTGTAGGATTTTAACGGAAAGTAAATAAAGATACGTCTTATAACACTTAAAACATATATATACGCTTATTCTGTTACTCACAAGACGGTAAATATACAAAATATGGTAAGTGGTGATCGATTTCGATTGGACACTCCAATAGGCGAAGCCCCAAATAGACCCAATAGCTGAATGACAATCATTCGCCTATTGGGTCTGATGATGATTGGAGTGTCCAATCAAAATCGATCACCACTTACCATATTTTGTATATTTACCGTCTTATGAGTAACAGAATAAGCGTAAATATATGTTTTAAGTGTTATAAGACGTACCTTTATTTACTTTCCGTAAATTTAATAACACGTACAATGCTGATCAAGAAGTTATTTAGGATTTTAACCAATGAAATGTGATTTTGCCAGGAACACATTAATTCTGTGCTAGCTGAATTTCGTCACTGTAATAAATCGTATTTGAAATTTACTGATTTAGGTTGTAGATTATATTTCAACGAAGAAAACTTCTCTGTCACACTTATATTCCCAAGATGGTTGCTATGAAGCGTCACACAATTAGGGGGGTCGCCATTGGGGGGAGCAGGGCTGCCAACTGCGAGTCAGGGGTGGGTAAGGGGTGCCAACCCTCTGTGTAAACATAGTACCGCAACCCCTCCAAGGGGGGGGGGCACTTATGATGTTAGCAGACCGCATAAGCTGATGAACTGACGCTAAGTTACTGCAAATATGAGAGTACATAGCTTTGTGGGCAAATTAAACGCCTAATTTAGTCGCAATTGTTTGAAAGTCAGTGACGTATGAGAGTAAACTAATGTAGGGAGGTCTAAGGTTCACACCACGCTGTTCACACTTAACATGTATCAGAATGAAAAACATTTCAACGAAGAAAACATTGTATTGGGGGAAAAAATTGTAGTTCTCATCACTAGGAGCGAAAGTGGCTCTTTTCGGTACGCAATCGTGTTTAACAAGCAAGGCACAGCCGAGCTTGGAAATACGAAGTACCTACCAAAAAGAAACTTTTGCTCCATGCGATGAAATAATTTTTTTCATCATACTGTGGAAATAACTTTCTAATCGATACAAAATTAAACCCCATAATTTGAGGCTATACAAAGTCGTCGTCAATGTTTACATTTCTGTTGTTTACATACATGACTTAAAATATCGTGTGATTAGCAGTGTTTTCATTACGTTTAATTTCCTATAAACAAAATATTGATGCTAGCGAACCGAAAAAGTTTACCGTGTCATTATGTTTTTTTTTTCATTTCCCAATTTGAAGTTACCCAAAAACAATGGTTTTGTGGACGATTTAGAGAACTAAAAACTATTGTTTTCCGGACAGTATGATGAAGGTAACTAAAATATCGGCAATTTAAATTTAGACTACCTATTTAAAAAATAGTTGAAGCATTTTAAAATCCTTCTCTCATAGAATAAATAATGTATTTTTCTATGCTTTACGTTTTATGCTTATATTACGTTTTATTTTTCTTTGAAGCTGAGAATTATCCATTTATAAATTTATTTTGTATTATATTTTAATTAATGGAAGTTAAAGCAACCAAATATATATATCATGGCAGTGTTCCCAAAAGAAGTTTGCAATTACATTTTTTTCTAGAAAGGCTACAGTTTACTAATGCTTTGATAATATGTTATTTTATGGATTCACTATAATTATTCGGTTCATTACTTTAGACTAATTTTATTGCGTCTAAATTTAGTTTCCTCACCAACGAACTATTTAGTCAGTAGCAAATAAATAAAATAATATGCTGTTAACTGGTGTATTTTTTTTATTTACAAATAAATTAATGATAATATTTATTCAATTTAAATAACTAAGTTTACTAAAGTAGTAATCGTATTCATGTATATTTTTTACTGTGGTGGGACCATAATCGGTATTATTATTTTTGTTCTAAACATTATTATTATTTAGGATCTTTTTAACATTTATCTTACACTTGCTAACCACATCCAATTGGCAGTTGATTTGTGTACTCATAAAATTAAACTGTTTAGCAATTTCATAATTTAAAAAATAAATTTTTCGTCGTGAATTCACTGAAAATTAATTTCACGATTTGAGGGTACAGTATCTCGTGTTGCGTGATTTATCAGCATCAGCTGATTGCTCTGGGCGATCCCTTCATTTGAATAACTGTGACCGAACCTTGACACCAACATATCACTCTGCCTTCTCGATCGCTTGTCTGATATCCAGGTACATTTGCCAAATTCAATCACAATATTTAAAAAAATATTTTAACCAAACAAATTAATAAAAAGCATTCATTTGTTGGTAAAACATAATATGAGACACTTTTTGCCCGTATGGTGAACTATTTTTTCGTCAAATTGCATCAATAATTAACAAGCTAAGCTAGAAAACAAAATAATTTTTATGCAAAGATAACCTCTCAAAACGACTTCCAGCTTCTTTTAAATTCTGCTAATGCAAATAAGCAGCTAAATCAATTCGTCTATTACTATTGTGTTACAGTACATTATACCCTCGATATGTCGAGCGATCGACAACAATAGGCTGACACCTTACCTAATAAATAAATCGATAAATAATTTCGATCGATACGATTGCCACAATACAAATTTACAACTGTTTACAACAGCTGATTTTTACTCCCCAGAGACTAAAAATGATTTTTACTCCCTAGAGACTAAAAATGATTTATACTCCCTAGAGTGTAAAAATGCTACTTTAGACCCGCAACGCATGCATTAAAAACGGCTGTTTTTGCTGCAGTATGACAAAAAAATAATTATTGTAATAATTATCTTACTGTAATAACTGAATTCACAGTCCATTATTTAATATGTTGTTCAACATGTGGTCGTTTTTGTCGAATAGTTAAATAGAATAAGGATTAAATAACTTGTATTTTGAGTGAAATTAATTGACTCATTGAATTAAAGGTAAAAACATGAAAATAGATCGTTCTCAGCTGATGCTAATATAAACATTGAAACTAACAACGCATGACAGTTTTGTGTCAACTTTTAATTCACCTTACGTTACTTGTTAGTATTAGTTGTAAGCTTATAATCTACTCGTCATGAAAATGGCTCGGCATGCTTTGTAATTAATCAAAAACATTGGGTTTTATTTGTCACCAGAGGGATATTTAATAAATTTAGGTAAGTAAATAAAGTTCAGTAAAAAAGTACAATAAAATACACAACTTTTTCTTTTAATTATTTTTTTAAAATATGGTGTAATTTTTAATAACAATATTTATTGTGTGAAATAATTTCACTAACAATACAAATTGTTAAAGCCTTGCTCAATCTTATTATTCTACAAAAACAACCACATGATGTTAAGTCATCAAATGTTAAATAATGGAACGTTAATTCAATTATGACAGTAAAATAATTACACTATTTGTTTTGACGTACGTTAATAAACTTGAATTCAATTTCTACAACAATTAAGTTTGAATAACCAACAAATTGTATAATAAATTGAAACTAACCTCACAAAAGTGTCACTGGACTCCGCGCTGAAATTAAAACGTAATTGTTTATACAAACTATAATGTTAATAGAACATCAGTAGATGGGACCGCAGGGCTACATGCATCAGGACCGTGCCTGCCTATAATTAGTCACCCATATTGGCATTTACCTTGTCTAAACATCACATCGCATCACATGTGTGCCTGTGTTTAGTTTTCGGACTGAATATCATAGAACCACGTGACTTATTTGTATAATCACGTTCATATTTTTTACTATGTAGCCTAATTTACGTATGGATTGATAATATATAGATTAGTTAAATTACGTATTTGTTACAATTAGGTTTGATAACTTTTTGTGTGTCTATTGATTTGCAAACATTTTTTGTGTTTAAAACCAGTTATGGTTATTCATTATTTGTTTCATTCATATGTAATTTCGAATAGACTATTTTTTAAATTGTAATACTGCAGCCTAATTCTACAAGATTTGGTCAATTATACAACGGATAATTGGGTATGTTTTTAATTGAGCAGAATTTATGATATTAAAAAAAAAAAAACACATTCCTCAAAGGTTAGATTGTCTTATGGAGAAATAAAGTAAGTCAATATAATTCCCTATCATATCTATGTTTTATTATTCTGGAGAATCGTACCGTATGGTGCATTTCGAGTGACAGTATATTTTAGGATTTTACTCCCTATACTCAGACAATAACAAACCACACCACATACCCTTTTACCTGTCATTCTTTATATTTCTTTATTAAACTGCATGATTAAGCTAATCATGCCAACTTTGTGGCAAAACATATTATACTCCAAATGATAAAAAAAATTTAGAAGAAAGAAGATCTTCATTTCAGTGTGTTTGTTTTTAATGGAATTGAATTAGCATACAATATTTCAGTTACTACAACGTCAAAAGTTATATAATCATACCCTCATATTTTTATTCCGAACACATATTTTAATTTGTGTTCCTTAGTTTTTTTATTACGAAACAAATTATTTTAGATTTTCTGTAACATAAACATTGTTGGCAATCCTAAACCATAGATATATGGTTGGTTTAGACCACTAGCCCACATAAACGCACAAAGATTAATGCAGGATTAACATTGAGAAAGTACAGTATTGTGTCCAAAACACTTTTTCGTGAAAAAATCCCAAAACTTTTGAATTAATTAAATTTTGAATTACTAAGTGACACAAATTCTCCAGTTAGAGAATTCTTAAATACAAAAAAATCTATAACGAATCATTGACACCTAAAGTAAAATATTTTATTAAAAAGGCTACACGTACTAAATTGGTTTTAAGATTCCGAATATTTTGAAGTACTGAACATATGATGGGAGAAACCAAAACCCCCGGAAAATACAAACCCATGATATTCGTACTTTAGGAAGGGATTAAGGAAGAATTCCATACTAACATAAAATCAAGTCGCGTATCCAAAAAAGACTGCAATCGCATGGAACTGTAGTTGGATTCTGAATTGCAAATTCACACTGCAGAATACGTACTGACGTTGGAGCAAAATATTACACCAAATCTGCAACCACGAATTATTGACACTTAGGATACCAATTACGAAGTGACAGATATACTAATGTTTAAAAATCCACGCAAAAAAATCACGAAATAAACCAAGGACAAAGGCAGGCACATTCGCTTCCCAGGACGACCGGAAGTCCTGGATGACCACGTGACGCGTCATCGTCCATTCTCGCCTCACGTCCGGGTCCGTTTTAGATTTTGACGTTGGTTGACGTTTCCAAATTAGTGCCAATGTTTGTCCTTAGCCCGCCAAGTCGAGGCCCCCTGTGGCCACTGGCCTCTTTGTATCCTGACAGTAATCCTGTGTTAGTCCTGGACCCCACAGGTTTACACTCTGCCCATTCACAAGCTCGTTAAAAGGTCATTTTGACCTAGGAATGTTTGTTTGGGTTGGCGATTTCGTCCAGCACACGTGTTGAATGGTGCTAAAGGGTTGTAAAGATGTGGTTCCTTATAAAGCCAATGTCAATTATTTTTACTTTCTCCCCCCCACATGGTATATGAAGAAAATATCGTTTTCGCGTTTGAGTTTTGGAAGGATGCATCCGTTTTTGGTCCAACTGAATCGTAATTTAGTATGTTATAGCTCTAGCTCTAAAGTTAGTCTAAAAGTAATATATTAGGCACTAAAAATCAGCAAGAAAATTTTAAATATTTCCGCTAAGCTTTTAATTAGAAAACTATTTCGTTTTTTTATTATTTGGAGGGGGTGTACCTTTCTGCACTAAAATATTAAAAGTCCGGCCTTTCCTCCAAAAATGACAATTCCACCCTTGAGTAGAAAAGGTTGGATACCCCTTCTCTAAACAAAGTGGTAAAACCCCCATTGATGTAAGATAGTTCAAACGTTATTGCAACTTTGTGATTTTCCCCATAAAATATAGTTACTCCCACCAATTTACCAATTTACCCTCATTAATAAGTGCTGTTTAAAAGCTAATGGGAGAGAGTATGTGTCAGATTGATGATACAGATTAGTAGATTTATCTGAAGTACGGAAATAATCTTGTTGGACAATGTCGAGGTCAATATTGTATTTTATCGACAAAACATTAATAAACAACAAGATTGCATTTTTATGTATTTGACTAACGAATTTATTGTAAATCATGGATGTAAAGGGTTTTTTTAGTTAAAGGCTCGATTTTCTAAATTTATTAATTCATTTCTCACGACCGTACGATTTATTATCAACAGATTTGTCCACTTGACGATTAAAGGTCCTCACTTTACTCACTTGTACTCACTTGTACTCACTTTTTTGTGTTATATTTTTCCAAAATATTTTATTGTTATATTATATTTTACTGTTGTTTTCAATTTTTACCCTGTTCCATATTATTGTCGCGTAGGTTTTATACAGAGATACCTCACTATTACACGGTTTACCAAAAATGGTTTTCATTTTTGCACAGTTTACTGTTCCTCCTTTTGCAGTTAACTATTACAGGAGTTCCTTAGCGTTTTCTAATTTACTATCGGATTGTAAACGTTGCGGTCCTGATATGGGCCTGTAAATCCTTTAAGAGGCCATAAATAAAACGTCGGGGATCGCCCAGGCCGACGTCCAAAACATCTGTCTTCTCAAATCCTCCACTTACGCGTCAATTTGAACCAAATTAAACTGATTCACTCCTTTGGCTGTTGAGTTGACTAAGGGTCAACAAAAAGGTATAATGGGTTAAAAAGTGTTTAAGTTAACTTTAATCTTATATGTAAACTATTGTTTTATTAGTCTACACATTTTATTCCATTTCAAATCTTGCTGGAAGTTTTTTACGGGTTTAAGCTACATGGGCGAAAAAGGATCCGAACCCTATGTTAATGATAAGAATAAATTTATTTTATAATTTCCTACCTTTAGAAAATAAATATTGTTTTTAATTTTGAAAAGGCTAAACAAAATAAGGTAATCTATTAAATATTCTACGTTTAGTAAACTAGAAATGTAAAGAATCTTCGCATACAAGTAATGAACGAATAAATTCTAAAGTGTTATAAGAACTTAATTTGAAAAATAATCATGTGAATATATGAATATTAGTGTGGTGTTCAAATGGCATATTTACGTCCAAATTTACAATAATGATATCACTATTTTATTTAAACGTCTTCAAAAGCAACACCCATCTTTCTTCATATTTTACGAAAGAAAAAAAAATAGCAAAACATTTTACTTTAGTTGCATGTTAATTCACAAATGCGTAAAATTAACATTAGAGGAACACAGTGTATACAAAAGTTAAACCTATCGCTATTTTAAAATCTTCAATTGAATGACGTTGTAATCAATACTGTTAGATTTATTGCAAAAATAGTCCCTCAAGAATAAATGTTAAAGTTTGTTGTAATTTCAGGAGATTTATTATTATTGTTATATGGTACTTAAGTTAAATATGGATACTTATTGAACCCGGTTCGTATTTTGTAATCTGGTCGTTGCGTAGCATTGGAAACTCAAGCTTGCAGCAATAGTTGTTAGATTTATTGAAAATAAAATCAGTTTAACTAGTTTGTTGTCCTTGTGAGACAATCCAGCATTGCTTGGTTGCTTAAATGACTTAACGAAATATACCTGTTTGAAAAACAAAAAAACTTTGAAAATATTAAGCTACGGTTCATCGTGATTTTTTAATTACTTAAAAATATATGAGCTAGCACGTCAACTGTTTGTAAAATAATTAGAAATAATTATTAATTGTAAAACAACAATTTATTGCATCATTTGACATTGAATTGAATATTTTGGTTTATTTAAAAAACTGAAATTGATGTTATCGCTTAATAATGATAAAAAGGGTAAAAAAGTCTATCTATAATAAAATTACAATTATGACTAAAAACCTGATGAAGTGCCAAATCAATAGACTATATTTACTCAGTAAATTGTAGGTTTTATAAATTTAAATCACCTCTTATAAACGTATTATTGATCTTTACAACATCAATAAAAACAATTGCTTAGTGATATCAATCTCAAGACATCTAACACAAAAAGTTTTAAAATTGATAAAACACGGAAAAATATATACCATAGCTATCGAAATGCAGGAATATTTACAGCAGTCAAATAATCGTCTGATTCGGTTATTCTCTTTCTCGTAACTTGTTCATGGTTCGTTACAACTATTTACAGTAATAATAATTTATAGTCCATATGTGCACTCACATCACGGCGAAGCGGCCGCCACCAGCTATAGGATATTCACTGAATAAAATCTTTTTCGTGTACCTTTCAAAAGAATTTACAATTTGTAACTCAAATACACATTGGTATATAGTGTCATTAGTAATCTTCCCAAGATGTAAAAACTAATAAAATACCATTTGTTTCCATCCACTACTCCTAAAAAAATTATCTAATTTTTTACCATTTTTAAACTTGGAACGTAAAATGTTTGATAAACGTAAAATTTTTCTTTGCACATGACGTGCACCAAACAAAGATTTAATGCAACTTTACGAAAATATTAAATTTTGCGTTAGCCTGGTTGTCAAACCCCCAAATCAGTCTCTAGGCAGAGCATATCCTCCAGAAGGTGGCAGCCACTTCCTACCTGTTACCACTATCGGAAGATCTCCGGGCGTCAGTACTTGGCTGTTTCCTGGTGGTAGTAGGACGAGGCGGCTGCTCGGAAGCCCAGCTGACACGACGGGTTGGGCACGGGCTCGAAGAGTTCCGCAGGATCCGAGGTGTACCAGGTGGGATGTCTGCCCGAGGGGGTGGTCGGAGCGAACTGCTGGACTGCGCCACCGGAGTCCACATGGTCGTACTGGGCGCAATGGTAACTGTACACCGGGGGCTGCACTCTCCCGTAGCCCTGCGAACCCGTCATCAGCGAGTCCACGCTGAAGGGGACCTCCATCTGCTCCAGGAGACGACTCTGCTCCAGAACCGGTTTGACGTCGAGTCCCGGAACTCCCGATGCGTACTTGGCGCTCATACACGAACTGAATGTCGCCTGAGGTTCTTTCTTCGGTTTGCACTCCAACTGTTTGGGTTTCATGTCGGAACTCAGCACGGGACTGATGGTGGTCTTGTCGTCTTGTCGCTTCAACAGTTGCGCCTCCGCTTGTTGCTGCTGACGTTTGAGTGCTTCTTCCTTTTCTCTAAGAGCGTCTTTCTTCTTGAACCTTCTGCGGCGGCGGAGGTACGAGCCGTTGTCGAACATGTTGTAAGAGTCCGGGTCGAGTGTCCAGTAGCTGCCTTTGCCGGGTTTCTTGTCGTCACGCGGCACTTTGACGAAACACTCGTTCAAACTGAGGTTGTGACGTATGCTGTTCTGCCAGCCTTGCTTGTTCTCTCTGTAGTACGGGAACCTCTCCATGATGAACTGGTAGATGCCGTTCAAGGTGCACTTCTTGTCGGCGGCGTTCTGGATGGCCATGGCTATCAGCGCGATGTACGAGTACGGCGGCTTGACCATGTCCTTGGAGGGCCCGTGCAGCGGCTGCTGGTGCGGGTACGGCGTGGTGTATCCATACCTCGCGTATTGCTCGTACCCAGGGTACGCGGTGCCCACTGGGGTGCCGGGGTACCCTCCGGTCTGTCTGTAGTAGCGGTGGTAGTCGTTCTGGTCGCCGAACAGAGTGTGCATTTTCCGAGACGAGGTTAACGCATAGCAAGACGTAATCCGAAGGTCCGGGTGTTTAGTATGCAAACAGTATTAGCGGCCCGAGTCGAGGCGAGACGTTCGCGATAAAAAAGTGAGGTTAGGAAGTGGCCCGCTCTTATTATGACACACAACACCGGCGAGTTTACACAGAGATTAAGTGAAAACAAACGGGCCGTTTCCTTTCGGCTCGATGTACTGAGAAAACAGAGGTTCCTCGGCGCTCCGGAATTAGAGGGTAACACTAGATCAACAATCCGGCCGGGGCTACACTGAGCCACCGCGCCACGCCGCGGGTCCGCGCTATTGGCGGAGGGAGGTCCCGCCCATCGACCAATGGGAGCGCGCGGACCGAATCGACCGACCCCCACCACCCGTCGCGCTCCTCGACTAACAGGATTATGGCCGCCTTCCTTCTACCCGCGGTAACGAAATGTCGCGATTAGACTGTTAGGAAATTAAATAAACACGCCCTGTAAAAACAATCTTGATAGCGATGGAGGGGAGAAAACAATGATCGGCTAATGTCGGCGGCGGCAGTTCTAGTGAGGCCGCGACTCCGCACGTCTCGGGAATTAGCGGTAATCCGGCCAGAAGGACCAAAGACGCCGACCCTTGATGTGCCGACTTCCTTCCGGACCGCTGCCTCTGTGTGGTAATTAATGATCGTCACCCGCTCACCTGATCTCAGCTGATGAATGAGTCGTCACCGCGTTACACATGCGCAGGCCCGGGGTCGTCGCTTATCACCGCGTTATCATTAGTCACTTCTAATGACACGGGTCACGCCTAATGCTCTCCGCGGTGTTGTGTTGTTCACTTCTGACAGCGTTGCTCCTTCTCCGGTTCTTCTTAATGTACGGATAACTGAATTGTATCCTGTATTGTTTTGTTCAATACTTTTACTGCTACGCCTTCCGTTGTTTGTTTGGTCGTGATAATCCCTACTTAGTAATACTGCGTAGGATATTTACCCGTGAGTTATAATCGATTACTTCAGTACGTGGAAAATAATCAAATTTGAAATTTAATTTTGTGGGTAGAATGACGTAGGCCTTATAAATTTACTATTGACTTATCAATCAGATTAATCAATAGTAATATACTAATAAGCCTAGATGCATCCTAATTATCTAAAACAGATTAATCGAATAACATTGAATAGTTATAAAATTAATGCCACTTTTTCACAAATGTTACAAAGAAGTTTTTTAAACGCTGGTCTAATTGTTTATCATTTTGTGTTGTTCATATTTTGTACATGATACAGTACCTACCTTTATCAGTATAGTATACACTTGCATGATAAAACATTATCTTAAATCTTATATTTTCATAACGTTTAATACATCCCTGTATAACTGTTTTGTTAAGTTAAGGTCTAGACAAGTAGTTTAAATATTTACCAACTGTGAGAGGGATGGACTCAAGGTCCAAGCACGTCAACCGAAGCTTATTGTGCATGATATATACCAAACATTTGCTTTAGTATCTGATCATGAAATTGTAGTGGCTTTTAACATTCTTGCAAAATCGTTTATGTGTGTTATCTACTTGAAACTGTAAAAAATCCCTTTTTGTCCTTAACTTCACTCTTAGTACTTCAACATTTTTTAGGTATATATAACCAATAATAAATTTGACCGTTTAATAAAGAAAATAAGATCTCAATACAATTATTCTCAGGTATGTAAAATATAGTATTTCACATTTTAGGTTTTTTAAATGCCTTATTATTACTTAAGTACTCTTTTCGTATTTTACAACTTACAGACTACATTAATTTTGTATAGTGAATACTTGCGCTTTTAAGAGGTTTTGATTGTTTCGATAATTTTATGAAGAAACTGACTCTTATTCTTGTATTCTTTCCAAATCTCATACAACGAGCTAATTGAAAATTTTGTTTAATGACTTTTGGCAAAAAAAGATATTTTTGTTTTTGTACATTAACTGAATCCTACCACATTTTTAACAATGCACAATAAATGTTTAAAAAGTGTGTTTATTTTAAGTAGAGGTTTGAAATGGTATTTATTTGTTGTTATAGTATTTTAACTGATTACTATTAGGCTATTAAATATAATATTTTTTATTATTAGGACGTTAACTTTAACAAACTATATGCTGAATTTACGAAGTTATCACAGTAGAATTTACTCTATTTATTTGCACTAAATTGTATTACAAATTTTAAATGTACCACATAGGTGTATTAAATACAGAATACCATTAAATAAATTAAATAAAACTCAAAATATTGTAATTAGGCCTACATTGAAACGGTTACGAATCAGATATGGGTAAGGCTATACATTTTTTTGTAAATTTGATAAGTAGATATACAAAATAATGAAAGGAGTAGAATCATTTTAAAAACTACTAGAGGTCGTACAGTGGTTGAAAGTACAGTACAGAACTTCTCTATTTCCACCCCACGCTGTAAATACAACATGATATTGGAATTTCTTCCATTTGCTTTGATTTTCTGTTTATCATTGCGTCACCAGCACGACAACCCATAAGCCCCATGTTAACTTTTTTACATTTTAAACTCAATTTGTGTGCGTATTTTTTTAGTCTTTTTCAATTCATAAAGGGATTCTGCACACCTGCAGGAAAATATATTTCTCACAGTACGCGTAGATTATCCCTGCGATGCACAGGAGCTGAGAAAAAAGGTTTTCAAGAAACATGTTTGCCTATATTATATAGGATATTATTCTCTGTTACACATGCGAGCAAATAACCTGCTTTATAGTGAACTAGCGGAATACCCGTCCTTCGTACGTGGTTGGCGTATAAGAATAAAATGCTTATATCAGCTATACTCGTGCTTTGCGTTTGCAATGGGAGAGGACACGGTTTGAGGAAATTTGGTTCTTATAATTTACGGTATGCTATAGTATAACACATCTACCGTACCCATAATGATCTACCACTGCACCTAAACAATACAAATGTAAGTTATCGAATATTCGCACAATATCAACACGAAAACATAAACTTAACTTTAATCAATCCTACTTTGACAGTTCTCATTGTATCACAGCTTTTTGTTGCTGTTTGGTTCAAATTACTTAGCTGTTTTCATAAATGAAAAAAATAATAGTGCTGCAACCTGTTGGTAAATCTCATTACTTTTTAATGCTTTTGCATATCATAGAACCAACTTTTTTAGTTTAAACAGCTGGCTGAATTCTTTAATTCTCTTTAAATATGAATACTCATAAGGTTAACATGGTGAACAACATAGCCATTGGGGCAGAGCCCGAAACGATTTTTGAGATAAGAATATGCCTATATGTTAATCGGGAATGTAAGCTATCATCATGCCAAATTTCAGCCCAATCCGTCCAGTGGTTTATGCGTGATTGAACTTCAAACACACAAACAAACAAACAAACTAACACACAATCTTTCACATTTATAATATTAGTAAGATAACCCTAGTTGACACCAACTTCAGGATATCTTCTGAGGTTACATCCAATGTCATTTTAGTTGGTAGCAACAAATTCCCATCCTGTTGTATCCAACCCCGCTGTTCAGGCACTAATTTATTACCAACCCATAGCTGAACTTGGTACATGAACGCGATAAATTGAGTAATTATTTTCAGATTTTTATGAAATATAGCTTGAAGGTGTAGGGCGGAATAAACCTAAATAACTTCACGGACCAGCATGATTGGACCGTGGGAACGGGGTGTTATGTGGGCTTTTATGGGGTACAAATAGGGTTTTCTAATTTTTGACCCTCAAAACAAAAACTCCTCAATTTCCCGTTAAACCTTTTAGTATAGGGTAAAACACATAAATGTAACATATTTAAGTGTGTTTTTACTTTTAGTGGTTACGGAGAAACTTCAATAAATCATAAATTAAAATTCCCATGTTATTCTTAAGGAGGAGTAAATTATTGTAGTTGGCTTTTTTATGGATATATTTCCATCAAACTTGGTACATGTTTTTTCTTTAAACTAAGCTATTCACATTTTACGAAAAACACACTATAATACCCTCCCTGTAGTAGCTAACCTAGGTACTTGTTAAACCTAGTGTTATTATTAAATTAAATAGATTTACTTGAAAATCCAATTAGGTAAATGTAAATTCGCTTAATCTGCAGGTTTGCTGCAGCGGGTGTATTTTTATGGACTATTTTGATTCTTTATTTTTATTGCAAAAGAAAGGTTTACACCAAATTTCATCAACGGAACGATTTTTTATACCATGGATACTATGTTATTTTTTGTACCATCTTACCTGTACTAACTGGGAAACTTATTGAATATAAGAGGTAATCAAGACAAAAACTCTTGATAAGGAGATTATATCGTCTGGCTCTTTTTTTCATTCGATCCTGCATCGAAAATAACCCAAAAAACATATGTCACATGCCTATATTTGGTCATAATTAAATTCTCAGTTTTAAAAATTGATATTTCTCCCCCCCCCCAAAAAAAACACCCTTCCACCTAAAATTTTGTATGGACTCTTTAGATTCTTAATTCTTGTGACAAAAGGAAAGTTTTCACCAAGTTTCATCAACGGACCATTTTTTTATTGGTGGTGTTCTTGGTATTATTTTACCTGTACTACAATGAGAACAAGTTTAAATAGGTTGCTATGGATATTAGAGAATATTTTAATCTGCATCATGCTTCGTTTGCGTACAGTTGGTTTACTCATTATCTTGGCAGGTTTAGTTACCTATATTGTTATTGATCTAATGTGGGACATTGATTTTGAATAATTATTAGCCTCTCCTTAATCTGATAGCCTGTGAACTTGTAAAAAATCTGGAACAGGACGTCAACGGAGATTGGATCTGGGAGGACAAAGAGCTGTAACAACAGCAGCCAACACCATACGACGGCCAAGTCATCGGGCTCTCTCAGCCCTCGGAACTCGTCAACGTATGCCCAAATAGTCTCCGTCAATACCCAGACACTGACCGATAACCCAAAGCAACAGGCCGTCAACACCCAGGCACCGAAGGCCCCGACACCCAGGCACCGAAGGCACCAACCAACACCCAGACACCGACCAAAGCCCAGGCACCGAAGGCACCGACCGACACCCAGGCACCGACCAAAGCCCAGGCACCGAAGACACCGACCAACGCCTAGGCACCGACCAACACCCAGGTACCGAAGGCACCGACCAACACCCAGGCACCGACTGTCAACAGTAAAGGCTAGTAGGAACGCCACGTCTTCCCACAGGACAGAGGACATCGTCAAGGACTGGAATAAAATCTCAGTGTAAAGTCGTGTCATATGATTAATAAACAATGTCAGTGACCCTCAATTTTTGGAGTTTATTAATAGCTTTGATGTCATAATATAGAAAAGTTTATTTCAGATCAGGATAAAGATTTTGTTTGTAAACATCTTTAATATTTTAAAATGTTTTTATTTCTGCTGTAAGAAATTCTAATTTCGGAAGGACCAAAGGGGGACAAATGTATTTAATTTGTTTTATATTTGTTTTATTGTTAATTTATTTAATTTGCCACCAATCATCTCTTAAGGAAAGGGTTTTGTAAATATAGATTAATTTTCTTTTATCAAGATTAGTAATGTAGGGACTACTAAGGACGAGGTTCTGATTCTGCCTTTGTATGGCAGGTATGCCTACACCTGGTCATCTCTACCAAAAGAAGAAATTCATAAAATAACAAACCCTAAAATTCCCAAAGAAATAAATCTTCTTACTCTATGGCGAAACGGAGGTGTGTAATTGATTACTCCATGTGGGCGGGAACAGGTGAGCAGTTCCGGCGGCAGTTATAGAGTTGTAACCTCATTACAGTCGGGTGGCCCCGCCCACAAACAAACACACAAGGCGGTTAATGGTTTTCTAACGACCAAATTGTTGTAAATCAAGCCTCAAATTTAGTTGTTGGCGTAAACACCGGAATGTTCTTTTGTTTCTAGGTAAAATGTAGACCTACACACTTCAACACACATTAACTGAACTTACGTGTTCGTGTTTTCTGCGATTGTGAAATGTAAGATCTTGTTATAGATCTACATTCTGCGTGCAACATGACATATCATATTTAAAATATAGACAAATCTCTAGCTGATCCATCTATATAGCATATAT
The DNA here is from genome assembly GCF_028750875.1 of Macrosteles quadrilineatus. NCBI lineage: Eukaryota > Metazoa > Arthropoda > Insecta > Hemiptera > Cicadellidae > Macrosteles > Macrosteles quadrilineatus. The sequence continues at coordinate 74,825,036 of NW_026542598.1, read as the reverse complement.
ACGAAACTCCATGCTAAAACTTTTTGCGTGTTAACCAAAAAAATATTGTAACTTCCTACAAAATACAAACAGGCTATCTAATTTAAAACTTGTTTGTATATGGATTTCTTCTATCAGTCCTAACTCAATAGGGCTTATGGTGGTAAACTTATGGTGGTTATACTGGTTATGGTGGTTATGGCTTATGGTGGCTACTTACAGTAAGAGCAATGTCCATACAAACCGACGGAAAACTTTTAGGTAACTGCTTTGCCGACATCTAAAGACTGTACTATTTTTTAATGTACTAGTTTAAACAAAATGGTTGCTCAGTTGTCACGTTTTGGCCTGACAAGCCAGGTACGAGATTGTTGTACCTGCATTATCGTATCCCTGCAGTCGCTCCTGACTTGAGAAGTACAGGGTATTTATAAAAAAAGCTTTACACCTTTGCCATCACCCCATCCTCTTTCCATCTAACATTTTCTAAAAAAAACATCACATTAAAGAGTAGCTCAACAAGTTTTAATCTGAAGCAGTTTTATCAGCTGATTGGCTTATATTGTTAACAATAACAAATAATTGATTAGTCACGTGAATTGCAATGGAAGCGATTGTTGCCAAGTAGGCTATCATGTTGTTCAACGGATATTTTGGCCAAGACACAAAAGGAATCCTTCTTTAAGACCTACAATTAGATCTTGATAAAATAAGTTTATCAAGATCACGGGTCGACCCCGTGACAGCGATGAAAATGTGTGGCGTGTTCAACAAACATTATTGTAAAGAGTAAAAAACGTCCATGAGATGTGAGCCCATGAGTTGAACACATAATCCTCAAACTACTTAAATATCGTGCTTACACACTTCAAACTTTGCTGAAATAAATTGTCTAATTTTAGGTTGTGTTTGGTCCAAACTAAAATTTAGACTTGATTATTTGCGTGAAAATAATGGAAAACACATTGAAGTTGGGTAAACTCCATATTATGTACCAAAACTTGAAATGATTTCATAGTCTTTGGTGGTTCTTTCGCAGCTTTAATTGGAAAAATAAAAGTGTTATGGTTGTTTGAAGTTGTAAAATTTTTTTTTAAACGAACTGTATATTGTAACAGTTTTACTTTCAATAGATAACATGAACTATGTTTACGGGAAGTTGATTTTTTTAAACGGTATCAGCAATCTAATCGAACACGTTAACACGTATACTTTCTCTCTATAGCTTGTCAAAACTCCTTTATAACGATTAAGCAGTAAGAGTAACTATGATATTTTATGGGTAAATTCACAAAAATTGCAATTACTTTTGTGCTGTAACTTTTACAGAAATGGGGCCCAATTGATGGGGGTTGTACGATTTTATTTGGAGTTAAAAAGACCATAACATACTAAATTTTAACTAAACCCTTCAAAAACAATACTTTCTCCATATACTGTAAGAGAAAAAAAACTTATTATAAATCAAACAAGCCAATTATTTTGTACCTTTCATAATTGAAACCTCTAACGGGGTACACCAAAGTATTCAGAAATGCGGAATATATTGAATATAGCCATCCAAAAACAAGTACCAAGCTAACCCAAATAGTGTAAGCTACAAAATAACTCATTACAACATTAATGCTGAAAATAGTAAAAGTAAAATTAATTTTTAACCAGAGATAAAAGTGAAACTTACAAACACTCTCCCGCAGGTACGCCAGGTCCATGTAAACAAACAGACCGCGTTACAAATAATATTTATTTATGGAATCAGTGTTGCAACTTGGCCACACAACTAAACACAATTATGACAGAAACTCCGTGTATTATGTTTATTTTTGTTATTAATGGTGTTATTTTCGGTAAATATACAACGTAAACAGATCTTGTTTACTTCTGTACTCCACATCCGATTTGTGCAGCATATTTTAAACCCTTCTGGAGTTAAATACTTTTTGAATATTTTTTATATAATTTTTTGTGCAATTTAAGACAAGATAAATGAATTTGTTAGTTTCATCAAGTAGAAGTATTTTAAACTAGCTGTGTACCCGTTCTACGCACGGGGATCTTATAATATTCAGTTGAAACCGTCTTATATAAAGAACAGCAGTTGGTTTGCATATTTTAAGATATGCTGGCCAAACTATTATACATAGCTTCATTTTATGTTGTTTTTTGTTGTTCCGGATCGGTATGACAATCAATAAAAGGTTAAATTACCTCTGTGTCTGCCGGTCGATCCTATAACGGTAGGCTTACTTTTATTTTTACTATCTGATCTCGTTTGCATGGCTCAATCACGTCCTGGTTGAAGTTCGTTCGCTACGCTCACTCACCTGTACGTTGGAGCTCGTTCGCTGCGCTCACTTTCCTTCAGGTTAGCTCGTTCGCTACGCTCACTTGCCTTCAGGTTAGCTCGTTCGCTACGCTCACTCGCCTCCAGGTTGCAAATTAGCTGTTGTCATAAATGTAAAAGAAATAATAGTGCTAGTGCTGCACCCTGTTGGTAATCCTTGTAACTTTAATGCTATTGAACATCACAGAACAGAACCAACTTGTTTAATTGAAACAGCTGTTAAGATTCAATAATTTCATTTCTCATAAGGTTAACATGGGCTTCCAGAAATTCCACGTCAAAAATCGACAAAAACTTGATTTTCAAGGGTTTACTGTTAAATATCTAACTGTCTCATATTCGATGAAATACGTCTAAAACCATCTCATATATGTATAGTATTTGGAAAATAAGTTTCAGGCGGGACAGTGCTATAGTTATTGAGGAGTAGTTGTAATAAAGTGCGTATTTTAGCGTTACCAAGAGAATGACAGATAGACAGACAGACAGACAGACAGACAGAAATTGAGATAAGGTTTGATTCGGTTTCTCTGACCTATGAAATGTAAAAATAACCAAAAAGTTCATTATTCTAAGCAATGTACAGACAAAACTCTAATTTTATTTATATAGATTATCCATACAATTTTTGAAAGTCAAAACTTAATGTTTCAAAATATGCAGTACTATTTTATAAGTCAGATAATTCCTGTCTGATTTTCTTCCATCGTGTAGAATTAAAAAATATGTAAATTTTCACTCAACAATTTTTGGTCGTTTCCAGAAATTCATTAAAATAAAGTAAAAACTGTGTTTCCCTACTTGTTGAAATATTTAGTGTTCTCAGATAACTGGAACCTGGATTATTTAAGCTACATAAGATGCACATTTATATTTTGTAGGGTAAAGTTTTGGAGAAAAAAACTCGTATTATCATTAAAAACGTCAAACCTCAACCTGCCTTTGCTGGTTTGCGAACTCATCCAAGTTTATCCAGCCCTACTCATTCATGCCAAATGTCATCAAAATCTTACCAAAATTGTGTCCACGAACACAAACCTGTATACAAATTTGAACGAATAGTCTTTTTGGACTCTGCGGACATCAAAGTGCAAAAGTAAATTGGTCCCGGGTCTAGGTCTTTCACCTTCCGTAATAATCTCTTCCCTTTAGGGAAAATGGTTAAAATATAAATATTAAAAGTTAATGTTATCTAAATTGTAACTCAGAATCTTACACATTTTATGCCGTTGATATAACATTGATAAACCAATCCAAGCCCAACAAGGTGAACAGCCTACAGTAGTAAGGTTAGTGTCTTGACAGTTTGGGTTGCGCAGACAGGGGTGTTTACAACCCTCCAAACAACCCTGATCTTAGACGACTAAACATCGTAACTTGCACCCGCGACGCCACCGGTGAACCCATGAGGGGGTCAACTAACTGTGCATATTGTAGTAAAGCTGATAGTCGTATAAAATAGGGGAAGTTTGAAAGGGATTTTTTCTCAAAGCTAGTATTTTGAAAGATTTTAATTCTTGGAAATTGCACGTTGCTTACAAACAGTTGTGTCTCTACAGTATAGTATTCCCCTGTGGAACACCAACACAATTAAGTTATTCGTAATCAGTTATTATTACCCGTATTTATCATGAATAAGAATAGAAACGATGGGTCATGAATATGAACAAATTACGTCAGCCATCTCAGGTGGTTTGGACGTTTTTTTACAGTTCAATTTTAATAAAAAAATACACGTTCACTTTCGGGCCAGTGACGTAATTAGTTTATGTTCACCTTTTCTGCTTTAATATTCAAGGTATTTACCATAATTTTTACGGCAGTTAAACGTAACCACAAATAATATGTATCATCTTTACAGATGAACTTAAGATTTTATTGTTCAGGTATATGAGGAGGGAGTTTCTACATTAAGTAATTAATCCATGTTTATTAATGTTACACGTAAAATTGTGGAGAATGTCAATTCTAATTCAAAATGAATGCAGAGCTAGGTGGAAGATTCTGAAAATATTCCCGAATAAAACAACTTAATATTAAGCGTACTAAAACAACAAACATTGGCAAAAGCCCTACAGATAAAAATGTTGCTCCTACGTTCAACAAAAACTCATTTACCGGCTTTGTGTATATGACGCTATTTATGCGAAACAAAATCATCTAAATCCAGTTATTTAAGGACAATTCGCAATTTGTACCAACCAACGAGCACATAATATAAAGAGCCAATTTGCAAAAAAGAGTTCTGCAGCTTTTGAGTTTTTAACCATAATTGTGTAAGGATAAAGAAATAAAAAAAACGCGATAACACAGACTGGCAAATTTTATTGTTATTTACCTTTTTTTAACTAAGAAACACCTATATTTGAAAATATAATAGTTACATTTTTATTAGTGTAACTTAATGTTTGGCAAGTTATTGACCAGTGTTATAGAGTGTATTTCAGTTAGACTTATCAAACCTAAAAAGAAAAATATAAGTCTAAATGTAATATTCCCGTCTCAGAAAACCTGCATACTAACTGTATTTCCATTTACCTGGCTGGATTTCTACTAACATATTCACTAAAAATTGTCAGATTTATTTCCTATTTAAATAACATTGATTTTAGTGAGTACCTAGTTTTGCTGCTACAGGGAACATATTGAGGGGTGTTTATATTGCAATGTTGATAGCTTAGCATTAAACAAACAAAATTTCCAAATTCGGTATAAATATATCCATAAACAAGCAAAATACATCAGTTTCCCTTTTCTGCATAAGATTGCCATTGGAATTTAAATTTACACTTCTTTAGAATTTTCTCCGCGTAACCGTCATACATACAACAATAACGCAATATACTAAATTATTTGTTTTAATGCTTTACAAAACTGTTTTGAGAGAAAATCAAAATTTTATGTTGTTAGGGTTGAAAATTGAACAAACCAATTTTTACCTAAAACCCCCTCATAAACAGCTGTTCCCCAAAGTCCGATCATGCCAGTTCGCGAACTCGTTCGATTTAACTTACGTTTAAATTGTACCAAATTTAATCAAAATAACATTTTTCCTGTCCTTGAAAGATCACGCAGCAAAACTATGCCTATCCGATAATTTAATGTATACTTTTACTACTCTCCCTAGCGGTATTTGTCGTCATTTCCGCATCAACGCCCCGCGCTGTGACGAGGGTGAGTACGGAAGCCTCAGGCTGAACGCTGAACTATGTTTGTTTATATTTTGTTGTTGTTCGTCACCAACATGGCAACCCTTAAAGCCCATTTTAATTTTTTTTATTTTTAATTCATTTTTTGTGCTTATTTTTGAGCCTATTTTAATCCATAAAGGGATTCTGCTCATCTGCAAGCAAATATTTTTCTAACCGTATGCGTAGATTTTCCCTGCAATGCACAGGAGCTGAGAAAAAGGCTTCCAATAAACATGCTTGTATATTAACATACGGGCAAGGGTACAAAATCAAACGATTTGTTGGTTAGTACTTAATTCTAACCACGAAATTTTGAAAAGAACCGGTATGGATCATAAACATAAACAAATTACGTTGTTGGCCAGTTTTTTTCTAGTATTCGTGATTCTAACATTTGCTCCAGAACGTTATTCTAGATGATGCTAGTGGTTAGAGGATTGGGACTTTGCAGTACTGTAACAGTTTTATAAGGCTTGGTTGAAAAAATTTAATTGTATTTACATAGCTGTTATGTTTTTTTCTAAGGTTCTTTAGAACACCATCCTATAGAGAATCGAAACTGAGCAGTAGATGAATACGTTGTAGAAAGCTGATTTTATTGATTAATTGTATTAATTTTGCTAAAGCGTTTTTTTTTCATACTATCAAAGTTCGAAACATTGTTCTCGTCACCAGAATGTCCAGGATGAATAGTCTTGAATAGCAAAAATGTAATGATTACCCTATTCGAGCAGTCAAATATTAAAATTATCAATTCTAATTTCACACATGATCTGTTTGTTAGTACTATACTTTGCTCATATACACTATCCCTTACCCTGTGAATTAAAGTAAGTTAACTAGCGAACCTGGCGCACGGAATCGGTATTGATTTTAATACAAAAATATATATTTTCTATTTTCAACGTTCAGCACATTTCCCGTCACCAGGACATCCAGGTCGAAGAACCATCATATTCTGACGTGTTATTCTAGGCCGGGCTCAGGTGGTGCTCCTTACTCGCGCTGAAATAATATTTTTTCACCAACAAGGAGTTTACAATAACCCCTCTCATCTGAAGGACGGTCCGCCATGAATTCCATTCCTCTCTTTCATTTGTTTGAATGCAAGGGAAATCCGAAAATTTCATGTTGACAGTTGGTCTGACGTGTTAAAATATCGAGGAGGTAAGAATTATAAGTGTGTGGTCTTTGAGGACAGATTTATTTTGTGCTCAATAGTTGAGGCCAATAAGATGGTTATCGCTTTGGCCTCAACTATTGAGCACAAAATACGAACACGATTACTTTGATTACTTTGGGCACGAGGGTATACGAACACAAAATAGTGCTGTAGTTATTTTCTAAAATCCTTCAAAACATAACATAGAATGTACTAACTCCATGAACTATATTTGATTTGTTTGGTATACGTCTTGATTATTCGAAATTGTTTAGTTTTTGTAATAGTTTAACTAATAAATTCTGTAAACCAGTTTGTACTGAGACGCGCTCGAGATTTAAAAACATTTTGATTTTTTCCATTATTTCATGGGGAAACACTTAAAAATTTATTAAAAATGAAAAAGCCTGGAGATATGTATTATCAGTGCCCACATCGGACCACATGTGTGGTCTGAAGCTCTGTTCACATCCACACATACATAAATTAGAAACCCACTTTTTGGGTTCAGAGGGACCAAAAACGGATCCACCCAAAACTCTAACTCTAAAATTTTGACGGAAACTACTTTCTCCATATACTATATAGGGGAATAAAGTAAAAATTAGTTCACGTCTAACTGTTGCTCGTAACTTTTCACTCCTGCTATCACACGTCGTGCGGTATTTCGCGGGACTGTCAGATAGTGGCGGGAAATGTTGAGGTTGACTGAGGCATGCAGGGAACCCGATGCTGATTGGGTATTATACCAGCATGACACGCAACTTACACTCACGAAACGCCACGTCAAGTGTCAAGTGTCATACCATGACGATCTGACGTTTGTGTCACTGTTACTGGCAAGGCAAGATTGTATGACAGGGCTAGAAACTTTCAAATTTTCTACAACCTCAAGCGTAGAATACATAGCCTAAAAGACAAGACAAGGAATCCGGGTCAATCGTGGTCCTAGGTAATGAAAGATATGGCAAACAAGATGATGTCAGGCTAGGATAAAGTTTGTTGGACTACATTTCCTTAAATGTGTGCTATATACAAGTCTATTTGGATAATAAAGTGACCAGTGACGCAGGAGGGGGGCATTTGAGTTTCTTGATAAGGATGACCTTAACAATGATAATCCTTTTTTATGTACAGCCCTGTAAATACTTTAATACTTTTGATACTTTTCATTGAAATGGCGACCATACAAAGTAGGTATTTTAAGCCAAGTATGAATGGAGAGGAGTGTAGGATGAGTGGCGCGATCTTCTTAGTGACTAAGGCCGACATATTCCTTAGACACAGCTGTTAATTCCCCCCAATAGCTAATGGCAACTAAAGGACCTACAGTTTATAGTGGAATCCGAACCACATTTTTACATTGGTATTAACGAATTGGTCTAATTATCAGGATAGTACTGCGGATAGTCGTAGTGCTCACTAGTGCGGACGTTAATCCACACCATGGAGTATCGCATCCACAGTGCATGCCTAAAAATATCCACAATTCGTGACCTCCTAGTAGCTGGATTACAGGACGGAGCCACCGTCCCAGTCTTATTATAAATATTATGTCAGTGAAATATAATTTTTAAGAATAACCAACGCATGATGAGCTCTGTATGTCGAAGTCGAAGTGTACATCGTCTCAAACTCTTGCAGGCAAATTTGTGAATAAACTCGTCTACACTTGACCTGCCACGGTATTACATTCCTGTTGTAGCTCGTCAAACAGTATAATTTATTACACGCCACGCTCCATCGACGCCCACGAGAGAAGAACGCTCGCCAAACAAACAGAGCGGGCAAGGTGGGGAAAGCTATTGTTGTTCTGGGGAATTGTCACCGAAGAAATAATGGTAATTGTCGGAGCGCTGGGGAGCGTTGTTTTCTTTGGCGGTCGCCGTGCTGGATAAGCGTTAAGCAGCCGGAGTGCTCTTCTTTGTCGGGCTTTGCATAATGTATTATCGCCTCCCTCTCTCTCTCTCACTCTCGTGGCTGTTGTGCCAGAAGCTATCCAAACAGTGGCATCTGCGCCCTCGCATCCAGGGGATCAATTAATTCGTTATCTCCGCACCACACGAATGCCATCACAAAGAACAACATATTCAAATCGCCGGTTTTTCTCGGCAGCGGTCTTTATCTCCGTACATGTGTTTTTGCGCGCGTTTTGCGTATTCCATTTTGGGGCTTATTTGAGCTTTGGATTATGGACTTCAATTCGGGAATTACTGAAGATGGGTTGGAACTCAGGATTGTAGTAGAGTGGTAGTATTGATAGATGTAATCCATTTTAGATTTTATCGTCTGTAGAGGCTAGAAGCAATACATTTAAATTGTATTTTTCATCACTCTGCATTAGAAAATAGCCAATTTCCATACAGCTGAGATCTTTTAAAATAGTCAATTTCCATACACCAAAAGCAAATAGTGATCAGCAGACTTTTCCTGGCGTACCTAAACATTAATTTCGATACACAATCAATACTTTTCCTGATATGAACAAAGTTAAAACTTAAGTTCCCGGTTGTGTTGTAGGTCCACGAGCACCATTGTGTTTGAATCAAAAATACATAACAAAAATTGATTTATTTAAATACAATTTTTATTAACAGAGTTTACAGCTTGCATTAATAACAAATTTAGATATTTTTAAGTTCGATGTAGTAGTTTTTCTCATAGTGATAAGTATCGTTCAATACGTCCATTTCGGGGCGAGATGGAGTTTTACATGCGAGAAATGGGTCACTTTCGTGACTAGTAGTGAAATATACTATTTCTGGTATACGTACACCGGGGTTTGATTGTTACAATTTATTTCTAATTATTTTACGATATATTTAAAAACGTAAAAGCAATCGCTAATCTACGCCGTATTGTAGCCTACTGTAATAATTACACAGTTTAAAGCTTTCTCTGAAATAAAAGAATAAAAGGAAGAAGGTGAATTTTCAATAAAGGCGCACTTATCCACTCATACACTCATTAATCTCTTTGCTATGTTCATAGTTATTAGCATTATCGTCTAGGAAAATAATTACCGTATTTATAATATAATTTCTGATTTTGTACTGTGATTACTGTGACAGACATTCTACAACTTTTTACCCCAACTATACTTCAGTAGCCAACTATAGTTCGGCCGCGTAGAAAGCGACCTCCTCCAGCATTGGTTTAGCATTAGCGCGCAGGTCGTTTTCTAAGCGGCCGAACTATAGACAGTGTGGTAGTGTTGGCAGGTAAAGTAGTTGTTTTATTTCCAGCTGTCCTACGTTCGATGTTTACTAGTGTAAGTGATCATGTTTGTAGTTTGTCTTTGTATAAATAGTTTGCTGTCACAGATGCCAGCTCCTAATGTTAAACCACGGATTGGCAATTGGCAATTCTTCTGTAGCCTCCTGCTTTTAAACCTTGATGATTTACTATCCAGCTTTTACTCCTTATACTCCTATCAGTTTTGCCACCTCTTTACTAGATCCTCTTTAAGTCAACGTTGGCAATTCTATGAAAAAAAAACTTATCGAGATTGACATTAACAGTCCTTTCCTAGCCTCTACCAAAACTTAAGACGTTACGTCTTTCCTTCTAACCTTAGTTTTTGTTTATCCCATTAGAATCTTTCAGACTTAGTTTTAGAGGTAAGTACCCAACACATTGACTAAATGAAAGAAAGAAAGCTACAAATTTAAGAGTAAGCACAAACTGCAAACATTTACAACTCAAAATTACAACCATCGAAATGACACCACATGTAATAATAAAAAATAATGAATGTTTCAGTGATATTACTTTGTCAAACGAGAGTAAAAAAATGTATCGAATATCGGATGATCTGACAAAAAAACGGTTCAACAAGTGTAAATTACAAGTATTAAAAACGCGCAGCCTACAGCTATACGCGATTGTGTGAGTGTGTGTGTGTGTGTGTGTGTGTCTGTGGTCAAATGGAATATATAATTACATCCAGCACTTTGCCGCTGTTGATTTAACGCTTATGCTAAATGGCAATTGTCTGCTTTGTGTCACTCAATGGCTTAGCGCGCCAATGTCGCGTTGTGCACAAGCTGCCATTATCGCGGGAAATTGGCAATTTGGCGGGAAACTAGATATGTAAGAGTTATTTTGGGACGAGTAAAAGTTAAAGTACTGTAGTTCGAAACTCTGCGCAATTTTTCGTCTTTGACAATTGCGACGATACTTTCTGCACTGGGGGAAAAAAAAAATTAAAAGTGCAGTCGTCACCGTTTGCCGGGATAGCTCAGCCTACAATGGCTGGGTAAAATTCCAGGGTCTGCGATAAGGTCAGGGAAACCACTAGGCCAAAAGCCGGGTCTAACCGGTATAGGACTGGCTCATACACGGGCACTGTGAACAAGTCAAAAACAAGTCACCACAACAAACGTGCAATAATCACTACCAGGCCTACGCCGATTCTCCACACTCCTAGGGGGTCGTTGCTGACTACGCAACTCGGGCTTCGTCCTAACTATCCAATAGTCAAGCCCAGAGTGCCAAACACAGTGAGTTACACGACGACTTGCCAATAAAAACCACAACGCGTGTTATCACCAGGCGGGGTCTACTAGGCCACTATAATCCAATACACAACTCTAATGCCCAAGCTAACAATCAAACAGTTCACTCAATAATCGTACCACATAATAATATACAAGTACACTATAGGTAGAGTGACTACACCGCTAGTAGCTGGTCTCAATAAATACCAAGCTAAACAAGCAAAACTAAATGGCAATTGCACTATTAAAATTATTGAGCAACTTAGTAGCAGATGAATAAATATTAACTACGTTCCAAACACTAGATAAATATATTATCTGATAGCCGGTACTCCGCTATCCAAGCTACCAAGATAACGTGTTGGACTACCATTAAATTAAAATAATCGAATGAATATACAATAACAACCCTACTACTGTTACTGCTACTACCAACTTTATGTTACTTAGCTGGGCTTCTGTTAATAGGCTAATAATATTAGCTACTAGCCTACTGGCCACGTGTTTCCAACTACGCACGCTAAATCGTGCAACCTAGGTTTGTCGGGCCTCAGAGTTATTAGTAATATAACTAACTCTTGGTACAACGCAAAATAATAACTACTACAGTCAATAAATTATATTATTTGCGCTCTAGCACCTGCCCAGAACCGTCAGGAATATACTTTAATATTATTCCTGACTAATAAATAAATCCTAACTATCGTCAGGCTTTGACTAACACGGTTACAACTCTAACTCTCTAACTCTCTTAAACCAAAATATAATAAAACGTCGTCCACTCACCACAAGTGGGTTACTGACTCACTACCCAACTTGAATGCCGACACTCACTCCTTGAGCACCAATATCACACGACACCGTACACTTCTCTGTACCACCCACGTACGCCGGCCGTCTCCACTGGACACCAACACTGCCTTCTTCACTGTACGGGATCCACCACTAGAATGTCCGTCCTCGGCTGTCCAGTAGTCCCGGGATACCCAAGCTTATCCGAACTGATAAGCCGGGTCAAAGAGCGCTAGCCAGGTTCGCCGTCGCCGCTTGCTTACCTCAACAGACGCGCGGCCCAAATAGCGAAAATATACCCCCCTGGGAAAAATAACTCGTTACACCCCCCACTTACATCGGGGTAAAAAAAAAAGAAAACGGCCAAAAAAAAAAAAATCTCCAAACTCCGACCAAAACAAAACACTCCGGCCCCTCACCCAATGATACCTCCTTTACCATGGGTCTCAATGTAAACCAAAAACCAAACTACTAGATTAACAAAAACAAATAAATCACTCCCACTCCAACTGCGAGCAGTAAACTAAAATTAAATATTGTAAAGCCCCACCCGCATCACACTCAATGAAGTGTCTCTAGGGTCCGGAGCTTGGCGGCACGGATCTTGAACTTGGACCCATCGGCCCGGGTCACCACCCAGCGCTTGTTCCTCAGATCCGTCTTCGACCACCCTTGGGTCTCCAACTCCGCCAAACGGTCTCGCAGGTGTTGTGGCACTTCGAACCCGCGCTGACCGCTGGCCTCCATAACCACCCGCACGTCCGACTGAGAGCATGCCGGCGGCCTTCTCTCCGCCCTCTCAGTGAACCGTCGCTCGAGCCTGCGAGCCATGTCACCGCTCCGCCCAGACCGTTGAGGAGAATGCAGTCTCTCGCACCGTCGGGCCAGGAGCTTATACCTCAAGTCGACGTGAGCACGACGACGGGTCTCCTCATTCCGGCGTCGACCAGGTTCCTGCTGCTGAGGTCCACCTTCCCGGCGTCTCCTCGTAGACACTCCTTCCGGATTGCGCCGATTCGCCTCCACCCCGTGGTCAGGTCTCCGAACCCTGTGTCCACCTAGACCACGGCTCCTCTCCACCACCTGTCGCTGCTGGCTTCCCTGGTACCTTCGAGTCTCGTCGCGATGCCGCTCGAGCCTTCGCTTATGTTCTCGACGGGATCCTGGGTGACGGTGTTGACGACGATCCTCACCTCGCTGACAACCACCCAATCTCGACTGGACCGCTGGTCTGGCGGCTGGTTCCGCGTCAAGCTCCACCACCAACTCGCCATCCTCCAGGTCTAAACAGGGCTCTTGGCTCTCGACGGGTTCCCGCATCGAAGCTTCATCCTCCGCCACATCGTCTAACAGCATGGCTGAGGTCTCGTCACCTAACAGCCTCGCTTCCTCCGCAGCCCCCCTGTCAGCATGTTGCTCGACTTCCCCAGTCACCTCCTCCACCACTTCGAAGATCTCCGATGGGGGTCCGTCAACCGGCAGCGTGAGGTCGATTGTAACGGCTGACGACTGAGGAGGGACGGGGTTGACGTTCCGGCGATTTTGGAAATCCTCCCTGTCGAATTTCCCTCTCTCCAGGACCTCAGCGATGGCCAAGCGTGCTGCGTTGACGTCGATAGGTTCGGTGATAGGGGCGTTCCTCGCTAACCTGTCAGCGTATACGCACACAAACACTCCGCAGCTCTCTGCATCTTCTTGGCGAGGCAAGCTTGCCGGGGAGTCGACTAGGGTCCAACCATCCGCGTCAAACGGGAGGTTCTCGGACCTGGCGTACAGCCGAAGAAAATCTAGCACGCCCTCCATTTGTTGTCTCGCTGCTGCTCGCCGATGCCCGACAGAATCGAAAGTAGCGATTTCCGCCTTCCGGGGCCACACACCGATCAGCGACCAATGTCCATGCTGTCCAACGTTCGGCAGGTGTACTGGGAATAACAGAAGCTCTCTACTAAACGGGTTTATATTTCGCAACCGCCACTTCGTCACCTCATATCCTCCCCTTACCCAGTCGGACCTAAATTCGCTGTCACACGCCCAAACTGTAGGTAAGTTCCGGTAATAGAAACACCTGCGCTCAATAAGGCGAAGGTACCCATTAATCGCAATCCCATTAGCTAGGCAATTGGGACGAAGGGTCTCAATGTCTTCCGGCAAAACAAAAATCTCCGAACGCAGAGACATCTTAATACTAAGCCAAAGGTAAGCAAGCAGGCAAACAAGCAAGCAACCAAGCAACGACTACCCAAGCCCAAAGAAACTGCGTTCACCTGCAAAAAACATAAAAAGAATAGCAAGCACAAGCCATGCACAAATCGCTATTTGACTACCCACCACCATGCATAACCAAGAATAACTAGGATTCGGTTCTTTCATGGTAGGTCTTAAGGTCCTTAACATGGACGACGTGGGTCTCTCTCCTACCCTCGTCCTTTACCTCATACATATTAGGGGCCACTCGCTTCACTACGGTGCAAGGACCCTGAAACTTAGGGGCCAGTTTGCCCACTATAGCTTCAGCCGCTGAGGACAAGACATGTAGTCTTCTCATGACTTGATCACCTCGATGGTATTGCACCTCACGTCGTCTATGATTATAATATTTAGACTGGCGCTGGAAAGCCCTCCTCAAGTTCTGTCGACAACTATCGTACAACCTCTTAAACGCCCGCTCCCGGTCACTATATAGCTCATCCACGGTTCTCTCACGGTCATCTCCAGGCTCCGGTCCTGTGGTCAGAGACGACCCGATTGCCCTAGGTAGCCTGAGATCTCTCCCAAAACACAGTTTGGCAGGTGAAAACCCAGTGGAGTCGAGAACGGCGGTGTTCATCGCGTACTGGAACTCGGCAATGAGTGCATCCCAAGTACGATGATTATCCTGAACGAACTGGGCTATCATAGTTTTGATAACCCGGTTTGGCCGTTCAACCGGATTGGACTGCGGGCTGTAAGGGGCAGTCTGTCGGAACTCGATTCCCCACTCTTTCGTCAGGTCTCGGAACACCTTAGAGACGAACTGGGTTCCATTGTCACTCATTAAAATCACAGGGGAGCCAAAACGCAGCAATAGCCCGTCCTTGAATGCACTAGCTACAGCCTTGGCCGTAGCTGACCGCAGGGGTCTTATTTCAACCCACTTGCTAAACAGGTCCTGGAAAACTGCAAGAAAACGATGCCCACCTTTGGATCTGGGGAATGGACCCATCAAGTCGACCGACACCGAATGCCAAGGCCCTTGAGGGTTTCGAAAATACATTTGTCCCGCCGGTTTCTGCTGCAATACCTTAAACTCCTGGCACGTGGCACAGGACCTAACGTATTCTTTCACGGCACGACGCCAACCCGGCCAGAAATAGTTTTCCCCAACCCGGGCAATTGTTTTCTTAACTCCCAGGTGGCCCGCCATAGGAGAGTCATGGTTCTCTACCAACACATCCTTAACCTTAGATGGTGGTACACAAGTCCTCCATACCACTCCGCCTTCATCATTCTTATCTTTCCCAAGACGCCTGTATAACTTCCCATCCCTAATACAATAACTCGGGACACGTCTGGGATTGGACAACACACACTCTTTAGTGCGCTGGTACCATGTGCCATCTTCTGGCTGCATACCCTCGGTCTCTAATTCGGCCTCTCGTGGGTCTCCTCCCATCACAGCTACGTCAGCCGGGGTATCGTCATCTTCACCACCCACGGGCTGACGGGAGAGAGCATCTGCAACACGATTCAACGTACCCTTACGGTACCGGATCTCGAAATCATGCTGTTGCAACTCCATAACCCAACGAGCAAGCCGACCGGACGGTTCCTGCAGCTTCATCAACCATCTTAATGCCACATGGTCCGTTATGGCCACGAAGCGATAACCCTCCAGATATGGTCGGAACTTCCGCACCGCCCAGACCAGAGCCAAACACTCCTTCTCGGTAGTCGTATATTTCCGCTCTTGGTCTGTCAACAGACGGCTCGCGTATGCCACGACGGCCTCTTTACCGGCCTGGTCTTGCGTCAAAGCCGCACCAAGGCCATCGTTTGAGGCATCTACCTGCAGCACGAACGTCTTCGAGAAATCCGGGCATGCCAAAACTGGTGTTGAGCTCAGGCGGTTCTTCATTGCTTCGAAAGCAATCTCCTGATCCGAGCCCCACTGCCATTTCTCCCCCTTCTTTAGCAACTTGGTCAAAGGCCTGACCAACGACGCAAATCCGTCGACAAATCTCCTGTACCAGCTGGCCAGCCCAAGAAAACTTCGAAGATTCCTCACGCTTCGCGGTGTAGGAAAGTCATTGATTGCCCTGACCTTCTCTGGATCGGTCGCGATTCCAGCATCACTGACTACGTGACCCAGGTATTTTAACCGGGTCTTACAAAAATGACACTTGTCAGGATTCAGGCGCAATCCCGCCCCTCTCAATCTGGCGAAGACGGTCCTCAACAATTCCAGATGTTTCTCAAAAGTTTCAGAAACCAAGACCAAGTCATCCAGATACGCAAATGCCGATGGTTCTAGGTCCGGGCCGATCACCCTGTCCAGCAAACGCTGAAACGTGGCCCCCGCTGAATGCAAACCAAAAGGCATTACTTTAAACTGAAATAAGCCAACCCCGGGTACCGTGAAGGCTGTAACCGGGCGACTCCGTTCATTGAGAGGCACCTGCCAATAACCACGGTACAAGTCGAGAGTACTTATGTACCGTGCCCGCCGAAGCTTTTCTAAAATGGCGTTTATCCTCGGCAGGGGGTAAGCGTCCGGCACGCTGGCCTCATTAACCTTTCGCAAATCAAGGCACATCCTAAATTTGCCCGAAGCCTTTTTTACCAGCACGATCGGTGAGCTCCATGGAGACGAAGAAGGTTCTATAATCCCATCCTTCAACATAACCTCCACCTCCCCATTAACCACAGCTTGCATAGCTGGATTTCTCGGGTAATGCCTCTGCTTCACCGGGACCACTCCCTCTTTCAGCCTAATAACGTGCTCCAAGAGATGGGTCCTCCCGGGCACATCGTCAAATTTTGACAGCTCTCCCTTCAAGAATATCACCAACGACTGGCTTTGGGTTTCCGTCAACGGCTTTATCACTCCTTCGCCCTTGACGTCATCACAAGCGGGATCATAATCCACGCCACTACCAGCCAACGAAGTGTCAGATACTTCGGCTTCAGGAATAAGACGGGGATCTCCATCGTCAGGGCCTCTGGGGTCTTGGTCACTAATTTCGACCGTATCTAGGCAGCCCACTTGACCAGACCAGTCCTCACCCACGCCCATTCTTATCACCTCCGTCACGACCGTCACAAGTCCGAGATGTCGTATGACATCCATACCCAAAATCATATCCGTGGTAAGAGTGGGAACGTACAAGGCGTCTCCAACCCACCGTCTTCCCGCAGCCTCCCCTGCCAATCGGAACGAATACTCGGCCCTAGACCGCGACCCATCTGCCATCCTCAGAGGAGAGGGTTTCTTAAAAGGTTCTACCCCCTGGTGTTGAAGATGATCGGCAACTGCTCGCCCAACCAGGTTAACTACGGACCCAGTGTCCAATAACGCCTTAAAAACGCTGCCCATCAGCACAACTTCAACAAAGGGCCTTGTCTCCGAAACCATCCGGTTCTCGTCTACTCCACCAACCAGGCTGTTTAGTTTTCCGAGCCACTCGGACCACTCTTCTGAGGTCGTTCGTTTTGGGTGGCCTTGCCCAGTTGACCTCCTGATGTCTGAGCTGGCCTGCCGTTTCCCGCCCGACATCCACACTGACTCACCGTCAAACCAGGTTTGCCACACCCATAACAGGAGACGGTCCTTGGTTTACCACATTCTCGGGCAAAGTGACCAATCTCCTGGCACCTAAAACATTTAACCGTCCCCTTTGGACCCTCAGGCGCTCTAGCTGCTGTCACGGGCCGTTGACCGTGGACCCGATCCGACTTTAAAGCTACCCGTCCACGCGACTCGGCTTCCGGAGATGGTCTCTCGAAACTCCGCTTCTCGACGGCGGCAGTTTCGGCGCGCTTCTCCACCTTCTTTTTGGGCGTGTAGGCGGTTTCCAAAACCAGCGCTACGTTCGGAGAAGGAGGAGGTCGGAAGGCTGCCTTCTCGCGCATATAAGCCTCATAATCTTCGGCCAACTCAACCATCTCGGCCAGGTTCCTGAAGTCACGCCGTCGCACCATGAGTTTGTACTCAGGTCGCATGTTGTTGTAGATCAAGTCCAATCTACCATGCTCGGACAACGTACCACTACGCCTAAGCAAGGTACTTATGGCAACAACGTAGTCCCGGAAGTGCTCGCCTTCACCCTGTGTCCTTTTCCGGATCTCCTCATCCAAATTCCTCTGATAACCAGGTGGAAGGAACTGGATCTCAAATTGATGCCGAAAAGCTTCGAATGAATACAGGAGCTCCTTGCAATTCCTGTACCATAGAAGCGCTGAGCCTTGCAACAGCTCCGGCAGCACTCTGAGCAGGTCCTCTGATGTTATAGAGTACGAGACCATCAGCTCTTCTAGGCGCTCCAGGAATGACACTGGGTCTCGTCGGCCATCAAACCTTAAACCCCACTTCCGTACCGTGTTGCATACTTTGGAGCAATCCTTTGGCTCCACCCTGCTGGCCTCATTTGAGAGCATATCCGAGCCTCGAGGTAGCTCCAAGCTCGAAGGCCGGGCTGGTCTCTCAGAACTATCATTGGGCCGCTGCCATCCCTCGGGTCTACTAGGTAACCCAAAGGTAGGCATTGGAGCAGCCACAACAGGGGACGTAGGGTTGGCGGGTCTTTCGAACCCATAGCCGACCCCATTACTCGGTGAGCCTCTCGCCTGTCGCACCACCGATGCCAGATGTTCTCTAAGAGTCCGGGTATCAGTCTCCAAAGACAACCCAAGGATCTCTTTGACCGCCTCTAACTCCCTGCCAAGTTCAAATATCTCTGTTTGGCCCGATGCAGTACTAACCAGTACCTGAGGTACGGTTCTCGGGGGGTCAGAAAGTCCCATAGTGGTAATAGCCGGCGGTAAATATGTCGGTGCAGCAGCCCCAGCCATCGTACACAGCCTATCATCGCTGTACCGGCGGGCATTCCGCTGCTTCCAAAACGACGAGAATCTCTGCCGTAATTCCGCAGAAGTACCAGTGGTCACCAAACCATACTGGTCCATCGTCCTTATGAGCTCCCCTTTCGAGAGGTCATATATCCAACCCACGCGACCGTCCCGGGGCTGCGACCCCAAGGACATAGTCGCTGGCGCGGAATAAGTCAGAGACGTTGTCACCGTCGTACCCACGAAAGATGAAATAGTCGGCCAAACAGGCGAAGACGCAGGCCACAATGACGACGTCGTCATCACCGACAGTTCGGAGCTAACCCCAGAACTAGTTGTAACAATAGCAGACGTAATAGGCGTACCGCCCAGCACAGACGTCGTACTCGTAGTGACAACCATATTTAAAATCCAAATACCACGACTAATCCGCAAAAATAAGAGCGAAACCAATTAAAATATATTTAACACCGTTATAATAAATCAAACCAATTATAGGTGTGAAAGTCAAACCACAAATACACAATAAGGGTTCTCACTCAAATAATATTCAATGATAAAGCTCAATTAATTAGCAAAATAATAAATCAAACCAATTATGGGTGTGAAAGTCAAACCACAAATACACAATAAGGGTTCTCACTCAAATAATATTCAATGATAAGGCTCAATTAATTAGCAAAATTAAAATTACTAACTAATATCTATGTATACAACCACTAAATAAATTAGGGTTCACAACACACCACGCTGTAACAGAAACAGGTTAGGCCTCCCCAACCGACTATAAAATCACAGCAGGTCTGCCTAAAACTCTGCTCAACAGCTCAGGTCCGCAGCCAATCTGCACAAGTCCGCAGCAAATCTGCACAAATAAAATTATTTTGTTCGGGCGCCGTTAATACGTCAGCAACTCAGCACCACTGCCAACCTCAGTCCCTGTTCGCAGGCGCCATCTTGCGACGATACTTTCTGCACTGGGGGAAAAAAAAAATTAAAAGTGCAGTCGTCACCGTTTGCCGGGATAGCTCAGCCTACAATGGCTGGGTAAAATTCCAGGGTCTGCGATAAGGTCAGGGAAACCACTAGGCCAAAAGCCGGGTCTAACCGGTATAGGACTGGCTCATACACGGGCACTGTGAACAAGTCAAAAACAAGTCACCACAACAAACGTGCAATAATCACTACCAGGCCTACGCCGATTCTCCACACTCCTAGGGGGTCGTTGCTGACTACGCAACTCGGGCTTCGTCCTAACTATCCAATAGTCAAGCCCAGAGTGCCTAAAACACAGTAAGTTACACGACGACTTGCCAATAAAAACCACAACGCGTGTTATCACCAGGCGGGGTCTACTAGGCCACTATAATCCAATACACAACTCTAATGCCCAAGCTAACAATCAAACAGTTCACTCAATAATCGTACCACATAATAATATACAAGTACACTATAGGTAGAGTGACTACACCGCTAGTAGCTGGTCTCAATAAATACCAAGCTAAACAAGCAAAACTAAATGGCAATTGCACTATTAAAATTATTGAGCAACTTAGTAGCAGATGAATAAATATTAACTACGTTCCAAACACTAGATAAATATATTATCTGATAGCCGGTACTCCGCTATCCAAGCTACCAAGATAACGTGTTGGACTACCATTAAATTAAAATAATCGAATGAATATACAATAACAACCCTACTACTGTTACTGCTACTACCAACTTTATGTTACTTAGCTGGGCTTCTGTTAATAGGCTAATAATATTAGCTACTAGCCTACTGGCCACGTGTTTCCAACTACGCACGCTAAATCGTGCAACCTAGGTTTGTCGGGCCTCAGAGTTATTAGTAATATAACTAACTCTTGGTACAACGCAAAATAATAACTACTACAGTCAATAAATTATATTATTTGCGCTCTAGCACCTGCCCAGAACCGTCAGGAATATACTTTAATATTATTCCTGACTAATAAATAAATCCTAACTATCGTCAGGCTTTGACTAACACGGTTACAACTCTAACTCTCTAACTCTCTTAAACCAAAATATAATAAAACGTCGTCCACTCACCACAAGTGGGTTACTGACTCACTACCCAACTTGAATGCCGACACTCACTCCTTGAGCACCAATATCACACGACACCGTACACTTCTCTGTACCACCCACGTACGCCGGCCGTCTCCACTGGACACCAACACTGCCTTCTTCACTGTACGGGATCCACCACTAGAATGTCCGTCCTCGGCTGTCCAGTAGTCCCGGGATACCCAAGCTTATCCGAACTGATAAGCCGGGTCAAAGAGCGCTAGCCAGGTTCGCCGTCGCCGCTTGCTTACCTCAACAGACGCGCGGCCCAAATAGCGAAAATATACCCCCCTGGGAAAAATAACTCGTTACACAATAAACTACCTTAATTAATTTCGTTCATGTTCTATAGTTGTAGCCAGTTAAAAAAAAAAATATTTTACTAAAATATACTGTACTTTAAAAACTGTCAGATTTATTTCCTATTTAAATACCGGAAAGTATAAAAAGTATTAACATTATTTTTTATGTGCATTTAGGTTTGCTCCTGTAAGGGGACGGGAATATGAGGTGGTGTTTTATAAAAATGTTGAAAGCCATGAAATCAACAAATTCGCCAAATTTGATCAAAATTGATATCGTTATTCATTGTGACCCTTGGTTGGAATATATAATTTATAAAATAGAAGAATTACCTTATCCAACCACATTTGCTGGTATGACAACTAGTTTCGTTCCTTAGAACATCGTCAGGTCATTGTATGCAACCACATCATCAATACATTGTGATATGTCAAACGATTCTTTAAAACACTGTCAGAATCACAATAGTAAAAACTAGTCATGTTGATCAAATTATTAAAATTGAATAAAAAGTGATAAAACTGGTTAAAACTGTAAAGGCTGGCCAGCACTGTCTTATCACTGTCACTGACTAAATAAAACTGACTGAATCATGAGGTGTCTTTATCTTCATCTCTCCAATGCCACCTGTATTTCAGTTTATTTTGTTCTTCTTATTTTATACTTCTTCTTTGATTTGTAGCTTGTCAATATGTGTATCAAATATAATATTTGACTGGAAGGAAGTCTGGTCATTTAAAATGTTAATGGGTCGAGATTTTTAGCTTTGTAGATGGTGAATTCTTCTTTAACATCAAACTTAAAACTTTTTGGTAATACTTCAACTATTTCCATGTTCTTATCAATAGATGTGTAGTTGTGTGATTTTGACATTAAATGTTCGGCATAACTGGATAGCTGATGTTGTGATCTTTTAGGTATATGTTCTTTAAATCTTTGTTTGAAAGATCTTCCAGTTTGGCCGATGTAGTACTTTGGACAGTCGTCACAGTTAATTTTATAAATGTCTGATTTTCATAGTTGTTTGTGGCAACAGGCTTTTTGGAATTTTCTACTCGACCGTTCGGCATACATCAAACAACTC
Organism: Macrosteles quadrilineatus; assembly: GCF_028750875.1. NCBI lineage: Eukaryota > Metazoa > Arthropoda > Insecta > Hemiptera > Cicadellidae > Macrosteles > Macrosteles quadrilineatus. Next base: position 74,802,544 of record NW_026542598.1, on the reverse strand, counting down.
TTCCATTGGAGTTTTAAGCTCAAGAAATAATTTTTGGTAGAAATTGCAAAGTTGTATGTTCTGGTAGTAAAAAAATGGGAATCCAATTTTTACCCCGTAAAACTTCAACTAGATTCCGACTGATGATAGACCTTCGGGTCCGAAAATCATTTCGGATCAATAAAATAGGATCGCTAAGGTAAGGCCTTATAATATCAATTAATGCGTGTGCTCGAATTGATCCGCGGTTAGAGGGTAGTTTTGGATCATTCAAACTGACCCGGGGGTCTGGTATGTAGATAATAGGGTCGCTTGAAACATGTGATCTGACCCGCGAGTCGTTGAGGGAGGCATGGGAATTCTCCCCGTCCTATACGGGAAAAATAAATTGAGTAATAGACTTAGTATTTTCTTATATACCCACTAATATGATTTAACCTATTAGCTAATTTTAGCAATTTAATTGATTTGGCTTAATATAGCTAGCCAAGTTTGGTCTTCTATTTATATTCAATTCCGTCCAAATATTCTATAAGTTTCTATATCAAACGGTTTCTAAAATTGGCAAAAAGTTAACATAATAATTTTTTATTAAGGTTGTCAATTAATTGTTTTGTATTCAATGAGGATAGCATTTCAGAATTTATTTATATAATTGCTATTTGGTTTGCATTCAAAAAGTAAACAGTTTTGTACCACTTATAATCTTAACCATAATCTTATCACCATAAAATAAAATAAAGAGAAATAAATCGTAAAATAAAATATAAAATAAATCGTGTGTATATTAGTTTGTCTGTCAGCATTTCGTATAGGTACACATTACTAAACCATCCTTGCAATTGTAACGCACCTTTAGAGAGTAGTATCTCTAGCTACAAATGTTTACTTTTAAAATATTCAATTTTACTGCCAATATTCACTGAGAGTTGCTATGAAATTCTTCAAGTCTTAGTGCTAAGACTATGAGCGTTCAATACGGTTCAGAGTACAAGTAACTATATCAATGATTAAAATATAAAATTAATACTATTATATCCTAATAATCTCACTCAAGTCAACATCTTACAGCAATATCAAGATTTTTCAAACTGCATACTTAGTCTCGACCGGGTCGAGTTTTCGGAATTCTTCTCCCAAATAGACATCGTTACGCAAGACATTTTTACAGGGAAGACGTTAGTCAAATTCCTTATAGGGTGAGTGTACCTGTGTATACCAACTCCCTGTGAATTACCTCTTCCTATATAAACATCCTATATCTCATGGTTTGGTTACTGAAAATAAAAGGTTTTGGACAAGGTAGCGTAGGCCCGCAATATGCGTGTACATGAAAATATTATATTTTATTCAATATTTGAATGGTTATCTAAAACGATCTGGAATATTCTAGGAGGTCTTATAGCTTAATGAATTAACTATGGAAGTACGTGATAGTAGTTAATCTGGAATGCTCTAGAAAGAATATTCCAGATTTGTCTAGATTGTACTAAAATTATCGATGATCTTAGAGCATTTTACATCATTCAGGAGTGTTTTTTATTAATATACACACCAAACAAGGTAGGTATGTAGGTCTTGAACAGTATAAAATATTCCCCCCACTAATAATTTTATAATCGCCATTGTATTTTGGTATGGGTATCGCGTATTTTGCCGCTAGTATTTTTAACACATTGTCAATAAAATATAGACAACTAGGGGTCCATAGCAGCAATTACTGCTTTATAGTTATGTGTACAAATTTAAAATAAATGCACACTTTTTACACATTTAGTTGCGGTCTTCACCCAACAGGATACATTTAAACACCGCATTAACATCTTATATAAAAAAACTTTTGCCAAACTTATGACAGCTAGCCTGACCATACTACTGGACCGAATTGCACGCGGCTGGTACCAAATGAAAGATATTTACCTGTAGATGTGCAGAATCCCTTTATAAATTGAATTAAGCACACAAATAAGCACGAAAAGTGAATTTTAAATTTTAAAAAATTAACATGGGTCCTACGGGTTGCCATGGTGATGACGAAATAACAGCAAAATATAAACAGAAAACCAAAACAAATGGAAGAAATTCCAATCACATGTTTTATTTACAGCGTGGGGTTAAAATAGAGAAGTTTGCACAATACATACTTTTGGTCAAGTTTTTGACCACGGGGTGAGCTCTCGTTTTTACCTAAAACAGAACACTAAAAACAATGAACATACAAATACGCAATGTTTTCATCAGCTGGTATGTTTAAAATAGCTTATAGAAAAACTGTAGCAGTACTACCATTAGAAAATGACCGGATCTCTGACAGCCTGTGGTGTAGAGCAGGGTTTTGACACTTCTGATATTCTGATATAATTTTTTCCCACCGTCCTTGGACCTTAAGCTTTCAAATGAGTCCTCAACAGCCTTTTACGTAGCTCGAGATATTGAATGGGGACCGATTCACTTACGGAATTAAATTGATAGATATTATATCTTTTACGTAATATGACTCAAATTAAATATAAGCATTGACTATTGGATACTGAAGTTGATCCATATGGACCAGCTGTAACCAATTTTTTGTTAAAAAAAGAACCTAGTTGTGTGAGCCAGCCACAGAATGCGCTAGTGACTATATAAAATTATATTTTCTACTTTACTTTTTGTTTTATTAATAGTCAAATATATAAGCCAATTCTATACTTTGTAGTGAACCTATTTGTTGAATTATGAATCAAGAAACATGAATTTGTACTGAATACTTGTACGTAAATACATAACTTTCATTGTGCGCAAGGGATTTAATAGAATTTGTTTTTTTTATTTTTGTATGATTACAAAGTAATTCGATAGCTTGTGTATTAATAATTAAAAATTACAATATTATAAATCATATTACTAATCGTCCCCATCATTATTATCAAATTACTTTCTGGAAGTATCAAACGTACCAATTTAATAACAAATATATTGTTATCATGAAAAGCTTACAAGAACTAAGAAATACATAACCATATCCTAATCTTAAATAAAAAAACTACATATTTTAAATTTTAAAAAGCAACAAGAGACAAAACAAATGGCACCAACAATAATTTACAACAAACGATGCATTATTTTTAAGGATAGTATAAAGAACACTGTAACAAATAGAGTAATACACGTGAAATCTCACGTAAATTTTAGCATTCTGTAGGATTAACATAGACGTTTTGAGAGCCCTGACCCTGGGGCAAAGCACTCACCACATACTGAGCTCAGCTTAAATAACATATAAAGATTAAAATGACAAAATCCTTCAAAATTCGTTTAAAACATAGGGTGAGTTATAATCACTCAATAGAACCATATAGCAAAATAAATGATCATTGATGTATTTCTGTTGGTTTGTACTAAATAACCTTAGTTTTTACCAAGTGACAGATTTTAAAATACGATAGCAATATTTAAGCCAAATCAACTAAATTGCTTAGATAAGCTATTAGGCTAAATCATATTAGTGGTTGTATAAGGAAATACTTAGTCTGTTGCTCAAATTATTTATCCCGTAGAAGCCTGGAGAATTTCCCGTCCTCCCTCAACGACTCGCGGGTCAGATCACATGTTTCAAGCGACCCTATTATCTATCTGCCAGACCCCCGGGTCAGTTTGAATAATCCAAAACTACCCTCTGACCGCGGATCAGTCTGTATGCAGCCCAATTAATATATAAGCAATCCAGAGGCTAAAATGATTGGTAAAACCCCATATACAACCCCGTTCCCATAGTCAGTTCATGCTGGTTCGTACATTTTCTGGCCTATTTTACTGTCTACCCTTTCTGACTCCAGGAAAACTTTCTGTTCCTATAACTTTTCACATGACAATTGTAGGAAACCCAGTGAGTGACCCCCATGAACACCGAGACCCTCCCATAGACCCACACCGCGTGTTCTGCCCCTCGGACAGGTGGCTGGAGCGAGACAGAATAAACACTCCAAGTCGAACTGGAATGTTGAAGCTAATCTTCGCTCAGAGTTTGAGTTTGTTCAGCTTGAGGGTTGTGAGCCGCTCGATATCCGCGACTGTCTTGTCACCGCCCGCGCCCCCAACCCTCTCCCGTCAGATTACATTGTAACAGTTCTGGATTTACGGTTCATTTAAATTTGGAAGTATGCACTGGTTAAGAATGTATATTCCGTCATACAGAAAAGCAGCAATTTTTAATACACGCGTTGTGGATTTAAAGTAGCCATTTTTCTCCCTAGGAAGTAAAGAGCGTTTTTAGTCCCTAGGGAGTAAAAATCGGCAGTTGTCAACTCAGTTGTGTATTTCGATTGTAAACAGTTTCATGTAACGAAATGATTTATCGATTGTTTTTATCGGTTGTGACTCATTGTTGCGTTCTTGACAATAGTTCGGCCATAGATTAAAATAATTAAATTTAATTCTTTTTGTCTATGGTTCGACGTATCTATGGTATAATGTTCCGGAACACAATCGTAATAGACGAAATGGTCTAATCATTTACTAAACGGCTGTTTGTTTGCATTAGCAAAATTGAAAACAAGTTGAAAGTCGTTTTGAGAGGTTACCTTTTACATAAATAGTTTTTGTGTAACTCCTCGTGATGCACATTATATTTTTCCTACAGTCACTAAAAAGCATATAAATAATTAGTCCAAACAAACACTATACAACACGTTTTTAGGTTACTAGGTTAGGTTAAACCCAAGCGTAGAACGCAATGGGAAACACTGCGCCAACTGATTGTAGTCGTAGTATCTTTAGGTGCTACTTATTTTCAGGAGTACACTTAAAAACAGTAATAATCAGTCTAAACAGAATAAACAAGTATTTTTCTAACTTTCTTACTTACGTACGCGTACCAAGAAGAAATCAGTTCATACTTCTTTCTTGATTTTTCAGGAAACAGGTTTGATGAAACTTGAACTTTGCAGTTTCTGCTACATATTTCTTCTGGTGTACATATTCACAATCACTGAGTTTATTCAAACCTGTTAGGCCCACTTATAATTATTCTTTCAAAAACTTTAGGTTATGTTCAAACCGAGCGTTGATCGAAAATTGAATTAACACGAAATGACAATCGTAGTATCAATAGTCAATCAGCTGATCATAATAGTATCTTTAAGTGTTGCCAACCTATTTCCAAGTGTACTCGGATTACGTACATATTAAAACCACACTGTTTTGTATTGTTTGGTTGGAATACTAGTGTGCTCCAAAGTAGGCCTATAAACTATGCGACAAAGTAAGTAAATGCAGCAATTAGCAGCTTTCTGTACAAGGATCAGTGCAAGGAAACCAACTTTGACTGTATAAAAAGTTTTTTTCCCTACAGTTTCCTGACAAAGTAGGCTTCCCTGCACTGATTATAGCACGTAAAGTAGCTAATTGCTGCATTTACCTACTTTTACTACACTCCAGTATTTCAACCAAACAACTCAAAACAATTATTATAATTATGTGCACGCTTGAAAATAAATTCGCAACGCTTAAAGATACTACGACTACGATCAGCTGGTGCAGCGTTTGCCATTTCGTTCAACGCTTGGATTTAACCATATTTAACCTAACCTAAAAACATATTGTACAGTGTTTTAAGGACTAATTATTAATATTCTTTATAGTAACTGTAAAATAAAATATAATGTAATATAATGTGTAACTCGAGTTGCACATTATACTTTTCCTACAGTTACCATAAAACAAATAAATTGGTGAAGAAACATAACCTATTTTTACACAGAAGTGAACTTTTAATATAATATTTAACGTGAAGTGACAAATACAACAGTACAACAGCTGACCAGCTGATTTACAGCCAGTGCTGCCAACGTATTTCGCGCGCATACGACGTTGCCAGCATGTTACGCGCTCACTACTTCGTGCCTTCACGTTGCAAATCTGGAGTGAGACAAAGTAATTAGAGTGAGACAATGTTAACATTGTCTCACTGATGAGCGAATTGGCCACTTTGCTTTCTCAAATCAGTGAGAGAACATGTACATTGTTAGGTAACTGTAGGAAAAAGTGTATTTTCAACCCACACTCATTTTTTACGCCAAAGTCATGAAATATACTATTGGGAGGCACCAAATCGCATATATTTTAGAATAAGAACACAATTTATATAAACTGGTCGCCCATTTTGGAATTATGTTAGCTTGAAATATGTATAAATCAAATTCAATGTGCGATTTAAGTGTATGTAATACACTAGACACATTCCTTACTCATCTTTTTTTATTTTGATGAATCACCATAAAAATGAAATTTTGTATCCTTAGTACGCTACTTCATGTACCTGGATATTTTTTTACACGTGAACATTTTAGACTTCAGAAGAAAACAATGCTTTATACTATGTACAGCTAGGAGGATTAACATCAAGGAGAGGGCACGCGAATAGGGATATACAACAAATAAGTTTCAACATTCATTTCCATTCTAGCTCATGAGCTGTTATTGTTATTCAATATGATAAATAGGTAACATACCTTATAAATCTGACATACAGCTCATTTTTATTGAAGGTCGTTTACATGTTTCGGCTTGTACCCAGTAGGATGGTGAAATCCTTGTCATTGTTTTATACTAAAAGTACATACACAAACACACATACACGGTCGGGAAGAAGACATTACGAAAACTAATAACACTTTAATATGCCTATTACGTAAAGGTAAAATACACGGGCAGGACGCACACCACTGTCAAGGTCAGGATGCAGACTGAACTAGTTGTGCATTGTTGGTCTTGTCTTATCAGCTGATGTGGACTGATGACCAATGGGCGTCGACCAAAGTTCCTGCGTATGTACTTTTAGTATAAAACAATGACAAGGATTTCACCATCCTACTGCGACGTTTTGACAATGGCCGATTGAAACATGTAAACGACCTTCAATAAAAATTAGCTGTATGTCGCATTTATAAGGTATGTAACCTATTTATCATATTAAATAAGTTTCGACCACATAAACGACTAAACCTAACCAATTAATCGAACATCACAATCCAAGACGTTGGCAACTTGGTGATATAATTTGTATTTGTTTGTGTTCCAGCATTCGTGACAAAAAGCAGTGAAGCGAGCGAGAGAGAGTGAGAGAGATGTAGAAAGAAATGTAGAAAGAGATGGGAGATGAAGATGGTTTGATGCGCCCTGTCAACGTCAGTTAGATGGACACTTCCTGTACCATGTGGCCCACACAACCTACAGCATTCGGGAATTCCCGTTTAAAAATAAATCATTTGGAAAATCATTTTAATTTGGCTCCTGTTCTGTGATATTTGTTGCTATTCAGACACATTTAGTTTATTTTTAGATGGATTATTTGACTTTAAACAGAAAGGCCAACCAGATATTTGAAATTAAAAAGTTTAAAACACTTTATTTTTTACTATGAGCCTCTATTAGTAGGACAGTACCGTATGGACAATAAATAATTAGAAAAGTTTGTTTATGAGAATTTACTCTGTTATTTTATTATTTTTACAGGGATTGCCTATTGTGTACCTAAAAACTACAAATTGACTGTTGGATTCTGCATTTGACATTACACATTCATGGATATGTTATAGCCAGTCTTTTTTAAGACATGGTTGAATATGCCACTAGCAGATTGTGCTACTGAGATTTTCTTCATTAGTTTATGTTACTGTGATAGTTGACATGAAAGATGATAGCATACAATGCAATATTAATTATAGCTATATATACATATTAATTCTGTTCTTAGGCTGAATCATCTCCCTTTAGCTTGAGCATTATCCTGATAGACTTTTTTGCTGTTTTAAAATAAAATCCATATTATTTTGTTTAATTGAACCCTATAATGCTATGCCGAACAGGGTATGGGAATGAACATGGGCCATATATATATTTTTTGTGCCATAAAAAGACGTTTTTCATAGATAATTTAAGCAGAATATTTCGTACATGCTCATTCCAAATAGGCGTTTGTCTATCGTTAAACCTAGAAAATTGATACTACTTTCCCTATTGATGTTTTGAGATCTATATACAGTACTATACTAGTGTTGGATCTGTAGATTTTCGGTTTTGTGGGTTTTTAACGTTATGAACTTAGTTTTTTCAGAATTTAGAATAAGGTTATGATCATGAAATAGTCCCCATCCCCAACCTTGAGGAACCCCATAAAGGAATAATAATAATTTAATGCTCACCCTTAATTCATCTTTCCCTTAAGCTTAACGTTGTGTATCATTCATTCTTTCAACATTCTTCTTACAAGATATAATAAACATAAAAATCCTAAAACTAAAATAAAGGGGAAATAAAACAACAGAAATATTTCAATAATAATATTTTTTATCATGATAAAGGTACAAGGAGCTACAAAATGGCCAGGAATTCAGAGAATGCAGTCTATTTATTGCTGGGACGAAGTTGCATCTTAGACTGTAACAAGTGCAAGGAACTGCTAAAACGGACGTAGAGCAAATATAAAACTACAAAAATAATGTGACGACCCGTCAAACCTTAGCCTACGTTTGGTACAAACTTTACCTGTTTGTGCTTACATTGTATCTTATTTAACGATCTCAAACAACCGCTAAGGTCAAAAGTGGAAGAAGTTTTAAGGTACTTGAATTTGGTGCAACAATAAGTGAACTCTGTTCACTGGTGTAACAAAATATGGTTTATGCTCTTATGGAAGAGAACAAATGTTTTTTCCACTTAAGGAATATTTTTAAGATCCTTAAGTTGTGTGGCATTGGTAAAGTTAAGTTTCATAACAGCATGAAAGGGTAAAATTAAAGGGGAATACTAATTAAAGTTAGTATATGAATACAAATAAAATACAAGCAGATGTAAAATACACATTGTAAAAAACTTATACCATGAATATGCGAGTCATAGTTATTGTAGCCAAAAAAGTCCTAAAATTAAAAACTTAGAAATTTATAGCTAGAGCAGGCAATGCATTAAAATGTATATATTATTTAGAACAACTGTGAAAACATTATTTTTTCGTTATTTATTTTTATTAAAAATTCAGAAAACAATATTAAGAGTACTTTATTTATGAAAGAAATAATTTTGAGACTATTTATGCCAATTTTAAAACCAACAAACTATCAGATTCAGATTTTTTTACTGAATAATACACAAAAACACAAAAAGTCGAAAATATTTGTATTGCTTATAATCCGATAAGCGATTAACAGGCTGCAAAGAGGAATGTTTAGATTGGTCTGAGAAGTAAATATTTTCACAATTAGTTAATTTTGAAAGGTAAATTTGGAATGTACAATGTTTTGATTGTTGTTCGATAATAAAACATAACACAGATATCATAAACAAATTTCTGTGGACAAATATAGGCCTGCTTTCACAGTCCAATGTCAATATGCAATGTTTGTTGAGAAGGGTATATTGACTATATTACTTTAAATAGGTATGGTATACAGTAGTATAATCCAATAAACTTAATAATAGATCTTGTGTTGAAGTGTATGATATTTAGTAATAATTTAATATGAATGTATGCCCTACAATATTATGTTAAAAATGAAAAATATTTTTTTTTGAAAATAAATAGATCATACTAAGGCAGCTTAATGGAATGTGGAGTATAACTTTTTCTACTACTGTACTTGGTTTAAAAGCTATACGTAATTCAAATATTAGTGCTCAGAAGGTACTGAAATACTCTTAACGGTATTATTCAGCATAAATGTGGTTATAGTACCTTATCTAACATGTATAACAATAAATGTATGTTTACATAATGTTGGTTAGGCCATAGTTGTAGAATATAAGTTCCAAAAATCAAAGTCCACGTAACTGAAAACAAAAAAAGGCAAAGCCTATAAGTAAAAAAAGAATTTTGGACTGAAAATATACAGGGTGTTGAAAAACGAAAAGGGGACATAATGTACGTAGTGATTCCTTGGGTTAAAATAGAGAGAAAAACAAGAATAACACTTTTTCCAAAATTGCTTTGTTAACCAGATATTATCCGTCATTTTGTAAATTTTGAATAAACATTTTTGTCTTTAAGTTGTTTTAAGATCTTTATCAAACTTGGTACGTATGATGGTAAAAGAGACCCATGTTAGAAAAAAAATCTAGATCCACTTTTAAGTTTCAAAATGGCAGCCATTTATAATTTTTAAATTTAAATTACCAAAACATGGCTGATTGTATAAAAAAATGTCAAGACAACTTTTATTTAGTATTTAAAATTCCATAACAAAGTTCAACAAGATTGAATAAAAAATAACTGAAAAATCACGATTATACAACAAAAAATCATGATATTTCAGTTTTTTTATTAAATCTTTTAAAAATTAGTGCCGTTTGATAGGAAGTTTTAAATGGTAAATAAAAATGTTCTTGGTAGTTTTTCTTAAAATTAGCCTTTTTTGTGATAAAAATTTTAAAAATTAAAATGGTCGTAATTTAGAAATTTGAAATTGGATTAAGATAAATTTTTGTAGCATGGGTCTCTTCTACCTTAACATACATACCATACATAAGTTTAAAGATCAGTAAAAATAATCCAATCATAAAAACGTTAATGTAAATAATACAAAATGGCGAATATCTGCTTAACAAAGCAATTTTGGAAAAAGTTTTATTCTTGATTTTATTTTTTATTTTGACCCAATCACTACGTAAATTAATTATGTCCCCACTGTTTTTCAACACAATGAAACCCAACAAAGTTACATTGAGCTATTGTGTGCTTAAAAAACAAAAACTGCAAAAATGTAAATTTATTGAAACGGAATTCTTAATTTGAGCAGCATGGTATTGTACTACAACAGTCTTTCAGTGCAATGCTAAGGACAAAGTAGTATATGGATATGTGTCAATCTAACAATGTGTCCCTTGGAGGCAAACATAACAATCTAAACTCGCAACAAGCACTTAATATACGATTCAATCTAAAAAGATTGTTAGCACCTTTTTACGTATACTTAATCAATGTCTTACACATTTACTTGGAGGAACCCATACTTTGGATAGAAGTGTTTTTGTAATACATATATCTTAAGTGTGTAAAGATAGATGATGAGAACAAATAAACTGACCTATGTGATATCTGAAATTGAGGTAACAATTATTATAAGGGAATGCATATTTGTAAGCTTTTTTCAAAATTTAGTATCATAAGCAAATAGTTTTTTAATAAATATTCAAGAATACAAATAGTTTATGAATACAAGAAATCAAGGTGGATCAAAAGTTATATTTTACTTACACATATAGCATTTACGTTATTAACTAATAAAAACATGAAAATGTAGTCTTAAACAACTAATTTCAAAACCCTTAAATATTGGAAGCCATCTTCATAACAAATGTAACATCCTGGAAATACTCGTCGAAAAACTAAACAGTATATACAGTTATAAATTACATAATACTGGAAAACGGCTGGACGCAGCCTATGATGAACACTACTCTAGGTAAAATTACAAGGATCTTTGGTAAAATATTTTTAACTTGATACTTCAGCGCTTTTTCTGTGGAAGCACATTGGACGTGAACTGGCCGATGATGTTGCCTCGTGGACCGTAGTTGGCAACTGCGATCATCGCTCCGTTCTTGGCGAACGCTCGACCAACTCCAAGTTGCTTCGAGTCTTTCCACACCATCTGAGTGAAGTGGCCACTCTTTAACCCACCTGTGGCACAAGGTATTATGAGTCGTGGAAAATTCATACATTTACTTCTGTCTTATGGATGGATGTTTCTTGAAGTTGGCCCACCTGCTTGATCAACACTGTTCATTTTGACTGTTCATCTTTTGGGTGTTGAAAACTGATCAGAGTTGTAAACTTGAGGAACAGGTATAGCCACAGTACAAACAAAAATGTAAGGGATTTGGACCGTTTACCTTCAAAGGATTTGTGGTTCTAGGACAGAAAATGGCACTGGCAGTATACACACAATAGAGTCCCTCTTATCCGGACTCCTCAGGACCAAAGCCAGCCCAGGTTTTCTGGTTAAACTGAAGTCCCCTAAAACTCGTTAAATCAAGAACGTCCAAGGTATACTACATAAGCCTAACCCAAATATTTTACTTCAATTTGGGGGAGCATTGTATTTAGAGAATCTACTATTTGAATCTATGCTAAAACTAACCATCCAACCAATCTCCATGAGAACATTATAGTTTAGTTGATTATACTTGTGGTACATTGTAATCATTTGTGTATAAAAGAAGGAGTACTTACTGTTTGGGCAAGTTTAAAGTTTATAAGTACAGTATATTGATGACATTAAAAATGAGGTATTTTTGTTTATTTGACTCTAGTGAACATTTCAGATAAGCGGAATTCTTGTTAATATTCATAGCGATTGACATTTTTTAATAAATCAACATAGGTATACTATTTGAGACCGCATAAGATTGAGTAGTGACAATGATAAAATAAGTATTGATACCTACAATGTAAGTGTTTGCAATACAGTAGTAACATTAAGCATTATTTACTGCATTAATGATTGATAATCTATACATACTAAAATGATGGAGAGGTAATTAGTCAACCAGTTTATATTTAATTTTCTGAAGTGTTGAAAATCCCGATAAATACAGATTCTACCATTACCTCATCGAAACAAAATGTGTTATAGAAGACAAACAAAATCATCATGTCGGAAAACAAAATGATGCACGCACAAACACTTAGCCAGTTAATAGCTATCGGACAATAAACAGTGTGTTATTATTTGTCAACACCGAACACTTAATTTGAAACATTTGTTCGCTGAAATCATACAAGTACAGCCGATCTGGTTATTATTCAGTTGTTGATATTTGTTCACACATGCAAAGTGTTTTGGTGCCACTGATTAAAAATCCTACACAAACATTGTCGTTTCCATAAAACTGGATATGTTCTGTGAGAGGGGAAATAACAAACCTGCGAGTGAAAAAGCACTTCGCAAATAGCAAATGTTTGCAGGAATTTTCTAATTAGTTAAATCATAAACTGATTTAATTAGAGTAGAAAAACTTTAAATTTATTTCTAGATTGTCCTGGTTATTTATGTTGTCAATCAATTTGTGAACTGATTGAGAGGAAAAAAATTGTACTATATCATGGTATTAAAACATTGCAGAAAGTGCTTGTGACATGTGGATTCTAAAAACGGTTTTGTGTTTAAACTAGCAGTTTTATAAGTTTATTTTTCTTATTATAAAAGGTATAATGTTACCTGGATCTGCCAAAGTAATCCAAATGCTGTCTAACGACTACGCGTTTCGAAGCAGTATAAGCTTCATCTTCAGGTCGTCAAGAACACATTTCACTCATGAGAGGTCGTCAAATAAATATAATTTTTACACATACTGTACATGGACGGAGAATAGTTACTGTAGGCCTACGAACCGCGTGCGCGCACTTAGACAGGTTAGTCATGACTGCGGCGGTGAGCGTTGGTCCCGTGAACTTTGTCCCTTGCCGGTCAGCTGTTCCTGGTTAGCTATTACAGTATCATACAATGCGTTTGACTGGAAATTTAGTTTGTCGTTTAATAGATCATAACTATGACTTTTTGTTGCTTTGTATATTTCGTACTCTTCTATGGCGTTCATGAAGCTTCCTTTTGTGCAAAAATGTAGGGGTGTCATATTTGTTTCAAAATTTGTGTAGTTATGATTTTTGTTAATGAGATGGGCTGCATAATTGGATTTTAAATGATTTTTTGCTTTTGGAAGGTGTTCTTTGAATCTGGTTTTGAAAGCACGGCCGGTTTGTCCTATATAAAAACTATTGCAATCATCACAGGATAATCTGTAAACTCCAGTTTTTTCACCTGTTTCTAGACTATTACTGGACGAAGGATTAAGTAATCGTTGTAGTTTGTTCGAAGTTCTAAACGCTACCCCGATGTTCTTCTTTTTTAGTTCGTGTTTCAGTATATTCGGCAGCCTTGTACCATACTCTGATGTTACAAAGATTTTGTCAATTTGGCCACCTACTCTGTTAATATCGGCTTTTTTCTTTAATTGGTTTTTGACAAGTTTATCGATCATGGCGGTTTTAAACCCATTTCTTTGGGCAATGTATTTTATCGTGTTTAATTCTTTGTTAAAATTATCTTGGCTTAATGGAACGGTGAGTAATCGGTGAACGAAACTATTATAAGCTGCCATTTTTTGTGTTGTAGGATGGTGTGAAGTTTCATGGATGGTTGTGTCGGTTAGCGTAGGTTTTCTGTAAATATCAAATTCAAACGATTTTTCTGTTTTAATTAGTGTTATGTCAAGAAAGTTTAACCTGTCGTTGCTTTCCAATTCTATGGTAAACTGTAGGCTAGGGTTTATTTTATTCAAATACTTAGTAAATATCTCTAGTTGTCTTACGTTGCCATCATACAGGATTGCGATGTCATCAACATATCGGTGGTAAAATACAATCTTATCTTTGTAGCGGTTGTTATCTGTCCATATGTTATTGTTTTCGAAACTGTTCAGATATATTTCAGCTAGGATTCCTGAAAGTGGGGATCCCATTGCTAGTCCATCGTTTTGTATATAATATTCATTGTTAAAGGCGAAGTAGTTCTGTTGGGTTACTATTTTTGTTAATGCGATGAGTTCATTAATGGCTTCCTCACTAAGATTAGAATTGCTCTTTAGATTGTCTTCTAGGATATTGATTGTATATGCCACGGGTACATTTGTGTACAAATTAACTATGTCCAGCGATGCCAGTGTATATCTAGGTTTGATTTCAGTGTTACTAGTTTTGAGAATTAAATCCATACTATTAATTAGACTATGACTGTTAGGTAAAATAATTTGTTGCTTAATTATCCTTTCTAGGCTTTTAGCGACTTGGTAGCTGGGTGCTGGCATGTAATTCACTAGAGGGCGAATGGGAATTTTATCTTTATGCAATTTCGGTAAACCTTTGAGTTGTGGTGCTTTGGCGTTGATGGGTTTTAGTCTCCTGATTTCTGTGTCGGTGAATAGCGTTAAACTTTTATTTAGAGCAGTATTTAAGGTTTTTGTAAACTTGGTTGTCGGATCTTTGTTGAGTCTCTCTAAGTTGTTTTTGTTGATAAAATCTAAAACCTTAGTATTATAATCATTTTTGTACATGACAACTAGGGAGTTACCTTTGTCCGCCTTAGTTATAATCAAGTTATTTTCCTGTAATTTGTTCTTAATACAATTTAATGTTTTGACCTCTTGTTTTTGCATGTAACTGAGTCTTTTGTTCTTACTGACTTTAATTACTCGATTTAATTTTTCGTTTACCAGAGTTCTCACTGTATTTTGGGTGTTAATATCTTTTATCATTTTTATTGCTGATTCTGTATGAATTATCTCAGATAAGAAACTATTTCTACCATTATAAGGTAGGTTGTACTTAAGGCCTTTGTCAAGAAGTGATGTTTCGTCTTTGTTGAATATAACTTTGGTTAGGTTCACTGTTCTTAGGTAGAATTTATGGGTTGATTTTATAACATCTGTTGTGTGATATTTACTGATCAAACAATCTAGTTTCTTCTTTAGCGTCCTCTTTTTCCCTAAAATGACCTTATTAATTTGGGATTCAATTTTTGGTAAAATGTCAATGGTTTGGCAACTAGGAATATTGTTTAGAACTTCTAAGTGTATGTTTAATAGTAATCTGTTAAGCATGTCTTTCTTTTTGTATAGCTGTTTTATTTCTGTTCTTAACCATATAGTTTCTGCTAACTTTTTGGCTTTCTGACCAGCAAAAGATCGATTGTTTATTTTGACTTTAATGTAGTTTGGTATTATATTATTCTCTAAACAATCCTTATTAAAGGTTATGTTCTGGTTTGTTTTTAGCAATTTAATTTTCGTGTTCTTGAACTTGTAGACAAGTTTTGCTTGGCAAGCAGTTAACTTCATGTTGTTTCTTGTCTCAGGATTACTGTTTTAGATTATAAAAGGTATAATGTTACCTGGATCTGCCAAAGTAATCCAAATGCTGTCTAACGACTACGCGTTTCGAAGCAGTATAAGCTTCATCTTCAGGTCGTCAAGAACACATTTCACTCATGAGAGGTCGTCAAATAAATATAATTTTTACACATACTGTACATGGACGGAGAATAGTTACTGTAGGCCTACGAACCGCGTGCGCGCACTTAGACAGGTTAGTCATGACTGCGGCGGTGAGCGTTGGTCCCGTGAACTTTGTCCCTTGCCGGTCAGCTGTTCCTGGTTAGCTATTACAGTATCATACAATGCGTTTGACTGGAAATTTAGTTTGTCGTTTAATAGATCATAACTATGACTTTTTGTTGCTTTGTATATTTCGTACTCTTCTATGGCGTTCATGAAGCTTCCTTTTGTGCAAAAATGTAGGGGTGTCATATTTGTTTCAAAATTTGTGTAGTTATGATTTTTGTTAATGAGATGGGCTGCATAATTGGATTTTAAATGATTTTTTGCTTTTGGAAGGTGTTCTTTGAATCTGGTTTTGAAAGCACGGCCGGTTTGTCCTATATAAAAACTATTGCAATCATCACAGGATAATCTGTAAACTCCAGTTTTTTCACCTGTTTCTAGACTATTACTGGACGAAGGATTAAGTAATCGTTGTAGTTTGTTCGAAGTTCTAAACGCTACCCCGATGTTCTTCTTTTTTAGTTCGTGTTTCAGTATATTCGGCAGCCTTGTACCATACTCTGATGTTACAAAGATTTTGTCAATTTGGCCACCTACTCTGTTAATATCGGCTTTTTTCTTTAATTGGTTTTTGACAAGTTTATCGATCATGGCGGTTTTAAACCCATTTCTTTGGGCAATGTATTTTATCGTGTTTAATTCTTTGTTAAAATTATCTTGGCTTAATGGAACGGTGAGTAATCGGTGAACGAAACTATTATAAGCTGCCATTTTTTGTGTTGTAGGATGGTGTGAAGTTTCATGGATGGTTGTGTCGGTTAGCGTAGGTTTTCTGTAAATATCAAATTCAAACGATTTTTCTGTTTTAATTAGTGTTATGTCAAGAAAGTTTAACCTGTCGTTGCTTTCCAATTCTATGGTAAACTGTAGGCTAGGGTTTATTTTATTCAAATACTTAGTAAATATCTCTAGTTGTCTTACGTTGCCATCATACAGGATTGCGATGTCATCAACATATCGGTGGTAAAATACAATCTTATCTTTGTAGCGGTTGTTATCTGTCCATATGTTATTGTTTTCGAAACTGTTCAGATATATTTCAGCTAGGATTCCTGAAAGTGGGGATCCCATTGCTAGTCCATCGTTTTGTATATAATATTCATTGTTAAAGGCGAAGTAGTTCTGTTGGGTTACTATTTTTGTTAATGCGATGAGTTCATTAATGGCTTCCTCACTAAGATTAGAATTGCTCTTTAGATTGTCTTCTAGGATATTGATTGTATATGCCACGGGTACATTTGTGTACAAATTAACTATGTCCAGCGATGCCAGTGTATATCTAGGTTTGATTTCAGTGTTACTAGTTTTGAGAATTAAATCCATACTATTAATTAGACTATGACTGTTAGGTAAAATAATTTGTTGCTTAATTATCCTTTCTAGGCTTTTAGCGACTTGGTAGCTGGGTGCTGGCATGTAATTCACTAGAGGGCGAATGGGAATTTTATCTTTATGCAATTTCGGTAAACCTTTGAGTTGTGGTGCTTTGGCGTTGATGGGTTTTAGTCTCCTGATTTCTGTGTCGGTGAATAGCGTTAAACTTTTATTTAGAGCAGTATTTAAGGTTTTTGTAAACTTGGTTGTCGGATCTTTGTTGAGTCTCTCTAAGTTGTTTTTGTTGATAAAATCTAAAACCTTAGTATTATAATCATTTTTGTACATGACAACTAGGGAGTTACCTTTGTCCGCCTTAGTTATAATCAAGTTATTTTCCTGTAATTTGTTCTTAATACAATTTAATGTTTTGACCTCTTGTTTTTGCATGTAACTGAGTCTTTTGTTCTTACTGACTTTAATTACTCGATTTAATTTTTCGTTTACCAGAGTTCTCACTGTATTTTGGGTGTTAATATCTTTTATCATTTTTATTGCTGATTCTGTATGAATTATCTCAGATAAGAAACTATTTCTACCATTATAAGGTAGGTTGTACTTAAGGCCTTTGTCAAGAAGTGATGTTTCGTCTTTGTTGAATATAACTTTGGTTAGGTTCACTGTTCTTAGGTAGAATTTATGGGTTGATTTTATAACATCTGTTGTGTGATATTTACTGATCAAACAATCTAGTTTCTTCTTTAGCGTCCTCTTTTTCCCTAAAATGACCTTATTAATTTGGGATTCAATTTTTGGTAAAATGTCAATGGTTTGGCAACTAGGAATATTGTTTAGAACTTCTAAGTGTATGTTTAATAGTAATCTGTTAAGCATGTCTTTCTTTTTGTATAGCTGTTTTATTTCTGTTCTTAACCATATAGTTTCTGCTAACTTTTTGGCTTTCTGACCAGCAAAAGATCGATTGTTTATTTTGACTTTAATGTAGTTTGGTATTATATTATTCTCTAAACAATCCTTATTAAAGGTTATGTTCTGGTTTGTTTTTAGCAATTTAATTTTCGTGTTCTTGAACTTGTAGACAAGTTTTGCTTGGCAAGCAGTTAACTTCATGTTGTTTCTTGTCTCAGGATTACTGTTTTAGATTATAAAAGGTATAATGTTACCTGGATCTGCCAAAGTAATCCAAATGCTGTCTAACGACTACGCGTTTCGAAGCAGTATAAGCTTCATCTTCAGGTCGTCAAGAACACATTTCACTCATGAGAGGTCGTCAAATAAATATAATTTTTACACATACTGTACATGGACGGAGAATAGTTACTGTAGGCCTACGAACCGCCTTATTTTTCTGGTGGATGATAAAAAAAAGTTAATCAGAACAAATTATTGGCAACAGCGGTGTAGTGGGGCAAGAAAGAGTGAAAACATCTTGTTTTTCTGAGTCATCATGATTAAAAAATCACTACAAGGGTTTTAGTTAGGTGCGACCAAACAACGCTACCAACAATAAATTTTTGTTAAATATACAGCACGGTAACACAAAAACAAACAAACTAATAAAGTAATTTACAACACATCAAGATACATTGTCAAATTCATATTGTATTGTTCCTCCACAAAAAAGTTAAAAATAAAACCCAAGTAGCGATTAAGAGAAACTGTAGTTATGAAATTTAATTTTTTATTAAGATAATTGTAAACTGTAAAATAAACTATTTTTAGAGTAGATTGTATTAAGCCTCAGTATGTAATGAGTTCTAAAACTATTCATCATCGATCAGTTTGTGATTCAAATTATTTTGTCGCTATTTAGACTTCATTTAAAATTTACATTGTTACAATTCATTGGTTTGTTTTACATTTGTGTCCGTTGAAATTAGTAAAACATCAAAGAGGGTGATTTACTAGACAAAATTAGAACTTGTTAAATATTCTCTCATCGTTGCAATCGTTGATTGTGTTTTAATGAACCGAGTGAAAGGGTGTTGCGAAACAAAACAATCATTAACGCCTAAACAAACAGATTGTGAATGAGTGTATTTTGTAGTAAAATAGTTGAAAAAAACACAAAAACTATGGATTTATCAATAAATAACTCTGAAGGGTTAACATAATTAATAAAGTCAGCGTTACTTTAAATGTTTACAACTATAAATGTAAAAAATGTATAGTCAAAGGTATAAAACAACTTTTTTCACAAATAGATAACATTATTATTATTATAGATACACAAATATATAGGAAGGAGAGACAGTGAATGAAAGGAATTCAGTAGATGAGCAAGTGTAAGGTCCAGTACATCTATGTCTAAAAATTTAAGCACCCCGGTGCCCGGTCTGAAATTAGTAGTTGCATAACATCTTTTTATGTGGTAGTTTGCTATGCAGCAAGAATGAAATACACTTTAACCATGGTGATTACGGTATATTTGCAATTTATTCAAAAATATATTTTCCCCAAGAATGTACAGTAGATTTTTTATCCACAGGATTATTTCCAGTGCTGTTACAAAGTTTTACTCCATTCTACAGTCACAAGGTAGAGGTGAGTTTTTTTTTGCATAACTCATTGTGATCATAACAATTTGGAGTTTTAATGAATAAAACATTTAAAACATAATGAATGGTACTTAAAAAAAGGGGGTAAGTAGCAATAGCATACATCTATTCCATGGAGACTTAATATTTAGGGCATCCTTGAAGAAAGCTGGACCCGAGCTTGCCTGGCTACTGAGGAATTCTGAGGGTGTGGCTCACCAAGCCAAGTAGGTGTCAACAGTCAGTAAATGATGGTCGCAAAATGGCAAATACCCACACCAGTGTTAGCAAGCTATCCAGCATTTCACGGTTCAGATGGAGGTGGAAGTGATGAAGTGCTTTGGGTGACGCTCTTCCCGAAACTGCAAGGGTTACGACCGAGGCAAGAGTTGTCTTTGGTGCTGGGGGCATGGGACACACTTGTAAGGACTACCAAGTCTAATTCAGTTTTTTGTTAGGAATCAGTCTCACACGTGGGTGTGTGACAGGAGTGCGTATTGTACCCGGTGTTGCTCACTCATTAGACCTCAGATACAGCTTTTATGGGGTTTTAATTTGTCTCAGGTTCAGTTTGCAATGAATCTATGCCTCATAGGAGACCCCGGTGTGATAAGCAGCCTACATACTAGTGTACTGCCAAGATTGCAAAAAAATCTCGAGCTGCCTTGCTAGGTAAGAAATGGTAAGTCCTACAAGGTAGTGAGGAAGTCTCTTTCCCTGAAAATTCAGCTCCGGGAGAAATTAAGTCAGAATGTTGGTTCCAATTGGTGGAGCTTGGGTAAAATCGGTCCCCCCTCTTCACCTTTAATCATGGAGGGTGCTAGCGTGCCAGGGATGGTCAAGTTTTATCCCAGGTAACCCACTGCGGGAGTTAGGACATAATGGTGCACCTATCAAGACCCTAAATCAGGTTCTATTTATTGATTCCCAGATCCCCTGATTCTGTTGAACACATACACTGCCTGCCTGACTGAGGAATCATTTCCCTCGGGGTCAGTCTAGACCTACACCCTGTATCCGCCGCCGTGTTTTAAATTAGTTTTGTGGCCATGCATTTTATCGTTTTTTGTTTGTGTACGTGTTTTTCAAGACTCATGACGACCTCCTAGGAACGATTTTACGTCCAGCTTGACAATGATGCCATAGACATTGAAACCGGTCGCTCTAATGACGACTTAAGGATTTCTTGGACAGAATTAAGGTAACTTAACCTCTTGTATACAATATTCTTTAAGTGTGCTTGCTGTTTAGCCTGATGATGATAATAATAATAATAATAATTTGTTTATTGTAGTCGACAAAATATATTGTATTACAAACGGCAGAGAGCATAATATTTGTGAAAAAACCGATACAAGTTATTTAAATTTATCAGGTTCAAAGTATTTTGAAAAAATCAACACAGTTTTTTTTCTTTTTTTGTAAACACCAGTTGCCAGTGAATTTTTTACGCGGTATTTCCTAGTATTTCAATTTAGACATTCCAGTGGTTGTTCATGAAATTGTCAACAGAGTACAGCACAATGGACACCAAAAGGTGGTTTTTTAATGAGTGCTTAATATTCTGCGAAAAACTGGATACAAAAAGGCTTATGTTATTATCAAAGCTGCGACGTCAACGGCATACCCAACTAGAATGATTTCCTCAGGTCGGACCTCAAGAGGCTATGGAAAGCAACGTCCCAGATGACGGATCAAGTACTTAAGTGGCAACAGAAGTGACAATTATTATTACCCACGAGCTCTCTGCAGAATCATAAATCAGGAGATGGTATCTGAGGTAATTTTCTGATGCACATGAGATGTACAAGGATGTTTATAGCTTTCACCAATGCGACCAGAATATTACCCTTCCTAGACCTGTTTTCTGAACACTCACCTCTGAACATTCACTGGAAAGCAATTGGCAAATCAGACTGTTAAAACCAAGTTTGTACCAAAGTGGGTTAGTGTTATTCCTGGAAGTATAAGTCCACGGACAGGGGCCAGAGTAGTCATGGTAATGAGAGGTAAGCTCAGGCAATGAGAATTATAATACTTGTAAAGAAAAGGACTGTCTTTTATTGCCCTGAGGCGGATGAGACTGTTCTCTTTTACAACCGAGATGAAGAAGCAATGAACTGTTAAATAGCTGGATCTGGTTTTATAATGACAGAACTAATGTTTCTAAACAATATCAAGTTATTTTAACACTATAATAATACAAGCCACTTGGCAAGCGAGATATTTTCGATTTTTATCAAAGTCGTTGGTAACTGATATAATATACTAAAAACATTCCATTAACCACATTAACTTAAAGAAAAATTTTACGGATTGGTTACCAACTACGTGTTCAAAGTTGTAAAAAGATTAGAAATCATCATTCCGGTATACTGAATCACGGTCAGATACAAAATATATTTAAAAAATAAGTTTTAATGGTTGAGTGAATTAGTTTCTAAAGAGAACAAATTTAAGTAGGTAATTACTTATTCACGGCGGTCATTCATCAAAGCTCTGCTTCTCTTATATCATGCTGACCAGCGTAATTTCCACAGAAGGCAGTAAGACAACTAACAATGACTAAGTTCTCCGTAGTTTAAAACTAATAAGCTCCACATCTCTAAGACTGATCAGTCACCCCTTTTAAACCTCCAATAAAGTATAGAGTACAGTAAATTGCTTACGAGTGGGGTTAGTTCCATCTACGAGTTCGATCGTACTCCTGCAGTTGAGACAGTATCAAAAGAGCTATTCGACCTTGAAAATAATCTCGTAATGAAATCCAACTATCCCTGAGAGAAAAGTTGGCTTCTATCAATTGAAAGACTGTTCATTCGGGGGACCTCAACTACTCAACCTATCAAAGCAATTAGATAATATGCCTATAGTTGTACAACTGTACAATTGGATTGATCCTCCGTCTGATGAGAAACACAATCTCAGTCTTCTACGTTGCCGTGGTTACCCATCCATCTCATAGTTTAACCCATGACCAAGGCTAACAGTCTCTGCAGGTTATTGACATTCCTAGAAGTTATAATAAGGACGATATCATGGCATAACGAGCAATGAAAGTCTCTATCGAGAAGATCCCATTGTTAGAGATGTTCCACAATTCAGAGACAAGAATTGAGCCCTGAGCGGATCCTGCTATTACATCTCTCTACTGCGGTCCATCAGGCTTTAAGAAAACCACTGAAGTACAGATAGGTAATAGAACATACAGTAGACATACAGAACACACAGTATAAAGTCCTCTGGGGAACTTTGTCAAGTGTCGAGAAAGTAAAATAGAGTTTATGACACATTTGTTTCATTTTCTCCACACTTAAAAATGACCGCCAGGGGACGAAATATTGTGTGATCTGTGTGTCTTCTATACGTCGGCCTATCTGTACTTCTTCAAGGTAAGCTAGCTATAATTCTCTTTGTTCTACAGTTAATAATCTCGTGAAAGCTAGCTTTGTACGCGTATAGTCAAAGTCAACCAAGGAAAGAAAATAAGTAAAGTTAAACTTACTTCCACTCTTGAAGGGATCAACATCGTAGTTGTACCCGTTCTCTTCGTTGTACCAACTATCACACATGACCTTGGCACCAGCGCTGCCGGAGCTCCAGAAGATGTTCTCTCCGTAGGGGTTGTTAGGACGGTGAGAGAACAAGTTCTTCTCTGCTAAGTGCTCTGCCCAGGATTGTGCAAACTTTGTGATCTGAAAAAAGGATTAATTCTATTTTTGTCAAACAGTAGGATTTATGGAACCATGTGTGATGTGAAGAGGGATCCATATTATCCATATCCATTTACAACCATATACATATTTTTGTGAGCGAGATTAAAAGTGAATGTAAACACTAGAGTAAACAGGTAAACAGGTAGAGGTTATGCTGAAGAACTATTTAATCAAAGTAGCAATCTATTTAAACTTTAGCCAAGATTGGACAAAACTGTACTTGACCCCAATTTCACATTGAAATGGTTTAACACATTCACTAGCAACCATCACATGGCTTAGTACACATCTGAGAGTCACCTGGTAGGAAGGTTATTTTTACTCGGTCGGGCAAAATCGAGTATAGTGAAAGGAGCGTTACGCCTATTTTAAAACTGACTTTATGAACAGGTTGTGGTTAGACTAGAGCACTCAGCACTATTGCTCTTAGACTTGTTTGTTTACTACTATACGCAAAGCGGCTTGCTTGCACAAGAGTGTAAATTTGTACCCAAGTCTTCTGAATTGTCCGAGATCCGAATCAAACAGATACCAACCAACGAACCAGAGGAAGCCTTATTTATTTGAAGTTTTTCAATACTATAGACATTTTATAATGTCTTTGTAAACTAATTGTGCAACTCAAACTCACGTTGGCATCCAATGTGAGAGGACCAACGCCATGTTTGGCTCTGTACTCGTTGTGCATCCTCAACGTGTCCTTGATGAAAGCTTCCTGAGATTCTGCCGAGCCCTTTGGTGCCGTGGGTCTGTCCTTCCATCCTCTGGTACAAAAACATCACATGAGTTTTGAGAAACAATGGTCTTAAATTCAAAATATTGTTAAAAAAAATCATAATGCAAGTAGAATTTTTGATTTAAATAAACCTTAACTAATGGTACATCCAGAGTGCACGCCGATTCAGATTCAGATTTTCAACGGCAGGAATGGCACTTGCATTTAAATGGAAGGGCCATAGTGGCCGCCGGTAGCCGATCCCATGCGCAGGCACCTGCTTACCGGAATGAATTCTTCCTTCTTGTTTTAGATGCTGATTCATATAGTGCTTGTACATATACTATTTTATTAAAAAAGTTGGGTTTTATAGTAAAATATTTAGTTCTACACAGGGCCGGTTTAACCCATACGCGAACTAAAGCGGCCGCATATGGCGCCACGAAAAATTGGCGCCGTGGTGCTAACGGAACATATAGTCATCACTAGTCATAACCTTTAAGAGAGGTTATGTTTTTGTTTATAACCACTCATTGTCACCCAAATACAGTGTAATCAGCTGATTGGTGTCCGGTAAAACTCATTACAGTACAGTAGTGAGTAGTACGCAATGAAACCCCATTTGATTAAGCTGGCGGCAAACAGCTGTTTTCTGGACTAAATCCTTGTGTGGGAAGTTCGTCAAAATAGTATAGTGTGGCTCACATTTAGAAATAAATTGTTAACTTAGGCCGTGATGCTCGTCAAGCATGACGTCACGATAGAAGACGGCAATGACGTAGGTATTTATTTATTTATTTTCCAAGGAAAGATTAAAACAAGCAGCTGATCACAAACGACAAACATTACGTCATTGCCGTATTCTATCGTGACGTCATGCTTGACGAGCATTACGGCCTGTTTTTTTAGTGTAGCCTTGGTTTTGCTAAAGTTTATACGATGAGTAAAAGGGTAAAAATGTTAAATTCCTGGGAATAATAAACAGTCTTTTATTGCAAGTATTCTTCTAACCTAAACTTATAAAAAAGTTCTCCCCAAAATATTTGGGAAAAAATTCACAAATAGAGTTAAGTAATGTTCATGGGTTGAGGGTGGGGTGGTGGGGGGGGGATTCTAAGTGGCGCTGATTCGGGTGTTCGCTTAACTCTGAAAAATTCCTAGAACCGGCCCTGGTTCTACAGGGAGTGGCAAAATGATCTGACGGTCTTCTTTTTTGCCCTGTCGAGCGAGTGAGTGGCGGAGGGCGGTGGAAATAGGGTCATTCCACAGCCTAATTGCAGAAATTTTTGTAGCTGAGCACCATATATTTGTCGTGGAAGTGTTTTTTTAAAGTGGCGATTCCTGTGTAGCCGTTCAGTGGCAGTTTCGTAGATGTTTTATTGTGAGTCCAAGGGGAAAAGTCTCAACTCGAAACACCATTTTGCTGTGGGTGGTTAGCTTCAGAGCTACTAGTTCAGCATTAAAAAAAGTCAACAGGCCATCCAAGGTCAGCCTGGACGCCAGAGAACATTGAGAGAGTGAGAGAAGCTGAGGAAGCTAGTCCTCAGTGGCCTGCACGTAAATAAGCTGCAGCTCTGCAAATGTATAACCGCTCGGTAGAAGATTATTACAATACGACCTGCGCTATCATTCATACAAAATGGCAACCGTGCAACAGTTGAAGTCCAGTGGTTATGTAAAACGTATCTCATTTTCAGAACAAGTGATTGATTTGCTTACACGTGACAAAATTGTTATTATGAAACACAAATCACACTTTCAACCATACCACACAGTCTTCCTCACTCTCTCAACGTTCTCTGGCGTCCAGGCTGACCTTGGATGGTTGATTTTAATTTCAATGCTGAACTAGTAGCTCTAAAACTACCTACCCACAGCAAAATGATGTTTTGATTTGGGACATTTCTTCTCTGACCCACATTGAAACGTCTACTGAACAGCTACATAGGAATTGCTCACTCACTCGACAGGTCAGCAAAGAAAACCGTCAGATCATTTTGTCGCTCCGTATACATCCATACCTTAGGGTTACCACTAAACGCTTTTCAGGAAAAATTCTTTGTTTATGTAGGTTACACAAGTTTCTTACAACACAATGCTCAATTTTGATAATCAGTTTCGGGCTCCATTCAACAATTTAGAAAGAACCGAGCTTAATAATTTCTAGTGATGGGAAAAGAGATATATAATACTATCATGAACACCATGCTACTAGTGTCTAGGTCAAAAACATTATTTCCCGTCATGCAGGTTGCATCATCTGTCCTCGCCACCCATTTGAAGGCGTTCAAGTACATAATTCAAGGAGAGTCAACCCTGTGAGGCAGCGGAAATGTTTGCAGTTGGGTCTTTTCTTTACCTCCACCCTCCTCCCGCCAACACTGCCCGCGCTAGGCCAAGTGCCAGCTTAGATGTCACGAGCTGTACAGGTGGTGTATTTCCTGCTTCCACTGTAACCACGCGCCAAAAATATAAATCTGATTTTGAATCTGAATCGGCATGCACACTGGACGTACCATAAAAATGATGAAAATACCTGCATCTATATGATGGAATGTTACGATATGGCAACTATTTTCGACTCAAGTCATGGAGTTGTTGGCCTAAAGATGACTCCATGACTAGAGAACTTGAGTCAAAACTAGTTGCCATAAGGCAACAAACTCACTGCTGGCATTTTCACTAATTTATAGTATTTAAACGTGATCAGTGAACTAAAAGTCAATAAAATAAATAAAGCTGTGTCATAACTCATCAGCTTGTCACCATGAACTATAAACAATAGTCTCTGCGGCGACCTAAAGAAGTCACATAGGCAAGTCAGTCAACGGTAGTAATAAAGCTGATCTTGAACCAGCAACATGTGGCCTCAGCCCGGTTTTCCTAGGCGCGGAAGTAGAGAGTGAGTGCAAAACTCGGAGAGCGGAGAAACAATTTCAATGGCGGTCCGTTCCACTTCTAGGAAAACATTACCTACCATTAAATTACCTTAGACAAGAGGAGGGCGGACTCCACACTTTAAATTCCGCGCTCCGCTTTCGCACCTAGGAAATCTCAGCTTTATCAGGACAGGATCGTTCCCAGTGAATCAGTAGCTCAGTACTGTAGCTACCTTTCCTACCATGCTTGGTATAATAACTTGGAACTTGTGTTTGTGCTATTTTTTGTCAGAAAGTCACTTGACCTATACACAATTTTGTCCAAGGTGTCGGAACTGAGTATCATCTCCTCCAATAAAACAGCTAATGTTTTGGAAATTAACTCAATCTAAAATCCAAACAGAAAAATCTGCATGCACTACGGTATTTGATTTGATTTCTAACAGTCTAGTTAGAACCTCAAGTCTGGTTGAAATGTTCTTTTGACAGTACACTTTGTTTTGGACTCACAAATAAGCCAACAGAGTTCAACATTGTAGAAGACGTATCCTTGAATAACATGGTCTATACACAGTGCCGGATTTAAGGTACTTGTGGCCCTTGGCCAAATTACTATTGGCCCTCATCCCTAGTGAAAATCTCCCACGATCATCATCATCATCATCGTCACCAGCGACTACGTATGAAATCATGTACATCTCAACATCTCCCGTGGGCCACAATCACGGGTAAATCATCATTGTCACCCACGATCGCGGAGAAATCGTGAACACTGCTTAACCTAAGTCAAGGGAATATCGTCATCGACACTCCAACCACGGCGAAATCATGAACATCTCCCACAGGCAGCAATCACGGGGACATCATCATTGACACTCGCAAATACTGTAAAATCGAGGACATCTCCCGCAGACCACAACCGCGGGGGCATCATCATTGACATTAATGACTGCGGCAAAATCGTGACCATCTCACTCGAGCCACAATCACGGGGACATTATCTTCGACACCCGTGACCGCGGCAAAATCATGGACATCTCCCGAAGGCCACAACCACGGGGACGTCTTCATCGATACTCGCAAATACTGCAAAATTGGGGACATCTCCCAATCCTTTGTGGACACCCTGTTGTGCTTGTCAGTATGAAATTTACTGTAGTATTGTGAGGAAAGCAAAGGCATATCCGAGTTTAAGGAAAAGATTCAAACTAAGCTCTTCTGAAGTTCAAATAAAAAAAAAAAACTAACTTTGG
Organism: Macrosteles quadrilineatus; assembly: GCF_028750875.1. Taxonomy (NCBI): domain Eukaryota; kingdom Metazoa; phylum Arthropoda; class Insecta; order Hemiptera; family Cicadellidae; genus Macrosteles; species Macrosteles quadrilineatus. The sequence goes on along the minus strand of NW_026542598.1, from coordinate 74,773,978 downwards.
ATGAACTAATAATTTAAAACTTACTTTACTTATGTATGAGAAATAAAATAAAAAATATCAAATCTACCAAGTAAGATGGACCATCAGATGTTTTAATTTCACTTACCCAATGGGAGGAACATTGTCGACGTACTCTCCCTTGTAGTTGCCAGGTGGGTTGTAATTGCAGACGACAAACGTATACTCTCCAGTCTTAGCTACTCCGACACCCAAGTACTCACTGCTCGCCCATAGCACTTGAGTCAGGTGACCTGGTGAACAAGAATAACAAAATACTGAATATACTATACCCCAGGTTTTAAATGAATGAAGTTAGAACACTCTAAATAATAACAGACCCCAAGTTTCTATATTTCAAGAGTGATCTCTTACTACCTTTCATCAAGCTGAACTATTTCACTGATCCGGAAAATGTGGTACAGTAAAACCACGATAGTTAGACACTCCCTATAGTTTGACACAGGCGGTGATGACATGACATGTCAGCAGCAGCCTATTACGGGTTTTGCGAGGTCAAAAACTAGAGCCATCTTGTTTTTTTTCATTGTTGCAAAAACTCAATACTTAAACCTTCCAATTAATTTAAATGTTTTTCCAACTTCCAAAGTGAAAAGCAGTTAAAAATTACAAACTATTTTTTTTCATACAGTAAGAAGCCAATGTACAATAGAGATGTAAATTGATAAGTTTGTTAATTTTTTCAAGTTTAACACATTTATTAAATTTGTTTGCTTTATCACGTGATTTAAATACTCTCTTAGAGTAAATGTCCAATATACTCCCTATAATTCAACATTTTGATAGTTGAACACCTCCTTAGACCACAAATTGTTGAACTATTTAAGTTCTAATGCATATAGATCACTCTTAGATTAATGACAGTCTACTACATTGATATGGTTCTTTCTTCTCTACCAGCTCTCCCTTTGTTTTGTATATTTACTTTCCCTCAAAAGAAACAAGTAGCTCAGTGAAATAATTATAGCTAATTTTCACAGGTGGTTGGCCAAAACCTGCGGTCCTTCCTTCACCCGTAGCTTAAGCCAGAGACTTGTTCACCTGGCAGCTTTTGTGAACGATATTCCTAGTCCCTCTTATTAACTTCTCTCCTTAACCTTAACTGGATACTTTATTTGTGTCCATCAACACACCTTTCCTTGTAACAAAGCACAAGGATCATCAGGAATCCTTTTTTCTTCCTATTTTTTGTCATTGTCAAACTTCTTAGAAAGCTTCCACGACTTCTCTCTTACATATTCCTTCATGTAAGCTCGTTCATCCTCATAAAACCTAGAATCTATCAGAATAAATTGTGATATCTCTAGTTCTCCACACTGTGTGCATCCATTATCGCCTAAACATAAACTTCTCGTTTTTTTAATTCTTACCACCAAGACTAGTATACGAATATACAAGGGCTATCGTGAAAGTAGATTATGTTTTCGTCTGTATCCACAAGAGGTGGGGTTAGCGCGGCCATCTTGGTCTCAGGGTGTTACACAGTTCAGTTGGCATCTAGTCGTGCTAGTGAGGGGTTTGTGCTGTACTCGGAAGAGTTACTGTGATAGTTTGAAATGTCTGCATTTATTGCCAAGAGCTGTGATGTGCGTCACAGAAAACATACTACTATAACCCAGAATGCCAACCGTATGGTAAAAAGCGTTAAGTACTTTGAAAGAGCTTTGCCTGTCAATTCGTAGGCAGCGCCACCAGCCTGAGTGCATATTCCTTGAGTGCATCACCTTGAGTGCATAGCAACGCTGGTGGCGCTGCCTACGAATTGACAGGCAAAGCTCTTTCAAAGTACTTAACGCTTTTTACCATACGGTTGGCATTCTGGGTTATAGTAGTATGTTTTCTGTGGGTGCGTGCAGTAATTAGGTTTCTCACTGAAAAAAACTGTAAACCGATTGAGATCTATCGGCAGCTTTGTGAAGTATATGGGGACAACATTATCACTGAAGGTGAATGCGTCAGTGGGTCATAAAATTTAAAAATGGCCGAACTAACGTTCACGACAAATAGTGAAGTGGAAGACCCAGCATAGTAACTATCAAACTTGTCAAAAAAGTCTATGCCGAAGTCCATAAAAGCTGAAAATTCACAGTACATAATGAGTACTTTATGAGTTTTCCATAAATTGTTCTAAGTTTATTACTTGAAATCATCACAGAAAAACTTGGTTATCACAAGTTTTGTGCAAGATGGATACTAATTCAAAATCTTGACAGAGATCCACTAAATCAACAAATGGCTGCAGTGTTATTGTTTTTGGACGCTTACATTAAAGATGGCGACGTATTACTCAATCACATCGTTACTGGTGAGGAAACATGGGTTAACATGTGAACTGCCAAAAAAATTACAGTCAATGCAGTGGTGGCACACAAATTCCCCCCAAAAATCCAAGAATTACATGCATGCAAACGATGTCGGCAAAGAAGATTATGGGAACTGTTTTGGGACAGGAAAGGTGTAGTTTTTGTGGACTTCCTTGAAACAGGCACTACGCTTCAATAAACTCTCAAAGACATTGCCAAAATTGCAAAATCTCAGAAGAGCAATAGGAAACGAGGGCAGAGGAAGATTAAGCTCAAATATCTTGCTGATTCTCGACAACGCCCGGCCCCACACGGCAAATGTCACCTGTGACGTTCTTGAATCTTTTAAGTGGGAGTTGTTTCCTCATCCGCTATACATTCGCGACCTGACACCGAGCGACTTTCACTTACAAATTCCCAGCAATGATGAACATGGCTGGGCAGCATTTTGATGACGACGTATAGCTGCAGGAAGAGGTAACTGAGTGGTTAAAGGCGCAGGCGGCGAATATTACAGCGATGAAATTTCTAAGCTCATCCATCGCTACAAGCAGTGCCTTTATTTGAATGGTCACTATGTAGAAAAGTAGTATTTAAGTATGGCTTTCATCTGTATATAATATTTTTTCCAATATTGTACATATATGCTGTGTTGTTTGTTTTTCCAATACTTTGTTTATTTTATTTTAAATTATAAAACATATACTTTCTGGATAGCCCTTGTATGATTCACATCAACACATTCGCTCACCAGCTTCCAAATCCCGAGGTTCTGTGCCAAACTTGTACTTGCTGAGCTCGTTGTTGTACCATGAGTCCACGGCGTCGCTTCCCACCACTCGATGGCTGCGGTCCGTCGTCATGTACATCCACAAATTCTCCCCGTACTTGTTGTTTGGCCGATGCATCATCTTCAGAATACTGGCCAGGTGGTCTGCCCACTCCTGCGCGAATGAGTTAAGCTGGAACAGAACTGTGTTATAAGCATTGTTTTGTGAAACTCTCTAACAATTTTTTGAGTAAATACTAGATAAACTCTTCTAGTCTATTTATTTTCTTTTGTGCTTTGTAAAACTTAAAGTATTAGCTATAGTGAGGGAATCGGAGGAATCGTAAAAAAGAAAGTCATGGTTATAACTCTCCCAACAGGCTTCAGTTCTGGTCCATGAAATTGTATAAATAAAAACACTTGGTAAACCATTTTCTTTGAATTAGATTGAATTTAGTTCTAAATATTAGAAAATGATAATTTTATTTAAAAAACATCTTATTTTTCAGTCTATTATGGACAAAATTCTATAGATCCGGGTGATACGCTGGGGAATAGAAAAAGGCCAACTTTTATGAAGGCGAAGACTGTGAAAACAATGTTGAAAGGGAAGCTGGTAAAACAACACGGACTGATAGCTAAAAGATAGTTCGTTCGAAGAAGAAAGAGAGATAAAATAATTACGGGTAATAGTGGGGCAGAGGATGACTTTTGAGGTATATTTAGAAGAAGAAATGTGTGAAGAGATGATAGGAAATTGCGCCAAAATATACCAAGGTAAATTGTATTTTAAAGCGATAGGATCAGTGTTGGATGAGCGATATGATGGATTTGTTATTGACAGACTGGTTCTTTTGCTAGACCATTTATTAAAAACCCGGTGATCAAGTAAGTATAGTTTCAAACCATAATAAAGCTACTGATTTTTCCCAGGATCGTACTGGTGACCTTCTGACTCTAGGCGAGCACTATAACCCATCAGCTATGCAAACACAATAGTTGCAGAGAAACATCTTGATGCTGTTGTACGGATATGTAATGCCAGCGATGCTGTAAGGATGAGAGTTAAGGATAAATGAAGCTAGGAATATTTGATAGAAAAAGGAAATTTAACTTTTCAAACCCTTGTGTGTTGGGTGACACCAAACATGTCCCTACTCAAGAACTACAGGCTATATCAACAAAGGTGATCTAAGGTGACATGATACAATCAGAGTTTTGAGGGGGGCAATTCCACTTTGACTCGTTGATTAGTATTTAGGAAGACAAGGAAGCAGGAAGGGATGTTGCAAAGTGTATACCGGTTAGAAGAGAAGGAAAAGCTATGTATGGGTAACATAAGGAGAAGACTCCGAAAAGGAAGATAGACCATCATTTGACACAGTTGTTAACAGGATATGATAATTTTGGGACAAATTTGCAGAGGCTCAACCTATAAAGGAAAGATGCAGATGTGAAGGAATTGAGTCAGCTTGTAAGTCCATTACAGAACAATAAGAGAACTGAGAGGAAATATTGGATAGGAAGGACTTGGAATAGAAAAAGGAGGACTTCGTCAGGGACGATGAACTAATTGAATCATCCAAGAATATTACAAGAAAAATTGGAATAAGTATAGACAACTACAGGTAGTGAGGAATCGAATGGGAAATGAAAGAGTGAGAGAGAGTTCCTAAGGAAAAAAGATAAAAGCGGGAAAATTGAAATTCCAATGAACCCTAACTCATTGGGTGGTAGGGGAGACTACGACAGCACACCTGCTGTCATGGTAGAGGGTCTGGATGCAGGTATTAACCGAAACCCGAGAAGGAAGAAGTTTATCTTGAAATAGGCCTGGCAAGTCACTCAAACTTAGCAAGAGGTGGAGGTAGAAACAAGAGGTTTTATCTCCAGCATGTGTCAGTCTACAGAAATTCTGGTACAGTGTTTTGTTTACAAATAATCCCATACGTTTGGCAGTCTAGTACAGGTTTATACACACTCAGAGAAGTACAGAAGGTACAGGAAACATTTTTATGGGACGACCGTGCTCTTTCAGCTCTGGGATGTTTTGTTTCGGAAATATACTTGTGACGAGCAAGGAAGGAAGAGCCTGTGTGTGGAAATTACTACCCCACAGGGCACAAGGTCTTCCTATTCCATGAGCCTTCTAGTACATGATGGCGATGGCGGTGCTGTTTGACTTCGCCCTAGACACCACTTAAGTGCACCATTGAATGTTTCTTCTGTACCTTACTTCTCTGTGATACTCATTATCTAGACTTTGAAATGCTATTTCTCCACAATTATAATAAATACAATCAATTTCTTTATTAATTGATAAATTTGACAGCTCTATTGGAACAAAATAACTAAATTGGACTAGCTAAATTGTATTTAAATTGGAAATCCTCTCCTGTCTGTTGAGATGATGTTACACAAGATCCACAAGATGTTACAATTCAATTTGATACAAAATTTAACTTGACTAACCTCAGGACTGAGTTTGAGAGGGTCGAGCTTGTGCTTTGCTCGGTACTCGTTGTGTCGTTCTAAACACTGCTTGGCGAACTCGTCTTTGTTGATGTCCTTGGTCTTCTGAGGCGTCCGTGGAGTGCTGCGTATAGACACATTGCTGCTCTGCCTGGGCAATGTCTGCAACAGTTACAAATGGATTACAAAGAGTTACAAATACCATTTGGGATAGGATCGGATAAATAGGATGCATGCAGTATCTGTATACTCAATACAGTAAGGGGTTTTTAATACTTTATACTTTTAACTGAAATGGTAACCATACGAAAGTAGGTATTTTAAGCCAAGTATGAATGGAGATGAGTATAGGATTTGTGTGATCTTTTTGTCCTTGTAATGACTAAGGCCGACTTATTCCTTGGACAGGACTGTTAATTAACAGCCAATAGCAACTAAGGGACTTATAGTTTACAATGGAAGAGTGAAATACGAACAACTTTTTGCCTTGTAATTTACGAATTGGTCTAATTATAAGGAAAGTACTGTGAATAGTGGTAGTATACTCACTAGTGCAAACGTTAATCCACACCAGGGAGCCACAGATCATGCCTATAAATATCTACAATATTTATGACCTCCAAGTAGCTGGATTACAGGACACTTTTTTCTATAACGTCCATTATTAAGCTGTCTGACTTAACCGATTTTTACTATTGAGTTGTCGTTTTAGCTTGTTATCTAGGAGAGGGGAATATGTTAACAAAAAAGGTAATTTACTTTAGTGCTTTGCCTCCCTTGCATTAAATTTATTTCTAGAGTTTACTTTCAAAGACCCAGTTATGCTGACCAACTTTCTTTATAACGGTTTAAATGTAAATTGTAATTTAACAGCTGGAGCTTCTTTTAAATGTTGAGCAACGTTCATTTTTTTAAAACAGAACAGTTTATTAATTTACTTGATTAGCACAAATCAGCTTTTCATTAAAGCTAAACTAACCAACAAAAAACATCTTTTACAGAGAAAAAGATCTTTACAGTCTGATCTTTACAGAGCAGACACAGAGTAAACATGTTTTTGTCAGAAATATTATTGCATCCAGTTTAATAAAGTAGGTAGCTTATATAATTTGAGTTTACTAAAAAGTCATTGAAAACATTCAATGTTTGACTTAAAACACTTATTTGCTCTAGGTCAAAGAATATAAATTGGTGTAACTTTTTTTAAGAAAGGTGTGCCTGACGCTCTACAGTAGTTCAACAAACAAATTAAGAAAAGGAAAAAAACATTTGAAAGTATTAACTATAAGTTAATGTTTATGTTTTCTACAACAATAGCAAATTGAAATCAATCGTCACTTTGGAAAAAGGTTTACCTGTGAATCTGGAGAACTTTTGCAACAACTAAGTCCCATCACTGATGTTAACTGTACTTAGAACGTATGGTGCAACCTCACTGCACTATCACTGAGCGGAAAGCAATAATATGGCTCATAGGCTCTCAGACAAACACTGATAAAAGATTACTCAGAACCAATGAAATCACTATTGACATTAGATGGGCTAGAAATAAACAAACGGAGTGCAAGTATAAGATGTTTGTTATGTTTTTAATAACTTGTTTACCACACCTCAGCTGTAATTAAGATTTTCCACATCAAAACAAACTTAGGGAATTTATATTCAACATAAAGATCCTGGTGAGTTGATAAAATAGATTTAACAATATATATTGTATTATATTTTATTATTATATTATAATTTAACAAGTAATACTACAGTAGTTATCAAATTATTTTTACAGAGTGAGTTTTGAATCATAGTTTTAAACGAAAAAGTACTGTACAATCTGGTGTGTTACCACTTATGATATTTATTTACGTACATTATCTATACAGCTTTTATTTGGTGCGATTTGATCCAAAATTAAGTGAAATAAACTAATTAATTGTTAAGCTATTTGCATTAACTGTAAATAAATCTTAGATTTTGAAACTTCAAAAACATTTTTGTTCTCGAGAAGTAAAAGTTAAGAGTCGGTATAGTATAGTTCCACACCAATGATTAGCAGGCCCATGGTTTGCATGGAATGCCCTATGGCCTGAGAGATAATTGCACCTCTGTCCACCTACCTTGTGCGAAAATTTTTCTTTTCCTCGTGCCCCCAACAAACCTTTACCTATTTGCGCCCCTGGGCCCACAGGGCCGATTTATCAAAGCAGCACTGATGTCCGTAGAGCCAAAACCTAATATTTCAAAGAGGGTCTGTTCAGAAACATATAATAGTTGCTAAACCTTAATTTAATATACAGGGAGCGGCAAAATTATCTAACGGTTTTTGCTGCCAGCTTTCGAGCAAGTGAGTGGAGGAGGGTGGTGGGAATATGGGCATTCCAGAGGCTACGTGCGGTAATTTATAGTAGCCATGCTGCTATGGATGGCTAAGCACGGTGCGTTTGAAGTCAAAGTGTTTTTAAAAGAGGCAATTATTGTGTAGCTGTTCAGCAGCAGTTCCGCAGACGTTTCAATATGGGTCAAAGAGGAAAATTCCCAACTTGAAACACCATTTTGCTGTAGGATGGTAACTTCAGAGCTACCAGTTTAGCATTGAAACAAAAATCAACAGACCGTCCAAGGTCAGCCCAAAAGCCAGAAAACATCGGGAGAGTAAGGGAAGCTAGTCCTCGGCGGACTACAAGCTGCAGCTCTGCACATGTCTTGACTGCTCGGCAAGAAGAAGATTATGGTACAATCTGCACTTTCATCCATACAAAATGGCTATCGGGTAACAGTTGAAGCCCAGTGGTTATGCAAAGCGCAACACATTTTCTAAACAAGTAATTTATTTGCTTACAGATGACAAGATTGTCATTATGAGCGACAAAGCGCACTTTCATTTGAATGGTTATGTGAATAAACGGAATTTCCGATATTGTTCAGAAAGATATCAAAAAGAACAGCATGAACATTCTTTTTATAGTCCCATGGTCACTGTATGGTGTGGTTAACACGTTCGTGGCAACATGGGAGTGATCGCTTTTTTAAGCCAGGATTAGAGCTAGAAATCCGAAACTTCCCACAGCGCTGCTCAATAGTATACTGTATTTTTCAACGATGTGGTTTTGCACTGAACATTGCTGCTTTGAGGGTAGGCGTGGGGTGCTCAGTAACTCAGTCACTAGTCGGTGTCAAGGTTGACCACTTGCGCAACTGTTTTGATCGCTGTTTTGTTGTTAGTTTTTCTTCCGAAATGTCGGACCTAGATGATCCAGACTTTGTATTTACTGACGGGGAAGGTGATTGGACAAGTGACGATGAAACTGATTAGTTAGTTAGTTTTGAGAATATGATGAAGATGTGATGTTTCGGGATGGCCGTGAGGTACACGGAAACTCCTGCCGCTACGAACGTGTTAAACAAAAGATTGTGTTATAGGCCCATACTTCTTTGAAAATAACAGTCAAACTGTAACCGTCAATTTGCATTGATACCAAATTGTGTTGAAAAACAACCTAATCCCCGAACTACGCAGGAATCTCTTAAACCACAGCAGAATTTGATTCCAGCAAGATGGAGCAACTGCCACAAAGTCAGTGAGGTAACGAGCTTCTTCTGCTGCATACACCAGTGTGCGTAGTAGTCTTGCAGCTAGGCGTTGGCCTCTCGGGGGCAATGGTCAGCCGGTAAGAGTTCGGTACTCCTATGAGTGTCCTAGCTTGCGAATGCGTGTCCGTCCACTCACTGACAGATCGGCGGCAGTGCTGATAAACTGTCTGAGAGGCTCCGTTACTAAATTTGTGGCCCACATACAGGTTTGCGGTCTGTGGTTGCTAGGCAGTAAGCTCCCTGGCGGCTGAAATAGTGCATTCTTAGGAGTGCCATTCTGGAATAAGCTATGACCTAACGGATGTTAGTCAGTGCCGTATTCAAAGGGATTCGACTTCAATGTGTTTCTTACACAAAAAAGATATGAATGTCAGGTACCGATGCTAGAAGACAAAAACGACACAAAGCTTCTGATTTACATTGTTCAACACTAGGCTAAAACCAAATATCTAAAACTGTGCTAATAGTTTTCACTGCTTCATGGTTTGATGAGCATTAGTTTATAATTACCTGAGATTTTGAAGGTGTTGATGCATATGAGGGTGGAGATTTCAGCTTATCTGCCCTCAGGTTGACTTCTGCAATTTAAAATTTAAAAGTGAGAGACATTACAAACACTGATAAGAATCCATACACTCAAACAATAAGTACAAAGTGTATAAGAAAGGACTGTACTTTGAAGATAAATATTACCCGACAACTGTGAAAATAACACAAAGACACTTGTACCACAATGTCACCTGTGATTATTGGAGCAGTAAAAGACGTCTCCTCACACAACTACTGTCTCTTGAGTGAATCCGTTTTGCCTCTGAGTACGGTAACTGACGTCCCAATAAATAAACTAAATTGTTATTTTTAAAACTAAAATAAGTTAATATTGTACTGTCAAAAATTTTGATTCCAAATGTTTTCAATAATTCATCAAATCATCAAGACATTTAAAACATATTTAAATGTATGTTAGCTAGATGAGAGAACTCACTTGACAGTGGCTGAAAAGCTTTTTTGCCAATGAAATCACTTCCATAGAATGAGGCAACATTTTCTTAAAGATTAAAGCTTGGTCAGGGTGATACATAATTCTTTGATAATTTGCACACATAACATCAGAATATCCACTGACCTAATTCTGCCATCATACTACTCTACATTGTACAGTAAGAACCCGTGCTATGCGGGAAAGTATACAACTTGCCTCAATTGAAACTAGGGGAAGAAAAGCTTTTTAAAGAAGTCTAGCCTAGATGATTAGATTAGATTTACACAGGTCCATCACTCAAGGGGGTGTATTTTTTAGGTCTAGCCGAGTGAAGAAGGAATTTTGAGTGAACCAGATTTGTTACTAACTATGACAGCTGATATCCTGAAGTTATAATTAAATGACCAATGATCAGGGGCCATGGTTCTGATTTGAACCATTAAAAAAGCTTCTGATTGTTCTCACGATTGAACCGGCATTTCGTATTACTAGCTGACAGGTGAGAGAACTGGTTTACGGAACCAAACAGAACCACCAATGTACTCGATGAAGGAATGTTTTGAATCAACTTGTCCTAAACGTGTGATGTGTAGGTTGTCAACATTAAACATTATTGTACACATTTTTCTCAACAAATATCTGAATATGATTTAATTTAACAACGATGATATACTCCATTCACAAAATTTAAGTGGACGTGATTCCATCCCCTACACCTCATCCTAACTTTGAAACAACAACCAACAGCTAATCAGCTGATAAATACATTAAACTTAAAAAGTAGTGGGGAACCCCGGAAACCTCCCCCTTAAACTGCCTAAATTTTTTGAATAGATTATAGTGACGGAGTAAGTGTATGAAGGATGTTGGAAGAACTGTATACATACGAGAGCCCAGGAGAGGAGCACGGGCGATGTCTGTGACGATAGTCTCCTTCGACTCCACCACGCCGTCCACACTCTTGGTCGTCAGCTTGCGGACCGTGTTCTGGTTGCGGTTGTACGTCTCCACGGTAGAAACAGTCACTGTCTTCAGCTTAGGGGGCTGGAAAAGTGCAACTATTATCATTTGGAATATTATAATGTATAAGTGAGAAATGGAACTTGTCTATTAGTATTAGATGTACATTATATCAAAGTTTTTCTTAATTTTTTTCACTCAAGGTTTTTGAACTGGGTATGGTGTTGTGGTAGGTAACTTGCCTTAAAGTCTGAAGGTTGTTGGTTTGATTCCAAGCTTGGAAAAATTAGGACAATTTACCAACCATTGGGCTATCAAATGATGGTCTCTAGGCAATCAGAGTTACATAATAACAAAACAAGGGCTTCAACCAATCCCTCACAAAAAAAGTAAATAATGTCAAAAGCATGAAAACAATCCTCTCTTTTTAAATTTTTAACATCACTCAGAAAAATTTTCAAAAATATACAAAGTTTTCCAGAAGTTTTTTTTACTTTTAAGACTATCTAAAGACATATTTAAAGTTTGATACCCAAACAAAAACTTAGCATAACGAATTGTTGTAAAATAAAAAAAAAAGCTATAATAGAAATGTGGAATGATTTTGTTATAATACATACCTACAAAAGATCTTAACAAAAAAAATTATAATTTTAAACACATTATTCATTTTGCAACAGCTCTATACCATATAGTAGAATAACAGATTGCCCAAAGTAATATAAAAACATCTAAGATAAATTATCAACTAATCCCCCTATTATAAATAATAATAGAATAGATGGGAGTTCCATATTTTTCTTTGTACTAAAAGTCGACAAATTCCATTTAAAAACGCCAGAGAATGGATATTTAAGATAGAAAGTTACCTTTTTCCCTCTGTACCATATGATGCTGGGAGAGGACCACACCCCCTCTCCCCCTTTACAGCCCTTACAGATCTTCACAACAACCCTACCCCACTGACCTACTCTCTCTATCTCTACACTTGGGTTTATATATAGATTGTAACTCTTACTCTCACCAGGTATTCTTTTAAGATTTGCTTTTAAGCGAAGTGTTAAAATTTAAATAAATAAGCGATGTACCCAATTCACAAATTAAAAACCATATTATTTTGTAGTAGGATATTTTATTTCATATTTATTGTCAAAGTTTTTGGATGGATGTTATAGGGAAAGTAACAAAACACTTTTCATACAATATTAGTGTTTTTGCAGTCAGCTAATTTATATAAAAAATTTTTGTTTACAATCTAGGCTATATTAAATAGGTTTATTTTTTTAACTACCAGAATTTTATTAAATCGTAATATATACAAGTATTTTCTTCTCAAAGTTATGAAAGAATTTATACATTGGCAAAGAGCTATTCGCCTGAAGTACCAGTACAGTCTAAAAACCTTGATAACAAGAGTCTGGGCTTTATCAAAAAAGACTTGTAATCGAGGTTGGCTTCTCTTAGAGGTTTGTAATAACATGTGATTGAGGTAGCATAAAAATCGAGATTATTATAAAATTACACTTATTATCAAGGGTATCTTACTACAAAGGGCGACTTGTTATCAAGGCTCCGCTGTATATATGTTTTAATAGTATACCTCAAAGCCCTATATTGGTTAGGTACTCCAGTTCATTTTATTATAGACAAATCTGTAATGTTTTAGCTAGAACTCATTACCAGAATCGAAAAATTTAAAGGCAAAATATTCCGGAAAGCATTTCCAAAACCCCATCAGACAACAAAAATTATGGTCTTACTTGGCTCTGTAAATTAACAATGAAAATGAATACACTAGTAAACTTCCACACCATTTCTTATCAAAGAAATCGGCGATTTCACTGGTCACTATGAGACAGGGTAACTGAAAAATCACGAGTACAAAAAATGATTATTTTAAAAAGAAGTACTTTTTGGGACTCTTGTTAACTGATACAAGGTTGGTCACCATTTTTGTTTACTGCCTTTAAGTCTAGATAAAACATAAAAAATAAAAATTTGTGAAACTTGCACAAAGGATAGATAAACAACAACTCCAACCTAACTATTCTAGAGCATTGTTGTAACTGATAACAATTAGTTAAGATGTCTGGCCACAGTTTAACAAGATATTAATTAACATTGTTGTTTAACAGATTGGCTGTGGACTGGAGATGGATTGTAGAGATGTCTGAGAGATTGATCACAACAATGTTTCTAACTAATCTTAACTTGTACCTCAGTCCCACAGGGGTATCTCCAGCTTAAAAATAATAAAGACTCGGGAAGTTTATAGGAAAATGTTTTTGCAAGTAATAAACCTGTCTATAAAGTAGGCCCTATTATACTTATTTTAAAAAACATTACCACTTAGTACATTTCTTACCCTTCAAAGTTTCATTAAATTTATTTAATGTTTTAAGTAAGGAATGTTTGGAAGGTGTAAAGGTTTTATCCAACTATGGTGTTATGTACAATGTAAAAAATCATAATGTAAGCTAATTGGATGAAAATATCTTATTTTGAAATGTGTGGTACTGTATGTTTTTCTATGGATACTAGTTGAGGGAGTTCTGTATTATAAAATTGCCTGAGACATTTTTAGTATGTCTTTAGATCTGTGAAACTACATCTTGGGTTGGGCTTGTTGCATTATCAATCAGCTAAAAGCATTTAGCAATTAGAAATATTTTAACCTGGATCCCCAGAAGTCGTACATCTATGATACTGTAAATACTAAACATGTAAACTATAGAAAATACTTGCATTAATTTTTAAACTTCAATGCCTACAATTACACTATTGACTTTATGGCATCAATGGTTGCACTAAACAAATGTCTACGTAGAATTTCACTGTACTGGACACTTTTATTACTTTTAGGGTTTGTAGTTGGGTCAAATCATATTCTTACCATTAAAATTCTTGTTTTTCTAACTAAGCATTCATTAAAGGACCTCTACAGTCTTAATTTTTCTCATAATTAGACTATGCCATGTGAGTCATGTCTATTTTTCAAGTCACAAACTTAACAAAAATTCACTACCAAGATTACTCTACACTACTTCTCTGTACCCAACAAAAGTAAAAATTATACATCCTCCCTCATATCACAGAAAAAATAAGGTACCTACAGAAAAAAAAAACTTGCTAATGGGACAACCGTGCGCTTTCAGCTCTAGTATGTTGGGACGGAAATATACATCTGACAAGCAAAGAAGAGCCTGAGGGGCGAGCACTGTGTAGAAAACCTATCACACAGGGTCTTCCTCCCTTGTGAGCGTTGTAGTGCATGATGGCGATAGGGGCGTCGGGCGGTGTTCAATTATGCCCTAGACACCAGTTGCTAGACACCACTTAAGTGTACAATTGAATATTTCCTCTGTACCTTACTTCTCTGTGTTCATACACAGTAGCTCATGGACCTACCTGAGTGCCTTTCTTCTCCGCAATGGTCCGCTGATCTGTGGACCTGACCATGATGATGTTGTCGGGACTCTGGAAGTCGTGAGCGTGACTTGTGAAGCTACCGATGTGGTTCAGGTCTAGAGAAGCGATCGGATATGGAGGCCTGGACCTGTGGAATGACAAAAATGTAAAGAAAAAATAGCCACAAGATGACAAAGTTTGTTTGGACTGCAAATTTTCCTTCAGATTTTACAATTATATGTTTTGGATGTGAAAATGCAGTGGAACATATAGGAATCCTGAAAACCCCAAAGGCAATGGTCACCAATTTTTGCACCAGAAGGAACATTGTGATACTATCGATAATAGATAATGATACTTTTTTTATACCTATGGTATCGATCTCGTGCAGTATTGGTATTGCGGGATCAAAAGAAAATATGATGCATTTGCAAAGTGTCAAGAGACTTATTGTATCTATTTATGTCAGCTTCTTAACCATTAAAAATCTAAAAAAATCCTTAGTAAAAGGTTTAATCTTATCTGTTGACCATTGGACGACCTCTAGGACACATTAATATACAAGAAAAAGTATGTTATATTTAAACTATTAAAAAAATAGGCCTACCTTAAGTGTAAAATATCATGTTTGATGGCTTGTACAGTTTTCATGATACAATAACATTATATGCTTTTCATGACAAACCTTTGGAAATAATGCAAAGATTAAATATACTTAGTCTATTTGATAAAATGTTTAAAGCTTAGCCAAAAGTTTAAACTCTAAATAAAGTATGTATTATTGAAACCAAAGCTTTTTTATACCTTGACAATGATGAGAGTGATCCCATAGACATCTTGCGCGGTTTTACACCCAACATTTTGTATTCTCCAGTCAACCACGAGATGAAAGTCACCAGTATAAATATCACTCACATATTTCCGCACAACACCGTTTTAGACTGTTTTCCATTTGTTAATGATTTGTAAATCATTTTATTTCAAGATGGCTAAGTTTTACTCAAAACACTGTAAATAACTCTTTTTGTATAATGTATAATATTTGCAAATTTTAAACAAAACTTTAACTCAATTTTTTGCAAGTCCTTTACAAAAATTCAGAAAACAAGAATACTAAAGAAAACATTTGTTACGTTCAACAGGTGGGTTTGAGAATAAACAACATTTCAGTATAAACTATCATTACAGAGCATTGAAGCAATAAAAATAAAAATAATGATTCATAGAGTAATCATGCATCACATTATTACATTATATCAGTTTTATAGATGAGTCTAGGGAATATTAACTTCCTTGTATTTGACTCATACAAAAAATGACTATCAATTTGACTAATTATCAGAATTAAAACAATCATATGATTATGACTCATATTTAGTTAGTATGTTTTTATCCTTCGATTAACTAACAAGTTATTTTGGTCAAGCCTACAGCAACATCATGAAACATGATCAGACTCTATGAAGGATATAAAAATATACCCCTGCCACAGCAAACCTGCCAACTAAGCGAATTTCCATCTGCCTAAATTGATTTTAAATTAAATCTATTTAAATAACATTAGGTTTAACAAGTACCTATAGCTTTGCCGCTACAGGGAAACTAATAAAGTATGTTTTTTTATATATTAATAGCTTAGTATAAAATAAATAAGATTTACCAAGTTCCATCAAAGTATATCCATAAATAAGCAAACTACAACCAGCTGTCACCAATTCATTATTAAAAAAGAACGTAGTTGTGTGAGCCAGTAACAGAATGCGCTGGTGTCTAAAATTATATTTAATCCTACTAATATTATAAATGAGAAAGTTTGGATGTATGGATGTATGGATGTATGTTTGTGACAAGTGAACGCGAAAAATACTGGTCGGATTGGGCTAAAATTTGGCATGATGATAGCTCACATTCCCGATTAACATATAGGCATATACTTATTTCAAAAATCCTTTCGGGCTCCGCCCCAGTGGCTCTGGAGTTTCCCATGTTAACCTTATGAGAAATGGAATTATTGAATCTTAACAGCTGTTTCAATTAAACAAGTTGGTTCTGTTCTATGATGTTCAATAGCATTAAAGTTACAAGGATTACCAACAGGGTGCAGCACTATTATTTCTTTTACATTTACATAATTTATGAAAACAGCTAATTTGCAACCAAAAGGTGAGTGAGCGTAGCGAACGAACTTCAACCTGGAGGCGAGTTAGCGTAGCGAACGAGCTAACCTGAAGGCAAGTGAGCGCAGCGAACGAGCTCCAACCTAAAGGTGAGTGAGCGTAGCGAACGAGCTCCAACCTAAAGGTGAGTGAGCGTAGCGAACGAGCTCCAACCTAAAGGTGAGTGAGCGTAGCGAACGAGCTCCAACCTAAAGGGGAGTGAGCGTAGCGAACAAACTTCAACCAGGACGTGATTGAGCCATGCGAACGAGATAATCTTGAAAATTAAGAAGTTAAACGGGGCAAAGCCCGCGGGTTACAGCTAGTACCTTATATTTTGTTGCTGACCAGGTTGATGGGTCATACCAGTTGCTATAGCATAAGCCATTCCCTAAGTTTGACTTGATAAAAGAGTTTCTGTATTCGACAGAATTTAGTAATTTAGATCAACGCAATCTGTCGGTGGCTCATATCAACTACGACGATTTTGATAAAAAAAATCTTGCTACAAATTTAACATGGGGACAGAGATTGACTATATACTATAGTCAATGGTTGTATTAACAATCCCAGGCTCGTGCCTATCGTCCTAGGACAAAAAAAATGGTTGTATTACTGTAATGGTAAAAGGTTTTACTGTAACCGTACAGTATAATTAAAACAATCGGAAACATAAAGCCCGTATCGCATGACCGTGTCAGCGATCTTTGGCGGGTAGCGGTCCCATCATCAGGCGCGTCGGTGTAAAAACCGCGGCAAAATACAGCTGTGTCGTGAGTCTATCATTACTGTAGATTACACCCACGACTGACGACTGCTGGGATTATAGCAAGGAAGCCGTTTTACCTTGGTATCGTCCAATCTCTGATAGAATAGTATCTTTAAATGTTTTAGTTATGGAACTTTTAGTGATTTTTACGAACGAAGATGACGCTCAATACAAAATATCCTTGTATTGTTTTGTGGTTAAAACTACAGAAAATTGTGAGATCCAAACCCGAGGCGACGATGTCTGTGCATGGATTTATAGGGTTCTGGAAACTTCCAAATCACTTTTAGACCAACTTACCCGAGAAACGTTCGAAACTAAAACGCCAGTAGGCCCTACCAGTATTTTAGTTCTTGGTCAATTGCATTTATGAAATTCCAGAACCTATTGACGGGTAAGAAGTAAAACCCTAAATAGATTACAGGCCGCGAATATACAAATCACAGGGTAGCTAATACTAATTTCGTTTTTTTAAGGAACTGTGTAGATTCATTTCGCTGCAAAGTACTGTATAAATTTTTGTTAAAAAGGATGATTAATTAATGACTAACAAAGAAGTTATTCAATAATTTTTTCCACTTCTCACAGATTATTTTTTATCATGTAAGGCATATAATATGAAAAGTTATAGTGGTATTTTTAACAGTAAAGCTGATATGGAGATTAAACAAAAGTAATTTTGTACGTATTAGCATGCTAGGGATGCCTTGTTTCGTTAATGTTATGCATACAAATTCCCAGGCAGTGCGAAAATTTACTTTACATCTATTACACTGGAAAACACCTGTAATTTCTGTGAACTTCAAACTGGTATTTTCAAGTTTAACACGCTGAGAAAAATTGCACCATTAGAATATCTGGGTGCGTTAACGTAGAATATCAAATATAAAGAAAGGAATTAACAAAATTTAATTTATTTTCCAGTTTATTTATACAGATTAGAGCCTAAAAGTTTTACACAATGAAAGTATATTAACATATTTAAATAAAAATTAAATATTTTAATATGGTTTTGTATTCTATGGTAATGAACCTACATACATTTATTTGGAAAGTTCACTTCAGGTGATCATACAACAAAATTCAGCATGGAACAATAATTTGAGGTGAGTAATGTTCTAGCCTACGACGTAATGCAATGTGTGCAGTCTGCAGAACTGCAACAATTACTGCAGAATTGCAGCTTTTACTGCAGTGGTGGCAACCCTGCCAACTGCAGCAAGGTAGGCCTAAAGTGGCAGACTTATGTGGTGTAAAAACAGCTGACTGGATACAACCCCTTGATAATGCTGGAGATAGGGTTGACACAATGTTATTGTGTTACCTAGATTTAAAAAAAAATCCTCAAAGTGTTGGTGTAATGCTGGTATAAGCTAATACAAAAATGTATTCGACTCAGGATAATTTTTATTAGTTTAAGCACCAGTGATTTTTTAGTTTTTTAGAAAATCAAACAATTGTAAGGAGGAACTACTAGGCTAGCAACACACCTATAATCAATTAGTTATCTATTTTAGTTTAAACTCGTCAATCCACACTTCAAATTAGTTAATCAATAACAGAAAAGAGAAGTATTTTGAGTATTTTAATACACAAATCTATGCAATTGCAAATGTTTTGTACAGAACGATAACATTTTGTTTGACAGACAGAAATGAATTCCAAGGAACGATTTCAGTTGTGAAAATTAAAATTTATTACTGTTCGAAAGCGTTATGGCCCAGGAATAATTTGCTTACATTAAAGTATGATGTTGCTGTATGGTTAAAACTAAATGTATAGACAGACCCCATTGACGTCAATGAGCACCGAATAAAAATATGGTACATATAATTTTGATTGCAGATAGTACTAAAATCAATACATTAAGTTACCTATCGTATTGTGTTTTAAAGTTAATTAATACAAACAAAGAAATGCGACGAAAAAACTAGACTCGCAAAAAACAGGTAGGCAGTGATAACTGACACCTCAACGATGATGAAATCGAAATTTACAGGCCATGAACTAAAATTATGGCGCTGAATTTCACAGCAGCATTGATAAATCTTGTTTACAACTTCTCTATCAGCCAGCCTACCGAGCATTCGATGTGTTTCACAATTTTGATAACTTTTTGTGGAATAAAGGGTCGTTTTTGCATGATTTAAACACACGTTTCATGTAGTTTACTGATTTTCTCAAAATATACATTATACTCATGTGAAAGACATGTTTACAGGCACAATACTTGTTCAGTAAGCAACATTACATGTATAAGTATGTACGGTATCCAAACAAAAACATTTATTTGTTAGTAATGAGAGTGAATTTCATTGTCAAACTGAAGAATTACTAGAACTATGATAATAGTGTACTAAATTATCTGGGTTGATGATTGGATATGGTGCTTCATTTAAGTATCAAAGATTGATCTAAATCGGGATTGATTTTGGACCTAGATTCCATTTGACATCGTGCCATCAATCAATGATACCAGGTAACAAAAAGTTCACGTTAGATAGTATCAAGACCAGGACTTAGGCCGTTCCCTTACAAAAACCTCGAAAAAATACCACTCACACACATAGTCAAAAAATTCAAATTAAAATACCATATTTTCAAAATTTGCTTGTTAACCGGAAACTAAAATACCATCATGAAATTAGTTCATGTTATTTTCGTACAAAACACTGAACCATCACTGTCAACACAAACACACTTGAAGACGTCGTCTGCTGGCCGTCAGATAGCGCGGGAAACGTTCCCGGGCAACACGCAGGCGCACTGAGTGTCTGCAGAACACTACGCAGCGCAGAGCCGCGCAGTCCGCAGTCACGCACCATTGCCCAAGCCGAACATAACAGGACGGTCCGTCAACACTCGGTAAAAAATATGTAGGAGTCTCATCACACGATAACACTATTAGTTACACGGAAGGTATTAGTATACCTATGTTTGAATAGGGAATTAAACATACATTTCGCTATATTTATAAAAGAGGAAGTTTGTATATATATATTTGAACGTTATGGACTCCGAAACCACTCGACAGATTGCAATGAAACTTTCAGGCATTACTAATCTTTATTCAAGTATGGTGTGTGTGAAGTTTGGTGCAGATCCGTCAAAAGGGCCCCGCCCCAGTGGCTCTAAAGTTTCCCATGTTAACCTTATAAGTACTCATATTTAAATGGAATTAAAGAATCTTAACAGCTGTTTCAACTAAACAATTTGATTCTGTGATGTTCAATTGCGTTAAAAAGTTATAAGGTTTACCAACAGGGTGCAGCACTGTTAATTATTGTTTAAATTTATGACAGGTAATTTGAACCAAGCAGCGACAAAAAGCTGTGATAAAAAAAATGAGAACTGTCTAAAATAATTGTGAGTAAAAATTATAATGTTTACAGAGTTATGTTAATGTTTTTAATTTAATAAATACTATTTGATATTGTAGAAATAAGGTGTTTTATTTTTTAAGTGCATAGTTAATTAACTTATTGACTTTCTTTTTTCCTATTTGATTACAAAAATCTATTGTGTTTGTATGGTTTATTAAAAAAAAAAAAAATGTTTGGGAAATGAAGTGGCCAGTGAATCAATAAAAGTGTATCCACATACAGCAAATATATGCAACATAATTATTCTATTTACGTTCTCTTGCCGTTGCGAAGCACGGGTATGACTGCTAGTATATTATAAAGTAATTAGTCTAATTATGCCAGGTTTTTAATGTATATAATGCATAATATATAATGTATGTATATAATGACAGGTATGTATATAATGTATAAGTAAAGGATGAGTAATACGTTAATGAACTTAACAGGCAGGCTTGTTTATTTTAATTAATGTTTTTTTATTGGATTTGAATTCAAGGTGTGAGTAAAATAGAGTGCTAATAATAATAAAACCAATATTGCTTTTTATTGACTTAAATCAGTTGTTTGTTCAGCCAAAACCTTGAGTCCAATTGTCACGGACAATTGGTCCAGTCTTGATTCACAAAAAAGTTACTGAATTTTCTCAAGATTTGACCAGCGATCTAGTGATTTTCAGGAAAACACTATAAGCACTAAGCTACCTGGGTTATTAAACACTGTACAGCAATACTGCTCATCTTTATACATTTATGATTAAGATATGAACAGAAAGCTGTACAGTTATAAGGCTTGCGCAGTAGGCTGGATTCGCTACACAGTCTAGTTATCATGCGCACCCAACTCTTACGAATAATTAATCTGCTCAGCACCTACATTAATACTGTTCTCCATAAAATGGTTTCACCAAGATAAAAACAACTTTCACTGAGTAGCTGATGTTTATCAAGATATACAACTTATGTAAGTTAAAAAATACATTACTGCACCATATTAACTAAATTTGTCATTTAAGTGACTTGAAAAGCACTAATTGTATAAATACGACTTTCGTTGTGGGACAAAAAGGAAAATTAGGTAAATAAATTACACTCTAGCCATTATTACATTTTGATGTATCGTAGCATTTAGAAAGTGGATGGTTAGACTAATAGAATATTTATTAAAATATTGTCAAGGTATAGTCTATCGATGAATTTTCTTGTACATGCAAGATTACACTACAAACGAAAAATAACATTTAATGGAAATAACCGAATTGCACCCCTAACAGCAAAACTCCATAGAGTAACTTAGTCTCTATGCGTAAATGAGGATTTCTTTAGCTGAAATCAACACATTACCCACGTACAGATCAAATATAATATTGGATCAAATAGTAGGGTTAGTTTCTAACCAGGTACACGCGAAATAACTATTTGGTTGAACAACAATCTTATAATAAAATTAAAACCTTTCCCAAATAGTATGAGATTCATTAAACAAGCAATCGAAATAGATAAATTTAATCTCTTCTATGGGAAACGAGGAGGGAAAGGAGCGGTCTTGTTCATTTAATATCTCAGCAAACAGTATGAACAGAAAATAATTGTAATGTAATTTAATTTTTTTTAATTTTGAATGGTGAAAACAATTTCTCAAAGGGTTGGGAACTAATTTTACAACCCCGATTCTGGGGTACGAACTTCTAAAAAAACTTGCTTTTTCTGATCGGGCTGGGCCACAAGCTTATTTAAACATGCGTTTAAACACGGTTAATTAAATTGTTATTAAACATTAGATAAGCTTTGCATTGTCGATTCCTTTATTTAGTTGAATTGAATAGTTGAACTATAAATGTATTGTAAGGTACACTTGTAATCTCAGAGTTGATATTATGTCTTTCTCTCAAGTTAATAAAAAAACTATTATCCTTATTAACTTGCACACCCACTTATCCAAACAATTCTCTAGGCATATATTGTAATGCATTATTAAACACACACTAATGCTTGTTGCAACTGCAGTTAGAAATATATCGTCCGTTAAAACATGTTCTACTAAGATTTAACGAGCCATAGTCCATTAAGTGTATGTATAGTATAACACGAGGAAATAATTGATAAGAATTTTATTACAATGGTTTAAATGTGTTCTGTACCTCTAAAACACACAGTTTTTTACAATAAACAATTTTCAGCCAAAACAAACGACGTAAAGTCCTTTTTTTAGTAGAAATGGCCCAATTCGTTATCCTGGTACTTGTTAACATTTTTATTATTATGAGTTAATAAGGCTACACAGTTTAGTATAATTATAAATGTATTTGTATTGAAACCTATGTTTATTTATTTTGTTGAAACGAATCCGTTAAATTTTTTGATATAAAGGGAAATATAATTCAGTTAAAACCAAATAAATTGCAAAGTTTAAAAAATCTATATTTCATTAAACAAGTACACTATTAATAAAAATGACGGTTTTATTTGTTAAAAATATTTTAAAACTTATTGATACAACGTCTAGCCTACCAACGTGAGTCGCTGGACAGAATCGTTGGTATTTTCGGGTCGCCGGAAGACTGCCCCCCGGAAAACTACCCCCCCAAGCAGGTTCCTACGTCATATTGACGTCAGAGACTGGGGGGGTAGTTTTCCAGTCACGGACACTCAAATTTAGTTGTCAAACAGTTCTAATCTAACCTAACCTAACCAACCAAACTTGCTGTAACATTTCAAAAATCTGTTTTATATTCACCATACGCATTTTCTATTATCCAACGGAATTACTCGAATTAAAATTAAAATTACATGGCATGATTTGTCTAGGGGGGGTAGTATTCCAGTCGCGGACACGGCTTCCATATTGGTTAGTTAGCAGATTTTGTGTCGTCACGTTTCACCTGGGGGGGTAGTTTTCCGGGGGATAGTTTTCCGCATCCCCGTATTTTCGAATTAGTTTTCATGACCACCGAATTCAATTTAAGATGTAATATACCACGATGCTATGGTTATAGACATACAAGAGTAGCAAAGGAACAATTTCACTTACATAACAATCTATTTAATAAGCAAAATTCGTAAATCCATAAAAATATTTAAAGTTTTAAATATGAAAATATTGTTTTAATGATTAACTTGAAGGTATTATATAGTTGTATAATTTAAATGACAATATGAAATTCAGCATGAAAAAAATGTTGTCCCCCATTCTTTGGCAAGAAATCGTCTACATATTTTCATGTAATATCAGGAAATGATTATTTACTTCACCATGGCAAACATGAATATCTGTTGGGTACAATTTCATATAGCCTACGTGTGGACTGCAAGATCTTTAAAATAATATATATTAAAATCTTGTCAAATAAATCAAAGTTATGCCTACGATAAAAAATTTATTTTCATTTAAATACGAGTTTAACTAGAAAAATCAAATAGCTAGGTTAGATTCCATTTAATATTTTTATTAACGTCTGAAATGTCGCTAACTGTCAAAACAATCAATTCAAAGGGAAGTTCACATAAAGAAATAAGGCTACATAAAAAATACAATTATACATGTTTTCTCGAATAAACTGCAATTATGTACTTGAAGAAAACGCTCGTTTGCTAATATTATTTATAGACTATTTTTAAAAGTATATTATAAGTAAACATATTCTATACTTACATAAGACGTTCCCAGTTGACATTATCCCCGGCTGCTGGCGGCTTGACGTTCGACCTGTGAACAGAAAAAAAGATATTAACAACAAATAAAAACGGTTTAAAACATCAACTAAGATTGTGAAAACATGTTGAACATTTAGGCAAGTGCGTAACCATTGACTAAACACCATGCAAGATGATCCAACGATGGAGAAATGACAAATTCTATAACACTTTTCACCCATGACCAAATTACAGGAGGGAAGTCAAAGACCTATAAAGTAAGCAGAATGTTGCATCTGCAGTGGAATGTTCCGGCAGAGCGAGCGGCTGAAATGCTGAAATGCTGCAAGTCATAATGCCTCCCGTTTGTGAATGATGTTTCCGCATTTCAAGAAAAATGTCGTTTCAATCAAACTACAGTGATTGCATGTCACACCAATTCCAAAACTATGTTTTGTTTTAACTAAAGGCATTTATTTTGCTAAAAGTCTTGGATTTTAAGTACCTAGTAACAAGAGTTTTAAATAGCCTACTTATTTGTATAAAACACTTACTCGTCGAAGAGTGGCTATGTTTTGAGGGACACTTAAAAGTTACATTCAATCAAAATTCTACGAATAAAAATGTATTTTCCCATTAAATATATAATTTAACGTACTTTGAAAAAATGTAGTAACAGAAGTATAAAAAGTAACAGTAAACGACTAATACAATTTAACAAGATCTTATTTTTTAACCAAGTATAACAATCATAACATAAAAATGAAAACAAACGTCATGTGACAGGTGGCGATTTAGAAAGGAAATCAGGAAGCCTTTCGAAAACCCCCATATGGCAATTAAAATACAACCAAAATGCACCAAAATGAATAGTTAAATATTTTACATGTTTCATTTAATTAGACTATTTCAATAAAATTCCCAACAATAAAGTAATACATCGGGGGACGGCTAGTCTTGTAGTTACAGCGCAGACCTCGTGTTTCAATGGCCCGAATACAAATCCTGACGATCGCCTATACCTTATCACGAATATTTGAACAGAAACGGTATGGATAAAAAAATAAACAAATGACGTAATTGGCCCGAAAGTAAACATGATTTTATTACTAAAACCATAAAACGGAACATAAAAGAAAGTCCAAACCAGCTGAGGCTATTAGAAATATATTTGGACCAGTGACCTCATTTGTTTACGTTCATGATCTAAACAGTGTTCGTTCTAATCGTGGTTGTATTGGGGAGCGAGCTGGTCTAGTGGTAGAGCGCAGGACTTCGGTTCTGAGGTTCCGAGTTCAAATCCGCCAAATCACTAATGGATTTTATCTAAGTGATAATGCCGCAATCCCTGTGAGAACAATCCTGGGCTTGTCTAGCGTCCTAGGGGGGGGGTTTATTGTATTTGTTATTTTATATTGTGTATGAAATTGTCATTAACCCTCCTAAGTAAAAAAACTTGCTGTTCGTCTGATAAACTGTTCCAGTTTTAAGTATATTCCACCTTAAAACGCTAAGTATGCTTTCATTAACGTATGGAACCATCACACGTTGCACGTTGAAGTTTGCATTAAAAAAAATTGTATATTTTTGTGAATTACAAATACACGTTTTGCAATTCGAAAGTATTTTTACCATTTTGATTAGCATATAATTCAACGAGTATCTGCCCTGGGCGTTGAAGCAGCAAGGGCTGTCTGACGTCCCTCGCCACGGTACAGCGACTGATGTAATAGCGACAACAGTTCAATACGACCGCGACTATACAGACGACTGACTTCTATCTGACTAAATCTTATCGTCTTGTTTGTTCTTTTTGTTTTCTTCCCCTCACTTATGCACAAGAACCGAGAAAAAAAACTTTTAAATTCCTTTTGGATTTGGAGATATAGCCTCTGGATCGTTATTGAACATAATTACATTCATACTTTACGATCCAATTTATTTTATACTGGAGACATAGGTTTCTACGTCGAAACGTTATCGTCAGTCCTTTGTCTCAAAGGTTAGCTTAACTTTTAGTTTTCCATATCTTACTTGAGATATTGTCAATTTGGTATAAATTTGTACAAACATTGAACACATATAAATATTTACAAGGACATAAATGAAAACAGCTTAGATACATGGACATTATCTTCTTTATCAATCCTAACCTCTGAGGTTGAGATGTGGTGACTTTTACTTCTTTTAATTATTGTAAATTCCGTTATGGTTTTAGTTAGTTTTTTGAAGAGTTTTAGGGTTGTAAATAGTTAATTGTCAAAAAAAAATACTGGTGGCAATTTGTTAGGAGAAAATTAAACAATTTAAGGTAAAGCGGTTCAAGCTGTCGTACGTTGAGTATATACCCAAAATGGTACCCACCTTTCTTGTATCCAAATCCGAGAAAAACTGTTTGGCTAGAATTAGAATACAAAGTATAAGTAGGGCATAATGATTGCATTTTCTACTTATACAATGTGGCTATAAAAACGACGGGTTTGCAAATAATCTTCAGTTAAAAATAAAATAGTTTCTGAATCATAATTGCTAACGATTAATAGTTGTACATTGGTAATCTACTCCTATACATCGAATTCTTGTAAAAACATTTTTATATGTAATCAAAAATATCATTAACATTTAGTTGATTGAAACATGGGGGAAATTAGAAATCTTCTTAAAAACATAGCCTACTACTAAATGTTTTTTTTTATCCATGTAAGCCAAGTGTTAAGGTTAGGAAATTGCAAAGATACTCTAGAAACATTGGAATTAATTTTTTTTTCAAATGTCAAACCCATTCTACTAGATTGATTACTCAAAGTAATACATTACATCCAAGAATATTGTAGTTTCGCACAGTTTCCTACTACTTAAAATCTTTACCTTGCTATAAATTCCGCAGTAATAGCGTAGAAAGTAATTCTACCGAAGACCACGTCTAAACGGTGCGTATTGGAGTGAGAGTGTGTACTCGACCTTTGGAAGTCATCAGATAACAATATTGGTAGACTATCAGATCCACGTAGTCTGGTAGGCCTACCGCTTCCTATATACCATTATACCACTATACCACTTACATTGTCCGGTCGCGCTCCAGCGGTTGTCCTAATGCTCCGAGCTCACATCCTCTGGAACCCAATTAATGCTGCATTGCTATTGTTTTCTCGTCGTTGAATCAGTTTTATTACTCCCAATAGCAGACGATGGAATCACAGCTGGGATTAAATCGACCTAAGATTGTTGGTTACTCCTTGACCTTGAAATTTGATTCTGTGATTTGTATAGAATACTGGCCTGTACTGGCTTGTACGTATCGGTTACTGTTAAGATACGTCGGTTGACCGTGGCATTGGGTTTACTAATGAGTGTAACCATTTAGACATCCCATCTATGTGGACAATCTGTAGCCAATTTTTTGTTAAAAAGAACGTAATTGTGTGAGCCAGTCACAGAATGCGCTAGTGACTAAAACTCTTATTTTCTACCTTATTTTTTTGTTGCTGTCCAAGTTGATGGGTCATAACAGTTGCTAAAGCTTACAATAAGTAATTCCATTAGTTTGAATTGGTAAAAAAGATTGCGTATTCAACAGAAACCAGTAATTTAGATCAGCACAATCTGTAGGTGGCTCACATCAACTACGATGATTAATAAATATGATGGTACAAATTTAACATGGGGATGGAATGTCTAGTGCAACCTATAGTGAAAAGTTTATATTACTAGTGTAAAAACGAATTCGGCAGGATTTTAACGTTTACAAATTGTGGCCTGCAGTTTTTAAAGTTATTTAGATTCGACCTACGAGGTAAAATGTGCTACTAAGCTTTCTTTATACATAAAGAGTGTCTGGTTTATTTTATTTTTGTAAGTCAAAAGGAGTTGCAAATATGAACGTTATACAGTAATGTACGACCTTTCAACCTACAGCTTACGTAAATGCTTTGATTAGAAAACTATTTTCGAACCTCTTGCGTACTTAGAGTACCTTATACCAACCAAAGTAATGAATCTTTGATCGAAGTTTCTATAGAGATAAACACGAACTATACACCGAAGTCTACAATGACAAATGAACCATGGAAAAACTTTTGCTTGGGGAAAAAGATAATGATTTCCGATTATGATCAGCTAGTAAAAGCTAACGAAAAACATTAGGAGAAATGTTTAATATTATTAGTGTTTATAGTATTTTTTGTAAATGGTCCCTTTATCTAGATTCTCTGCTAACATTGAGTGTGGAAAGCGTAGCGCTCAGGTCGTAAGGTTAACGAACGCACTTCTTGGTTCTTGGCTACTTTCTCCACGGATTAATTTTAATTCGACAATAATTTCGCTTATTACTATCGTAAGGTTTTTAGCGTTGGTAGTTCTCTATATAGAGAAAGCTATCCAAGCCTGACAGACTTATCCTTTACTATTATCGAAGTAGAAGAACATACTTACTTTATTTTCAATGAAATGGTGACCATCCAAAGTAGGTATTTTAAGCCAAGTATGAATGGAGATGAATGTAGGATGAGTGGCGTGATCTTGTAGTCTTGTTAGGTACTACAGCTTAATATGGGTCCCGAACCACTGGACCACCTAATGACGACACAACTTGGCGTCGTCAGTATATAAGTCCAAACTAAACCACAAATAAGCATAATTGGAGTATTCAAGCTAGTTACTATGATAAAATTAGTAGAGTTTTTAGACAAAAAAGTATTGAACACATAATGACGACACAACTTAGGTCGTCAGTATTTAAGTGTAACGCTTGATAACAAAACTAACAACAACGAAGAATAATTGGAGTATTAATCCGCAGTACTATCCTGATAATTGGACCAATTCGTATATATCAAGGCAAAAATGTTGCTCAGATTCCACTATAAACTAGGTCCCTTAGTTGCCATTAGCAGTATGGGCTATTAATTAACAGCTGTGTCTAAGGAATGTCGGCCTTAGTCACTAACAAGACTACAAGATCGCGTCACTCATCTTACACTCATCTCCATTCATACTTGGCTTAAAATACCTACTTTGTATGGTCACCATTTCATTGAACAGTATTAACAAAGTACGAAACTATAGTATGTTCTTCTTTTAATGAAAATTTAGGAAAATACCTTAGTATCCAGTAGTCGATGGTATTGGTAAATAAAGATCAGTTAAACAAGTATTAAAATTGTTTAAAGTTTATGACATTTCACATTACCTTTTACTATTTACTTGTTTGTTCCTCAGTCCTTGTTTACGCGAATCCTCTTTAAAAGGGTTTTACGTTGGCTACGTTTTTACATTGACTAAATATATACAGTGTATACTGTATAGTCAATGGTTTGGGTGTACAAATGTTCTCGTGAGTCCTATGACGCCAAATTTGGTAATCGTGTTCTCTACCTAGCCAAAGATACTATAGTAGAATAATATTCTGCCAATACAACTAAGTTGAAGACATAATTGGTGTATTCAAGTTAGTCTCTATGATGAAATAATTGGTGACATTTTAAGGCCATAAAAAAGACTAGACACCTACTGACGACCCAACTCAGCGCCTACGGAATTTGTGTATACAGCTTAGTACCACAACTAACCAATACCGCAGAGGAGTCCAATCGTAGTAACACAACTAAGGATAATTGGAGTATTCAAGTAAGTCTCTATGATAAAATTAATAGTAACGCTTTTGGGCAAAAACAAATATTTGACACCTTAATTAATAATGACACACAAAAACAACTCAACTGTTGTAACGCTTAAATCAAAACTAACCATAACTAATCATAATTGGCGTATTCCAGTTCCCATGACAAAGTAATTGGTAACTGACCAAAGCAATAGTAAGCGATAACGAGTCACGTGACCAACCCGAGTGTAATGAGAATGAGATAACGGTGAAATGTTTGACCATTACAGCCTGGGACTGGGACTGGAAATTACTGTGACATTGCTACTGGATTAATCTGTTACCATTCCCCAGCGCTTTGCTGTTCCAGATCTTCCTTTGTCATTAACGACACTCCGGCGCTCCAAATGTTTGACGATTAGGTTTGCACTAGTGCTTGTTAACTGCGACTGAATATTGTGTCTACCAAGTTCATTATGTCAGGAAATATTTACTTTGATTATTAAAAGTTAATGTTTGCATTTTGCTTGTTAATTGGTTTAACTTTTTAAGACTACAAAAAGAGGCTTTGATAAGAATAAACCAATGTAGATGATACATGGCGAGTAGTTTTGGGTGACTAAAGGGTTGACGAATTAATTTGGGGAGGGAGAAATGCACAAGTTAAATATTATAAACGTGAGAAAGGAACCTTTTAAAAGGTTATCTTCGTTTCTAGTTTATGAGATCGCAACATTCAAGAATTTTGAGAATGAACATGTTAATCCATACAAGTCAAAATTGATTTATAAAGAACTGTTTTGTTCATAAAGGTCATTCGATTTCTGGAAACGATATTTGATTAATTTATGTCACCAATGTTTTTAGTACAATTATATAATAAGCCATAACATGAAAGAAAGTTAGTTTCTACCTACAAAACTCTTAAGCGGACTGGTCTGACTTTTACTACACAAAGATAGATTATGAACCTGACCAACATTTAGATGAACGAACATGAATATCCATACTAGGAAAAAACGTAGCGGGGGTTATTTTACCCCCGCCGCAGCAAATTTGCAGACTAAGCGAATTTCCATTTCCCTGATTTTATTGTTACTAAAATATTTCCTTAATCATGTTAGATATATTTATTCCACAATTAAATAACATTCGGTTCAAAACGAGTTCTTGGGAGTTTTGGTTTGTCGTTACAGGAGAGGAAAACAAGTGGTTTTTGTAAAATGTGAATACAGTAGTAGCTTATATTATGTAAAATGAAATAAAATTTCCAAATTTGTTCAAAATATATCCATAAACGACCAAACTACAACAGTTTACTTTTTCTCATGACATTTCCTCGAAGTGCTCATCTTCGCGATCGCGACAATATTCAGTGACATGTATGTATCTGATATGTATCTTAAATGGCGACCGCGACTATTTTGCATCTCTATTGTTTGTTGAGAGAAGTGCATTTATTTTGTATAGTATGAAATAGGAAAGCTCGTTCTATCTGAATATTATTAGTTTAGCGGTCGTTGGAAAGAAATTAAATGTTGACAGACCTGTTTTTCAGCAGATGATTTTTCGGACACCTGTTGTTCGTTGTGTACTTCTTTCCGTTTTTTATAACTTGTGTGGTTAGTTTTCAAGGAAACCTATAAAAGTATCAGTGAAAAATGTTGATTCACAATCTAGGATAAAAAGCTTTTGAGAAATGAAAGCAGAAAATTATGTTCTACCTAATTCATGGAGTGGTGTTGGAAATAAACACAAAGTAGTGAAAATAAACAGTGAGTGTGATCCTTTTATTATTATTTTCATGTAGAGAGTTATTTTCCTGAACAATTTGGCATGTAGCTTATATTATGTATAAGCTATTGTATATTATGTATTAACATGGTATAGTTGAAAAAGTAATGTTTATATCCCCCAAAAAATAGTCAGCGCTAAAGATAATTAGCATTAGCACTTCGTTTAATCTACAGTTTTCGGGAATTTTCTTCGTAACTAACTATACAACAGAAAATATTCTCCCCACACAAGAGACCTATTTTCCCCCTTGCAAGGTGCACCTACAGCTTGATTTACTTAGGTTTCTAAATCACCGTATCATGGCATTATAACGCAGCTTAAACTCGTTGGTGATTGCCAGGATCTGAAGTCGGGTCTGGAATGATTCATCTCAACCACTACTTGCACAACAACAGCTACATGTAGATGTAGGGATCGAGCTGGTATATTTTTATTTTCTGTGTATTTACGCCAGTGGCATTTCTCACGTTTTGAAAGGGAACGGTCTAAACCCTGGTCTTGTGGTGTCCGGAAAGATGGGGACGAGGAAACTTAGGGACACGGAAACTTAGGGACAAATCGGGTTTTGAGCCGAGGGGGAGGCAAACAGAGGCTGACTAAGCTCTGAGAACGACTCTTTAAATCGACTCGTTCTCTATTGTTATTGTACCTAGGTCTAATTGTAACTACGACTTGTTGTATTTATATCTAGTTGTATCTCCCCTGTAGTGCTTAGGGGCAACAGATTTAGTACATTGAAGTGTTTTTGAAGGGTTATTTTACTAATCACGGATTAAACTCGAATTGTAAATGATTATTCAAGCATACATTTTTTAAACCAGAAATACACTTGAATATTTCCAAAACAATAGCTTCAACTTCGTGATGATGTTAAAGCCTCCAATTTATGTTATACGACCGTGAACATGGGTGAATTTATCTCGTTTGTATTATAATTTAGGTCTAATTTATTCCTTCGTCAGTGTATACTGATTGAAATATTTATATACAAAATAAATATTGAATAGTGTGAAAAAAGATTGAAGACAACAAACAAAGAAAAGTAACAAAGGGTAGTTTAGCAAAAATTGTAAACAAGCGTCGTTTTGCAGACGAGGTATATAAAAATCTGTAGGTTTATATAAAGTTTTATTTTAAAAGTGTTACAAACGAAAAAATTGTAACAATTGTAACGAACGTACGTAATTATATTTCAAAAAATACATTGGGCTATTTTCACCAATTTAGTGAATATAAGAAAAAAAGAGTTTAATCCTGTGGCGGATCCAGCCAAAGGATCCCTTGGCCAGAAATTCTTTAACTATCGGGTAATATAATGTAACACATTTCGCTTTATTTTTACAAAACCTTGTAAACCGATTTGAACAACTTAAAAATAATCACTAAATTTTCGTTGAAAATATATGTCAAAATATTCAATCTTGATCATGCAGTCCTGTAATTTTCCCAGAGTAGACCGCGTAAAATATTGTCTTCTTAAGCGTTTCCGACAAAAATGACAGCGGATCAGAAATTCAAAGAAAAAATGTTCATCAGACATGAAAGTAACCAAATACACCATGATCCGACGCAATGTGCAAACAAAAATACAATTTATTTCATAACGTTTATCGTAGGCCTACACAATCACAAAAATATTTGAATTTTAAACTAATTACGTCAGCATATCTTAACAATGTGTCATTATATTATATTCAGTAATATGGTTGCATAGAATGCGTTTATATTTTCTGTAATATATATTTAACTAACCCAAAATGTGTAAACAAGAATCTAGCAAACCTAGGCGATTAGGCGGATCAATCGGTACTTGACTGACTTTTAACATTAACTGTTAAAAATGGCTGGTTTAGGTACTGTTTGGAAATATTCAAATTATGATTTTGAAGTCAAATCCTGTTACTGTAGCTCTCTGTCAACTGAAACAGGAGAACGATTCGTTCTAAAAGAGTCGTTTCAGAGTGTAGTTCAGCTAATCTCTCCTTCCCCCCCGGTCGAACCCCTATTTGGCCCTAACTTTCCGTGTCCCTAACTTTCCTTGTCCCCATCTTTCCTAAACTCGGTCTTGTTATCTAACGTCGGCCTTTTTGTTAGATAGCATCATTAATTCATAGCCCAATGACAATGGCGTCTGGGTCTGGAAACGATCTCGCTTGGATTCGAACCAGCGACCTTCAGATTTGTAGGCGAGCACTATAACCACTCAGCTACCCAGACAACTAGATGTGATATATGACAGAGCGTGGACCTTCGGTCTCCTAGGTTCCGGGTTCAAATCCCGCTAATAATGAACCACCTTTTAAGATATCGCGATCCTCTAAGTAATGAATAAGTTCCGGGCTACATTTTATCACCCTACAGACATCAACATTTCTCGCAAAACAACTCGCACACCTTGATAATCAACATTACAACATCTCACTTAACCCATCACGAATCCTGCTACATCAACATCCTCAATTTCGCGACAGAAGTGTGATGACTGCAGTAAAATCACCGACGCCGGACACCGACTACTGATATTGTGACATTGCGATATTGCGATATTGTGATCGCGCCATTAACCCCGTCGTTGGAATGATGTACACCGCAGTTAGCGAGGGGGATTATACACATTTTATCTGCATACTCGATACAAATGGCATCGCACGATTCTACGATTCTTACATTTTCTGAATAAATTCCTTTTTGTAGTTTAATTTGAAAATATTTTAATCAATGTTTGAATATGATGTGAATTGGTATATTTTGGCGCAAGGTGTAATTTATTTTATTTCCTACTAAACTGTTTATCATAAGTCCTTGTAAGATCAATTATTGAAATTGAAATTAAATTTAATGCCGCGATGCCACCGCACAGTGACGACGCCATCTTGTAAGCGACATACTCGTTTGTCACCCGTATGGCTCCTAACGGATATGCCCATTTATAATCTATGGTTTGAGTGACTTAAGTCACGGCCGCGGGCCGCTGCGACCAGCCGCTCATGCGACTTGCGACCTCTGCACACGACACACGACACACGACACACGACACACGACACACGACACACGGCACTCGGCAGTCGGTACTTGGTGTCGTCTAGACGAAAAACAACGAGTCATAAGTCGACGTGGTTTCCAAGTTCTCGTTGTTAGGAGAGTTACAAGTACTGTTTTGATTATTTCGTTCGTGTCAAATATTTCCACATAGCTCTTTTTTACACATAACCTGTGGGTTAACTGAGCCTAATTAATTATGTGGTTTTTAAACATACTCAGATACAAATATTTCAATAAACACAACTCTTATGCAAAGATAATTAGATTTGTAATCTAATTGAAACAACTAGATCGAGTAATAAGAATATTTGAAAGTTTAATGTAAGGCTATAATGTCTTGCACTTCTTTCCTGTGAGTGAGTAAAAGTGAGAAAAGTTCTTCTTACAGTGAGAAAAGTAAAATATAAAAATATAATACAAGCTTAGCGATAGTTACTAGGTACCTACTACGTTAGTTAGTGTTAGTACTTAATTTTGGCTAGCTTATATTTCAATCAACCTTCTGTATTTAAATAAGAGTTTAGACACGTGTTTTAGCTTGTTTCAACACATACAAATGCTATCAGCTGTTTGGTATCATTAAACAACGTGCCTCTCTAGATTTTGACTTATCTTATCTCTCATCAGTGTACAAGATTGTACCGTGATTAGGATGTGCATAGAAATAATCTACACATTATAGAGATGTACACCTATTTTTTCATCGACCACTCCTTATTGCATTGTTTCTACTACGTAAAACTGTACTACGTAATAAACAAATTGGTTCTCAGAAGGTATCAAGTTGGCTGGATGATGAACAGTTTGTCTCGCGGATGCAAGAACTCTAGGCGAGCTAGGGGGAATGTTGGTAATTTTGGTAACATTGATACTCAAAGGAAAATTATAACTGCACCTATCTAAAATCGGTCACTGTTAGGAAAAATAGCTATTTTAATTTTCCTTAGCAAATATTAGCTGCACTCAAAAGTAAACACAATTAAAACTGTTGTGTCAAACCAATATAAAATTTAAGGAGTGTTCAAAAAATTTGAAAATGTTTTTGAATGTTTCAACAATTATTTATTTTAGGCTAATATAAAATAACAACAAAAATAAGTAAAAGAGATCGATGACAATTTAACAATAAGGAATGCGGTGTATTATTTAGAAAGTTAGTTGCATTTTTTAATTTTATTGTAAAACTCGAGACTTCTGAGTTTTTGCGAATATAATATTGTTTTTTTTTTATTGAAAAGCTTTTAGCTCACTTTTGAAATGTTATGCAATTTACACCTGGTTAGCATATTTACTAGTTGTCTTATGACAAGATGAAACCACGAATTGATACCTATCTTAAGTTTTACAATCGTTTATGGCACCACACAAAACAAAGATAAAACATACTACACGAAAAACCATTAATGTTACACATAACAAAGCCTCATACCGATAGTTTGTAAACAGGACTTTATCATTAATTTATCATTCTAAAAAAATATGGAAATTGGAATAATTGATTGTGTAATAACTCTGGGCTCAAAGCCATTTACGTATGTCAACATTATTTGGATCTTAGTTGAGAATTCGTTGATAAAATCTAAGAAGAATTAGTTTAAGGAGTTAAATAGTTTCCTGAAGTATTTTACCATTCACTGTGATTTTACCTGTATTTGCCGAAATGTATAAGAACTATTGTAATATAATAGTTATTATTGGTAACATAAGTTTTAAACCTCCATCATGGAAAAAGCTGTAACCACGGATAAGTATTCGTGGCTGTAACCAACCATTAAATGAAATTAACATATTTCGGTGGTCATCCTAGAAATAATATTTTTCCATAAAGTTTTTCGGATTGGAAAATTACTTCCAACATTCCTTCTGGCAATCGGAGAACAAGCTCACATTCAATACTTACAACACAAGGAGCACTACGACACAGGACAGATGCTCCATGGTCCTAACGTCAACTCCACAACCACAGCGTACTGAGACTGAGCACACTGGAGTACATAAACCTACCACCACCACGACCTTGAACCTGCCTCAGTTATCAGACAATTTGTATACTTACAACACAAGGAGCACTACGACACAGGACAGATGCTCCATGGTCCTAACGTCAACTCCACAACAACCACAGCGTACTGAGACTGAGCACAACACTGGAGTACATAAACCTACCACCACCACGACCTTGAACCTGCCTCAGTTATCAGACAATTTGTATACTTACAACACAAGGAGCACTAAGACACAGGACAGATGCTCCATGGTCCTAACGTCAACTCCACAACCACAGCGTACTGAGACTGAGCACACTGGAGTACATAAACCTACCACCACCACGACCTTGAACCTGCCTCAGTTATCAGACAATTTGTATACTTACAACACAAGGAGCACTACGACACAGGACAGATGCTCCATGGTCCTAACGACAACTCCACAACAACCACAGCGTACTGAGACTGAGCACAACTCTGGAGTACATAAACCTACCACCCCCACGACCTTGAACCTGCCTCAGTTATCAGACAATTTGTATACTTACAACACAAGGAGCACTACGACACAGGACAGATGCTCCATGGTCCTAACGTCAACTCCACAACAACCACAGCGTACTGAGACTGAGCACAACTCTGGAGTACATAAACCTACCACCACCACGACCTTGAACCTGCCTCAGTTATCAGACAATTTGTATACTTACAACACAAGGAGCACTACGACACAGGACAGATGCTCCATGGTCCTAACGTCAACTCCACAACAACCACAGCGTACTGAGACTGAGCACACTGGAGTAAATAAACCTACCACCACCACGACCTTGAACCTGCCTCAGTTATCAGACAATTTGTATACTTACAACACAAGGAGCACTAAGACACAGGACAGATGCTCCATGGTCCTAACGTCAACTCCACAACAACCACTGTGTACTGAGACTGAGCACGACACTGGAGTACATAAACCTACCACCACCACGACCTTGAACCTGCCTCAGTTATCAGACAATTTGTATACTTACAACACAAGGAACACTACGACACAGGACAGATGCTCCATGGTCCTAACGACAACTCCACAACCACAGCGTACTGAGACTGAGCACAACACTGGAGTAAATAAACCTACCACCACCACGACCTTGAACCTGCCTCAGTTATCAGACAACTTGTATACTTACAACACAAGGAGCACTACGACACAGGACAGATGCTCCATGGTCCTAACGACAACTCCACAACCACAGCGTACTGAGACTGAGCACAACACTGGAGTAAATAAACCTACCACCACCACGACCTTGAACCTGCCTCAGTTATCAGACAATTTGTATACTTACAACACAAGGAGCACTACGACACAGGACAGATGCTCCATGGTCCTAACGTCAACTCCACAACCACAGCGTACTGAGACTGAGCACACTGGAGTACATAAACCTACCACCACCACGACCTTGAACCTGCCTCAGTTATCAGACAACTTGTATACTTACAACACAAGGAGCACTACGACACAGGACAGATGCTCCATGGTCCTAACGACAACTCCACAACCACAGCGTACTGAGACTGAGCACAACACTGGAGTAAATAAACCTACCACCACCACGACCTTGAACCTGCCTCAGTTATCAGACAATTTGTATACTTACAACACAAGGAGCACTACGACACAGGACAGATGCTCCATGGTCCTAACGACAACTCCACAACCACAGCGTACTGAGACTGAGCACAACACTGGAGTAAATAAACCTACCACCACCACGACCTTGAACCTGCCTCAGTTATCAGACAATTTGTATACTTACAACACAAGGAACACTACGACACAGGACAGATGCTCCATGGTCCTAACGACAACTCCACAACCACAGCGTACTGAGACTGAGCACAACACTGGAGTAAATAAACCTACCACCACCACGACCTTGAACCTGCCTCAGTTATCAGACAACTTGTATACTTACAACACAAGGAGCACTACGACACAGGACAGATGCTCCATGGTCCTAACGACAACTCCACAACCACAGCGTACTGAGACTGAGCACAACACTGGAGTAAATAAACCTACCACCACCACGACCTTGAACCTGCCTCAGTTATCAGACAATTTGTATACTTACAACACAAGGAGCACTACGACACAGGACAGATGCTCCATGGTCCTAACGTCAACTCCACAACCACAGCGTACTGAGACTGAGCACACTGGAGTACATAAACCTACCACCACCACGACCTTGAACCTGCCTCAGTTATCAGACAACTTGTATACTTACAACACAAGGAGCACTACGACACAGGACAGATGCTCCATGGTCCTAACGACAACTCCACAACCACAGCGTACTGAGACTGAGCACAACACTGGAGTAAATAAACCTACCACCACCACGACCTTGAACCTGCCTCAGTTATCAGACAATTTGTATACTTACAACACAAGGAGCACTACGACACAGGACAGATGCTCCATGGTCCTAACGACAACTCCACAACCACAGCGTACTGAGACTGAGCACAACACTGGAGTAAATAAACCTACCACCACCACGACCTTGAACCTGCCTCAGTTATCAGACAATTTGTATACTTACAACACAAGGAGCACTACGACACAGGACAGATGCTCCATGGTCCTAACGTCAACTCCACAACAACCACAGCGTACTGAGACTGAACACAACACTGGAGTACATAAACCTACCACCACCACGACCTTGAACCTGCCTCAGTTATCAGACAATTTGTATACTTACAACACAAGGAGCACTAAGACACAGGACAGATGCTCCATGGTCTTAACGTCAACTCCACAACAACCACAGCGTACTGAGACTGAGCACACTGGAGTACATAAACCTACCACCACCACGACCTTGAACCTGCCTCAGTTATCAGACAACTTGTATACTTACAACACAAGGAGCACTACGACACAGGACAGATGCTCCATGGTCCTAACGTCAACTCCACAACAACCACAGCGTACTGAGACTGAACACAACACTGGAGTACATAAACCTCCCACCACCACGACCTTGAACCTGCCTCAGTTATCAGACAATTTGTATACTTACAACACAAGGAGCACTACGACACAGGACAGATGCTCCATGGTCCTAACGTCAACTCCACAACAACCACAGCGTACTGAGACTGAGCACAACTCTGGAGTACATAAACCTACCACCACCACGACCTTGAACCTGCCTCAGTTATCAGACAATTTGTATACTTACAACACAAGGAGCACTATGACACAGGACAGATGATCCATGGTCCTAACGTCAACTCCACAACCACAGCGTACTGAGACTGAGCACAACACTGGAGTACATAAACCTACCACCACCACGACCTTGAACCTGCCTCAGTTATCAGACAATTTGTATACTTACAACACAAGGAGCACTATGACACAGGACAGATGCTCCATGGTCCTAACGTCAACTCCACAACAACCACAGCGTACTGAGACTGAGCACAACTCTGGAGTACATAAACCTACCACCACCACGACCTTGAACCTGCCTCAGTTATCAGACAATTTGTATACTTACAACACAAGGAGCACTACGACACAGGACAGATGATCCATGGTCCTAACGTCAACTCCACAACAACCACAGCGTACTGAGACTGAGCACAACACTGGAGTACATAAACCTACCACCACCACGACCTTGAACCTGCCTCAGTTATCAGACAATTTGTATACTTACAACACAAGGAGCACTATGACACAGGACAGATGCTCCATGGTCCTAACGTCAACTCCACAACAACCACAGCGTACTGAGACTGAGCACAACTCTGGAGTACATAAACCTACCACCACCACGACCTTGAACCTGCCTCAGTTATCAGACAATTTGTATACTTACAACACAAGGAGCACTATGACACAGGACAGATGATCCATGGTCCTAACGTCAACTCCACAACAACCACAGCGTACTGAGACTGAGCACAACACTGGAGTACATAAACCTACCACCACCACGACCTTGAACCTGCCTCAGTTATCAGACAATTTGTATACTTACAACACAAGGAGCACTATGACACAGGACAGATGCTCCATGGTCCTAACGTCAACTCCACAAGAACCACAGCGTACTGAGACTGAGCACAACTCTGGAGTACATAAACCTACCACCACCACGACCTTGAACCTGCCTCAGTTATCAGACAATTTGTATACTTACAACACAAGGAGCACTATGACACAGGACAGATGATCCATGGTCCTAACGACAACTCCACAACAACCACTGTGTACTGAGACTGAGCACTGGAGTACATAAACCTACCACCACCACGACCTTGAACCTGCCTCAGTCTGATAAGACGTGTTCATACGTCAATCAGTGAATCACAATACTTGTGATGATTACGCCAGTAATGCTAGGAACGTGCTGATATCGATAAGGCACTCTTTGCTCTCTCCTTGCTGATTCCCTTGGGGAAACTCAATGGGAGAGCAACTGAAGTAAAAGTTGCAAAAGCCGATGCAAAATCTTCCTAGAGATTTCGTGATAGCTTCCATAAATGTTCTTTTCCAAACCGTTTTAAGCTGCGTTTAGCAACTAACTCGTTACGGTTATACATTGCTTGACAATTCAGCCATTGATTGGTAAGAGACAAACGTGGAAAAAGGTGAAATAAAATATTGTTCATAAGA
This sequence comes from Macrosteles quadrilineatus, assembly GCF_028750875.1. Classification (NCBI taxonomy): domain Eukaryota; kingdom Metazoa; phylum Arthropoda; class Insecta; order Hemiptera; family Cicadellidae; genus Macrosteles; species Macrosteles quadrilineatus. Next base: position 74,732,431 of record NW_026542598.1, on the reverse strand, counting down.
ATGAAATTTTATTCCAACGATTTTCAATTTCATACCAAGACGTTGAACATACGATCACAACCGCGCACCGTATACACCATTTACTCAACACAAATGTTGTTGCCCGTTCGTGAAGCTGGTCTAGTCATGTTGTAGGTTGTAGGTTCCTCCCCATTTGAAACCGGTATCAGATTCTATATCCCGAAAAGCTTGGCAGTTGTATTCAACTACACATTGATGTAAAGATACCTGCATAACTCATTTGAAAAATTATGGCAGGTAATCAGCAACTAATAAATTAAAAACAATGGTAAATTTATTTCGAAATGAAAAGTGGTTACATCATAAACTCAAAATTGTATTTCTGTGAATTAGTTACGATTAGACTTAACAATTTCTTCTTTTGTGTAAACAACAACAAAAAATTTGAAGCGTGAAATCTATTTTAAATACGTGTTACATTTATATCTGTTCTTCGGAATCAAATCTTTCCCAAAATTATCTCCCTGCAAGAAGTTGCATTCTATAAAAGTTAAATATCCTAAACAGAGATGTGTATGTGAACATCAAATCATGAGGTTTATTATGGTGGCAATAATTAGTTGTAGGCTACCCCATATATTTTTTTGAAATATCTAGACTTGCTTTCGAATATCTAAACCACTATTGTCCTCTGTTGTTAGATGGTCTAGACGGCAGAACTGCCACAGCGGTTTCCTACAAAGATGATCGTTCACGGTCTTCCAGAACCAATGCGACCTTGCTCACACTTCTAGGCATCTAGGCCACTGAAACAGATCCTGGCTAAACAATAGCACGCAGTACACTATCTGGACATTTCCATACTACGCCCCATCACGGACATTTATTGAGCTCATACAGACCTCCAGCCTGAATTATCTTTCTTGTTTTAAGGAAGAGACGGGATTGCTAGTTAAGAATCTATTTTAGTTATCCATTGGTGGTAATTTGGTTGTCAACAAGGTTTTGTTTGGTTTTTATTAGTTTGTTTGTTAGTTTGTATTTAATCTTAAAATATAAAGTAAATACCTATATGTAAAAATTATATAGCATAATAATTTAATTCTAAACTTTTATGAATACAAAAATAATTGTAGATGTCCAGCAACCACAACCATGACCCCCCACCCCCCCCCCCCCATTAGACGCGGACAAATCTTTTTATTTAGAAGATTGTAAAGAGAAAATATAGTTGTATTTTGTATTTGTGTAATAACACTACACACTATAAAATGCCATTGGCGTGAATAAATACTTAAACCAGACTCCAAAACATAAACATTAACATTAAAGTGTGTTTTCATACGTTGGTACTGACACTTCAAAAGAGAACATCACTTATATTTGGCTTATAATAACTTTTTTCAATACACATTTCCAAGAGACAACTCATGTTTACAAATGAATCATAGAATTCATGAAGAATTTTCACAAATCAACATTATACACCCTACAAAGAGGTTGTACATTGACTTTGGATATCTAGGGTAAACTTGAGTCCGAAGATTGAGTGCACTGACTAAACGTTTTCCTTTTATTTTCGATCAAACATTACAGTGTGTGCTGTACTCTTCTAATTGTATTCCAGAGATTAAACACAAGCTTATAAATACATGTGTTTTATTTGGTTGTAATAGTTTTAAGTTGGAATGTATATAAAGCATCATGATGCACTCTTCGTATACCAGAAAATATATAACTTATATCAGCTAATCTAACAGAAAATCAAACAAATTGTTGCAAATTTATTTTTACTAGTGCACCTTTTGCTCGAAAACACCTAGTTTTTTAGTGTTTTCAACGAATGATTCCCGATCCCAACACACCCATAGCCGCATAAAGTTGTCTATGTATATATTCGCCATTGATAAAGTAGCCTACATGGTACCACCATTGTCGCCAGTATAATTACAAATTTCAGTCCTTTGTATTTTTAAATGGCGATACAAAATTATTCACTTTACTCAAAAACTACTTAGTTTCCTGCATTATTAGTCCGTCACAATTGTATTTGGTCCAATTGAAATTCTTTTGGTACAGTAACCATCCTGTAATAACGTCAATCATAGTTACCTGAGAAAATGCTGAGTTAAAAGGTCTTACGTCTTTTAAGTACTATTTCCCCCCTTAAATCTGTACTGAATTCTATTAAACCCTTAAAAATCTAATTATGCAGATAAAATAGTTTTTAAGGCTCAAAATAATGTAAATATTTAAATCAGTATTATGGTTGTAGCCCGTTTTTCCTTGAATGCCATCTGATCTAGCTTTTTTGTTTGTAAACAAAAAATTATAACATGGGAAATTTAAAAGCTACTGGGGCAAGGCATTTTTAAACATGTCAGACCTTACGACATCTACTCAATGAGACCTTTTAAATGAGCCGTAAACCAACTAAATCGGTCGAGAAACCACGGAGGAGTTCTGCGGACAAAAAACGTGCTTGCCTTTTTAATATAAATTGGTTTTGAAGAAAAAATGTGTTCTTACAAAAAAAAAAAAACTCGCTGAAGAGCCAGAGAATTTCCAAGAACCAGGGTCACCACAGGAAGACACCACAACATGGATGGGAACATGGAGCAACCACGAGGGGCTACAACCACAACACCACAACTGCACTACCACAACTACCAGAGCAACCACTAGCGCCTCACGTACATACAACATGTATACAAGGATCAGGACACGGTCCGTCGAACGCTATCAGTCCGTTAATTATCAGGGCGACCTGAAGGTCATTCAAGGTCTTCGGTGATTGCAGGTAATACAAGAATTGTTAACAGTATATAGTAAGAGTAGTAAGTAGTAAGTATAAGTATAGAGTAGTTTGTATAAGGTGTGACTTAAATTCGTTCGTCAAAATCTTTTTGGTGGAGTAGTCCAAAAGAATGGCCTTAAATTAAGTGAAAAGTTCATCCTAAGTAAAAACATACGTATTATCCTGTCTAGTGAACTGAAAACAAGCATCAAGCGTTTTAAAGTAATAGACTAATTAGGATACTGTCTCCTGGGTTATTGGAAAAGTCGTATTTAGGCCTACTCCTAAAACATTAAACAACGTTCTACTAAAAGAATAGTTTTAGACAAGTTAATTTTGATACAACATGATATATCAAGTAAAGGAAGGCGCAAGCCGGTAAGCCCCGTAATTGAGTTTTACTTTTGTTTTACAGTCCTATTAGCTATCTAAACAAAATAGCTTGCTGTAAACGATACAGGGTTGTACCTTTTGTTGTACACTAATGATAATAACGAAGGGAACATCCACAAATAGTCAAAACATTGTTTAGCTGTGGTAAATAATTACTATCACCCTAAAAAATAAAAACATTGTTTTATAAGAAACACAAACCAATAAGATATGTTTCACAGGACTGGGTATCACTGGACAAAATCAGTCAGAAAAGGGTCTACGATTCTCCTGGGACGTACTGTACAACTTTAGGTGAAGAAGATTGTGTTTAGAAAGATTAAAAATTCAGGAGGTCAGGTGACACCCAAGGTAAGACTGTCTCTTAAAACATCCTAACCTAACTGTATGATTTTTTTTTAATGACATGCCTTGTTACTATTGTCATTGTTAATCATATCACTACACAGTTTATTGTGGTGTAGTTGCATTATTTCTCATTTATAGAATGTAACTAAAAACGGTCACAAATATGAATCATATGATTTTTGGAACAAGAGCAAGCGATGGCAACCGGTATATACAATCAAGCATTAAAACTTGAACCAAGAATGACGCAGGTGATACGGAACTTGAAGATAGAACACGATCTAACGTTTCTGCTGAATTCTTACTACGGCCATAAAGGAATAATTCATGGTGATATAACGCGAGCTTGCTGTGCAGTTAAATCACGTATTTCCAACTCATAACCCAAAAATGTTTCATTGGAAACCGATGATTCATAATAGACGTAAATTCGGTTCTTGACGTGTCCATTTTAGAATTTTACCCAATCAAGAAAACTGTGTAGAAAATGATACAGGGTCTTAAAATGCCTTGTGACTGCCAAAATGTAGGTGAATTCCAATAAGACAATTAGACAAGAGGAATTTTAAAAGAATGGCGATGAAGGTAATCTATTCGATCCTGCGAAAACTAAACAGGATTTTTACGTCAAGAATCTGTACCAGCCGTCTTTCTCTCCACAAAAAATAAACAGCTGATCCTATAAAAAAATCACCTATCGATTATCATGACACATCTCTCACTCTATTCCAAACGAATACATGCAAATTAAGAATTTGATTTATATATTTCAACCGATCAAAGATTGTCAATAAGACAATGTTAAAGCAAAGTTTTATTCCACAATTCTGTATTTTCCACTGTTCATCGAGTACAATGTGTTACGCAACTGCAAGTTCTTACTTACCACAACACTTTTCCTTACCAGATAAAGCAATCCTTAATACATCCGTTAATTATATTCATAGCATTCTCTATAGGAACTGAATGATATTTAATTTAATTAATTAGAAGCTCGCGGTCTTTTCTTGCAGTTAACCTCTATAAAGACACATTTCCTGAGGAATCAACGAAAGCCTTCAAATAAGAAGGTCGCTGGTTCGATTGCGAGCCCGTTTCTGGACTCAGATGCAAGTGTTTGTCACTGATAATGCTACACAATAAAAGGTAGTCAGAAATACAAACTTTCTGCACTCCACAATGTACGTAGAAGTGGAGTAAGGAATATTGGCCAGGAAGTGCCATTCTTAGTTTCTCTTCACTTACGCCTTCCCACCTTAGACTTAACAAGACAGTTGAGATGGACTCATCCTTGAACTGACCTTGAATTTTACGATCCCAGGTTTAATGCTGTAATAGAGACAATTGCTAGATAAGCCAGTTTGCATAAATTGTAATTATCTTCATTAGTCTGCACAATCCGGAACTTAAGAAACGTAAAAGCGTAAATGTTTAACAGATTAGTCAGACACTGGAAGGTAAGATGCAAGAGAGATAATTTGGATAATTGATTAGGTCTTCCGGATTTTAGATGATGATGGGTTCGAGGTCATGAAGAAGAATGCATTTTGCAGGATGAATAACAAGTAAACTTATTATGCAACTTATTATTCAAGAAGTTGCTGCGGTAGTTGAAAATTCGCAGATAATACTACTGGGACAATTTGTAAAATTATATTCTTTATCTTGTACTGCATTTGATATAGTTTTGATGAATACCTAAAATATACTAGGGTGGGTCAGTTTATGTGCAACTCGATGTTATCTTTAGGCTATAAAGTTGTTCAGGTGAAATATTAAAAAAAATCCTGATTTAAAGGTGAAATTTAATATTGTGTATGGGTTTTTATACTAGTAGTACGCTTATTCTGCGCGTAACAGGATGAGTGAACATGAGCGCAATAATGAAAGAGTTTACCCACACCTAGCACACTTACCGCTGTCACTGGTGTACACAATAATGTTATTTGTATGGGCAATTCAACCGATGAGTCGGGGCAAATAATGGTGAGTCGGTGACTCAAGTCGGTAGCGTCACGCGAACTTCGGGCCCAAGGCAGCGATGTCGTGAGTTCGGATCCTGGTCACTGCCACTAAATTTTATTAGTACAGTTCACCTTTGTACTGTACCGGCTCACCAATTGCTTTGCTGTAAACGATCCACGCACGGGCGAGGTTAAAAGAGGCTGGACCAACCTCTTAAAAAAAACCATTAATTAACCAAAGTCATTGGTAATATACGTAATGTATTTCCTGTTTCCCTCTCCTCTCATAGCATTTTATTATTGCAGATACGTTAATCTAACTGTCACAAAGAGTTCCCACACTCTGGACTGTTCACCTTGACTACTTCCATTACCACTTCCTACGTCGTGGACCTGATTCCCTCTCTTCTCATAGCATTTTATTATTGCAGATACATTAATCTAACTGTCACAAAGGGTTCCCACACTCCGGACTCCTCACCACGACTACTCCCTTCACCACTTCCTACGTCGTGGACCTGTTTCCCTCCCTTCCCATAGCATTTTTAGAATTGCAGATACTGTACATTATTCTAATTATCACAAAGGGTTTCTACACTCCGGAATGCTCGCCTCGACTATTTGCTTCACAACTTCCTACGTCGTACACCTGTTTCCCTACCTTCCTATAGCATTTTAGAATTTCAAATAGATTAATTTAACTTTCACAAAGGGTTCCCACACTCCGGACTGTTCACCTTGACTACATCCTTTACCACTTCCTACGTCGTGGACCTGTTTCACTCCCTTCCTAGAGCATTTTAGAATTTCAAATATATTAATTTAACTTTCACAAAGGGTTCCCACACTCCGGACTGCTCACCTTGACTACATCCTTCACCGCTTCCTACGTCGTGGACCTGTTTCCCTCTCTTCCCATAGCATTTTAGAATTGCAGTTACACTAATCTAACAGCCACAAAGGGTTTCTTCACTCCAGAATGCTCGCCTCGACTACTTCCATTACCACTTCCTACGTCGTGGACCTGTTTCCCTCCCTTCCTATAGCATTTTAGTATTGCAGGTATATTAATCTAACTGTCACAAAGGGTTTCTACACTCCGGACTGCTCGCCTTGACTACTTCCATCACCGCTTCCGACGTCGTGGACCTGTTTCCTTCCCTTCCTATTGGAATTTAGAATTGCAGTTATATTAATCTAACTGCCACAAAGGGTTTCTACACTCCAGACTGCTCGCCTTGACTACTTCCTTTAAAGCTTCTTACGTCGTGGACCTATTTCCCTCCCTTCCTATAGCATTTTATTATGGCAGATACATTAATCTAACTGCCACAAAGGGTTCCCACACTCCGGAATTCTCGCCTTGACTACTTCCTTCACCACTTCCTATGTGTCGTGGACCTGTTTCCCTCCCTTCCCATAGCATTTTTAGAATTGCAGATACATTATTCTAATTGTCACAAAGGCTTCCCACACTCCGGACTGCTCACTTTGACTACTTCCTTCACCACTTCCTACATCGTGGACCTGTTTCTCTCCCTTCCCATAGCATTTTTAGAATTGCAGATACATTATTCTAACTGTCATAAAGGCCCCCCACACTCCGCAGCGCTCACCTTGACTACTTCCTTCACTATTTCCATCACTACTTCCTACATCGTAGACATGTTTTCCTATCTTTCCATAGCATTTAAGTATTACAGATACGTTAATTTAACAGTCATAAAGGGTTTCCGTACTCCTTTCTTTTCACTGCTCACCTTTCCGCTTTCTTTACTACTCTCTACGTCGGGGACCTGTCCCCCCCCCCTTCGCATAGCATTTTAGTAACCAACATTTTTGAATATTTAATATTCAATGCCAACATTAAATTGAATAATGTAAAAAGCTGCTTTGTTCTAAATACATACATACCTATGTACTTTTAATTAAAAGGCGAAATTTTAATACTGAACATAAACGGTATATAACTGCCGACTAATATTGTTAAGTTCAATTTATTATTATGAAAGCTGTGAGATTTAATTAGCTTAAATGACATTATTCTGAAAGCTGTGAAATTATAATGATATATATTCATAGACGCCAAACTGTTTACTCCATGAATGAAAGAGCTCAGAGTAAAAGTCGTTCTCTCTGTCTTAAGTAGACAACAAAATTGTTGGTCGCAAAACGTAAACAAATAAAAAGAAGAAGAAGGTAGCTCCTAATGTTATTCTTATGGGACAAATTTAAAAATGTTTTTTAAGTATTTTATAATTACTACTGAGCGGAATCGTCTAGAATTTTAATGGTGTCTTTACACTGGTGTCATAACTATTTGTGCAAAATTTGAACGCTATAAGTGCAACGGCTCTTGAGTTTTAGGTGCGAACACACACACACACATACTCCAGCGGACAACTTTTCTCCGACTCCGCTATACACGATACATAGATTCGTTCACTTCGTTCACTCATCTACTATCACCTACAATATTGATTGAATTCATTAGTTATTCGTCCTATTGTAATACAAAAATTCTTGTTTTATTCGTGCATGACACACGTTAGTGACGTGTTGGTGCGCTGGTCGACTAAATATTTTACTTTTTAGAATAGATTGTACGGTGTTCTTTACTCTTCGTCCATACCATAGCACAAACGGTATTTTGTATATGACAAAACACTTTAAAAGTGTGTTAAATAACATGCAGCAATAATAAACAACAAAACGTCCAATAAATGAAGCTTGCAGTACAAACTTTAAGTTTAATACGATATTTTCAACGCTAGGTCATAGTTTTACCAAATACACCTAATTGGTAAAGAGTAATAATACGCGATGGAATCAACATTGTACATAACGTTTGTAAATAATCAACACTGTACAAACAAGTTTGTTCAAAATAAACAATGTACAGCCACGTTTGTACAAAATCAAAAAAGTGCATACACATCTGTACAAAATCAACACTATACAAAGACGTTTGTACAGAATCAACACTCTACATAGACGATTGTACAGAATCCACACTCTACAAAGATGTTTGTACAGAATCAACACTCTACAAAGATGTTTGTACAGAATCCACACTCTACAAAGATGTTTGTACAGAATCAACACTCTACAAAGATGTTTTTACAGAATCCACACTCTACAAAGATGTTTGTACAGAATCAACACTCTACAAAGTAGTTTGTACAGAATCAACACTCTACAAAGATGTTTGTACAGAATCAACACTCTACAAAGACGTTTTTACAGAATCAACACTTTACAAAGATGTTTGTACAGAATCAACACTCTACAAAGACGTTTGTACAGAATCAACACTCTACAAAGATGTTTGTACGGATCCGTCTATCCGCAAAGCAAACACGTTTGTTCAAAATCAACACTACAAAGCCGTTTGTACAGATCTATCCGCAAACACGTTTGCAGTGAGTCAGGTAATTTCGCACCGTGTTTGCGAATTTCTCGGAGTCTACAATTATTGTGATTGAGACCGCGAGTCAATGTCGGGTGTTCGCAGTTCTGGTCGTGACAATTGAAGTTCAAGGCCATCATCAAACGAGGAACACCGGTGTTTTAGAGTCATTGCAGGGAAATTGACTGGTTATGTTAGAGTAGTGAGGGGGGCTTGTGATTGTTCATGAGCATAGGATTAGTTTTATTGCTATATGTGATTTTTAGAGAATTTCCCTATACAAAGTGGCCGTCAGTCACACGGCAAACCTAGACCCGGGACCGATATTTTCATTTTGATGTCCCTAGAAGTCAACAACACTATTCGTTTAGATCTGTACATTTATTATGTGTGTAAACACGATGACTAGAGTAATTTTGGTCCTATAGTTATTTAATTTTGCATTAACGTATAGCGCTGGCATAGATTTAGAGGAGTTTGTGAACCACCAAGATCGGGACATGAGAACAGATTGTTTTGGGGGGTTTGAAATTGTTCAAAGATTTTTAATTAAAATTCGTGACCTAAAGAAATTCCCAATTTATTGAAACCATGGTTTGAAGGTATGTTGTATCTTATGGGGGGAAAGTTAAGTGTTGCAGTTTGCTTGTTTATGTACATATTTTGAAAAAAAAATCCAATTTATTTATTTCATACTATAATATTTACTACTGATATACTACTACTGTTGTTCATTTTTTTCTATGGTAAATCAATCCCGGGTTTACGTTTTGCCTTGATACCTACCGTAAAAGCCTAAATTGCCTGAATGGGAGATTCACTAAAAGGCAATAATCAATAGCTAAAACAACTACCAATGACAGAGCCTTTAATGAATTCTTTCATAATAATAATTTTCGCCAAATCTGCAAACTCTGAGGTTCATTTCATAAATCATATGCCTATATTTCTATTTTGTTAATGGCCTTTAACGATGACCACAAATTTGACTGTTGGCTGTTGACTGTTTGACTTTGACAATAATATATGAGTGATTGGCTTTTGGAGGCAGAAGATAAGGACACTAGCAGGCGCAGTAAATAAGACTAAAAGCCCGTAGAAACAATATGAGATGAAGTTATACATTTTCATAGCATTTTTGCAAGTTTTTTTATGTTTCTAATGTCATTTTTTCTTGTTATTAACTTACAGACATACACATAAGGGAACTAGGATTAATTGATGATATCTGTGATAATTTACTTTAGCCACTGCAGTTAATTTATGACTTTACGGAGTCAACGTTTCTCAAACCAGGATAACTCTACTAACATCACACACACAGCCAAGGTTGACACACATTCAGTTATTGCTCACTTCCCGCACACAAGTTATCAACTCGCTTATTGTGTGCTTTATTGCCATCTCCAGCGACTTCAACTCGACTGAGTTGAGGCAGCGAGGGTTTATAATCCTAGCTTCATACTACCATAGACTAAGGATTTCCTTACTCTATGATATTACAATAGAGGTTATGTACTGTACTATGAATGTTTTCATTTGTAAGGTCCGTTTGTAAATAACTTCTCGATCAACATTTATAAATACAAATTTTGTATAACACTTCTTGCAACACTTCGTTTATTGGTAACTTGATTCCATTAGGGCAAATGAAGACCAGTGACTGATTGAAATCTATGATTATTGTAACATATTTAAAATGAATTTACAGTTTTGTAACTTTTTACGCAACAATTTTTGAACTATTTTTTTCCATACGGATGGTTTATTTCTAAGAGTTTCATAGACAAACTATTTTGAAATTGGGTGATAAAATATATGGGTAGTTATTAAATATTTCACTCTATGACGATGCAACAAAAAAAACCTTAGTTCTCAAAATAAATGATATTTTAAGGTTTGCAACTACAGTACATTTGATTCAACCTCTTCGTATGTTGAAATTTCATACATTAAAAATATGTACAATTTTTAGAATTTCCAGAAATATTGGTCACATAAATTTGCTGATGAAACCACACTTGGTGAAACTAATTCCTGATGTGGGATATCACTTTACTGTAGCATTTCACTTTTAAAAGTAAAATATGGTCCAAAGTATGGCTGAATAATAATATTCTTCCATTATTCATAGATTTGTATTAAAGCCTGGTTATTTCATATACACCTAAACATTTTACCTCAAATTGAAACATAACGTAATTAGAAATTAACTTTTCTATTTAATTAATCAAGTCCACTTAAAACTCTTAAAACTACACTAATTCAAGTCGGTAAAGTGACTTTTATGTTTAAACTAGCTGGCCCGACAGACGTTGTCCTGTCCTATTGTGGTTTTATGTCACATGCTCGTTCATTTTCAAGATGAGCTCGTTCGCATGGCTCAATCACGTCCTGGTTGAAGTTCGTTCGCTACGCTCACTCACCTTTAGGTTGGAGCTCGTTCGCTGCGCTCACTTGCCTTCAGGTTAGCTCGTTCGCTACGCTAACTCACCTCCAGGTTGAAGTTCGTTCGCTACGCTCACTCACCTTTTGGTTGCAAATTAACTGTTCTCATAAATTAAAAATAAATATAGTGCTGCACCCTGTTGGTAAACCTATTAACTTTTTAATGCTATTGAACATCACAGAATCAAATTGTTTAGTTGCACCAGCTGTTAAGATTCTTTAATTCCATTTAAATATGAGTACTCATAAGGTTAACATGAGAAACTTCAGAGCCACTGGGGCGGAGCCCTATTGACGGATCTGCACCAAACTTCACACAAACCATCCTTGAATAATGCTTAATAATGCCTGAAAGTTTCATTACAATCTGTCGAGCGGTTTTGGAGTCCATAAAGGACAAACATACAAATATACAAACATACAAACATACATTGGATTTAATATATATAGATAGCATTCAATTTTGAGCTCAGATATCAATCTTCATTGGTCTATATATCTATCAAATAATGACGCTCTATTAAGGTAACCGTTAGATAATAATAAGATCAGGGTTTGAACTGCCCCTTTACAAAAATCGTATATAAACTCAAATTGCGTAAAAATACTAATAAAATCTAAAAAATGATGCCATAAAGTACAAAAATGTTATATTGCACGCTCCTTAATATTTCTTTTTGCGATTTAATATTGAAGCATTGAATATAACATATTTAGGGCGGGTTTCCGAGCTCGGGAATACGTAATCCTGGAGTTACTTAATCAGTGAATAAAGTTAGTCATCGAATAAAAAATCGGGTTTCAGAGCTCGCGAACTAACTCCCTAGTCCGCAGACTAGTCTATTCGACGACTAACTTTATTCGCCAACTTCTGGACTACTTATTCTAGGACTAAGGTAGGAATCACGGGGAATTTTAGTTTTTGAGTATTGGTAGTGGCAACTGTAGACGAATTTGAGACGATACCTCCCAAAGTTGTTCACGGACAGCGTTCATAGCGACACTAGCGTCTACTGTCTAGTCTGGTTCTAATCACTTATCAGTTGGGATAATGATTCCTTGAGTTTCACTGAAGATGGTATCTAAAAGAAGAGATCGTGTTCAAAAACGAATGCCGAAATAAAAACCCTGTTATGGGAACCATCATAAAAAATAAATAAATAATAAATAAAAAAACTGAAGGTTTATTAATTGCTGTTAAGTTTGATAACAAAAAAAAACTTCCCGATTTAAGAATAGGCCTAAGGTGTCAAATATATTAGTATATGCCTTTACTTTGTCCAAGTTATTTTTTATGAGAATCTAAAAACTGTAGGCATTTGAGATATTAGAGATTGGTTGTGACTTTTGTAATCCTAATGCAAACCCCAATAATTGTCTATTTAAGATCTTACAATTATTTTAAAACGAATACTGTAGGATGATAAAAAATAAAGGGAAATATTTTATTATTCTTTGTATGAAAATCAACCGTAAAAAATTATCATTATTACAACAATTTAAGAGTAGGCCTAGTTATAATTTATCTGCTTAGAATGTATTTGTGTTCTCTGATTGTTTTGTATTTTAACAATTCCTCTGAAAGTACAATGTGTAGTAGAGAATAAGTAGGTGTCGAAGCAACTTCAGTTAACTTCCAATCATCTGAGCTCTGGTTATCTGAGAATCCAGGTTGTCCGAGTTAGCTCACGGCTGAAATTTTTTTTTTTTACCCAAATTCCAAATTATTATACTAGGTATGAGTTTCAATTGAAAATAATACTAATACATAAGTCTTGTTTTGTTATGCATACTGTTAGTTTTGGTTAAAAGTATTCTTTAGTAAAATATTGCATTACAGTAGACTATCCGGACTCCTCTGGACCGAGGCCAGTCCGGATAACGGGTTTTTCGGTAAAACCGACGTCCCCAAAAACTCGTTAAATGGACCATTTAAATGCATGTAACCCTATGTAACATTATGTACCAAGCGTATTAAATACGTATTTAGATTTGATAGGCCCTACATTAATTTTTTTATACAGTTAAGTTTTTCTTTCTTTCATCGTTATATTGTTATTTTAAATTCTACGTTTAGTACCTTATAATATTAATTTTAGGGACCGTTTGGCCTATTATAGTCTTAAGCATAAATTGTAGATAAACGGGTTTCATTCAAAGATGGGTTTGCTTATACTTAAGAGAAAAATAAAATTTTACGAAAAAATATCAAGAGGTATGAAATTGCAAGTAAATTTTATGCCGATTAAGAATTTGGCATTTATATAGATACAACTTCACAAATTGAGTAATTACACCAAAAGTTAAGTTAGTCCGCCCCTTAATCCTGCCCTTCGCCTGGACTAAAAATTGCCCATATTTATTCCTCGAGTTAGTCTTTGTTGCCCAGTTGTGGATTAAATATTTGGCTCCGAAACTCGATCGAATAACATTTAATTCGAGGATTAAGTAACCCGTGACTCCGAAACCCATGAGAGTAAGTCAGGGACTAGTTAACTCTCGGAATAGACTTAGGCCCGATTTCACCAAACTTTTAAACCACCGTTAAGCCTTGCTCTAACTGCAGTTAGCTCTTAACTGACGAAATCGGATTTCACCACTAGCCGTTAGCGCTAGTTTAGACTAAACCGTCGTTAGATAATTAACTGCCCAATTTTGACCGGTTAACTTTTTTAATCTTTCGTTAAGTAAATATCAGCTGGCTTTAAGTTAAAGTTAGTTTATATGGAAAGGCGAAATGGTAGAAGAGAATACGATACGAATTAGCTTTTGAAAGTAAGTGATGGCAATGAAGAGTAGCCTATGTTGTTCGCCTAACTAGGTGGATAAGAGAAAGGGTTAATGATGTTAATAACAAAGATGAAATTGATTTTATTATTAGATATGAACTATCAAAACGTTTAGTCTTTTTCTTTAGGTAATGAATACAAACCATCACTGTAGTGGTTTGTGTTTAGGCTATCCCACATAGTGCATTGCTTTAGGTTATCCCACAAGGTTTTAGTTAAGGCGTATATTTGTGATCAGCGACCGCATTGAACTGATTGGCGATCAAGAGCCGTACTCTTTTATCCCGGCTAAAAAGAGTGTCGCGGATCTTCTACCAACATTATCAAATTTATTATTTCATTGTTCGAAAAAATAGGCTCCCTTTCCTTCTCCTGGCTTTGGGTAACCTAACCCAACGTTAAAAATGGACTCGACCGCAAAACTCAACCAATTTGTCCCCCGAAAATGTTTGATCAACATTGCTTTGCCTTTATTTACTTATGTTAATTGTTTTGGTATTTATTCTTGCTTTCTGTTGTTATTTTGCTCAGAATCTATTGCATTCCTGTAAGCTTTGCTGTCTCCAGTTTTGTTTTCACTACCTCATAAACACTAATTTATTTTCTAGGTTATGTTTACTTGCTCCCGTCAGCCCGGTATTATGACAGTTCACTGCCACCGCCACCTGGATTTGACTCTGAACTCTCGTTTATAAAACCGGCGTTAGTTTTGACGCGTTTTCGTTGGTGAAACCAGATTTCCTTAACTGTGGTTTAAATCATCGGTTAGTTTTAACCGAAGTTTAACTAAACCATCGTTAGCGAGAATTTGGTGAAATCGGGCCTTAGTCGTTGACTAGCGTAATCCTCGAGCTCAGAAACCCGATTTTTTAGTCCTAGAATAAAAACTGGTTTGAACTGGATTTTAGTCCAGGAATAGCGTTAGTCCCGAGCTCCGAAACCGGCCCTAAGTAATATATAATCAATGATTGAGGGTTCAAACATTCCCTTGCGTTGACATGAATTTCCAACGCGTACTTCTCCTCATTGCAGTTTAAAAAATGCCAACTACATCGAAACACAAAATTAAAAACCTATACAAACTTACATAAGTGTACAGACGAGGACGAACTTATAAGGATAACCATTTCCCTTCAGGCACAATACGTCCAGCATAGTGTCACTTGTTATAAGACGTATCTACTGTTTGTGACAACTTACTGTTGTATTTGACACTTACTTGATTGATCACTTACTGGACACATCCTTATCGCAGACGACAGTTGCCATTGTCAACGCGATTGTTACGTCCCTGTTGTGATTGTTGGCAAATCGTCGTTGTGGTTGTATTGTTTAGGAAGGGTGTTTAGAAATAAGTTACCTACATTCGTTAATATTAGGATTGTTTGCGTTCATATTTCCAAACGTTTGGTAGATAAATCGAAGTCGGATATGTTTAACGTTACGACCCTAGTGGTAGATAAGATGTTATACAAGTTGTGTTACTTCCGCATAACCACAGAAAACGTACTACTATACCCAGAATGCCAACCGCATGGTAAAAAGCATTAAGCGGTTTGAGAGAGCTTTGCCTGTCAATCGTAGGCAGCGCCACCAGCGTTGCTATGCTATTGCATGGCAACGCTGGTGGCGCTGCCTACGATTGACAGGCAAAGCTCTCTCAAACCGCTTAATGCTTTTTACCATGCGGTTGGCATTCTGGGTATAGTAGTACGTTTTCTGTGGCATAACGTGACGCGGCTAGCGTGACTGGTGCATTATGGGTAAAGTTGCGATGGTTACCTCAATTGAGGAAGGTTCTGACTTTATAATTGCTTTGCTGCATAAAATCGTCAAAGTATCCAGTTGAACAGTTTAAACCTTCATCTGTCTGGGAAATTAGACAACTTGAATAATTATCCACATAAAACACATAGGCTAAATACCTAATTACTAAGTTAATTACTAAGTTAAAACACTACTATACAATAAGAAAACATGAGTTTTGTAAGAATAACTCCAATACAACTAACTAATAACTACAACTAATGATGACTACAAAAGAATCGCTAGTTTGCTCTTGGCTTGCTCAGTATCTAAATAAGTTCGATTTGTTGGGAACTCTGTTTACTTAATGTTCACGAAAAGTAATTCATGCTTTCATACTTTGTCTTTCTTTTACAGTATTTTGTTTCCACGGCATTGTTATTTTTTTTTAGAGTACGAATATTTTAAGAAAACCGGTCTTTAAATCGTTGTCTATTAAGAAATATGAAATAACTTTTTGTTCTGTAATTTATCCATATACAATAGTAAATTGTGTAACTAGTAGGCAAAGGCAGTTTGCACTCGTGTTACACATTATATTTTTCCTACAGTTACTATAAATCATACAAATAATTAGTCTTTCAAAACTGTACAATGCGTTTTTAGGTTAGATAAAATCCAAACATTGAACGAAATGGGAAACACTGCACCAGCTGATCGTAGTCGTAATATCTTTAAGTGTTGCCAGCTTATTTTCAAACGTACACGGATTACGTGCATAATAAAAGCACGCTGTTTTGCGTTGTTTGGTTGGAATACTGTACGCCGAAGTAAAAACTGTGCGCCAAAATAAGGCTTTCTGTGCTTTAATCTGTGCAAGGAAGCCCACTTTGTCGGGTGACTGTAGGAAAATAAATTTAGTCTTAGGAGAGTTATATGATTAAAATGTGTCTACTCAACATTAAATATTCCAAGGAAGATATTCCAAACCAATTGCCATTCCCTTAATCACGAAAATTACTATGTCAAAATGTATCAATTTTCAGTTAACATCATGTTGGATGATTTATTTAATTTTACGACTAAAAATAATTTACAACAAATTTCTTTCTTGAGAAATAAATTAATCTACAGCTCTGCTCAATCTCTAGAGCATCTGAGTTTCAGAACTTTTACTAAATTTATTCCAATTTTACGCACGTGCAAATAATAATTTAACCTCTTTCCAATTAATTATAACTGGTACTTTTGCAAGCGTGCACATATTGGTAAAATTACTTACAAACAATTTCAGAACTATAGGAACCTCTCGTTCCGCTGACCACAGATGAGTTGAACAGACTGAATGGAATAATGACAGAACATCCCTGACCCGTGTCATCTAATTGACATGCAACAGCCACGCTTGTGTGTGTGTGTGTGTGTGTGTGTGTGTGTGTGTGTGTGTGTCGGTACAGTATTGTCACGCTTGCCAACC
The DNA here is from genome assembly GCF_028750875.1 of Macrosteles quadrilineatus. Lineage (NCBI taxonomy): Eukaryota > Metazoa > Arthropoda > Insecta > Hemiptera > Cicadellidae > Macrosteles > Macrosteles quadrilineatus. Next base: position 74,715,099 of record NW_026542598.1, on the reverse strand, counting down.
TTGTAACATATGTTAACGGAAGTCACTTGCTGTACAAGGGATGCGACGGCCACGCACGAAAGGTCGGTCAAAGGATGCTGGTGACGTCATTCCAACAATGTAACAACTGTTTACATTTGCGTAGTCTTTGATTGTATAAATGTGGGCCATGTAGCCTATTCTAGAATAATAAAGGACGATGTCCATGCCAATGATGTTATATGTTATGCCAAAAATGTAACAGCTGTTTGCATATTCTTAAAACCATTAATTATCATATGTTTCTTTAAAACCTTTTTTCTCCGCTCGTGTACATCGCAAGAAAAATCTACGCATACTGTTAGAAACATATTTTCCTGTAGATGTGCAGAATCCCTTTATAAATAAAACAGGCTACACAAAATGAATATAAAATTTTCAAAAAATTAACATGGGCCTTATGAGTTGCCATGCTGGTGACGAAATAACAAAAAAGTACAAACAGAAAAACAGAAAGTCAGTTTTATTTACAGCGTGGGGTGAAAATAGCGAGGTCTGTAATTCTTGGTCGAGTTTTCGACCACTGGATGACCTCTAGTTATTTGACATCACATCCCCATTTTAAAGTTGGTATTTTTATATGAAAACTAAAGTAGTTCAATAGAAAAATTGACAGAGTGCGCTAATGAAATATTAGTGATTTTTGTCAAATACCAACCTGTTAAGCAAGGCTAACTGAGGAGAAATTGTTAAATCTAGGCCTATAGCACCTTTTATCCACACATAAAAAATCACAGAATCAGAAACTAAGGGTTAAAATATAATCCTTACAGTATCGTTCTCTATTGAGTGGTTTATTTTACTATGTTAAATTTCTTTGCCAATAGAAAATTTTGAAATTGCGTTCATAAAGGTGGGATGTCTACTTCAGCATTCAAAAGTAGATTATAGATCTCAGTATTTTATAACAGCGGCTTTGTCAGATCGGGCTTAATTCGTTTTAAAGTTAAAACTAATCTAAACTATAATTGGGAACGGATTAGCTAACTATAATATATATCCATAGCTTGTGCTAACAAGAATGACTTTGATAATTGCAAATGTTAAGTCCAGAGTAATTCTAACTGTTTTAGATAATTTATAATCTGATGGTCATTGATTCAAAATGAATGTAGGTAACAATGTTAATGCATATACAATAACTTTCTTGGTTACATTCATAATACATAGATATACATGAAATTTGCAAAACAAGACTTCAGCACTTGGACTAATAAAAATACTTCACACAAAAAACCTTACTTTACTTAAAATATTGATAGTAGATTCTGACATTAGCTTCTTAAAACATTTTCTACCTTAATTTCTTACAGTCGTTTCATTAATCACGCCAACAACAACATAATTTGCTACTTCTCAATACATAAATTTCACGATTGGCAATCTCAGACCGAAGTTTGAAACATTCGAGATTCAGACGAGAACCAATTGTTATAGATCTTAGTTAAGATGAATAATTATCCAAGGAGCTATAACTTGTTCAACTCGCTGAAGTTGCAGCCACTTAATTTGGATCCACGAGATGGGTAATTCGATGACATTTCAACCAGGATTGCTTTCATGACAGTGAAAGCCAGTTGAGCGGAGCGATCACGTTTCATGGTACCCTTATCCTTCAATTTAAGTCAAGCCTATTTTAACTTATGTATACAAATTTCAATAGTCTATATTACCAAATTCTACAAAATCTTTACTACCTTTCATTAAAATAACTCACAAGATTACACAATTTAAATAAAACACCATCTAAATCCCTTCCAAATAAACAAACAGCTATTAATTACTAATATGATCAGGTACATACCTTTACGTCAACAGTTCAAATTTGTAGTGAATAAACTCACAACATGTTTCGCCTATTCAGGCATCGTCAGGTGGTATCCTAGCAAGAATGCTTTGTCTTCATCCATGATGGAGTCGTCAAGAAACATTTAAATCTTGACGACTCCATCATGGATTAAGACAAAGCATTCTTGCTAGGATACCACCTGACGATGCCTGAATAGGCGAAACATGTTGTGAGTTTATTCACTACAAATTTGAACTGTTGACGTAAAGGTATGTACCTGATCATATTAGTCTAATAAACAGTTCAGGGGCTAAATCATGAATTTTAAAGCTATTAATTGCATAGGACAGCTGCTTCATTCAATTAGAAAATGAGCATGTAAGGCGTAGCCCTTTGGAAATCGGCCTGTGGGGCACAGCCTTCAGGGAATTCCTTCATACCAATACTTTTCGGCAAATCCACACACTCTAAAATTTAATTTGATGTACCATATGCCTACTTATTTGCTTGATGGCCTTAAATGACCACAAATTTGAACGTTTCTCTATAATAGATAATAGATTTCTCTATAATAGATTGATATCCAAAAGGACTAAATGGAATGAGTAGGGCTTTATCTCTGCACCTAAATGGAATCATCAAACTATTTTAATCCTGGGAATTAAATTTGAATCTTTAAAAATGCATAATTTACTGTCGTAATGTCTTTTGTCATGATCACTGTAACATCTTGGTTGACGATTGTTGGATGACGGCTAGAGACGCGGGCAGGAAACATTAGTCAGGGTCGGCGGACTGAGTCGTGGACTCGGAACGACGGTGAAGGGACCAAGAGGGACACAGGAACTGGAACTGTTGTGATGGAAGTGGTCTGAGGTCTAGGTTAAAGTATATAAATCGTATTGCTTACATAGTCAGATAATGGTGACGTGCTGGCAAATGCTAAAATATTCCCGCAGCAAACCTGCAGACTAATCGAATTTCTAATAATTGATTGGATTTTAAGTAAAATATGTATTTAAAATTTATTCCCCTTTAAAATAATATTAGGTTGAATGAGTTCTCAGATTTCCTACAACAGGGAATTACCTTACTTCTCTTTGAGGGAAGTTATTGGAGTAAGTTTTTACTGAATTGTTAACCTTAGTATTAAAGTAATAAATATGCCAAATTTGATCAAAATATTATATCTATACAGACAAGCAAAAACTTTACTTCTCTAGAGGATTCGTAGATTTCATTTACAGTTGTTTACATTTACTTTGTTACTATTCAACGTACAACAATTCAGTATACTTAATCGGGTGATTATAAATCGATATTGCCTTTGAGGACATCAACGTGTAGTAGTAGCATAGATGAAGTAGTCTAAATCGGTCCAGGATCCAGCATTTATCAAGTATTATTGTAATGTATTGACCTCGTCCAGTGGTCAAAAAGTCGACCAAAATGAACAGACTTCCCTATTTTTACCCCACGCTGTAAATAAAACATGTGATTGGAATTTCTTCCATTTGTTTTGATTTTCTGTTTATATTTTGTTTTTTTATGGGCAACCCATAAGGCCCTTGTTATATTTTTTAATTTAAATTCATTTTTTGTGCTTATGTTTAAGCCTATTGTTATTTATAAAGGAATTCTGCACAGAAAAGTATTTGTCTTTCAGTATGCGTATATTTTCCTGCGATGCACACAAACTGAGAAAAAACGTTTTCAAGAAACATGTTTGCGTAGTAATATAGATCAAAAATATATTTCGAAGAACGAAAAATATTAATTGAAACATAAAGTTAATAGTACCAGAGGTAGGAATTCAATTTTAGATAGTAGAAAATTTCAAATGAAATGAAATAATAATTAATGTCAAGTACATTTGCAGATCAGCTTTCATTATTAGTCCAATGAGCCGGCAAATAAATCATTCAATATTTTATATCTTTATAGTTTCTCTTACTCAATGGTTATTGGTTTAGCTAGTATCAAGATATACGTTATACAGTAGAACCTCAATAACAAGTTTCTCATGGGGATTATCAAATAAGACTTGCTATTATAGTAGACGTCTAATAAAGGTTTGCAATAACGTATTTATGGATAAAATGAATTCAATGTGTATTTTAAAATGAAACTTTTTATCGAGGTTCCTATAGATTTAATTTTAACATATAAATTACCCCAACTCTTAAAACGCTATACTTTAGATAAAGTTGTCCATACTAATGAAACTGTGAAGTTAACAGGTCTATTGGGTTTATGTGTAATCTTTTACACAACACGACCTTAAACAATAGATTTAGAGAGTTGGAACGTTACTAGGATACTGTTTAGGAACGTTTTTTTTTAATTACTGCCAAGACTTTATCATAGAAAGTTTGGAAAATTCATAATCCGTAGATGAGTTAAGACGGCTAACTTGAAACAAATGTGTAGGCCTACCTAGTAAAAAAATGTATGAATAATTACGAAAACCAAGGTTTGGTTGGATATTAATAATCTTTTAACGCTAAACCCGTTTGTTTCTGGTTCGTTTTGTTAAAAATTATTTTTTTAAATTAAAAATTACAATAAATGGATTTTTTAAAGAGGCGATACTTTTTATTTTCATTGATTAATTTGATAAAACAGAAAAACTGAAGATAACTTTCAATAAAGCTTCTATTTGTTTGTAAGTACTGTTTTTATGTTTATGTGAGTGTGTTAATTAATACAAACATTGCAACAATTAACATTTGTGGCGAATTTTTAATTTTTAATTGTATATGTGATTCGAGGGAGAAACCAATATGTCAAAAGGTTGAGGAATTCATCTCACACGTCAATACAGTAGTAAGCTGGCATTGTGTCACTAGCAACAGCGCCTGTATAAATAGTTGATGCTCTCCCGTGTTACATAGCTGAGTGCACCTTCATTTGAAGGCGTTCCTTATAGCGTTCACGTTGACTTCAGCAATAAAGTTGTGTAAATACTTAGTACAATCCACTTATTGTATTATTAAAAATTAAAACACAATTTAGCTGCTTTCCACGCAACAGGAACCTTTTGCAAAACTCCTGTTTAAACCAATAAAGTTTGCTGCAACACAGATTTTCTCATCTTTTGCCATTAACAAATTTATAAAACAGTCATCTAGATGAGCTGCATTTTTAGCGAAACTAGTAGTGCTGTGAATTTAGGTTGTTATAATTGAAAACTGTTATTCTTTCTCTGACACGTTGGATCTTAATTTCGGAAATGTTGCTATACATCACCATTTTTTACGTAAATACAAAGAAGACGTATACAGACGTACAGCGACTTCAATATATTCCAATATATTCCAATATTATACAGTACTCAATTGGTATTTCCGATAAGTCCACAGTTACAGTTAACTTGTAACCCAACCCACTACTGTAAGGCAAAACTCCACGATTCGCCACTAACGATTGCCTCCACGATTGCCATAAAAAATCCGATGCACGTCAGAACTTTGGGGTTTTTATAACTCCAACACTTTTTCAGTTAATTAACTGAAAAAGTGTTGGAGTTATGAAAACCCCAAAGTTCTGACGTGCATCGGATTTTTGCTAAAAAGTTTGCTTCATCAACATTTTATTTAGTACAATATAGTCTACAGATTAAACGTACTCCTCATGTATTTATCGTGATTCAGCTAATCATAATGTGTGTGTTTCTGTAAGGTAAATTTTGAACGCATTTTACTATTTTACCAGCCTAATTTATCCTAATTAAGCTGCCCACAGTTATGAAGTATGTAGCTATTCGATTAGCTGGGAATGTCATTACATACAAGGAATAATCTACATGATACCTACTCCTATGTATATTTCGTTGATAACTTTTCCCGTCGCATGGAAAAAGACTCAGATCGCTCAGATGTAAGACGGGTGAAGAACCTCACACGAAATGAGACTGGGACGGGTGGCGTCGTCCTGTAATCCAGCTACTAGGAGGTCACGAATTGTGGATATTTATAGGGATGCACTGTGGATGCGATGCTCCCTGGTGTGGATTAACGTCCGCACTAGTGAGTACTACGACTATCCGCAGTACTATCCTGATAATTAGACCAATTCGTAAATTACAAGGAAATATGTGGTTCGGATTCCACTATAAACTGTAGGTCCCTTAGTTGCCATTAGCTGTATGGGCTATTAATTAACAGCTGTGTCTAAGGAACATGTCGGCCTTAGTCACTAACAAGACTACAAGATCGCGCTACTCATCCTACACTCATCCTTCACTCATATTTGGGTTAAAATACGCACATAGTGGCGTCCCCATCTTAACTAATTGATTGATAATTGATTGATAATTGATGTTTGTTTCGGTAACACTTGCTAGGCCCTGACCTTGTCGTCAACATGTCACACATACTAATGTCACTGCATACATCTACACTTTACTATGGTTCACCTTAGCGCTGTCTTTGTAAACTCTTGAAACACTGTTCTCGCATTTGCGTGCATTTAACCCAGTGTACATTTTACTGCGTAAATAATTGACTAATTGGATGCTAAGAAAGACATCCCATCTATATGGACCAGCTGTTTTTTTTTAGAACTTAGTTGTGTGAGCAAGTCACAGAATGCACTAGAGTCGGTGAAATTTTAAACCATATTTTTTGTTGCTGATCAGTTTGATGGGTCATAACAGCTCCTATAGCTCACCATAAAACATTCCCTAAGTTTGACTTGGTAAAAAAGTTTGTGTATTCGACATTTTATTACTTTAATGCGCTTTAATAAGTGCGGTCAAACTATTTGTGTAATAAGAGCACAAAGCATGTCATTGTCGTTTGAGAACCGTAGATGGCCGCACGAAACTTTAGTCTGTTTGTCCTAGTATTAAACACAAGATTTTCCTACCACCATAATTAACTTATAACAACGCACACATTAACTTTTTATACGTATAAACAAGTAATGCATTTGGATTATGTTAGATTTTTCAGATTATTTTATTTGCTTACCGGTTGTTAACGTACCAGATCCGCGGCTGTGGTTGGTGTAGAAACGAAATATTTGAAGCAGATGTTAACGAGCGGAAATTAATGATCCATTCTCGCCCTAGAGCGACAATGAGATATTTTGCGTACTGTTTGCAGGTATGGCAATGTGGTCATTTCCAGGCAGTTGTAGGAGAAATAATAATTAGATAGAATTAATTGGAAGAGTTTAAACATATTACGACTATATTAAACATTAAAAAATCTCATTGTGGCATTGCCGAACTGGATAGTGAAAAATGTCATGTCAGTTTCAGTCATGCTATTAAAACTGTGTTATTATGAACCATGTCTATAGAAGTATCATACACATCCTTAAAGAGTGTTTAACAAAATTAATTAAGCCAAGTACACGGCGTACAGATGATATGTTTCGGGAACAGCCGAAAGGAGATCGGAAGATATAAACATGCACTTCAAGTTGAGCTTTAATGGTGTAATCATAGCAATATTTTAGTGTTCAAATAACAAGTATAAAGATTGAAAATGTCTAGTACTGGTAGATTTATTTGAATATCCAATCATCGTTTATACAAGGACAGCAACAGGTGTATAGGCCTACTGATGTGACATATCCTTATGATGATAACATTGTAAGAACATTTTACGTTTATTCAGATTTTAACCCTTACCACTCTCAGTGTAAGTCTATGCCCTACGCCCTGGGTTTAATTTATTATGCAGGTCATTAAGCCTACCAGTATTTTAACTTCCAATTACACATTTTTATATTTATAATAAAAAATAAAATTTCAATTTTTTTCTAAGCTGACATGTGATACGATTGCGAAACTGCCGACACAAGAGATTTAAGGGTTAAGAAGTTTCTTTAAATTGTTAATTATTTACAACGATCAAAACGGTCAAGAACGAAAAATAGTAAACGACGCACGATTGTAAGCCTATTAGCACCCCATGTACAGTAGTGGATAGTGCGTAGTAACAGCAACAGGCACTGTGGGTCTTCAGGAATATCTTAAACACAAATCTTCCTACGTTCGCAACATTGGGTACTTCTAAAATGGCAAATTGCAAAGTTCTGCGAAACAGATGTTTTTTCTTGCGACACATATTTTGGTTTCTAAGGTGATTACACAACTTTAGTACCTGGCTGGATTTCTACTAAAATATCCCCTGGAAATTGTCAGATCTATTTCCAATTACATGAATTGGAATGCAAGTTAAATTACATATAATTTTAATGAGTACCTAGGTTTGCTGCTACAGGGAAGGTACTGAGGTGTGTTTTTATTGAAAAGTTTATAGCTTAATATGAAATAAACAAAATTGCTAAATTTGATTCAAATACATCCATAAACAAACAAACTACAAAAGTTTATTCTCCATAAGAATAACATAGGATTTTTAAACCTAACCTAACCGTTAGGCATACAACTACACTTCCATGTACAAAATTATTGATTTTTTTAAGCTCTACAAAATGGTCTGGAAAGAAATGGTGAAATTTTATGTTTTCAGAGTCAAAAATGGGGAAAACGAATTTTTACCCCATGAAACCCCCCATAAACCCCCGTTCCCATAGACCGATCATGCTGGTTCGTGAACTCGTTCGAATAAACGTAGGTTTACACGTTTCTACTAAATTTCATCAAAATCTGATAATTTTTGCTTGAGTTATCGCGCTAACGGAAAAAATTAAATCGGTCCCGGGTCCAGGTCTTATCATGAGTACTACGGCAATAGCATATTCCCTATATGGGAAATTCGCTACAATTCATCTGGAATGGAACCAGCCACCTTATAATTTGAAGACGAGGACTTTTCGGATACCAAGATTGGATGATGAGTAGATAAGTCGTGGAATTTATGTACGGTTAACCCAAACCATGATGACTTATTTTGGAACTTTTCGCATAAAACCAAGATGGCGTGTGGCACGACTTGGCGTGTTGTCAGATAACTCCAAGGTCATTCGTGTTGATAAACAATTCCTTATCCAACCCCTAACTATCCACTTCATCCCCTAGTACAATCTTCTCTCACAGGAAGTATTTAAGCTGCACCGTTTTCGTGAGAAGCGGTATTTGTATGCAGTTGAAATAGGTTGATATTTTTGTTGATTTCGTACTGTGGTACCTTGTATGAAATTTTATTCTCTTTCAGAATATCACCTTCCAATTTGGTGTAATTCCTCATCATTTTTAAGTTATTTGCAAAAACGTTAAGCAACATCCGATAGTTTTTAGCGGTGAAAAAATGTGCAAGTTTTACAGATCAATCTACAGTTCCTTTAGATCGATTTTGTTATTAATGTGTGGTTGGAAAGCTTATATTTTAGTTTCTTTACATTTTAATGTGTCATTTATAATTTAATCAGGTCATTATTTAAATTTATTTAGAAACAATTTCAATTGTTAGTGGTACTGTACGAACATCGTTCTTTCACAGGGATGGACCAGATATCTTCGAACTTGAGGTCTATAATTGCCCTGTCAGTATTAGGGATTTAAATGCTTCACACGAAAAAGGGTTAAAAGGGATTTTCTTATTCACACTATTCCATCAGGTTCGTATTTGGCTCTAAATTACATTGTGCTATTCAGTTATTGAATCTATCCAACAAGTCGAGGGTAGATAGCAACAAGAGCAGGGTTTGGACCTCTCAGACAAAATTAAAATACCAATGACGTAAAAACACTGTATTTTAATTAAAAGATATTTTCAATTGATGATTCGATATACAAACATCGTTTCGAATAGATCCACACACAACTTAGCCAAGAAATTACAAATAAATTAGAAAACTTGTAAAACAACGAGCTGTGCGGGCTCTTTTCATCCACTATTAATGCACCTGGGCGCGGTTCGCCATTCAAAAATTCCCATTCTCTGGCAAAACATTCACCGTGTCACAAAGGCGAAGTGAAGGTTTTGTTTTGCTATAATAGACAGCAGGTTATAGACACATTGTCACTGTGACTTTTGTCTACACTGCAGCGTTAACGATGAGTACTTTCTGTACGTGACATTGATTACAGGTCAATTATTTAAGTGTGGAATGGAGATGAAATGGTAGAAGATTGATCAAAACGAAGGTGGCTTGGGTTAGTAAGAGCATTGAACCGTTAGGGGTTCGGGATGGTTTAAAAACTTGGTTAACTTTGTTATTTGACTTTCATTTACAAAAAAAATAATTGTTGATGCTCAGAATCCTTACGTGAACGCGATTTCTGCGAACAATACTCCTCCGTTAATAATGGACGGATTTTTACAACCGATGTGTAAGTATTTTAAGTAAGAAATAGTATACTGTATTACGTTACTAGTCCTGAAAATAAGTGTTTACCGGATGAGTGTGGTCGTTCCCGTGCGAGACGTAGTCGAGTTAATTACATTGCTATTAATTACAGCTGTATACGAGTCCGGTACACACATTTTGGACGAGTTACGTACGATAGTTTACGCCATACTAATAAATCTGTACAAATCCTTATATATTTCCACCAAGTCTTAACCTCTAAGAGAGGTTATGTTTTTGTTTATAACCATTCATTTCCACCTAAATACAGTATAATCAGCTGATTGGTGTCCGGTAAAACTCATTACAGTACAGTAGTACGCAATGAAACTCCATTTGAATAAGCTGGCGGCAAACAGCTGTTTTCTGGACTAAATCCTTGCGTGGGAAGTTCGTCAAAATAATAACGTGTGGCGTAAATACTATTCCGTATGAAGAAAGGATTTTATTTACTTAAACAGACGAATAATTTGTATTAATTACAGCTGTTCATAGTAAACACATGATACACACAAGAGAGCGTTCGTTTACAGAGTGAGTTCGTGTTCAGTTTCGATAACTGGAGTGGAGTGATTGATTACATTAATCACTCTTAACAATTAACAATTAACTCTTTGAGTTGACTCTTTTAAGTCATCGGAAATTATGATTGTTATTCGTTTTGGAATAACGTTTTGGAGTGTAATACTTTGCAACACACAATGGAATAGTATTATATTGTCTGTGCTTTGCAATTGCTTGAATTCGAGCAACAGGTGCACTAGTGGTAATAAAATAGTCGTTCACATGTTTGTATACTCCATTGATGTCGAGAACATCTTGGAATAACGGTAACAAAGAAAATGCCATTTAAAATGCAAGATTTATTGAAAATAGCCCCTTTGGTAGATCTGTGGCAAGGATTTTGTGTTACTATTGTTTGAACGCACTACCTTGTAAATTAATGTAATTTTAAATACGCCGAAGACAATTTCAATGTGTGCTCCTGTCTGATAAATTAAGAGCACACTTTAATGATTACAATAATTAATTTCTATCCAGTTCTATCCTCACTGTCTTCGTCATTTTCGGGATTTTGTAGGGGGTCATGTGCATCTAACCATTCTAACCTCGGTCTACCCCGACGCCTAGGTTCATGGTTTGGTGGTGGCATAGGATCGTCCTCAATAGCCTCTTCTTCATCTGTAGAACGATTGCAATTTCCAAAGGATTACAAAGTCCTATCAACTCTACGTTGACCTTCATAGGTGTCGTAGTCAGGATAGCTATCAGTATCACCCACAGGACCGCTTGTGTCACTTTCAGTTTCGGTAGCAGAACTCTCAATCTCAGACACATCAATCACGAAATTGTCATCTAAAAATTCCTCTTCTAGAGTTGTTGCTATTGCATTTTGACTCAGTGGAGATTTTGATCGATCCACAACTACTCACAAGACATTTCATAAAAACTTCGCACATAACCATAGACAAATAAAATAAAGACCGGCCCCGCTAGGAGGGCCTTGTAGTTACGGCGTATATCTGTAGCCCTGCAGCGCTGCAGCGTCTGCTGGTAGCATCTTTCTCTTTAAAAACTGTATATTATGGTATATAGATAAAAACACTTTTTTTTGCGTTTTTATATAGATTTTTTCAAATGCCTTGTTAACACTGTTGGAATTTATAGCTCGCCCAATAAAACGTCCTTCAAACCACTTCCTATTCCCCGGACGTCGGCACTCAAAGGGTTAAAAGAATCTACTTTCAACGTCAAAAGTCAACTACTTATTACCGAAAGAAAAAGTACACAGGATGCAGCCTTGGTTACGTCGTCAATGGAGACACTACACGTGATGCACACCCGCGAAGGTCACAATTTGCCGCCAATTGTACAGGTGACTTCAGCTGTGGCGATCACATTGTTTTTGCCGGGTAATTCACGATGATGCAATGACAAACGCGCCCTTGACCTTGAAGTTTGATAACTGATAGTGGACGTCGCTCGGGCGTGCTTCCCCTGGGCCCTCCCATACGTCTAACTGCTCCACTATTGTATTGTAATATGTTACTACCATCGGGACTCCTGGTCCATATCTTCCAGCCAACGCCTCTTTAGATCTCGGTTGTATCAATGACTTGTGGATGCTGAAGACATCTGAATGGACCAGCTGTAAGCAGTTGTTTTATTCAAGTAGTACGTTGGAAGAGCCATCTCAAAAATCAGTCGGTAAAAGTTCAAACTGTTTTGACCAAAATACTTTGATGCAGCAAAGCAATTATAAAGTCAGAACCTTCCTCAATTGAGGTAACCATCGCAACTTTACCCATAATGCACCAGTCACGCTAGCCTCGTCACGTTATGCGGAAGTAACACAACTTGTCTAACATCTTATCTACCACTAGGGTCGTAACGTGGCGTTATACAGTTTACCATACTCACGAACTAATTACTACATACATAGTCCCCCCAACCTAAGACTCTATGCTCCAGCCCGGGGTTATTTTTCACATTGCTTCAGCCTAGGCATAAGGGTTGCGACATTATCACTTAGATCAAATCCATTGGTGATTTGGCAGGATTTGAGCCTGAGACCTTGAGGTCCTAGGTCCCGCGCTCTACCACTAGACTAGCGAGATTTGAACCTGGGACCTTGAGGACCAAAATCCCGTGCTCTACCACTAGACTAACTCGCTCCTCCTGCATACATAGGTAGCTTGTTTGGTTACAGTTCTAGCCTTTAAAATCAGAAGATAGCGAGTTCGATCCTGGAAACATCAGTTAGTTTAGACAAGTCATCTCATCCCTTTTTTCACTCAGCCTGAATTCATACGATTTAGCTTTATGGGTTATTTACGTTGTACGTAAATTGGGTTATTATTTTATGTACGTACTTTACGTACGTACATAAAATGAATCGTTGTTTTGAAGTGATTGAGTATTAATATGTTGTAATCGTTACTTTTATGCTGAAGACAATTTTGAGGCATGTTTCAGTCCGACAAACCGGTTGTTTAATCACCTTAACAATTTTCAACCAAAAACTAGTAACTATTCTCTACTGATACTATGACTATCAAAGCATATGTAGAGTAGGGGCCTAATATGTAAGGTCCGAAATAGGAGAGGATTTTTGAGCGGAGCGAGCGAAGCGAGCGTAGCTCTTTGGGATCAACTTCAATGCAACAAATAAAGCAGCATCACTCAATAACGGCAGTACACATTTCTGCTAAACTTAACAAGATTACTTAGACTAATAGTGAGATGGTTAATAAACAAACAAATTTCAATTAGATAATGCTAATGCAATTTAAAACGAACTTAAAATTTAAAAATTTTAACATTAGGCTTATGGGATTAAAGTAGCCATATGACAGTTTTTTGTTTACAAGAAAAATGTAAACAAGATTTGTGTTGCCAGCTGATTAGAAACAGCCAATGTTAGAAATCAGGATTTAATAAGCGATATATCGAACCGCATCGAAATCGATATTTAATCCGATAATACATCACAGGTTATATTATGTTGAATTACATCGACGTTGCAGTAAGTTAATTACACTTACTAATAAAACGCAGATTGAACACTGATCTAATTTAGGCATGTGGGGAAGGTAGGTTGGGGTTTATGAGTATTCGTGACTACATTAAGTGTTTTGAAGTAAGGTTAGATCAGGGAGGTAAAGTGTAGGTTATAGGTAGGTGTTCGAGTTGTTTATTTGTGTTGCACCATATAATTTTTATCTTTTAGAATAGTTGGTTAAACGGGGAAACGATTTCAAAAATGTTTGCATATGGTCTTAACAAACCATCTACTGTAATCAATAATTCTAGCAAATTACTACATAAAAACCAAATGAAAAGAACATTTGGATTTGGACCTTTGACCAAAGCAAAACTAACAAATAATTTATGAAATGTGAAAAGTTGTATATCATTAAATACTATTCTGTAATATTAATAATTGTTCGGCAAATCCTCATTTTAATGGCTCGGCTGAAAATGGAATCTGCGTTTTGTGAAAGAGTAATTTGGTAACAATTCAGTAATTTAAAATGTTGACAACAGTAGCCTATCCTATATAAATACTGTTATTTGATTGCCAAGCCACGGACTATACATACGTCCAGTTACAACCGTAATAAGTAAATAATTAATTACCTGTAGGCCTACTTATAGAAGTACACTTTTAACCATGGTATGGATAATCGTCTAGGCCTGTCCAGAAGTAGGCTACTAATTTCTAATTATATTATCTACATTTTATTTTTAAGGCATGACTTCCCTTCTTGAAATACATGATTGATAATTCAGTTCATTTTAGTCTTTACATTTATTCTAGATGTTTTACATTTGAGTCTTACAATAAAATAGCCCTACATTTTTCGTAGGCCTATGTTTGATCTTTGACTATCAATACAACTAGACATTCCATCCCCATGTTAAATTTGTAACCAGCTTCTTCATCAAAATCTTTTGTATCCAATAGCCAATGGTATTATTAAGGACAGTATTAAAATGCCGTCTCTAAATCGTCCTAAATAATGGTAGAAACCTAAATTCCAGTTACATTACAATCACATCCTCCATCAAGAATACTTGGTATTAACAATCATAAATTATTTCTAGCAAAGAAAGCTGAGTTTAACCGATTGCAGGGGTTGAAATGAAGACCAATGTTTATGTTGCACAGTTGAATTTAAATATAAAATTTCCCCTCCAGTTGTAATACTTTAATACTCGTTTTTTTAATAGTTACTGTTTTTTTATACTTTAATATAGCCTACTTTAACCGATTGTAAGGGTAAAAGATGAAGTCCAATGTTTTTGTTGTAGGCTACAGTTGAATTTGAATGTTAAATTTCCTTTCTCTTTTTTATACTTTAATGCCCTTTTTGGATATTAATTCCAGATTCCAACTACTGTAATATTTTCCTGGTCAAAACTACCATAATGCACTTTTGGAAGAGGTATCTGAATAACAAGATGTAGTAAAAACAAATCTGAATTATTATAATTTTAATCAATAAAACCAGCATTAGTACATCTATTGACTTTTTTACATTTAGTTACTTATACAAATATCAAATCACGTTTGTTCCGCTCAACTGGCTTTCACCTGTCTGAAAGCAACCCTAGTTTAATCACCATAAACTTTCAAAGGGTATATCATACATTAAACAGACACCTCAGTACTCATTGAAATAGACATTCCTCGGATTTTGCAATGGGGTGAGAAATCTACATGTAGTGTCCAAAGTCAATGTTTATACTATGTACTGTAAGATATATTGTGTTCTAAATCGAACCACAAGCAAGGGTGTCGTTTTATGGCTTCAGGTATTTTTTTTACTTGATTAATTTGGTGAGCCACTGATAATTTTTTATTTATTTTATGTAAATTACCTTAGGTAAACATTGAACACCCTACGGTTTACCTGAATCCTACAACACGTTTCACAATATTACATCAAACAAGAATCTAAAACTTTTAATCGAAATAAAAACATTTTCGAAAAAATATTACAAAACAACTCTAAAAGACAACCAATACAACAACACGCTGTAAAACCACGAAGAAGCTGTACAAGTGTAACATTAGAGACGGTAGCTTGTGCATTAGGATTAGCTTTACACAACAGGTAACCCCTTCAAACGAGGGTGTGTCACTCCAATAGGCTTTACGAAACAAGGATTGTTTACAAGTAAAACAGAATGGCCAAATTACGAAACCAAGTGGAAATAGTTTGAAAACTTTCACTGCTATTCTAATAAGGTAAACAAGAGCGCAACAATATACGTGAAACACAATATAGGTGATGTTAAAAAAGTTTTACCTGCGACCATTTTTTAAACTAGCTTTTTCTATTAAGTTTTTAGAATTGAAACGAAACAATTAACACTATTATTTACTTAACAGCATTGTTTTGTTACTTAACAATATAAGACCAATGACGTTCAAGGATTGAGGGAAAAGAAGTAAAATTGTAATGTTTCGGACGTCAACTTATCAGCTGTTAAAGTAAATTTAATTGATTATCCAATGAGTGATACAATGAGTCGTTTGATTGCGAATACATCGATTGATCGATTACATCTTTCTCTATTTTTAAGGTAGATTTTAGGAATTTCTCTTTATTCTTCATGATAAGCACTAGTTACAAATACATTTTTGTATTCATAATAAATCGTTTTAAATTCGGCGGAAAGAATAAATTTAATGTAACATGAACGACACTAACTTTTAGTAGGCCTACTGATATTACAGTAAAAATAGTAGAATAAAAACTTTACATTACTTCAAGAAAATTTCAATAACCCTAATAACTTGTCGACTTTTAATTATTATAAAACTGGAGATACCCCTGTGGGACTGAGGTACAAGAAAAGATTAGTAAGAAACATTGTTGTGATCAATCTCCCAGACATCTCTACAATCCATCTCCAGTCCACAGCCAATCTGTTAAACAACAATGTTAATTAATATCTGTTAAACTGTGGCCAGTCATCTTAACTAATTGTATCAGTTACAACAATGCTTCAGAATTGTTTGTCGAGTCCCCTGGTTGTAGTTGTAGTTCAACTATCAGATTGTTTATTTTTTAAGATAACTATTTTTGGTGCATGTGTTGCCATTGATTAAATAGTGCAATTGGACTCTGTTTTTTTATATGTTTGCATGTTGTATATTTAGGGCCGATTTTACCATTCTTGCTCTACAATTTGGTACATAAACAGTTTTTAGTAGAAGACAAGCAATAAATTTTAATAATGTAGTTCAGTTTGGAAAATACAGTTTTAAAATTGCTTGAATAAAAACAGTAACAACCAAAAACCCTCCAGATAAACTAGACGAATCTTTAAATTTATCTTTAGCTGATCCATAATAATGACAAATCCAGAAGAAGTATATTTTGTCGTAAACATGATTTAATCCAAAGAGTTTCCCTTTCAACAGGTTTCCCTTTAAAAAAGCCCCTTTCTACAGCTGCCCATACATTGTAAGGTTACTGGTCAGCATCCAAAGTGAATGATACAAAGTATGACGGACGTCGTGGGAGCGAGTGTGACTGATAGCTCTGTAATGGAGTTTCATTAACTGCCGAAGCTCACGACACTAAACAAACACGTCGACAATTAACCCACGACACTTGACCAGATACTTGAAGTGGCTGTAGATCTCACAGCCGTAGCAATCGGCTTGTAAAATATAATAGCTGGCCTGACAGACGTAGTCCTGTCCTAATGTGGATTGATGTCAAATGCTCGTTCATTTTCAAGATGAGCTCGTTCGCATCACTCAATCACGTCCTGGATGAAGTTCGTTCGCTACGCTCACTCACCTTTTCGTTGGAGCTCGTTCACTTCGCTCACTCGCCTTAAGGTTTAGCTCGTTCGCTACGCTCACTCGCCTCCAGGTTGAAGTGAGTGAGCTAATGTAAAGGCATTTTTTTTGGAATTTTTTAAATCAAATTATTAAATAACGGATGGATGGATTCTAAATTTCACTCCTTATTCACACACTATCAAAAAGTATTTATTAAATTAAAAACATGAACGTAGCTGTAAACAATCCTACTTTGACAGTTCTAATTTTGTATCACTGCTGCTTGGTTGAAATTAGCAACTGTTGTCATAAATTTATACAATAACAGTGCTGCACCCTGTTGGTACATCTTGTAACCTTTTAATGCTATTGATCATTACATAATCAAATTGTTTAGTTGAAACAGCTGTTATGATTCTTTCATTCCATTTAAATATTAGTAGTCATAAGGTTAACATGGGAAACTCCAGAGCCACCGGGGCAGAGTCCTTTTGACGAATCTGCACCAAACTTCGCCCAAAACCATCCTTGAATAATGCTTAATAATGCCTGAAAGTTTCATTACAATCTGTCGAGCGGTTTCGGAGTCCATAACGTTCAAATATACACATTTCCTCTTTTATTAATATAGAAGATATAATATGTTATTTATAGACTGCAGATGTATATGCAAGATAAGTTGGTTTATATCTTGTAAATGTTGCTATTTGATCACCGGAATGCATATTTTACAGCAAAGGAAAGTGCAAAAGAAAGTGAAGGAATGAAGTATGATCTTTAATACCAATATGGACTATATCAGCTGGTTCTTTAGGAATTTATGAAAGCTCAATGACAGCTGGGACGAGTTGTCAAGCGTCAAAAGCCAACTGACATTGTAAAGATTGATCAGGAGAATTATACAAGCATAATGACCACTAAGCCAGACAGTAATATCATACACCAACAACACAAGTAGACTTCTCATCCCATTGTAAATTTCAAGTTCGTTTTATCGTGTCAAGTTCAAGTCCGGTGACACTGATCGCTAGTGTCGACGAAATTTTGTTTCTATTATTAGTCGTGGTTAACTTAACGATTTGTGCTTTCGTGGTTGTATAGCTAGGTGACGAGTTGTTGTTTATGATTATATAGTTTTATTTGGCTAAACGAGTTTTAAATGACTGAAATAAAAAGAAACAAATTGTAGACAAAAGTCGAGCTCTGCGATGCACCGGACAAAAAAATTGGCTTCAGCTGTTCTACGAGCATGAGAAATCTACTAAGAGAGTTTTATCTATGGCAATATCTAGCCAAAATATGGACTGATGTTCGACGCACGCAAATCCTGACTACAAAACTTTATTTTTCACGGGTGTGATTCAGATAGAGTTTTGGGTATAACCATTGTATAACCTTGGAGAACGTTGCTGTTGGTGATATAACAAGGCATTAATAGGTAGTCACGGTGACTTTCAATAATACAATTAATCTTGTCATCATATTGTTGACTTTTCGGTGTCTTGTGTTTTATGTTGGTGGCATTTGGGTGCGCTGATGCCGATCAATGTTTTAAGATACCACCGCTCTATCATTAGGATGGACAGAAATTATTATTAGAACATAAATTCGTGATTGTACTTAACGATTTTTGTGATATCCATGATAATAAACCATTCTTTAAACTAATTCCGGGGATCCTAATTATTGGTTATTAATTTTGTAGTAAATTATGCTCAATTAGCCTATATTAATCCAATTGTTCTTCACTTTTTCTCTGTACATGGTATTTTGTAATGTTATGATTCTTTGACTAACATATGTTGCGACTCTTGTTTACCTTTTTGTTGTTAGCCTATCTCGCAAATAATGCCATGACAACCAATTAACCTACAAGGCCCATGTTAAATTTCTTAAAAGCTTAAATTCACGTAGAGATCCCTGTGGTCCGATCTGAACCATTTCAGATTCATACCTTCCCATGGTTTGTTACTATACCTGTGTTAAATCTCGTGCAGATCGCTTCAGCCGTTCGAGAGGAGTATTTGTAAAACAAAAGCAGAAGTGTAGTATAAAAGCTTCGCTCCGCTCAAAAATGTCTTAAGCTATTATGGATAACAAATATATGCAAATGGTATGTTTTTCAATCACTTTCTTTACATGTCCTACGACTTAGTAACATTGGCAAAATCGAATCTTAGTGCTAAAACCTAATTTGTCTGCTTTCAGAAAATGCGTGCCATTGAATAGGGAAGTCGTGGGTTGAAAAGATAGTGTTTATCTGCAGTGATTGTTGGCTGTAAACTCTGCGTTATCTACATCATAAATACTTCTTCCTGCGTTGAGATGAACACAATTATTGGAACAAAAATACTGTAAGTCAAAATGGGAATAAATATGAGTTTAGTTAGTTTTAGCACATGGGACAAACCTGTTGACTCCGAAAAGTTGTTATTCCTTTTATTAAGTCGTTTAGACCTACTTATAACTATGTTGATAATATGACGATTAACTAGACTAAATATTTTTCTGGATTTCTTCGTTAAAGTTAATTAATGTAAGCCTCCTAGTTGGTTATTTCTTCAGATTTCAAGCGTTTCAACACCCTTCAATTACGAAATCAAATACATTCTTTGGTATAACTCGAGAAACAATAATTTTTCAAAAGAAAGGTCTTCTTAAGTTGTTACTTATCAATTAGCAATTATCAATCATTGAGATGTGGACCCCCTAGGTGCGTATTTTAACCCAGATATGAGTGAAGGGTGAGTGTAGAATGGTGTATGAAGGTCTATGTATAGCTTTACTGACTAAGATCAGCGGTTTCATTGGTCAGGATCATTTATTTAAAGCCCAATGATCAGGAACAGCTGGGTCCAGTTTCGAACCATCAAAAAGCTACTGACTTTTCTCAGGATCAAGGCGACCTTTTGATTAGTGTAAACTATGCAATATAAATTATATAGCCTAAAAGACCAGATACTGTAACTTAAGTCTGAAAACAAAAAAAAATACATTAAAGTCACCGGTTAGTGCCACATCGAATTATTAAAATATAAAAACAATAATTATTGAATACAGTATCCATTTGACTCCGCAAAACACGTGGACGAAATATCAACCATGTATGACAATTTTACGTCGATGTAGATTATAATTTTATTTTAAGTAAAATCTTCGAAAGTTTATTCAACTTGTAAAATGCAAGACACTTTTGTAACTACAATCTCTTTTCACTTACCAGATGATATCTGGCTTCTGTGAGATTTAACCACTCAATGTACACAGTTATATGATAAGACACCTGACATTATGCAACGTGTTATCTTCAGATAAGAAGGAGAATGGTTTATGGGTTCTCACTGCGTTAAGTTAGTTTTTAGTCTAAAATGTATTTTAATTCTAAATCATGCTTGTCACGATTACGTTTTGTGAGGATATAATTTGGTACAGAAGAGAAAAAGCGTCTATTGCACAATTTGAAGTAGAAATCATCGTTCTTGCTATGTAAACCACCACTGGTACAACCTGGATTGGAGCAGATAATTCCATACCACGTCAACTTTAATGTGATTAGCAGCACGTGATCATCGGTAAATAAACAGATCATTGCTGAGGAAACAGCTGTAATCACATTTAATTTATCCTTCACTGGTCATAGGATCGCGTGCTTGTTCGCAGGTGTGGTTTTAGCGTCGTAGTAATCGAATATAGAATATATCTTTTCCGCTAATGAATGAACGAATAGCTGGTTCAATTACTGTTCTATCAACAATAAATATTATTATCACAAGTATATAATTACTAGCCTAAATAATACTGTGAACTACCCGATGTATCAAACCTTGGAAATGTTCACTAAATCCTTCGTCCAATATTGATAAAGTTGTGTTTTGAGAACCTGCACGTATTTAAGTTTAAATAACAAGGGGTGCAAAGTTTAATGTTTTCTGTTAAATGCCTAATAATGCCCGTCATGAAATAAAGAAGTTGTTCGTAGGCCTATTTATAACAGGTATCAATCCAATAACAAGCGTTTACATTAATTATTTTCTCCATAAAAACATGGAGACAACGTACAGTACTACGTTTAGTAAACAAACTCAGTTATCAATATGCGAAGAAAATAATGTACGATAACATGATTAAAGTTTTAATTTTTCTATAATACGTTAGTAGGCTAATGCTTTTGTCTTGAATAAAAGAAAAGGCTTGTAAATTTTGTTTTTAGAAGCTGAAGTTAACGGTTGGTGGCAATTAATTAGCAAGGCTGTATCCACAACAACTATATTTTATTCTTAAAAGAAATATCCACACATCTACTTTAATGATTTTAACAACATTCAAATGTTTTGTAAAATCTGTTTTCTTAGAAAATATTGCGGCCCCATAAACATTTCGTACTATACTGTAATTCTAGGAATTAAGCTATGCAATAATCAACCTAACCTAGTTTCGCACTTGCTGAATCTATAAAACTTTAAAACACTTGTGCAGTGACAGCAAACTGCAATGCATTGACATTGTTTTGATCGATCGTGCAAGATAAACATAACCTCAAAACCAGCTGACGGAACAAACTCAACCACCTGACTGTAATTGTACAAGGTTTAACAATTACGTTAAGATAGACCAAGAGATACACTTGTCAGCTATGAATTAGTGTTTGTTTATCATTGTGGTAACTAACCTGCAAGGTTAACTATAATTAAGTTAAGTTACTGTAACTTAGGCCTAGTTGATAACATAACTTCAGTATTTTTGTTTCAACGCTAGGCTTTTTTTACTCTACTTGCTTAAATTTCTTACTGGTTGGGTTACTGTATGTAAATAGACATGCTAAGATAAAAATGTAATCAAGGATGTTTACAAATAAATGTTACTTAGAATTGAAAATACTCTGGTGAAATGGAATTTGGGGTAAAACACTTGTACCAAAAGTCTGTGACTTTAACGTTCATTTTTTGCCACAAGTTTGAGCACAGACGAACCAAAAATATACTTCAAATATTTGTATATGCAACATAAAGATTTTACACACCCATCAAAATAGGCTAAAAAATCGATAACGCAGAATATCTGCAGTAGGCGCAAATGCAACCGGCCGGTAAGCGGCGCCAAGGGTACATAACCTCACTTTCTACAAAACACCACCACTTACTTGCGACACATTCTGTAACTCTTCAACACCGGTATTCCGGAGTTGGCTGTAGCTGTTTTAGACCTCGACATGATGTACACAATCACTCACACATCACTATGACACTCCGGCGACATTGGTGTACGCACTGTAAAGTGTTCGCGTCGCGAAGTGTAGATGTGCTGCTGGAAGACGGTCGTCGTCGTCAGTGCGCGTGCGCGAACACATCGACCGGGCTTCATCCGTTGCTATGGCAACCACCTTCCGTAACTCCCTTATCATTGCAACCTGCCTAGCTTACTCTCGTTTGTTTACATCTGAGCTGCCAGGGGTCGCGAGGCTTGCTGGAGGTCGAGTGGATTTTGATAGGGTTGGTTGTGGGAAATATGGGTAAAATTTTGATATATCTAACGTAAGAGGCATTTCATTAAGCCACAAGGCCAGATAACAACAACAGTAAAGATGTGTCAAAATTGGGTGTTACTGATCAGGTTGGCTATAAATTCGTCTTTAGTTTTTGATCCACAACAGCGAGAAATACTAGATTCATACAGTATTACATAGTAACATCACTTGGTAGCTGTGTTTATTTGGAGTTAATCTGAAAATCTAATGTACACCTGTTCGATCCTGAATAAAAGTCAGTAGCTTTTAGATGGCTGACCTTGATCTTTTAATAAGTGGTATTTTTTGTGTCTAGTTACTCCAGTTCATGTTGGTGACACTGATTGCTAGTGTCGATTAAACCTCTCTTCAAGGATGAGAAATCTAGGGAGTGTTTTATCAATGATTCTACTCTAGTTTTCTATTCACAATCAGCTAAAAATACACACCTATGTGACTTATCTATCTATATAAATAAAATTAGAGTTTTGTCTGTACATTAATAAGAATTATATATTTTTAGGTTATTTTTACGTCTTATACATTAAATAAGCAGAAACGAGTCTTATCTCAATTTCTGTCTGTCTGTCTGTCTGTCTGTCTGTCTTTCCCTTTGTCTGTAACACTCAAGATGGCATTTTACGCTATCTTCTCCTGGAAAACGAGAGTACCTATCAAGATCCAAGTCATTTTAATGTATTCACTGGATTGGCGAGATTGTCTTTAGCCATTAAAATATGGCCTCACTACTTTGTAAATAATATTACGAACGTTCAAAAATGTAGTTTTGTGCGATTTATGTCAAGTTTTCGTCCAATTTTTATTGCATAATCATCTATGAAATAACGAACAGCTGTTCGGATCAAGATTATTTTTTCTAGCTGTCACTGATATGTTTACAAATGTTGTTTACAAATACCGCAACCTTTTTCAATCACGTTTTGAATGTAAATCCCAAGTGATTAAAAACGTTTTTCTTACATAACGGATTTAATTAATCGAAAGTGCAATAATATAGTGTAATAGTGTAACCGTGTATATTAAATTAAATAACTAGGCATCATCCAGTTCAGGAACCAGAGATTCTTTGTGTATAAATTGTTCTTGAATTTTGATAACCAGAAAGAAGACCTTGAATCAGTGTTGTATACGGCTGGGAAACTTTAAATTTAATAATGATCGTCGCCAATGGCTTAGAAATATGGTTTCCACTCATTGACACGGCGCTCCAATGGCGGTTGTGTAAAGTGTAAAGTAAAAAATCACAACTGCAGTGGGTGATTGTAACAGAGGTTTACGGATGATGCTAAACTCGCTTTTCTAATGTGTTATTTTCTGTTCCTACCATTGACTATATATATATAGTCAATAGTACCTACTCACCGTGTGATGCAATCGCTGGACCATACAGCCAATAGGCCCATAGCCCATCTCTTGGGTACGTAGCACGATTACTAGAAAAAACCTTTTCTAGTAATCGTGGTACGTAGCCTACCCAATTATTCATAACAAACTGTTCGACGACGATCCTTGATACCGGTACTTTTCCCTAGAATACACGGCCTACCTACTTAAGAAATAAAATTACAAACGTCCAAAAACCCAACGTTGTGTGGTTTTTGTCACATTTCCTTCTAATTTTATTAGATAGCCTTTACCAATCATTGTTTAGAGACTAGGTACGTAATCTATTAAATAACAAAAAGTTGTTTGTATGAGGTTGTTTTTTTTTTTCAAACTGACACCGATAAGTTTACATTAAAAGTTGTTTACAAATAAAGCAATTAATGGCAAATAACTTTGATTGCCGTTTTAAAACGTTTTACGAGAAAATCCAAAACCAAGAGATCAATAACCTCGGGACTTGATTAACTCATATAATTGGTCGGCTGTACTATAGTTCTCAACTGTGAACGTTGGTTTTTGGTACCGGTTCTATTCCTTAGAACCGTTGGTACTGTTGGTAGTAGCAAGAATCATTTTAAGTACCAACACATCACTGTACTTTACAAATTAGTTATCGTTGGTGTTGCACCTTATTTATTATTACAGGCGTATTCAATTTAATTGATGTCTTAACTGTACAATTTTTGCTTTTTCTTTCTTGATTCCAAAATGTTAGTTTATGCTAAGAAAACGATAACGCATTTTAGTAAAACATTTATTCAGCAAACCATAATGAATTGTTTAAATGCTTTACGTTGTTTATGTATCAATAGTTCGTGGCCTATTTTGGTAATATTTACTATAAATTACCAATCGTCTATAGTACTTCATTTCATATAGTAAGCCGTCATTTCGGGTCATCATCGGTCCAAGCAAATATACATTGTTATGATGAAATTTGATGACATTAACAAAATATTTCAGATACTAATTTTACAAGTACTTTGTTATGCTTAAAGCGTAGCAAATCCCCTAATTAAGTTCTGTATTTTTGTGTGTATGTCTGTTAGTAAAGCATTAATGTCCTTATTTCTCAGTGTTTCACGGAAAGGACAAATGTACCTTTATAATGAAAATGTCAACACGAATAAAGTGTTAAATTGGGAGGTTGAGGTAGTACCTTAAATACTTTTAACCATTGTGGAAGGTAACTTTCAATTATAGGCCTACATTAGGGCTATGCCTCATAGATCTATAAAGCATTTTTTAGTTTAATCATTGGATTTAACATATGGACCAACACGACCCAGGTTACATTTAATTTCGAAGCATTTGTTTTGGCTTGAAACTGTCAGATACTGTATTTGCGAAGGTTTATATATAATAGTTTTGCCAGCATATCTGAAAATATGCAAACCAAATTCTGTTCTTAGTAAAAAGGTTTCAATAACTGACTACAATAAGATCCCCGTGCGTAGAACGGGCACACAGCTAGTCCATCTCTAAAATGATGATACAGTAATGACAAACAGTTAAATTAATATGTTATGAACTGAGGTTAGGAAAGATAATGAGCGTTCATTTATGCTTAGAAATGCTTCGGGCAGAATTGCTGCAAACCAGGATTTTAACCAACAGTTAACATGGTGGTAAAGTAAAGTTAGGTAAGTTAAGTGGTGGTTAGGTGGTAAAGCTAACATATAGCTTTAAAACGGTTAAAATTGTTGGCATGCCCATTCAAAGGCATAAAAACCACATATACCTACATTTTCAGGTTTCGTAAACCTTTAAAGCACTGTTCATTATTCTTTCTATTTTATCCATAAGCCAAACAACATGATTGATTGCATTGAAATTTTATAATTTTGATTCAGTAAAAACAGACCTAACTGCGTGTGGGCTCTGTAGACTGACTTGACCAGTTGGCCTCTTAAGGATTCCGCCCCAAACAATAAATGAGGTAATTTAGCTGAAATGTAGGTTACTATTACTGTTTCTGTGTAAACTTTGGCATGTTTTGCCATACAATTATTAAATTACACTTCTAAACAGACATACCAACCTTCTTAGCTGGAGACAATTTTTGCTATGTTTCTGTACGGTTAATGAAGGGCGTTTTGGTGTTTTCTTTTTCTTTCTTGTTATTTTAACAACTTACAAAGTGTATTTTTCATCCATTGAAGTTTCCTGAATTACTAGAGTACTATTATCGAATAAAAACTAAGAACGCTAATGACATTTCAAAACTTACGGTATTTTAACATTCTGCCCGGTGTAGATGCAAATTTCAACGTTTAAGAAAATGGCAAGAATATTCATTTATAAACAAGGCTTATTTAGTACACAATCTTCTGTACATGGTGAATCATGTAAGGTGCCCACTATTGATATCGAACAGGGAGTTGGTCATAAAATTATTAAATTTATAAATCGTACTTAACCAACCCCAGGGAATAAGGTACGTGTAAACCATTTCATACTTTTTTTTTGAATTTACTACGTACCAAAACCAGAGTTTACTAGTTCGAATGCCATAATCGTCAAATAAAACATAATTATGTCAAACTACTCATCATCTATAGATCTATTATGGTTGAATCAGAATTATTGTACTACTGTGAATACCTTAATTTCTTTGAGCTAAGCTTAGCTTTGATATGCAATTTTACAATAATATCACCAAATCATGAATTAAAAAAAAAATGAAAATAGCTACATAGCCAAAACTTAAAAATGTATCAGTACTGTACATCAAACTGCATGCCATTCTAAAGGTATTAGGCCCACCATCCCTAGCAAGTATTAAACATAAAAAAAAACAATATTTTTTAAACAAAAATTAACTAAAAATATGTTTCTCTATAAAAAAAACGCACGTTAATTGTTTGCATTGTAGTTGGTATCTTTTTCGACATTGCGACAAATTATCCTGAACAATAAATCAGAATAGACAAATCTGTGATTTTAAAACAAATACTGTAGAAGTATTCAAAACTGTAAAAACGTTGTCCACATAGAGCCGTAATTTCGAAAAGATTGGAAAAAGTAAATACTTCAATGATTAACTTAAAATATTACCATTGTCTTTGTATGAGTAAAGACGAACTATAATTAGGACATGATGTTTGTATTTGAGAATTGTTAGACTCAAACTAGTAAACCTCTGATTTTGGTACATCCTTCATAATATATATATATATATATATATATATATATATATTAACCTTATTCCTTGGGGTTATTTTAGTTGGGAAATGTTACATTTCATCGTTTTAGGACCAACGGTTTGTCTGCAATCAATAGTGGACACCTTACGAGATTCGCCTTGTATACTTAATACAATAAGGGGTTTCTCTGATAAATTCCTTTTCCATCCGTCGTACTTAACAGATTTTTCCTATTGAGGTGTCACTATAAATGTTAAGATCTACCGAAAGGACGATTGGTAATTAAAAACGTAATTTACTTTAGGGCCTGCACTGTGAAAGCCAGTTGAGCATGGTGTTGTGTTGTTTACTACTCATTTCTGTTTTAAACTTTCTGTTTTCAAGTTTTTATAAAATAGTGCTATTCTAACACCTATACTGAAACATTCAACAAAATCCATCCGTTGTAGTTCAAGATTTAAATTGTATACTTTTATTCATAGTTCGTATTAACATAACACAATAAAGGATACCGGGGGACACACTCGGGAAAACCCTTGGGAAAAAGTGTAAATTTTGCAATTTCTTTCCAAACCATTTTGTAGGGCTCAAAAAACAAATAGTTTAGTATATTGAATCATTGTTGTATGCCTAAAGGTTACGGAAAAATTCCTAAAAAGTTAAAATTGCTTGTCTATGGTTTTTTTAATGAAATTTGGATATTTTGTTTACTTCATACTAAGCAAAAAATGTTTCAACCCCCAATTTTCTTCCCTGTAGCAGCAAACCTAAGTACTCATTAAAATTTATAATATTTAAATAGGAAATAAAGCTGACAATTTTAAGGGAATAATTTAGTGGTGTTTCAGAAAAGGTAGATAGAAATTTACTTAGTCTGCAGGTTTGCTGCGGCGGGGATATTTTTGTTTTTTTTACCGAAACGGAAACTTGTATAGACAAACTTTCAACTCCTAAACGTTTTAAGTTAAATTTTAAAATGTGGTTTTGAGCAAGAAATTGTTTTCTTTACTAATAAATGCAATTCAGGAGTGTGCTTCGTTCAAAACTAATAGCGATTCAACAACATGCTATGATTTTTTATTTACTTTTACCTTGTTATTTCGTAACCATCATGGCAACCCAAAAGCCTAATGTAAAAAATTAAAAATTTTAGCCAGTTTTAAACTGTTTAAGCATTATAAAATTAGATTGTATTTTTTTCATAAGCCTTCCCACTGTTTGTCATAAAACCCTTGATAAGTTTGAATGAAATGTTTCAGCTGATGATAGTGTAAGCTAGTCTAAATAATTTAATTATAAAATTTTATTTCCATTTTTCACTTGTTCTTGCTTGACCAAATTTGTAAACAGTCCCGGCTAGTTGACAGGTGGTCTCATCAAGGGACTGCAACATGTTGTATTGTTCGACAATTAGGCCTACTTGAGCCTCATTGTCACTTCTCTTTGTTACCATCACGCAGACCTTTACACACACAATGCCAGTAACTCCATACATAAATATGTTGCCGAACGTAATGACGTTGGAAACACTAAAGGGTGATGTCACGGCGCATTGTTGTAGGTACGGGACGTTTGATGTTTTCAAGACTTTTTGAAACTTTTTTGGACGTTTATAACTTTGAGAGCGGAGCGAAGTTTGGGATCGACTTCAATGCAATCTTTAGTTTGCAATAACGATGTCAGGGTGCGTAGTAGAAGAATATAGGTGAGGATGAATCAAATTAAAGCCTCCTCTTCTGCAGGGCCGCACGGTTTGGCAACGTCGCACCGGCCGGCCTAACGCCAACAGTAATAACAAAGATGTAAACTTAATTCTTGCAGATGCTCCATTATGAATTTTATACCTTTAGCATTATGGGAGTGCCTCTGATCAACACGTAAAATATATAATAAGTCCAGAGACACTCCCATATTGTTAAGGGTTGTTTCAGTAGGCCGGGAAAGCAGCGATGCCACTGTCTCACCAGTCACCGCGGCCTGGTATTAGAGGAGGAAATGATGAAATTGTAGCTATACAGGCTAGATCAGCTGGATCTTTAGTCAGTGCCAATGCCAATATCAAATTTGGCAAATTTCAGGTTTAAACCATTTAAGCCACAGAACTTTCCCAAAGTTGAACAGGTAACTTGCAATTGTGGATTCAGTTGTTTTCATATCTGTGCGTACTTGAATTCTTACAATACTGATCAAATAATGATCAATATTTACTGTAAGGTAGTTTTAAAGTTGTTTTGAGTGGAGTAATTATTATCCCTCATTATTAATGACTCTATGCTGTACTATATTAAGTTTTGTTGTCTAGTTAAATTTATAACATTATTAAAATTACTTATATTTAAAGATGTTTCACTTTTATACGTCAAGTCGGTATACGTCACTTTTTCCGTATCCTAAAGGATTTTAGGTTGTTTTATACCTTTTAGCATTTAAAGCACATTGTTAAAATGTTAATGTTTTAGTTTTTAAGGTGTTTATTACATGACTCGTTTATACACAGCGTCTGTTGTCACTGAAAAGCTGTGTTTTCGTAGCCTTTTTGTAAAGGGTTTCTTAAATAATTATTGAACATTTTTTCTTTATTGTTACTTTTTTCATTTTAATAAAACATCTATGTAGCTTACTTATACAAATTGACTTACCTTGAAATCTTTCTTCTTGGTGGTCAGTCCTTTTCAGTTTCCCTGGCTCCTTTGATAAAAACGTTTGTCTCCACGTTTAACAGCCGACGTTGGATATTAAAATACCATTGTTTGGACCATTAGTTTACAAAAAAGGTCAACACGAAAAAAATCACTATATGGGGTGTCTTTAATAGCATTGCAAAGGCGTAGCCAAACTACAATAATGTTTTGTTCCACTATTTTTTATAACATAAGTGATCATTAAAAAAAATAATTCTAAACATTACTATACAATATTGACTGGGTGGATTATTTTATTTTAAATTCCTTTTTTTGGAGTTTCTATGGTGTCCATGTTTTTTTTTTATAGGTAATCTCATAAAAACAATACGTTGTGATATACAGTTTGTTTCTAAAGGTAAATTTTTGTTCTAGCTCAAGATGAACTATTGTAAAGGTTCTAAAGGTAAGGGATTTACCTTTATTCCATATTAAACATACTGTACTACAAATCCTACGGACCTGTTGACTTCTTACATACCTTAATTCTAAAGATTTTTGATTTTGTGCCAAGACAAAATTCATTGTAATTTGCATACAAACTTAACATATTATAATTTTTCTATGGTCTACATTAATTCTACAACACCAACGGGACGAAATGATAGAGTTTTTCTAGGTAACAATTTGATAATTAATTTATTAGATACATTTTAATATCTATATCTACATTACACTTTATGAACATGACCAACTTAATTTAAAAATTATACACTTTATTAATTTTACAAGTTGTTGACAAACGTTTTAAAAAACTATTACAAAACTAGCAAACTATATGTATACGTACAAAAATTATAAATTATTAGAAAAAAAGTGTAGGCGAGCTTCTAAATACGACACATAGTACACACAGAAACTAGCGCCAGAACAGATGTTCGTGATACATAGAGAAAGGAGCCTGACCACACAATGCATAGAGTAAGAAGTGACCGAGTCGTGAATGTTGGAAGTTAAATATAATGCTTTCGAGTTCAATTAAAACCAATGCTTCTTAGTGATAGTCTAGTTAGAGCCAAGTGATATTTAAAAGGTGATACAGTATTTCAACAAAATATTTTTAACAATAATTGAAACTATGTTTGATAAGAAGTTATCTCCTTTTTCATGATCATATTACCGATCAATATCCCTATAGAATTGCGACAAAAACAAAGGTGTTGAGATTTTAATAGACAAATTGCATAATTTGGTGATTCAAGTTATATTAAATACCCTTACACATATTTACCCTTCGTTGTATCCACTTATACATACTTGTACTGCTTTACATAGTGTTTCCAAATTTTCTTAACCTCCAAACCCATTCTAAAAGCAAAGTAGCATAACCTAATTACCAAATACCTGTCTTTGACCAATATATTAATAGGTAATATTGGTTGTAGCAGTTCCATAAATTGATCAAAACTTTTGACGCAGCTATTAGTCTAGTTCTAAATACAGTAATTTGATCAAGCTCGACAACAAACAGTTATAGCCTTTATTCTACTCCCTATACATCGAGACACTACTTAAAACAATGGCAGAGAATGAATATTTGTAGTTAAAATATTCTATAACAATTTCTTTTTTTTTTTGTAATCGTTTACCGTTGTTCCCGGTAGTAACTCCTGTTTAAGTAACTTTCTTTGACATTTTACAATGAAACTGTACCGATTTCACTTTGAAACTAACTTTGATATTGAACTTTAGATTGAATTTCAACCGTGTTATGTGCAAAGCTAAATAACCCACCGCACATGTAAGTATATAACCATAGACAAATTAAATTAAATATAGACCGTCAGCAGTGCTGCGGTTAGCATAAGTTCTGGCGTCCACCGCTAGGAGCACGGTGTGGTTACGTAGCACGTGCGCCATACTGCACGGCGCTTCAAGCAGTGGACGCCAGAACTGTTGCTAACCGCAGCACTATAACTATCCAATAATAGTTCTCCACGTAGGTAATTGTGAGGAGTGTAAAAATAGTTTCGCGCACACGAAATGTTTATTCCAGTATTCGATGAAGGAAATCCAAACATTTAACGTTAAATTATAAGAAGCGACTTTAGCATAAAAGGTTTATGGTGGCATCTTACGAATGAAGTAAAGCGATTTTCTAACACAATAGGTTTGACGATTATTTTACCTAAAAATAATAGTCACATAGTCACATAGAGGCGAGTTTAAAAATAACACTCTAAAACTAACAGAAACACACACACACTCATCCACTGCGACTAGTTGATTACCAATGGCATGATAACATATATAAATCATAGCTGGCCTGGGATTAACAATATAATACAATGTAGGCCTTATGGAAACAATACTCTATAGCTAAATAGATTGCTAGCGAACCGACGGTGCCTATGTGCCTTTAAAGTTCGTTCGTAAATTTATTGATTTACAAGTGGACAGTTTGATAAATAAGCATGCGAATCGAATTAACACCTATTTTATTTCAAAGTAGGTTTTGTATTTTTTTAGTCTGTATTGTTATTAGATTTTTATATTGTACTGTGTGGACACAAAAAGTACAGTAGATGTATGATTAGTCGAATGTTAACATTTATAAATAATTAATATCACAATTAGGTGATTGATTGTAATGCCTGCATTGCATACTTGTTAAAAACATTATGTACGCTCATAAAGTATAGAATAGCTTAGTATTATGTGCAAAATAAGAGATGCAGTAGGTTTAGTAATATTTTTTAAGTACGTTTATAGTAAATCGTGGAATTCTTTTTACTAATTCACTACAATATTGTTATGAAAACATCTCTGAATACAATTGTGCAAAGAAATCAGCCAATAAAAATATTCAAAATGGATTCAATTTTTTAGTTAGGCTACAATGAATTTTAACTCGGTTTTATGTAATTTTATGTTGAAACAATATGCTTACGATTATACTCTTAATTTTTCAACTCAATCTATTTACAGTACCTTTTATAACTTAAGTTTACACTGAATAACCGTTAGTATAAGACAAATAAACTTGTCCAACAATAAAACACATTTTAATTGGAAAAACAAATAACCAAAGTCATACCCAAAGTTATTTTGTTAACTCATCAAGACATTCCTTCTTAGTAAAATACTTCTTGCTAGTATTACTGTTTGTTTAAAAAATAACTATAACATCACAAAATCGTCTTTATTTCCAGTGTTACTATTAGTGTGGATGTCACTGCAATGAGCATTTTGTACCAAACTAAAGCGTAGCGAGCTTAACGGGGATTCTTATAAATAAATATAAAATAAATCTTGTCTCCTGTACATAGATAACGCACTGTATCACTTACGTGTCTTATTTTTTGTTTGTTTATTGTTTATCTCAATTCACAACATAATTTTTCTGATTTTTAATTATTACGAAACAAAGAATTATATGCATTACGTTCCAGTTATGAAGAACTTCCTGTTCCTCAAGTATTTTACAAGTAGCCTTAATTATTCCATTTTCGCATCCGGATAAGAAAAGTCCTCCAATCTCATCGACATCTCTACGATTTGCAATGCGAATTCGACGAGAAACTCTGATACTAATTGTAATGCTAAACTCAGTTGTAAATTGTAATGTGGAACTCTTTTGGAATTTCCAACGAGGAACTCAATAGTTTGTAACCAGATATTCTGTTGCTACTTCAAACGAGGAACTCGATCATTGTAACGAAAACTGTTGCAAATTGCAACTAGAAACTCGAACTCAATTTCTAACGATAGACGTCAATGCAATTTCTAACGTCAAACTCGGTTTTTTATAGCGAGGAAATAAGTTATTTTTAGTGAAGAAATTGGTTATTTTGAACCAGAACAAAGTTCCCAATGCTCACAGCAGTGACATCACCAGGTACTCATCATGAGGCACAAGTTTCATCTAGAACCATCTGAAGTTGCGCTCATTTCTGTGGAAAGCGTTGGGGACATTGACATCGACAGACACATACACAAACACCCACGCTGTCAGCCATAAAAATATATGTGATCTATAAAAAACTATTGCCCCATAAAGGTGCTGGCTGGAGCTACTCTAACACCGAGAAAAGGTCCTTTCCGTTGCCTCGCGAAGGATCACACACAGATGTGGTTGAACTAGTAGAAACGATTTTGTAAATTAATTTTTAGGAATACGTATTGAGTATTGTGAAATCTTTGTAGCTATGTTCAGTGCCAAAGTTAGGGTATTTGCAACCCTGGGCAAAATTAATCCGAGTGGGCGCCAGCCTTACTTTGGAACTTCCCGCGAATTTTCCGCGATCGTGGTGAAATCGTGAGCTTATCCCGCGATTGCGGAGACTTCATCATCATCTCCTACACTCGTAGTAAATACGTTTTTATATAATAATAATTGCATTTTTTATGGTTTTGTCTTTTTCTTGTGAACTTGAGTGGTAAATCCGGCATCGTTATAATTCTTGACTAGCAACAGGTTTTGCAGCTTCTTTATTTTACTAATCTGTGGCATTCCAACACTTGTGAACACGGGTTTGTTCCTATCATACTCCTAAAACATTTTAGGCCACATTCGTTGATCATTTTGAAATAATTTTACATCCATTTGACTACGTTTTGACATTGATTTGGTATCTATTTTTTTACAATAAAACTCAAACTCAATTAATAACTCATGCTAAAAGTTTGTTTAAAAAAGTTTTTTTTATTAGCGCTTTTTACAGAAAATGTAATAGATACCCCCATAAATATTCGGACCACAGAGAACTTTCAAAAGTACTTTCACCTACGAGACAACAAACCGGACCTTTTTATAACAAAGTTGACGTACGATTGACTGTATGTACAAAGTACAATAGAATGTACAATACTAAGTGCATCACAGAAGTGAGGCCCCTACAAGTCGAGTATCGCATATGCGGCATAGCGACACAACTAGTTGGCGCTGGCTATAACAACGGCAGATCGCATATGCGGCATAGCGACACAACTAGTTGGCGCTGGCTACAGCAACGGCAGATCGCATATGCGGCATAGCGACACAACTAGTTGGCTCTGGCTACAACAACGGCAGATCGCATATGCGGCATAGCGACACAACTAGTTGGCGCTGGCTATAACAACTGCAGCCGGAGGTCGTATGTATCGCATATTTGGCATAGCGTCACATCTAGTTGGCACTTACTATAACAACTTCAGCCGGAGGTCACATGTATCGCATATGCGGCATAGCGATGCAACTAGTTGGCGCTGGCTATAACAACGGCAGCCGGAGGTCGTATGTATCGCATATTTGGCATAGCGTCACATCTAGTTGGCGCTTACTATAACAACTTCAGCCGGAGGTCACATGTATCGCATATGCGGCATAGCGATGCAACTAGTTGGCGCTGGCTATAACAACTGCAGCCGGAGGTCGTATGTATCGCATATTTGGCATAGCGTCACATCTAGTTGGCGCTTACTATAACAACTTCAGCCGGAGGTCACATGTATCGCATATGCGGCATAGCGATGCAACTAGTTGGCGCTGGCTATAACAACTGCAGCCGGAGGTCGTATGTATCGCATATTTGGCATAGCGTCACATCTAGTTGGCGCTTACTATAACAACTTCAGCCGGAGGTCACATGTATCGCATATGCGGCATAGCGACACAACTAGTTGGCGCTGGCTATAACAACTGCAGCCGGAGGTCGTATGTATCGCATATTTGGCATAGCGTCACATCTAGTTGGCGCTTACTATAACAACTTCAGCCGGAGGTCACATGTATCGCATATGCGGCATAGCGATGCAACTAGTTGGCGCTGGCTATAACAACGGCAGCCGGAGGTAAATCAACAATCAACCAACAATAAACACTAATACTTGCAAATTCAAATCAACAACATCAACGCGTTATAGTTTTATTAAAGACAATTTTAACACCACATTTATTGAAAAAAAATAACAAGCGGGAACGATTGAGGATTAGACGGTTCTCGTTGGATTTTGTGGTGTATTTAAGTATAATTTATATTTGAGTTTTAATTGACGTGTACAGATATTATTTTATATAATTATTTTGAGAGTGTTACAATATACGCAATAGGTTAATCAGAATTTTAGTGTATGCAATTTCAACTCAACAAACATACAGGCTCAGGTTTGTTGTTTTTATTTTGCCGTTCTGAAATTAAGTATTCTTTTCCAATACCCTCATGAGCTTCATTTAACTTTGTTAGATATCATGTAATATATGACCTTCAATGATATATGTTCAAAACTTATAATAAAAGTAGTACAATTACACAGGGAAATATTTAATAGTTTGTTACTACTTTTATTCTTGGTAAGTTGTATTCATTGGTTTAATTTAGAACCAAATGATCCTCAACCAGGTTCCGCTCAAACAATACAAACCAACAAATGCATACAAATGGTTGGAACAGCTGATTGTCACCTTCCAAGCGCTCGAAGTGAAGCTTCTAACATACAGGAGGAGGCAGGGGCGTTGAGCGACCGGAGTACACATGACATTAAGGCTTATGTCGTCTTCTGGTGTTGGTGGTATGCCGTAGCACAACGGAATAAAAAACACAACCTCCTCATCACTATAAAACACTTTGCACCGATTGTATTACTAGTAACAATTATTATAAATCCACAAATAACGAAAAGCGAAAACATCGATCGGGCGTCTACGCTAGACGTCACCGGGCCCATACTTAGGACAGCTTTAGCCTCCCGCGGCCTAACAAATCAATCTACAACAATGGAGTGAATAAGGCAGCTAATAACTATCAAAAGTATGGGTGTGAGGAGCGTCCTACCCTATCCCGTCGCGCGAGCGGGCTCTGCAACGGCTGGCGGGGGCGGCGGGGCTGGGCAATGGAGGAACTCGGGGCAGTAATCGAGTTATTCAACGAGAGCAAGCAAAGAGTATTCAAAAAATCTATTGAAACTTATCAATTGACTCACAATATTACATATCTTGCTGAAATCAACAGAAATAGTTTTCCCATTTTAAGTTATACCAACAATATAAAAATCAAAACCCATGTCCCGCGTTCGTTAATGATTCGTTGCACGAGGTGTAGGTTGGTTGCCCAGCCGCACCGCACGCCGTCGCCGCAGACTACAGGCTTGTCAGATAGTTGAGACCCACCGTGGAGTGGCCAGGAGCCGGCTCGTCGACGGGGTAAGGTAGGAGCTGACAGTCCCCTCAGTCGTCCCCGTCCAGACCTATCAGTTCCGCTTGGAGCCGTCCCTTCGACCTACAACACACGGTCAAACACAGGATACGCAGCATGAGTCGGAACTGGGGGCTGAGTGTGAGGAGGACGATGGCCTTCCAGACGGAGTTGAGCACGCCGAGCCAGAAGACTGTGAAGTGGATGTTGGGTATCGTGAAGCGGTGGTTGCCCCAATACTCGTACATCCTGATGAAGATGAAGGGCAGCCACGACAGCCAGAAGGTGAGGATCAGCACGAAGCTCATCACGTGACTGGGATTGGACAGGTTCTCGGAGAGTGCGGTCGCGTACTCCTTGTCGTGTATAGGAACTCCGCTGCGCAGTCGCTTCATCATGGAGAAGATGTAGGTGTAGGTGTAGACGATGGTGATGAGGCTCGGTCCCAGCACCATGATCGCCAGCGTCACCGTGTAAGCCGCCATGTCTTTCCAGTCCAACATGCAGACAAACGCCTTTTCGTCGAATCTGCAAAAGCCAATGACATTACCAAGAAGTCTTTTGTAAAATACATAAAAATCAGTAACATACCGGTATGAGCTACGTACAAGAGTTTAGACCGGAGAAACCTGCTAAGCTGCAGTCTGCGCTTAATCTAGTAGGATTGAACCCTGTGAAGCAGCCATTGACCATGAGTTCCACATGTACTTTAGTACACCGAAAACAAACAAGGAAGTAATGTTTCTAAGGCCACCATTCAAATTATTAGAGAACACTTACTCCTTTGGCAAATTTGATCAAAATGCATTTATGTTCTTACTTTGGCTGGTTGAAGCCGAGGAGAGGTGGACAGCACATCATGGCAGCTGATATCCAGGTGAACGCCATCCAGCACTGGCACCGGGTCTTGGTCTGTACAGTCTCGTAGCGCAGCGGCTTGCGCACGGCGAGGTACCTGTCCACGCTGATCCACATGAACGTGTACACCTGAACAGGCAGAGGTAGACGAGCGTTAGGTGTATCAATGTATAAACCAGAACTGGCAAATAAGGATTAGAATATAAAATTAAAACGTGTGCAACTGACGAATAATCCTTATATATAATACGTGAAGGCGATTTCTACGAAACACTACTCCTCCGTTAATAATGGACGTATTTTTATAAACAATGTGTCAAAATTAAGTATTTTTTGTGTAG
Organism: Macrosteles quadrilineatus; assembly: GCF_028750875.1. Classification (NCBI taxonomy): domain Eukaryota; kingdom Metazoa; phylum Arthropoda; class Insecta; order Hemiptera; family Cicadellidae; genus Macrosteles; species Macrosteles quadrilineatus. The sequence goes on along the minus strand of NW_026542598.1, from coordinate 74,676,667 downwards.
ACGCCCCCTTTCACCAATTCATGTAATAAAAGTCCTCGGGCTTTGCCCCACAGGCCATTAAAATCACAATGCATTTATTAGGAAGAAAAGATTTTGTTTACATAAACAGACGAATAATTTGGATTAACACATGATACACACAAGAGCTTTTCGTTTTCAGAGTGAGTTCGTTTTCAGTTTCGATAAATGCAGTGGAGTGATTGATTACACATTATCTTTGAGTTGACTCTTTTAAGTCATCGGAAATTATGATTGTTAATCGTTTTGAAATAACGCCTGTAGTACTTTGCAATTGCTCGAATTCGAAAAACGGGTGCACTAGTATATATTAAAAAGTGACAGGGTTTTTTTTTAATTCACGATCCTGAATCAACCACTTGACGTATTTTCATGATTTTTATGTTGAAAGAAAGATAAATTTGAGAACCAGTAACCAGTGTGTGTGAATCGACCGTCGATCTTATATTCTGTTTTAATCGACTACTTGATTCTCATAGGTAGGAGGGGCCAAGAGCTATTAATATACTCATTATAGGAACATGAAGGTACAAACCACAACAAAAAGGTGAGAAAGTGTAAAATGAAGATAAATAAAACTCAATTGAACAAAAACGTATCCACCTCAGCGAATGGAAAATGTTTACCATGTAAATATCGATCAACAAATTTACAACTACATTCCAAAACAAGTTCTTACCTGAACGGCCCAAAGAGTGACCTCAAGGTAGCCAATGAGGCGACAGACTATGTCACCATACACCCAAGAGTGGACCAGGGCAGGGTACACGGACAGAGGAACCACCAACAACCCACACAGCAAGTCTGCCACGGCCAGTGACAACAGGTAACAGTTGATCACGTCTCCAGGGGCTGCAACGAGAAAACAGTGTTACTTCTACTTGTGACAACACCAACAACCCACACAGCAAGTCTGCCACGGCCAGTGACAACAGGTAACAGTTGATCACGTCTCCAGGCGCTGCAACGAGAAAACAGTGTTACTTCTACTTGTGACAACACCAACAACCCACACAGCAAGTCTGCCACGGCCAGTGACAACAGGTAACAGTTGATCACGTCTCCAGGCGCTGCAACGAGAAAACAGTGTTACTTCTACTGTACTTGTGACAACACCAACAACCCACACAGCAAGTCTGCCACGGCCAGTGACAACAGGTAACAGTTGATCACGTCTCCAGGCGCTGCAACGAGAAATCAGTGTTACTTCTACTGTACTTGTGACAACACCAACAACCCACACAGCAAGTCTGCCACGGCCAGTGACAACAGGTAACAGTTGATCACGTCTCCAGGCGCTGCAACGAGAAATCAGTGTTACTTCTACTGTACTTGTGACAACACCAACAACCCACACAGCAAGTCTGCCACGGCCAGTGACAACAGGTAACAGTTGATCACGTCTCCAGGCGCTGCAACGAGAAATCAGTGTTACTTCTACTTGTGACAACACCAACAATCTACACAGTAAGTCTGCCACGGCCAGTGACAACAGGTAACAGATAAAGATAAAGAAATACAACAGATGGTCATTAAAATAAAATCGCATTCAACATAACTAGCAATTGGGCAAAACAACAATTTCTTACCGGAGGTAATTTTGTTGTTGTGCGGAATAATTATAGTATCATTTTCACATGAAATGACTAATGCGACTTTTTACACCTAAATATGTTTTACATATAATTATTAATGAACTTTTAGCCACCATGCACTTTTAGTACGGGATAATTTTACTCGTTTGTAAGTTTGTTAAACCTAGGTTTACTTAAAACTAAAAAAGTTGGTCATTCCATCACAATACATTTCAAATAAAATGTTTTTGCAGCGTTAAAGCATTCCTATTAAAAAATAAACAACAGAAAACCTAAAAAAAAACAGTTTAGAACAAGATTAAACTTTTAGTTAACGAAGAGAGCAGAACACCAGATAATAAAAGCAGTAGACCGTGTAACGGACATACGGAGCATCACATATAGTATAACGCGGTATTAAACTTGTACCAGAGTAGGTTGGCTGCCCTGTGTGATTTATAGTGGTGGCTCACCCTGGCGGGCTGCCAGAGCATCAGCTGCTCTACAAAATTGAGTTACCTGTATTTTTCATGGCAAAATTGACTCGTTTGAAAACTCATTGTGCAATCAATATCGTTGTTAAGGAATTTAAACCCGGTTTACCAAGAAATCAATGACGAGAATTTGATATCCATGTTAATGTTTTAGTCCATTTAAAAAATACAAATGAAGGATTGAGTTGATCAACCGAAAGATTGAATTGATGTAAATTAATGATTTTAGACTACTGTAGATGTCAAATACGTAAAATATTTAGCAGGAAATAAAATTTTACGGGGAGAAAAATATTTGTTCTTCTATGAGAATCCTGTTATAAGAGAGGGATGTTTGATTAAAATAATTGCCAAGAAGCCGTATTAAAATTTAAAAAAATAATGTTTCAGTTCACGTAAACAAATTTCTCACTCCCTTCTCCTTATTTCACAAAGCAATTTTTTAATATATATTTTACTGTTATATTAGTATAGTTTTCATAACGTATACTTTTTATTTGAATAAAATTGCGAACCAGGGAAGTGAGTTTTACTTTTGTTTACACAGAAAGCCTATATGGGTTGATGTACATGAATATTTGATTTCCCGCAGGTATTGTATGTATACATCTTGTCTATTAACTCGTGTTGTTTTAGTTAATTCAGTTGCATATCCGGTGAAATATTAACAATTTAAGTTCTCAGTTGTTATGAACATTTTTGACACAACCTTCATTTGCTTCCATAGTGAAGTGTTGTACAATTTAGTATATGTAAAAACTGATCAATTGTAAATAGTAGTAAATACGTATATTATAATGTCCTTGTATACCGTTGTGCCATTATACATTCTTAGGGGGAGGGAGCTGGTTTTTGTGGTAGAGCGCCTGGTTTCGGACCCCGAGGTCATGGGTTCTAATCCCGTGTTATAAATCGATTCGTTATTATGTTACATATCGATGTGTCAATATGTTTTATTATGTGCGCTACCAACTGAGCCGATGGCTCACCTTCATTCCATATTACCTAGCCATACATAGAGTTTAAGTTAAACCGTAAAGTCTTATTAGATTTATTAGGTAAGAATACATTTCAATACAAATTTAATTGAAATATATACATCCTAAATGTTCTTTTTTCTTGGATTCCTTAAGTTTACATGACAATTTTAAAAGTACGACTGTTACGTTTTAAATAATAACTTTATACTCGCTAAGTTGCATACCGAAATAATAGTGTATTACTGAACATATATAGTTCAGTAACAGACGGTTAAATGGTTAATTTTGAATCTAAGCTAGAGGACCCATGCCGCTCCGCAGTGTTAAAATAAATATCTCCGAGAAATAATCAAATTTATGATATTTGATTGAGTAATACACTATCTTCATCTTATCTGATTCAAACGACCAATCAAAATTAAAGTGTACAATTTACTGATTATTTTGAGTCGAAAACATACAAAAATACTTAAACAATACTGAAACTATTATTTTTTATTAAAAAAATCTTTTAAAACAATTTTTTTAATATATTATAAGATTGCGTGATAAATATACAGCACAAATATTACCCCAGAATGTTTTACAATTAATGTTAGACTTAATATCTCAAATATAAATTCCGTCGAAAACAATCCCCTACTGTCGTTTTGGCAACTTAAGTATATCAACTGAAAATTGTATATGTATTTATTGCCAAACTCTAGACAGAAAACAGCACAACGATCCTAAATATCAGGATGCACTTTGGGGACAATATAACCGACCTACTTCCTATTTCAACTAGGCTCAACTGGGGTTTCAGCAATACGGTTCAATATGACCTACTTATGGTCCGAATATCGCCTAGGACAGCCATAAAATTGAGTCCTGTTTTATACCTTATAGTACGGTTTATACCTAAAGTAAATTCTATCTTCTCTGTTCAAGAAATAGCTATCATTGTTAATCCTATGTATCATATGAATAGACAAATTATTTCGCCGAATCAAAGTGAAAATACAATTTAAAGGTATAGAACTTTGTATGCCACATGAACAATATCAGTAACAAGATACTTAAGAGTGGAAATATAATTTTAGGCAGAAGCTTACTCTGTGAGGGGCTTATTCAACAATGTTATTGATTTTACTTTCTCTCCATACACGGAGAAAGTATTGCTTTCGTCAACATTATCAAGTTTGAGTTTTTCGTTTTGGGTCCCCCTGGACCCAAAAAAGTGGTTTTCGAAGTAATGAGTGTGTAGATGTATACATAGCTACAGACCACTCCTGTTGTCTGATTTTTATGAAATTTGGTATGTGGGTACTAATCCATGGTATCTCCAGGCGTCTTTTTAATTTTTAAGAAATTTTTGTTGTGGTGATTTCCCCATAAAACCCCATACAATAACGGAAAAACCCACATTTTCTCGAAAATAACTTAAACGATTGTGATAAAGATTTCGTATGTTGTAGCCCTTTAAATTCTAAACAAATTGGTAACACAGGCCCCGGCCCATTCCGGTAAAAATTACGGTTCAAACGGTATTGTAACTCCCCATTAAATAAAGAAAAAAACTCCCCATTAAACGCTGTATTGTTATTTTCCCATAAAACCCATAAAAACTGAAAAATGGATAGTTAAAAAAGAAACCTGTTCTGATTGAAATTTATCTGTTATGGTCCTTATAATTCTATACAAAATTGTGCAACACCCTATACCTGTAAAAATTACGGTTTCAAAGTTTATGCAACTTTTGTGATTTTACCTAATATCATAGTTACTCTCATCGTTTACCCATGATAAAGGTTGTTGACAAGCTAATGGGAGAAAGTATGTGTCAGATTGCTGATACCATTTATCTTCATGATTAGGCCTACAGCTTGGTCCATATGTACGTTATGTTTACATCAGTATCGAAAAGTTAATTTCTTCCTACAAATGAATCCTAAAAACAAATAGAAAATTTCTAAAAACATAAACTCGATATTTACAACTATTCATGTATCCAAATAAATAAGTTTACACCGTGTTAATTAACTTATTCACCACTTATCCATGCACAATGGAAAACAGCTAATTATTTTATTCGCAATTCTGAAGGTACAAATTAAAAGCAACGATCGTAGCATCATTAGAGGCCATTATACGTACCTGTTGAGCGTTCGCGGAACAAAAACAGCAGCATTAACTGGTTAACTCAAAACACTTATCGGGCAGTTTCGTCCCAAGCGGCCACTTACTTTATTGTTTCAAATACATTATCGTGCCTCGATATTGTTTAAGCTGCAACAATGATTTATGATTCAATAAGAACTAGTAGCTTTAATGGTACTGTTGGTTAAAATATTTAAATGTTTTCTATATGCTTTGTGCCTATTGTAAAATAAGGATCATTATTGACTCTTGGAGAGCATTCTATATTTATTCGCAAATGCCCCCTTCAAACTAGATGCTTTAGGAAAGTAGGGAGTCCTATGTGATTTAGAGATCGAAAATTGGAGAACAGAGTTCTTCTAATGGATATGTCGATTTCCCAAAATTGCACAGCTATTGGTGACCGGTTTAAGTTGGGTGATGAAAAAGATTCCTATAGACAGACGAGCATTTTTTATTTTATACAATTCCTAGTAGTTTTACCTCCTCTTTGCAATAATGTATGATTTTTTTTTTATTTCTTTTAATAAGTTTAGTTACTTTTGATATGCTGAGACTCATTGACTTGAGATACTTCAAAGTAAACCAACTCCTGTAGCGAAACCTGTAGTTTGTTGTGACGTGTTTCATTTCGATAAAGGTTCATATTTGTTCAGCTTTCATAAAAATATATTATTTGAATATTCGGTACTGTATATGCAATAATGATTTAGTTTAAAATACCCAACCAAAAATGTTACTTTCCAAATAATTTTTAAATTCTACCTACTTACATTTAAAGTGTTTAATGCAAAATATATTTCATAGATCGTTATTAACGTAAAAAAAACCGTTTTACTTCGTTTTAATATAGGTCTAACGTTACATTTTCCACTCCAAACTAACTGTAGGACAAAATCATATAGCAATTGTAAAATCCTACTAATATTATAAGTGAGATAGTTTGGATGTATGGATGGATGGAAGGATGGATGGGTGGATGGATGGATTGATGGATGTTTGTGACAAGTAAACGCGAAAAATACTGGTCGGATTGGGCTGATATTTGGTATGATGACAGCTCACGTTCCCGATTAACATATAGACACATTCTTTTCTCAAAAATCCTTCCGGGCTCCGCCTCAGTGGCTCTGGAGTTTCCCATGTTAACCTTATGAGTATTCATATTTAAAAGGAATAAAGGAATTTTGCCAACTGTTTCAACTAGACAAGTTGGTTCTATTATTAAATAGAATTAATAAGTTATAAGTTTACCAACAGGGTGCAGCACTATTAATTTTTTTTTTTTTTTTGTATATATGGCATAATGTAATTTGAACTAACTAGCAACAAAAAGCTGTGAAAAATTATAATTTCACTTGTTTATTGTTAAGGAGCAGTGGTACAACATTATGGCTATGACAGATGTGCTATACCATGGACAAAAAGAATTAAATACTTTTTATGGCTTTACTATATCATACCGTAAATTAAAAAAAATTCTTAAACCGTGTCCTCTCCCATTGCAAACGCAAAGCACGAGTATAACTGCAATTAGCATTTTATACTTGCCAACACCATACGAAGGACGCGTACTCTGCTAGTATTAAAATAAATCTAGTGTAAACGAACTGATCATCGACGATGCTATTGAGAGCAGGGCACTTCCTCGAGTATCGACATTGTACTGGCGTGTAAAATTGATGCCGATGAATATTTAACCATCACGTATCTTTTCACCTGTTACTCTCACGGGACTATTACAAGTACAAGCTTGTCTCAATAACTAGAACCGAATACTTTCATCACATTCAAACTGACTTGGTCCGTTTTAATATTTAAAGCCTCCGTTTACGGATTCATAATCTGTCAAAACAATGTTTTTACGTTAGAAAATAATTTTATTAGGTCCCATGATAAAATCTACTTTATAATTTTTCATGACTCTGTATTCGAAAATAAGAAATTTCCATACAGCTGAGATCTTCAAAAATCGTCAATTTCCATACACCAAAAACAAATAGTGATCAGCTGACTTTTCCTGATATAAAAATTATATTTTGCTACATAAACATTATTTTGCTTGACATAGAAAAATTTACAACCGGAAAAATGAATTGATTACGAAATTTGAGATAGTTAAGTTTGAGATAGATACGTTAGCGAGATAGCGTTTGAAAAGCTAGATTACTTTAAAGCAAAATTTTCACATGTATCTTAAAAATCGTTTGCTCTCAGTTGAGGGAGTTCTTACGCAGAAAAGTTATCCTATCTTAAGGGGTTGTTTTTTTTAAATATTATTTTTAGACAGACAGACATTTCGATCAAGGTAGGGTCCTAACTACCACATTCAATATTATCACATACCTAAAGTAATTGGAGATTTGTATGATTAGAACCTACTCACAATAAGACTATGTATAAGTTAGTTAGAAGAATCATACAGTTGTAACAAGGGAAACGTGTTTTTTATCTCAAAGAACGCTGAAGAGCTTTACAGAAAGTCTCAAAATGCACTTGCAGAAAATGATGCTCATCTGCGCCATCCACTTCAAGTGGTATATTTTTCCACGATATGTTTACTTGGTAAATCTTTGACTTTAAATTCAACCATCCAGTATCTTTGCTACATTTTGCATTACTTTACCCACTAGGTCATCTTACAATATTTCTTTGAAAGATTTTAACTTCTAAAATTAGTAAATGGTAGTTCAAGCTTATGTTAGGTTCATTAATTTTGCCCATTTGGAATTTATTAGAGTCTAGTGCACATTCAAACTTTACCTGAAACTAATTATCAACTACTCATTCATAATAAATGTTTAATTTTCATCATAGACTAATCATTCAAACTTAAATCATTAAACTATAATCTGAAAAATTATAGGTAAATGTTATCTAAACATATAAAATAAAAATCCCCCACTTACTCACTGACTTATTTTTTACTTATCCATATTTCCGAGTAGTTTGAAGGCTGGAATTCTGAATACACACTATTCTTGAGTCATTGTTCAGGTTGAATAAAATGAAGGTTAAAATGCCTTTCCAAAGATTTTACCGAAACATTGCGACTTGAAATCCCTTAGGATTCTAACGGTTTTCTGATGAACGTTCAATCCATCTGTATACTTCATACAGTAAGGGTTTTCTTTTGTTACACCCCTTTTCCAGCTGTCCTACTAAACCGATTTTTACTATAAATGAGTCATTTTAACGCTTATGATATAGTGCACCTGCGAGTTGCAATTAAAAAGGTAATTTCCTTTAGGGTTTCACCCCATATAACAATGTATTTAACAGGATATTTTTACAACTGTTGCCTGATTAAGTTAGATAAATCACTTTTCATAGTGTATATGTGAAATCATGAATTTATAGTAAATTAGTAGTTCTATTAACCTAATAACTATTCTAAACAAACATAATCTTGAAAAGGTAAATGAGTGTTTTTTATTATTCCATGTAACATTAAGCTCATTTTTGATTATTCTGTTTTTACGTTACACACGATTTGCATTTTTAAACGTTAAAGGTTTTAGCCACTTGTTACTTGTAACCTTGTTTACAACAATACTGCGTTCCTCAGGGCTACATGTATATGAATAATTTACCGCCAAAAGGTGGTCGTCTGGAGACAGGGCGGGCCCGCGGGCGCGGGTATTGATGACCAGCTGGCACGCGAAACAGCTGATCGGTGCAAGTCAATATTTGGCTTTATCATGTAGCCGCCACTCCATACAGTGACCCCACTATACTGGTAATACCATTGACTTTGGATGCTGTCAGTATACTTCTCGTATTGTAAAATCTAAGGCTCGTTGCGGTGTATTTTATGGGTGGTAGCGATAGAAAGGATAGATGAAGGGTAGCAATTAGCTTTTTTGGTGTACGCTTTTCACTTGAAACGATGTTTGATAACCATGAATTTAATGCTGAGTGATTGCGAAGAGATATTGCTATTTTCTTGGAATAGTTTAAAAGTTTGTCAACGAATTTATAAAAAGAAACATTAATAGAGGAGAGAAACATAAGTTTCTCACTCTAGGATAAACATCGATAAAAACACTCCTATAAACATTGATTGTAGAAAAGGAAGGCAGAACATTTTTAAAAATTTAAGTGAAAAGTACTCGTACATCAATGCATTATAGCCTAACTGGTCACAAACTTAGATTGTCTTTGACAGTGCTGTGAGAATGACGATGCTAGGGATTATATTCAAGGTATGTCCTTCGTCGATTATTACAGTCCCATCAATCGTGTCAAGTTTCATTTGTAGATGCAATATTTTGACATAATTATACATGTAGTTTTACGCAGAACTACATGAACCGTGTGACTGTATTATTGTAGGTTCATCTACGTATATACCACCGAGTTTGGTCCATCCAAGGCACCCCTGATGACTTTTGTTGAAGACACTCTTTAAGGCTCTAATCACTGAACGTTTTAGTGGACTTCCTTGGCAACAATTTTAATTTACGATGCTGCTGTATATTTTTATTCAAGTTACATGTAAATAATATTCGTTAATAACTTGAAACGTTAAGAAAATCGTCGACACACTTTACTTGAAACAGAAGCGTAATAACATTGATTGTACGGGTCAATTGTAATACTTGAAATTATAGCTATAAAAGGCATTTAGTATGTGAGAAGAATATCTACATTAAAAAGAGGACAGGGCGATAACTGTTGGTTAGACATTCTAATTATCTTTACTGTCATCATTTGAGACCGGGTTTTGGTATTTTATTTCTCAGCGCCAACGTTTCTTGTCCATGTTAGTTAGGATTTCTAATTTACAAATACTACGTAATGTATTTATCTTTTAGGTATAATATACTGATGTTAATTTATACATGGCAGAATATGCTCTTTGATTTGGGTTTCAATTGTGAGACTCTATGGACGGACGAATTCAAAGACCTCAACATTTTAAATTATGAAAACCTTTGAAGATTGTGCTACAACCTATCTCAACCTACCAAGAACAGCTTCCACTCGCGGTTTCCTAGTATACTTTCCTGTCACATCAATTTGAATTCCCTTCTTATGATGATAAAGTGGTAAAGACATATATATATACATATATAGAATTTAAAGCTACGTTTTCCAAGGCGCGGAAGGGGAGCGCAGAAACTGGAGAGCAGAGCCCACTCTTCTCTTAACTTCGGTAATTTGATTGTGCCGTTTTCCTAGAAGCGGAGCGGACCGCAACTAGACAAGGGACAAATCGCTTCTCCGCACTCCGCTCCCGCGTTCTGCATCCGCGCCTAGGGAATATCAACTTTCAACGAAAATGTTTATATATCTGATTTCCCAGACTTGACTAACCTCTGGAGTAGACGAAAGTGGCGATGAGCAGCACGTTGGCCAGTATAATGGCGACTGCCATGGTGAGGATGATAGCGGCCTGCGTGAGAGCCTCCAGTGTGAAGTAGTAGTCTTGATCACTGAGAATGATCATAGCAGTGCCTGGGGGTCGACCACCACCCCCGTCCCACCATCGCTACCGCCGCTGCCGCATCGGCCCTTCCGTCTGTAACAGGACCAAAGACATGAGAATGAGGATAGTAATGTCTGGAGGTTGATTACGACCCCCGTCCCACCATCGCTACCGCCGCTGCCGCATCGGCCCTTCCGTCTGTAACAGGACCAAAGACATGAGAATGAGGATAGTAATGTCTGGAGGTTGGCCACCACCCCCGTCCCACCATTGCTACCGCCGCTGCCGCATCGGCCCTTCCGTCTGTAACATTACCAAAGACATGAGAATGAGCATAGTAATGTCTGGAGGTTGATTACCACCCCCGTCCCACCATCGCTACCGCCGCTGCCGCATCGGCCCTTCCGTCTGTAACAGGACCAAAGACATGAGAATGAGCATAGTAATGTCTGGAGGTCGACCACCACCCCCGTCCCACCATCGCTACCGCCGCTGCCGCATCGGCCCTTCCGTCTGTAACAGGACCAAAGACATGAGAATGAGCATAGTAATGTCTGGAGGTTGATTACCACCCCTGTCCCACCATAGCTACTACCACTACTGCATCGGCCCTTCCGTCTGCAACATGAGGGACAATAACAGAAGGTGAAAAGAAAGGTGAAGAATGTAGTAGGGGTAAAAATGGTAAATAAGGACATGTGTCTAAGGTAGATTATGGTTGGTTGGAGAGATCAAGAAGGAGTGAAAGGGTAAGTAAAATCAAGGGTGGAGTAAAAGGGGGTGAATGTTAAGTGGGAGTATGAAGAAGAAAGAAAGGTATTACGAAGAGTTGTGGAGAAGGAAAAGAAAAGAAGACTAATATGGAAGATTTTTTTTTCCTAGGACGCTAGGCACGAGCCTGGAATTGTTTTTCACATTACCTCAGGCTAGACCTAGGGGTTGCGGCATTATCACTTAAAAATTATCCATTGGTGACTTGGCGGGATTCGAACTCGGGACCTCCACTACACTAGCTCGTTCCCCGATAGTGGAAGATTAGTAGTTAGGAGGATTAAGGAGGTGAGGTACAAAAGGAATCTGGGCAAAATAATAAGTGCATGTATAATAAAGGCACGTAAGAAAACCGCTGTGAAGATAGTTGGCAGGAAAGATTGAGGAAGTGGAAGAGGAAGGGAGTCTAAGGAAAAGCTATAGTATGAGGAAAGGTATAGTATACAGCAGAAGATGAGCTAAGGTGTAAGACAAGGCAGAGAGATAAAGGAGTCAGAAAAAATGAATAGAAGGTTCAGAAAGGTAGAAATAATGAAGATAGGTAGGTGGAAGAAGTAGAGTAAGGAAAAGAGAAGGCTAGGGTGGACGATACAACATAGATAATATTGAAGAGGTGGAATAAAAAAATGAGCAAAAGGTAAAAATCTATAAATTAATGAGGGTATGAAGACAACAAGGGAAAAATTCTGAGAAAGAAATTGGTGCTAGAGATGCACAGAAAATACGAGAAGATGACTTCGGAAAAAGAGAAAACAGGTGATAGTCAAAGGTGAATAAACATTAATATGTTTAGGGCTTAAATGTATATACGGTACATTAAATACAAGATTAAGTTAAACAAGTGAGAACATGGTCATACGAACACCAACGTTAAAAATATGAATATAGGAGAAAATTGAAGAAATTTTGTTGACATAGATAATAAGATGATGGTGTGCCTATTATCAAAAGTATGTCATTTAAATTCATGCTATTCTAGTATTTACATTGTGCATATTCTTCGTGTATCTTCTTGTACTATAATCAATAGTTTTTTACTTGATTTTAAAATTAAATTTCAAACATGACACGAAAATTTAATTATAATTCGATTGCATAAAATATGAAGGGCAAAATATTTATTGGTGTAAGAAAATTAATAATAAATAGGCCTTCAGGTCTTTATTTCATAAAGTACACACACAAGCATTGGTCCGAATTTGCGTTATTCCGGTTTACATGGACTAATTTCATATTCATGATATAAAATGAGAAAAATAAGAAGGAACGAGGTGATTTTAGGATGGCCCCAATTTGTGGTGTACGGAGGGGATTTGAATAAAAGATGGGGAGAGTCAGGACGACGTATAACCCGCTTATCCACCCTACCTGCGGTCCTGGGCTAATTGTGGCCAAAATAACCTCCCTTTCACAATGAAACCATGATATAATACTTGAAGTGGACACAACTACAGTTCTTTAAGCATCCAAAGTCTACCAATATGTAAATGTGCTTGTTCACACTACCTATGATATTTAAAAATATAGGCCTAGATCTATACTTTCTTCAAGATACATTTTACTTATAAGGTACTGTTCATATTTTTAAGGTTGTGAAATTTATCTTTTGGTGTAGTATATATAACCTAATTGAACTCTAATCGAATGTATTGCAACCCACGTTATACATTTTAAATACCCCTGCCGCAGCAAACCTGTAGACTAAGCGAATTATCATTGCCTATTTGCATTTTCTCTCAAATATTTCCCTAAAGGTGTTAGATTTATACCCTATTTAAATAATAAAGTATTATATGTACTAAGGTTTGCTGCAACAGGAAATATAAGAAAAGTGTGTTCTTAGAAGATTTTCTATAAATTAGTAGATATGAAATTAAAAAATATCAGTGTAAACATAATTCAACGTCCATAGTAGCAGAAATAATGAGAGGATAATTCAAAAATACATTGCTTAGCTAATTACAACGATACTGTACTAACGTTATTCCTTAGATAAAAAGGTAACCTTGATTCATCATTGTATATAAATTGCAAATAATGCAAAATTTAAAGTATAAACTTTATTATAACGAACAAGATTTAAATTCAAAATAAAGACTTGAAATCGTCACCTTGATTCATCATAATAAATAAAACAAATACAAAATATTAAGTCTAAACTTTATCAAAATGAACAAGATTTAAACTCAACATAAAGACTTGAAATCCTCAAAACAAATCTACCTATTTTCTTTTGAATAAGTAGAAGAGCGCATCCAGCTTCTTCAAAGCGAAGAAGGGAAAATAGCGAGAAATATCTTGTTCTATTCTCACTCTAATACATCACACTCCGCTTCCCCAGGTCTAAGACACACTTTATGCATACTCAAGTCTCCAGTGTGTACCCATTGTATTTCTTGCGAATCAAACCCTAATAATTGAATTTATTTTATGTCTTGTTACAAATTTTTTATGTTGCTGCACTGATACATATTTTTATATGGTTGAAATACCAATATTGCTTGTTTATATTGTACAATGTTGGATATTTTAGTTGAATTATTTGTAAACCTATCAGATCATTTTAAAAAGTTCAAAAGTAGATGAATGCAATAATTTAATTGTTTTTTTAATTAACTATTCTTATTAGGATCTCTAATTTATTCGTATGTTAGAACCTTGGTTATAAATAAGGAAAATAAATATAAACAACCTATTAACATGCAAAAGGGTCTGTACTAATTGGTCAAAGGAATAATTGGATAAATCTTAACTTCATATGTATTGGCTTTTTCAGGAATAATTACTAACAAAATATGTAAATTAATTAAACGAAATGCACTTTAAATTCCATATTTCGCATTGTTAAACATTATATTTAATTACTTTTTCAAATTATCTATGGCTAAGCAGCAAATGTTTGGAGATCGGGGTACATGAAGTAAATAAATTAACATCAGCTATAAGGAATGAAATATATGTCGACAAGCGGTTTACATAAATTATTTATGAATTCGAATAAAATAGATACAAAAACCTAATAAATAAATACAGTATGAAAGGCTTTGCACGAAGTTTATTGATCTATTTCAAGGCTTAGAGTCAACCCATTTTTTAAAGTAACCACAAATTCTTTTAAATTTTAAATTACTCCTACTGCCTGAGTGATGAGTTTATAAATGACCACAACATAACAAAACAGTTATCCAAAAAGGCCAAATAATGAGTTTCATATTCAAGTGGAGTGGGATTTTTTCTGCATCAGATAAAATAGAACATTATAAACGATTGTTCACACGGCGAAACATATCTATCTATCTATCTATATATTAATAGGCAAGCATGTTTCTTTAAAACCTTATTTCTCAGCTTCTGTTTATTGCAGGGAAAATCTAAGCATACCGTTAGAAAGACATTTACCTGCAGAAGTGCAGAATTCCTTTAAAAATTAAAATAGGCTCAAATATAAGCACAAAAAATGGATTTGAAATTTTACAAAATTAAAATGGGCTTTATGGGTTGCCATGATGGTGACGAAATAACAACAAAATATAAACAGAAAATCAAAACAAATGGAAGAAATTACAATCACATGTTTTATTTACAGCGTGGGGGTGAAAATATAAAAGCATGACTGTACCTTTGACTTATAACTAGAAATTCCATCCCCATGTTTAAGTTGTCACCAATCATTTAATTAAATTTGTCGTAGTTGATGTGAGTCACCAACAGATTGTGCTGATCTAAATTACTAATTTCAGTCGAATACACGATGTTTTTTATCAAATCAAACTTATTGAATTACCTATTATGAGCTATGGCAACTGGTGTTACCCATCAACTCTGTCTGCGACATAAAATAAGGCAGAAAATAGAATTTTACACAAGCATGCTATGACTAGCTCACACAACTACATGTTTTTAATATAAAAATGAAGACAGCTGGTCCATATAGATGGGATGTCTACTTCAGTATCCAATAGTCAATGAATGTTGCCTGCATTACAAATTTTTGGTATAATTTTCGACCACTGGACGACCACTAGTACATATAAATATGATTAGTATATATTATATAATATGATATAAATATATTAGTCTGAAAGGGGACCGGGGAATGGCAGATATCGGTGACAAAATCTGCATTTTACATTACTAGCTGCAGAGTTGAAGATACAAGACCAAGTAGGCCAATGTACTTGTGTTTGTGAGTACTACATAACTCAGTCCTCCAAAGCTCTCCACCTACCAACTGTGTTGGTAATATAGGGTAGGTTTGGTACCAAACATTAAATTCAGATTATATACCCACAATTGAGTACTTTTGTAGAACCAATTTACATTTTTAACACTTTAATACTTTATTCTGAAATGGTTACCATACGAATTAATGAAAGGAGATGAGTGTAGGATGAGTGGCGCGATCTTGTAGTCTTGTTAGTGACTAAGGCCGATTAGCGTAAAGGGTGACGTGTGGGTGTGAATCAGTGTTGTCAAGCTGGTTTCTAAGCACGAAAGGCTGGTTTCTATTACATGTCAATATTTTATCCATTCACCATCCTCGACAGAATAAAAAAATACATGGACCTTATGGGTTGCCATGCTGGTTACGAAATGACAACAAAATATAAACAGAAAATCAAAACAAATTAATGAAAATCCAATCATATGTTTTACTTACAGCGTGGGTTGAAAATGGAATGTATAGTCTGTACAGTCTTTTTTTAAGTTTTCAACCACTGGATGACCTCTAGTTACATTTATTATACAATTAGAATTAAATTTAACAAATAAATATTGAAGAATCACACGATTGGGAAAACAAATTACCTAATTCGCGATGATCAAAAATGTAACGAGGAGATTAATTCTCAGCAAATCAGAAGGAGTGCACTAATTGGGAAAAGTGTGGACATCTAATTTAATGATTCTATGAAGTTGTGGAAGGGGGGGGAAGAGAGGGGGAGAGAGGGAGAGAGAGAGAGAGAGAGAGATGTGCTCTGGACTGAGATTGTTATCAATGAGGCTGAGGATATAATCAATAATGCTCTCTGGTGTCTCCTTCGCTAACTATAGACACATTGCCGCCCTCGTGAGGAGATGCATCTGTCAAGTGAACAGCTGATTTATTATCTATTGTTTTATTTAAAAACTCAACAATTAGACAACATCTGTTTGCTCATCTAATGAATAATGGGGCTTTTTTTTAACGAGAGAAACATTTTATTGTGTTAAGAGTTATTTCAAATAAACAGTTCTGTTAAAAAAACAACCAAAAAATTTCTGTCTTAAAAAATCACAGTGTTATCAAACTTAATTGTTTAGTAAGAAATCATATAATCTACACACAAATAGTTTCAAGTATATTACAATTAAATTGAAATAGACTTAGCAAAAATGTTATTTAGATCAGTTGTCATTCTTATTTGAGAAAAAGTGAGCAAAATAGTGGTTAAAATAAAATAGTTATTTATTAGATGTTTTCAAACAGATTTAAGTAAACAAAATTTCATTTTATGTGATAAATGTAGACAAAATACATATTTTATCTTAGATTAATTAAGCACACTCCTTCGAATATTTAATAACCCTTTAAGTCCACCGAAGACACTAGGATTTTTAAGTTAATTATTGCGGTTCATAGGGAGAGCCTTTTGTTGAACACTAT
The DNA here is from genome assembly GCF_028750875.1 of Macrosteles quadrilineatus. Classification (NCBI taxonomy): domain Eukaryota; kingdom Metazoa; phylum Arthropoda; class Insecta; order Hemiptera; family Cicadellidae; genus Macrosteles; species Macrosteles quadrilineatus. The sequence continues at coordinate 74,659,613 of NW_026542598.1, read as the reverse complement.
TCATTTCTCGTTGTCTAACTTATTTCAAAATATTTTAGAAAAAATACATTATAACTGGTATTGGTATTATGGCACTGAATGTTTGGTTAAATATGTTTGAATTAAAACAGTTACTGAATGACTTTTAAACCAATTATTATTTTTGTTATGATTTATTTCTACGATAAATTGGACCAGGCAGAATACTCGGTTGGCGCTGAAGAGGTTGTAAATTATATGCGTCTTCTACCGATGAGTCAAAGACCCATAATGTGACGAGAAATATATTACTTTTAGTACTACTACGGAAAACATTAATATTGCATCCAGCAGTAACAAGAGCAGAAAGTAAGTCATTACATATTATTTGAGACCATGTTTTACATATAGACCCACTTTCACTCGTGTTTTTAATGTTACTTTGCTCTTCACTACACAGACTGATTATTTTCTTATTTAAAACAGACATTGTATAGTTCTTTATTACAGTTAGGAACATTACAAAACTCATAGCACTTTTTAGGCTATGCCTTCAATTTAAAGTTAATATTTACTTTGGTTGTACAGTTTTGGTTGTTGAAATTTGAAACAGTTGAGATAACGATACCAAATCTTTGTTTGTTTACGTTGGCAAAATTAAAAAAAAATATAATAAACATTAATTTCGCATAGTAAGCATTCTTTTCCGTAGTAAACAATTTAATGATGATTTTTTGCATATAATTAATGTGTAACGAAAATCGGCTATTTCACAGTAGTATAGCGAAAAGGAGAGGTTATATCTTGATATATTTGCGTTTTCTGAACTAGCATTCTAAATTGTTGTGAGGTTTTATTATAAATTACGTAAAACCTCAGGATTTACCTAGGACCTCAGTTCTCCCTAGCTTTATCCCAAGGGGCTGACTGTTGGGTTTATTGTTGACAAGTGTAAAGAGAAGATACGATCCCCATGGGTGTAGACTCAAGCATACCTTTGTTTCTTGAGTCTAAAATCATACCAAAGCTAGAATTACATTACTAATCCTGTAAGAAGCAAGTAACTATGATCAATTGTAGTATTCTGAGATATCTGTATCATAAATTTAATTACAATACTATAGTTGCAAATGAGAGAAATTGCACGAGCCCGCAGGCGAGTGTGGAGAGTTTCTCAAGTGCAGCAAATACAATTTGCGCTTGTGTTACACATTATATTTATCCTACAGTTACTATAAAGCATAGACATTAGTGGTTTAAACACTAAACAACACGATTCAGGTTAGTTTAAATCCAAGCGTTGAACGAAATGAGAAACACTGCATCGGCTGATCGTAGTCGTAGTATCTTTAAGTGCTGCCAACTTATTTTCAAGAGTACACGTATTACGTGCCTAATAAAAGTAAACGGTTTTTTTTGTTTGGTTGGAATACTGGAGTGTGGAAAAAAGTGTGCGGTAAAGTTAAAAGAGTGCGAAAAAAGTAAGTAAATGTAGTTGCAGCAAGTGTAGTAAGCAATTAGCAACTTGCTGTGCTGTGATCAGTAGAAGGAAGCCCACTTTGTCATGTAACTGTAGGAAAAGACAATAATATAAAGTTTTTGCTAGTGTGTGTTGCGTCTAACGGATAATTACAGCTGGACCCAGTTTAGAAATACAACAAAACCACAATGCACGTTGAAAAAAAGAGTTGGCAGTTCGTAATGATGTTTCAAGACTCAGACCGCCTACCTTATAACAAAGATAAGCCTGGTGAAGGCTTTACACGTCTCCAGTGTGAAGATGAGCACTGCTGGACAACAGGATCAACCTTTTCTGTTACGTTGCATTTATTTTCTCCTCTTTTCCTTCACTTTACTCTCTCTCTCTCTCTTTTTTTTTACTTGATAATGTACTTTAGAGACGGTCCTGATATATTGCAATTTTTCTGGTCGTAAAGAAATGTTCTGTTGTAAAAATTGTTTATATTACTTGATCGCATATTTTCCATTTTTGCGTTACATTAAAATGTGATCAGCTTAGGTAGTACGTAGTACTCTGATAATTTGTCAGGACATTCATTATAACCAAATATTTTAAGATATAATATTTTCCATAGGTTTCCAAACCCATTGATTGGTTTAACTAGGCATTTACATGTGTTGTATTGTAATAATGCAAATTCCATTATTATATTTTTTATGCAAAACAATAAGGTGACTTGGTTATTCCTCCAAAGTTGCCCTAAATGCTGAATTTAATCTTATTTTCAAAATTGATACACTTACTAACATGTTTTCATTATTGTTTAGAGTACCTACTATTGCTAGGATAATGTAGGTCTTATTAACTGTAATGAAAACACTCTGTCTACAAATGAACAGTCAATGAGAGAAACAGAAAAATCTTACAATAACCTCTATTTTAACGAGGAAGTTATGTTAATGAACTAAACGTATAATTTTCAACGACATAAATTTGTACATTTTTCTTTTAAACTTCCCTATACATCATAAAAGCTAATTTGATATAATCACGATCCCTCATATTTGCTTACAACACTGGTATTTGTTTGCATGATTTGTTCCTATTTTTGTTTTTATTTCAATGTAAAAAATACCCCCGCCGCAGCAAACCTGCAGACTAAGCGAATTTCCATTTGACTGCTTGGATTTACACTGAAATGTCTACTTAAAAATATAACATTTTTATTCCCTATTTAAATAGAATTAGTTTAACTAGTACTTAGGTTTGCTGCATCAGGGAGGGTAAAACTGTTTTTTTTTTGTAAAACGTTAATAGTTAGTAAGAAATAAAAACATTTTCCAAATTTGATCAAAATATGTTCATAAACAAGCAAACTACAACAATTTACTTATTCTCCATAAGAATAACATGGGAATTTTAAATTTACAATTTTTTGGAATTTTCTCCGTAACCATTAGGCGCATAATAACGCTTCAATATACTAAATTGTTTGTTTTTTTAAGCTCTACAAAATGGTTTGGAAAGAAATTGGTAAATTTTATGTTTTTTGGGTCAAAAATGGGAAAAACCTATTTTTACCCCATAAAACCCCCCGTAAACCCCCGTTCCCATGGTCCGATCATGCTGGATCGCGAACTCGTTCAAATAAACGTAGGTTTACACGTTTGTACCAAATTTCATCAAAATCGGATCATTTTTGCTCGAGTTATCGTGCTAACGGACACACATATATATATATATATATATATATATATATATATATATATATATATAAATATATAAATATATAAATATATAAATATATAAATATATAAATATATAAATATTTAAATATATAAATATATAAATGAATTTGAACGGATGGTGTTTTTGGCCTCTAGGGACCTCAAAATGAATAAAAAATCGGTCCCGCGTCCAGGTCTTACCATGAGTACTACGGTAATAGCTTATTCCCTATATGGGAAATTCGCTAAAATTATATTATTATATCAAAATAGCTCGCAATACAGCAAACAAATTTAAATCGTATTCCCTTTAAAAGTAAGTGGTACATACAGAATTTTATTTGTCGAATCGACGGAACTGCAATATTGGGTTTCCCCCAGCTTGATCTTTAAAGGTACTTTAATAAGAAACGACTCCGCAAGCTGTCGACTTTGACCACAAAATGATAAAAATCAAATTCAATGTCGGTAACTAGGGCAGTCGGGACAGGACAACAATTACATCTGATGCTCTGATGGGGGAGGGGGTAGGAGGCACTCTACTGTATTTTTAAGCCTCTCCCGTTTCGTTTGCTTCCGTAACCTCTATTTCATTTCCATCCCTAGTTTGTAGTCTTTCTTTACTCGGTTTATACTGCATAGTTGTAACTAAAATACTACTGATACATGTCAACAAAGTTTGCAAAAATTAAACGGTGTTTTAAATTTATTTTAATATATATTTACCTCTTTTCTGCACAACTGTACTGATTCCACCCCATATTATATTTCATCCTCCTAATGTTATCCTATTCCAACCCCATTTCATCCTATTACATCTTATACTGTCTAAATTTATGTCTTTCTATCCCTAACGTCCCAATCAATCCCATTTCACTCCATTGGATTCTATCCTATCGCAAGACATTCCATGTTATTCCCCAAATCTATTTGATTAAATCTCATTTCCTCCTCTTCCATCGTATTCCCTTTTATCCCATGTATTACAATTCCATTCATCCCACCACATGCCGTATCATCGCATAACATTCCATCCCATTTCATTCTATTCCATATCATACAAAAAAAATGTCATCAAATGGTGAAATATGGGAATATTTTGTTGGTCTTGTTGATTGATGTTGATGTTGATTGTTGACGTGATTCCACCCATTCCTTTTGATTTAAACTCATTCCCTCATATTCTATTATATTCCCTAACATACCATGTATTTCAATTCTATCAATCTCACTACATTCGATATCACCTCATATCATTCCATCCCATTCCATTTTATTCCATATAATTCAATCCCATTCCATTTTATTCCATTTAATTCCAAAAATGTCATCAAATAGGTGAAGTAGGGAAATAGTTTGTTTGTCTTGTGAATTCAACAATGTTTATAAAGGGAGGACATTTTCTCCATCAAATCCTATATATTTACCCCACAAATTACATAATTTAACCTAATGAAGCTGGAAACTATAAAAAGTCACGCTATTTTTACTAATTCCACAGCTCCTGTCAGCTGATAAGTTGCACTCCATTACGTCATTACGGCGTGTGGACATGGCGTGCTGATGTTGTATTATAATGTGATGACGCTATTAAATCTGTACTGCACCTGGGGATTAGTGGGCATTGGTAATAGCCATTGGGCACGACATCCTACAACCTACAACACTAGCATACACATTGTTGACCTAACGGAACAGTCAAGAACGACATGCTTGGTGTGAACATTTCTCAGTTTGTTTTTGGATGTAGATAGAAAAGTGTATGAAAAAATTAGTTCATTGTTTAACCCTTGACTATTGGACCAGCTGTCACCAATTTTTTACTAAAAAAGAACGTAGTTGTGTGAGCCAGTCACAGAATGCGCTAGTGTCTAAATTTCTATTGTATACCTTATTTTTGGTTGCTAAACAGGTTGATGGGTCATAACGGTTGCTATAGCTCACTATACGTAATTCCCTATGTTTGACTTGGTGAAAAGGTTTGTGTATTGAACAGAATTTAGTCATTTACATTAGTGCAATATGTAGGTGGTTCACATAAACTACGACGATTTTGATAATATATCTGGCTACTGATTTAACATGGGGATGGAATGTCTAGGTTTAACCCTACAAAAACCTGACCTTGTGATTGCTTCCCTCACTACAATGTTAAAGAATACAAGATTTAGGATTTATATTACAATTTGTTATAAAAATAACGGTTTTTTTTTTTTGTTTAACCTTAAAACATTCAGTACCTAATAATTGTGATCCACGTATTTTTAATTGCGGAATAATATTAAATAGGTAACTATTTAAATGCCCATGACTATTTACAAGTACTGTATTGTAACATTGGGAGCACTTTAGTCAAACTATCCAAATAAATATTATTAGCAAATATCAATATCTACTGTAAAGAAACTTCTACATAAAAACTAATTAAAATTCAATTATAAATCCAACATGACTATGTGCAATAAAAGCGTACAGCGAACGTAAAGCAAGCAAATTAGGTCGTTTTTGGAACGACTGGGCTCGTAATGTCGGTCGGGCCAGCTCTGAATTCTGCAAACTCTTGAATAATAGCGCCAACACCCACACAGCCCTTAGTCGGCTCTATAGTGGCGTACTTGTGACTTGGTGCTTGTCACTATCAGCTGATTGGCCGTGTATTGGCATTCTTGTAATTTGGTGTGATTCTGGTTAATTGACTGACTAAAATAATCGGCGTAAAAAAATATTTCAAATATCTCTGTTATTCTTATAAAGAAAAAAGAAAACTGTTGTAGTTTGTCTGAATATGGATGTATTTCGATAAAATCTTGCAAATTTATTTATTTCGTTCTATATTTTAATATTTGATCAAAAAACGTTCCCTTTCATTGAGTAGCAAACCCAGTGGCGTTGCTTGGTTAAATTCCAGGGGGGGGGGGAGAAGCCTCAAATTTCCCAACTGCTTAACATAGATTTCCCAACTTTTTTTAATAAATCAATTTCCGTACTATTTTAAAAATCTACAAATTATTATACTTCACTCACTGCAGTCACACTCTTAATTCAGTATTTATAAACTTGCATTAACAAAACATATATACAAAATTATTCAATTTCTAAAACTTCTACCAATTCATAATGAAATTTTATGACTTTAAAAAACTTGAACGAGTAATGTTTCAAATCCAAAAAACTTTACAAACCATTGTGGTAGCAGACGTAGCAGTGTAAAATTTTAGGGACATAAAATAAGCCTAGTATAAATTAGTTTAGAAAAAATATTTTATTACAAAATAATGAAATTGAAATACTTTTAGAAGTGAAGATTTTAACTTTCATAAAACTTACAACTAGTGTAGGCCCAAACAAGTTTGTAATGATGAAATATTAATATCGGTGTTGTGAATAATAGGTATTCTAGTCTAGAAAAGAATAAACATAAAATAAGACTCGTATAAAATAAAAACGTTTGACTTGCTTAATAATAAACTTATAGATACGATAAAAATGTTAACCTTCATCTTCATCATACTAGAACTTAGACAAAAATCAAACTTAGAGTGAAAGTCAAACATCAAATTTTAGGTTATGTTTCGTCCACGTAGATCTGTTTCAGAGTGATTAGTTGATTCATTTTTGTAAATCCTTAATTAGGAATGATAAATAACTTGTGTAGATTTTTTAAAATATATTCAGAGAATAAATATATTTCATTTAGGTTATTAAAAAAATAAGAGTTTAAAAGGTAATACCGATACACAAAACCTATCTTTAATGTTATTTTAATCTGCTTATTAGCAAGTACTCCTGTCAGTTAGCCTGCTCCAAATACCAGAAAAAAAGGTATAAAATATATTTCATGTGACTGACGTGAAAAATATTTTTGAATTTCTTGTAAACACTAACAAACAACATAATTGAACTGAAGAGCTACACCGCTTGCACTTTCAAAATTCAAACTCGCAGTCTCGCAGACGAATCATTCAGAAACATCAACACATGACAGGATCAAGGTAGCCAACATACGTCCAATAAGGAACAAAATTTCTCGTAAACGAAATTCCAACAAGCTATACCGCTAATTGATTATTGATTTCTTAAAATAAGACGTGTTTAGTCATGGTTTTAGCCTTGTTTAATCAAAGTTAAATGAAATCAAAGAAGTGTCAAATTTATTTGTTCAAATCAAAGACATTTTTATCTTTGATGGATTTTCGCAAATATTTAATAAAGAAAGTTTATTTGTATATTTGAAAGTTTCTCCCCCCCCCCTACCCCCCCCCCCCCCAAGGCGACGCCCCTGAGCAAACCTATAAGTACTCGTAAAATCGAATTGTATCCAAATGAGGAATAAATAAAAAAAAATTATGGAACTATCCTATATAATGACAGGCAAGTATGTTTCTTGACAAAGTTTTTTCTCAGCTTGTGTGCTGGACAGGGAAATTTTATGCATACTGTTAGAAAGATATTTTCCTGTAGATGTGCAGAATCCATTTACAAATTCAAATAGGCTCAAAAATAAGTACACGAAAATAATTTAAAATTTTGAAAAATAGCATGGGCCTTATGGGTTTCCATGCTGGTGATGAAATAACAACGAAATATAAACAGAAAATAAAAGAAAAGTCTGTACAATAGATGTTTTTGGTCGAGTTTTCGACTACTGGACGACCTATAGTTTTATTTAAAATACTTTCAGGCAAATTTAATATCTCCTAGTCTGCAGGTTTGCAGCAGAGAAGGTGCAGAGAATCATGCATTTTGTAAAAAAACTTATCTCATTCACTTACATTAAGTTTCAAAACTTGATTCCAGCCTAATGAAGTGTGATATTCATCATGCGGCCATTCCCCGACTGGCGTGCCACGGTATACAAATTTGACATCGTAATTGCAAAGTTACCGTCGTCTGGCAATCTGGCTTGCACGATAACCATGCTATGAATAGAAGATTAATAACATTATAAATGTACTTTCTATGTAAATGGTAAGTACATTACAGACCTTGAAGTTGAATATTCGAAACATTTTTATGCTGTGCGTCGTCATGAGATTAAAATAAGATTTACAAATTATAATGTTTAAAGTTTTACTAACCCAGCTTTTCTATTACTTCAAATTATGTTTTTGTAATCCGTTACGAATATCAAAGCTTAAACAATGCAAAATATTATATTTCATCACTAGGGCGGAAAATGACTCTTTTCGACCTGATCTCAAAATTTTAAGTCGTTTTGAAAAGTTATCTCCACATAAAAAGTATTCTCGTTATGAGGTTTTCAAAAGTAAATATTAATTGGTCTCCATGGAAGTATGGGAAGTTTCACAATCTTTTGCGTTGACATTTAAATGTAAACAATCAGAACGACCAAATGCTCATTTCACAATTATTTCAGACAGCTGATCCAAAGATATTGAATATTTTTTACACAACTATGTGGTAGAGGATTATTTAATCTAAAACTTTATGATGGATTAAATATTCTAAATCTATTTCAATGATTATGAAACTGATTTTTCTTCCCGTTGCGAAGCACGGGTACATCAGCTAGTAATGCTATAAAATAAATGTAATATGCTAGGGGAATACAAAATTGGTTGCGAAAAGTTAATATAACTTTAAAATTGCACAGCAAGTAGGTGTTCAATACACTCTGTGGGGACACAGGAGGAAAACCTGGCTGAAAAAAACTTTATTGATGACAAACAAGTCATTGATTCTAGAAGAGGATTGTTACATTACATCTTACATGTTGCATCTTCGTAAACCTGTGATTGAAAATAACATTCACAAATAATAAACACTTTGTTTGTTTTTTAACGAAATCTATGATTTGAAGGGTTTCGGAATTGAGAGATTAAAATTTTAACGGTTGTTAGTGCTTGCTTATCATTATTCAATTTTTCACAGATGATCTTCCTTATACTAAGTCGAGTAAATGTTTATATGCATGCGTTATTTTTGGCGACTGAAAATGAATACTTGCAACGCATAGTTTGCATTGACCGTTCTTAGGATTCAACATCTTTAAAAATTTAACTTGAACCAAAATTCAGTCAAACTTTGTCTAACCCAGAATCGGCTTGCCATCATTGACAACTGTATGGTAGAACGAGACGTGCCATCCCCATGTAAAAGTTATCCCCAGTTTTTAAAAACAAAATTCGCGAAGCCACCGATAGATTGCACTTATGTAAATTGCTATTTTTTGTCGAAACGCCAACCAACTCAAACTGATAACCCGACCTATGTGTAAGTGGTGATATCTTTTACGTCACGTTAACTATCTCAGAAACAAAATGGTAGAAAACAGACACTAGCGCAATCTGTGACTGGCTCAGAAATATATTTTTTTAACTGGTGAAAGCTGGTCTATTTAGGTGGGGTGTCAACAAAAAGTTAATAAACTTTAATGGAATCATATAAATAATTGATTAGGTAACATATAGATTACAAATAGGCTTAAAGGTGTAATAATAAATCACAACGAACACACACTTAGTATTGGGATTCACCTTAGATGTCAAACCGTTTTCTAAATAAATGTATACGAAATTTCTGAGAAAATAAAAACGAATAATCATGATAACGACTCAAAAACGTTTGTATGGAAGAAACTCAATGACTTCAAAAAATATATATTTAAAATTTAATATTCATAATCTACTGTGCCTAATTCATTGATAATAATTTAGTGACAAAATATTACAGTCAACAAAGCTGAATACACAAGAATATCATGACTTGTGATGAGAACATTTCAGTGATTAAATATTTAAAACTAATATTAATGGGCTATTTTATTAACAGAGTTTTATCGGCACCAACGAAAATTTGAATATTTCCATTGTACTGTGGTGAATTATAATGATAACTATTTTGTTACTGTTACAAAAACGCAAACTTGAATCATCAGAAATTCCTTTTGAGACCCCCATTGCCAAGTTCGGCAGTGTCCTTCATTTCTTGAGATTTCGTCTTGATCCTTCTTTCAATGGATTCTTTTGTAAGGAAAGAAAATGGGTTTGTTGTTTTTACTCGAAGAAAACAAACACCTATTACCCTGGTTTTGAAAGAGAATAACCTAAGTAATCGTTTTTTGTTGTGGAATGAGTTTTAAAAGTTAATTTAACTTTACGTGAATTTGCTATTTCCGTTATCGCGATAACTCGAGTCAAAATGAACCAAATTTGATTAATTTGGTACCAATGCGCATATCTCTCCTACAATTATTCGAACTATCTTGCAAACAAGCATTATTGGACTGTGAGAACGGGGTTTGTGGGTTTTACCATTTTGACCCTCAAAACATAATACTTTGCCATTTCTTATTGAATAATTTTGTAGAGCTAAAGAAACAAGGAGTTTAATATATTTAAGCGTTATAGTACCCAAATTGTTACGGAAATAAGTTTTAAAATACTCTAAATTCAAATTTTCATGCTATTGAAAACAAGTAAACTGTGGTTGTTTGTTCATGGACAAATTTGGATCAAGTATGGCTATTTTTTAATACAAAACTTTAAGAACGCACTTTAATGCCTTCCTGTGGCAGCAAACCTAATTACTCATCAAAAAGTTTACTGACAAAGGGAATAAATCTGACATTTTAAGAAAATATTTTAGGGTAAATCAAATCAGGCAAATGGAAATTTGTTTGCCTGAATTATTGCTATGGCGGAGGTAGTTTAATACATTGTTGACCTACATAGCCATTAATTGACATTATTATGTTATATCCAATCATAAATTAAAATCGTATCTTACATAAAGTTAAGTTTAAGATATTTTTTTTTATATGGAAAAGATTACTCAATGCTAAGCTTGTTTGAAAACCTCATCGATTTGTCAACACAATATAAACTGATGGATAGGTTTTGTATTTTGTTTTAATCATTCTAGGATCTAGATTCATTATTGCACTTGTACTATATTTTTGAACAGTACTCCGATATATAGCTACTGGGTCCGTAAACCTGTATACTACTTGAAGTAATATCAATAGTGAGTCGTTTCACTAGAACATTAAACAGTTAATTTTAAAACAATATACGCCACCTAGGTGTTATATTAACCCTACCTAGGTATATATATACGCCACCTATACCTAGGTATACGTGTTTAAAAGCTTATTGCGAAAGCAAGGTGAGTAGAAAATGGAATGAGATATTCTGAGTAGCATGATAAAGATCAGCCAAGTTTCTTAAGCCAAGACCATTGATCAAAAGTTCAAGGAAATCTAAGCATCTTTACCTAGGATTTTCCTAGTCCTTTATCTCTACTAAACATGTTTCCTAAAAAAAAAATTATTTGAATACGTAACCTATATTAAGACAAACACGACTTCATAATAGGGACGTGTGTATATTTAAATAAAATATAATAAATAAATCATGCAATTAGCTTGAGTAAATATTCCTCATACTCACTATCCAAAACTATAGTATACCATGCCCTATTTACAATAAAAAATAACAGTATATTAATAGAACTGGGACGGGTGGCGTCGTCCTGTAATCCAACTAATAGGTTACGAATTGTGGATATTTATAGGCATGCACTGTGGATGCGATACTCCCTGGTGTGGATTAACGTCCTCCCGCTATCTCCGTGTCCCGCCACCTCCGTGCCCCGCCACCTCCGAATTTCAGAGTGACCCCTATAATCCTCGGTTACTACCTGCGTTAAGACTTTCCGTCCTAACCTAACCTAACCTAACGTAACCCAACCCAACCTAACCTAACCTAGCCCACGGTTTAAATTTTCATTAAATCTCCCATCCACGGGGCTTCGCAGCCGTGGATGCAATGACAGCTTCCAACGCAGGCAGTGACGGGATTATAAGGGTCACTCAAGAATTCGGAGGTGGCGGGACAGATTTAGGTTCGGAGGTGTCGGAACGCGGAGATAGCGGGAGCACACGCCTCACTGGAGAGTACTACGACAAATTACTTCGCAGTACTATCCTGAAAATTAGACCAATTCGTATATATCAAGGCAAAAATGTGGTTCGGATCCCAATATAAACTGTAGTTCCCTTAGTTGCCATTAGCTGTATGGGCTGTTAATTTACAGCTGTGTCTAAGGAATAGGCCGGCCTTAGTCACTAACAAGGCTACAAGATCGTGCCACTCATCCTACACTCATCTCCATTCATACTTGGCTTAAAATACCTACTTTGTATGGTCGCAATTTCATTGAAAATTATTAAAGAACATTAATTTAAAATGCAACATAAACTTTTTTGTTTTTTATTCAATCCCTCTAAATATCGTAATAGAAGTAAGCCAAAAATAATTTCCACGACACAGGCCTAACGGGGCTCGGCAGGATCTTGTTATGACGCTTCAATTAAAAGTTTTGACATTTCTCCTAAGTCTTAGATATTGGCGAATACCTCTGGCCGAAGAATAGTCAAGAACCGAAACATACTTATTTTAAGCCTAAGTAATTTACTCGAAACTGTGTAAACAAACTAAACAGCTGTTTAGTATTATAGCATTTAAACTTATTTGTTAGTAGGGTCAATTAGTTTTTTTTTTTTTTTATATAAGAAACGATCTTTATAAATTATTGAAATTTGTGGTTAAAGAATGCACACTTGGTTATGAATTCACGTTTACTATCACTGGATTTCAAGGGTATTATAAAACGTAAAACATACAACGTATGTTAAATAAAACTAATTAAGGAATCTCACTAAGAAAATGATATAGTTATTGGTTTTATTTGACGTGATTTAAAACTTAATTTTAAAACATTTAAGTAATGACTTCAAATAGTAATAACACACAGATGACCCCCGCCGTAACAAACCTGCAGACTTAAAAAATTTCAATTTGTCAAATAGGATTTTTACTTATATATATATTTCCATAAACAAGATGAATTGTTTTCCAAATGATAATGGTATGGGATGAAATAAATCAATTTGCCGAATTTGATCAACATATATACATAAATAAGCAAACTACAACAATCTTCTTTTTCCCTATAAAAATAACATGGGAATCATAAATGTATAGTTTTTTATTTCTCCTTAATCATTATTTTTTTTAAACGATTCAACATAAAGAAATATTTAGAAACTGATTGTTAGTACAGACAAACTGGTTCGCTACCTCAATCAAGTTTATCCCGTCCTACACCTTCAAGCCAAATTTCATCAAAATCGGACAAAAATTACTCGAGTTATGGCGTTCACGGACACATAAATTACATATTGTATACAAATTTGAACGAAAAGAGTGTTTAGCCTATAGGGACATGAAAATGAAAAAGTAAATCGGTCCCGGGCCCAGGTCTTACCGTGCCACCTATTGATCCCAACATAGCCCTTGTAAACGGCAGTGCGTAACTACTAAAACAATCTTTAGTTGATGTCCAATTTTGATGCTGGAAGGTACATGTAATTTAAGGAATTATCGTGGTTTCCCCATCAAAATTGGTAAAACAGTTTGCAGCATTATGGGATATTAAATTTTATCCCGTCATCAGGTAAAAAATTACGTAACACTTAACAAGTGCCCAGCCAAAGTATGACGGAGTCCGATTTATCGAAACGTCGAGAACACTTTTATTTTTCTAATCATAACTTAAAATAAGCGAAATAAACCCCAAAAATTTCTTCCAGTAAGCAATGTGAACTAAGTACGCGAATTTCGTGGGCGAGGTAAAGTAGTCCCTAAACAATATGATTCTTGCTGACTGCGCGTCTGATGCAACGTTATTGGCCAGCTGTGTGATTCAGCTCCATAAGTTTTATACTGCAGTAGACATATTGGTAAAGTGTAATAGTAGTATAAACCAGCGATGGTAAAATGCAACGACTTTATCATACTGTTACTCGTAGGGCCTACTTAAGTTGTGAACTCGAAAACTGCACCCACTGCATTATGACAGCAAGTTTTTAATTTTCTTTCTTTTCATGGACTCTTTGTTAAGCTTTTATCTAAGAAATGCTCTTACTATATTTAATTCGTTCTTACCTTTAGTAAAGCATGACTATCATTTTGAAGATAACGATCCTTTACAACGTTATGGTAGAAATTTAGTGTTGAATCAGGACTGTCATTTTGAAGATAACGATCATTTTGCAATCTTTTGGAAAATGTTTAGGGTTGAAGCAGGACCACCAGTTTGAAAATAACGATAATTTCCTATGTTAAGGTAAATATTTACGTATCAGGACTATCATTTTGAAGATCACGATCATTTGCAATGTTATGGTAAATATTTACGTATCAGGACTATCATTTTGAAGATCACAATCATTTGCAATGTTAAGGTAAATATTTACGTAACAGGACTATCATTTTGAAGATCACGATCATTTGCAATGTTATGGCAAATATTTACTGTTATCAACTTCATTAGATACTGATCTTTATTTCTTAGTAATGATTCTAAACATGTACCTCAGCATGAACTTACAAGTAAATTCCGCAATTTAAGTTTTACAGGCGAAAATTCTATTGCTGCACACTAAATATTTAAAAATTGTATATAGATTTTGGAATACTTTGAGTTACTTATATACAAATAACACAAGGCCTAAACAGTTTACTTGTTTTACATACACCTTTACGTCATAATATCGCTGGAAATAAAATAGTTTGAACTAAATTCATTTCAAGACATCTAGCAATAATTTCAACGTTCTGTTTATTGAGAAAAATTATTTTGGAAAAAGTATCAAGAAACGGAACGCCAGAGCGCCAATATAATTAAGAATAAGCCACTTAGCAATGATAAGCCGCTTAACAGCAGTGTCAGGCAAATTGCGCACGGATTGCACAAAAGCTCCTATTTCTACAGCTCAAACTGCTGGCGACAGTATAGTGTTTGACTTCCTTATTACTATCTGATTGTTATAGTGCATCATAGGACATAAAATGTGTTTTTCTAGATGCTACACAGTGAAGGGATGTTTTATTTTCATATTTGCAGTGGCAAATATTTAGTGTATTTGGGGGGGGGGCAAGATTAATGTAAGGTTAGGTTAAGTAATTTTAAGTAGAAACCCTTACTTTATCTAAGTTCTGTTGCTCATGTTATGGAAGTAATTTGCGCTACCAATTTTACTTAAGCAAGTTTCTTTTTTGTTGACATTAAATCATAAAAAAAACCTCTATTGCAGGTCTTTCCCTAATTTTCCCCCTTATATTATTTTGGGGGCCCGGGTCTCCTGTCCCCCTTTACACTTCTGTTTCTTTGAAATTCAACTAAATGGTTAGAGCACAAAATAATTTTGTTGTATATGTTGTTGCAGCATGTTTGATTGTATATAACAAACTATATCATGTATACAACACTGTAATTTATGATTGATTTTAGAGTTAGAGCAACGCAATTCTATATTATAATTACTGTCCTCTATTATTATTATCTGATACAATGTTTAAATATTGTCGTCAAAATTCAAACTCGTAAACTTGGGGGTTTTCTTTGTCACATATTGAGGAATGATTATGAGGTAAAAACCAGATAATGGAGTATTTTATCAAAATCTCCTGGTAGTTTTAATTGAAACAACCTGAAAATGGCGTTTCAAATTGTTCCAATAAGTCGTTGTGGCCGCGGAACTAGGAACATTTATAATTCACAGCTTTTGCAACTTTATTAAAATGCCAGGGAACGCCCGCGTTTTGAAGAAAATTACCTTTCAATGATTTAGCGTCAAGATTTCCACACAAGAGCCATTTTGTGCTGAAAGGTATTTTGAAAGTGCACATTGTTATGACAGTTAAGGTAATATCAAAATTATCAGTCAAAGGTACCTTGTGATACGTAACAACGATATTATAAATAGTTATAGAAATCCAGTTACCTGTGCGTATATTGACATGGAATTGTTACGCGTTACTAAAAGTGATTATTGGTAACCTTACATGATTATGGTGACAGCTAGTTGGGTTCAAATGGGACCTTCTTGGGGAATCTCGAGGACAAGAGCATCGCTGCTTCTAAAGGTGTTATTTAACACGCATTTATAAAACAATCACTCATAACGCATGACTCGGATTTAAAACACGACCGGCGAGAGTTTGCGTATAGACTACGCAATAGTTCGTAAATTATATGTAATCTAAGGTTTCTCAAAACAAGGTATTTCGATCATGCACTCGATAAGTTAACACCGAATCGTTCGGAATTAAAATAGGCAGTTTAGTATGTAGCACTTCTAAACAATGTCGGTGAGTAAGTAAAATATGGTGCCTATCGGTGGTACGTGCAATAAAATAATTTGTAAGCACAAAGTATTTCGGAAGATTCGGTAGAGGAGTTTTACATTTTTTGTAAGAACTTTGGCGTCATGGCTTCAAAGTACGTGATAGAAGTTATAATAACTTAGAAAGACCCGGCACATACGGAACAGCGTGACCCAGAATGTTCTTCATACTCCACAGCACAAACGTTGTAAAGAAGTCTATTTTACAGGATCCTATAATGTTCAATTCACTAATGTAGTATGACGTATCTAAATCAAAGTTTTAAAAGAAATAAAATTCTCGATTTAATATACCGAACATATTTTCCCATTCATATGTATCTGTTGATTTTACCAGAGAACGTTGATTTTAAGTTTACGTTCCTTGGGTTGTCTGTATAATAAGGATTTACGTACTACACTATAAATGCAAATACCCCCGCCGCAGCAAACCTGCAGACTAAGCGAATTTCCATTTGACTGATTGGATTTACACTGAAATGTCTACTTAAAAATATAACATTTATTCTTGATTTAAATAGAATAAGTTTAACAAGTACTTAGGTTTGCTGCATCAGGGAGGGTAAAACTGATTTTTTTTGTAAAATGTGAATAGTTAGTAAGAAATAAAAACATTTTCCAAATTTGATCAAAATATGTTCACAAACAAGCAAACTACAACAGTTTACTTATTCTCCATAAGAATAACATGGGAATTTTAAATTTACAATTTTTTGGAATTTTCTCCGTAACCATTAGGCGCATAATAACGCTTCAATATACTAAATTATTTGTTTTTTTAAGCTCTACAAAATGGTTTGGAAAGAAATTGCTAAATTTTATGTTTTTTTGGGTCAAAAATTAGAAAAACCTATTTTTACCCCATAAAACCCCCCGTAAACCCCCGTTCCCATGGTCCGATCATGCTGGATTGCGAACTCGTTCGAATAAACGTACTTTTACACGTTTGTACCAATTTTCATCAAAATCGGATCATTTTTGCTCGAGTTATCGTGCTGACGGACACATATATATATATATATATATAAATATATATATATATAAATATATAAATATATATATATATATGAATTTGAACGGATGGTGTTTTTGGCCTCTAGGGACCTCAAAACGAAAAAAAAAATCGGTCCCGCGTCCAGGTCTTACCATGAGTACTACGGTAATAGCTTATTCCCTATATGGGAAATTCGCTAAAAGAACGAATAAATAACATTAGTATAATTGTAGCTATGGAGAGGAATTAAAAAAAATATATATATATTAAATGTATGTTAATACCCATTATTCTTCAAATGTTTGCCAATTATTCAGTAAAATACTCAAATTCCAGCCACAGCGTGTCTCGATACCCTTCTCTAGTTAATTTGTAAATAAATCAAATCAAATATACAAATACTGTAATTAAAAATATGTTAATTTTTAGAACACTATCAACAATTTAACAGAAAATTTCCATAAGTAGTGAAAAAAGCTTAAGTTACCATTTACACCAAAAACTAAACTGTTGTTATAAAAAAATACACAACACAATTTAGAAGCTATTTTTTTCAAAAGTGCCTCTGAACACGAACAAAACCGTACGCATTAAAAAATATTCTCAATACAATTGCTACATTCTTAGAATGCATTTTCATATTAAATACGAACACATACGAATCCCATGCTTATCAAGAGTACAATAGAGGTTATGTTTAAGAATCCAAGGTGTTTGAACTGAAGGGAACCCCAGCGAGATTGCAAGTCAGTCATCAAATGGATCGATTCATGCTGTCTCTGTCTGACATTCAACATGTTATTATACTGTCTTCAGATGTGTTACGATCATAGTCCACTCGCATCGCTCATAATACAAAAATAAAATTATGTCAAAGAATCGGAAAATCTTTAAAAATTGTACAGAGTCACCTAATTGATTGATAGATTTGGACTCAGTGACCTTCAATACAGGTGAAAATACTTTGCTGTGATGTCAAAATAAGTCGAACAAATTATACAAATCTCACTATACAAACGTTGAATTTTATAACATAGAGTTAGCTGTAAAATCGTAGAAAGTAAATGAACAGAGTAGTACGAAAATTGTTAGTGCGCACAAACAAAAATAAATAAAAATAAAAATATTTGAGCCATTGTTTGATGGAACGTAGTTTGGGTTGCTCAAAACCCAGTATAACAATTTTATCCGGTTGAAATAACTAATACCAATACCAATGTATTACCGAAATGTCTATACAGAATTCGAGCTATGCGAAGGTTGACTATGATAAACTTACGTATTCTAACTGTATTTAATTCTTAACAGGCTGAATATTGATGCGGGTTGAGTGTAGAATCTTTGACTATTAATACCAGCTGTTGTTGTACCCGGGATCATTTATTGAACGCCTGATGATCCAAGAGAGCAGGGCCTAGTTTCCGCGTTTAAAAAGCTACTGACTTTTTATGGCAGAACCGGTGATCTTTTGATTAGCACCTAGCATTATTCCTAGTCTGAATACATTGCGTACAATTTTTTTATTTGATTCATCGATTAATCAATGTCGATTCGTATGGTGCGGAATTGAGAAATCTAGTTTTAAAAGGGGTGGAGTAACTTGATATCATCAGTTCGTCTTTTTTTATCCTATCTATACTATTATGAAATTGAGGTGGTGTCTGTCTGTGCAGCTGCCACGACTAAAATACTAAACCGATAGAGCAAAAATTAAGCACAAAGATGGTCCAGTAATGTACACGTATTTGATAAGCTTATCAAGAGCTTCTCCATTTCATTAAGTTTCAAATCATGATGCCAGCTGCTGATTTTATTTTATTACTAAAAATTATAAATGTAGTTATGAAATCATTATTAAAATAATGTTCGAGGTGGTTTCAAAAACGACGTCCGATGAAACATTTTGAGTTCCGAACATTAAAACTGTTCTGCAACAATGGAATTCTATCATAAAAAACCATTGTGACTTTTGACAATACAAAGACAGGCTTGAAAATGATTGATAACTCATTTTGAAGAGAATCGCTTTTCTCACACCGTTATATCCAAAACGGGGGGGGTGGGGGGTAGGGGAGGTAGTTGTGATGTAATCTAAACGTCAAACCATATCATACCATTGATACCACTCGGTTGTAATCATCAGTTAAAAATGTCATCTTATGTTGTAAAATGTTCAATTGAATGTTTTGAAAGAGCCTTTGCAATTTTAGGTAGGACGAATAACGATAACAGATCGAGTTTATCTGGATATGCAATTTTTTCTAAGAGTTTCGATTAGATTGTATTCATACGACGACTTGGGTCTGTGTTTCACACTGAACTAGACACACTACTGGAGGTAGCACTGGTTCGGGAACTCTGCTAGAAAACCGATAAGCTGTAAAATTTTGTTACGTTGGTACCAACTAGATAATCAATTAGCTCATTAGCTCAGGCTTTATTATAATCCCAATCCTTATTCAGTTATTCAAACTCAAGTTCAATAACTACATAAATAATTACATAATAACTAAAATTTCTACATGTACTGGTAGTACAGGTAAAATTTTACTAAAAGACTTAATAGAAAACATAAAAATTGGTCCGTTCATGAAACTTGCAGGAAACGTAGTAATTAGGTTTTGAAATCTGAAGAGTCCCTAGTGATTGTGGGGGTGGAAGTACCATTTTATGGGGTTAAAGTTTATGGGGGTAGTGATTTTGAGAACATTTTTATTTATGGGATCTAAGCAAATGGGTTGTCGTTTTCTATGTTGCTTAGGATGCAGATTCGAAAAAATATAATAAAATCAGTACAACCATCATTTTATGAGAATACTAGCTGTTGTACCCGTGCTTTGCAACGGGGAGGACACAAAATAGAAACATTTTTATCTTTACATCTGTTGCATATAATATAGTTACACATCCACCAACGCTTTTAGAAACAAAATTCAACTTTTATGGCCTTAATAGAAACGTTTAAGAGTCTTCCGTAGTGGAAGCCATGTTGGATTTCTTCCCCATAAGAACAATGTTAACTTTGGGTCCAAATATCTCATCAGCAAATTGTCATATAATTATGGATAAGGAGTTAAATTTAAGGAATTGCGGTCCTCTAGAGATTGACGTTTTTTATTTCACAATTTTTAATTTTTATAATGAATAATTGATTATTAATTAGCTTAAAATTAAGCTAATTATTGAAAGGAAATGAAAATGGATTTTCGAAATTCAAAAACCTCAGTCACGAGTCTATTATGTTAAAAATACAAATTATAAATTTCAAAGCTATATCTTAACAAATAACGCCGTTACGTGTCCACAAATGATGTAATGTTTAACATTGTTCTTATGGGGAAGAAATCCAACATGGCTTTTAAGTTATGACTTTAAAATCTGGTAAGTAGTGGATACCACCATTTTGGGTTTGATTAATTTTAAATCTTGTGTAGGCTGATATGAGAAAAACTGACCAAATCTTCAAATAAAACTTTCACATACATGATTTACCTTCATCTCGCTAAGTTACATATCTTTTTTCTTTATTTTTGACATTTTAAATTTCAATTTTGAAGTTGCAAAAATACTAATTTTTAAATTTAAATGAAAATTTTTTTTAATTTCACTCTTCTGCATATTAAATCACAAATCCTTTCATATTCAGTTTCTTCACTCACAATAAATCGTTAGCAAAACTAAGTCAGCTGTTATAATCTTTAGAAATATTGTTGTGCCTTATCAATAGTCTTTTATAATATTAAAGATACTATATCTGTACTATAAAAAATGTTAAACAAATAATTTAGCATTAACGACAGCAGACAAAACTAATATGATTATCAAAGCATCAAGGACCAACGACAAAAAAAATTAGTAGCAAATACAGTATATGATTCATTGCATCTCTGATTCTAATCTACAAAAATATCAACAAACAACTTAATATCATACCAGTTCTTTTAATCAGTTCCATCGTCTATTGCCTTTACATTTTCACACTTACCATTAAGTAAACATAGTAACAGATATTTCATTGATTTTAGAAACAAAATAACACAGTGTACTGCTTAGTTTTATATTTTCCTTGGTTTAATTTAATCAGTGATGTGACAAAACACAAATAATAAATTTATCAAATAAAGTAATTGGAACTGAAAGCTATGTTAAGATAAAATAAGAGTATTTAAATCAACGATAGGACAATTTAATTATTGATGATATTCTTTAGTTTAATTTAAGCATAGGTTTAGCAAAACACAATAACTAAATTTACCTAAATATACATATAAAAAAAACAATGTGATGTGAAAGTTATGTTAAGTTAACCTAACACATGTTAAGCAGTTCGAATTTATTTAAAGTAGGCCTAGATTACAAATTCATATAAAACATCTATACATTGTAATTTTCTTATTGTTTCCATGAAAATATATCAATAACATTATTTTCATAAAAATTAAGACACCTTAAAAATCTAAAGTAGAGCCTGAGTTGATGCAGCAATGCTTATTTCTATAATCATTGACATAGTTTTTGAATAAATGGTCTTTGATTAATTTTTATATTAAATAAACCAACCACATAATTGTATGAAATATTATATCAAATTTCATTGGATCAGTTGTATTAAAATGTAAAATATGCAATTTGGCAATTCTACTTGTTTACATTGAAATGTCAAAGCAAATGTAAACATTGTGAGTATTCTCATTGCAGCCATGGAGACCAATCAATATTTACTTTTAAAATCCTCACCTCAGAACTTTTAAAGCCAAAGGGGCAAAGCCCACGGTCAGTATCGAAGTGTGAATAGTCCTATAATGGTCCTTGGTATGGTAACTATATTTTTGTAAAATTTAAGCCTAGTTGGTTCAGTAGTTTTTGCACCTATTAGTAATACACATACAGACAGACACCATTAGATGTTTATATAATAGTATAGATATCACCGCAGCGAACCTGCAGCAAAGCGAATTTCCATTTGCCTTAATTGATTTTCAATTAAATCCATTTAAATAAAACTTGTTTCAACTAGTGCCTAGGTTTGCTGCTACAAGGAGGCTAATATTTTTTTATATATTAATAGTTTGGTATCAAATAAATAAATTTGATCAAGTTTGATCAAAATATATCCATAAGCAAGCAAACTACAACATTCTCTCAATTATTTCATTCAGTGTTACCTCCAGTTGTACATCTAGCTCAGTGGCATTTCAAGGCGTTAAGTTGTCATAATTGTTACAGATTACTATCAGCTGATTGCCAAATACCAGCTGATCGCTTTAGCCAGAACCTTTTTATATAACTACTGCTGGATAAATTTGAAAACATTTCTCAGTTGTAATCTGAAATCTGACTATTAAGCGAGCTCGTGTGAGTTTTTACACACACAAAAATCCAAATAAAAGTTTTGGTCATCTATACTATTATATAAAAATCTAATGGTGTCTGTCTGTATGTGTATTACTAATAGGTGCAAAAGCTACTGTACAAACTGGACTAAAATTTTACAAAAATATAGTTACCATACCGAGGGCCATTATAGGACTATTCACATTTCGATACTGACCGTAGGCTTTGCCCCTTTGGCTTTAAAGGTTGTGAGGTGAAGATTTTAAAAGTAAATATTGATTAGTCTCCATGGCTGCAGATGAGAACACTTAACAATGTTTGTTTACATTTGCTTTGTCATTTAAATGTAAACAAGAAGAACTGCTAAACTGCATATTTCACAATTTCAGACAGCTGATACAAAGAAATTAAATATAATATTTTCCATAACTATGAGGTAGGTTTATTTTAATCTTACCTTTTATCATGGATTATTTATTCTAAAACTATGTCAATGATTATATGAAAAAAAGATTCTATAACCGTTGCTGTATCAACTCCGGCTCTGCTTTGGATTTTTTTTAAGCGTCTAAGTTATGAAAATAATGTTATTAATGTGATTTGATGGAAACAGTATGAAAATTACAATGTATAGATATTTTATATGAATTTGGAGGCTACTTTAAATAAATTCTAACTCCAACTCCTTAACATGTGTTAGATTAACTTAACATAACTTGCACATCCCATTGTTTTTTATATGTATATTTAGGTAAATTAAGTTATTGTGTTTTGCTAAACCTATGCATAAATTAAACTAAAGAATATCGTCAATAACTAAATTGTACTGTGTTGATTTTTTTTTAAATCTGTTGTATGTAACTATAATTATTAATTATCAAATGTTAATACAAAACACTCTTATTTTATCTTAACATAGCTTTCAGTTCACATTTACTTTATTTGATACATTTATTATTTGTGTTTTGCCACACCACTGATTAAATTAAACCAAGGAAAATATCATAAAACTAAGCAGTACAAAGTGTTCTTTTGTTGCTAAAATCAATGAAATATCTGTTACTATGTTTACTTTATGGTAAGTGTGAAAATGTAAAGCCAATGGACGATGGAACTGATTACATAAAAGAACTGGTTTGTATATTAAGTTGTTTGTTGATATTTTTGTAGAGTAGAATCAGAGATGCAATGAAACATATACACTGTATTTGCTGTTAAATTGTTTAGGCATTGATGCTTTGATAATCATATTAGTTTTGTCTGCTGTCTTTAATGCTAAATTATTTGTTTAACATTTTTTATAGTGCCTATAGATATAGTTTCTTTAATATTTAAAAGACTGTATTGAAAAGGCATAGCAATATTTCTAAAGTTTATAACAGCTGACTTAGTTTGTGCTAATGATTTATTGTGAGTGAAGAAACTGAAGATGGAAGGATTTGTGATTTAATATAGGGTAAAGAAGAGTGACATTTAAAAAAATGTTCATATAAATTTAATAATTAGTAGTAACTTCAAAATTGAAATTTAAAATGTCAATAATAAATAAAAAATATATGTTACTAAGGGAGATGAAATGGTGGTATCCACTGCTTACCAGATTGAAGTAATAACTTAAACATTTCTATTAGCTGGCCATAAAAGTTGAATTTTGTTTCTAAAAGCGTTGGGGGATGTGTAACTATTATAGCGACAGATGTAAAGATTAAAATGTTTCTATTTTGTGTCCTCTTCCCGTTGCAAAGCACGGATACAACAGCTAGTAGCTTATAAGTATTATCAAATCTCACAAATAAGACCGGTATATTATGTTCAGCTGAGGTCGGTGGAAGAGTATCACGTTACGGTATAAGGAAGAAGCCACACATCGGGGATATAACACGGGCTCAGGGGCTTCACTAAGCAGCTGTTCGCCTCACACGTTCTGCGCATTTGTGTAAAACATGACAGACTAGATGATAATTGTAATATAAACCTAGTACTGTATGGGATGCAATGGTAAATGAGGTGGTGGAAAATCACAATGAGCCCAATGCATTATTGACCAGATATAAACCTCAGTACTTAATATTGAGTTCCTAAACAGCAACATAGATTAAAGGAGTAGACACAAAGTAATTTAAAAGATTCGCTAAGGGGTTTTTACACTTTATAGTATAAGAACTTTGGCGCCATACCGTCGTACGTGATACAAGTTGTAATAACTCCGAAACACCCTGCACATACGGAACAGCGTGACCCAGAATGTTCTTCATACTCTACAGTACTATGTCCACTAGTTTAATCTATGTGTCTTCTTCTTTAACCTATGACAGCACGTAAAGAAATTGCTTAAAGAAGTTTTAGTGTTTCATACTCCATTGTCACTTTTTACAGTTTTTTCTTTGTTTTTGTAAGGCATTAACTTAAATTTTGGTCTTGTAGTATCTTCCTCTATTTATGGAACTAGACACTCCACTCTGATGTTGATGTTGTTGCAAGGTTTTGAACAAAAATTAATGTACTTTACTGAATATTACAACAGAGCGCTTCGACGTGAATTGCAGATTTTCTTTAAAATTAGATATCTTTAAACCCGAGTAAAACTGTAGATTAATTTATTTTAAAACATATTATGCTCCTAGTAAAATATTATACAGTAACAAAAACCTGAGGAGAAATAGAGCATAAGGCTTCCCTCCCTATGAGATATCCTTTCAACCACGTTCTTGTCTATCAAGAATTGGCTGACTTTTGTCCATATGATGGGATGTTTAGTTTGGTATCTCAAGGTAAGTATTAATAAAACAATAGCCTACTTAATAAAATGGTAGCTGAGGTAGAAAGATTAAAAAAAAAAAATGGGTGGTTGTATCTAGCAATTCACATACTGTACACGATTTGCCTACATACATAACGTTTAGGTTCTAGAGCTTTAGAAAGCATGTAAAAAAATTTTTACTTGTAAATAAGTTAGGTAGTCCTAACATTGACTTTAAATAGATGGTTAACTTCTCTTTCTGTTGTGAAATCCGAAAACAATTTCATGGGGGTTTTTAGAGAAAAGCTACACAGATCATCTTACTCTATTCTCCAAGCAACCTTCATTCATAACCAGCAATACATACCAAACCATGCGTCATGCCTCAAAGATTTGAATTGCTAACCACGGATATTTGAACAGAAAACTATATGGAACATAAACATAAGAAAAGGACGTCAACTCCCTAATCTAATACTGATGAAGAAAAATACTCGAACAGAAGGCATAATTTTGATTTCAATTGGAGTTCCGGCATATAGGGCGAATGGAGTCATTTGATTGGCTGATCCAACAGTGATAGATGGCAGATGCAAATACTCGATATTTCCATATCAATTATGAAATGAAACTGTTGTGCCCTAACCTAACTTGCTGATAGTTAAAAAATCGAATGTATGTTTACTATTCGAATCGATATTTTCAATCAATATTTAGAGTAACCATTAACCAATACCAATTAAGAAACTGAAGTACCCAAAGGCATGGCGTCACTGTTGGATTTACCATTCGCCCTATATGTCGGAACTCCAATAAAAATCTAAATTATGCAAACTGAAGCGGTATGGATCATAAACATAAACAAATGACATTGCTGGCCCGAATCCTTTACTAATACCATTAACATTTCAACAATTGCATTTCAGAAATGTTAAGTACTAGCAACGTCATTTGTTTATATTTATGATCCATACCGTTTTCTGTTCTAATACCCACGGTAACCTATCCCAACCTAACCTTATAGTTGAAAACCAATATGTGTGTTATAGCCTAGAATTAAATCCAACCGATTACATAAATCTTAACAATCGCTAAGATCGATGGCGACTATTTGCTACGACAATGCAATCGACCCAACCGGTGGAATTGTATATCAAAGCTATATAATTTTGAAGTACAAGTAGACTATTATGGTTGATACAAAGTATTGTGAGTTACAAAGGCTGTTGGTTCGATGACGTAGATGCTTCTGTGGCAGGCACCGCCAGCTCGATACCTTCATCGTGCAATCGCATGCCTACCTCCGACCTGATTGCGGAGGTCTTGGAGTTTCGCGGAAACTAAAATAAAATTTGGTACAATTGACTTTAGGTACGAAATTAGAAATACATTTAAACCAACTAGCAGGGTCAGTTGTTGATTTAGTTCAAAACATCACACAGTACAATAACACAGTTATTGTGTCATTGTAACATAAAAGTATTAAATTTAATAATTGTTTTTGGCCTCTAGTGACCTCAAAACGAAATCGGTCCCGGGTCCACGTCTTACCATGAGTACTACGGTAATAGCTTATTCCCTATCTATAGGTTATTCCCATATATGGGAAAATTCGCTAAAACCCATACAATGTATCAATAATTGTGAGTTGTTTTCTGTTATGTAAACAAATCAATATTAGTTGCAAAAGTCCCATCTAGAAATCCATGGGAGCACTAGGTTACTAGGTTCATATCAAAATGGGAGTTGGTCTATAGTAATCTTATATATTAAAAAAACGTTTGCAAAACTTATGACAGCTAGCCTGACCATATTACTGGACCGAATTACTCGCGGGTTTTCTAAAATAAAGGTTATCAGTCCTATATGTGCAGGTGTTATTTGTATTTTTTTTTTATATTTATGTTGGGTCAAAAATTTAAATTAGACATTTCTTATAGAGATTTAACATGGGGCCAAATTGTTAAGCTGACGACAGCCACCCTGACCATACTACTGGACAGATTTACACGCGGGTTGTACCAAAAGAACGATTTTCGGTCCTATATGTGCAGGTTTTATTTGCATTTTGAGAATATTTATGTTAATTGGGTCAAAAATGAAATTTCAACTTCTCTTATAGAGATGATTGGGGCCTTATATACAGGGTGTCCCGGAACTCTCTACCAATATTTTAGGGCATTGCTCCTGGGTAAGAAACATACCTAAATATCATATTTAAACTGTCCGGAAGTCCTTAGTTACTCACACAGCCGCCATTTTGTTTTTTTCAGTTATTAATTTTTTTCTAAAGAATGGTTAAACATACGAAATGGAAACTTTGCACAAACATTTATGACAACTAGACAAAGCTACAAGAAAATTACGACGATTTTTCAAATTCATAAAACAAAATGGCGGCCATTTAAAATTTTGTTTCTTAAATAACTCAAAAACCGTTAATTTTACAAAAAAATTAAATGGTCACCATTTTGTTTTATGAATTTTAAAAATCGTAATTATGTTTTGGTAGCTTTGTCTAGTTGTCATAAATGTTTGTGCAAAGTTTTCATTTCGTATGTTTAACCATTCTTTAGAAAAAAATTAATAACTGAAAGAAACAAAATGGCGGCTGTGTGAGTAACTAAGGACTTCCGGATAATTTAAATATGATATTTAGGTATGTTTCTTACCCAGGAGCAATGCCCTAAAATATTGGTAGAGAGTTCCGGGACACCCTGTATATTATTTTACAAAAGATAGGGCCAAATTCTTAAGCTTACGACATATATATCAATACAAAATCCCTTTATGAATTAAAATAGACTCAAAAATAAGCACAAAAAGTAAATTTAAAATTTAAAAAAATGTTTCATGGGCCTTATGGGTTGCCATGTTGGTGACGAAATAAAAACAAAATTTAAACAGAAAATCAAAACACACATGTTTTGTTTACAGCGTGGGGTGTAAATAGAGAAGTTAGCACAAGACACACTTTTGGTCGAGTTTTCAACCACGGGGCGAGCTCTAGTCCTTAATAAAAATGTTTCTGAAAATCAGTACCGTAGTAAATTTAGACAGACACCCCATGGATCAGATCCTGGAATTATGCACCAGGTTTAGTCTATATATTTTACACTCTCACAATGTGTCCGTTTTGATAAGGATAGAATGACAATTTGAATAGGAAGTGGATTTCGAGAGGATGAAAGCTCTGTTGAAAGCCTGCCTGTATCCCCCCTCTCCCCCTAAGTACTCACTCGTACTTCGTGATATGTGGAGATCATTAAAAAGTACTTTAAAACTTGAAGTACCCTAAACAAGCCGGAGGTCATCAGAAAGTTGTATAGCGGCCTAATTGATACTACAATAGTACATTACTTGCCTTTACCATAGACAAAAATAATTAAATATAGACTGTCAGCCGTGCTGCGGTTACCATGGTTACCATAGGTAATGGCGCACACCGCTGGGAGCGCCGTGTATTAACGTGGTGCTAAAGCCGTAACTACAAGGCGCTCCCAGCGGTGTGCGTCAGAACCCATGGTAATCGCAGCACAGCTGACGGTCTATATTTAATTCTCAACATCGAGTTGATGAAGTTTATACATAATTCGATGTAATTACGATTTTATGGTTAGAGAAAAGGCTGAAATGTAACTGGGTGTTGAACAAAATATGGTAGTTAGACATTTTCAATGTTATCGTACACCATTTACAAACACATAAAAAACATCCGCAAGAAAAAATGATTTTTTTTATTTAATCATCAAAATCTGAATAACTGGAGGCTGGGGTTACCACATTTCCCAAGGTTTCCGACTAAATCTGATGGTATTTATGGTGTTTGATAAAAAGTTTTATTAGTTTAGGTCAAAATTATAAAGTCAGTCCTAAGAAGTTGACATGGATCTGAAGATAAACACATTGCCATAAGATTATGGTGTATGGTATATTCGATGACTGATTACAATGAACGGAGAATGTGAGGATAGGGAATAATATTTGTTTACTTTAGAAAAGTGGTTATTTTTTATGAATTTCATCCATACCAAATTATTTTTGAAGGTTATGAGATAGAGATGGGAAACACTCTGTAAATTAGGATCGTGAAAAGGGGAATGAATGCATAATGTATGGACTAGGCTTATGAGAAAGTATATGCGAGCATTACAAAAACATAATGTTAATGTTCAAATTTGAGCAACTAAATATACATATACTTAAATTCAAAATGCTGAGAAAAGTTATCTTTGGAGTATAAAATATTGATCTGTTAACACTGAAGAAATTCATAAATTCATAACCCGAGCTAAAATATTGTAGGCTGTAAGGTAAAGTCATGTAGATTAACCATTATGGGATGTTCGGTTGGATTTGTTTATATAAACAGCTATAATCTTTCTCAGAATGATACGATTGTTTACAACCATTGATTGGTGGCTGTTTACAACTGATTTTAACAAAAACAACAGTAACAAGAGTAATCAAATTGTCTAAATAAATCACAGTGTACAAAATGTTTGCCAGTTCCAATTACATAATAAATCTATCAAGATCAAAGAATAATATTTTGGACATAGATTCCTATTATAATCTGGTTTAGTTTATTTTTTTATTATTCTGTTTAATAATTGGATTTGAATAAATAATCCAGTAAGGTTAATTGCTATGGGTATATCTCCTGCAAAAACATTAGTAGGCCTAAAAGAAATTTAATGAAGACTACATTTAAGTAATCTACATAACTAATACGTTTTAAAATTGAGAGGGGATGTTTTTTTTATGGAATTCATTCTAATCCATTAACGTTTACTGTCCGTGCATATTAAGTGTTAACAGGGGCTTAACCAACCAGTATCTGCTGAAGCTACGTACATTGGGGTCATATTTCATTAAGACCTGTAATGTTTCGCAGTATCAGTAAAATATGTCAATGATGTTTTTTAGTTACGTAAAGGGGGAAATAATACATCGTTGAATGAGAAACTGATAATATCTATTGTCTGAGACCTATAATGTGTTGCAATGCCAGTAAATTAAATAAAAGATTTGATCAGAGCTCATGTAAATTGCAAGAAAACATTGTACATAAACTGGTACTAGGTGTCTGTGACCAATAATCTGTTGAAATACCAGTAAATCCAATTAAAAATATGATCAGAGCTCATGTAAATTGCAAGATAACATTGTAAATAAACTGGTACCAGGTATCTGCGACCTATAATCTGTTGCAATACCAGTAAATTAAATTAAAGATTTTATCAGAGCTCTTGTAAAGTGCAAGAATACATTGTAGATAAACTGGTACCAGGTATCTGTGACCTATTATGTGTTGCAATGCCATTAAGTTAAATAAAAGATTTGATTACAGCTCATGTAAAGTGCAAGAATACATTGTAAATAAACTGGTACCAGGTATCTGCGACCTATAATGTGTTGCAATACCAGTAAATTAAATTAAAGAATTCATCAGAGCTCATGCAAAGTGCAAGAACGCACTGTAAATAAACTGGTACCAGGTACCTGAGACCTATAATTTGTTGCAACACCAGTGAATTAGAATATTTGATCAGAGCTCATGTAAATAGTTGCAAGAATACAAATTAAAAACTGGTACCAGATATCGACACCTATAAACTGTATACGTGATTTGATCAGGGCACGTGAATTATACATTGGAATCATACTGAAACAGTCCCAGTATCGTATTGAGACCTATATTTCGCAATACATTATTCAAAGAGCTTGAAAATTGCACTGATACCAGGTATCCGCACCACACACCCACCCCACGCACTATCGAACCATTGCCCCTCATAACACTCACACTTCACCATACCTGCACTAGGACTCCTAAGGTATCCTACATCTTCATACCTGTCCAGTAGAGAGGTGCGGGGTTCGTGCTCAGCGTGAGGCACGCATCGTGAGTCAGCACCGTGAGCGACCTCAGCAGCTCGTGGCCACATCCGCGATCAGCACCACTCTGCCTGCTGAGGCTCCAGATAGGTCGATGATGCGCGCGCACGCCTGCTACGTCATCGCCCGGGCACCACCGCCGCGCTCGTCAACAGGTACTGCCTGTTTTGTATTCTAAACGTCATTGATCGATCACCTGTGATTTCCTTTGGATATCTCGGGCGATTCCTATTTGTATAACTGTAATTTACTAAATTTAGATTGGGTTGGTCGTCCAATATTGGGCAAAAGTATGGACACCTATTAACTTTTTAGGTTTCACTAAGAAAACCAAACTCAGTACACCTCTAAATTAGTACACTTTTTGTTGGGATCCCAATTTTGTCTGAAACCCCAAAATAGGGGTTTTTGGGGGCAGATCAAAAGTTTTAAATGTAAAGCCCCATCAAGTGACAAGCCATCAACAAAAAGGTGTGGTGAGTTTGGCTGTCCTGCCCCAATTAAAAAGTTAATATGGGGAGTCCAGGCTTTTGCCCAACCCTGTATAATTTCCCAAGTTACGTCCAGTTACGAAATCACAGTGTTGAATAATATCTCAAGCAGCTTTGGAGTATTGTGAAGTAATAAGTAAATTATATTAGGCCAACTGTAATTTCAATTTAAGAAATATGTATTTAAATTAAAATCTGCTTCTCAATTGCACACCTATTCTCCTGTGCTAGGAAAGTGCAAGGGTATCTTTAGGCAGGTTTAAGTTAACTTTACTAGTTTATATTTTTTAGTATATTTTCAAAAAATACTGTCCGTTTATAGAGTTATTTATACTCCACATGATATTCGCTATCATCTCTAAATATGTTTTATTAATGAATTACAATTTTAGATTTATAATGAGCTCGCCCACTGTATTATGCAAACTTCTCTATTTTCACCCCACGCTGTAAATAAAACATGGGGTTTCTTCCACTTGTTTTGATTTTCTGTTTATATTTTGCTGTTATTTCGTCACCAGCATGGCAAACCCATAAGGCCAATGTTATTATTATTATTTTTTTTTAAATTCATGTTGTGCTTATTTTAGCCTATTTTAATTTTTATTTACCCTTCTTTTTTATTGCCATCTTGCCTAAAGTATTGTAAATAGTGTAAATATTTAGAATCCAGAAATTCTGTCTTCTAAATCTCTAATTTATCCATCTTGTAAAACGTGTTTCTATAATTTACAGTTTGTTAAAACTAAACCACAAGCTCGCAGTGAACATTTTAGTTAAAAATCTTAGTTTATAAAAACTAAAAATGACCATAAACTGTTTTATACAATACCTCAAGCCAATCCCATCATAACTCTATAACAAATTAATCCAACTTCCAATATAGAGTTTATGAAACAAAGAAATACCCCCGCCGCAGCAAACCTGCCGTCTAAGCGAATTTCCATTTGGCTGAATTGATTTTCAATTGATCTATTTAAATAACATTAGGTTTAACGAGTACCTAGGTTTGCTGCTACAAGGAAACTAATTAAGTGTGTTTTTAGTAAAATATTGATAGCTTACTATAAAATAAAAAAATTTGCCAAGTTTGATCAAAATATATCCATAAACAAGCAAACTACAACATTTTACAATATTCTCCATAAGAATAACATGGAAATTTTAAATTTACCATTTTTTTAGTTTTCTCCGTAACCAATAACCGTACAAAAACACTTTGATATACTGAATTGTTTGTTTTTTTAAGCTCTTTAAGAAGGTTTAGAGAAAAATTGGGAAATTTTGTGTTTTGAGGGTCAAAAGTGAGAAAACCTAATTTTTACCCCATAAAACCCCCCATAAAACCCTGTTCCCATGGTCCGATCATGCTGGATCGCGAACTCATTCAAGTTTATCCCGCCTTACACCTTCAAACCAAATTTCATCAAAATCGGATAAAAATTACTCAAGTTATCGTGTTCACGGACACATATATATATAAATCTATATATATACCTATATATATATATATATATATATACATATATAAAAATTTGAACGAATGGTGTTTTTGGCCTCTGGGGACATCAAAATGAAAAAGTAAATCGGTCCCGGGCCTAAGACTTACCATGAGACCTACGGTAATAGCTACTTCCCTATAGGGAAATTCGCTAAAATAAATGTATGTTTGATGAGAAAGTTCGCAACACAATTTTCGAAATTGGAGCCCCAGACTGGGTTGGAAGGGAGCCAGAGCTTTAGCTTAACATGTGTCCTGCCCTTCTAAGTTGCAATATAACTTGTCTGCACAAAAATAGCCCTTTGTTGGACAAAGAACTTGTGTAAAATCTACTACACTCTTGATTCAACTATGCAATTAACTTTTTTAGAAGGTTATAACAATTTGATAGGCACTTTTATCAGTTACCGAACATAGTATTTTCAGAGATATATTAGTTATCAACGTATAGATTTTTTGTTAAAAGAATTGTTGTATAACAGTTAGCTCCGATCACAGGCTCGAAATATTAGGTTACACTGTTCGTCATATTTCAAATCATGAAATATTTTTGTTTCTTTTTTTATGACACCTACAGTCATACTAAATTCTACCAATTTGAACCATACTGTACCCGAGCCAATCAATAAAATATTCAAAAATAAGCGTTAAAAACAAGGATTTTTAGACTAAACTATTACGTACCTCGTCTTGTAGTTCAAATTTAGTGTTTGAAATATGGCATTCTCAAGTGGTTAACAAAAACAAGTATCTAATTTGGACTAGTCAAGGTATAAATTTAAAAACAATGTTAAGTTTCTACATCTTGACAAGTCCAATTTGGGTACAATTGTTCTGTTAGCTACTTGTGAATGCCATGTTTGGCATGTATTCAAACACTATATTTGAACTGCAAGACGAGGCAAGTAATAGTTTAGTTCATACTACGCAGTTCGGGGGCTACAAAAGATTGAATTTAAAGCATTTTTTATTGCATTATTTGATTATAATAAAATAATAAATCTAAGATATAAATTTATTTCGCCAATCGTTGTATAATACCCCGACCCCAACTCCCTAATAGTCTACGATCAAAGATTTATCAAAGTATCAAGTCGTTAAATGTGAAATATTATGGCAGTTTATACTGATTATAACATTACCTTGATCAAGAACGAAGAATTTGTGCAAAAAAGACGGTGAACACCGTTTGAGTTAAGTTTTATGCCCCTTCCTCCATCATTGTGCATGAAAACCTACTATTTTGTTTGTTCGCAATCGAAAAAAATTAATTTAGAATCATGTATACTCAATTATTTAAATACAAATGTTCAACATAAATGACAAATTTTTTCGTCAATACACTTAATTGGCATTTCTAATTCTAATAAAAAATTGTTTCAGTCAATTTATAAAAGAAAGTAATATTAGGGCTACTGTGCAACCGTTGGTAACTCCCCTTCAGGAATTTGGGGGACTACTTTACAAATATTTTTTGCGGCTGCAAAACATTCTGATAATCATTTACAGCGACAACTCTAGTACTGACAGTTGGCTCGAAACATTTATTCCTAATCGATAAATTAGTTTAGGCAGAATACTCGGTTTGCGCTGAAGAGATTGTAAATAATTTGTGTCTTCGATGACCTTGACGTGACCGATGAGTAAAAGGCACGCAACAATGTGACGAGAAATGTGTTACTTTGAGTACTACTACGGAAAACATGAATATTGCATCCAGCAGTAACATGAGTAGAAAGTAAGTCGGACATTGGATATTTCTTTCTTACAGTTTAGGAACATTATAAAACTCATAGAATTTATTTAGGTTTTGCCTTCAATTTATGTTAATATTTTTTTTAAGTTTTGGTTGTTGAAAATTGAACCAGTTAATAAAACAATAACAAATCTTTGTTTACATAAACAAAATAAAAAAATGTAGTAAATATTTCCTTCGCATTGTAAACATTCTTTTTCCGTAGTAAACAATGGGATGATGAATTTTCGCATGTGATAAACATGTACGAAAAAGGTCATTTCACACTAGTGTAGCGAAACAATATTGCATCTAGCAGTATTGCTGGTTAGAGTCTTGGAGAAAGTTGGGTTCAATCCCCGACTATAAATAATAGTTGTTACATGTGTTAGTGTGGGAAGTGGTATTTTGCTGCACACGAGAGACATGTTTACGCACGAGCCGCAAGTTAGTGCAGAAAGTTTCTTGAGTGCAGCAAAGGCACTTTGCACTCGCGTTCCACATTATATTGTACCTACAGTTACTATAAAGCATATGCTGCTGAGCATATGTGCCAGCTGCTGATCACCAGCTGATGGCGAGCAGCCTAGTGTGACCCGTGCTTAAGGTAACTGTGAGAAAAATAAATTGTACCGCTTTGGCGCTTTGCCTTGAATGCGTTCGAATTGGTCTCCAAGCAAAATGTCAATAGTCTAAATGAAAGCTATTTTACACAGTTTGCAATCTTATTTAAATTGCAAGTATGCAATCATTGAATATCCCTAGAAACCGGGATTTCAACTTGAAAATGTTAACAATCGTCTTAAACTTGTAAAAGTTGTTAAAATGTTTCAATTATTATATTTTAACCACCCTACTTATCAACTGACAGTAATGTTGATGTTTTTTTTTTTTATTTGCGCCCTTTGAAGTAAAAATTAATTCGAAAATATTCTAATTCAGGAGATTTAATAAACAAGATCACTTATGATAATGGCTCTTAGCCATAAGCTTAGTTTCTCTTTCTTACCTTAGTTTTCGTTTGACCAATTTAGTAAAATGTTTGCAATATCTTTAAAGGTTATCTTACTAATATTATAAATCTGAAAGTTTGTGAGTTTGTGTGTGTGTGTTGCTCAATCACGCATAAACTACTGGACGGATTGGGCTGAAATCTGGTATGATGATAGCTCAAATTCCCGATTAACATTAAGGCATATTCTTATCTCAAAAATCCTTTCGGGCTCCGCCCCAGTGGCTCTATAGTTCCCCATGTTAACCTTATGAGTATTCATATTTAAAGGGAATTAAAGAATTTAGTCAGCTGTTTCAACTTTACAAGTCGGTTCTATAATATGCAATACTATTAAAAAGTTATAAGGTTTCCCAACAGGGTGCAGCACTATTATTATTTTGTTTTGCCATATTATATGACAACAGCTAATTTGAACTAAGCAGCAACAAAACGCTGTGATACAAAAGAGAACTGTCAAGGTAGGATTGTTTATAGTTAGGTTTGAGATTTTAATTTAATGAATTATTTGTGATATTGTGCGAATGTTTGATAATTAATTTTTTTTCTATTGTTAAGGTGCAGTAGTAGAACATTATGACAATAGTAGATGTGTTACACTATATCATACCGTAAATTTATGAACCAAATTTTATCAAACTGTGTCCTCCCCCATTGCAAACTCAAAGCTTGAGTATAACTGCAATAAACATTCTATACTTATATGCCAACCCCGTACGAAGGACGGGTGCTCCGCTAGTTTTTAATAGTTGTTGGCTTAACACGTCCAAGACATAGGTAGAACATAACGCAACAATTATATACATACTGTAGGCCTACTCCCAATAGTAATAAACACATACGACTCTAAAATATACCTATCTTTATTCCGTACTATAATTTAAAAAAATCAAAACGCGTATCCAAACCATGTCAGAGACTTTCTAATTGATTTTACACCTGTGTTTATAGTTCGGTCAGTAGACGACACAGTAGTTTTAATCCATGTCTATTACACTTAATCGGGAAGTGGTGCTCTAGAACATTTAGTCGAACAAAATTGGCCTAGATTTTCGTCTGGAGTGAGCTAACTACAGATATGCTACATTAACGAGTTTTCAACCCCTGAACAACCCAACATTTATTTCCCCGCTCACATCCGGGTTTACAGTCGCGCCATTCCCAGCACTGTATGTTGTTGGCCCAGTGCCATGTTGGGAAACTGAGATTTTACACGCAAACTGCATAAAACATTTGTACTTTAATGGTAAATTGGAAAAGGGTTGTCGCGTTCTCATTTCTAAGTTGCAGACTTCAATTTATATCATTACTATTTGGACCGTGATTCTAATTTCAGTGCATTCAGAAATCTTATATGGCGTAGTTACTTGTCACTTTATACTTTTTCCTATATACATATACTAAAACATATGTACTTGGGGAAGTTGGGGGGTCGCACTTTTTTCCAATATGCAAATTAAAAATGTAATACCGTTTACATTTTTTTTTAACCGCCATTCTTACTCCATTGTATTTAAAAACATTATACCATTGTTATACTTATGAAATGAAATTGAAAATGCTTTATTGATTTTAGGGGTTTTCCATGGATCGATTTTTGACAAATTTTAGTAAGTTATGTTAATCTGCACACCCAACACTACAAAATAAAACCATAAAACGATTTCTTGCATTTTTTTACAATCCCCGTGTCTGTTTTTTGTTTGCTTAAACTTTTACTGTTTTTTTAAGATGCATGTATTTTTGTAACTTTGAGAGATAAGAACATTTTTTGTTCATTATCTTGTTATTAATAAAAAAATTTATTTAAAAACAAAAAGTGTTCATAAAATCAACCGTAAAGAATTTATAGCGCTAGAAAGGCACCAATATCACCGTTATCGGCCATTTTGGAAGAACTACGTCGTACACAGCTCGACCACACTTTCAGACAAAACACCCGGTAGTACACGATTCTATAGCTCGTTACCTATCTGTCACCACCTGTCATAATAATGTGTAGACTTCCGTATCTGTTGTCAAAACAACCGAACTAAAATAACGATTATTCGATATGTCTATAATTTCATTCGATAAATCATTGGTTTAGTTAGGTTAGGTTAACCTAACTAACTAAACGATATATCGAAAGAAAAAGAATATTGAATAATTGATATATCGATCGATATTTTCATTCGATTGATTTTTTACAACAGATACAGAAGTCTACCCTAAACTCTACGAAGCGTTGCACTAATAGCGTTCAAATTTTGCACATATAATTATGACAGCACTGGGAAGATGTCATTAAAATTCTAAACAATTCGGCTCAGTAGTTAATATGAAAGTCGATTTAAAATTTAATTTAAATGTACAAGGATATTAATCTTAATGAAATTCATTCAGTGTCATTACAGTATTCATATCACAAAAATGATGTAAATATTTTCATTTTATGTAATAAAATACAAACAGCTGTTTACTTAATTAATGGTGCAGATTTAAAAGTATTCATGTGTTTAAATGTAAATAAATCTTTTCTCCGTAAAGACATCAGAACTCTAAAGTCCATGGGGCATATCCTTGATGGAATTGCTTGAAACCCTTTCTTATTGCATCCCTAGAGGTAGATTGGAACCTCCATGTCAATTCCTGAGTTTTTATGGCTTGTGGCTTTTGAGATATAGTGATCAGTGAGAGAGAGGTATTTTACTTTTATAAGTTAAGTCAACCCTTAGGACGCTTACTCTGCGCGTAACATGATTGTTAATCGTTTTGACGCCATTCAACGGGTAGCGCCTTCAAGATTCAGTTGACTAAAACCGCAAATCACCACTGTAGTCAAATCACAATCGACGCCTGAAATTGACTTTACCCTAAATCAGGTGCATTCTATGAGTTTAAAAAAGCTGTAATAACACAAAAATAAGAATTTTAATGTTTTGTAAGTTTTATATTGACCGTAATTGATCAAATTCATTAATAAACAGTGTTCATAGTTATTTTGTGGAATAATTTCTTCATATGAATTTCTTTTGTTACTTGTATTATTTACATTATTAAAGACAAAAATGTATAGACAATATGTGTCTACCAATCTGAATTATAGATATTAAATTCTAGAAATTCAGCATAAGTCCTTTTAAGCCACTGAATACATTTTAGTGTACTAGAATGTTTACAAGAAGATAATTTAAGTGTTAAATGTCTTATAAGGAGTCTTAAATTATAATGTTTGACACTTTTTCCTTAATAATTAATAAGTAATGGAGCTTTTTTTTAATAAATTTACTTTCCGATTAGTAAGATTTTCAACACTATTGTGTATGTACCGTGTGATATTTTTGTTAGTTCGCGATGTTTGTTACAGATAATAAAGTATCAGTATTTTAGTATGTACCACGCATACTAGAACAGACAAAAATGCAAACAAATGATGTTACTGGCCCGAAAGTAAATATCATTTTAAACTTTATTTTTATCATCATTGCTGTTTGTGTCATTGTTATGTTAAAATGCCACAATTAGCAACTTGTTGTACTATAATCAGTGCAAGGAGGCCCACTTTGTCAGGTGACTTTAGTAAAAATTAATTATTTTATAGTTTAGCTAAAAATACTTGAGTCACAGAAGCTCCAATAGACATGTAACCTCTTTTCACAAAGTAGTTATCTTAAGTACCGTACAGCCAGCGTCGATAAGGCCAAAATAAGCTACAGTTATGCAAAAGCACGGCGGGTTGTCACCTCCTTGCCTACTTGATCACCCATTTCTTAAACCCCTAACTCTTCTTTTTAAATAAATTGAAATTCTTCCAGGGTTATTTTATGATTGTTGAAAACTGTGTGTAGTTTTTTGTTCTTTGCAAGAAAATTCGTAATAACAGTGTTTATTAGTTTTCTTACAGACAGGAAAGATATTTCTTGTGATTTGGGTAAAATTTTATGAAGAATTTTAAGTTTTGACC
Source organism: Macrosteles quadrilineatus (assembly GCF_028750875.1). Lineage (NCBI taxonomy): Eukaryota > Metazoa > Arthropoda > Insecta > Hemiptera > Cicadellidae > Macrosteles > Macrosteles quadrilineatus. The sequence continues at coordinate 74,619,599 of NW_026542598.1, read as the reverse complement.
GGCTTAATATATTTGCAGCCAAGGTTAATCAACAGCATGCTGAATGATGTAGATGTATCTCAATTGGTAGCATATGAACTTTTTTGGTTTCAGATGTAGCCTATGTCTTAAGATGACATTTGCACATCCTAGTAAATGTTGCCACCCTAAGTTAAAAACAAATTTGCACCGTATCCACGTCACGAGCTCAAATCAAAAATCTTTTACTGAACACTCATAAAATAGAGTCTCCACCAGGTCAATTTATAAGACAAACACCCCTGTAATCCACATCAAATCCACAATTCACTTTGAAACGTCACAATATACTACATACAATAATTTAATTAGAATTGTATTTCAAAAAGCGTACACGGTAGTAAATATGTCCATGACACTAATTAACAAGCATACTGTAACATACTGTATTAAATGTTACCAAGTAAAAATCCCAATAATTTAATAAGTGCTGCTGCGACTGCAAAGTGTAGGCAACTACAAGTATAATATTAAATTAAGTTTCTGTAACGTCAATTTTGAAGCACATACAGTCTCTTAAGACAGTGTCAGTGTCTCTTAAGATGTTAAGTCTTCTCTAACATACTATAGTGAGTATAGTTAAGTGCCTTAACGATTTCAAGCCATATGTCACTTAAAAGTAAACTTTAAGTCATCAAGACGTCAAGTCCTAAGTCATTAATTTAGTACATACTGCTAAATTTAGAGCTGGTCTAGCGGTAGAGCGCAGCAATTCGAACTTCAAAGCCTGGATTCAAATCCCACCAATCATCAATGAATTTTATCTTAGTGATAATACCGCAACCCTAACTTCCTGTGATGTAATTGGTGTATAACGTTTCAGGGCGAAAACCTACGTCCCAGCATGTAAATGGGGGATATTGAAAAAAAAACTACGTCAATTGTTTAAGCACATACTGTAGTACAGTAGGTATCAGTACAGTATCAAGGGCAGTATATTATGTTATTGTCTCAACATCAAGTCAACCAGTAGCGTCATAGCGTCTTGGCGCCAAACTGCTCGTAAACAAACAGTCTGATCACAACTCGCTAACACCCAAGTTTCCGTTGAAATGTCTTTAACTCGGATTACCATAGAATCGCAATTAACTGATCGAAACTTGTTATTAACGTCCATGCTCCCGATGAGCTAGTTGTTCACAGATTTAGAAACAATCGTCGAATAGTTCAGATGGGTTATATAATTTCGTCATATTTAAAATTTATTTTGATTGTTGTAGCTTCAATTTATTATCCTAGTTGTACGATTATGTCTATTTATTATAACTAGAGGTCATTCAGTGGTAGAAAACTCAACTAAAATGTAATATACAGACTTCAATATTTTCACCCCAAGCTGTAAATAAAACAAGTGATTGGAATTTCTTCCAATTGTTTTGATTTTCTGTTTATATTTCGTTATGTCGTCAACAGCATGAAAACCCATCAGGCCCATGTTAATTTTGTTATTTTAAATAAAGTCTTTGTGCTTATTTTAAGCTTATTTCAATTTATAAAGGGATTCTGCACATCTACAGGCAAATATCTTTCCAACAGTATGCTTAGGTAGATTTTCCCCGCGATGCACACGATCTGAGAAAAAAGGTTTTCACGAAACATGCTTGTCAATTAATATATAGGATGAATCGAGGAATAATTATTTGGTACTCTAAAATAATAAATATATACAAGTGAACGAAAATGATAGTAGGCTGTGACAAAGTGGCCTGTTGCTAGCTAGCTTTATAAAAAGGGTCTCGTATTTGGCGCGAGAGGGACTGGCCCGATCCCAGACATATTCGAGTGTTGGCTGTTTTCTCTAAAGCTGGGTTTTCCTAGGCGCGTAGTCGGCGAGCGGAGAGAGGAACGCGGAGAGCGGAATCCACTTGTCTTAGGCAATTTAATGTTACTGTTTTCCTAGAAGCGGAGCGGAATGCCATGTTAATTTCAATTCCGCTCTCCGCGTTCCTCTTTCCGCTCGCCGACTCCGCGCCTAGGAAAACCCAGATTTAAAAGGAGTTTGTGATTTTATCATTGAGCATAAAAATGCCCTTAGCACAAAAAAGGTCAACGTTAAAAAAACTATCCGAATACTAAAGCAAACAAAATGTACAGTACACAGTTCTAAAAATATCCAATGAAAAGGGAAATATTAAAATTTAGTGGTTAACAACCTATATGATACAAAAAAATATGCATTTTATGCTTTCTGATATCACAGTTTCACAATATGTCTTTCAGATTTTTGTATACATTATTTATTTATGTTTAATGGTAATGTATGAAGAAGTAGGGTTCAGGACTATTCGGCAGTTCGGCCAGCAGTGCCAAAGACAAACATGAAACAGCTGTGATTAACCGGATATTGGCACATTGATGACGTCATCGTTCCTCCCACTTCCGCCTCCAGGCTTTCCACCCTTACCACCTAATGGGGGGAATTGAAAACATATTTTAGTTTCTAGAATTGTTATCAAGTAACAATTTAGGGTTGTTAACAAATCGTCCAAGGTAAAATGGTTATAGTGCTCGCCTTCAAACCCTGGAGACAGATGTTCGATCGAGGTCGATTCTAGATCCAAAGGCTTTGCATTCGAGCTTATAATTAATTTTTCTACGTATACGTTGACATTAAATAATAACAAAAACTGAGGTTTGGACTGTTCTCTTATAATAAACGTCAAAAATGCCAACGGAACAATAACGCGCAAAATAAAATAAAACTAGGTCCAACCAAATAAATTGTTATCTAAACGAATCATTGACCAATATGTCTGCAGTCTCCTGCCCTTTCTAGGTCAATAGTTATGCTTATAGTTCAGTACTACCTCTCACTATTTTCAAAAAGGATTGTTATTTTATCTTAAACAAGTTGAACTATTTGAGTTACCCGGTTTAGTATCTTTTGTTCTTGCAAGTTAGTTGCTCCTCCACATCTTCAGGGAGAGTAGAGATGTTCTATTTACGTATAAATAGCTTACATAGAATAAAATTAGTTCGAAATAGAACTTCTCTACAATCTCCCTGAAGATATACTACACACTGTGGTGAAATATATTGGAGTAAGCAACTAACTGTGCAAGAACAAAGGCTACTAAACAAGGTAACTTAAATATTTCAATTTTCTAGATCTTGCCTCTGAATAAATAAATAAAATCTTAAACAATCTTGTGATCATCATAGTCCTTTAAAAATATTTTTTTTAGTTTTGATTTTAAGAATTTAACTTTGGGTAACATTGAAAATCCTCTCAAATATTAAATTACTAAATTTCTATTATTATTTAAAGCGATAATCTTCTTATTTCTTAGGGGTTCTTGGATGAATTAAATGCTAAGACTATCCTCTCACGGCCACAATACAAGGTTTTTCACCATTTGGCACATTTCCACTACCCAATAAATAAAAAATAATTTTACTGAGCCAAAGTTTTTCCCATTAGGGAATTAAAAGTTGCTAAACTAATTTCGCTAGGTTGGCAGCATTGTGGCGGTCTACATTTCAGGCCGCAGGGAGGCAAGCTAGCCAAGTGGGACGCCCCAGTAGAGCCAGCTTTTGAAAACTAATGACAACTAATGTACAGTAAACAGTGTATGGCTTTATATTACACAAATATTCAACATCTGTCTATACTATTAACCGATATAGGGACAAATACTGCATGTACTATATAGTGTTGTTCTAAGAGCTGTTAGAACATTCATGTATAGACAATTGCATAATATTACAAACTAAAACGGGTGATTTTTTTCTATGATTCGGAATCAACCACTTGACGGATTTTCATAAATTCTTCTGTTAAAAAATCAAATTTTTAGAGGAAGGGAATGTAAAAGCCATAATTTTTATTTTTCGTGTCAGTTTTTTAGCATTAAGTTTTATTTTTTAAGTCTAGCAGCAGCATCTAGGAGCAGTCATCACCTCATTCAGCGTAATTTCAGTGCAAATTCAATTAAATGGTTCCGCTACAAGTTGTTTAAAAAAATATTAATCGTCAGTAGTAGATTTTGTTTGTGAATTTCCCATAGAATGAACTATTACCGTAGGCCTCAGGGTAATGCCTAGACCCGGGACCGACTATTGCTTTCGGTTCGATGTCGCTAAAGGCCGAAAACTATACATTCAAATTTATATATGTATTGTGTAATCAAAATGATAAAGTCAATATTTGTAATCATAGTTAAAGGACATTAACGTATTAAAAATATTTTCCTATATGGCACATCAAAATGAAGCTAAGAATAAGTCAAGTAAAAATCATTTTATCCTATACTCTAATACGAGCAATGTTTGCTTGTATGTATGCTTGCTTGCTTGCTTGCTTGCAGAAAGATCTCGAAAACGGCTCCGACGATTTTCTTCAAATCTTGTAAATAGTTTATTTTTGGCCTCAAAACAAGTTTCATGCAGTTAGAACTGCCAACAAAAATCTAATTACGTAGAAAAACGAAACAGAAAGTCACATTTTTTTAACATTAGTCTTATGGGTTGCTAAGTAACCATGTTGGTTGAATTAAATAACAAGGAAAAAGTAAACAAAAGACTTGAAGTTGTAGCACGTGTTCATAATAAACCAACTACCCACAGTATACTATCAAATTACAAATACAGTACAAAAGGAAAAACATCACTTGTTAATATTGAGCAAATATTATACTTAAGATTACTCGAGACATTGTAGTCAAGGGTAGCAGTGCGAAGTCTAAGATCTGTTTATGACGAATACATTAAGGTATCTGCAATCCTAAAATGCTATGGGAAGGGAAGGAAACAGGTCCGTGACGTAGGAAGTAGTGAAGGAAGTAGTAAAGGCAATCATAAAATGCTATGGGAATAGAGGGAAACAGGTCCGTGACGTAGGAAGTGATGAAGGAAGTAGTAAATGCGAGCAGTCCGGAGTGTGGGGACTGTTTATGACGATAAGATTAGGGTATCTGCAATCCTAAAATGCTATGGGAAGGGAGGGAAACAGGTCCGTAATGTAGGAAGTGGTGAAGGAAGTAGTCAAGGCGAGCTGTCCGGAGTGTGGGAACTGTTTATGACGATTAGATAAGGGTATGGGCTATCCTAAAATGCTATGGGAAGGGAGGGAAACAGGTCCGCGACGTAGGAAGTGGTGACGGAAGTAGTCAAGGCGAGTTGTCCGGAGTGTGGGAACTGTTTATGACGATTAGATTAAGGTATCTGCAATCTTTAAATGCAATGGGAAGGGAGGGAAACAGGTCCGCGACGTAGGATGTGGTGAAGGAAGTAGTCAAGGCGAGCTGTCCGGAGTGTGGTAACTGTTTATGACGATTAGATTAATGTATCTGCAATCTTTAAATGCAATGGGAAGGGAGGGAAACATGTTTGCGACGTAGGAAGTGGTGAAGGAAGTAGTAAAGGCGATTAGTATGGAGCGTGGGAACTGTTTATGACGATTAGATTAACGTATCTGCAATTCTGAAATGCTATGGGAAGGGAGAAAACAGGTCCGCTACGTTGGAAGTGGTGAAGGAAGTAGTCAAGGCGAGCTGTCCGGAGTGTGGGAACTGTTAATAACGATTAGATTAAGGTATCTACAATCTTAAAGTGCTATGGGAATGGAGGGAAACAGGTCCATGACGTAGGAAATGGTGTAGGACGTTGTAAAGGCGAGCCGTGTGGAGTTTGGGAAGAGATTTATGTATCTCCGATACTAAGACTGCTTTCAGAGTGAACTAATGATTTTCTCCGAGCAAAGCTCGGTCCCCAGGTACTTTCAATTAAATGAGGTAATTCGAACGAGCTCGCAACTCAGCATGATCGGGGGTAAGAATTCAATTTTTTTCCATTTTGACTCTCTTAGCTTAATATTTCTTCCATTCTTTCTTGGGAATAAATTGGACGTGTGTAAGGGAATATTGTAGTGAAACTCAAATCATGTAAATTTAAATTCGCAAATTCTGCTGTCTTTTTTTATAAATGTGATTTACTCCTTTAGTGTATTGTACTATTCGATTTATTGTGACCTAACAGAAGCTTTAGTTTACATTCAATGTGGCATCGTAAAAGGTTTGCGAATTGGACAGTAATCAGCAATTTAATGTCGGTGACTCTATTAATTAAACTACGTTAATCCAAAATTTGTTACAATTTTAACAGTTGAATGGGACATCTTCGATCAGTAGTCAATTTTAATACAGAAGTGTTAAATAATAATTTGGTACCATAATCAGTAAGTTCTCACAATCCAAAGTTCTTCTCGTATGAGATATTTTGCGAATGTATAGCAACATTCCTGTATACCGCTATAAGTTAGTATTTAGGATAGCAAGGGTATCCAACCATTAAAGCATAATTAAAACACATAACCACATAGTTGGATTTGAGCCATATAGGCCAACCTAGGATTAGAGTGTTCTCTCTAGTCCTAATTATTGTTATAGTGACATTGCCTTTTTATTACACTAACCCAAATAAGGACAAAGTTTTAATTAAAAACTTAAAACGACGGGCTAGTGAGGTATATTTTTATATTTTCACTATATTTTTTATGACTCATACGAGTATATACTTATTTGATAAAAATGTTATTGAGTTTCTGAAGTCAATGTGAATAAAGACGCAACAAATCGTACTTAACATTAGGTCCACACAATTTTCGATCAGTCTAGAGTAAATTAATTGAAACTTTTACATTTGAAACTTTTACATATTTCACGATGCAATAGGCAAGTAGCCAAACCACAATACAAAAACCAATAAGAAACAGCTTCTTATTAGGGCTTATATGGATTTTAAACAGACAGAACAATTAAGTTGGGATTAAATGCTGTACAATTGACGACTAAGAACGCCTGACTCTCGCGAAGGCAATCGGAGTGGCTTTCATGTCTGCAGTTTTAGAGTGTTGCAAAATGAAGGCAACAGGAGTGTGAAGGTTGGCATTTTCATCAACAATAACCAATGACAAACCAATGACCAATAACCAATGGGAACCATTGACTTTGGATATTTAAATTATACTTCTTGCTTTAACGTGAAATCTTAAACCTAATTTATGTGTGTTAAATGTTGGTCACGTTTAATATTTTTTGCGTTACAATGATGTTATAATAACTTTATACGATTGTAGTAGCTAATTGATATACTTTTTTATATGCAGCTACATTTTTTCAAGTTGATTAAATTATAAGTTACCCTACCTAAAATAAATAACACCATACATTATAGGACTGTTGTAGAGACTATTATTATATTTTTCCATGAACAAATCTCTGGCGTCGTAAATTAATTAAAGTTCTGAACCAAAAAATCAGATAGCCTTCAGCAACTATGTTTCTTATTCACAATATACAATTTATCAGTTTTATTCTTGTATGTAACCTATTATTAGTAAATTTCATAACTATGGCCTAAAGTGACTCTTTTTGACTCGAGCTCAAATTTAACTAGGGTGGAAACACAATTCTGACTCGTGATGAACATATGTTTCGTTATTCTAAATTCCTTCGGCTAACTGAATCACAAATCGATATTTTTATATGTTTTACCTTTCTAAATTAGCTCCCAAAATGGATTTCATCTTGTTTTGTATATACAAACAGCTGTTACCGTTTCTAACAACCTGCATTTACCCCACCAAGACAATAATATACTCAAATTTATCTAAACTACGATGCATGAATACAAACAAGGTCGAAACGTGAAGAGGTTAGTCCAACGATATAAACAACTCAGTTCTTTACATTGTTGGGTTAGCTCCGGTCTTCCGATATTTTCCGGCCCGTGGACCTCCACCATAAACAAAGTATTCCTTACAAAAACAGTCCATCATATGAGCGTAAAGCAGCCCAAGACCACTTCCACCACAACACCCATGCCACACAATTTGTCCATTTATCTTAGGTTGTAATCACATCATGTTTTTATTGTTGTTTGTGTCCCACCTCCACATGGCTCCTGCCCGCAACAGTTTTACCACGAATTAATACTAGAGTTCTTTTAAGTATTCGTGCGTGTTACACATTATTTTAAGCTATATCTAAAGTGCCTACAAAGGGTTTGTATTCATTGCTACGATTTAATTGTGGTGAAATCCTATAACAATTAGATAGGATAGTAAACACAAAACATTTTGATGACGATGCAATACCATACTTATCAGCAGGGGCTTTTTTCTTCGAAAAAATCTGCAGACGAAATTACGAAAAGGTCAGAATTGCCTCGACTAAGCTACAAAAAGAATAGTTATTTGTGCAACTAGTGAGCAAAGGGAACAATTGACTCACTCGAGAGAAATACTTACTCACGAGCCGTATGCGAGTGAGGAATGGCTTCTCGAGTGAGGCAATTGCACTTTGCACTCGAGTTGCTCATTATATTTTTCCTACAGTTACCATAAAACAAATAAATTGGTAAAGAAACGTGACATATTTTTACACAGAAGTGAACTTTTAATATTACTGTACATTTAATGATACGACAGTACAACAGCTGACCTAGAGCGCTGTAAACGTATTTCGCGCGCATACGACCTTGTCTGCATGATACGCGCTCACTATTTCGTGCCTTCACGTTGCAAATTTGGAGTGAGATAAAGTAATTAGAGTGCGACAATGTTAACAAATTCTCACTGATGAGCGAATTGGCCACTTTGCTTTCTCAAATCAGTGAGAGAACATGCACATTGTTAGGTAACTGTAGGAAAAATACATTTATTTTAATTAAGATGACCTCTCTAAACGACTCCCAACTTGTTTTCTATTTTAGTAATACGAATAGATCTTGTTTAGTGATTCAATCATTTTGTCTACTACGATTGTGTAAGTTTACACCATCTGTCACACTATTGACAAGGCAACAATAACAACGTATTAAAACAATCGATTCATGATCGATTACAATCAAAATGTACAACTCAGATAACAGCTGACTTAACCCTAAAATAGCTACTTCACAACGCACTATCTAAACCAGCTGTTTTCTGATGCAGTATGAGGAAAAATATAACTATTGTCAGTTGCAATATTCATTCCAGGAACGCAGCCAAACTGCATACATTGTGTGCAAGCCGCATTATTCCAGTGCGCCTATTGTTGTCTGGGCGGCGCACGGCGCACGACGCACGGCCCGGTAGTGCTCGTTTTCGTGACCGGTCCACGGCATGACACGGCTCATTGCACATCATTACGCATTCGTAACACGTGCGTCGCTTTTGGGCCCCAGGTGACTTATAAATCTCGAGATGAGAAGCTCAAATGAGGATGTAGATCGAATTATTGCGCGGTGTTTCAAATCATCTACAAAGGAGCATTAGTCAGTGTTATCAGGGGGGATATGCTATTCCTTGTGGTGCTATGGAGGTGAAGACTGCAATGGAAGGATCTTTGTACGTGGGATTCAAATTTTTTTTCAATAAGTTGTATCCTTGCTTTGCTACAGGGTGAGGTATCGAAATATATACATTTGCTGAAGATCTAAAAAGGTTTTACGTATTTTCAAAGCCCCAGCTGAACAGGCAATATAAACTGTGCAACAATTATTTCCCCCAAAATGTTGGAAAAATTTTAAATCAGTGCAACATAATTCAACTATGTCATAGCTCTCAATTGAAGAATAATACTAGGCCTACTAATAATAATATAACTACAGTATAATAATAGTGAAGAATACTTTTCTTTTGATCCCTCAGCTTTTTTAGCTTTCTTTTGATTGATTCAATCAGCTTTCGGGGCAGAGGCATTCATCAAAGTGAAGTAGATAAAGTGTAAACATGTTTTTGCCATGGGGGAAAATGAACATCTACATTCAAAATATAATATTTGTTGTTATATAGTTCGTTGGGAACAAACAGAAAGAGAGGCAAGAACTACTTCTAGTTTGTAATATCATAAATGATTGACTTTTAAGAAGGTATTTAGTAAAATGATCATCTAAACAACAAAAGAATGTTGAAACATAAAAACTAACAACACATACGTTTTACGGTCATTTTGAAGGTAATTCACGTGCAAAATAGATCAAGAGCATACTAGCGAAAAATTGAATGTTTAGTTATTATTAACAAATTATCCTTTCCAATTTTTGTACTGTACAAAACCTAAATAAAACTCATTTAGATAACGTTGTAACAAAGAGGCAAATAATCTAAAGAAATTTAAAAAATATCTAAATAATTCTAAATCTATACACCTGCCATTTTTTTGCTTTACATCACTGGCTACAAAAATTAACTCGTACTGAATTTTCTATAAGCAATCTGTAAGTTAGCTCAGACATATTTTGTTAGTAACCTGTTTTGAATGATTACAGCACTAACGTTACCTTATCACATAACAATTAATTGCCGTTCTTCGAACACCTTTTTATTCATATTATCGATCAAACTGTATTTAAAAACTGCACTAATCTGACAAAATAAGACGAGCACTTCACATGTGTAGTTTCTCACAAAACTCGCGAGCTTCAAAGATCATGTGTATAACACTATATATTGTCTGTGACTATACACTATATTATACAATAGCGTAATACACTACGTGCGCACAATTCAAATGTCTTGGATACCCGTCTGTCTTTCAAAGCCTTCTAAATCGAGAACAATCAAAGTAATGCTAAATAAAATTATGTTTCATTGCCACAAGCAAAAACTATCAAAGTAAGATGTTGATAGCAGCGGTGACATAATCAATTAAGCGTTATAAATTTACTATCAACGTTAAGGCATTAATACGATAGCTATAAAAAAACTTAAGTGAACTGCATTGCAATGTTAATTTTCAACTGTACACATTATATAGACTATGGCACGTTAGTTAAAACTGAAGGTACAGTTGACCATCTTTTTTGCTGTTTTATTGCAAAGTTTGAATCATGTTTTTCTAAATGTTAAATTGTTAACCTTACAATTAGGATGGGATTAAAAACTGACAGATAAATAAATACAAACTGTACAATATACAAAAAACAAGAGTTCCATTTGCTTGATTCTTTAACCAGACTAAATAGGATTTAATTGGACACTGACAGATTTAAGTCGACTCACTAATTAGACACAAACATTACAATAAACTAACAATTAAATAGTAGTTTTTGAATGTCGTAAGGCCAACTAGAGAAACTTTAAATCTTGGCTATGAAATACCAAGGAACAATTGCAATCTGTACAGTCTAATTATTAACTAGTTCTAGAAATTTCTCTTAGACGTATTAATGTCAATGCACAAATTTAAATTACTCAATACGTGTTATGGCGTGATTTTGTTGTTTGATCATGATAACAGTTTATTTTACTATCATCCTTTTACTACATTTTCACACTATTTAATCCTTATCTTTATCCTTATTCTTTATCATTTATTTTTATTCTTATACGTGAAGGTGATTTCTACGAAAAACTACTCCTCCGTTAATAATGGACGGGTTTTTACAAACGACGTGTCAAAATAAAGTATTTTTTGTGTAGACGCCCCCTTTCACCAATTCCTGTAACAAAAGTCCTCGGGCTTCGCCCCACAGGCCATCAAAGTCCCAATGTATTTCTTACGAACAAAATATTTTGTTTACTTAAACAGACGAATAATTTGTATTAATAACAGCTGTTCATAGTAAACAAATAACACACATAAGAGCGTTCGTTTTCAGAGTGAGTTAGTTTTTAGTTTCGATAACTGGAGTGGAGTGAGTGACATTCTTTGAGTTGACTCTTTTAAGTCATCGGAAATTATTACTGTTTTTCGTTTTGAAATAACGCCTGTAATACTTTTCAATTGCTCGAATTCGAGCAACAGGTGCACTAGTTAATTTTAATTATATGATGTGTTTTCCCCATAAAATATAAAAGTTGACCCACCACTTGCTCATGATAAGAGAAGTTGACGAACTAATGGAAGAAAATATGTCAGAAAACCGTCTATTAATCAAAAATCGTCCTCACCGTAAACACGAGAATTTAATTTCACATTGCAACAAAGACCACTTGGCAATACCCCAACAACTTAGGGACTTAAAGAACTCAACAGATCACTAACGAAGTGTAAAAGAGGCAAAACTGGAAATGAAAGACTCGGAATAAACAAGTGCAATCAAATTAGTCGGCGGTCGAGACGTCTGGACATGGTCTGGACTATAAATATGCAGGGAGGCGGCGTGGACCGGAGATGCATATTGTGCATCGTGTCCTGCAGCGTCTAGCAGACGACGCATTCACTCCACTCCAGCAGTCTACTACTCCAGCTCTCCAGCGCAGGAACTCCAGAGGTTAGGCTCCAGCTCCAGCAGAACCCACGTGACAGCGACCTACTGTAGAGTAAGTTAAACCATTACCATACTTGGTGTCTTTTGTATTGTTTTAATGGTGTAACTGATAAAGTATGTTAAAATATCCGTAGCCTCAAAACTGAATAATAATTGATCTCTAGTTAAATCCATACATAAATTTTCCTTTAAGTATTTTCCCATCGGGGTTTCTCATTGTTGAATATATTTCATAATTTTGAAAATTGTGTTTAAATACTTAAGAGTGTAGTTGAAAACTTTACGATAGATTTTGTGTTTTTTAAAGGTAAAACTATTGGTTTTTCGATACCCGTGTTGACTTTTCATTTATATGGAACAACTGTACCCCATATGTTATTGAAATATCCCCGCCACAACGAACCTGCAGACTATGCGAATTTAAATTTGTCCTATTGGATTGTACCTACTGTACTGTGTTTTAGCTACTCAACTTATGTTTGCTGCTAAAAGAAAGAGAAAACGGCGTTTTTTTTTATATAAAATGCCAGTAGTAATAGATTAAATAAATCAATTTGACAAGTTTGATCAAAATATATCTATAATCAATCAAACTAAAATAATTTTCCTTTTCTCCTTAACAAAAACATGGGTATTTCAAATGAGCTACAGTTTAAAATTATATTACCTTTCTTTGGATATGCTACTAAGATACGGTACTAATTATGACATATAAGATGTTTTAGCTTACAATAAGTCGTGCCAACTTCAGTTGGTAAAAAAAGTGGTCGAATTCGACATAAATCTGTAATTTACATTCGCGCACTTAGTCGTTGTCTCAGTTCAGTCTATTTATAAATTATTTATGACTTAATAACTTTAATGGTATGGAATGTAAATTTCTACCAAAAGTCATAGGGAAAACGTAATATCGAATAAAAAGGGTGTTTAGAATATACAACAATAAATCTCTAGTCAATACCTTATTTAAGTCTCCTTCACTTTAAATGTCTTATTTTAGGACAAAATGGTGAAATAAAAATGTATAAATGAAAGCACAAAATACTCTTGAACACTTGGAGAAGAGGTTTGCAATTATTACAATTTATTGACAAAACAAGGTGTTCAAAAATACCTCAATTATAACAACTATCTCCAATTAGGGGTTTCATTCGTAAAATTAAAAAATATATATACAAACATTTTGTCTCCAAGCAAAACATATTTTGAAGGAAAAAAACATTTATCAAAGCTCAGCAAAAAGTTAGCGATTTTTGTAAGTAAAGCCTAACTGATGCTGTAGGGTGTATAAAAATCTCTTAGCTGGTAACAGTTAAACTCCTAGGGCTTACCTGGTTTACTATGTGCATGTCAAAAACTATATTTTTGGAACTAAGTAATTTATCTTAAGCAATCGGGAACTTGAGGACATTTGTCTTTAATTACAATCAAAGACAAATTGATTGTAATTAAAGACAAATGGTGTTGGGCTGACTCAATTGTAATCGTTTGATTCTTCGACACTGTAATAGCAAGGACGAACGTTTTAGCGAATTTCCCTATAGGGAAGTAGCTATTACCGTAGGTGGTACGGTAAGACCTAGGCCCGGGGCCGATTTACTTTTTCATTTTGATGTCTCCAGAGGCCTAAAACACCATTCGTTAAAATAAATTTACATATATATATATATATATATATACGTCCGTGAACGCGATAACTTGAGTAATTTTTGTCCAATTTTGATGAAATTTTGTTTAAAGGTGTAAGGCAGGATAAACTTGAATGAGTTCGCGAACGAGCATGATGGGGCCATGGGGACGGGGTTTTACGGGTTTATGGGGTGACAAATGATTTTTCTCATTTTTTACCTTAAAAACACAATATTTCCCAATTTCTCTTTAGATGTTTTAAAAAATCTTTAAAAACAAATTTAGTACATCAAAGGGTTATAACGGTATATATTGATAACGGATAGGATTAAAAAATTGTCAATTTAAAATTCCCATGCTATTCTTCTGGAGAATATTGTCAAATGTTGTAGTTTGCTTGTTTAAGGATATATTTTGATTAAACTTGGCAAATTTATTTATTTTAAAATAAGCTATTAATATTTTACAATAAAACACACTTTATTAGTTTCTTTGTAGCAGCAAACCTAGGTACTCGTTAAACCTAATGTTTTAATTAGATTTGATTCGGAATCAATTTTAACAAATGGAAATTCGCTTAGTTGGCAGGTTTGCTGCAGCGGGGGTATTTTTTGTACGATGATTGACTTAGCATTGGAAATATACTCGTACGTAGGATTACTACATGCCGACATTGTAAACAATTCTATAATGCAGTAATCCATACGCTAAACAACTCTTTGAAATAATTTGTAATGCAACTAAACTCAAAAGTAACTTATCTAGAACAATGTGACTCAAGCCATGCATGATACTGTGTTTTACGGATATTAATTAACTGATTTTATTTGATTAAACTCTCTCTTCTTCTTGGGAAATACGTTAAAATTGCAAAGGAACTAAACCGCTCAATGCACTCGTTAGAGCTGATATGTTTTGGACCTATATTGCCTGTGGTAGGCAATCTCATTTGATGCTGTTTTGCCTATAAAATCAGCGAATTTGCCTAAATATTGCCTAAATATTTCCATTTAGGTGGCAAAACAGCCAATCAGTACGACTATTGGCCTTATTGGCCTCAGGTCGGCGCCAATCATGTCTTTGATTGCCGTCTTTGCAGCCAATCGTCCTAATTGTTAGCGGAATCTGGCGCTTTTCTCACGTTTATCAGCCAATTATTCGTTTGAATCGTCTGAATGTCTGCAAATGACGATTCTCATCTCGACTGTTTGGTAACTTGTTAGTTTGTCGTTGGGACCGTAATATGTATACATTACCGTAATCATTTATACATTTATTCTCTAGTGAAGTGCCTCTGGCGTATGAAAAAAAGAATATATATATATATATATATCAATATCAATATGATATATATATTGATGCGATCTTGGAGGGATTTAAAAATAATGCACCTATAAATATAGGTTCAAATAAAAAGCTGATATTTAAATGAGAACTACTATAGAAATTGTCTGAATGAAATTAAAATTTACAAAGATTATACAAATGTAATTAACTATTTAACTAAGGAAAATGACCATCATAAATATGAAACCACAACAAACAGTAAATAGAAAAGATGTTAAAGAAAAATGATTAAATAGAAAATGTAAAAACTAAATAAAATGTTTATTATTACTTATGAATTATTTCTAATATTATTAACTATATTGTTATTTAATATTATTTTTGAATGTTCAACCAAAGAAATGTCAATGTAGTTTATGCCTAGTGTTGCCTTTTTTTGTAGAAGTAGTTATTTTAAATTGTTTTCTTTATATTGTGTGTTTTATGTGCGAGTCCTCGCTCTGCCATCTGAATGCCCTTTGCATATGTTGCATTTGTAAAGCTTGAATTTGTGTATTTTGTGTGTAATTTATGTCTCTGACTCGTGTTTTTCAGCATGTAATGCACCTTTTGACGTGTCTATACGCATGTATGTGTCGTTTGGAAAAGATTTTGATTCTTGATTAAATATCATATCTTATTATTTTTTAATCGATAGTTTTTTACTGTTAAATTTTGAACTGCTGTTATTGAACTGGCGAGTAGCTATCGAACAAGATGTAATACAAAGAAACATACATATTTTGATGAGATCCCCGATGGACAATACACCAAAGACACTAGAAAAACATAAATTCGCGAACAACCAGGACTTCGAGGCGCGAGCGATTAATCCGATTTTTACCAGGAGACCGTCTCGATGAATTCCCAGTTTCTTTGCTGATTTACACTGCCTTCGGCTTTCATTGGTCGAGACTTCTAGACAGTCCACGTGGACTTGAATTCACTTGAATGTCGAAAGTGCATGGATCGCAGTGTTCCTCCCCGCTCTTTGATGAGCAGCCGACGAGTTACTGAGAGCAGTGACGCCATGGGACAGGATGTTTGTTATTGAATTTTTGACGGGTAAGGGTTTTGAGTTTCAGTTCTAAAAACTAAACTTCCGTTACACTAAATACTAAATAGTGGTACTCTTTAATCTTTGACAAATTACAGTATGAAAGAATTTATCACTAATTTGATTATTTTCAACAACGGTAACACATTAACCAATCACCTTTTCATATATATTTCAACGTATTAAAATACACGAAGAATATTCGGTCTGGCATAAAGGAAGCATGGTTTTCTTGGACGTCTCTTTTTCAAAGACTATTTTAGACACTTTTTCGGGGTTCATTGCAATTTAGAACCACTGTTCTAATGTAACTTAACAATAAACTAGAAACTTATTTAACATTTTAGCTTTGGATATTTAAATGCAATGAATATTTTTTTTATGTTACCAACCAACCCACGGTATGAAAACGTCTACGTAAAATAAGCAACAAACTCGTTCACTAACTTCAGCCTCTTACAAATATGGTTTGAATACAAACGTAAAACATTCCAGCTCAGTTTTACAATGTTATGTTGAAATGTCTATTAAAACAGTCCTACTAAAAAGCAAGAAATTAACAAACAATGTGATTAGTTGAATCCGTTTTTAGAGAAAACCTTTAGTTCTTCATTAAGTTTTAAAGCCTCAAACAATCGAGTTTCTTAAGCCACTCTTAAAGCATTTTAGTTATTGCTATACAGGCCATGTAAAAATAACATTTGAAAAGGTACTTTCTAACCGAACATATTCTACAGCTGTGTTAACAGCTGTTTTTTATCTTTCACGAAAACGCTCAGGGAATCGCCGCGTAAATAACGGCGCCATATCGGAAAACGGCGGGAATTATCAGCTGATCTACATGTCAGCCGCCAGTCAGCTGTGAAGATATCAGCTGATCGGCTATCACATTGCGGTGTCGTATATCACAGGACCAGCTGTACTAACGAACAGGCGTGGGCCGCGCTGCAAGCAGAAAATAAAATGCAAAGAGAACAACAGACTGAATAAATAAGAAGAAATGTACTAGACAACGGGTGTACCAACTGTTCTGTTTCATAGAGTAGTACAGTATTATGTTATTTTCTTTCCCTAAACCTCCTACAATCATTGAGGCCTACAAGTATTGAAGTAAAACTATCATCTGATTGTAAAAGTTTAAGCTTTTTTTGGGGATTGCGTTTTGCAGGAACCACATTATTATGACCGAATTATATGAAAAAAATGGATACACTATTGCAAGAATGTGTATTGAAAGAATTGCAAATCATATTTCGAACACAAAAATCACCTAGTAGAAGAGGTCTACCAATACATAAATAGGGAACGTATAAATTTGTAGAATGTATTGGACGATTTGGACGAGGCCAATATTGTCTAGTTATGGTTATGACCCAATTTAAATACAGTAGTTCTATTGGCAATATCAGCAACCAGATTTTGTGATTTTGTTGTAATTCATAACTTAAGAGTAGTTTTTGCTCGTCTTTTTTTCGTTATTTCTAGTTCGAGACGGTATAGGGTTTATTAAAGGTCGTGGCTGATACAGCTCATCTTAGCAACAAGGCTACACTTATCACCTTACAGTATTCTACACTTTACTCTAGTATTTATAATCAGTATAATTAAATAAACAGTATCAGCAATCTAACACATACTTTCTCCCATTAGCTTTTCGACACTCCTTAAAGTGTTAGGAGTAACAGTATTTTTTACTGGGAAAATAAAATAAGTTGCAATAGCTTTGAAACTTTATTTGGTACAGCAATGGGGGTTGTACACTTTTTGGAGTTAAAGGACCATAACATACTAAATTTGAATCAAAGCCATTTAAAAAAATCCGACTTTTTTCTATTTTATGGGTTTTATGGGAAAATCACACAAGATGCAATAACTTTGGAGCCGTAATATTTACAGCAATGAGGGTTGTACAATTTTGTTCAAGATTACAAGATATATATCGTACTCAATATTAATTCAAATAATTTGGCCCGTTTTTTTTATCAAATGGAAAATCACCATTAAAAATCAAAATTTGGTCCTGAAATGGGTTATCCTTGACTATTTTTTCGAAACAATACTTTTTCCATATTTGTATCGGGTCCCCTATAAGAAAGTACCCATAAGTACGAAGTGACGCTGCGATTATAAAGTGATTAATTTTGGCATTTCTTACAAGTATGGATGACGTTTACATGGATAAACTTCATTTCGCCATATATTTCCGCACAGTTAACAGCTGATTTACCATACCTGAGAGTATGCTCTGTACCAGGTGGAGGAGGTTTTGCGCCACACCCTGTATATCTCAGCAAGGAGTCCGTCTCCCAGCTGGAGGTCTGTAAACGCGCTCGTAAATTTGACTTTATGTCGAAGTTAATTGCGTTATTTTCTAAATATTTCATCCGTCTGCGTCAACACATCCCCCACCACGAGGGCTCTACTGTTTGTTTACATTTAGTTGGTTATTCCTCTATGGTTATACACCATTATACAGTGGCTAATTAACCTATTCCATTTGATAGCACGGAGGATTATTTAATTTGTTTTCCTACGGTTACCTGAAAAAGTGGGTCTTCTTTGCTCAGATTATAGCACGCAAAGTAGCTAATTGCTGCATTTACTTACTTTTGACGCACTCGTTTTACTTTGCCACACTTCAGCATTCCAACCAAACAATAAAAAACAGTGTGCACGTTACGTGCATAAGGCACGTAACTTACGCTTGAAAATAAGTTGGCAACACTTAAAGATACTACAACTACGATCAGCTGGTGCAGCGTTTCACAGCCAGAGTGGTTGATACTACGAGTAGACAGTAGAGTAGAGTATTGATACTACGGCTTAACATGTTGTTTCGTGAGTGTTAACGTTATATTTTTGTTCAACGCATGGATTTAACCTAACCTAAAATGTGTTGTTTAGTGTTTGAAATGCTAACTGTTTGCTTTATAGTAACTGTAAAAAAAAATATAGCGCAAAGTGTCACTTCGCGCACATGTTACACAAATAAATATTTTCTGTCGAATACGCTTAAGTCAAACTTCAAGGTCAACTTATTGTGGATTATAGCATTTTTTGTCACATTGATCTCGGTATCAGAAACTAAGGGGAAAATAAAATTATAGATCAGTTTTCAAACGTAATGGTGTCTTGACAACTTACGAAAATAATATATTTGTAAGCCTTAATTTAAAGGCGATAAAAGGATAAATTTTGTTTCAGAAAGCAGTTTCAAATTATAATAAATACCAATAAATCTGAGTGGTGTTTTGTTGTTTACAGTTTTCATACTTTTTGGATTTTTAATTATTTTTACATCAGTAGTACCAAATGTTACGACCAACTCGACCTAAGTTTTAATTAATATTGTAATTGTGCAGTATTGAGAGGCTGAAAGTCAGTAACGAAGCATTCATTTTAAGTCCTATGTAGGATTTTCTTTAATTTACATATAAATTGCTACAGTAGGCCTACGCTTCCGAAGTTAATACATTTCGCCCTGTTTTCGAGTTTAGGACTCCAATACAAGAGACCGACAGATACGTTACCATAACCACGCATTTGTTTTCACAACTGAAAATAAAAATTACTTAAGGTCGGAAGTTAGAAAATGTAATTTTTTCAGTCAAGTGTCTTTGTTTTTTTGTATTAATTTAAATGTCTTTGTTTGAGACAGTCCATATGTAATTCCACCACATGACCATATCCATTGTTTCTTTCATTCACCGTGAATCACCTCTTATAAGAACATGTATTAATTTTTTCTCTTGTAAATTAAACCTCTTTTTATTTTAATCCTCTCAACTTCCTCACTTATATCATAGCTAAACCGCACATTTTTGGTCCTTCGAGCCGGATAAAGGTTTAGTTTAGTGGTTTGAGCTGAGGGACACGATTGAATATAGTCATTGAATTTATTTAATTGCACTTGGCATTGATTGGGAAATGTTGAAAATCTCATTATTAAAGCTAGTGTCTAAAGTTCAAATGAGTACGTAAGTAGGTAGCCTAGATATTGTAAATGGTTAAGGAGTAATTTGAAGAGAGGACGAATCACGATTAAAATTAGGGTTTCTTTAAACTCCATTGTTGCTTTTATTCACCATAAATCACCTCTCATAAGAACACGTATTCATTTGTTCTCTTATGAGAGGTAATTCGGAGTGAATGAAAGCAACAATGGTTATGGTCATGTGATGGAATTACATATCGACTTTTAAAAACAAAGACATTTAAATTAATACAAAAAACAAAGACACTTGACTAAATACAATTCAATATTTAAAAAAACAATCTGATTTGTCTGCATGTGTAAAGTGATTTCACGTCACCATAAACCTCTTAATGGGCAGTTAGAGGAGATCATTGATATTTTACAACCGTTTTACAGGATGGTGAGCTGGTGGAGCCTCATGGTGTTTTATGGTGTTGCCTCAGTCATGGGTTCCCAGTCTATGGGGACCTACACACGTCTACAACCTGGGTGAGTTTTTGGTTACGAAAATAGATTTAGCATTGTTGAAAATAGTAAATTTGAATCCAAGTGTTGATAGATTACACAGTAGAAGCGATTATCACACATATTATATTAACGTATTGTATTCATCATCAGTCTCTGTATAACGTTGGTACTAAATGTTTAAGATGCCTGGATTACTTATAGGGGATCCTGGATATATTATTTTTTGTATGGTTTCGAACCCTACGGTTTAAATTGGTGGAATATTTCCTACCCTAAAGACTGGGACGGTGGCGTCGTCCTGTAATCCAACTTATAGGAGGTCACAAATATTGGGTATTTGTATAGGCATGCACTGTGGATGCGATGCTCCCTGGTGTGGATTAACGTCCGCACTAGTGAGTACTACGACTAACCGCAGTACTTTCCTGATAATTTGAACAATTCGTTAGTTACAAGGAAAATATGTGGTTCGGATTCCACTATAAACAATAGGTTCCTTAGTTGCCATTGGCTGTATGGGCTTTTAAATAACAGCTGTGTCTAAGGAAAAATGTCGGCCTTAGTCACTAACAAGACTACAAGATCACGCCACTCATCCGACACTCATTTCTATTCATTCTTGGCTTAAAATACCTACATTAGTATAGTCGCCATTTTAGATTAAAGTATAAATAATAAAATACCCTAAATCATCGTATACGTAAAGAAGAGGGTATTAGCAGCATAGACAAAATTATTAAATACTTTGTCTATTAAATTCTTTCGTCTATAATATTAGTTACTTTTAGGTAATAAGACCGCATTTAAATAGTCCCATGAAAGTTTGTGCAAGTCTATATTAACCTATTAACATACTCACTACCAGTCAGTAGACTACACACACATACACAAGACTATGACGGCTATTAGGGAACATATTAAATCAAATTATACTAAACTAGTAGCTGAAACCGTGCTTTGCAGGCGAGAACGCAAAAGAGGATAATTATTTTTCAAATTTGAATATTGTGGCTTTTCTATTTGTTGCCATTTATAACAATCAAAATGTACTTCCCAAAGAGCCTACCTCGAAACTATGAGGAACTGGAGTATAAACCTACCTCAAGTAAAATTTTAAAATCTGCAATATAACTTATCAATGACCTTACACGGTTCTGTAGTTATCATTGTGTAAGAATTTCAGTGAATTTGTTGAGTTAATTTTGCGTCAAGGTAAAGGCAGACAAACTACCTCTTTTCTAATACAAGTTTTTACAATAATAGTTAAGTTTAAGCGTTTCAAACAAATTGTTAAATTCCTATCGGATCCTTTTCATGCGGGCCTTCGTGTAAATAAATGTAAGACTTTTTAGCTTTTTGGACTGGTTTGCATTTTTTCACCTTAGCAATATTGTTTTATTTTTTAAATAAATACATCTGCGCATAGCATGGGTGCATATTCTCTCGCACTTGTATACAAAAATATGTATATTACTGCTTGTTACATGGATGCATTTTCTTTGTGTAATACAATAGCCCATTCAACAATGGTTGATTCAACAGCAAACATGACTTTTTTGTGTTTTTCTCATGGACGTACGCCAGTCTGAATAATTAGCCTTGGCCTACGAGACTGCCTACGTTTGGAAAAATATTAATGAGTGGCATTTATATCTTGAACCATTGACTTTAGATACTACCAATACTCTTCTCGTCTTTCTTTGAAATCTGAATGTATATTGTAAAGGGGGAGCGAGCTGGTCTAGTGGTCAGAGCGCGAGACTTCGGTCAAAGAGGTTCCGGGTTCAAATCCCGCCAAATCATCAATGGATTATATCTAAGTGATAATGCCGCAACCTCTAGGTCTAGCCTGAAGTACTTATGCATAACAAACCCGGGCTCGTGCCTATCATCCTAGGACAAAAAAATGTATATCGTAATGTATATTGGTTAGGCTTATGTGTACCGATGTCGACTACGTTTTTCTCTAATTTAATGGTGTATTTCCAAATGGGTGATTCATTTGTTCATAGTCTAAGTGCAATATTTAACATCTAAATTGCTTTACTTACAAAACACAGCTTAATTGTTGGCTTGATGGTACATTTTAAAATGCTTAATACATAATTATGCCGGACAAAAACATTAATTGATAGTAAGCTGATCCATAAGTATAGGTACTCTCCTTTTTGTGTTGCATATTTAATTCATCCTTAGACTAAATAATACACTATTGTTTATTATTTGATAGGCTAAGTTTGGGGTCATAACTGTTACCTGCTGGTTTGTGTTATACTGTTAACTGTATACGTGTAAAGGGAACTTCCATATACTTAATGTTAAAAATACCTCACCTGTTCTTATTTGTATGTTATTCTTTTAATTTATCGCCTTATTAAAATCTGGTGTGATTATTTGTTTGTAATGCTGTATTCTGTTTTGTTTATTTCAGCTTAACTTAACCAATAAATAGTTTTTTTATAATACTTATGAAGTCAAACGGGGTGAAGCCCGTGGGTAACAGCTAGTCTTTGTAGTTACAAAGGTGTATTAACATGTTTTCTTTAAATGGTCAAAGATTTGTTCACATTGATTACGGTACATACGAAATATCTTTAATTTAGCTAAATAACGTAATAAATTCAATGTTTAATTCAATCCAAGCAAAGCTCATTGCTTCATTAGAAAAATAAGTATTGGCAATATTAGTATTAGTAGTAATTAGTATCGGAATTAGTGTTGTAATTAGTATTAGTATTTATTATCTACAATACCAGTCGACAAGTGTTTATCAACTGTACGGAGTTTGGACACTATTGATTTGCCGGATACTTAGAATTTCAAGCACAGACCTCATAAATGTTGAGAACCTTTGGTGGTTTGGGTAGCTCTTCCACCAAACTTATCATAACCTAATCCTAGACACAACGATGAAGTCTACATCAACATCATTTCACTGGAGTTTAGTACGGGTATGTGAATCGTTTAATATTTACGTGAAGGTAAATGTACTTTATTAAGTATTAAATAATAAAGTTAACTTTAAGCCATTAAAATAAATGAAATTTTATCATTGATCACATGTTATCATGTTAATGATCATTGATGTTTAGGGAATTTGTTTGTAATGTCTTAGAATTGTCTGTTTTTCTGTCGAGTGTCTGGTGCCGCCCAAGACGGCAATGTACAATGCCGAGCTAAGGATAAGGATAAGGATTTTTTCAAACATTTAATTTTTTAAATAGTTTATTTTTTTATTTTTTGCAAGTGAAACCCGATGTGGCTTACTTTAAAACCAAATTATTAACGTTCAACACGCCAGTCAGCGGTATTTTACACTCATCTAAACGTATTTGTAATATATAAACTGTTTACTACCAAATATTTAGTTACCGGTTCTTTTTTTCCTGTCACCGATATGTATATTTAAGTTATAATTTTGTTTACACGACATAATAGATGTTTTAAACCTGATTCAAAGTCATGTAGATTTTATGTTGTCATACCACAATGGTTTTAATGAAATGCATATTTGTATAAAATTCTTATATATTCGAACTTATATATGTTGTGGCGTGAACATATTCTATTTTAATGAGGTAAGGGATACACAATTGAAATTGTTTCTTAATAGTCGATGAGTAACGATTTATTACAGTATATTTACGTTATTACTCATCTCGTTGGGTGAACGGGTAGAACGCTAGTTTGAACAAAAACATATTCCTCAGTATTTAACCAATATATTTTTAGGTAACCATAACGAGCAGCCCTAAGTATTTAACTAGTTTGCAAAAAATATTTCTCAGTATTTAACCAAGATATTTAATCATACCGTGCAGCCCTAAGTATTTACAAGTGAAACACTGCAAAAAAATATTCCTTTAACCAAGACTCAAGCATAGCATGCAGCCCTAAGCGTGACTACAGAATATAAAACTCTTATTTTGTACACAGATCGTTAATCGATCTCCCGCAATGTCGTTCAACCGAGGTTCAAGGTAAACTGGAAGAAATAAAACGCGTGAGCGGGTCATAACTCTGTCTTACATCTCACAGCTGTTCTATACCACTGCGTGACGTGTTTTGAGATGCAGCTGTTATGGGGTGGGAATCTTCAATATAAAAACATTTGGGAGAATTTAGGTGAAATAGTTATTTGTGTAACTAGTGGTGAAAGTGGTACTTTGCTGCACACGAGAGCAATGTTTACGCACGAGCCGCAGGCGAGTGTGGAATGATCTCGAGTGCAGCAAAGGCCTTTTTCACTCGTGTTACACATTATATTTTTCCTACAGTCACTATAAAGCATATAAATAATTAGTCTTTCAAACACTATGCAACACGTTTTTAGGTTCAGCTGGCAACACAAATGGTGCCCTAGAGAAAGTAGTACCCGCGGTCCATATCACTCCGCTATTTTTCCTCGGCAAGAAATGTGCTCCGCGTTTTGAGAATATAGTTCCGTATGTTTTTGTAATTTGAAGTGGTTTCCGCGCCTAAAAAAAATGCTTAAAAGGTATTTTCTTGTTTATTAAGATCGTAGGAAGGTTTTAAAAACGTTTAAAAGAAAAGTCCAGAAAGTTCAGAAATACCGAAACTATAAACACGAAATGACAGGTTAAATCGTAGTTATAATAGTCAATCAGCTGCTCATAGTATAATTATCTTTAAGTGTTGCCAACCTATTTCCAAGCGTACACGGATTACGTGCATAATGGAACCACGCTGTTTTGTGTTGTTTCGTTGGAATCCTGATGTGCGGCAAAGTATAAACCGAACGGCAAAGTATAAACCGTACGGCAAAGTATAAATATGCAGCAATTAGCAGCTTTCTGTACTATAAACAGTACAAGGAAGCCAACTTTGTCGGGTGACTGTAGGAAAATAATATTTTCCTACAGTCACCTGATGGGGTTTCCTTGCTCTGATTATAGTACAAAACGTTGCTAACTGCTGCATTTACTTACTTTTTCCACATTTTTTGCCGCACAACAGTATTTCAACCAAGCAACGCAAAACAGCGTGTTATTATGCACGTAATCCGTGTACTTTTGGAAATAGGTGGGCAACAATTAAAGCTACGACTAAGATCAGCTGTTGCAGTGTTTCCCATTTTGTCCAACGTTTGTATTTAACCATTGACTATTGGATACAGAAGTTGTTGTATTAATAGACAAAGATTTAACTTAAAACGTGTTGTTTAGAGCTTGAAAGAATAATTATTTCTATGCTTTAAAATAACTGTAGGAAAAATATAATGTGTAACACGGGTGTAAATTGCCTTGGCCCACTAGTTACAGTTACACAAATAACTATTTAAACGCAACCCAAATCACAAGTACCCTAGGACTTTCAACTACAACTCTTTAACATGTTCGTATTCCTGTTTTCTTCACTTACCATAAGACCAAGAGTGGCATAAGTTCAAGGATCGGGATTGAGCTCAATTGGATACGAGTTCTTGATCAATGATCTGCATACACGCGACGAAAATTTATTAATTATTAATCCTGCATATACATGATGAATCAAAAGTCAAGACCCCCCCTCTAATATTTTTCTAATTGGATATAAAGAGATATCCATTTGGTGGTCATTCAATCTTAGCAGGAAGTTTCATTTTATAATTTTGAAAAGTTTGAGTGTCCCCCAAAAATTGGGGATTTTGGGGGCAACTAAAAATTTTAAAACGGAAATCCCCTTCAAATGCCTCATTATTTTGAAGTGTTTACAAAAACTTAAAGAATGGTGAAAACCGGAGTTCGCTATCTCTTCTCTATCCAAAGTGGTAGCCCATCAAATATGACGTCTACTCTTACATTACTTTTCTTGTTCTCAAGTCATTTTTATGCTTTTTCCGTTATATAAACTGATGTTACTAACACCCAAGTTCGACCACAGAAGAACAACATTTTTTCAGTTTTCCAGTCTGAGAATGCCTTGGTCTGATCTTGTATTGTTCCTTTTTGGAATATTTCTCCAGAGCTGCGCATTGGCATGTGGACTGACCGGCTTTGGGTTGCGCCGTGCTTGCTCTTTATTTCAGCTACACGGCACGAAATAATTAAATGTTGACGGAGAATGAAATTAATTAAAGTTGTGAGTAAAATTATAGGAAAATGTATTTTTAAATTAAATTTATCTTAAATTTGGTCAGTGCAATATGTGTTTTACTATCGTGTTCCAACACATTGGAGACAGATCCGTGTGTGAAGGATCCAGATAAGACTCGTTTTACCTGTAGGAAATTATTGTAGTATTTAGTATATGAGAGGTATTTTCAGACAAACGAGAATAGCACACATACTGTAATAAAGAAATAAGTTCTTCTTTTTACATTACTTGTGCAGCCGATCGCCGTGAAAATTGGGACAACTGTTCTATATTGAAAGATTTCTCTCATCTATCTATATATATAAAATCCAATGTATGTTTGTTTGTACGTTTGTTTGTTTGTTTGTCCTTTATGGACTCCGAAACCGCTCGACAGATTGTAATGAAACTTTTAGGCATTATTAAGCATTATTCAATGATGGTTTGTGTGAAGTTTGGTGCAGATCCGTCAAAAGGGCTCCGCCCCAGTGGCTCTGGAGTTTCCCATGTTAACCTTATGAGTACTCATATTTAAATGGAATTAAAGAATCTTAACAGCTGGTTCAACTAAACAATTTGATTCTGTGATGTTCAATAGTATTAAAAAGTTGATAGGTTTACCAACAGGGCGCAGCACTACTGTATTATTTTTTAAATTTATGACAGCAGCTAGTTAGCAACCAAAAGGTGAGTGAGCGTAGCGAACGAACTTCAACCAGGACGTGATTGAGTTATGCGAACGAGCTCATCTTGAAAATAAACGAGCATTTGACATAAAACCACATTAGGACAGAACAACGTCTGTCGGGCCAGCTAAGTTCCCTATAAAAATATTTGCACTCTGCACCTTGTCTTACGAAGTTATTCCTCAAACTATTTTGTGATTGGTGGGATTTGAACCCAGCTGACAGGAATATTTAGACCTGCACAACGTAAAACTAGTTATGTAAGCGGTATATGAACAAAACACTACTACCTACTCGTTTTACTATGACATATTAGAAATGTATGCGAATTCACTATTACGATATAATATTGACAGTGATTGTAGACTATTACACTATTAATTGGCCGAGTTATATGTGGCAAAGCTGCGTTTAAGTGTAAAGTATCCTTAATTGCACAACTAAGCCCACGCCATCCAGTAATTGGAGATAGTTCAGATATAGATATGAGGGTGAAGCAGGAAACTAGTTAACTCAAGTCTTGCAAACACGATACACCATTTTCAGCTTTTAAAGTTGAGTCGATTTATTTTTTGCATCACATTTTGAGTGATTACAAAACTTTGTTACAAGCATATCCTAGTGGAATTTCATAGTAACAGTAAATTTTTAGAAAACTATATCAGTCAAACTTGACTTAGATAAACTATTTGACTTTCAAGTCCTTTGCAACGGATGAAGAATAAGGTACTGTACGAAAAAGTTCCCAAAACTAACAATTGTACCAACCTCAAATCTAACGTGCCACTATTTTTAAATTATATTTTGATTGATTCAATCAATTCAAATTGATTAGTTTTGTGTGGAGGGCTAAATGTACAACTTAACAAAATTGTACAGTATAAAAAATATGTTTACAAATTTATACATTTATCAAAGTAAAAATGTAATGTTAGTAGAGGAGTAAAAATTGCAGTTTTATATTTTGCCAAAGTGTGGACCGATCGATGTATATTTTTTAAAGCTAACTCAGAACTTTGGACTACACGAGAAGCTGACTCAGGGAATTTTAAAGGCACGAATAAAATTAGGCTATAGGTTATCAAGGTTTACTATGCAAATTTTACCTTTAACAATGATTACAGACAAACACCATCTCTATGTTGTGATACTTAAAATAGATCAACTTAAAGTAGGTAAACTTTAAACTAAACTAATAATGTCTTTAACTCATCGATTTTTTTTCAATCTTGAGTTCTATTGAAAATATCTGACACAAATAATCAAACATAAACAACTAATTTAAGCTATAAAAATAACAGGTCAATACCCCCTTCTTAAAGTAGTGTGACAAACTGTAATTCAACAAGTAAATCAGCTGTGAGAAGTAAATTTATCAATAATTACACTGAGATGCAAGAAATTATCAGAACCACGAGTGGCATTAACACCTCAAACCACTCTATATCCGTTAATGGACTCCTACAATAATCAGCTGTTAATACCTCGGCTAAGTGACACTGAGTTAATTCTCGCCGCGAACTTCTCTTTCCCTCTCTATTCCATTGTTGTTATGCATATATCCTTCTCTCTCAGGTCCATTGCTCTTTGTTTTGCATATATCTTTCTCTCTCACACGTCTCACTCGTGCAGTTTGACTTGGGCTTTTTATTTTGTCTCGAACCAGTCGTTCGAGCCGCCACTGGCAGCACGAAGCCACGAAGCAGAAACCAGGTGGTCTTGAACCAATATATGAACCGTTGACTTTGGATATGCAAGGCCACTTTTACACCTCTCATCTTGTTGTAAAATGTTAAATCTGAGTTGTTTTATGTCCAATTTATAGCTGAGTACCGGTAGCTAAATGGTTATAGTATTTACGAATTAGGTAGCCAATTCAAACCTGAAGAAAGTTACCTATTTGTTTTTTTCTTTGATCGAAACTAAACTCAGCTGCCCATTGTTATCCATCATTGTGCATAAATGGCCGTGACTGACGGAACAGCTGGTGTTAATCAATAATTAACTTAATCAATGATGCTCAACCCTTTCTACCATAAATTAAACCTGTATCATCCTATATTATACGCACCTGGTGTGCTGTGTGCGTCGCTGTTGCTTACGTGCAGTACTTTGACATATTCCTTTCCTATTTGAGGATCATTTTTTCTATATGGAACAGTTATATTGCAGTGGTATAACGTTACCAAACACGGAGTATTGAAATACATGCGTGGTCATGACCAATTAAAAGTAAATCCCACAGGACAAATTTACATAGGTTGGGAGTGGCAGGTGCACTTTCCTACATGTTTGGTTGCAACACTGAAGCAACTTTATCTGAAAATCCTTTAGAATCACAAATACCGTTTGACGTAAGTAACACGGCCAATGTTTAGGCCTTTTCGTAAAAAAACCATAAAATCCAAAAATGTTTACAAAAGAAATTTATTGTCTTTAGGTTAGGCATATCCATCCAAGTGCAGTCATACTTCTCGTTGCACTCACTTCCTACACAAGCCCCCACATGGTGCAGCAAAGGTCGCGATTCAGATAAAACCATAACATTCTCAGACAGGGAAAAGCGTTGCCATCAAAGCTGGAAATATTTGCAGTAAAATGACAATGAACGCATAACATAAGATAGCCTTGGAGTTTGACACTGCCACTACCTACACACTACTTGCAATACAGTACATAAACACCATAGCACTCTCGGGCTATACATATAGTCTAAAGTGCACAAGGATACTTATTAACTAAATATTTGTAGTTTGTTGGATTATTGCAGACATTTCCCATAATTTTCGTAAAATAAACGGTATCAGCAATCTGACACATAGGCATACTTTCTCCCATTAGCTTGTGAACAACCTTCATCATGGGTAAACGGTGGGAGTAACTTTGATATTTTATAGGGAAAATCAATTAAGTTTCAATATCTTTGGAGCTGTAATGTTTACACCAATGGGAGTTATACCATTTTGTTCAGAATTTAAAGGACCATAACATACTAATTTTATTCAAAACCGGATTTTCCTTATTGTATGGAGTTTTTATGGGACAATAACATAAATTAGGATTTGAACCTTAATTATTACAGTAATGGGAGTTATAGCATTTTGTTCAGAATTTAAAGGACTATAACAAGTTTTTATTAAAACCGTCCAAGCCATTTTTTAGAAAATTTGATATTTCCGTTATTTTATGATATTCATGGGAAAATCCCCATTTAAAATAAAAATTGAAAAAACACCTTGAGATACCATGGATTCATAACAAATTTCATCAAAATTGTACTACAGTTGTGGTCTGTAGCTCTGTACACATCCACACATACAGACAGACATGCGCACACAGACACCACTTTAAAAACCACTTTTTTGCTTCAGTGGGACACAAAACGAATCCACTCAAAACTCAAACTCGAAAATGTTGACAAAAACAAAACTTTCTCCATATGGTATAGGTTCATAAAGGAAAACACTAAAAACAATTCAATGAACATAAAAAAGTCATGCAACCAGAACAAAAAAATTACACAAAACACGGGAATGAGCTGGTCTAGTGGTAACTTGCGGAACTTCGGTTTCTGAGGTACAAGGTACAAGGTTCTAATCCCACCAATCACCATGGCTTTTACCTATATATGATAATGCCGCAATGGGGTGCAAAATCATGGGACACATACAGATGAAGCCCTTAAGACTTCGGTGCTCCCCAAACAGATAAAATAAAACACCAAAAAAGACAAACAACAAAACAAAACCAAAAATTGTGTCATTAGGGCACCCGACTCTTTTCGACCCCAAGTTTAAGCTAAAGGGAAAATGAGCCAGGGCTTTTTATTTTTTATTACATTGCACCATTATATGCAAACTAAGTAAAAAAAAAAAATACTTTTCATCTAAAAAAGAAGCTCCTTAAATAAATTCCATTATTGTTTTTAATTTTACTCTTTTGAACTAGCAACTGTTCTGTCTTTGCTGCAGTATGACGACAATTATCAGAATCCTTAGTGGTTTTGGGTGTTAACCTCATCAGATTGATGATACTGCCAAACTCAGCTTTTAGCTTGATGAGGCATCCTCATTGACTATAGGTTGGATAAGGTCCACTTTGAAAACAACTATGGATTCTAATGACACCTGCTGCAAAACAAAAGTCTCCGGGTTACGACTATACAATTCGAATTCATTGCGTTTATCATTCAATTGTTTGGGCCAAACCACTTAAGTAAACCAATAGCACTTCGGTCAAATGTATGAGTAAAACAGTATATCATTGGGAAGAATAAAGCTTTAAATATACTCAATTTGATCCCCACGTACATGCATAAAAGTACACACTCATTTTGTGATACCAGTCGCAAAACTTACAGTTTAACTATTAAATAGGGTCTACCAAACAAGAATGTGTTGAATGCCATGGGGACGCTATAGTCTAGGAAAGCAGTCATATGTGTAATGTTATTTATTATTCTCTTTCAGGAGACACGTTTGCTCAGTGGAGAAAGAAGTTAGCAGACCTGTAAAGAAGTTTGAGGCTTACAGAAAACCAACCTACCAGAGTTATGTACATCGCTGTCATGACAAACTGTGTCGAGGCGTCAGGTATCAGATGTTTCCTACTAACTATCACTAAAGATACAAAATTATGAAGAAGAGACTCAAACCCTTTGTTAAGGTCGAAGCCGCAGTTTTAGAATGAGAATAAAACTTAGTTCAATTGAACCACTGACAGAATGCACCTTTAAAAATACGTACCTATTTCTTTCTTACGCCAAATTTTTAATTGTGCCAAACTAAAAGAGCTCTTATAACTAAAAGAGCATCATTTGCCAACCTTAAAATATCATGTGGCTATATTATTTTAGCCATGTGTAGGTAATTTTTGAGTTTCACAGGTGGAAAGATGCATCCACTTATCCACGAGTCACAGAGTCAGTTGTTTGTTACAGAGTAGTTTACGAGACAGCGTACAGAGACGTGTACGACAAAGAAGTTGCAAAGGAAACTACCTATCAATGCTGTCCTGGCTGGGCGCAGGATCCCAAGACTGACTACGGATGTAACACTCGTAGGTACCATTCCCATTGGCTGGTCGTACAGTAGTGTATCAACAAACAACAGATTTAGGCAGCACAAATGACAACTAAATCATGATTCACTAAAAATGAATATGAAATATTTGATTTTATTATGATAGACAAAAGTCCAACATAAATGTAAAGTTTTTGGGTTTCTTGTACATGGGTGGACTCTTTTTCATTGAGGTAAGCCTGCTATCTTAACAAAAATCTCTAAATTCTAGGCCCGTGCGCTTTATGTTGCATTCTCAAATCTATCAAGGAGTCTTTATTCATCTTAAAAATTAAAAGGTGTGATTTTCCAGCTGTTTGCAGCAAGCCATGCCAAAATGGAGGACTGTGTTCTCAGCCAGAGGTCTGCTCTTGTCTTCCTGGTTTCACAGGACCTCAGTGTGAACAAGGTGGATATGTTTTGAAATTGTTTCTTCCACAATTACAATGAATGATTTAGGCAGCCGAATTGTTGGAGAGCTCGCTTAGTTCTCCAAGGTTGCCATTTTTGATCTTATCGATTGAAGTACTTTTTAAAAGTTCAAAAGTAGACCGAGCTGTTCTTGGCCATTGAACTTTAAGTTTAAATGATCAAATAAATAATCTGCTGGTTTAGTCAGCAACCAATTTTTCATTCTTGTCTTAAACTACTACCATTATGTGTCGGC
Organism: Macrosteles quadrilineatus; assembly: GCF_028750875.1. NCBI lineage: Eukaryota > Metazoa > Arthropoda > Insecta > Hemiptera > Cicadellidae > Macrosteles > Macrosteles quadrilineatus. Next base: position 74,586,439 of record NW_026542598.1, on the reverse strand, counting down.
ATTACAGTTCAAAGTCAGAGCCGCTTCCGTAAACGAGCCTAAGGACGTAAGAGGTTTTAGGTTTGTTGGGGGCACAAGGAGAAAAATTCCTCCACGAGGAAGGAGGGATGGGCACAATTAATTAAGCTTATCTCTCGTGCCCATAACACCTCGCATGCAAACTGTGAGCCTTTTCAAAGTAAATTTACTGACAAAATTACATTTTTGGATTTATTGGATAAGAGATAATAATATCATTGAACAAGCCATATGAATTGGATGAATAATATTATAAAGTTTTATAAAGGAAATCTGTTCCTCAAAACTCACAGATTAAATTAGAGAATATTCTAGCACTGAAGGAAGACTGATTCTGAGGGAATTTTACTGCAATAAAATCTGTTCCAGAATTTTAAGAAATTTTGGTTATGGTTTAGATGCTACTTTTACCATGCTCAATTTTTAAGTATCTTTCGTATAAGTTGTGTAAAGGCTAACTTACGCTACTCTGTAACATTTTTTCAGACGTAGATGAGTGTAAGGAGACTGTAACACCGTGCTCACATATGTGTAACAACACTGTGGGAAGTTACAAATGTAGTTGTCGCCCTGGCTACCGACTAGGACAGGATCAGCGTTCCTGTGTAAAAAAAGGTACTTATAAAATAGGAAAATAATAGATAGAAATTGTGTCTTAAGTTTTGCTTGGTAAATAATTTTCTTTTTAACAGATGATATCACGGTTGGCTAATGAAACAGCTGATCTCAAAGCTACACAGATCATCTCACTCCACTCTAAATTCATTCTTCCCTCATACTGTATTTGGGTTAAAGTATGGGGACCTAGGTGGTGTCCCCATCTCAATTGATTATGATAACTGACAAGATGTGTTACTGTTAGGTATATAAAGTAGCAGTTAAACATAAATGTAAAGAAAAACAGGATAACATTGTAAACTTTGAAGTTTGCATTTTGTCATTCGAACAAACATCTTGCATAAGAAGATATTTATATTTTATACATGTAACTCAAAACCTTTTAAGCCCAAAAGTTCAACATTTAAAGTCAGGAGGATTAGTAACATATGGCAAAATTATTTACAGTGACTAGGAATACAACAAGCATAACTAAACCAAATACCATTGAAAACTAATCCTAGTGCTGCCACCTCAAACCTAACGGTCAAATTTAGATCTAACCATCTAACTGCTAGCAAGAGAATTAGATCTTATTAGACAGTTAGATTAAAGTGTTTAATCAATATTTCATTCAAATTTATGTTTTTCTTACATTATTGTAAAAAGATCTTAGATTCCACAAACATTCTGAACATTAGATGTCTCGTTGAGGGTTATTTGATGCTTTTGCTTTGCATCAAATAATCATTTTTAGTTTTTTAGGTTATCATTTTTAGCAAACTAAAAATAAAAAAAAGATAACAATTCTAGCTTTTTTAAACACCTGCTTTCATTTTCAGGTAAGAATAGAACATTAGAAGGGAAAACTGACGTTGAAATCCTAGCAAGAAAACTTTCTAGACTAGAAAAGGTGGGTTTGATAAAGCTTGTTGAATTTACAAGTCATTCAGTTAATAGAAGTTATGCACTTCTCATGTAGGTAATAAATCTTTTATTGTTTTGTAGATTTGGAAAAAATCTTCAAGACATGAACTAGAGACGGAGCTTTCTGACAGCCCGCCCAATGATGAGTTAAAGGCTTCAATCGACAACTTACACAAGAAATTTGAAGCAATGGTAAGTTGAGCCAGAGACAAATAGAATAAATATAGACCGTCAGCTGTGCTGCGGTTAGCATAAGTTCTGGCGTCGACCGCTAGGTTTGCCGTGTAGTTACGCCGCACACCGCTGCAGCGTCTGCTGGTCACATACGGCTCCTGCGCTCCTCACCTGTAGCGTTGTGCACTGTAACTACACGGTACTCCTAGTGGTGTGCGCCAGAACCTTCCTTCGACAGTCTATATTTATTCTATTTTTCTATGGTTGAGCCATTCTGTTTGTACTGAAGTTGTATATTATGTACACATTGCGAAAATAAATATTCACTCATTCCTGTCTAATTTAAGGTCCTAACCTTAGGTAGTCAGGGTAATTTTTTTACATTACAGAACTATCACAAGTAAACAGATAATCATAAAAGAAATGGTGAAAAAAAATCAAAAAAGTCAAAATTTTTGTAATAATTATTTTTTCCTTGGTATTACACCAAAATACAAGACAAAAAATCTTTTTCAGCTTCTAATTTTTTCAGCAAAGAGCCAAGAACATTGGTTTGTCTTTGCAGGCTAAGCTAAAAATTGACTGGTGTAAGAAAACCAACATGCCAACTCCTAGAGACGGAAGTAACACAAATTGAAGTACAATCACATACCATCTTAATTCAAAACAGTCTGACAGTTAACAAACAGTAAATTTATCTGATACAGGTACGTCAACAGAAAGAGAAGTGGTCTAAGGTAGAGGAAGACTTGCTGAGGTTACAGCCCTTGTGCAGAAGATTGGACGACATTGAGAGAAAAATCAACACTTGCGGATGTAAGTTGAAAATCTTAGGGTTACACAGTAGTACTCAAATATGCCTACATGTAAATCTTTGCTTTGGAAACTTAAAAAAAACATTGTTACTCTCTAGACCCGTTGTTAAATTAAGTACCAAGCACACTTTATGCAATACCTTTCATTCTGTAATTTTAAAGATCGAGAAGTGAAACTCAAATGTCAATCATACAAATTCTGATCTCTGAATCACTGCCACAACTCAATTTAGTTTTTTTTAGAATTCCAGAAGCCAAGTCGTTGGGAACGTATAATAGAAACCTTTACATTCCGTTATTTCTTTGACTTAACATTGACTACGTATAGTCAATGGTCTTCTCATAGCCCTGAAAAACTAGTAGACCTACACAAGTATGCAATTCATGGAGGATATTAAGCTTCCCCTTCTTTGAAACTCTCATTGTTTATCATATACAGCTTTTGTAGCAAGTGTCCCATCCAATACAAAGTGGTACAGGTGCACATGAGAATGGCATTTTCTCTCATGTATTTTTGAAAAATGGGGTTTTCGTACTCAACAATACTATTACCTAGTAAAACCCGGATGCAACATCACAATTTCAATTTTTGGCAACTAGCGTTTATGATTTTACTAGTATCTAATGTTACAAAGAATGTCATTTCAGAGTTGTTAGTAACACAATCGACACACTTTACATCGCCAAGTACTGTACATCCAACGACAGTCCTGGGTTAGTTACTGTACTAGATTCTTTGAAGTATTTTTGTTTTTGTTTTAAAGATTCAATAATATAAACCTATTGTTATAATGTTTAAGTTATTACGTCACATAAATAAAAGTTGCTATTGGAGGAATGTTGTGGTGTTTGAGTGGTTACTAATGCGATGAAATTGCATCTGATTGAAACTACAATTTTTAGTGAACAGAAAATGTATTTTTCCTACAGTTACCTAACAATGTACATGTTCTCTCACTGATTTGAGAAAGCAAAGTGGCCAATTTGCTCACCAGTGAGACAATGTTAACATTGTCTCACTCTAATTACTTTGTCTCACTCCAGATTTGCAACGTGAAGGCACGAAATAGTGAGCGCGTAACATGCAGGCAACGTCATATGCGCGCGAAATACATTGGCAGCACTGGCTGTAAATCAGCTGGTCAGCTGTTGTACTGTTGTATTTGTCACTTCACATTAAATGTTATATTAAAAGTTCACTTCTGTGTAAAAATAGGTTATGTTTCTTCACAAATTTATTTGTTTTATGGTAACTGTAGGAAAAGTATAATGTGCAACTCGTGTTCAAAGTACAATTGCCTCACTCGAGAAACCATTCCTCACTCGCCTACGGCTCGTGAGTAAGGATTTTTCTCGAGTGAGTCAATTGCTCACTTTTCTCACTAGTTGCACAAATAACTATTTCCTCACACTCTTTACATTTTTCGAACATTTGTTACAGGTAAATGTAAGGACCACTTCTATCCGAGGCCGTACCCCTGAAGCACACCTTAGAGATCTCATCCAACGAACACTGCCTCACTGACTGGTGCTTTTTGTACATTTATATAATACATTTTTTTTAATAACAAGTTGTTGATTTATTAATACCTTCAAGAAGCCTATCTTTGCCTTAGTTATTGATGATTATTCTGTGAGCCAAATAATTATAGAAGCAAACATTCAACTGTAAAATATTTACAAATTTTTTATAAGCCATGTAATATTGAACACTAATATTTTAAGCTCAATCACAGGGAATTAAAGTACAGAGGCAACATTCAATGGTACACTTAAGTGGTGTCTAGCAGTAGTCCCTGGTGTCTAGGGCAAACTCCAACACCAACCCCTCGACATCATGTACTACAACGTTCACAATGGAGTATGACCCTGTGCCCATCATATTTAGGAATATGATTTTTAAGTCCAACTACACTCACTCGGCTTTCTATTAGTTTGATTTAAAGTAGTACACAAAGTATGTACAAATCGCTTTTTACTGAAGTGACTGGTTTTATAACAACATCTAACAAAAACCGTTCTGAATACAAAAACTATTATGCACTTTTAAGTAAAGGCCTAATTTCAGACATTATTAGAGATAAACAAAAAGTGTGCAAAACAGTATTCCAGCAAATATTATGCTGAACTTGAAAAGGATAAGTCAAAATATATAACAAAAAAGTTGTAAAAATATTTTTTATTTACACTTTCCTTTCCCACGCTTTTTTTGTTTCTTCTTTATTTCTTTTTTGACCACCTTATTCCTCTTAGCCACTTTTTTCACTTTCCTCGAGCTCATCCACACAGGGTAGTTTCCGTGTTGATCCCTCATTGTCTTCTTGTCGTAAACTCTTCTGCCATCTTCCATCGGCTCAGTTACATCTTTGATCTCAATCACGTCTGAATCCTCCTTTTCTTTGGCTGCCACTTCATTTTTCAACTCAGTTGCATCCCTTACTGAAAACCACAACTTATATTGGTACAAGTTAACCAACAGCTTTGACAGTTGATTGAAGATTAAACATTTCATCATGTTAAAACCTGCTGGTTTACAATGAAGATAGACCAGGGACGTATTTTACTATCTGCCGCCTCTAGGCAGCGAAGTTAGCCGCCCTTCCCCCACCCTCATCAGCGCGCTCACCGACCACAATAAGATTACACCAATACATGACCTGCCAGGTTTTTTTTGTAGAAAAGTACTGGGCAATTGCATGCTGCATCAACAAATCTTAAAATTTTAACCCTCTTTTACAGACATTTTTGTTTCCCTGTATTCATGCAAAGTGCGATTCTGTTTTTAATATATGGAATGCAATGTTGTTGTATCCAATCAGAAGAGTCATAATTGTGTTTTGCAGCGCGTAAACAGCAAAAAAAACGTATGTATACAAGGGTTCTTAATAACGCTTTTCATTGAACACTTTTAGTCAGATAGATTATACAATCACAAATACTTTTATTTACAAAACTGTTATATTTTAAAACTAAATGAATGAAAAAAAAAATTATTGATATAAAAAAGTAAGTGGATCTGACTAAAAGTGTTCAATTAAAAGCATTAGAAGCATTATATATCCACGAGAGATCCTACTTTAAAGAATAACATACAATTTTGAATGAGTTAAGTTAGTAGCCTAGTTCACACTTTTCTCCTTGATTGAAACCTAAAAAATAAATCAATAAGTTAAGTCCAGGGAGTTCAGCAGTTAGTTCTTCAATAGGCTATTCAAGACTGCTAGTTAACTAAGTATTTCTGCAGAAGATCGGCTTCTTAAATAATATGTTGGCCTTTCAAGGCATGAAAACGATCTTTCTGGTGAGCACTTTCATATAGCTGTGCTTTCAAATATCCTTAATGCTACATCTACATTTGGACAAATTGATTGAAGATCTTCTTTTCTAATTTCTTTCGAAAGCCTTAGCGGAGGGATTTTGTTGCTCACCGTCTCCTGAGATCACAGCCATAAAGGCAGTTTTGTACCAACAGCTTAAGTACACAAACATCTACCGCGATCGCGAAGATTAAGCTGACGATATGTTAAATATTACCTATTACATTACCTTTCACAGTTAATGCTATTACAGAATACCGCTGGTTCCAAAATCCCGCTAATCCAAACAGGGTTCAGTTCCAGTTAAAGTTTAGAATAGGACACATCATGGTGGGATGTTTCACTTTCCAAGGGTCACCTTGGAATTGGGAATGAAAAGTTTCTCATATTTTGGACCCACATTGTACAACGGACTACCCAAGAGCCTAAAAACCGTTGCATCCAACAATACCTTTAAGATTAAGTTTAAAACGTTTATAAAATATATAAATGTTTAGTTGTAAGTAAAGTAGTTTAATGACAAAAGTTGTTCTGAAAAACTTATATGTATCAGAGAAACGCTGGCTAATAAAGACATTTTTATTTATTTATTTATTTCCCGGTATTTATTTATTTAACAGCAAGATACAGCAGTTAGCCTACTGTAGCAGTAACAGTGATTTAAGTTTCTAGGCCTACACTAGTTTTGTAGCGCAGAGGTTATAAAATGGAAATTTGTTAAATATAAATAAGTTGTATTTAGGGCCTACTAATAATAGTACATAGATTCATATCAGTGTAAACATTCTTTAGCTTAACCAGGAGTTATTTCCACTGAGCACTAAAAAAAACTCAATTTAATACTTACCAATAACAATATCGTCTAGAGCTTCATCTTTCATTTCAACATCAGTTGGATTAATGCCGAGCATAGTTTTTAATCTTTGCAGTTCTTTTTCGCCATATCTTTCTCTTTTGGCAGATCTCATTTTCCGCTTCCATTTGCTTCTTAAACTTTTTGCCATTTTAATGTGATAATCTGAAACTATGATAAATTTTTTTACACACCACTGCTTACATATAGGCTATTTTCAATGCTGACAGCAGAAAAAATATTCTCAATTTAGAAACTCATAAATAAATGTGTTAAGGTTTTAAATTATATTAAACTTAAAACTTGATTTAGTACCAGAAGATGCCAAGGGCTTGTAGAAGTGATACGGCTGAAACTGTAACATGTTTCGAGTAACATTTTTTTACTCCAGATCCAACAATATCAGTAAGTTTAGGCTTATAATGTGGAATTTGTCTCTCCACTTAGAAAGTGGACTTTAACAAACCGGGGCTACACTTTACTTTACGTCCTACACTCATTCGAATGAAAATATCGATCGATAAGTTATATCGAATGAAACTCTCGATAAACCGATATTTTCATTCGGTTGTTTCATTTGAATGAGTGTAGGACGTAAAGTAAAGTGCAGCCCAAACCGGTTTTAAAGTGATGAGAGTTTATGCAAATGCTAATATAATTTAAAATAGGGCAAGTCTCAGATCAGTCCTGTGACTATACTCCAACAGTAAGCTAGATTATGTTAGTGCTGGTAAATAGTTGTAATGGTGGCCCGTAGCCGTAGCCAAAACCTTGAGTGGGAAAGTGATGGTGGGTGACTGACAATTCCCTGATCAAAGGATCTTGGTGAAGACACCGCAAGTAACAAGTACGGTAAGTAAGTACCTATAACTTTAGGTGATAAGTTTAGTAATCAAACAAACTATTTACAGTAAGCTCTTTATTTGCCAACTTGAAATTCAAAGCAAAGTAGGCCTATTGATGAGAGAAGTATATACATTTACCAGTAACTTACTTGAGAGCATAACTTAAGGTCTAAAAAAAAATAAAGTAACTTAATCGAGTAATAAGACTTGGGAAAGTGTAGACATGGCAATAAATAGAAGAGCTTAGAGGCAAACAAATTGTTACAAACAACCTCTTTTCCTATAACCAAGGTTTACAAGGTTTTAACTAAACCTCATTTCAGATAGGCCTAGGCCTAGTACGCCTCAATTATGGCATAGGCCTATATTAAATATTCTGGGAAGGTTAAACCTCAAAACCTCTCTTTTCAGATCAAAATTTTACTGTTACAATCACGGGACTCGATATCATCATTTTTAGAGCAAATACATTATGTTAATGTCAAAACAATGAAGACTTCATTCAACTTATTGTCTAATTAAATTCAGAGAGTTCAAAGTTGGTTTTCAAGACCATACCAAATTAATTATTTATTCTTTTCGTGGATTTATTGAAATATATGTTTACCATTAAATTTAAATGATTTGATTACTTATTGTAAATGACAGAGAAACTAACCTCAAATTGTAATGTGGATGGATATCAGGCGTTAAGCTAAAAGAAGGAAAATATTTTGTTGTGATTTTTTTAATGTTTTCTCTCTCGGTCGCTCAGGGCAAGCTATAATATTTCACTCATGTAGCTGTAAGAACTCTGATTTATAATCGTTTGCCGTTATGCCATGAGGAGTTTATAGTTTATTTGGTGAATAATTATTGTTTACAGTAAATATTTAGGTTTAATCAAACATTAAAAATAAAATTTAAATTTATTCATATTACGGGATATTCTAGGAATGTCCTTTTGGTAAATTAGCAAACAAATTGTACAAAATTCACGAGAGTATACAAAAGTACTAGAGAGCTAAAAAAAGTAGAGTAGCTCAAAAGAGCTATGGCAACAAACACCTAATGCACCAGGGGCCCTATTTTTGAAATGGTTGACTGTTGAGTTGAGTGTCGAGTCATTCTATTTCCAATCGTTTCGTATTTTTGAAACGGTTGACGGTGGACTTATACAACCAAAACTACTCAACACCTATCGAGCTGTTGAGTGGAGGTTGACTGCACTTTCTTCTTCCTCTCTTTCGGCAAAAAATTACTCTTTTTGAGACGACGCCATATTGTTTTGTTATTGCTTTAATTTACTAATTGCGATTTAGAGGTTATGTATTTGTTGTCAATGTATTAGCACCCAATTATGCGATTGTTTTCTGTAGAATAATCGCATTTTAATTTTATTTACTGTGTCAATACTAGACTATTTAATCAAGGGTTTTAATCTTGTTGGAATGTTTGAAATAGACTAGGCATACTAATTGAACTTATTATAAGATAATTATTGTTATTAGACCTATGATTTAAGGTATTAAAGATTGTGGTAGAGAGAAACAATATCATAGTTTGTTTCAATACCATTCACCTAATAAAGGGATCAAATTAATTTAAGTTACGATATGCTTCCAGTGCAATGGCAAATGGCCGCTTTAACCTAAATAAAAAACAATTAAAAATAACATAAAACAAACCGATGAAGGAAACTAAAATAAGGTGATGTGTTCCGAAATAGAGACGAAGAAAGCAATTAATAATGTATTTAGGATGAGTGTAGGACCTAAAGTAAAGTGCAGCCTATGCCTAAACTTATAATTAGCTACACCCTAAAACAAACATCCATAGTAAATTTTATTTTTAATACTTAAGTTTAGCCTATATAAGTTAAGGTACTTTGCAATCACTAAGATTAAATTAAGCAAGACATAACCCATTATAACCTCAATCTCTCAAGAACGGAGTTGACAGTTTACCTCAGTGTCTCGAAATATGGCAGATTGGATTGAGATTAGCTGCCAGATTTTAGAGTAAGAAGAGGTTAAATCGAAGTCCGCAAGAACTCTGCATTGTGATTGGTTCAAAATGACGTCATCTGAATTTTTGACGGTCGTATGCTCTACATTTCCACCACGAGTCTCTCAACTAGTGATTCCCAACTCGCTTCCCAACTGTTGGGTTTCAAAAATACCAAATCATGTTGTTGGTTGAGTTGAGTGCTGACGATTGACTCAACTGTCAACCATTTCAAAAATAGGGCCCCAGGTTAAAGTTTAGTCGAGTGTGGGTGGAGCTGAGCTACTTGATGCAAAATGTGCACAGCTCCTGGCCGTCACAACTGTATGGACACAACTGTAATTTGCTCCCACAGAAATTATCTATCACTCATTTCATGTCAATTGCATATCATTCATCCTCAAGAAAAATTGAAGAAAATCTTTTTACCCGTTTTGTATTCAATCTCCGTTTGATTCCCAATCAACAAATTTAGACTATGCAACCCAGCAGACGCACATAGGCAGAGTTCGTCTATGTCTGCTGACTCCACAAGACCAATTAATTATAATTAGCTACAAAATTATAAGTTTATTATGTTCGTTTTGCTAGTTTTTGCATAATTCAACATTAAGTTCACAACTTTGTTAATTTTTTTCTGTTCTTGATTATTTTATGTTGTAAACTTAATATTATAGTAAAAAAAAATGTAAACATTAATTGTACTTTGTAGCAAATTAATTTAATAGATCATTCATTCATGTACACCGGAAGCCTTTTTTCATAGGCTGTAAACTCCTAAACGAGTGGGTTTATGAAAAAAAAATCAAGAACTTTAAAGTTTTTAAATTGCATGGTCTATCCGAAAACATTATAAAATATAGGGTGTTCCATAAGAAATTTCAAAGTTGGCCACCATATTGGAAAATTGTGGCTGAATTTTAAAAAAAACCTAAATTCATATTTTTAATTGCCACAAAAATAAAGGAATGTCACCCATTCAAAGTTTTCTCTTCTTACCGTTTCTGAAATTTCAGTGGTGGCCTCCTTGAGTTGATCACTCTGTATAAAGTATCGCTTAAAAAACAGACATTTTAATAAAAAAAAACATTAATTTTAAATTATTAAGCCACAGAGAAGAAACATATATAGGATACATTCAAGTGGTGTCTAACACCAAACGGAAATTATAGAATTTACTTTAGAATTTTCTAGAATAGTCTTCGACGCTAGCGTCCATGTTGTAGGCTACAAAGTTTGGTGCGAATGTTTTGCTACGAATACGCAATATTGGGTTTGGCACAGTTCGGCCGAAGTTAGCCGATAGTGTACTTGGTTAGTTTGGGATGGTTCGGGTTGCACACTCGTCAACATTCGCGGTTGTAATCTGACCCGAACATTCCGGGAAACATTCGGGCGAATGTTCGGCGATAGTGTACTAAACCTAGCGAGCGCACCCGAACATCGAACACAAATTTTGGCGATGTGAACTACCCCGAATGTACACGAGCACACCGAGTACACTATCGCGCTCGTCTTAGTTCGCCTACAGTGGACGATAGTGTACTGCAGGCATAAGAGGTTCATTGGCAAAAGAAATCATTTACATGGCAAACATAAAAATTAATCAGTCTTATAGCTGTTACTATAACCATTTAAAATTTTAAGTGTATATTTTTCTGTGTCATTGGCAACCTTATTTTTTAAGGCATACGTCATTGTCTATTTTCATTAGTAATTATTTTTTCCTTTCAGCCTGTTACTATCTGCATACTGACAATTGAACATGATTATAATCATATGGTTCACCAAATATATATCTGCATGGAATGAGTCAAAATATAAATATTGTTTAGTAAAACAAATAAATATAAACTATAATGACAAAGATTCAAAATTTTTAGTTGTTTATTCTTCTCAAATGTTACATTAATTTACCAAGGTAAGTAGTATACATTGTTCTAATATAGCATCAATTAGCATTTTAACTTACTCCTGAAATTCTTACTTTGACTTATCAATTAATTTCAGTTTACCATAAAATTTAATGAGTTATTCAAAGTTGGTTCTCAACAGACACACAGAAGCTAAAAGTAACAAGTGGATTTTGATAGGATGTATGAACTTCTCTTGTTAGATGCATCTTTGATTGGGCAAATTTACATTTTACCATTCACTTAAGAGTAGAAAACATTATAAAAATAGACAGTATCAGTAATCCCACACATGCTTTCTCTAATTAACTCGTCAACAACCCCTATCATGGTCATGGTTAAACGGTGGAAGTAACTATAATATTTTATGTGGAAAATCACAAAAGTTACAATAACTTTTGAACTGTAAATTTTACAGCAATGGGGGCTGTAGCATTTTTCTTACAGTTAAGATGACTATAACATACTATTAAATGACTATAACATACTAAAATCCAATCAAAATCAGTCAAGCCCTTTTTTAAGAAAACATCTTTTCCGTTACCGGTATTTAATGGGTTTTAATACATGGCAATGATGTGACGACTGTAGCTCTGTACACATCCACACACATTACTTCGAAAACCCCTTTTTCAGGTTCAGGGGGACCCAAAGGCCAAAAACCATCGAAGTAGGCCTATATACTTCGATGGAAAAAACAGATGTATCCACCCCAAACTTAAACTTAAACATTTTAACAAAAACTGATTGTTCTTCATACTATGTATATCACTGAATATAACAAAATTATCATATTTAAAAATGTTTTGCTGTTTCAGATTTCACTTACAGAACAATGGATTATGAACAGTTGTTTGCACAATATGTGTTAGAGCTGTGTTTGCTATATTATTCAATTTTGTTATTAATGTAAGTAGTTTAATATTTAGCACCTATATTGACAATGATTGGGAATCAAAACAAATGCAATACTATGACACTGTCCCACAATCAGTCTTTAAGTAGGCTAATTGAATAATTCTTGACTCAAGTAGACATTCAGTGTTTTTAAGTAATTAAATGGATCTGTTTCTGATTTTATTGGCATATGAATCATGAAGTAATTAAATTACAAGTACCTAGCACAGATTGACAATAATTCATTTGGGATATGTAGAAGCATTATTTGTATTATTTTAGAGCTGAGAGAAACGGGCAGAAGAAAATAAAAATAACTGAAATAACTGAAGAGAGAGTAGCCTAATAAGTCCAAGTGAAAAAGTTACCATATCTTAATGTGATCAAGATAAAAAACTTGTCAAACTAGGTAAGCAATGCATTTATTTAGCCTATTAGTGTAAATTGCTGTTTTCAATTTGATTTTAATTCATCAGTACCTCCAGTACAAATTTAAGTGTTTTCAACTATCTGAATGCAATAAATACTTATGGTTTGGAAACAAAACTGCTCAGTTTCGGGGATAAAAAATGAGAAAACATAATTTCTACTACATAAAATACTTGTCTTATCGTGTGTGGGTCTGTCTGCAGACCGATTTTCTCGGACCAGACTGTCTGCGTGTCTGATGGTTGAACCCTCAGACCACAGACGGTCTGAGGTTCCCCGCCAGTATTTTTGTCTGGTCTGTGAGCGTGTAGCGCTGTCTGTAAAGCCCCCCACACACTACCAGACCAGACCTCCAGACCAGACCGTCTGGCTGCAACCAGACCGTCTTGGACGGCTCTACACACTCCCAGACCAGACGGTCCTAATTCGTAATTGAGACACCGTGGTGAGAACTCCAACAAATGGATGAAGATTGTCACGATGGTCGGCCGTCTGACAGACAGCGCTACACACTCACAGACCAGACAAAAATAGTGGTGGGGGAACCTCAGACCGTCTGTGGTCTGAGGGTTCAACCATCAGACACGCAGACAGTCTGGTCCGAGAAAATCGGTCTGCAGACAGCCCCACACACGATAAGACAAGTGCCAGACGCCAGACCAGACGGTCTGGTCTGGTAGTAAAGACGTCAAGACAGTCTTCATCCATTTTTTGGCGTTCTCACCACGGTGTATCAATTACCAATGTTGGAGTGTCTGGTCTGGGAGTGTGTAGAGCCGTCCAAGACGGTATGGTTTCAGCCAGACGGTCTGGTCTGGAGGTCTGGTCTGGTAGTGTTTGGGGGGCTTTACTATGAGATCTAAGGTTGTAGCTTAATTTTCTAAACGGTATGGGAAATTTGCTAATGACCAATAAGTACACATTACCTAATAGGTACAATTTCTCAATCCCTGTAACTATCTGTATACTGACCATTGAACAAGAGTATCATATGGTTGACCAAATGTATTGATGAAATGGATCAAAAGATAAATATTATTCAGTAAAACAAACAAATAAAATACAATGACAATGATTCAAAATTTGTAGTTGGTTAAATTAATTCTACTCAAGTGTTACCATTAATTTACTAAGGTGAGAAATTTAACAATTCCTAAAATTCTTAATTATCAATTGAAGTTATGAAAATGTATTAAAACATAACTGAACATTCAAAGTTTGTTTTCAAAAGACAAACAGAAGTCATTTAATTTCCCTGTCATTGTACTTACGTTAAAAGGTTTAAGTTTTTAATAATAAATTAATTTATCAGTTCTAGAGAGTACCTTCCAAGCAATGTTTGTTCATATGAATGCAATTGTTTTTAATTATTAGGTTTAATATTGTTCCTTTGAATTTTAAGTTACCGGTAATGTGTCCGTTGTATTTCAAGATACCGGTATTCCAGCTTTTAAATGGATTATCTATACTGTATAAAAATATTATATTCTCTTCTATTTTTGATTTTTTTTTTACAATACCTATCTAAATAATAGTAAAATTATAATTTTTAGAAATGTTTTACTTTTTCAGATTTCACATACAGAACAATGGATTATGAACAGTTATTTGCACAATTTGTGTTAGCAGTGTTTGCTATATTATTCACTTTCGTTATTAATGTGAGTACAGTTTAATATTTAGCACCCATATAGACAATGATAGGAGTCAAAACAAGTACTAAACTGTCCCACAGTCAGTCTTCAAGTAAGTCTTGAGGCAGATAATTAATTGTCTTATTCATAACCTGTCAAAATATGATGTCTCTCTCCAAACAATGATTATGATCAATTATTTAAGATTACAACATGATCGTCTATGCTTATGATGCGTGTGGAGACATTTTGTTTTGACTAATATAATATAAATACCTCGTCACAGCTCTGTAGTTACTGTAGATTACAGCTGTTTCGGCATTAAAATGCCATCATCAGATACACATACATCCACCTGAATTGGCGTCGTTAAACTGTACATATACACGAACACGATAAAAACACAAAAACACGTAAAACAAGAGACAGGCCTGTCGCGTACATGATTGCTACGAGTACGGAAGCTGCTGCAGTCAGCTTCCGTACTCGTAGCAATCATGTACGCGACAGGCCTGTCTCTTGTTTTACGTGTTTTTGTGTTTTTATCGTGTTCGTGTATATGTACAGTTTAACGACGCCAATTCAGGTGGATGTATGTGTATCTGATGATGGCATTTTAATGCCGAAACAGCTGTAATCTACAGTAACTACAGAGCTGTGACGAGGTATTTATATTATATTAGTCATCAATCCAGCTCAGGGGCTAAACCATGTCTATTGATTTTGTTTTGATACACTACCTACTGTAAGATGGGTGGGATTACAACATGAAGATAAAATTAATTGTAGATGAAGTAGTGTTTATTTTTTCTATGGTAAAATGTTTTCAATTTTTAACTAATAAAATCCTTATTGGTTTCTTAAGAATCTTGAGAAGTACAAAAATACTTGTTGCTTAAAAGCTAGTACGTGTGTTGTAATTTTTGTACACACAGACTGAGAAATATCTACATCACATTTGAAGGCTCAAATAGACATACAATTGTTTTATAGTAAATAAACAGGTCTGAATTTTCCTCATTTTATCGGCATTATGAGTCATGAAGACAATCCCAGGTATTCACAGATTGTTGGTAATTCATTTGGGATATGTAGAAGCATTTGTATTATTTCAGAGATCACAGAAAGGAGCAGAAGAAAATAACAAAACAACTGAAAAAATAGGCTAGTGAAAACCCCAAGTGAAAAAAGTAGTTTTAATTTAGAACAATATCAAAATCTTGTAAAGCAGGTAAGTTACACATTAAATTTACTTATTAATGTTGTTAAATGCTGTGTTTTCTGTTTGACCACAATTAATCATTACATTCAGCTTGTCAGAATGTCAGTTAAATTGTTGGTGTCTCGGACTTCGATGCAGAAGGGACGGGTTTGAATCCCAGGATATCCAAAAACTTAAATGGGTTTGAAACGCTTTCCCTTAAAAGCGTTTAATCTCATGTTAACTTTAACTAAAATTCCACTGGCGTAGGAAAATAATTATTTAACTGAAACAATTTATGCGTTTTTGTGTTTGTGCAGTAAGTACATTTCATTGGTTGATAAAAGTATCGTATTTACCATCCTATAATTACAAGGAACTTTTTTTTTAATCCAACACGAATTTGTAAGAACTTAGGATTTACTTTGCTATAGATTCAGCAAGAAAAAATAAACCATCACAACCGAAGCATCATAGCAGCATCAGTCAAACATATTGTGCAAGAAAAAATGGGAAAGCTTCAACATATATCGGTAAGTTATCTTGCAGTGAAGTAATTTCAATACCTATGGACGACGACCTATGGATAACGTTGACAATTTCATTTAAAAGTAATTGAAGTTATTAGGAAAAGTAACCAGCTCCCTTAACTTTCCACTAAAATCCCATCATTACATTTACATTTTTAAAAATAATTCGTTTAACCAAGTATAAAATTAAAATTATAAATGTAATGTGAGTAGTATTTTTACAATAGAGTATACAATGCAAAGACAAACAGGGAATGTTTGGGAGCACAATCTACCTTTACCTTTACGTAGGTTAACGGTGTATTTGGGAGCTGTTTGGGGGAGGGGTGCTTATTAAAATTAAAACTACGGAAATTGTCTCCCACTTATTTGACAATGATACAGCTCGGCAGCCGAGGTACAAATAATACCTACACAGGTATAAACAACTTTACGATGTCAACCATTTAAAAATGATTAAATACTCATAAGGCATTGCTTTATTAACTTTTTGTGTTAACGACAAAATTTACAGTAAATAAAAATGATACAGCAATATATATTTTGATGTATCTAGTTTAGATTGCATGTGGTTAGTCCTCCATTCTCCAGTTAAAAATTGTTCACCTGTTACTAGGTATATTGCTGCAACGTCAGCTGTTTAAAGAACCTTTTATGCATTGTATTATTTAAATTCCTTATTCCAAGGGACATTGCTCCGAAAGAGCCCCCTTAGAGGAACAAAATTTAAGTTGAATGTGTTGTGAATTTACTGTGTGCTATCAATTGCTAGAGCTTTTGTTTACCTAAACAGCAGTAATACATGAGTGCTGCAAATTGGTAAACCTGTTTGAGCTCCACAAGATTACAAATTGAATACGAAACCCGAATTAAAAGTAGTAAAGCATGGTGTTATGGTTTTGTTTCATATAGGACTGGGTAAGAAGTGCTACGTACCATCAAAATACTGCGAATGACCGCTTTAGTGAGAAACCTACAGTGCTTTCAAGTCCAGCACGTAAATGTAAGTTTTTCATCAATTAACAAACGGTAATCTGTATTAAGTACTGAATAGAACTACGATAGCATCATACTCTTAAGCAGTTGTCAGTTCATCCATGAAAGTCATTTCAGAGTTACTTCTTTCTCTTGGCTAGTTTCTCAGACTCATGTAATTCTACTTTCTCTGGACAAATCATATTTTTCTTTGATAATTCTCATTCATCATGGACAATCATTTATCCCTTTCCATGGATAATTCTCCTCCTGTGAGGGCAACTCCCCTTTTTCAGAAGCAATTGAATTTTCTCATTCCTTTCAATCTGGTGTATAACCTTTGTGGTTCCTCTTTTCCTCACAACCGAGCAACTCTCTTGCTCCCTACAAGGAACCGCACCGGCCCGAAGCTGGTGGTGAGAAGGGAGGGAGGTTGAAGGAGAGCGAGAAACAGGGTAGAAAAGAAAGGAAATCTCCAGAAGCAGACGGCCCCCTGATCACCCCATCCAACACCCAACCTACAATCAATCCCACACCAGCACCCTTACCGTGACGATAGTGGATAGAGTACTCAACTGATGTCCATGAGGTTACCAGCTGGAACTCCACCAGTGACACTAACTTTTTGTCAAAGGTTTTGCTTAGAATGTGATTACTTCTTAACTGTACATCTTTTGTTAGAATTTGAGACATTTATAATTTTATTTTATGAACAAAAATATTTTTTCAATTAGTAAACCATCATTCAATTTTTATCTTATATCTTTTTCATATTTTCAGCAAGTGTGGTTGGTTAGGTTAGGTTATGACAGTTTAATTTTATAATTAAAAAATTAATTTTATAATTTTTTTTTAAATCGACATGAGGGGCTCTCCCACAATCCCCCACTCCTTTGCAAAAGAGGTTGTCATCGGTTTTTGACCAAGACCCCTGAGACGCTAGTGACTACTACATATACACAGGGATGTGACAGCCTGTAGTGAACCGGTAGTTTGGTCCAAAAAGTTTTTAATTTATCTCCAAACATTATTTTGGGAAAATATCCCTTGAATTCAATGCCATTTCTAAGAAAAATTTGTCCAGTTTCGATTTACAATTTAAAAAATATCATTTTTGTAAAGATTTCAAAAAATGTATTTATTGATTTTTAAAAATAAGTCAAGCAATTTAAAATACAATATTGCTCAACTTATTATATCATGATGATAGCCTTTAGGCTATTGACAGAATGTTTTTAATTGTTTTTTCCTCTGATATTGCTTCAAGATCTTCATTTAAATTTTTCTTTTTTCTTACTTCTTTAAATCGGTAACTTTCTCTCAATTGTCCTGTTCTTGTTGTATTTTGTTGTAACTTTTTAGTTTTAGTTTTTATAACTTATTGATTGACCATGCATCTGTTCACCAATTGCCTTTGTAATTAAGAATGTTTCATGCAATAAAATACTTATGACTTATTCATACTATTTTCTTATCGATCTCTACTGTCCATTATGGTAACCCTATGTCGACACCTATTTCACCCCTAACCCTGCCTATTTCAACATTTTCCTTATAATCTTATGAGATTTTTTTTATGTTGTGCTATATAGTTATGGTATACTTTATTTTTAAATAGTCATGATTTGTATAATTTATTATTTAAATATACAATGTATTGAATTTCATTTTCATTTTTCAATCACTTCAATTACGATATAAATCTGCAGATTCCATCTTTCACGGATTAGAAAAGAAAATTCAGCAATTAAAGGCAAACTCACAGAAGTCGCTAGATGCCATCTCTAAGACGTGAGTAAAGTCAAAATATTTTTAAGACTATACAAAACAGCAAAAGATAATTTAAGATTTTTAACCGTAGTGTGTTCTATCCTAAATCTAAACTTCATCTGTTAAATACTGTCCAGTCAAGTTGTCTTTTGTTTTAGTATTAATTTAAACGTCTTTGTTCCAAACAGTCTACCTGTAATTCTCATCCCATGATCATAATGATGTAAATCTCCATTGTTGTATTCATTCATCCCGAATCACCTCTAATACATGAACTCATTTTTTTCTCTCGTAAAATAAACCTCTTTTATATCAAAACCCTTGATTTTTTCCTCTTTTATATTATAATTACACCGCACAAATACACTGATAAAGTTTAGTAAAGTTTACTCCCTTCGTCCCTTTTATTCTAGACATTTTGTATAGTATTAGGATTACAATTTAAATGCTAAGCTAATGAGCTTTCCCATTTTCTTGTATCTGGAAAGTTACCATAGCTCATTGTGATAGTTAAAAGAGTGGACTACCTTGTGTTCGTTTCTCAGAACCATACCGTTGTCCGAACTAAAAAACCTGAAATCTGAAGTTAAACATAAGATTAATGGACACGTTTTCCAAACAGTTCTGGACTCTACTAGCCCGTAGCCCCCAATTTAAATAAAAAATTGTAGTAACTATTTTATTTGTCTAAGTTTAACTTTACCTTCTGAAGGAGCCCTTGTAGAAACGAAATATCAAGAAAATAGTGTTGTAAACTTGTTGTGTGCTTTCAACTACATGAAACTCTTTTCTTAGATAACTTAGTTGTCCATCGGTTCATTCTAACTTAATGTGTTTGTCTATTTAAGTGTTACTAATGATGCAAATTCTTTTTACAGGTCCAATCCAGCCAAAAAACATCATCGGATAAAACAGTATACTGTGTATAAATATAAAGTATATTTAAACAATGGAATAGCACAAAACAATATGTACTAAGCCCTCAAGATCGTCTGATAGATATCGCAGTGTGATTTTTCTTTAAATTAAACAATGATGTCCAACCTCAATTTTATTTAAATTCTCAAACATCTTAATTCAATGATTTAAGTGAGGTTTATAAAAGGTTGTTTTAACAAATAAAACAAAACTAAGATTGAATATTGAATAGCATTATGTGTGAAGATGTGTGTATTTTTGTAGGCATTCTAAAAGCTGTCAGCTAAAGAACTGACTTTTTAGAACAGTATTGTACTCACAATTCAACTGAATATTTTAATTGAGCAATATTTCGAGTTTCAGCTCTTAGTCTTAAACTTGGCCAATTTTAATAGAGTACCTACATAACTAAGATTAATTTATCCTATTCTTTTAAATATTTTTTTTATCCTTGGCAACTGAAACTTCCATCCTATCAGACCAAGTTGGGCACCAATATCAACCATCTTTATTCCATCATAATCAAAACTAATCCTAAAATTAATTAAGTAGGTTAATGTTTTCATGACCATATGCTGGTTTAGTAACAAACGCAATTTACATAAATTACATTTATTTACCACACACTCAGTTACTGTCTACAATCCAGGCATGATGTATGCGATGTTGTCGAGTATCTTAGAGAGGGTTTCTGGGGAGCACCCAGAGCTGATGGCAGGTACTTGCTGGGTTAGGCACAGCAGAGGTCCGAGAGCGCAGAGCAGGGAGTCCAGCAAAACAGAGAGACTGCCGGAAACAGCAATTTGACCCTGGACAAAATTATGGAAATATATTTCTACAGTGTTATCGTGTTACTCAATAACAAGTCACCCTTGATAACAAGGGTCATCTTCAAATCCCCTAAAACTTATTTTACCTCTAATGACATGAAATTGCAAACCTCGATCACGATAAGAAGTCAACCTTGATAACAAGTCTTATTTCATAATCCCCACGAATGTTGTTATCGAGGTTTTACCTTTGAATATTGATTCAACGAGACATTCTATCCCATGTTTTAAAGTTGTCACCAGTTGTTTAATCAAAATCGTCACAGTTGATGTGAGCCACAGCAGATTGTGCTGATCTAACTTGCTAATTTCTATCAAAAACACAAAATTGTTTCCAAGTCAAAGTGATGGAATGAATAAAGGGGGCTTCTTCGCAGGGAAGTAGTAAAATTATAGCTTGTGATCATGATAGGTTTTTGTGAGTTCTGTCTACTGCCCAAATTGTTTTCTTGGGTAAGTTTGTTGTGTATCCATTGCTTCTCCCTTAATTTATTTCAAAGTCATGTGCTCTTTCTCCACAAACTAACCTTAATACTGGTTAATTTTCTTCAAGGAAAGGATCTAGGCTAGCTTGCCTTAGAAGAAATAATATTAAACCGTAGAGCACACAGAATACACACAAAACACACAATATTCGTCTTGAGTGGGGACATTGACTAACGTAAGGAAAGAAGAGTTCACAAAAATATAATCGTTAAGTAACCTAAAATACAAGTAAGAAAGTACATAAAAAAACACTTAGGTGATAAATGAGAAGTGCTCTTACTTCATGTTCTTTAAGCCGTTCGCCAATGATAGTGAGCGACTCGCCCAGTAGTCGCAGGTGGGCAGATACATCAATAGGCTGCGTTCCAATCACCTTGTACAGCCCAGGCCCGACCACCGGCTCTGCGACCAGCGTCGATCTGCCTCCCCTGTACAACCAAACCAGCTGATCTATATAGTCATTTTAATTCACACAAAAAAATTACAGGTGGTTTCTGTATTTTTGTCAATGGAACTGTAAATCTTTTTGTCATAAATAAACATCAAAGATTGTAACTCTGGAATATTTATGTCCTTAAAATGCCTTTTGCTTCCTAAAGACTTTGAAAGTTTCATGGTGAGGCTTTAAGAAGTAAATGTTTACTGGTCTTCAATGTAAAACTGAAAAAATCAAATTGAGTGGTATAACCATCCTGCTGTTCACCCCAATAGTAATAGAAACAATACTTCAGTAATTATTTAGACACTTGACACAAGAATTAAGAAAACGCTACTCGCTTGTATCGGGTGACTCACTTGACGGGTGTGTCAGATGATGCAGTGGCCGCGGCTGTTCCCTGGCTGGCTGAGGCTCCCGACTGTTTGTTGATGAACTTGCGAGCCGGGGGTGACCTCTTCTTGGGCGACGCAACCACCATCGTCGGGACCTTCTCCTCCTTCCCACCCTTGCTGGCCAGACGCTTGGCTTTCCTCTTCCAGATCTGTATAAAAGTTATGTTACTACAACCTCCCGTAACCTTGTATCGGGGTTTAACATGTTAAAACCCATAGCAACCATTGTCTGAAGGATCGACTCTGGACACAGTTGTTAATTATTGTTTCTTGGACTGATAATTAATGGTACTTTCTTAAAGAGGTTCTTAGTTGGTAATATGATCATGATTTGAAACATTTTGAAAACATAAAAACTCCACTCACGTATACCTAGACCTACTCAAAACTGATATTAAATTATTAAAATTTGTTCAACTGCAAAACCAGAAGCTACATAGGTACAGTAGACTCCCTCTTATCCGGACTCCTCGGAACCAAGGCCAGTCCAGATAACGGGTTTTCCGGTTAAACCGACGTCCCCAAAAACTCGTTAAAACGGACTGTTTACTGTGATATTTGACTTAAATTTTGGAGAGCATTGTATTTAGACACAAGATCACTGGTCTCAAATTCTTTCCCACAAGAACAGTTGTTTCAGTACCGCCCACTTCCTGCCGATCTAGTCCGGTTAAAGAGATGTCATTTCCGCCGAGTGTAGTCCGGTTAAAAGGTGTCCGGATAAGAGGGAGTCTACTGTAAGTGTAAAAGTATTTTTTTTTTTTATGACAGGAAGTTAAATTATGCATTTCAGCCAAATAAACTGACATATTGACTTGACTTACATATTTTTCATTGTAAGGTACAGTAGCCCACAATTCTCCTAGTTTCTTGCTTGTTTGTGAAAAATCTGAAATAATATATATTTTTGTTAGTAAATTTTATCACACATTAAATATAAAGGATGACCGAAAAAGACCTGACTTTTTAAAAAAAGTATCACTAATTTGTTTTTGTGCCAGTTTTAACTGGTATTACTAAATATTTCAAATACATCACTAACTAAAAATGGCTACAATTTTCATATATCCATTGTTATAAAACAATGTCAGCCAGGTAGAGTCCACTTTCTTCCATGCAGTTTTCAATCCTTTAGTTAAAATTTTCAGAAGCTCATGTCACCATTAATAGCGTTTAGTTAAGCTACTTTCTGGTAAATTTCTCCCTCAAGATTCATCGTGCTTGGGGAATTCCTACCTGAGAATTGTACGGAATGATATTATGGGGTCCAAGTTAAAAGTAAATTTAAAAAAGTCGCTACTCTGCCATAATAGACTGGCCATTTGGCATGCACACATTAAAGGCAAACATACGGTGTTGGCCAATCCAACGCTTCTTATCACGCACAGGTCGTTGTGACCCATGTGATATTTTTATTTGATTCATGTAATGCTGCAAAATAATTTATAAATAAAGAATTTCTCTCTCTCTCTCTTTCTTCTTGGATTCAAAAATGTTCAAAAATCAGTGACCTAACTCCTCTCTCGCCAAACTTACAGTTGCACGTATAGGCTACTAGCCATATAAAAAACATTTATTTGGTTCCTGACGATTAACCTTTATTTGGAATCCTTTATATACAAACGTCAAAACGGATTTTTTTCTCACCTAAATCAGGATTTGCTCGCATCAACTCTTGGCGTATCTCCTTCGCCCACAACATGTACGCCGTAAATCTTGTTTTCTGAAAAATCGGGAAAAGATTACATGAATTCTTCTCTAAAACCTGATGGCATTACTGGTTTTTAAGTGGCTAAAAAGACTGAATGCAAAATCCCTAAAAAGTAACAATATTAGCAGATTCCGCGATACTTTTAGTATGATACATGTATCTGACCGTTCATGAACTTGTTCATGTCTGGTTCAATTACAAATATTGTATTTTATTGATCAAATTAGTTGTTCATTATCACAGTTTTCAATACAAGTAATTCATGAACATTTAAAGTGTAAGTTGTTATCATTTGTTCTTACAAGCAAATCAGTAAATATTCCTAAAAAGTAACAGCGTTCGTATTTTTTACCATTTGAAAAAAAAATTCTGTGTGAGAGGAAATACTTACTCCTTTGTCTTTTCTTTGAGCTTTCATTCGACCGACTATCCTGCCATCCTTGATTATCAATTTTTTCTTTGACGACTTTTCCAGCATGTACAATGATTGAGCCTGTTAAAAGTACAACACAATTTTTACAGTCTATAAAACCTAGTTACAGAAAAAAACATTCAATGCAATGCTGTAAAATATCTAAATATATTGCTAGTCTGATATATTACTAGTTCCCATGTTTATAGGTTTAATATCCATTCACACAACACACGTAATCAGTTCCTATTAGACGGGTCTCGCATCAACTGAGTGAAGATTACCTTAACTGAGCGAAAGCCCTCGAATGGCCCCCAAAAATGTTCCTTAACTGAGCGAAGCCCGTCCAGGTATATGCGAGTTGTCGGGACAAGGAATGTTCTTGTTTATGTAGAATCATATCCCACGCTCATACCAGGGGTGGTCAACCACCTGGCTCCGGCACGCAGTACCCCGTGGTATGTAGTGTAAGCTCTCAGGTGTGCATATTTTGGAATTTCCATGCAACCTAACCTAACCTATCCTAACCCAACCTAACCTAACCTCACAGCAGTGACTAAATATACACGAATTCATATTTTCGCTCAGTTAAGGAACGTCTCTGGTGGTCCCCTGAAGTGCTTCGCTCAGTTCAGGACACCCCGGCTACCTGACTCAGGTCATTTCGCTCAGTTAAGGCCCGACCATTAGACGTGCCTTATCGTAGGTTAAGTAAATGTAAAAATAGTTACCATGTTATTTCATTAAGATTATTTAATAAGCTTAGTATCAATGCTATTGGACCTTAAGTCATTTAAAAAAAGAGCTCAGGACTGGTTACTTTTAAATCCCTTTAATGACATAGAAGAATATTTTAAGGTTGACGAAGTAAACTTTTAATGTCCTCACATTTCCACATTCTTTTTTTATTTGTAAGCATATGTATTAGTATAGCCTATTTTGACTTGTTTTTAGGCTTGTTTTGTTTTGCCTAAAAATAGGCTGTTTATGTAATAACTGAATTTTCTTGACTTTTGTCTATTACATTTGTTGTAAATGTTGAAGGACAATAAAACGTTTCTGATTTCTGAGAGTTAAATAAGTGTGAGAATCCTCCTAGGCTGAGAACCTAAGACAGTTTAGGTGAATAAACTACCAATTTATAATAAATTAAATTTGTTCATTGTAGATCTATAAAAGAGAGGCATTTAACTACTTCAAACAGGTTACAGGTATTACTGAAAGTAGCCTATACTATTTAAAATCCATTTTCCTGAAAACTAAAACTGTTTTGACTCTTGTTTACTATCCGACTATGGATGAATATTCAAATGCAAATGAAGGATCAGCTGTTATTAAAATACCGTTCACATTTAAAACGGTCATAAAGAAAGTTGGTCTTTATCACTGAACCTTTGAAAGTGAATTTTAGAAATAGCTAGATTAAATACTAAAGAGGCAAAGTCCTAAATGAAATTGCCTTCTTAGTTACCATCCGTCCCTCCGCTAGATCATATGTTTTAAAGTTACACCTAAATCGTAAAAATCAGTAGCAAGTAGCACAGGCGAAAATGGGATGTTACAGAGCCCTTATATTGTATTAAGTGTATAGATGGATGAGATAAAAAAAATAGAGCGGTACGACAGTATTATATTGCATTATTTACCTGTTGTGGCTGCCAATGGAGCATGAAAGGAAAACATGTTTCATATAAATTATTATAAAGGAATAATAAATATTTGCTATGACATATTTTCACAATTGATAAAGTAGCAACTAAAATGTTAATAAACATTAGTATGTATAAGATTAGTAACAAAACTTAGTTCTGTAAAAATATCAAGTTTTTGGAAGTTTCCAGTCTGTTGCACGTTATGAAAATCAACTAAAATTGCACAAGGAATAACATACATGAAGACAGAAAGAATTTTCCCAAGTAAAGTTGCAATGAACAGCAACTTTCAAGGTTTAGGGATTTTAAGAATAAAATTAGTTTAAAAGTGTAATTTTTCAAAGCCAAATTTCTGATCATCCATCTAGTCAAAAGTGCCTGAGCGATGACGCCTACCTGGGAAGGTGTTCCCGTGTCCGGACTGTCCGGGTTGATCCTCTGAAAGCCCTCCGTGACTGGAGCATTGTCTTGGTGATCCAGAACCAGCTGATCATCCATATCGTCATCATCCACCTCACTACCTACAGTAGAAATATAATGTACAGGCCTTGTTCACAGTTTAAATATAATCGACTCTCACTAACCAAGTACAAGAAACCTTGAATTTTCTTTGTAAGCTACGTTTGTTTGTTATAGACCCACATATACATATGTGTACGTAAAAATCAAATGAGAACACAAGTTACAGAAGACTTCCTCTTATCGGGCCACCTTTTGACCGGACTACACTCGGCAGAAGTGACGTTTCTTTAATCGGCCAATATATATCAGCACATCAATTTAACCGGACTGGATCGGCAGGAATTGGGTGGTACTGAAACGACTTTACTTGTGGGAAAGATTTGAGACCAGTGATCACGTGTCTAATACAATGCCCTCACAAATAAAATATTAGGTTAGAACTCATAAAATTCCACGTTTTGTGATTGGAAAGACCATGAGGCCACGTGCATTCAACTAAATAAACAAATAATTTTTCGTGTACACTATTGCAAAAGTTAGTATGGTTTTAGAGGAAGTCGGTTTAACAGGAAAACACGTTTTCCGGAATAGCTTTGGTCCCAAGGAGTCCGGATAGGAGAGAGTCTACTCTACTCTACTGTACACTGGTAATAGTGTGATTTTTTCTACAGTCTCAATTCAACAAAATTTATCTTTTAACTATTTATATACAACTTTTAGCCTATCTTTGCCACTGAAATATTCAATGCACGAGCACTGTACAGGGATGGACGGGTCCCGAAATTTCGGGAATTTTTTGGGAAAAAAATATTCCCGATTATCGGGACGGGATTACATTTGACTCGGGAATTTTTCGGGACGGGATTTGGTCCAATCGTCGGCGATTTTTCCGCTTCGCGAGTGCCGAAAACGCCGTTATTGCGAGCGATAGGTCCGCGAACGCAGGAGACGAAGTCATTTCGACGATCGCGCCGTGACCGCGGAGTCATAACGACGATCGCGCCGTAACCGCGAGTCATGACGACGATCGCGCCGTGACCGCGGAGTCATGCTGACGATCGAGCTGTGATCGCGAGTCATACCGAGGATCGCGCCGTGACCGCGAGTCATACCGACGATCATGACGTGACCGCGAGTCATACCGACGATAGCCCCGTGACCGCGGAGTCATACCGACGATCGCGCCGTGACCGCGGAGTCCTACCGACGATCGCGCCGTGACCGTAAGTCATGACGACGATCGCGCCGTGACCGCGAGTCATGACGTCGATCCCGCCTTGACCGTGGAGTCATGCTGACGATCGAGCCGTGATCGCGAGTCATACCGACGATCATGCCGTGACCGCGAGTCATACTTACGATAACCCCGTGACCGCGGAGTCATACCGACGATAACACCGTGACCGCGGAGTCATACCGACGATCGCGCGGTGACCGCGAGTCATACTGACGATCGCGCCGTGATCGCGAGTCATGACGACAATCGCGCCGTGACCGTGAGTCATACAGACGATCACCCCGTGAGTCACAAGTTACTATAGGTACCTGTAAATTGTTACCCATTTTTTGGTTTTTATAGATCAGTGCCACAAAAGGTAAAAATTTATTTTGTATGTCTTTTTTGGTAACTGCAATACAGTACTTTCTTTTTATGCACAGAAAAAAATCCCGTCCCGTCCCGTCCCGAAAATCGGGAAGGAAATAAAAATCCCGTCCCGTCCCGTCCCGAACTAAAAATTCAATCCCGTCCATCCCTAAATAAAAGTATACAGTGACAGCAGACAGATGCTGGACCAAATATGATTCTTTAATGTGTTGTTACACATACAACAGTGGCAGTTTGTCTCGTGCTACAAGTGTGGTCGGTCTTTATTGTCACAACAGGTCTTGTTTGTAAATTGGTTGTCAATTGTTAATTATGGTTCATCATAAAGACCGTTAATACATGTGTGGATTGTATTGATAATTCCTCAGAATGTTCAATTAACTGAGCGGCTTCACAAGTATTTGAAGCTTATGCTAGTGTTCTAAAAAAACACACCCTGATTAAAATATTTTGCTTGGAATGTCTGGCAAAATTTACGCAAGTAATTTAGTCATACATTATGTCAAACAGCTCAGGGGCTCAAAACATAGAATTTAAATGGAAAACTGTTATATCAATGAAATGATGACAGCAGATGCAAATTAACCATCTGAAAGTCCTCGACAACACATTTCTGTTTAAACTTTCTTTAAGTTATAACTTATAATTCATTTTAATAGCCACAGGGTTGTGTTTTATGGCTAATAATAGTAAAAAATTTACCTTGTCACACAATCCTTAACATGTAGGCCTACAGTAGAGTTGTATTTTAAAACTTACTAGATATGTTTTGGCAGTTTTTTAATAAGGCTTACAAAAAAATCCACTTCTGGAGGTGTCGTCAGAATGAGTTACAAACATTTAACACTTAACATAACACACGAAACGTGAAGATAGGCCTATCAATTCACATGTGTACATTGCCGTGGACAGGACTAGAAGTAGACTACTTTCAGTCCTGCCCAATCCAGATCTATCTGTAATGTAATCGTTTTGTGTTAAGTGTTAAATGTTTGTAACTCATTCTGACGACACCTTCTGTAAGCCTTGACGATGGTAAACTTAAAGATATGTAAGTTTATCTTTATTACGGTTAGCAAACAATAATACTGTACAAATAATGAGTTAAAAGGTAAGAGGAACAATTAAATTTAGTCATTCATACCAAGAGAGTCTAAACTAGAATCATTGGTCTGGAACATTCCCATTTCTGAATCGGACTCAGAGTACGGAGGAACTTCTTCTTTCACTGCAAAGTTTGTAGGTGGAACATCATCATCCTAAAACGTGAACAAAAAGTTATAACTTGATTTGAATTTAAAGAAATATATATCGGTACACCACTTTAAAACAGCAAATCAGCTAGAGGTTCTTCGTGATCGTGATAATTAGTCCAGGAAGCTGAAACTCCCCGGACAGGGCTGCTATAGGATCAGATCCTCTTCAGCCTTTGAAAAAAACCTCTCTGTTTGATGTGCCGGGGATCGAACCCGTCCCTCCCGCACCGAAGTCCGGAACGCTAACCATTAGGCTAACAACACACGGTAGAGGTTCTTCTAGTTGTTAAGTTTTAGTTTTGAGTGGAAATATCTGTTTTGGGTCCCTGTGAACCCTAATGTGGTTTTTGTAGTGATGTGCGTGAGTGTATTTTTCTGCATGTGTGTTCCATGTGGATGTGTACAGAGTTACCGGTACACATGTAAACATGTGGTCCGATATTGATAAAATTTGGTATGTGGGTTAGTGATTTTTTTTTCATTTTTTCCATTTTGATTTTTAAAGATGATTTTCCCATAAAATAACAAAAAAATCTTATTTTTACAAAAAAGGGTTGAACGATTTTGATTAAAATTTAGTATGTTATAGTCATTTTAACTCTAAACAAAATGGTACGACCCCCAATCTGTACAAATAAAGGTTCAAAATAAATCTTAACTTTTATGATTGTACCCATAAAATATCGTAGTCACTCCCACCACTCTAGATAAGGCTTGTTGACATGCTGTCATGACTTGCCTTCTACCGGCGCCGGACCTCCTGTGTACAGTAGACTCCCTCTTATCCAGACACCTTTTAACCGGACTTTGGTTTAACCGGACTACACTCGGCGGAAATTACATCTCTTTAACCGGACAATTTTTATCAGCACATTGGTTTAACTGGACTATATCGGCAGGAAGTGGGCAGTACTGAAACGTCTCTGTTTCCGTGGGAAAGATTTGAGACCAGTGATCATGTGTCTTAATAAAATGCTCTCCTAAATTTAAGTCGAATATCACAGTAAACAGTCCATTTTAACGAGTTTTTGAGGACG
Organism: Macrosteles quadrilineatus; assembly: GCF_028750875.1. NCBI lineage: Eukaryota > Metazoa > Arthropoda > Insecta > Hemiptera > Cicadellidae > Macrosteles > Macrosteles quadrilineatus. The sequence continues at coordinate 74,556,357 of NW_026542598.1, read as the reverse complement.
TCGGTTTAACCGGAAAACCCGTCATCCGGACTGGCTTCGGTCCCGAGGAGTCCGGATAAGAGGGAGTCTACTGTAACGCTTTAATGTATTGGCCAAGTTTGTAAATGTTTTTTCGTACCGTTCGTGTGTTATATGTTTTCGGTGTTTTTCCAAAATTGACGACCTTCACATGAAGAAAATGTTTTAACTTTCGTGATCTTCACCTGAAGATGTGCTCCACGAGCACGAAACTGCAGTAGTGACAAACTACGCAAGGACCATATTGACAGAGGTAAATTAAACTATTATTATTGCTTTTTTCCTGCTATAGTAGCTAGTTTGGAACCCCAAAGCAGAACTATGGGCGACAGTGTAACATTGCCGCAGAAAGATATCGAGGGCTAAAGGCCAGCCTGTCCAACTGGTGTTTTTTTTATTGCAAAATTATCTATTTTTCTTACACTTAACCTGTATAGGTTTCTACAGATAAGTATTATAGATAACAAGTTAGTAAAATTGAATTTTTGCAGAAAACATTTCTGTGGAAATTTGTCAACTTTATTTTCGGCAGAAAAATTCTCCTTTCTGCAAACAGTAACGCTACAAAACATCATGCATTATATAAACAAAAACTGCGAAGTCAATATTCAGTGCATCGATCGTGAGGAAGAACGTATAGAATAACCGAGTTACCAAAGCGATTCAATGTATGTAAGTAGGCGTATTCAAACCGATACAAGCATTTGAAAACTTATTTAGGCCTATTTCCAAATATTCATTAAATTTATCACACACGGGGTTCAATTACACCCAACTTGGCTGCAGAACAAAACGTAAGCCTGCAGATTTTTTTTTGGATTTTTCCAAGTCCGTTGTAGAAAGTTTTCCTTTGGGGGCCCTGTATAATGTCACAATGTTATTGAGGATGACTAAGTTGCAACTAAACACGTCTGTACTAATAAAATTGATAATAGCCTAGTTTTGAATCCTAACCACCCTCACACAATTGGAAGTACAGTATCTCTACAAATGAATGTATACTTTGGTCTGTACACTCCTTACAACATACCTCTTCTGAGTTCATCTCCATCTTGATGGTTACACTTTTCTTCTGTGAGTTAGACATTTTAGGTGTTGCATCTAAAACAAAAAGGCATCAGCGTACATGACTTTGACATACCTTTGACTTTTGTAGCCTATATAATTTAAATGTTGTCACTATTAAATAAACGTTTGATTTTTTTTAGTTTTGGCTGGCAATTACTCTTATGATGACGGTGTGACTTGGACAAAAATTGATACAACGTCTAGGCATTGTAACATATTTAATGTAACTCTAACTAGTATAATTTTACAGTACAATTGTAAATAAATTATCAAGTTGTTAAATCACATCTTCTGCTATTATATTCACTTTAATACTAATCATGCTGATTAGCTAGACCTCAGTAATTATTAGGCTAATTTGTGTTTGGTTAGTAGGTAATTAATTAATTATTAACTCTTTCGGTGTCAATCATATTTTGTATGGTGTCCGTTGATTTTCTGGCACTTTGCAGCAATGTTTACATCATAATTCAGCATTTAAGTTAAGTATGTCACAAATAAAAAGGTAGGCTAACTTAAATAACTACTTACCGATGTAAGAAAGTAATCTAAGAAAGTACCTAGTCTAAAAGGATAAAAACCCATTTTCAATAGAAAAAATATAGGCTAGTACTTAACAAGCTACAAAACACAGCAATAACACTAACAAACAGAAATTACATATAAAGATGTTTGTCTATTGTCTAACAACACACAACTAAGCAAGCAACCAAAACACTGACTTTTTCTCTGAAGACAGCCAGTTTTCTAATATTTCAGTTAATGAAATAAATCCAGTCCATAAATTATTAGAGAAAAATGGGCTAAATTAAAAGACAATTTGTAACCATATACACTACCGTCCGCTTGACATCCCAGAGCAGATCGTTACCATTGATGAATTAATTTATGTCTGACACCGAGCGGATTAATTATAAAGAACTACTTAACTGGTAAGAAGGTTTTTGTAACATAAAATATTTCATACTTGTTGGTGATGCCTCAGGTTTTTCATTTTTCTTTCGGGACCTCTCAGATTCATCCAAAGATTCAAAATCAGTCAGTTTGGAAGATTTTTTTCTCACTCTTCCTGATCTTGAAACTCCCGTTACCTCCAGCTCAGCTGAAAAGTATTGAGACATGTTAATGTTGGCCAGTAGGTTGTCGAAATTGTCGATGAGTTGTTTATAAGTGTAGGCTAAAAATGTTGATACTATAAAAGAGAAGGTACACTGAATACACTGAATTACATCCATGTATTTTGGCAAAGTATTGAAATATTGACATTTTCCATGACTGAATAGTAAGTTATTGGTTTCAGGTTAATTAGCTGTTGCAGTAGGGCCTACCTACTTATGGAGAACAGACAAAAAACTAAAAAAAAAAACATTGAATAACATTCATGTTTTAAGATTAATCAGTGTGGCAGATTGCGTGTAATAAATAAAAAGGTTACTTACAGTCTTCGCAATCCTGTAAATTGAGCACTACGGCCGTTTCGGAGATAACTCCATCGTCGGGTGCGTAGTCATCATACACTAATCTGAACTATTTACATATTTACATTTTTTACGTGGTTTCTTCACTTTCATTACGCACCCGACGATGGAGTTATCTCCGAAACGGCCGTAGTGCTCAATTTACAGGATTGCGAAGACTGTAAGTAACCTTTATATTCATGTTTTAGCCCCGAAAAGTCAATGTTTTTGCAACGATGTTATCGGTAGGCCTACATCGATGTTTCGCATCGATAGTACCATTGATGGTGAACGTCAATGGTTAACCTATCAATGCTCATCCCTATTTATAAATAAACTAGGCCTAACTTATGTTTCACTGCAGGCTTAACTTTAAAACAACAGAACAGTCCATACAAATCTCTTGGGCCTATCACCTATAGGCCTAAGCCACATTGAAATTGACATATTTAGCACAAATTAAAACGCAAAAACTAAAACTGGCCATTGATAAATAGTTTGATTAAAGATAAATTTTTAAATCTATTAGCTACTTACAGCCTACTTCCATCCTAATGAATATGTGTAGGTCCTTGGATAATATATACTGTATTTGCTTAGAATGTATGAATACAAGTTACTAGCTACTTAAAAGCCTACAGAATGCAAATTTGAAATTTTGGCGAAAATTCTGCGGATAACCTCGGTAATGTAGTGTCAATAATAATAACACTACGACTATGACAGAAGAGAAACCGACCAAAACACAGTTGGAAACATTGGTTTGGAAATTGGAGTAAACAAAACAAGAAAGATAGAATTACCTACATACATACATACAGTAAAGCATATGACCAACAGGAGATTACTAAAAAGAGAGCAAAGATTATAGAATGGTAAATTTAATAAATCGATGTATTTTAAATTTTTTCGATATATAATTTATTTTTTATCCTACGCATTTTAATAAATCAATATTTTAAGAAAGCAGCGCATTGAAGGGTCCCATTGATTAACGTAGAAGAGGTCAGTGGTGGATTTTTGTATTAGTCATCAAGGTATCAAGGTACAAGGTCTCAAGGTCATCAAGGTACAATATAATTAATTAATGGGCTTTTTACAAGGCCTTTTTAACTACAGGCCGCGGCCTAGTAGAATTGGCAACGTCGCAAGTGGTGTTGTTTAGTGACAGACGTCCCACAAGATGACATGGCAGACAGGTGACATTACTAGTGGGGCCTTGCATCAGCCCATTAATTCGCAAATTTATTTATTTAAATATAAATTTATGAACATAAATTTAAATTTACTAAAATATTAAAAATAAAACATACAGAATTGAAAACCGAAACAATATAAATTAAAAATCTATATCTGTACATTTTAAGTGGAGTCAATATTGTCATAGTTAAGTAATCAATCTTTCGTAAATACAAAAATACCATCAGCTGCTTCCAAACAAAACAGCTATTATACCACCACTTGCGACGTTGCCAATTCTACCAGGCCGCGGCCTGTAGTTAAAGGCGGCCGTGCTTCAGCAACACAACTAAATGTTATTGTTCTGTTAGTTGTTAAGTTGTTATTTGTTCTGACGATGCCTATTGCATTTCATGCCTAATGGAAAATAAAGCATTTCATTTCATAAAAAGGCCAATTTATTTCTAGTTTACTAGTTTTACTTGTGGATATAACGTATAATCAATGGACATACTAAAGATTGTCTTCCTCCAATCCATAAGAAAGGTAAATCTAGTAGCATAATCAGTTATATTAACATTAACTAAATAATAAATATTCTCTTCAACGATGACTATGCCATCCCCATATTTTACATTAAAACGCAAACGAAAATAATTAATTATAATTTAAAATTGTATTCAGGTTTTATTTCGGATTTCAGTTTACTCTATGTAAGGCCATTAGCTGAAGTTTCATTGTAACTGTTCTACTCTACTGTCACTTGTCAGTCAATGAATCCAGCTGTCTGTCAATACTCCTCGTTGCCGTCAACAACATTGTTTAACCGTGTGTAATTTGTTAATTTGTTAGGTATCGAATAAATTATTACTAAAAGCTGTACGTTGTACGAGTTTGTCAGTTTTGAGAGTATTGCCTTCAAATAATTAAAGTTTAGATATGGTATGTTCACACTTTTATGTGCTATTTATGGGTTAATTTAATGTGCACTAGTTTAGGCTATAAGTTAGTTTGTGATTGTTTCACTTTTGGCTTAGAGTGCCAAGCCAAGTCCGTAATAATTAATGTGTAGAATATTTGGCCAAACTCAACTTTCCCGGGATTCTTCCAAATTTGTCTAGAGATGTTGATCAGGGTAAATTTTAACATCAGTACTCTTGTAGCATTCTATCAGAGAACTGTTCTAAATACTTAGTCATTTCATTTAATAGCTCTTTATTTAAATTAGCTCATCATCAACAATGTGCAAGGTAATTCTCATAATTAAGACCAAAATAGACACAGGTTAAGGATTAACTTATATTTTTTTATTTTGTCTATTTATGCCAGGGGCATTTATTAATGCTTTTTGTAAGGGAGCTGTCCAAACCCTTGTCTTGTTACTATCTAACGTCAACTAATGTATCATTCACTAATATGTTTGGTTAAACTCAACACCCATTAGCCTAAGAGTATGTCATTAGGTTACTGCCTAAGTATACAAAATCAACTTCGGTAAGTTATCTGCTTTATGCATAAAAGTAGTTAGGCCTACCTACATCATGTTTAAGACTCTCCAGGTTAGTAAACTTTTAAAAATGAGGAGAAACACAAAAATAATACAGCATAAATTGGGGTTTTAACATTGAGGACCCAGACCCCAGTTTTTAATGTTCTAAGATCACTTTTAAAATATTCTATGACATCAATACTATAGTTTGGCCGCGTAGAAATCGACCTCCTCTAGCATTGGTTTAGCATTAGCACGCAGGTCGTTTTCTATGCGGCCAAACTATAGGTACAACTTTCTTAAGGTACCCCTAAATGTCTTTTTTTGTGCTGAGACCAGGGTTGCTACCAATGCTCCCCGTCCCGACTCTTTTGGGAGAGCCCCTACTTAGGTCCCTTTTGCCTGTGTATATGTCTGTGTTCCAAGGGGGGGGGTCCGGATTTTTCCCTAACAAAAGGTGGCAACCTTGGCTGAGACCTTTTATAACTAGGTATATCTGAATAGGTATAAGCAATAACCCCAATTTACTAGGGGACCGGTGAGAGTTCAAAGTTTTGGGTGGGGGAGACATCCGGTAAATGTTTATTACATTTGTTTCATATTATACTAGCTTATAGCTTCATTTCCCCTTCGTTAACATGTCTGGTGTTTCGAACAAATCTCTTTGTTCTCTATCATGCTTGACTCTTTATTCTCAACTTTCCACACTGTCCACAGATTTCATGCACACAGTAGGGATAATAAAAAAGTTGCAAAATACTGGCGTCCAAGTCACAAAGAATACACATATTGTAAACTTCTACCAAACAGTCCACAGTTTATTTTATGAGGGCCTCTCCCATCAAGTTCTGCTATAGAAAGTTGGATCCTCATGAGTTGCCTACCTGACTTGACCGAGATGGATTCTAATTCTCAATCTGAGTTGCCGTCTCCTGGCCAGAGAGACAACACTTTAGACCACTTGGGTATAGACGAGATAACGGTTAACCTCACAATAAAAAACAATAAAACGGCTACAATAAAAAACTCAAATGTACTTTAGTTTTAAACTTAACACCAAGGTTGCAGCACTTGTCAAGTATTGCTTTGAGCGTTTACTGTTGAGTTATACCATTGACTAGGTTTAAAGTCGATGGTTATACTCGGTTGGATAGTTGTGCAGTTCATCCTAAATCCCTAAAACCCACCATTAGAATTGATGTTGATTTCACCATTACCTTTGACTATTGTGAATAAATTGTAATAACTTCACTTAATTTGTGTGCCTAATTATAGGCCTTATGCATTTGTCTATTTTTTCAATGTTTTTATTCAATTAATTTAGATAGTATGATTTTACATGGTCAAATGTAACCGAAATGGTATGTAAATCTTGATGTTGCGAATCCCCAGACCACCTTACCTCAATGTAACAAACCTTAAACCTAACTGGTTACAAAGTACTCATTACTGTATAACAAATTCTTGGTTTGGCCCTTCGAAATTCATTACAACAAGGTTGTGCTGTAAATAGAAGTTTGGTTAGCCTATATTACTCATTGTGTCTGATACGTCAGGTTCTGAAGCTTTAAGAGTTAATTGGTGTAGACTGCTTGTATATGAGTCTTCATTAACTTTGGTAGGCCTTATATTATTAATAAGTCAGGTGAACAACGAATATTTTAGTCACAAATTAAACATAACTTTTAGCACACTAGATGGTAAAATTCATATATTGTATATGATGGTTCCATCTGGACTGGATGCACAAAGTTTGTTTGAATTTTAATCGTTGATTATTCTAATTTCTAACAACAAAAATTGTGTTGTATTAAGGCAAAATTAATGCAATTTTTGTTTATTTGATACATTTATTTTATTACAGGCAAGTGAAGTTGAAGAAACTCTCAAACGTATCCAGTCACACAAAGGAGTTGTGGGAACGATTGTCGTCAATGCAGAAGGTATTGATCAATCCTTCGATGTACTCGGTAGGCTCAGTGCATCCAAGGCAATTTTCAGTCATCATGATTATCAATGATATTTCAAGAGAACTAAAAAAATACTTAACCCTGCGTCGATGTCTTTGATTTCAAAACACGATCGGTGACACACAGGGGTTTTTTCCGGTTGTTGAAACAGACAAACGTTGTTTTAGCAAATTTCCCATATAGGGAAATCTGTCTATGGGAACAGGGGATTATGGGGGTAGAAATTGATTTTTCCCATTTTTGACCCTAAAAACACAAAATTTCATAATTTCTCTTCAAACCATTTTGTAGAGCTTAAAAAAATAAATTATTTTGTTTAGTGAAGTGTTGTATGCCCAACGGGTACAGAGATAATTAAAAAATTTTAATTAAACAATTCCCATATTATTAAGAGAATAAATAATCTGCTGTAGTTTGCTTGTTTATGGATATATTTTAACCAAATTTGGATATTTTGTTTATTTCATACTAAGCTATTAACATTTCAATAAATAAAACACACCTCAGTATCTTCCCTGTAGCAGCAAACCTAAGTACTTACTAAAATTAATGTTATTTAAATAGGAAAAATAAATCTGACAATTTTAATGGGATTTTTTAATAGATATCCAGCCAGGTAAATGAAAATTTGCTTAGTTTGCGAATCAATAAAAGTTCTTACTTTAAATATTCATAAAAGTATATAGCAAACAAAAACCACAACACTATCACACTCACGTAGCCGGGCTCCAACTGATTAATAGGGGTTTTGCGGAGAAGGTGTGAGATCAAATGTATGCTCAATCGGTTCCTAGAAAGATGCATGTAAGGTACTGTTACTCTTAAAGTAACCGGCTAGCGATAGGTAATACATATTTTTCTATAAAAACAAATTTATGCGCCCGTAGGAAAATTCCTTGGTGTCACCAACGAAGGGTTAAATAGTCTACCCAATATATAGATTCTATTCTAGTATGCTGACCAGGCAGATTAAAATTCTTCAGTGAAGTGTGTAGTGCAACAAACCCATCAAGTATGTTAATTTTGTATTATAACCCGTCTTGTATTTGATAAACCAATCAAAATATATTGTCTAATGTCTAAACACACCTAATAGTCTATTCCCTGTATGATGGAACTTCTGACTCTTTGTCTACTTGGGCCAATGGTTTAAGGCCCAAGCCAGTCTCAGGTGAACGAGAATCTGAAAACGGATTCATCATACAGATTTAAGTTATAGTCTTACTGAACTTAAGTATTTTACCTATCACTAAAACTTGTATTTAATTGCAGACTTCCTATGGATGCCATTTTTTAAATTTGGTAAAAAATGCAGGACCAATTTGATTGTTTGGTTTCAGGAATACCGATAAAAACCACCATGGACAACACCACAACAGTGCAGTACGCAGGGTTGATCAGCCAGTTGTCGGATAAGGCTCGTAGTGTTGTTCGAGATCTGGACCCTTCAAACGATTTAACGTTTCTCAGAATACGATCGAAAAAGCATGAAATTATGGTAGCGCCAGGTAATTTAATAAACCATTAAGTTGTTTCTTTTCTAATTTTGTTATTTTAAAATGTTAAATATTAAGGAAGAAGAGACATATTCACAACGTTTGATAGCTCTGCACGTGGCATTTGATAGCTCTAAAGAAGTTGACAAAGCAAATAAACGTTATAACTTCAGATAAAAGTAGCAGCTATAACTACTTTTGCATTCTACTACTAACTTTTGAAAAAACTCCCTATTTCCCCCTTAGAGGGAAAATATCAAGTTAATTCCCATTTGAACTTTTGATGTGCTAGCACATCTTTTCTTCCGTGAGTTGTTGTAGTGTAAATAAATTTCTTCTTCCTTAATATATTCCAATTGCAAGGTGTTTTTCTCAAACTAGTTCTAACCCCAAGTTGTTTTTATACAGGAACTTCTATGATTACAACTAAAGATGACAATTCTTAAAATAAACTATTCTTAGTTTATGGCTTCTAGCCAATTCGTTTGATAAAAATCCTCATATTCATTGGAATGATTCTTGTAATCAGTTACAAAGAAATTATTGGCAAGTTTTCAACCATTCTGAATCCTTAGTTTGAAATGTGTTTATTAAATCTTTTTGTGCCAAGATTGTTGATTTGAACTCACAAGTTGAATGTTGCACAGTCCCGTTGAAAAGACTACTAATAGACACTGATTTGATATTTAATTAATTTTTGTTAGTTCTAGAACTATATAGCATAACCACCTTTTGTTTGTATATGACACTTAAGATTGTGTCATATTGAGTGTGCCACTGAGCTTTATTTATGTACTTTTGTCTCCTTATGGTTGTTGACTTTATGTCACTTAAAACCACTGTGCACTATCTTATGTATTATTTTACAGTTTAACAATTATATACTATTTTATGGCTTTCACACAATTTATCTAACATACAATTCTTTATTGTTTTACCCTCCTTCACTAAAATTAGATCCTTAATACATTTAAGGTGAAAGAATGCACAAGCAAAAGTAAAGTAAACACAGGTTTAGGTTAACACATTTTTACTTTCTCCTATACCATGGTATTATGGAGAAAGTATTGTTCTCACCAAAATTTTTGAGTTTGAGTTTTGAGTGGATATATTTGTTTTGGGTCCCCCTGAACCCAAAAAAGTGGTTTTCGAAGTGATGTCTGTCCGTGTGTGTGTGTTTTTCTGTCTGTATGTGTGGATTTGCACAGAGCTACAGACCACATCTGTTGTCTGATTTTGATTAAATTTGGTATGTTGGCATTAATCCATAGAATATGCTAGCGTTTTTTTTTTTTTTTTTTTTTTTTTTTTTATTTTTAATGGTGATTTTTCTATAAAACCCAGAATATAAGGATTTTCTCAAAAATGGCCATAAGATATTGATAAAAATTTAGTATGTTATAGTCCTTTAAATTCTGAACGAAATGGTACTTGTAAATCCCATTTCCGTCAAAATTACAGTTCACAAGTTATTGTAACTTAGGCCTGTGTTATTTTTCCATTAAAAAAATCATAAAATAACATAAAAATAGATTTAAAAGAAAAACAAATTTTGATTAAAATGTGTTGTTCATTCATTATTTTTAAGGAAAACGTAAACATTGCTAAGTTAAACAGGTTAGGTTTACCTGTTGCTTGGAATTTATCATAATTTTACTCATGCAATTAATTCCAGCACTTAGAAATTTTTTATTTTATTTCCTTAAAATTTAAGTGAGCAAAACAGCGATGAAAATCCATTTTACTTCAAGTAACAAAAATCATGACTAAAAGTTGTGTTAAGAAAACAAGGTAATTTTACAATATTTAAAATATTTTACAAAAATAATGTGTTTTAAATTTCTAGGAATATTTGTTTAAAACATTTTGGTTTGCATGGTTTTTTAATTTACGAATTAAGGCCTAGCCTTTCCTCCCCAACCTATCTAGTGCATGCAATCTGGTGTGTTGTAATCAATAATCTGCTTTTCTGTTTCAGATAAGGAGTTTATTCTGATTGTCATACAAAACCCAGCAGAGTAAATCGCTCTCATATTTTAATGTTCTTCACTGTTTTGTTTATTTATTGATATTGCTCACTAATCACCGATGTAAATTAGCTGCTTAAAATTTATTATTAAAACAGATTTTCACTAATGTCTGTTCTGACCTCATTTATTCCTGATGGTTTTTCTACTTTTAACATATATTCTATAAATATAATGTAGAATCGTTGTTTTGGTGACGACCCTGACAAAATACTAACACTACTCACCGACCTTTATCAGGGTGACTTGACTCTGTGATTTGACTTACAGTCCACAGATTATAAGTGTCTGATGTAATATTTTTTCTTTTATTCTTGGACCAAACAAACAAGAAATTGACAATTAATCAGCTACCAGGCCTACAAACTGTGTGACAGGCCTTGGCCCAGGCACGATACAAGCAGCAACCTAAGCGACACGTAAGCAGCGGGGATGGCTATGATAAAAGCATCAATTTCCTGAAAACTCATAAAATTTCCTCTGTTTAGAGTGTAGTTCAAGATTGCAAACTGTGCAGATCATTGGACGTATTGCATTTATTATCGAATTTCCTCCCTTTCCTCCTTTTTAGCGAGTTTCCTCAGGGAAGAAGAAGAAATACCACCATCTACAGTAGTTCTGTAGCTTAGGGAAGATGGCGATAGGTTTTTTTGAATTATCACAAGTATTTCCATCCCTACTTTAGACTACATACTGAGCAGATTGAGGTGGAGAATTGAGAAGGGAAGAGCAAGTTTACAATATCATTACATATGGTTTACAACAAAACTGAAGCATGATCCATCTGAGTTGAGAGCAGCAAAAATTGGTGTGGACTTGGTGCGTCGCTCACAGCTCAGACGTATTATGGCCACCTTCAAAATATTTACGCACAACTAAATGAGACTCGATATCAGAGCAGGTGGCTCGCCGCTCACATCCAGTGGTGTAGTCATAAAATAAATTTCCTAGTGTGGGAACATTCACAAAACGTCGTGAAAAAATACGGGTCGCTTACCAATATACAGGCTGATTCAATTATTAACTTCTTCGGGACAGCTCATGAAGTGTGGACAGTAGTACAGACGTGGCTTAGCGAATGCAACAATCAGAGAAACATTTTGATTATACAATTACCTCTCGCTAAACAATCGATATTTAATAACAATAAAAAAAAAATGATTAAATGATAAGTGGAACATCTTGAGAAGGGACATTTTGATTGTTGTTTACACATCTCGCAATCCAGATCATTAGTGGGAACGGCATTACCAGTATTTTTTTCCAAAGAACCTATACAGGGTGATTCACCTTTGAAGTGTTACAATAGGTAACTTTGTTAGGGTTTTATTTTACAGAGAACTTTAAATGAACAACTTTCCTTATTTTTTTGTAACATTTGATGACAGGAATTATATGCTCATTCCGTGCTAAACGAAACAATCGGCATGATCAGGTCATAAGTCCTCCAGGGTAAGGACTCCTGGTTCTCGGTAAGCGGTAAGGATATCTCATTAAAAACTTTTTGGTAAGAACCTCTCGCTTAGTGAAATACAATTAATTGAAACATACAACCAGAGAGTTCAATCAAAACGTTTTAGTTGTAACATCTCGTAATTGTGCATCAATAGTTCCCACCATAGAACTACAACAGGGTTCCCACCCCACTACTCCCTAGTCCTTCTGAGAAAAAATTAAAACGACTTCTCAACCAGAAATATACACCACAACATGGGACCCACAGAGCTTGTGACCTGGATGTACCCCCGCTGTCGCTGTTGACTTAGCCACACACTTAATTACCCATCGCTACTAATAAAATTATTCAACACCCTGACGCTACCAACAAGCATCCAGACCCTAGAACCAAATCAATTCAAATCCACACTTCGCCAGAGCCTATAGTTGTTAGGCCCCTGTACTGTACTCGACCAAAGAACTGATTAAAGAAAACACTAAACTAATTAAAGAGTCACTCGCCTTACCAAAAGTGTGAGTCACATCTGTCAGTTGCTCTTAAATTGTATATGTTTATAATGTTTTTTACGCAATCTAACCAACTTTTGTTGCTTTTATTCAAGTGCATATCACACCACTGCTCGTATCATACCCGAGGTCTTACATTCACCTGCACCTGCAAACAGAGTGTCACTGGAAACGGAGGTGGCATGCTATTTTTATCTAAACATGCCAAATGTATCTACAAAATACCTATCCTATACAAGTATAATACCATAATATCAAATATAATTAGCAAAGACTGTTGAAACAAATAAAATACAATGAATGTTTGAATTTATAATTAATGACAGTTTGCTAATACTCTAGGCTACTTGGAATTCTTGATAAATGAACTACACTGTAATTATTTTTTGTATTTTTTAGTATAGGCCTACCTCTGTTGAATTGATTGAAATTTATTTTAACAATTGACACCTCTTACTACAAATTATAGTCTGCTGTATTTTCCTTCCACCGCCTAATTATGATAGATAAAGGTGGTTTATTGTAATGTTAATAGAACATTTTACTTAATAATATTTCTTGATAATTATTTTTGACAAAACTTTCTTTTAACATTTAGAACAATGCACAACGACATCAGATCAATATCAGATTATAATTACATTCTCATTGGATTGGAGACATTGTTTGCTAAATGTTTTCATAAATAAAATAAGTGAATTAATTCCGTCAAAACTAGTGCCCAGTGTCACCCATGAACTGGACGCGAAAAACGAGCTTCAAATTTTACAATGGAACGGAACAGGAAGTATACCACGGCCGCCTATGGCGGCTATGAGTATAATTGTGTTGATTGGGTTAGCCTATGGTAGTATCATAGAATAAATCTTCATCTATGGTAGTATCTCATTTTAAAATCGATGCATGCATCTTTATATATATATACGCATTACATTCTGCGTTTTCACTGTTGACTCGTTGCACCGTTGACTCATTGTTATTTTCAGGTTGAAAGAGTAGTTGGTTTGGTTATTAGCGGATGAATACATAACACTATGATTTTTACAATAATTGTACTATTTAAGCTTGATTTTCCCTAAAAATCTTATTAATTAGAATTCAAAGTAAATAATAGACAACAAAACTTTAGAATTGTAATTATTAAGCGGGCTATTATTATAAAACCCTGCATGATACAAAGGGGCTACTTTTTGAGTGGTTGTATTGTAAGCGTCAGGTGTGAGGTCAATTTACTAAAACAGAACAGAACTGTTTCGTTCGTTTGTTGATGTTGACACTGTTGAACTGATGAATTAGTTTGGACCAGCCCTTTGTGATTAAATAATTGGTGATTATTTAAGGTTAGTACAAGATTGAAACTTATAGCATTTAAATCGTTTATCCTACAATATATTTTGGGTCTATACAAAGTATTCGAAGTTGCTTTTACATTGAAAATCCTCACCTACTTCAATAAGAAGATTGAGCCCAGCCCACTTTTGAGACGATTATTCACTAACAAATATATTTGTTGGATAGCCTAACACTACATTTTAAGTGTTCTATAAAAGATCGATTTCAATTACAAAGGTTTATCACCAGTTGAATGTTTATAGCTTGACCTCAAATTAGACCGCTGGAAACAAATCTGGGCACATTCCTTTACATATGGGTAACCTATTGCTGCAAGCTATCTATACCTAGGCTACTTAGCCTAGTTAGTTCCACTTTGTTTACAGGTCCATCCTCTCTATTTTTGTATGGTAAGTATGGTTTAAACACACAAAAATACATATTCTATTACTGGCCAAAGAAGTTAGGCCTTCATAAAAACCAGGCCTAGCCTAAGTTATATTTTGTAAGTTAACTTAATCATGTTAGCCTACCCAGTTTCAAGACATTTTCAATTACGTTAGGCCTAAGTTAAGTTGTACCTGGGCTGCACTTTACTTGACGTCCTACACTCATTCGAATGAAAATATCGATCGATATATCGATTAATCGATTGCTTCATTCGATATATCGTTTGGTTAGTTGGTACTTGAGTATTAAACGGAGGCCACCATTACGAAACGCGCCGCGGCACTTATAGAGGGTTAAATTGTTATAGATGTTGTAGTAGAACTATTCTAGTATTGTTGTGCATCAAGCGTTATCAAATGAGTCATGTGTCTACTCGCAGAATCCCCTCCAAGTAGGCCAAGGTCAGGGTCGTTGACCGGAGCGCGCTCCATTACCTGTCATCGCCTGTCACTGTGTCTGGTCAGCTATATAACTTATCAGTTATAAAATTAAACTATCATAACCTAACCTAACCAACCAAACTTGCTGATAGTGAAAACATCGAATGAAGGTTTACTAATAATCAGTAGGCCTATTATCATAGCTAAGTTAAGAAACTGTAGGTTAGGTGGCCTCCGTTTAATACTCAAGTACCGGTTAGTTAGGTAAGGTTAACCTAACCTAACTAACCAAACGATATAAGTTATCGAATGAAAGAATCAAATGAAAATATCGAATCGAAAAAACCAATCGAATGAGTGTAGGACGTCAAGTAAAGTCCAGCCTGTACCTGTTTTGTTGGTTGCCTCTAACATAGTTCTTGAAGTTATTACTTAGTTGGTTACACTTCCATAGTGGAGAACCTACGATATAAGTTAAAGATGAATAAAACTTAACTATAACTTAAGTTTATCGAAATATAACTTAACTTATCGATATTTATTTGGTTCAATATTATTATCATAATGATTTTATTTTACTTAGGCCTAAATTATAAATAAAATCAATAGGCCTAACTTAGCAATAACATTAACGAAGGTTTTTATTCCTTAACTTAAGTTAGTTTCCACTTAAATTCCTAATCGATATATTGAACCTAAAAAGTTTCGATATGTATTGTTATTCATCCGATGTAATATAGCCTATCGTAGGTTGTCTGCGGAAGTCTAACCTATTTAGTTTCCTGATGTAAATTTCACCTTGAAGTGTAGCATTTTCAGAGGTCACAAATTTAACTTATGTTGTAATTGCATCCTATATAACTTAGCCTAAGTTATATGTTACAAAGGTTTATATTCCAAAAAAAAACAGTGGCGGCTGGTCCATAAGGACTTGGACAGAGTCCTCCTATATTCTAACAATAGCAAAAATAATAACTTATACCTAAATATAATTTTTATTCCTGCATTTACAAGTTAATGTAGGCCTAATAAGTTACAACTTAATGTAACTTAGGCTAAGTTAAACGTTAGCAGGGTCAATGTTTATAGGATGGGTGATAATGGCTGCAACATGTTTTTGCTAACTTAAACAGGTAAGTTAGTACACAGGGACACAGTAGGCCTAGATTAAAAGTCCAAACTCCCATACAAACTGCAAGAAAAAATTTGACAAATCACAGCCCTGTGTCAAGTTCTAACTTAATGCAATAGATACCGTATAGGATGTTTGGGACTCCGTCCAATCAGTAAGTTTTAATTGCCTCAATGAGCGCTGAGCACATTGATTCCTTATTTAAATAGCATTAGTTTAACAAGTACTTAGGTTTGCTGCAACAGGGAGGGTAAAAAAGGGGTTTTTTATGTTACTTAATAGTTTTAAATGAAATGAATGCATTTTCCAAATTTGATCAAAATATGCTCATAAACAAGCAAATTACAACAGTTAACAATTTTCTCCATAAGAATAACATAGGGATTTTATATTTCCATTTTCTTTTTAATTTCCTCTTAATAATGGGGACTTCAATATATTAAATTAGGCCTAGGCCTATTTGTTTTTTTAACCCTAGCAGTGGCCAACGAGCCTAAATACGCTCGTTCGCCCGTCGCCGTGAAGCCTAGAATGGCCACCAGCGTTATACGCTAGTATGGGCCTAAATTTTTTTTACGGTGAAAAAACCGCTTATAATCAACTCTGATATGAACAATATATATAACTTAGGCCCTACCATTCGGAACATTCTGAACTTTCATTTTATTATATAAACAAACCCTGTAAGTAGGTAGCAGGTATTTAACAATATCACGACGATTAGAAATCAAATGAATTTTTGGCGTGGCACGACTTTTGCAGCTGACACTTGGGAACTGTAAAAACACGACTTGTTTGGCATTACCCTGCTTGGATAATTTTCGTCTTGGTATGTTGCGGGTGGTACCACTGGATAGCCATTGATTTTATCTTCATTGTGGTATTGATATTTAGAACGAAATATTGATTGCACAACATTGTGGGATAACAAATGGCCAACCAGCGTAATACGCTAGTACGGTAAATACGAATTAGGCTACATACAGTGTAAGTTATAATTAGACTAAGTACTAGTCATATAATATGTCATTTTGAAGAGGAAGAAATGTAGCTTGTGATAGTGGCAGCTCTGCGCTCAGGGTTATTTCCGTTTTCTCTCACTAAGACGACGAAAGTGCGTCACTACTGTCAAGGTCTCATGCACAAAGTGCCTTGTATTCGCCATTGCGTGTTGTTGCCGGTGGGTTTTCTCTCTCGTTTTATCCCCGATTTATTACTAAATTCGTTATTATTTTGTATTGTTAGAGAAATGTGTGTGTGTGTATAAAAGTAAAGTAATCTTCATGCATTTTAGTGTGAAATTGTGTTTATAAAAGGTTGTATTTTTCTTGCAGTTGTATTTTGCGGTTTTCCGTTTAGGCTATTTATATTATTATGCCCCTAACACGTAAAAACAAAAATTGTTACCCAACGTGTTATACATTTTTATGTAGGTAATTGAATACACTACAAGACCTATGTTGGTTTGAAGTAAAAACATTTGGTAGCCTACAAAAGTTTTATACTAAATAGGCCCACTATGATTTTTTTTTTTTTTTTTTTACTTTCCTGTTAAAGGGAACATTCATTATTAACTTATCGATGATTTTTTTTTTCGATACATCGATATTCTATTTTTTGATCCGATACACCGATATTAATGAACAAGATGTCAGCTGACAACTACGATAAGTAGGTAAGTAGGCCTAAAAATATTGTTCAGTATCAACAAACAATTTTAAAATATTATATTGAAATTAAACTGTTCTAAACTAACCTTTGTTCTTTGTTCTTTTAAAAAAGAGGTTGGCGGCCTCTTTTAACCTTGCATTTGCCCGTCCACATAGACTAAGCGCCCGTGCGTGGATCGTTTACAGCAAAGCAAGGAGTGAGCCGGTACAGTACAAAGGTGAACTGTACTGATAAAATGTTATCGGCAGTGACCAGGATGCGAACCCACGACATCGCTGCCTTGGGCCCGAAGTCCGCGACGCTACCGACTGAGCCACCGACTCACTAAACCACCTTACCTAACCAACCAAACTTGCCGTAATATTTCCAAATCCCGTTTCATATTACTCACATGCCTTTTCTGTTATCAAACAAAATTTTGAAATGGCACAGCAAGTTTGGTTAGTTATGTTAGGTTAGTTTAGAACAGTTTTATTTCTGGATCCACATAATATACTATTTTTACCTAAACAATATCAGTTGTCAATTTGTAATTTAAATGTGTTTGAAGATATTATTAAAACAGAGGGTATGGATCGTAAAGGAAAACAAAAATATCGATATATCGAAAGAAATCAGATCGATAATAATGAATGTTCCCTTTAACAGGAAAGTACCTTTTTTCACAAAATTGCTAAAACACAAAAATATTATTTTATTTATAAATAAAAAATATTTTTACGATAAACTTTATGACTTTTTTGGATTTCTTACTTTATTTCCTCTACAAACATGTATATATCATTATTAATATACACATATATTATATAACTTTTTACAACACAAACTTACACTGTACGGTTTTCAATTTTATCGGTTCTCCGTTTGTTATTGTATTTGCCCCAAAAACTTATAAAAAAATATTTTTCTAACATGTTAAATACATTTCTATGTAGCGAATTAAATTGTCTAAAAAAATGTATGTACCGTAATGAATTTCCCATAAAAAATCTGTAGAAAAAACTTTACCGAGGCTGCTTTTGAAATTTCAAAAAATATTCTTATTTTTTTATTTTTTTCACTTTACCGATAAAATACATTATCTAAATCATTATTATATTAATATTTCTAGATTCTTTTGTTTTTTCTGAACAAAATGAATATAAGGTTGGCTCGGTTTACTTGTACGGTTGAATTATTACTAATTTTTAAAAAAAGGTGTGCAAAATCGCCAAAATGGGTTGGCCATTCCCTACTTCTAACATTGGCCACTGCTAGGGTTAAGCTCTAAAAAATGGTTTGGAAAGAAGCTGCTAAATTTTATGTATGTTTTTTGGGTCAAAAATGGGAAAAACCAATTTTTACCCCATAAGACCACCATAAACCACTGTTCCTGTTCCCATAGTCCGATCATGCTGGTACGCGAACTCGTTTGAATAAACATAGGTTTACACGTTGTATCAAGTTTCATCAAAATCTTATGATTTTTGCTCGAGTTATTGCACTAAGGGACACATAGATATATAATATATAGGCCTATATGAATTTGAACAGATGGTGTTTTGGGCCTCTAGGGACCTGAAAACAAAAAGTAAATCGGTCCAGGTCCTACCACGAGTACTCACGGTAATAGCTTATTCCCTACAAGGGAAATTCACTAAACAGTGGTCTTAACCAACGTTTCAATACTTATAAATTTGTATTAACCTTCCTTAAGTATCAGTAACCTTCCAAAAAATATTTATGCGTCATCCCACTACTTTAACCCACCAGCCGCCACTGTAAAAGAGACACTGCACTGCTTATTACATCACTGACGTTACACACGCGGTAGCAGGGTTGAGAGCACGATATCTTAAACCGTTAGACTGACAGTGTCAGTGGTGTGGACAGACTGGGGCGTGGATTCCTAAACACGGCTAGTGACTTTTTTGTTGTACCTAACTTATACAGTAATAAGTTAGGATATGATTACAAAATAACTTAGTGGCCTCTGAAAATGCCACACTTTGTGGCGAGATGCACATTCAGGAAACTAACTTAAGTTAGTACACTTCTAGAACTAAAGGCAAATGTTTTCTACATCCTAAAATACCAATACGTGATCTCTGAATACTTCATCCAAAGCTTGACATACCAAGGGTTGTTCTTGATGCTGGTAGAAGGGGGTTTTTCTTACTTAAAGTCGGCTCAGTACAATGCACTTCCTTGCACTCCAAAAGGACAACAATTTTAAGTATCGCCTAAAGAGTTTGTAACTAATCTTATTTTGTTTCGCAGTTATAAGAAGTTTTGTTTAGTTTAAGTCCTGACTTGAGTCAATTTGTAAAACAGTTTTGTAACTGAAACTCGCTCATGAATAAAGACCTTATTTATTTTTATTTATTTATTTTAAATGCTCTTATCAATTAGAAAAGATTTTTTTTTTACTTGGTTTCAGTGGATAAGCAAATAAAACAGTTCATTATTCTGAGCTTGTTAATAGAAAATGTAAATACTGTAAATTAACCGGCAAATTGTTTGAGCGGGTTTTTCGTGTTTCTTGATTTAACTTTTAAAGTTAAATTGAAAATCTAAAGCCAGTTTGGTCATCTAGGTGACCTTGTTTTATTGTATAACATGTGAAATTTCTTAAAAAAAGTCTTTTTGCGAAAAAGTTATGTGTAGGGCCTAGCATATTTAATTTAAGTTTGGCATACTGTATATGGATGGATATACAAAAATATATATTTGTAATTTTATAATCTTTGGTCAATGTAATATTTTTTTACTGTATCTAATAAAATGATTTAAATAGCAGGCCTACATTTGGCAATGTAGCCTATTAACCTTTTAAAGGAATATGGAGTTATGGGCCTATATATAGTTGGTACGGGGGGTTAAGGCGTTGTGTATTGAGGGCACAAAAATGTACTCTTGCATGTTCTTGAAAAACACCTTGTACACTGTTGTTACATTGACTAAGTTATCAAATTCTGCCTTTTGATTCTGGTGCCAAACAGAAAATACATTCTTTTTAATTGAAATGGCGACCATAGGAAGGTCTCAGTTATTTTAAGCCAAGTATGAATGGAGAAGGGTGTATGATAAATGGCACAATCTTGTAGTCTTGTTACTCACTATGGTCGACATGTTCCTTAGACAGGTCTGTTAATTAATAGCCCATACAGCCAATGACAACTAAGGGACACAGTTTTATAGTAGAATCCGAACCACATTTTTGCCTTGTGATTTAAAAACGAGTTGGTCTGATTATCAGGATAGTACTGCAGATAGTCGTAGTAAATGCTTAACCTATGCTCATATACATGTATATAGCCTAACAACTGTTAGCATTTTTAAAAAATTTTTCTGAAAGTGAGAAAGTAGGCTACGGTAGGCTCATTTTTAAGTTTCTGGCACCATTTGTTTATCTCAAAACTCAACAACATAATGATTATGGTAGTCATTTTTTACTATGTTATATTATTACTTTCAATACTAAATGATTGTGCTTGTCAAGTGCCTTTAATATGTAGCTTACTTAGTACGATGCTAAATTGTTGGTCAATAAAATTATTGTTTTAAGTTAGTTACTTATTACTAATTATGTTTGGGGAGTAATAGTTGAATAGCGTAATGAATGATGTTGTCAAATGCTTGCTAAGCTGTAGCTTCCTGAAGTCTAAGGTCACTGACCAAGACAGGAGATGCATACTAATAGTTTTGCAACATCTTCCATTTGATATTTTCCTATTGACAAATATTTATTTTAGCATCCTCTATCTTTTTTTTAAACCATCATGATTTATTCTAAAATGACTGGTTTTGGCATTTGAGCGCAAACTTGAAATTACAGTGTTGGTAACTTAAACTCTGTTGGTAATGAATTTCCAAACTTGAGTTTATATAGCCTAAGATCTGTTTAAATTTTAAACATCCTAAAATTTTTTGTAGGCGATTTGTTATCACATGTTTATGGCCTTCAAGGTTTAACAATGATTAAAATATTAATTTTCTTTATATAGGCCTAGTAAAATGTAAAGATAAGTGTGGTCAACATTTAGTTAAATAATTCAAACA
This sequence comes from Macrosteles quadrilineatus, assembly GCF_028750875.1. NCBI lineage: Eukaryota > Metazoa > Arthropoda > Insecta > Hemiptera > Cicadellidae > Macrosteles > Macrosteles quadrilineatus. The sequence continues at coordinate 74,534,682 of NW_026542598.1, read as the reverse complement.
AGATAAAAATATTTGAAATAGACTGACCATCATGGATAAGCAAGTTAAATACTTGAACACTTCTTTATTTTTTCTGGCGCTTCACAGAAGCATAGATAAAAGCCAACATCCGTATTTTGATTATTACACGCCAGACATTTAATATACCGGTAGGCTAACAGTTTTTAAACTCTTGTTGTTCTGTAGGTCATATTAACAAAACTCATAGAACCCAGTATAAGCCAATACTTTTAGATAATAGTGTCAAGTAACCATATTTTTTAATGAAACAGAGTTACATCTTGAATACAGACATATTTTTATCATTTTTATGACCAAAAAGGTTAATATATTTTACGAATACTATTTTGCCAGAGAATAGATTAGGCCTAACTATTTTAGGTTACCATAACATAAAAAATTAGGCTCAGTACCGGTAGGTAATTTGGTGATTGTTATAACTTGAATACTTTACACCAAACTGTGATTTCCCAAATGCGGCTAGTAGAAGTGCATGTTTGTTCAACCGGCTATTTCAAGGACTTGTTCTTTTGTTTGTTGTCAACATCAATTATTCCCAGGTTCTCACAGTTGTCCTTGACTTGAGTATTAAAGTGCACCCAATGAGAGAAGAATTGTTATTTAAATAAATTAATAAAACTTTTCATTGAAGAGTGTTGCCTCTGTACAAACCTGTTTTACAGAGGAACACTATAGGCTACTACCAACAGAAAAAATACCCCCTGTCGCAGCAAACCTGCAGACTAAGCGAGTTTTCAATTGCCTGAATTTAATACAATGAAATCTATTTAAATAACATTAGGTTAAACGAGTACCTAAGTTTGCTGCTACAGGGAGGCTAATAAAGTGTGTTGTTTAGTAAAATACTAATAGCTTAGTATAAAAAAAATTTGCCAAGTTTGATCAAAATATATTCATAAACTAGCAAACAATAACATTTTACAATATTCTCCACAAGAATAACATGAGACTTTTAAATTTAGGCTACAATTTTTAGAATTTTCTCCAATAACCGCACAAAAACACTTCAATACGGTACCTATATACATATATAAAAATTTGAACAAATAGCCAAGTGTTTTTGGCCTCTGAGTACATCAAAAATGAAAAAGTAAATCAGTCCCGGGCTCAAGTCATACCATGAGACCTACGGTAATAACTTGGCTACTTCCCTATAGGAAAATTCGCTAATAGCAAATCTTCAATACTTTTGTACAGTAAGGGAATTTTGTTACTTTATTGGCTTTCTGTTCAGTTAATCTTGGATGCCAGAGCTCTTAGTTTAAAGTTCCAATAAGAGATTGTGTTAGAGCTTTAAACGAAAATGGAAAAACGCTTATACAAATTTTAATAATTTATTTAAATTATTGTAAACTGAAATTCAAATACTGTTCTTGGTCATAAATTTGAAAACAGCTGTACAAGTATTTTCTTTGATTCCTTTAGTTATTTTGAGCGTTGTACAGCTAAGCTATTACTGATACTGTGTCAGCGTATTGTCATGTTCTTGGAGCCTATCATGTTATTCTTCCGCTGTCAGAGATAATGTGATAACAATGTTCACTCTTCTGTATTAGCTGTTCATTCACTGCCACACTCAGTTTAAAGGCTGTCATTCATCTTAAATTCTGAGGAAGTTTGAAGTGAAACTGATTATGTTTGTAAAACTAATTGCATGTAAATGATTTAACTGCTCTGACTCATTTGGGTAAGCCGCATTAATATAAATTGAATTAATATAATATCTAATCTAATATATCTTTGGTATTTTAGCACGTTTGTTGATGAATAAAAAAGTGGGAGGTTTAAATCCGAGGATCTTGATTGCTGAGTATTCTTATTTTAAACGTATTTAACTTGAGTGTTGAGTGTGTAAAAAAATGTGTTGTTGAGGGTTTAAATTGTTGAATATTTAAAACATTTTAGTACGAAAATATAAGTAAAAACACTTTACTAGTCTCTAGCTCGGCTAGAATCTCACAACAAAATACATAACAATTATCCTAAATTGGAATAGGCCTATTTCATATTGTTGGTTTCCATCTAAAAATATTTTAAACATTTGAATTTTTTTTGTTCTCTTTTAGGTACTTTACTCAATTTTTTTTTACCGTAAAATTTTGAATTCTAAATGTAACGGTTAAACTCTGTAGATTATTTATGTTTTAGATATGCACTCTGCTAAACCCCTTCATTAAATTGTGGTGTCTATCTTCTTCATTACTGATTTTTGTACCATAAACAATGATGTCCCAGCCTCCATATTCGCAAGACATACCTCCGTGTGACTTTTCCTATTTCCTTAAATAAAGAGGACCTCATTGTTTAAAAAAAAAAAAAAAAAATAAACATAAAAAAAAAAAAAAAAAAAAAAGTGTCATTGTTTTACAACCTTTGTTAAAAGAAGAGCACTGCTGAAAAGAACTAAAATTTATCTAAAAACAATTTGAGCATTTTGGGATTAGAAGAAGCGCTGGCACAAGTACATAGGAGTAGCTATAGGAACTATTCAAGGCGACTACATCACTGTAGACAAATAAATAAATATTGTGTTCAAAAAAAGAAAATTTATTTTCTGATACTTATTTTAAGCACACCTTGAATGCCTACATAAATTTTATTGCAATAGCTATTTGTGTATTAAAAGCATAATGCACGCCATTGCTGCTTGAGAACTCGCACCAATCTTAACTGAGTGCGGTCATACATTTTGAAAGCGGCAATGACTGCGCTCGTTATTCACACAAGGTTTTTCCCACCACCATAATTAACTAACACACAGATTATTTTTTTATCTATAGGCCTACTGTATATAAAATACCCCCGCCGCAGCAAACCTGCCGTCTAAGCGAATTTCCATTTGGCTGAATTGATTTTCAAATGATCTATTTAAATAACATTAGGTTTAACGAGTACCTAGGTTTGCTGCTACAAGGATACTAATAAAGTGTGTGTTTTAAGTAAAATAATTATTGCTTAGTATAAAATGAATATATTTGCCGAGTTTGATCAAAAGATATCCATTTAAACAAGCAAACTACAACATTTTACAACATTCTCCATAAGAATAACATGGGAATTTTAAATGTAGGCTACCATTTTTTTAGTTTTCCCCGTAACCAATAACCGTACAAAAACACTTTGATATACTGAATTGTTTGTTTTTTAAAGCTCTTTAAGAAGGTTTAGAGAAAAATTGGGAAATTTTGTTTTTTGAGGGTCAAAAGTGAGAAAAACCAATTTTTACCCCATAAAACCCCGTTCCCATGGTCCGATCATGCTGGATCGCAAACTCATTCAAGTTTATCCCGCCTTACACCTTCAAACCAAATTTCATCAAAATCGGATCAAAATTACTCAAGTTATCGTGTTCACGGACACATATATATATATATATATATATATATATATATACATATATACAAATTTGAACGAATGTTGTTTTTGGCCTCTTGGGACACCAAAATGAAAAAGTAAATCTGTCCCGGGCGTAAGTCTTACCATGAGACCTACGGTAATAGCTACTTCCTTATAGGGAAATTCGCTAAAATTGGGAAATTTTGTGTTTTGAGGGTCAAAAGTGAGAAAAATAAATTTTTACCCCATAAAACCCCCCGTAAAGCCCTGTTCCCATGGTCTGATCATGCTGGTTCGCGAACTCATTCAAGTTTATCCCGCTTTACACCTTTAAACCAAATTTCATCAAAATCGGACAAAAATTACTCAAGTTATCGCGTTCACAGACGTATATATATATAAGTCTATATATATATATATATATACATATATAAAAATTTGAACGAATGGTGTTTTTGGCCTCTGCGGACATCAAAATGAAAAAGTAAATCGGTCCCGGGTCTAGGTCTTACCGTGCCACCTACGGTAATAGCTACTTCCCTATAGGGAAATTCGCTAAAATGTAATTTAGGTAATGTTGGCTCTTCTACTTTCTCAGATTAATTACTGCATTTTAGTGTTAAAAGAAACGACGAAAGTGAAATCAGCTGATTAGCGAGTGAGAATGAATAAAGCTAAAAGAGCTATTTTGCAAACTGTTAACTTGTATGGCAATTTGATCAGTTCCATTCAGTGGTAGGAAAACATAATTTATCTGCTTGTAAATTAGTTTCCTGTTGTTTAGAAATTCTTAATAGTGTGTTGTGGTTGTTTCAGCCATAAAGATGCCTGAAGAGAAAACAGAAGAGAGTTCGCCAGCCAAGAAGGTTGTGCCTGTGCCCAAGGGTAAGGCAGTTTTGGCTCGTGTAACTCTGTTGGATGGATCCTTGGTGGACATCAGCATTGATGTAAGTTTATCTCAAACGACAGATGTACAATGTATTATACCAGTAGTAATTTAAGGTCCAAGTAGTTTGTTGAAATTTTGTTTCTAAAATGCTGTAACATAATGTGGTCTTGTTTTAGTGGTTGAAACTAACTTGAGTTTCGCTGGTAGAATGGATCTGAAAAGTATTGACAGTGTGTGTACACGGTTGTTTGGTAGCTAGTAGATGCTTGGTAGCTTGCACAGGTTCAGTATTAGGGAATTTAGTGTGAATTGGCTTATTCAGAAATTACAAACTACAGACCAATTAAATGTGGTTAGCCTGTTTCTTTGCTTTAACCCTTTCCAGACGGCCTACAGTATATATACAGACAGCAGAGTTATTTTAAATAAATATAAACTAAAAAATATTTTTTTTACTGTGTATCCATAATTGGTACCCCATAATTTATAGAATGTTGCCCTGCCCTATATAGCACTTTTGTCCAAAATAATTGTTGTATACTTTTTATTATTTTTCTTTCTTTTAGCGAATTTCCCTATAGGGAAGTAGCTATTACCGTAGGTCTCATGGTAAGACCTAAGCCCGGGACCGATTTACTTTTTCATTTTGATGTCCCCAGAGGCCAAAAACACCATTCGTTCAAATTTTTATATATCTATATATAGAGATATATATATATATATATATATATATATATATATATATATATATATATATATATATATATATATATATATATATGTCCATCCGCACGATAACTTGAGTAATTTTTGTCCGATTTTGATAAAATTTGGTTTGAAGGTGTAAGGCAGGATAAACTTGAACGAGTTCGCGAACCAGCATGATCGGACTATGGGAACGGGGGTTTATGGGGGGTTTTATGGGGTAAATATAGGTTTTTCCCATTTTTGACCCTAAAAACACAAAATTTCACAATTTCTTTCTAAACCATTTTGTAGAGCTTAAAAAAACAAATAATTTAGTATATTGAAGCGTTATTATGCGCCTAATTGTTACGGAGAAAATTCAAAAAAATTGTCATTTTAAAATTCCCATGTTATTCTTATGGAGAATAAGTCAGCTGTTGTAGTTTTCTTGTTTATGAACATATTTTGATTGATTTTGGAAAATACTTTTATTTCTTACTAAACTAATTATAAAAAAATCTTTTTTACCCTCCCTGTTGCAGCAAACCTAAGTACTCGTTAAACTTATTCTATTTAAATAGGAAATAAGTGCTATTTTTATGAAGGCATTTTAGTGTAAATCCAATCAGGTTAATGGAAATTCGCTTAGTCTGCAGGTTTGCTGCGGCGGGGGTATTTTATTTTTATTTTTTTATTTTTTATTAAATTTCTTATTTATCTAGAAAAAACATTCCTAGTACATTGGTTAAAGATATAATTGATAAAAGGGTTTTTTTACGAAGATTAATGATGTTAAAAATAGACAATCAACTAGGGCTTATAAAAATAACTTTAGTAATAATTGGCGGATATATATATACTGTCTGCGAAGCCCAAAAAGATAGGCGGATATATCCACCTACCATCCGCTATGGACAAAATGCTAGCCATCCGCCTATAGTCTAGGAGGGTTAAACAACATTGGAACAGTTAGCCTAGGCACTTTAGAACTGAAACTGTAGTGTACATTCTTCTGAAAATAAATAATACAATTTTGAAAACGTAGTTGCAACATATTAGAGGTAATTGAATATTTAATCCATCTTATAAAACAGATTGTGTGACTGTGACGTAGTTTTAAGTTACAAAATACTTCAAAAGTATTCAGTCTATCACTATTTTGTTTCAACAATATCGAATAACATTAAAAAACACAATTTGAAATAAACCAAAGCTTAATTTAATTTTTAATTAATTTCAATCTAATTTCAAAGTATTTTATTTAAAAAATATATGTAATGTTTCTATTTCCGAATAAAGTGATTTGAATTGATTGAATTTGTTTGTGTTTAGGTATAATTAACTCTACAGTATTTTAAAAACAAATTATGTTGTACCTTTTTAAAAACGATTGGCGAGTATTTGGTATTTGTAAAAACGGAAACACATTACCTTTGTTATTTTTAATGTAGCCTTATACACAGTATTTATTATGCATGTTTTTGAGTATTTTTTTCAAAGGAGGTTCCAGATTTACATTTCTGTAGAACCAAAAGATATAGTTGACCCTCCTTGTTTTCCAAAATTACTAGGTGGTTCCTGGCAAATTTCAATCTGCTAGTAGTGTATATCAATGAATATTCCCTACTGTCAAATTTAATTATAATATATAGCCTACTTTGTTCACAATCTTTAGAACAGTTTCTTTTATACATGTAAACGAAAATCGCTGTATGCTGTTTTAAAGATTTGTCTATTCTATAAAAGTCTTTGATTAGACAAATGCATTTGAAACAGCGGGTAAAGGGTGTGGAGACGTGTCAAGTGGTCTGGAATGTTTGGAATTATTGGTGTCAGAAGGTCATTCCTGTGAATCATCAGTCTGTCTGTCTGTCTGTCTGTCCATCAGGTCTTCTCTAGGCTTTACTGCCACTGCAGCCTTCCAATCATTACCAACCACTCACCAACAAATACAATAGGCTATAGACTGGTGCACTTAATGATTTTGAATTTCATCTTTTTTATTTACGTTTTTAAGTATTAATTTTTTTAAATTCAAAGGCTATTGTGCACTTATTTTTATATATTTAAGGTAAAGATGTTAACTATGAGCATGAGTTTCACGTTCACTTTATTTTATTTTATTGTTATTTTGAAATAATTGACCTACTACATAAAAAATTATTACAAAATTATTAAAAAAATGTGTCAGTGTCCTTTTGTTCCTATTAAAACTATTCCCCCTTATAAAATACAACCTACCATGTAGTATTTTACTTATTTATAAAGTAGCCTACATATGAATATTACAGAAATAATTGTACATGTTAATACTAGATACTCATAATCTATTCGGACAAATAAACATGAAATAAAGTAATAAAAAAATTAAACTGATCAGAACTATTTTTACCAAACATCCCAGTAGGCCATACAAAGGTAACGTAGGGAGTTTACATTATGTATGTACAAGTGCTTTGTGAAGACTAAAAATCTCTTTAGAACTGTCCTTCTTTCCTCTTAGGCTTAGTAAAATAAAAAAATAAAATACAAACTACCACTTTTATCATAGGATAATAATCCATTTTTGATTACTTTTTTCCAACTAAAAATCTAATAGGCTACAAACAATACCAATTCTAGTTGTGTGATAGATTTTAAAAGCTTTATCTTAGACATTGGACACTTGTCGCATTGTTCCAAAATATACCTGCTAATTTGTTTTTAAACAAATGCAAATCTGCTTTAGGCTACAGTGTAACCAATGGTGTAATATAATATTTTTCAAACCTTTATACATCTCTGAATAATGAGATTTATTTTGAAAATCGGGCTTATAACTGTCATCACTGTAAATATAGCAATTGTGCGTAATATTCTTTCATAATATTACTCTTTATTGGCCTACTAAATAGAAATTTCACACATATTTCAGAAAATATATTTACACAATAATTTAAGAGAAATTGAAATATAGCTACATATTAACCCTTTGAGGTCGAATTTTTTCCACATTTTCCGGCGAGTTTAGCTTGCCATCCGAGCAGTCAGGAAAGTGGCGCCCAGCGACCTATACTCGCCATTCGACCAAAAAAATTAACTTTTTTTAAGATTTTTTTTGTCCTTGTAGGTTGCCATTGTAGCAGTCGGCAAAATGACAGGCGGCGACCTATGCTCGCCATTCGACCACAAAGGGTTAAAAACAAACACAAAGTAAAAACATTATAAACACAGCTAAATATTAGATGCTAAACTTGTCACGCATAAAAAAAATCATACCATGGTTTTCTGAGTAAAATTTAATGTAAAATCTTTTATTTGCTCCATTTAAAGAATTTGGTGTAAAACGGGTTCACTGGAAGCAATTTTAGTAGTCTTATTTTGAGCAAACTTCACAAATCTTTTTGGTTTCACCCAATATTGTTTTTTCAGAGGAAGGCCAAAGGAGAAGATTTGTTAGAGAAGGTTTGTGACCACATAAACCTGCTGGAGAGGGACTACTTTGGGTTGACGTACGAGGACAGACACGACCCCCACAACTGGGTGGAACTTGACAAGAGGATCGGCAAGTTTGTCAAGAGTAAGTTATACTTGTCTGTGGTGTTTATAGGAAAAATTTTGAACTGAAAAGTCTGCTTTTCCAACTAGCAGAGGTTTGCAATCCTTGTTTTTCTCATTAGTACGGCAGTCTCCGTCTTGTTTGGATCCATTTGGTTTGGACTTCGGAAAGGATCAGATGTTGAAATGTGTATGACACACATACTAGCATCGAAATAATGATAACTTAGTTAAGAATCAATTTACGTTCATCTAGCCTTGATCGGTCTTAACAGATTTCATCTCCTTACTGTATTATTTGAATAGCTACTGATCACATAATTTGTGGTTTTGAATCATATTCATCGGATTATGCATTAACTTGTGATGGTCCAGACATTGTTTGGCACTTAGTTGTATGAACAAAAGGGAGTACTGATGAGTCAGCGGATTATTTCTGTCTAAAACTTTACTTTCCAGATTCTCAGTATCATCTTTTTAGCGAATTTCCCATATAGGGAATAAGCTATTACCGTAGTACTCATGGTAAGACCTGGACCCGGGACCGATTTTTTTTTTTGTTTTGAGGTCCCTAGAGGCCAAAAACACCATCCGTTCAAATTCATATATATATATATATATATTTATATATATATTTATATATATATTTATATATATATTTATATATATATATATATATGTGTCCGTTAGCGCGATAACTCGAGCAAAAATGATCCGATTTTAATGAAATTTGGTACAAACCTGTGAACCTACGTTTATTCGAACGAGTTCGCGAACCAGCATGATTGGACCATGGGAACGGGGGTTTATGGGGGCTTTTATGGGGTAAAAATGGGTTTTTCCCATTTTTGACCCAAAAAACATAAAATTTTGCAATTTCTTTCCAAACAATTTTGTAGAGCTTAAAAAAACAAATAATTTAGTATATTGAAGCGTTATAATGCGCCTAATGGTTACGGAGAAAATTCCAAAAAATTGTAAATTTAAAATTCTCATGTTATTCTTATGGAGAATAAGTAAACTGTTGTAGTTTGCTTGTTTATTAACATGTTTTGCCCAAATTTGGAAAATGTTTTTATTTCTTACTAACTATTAACATTTTTCATAAAAAAACACTTTCACCCTCCCTGTTGCAGCAAACCTAACTATGTGTTAAACTGATTCTATTTAAATAGGGAATAAATGTGATATTTTTAAGGAGATATTTTAGTGTAAATCCAATCAGGCAAATGGAAATTCGCTTAGTCTGCAGGTTTGCTGCGGCGGGGGTATTTTCCTATCAGAAGTATTTATTCTCATAATAAAAGAAAACAATTTTGGTTTCGATCAGCTGTGACCATATCACTGAAATTGTGAAGATTGAATTCAAAACGGTTTCAAACATTAGTATAAATTTGATTGCATTGTGATGTAAATCATTCTTCATATCTTTGAGGCTATTAATGGAATGTAGTGAAATTGTAAAGCTTAGGCAATCTGTCAAAATACATGGCAATAAATATGACACCATTTACTTTGTTTGGTTGAAAACCACAAGATTAAAATAAATGTTAAAATATTTATTTTATTTATTTTAATTTATTAGTCTCAAGTTAATTAAAAATATTAGGATTTTCCTTTGTTGCTTACTATTCCAGTATTAATGTGCAACACATAACGATTCATGTTTTTAAATTACCTTGCAATGCTTGTTAACTTTTGCTTTTTATTTCACCAGCAAATTTTCGTTTTACCAAATGCTGTGATACAAATTTCCGTAAGTTATAATCTTTCATCGTTGAAACCCCACCTTTTAGTATAGTTTACATTTGTGGTTTTTGTTATTGTTTCCATAGATTAGTGACTGGGTACTTTCCTAACACATTTGCACTATGGTGTTGTGGTGTATATTTGTTAAATCTGTCCCCTATATTAGTTGTTTATTAAACCTTGGTATTTTTAATCACCAATTCCTTCCCTGAATAAATATAATTTATATCAATTGATTGTGTGCTATTGTTGAAATGTCTTAGACGAGGCTTGTCAATTAGTTAAAGCATAGGACATTGATTTTGAAGCTGTGTGTTTAAACCCTGTAGCCTAGAGCCATCTTATTAGTGGGTCCACCAATGTAAGCAATAGGCAGATTCATTGGTAAAGACAATTTTTTTAAATGTTTATAGTAAAAATTGCATTTCCATATTTTAAACTTTGAATGTAGGCTACTGTAACTTCATAATAACTTCAAATAATTTATATTCATTCCTGAAGCTTTTGAAACATAACTTTTGAAAGGTCACGGACATTGTTAACTTAAAATTTACCTTTTTTAGATGAACCATGGAAATTCAACTTCGAAGTCAAGTTTTACCCTCCAGACCCAGCTCAACTACAAGAAGACATCACGAGGTGAGATTGAATTGATTATGTTAATTATGTTGTTATGAAAATAATTTTAATCATAAATATGATTCGTAATTACTGAAATGATAATTTGTATTCAAGACAACTTCAATTGAAACCAATGTGGTTGGTACGGTACTTAAGATAACAGTAGCAAAATATACCTATAAGAGTCCTCAAAAGCAGCGGTTTCATATTGTGGGTCCGCTAAGGTTTGGCAGATTGGTGGTTTTAAAATTAATGGTGTTTATTATTTGAGTATTTGGTTGCCATCTTGTAATTTTTCCACAAGACCAGTTTTTCCTAACTGGTCAGTCTTCTTCATTCGATCAAATCTCGAAGATGTGGTTAAATATAGTTGATTGACAACTGAAAACAGACCTTTTTTAAAGCAGAAACTTGTGTGATACTTGATAGAAATATAGCGATTTTTATATTAGTTCATTATACAAATATCAATGTTTCAGATACCAGCTCTGTCTACAGATCAGAAACGATATTCTCAGTGGAAAGTGAGTATTATTTTGTTTTAAATTAGCCTTTAAAGTGACAATTACAATTATCACTTAGGTTCAATTATTTGTTCAGCTATCTTTCAATAATTTATTCAATATTTGCACTTGCATCTACCATCTAATCTCAAGTATTGTTGTATTCTATTCTGTAATGGGTTGAGCAAAATGGTAATCCTTGCTTAAGATTTCTCTCCCTAGTTAAAAGTATTATATTATCGTACTACAGTAATCCTAATTTTCAGATTGCCATGCTCGTTTGTGACGTATGCACTCCTCGGATCATACCTGGTCCAATCAGAGCTTGGCGACTATGATCCAGCAGAACACAAGAACACCGACTATCTCAAAGAGTTCCGCTTTGCTCCCAACCAAAGTGCGGATCTCGAGGATAAAGTCATGGAACTACATAGAACACACAAGTATGTATCATGTGATTGTGATTCCTTCATGTCTAAGTGACCAAACTATATTATTTATAACTACCTACTAACTTTCCTGCGTAATTTGCACATTGCACTTTTCATTGAGATTTTAATTAACTGGCAATAAATATGTGAAGTAGCAAGACAATTTACGGAACAAGAACATAAAACAAGGAACTGAATTGAAAACTGTTTTTTGTTCTTAAGCAAGTTTTTCTAAGGGCTAGGTCATGGACTAAAATAAAGTAAATAAACCAAACATCAACAACTTAAATTTAAGTTTATGAGTTAAATTAAGTTATCAAAAAATTTGCATTTAAACGTTATTTTGAAATAAATATGTTTTTAGCAATCAACAAAATTATTTAAAAAAAGGATTAAGGCAGATTACTATATGTACTTAAGAAACAAATCAAATTTAACCATATTATAGCTGTAACATCCTCCTACCTAACCCATTGGAATTGTGTTCCAAGATTGACTTGATTCAAACGGCAACAGTTTAAGTGGCCAATAAAACTGAGTTATATTCCTTAGATAAGTCGTTGTAAAGCTGTGTTTGGTAACTGGATGCCTTGACCCATATAAGCAATTATTACTACCCTACATAACTTTTTTAACATTATTTCCTCATATTGCATATTTTTAACATTTTTGTTTAAAATATTATTTTTTAATTAACAAAGTTTTGTAAAAATCTACGTTAGCAGAGTAGTAAACGAGATGTTTAATAGAAAACTTCATTGAAAAGTACCTAATACAACCTACTCCAGCATAACTACTTTTTGCAAAATATTAATACATTAAAAAATATAGACTACACTAGAGAAGTATTTTAACATTGAAAAAATCCCATTCAACTCGAGCAATGCTGCTGATTTTTTTTTACTCTTACTAAGTCAAAGTCCCTTAGCTTTCACAAACCCCAGAAAAAAAAAAAAACTCACCACAGATTTCATAATAAACCATTCAATACACTCTTGTGTACACTCAACTGGACCTCCATATTGCAACTTAAGGTTTTGAAATTCAAACATGTTAACAACAATGGAACAGCTGAAGGGTACCTACTAAAGAAACTTAAAGACACCAGCTTTAAAATTAGCCATAGTTGAATTTTCTATGACCCTTTGTAAAACTAATAGTAGGCTATAGATTTGACCCATTCTTTTTGGGACACTCTGTATAATAAGCTGTACAATTTCTATCAGACCCTCACCCCTTCCTTACATTTGATTTTAGCTCATGTATGATTGTGTTGGTAGTAGCCTATAACTGAACATATTTACAATACTGTACAGTAGAAAGGCAATCTCTCTGTTTGTTATAATATTGATGTAAATTTTACTCTTGAAAATCTTAATATTTTGTTAGTGTAAAACGCTCACAAATTTTAATTTTAATTATGATACTGATAGTTATTTCCTTATTTATAAATATAGGATGAATCTTGTTAGGTGTCCAGTATTCATTTCAGTACTGTACAGTAGGGTGATGATTAAATAACTTTTTTCCAACAAAACCAACCTCAAGGATAACGTTGAAATGCTTAAAATACTTGTATATACAGAATGTTCCAAAAACGGAGGATCTGTAATTTGAATCCAAGAAATTTTGTTGTACCAACGGTTTTCAATCAATACTGGACGACATCCTTCAAGATTTACCCTGCGTACACATTTTATTGGCAGAACATTATTTATTTACACAATTAGTTATACAGTCTTAAATCTTTACTTGAAACAGTCAGGTACATACTAAAACTAGACCTGCATGAACATAGTTCTATTTAAGTACCAGTGCAATTAAGATGGGGACTGATGTTTCTAGATTCCTAGGACAAACTACAGTATTACTATTTTTTAAATAGAGCGGACAAACCTACCTTTATTTTGTCCAGGCAGAGGCAGTAAATTTGGTTGGTGAAGAGTGGGTAATACTTCCAGGTATTTCAATGCCGTTATGTAACTGTGTGTTTTGCCTGTTGCAGAGGTCAGACCCCGGCGGAGGCTGAGCTCCACTACCTGGAGAATGCCAAGAAGCTGGCCATGTACGGAGTAGACCTTCACCAGGCCAAGGACTCTGAGGGTGTGGACATCATGCTGGGCGTCTGCTCATCTGGCCTGCTTGTCTACAGAGACAAGTCAGTATTACTCATCTCCTCGTGGCTTCAACGTAACTTTTATTTCAACCTTAATCTTTAGATTCTCTTGAATAGTTATTTGAGTCGTTTATGTCTGTTGCACAGAAGCATATTTGATAATTATAGACAGTGGAACTAGTACAAGGGCTGTCTGTAAATTAAGATCTCCAACGATTACTCGTCTTTCAATGTGTACAAACTTTTCCTTGTAAATTTTTTACATAAAATACACTTTTCTCCTAGCCATCTGTCATCAGGCAATGGATTTCAATAGGGATTGACCCCTTAAGTTACAAAAAATGTAATACAAGGTTAATCTATAGGTAGAGGAAGTGTAGATTTTCTCTGTCATTAACGGCTCTTACTTGAGTGTCGCATAGGTGAGGTCTGGCTAGAATAATTATGAAAGTAATAAAGAACACAGCATTGTGTTAAGATTAGAACTAGCTAGCATCCTCTGTAGACTAGGAGCGCAATTTCCAAACAATTTATGCATAAAATACACATGTTCGATAAAATGATAAATTTGTACCAATTTCACTATTGTTTTTGTGAGTATAAAATAAATATTTAGATCCTTTGTGGTATATACAACTTGTATCTATATTATTAACAGTAATCTATATTGAATATCAAATGCTTTTGTTTTTATAGGTTGAGAATAAACAGATTTGCTTGGCCTAAAATCCTCAAGATCTCGTACAAACGTCACAACTTTTATGTCAAGATTCGTCCTGGAGAGTTTGAACAATTTGAATCAACAATTGGGTTTAAACTCGCAAATCACAGAGCAGCTAAGAAACTTTGGAAAGTTTGTGTGGAACACCATACTTTCTTCAGGTATGTTAAGCAGAATTCAAGTCTTGAAAGATGTTAATTAAAATTTGATACCTCGTCAGACTTAATTTAGCTCAGGATTAGCAGTATTTCTGAAGTTGAACATTTTGAGTAGAGTTTACTATTTTCTGTTAATTAAAAACAGACCAATATTAGTCTAATTAAGTCTAATTATTAGTCTAATAAATTATGGTTAAAGGTGTCCTGGATCTAGATAAATAAAGCAATAAACTGCAATAAATCCTAGGATAAAAAAATTTTAACCTTGTAAATTTTAAAATCAAATAGTAAATTTTGAGTTATTTCACCTAACCTTATTCTCCCTGTTTTAACCATTTTGTCTGTATTGTTGTAGGCTTGCGACCCCTGAACCACCCAACAAGGCAGGTATTTTCCCTCGGCTCGGCTCCAGATTCCGCTACTCTGGTCGCACTCACTTTGAGACCAAGAGGAACCCAATAGAACGCCCGGCTCCACAGTTCGAGCGTAGTCTTAGTGGCCGACGTCTCACCTCTAGAAGTATGGATGGTGAGTAAACCGTAAATGGTTTTCAATGGTCAAGTGAATTCTTCCTTTTTTTAAGCTCATTGAAACTTAATTTTTGCCAAGAATGGAGTTGACGAGCATGATTGAGAAATCACAGTTTAATTGCTTGTATGTACCCAATATCACACATTTCCCTTTGCAGTAGGACTTTTACAAATAATATATTGATAAGAAAATTTCTAATTAAAAAAAGCTTCAAATGATCAATATATCACTTTAACTGACAATCATTATCATCTGCATTCAAATCTTTACGGAAGTCCTACACATTCAGGAGTTGTGTAGGCCTAATAAGCCCATTTCTACTCTGGCAAACCAGCTATTCTAGAAATCCCCAAAACATAGGCCCTTGTGCTCTATGTTACGTAGTTAAAATAGCGGATAATATGTGCAATTCTTTTGTTTCTCTCTAAATATATTTTTCCCATTTGTATAATGCTTTATCATGCATTGCTTCTTATCTTGTGATTGACAAAGATTTTCTCACATAGGTACAGTAGACTCTGTTATCCGAATATCTTATAACCATACATTGTTTAAACCGGTCTGAATAAGCAGGAAGCCGGTATTACGATATAAAGACTTTTCGCAGGGTAGATTTGAGACCTGTGACCACATGTCTTAGATATAATAATATCCCAAATAGTTCTCAAGTGATTTCTGTGGCGTGCACATGTTTCAGGGGATGTCGGTTTGACCGGAAAACTGTTATCCAGACTGGCCTTTGTCCCGAGGAGTCTGGATAAGAGGGAATCTACTTATTAGCTTTTGGAAAATCCTGCTGATGGAATATTCCAGGTACTTAGGAGAACATAAAGTTTTCATCAATATCTTTTAACTTGCAGCTCTTGGTGTGCCGAGGACAGAATACAATGATGCAAGTAAGAGACACACTATGTCTCACCCTCCAGACCACATCCCTGAAATAGACAACAACAAACTTGGGAAACTGTCTCCCGCTAAGTCTAAGATCAAGGAGAAAGTCAAAGACAAGGTATGTGTTTATGTTTATATGATGCAATTTGTTTTTGTTAGCTGCACCTCTTAGATGAATGTTTTTATCCAAGGATATAAATACTGCTGGAAAGTGTTTAAGGGTTGCTTACCGATTGGATAGTGAAATACTTTTTTTTACTTAAAGGAGCTTCTAATCCTATTTAATTAGTGAAAGAAGTTCTCTTAACAACAAATATTTTTTGTTAACTTTATTTTTCTCTAATTTTGTATTCAAGTTTGTAACTTTACAAATTTTTCATTCTTGAGAACCCCATACAACAAAAACGTCTGAAAAACCACTTGAGTATTTTTTATTGTCCTAATGTTACAGTAACTAATATAAATTAAATTAAAGTCAATCCAAAGAATGGTTTTCAAGTCCACCGTTACAAAGAAAGAATTTGTAATATTTGTACAAACAATTGGTCAAAACAATTAATTTGTTCATAGGCTTATAATGTGCCAGTAATGTGAGTGTGAGTGTACAATTTAATTTATTTCCACAATTGAATACATTTTACCCTTTTAGTTGCCCTTTTTCACTTGAAAATCCACCATTATATTCAATTATTTTGTAACATTTCCAGAAAAATAATCCCTTCCTTCAATAGGATGATGGGTGGTGGACTTGCATATTCTTTTGTGTTGCATTCATGCACTATTGATGGACTAATGCAAAGTCAAAAATGATGAGTTTGTGATCTGTTAAGGTGAGCGAGTTGTTTTTGAATGACAGTTACTATTGAAGTTTTTATAAAAAACATAACAACCATTCTTATCTCCAACCTTATGTAGGAATTCAGCTGGGAAATTCCTAATAAGCCATATCATTTTTCTAAGGATTTTATTATGGTTAGGTTTAAAAGCAGGATTACTCTACTGATGAGAATAGATTTTAAATGCATAAATTTAAAACAGAAACACACAAGTTTTTTAGCTCCGAAAATTATGTGTTTATTTGTGTATTTTTGTCAGTAAGGATCACCTGTTGTTAAACTGATCCATTAAAAGTTCTTTATAAACCCTGGCTATCTATACCAAATAACGTCATGTAATACAATTTTACAATTTTTTAACACAAAATTTTAGATTTGTTTGAAAATTTTTTCCATCATAATACTGGACTCAATTACTCGCTCACCATTTGAGATCTGGTGACACTAACCATATGAGTGTGTGTTGACTAACCACTAACGGTACTAACAGCTGGGCAGTGCCAATTCTTCCCAGTCGTCTGTCAGCTCGACCGAGGGCGAGTATGATGCGGAAACTAGCAAAGCCGATGATAAGCCTTCACAGGTTACGTATTCTCTCATCACTCGCCTGCACTAACAGCCTGATTGTACTCATGTACTTGCCTATGCAACTGTTGTCTTTTGCCCTTTCTGTTATGTTTCTTTACAATAGATATCGATGGTTCAGGAATATTCCTTGCTGTTCTCTCTACTTAAATATTTTCCTAGAAGTTGTTTTGTTACTTGTGTTTCAGGAAAGGTATTTCTCAAGCTAATCCATAGCCGTTGTATTGGAGTGGTCGAATTCAGAAATTTTGAATCTCGAATCTGAATAAAAAATTAGTGCCTGTTGTTGAGTTCTTGTACAGTTAATGTTAAATACAACAATTAGTTTTAAGTACAATAAATTAAATATAAACAGTGACAAATGCATTTTCACCACGGTTTACTTAATTTTCAATCAATTCTTATATACAGGGTGTCCCGTAACTCTCTGGACAAATGTATATAGCGTTATTGCTTAGGTCAAGACAAACACATTTCACCATAGGAACATGGGTCTGTGGTGCCTAGTTTTCCGTCTATCTGTATTTATGTGTTTTTTACAAAAAAATTAATAACTCCTAAACGGTTTGAGATACAGAATTGAGATTTTGCAAAAATGTTTATCTTATTTAGACCTATGTTTGTTTAAAATTATACTACATAACTACATAAAACTACATAAAATTTACTATTTTTTTGTGAAATTTGGCATCAAACACTTTAAACGGCTGATGCTTTTTTAGTAAAATTTTAAACAAAGATAGGTCTAAATAAGATAAACATTTTTGCAAAATCTCTATGCTGTATCTCAAACCGTTTAGGAGTTATCAATTTTTTTGTAAAAAACACATAAATACAGACAGATGGAAAACTAGACAGCACAGACCCATGTTCCTATAATGGTGAAATGTGTTTGTATTGACCTAAGCAATAACACTATATACATTTGTTACGGGACACCCTGTATATTTACTACACACATATCTTGCAATTATAACAACATAGTGATCTCATCCTGCAGTTTTGGCAACATCTGTAATATCCACTACCAATGCAACATCTTAATCCATTGATGCTATTGAAATAATATCGGAAAATGTTTTGATAACAGCGCAAAAAACATTTTCTCAAAAATTACTAATCACTAATTTTAAATACCTTTACCGAGCAATATCCTCAAACTGTGGAAGTTTAGAAATGTCAGCTGCGACTTAGTAAGCTACAAATTGATCATAAATATGAAATTCGGGGTTTAAATATGTATGTTCTGTGATTTAGTAGATTCAAGATTGAGATTCGTCACATCACTAGTTACATTATTTTAGTATTACAATGTTTGCAGTTAATGTAATGTTGATGGAGTAGCCTATTATTAGAGGTAACTAATCATAACATAATGTGGTTCTAATTTTGTTTGATATATTGCTAGCTATTTAGTTCAATTTCTAAACATTGATGTTTTCCATTCAATTTTACATCGAAATGGTGTTAGGGTACTTAACTGACTGTCTTAGCTTTTTGTGTCAATGCTTAGGCTTGCTTATAATGTGTAATTTTGAATAAATTCAACTTGACCAAGTGTATTCAGCTTTTTCTGAACGTGCCTGCAGATGCTGCTAAATTTGTTGTCAGCTCTATTTTTGTAAAAGTGTTATATGTAAAAAAACTAAATTGTAACAATAATCTTAAGTTAAAATGTTATGAATTGGAGTAATTTTATTATTCGTTATAGGTGTTATATTAGGCTATGATTCTACGATACCATAATTATCACTTTTGTTAAAAACAAAATCATCATTGGATTAGGTCTTACAATCAAAATATTTGAGTATGGTTCGAATTTTATAGATCAAGACTGGAGTGGAAACTCATAAACTAGTCACGCTATCTTAGAGAAGAAGAAGAATCCTCTCTGTGATACAGCTTTATACACAATCACTTTTATGTTCAATAATGAATTTGTCAGCTTTCCCACAGCTTTCAAACTTCTACTTTTCTATCAAAACAGCACAGTTTCACTCACTAATGGATTTTATTTCTGCTTCTCAATAAAGGTTAACACTGTGGTAACAAGATAAAGTGGATGTAAAACTCCACAAAACTGTTTAAATCAATTTTACCATTTCTAACATGGCATACTTTGTAATATATGCCCAACACAACTATCAGAAGGACTTTTCTGATAGTTAGATTAAACATTAGTCTTACTACTGCACTTTTTAGAATGTTTTTCGATTGTCAATGTTTTTTTAAATTTCCATCCATGAATGACAACTCTTAATCAGTTACTTCCTCTTATCAATATTATTATCTGAAGTCTTAACTCTTATGCTATTGTGTTTTATTTTATAGTAATTTTTTTAACAGAAACCAATCGGAGGCGTAGCAGTACTTCCAACCAAGGCGCTGGGTCTCAACAAGTTGAAGGAAAAAGACAAGAATACTTCCAAGTACGTTTCTGTTTGTTACTGCTTACAAAACTGTTAATTTGTATACACTTAAAAATACAGAAAAACCTCACTAACTCGACAATTTGTCCAGAGGTTATCGAGTTTGGCGGTTGTCTAGTTATCCAGAACATATATACTCATATATACATATATACATGTAGTGTATAAATACATTAATAGAGTTTCTCTGTTGTCATCTATATATAAAGCTAGGATGGATTTGAACTTTTGAGGAAACCGTAAGCCGCACACCTATCCAGCGCATACTTGAATGATAGGTCTTACTGTGAAACTTCCCCGTAAAATATCAGTTTTTCGACAAACCCTTTCCTAAGGGCAGGAACATCAATTGAAGAGCAGTACTTAATCACATTTAAAATATTGAAGATACATCAGCTGTTAGTTTTGTTTTAGTTTGTTTGGTTACTTTTCCTTGAGTCAACCTTTTCTATGTTTCATCAAGAGAAGTGACATTATGTTTTTCTTATAATGTGGGATAGTGTTCAAACCTTTGAGCAATTGATGTTGCATTTAAATGTTATCTAATAAAGTGACACAAGAACCATAGAGTTTGGAAGGAGCCCTTATGTGTCCCAACTGGGAAAAACAAAACGCATCAGTAGAGTATTTTTCCTTGTGACATGGTAATTGATCAAATTAAATTACATCAAGAACAACCGCTTAAACATCCATCATTTTGCATTGGTTGTGGCAGTGAAGAATCTCTGCCATAATCTCTGCGTTTCCTCCCTGTGGGGAGGCACGGGCAGAACAACTAGTACATACTATCTGGTAACATTTTATTTTTATTCTCTTTGTTAACTGACACATATTGCTTGATGATAATAAATTGTTAATTTATTTCGCTATTGTAGTGGCCTGTCGAACGAAAATGAACACGATGACGAAGAAAAAGAAAACAGAGCAACTGAAGGTGTTGTAATAAATACTACGAACTTGATTGAAAAAGAAAAAGAAGCCGCAGAATCTCCAAAGGGCCAGGAAGATAAGAAAGGAAGGGAAAGCTCTCTTTCAAAATTGAAGGTAGGACATTCCAATCGTAAAATATGGTTTGAATTTGTGTACTTTTTGTCGTACCTTTGAATTGGTGTAGCAAATTTTTATAGCGATTTGCCTGTATCTTTTTTGATCTTAGATGCTCTTTAGTGTGTCTTTTTGGTTTGAATAAATCAATAAAATCGTCAATAAATTAACAAAATTAATTTGAAACATTCCAATCAGAAGTTTAAATGGTTAAAGGGATGTTTTTATTTATTAAAATGACTTAAATTTAGTTGATCTGAAAGTAACTTGGTAAAATTAACCTTGAAATAGTGATTCAATTTTAATCCCTCCAAACCACCAATGGATTTTATCCAAGTGATAATTCCGCGGCCTCTAGGCCTAGCCTGAAGTAATAGTGAAAAAGATCCCAAGCTAGAACCTTGCGTCCTAGGATGAAAATAATGAATAAATAAATCCAATGTGCAAGGTTAAAAAAGCTACTTCCCTTTGAAAGTGACCATTGAAGAGCTATGCTACTATGTAGACCTATCTATTTTGTAAATATATTTTATTGTCAAATCTTTACTGGTGAATACTTATTTCTTGGTGATCTAGTTAAATGCAGATGTTTGGGTGTTTTAAACCTCATTCAGAAAAATAACTTTATTAAATAAATTCTAATTATTGACCTGATCTATAAACAACATAAACTTAAGCCAACTCATTAATTACTTCTCGATTTTGTTTAGTGAATAATTTTTTCTGCATTTTAAGACAGATCAATTTTGCTAATTTTTTAAATTGTTATATGAATCTACTCATTAGATGCATGATTATGAATCAAATTGCAGTTATTTTGCTCAAAATTTGTTTGCTTTAATAATGTACCGTGTGTTGTAGAATGGATATTATTTAATATTTTAAATTGGAAAAATGCTGCTTTTTTTAAAGTAGACCTAATGGTTTATTAGTAAAAGTAAATATTTTATTGTGATTTTCCCTTTAAACCATTAAACTGATGCCAGTGATTATAATACTTTATGTCACATCATGATATAACTTTTAACTGCACCATTTTAGAATCTCAGTTTACCATCCTTGATTGCTAAAGAATTTCCTTATCAATTTTCCTTGTCAATTGAAAAACTTATATTTTAAAGCAGCATTTTCCAATTATTGCTTTTTACATGATTTTATTTTGCATGATTAATTGTTGTTTGTTTTGTCTCTTTCTTTTTCCGTTGGTGTTGTAATTGAAGAGCCCAACATTCCTTTTTGGACGCAAGGAAAAAGATAGTAAGAATGTAGCTGATTCCAAAAATGCAAAGGAAAAAGATGGCAAGGATGAAGATGGTACCGGTAAAGAAAAAGATAAAAAAGATAAGGAGAAGAAAGAAAAGGAAAAGAAAGATAAAAAGGACAAAGAAAAAGAGAAAAAGGCCAAAGAAGAAGAAAAAGAAAAGCTCAAGAAAGAGAAAATTGAACTTGAATTACTCGCTAAAGAGTCAAAGAGTAAAAAGGACAAAGACAACAATGAAAAGAAAGACAAAGAAAAGAAGGATAAAGATAAGAAGGATAAAGATAAGAAAGAGAAAAAAGAAAAGGAGAAAAAAGAAAAAGAGAGCAAGAAAGACAAAAAAAGTAAAAAAGACGAAGGTAAGAAAGATGGTAAAGACACGAGTTTTGTTAGTGATAAAGACAGATCTTTGACATTAGAATCCTCCTTTGACACATCCTCGTCTCCTTCAAGTCCAAGTCAATTCAATGAAAGTGCAGAAGGAAATATTCCAGAAGGATCACCTCTTCCAATTTACACTAAACCTTATGACTATCTCGAGGATGGTTCTGACCAGAAACATAAAAAAGCACTAGTTGGAGCATTTTCATATGAAAACAAAGATAAATTAGAATCACCGAAGGATGAGCATGGCAACTCTTCAGGGCGTAAAGCTGTTGGCATAGCTTTCAACTACGCCCCAGGAGAGGCTCAGAAAGTTGCTGAAACTGCTGCTGAGAAAAGAAAAACTCTCTTGGAAAAAAGCGGGAATGAGCCTGATGTAGTACCTGTTGGATTGCGAACACCGGGACTTGATTATGTGGAATCAGCAGCTCGGAAAGAGCAATCCAAGCCTGGTGGTGATTTGTCACCTACGTCCAAGCGTGCTTTGGATATGAAAGGAGGAGGAATCTTTCATTCCGGTAAAGACTCAAAGCCCGGATCAACTTTTGGATCAAAAACTCCTTCAGAAAATCTTGTGACAAAAGTGACTGGAAAAGAAACATCTAAAGATCCCAAGTCAGGTCAACGAGGCACTGATCAATATGGCAGACCACAATTTGATGAAGGAATTATCAGTGGTGCTTATCCTTATGGTGCAGCCGGGGAATCTCCGAAACTGTTGCAAGATATCAACAGAGATTTCCTGAGTGCCGAAAGGAGTCATTTATCTCCAGCTGGTGGAACTGTAGCTCAAGCTGGAGGGCCGAAAATTGTGAAAACGACTACAAAATCCAGCGTGGTTAAAGATAGGGAAGGCGTCACTCAGAACATTGAAGAGAAAGTAGAGGACTTGCAGTCTGGAGAAGTTACTGTGTCTACGCATGTAAATAAGGTATGATTATTAGCGTTGATTTCCCTAGTTCAGCTTTATTTTGATTAATTAGAGTAGTTAGATTTTTAGTGTAGGATAAGATTTATAGTTAGATTTTTCAGAAGGATTGCAGGTTTGAGAAGAAGTAATTCTGCTATTTTGAGTATATACAACATTATAGAAATGTATGATTTAAGACAGTAAATTCAAGATTTAATTAACACTTGTTGCTCAATGAGGGTTGTCTTTTGTCAACGAGGTCCGCCAAACATGATTCACATTCTGTGGTTAGGTTTCTGTGGAAGGGGAGCCAACCTCTACTAAAATTTATTACCAGTTGACGGACATCAATTAGTAAAATTGCTTGTGAGCGTTGAAATAGGCAGAATTTATCATGGAATTTAAGGACAACTCTAAACTCTCTATTTATTTTTATTTTTGTATTAAATTAAAATTACATTCACTAAAATTAATACAAGAAATAGGTATTTAAAGTGAATGAATATAAATGTTTATGCCTCAACAAATACTGAAGTTATTCAGATTCGACAAGACTTACATTGTATGATTGATTAGAAGAATCACTGCTCTTCCATTCCGTGAATATTTACTCATTCCTTGTTTTTTGCTGCATATTTGATCTTAAAACCTTAACCTAAAGCTTGACAGTATGGCT
This sequence comes from Macrosteles quadrilineatus, assembly GCF_028750875.1. Classification (NCBI taxonomy): domain Eukaryota; kingdom Metazoa; phylum Arthropoda; class Insecta; order Hemiptera; family Cicadellidae; genus Macrosteles; species Macrosteles quadrilineatus. The sequence goes on along the minus strand of NW_026542598.1, from coordinate 74,510,369 downwards.
AGATAACAATTATTTCTTTATTTAATAAAATGAACATATCCGTATTACCTGAATGTGAGTTTGCTCTGACTGATGATGTTATTTGTGACAGGCTGAAGGGTTGGAAGACGCAGGGGGAAGATCTCCGTATGTTACAGCCACTGCTGTCACCACACGGACCGCCACCACCCATGAGGATCTGGGCACCAACGCTAAGACTAGTCAGGTTAGAAATAACCATCGTCTCATTCACTAAACTAAATTAGACAAATATATATCCAGGTGTATATAAGATAGTTTTATTTGTAAATTAAAGTCTATAATTGTGCAGCAAATTGAATTGCAGTTGTGAAAAAGTAGAATGTCTTAGTAGTCATGAAGTATGTCTTAGTATCAAAGTAACGTAGCCTAATAGACAATATCACATGTATTTGGTATCGTAGGTGGAAGAAACAACCGTCGCACAAACAACAACCCACAGTGCTACCCGACAGGAGAAGAGAGTGGTTACACAAGAAGTACGAACGCAATCAACAATCGTTAGCGGAGACAATCAGGTAATATTTTTAAAATCATTCATAAAACCCTGTTTAAAACTTGAGTTGGTTGGTAATTAAAAATTACAGTCGGGTCCACATAAGTTTGCAGTTGAGGGAGGAGCCTATTTACCATATGGTTTTAAATGAACCAATGAGAACCGTGCGGTGTTGCCAAATCTAATAGTACCAGCTGATTAGAAAAAATTGCTTAGTATATTTTAATTAGTGTTGTCAACAGGCGATGTGGCAACGTCGCACTAGCCTTGTCTTGTGATTGACTACCACCAACTGCAAACTTACGTGGTGGATAAATGCTTGGATGATAAATTCTCAGAACAACCAAGTAGAAGAAGCTGTTTATCATTGCAATATCTTATAACTCATGTTTTGAATATTTAAAGATTTTTTTAATTCATTGCTTTGACTGGCCTATGTCTTTAAGACAATCGTTTTTACCTTTGTCCTGTAATTTTTTTTATGTTTTGATAGTACATTTTTTGTAGTGAATAATGCAGCGAAGCTATTACTTATGTTTTAGTGCTATGTATGTTTTCCGTTGTTAATGATAGCTAAAATTTATGTTTTACCGTCAATTGTGATTTGCTTGCAATAATACATTCATAGTTATTATTATCATCCCATTAGCTTGTAATGCTGTATTTTTATTTTTGAAATGTTGAAATGTGGACTCACTATTAAAAATTGGAGAGTTGATCACCACAATAAAATGATTTATTAAATGGAATTTTTTTCTTTCATATTCTGTATAATGATCTCTTATACTAGATTACACAAATCTCAATGGTGTCTATTTCTCTTGATCTTGCACACATTCGACTGAACTTGTATTGTCTGATGTCTTTTATAATTTTATTTTTACAACTTAGTCGTGAAAAGAGGCTTTATGAGTTGTGAATAGTAACTAAAGTAACTCATTGCTACAACAGTTTGTGGCAATACAAATGAGTTTGTTAGCGTGTGAGTCCACATTAGCATGTTTGGCTGATCGTAGCATGTTGTTGTCGTAGCTGAGTAGACGTTCCAGCACGTCCTCCTCTAGCTCAAATGACTCCGGCACTCCCGTGGACTTTGACGGATACTACGTCAATGGCAGCTTCCAGGTAAACACCACGTCACATGAACACATTAGTAGAACGTTAATATTTGTTGTTATTTTGATATAGGCCTGTGTTAAAACTAGGTGTGGTCGATGACATATGTTTTTCTTTCAGTAAAATCTTTTTTTAGACTCGAAACACTAAAGGTAGAAAATATGTTGTTTTGTCAACTTATATGCTACAATTAAAACCAACCTCTTCATCAACTACAGTTTTGTATTGAAAAATCTGGTTTACTTTAAACATTAACTACTCACTTATCAATTATGGTAAATTTTTAAATTCTATATCTAACGATGCATAATGGTTTGTTGTGTTGTGATACAGTGCTTTGTAGTGTTATGTATTACTTTTACACTTGTTTGTTGTCGCTAGAAGGAGCCGATAGTCCATACGGAGACGATTGTGTACACCAGTGGTGGGGAGGGGAATGGTGGGCTGCGGTCCACGACGGAGGTGCCTGTGGTTGCCACGGAGACTCGCACTGTCGCGCTAGAGAGTGACGATGGCACGTACTCCGCCACGGGAGAGATTGTCAGCTCACAGACCATCAGCAGCAAGACACGCACAGTGGAGACTGTCACAGTAAGTGGATTACCATTATCAACAGCTTCTGTTATTGGGTTTTGTGACATTACACAGTAAAGGCTGGTTTATCATCTCATATAGGCCAGAAAGGTTTTTTTTACAATAAAACTGATAAAATCCGTTGGAGTCTGGCATATTTACCAAGCAATTTTTCAAAAAGGCTTAAGAAAAAATTTTGAAAGTGAAAAAGCATGTTCTGATGGTTTTAGGACAGTTTGACAATCGTTAATAATATGTGGAGCTTCTACATTTTGCACATTGAATGTGGAATTGACTGTAGGAAGAAGCTTGAAATTAATTTGTTCAAAATTATGTAAAATTATTGCTATCTGTGAAAACCTTAAAAAAGCCTCCGAAAATCATTTTAAAAACCCCATTTTTATGTGAATTTTTTCTGTGTGATTAAATTGTGGATCTAATCCATTTTGGTGTTCACATTCTGCCCAATTTTTCACAGCCTATCTGTAATGTATGTTTAAACAAAGATTTTTCATTTTCTGAAACATTCTTTTTACACATAACTATCATTTTCAGATACGTTCTGATAATTCCCTTCCACTGGGTTTTTTTTTTTTTTATGTGAAAATGTTATAATAGGTATCATCTACATTTACGAATCCTCTCTAGAGTCAGGTTGGGTTAGGTTAGGTTTGAACCGTGGCATAACCTAAACTGATTCTGTGTTGTTACATACAACTTGTATAGTGGCAGCGAATAAAAGGAAAAGGAGCTAATTTCCCAATAAACGTGTTGATTTCAGGCATCAATACGTCTTTAGTTTATAAGTTTGTCAATAAATATCTATGTTTTAGTACAAGACAGAAAAGGATGGTGTGGTAGAAACGCGGGTGGAACAGAAAATCACTATCCAGAGTGACGGAGACCCGATAGACCACGATCGGGCTCTGGCAGAAGCCATCCAGGAGGCAACAGCAATGAACCCTGACATGACCGTGGAGAAGATCGAGATTCAGCAGCAGCAACAGCAGCCGCAGCACTGAGGTGAATCAAATAAGGCACTCGGTAACCTGGCACTACCAGATAGTAGTGTGTAACATCTACTGTACATTACATGTACAGCCCAACCCCAAAAGAACATATCAATTTGTAGTCGGTATAACCTGACCAGTCTTTGGTTGTTGTGACTTAATATACTATAACCTTCAGTGGCGGATATAGAATATTTTTTTGGAGGGGGCCGAGATTAATTTAAGGTTAGGTTAAGTAATTTCAAGTAGACATGCCTTGATACTTTATCTCAGTTTTTTATTCATGATAAATAATAATTTATATAGGGGTGTGCGATGCAGCAATTTTTTTTCGATTCGATGCGTCGATGCGATTCAAAGAATTTCGATTCGAATCGATGCGATTCGATTCGATGCAGCACGGCATGATTTTCTTTCAAAATGATTTACTGCTTGTGTTTCTGTAATGGACCATTTGCCTTAAAGAGGTTCAAGTAAAAAAAATTACTAAGTTAAATGTTTTATGAACAAGAGGATAGTTGTTGACCTAACCTCCTGCTGATAGACACTGCTAATTTTATGGTTAGCCTAATAAAATTCGGACTTTTCAAACAATTAACAAAGCCTTTACAGCAAAGCAATTTTTACTATTAGTGACCTGTATTAAATTAAACTGAGTAACTTATTTTACAAATGATGTTATTTTATTTCCATTTTTATATTGTTTGCTTTCAATACTTTGGGTTTATTCTAAAGGAGTCAGAAAAAAAACAAAAAGTAAATAATCAGTGTTTATTGTCTCTTTGATACATTAATACATTATGTATAATAAATAGATGTAAAACTAAAAATAAAATTGAAATTAATAAAAAATTGTGTTTAACTTAAAAAATATTCAAAGAGATCAGTGAGTAGGCATATCAAAAAGATAATCTATATATTAATCAAAACTTAAAAATAAACTCTTTGTAAAAAAAACATTACTAGATGAATTGTGAAATAAATACATTTTTTAAATAGTCTAAAAGTGTCAAGAGAAAATACACTGAGGAAAAACAAACAAGTAAATGGCAAGAATGAGATCACCTATTCTCAAATGACCACGGAATATAAAAACAACTAGTAAACTAAATGACTACCCGTGATTAAAAATTAAAAATAAAACAAAATATTTGAACAAAACCACAATAGAAAAATAATACTGAGATCAAATAAAGTATTAAAAATTGACTAAATAATATAGATGATACTATTTACAAAACATGAAACAAATAAATATATAATAAAGACAATAACAGATAAAATAAGAACTTACTAACAGGAACAACTTGAGGAAAATACTTGACACATTTAACCTATTTAAGAGAAGACACAAGTTTGATATTGCATTGTTCTGCAATTAAAACTACTAATAAATCAAATAACTATGGGTTGGAATGCTTTTAAATGTACAAAAGATTCTTTCTAGGATAATGAATACATTTTTTGTCAATTACATTACAGATATGTTAGTTTTATCATTTTTACATTATTGTTGGTCCTTTTCATAAAGTGAAATCTAAAATAATGTAATCAGTAGGTCTTACTTGTTTAAAAAAGAGTTAAATAAAAAATAACAAATAAAAATGAAACAAGTAAATGCCAAGAATTAGCTAACTGTTAGTTTGTGCAGTTTTTTTCTCAAATTATTAGACTATATATATATAGATCAAAAGACTAGTAAATGAGTAAATGACTATTTAAATATCACAAATAGAACAATATATTTGAACAAAACAACAATAGAACAACAACAATAATAATAATAATATACTGAGATCAAATATGAAGTCAATTTATTAGAAATTAACTAATAATATATGATAAAATAAAAGAGATAATATTATATCTACACAAAATGAATCAGATAAATAAATAACACTCCTACTAATAAATAAAATAAGAACTTACTAGGAACGACCTGAGCAAAATAGACTTGACACATAAGCTGTACCCTAAGCTCTAAGAAACAAGTTTGATATTGTCATGCAAAATAACAAGTTGTTCTGCATGTGCAGGAAGCAATTCCCTGCGTCTAGAAGTGATGGTGTTTCCAGCTGATGAAAATAGTCTTTCACTTGGTACAGAGGTGGCCGGAATGCCCAGATATTTCAGGGCCACTCTTGCAATTTTGGGAAATAGATATTTGTTTCTGTTCCACCAAGAGAGTGAACATTCATTTTGTTTTATTTTGGGTGACTTTAAATACATTTTCACCTCAATGTCAATTTCATCATCCGTACTCTGTGACAAAATTTCTGGTCCTTCTTCGAGATACCTAAAAATACTTCTTGAATTTGACGGAGCTGTCTCTTCACTAGGCGTATCTATTTGACTTGGGGTTGATTGCTGGTTATCCCTAAGTTCTTTATTGAGGTGTGTCTGAGCTCGAAGGTGAAGCTCTGGGTTTAAGCCCGCCAGCTTGTACTTAGGATCAACGAGGGTTGAGATTAGGTAGAGAGGGTTGGATTCAAGAGGTCCGAATCGTGTCCTTAGAGATCTTCTAACAGCTTCCCCAAACTCGGTGCTGCCATCTTTTTCATCTATATCTACTAGCACCTTCTCTATTCCAAACATCATTGGCAGAATGGAAGAAATTGTCGGATACGTTTCCCCACTTGAAAATGAAGTAGCTTCAACGAGGGGTTCAAAAACCTTTAGGACACTTTCAGCCAAAGCCCACTCGTTGCCTTTTAAGGTGTTTATTTGTGTGTTGCTCCTGCCCAACTCAAGGTTTATTGCATTGCGGCATCGAACTAGTCTTTCCAACATAAAATATTGGCTATTCCACCTAGTTGGAACATCTTGGATTAGTTCTAATGGCTTTTGCCCAAGATTTTCTTGTTCGCTTCTTAATCTTGCGTTTGCCACACTGCTGCGTGTGTAATGGCCAACTATGGTTCTGCATTTAGCCATTAGGTGGCTCACAGGAACTGTTGCCTTAATGGCATCCTCAACACACAGTTGGAGAACATGGCCAAAGCAGTCAATGTGAGTCCACTGTTTCCATTGGGAAATTGCTGATCTCATGTTGTAGGCACCGTCGGTCACAGCATATATCGGAATTTTATTTACACCAATGAGACTCTCTATCTCCCATTCTTGGATTGTGTCTTTTATTCCCTTACAAAGATTGGCACCGGTGTGCTGAACAGTTAATTGTTTCAGTGCTAGACAGTATGATTTTAATTCAAAATTGTCAGTAAGACAATGAAATGTCAGCGACATGTATCCGTCATGTTTTTTAGATGTCCATCCATCTGTAGTGAAACTCCATGACTGCAGGTCATTGAAACTTCTCAGTTCATTTTTTATCTTCTTTGTCAATGCTTCATGCATTTTTGGAATCACACTTCGGGAAAATGTGGTCCTGCTCGGTACTTGGTATCGAGGGCTAGTGAGCTTCATAAGTCCCTTGAACTCCGCCTCTTCCACGATTGAGTAGGGATGGAATCCGGCAACTATAAATTTTCCTATTTGGTTAGTTAGCTGGATGGCCTGTGCATTGGTTGGGGGCCATAACTCCTGTTTTTGGAACGCGCTCTTAATTGTAGGTTGAGACGTAGGCCTACCATCATCAACGGATTTGTTCGACTTAAGTGTAGATGTTTTGCATTTTTTCTTCATCCATTCGGATTTTTTTAGCTCATAGTCTTTAAAGGCACTTACATGTTTTCTTTTCAAGTGATTAATTATTGCAGTTGTCGTTCCTGTAAAAAAACGTATTGCTGTAAACTTAGCCAAATAATAATATTGAGTCAGTCAAGAATGGTGAAATCTTCACTCTCATTATTTCTTATTGTTTAGTTTAGGTAACATTAGGGTACACTTCCATATCTGTTGGCACAAACAACCGAATGAGTAATATTTATTATTCGATTGTTTAATTCGATATATCGTTTGGTTAGTTAGGTTAGGTTAACCTTACCTAACTAACCAAACGATTATCAAATAATCAATATATCAATCGATATTTTTGTTATGGAAGTGTACCCTAACATTATTTGATAACGGAACTTGACTTTAATTATTTTATTTCTTTATTTATATTTTTAAAAAACTTGTAATTTCTAGCATACAGGTCAACTTTCACTGGATTATTTAATAATTATTGCACAATGATTCATTTTTATATACCTAGCCTGATTCATTTCAGCCAAATTAAAATACCCAGCTAAATTTAAATATTAGGCTATAGTTTATATTTTAAGTTATGTTGATGATTGCAAGTTTCATTTCATGTTAAAATAAATAAATGCATTTAATTCAATCCAGCCTATCCATTATCCAATAGATAAAAAGCATTTTAAGCATACCCAAACTTATTCTATAACAAATATAGACAAGTGCTTATGAAATTTTTTAAATAAGTTATGCACAGATGCTGGGAAATTAAGTGGTTGAATTAAAAATAAAAGTATAATTAAAATATTATTAGCATAGCATGGGATATGGTACATTTACACCATTTTGACTTTGATATTGATTCAAAGCCTATATAAATAATTTTAAGATTAGCTGACTTAAAATATAAAAAAGTTGAGTTAAACATTGTTTTAACTAACTTTAATTTGTAACTTAAACATAGTAGGTCTAAAAAGACCATATTAACAAACTTTCAAAGTGGAAAAAGGGCACAGTTAAAAAAAAATCTGGTGGTAAGACTTTCCATATAAAACTATCTTAAATTAGGCCTTTTTGTGATTTGATACATAGGCTATCTATGCTAAATGAATGCCTATTTCGTTGATTTATTTTCAACAGTCTAAAGACAAAGTTATTATCAGTTTTACTTTTTGGGCGAACCAAATTAATCTTTCAAAAGTTGATTTTTAAGTCTACAACTAGGTTAAGTAGGAAAACAAGACGTACCTGTTTTAGCAGCTATTTTAGTTCTGCATGTCTTACAAACTCTTGAATCTTTGCCTTCGCAAAGAAAATACTCATATATCGGGTTTTGGTTTGAAATAACCACGGTACTGGGAGCGGGAGCCGAAGTTCCCCTATCGGTATCGATAGGGGTAGGCCTAGCACATTCTGTATCTGATTCTACCTCTACAGGCACAACGTTTTGGTTTTGGCTACTTGTGCCGGGAATAGCCCAAGAGGGATCGTCTACTATAGCTTCCTCCAACTCTTCAAACATTGTGAAATTTATTTTAAAAAGTCCACATAAGCATCCGCGTCGTGTAACGAACTAAGCAGACGTACTGTCACACACCCTTATCAATCACTACGCAACAGCTGTGGCCCTTGGGGGTGTGTCTGTAGCGTAGCAAACACGGCAGACAGCTCGGCTCGGGTATTTACTCAAGGGAGGTACAGAAGAGCCTTCGATGACGTCAGCTGTCAGATCTCTTGAGGTAACACCATTACCGCAACGATACGGAATTCAGTCATCGGCCACGGTGGTGTAGTGGATAGCGTGTCGGGCTGATAATCCGATCAACAATTTTTTTCATATCAGCAAGTTTGGTTGGTTTGGTTACGTTATGACAGTTTAATGTTAAAAAAAAGTATAACATTGAGTTTTAGGCATTTATAATTTTATTTTATGAACAAAACTATTTTTTTAGATTAGTAAACCTTCATTTGATTTTTTCATTATCAGCACGTTTGGTTAATTTGGTTAGGTTATATCAGTTTGATTTAATAATTGGAAAAAATTAAGATTAATTTTATAATTTTTCTTAATTTTATAATTAAGTAGACCTAATAGTGAAGTAAAAATTACGCGCTCTGCTCTCTACTACAACGCTGTTAACGGAGGAATTTTGCACTAAACTATGATGTCATCGTTGCCTCATTTTTACCTCCCTTAAGTCAGACCCCTCGGCTCGGCGGCTTTACGACAGCTGGTTATACAGTATTGCACAATATTGTTGCTAGACTGAGGCTATTCGCACGTCAGACATCACGTCTGTTCCAAAATGGCACCATTTTACGTTCTTTAATCCAGTTATTTTTATAACTGTTTATGAACATGTTGCACATAAAAAACCCTAGTATTAGGAATGGAAGTAGGCCTACATCTAAACCTCATTAGCCGAAATGGATGGAATAAACTTCATGCTTCACGTTTTCTGCCAGAAATATAAATACTGATTATGAAATATGAGACTGTTCTAAACCAACGTCATATTGATGGTCCATTGGTTGGTAGGTCCATAGCGTCATACTTAATTATAAAATTATAAAATTAATATTATAATTTTAAAATTAAACTGTCATATTTCATAAACTAACCGGACTTGGTGATGATAATGAAAAAATCTAATTATGGTTTACTAATCGAAAAAAATTTTCTGTCCATAACATAAAATTATAAATGCCTCAAATTCTAACAAAAGATGTAATCGCACGCATGTCATCGATGGGACCGGCCTGGCCTTGGCCCCTTTACATTATTTTATAATACTGGAACTACAACGGGAACGGGCTGTGACGTCATTTTGACGTGCGAATAGTCACTTCGCTACCCGATTTAACTTGCTCGGCAGCTAGGCTGCTGTGTTGTGTTGTAGAAATGAGCATCGATAGTCGATTTTCTTACATCGAGTGTAGATTACCGATTAAAATCGATGTTTTCGTGGATGCTACTGCTATTAGGACAGCGATGGTGGACTTATTCATCCCTTTTGTGTGTTGCGATTCCGATTCCTCTGTTGTTATAAACTTGTAACCTAGTTTTATACTTTAAGCAAAAATACGTCCGATATATCGGAATTCGATATTTATCGTTACCCTTCCCACAGCACAGACTAAAACACTTTTCAACATAAAACGGCGTAAAAGCAATCGTCATTTGCTCCCGTGAAACACGAATGTCGATTGGCTGACATGACGATGCAGCGTCGTCTCTCGACCAATGGGAACTCTTGTTACATACTTTGATTTAACTTAGATTGTCAACATTCACCATTCATTATATATTACAAAATCGACATGGACCTTGCGTACTATAGTTTTTAATCGATACACTATATTATAGTAGCACATAAAACTTCACTAAACTCTTTAACTAGTTAAGTAATACGGATAAAATATGGATCTACTTTTTGGCGCAATGTAAGGCAAGCCCCCAACAACACTGACGTTACGGTTACGACGATGACGATGTTGAATCTAATTTTTATTTTTCTAATGATGCGTAATGCAGGGATGAAACTGAACATTTTGACGTGTTTAGGTTATTTATTTTGTAATGAAAATAATACAAAAGTCTGACTTATTGATACAGACATTGTTTTGTATAATTAATTTCGTGTTGGCAGTACATTCGCGCGCCGGTTGTCCAAGTCTGATCTCGCTGTCTGACATCTTGAAGAAACGTAGATTGGGTTGTGCAATATCATCTGCCTGCAGAGAGAACAGCTGAAGCTAAACTTTAGCTGTTTTGAACTAAATAGTGTGCTAAGTTGGTTACTAAAGTTGTTAGCGTGATTACAAAACTAATAGCTATCAAATAGAAATAAATAAATGTTAAAATAAAATATCTATCCATCCCTATCGGGTGTCTGTATCTGCGGAATCGGGTGAAATCGACGTTTGGCAATCGATTCTTGATACCGATATTCCTAGTATCGGCAATGTCCGAGTATCGGTGGTAGCGATAATTGACACTTCCCTATCTAAAACTCATTTTGGAGTCCAAAATTAGTTTTAAATATGCATCGGGACGTATTCGTTGCATCGGGACTTAATCGATGCATCGGTCTTTTTCGATGCATCGAGGCCAAATCGATGCATCGTGATTTCGATGCGTGCTGAATCGAATCGCGATTCGATGCATCGAATCGAATCGAATCGAAATTTCGATGCATTTTCGATGCATCGCACACCCCTAAATTTATACTATGGTACCTATTTTTTCTTGCCCCCGCCCCCCTTATATTTGCCCCTAAAACCTTTAATGTACAGTAGATAGCACTGGGAGTGAATGTGAATTTTCAAGGATGAGAGCTTGCTGTTTTGTAGCGTAGGTCTGCTCATCTTATCTAGTTTTTAATTGTTGTGTAGTAGAGTTTAACCACTTCCACTCTACGTTTTAACAAATTTGTTTGTTTTAACAGGCCAACTGTGTTTTTCCAAGACAATGGAGAGAGCTCCATGAAGTTGTAATAGGTATAATGAATGTTTTTATACAATATAATACTTATGACTTATGTTTGTGAATGTTTGAATTCTACAACACATTAAATTTTGGGTGTTACAGGTTTATAGAGTAAACTGAAGCTTTGCCGAGCCTGCCTTATCGCAAGGACGCCAACTCGCCGGTGTCAACGCTCTCATGACTGTCGCTGGTTTTTTTATCTCCTATCCGAACAAACTTGTGTTATCGTTAGCTATAATTTTTCCTTTATCGCTTTTGTTCATGAAATGTATATTTCATTTAACATGTGGCATTAGTAATTATAGGGGGTTGGTCACTTGCTTGTGCTATCCACATAAAAGGTGTTGTCTAGCAGACCGAGAGGCACAATAATAAGAGATATATATAATTTAAACTTTTGGAGTTGAAAAGGCAATATGCAGGTATGGTGTGTTATTTGTGTTGAGAAACACAGATAAAATGTATATATAACAGCAAGGGGTGGTGGCAAGCTAGTTTTCTTATGTATAGCTCTGGGTTTTCACAGGTATAAATTCATAATTTTTTTTATAAAGTGCCTTACACTTGGTTTTTTTCTGATTTGTGCTTTACGAACAAGCTACGCATCTTTTTTCATCTTTTATTTTGTTCATGGATAGTTTTTGATAGAAAATTTGTTGAACTTGTGAAAAAGATTAACGAGAACTTTCGGAAAAGGATTGGTGAAATCACTGCCAAACATTTTTGAACGAATCTTTTTGGTATCATTGGTTTTTGCATTAAAAGTTTAGTTAGAATCATATGCTCATGTGTTAAATATGAAGTTTAAATCCTATTAGTGTTTATTTTCAGAGTAGATATGCCAAATTTGTAGTTTTCTATCATAACTATCTTAAATATTGTAAATACAAGTTTAGTTTAAAGATAAATGCTAAGCTCACATATTCAAATGAGGATCTATATATGAAACATAGAGATTTAGTATAACTTTTACACAACAGTTACGGTCAGCTGATAGAGCATCCCAGTAACGCTGAAGAGCAGTGCTTTTGCACAACCAGTTCGGCTGGTGTTGTAGTCTGGTAGATTTCTTATTAAATTATAAATTGTATATGCATTTAGGTTAGGGGAGTGTTTTCAGTTTGTTTTTCAATATTCCAATTTAAAGGTTGGTTAAAAACCGTTACCTTTGTTATGGTTACCTGTAATAACATTCAAGTATTGGCCTACAGTGTTATTATTTTACTGGAATCGATTACTTTATATGTAGAACCTTTGAGATATTATCATCAGTAACATCTAGTGTTGAAAGATTCTCCTCTTGCTTAGTAATTCCATAATTTATTAACATTCCAGGGTCACTAGATAGATGAAAATTTCCATTTCCAAGTATGAGTATTTTTGTAAGGTAGTATTTTACATATCGTAAAAAGCACATCACATTATTTAGTACCTGTTGAGTTGAAGTGTCATTCCAGTTGAAAAGCGAACTCCATGTTGGGAAATTTTGTATTCCAGAAAACCTCCCCCTATTTTAAACACGGTCTGCTTGTTAATATATTTGTATGTAACGTTAAATTTTAATATTTAATATATTTATATGTTGAAATATTGTTTTGTAATTTACTTGCTTTTCATTTAGTCTTTCTATCTTACATTTCTTACATTCCAACCTACCGTTATTTACTGCAGGTATATTTATAGCTTTTTTACTGTGTTATTGTTTTATAGATTTTATTATAATATACACTTAAAAGTGAGTGTTCTCCCATCTATTTTTTGTAGTTGTTACTAGGTTTTTTGTATGTAATTTTTAAATCACAGAAATAAAGTGAATTTTAGATGTAACGTTTTAATTTTATCTTTCTTTTCTACACAGTTTACACTTTCCCTTCTACCACTCTTCGCGAGTATAATTTTGCAATGTAAAAACAAAATAAATGTTTGTTAGAATGATTCAGTGTTTCTTTTCTTTCTAGGTTAATACCTGATAACTACTTTGTTGGACAAAATTTACAAGTTTTTGTTTGTTTTAGTCATACTATAACAATAACATACAATCTAGCTGATTCTCTGTGATATGATACATATATGGCACGCCCTGTATGTTACCACAGACTGTAAATAGTAGTTTACGCAACGATTGCGTAAAGATAGTGTTAACGACAAGAGTAGAAAATTTAAGGTACAAGCCTTGGCGAGTGCCTTAAAAACTTCTACGAGTGCCGTTAACACTATTTACGCGAGTTGCGTACACTACTTTACCTACGACGGTGTTTTAATTACTAAAAATCACTACTCATAACTTCTAAGAGAGGTTATGTTTTTGTTTATAACCTCTAATTGCCACTGACATTGATCAAACGAAAAATTGTATCACATACTAATTGCACCAATCAACAATTAAATTGGCCTGAACAGCTGATTAGTTGAATTTCGAATCATTACAATTTTGCTTCTCCTCTCTCAATCCTTGAACCTCATTGGTCCGTTACCCGTGTTGTTTGAGTAAAACTATGCTGTTATGAATGTAAACAATGCTGTTATGAGATACTTTTCAATTCTAAGAACTGTACTGAAACGGCTACTTTAAAAAACAGTCGTAGGTAAAAGTGTTTACATCATACTACACAGAAACAGGTACTTTTCCATCTGTATTGATAGGCTGGAAAGTTTCCCTTTACCGTGCCTAAAAACGGAAAAGTAACGTTATGTACTTTAACTGTGCACTTAAAATAAACAGCTAACTGCAATGGCCTTTTTTATTTTCTGTAATATAAAAATATTATAATTTATGCTATGTATTAATAGTGTCTTTAATCAACACTGTACCGGTATATCAAGGGTTGAATCTACAAACAAAAGGTCATAAGAAAAAATTTATTAGGTTAAGCTTATAAACATCAAATAATAGGTTGAATCTTTTTGAGGACACTTATTTCTTGTCAGCATATGCGTAGTGGAGATCTTTACAATCTTCATCAGAAATGTGAACCCAGCCAGTAGCCTTCATGTGGTATACTGAAAAAAAAATTAAAGTTTATTTGTTGTTTCAAATTTGTATTAAATATTTTTTTGTAATAATAAAAATGTGACAAACAACAAATTTATTGCTAGTATGAAGAGACCTTTATTACTTTATTAAATACTAATAGCAAAACCCGGCTTAATGTAAGGGAATTGATACCTCACCTAAAAAACCATGTTGTTTAAACATAAAATTTGTCATTATACTTGGATAATGTAGAGGTTGAAATTGATCATACTCTAACTAATAAACTTATGAAATATCTCCACCCACCTCTGACGATGCCTCCACTGTAAGAGTCTCGGAAGGTAGCGTGGTAGATGGAGCGGCGGCCAAGCTCGTAAGCCTCGTCGTCACTCAGGTCCCAGCGGTAACCAGAGTCCAAAACTCCCAGAGCGTATGTGGACCCTGAGCCCGCTGAAAACACCTTGCCAGGCGTGCGGGTGCCTTCACTGTCCACGTAGTATAGTCCAGGGCCCTGCAATGTCACGTACATTAACATAGGCCTACTCTTCTTTACAATCACAAATAACAATAGCTATTTTAAAAAACTAGTTTGTTATTTAACTTATAGCTTGTAAAAATAATTAACGCTAAAAAAAGAACTTTCATTGAGAAGCATATTCCTCAATTTAAAGAACTGTAGTTGACTCTCTCAATGAGACTCCACCTCTCATTGACTCACCTCAATAAGAGGTAAGTGTTATTTTTACACAGTAGGATACTTGAAATGGCCGGCCACATTCAATGCAAAGATGAAAGAGAAATGGTAAAGCAGGTGCCAAGGGCAGGAGACCATTGGGAAGGATGCGATTGGCTGGTATATACTGGCCGATGAAGTATTAGTTAAAAAAGATAATGGTATTATTTCACCTTTTACCAAAAAGCTAAGGAAACAAAGCTTTTAAGTATATAAGGAACGTTCCTGACTATTACTGCAGAGTAACAGTATATCCCATCTCTACCCTCAATAATCCGAAATAGGCTAAAATAAATTAGTACAGTTTGGTCATTTGATTACAGTTTTGGCAAAAAACTAGTCCGATTCCACAGTCCTTTTACAGCGAATAGAAAAAAATATTCTTTGTACAATGCACTACTAAATTGACTAATTTTAACAATCAATAGCTGAGATTATACAATTATACTAGGATGCTGTTGTCCGAGATGCTAGCATCCCACTTCGAGCCGAATATGACGTGATTTGTGTTGGGCTAGCCAGCTAGCCTCTTGGACTGCTACATATTTTTCAATCCTACGTTTCATATATTTCTATAATAACCTTTTAACATAACTGTTTGACGTAGAAACACTCAGATTCTTTTAGAGAAATATAGACCTAATTATTGAATCCTTTCATGAAGTTATTTTTTAATTGCTATTATTTAAAATTGAGCTTTTGCTAAAAAAAATTTACAATTTTTTTTTTAGAATAGAATGTGATTATGAGGTAATTACAACCACTCACTTGTCACAACCCAACAACTCGTACTTTGACAATTCATAATTATATTGACTCACTCGCTTATCCCAGCCAGCAATCATCATGCCGATAGACAATCCCATGCCTTTGTAGTTGTAGATCATGTTGGTCATGAGTTTGGACGCAGCTGCCACTGAGATACGTTCTCTGTTGCGCAGCTCGTACATGCGACACTGCTTGGTCAACACTCGGTCCCAATACACACAGTCCGCGGCTCCTCCCGCTATGGTGCCCAGCAGGTAGTCGTTGATCTCTACCACTTTCTTCATCGATTGGGACGCTACAATCAGTTTGAGCATTTTTTATTGTTTGTCATATTCCTTGATGGAACAATTTATGGGTAAAAGTAGGTGGAAGCTAGAGGTTTTATCATTTACGTACTTAAGAACTTAACCAAATCACGCCAAAACCAAAACTTTGATAGTTTGACACTTTTTGGACTAAGGGGATGTTGAACTATTGAAATTTCAAACTATAAGGCTGAGTATATTGGACACTCACGGGGAGTAAAATTAAATCACAATATAAAGCAAACAAATTGACTGAATAGTATGTAAAACTTGACAAAAATAAACAAACTTATCAACTTACTCTCTACATACTGTACATTCTTTGACTTCTTACGGTAAAACATACTTTGTAAGATTAGCCTAGCCAAAACTGATTTTCACTGGGATGGTTAAAGTATTGGGGTTTTGCGTGCTCGAAAATAATAATAAGGCACAAGTTTATGATCTCAGCAAACCTGTCATTGGCTGCTGCCGACATGTAACGTCATCACTGCCCTTGTCGGATTACAGGGTGTCTAGTTTATTTCCATTATAAAATTCAAGACTAATTCCAGACTTTTCAAGACTAATTCCAAATTTTTTAAGACTAGTTTTTCCAACAATTAGTGCGTGTTGATACCAAAATGTATCGATTCTCGATTCTTGATACCGATACCAATTTGTATAGCTTAACCAAATTTTCTGAATAATACTACACCAACCCCTGTCTTTGTCATAAAGTAGTATTATGATAATGTAGTGTTTTCAAGTAAAGAAATAATGCAGCAATAAAAAATTCTAACTAGCAAATTTGTTTTTTTTTTATCATGAAATCTTCCCTGTACCGTACGTTTAGACATCATCATTGACTGCAGCGGTTACAGAAACGTGATCGTCGTCGTCCGCAATCACGGCAAAATCATGAACATTTCCCGCGGCCTTGTAGACAT
This sequence comes from Macrosteles quadrilineatus, assembly GCF_028750875.1. Lineage (NCBI taxonomy): Eukaryota > Metazoa > Arthropoda > Insecta > Hemiptera > Cicadellidae > Macrosteles > Macrosteles quadrilineatus. The sequence continues at coordinate 74,493,316 of NW_026542598.1, read as the reverse complement.
CAATGACATCATCGTCGTCTCCCGCTGTCTCAGAAACGTCATCGTGATCGTCTGCGATCGCGGCAAAATCATGAACATTTCCCGCGGCCGTGTAGACATCATCGTCGTCTCCCGCTGTCTCAGAAACGTCATCGTCATCGTCTGCGATCGCGGCAAAATCATGAACATTTCCCGCGGCCATGTAGACATCATCGTCGTCTCCCGCGGTCACGGAAACGTCATCGTCATCTCCCGCGGTCACGGAAACGTCATCGTCGTCGTCCGCGATCGCGGCAAAATCATGAACATTTCCCGCGGCTGTTTAGACATCACCGTCATCTCCCGCGGTCACGGAAATGTTATCGTCATCGTCCGCGATCACGGCAAAATCATGAACATTTCCCGCGGCCGTGTAGACATCATCGTCGTCTCCCGCGGTCACGGAAACGTCATCGTCGTCTCCCGCGGTCACGGAAACGTCATCGTCGTCTCCCGCGGTCACGGAAACGCCATCGTCGTCTCCCGCGCTCACGGAAACGTCATCGTCGTCGTCCGCGATCGTGACAAAATCATGAACATTTCCCGCGGCCGAGCAGATATCATCGTCGTCTCCCGCGGTCACGGAAACGTCATCGTTGCCGTCCGCGATCGCGGCAAAATCATGAACATTTCCCGCGGCTGTTTAGACATCACCGTCATCTCCCGCGGTCACGGAAATGTTATCGTCATCGTCCGCGATCACGGCAAAATCATGAACATTTCCCGCGGCCGTGTAGACATCATCATCGTCTCCCGCGGTCACGGAAACGTCATCGTCGTCTCCCGCGGTCACGGAAACGCCATCGTCGTCTCCCGCGCTCACGGAAACGTCATCGTCGTCGTCCGCGATCGTGACAAAATCATGAACATTTCCCGCGGCCGAGCAGATATCATCGTCGTCTCCCGCGGTCACGGAAACGTCATCGTCTTCTCCCGCTGTCACGGAAACGTCATCGTCGTCTCCCCCTGTCACGGAAACGTCATCGTCGTCTCCCGCTGTCACGGAAACGTCATCGTCGTCTCCCGCTGTCACGGAAACGTCATCGTCGTCTCCCGCTGTCACGGAAACGTCAACGTCGTCTCCCGCTGTCACGGAAACGTCATCGTCGTCTCCCGCGGTCACGGAAACGTCATCGTAGTCTCCCGCTGTCACAGAAACGTCATCATCGTCTCTCGTGGTTTCGGAAACGTCATCGTCGTCGTCCACTATCGCGGCAAAATCGTGAACATTTTCCGAGGCCGTGTAGACATCATCATTGGCTTTTGCGGTTACGTAAACGCGGTAAATTGAGGGTGTTACATAACTTCAACTGAAAAATCAGTAGTCCTAACGAAGTATCTAGCCTATAAGTATAAAAAGTGGATGTTTGTATATATATATTTGGCAGTGATAAACTCAGACACCGCTGGACGATGGCCACAAAACTTGGTACATACATGTAGAATTTCATGGAATAGGTTTATACATCATTAATTTTGTGATAACTTTCAGGGCATACCCCCTGGGACCATCTTAAAGGTAACCATGTCAGGGTTTTGTAAGACTATTTAAAAAGAATAAAGGAATATTATTAACAGCTGTTTAAAATAAACCAACGAGTTAAGTTGGTCAACAGCTGTTGTTAATGTTAAGTTGACCCCCCTCTTACCATCTTAACCCATTGAGGTAGTAGTTATTTTAGCATGCGCAGGACCCTTGGCAGCAATTAATTTCCAGTTTTTTGCAGGCTTTTGGTAAAAAATGTGTAAAATAATTATTTTAAGAGATAAATCAATAGTTTTTTTTTTTAAATTGTAGGTTATAGTATTATCTATCATAAAATATAAAATTATTAAGGTTTTTTTATTAATAAATATTTTTTACAAGTATATATAAAAAAAAAATTTATATTTTTTTGTTTTTTGAAAGCAAAGGTATTTTTTTCAAATTTTTCATTGGATGAAAACACAAATCAATATATTTTATGAAAGTATACATGAAACTCTACATAAAAATGAAATTTTATTTGCCTGGGTACATAAATAAACAAAATATGCAACATCAAAAGAAAACATACCTTTCTCAATTTTGGTTCCATTTTGGTTTCCACGGTGATCTCCACATATTGCAATCTCCATACAGTATCTTGAAAGTTTTTTGCACTCAAATTAGTTTAATTAGCACTAAAAATGTTATTTACACTATATACATGTTGAACTGGGGCTTAAAAGTTAACTTTTGTGTGAAAGTCCTTGAAGCACTTTTCGAGGTGCAACGGAACTTGGCACTTCTCACACATCCATGGTGTTTCTGATCTCTTTTTGTGGGATGTGCACACTTTGCATGCTCTTGTTGGGTGACTTTTATTTGCTGTAGGGGGTACCTTCACAGGGAAATGGGCCCACTGTTTGGATTGTAGTCTCAACGGCGATGCGGCGATAGGAGCGCGCCCTGGTGATGTTCGAGCTGGAATTGGCACGGTTGTCAATATCTGTTCCACAAAATTCAAACGAAAATCTGTGTAATGCATGTTTTTGATTTTGTTGATTTTCTTGTAGACGCAGAATGCATTAAATAGGGTCATATCCATCAAATAAAAAAAAATCTTCTTATATGCTTTGACGGCACGCCGCATTATGGGAAAACTAGACAGGACTTGGTCTTGCCGGTCAACCCCCAACATACCTCGATTATATTCAATGACACATTTTGGTTTTACAATGTCAACTTCCACATTTCCTTGTTTCACTTTCTTCGAAACTGTCATTTCAATGTCCTCGTGCTTAGTTGACAACATATAGACATCCTTCCTATCACTCCATTTGACAGCTAAAACCCCTCTACCAGACCGTTTGATTGCTTCTCCTTTCTCCAGTTTAGCCTCCTTGAGTGCCTGAGGCATACACCTCCTGTTATTCAATACTGTTCCTACAGCATGTGTGTCTTTTTGGGCTAATTTGGTGTATAAGAGAGGGGAAGAATACCAGTTGTCAAGATATACAGTGTAACCCGTATGCATAAAAGGTTGCATCAAATCAAGAACAACAGCCTCGCTTGCCAAAACATCCTTTTCTTTATCTTCGCCAACATAAATTTTAAAACAGCAACAATACCCCGAAGAAGATTCACACACCTTGTAAATTTTCACACCAAATCTAGCCCTTTTTTTGGGGTTGTACTGAATTATGCCGATTCTTGCCCTCATTTTCAAAAGGGTCTCGTCGAGAGCAATATCTCTTTCCGGCTCAACCATATGTAAAAATTTGGTTTCTAAGTAATTTATTACAGGCCTGATTTTTTTCAGCTTGTCTCGATTGACTTCGGTCTCATCTGAATCGTCGTAAAAATGTAAGAACCTCGATATACTTGAAAATCTCTCATATGACATAGTGTTTGAAAAGATAGGGGTTTCAATGATTTTCCTATGCGACCAATACTGTTTTATATCAGGTTTTCTGACTTGCCCCATATTCACATATAATGCAAAATAAACCTTCAATTCATCCACAGTTACATTGTACCATTTGTCATCAGACTTGAATTTTTTCCTGTCTGGGGTTGCTAAAAGCTTACGCGCATAATCATTAGTTTCAACACATATCATGTTCCAAAACTCATCCCCCGCAAACTGCATAAAGGTTTGCAGTTCTGTTGGATTTTCCCCCAGGGCCCGCAAAGAATGCACATTTATACCGGGTACCCCACGGAAATCAATCTTTTTGGGTATGTTTATTTCATCAACCCAAGGCCAGTCGCTATCTTCAAACTTCCGTTTCTTAGCCTTTGGTGGTTTAGTTACTGTACCGGTAATAGATTTGTTAGGCCTAGGTCTACCTACTTTACAAACCTTAGACATAGGCCTAGTTAGAGGCTTAGTTTTTTGGGCTGGATTAGATTTTTTAGTAACCTTGGGCTTAGGCCTAGTTGGTTTGGATTTGCAAACTTTACTTGTAAGAGTTTGACTACATTCCTTAGGCTTAGAACTTGAAATTTCAGAAAACTTTCTCTTTCCTAGGGTTGATTTGGGTTGTTGTGCATAAAAACTAGTACTCGGGACAGGATCAATGGATTGGTCATAAAAACTAGTATTAGGGACAGGTTCAATAGATTGGCCTTCATCAAAAACATTTTGGGAGGCAGAGTCATCTGCTTTGTTTTCATTGTCAGTCTCTAGGTTTAGGCCTAGCTCTAGCTCATTTTCATTCTCGGGCCTGTTGCATTCTATACCTTGTTCATTATGAAGATTACCTAATTCTAATTCATTACCTGAATTAGGAAAATTATCGTCGTCAAAGTCGTAAAATAACATGGGAGATTTCCTTCCGTGAGATGTATCCACAAGATAATCCACTGGTGTTTCATAATTATGTCCGTGCTGGATTATTTCATCATCGAATCCATCATCACTAACATTATCTGAACTTAGATCATTGTCACTGTCTAATAACCTATCTAATTCAGAAGTACGTAAACTTTTATGATCCATTTTACACAATAAACATAAACATAACCATAAACACAAACAAAACACTCGAAACCGGCGCAACAGATTACTCGTCGATTACAGTCAGCTGACGCGGTGATGGGTCACTAAAAATAAATATTTTCCAAGACACAGAATTACCAACCGGGCAAAACTAAATATCCTAATACAGCTAAAAGACAGTCAAAGAACATGCCAGAGCGATCTATCGGAAAAATAACGAACTACGTCGTCAAACTATTGTGCAATCTGCACATCGAGTCAGACTCGTGTGTCGGCATTCAGTCCCGATCGGCCGCATCGAGTCAGACTCGTGTGTCTACCCCAATGGGTTAAAGGTACCCTAACCATGTCAGGGATTTTGTTAGACTATTTAAAAAGAATTAAAGAATATTATTAACAGCTGTTTAAAATAAACCAATGAGTAAAGTTCTATGATGTTCAACAGCATTAACAAGTTACAAAGTTTACCAACAGATTGCAGCACTATTATTTTTCCCCTGTTGCAAAGTGAAAGCATGCGGTACAGCAACTAGACCGAATCAAATCAAATCAAATAAAATCAAATCGTTTATTTGCACATTAACAGAATAACACCCTTAGTTTGACTTCAGTAGTCCCATTGTATGATTAGCTTCCATGATGAGGCTATATAAAAATGCATTTAATCCTTGATAACTAACAATACGGAATAATAATGTAAAAGGTCATGTTAGTGAAGTCACAACTTCAGCCGGTTCATAACAAAACTCAAAAGTATGTCGGGCAAAGCAGATGGGCAACAGCTAGTTATTTCTAAACAAGTTAGATTGAGTACCTAACTTAGGTTAACTTACAGTTTTGTTTACAATTAAATGTAACACACTTTAAACAAATTTTGTTTGTAAAACTTTACTTAGGCTATTTACCATCTACCGTAATAAGAAAATTTTTTTATTATTAGATTACCAATGTAACTTCCTCCGGTAGCTCGGGAGTCAACGGCAAGTACGATGCCGCCTTGGTACATGAATCCCAGAGTGGTGGTTCCATGTTCAAAATCAATTCTAAGCTTCTTTCCATCTGGCCCAACAATAAAATCTGATAGTTTTTCAGGCTGAAAAATGAGAAGTAGCATCAAAACATATTTTTACTTTTTGACATTCATTTAAGTTTTGTGTTCGGGAAAGAGTTTAAAAATCATAAATATACATTTCTCAGGTCACAACCTTTGGTGGATGTTGTTCAAAGGTTTATTAAGGACATTTTCCATCACGATGGTAAAAAACAATACACAACGTTTCGGCAGCACAACTTTTCTTTGGTGAATTTTGCTTAACTTAAGCTTGACGATAAATTAATTAGGATCTGAGAAAAACACCTACAAAAGACCAGAATAGTTGTTTCAAATGTAGGTTTAATTATAATTACCGTACTATCTTCAACACAAACCTTAACTTAAATACACTGGTCTGTATCTTAAATGTTACCTATTAATTATTATCCTATGCATTAAAGTGTCAAATTATTTAACCCTAGGAGAGGCAAGACCAATTTTCAGTATGTGCTTTGTGGAGTGGCACGCTTATTTTGGTGAATTTGTAAGGGTTTTTTTCAAAAATCTGTAAAAAATTAGTAAGTAGAGAGAGATAAACTAGGCCTATTGAACCGTGTCCGTATATTAATTTTGTTCGTAATAGTCAGTAGAATTCAAAAATAAGAAAAACTGGTAGGCCTAATAAGAACCAATTTTTTTTAGATTTACTAGCAATAATACAGAAAAATTGGAAAACGTCAATTTCTTTGATGGATCCAAAAATGTCCTAAACTAATAATAGGCCTAAATCAATATTATAATACCCCCGCTGCAGCAAACCTGCAGACTTAACGAATTTCCATTTGCCTGGATCGATTTTCAATTAATCTATTAAATTAACATTTATGTTTAACGAGTACCTAGGTTAGCTGCTACAGGGAAACTAATAAAGTGTGTTTTTTATTAAAATATCAATAGCTTAGGATGAAATAAATAAATCTGCTAAGTTTGATCAAAATATATCCATAAACAAGCCAACTACAACATATTATAATATTCTCCATAAGAGTAACATGGGAATTTTAAATTAAACATTTTTTGAATTTTCACCGTAACCAATCACTGTACTAAAACACTATGATATACTAAATTATTTGTTTTTGTAAGCTCTTTAAAAAGTTTGTTTTTTAAGGGTAAAAAATGAGAAAAACCCATTTTTACCCCATAAAACCCCCCGTAAAACCCCGTTCCCATGGTCCCATCATGCTGGTTCGCGAACTCATTCAAGTTTATCCCGCCTTACACCTTCAAACCTAATTTTATCAAAATTGGACAAAAATTACTCAAGTTATTGTGCGGATGGACACACACACACACACACACATATATATATATATAGGTCTATATAATATAGACCTATATATATAGATATATATATATAGGTAGGCCTATACTTATATAAAAATTTGAACGAATGGTGTTTTTGCCCTCTGGGGACATCAAAATGAAAAAGTAAATCGGTCCCGGGCCTAGGTCTTACCATGAGACCTATGGTAATAGCTACTTCCCTATAGGGAAATTCGCTAAAACCTTACATTTTAGAAGCCAATAACATCATTCTAAATAAGAATAAAAAAGATCAAGTTTTAACCCTTTGAGTGCCAACGTCCAGGGAACCGGACGTTTTTAAAACGAGCCAAAAGTGCCGACGTCCGGCCGACCGGACGTTTTTAGAACGAGCCAAAAGTGCCAACGTCCGGCTGACCGGACGTTTCGTAATGATCGAACAGTTGTCATAACAACCGAATGGATACTCGGATTCTTTTAACCCATATATTAACATTGAGTCGAAAGTTACTAGATGCGATACATCGATTTTCGTTGGTCGAAATATCGAAAATTCGATTTTTACGAAATTTTAACCTAAAAATCGCTAGATCGCGCTCGGCATTTTAAGCGCGACCTTCGAGAATAATCATCGGCATTTTTTGAGCGTTACTTTTATTTCTCGCCTGGCACTCTAAGGGTTAAGTAATAGAATAGTTTGTTTTCACATGAGAAGAAATGTAAACAAAAACAACTGATCAGCTGTTATAGGATACACAAATTCACTGACTTTTTATCATATTTTGGATTACACATGTGTAAATATTTATGCGAAATAATGCATAAATATTAGGCCTACACTGTAAAATTACGGATAAAACTCACACTTTGTCTTGTTATTGTACAAAAACTCACGACGACACCACCATTTTAGGTTAGTTGATGACAAGTGTTACTGTTCTTTCAGCTTTGAAAAATCCAACACTTCTATTTGTGTGACCAGACTGATAACATTGAATTATACTTTTCTTAGTTTATAAGAGCTTAATCTTGTACTTTTCAAATTACTTACATGCGTTTCAGAGATCGACAATTTTTGTCAATTAGCCACACTAGCATCACGTAAAAATTGGCTAATTACAAAAATTTGTCATCAGCTGTTGGAATGTAAGCTTAGGACATCATACTGTATACAAAATGAAAGTTTACTTCCTCCTCGTTGCAGTGGTATCACTTGTTTTGTTAGAAACAAAAATTACGTCTGCTAGGCCTATGATTTTTTTTTAATTACTCATCTTTCACTATTTCACAACAAAACATGGCGGTTAGATCGATTATTAGGCTAGATTGATAAGGGTTTTTATTAAGGGTTATTCTTATAATAAAATAAAACTTCAGAATCTCATCTTTCCATTGGTAGGCCTACCCTATAAGAGTTTATGTCATTTCACTTACAATAACTAAGTTATATGCCCCCTACGTAAAACGCAACAGGAAAAATGTTACGGTAATTGACAAATTTTGTCGGCTGCCACTCGTAGGGTTAATGTGATTAGGGAGTACCTAGTTTTTTTACCCCCCCCCCCCCCCCCCTAGGACGCTAGGCATGAGCCCGGAATGGTTTTTAAAATTGCTCCAGGCTATACCTAGGGGTTGCAGCACCGTATCACTTAGATAAAATCCATTGGTGACTTGGTGGGATTTGAACCCGGGACCTCAGGGACCGAAGACCCACGTTCTAACCACTAGACCAGCTCGCTCCCCATAGGGAGTAGGTAGAGTGTAGGTCAGGTGGCGACTGAAACTTAGAAGGTTTTGATTAGCGTTATCTTAGGAGCCTACTGGAAAGACCTAAGTTAAAGCTAAGCCTACTTACGAAGCCTAGGCCTAGCCTACAATAACTTAAAACAAGATTGATCTCAATTACAACGCAAACCAGTACCTAACTTAGCAGTCTAATCCTATATACGTAAGATGGGATTCACAGTCAAATAACTGGCCTATAGCCATGCAAAGATAATTAGGCCTAGCCTAGAAATTCCTTTGGGTAGACTTCTGTAGGTATCTGTTGGCACAAACAAAAGAATGAAAATATCGATCGATATATCGAATGAAACAATCGAATAATCAATATTTTCATTCGGTTGTTTGTGCCAACAGATACGGAAGTCTACCCATTCCTTCTAAACAAGGGAAACAAAACCGGATTTTAGGCTTAAAGCTATGTACTTACTTCACCGAATGGTGGCAAAGCCAGCACAGTGTGATTTATGAAATTAGCACCTCCACTGATGTCAAAATGTATATCATCCTTTGTTCCCCTTCCTTGTTTCTCAGGGAAAAACCTGTCCATCCCACAAATAAGATCCAGAGCCATTTTACCTAAAAATCAAGTAAACACCAATAAAACTTTACTTCGTAATCGTTGACTGTTAAATTTGTGTTCACACAAAATTTACCTTAGGTTACAGTCTTAAATCAGTATTTTAAGTATTTTAAGGGCAAATTTGTGTAAAATTCGAGTTATAACAAAAAAGTTCATCAAACTAACCTCAGATTTTCGAACTAAACCAGCGGAATGGAGTGACAAACAAATTTAGACTAAGAAGAAGAACAAAAACACTAATTTTTTTATACATCATGCATTCAAAACTGGTCATGGTTTGTTTCCAGAATTCCAGGAGCTATTAAGAACACTGTCTCAAAATATGATCATTGATATAGAATGTGAAATATTATTTTCCTCAATGATCAGTAGTTGTTCATGGATTATTGAATTACTGTTATATATCATTAATTGTAACATTACCAAGGGTTAAACCTTTACTAAAAACACAAGAAATACTAGTAAGCCGGCTTTACACTATGTAGCAAAACAAACGTGCATGAAGCAAAATGCTGTACAACCCACGATTACTAGAAATAGTTATTTGTGCAACTAGTGAGCAAAGGGAGCAATTGACTCACTCGAGAGAAATACTTACTCACGAGCCGTGGTTTCTCGAGTTAGGCAATTGCACTTTGCACTCGAGTTGCACATAATATTTTTCCTACAGTTACCATAAAACAAATAAATTGGTAAAGAAACGTGACATATTTTTACACAGAAGTGAACTTTTAATATGGCATTTAATGATACAACAATACAACAGCTGACCAGCTGATTTACAGCCAGTGCTGCCAACGTATTTCGCGCGCATACCACCTTGTCTGCATGAGCGAATTGGCCACTTTTGCTTTCTCAAATCATTAAGAGAACATGTACATTGTAAGGTAACTGTAGGAAAAAAGGTTTTTTCTAGTAATCGTGGTACAACCATAGACTAACCAACACAAGGGTTGGTACTTGGGGGAGTATGTTTTATCTATGGTACAACATTCCAATTCGGAATGTTTTACTCCTGTTAGATGTTACATGTAGCAAATGTTATATGTTACATTTAGCAAAATAGTTTACATATAGCAATTGTTATATGACATTTAGATTTCTTGAGTGCTGCATACTATATATGTAGCAAGAACCAAGAACTTTGTCCATTGGCGAAAATGTGCGGAGACTGTGATATTGGCCTGTCAAAGGCAAAGGAGGCCGGAGGGAATACTCCTTTTATCTATGATAAAACCATAAAGTGGAACCATACTCCTCGTGGAACTGACCTGTTGAAAGATCTTGATGCAGATGATGTAACGAATGTCCTTCATTGAGGCGTGAGATAAGATGATAAGTTGTGACGGTAGTTTTAAAAACTTCTTAGGAATGACTAGTGAAAATTTTGAGTACAATGCCGGCTGTTCGTGAAAAAAATAATTCTGTCCCTGTCCCACACACTATCACAACCTTCCATTGCAAACAACAATAATTACAAACAAAAATAACAAACTTTTCACAAATTCACAAAATTTTCTCAAATCTAAGAAAAAAAAAAAAAAAAAAAAAAAAACTTAAGTCCTTAGCACACGACTACCGGTACCACACCAAAACCCTCAAATTATCCCGTTTTTAAACGCTCACTCTCCCTTTAATTTTTGGCAAAATTGTATGATTAAAGTGTCAAATTACTGTAAATTTTGTAAAGATTTCCAGAATAATTTCCTTTGTTCAATGGGCGGATAGGATTCGCCCCATTTCGCATACTAATTTACATGTATTTCTTATGGAAGGAGTATTTTAAAAAGATATTAAGTAAGTAATAACTCATAATCTGTGTAACCAAAATAAACACATTATATACTTTTCTTGTAGAAAATTTAATCTTCTTCAATTTGATAATTTAGTATAATATACAAAAAAAGTTGATAGTTTTCAAGATATAATAAAAAAAACCAAAATGCGTACCTTTACCCCCTCCACCCCCCTGACTCAACACCTAAGAGTCAGGACTTTTGGTATGCTAACACCCTAAGCCCCCTGAACAAGTCTCCGAAGGAATCGTTTAGTTACCTGCTCACAGACTCTATAACCACTTTTGGATCATTCATTGACTGGACTACTTTTGCTATGTAACATATAGCACGTTTTGCTACGTGTAGTGTAAACCCGGCTTTGCCATGCACTATTTAGCATTTAGCTGGTGATGGACACCAGATTATAAATAGAAAATTACGGTTATTGCATCTTCAGAATTGATTTGATTTAGTGTGTGTGTATCTACGCCAGTTTTTTTTTACGTTTTGAAAGGGACCGGTCCAAAAAACCCTGGTCTTGTTACTATCTAATATTCTAACGTCGACCTTTTTGTTGGATAGCATAAATTTTTTCATATCCTAATGACAAAAATGGCATCTGGGTCTGAAAACAATCTCGTTTGGAATGAAACCAGCAACCTTCAGAAGAAATGCGAGCACTATAACCACTCGGTTACCCAGACAATAAATTTACTTTATTTTTGGTTTCGTGAAACCAAAATATTTTCTAGTTTAACCTTTCTTCAATTGAGTCCAAATCAACGTTTCTTCGACTTGACTTTAACATGTATTAAATTCATATAAAGTTATGTCTTTGCTGGGTGGTGCACTGGGCATAAAATTCAATCCAAGAGGGTTAGCTCCATTTGGTTGACCCTATGTTCACCCTATGTTCAGTAATCATTAGTGATGACATACTACAGTAGTTAGAATGTTATTTTGTGCAGTTGAACTATTTTTTGTGTTGTTTTTCTGTTGCTTTTTAAGTTATTAAGTTCTGACACCACTTACTTCTAGGGTTTCTTTACCTTTTCACACTTTTTGAAAGACAAATAACGTACATAGACCACAACAGTAACTCCTCCATTGCGAGGCATTAACACACCTATAAAAACCTCAGATGTGGAAACTGAGTTGTAAAGAACTGAACATCTAAACAGCACAGCCAAATGCCTGGCAAAACGTAGCGATTTGTTTGCATACATGTTGTAGGTTTTATCCTAGTATGTAAACCTGCTCTTAAGTAACTTAAAACTGTCTTCAGCTGATTCTAAATGACGATAAATTTACTGTTTAAAGGAAAATAATTACGCTAATTAACTATTGTTGGGGACAAACGAGACATAGGTACAGCACAGGTATTTTTAAATACACCAATACATTTTAAAAGGATTTATTATTAAACATTTGAAAAAAACTGTAGTAGCGGTAACTGTGGGATAATCTGGTACAACTTATAGGAGTATAATTGGTGCAGTTTTAACAATGACATATTGCATTCAAATCAGGTTGAAATCACTTCAACACACAATGGTGAAAATCCTTACATTTTTTGTGAACAAATTATAATAATCTAAAAACTACCGTAAGTATCTACTTAACATCACCTTTCTGATCATAACATCATAATTTAAAAAATGGCAACTAAACTATGACATTAATTATTCAATGTTACAAAAGAATGTTTTACTAAATTTTAGTGCATTCAATTCTAGGATCTTTGCTAATACCATTTTGAAGAATGTTAAGTAAAATAGAATAATTTTACATCAATGTTAATAAAAGGCGGTTGGCTCTGTTTAAAATGTTTATCATATCATCATCATATCTTTAGTTTTAATAAGTCAAAACAAATCAATATGATGAGCATTTAGATACAATTGAAAAATTATTTAAATGCTACAGACACCAACCAGTAAAAAAAACATAATTATTAATTTATTCATCTCAGAACAGTAGAAAAAATTAGGTTTTAAAACGGACAACTTGAATAATATTTTAGCCCGGAATTGAATTATGTTTATATATTTTCTGTTAAAAAATTGTTTTAAAACAAACAATATCAATAATATTTTAGTCCATCACTGGATTAAGTTTATGTTTTCTGTCATTGAGCATAACAATCTTAAATTAAATCAAATTAAGTAGATTGTGTTCACCAACGGCATAGAAACACCATAATTACTGGTATATCGAAGAAAACACTATGAATAATGAAGTGAAACTATAATTAATTATACAAACCAAAAATATGCCATATATATATATAGATTGATATTTTGCCAGGTAACAATATTGTAAACTAACTACTCCTATATACACTTTTTATTTATATAATACAATTAATTGTAACAATACTGAAGGAAATGAATCTAACAGAATGGCAAAAATAAAAATAAATAACACAGATTAAATCTCTAAATTATACTATACGAAAGTAACAGCCATTGTAAGTTATCATTATGCTAGGAAAATACTTTAAAAATATATTTGTCTAAAGGAATATTAAAAGCCTAAAAAAGAAATGTAAATATATATGACTATATGACTGTATGAATGATGTATGATGTATGGTAGGCTGTGTGACTGGAAAAACAGTAATGTACAAACATTATCTTTCATTAAATCAATTAAATGTAATTGTCTCAGCTAAACAATTCAATTGTCTGAAAAAGAGTTTGCTTATCTATAGTAAAACTGGTAAAACTAACAACAAATATATTTTTTAAATTTTTTTATAAGTTTTCCTTTTGAAATGTTGAGGAAACAACAATTTAGGCTACATAGAAATCAAACACTTTCCACTACAGTTTAGACGCTTATTTGCACAAATAATTTTTTAACCAATGAATTAAAACATCACGTTTTTGTCTGAGAGTTATAACAATTTAAGACCGGGCATGAACACCTCTCGAACAACACTGGGATAGTTAATAGGAAACAAGAAGGAACATAACATATTCCATACAACCCATTTATAACACACAAGCACGGGCAATACAAATTAATCCTAGACCTAACACAAAAGGCATAATATCATGAGAACTGGTAGGGCAATTTACAATGGCCATCGTAACCAAACAATACTAAGTTTAACATTTGATCACTGTAACAGATAACAAGCACTCCATAGACTACCTAAGTAACACATAAGATGTGTATATTAAAGTACTAATCTTAGTATCTTTTTTTATCTTGTGTGAGAAACAAAAGGTTATTAGGTGGACGTAGCAGACTTACACGAGAGTAAGTTTTGTGAGATCATAACCAACTTTTAGAAAGACTGTCACGAGCTTGTCTCGACGGTTTCCACGAGTTCCTCAGTTCCGTTGGTGAAGATGCCAGATTCTCGCAACGAAGACAGTTTGTCCCTCGCTTTGAAGTGTCTTGGCTGGAATAAAAAAATTGTCGTTAGATTTGGATCTCATTGAGTTTTCCAAGGTAATCCACCTTGGAGCTTATCTTAACTTGTTTCATGGTATATCTGGGTGACAGGGCTAAACCAAATTTAGGCATACCAGAGGCAAAATAATTGCATGACTGCAGCAATGCAACTTTCACCAATACATTTTACCAATCATAAACAGTAAATTTCATCAATACTTTTGTAAATTGGTAGGCCTTATGTGTAGTACAAATTTAAGACCAAACGATATACTTATTGTTTGTTTGAAAACAATGTACAGAGTAGAAAATGCAGACGTAATCGTAATATACAGAGTAGAAATTAAATGTTTGATTATATTTTGTTACGACTGCAGTAAGATTGTTTAGTTGTAGCATAATAACAAGTATAGACAATAATTGTTCCAAATTGTGACCAGTGTATGTTTGACTCCATAAAATTGACAATATTGTTATATTTTTATTTTGAATTTTATTCAATCCAGTATTATCAGTTCTTCTTGAAGACATTTTCTCTTGTTAAAAAAGTTACACTTTTTCCATGAATAACTATTTAATTCTAATGAAGTTCTTGGAAACCCCCTTTACTTTATCCATCTTAGTAAACCTTGTCACCAAAATCTATTGTAAATAGTGCAATTAATATGAATTAACTAATAATTTAAATTTTAAACTATGTTTTTAAAGTTTTGTAAGAGAAAATGATAACCAATGTCCAATATAGTTACTATCAATGTAGCACATAGAGAAATTAGACACTTGTAAGACAAAGGGGCGTAAATACATATGATAAGCCTATGTACATAAACCCCTTCGTCTAGCAAGCCACGAATTAGTCTAACAAATTAGTCTAGGACAAAGGTAAATCGAGAACATGAAAAGGGATGTCCAGTGAATAATATACTGATGTACTAACCTTATAGTTTGTATTTCTCCCCTCCATGCAGCATCTGGGACATTCCCAACTGTTAGGTAGATCTTCGTCTACAATTCCAGACACATCAGGGTACTGTAAAGGTGAAAGATTATTGAAACAGCATTATTGATTGATAGTTATATATTTTAAAATAATGAATGAAGGATATTTATTGGCACAAAACATAAAGAGTAAATTACGAGACTTCGGCCCACTTACCGATGCGGCTATGCACGTTGGATGCACCAGGTCGTAGCAGATGGCACACTCCATGATGGAGCTTGGTATCAACTCCCGAGTCTCAGCTTCTATCCTAGAATGGTCGTTCTCCCACCCGTCTTTACCACAGATCAAACACGTTGTGTTGTTCGGCAACATTGGCTGTTATGACAGACAGAATTTAAACATTGACATAATCAAAGGATAAAATTTTACTTTGACACATTTTACTTTATAGTTAATACAACTTACATTATGAAAATCTTGTTTTAATTACTTTTACATGAATTTTATGACCCTACATAAATAATAATATTAATTACACAAAATATAAAATCTCAAAACTATTATGATGTTTGAAACTTATTTTTAAATGTGATTCAGCTCTTTTCAGTTATAATCCGGCTAAATTTAAGTTCTAAACTAACCTCCAACTAATCCAAATGAAATTTATTTCAAACAAAACAAATGTCTAGATAAAATTGAATTTTTTTTCTTGGACAAGTAACATTGTGATATTTCAGTTATTTAAGTTTCCTGTCGATTATTTGACGATTGTAGGTTGGTTAGATTGAATAACTTACAATGGCTACAAAAAGGTCTAAAAGTTAATGACCATTGACTTTTTAGTTAACAACTGACCTGAAGGCATTGGCGTTGGGTGCAACTTTGCTTGGACTTGCCCGTTCCACCAAACTTGATCATGTCCTTGCAGAAGTTACATTGGCCACAATCATTGTTATTGCAAGCCACGCACTTCTTGCAGCGCGTCCGTCGTCGTTTGGGTGCGGCTATCTTGGGGCTCTTCACAGCCAACTTGCCTTCCTTGTCTTTCTTCGGCTTTGGGCCTCTCTTTAACTTGACTATCTTGCGTTTCGTCTACAAGAGTTACAGTTATTAAAGGTAAGCAAGTAAAAAAGAGTCATTACAGCTGCTGAAATAAAGCGGTTTTAACACCTGTATTACCCTTGACTATTGTTGTTGGTTGTTGGTTCACAATCATGAAAAATCGCTTTAATCGGTTCCATGACTGTGAACCGAAACATGTTGCCACTGCAACCATATTGGATAAATAATAACACAGGTTTTAAAACTACTTTACAGCAAATATTGGTGACCCGGAGGCCAGCTTTCTTAAAAGTGATATTAAATTAATCTTAACATGAACTAAAATGTCAGACAAATAACAAATAATAAAAGGAATAATAATGTCAGATAATCTTTTCCCAATATAAAAGGAATGCCATTTAGTTATCTTTGCTGTAGAGGCAATAAGTGGGCCCATGTTGATATTAATTTGTTAAACTGTCTTACTATCACGTCATTATACATCACTTATTCCCAAAAAAACCCCATTAAAAATTTGAGATTAAGGGTGTAACATAGAGCACAACCGCCTATGTTTTCACTAATTTGTGGAATACAGCAAGCCACCCTGTTAAAAGAAACAAACAACTTTACATAATACACAAAAATTAGAATATTTTTACTATCTCTTAACAGAATTTTCAACCAAGCTTAATCAAACCTTCCTAATATTGACCATATATGTTCAAATTACTAATTAGCAAAATTATTACCATGACAGCCTGTGTTGCCTTGAAGATGGCACATCCAGTGACAGCAGACGCGGGACTGTCGTTGCGATGTCGCTCCACCAAGATGCGAACGTCCTTGATCAGCGACACCGGGTCCTCTATCAACGCGGGCACATTCTTCTTGGTTGTGGGCAGGAAATGCAGATACGACAAGATAGCCTTGATTCCTCTCAGTTCCTGAAGAAATATTGTAGTGTAAAAGAAAAGTTTCCACACAAGCAATATTTTTTTGCAGGAAAGCGATCCAAACCCTTAAATGTTTTTGGCTATGCCGGGATCAAACCCGTCCCTAATGCACCAATAATAGAAATGACAACCACTACACTAGCTCCCAACACCCAAATTTGACTGCTTATATCATATTCAATAGAAAAATATGGGAGGAACAAAAGTCTGAATGATATCTAAACATGTCTATTATAGTGATTTATGATATCTTTTGATGGGTACAATTATTTATATATTCACTTTCAAAATCAAGAATGGTACAAAGAAGTTACAAAATAATCTTATTGTACTAAATCTGATAATATTCTAGTAGACTGTATTCTGATTGGCTCAAGGAAATATAAAGTTAGGTAAAAAAATGTATTTATTTTTACCAATAAGCTAGTTTATTTTAGTATAGTTTGACAATGTCGCCCGTTTTGTCTGGCTGTGCCAGAGCATTAAAAAAAATGTTATGTGACAATAAAAATGACTTTGATATTGAAATAGCGGTGTAAATAGCCTATTATAGTATAGGTAGCATCAGCTCAACTGTATGAACTAAAAACAAAAGTACAGTGGAACCTTGATAAGAAGACCCTCGATAACGAGCCACCCTTGATAACAAGTACAATTTTCAAATCCCCTTGAAATTATTTTACCGCTAATCACATGCTAGTTAATGCAAACCTCAATAAGAAGTCAACCTTGATAACAAGTCTTATATAATAATACCCATGAGAGTCTTCTTATCGAGGTTCTACTGTATAATTAAAAATTTCTGGATTTTACCATCACTAAGTACCACAGTAATAAATATATAGACGGGAATCTCTCACACTGAATCACACATAACTACAACATTCTCACAAACTGCTAACCTGTATAGTGAGGTGAACATGTTCCTTGGCAGGATTGGACGGCGTGTCCTTGATATGGGAAACTCCCAGTAGACAGTGAACATACCTCTCTAGCACATACCACAGCATCTCTGTGAAGAATGGGTAACGGAACTTCTGAGGTACCTGAAACAATAAATGCCATGTTGTCAGACACGTTAACAATTACTTAAACACTTAAACTACACCTGAAGCTTTATAATTTTATCAGTGAACAGCAAGAAACGTTTTTTAAGTCCAGTTGGGTGAATGCCATGGGTGAAGTCAAGTTTTATGCATTGACGTTTTAATTTTGGATTCACAATGTACGGAAAAATAAAAGTTTTAGTTTGCCTAATATTTTTCCTCTATAAGAATTATTAACTAAATTGAATTGATGATCAAGTTGATTGTAGTGTGACAGATTGCAAACAAATATATACGCTACAGTAAACTGCAATTGTTGCAATTTGTTTCAAATACATCCATCTTGTAGATGACTCCATTATCAGTTTAGTGTGCTGCACACAGCACGAGACTTGGCTGTCCAAAAAATTGTAGAGGGCTTCATTTTACATAGTGAGATTTAACTTAAATGAAACAAACGAAGATGGGACATCACAGTACTGTTTAACATTTTTCATCTATCCCACCTTTACATCCTTCCAGCCACATTACTTCAGGCTAAGCCTAAAGCGTTGTGGAATTATCACACATATTAGTTATTACAATATTGGTTATTGCAATTTGCAATATTGGTTATTACAATATTGGGTTATCACAAATGCATTGGTTATTGACAGGATTCGAACCTAGGACCTCGGGGACCACACCTCATTCCCATGGACAGGATTTACAATAGAAATATATAATATAAGTCTCTAGTCATTTAAAATTGGAAATTTATGATACAATTAAAAGAAACAACCCAATATAAGCTTACATGAGTGGTCTCCTCCACTTGCGCTATGCGTAACTGTGTGTCGATGCAATACGAGTGAAGGAAGTTGCCACCAAACACCATGGAGTCAGAGGGTGTGTACACCGCGTGTATCCAACCCGAGGGGATGAAGAACGTGGATCCTTCGTTAAGAGTGACACGACCACACCACTCCACCGTGTCCCCGAAAAACACATCCCCTTGCTGTCCCGACAACACCCACTTCTCATATTTAGAGATGTTCACGTCTGTGGGTGGTATGAGCCAGAAGATCTGCAAATAAGTAAAACTCGCCTAGTAATAATCTTAAAACTAAT
This sequence comes from Macrosteles quadrilineatus, assembly GCF_028750875.1. Lineage (NCBI taxonomy): Eukaryota > Metazoa > Arthropoda > Insecta > Hemiptera > Cicadellidae > Macrosteles > Macrosteles quadrilineatus. The sequence goes on along the minus strand of NW_026542598.1, from coordinate 74,473,829 downwards.
TATCAATTTAGGAGTTTTTGTGAGAATAGCAGGCTTACATGAATATAAGAGTTCTGGCAAGAGAAACTAACAAATTTAAGCTATGAACCTGACAAATTAGAGAGCAATTTCAAATAAGGAAGAGAGAGTTTTCTTGAGACCTCCTTGGTTGAAAATGCTGACAGTGACATTGAAATATTTAAAATGTGTGTATATAGTGTAAAGTTTTGTGTCTCGTGCCAGTTTGGACTCTTTCCTATTACGGCAAGCCTTCTATCCTCACAAAAAATCCTAAAAACTTGTGTCTAGGTTACATCTTTAATAGAGGTATGCAAGCCTGAGATTTTAAAAAGCCTCAAGCTTTTTCGGAGCAAAGATTTTTTTTCTCATGAATTTACTTAATTACTAATAATAAGTTAATCAAGTCTAGTAAAACCCCTTTTTTAATGCAATTTAATGTTAAGATTGTACAGTAAATGTTTATATATATATATTTTTTAGATAAAATTATTAAAGAGTAAGCTTATAGAAAATTTCACTTAATTTTGTTTTTATCAAAAGGCACCTAAAATTGGCGTGGCGCGTGGCCATAGACAAAGAATACAAGTGAATATTAAAACAATCAATAACTATCCCAACAATGAAAAAACTTGGCTTTTTTATACAGCGTTTGGCATAGAGGCATGTAAAACTGAGTATGTAATTTAAACTCGAATGAATGTCCGAATTTGAATGAGAAAGAGTCTACAGTACTATCAATGATACATATTCAAAATTGTTTTTATTAGACTGCTAACCTTGCTTCCTTTCAGTATGTGATACCACACTGACGTTCCTCCAAAGTCTATGTGAAAGTCTGTGTAACAGCCTTTCACGGACATAAGGCAGTACTTCTGAACCTTTGGATACATCATGTCTTCTATCGCATTCGTAGACTCTGTCTGAGCCTCTTTCAGATGTCTCGGCCAAACTGTGTCCACCCAATCAATCTGTCTCACCTGTAAAAACAAATATTTATATTGATGTTCTTTGGCCTAGGATCACTGCTTGAACATTAAAATGGTATAAAATTACCTGATTCCGTCTGTGATCCTAAATTTTGTAGTGAGCAGCTACCGGTTTCGAGGTTATCACCTCATCTTCAGGCTGTTTATGCTACTCTTGCGAGCTCGTCGAGTTTTAAAAAAGACACTAAACATTTAAATACATTTACAGAACACAGACTCACGGACAATTAACATAAGACCAATAATTTTTACTCAAAATGTTTGAAACAGACTTAAGTTTTCCTCGTTGCATGGAGAGAAATCTGTCGCGTTCCTGTGTCGAAAATCAAGAAGGAATTATAAATCCTGTCCCGAAATTAAAGTAGCCAACAATCCCATCCATCCCTTTTTTTTAGTATCTCTGATATTGGCACTTTTACACGAAAGAAAAAACTCCATTTAAAGGAGAGCAGTTTTTACTCCTATGTTATAACTTTTGTGAATTTGCCGGGGATAGGACCCATCTAAGTAAGAGAGGCATTTCACTGTTGTTCATTCAAAACAAAATTTCATATTTTGCAACATATTGTAGGCATAACATATTTATTGAATAAAAAATGTATCCTTACTACAAGTATATTAAACCACGCAGAAGAAGCAACCAAATTAAGTTAAAATCTATCAATCACGTTATCAGATTTTTCTTCTTTAAGTTGGATGCTTCATAACCAAATTTACTATGCAAACAACTTACAATCATCGGGGACTGCACGTAGTTGTCTAGTTTGGTATGACTGAACTCCAGAGAAAGAACATTGAGCAGTTTATCTCTGACTGGGTCGTCAAAGTATTTCTGCCACTCTTTCATTGTCATCACAATATTTTTCTGCGTGTTGACATCCATCACATCGATGTGCCGTCTTGAACCTAAGTTTATCAGAAAATTCAAGAATCAATTAAAACTGATTTTTTTATGTTTTCCTCTAGCAACAATGATGACTTACCTTAAATTATCTTGAATTATGAGCAAAGAAAGAAACTGTATATAACCTAACTGCAGGCACAGTTTATGTCTTTAGACACAATAAAAAAGGATATTTTGCATTATTCCTAAATCAATGTGTCAAGTGCCCCTTTTGAAATAAAGTAAGAAAACGCACTTTAGCATTTCCGATAGTTGATCTTAGTTTTTATTCACCAATTCAGTTTTACAAAACCATTTTGTAGGCTAAATTTAAAATGTTTACTAATCAAATAAAAAGCTTACAACAACTAAAACATTATTGCTATCCGGTAGGTTTAATAGACAGGCTACTATTTTTTGTATGTGCCTGTCTGTTTTTGCATCACAAGAAAAATTAAGTTGAAATTTCATGACAAGGTTTAACCACAATTTTCCACCAAGGGGTGTTATACAGTAGACTCCCTCTTATCTGGACACCTTTTATCCGGACATCGGTTTAACCATACTACACTCAGCGGAAATGACATCTCTTTAAATGGAAAGCAAATTGGTTTAACTGGACGAGATCGGAAGTGGGCAGTAGGCTACTGAAACGACTGTTCTCGTGGGAAAGATTTGAGACCAGTGATCACGTGTCTAAATACAATACTCTCCTAAATTTAAGTCGAATATCACAGTAAACAATCCGTTTTAATGAGTTTTTGGGGACGTCGGTTTAGCCGGAAAACCCGTTATCCGGACTGGCCTCGGTCCCGAGGAGTCCGGATAAGAAGGAGTCTACTGTAGGTATATTGCCCTTTTGGTATTGTTACCTTACGGTTTTGCATATGCATTAACAATTTAAATGTTGAGCATTTAGAAATAAATATCAATTATTGATCTTGAATATGGAACTAAGAGAATAACTGCTAGGCTATGTTTATATCTGCATTGTGTATTTTTTTTACAGCGCAACACGTTTGGTTGAAAAGAAACAGATCAAACACTAGTTTTAAAACCATTTGAGATGATAAATAATTTTATTGATCTTAATAAAACATTAGCCTATATATATAAATAATTGTTGTTAATACTAAGTGAGTTGCAGAAGCTTTAAATTACAAGACTTTCTTACCAAATACATTTACCAAAATATTAAACCCCACTGGGAAGCATAGGCACTGTAAACTACCTAAATTACAAATTACAAAAACCTAAATTACAAATTAGGCTACCTAAACTTGGTCGAAACAAAACATTAAGTCTACTTACCAACACAAATCTTGACATCATTCACAGAAAATATTTTGCTAGGCACTAACAAACCAAGATCTGATTTTTCTGTTACAAGGATTGGAGTTTCAAACCCGTTCTGTTGCAAGTATGAAATTGTAAAATCTGAAACAAAACCATACAAAAATTACTCTATTAGAAATCGTCAGAAATTATCGTTAGAGTTGGTTTTAAAATAGCTGAATAAGTCGATCGATAAAATAAAATGCACTGGAAATTAAACTGAGGAAATAAAAAATAGGCTAGTTTGCAACACTCCGGAACACATCATTAAATTTTTAGTTAAAAATTAGGAAATTAAGTACTTGAACAGATTAGTCACCATAAAAGAAGTTTCAGTAAGTTATTTGTCTAATTCTAAAAATGTTATCAGTCTTCAAATGACGGTATCTATTATCATTGAATGAAGTTGTAAAATCACATACAGAACAGAATTTATCTAAAAATAATAAACTGACAGAAAAGAATTGTACATGTTATGCACGGTTGTATTTTTAACTGGCCACTTTAAGGCGAAGACTGCAGCAGGATAATAAGGCCAGTTAAACTGACGTGCCCTTAAATTCATTAAATTTCATGTTTGATAGACTAAGAGAATATGTAGACTCGTTGCAATCGGTCTTGTGATTTGAATTTGAAGCACCAGCACTACTAGCAAAAGAGTTGCTTTGTTATCAAGTTAAGTTGTTTGGTATCCTATGGTTTCTTGACATGCAGAACTGTCTAACAGTAGCCAACTAATTGTTCATATTATTTAAAATCTACTGAATAAAAGTTTGGGCCCAAAGTCTGTGACGCTACCAACTGAGCTACCGACTCACCAAAAATTCCTATCATATCAGCAAAAAATGTACTGATTGAATTGTATTTATGTTTATATTTAAGCAGGTATGTGCAGATATTTTCTTGGAAAACAAATATTCAATCTACCTTTTCCTTCCATTTCTTGGATAAAATCTCGATCAAACTTTACAGATTCGAGTTTTTCTTGAAGGTTGAAAGTGTGTTTTCCCTCGATGTCTTCTTCTTCACCTAGCACCCAGTCTTCTGAGTAAAGCTTTGTATCTCGCTGAAAACAGGTTTTCAATATAATGGTGGATTTTCAACAAAATTACAGGTTACTGGTTGTGGAAATGTCCAATCCATAAAAGTAGTGTTTGGGTTTGGGTCAGTTTTTATTTAAATAAATAATAAAAAATTAAAAGTTAATTATCACCATTGATAAAACAGTCCCTTAGTAGATTACTCATCCTTATAGAACAGCTGGAGCCACTTTTATTGTTTGTTCTGTACGGTGCACTGTAGAGGTTGTGTTTTGTTTACAATTTGTTTCTTGTTATTTCAGTCATTTAAAACCTTGTTTAAACAAATAAAACAATCTAAACATAAACAATAACTCGTCCCCTAGTTATACAAGCAAACAGCAAAGCACAAATTATTAAATTAACCCTAAAATAATATAAACAAAATTTTGTCAACAGTAGCCATCAGTGTCACCGGACATGAACTAGACTGGAAAAACGAGCTTCAAATTTACAATGGGATGACAAGTCTATGGTTAGTCAATGTTATCACAAGTCACAGATTGTAATGTAAATTGTTATAGCTTTTGTCAAAGAAATAATGAAATAGACTACATAGTACAACAAATTAACCATGGTATAATTTTACCTTTAGCCATAAGAGCAACCCTGATAAATTTTGAATGAATGAATGAATTAAGTGCTTTATTTTAAAATAAACATTCCTCTCATAAACATAATCAAACACTTAATAAACAATGGTCTACGACCGTCTGTTTGGTTGGCACACCTGGAAAACACATTTATGAAAATGAAGTTGAAACAAAATACACTTAATAACACAAATTTACATACAATTTTACATCCGTTTTAAGCAAAACTAAAAAAAATACCTTTTTCATAACATTGTTTACATAACTTTTATTATTTTATTTTTAAAATTATTAGGTTTTAAAAGCTTTACCCATAATGAAATCTATTAAAATTACTATGAATATTCAAGAAGACAGGCTGACAAGTTGTTTGACATAATTATTGTTTTGCTATAATTTATGAATTAGAAAGAGAATAAAACAATTTTGAATTTGGAAAAAAATTCACTTGATTTGTTCGTAACTAAATTCTCTAATTAACTCCCACCTCCTTCTCCACGCCTCTCTCATAAAGTTTGCTAATTTACGCCAATCCCTACCATTTATGTATTCTATGTCTTCTCCCCTGATCAATTTTAACGGACAGCAAAATTTAGGTTTTTAATTCCATTTATCAGATAAAAAAAGAAAAAAATACCCCCGCCGCAGCAAACCTGCCGACTAAGCGAATTTTCATTTGTCTGAATTGATTTTCAGTTAAATATATTTTAATAACATTAGGTTTAACGAGTACCTAGGTTTGCTGCTACAAGGAAACTAATAAAGTGTGTTTTTGAGTAAAATATTGATAGCTTAGTACAAAATAAATAAATTTGCCAAGTTTGATCAAAATATATCCATAAATAAGCAAACTACAACATTTGACAATATTCTCCATAGAATAACATGGGAATTTTAAATTTACAATTTTTTTAATTTTCTTCGTTACTAATAACCGAACAAGATACTTTTATATACTAAATTATTTGTTTTTTTAAGCTCTTTAAAAAGGTCTAAAGAGAAATTGGGAAATTTTGTGTTTTGAGGGTCAAAAGTGAGAAAAACCAATTTTTACCCCATAAAACCCCCCGTAAAGCCCCGTTCCCATGGTCCGATCATGCTGGTTCGCGAACTCATTCTTGTTTATCCCGCTTTACACCTTTAAACCAAATTTCATCAAAATCGGACAAAAATTACTCAAGTTATCGCGTTCACGGACGTATATATATATATATATAAATCTATATATATATATATATATATATATACATATATAAAAATTTGAACGAATGGTGTTTTTGGCCTCTGGGGATATCAAAATGAAAAAGTAAATTGGTCCCGGGTCTAGGTCTTACCGTGCCACCTACGGTAATAGCTACTTCCCTATAGGGAAATTCGCTAAAACACTAAAATATAATAATTCTAAACATATGTCATCGGACTGAAAGTTTTTTTACATAATTGTAATAAGTTACCTAATTTAAATTGATAATTCATGATATTAAAACTTACCCTCCTTTTTTTGGGTTCTGGGGAACTCATGTTGAAAGTGTAATTTAGCGATGTGTTATCTGAAACAAAAGAAACATGGTGTTTAAATCTTCACTAGCCAAAAATAAAAGTAGGCATAGGTTATAAATCAATTTTACAGGCTGCAAAAAACCAATTTAACATGTTAAAAGTGTTTATTTACATGTTTCTTATTCAGTAAATTATTGATAACAAGTAAATTTTACCTTAAATAGTAATAAAATATGGTTTCACTAGCTCATTTAAATCACATAAAAGATGCCGTCACTAATTAATTTGTGATAAAATGAAAGTGACAATAGGAATTATTATTCTTATAATTTCTATCTTCTACAAGCCATATTAATCAATGTCAAACCAATATTTTAAAACGTAAAAGGTATGATTACAATAGTTTATATAAGTTAGGCCTATGTAGGTTCCACACAACTGAAATGTTCAAGTATTAATTAAGGCGAGGGGTGGATTGACCAAGTATCATCTGTAAATTTATGGGCAATTCTAAAAATAAGTGGAATTTCTGCCTAAGGTTTTTTTTTGTAAAAATGTTTATATAATTTACCTCCATGGAGGTTACATTTTTCTGTTCAGTCACTTGTAAATCCTAACCTATAGATTCATATACATCCAGAGCTTATGTTTTCTTTTCTGAAAGCTGAATACAAGCTTTGAAAACTAAAACTAAACAATAAACCAGAAGAAATTTCCAAATAAGAAAGTTTTATCCAGTTTGGAAATAAGAAGCAACACTGAATACATATGAACAAGAGGTTCTACCCGCGAATTCACGGGTGTACAGAAGCCACCATTAAATTAATTTAATCAACTTTGACTTTATATTTCATTTAAAGGGCCCAAGTTCAAGAAATTGTCATTTGAAAGGGTGTTAAAAGCAGTAGAACCTTCATAGCTTACGTCCTAAGTTGGCCGAGGTGGGTACAGAACTCGCCGCTATCTTTCACGACATCTACTTTAATACTTTTCCACTTTTTTAAATAGGCCTACGTTTCAATGAAATGGCTAACTGTTAAAGATCGGTGACAACCTCTTCGAACGAACAACATAAATGGTTTGTTAATCTCATATTCATCGTGTTTCGACCACCTTTAATCACTCACTTGTATCAAACAGCTAGAAATAGCTTCACTGTCCATTCACCGCACCTCTTTTAAGAACATGAAAGTAAATAATAAAATAAATAAACAAAAATGTAAATAAACTATATTGTCAATTGCATTGGCCAGCTGTTGTTCATTAAATTAATCAAATAACGTTATCTTCCTAAACATGCTAGGCGTAACCCTTTGGAAATCAGCCAGTGGGGCAGAGCCCTTAGGGAGTTCGCCCATATCAATACTTTTCGGCAAATCTACAAACTCTTTTAAGCTTGCCATCTGTCTATATTACTTATTATTTGGTAAATCACTTTAAAAATATAATCGATTTGAACGGATTGTGTTTTTGGCCTCTGGGAACCTCAAATTGAAAAAGTAAATCAGTCCCGAGTCTAGGTCCCTAAACTTATCTACCCCAAGTTTTAAAAATAACTTACCCGGGTATTTTACATCTAGGCTATCTCTAACTTAGTTGTGAGTAGGCTACCGGTACTAAAATTGTGCGGAATTTCACAACAAATTTTTATTAAGTTACAATCCAACAACTAAGTTAAAAAACTCGCAAAACCCGCCACCTGTTTGTAAAGCTGAAACATTTTGTAACTTAGGCCTAAACTTCACTTAACTTACTTGTAGATTTATTCAACTTAACTTATGTGTAGCTCACAAATTCCTTTTTTTCGCCTACTTTGTTAATATATTACTTAATGTTAGCCTAGGGGCCTATTACATCTTTATTAGGCCTACTTAGGTTATTGTAATCAGCTTAAACGCCAGCATTGGTTTAAACTGCGTTGGAGAAACCGGGCCTTAGCGTGGTGTTTCTTGGGTTGGATAAGGTTAAGTTAATCTTCCTTTTTATTTATATGAATATAACATTTAGGCTATTTACGATATGATGGTTAGGCCTCTTGAAAGTAGAGTTGTCATAGCTTATTTGAAACATGTTTTGTAAATAGGCTATAGTGGATTTGGATTTCAAAGTTTCAATTTTGGTTGAGGGGGTCTTTTAGGCTAACTTACTTGTCTAATAGATTTTACCTGTTTAACTCGAGTCTTTAAATGGGGTTTTAAATATCCAGGATTTGTAAATACTTAAGATTATGGCATCTATCATCATGTCAATTAAGTTCACATAAAAACGAAATTGTATGATGTAAACTAAACAAAACATACTTTATCCCTAGTAGGCCTAGGCCTACCAAGTCCTGTTTTGTTTTGGTCAACAATTAGTTTCTAACTAGGCCCTAGTTCCCTTTGGATTAATGCATACGCCTAAAACTAAAATTACACACAATACTTACAAATCGATTTCTAACTTTTAACTTTAATTGAGCATTGTCAGCCTAAGGAAAATCTTTCCTGTAGTAATGTTTAATAAACTTTAATAATAATAGTGTGCACACACGTCAAAGGAAAGGTTCTTGTTTTGTAAATTTGCTTACAAAAAAATTACTTCCGAAAACCGTGATTGGTTCTTTATCATCTTCTTATTCTTGATTGTGGCTCCTACACAAACATACCCTACCGCTCGCTATACACCGAAGTAGAAATTCCGCCATTTCTCAAGGTGCACAATGAACGTAACCCAGTTGACTATAGAACATGAATGTAAATTCATGCTACATCATGAAGCTGTATTATAACATAAGATCAAGTTTCAAATTACTAGCCAAAATCAGGTTAATATAATTTTAAATTATTTTGTCTGTTTTTACTGTAACAACTTCGCAACAGTGGTTCATTATTTTTGATCTGACTTATTGAAAACATTCTACATGCTCAAAAATCAATGGTCTGGATGACTAGTCCTTCGGTTTACTCTATTCTGTCTATTACATGTCAGACCCAGACGTCAACGATAGACGACATTATCTGTTTAATTCTTGTTTGGATTTGTGTTTTGTGTTTTGTTTTTCACTGTCAAGTCACAGAAAATGAGTGTTAATTTTTAACTTACAAGCGTTCGTTTTTTATGGATATGTTTTAAAAAACATCTTAACATGTATTTAATTTGTAAAGTAGATCTTCCTTAACAGTTGATATTTTCTCCAGTCTTTAAAAACAAATTTTACCCTAAAATTAAATCTTTTAGTCTTCATGTGTTGTAGGTTATGACTCTAACCTCGCCCAGAAAACTATCCTCTTATAAATATAAATTCGCAATCAAATAGGTTCCAAACTTTTGAAAACTTAGGGCTAGCGACTTTTTAACAATAAAAATATGACTATGGAAAGGTTTAAGCTTTCTCATATTTGGCAGTTAATTCTTCCAGTCATTATGAAATGTTGGGCACTTTCAGGAGCAGCTGTTTTTACTTTCCTGCTGGTTTATTGGGCCTATGGAGGATTTCTAGCTTTATCTCTGTTGGGATTTGCAATAACAGGTAAATACCACATAACACACGTTCACTAACTTATCGATCGTCAACTATAGTTTACACCAGACTTATCAAATCACTACCCTAACCTGCGGGCCAGGTTCTCGTTTTGGACCAAGCTTATTGAATTAAACATACGTAAAGCGCAACTTTTTCTTATCAAGTTTCTATTAGATTTTCTTATCAATTAGGGTCTAAGTTAAACAATATTTATTTAACTTACATGATATAGCAATAAGAAATTTAATCATGTAGGCCTAATTAAAAATAATTGTTAGGTTAAAGACTTACATGTTTCACCCTTAGTACGGCATCGTCAGGGTAAAAAAACATAAACGACATTAACTTACCGTACTGTCACAGGCACCCAATAATAAAAATAACACAAACAAATAATTAGACAGACCTATCACACAATGTGGACGGTTCTGGCGCAGGTAAGTTTAGTAGACTGCAGCGTCAGACACCTTCCTCCTTGTTGCCCATGTTGTCGGTCAGGCCCAGGTTAAGGTCAGGTGGTCGGTTACTTTGGTTTATTAAAACAATGAAGATAGAGTGGGAACGGAACTGCAGTTTTTCATTGAGGATATGCCCACTGGCGGTGTTGTCGTGGTATAATTTGTAGGTGCAAGAGGTGAGTAAACCTTTTTAAAATGAATTAAATTTGGTCTGGGGATTGTCATTCATCCTATGTTTATCTTTTTCATTGCAGGTATTTTCTATCACATGCAAGATGCCCTGCTGTACCATCCAGGGGACACGTTCCAAAACCGACTCTTTGTGCACACACCTACACTCTTGTCCCTGCCATATGAAAATATTTTTATAAGAAGCATTGACGGAACACTCATTCATATGTACTTCATTAGGCAGCCAGAAGATAAAGCCTCTCACGTCCCAACAATTGTGTTTTTACATGGAAATGCTGGCAATGTAGGACACCGGTAATTAATAACATTTTTTCCTGATAGCCTGTTTGTTAAATTGAAACAGGAACATTGTGTACAGTTCTACAAAGAACCTATGATGTACTATCTGATGAAATATTAGTTTGATTTTCATTTAACATTCAGTTGATACCTGAGATACCTCAGTTGGCCTGAGATACCTGGCATCTAAAATCCTCTATACTAGGCTATATTATTTGTTGGATGAATGTTTGGCCAAGAAGCTGAATTCATACTACAATGTAGCTTATAATGGCAGTAGCTACTGTGAGTATTATTACTAGAGCTATGTGTTCCATTCAAACTAAATTAAATTAAATACAACAAATTTAACGCCTTTTACGCAAACATTATTTTATTGTCCCGGGTGATTATAAATTAATATTGGGGTTTTAACGCTTTATAACTTTTCCTACTATTAAACATACTGCTATAAATAACACATCAGATGAAAAAGTAGCTCAAAGAGTTTATGCCTTACAATGACACATCATTTGACAAAATCGATCCAGTAGAACGGTAGATTTAATTGTAGGCTACAAGTTAAAAAGAAATCTCCAACTTTTAACCGTTATAAATTTGGAGGTTGGTTTACGTTTTTGCAAATACCTAGCTTTTAAATGGCGAGGAAACTGACCAAACCTTTATTGAGTATTTTCAAGAAATGCATACCTAATAGTGCATAGTATAAAATTTAATTCTCTTTTGAAATTTCCATTTTGGTCGATTTCCTCACCATTTAAAAGCTATATTTGCAAAACATTAAGCAACCTCCAAATTCATAGTGTTGACCTTTGAACAATTAAATCTACAGCTATACTGAATCGATTTTGTTAAATAATGTGTCGTTGGAAGGCATAACCTCTAAGGGTTGCTTTTTCATTTGATGTGTTATTTATAGCGGTAAGTTTAATATTATAAAAGTTATAGGCCTAAAGGGTTAAAACCTCAATATTCATTTATAAACACCCAGTACTTTTTAGTATGTTGAATTGCATTCCTCATGCAGAATATTAAGAATCTTTTGATTTTTTTTGTGTCTGCTAATCAGCTTAGACCAAATGCAAAAAATAATGATATTTGACAATACTGTAAAAAATGCAATCCTGGAGGCAATGATGAATAGACAAAGTATTACTCTTTTCATATAAACTAGCGTGTGATTTTGCAGCAATTTAGATGATAAGTGTTTTCAAAGCTCAATGCCAACTCAGACTTCACAAGAGTTTGCATGGGTAATTCAAGTTTAATAAGTAAGAACTGGGAGATTTTAGCAACCATAATAACTTTTCGCTTACAAGATAATCTGGAAAATCAAGCTTACGTACTTTGCCTTACTAGATTGCGTAATGCAAGCGGCCTGTATCACAATCTTCACTGTAACATACTGATGCTGGAGTACCGAGGATATGGTCTGTCAAAAGGGTCGCCCTCAGAACAAGGTCTCTGCATGGATGCCCGAGCCGCCATAGACTTTCTCTCTACTCGTTCCGACGTCAACCATAAGATGGTTGTTGTTTTTGGACGCTCTCTAGGTGAGTTTCATACTGCACTACAGGTATGGTTTTTAATAATTTATTTCAACACGTATGTCTAGTTATCTAACCTTCTGTAGAGCCTCTTCGATGGCAATATTAAATAGAATAGGCGATAGTTCGTCTTCTTTCTTGACACTTAAGTTTAAGTTTAGGTACCTTCACATTAAGTTTCCTCAAAATAATTTAACTGTTGTAGCCACTTTCCTTTGTAGGAGGTCCTACTGCTTTTGCCATAAAGATTTGTCACGCAAGAAGGTTTAGTTAATAATTTTTGTATGTTGGCAGCCTGTAGTCTGGGTTCCTAACTTAGATTTGACACATATATTTTGAGTTTTACTGTGTTTTTAAAATTTGTTTAGTTCTTTTATAAATTTCCTATCTATCGTTTAAGCCAATCGATGTTGGGTACCGGTACTCTAAACCTATCTTAGAGAGTTACAATTGCTATAAATCGATTTTGTCCATGCCAGGTGGAGCAGTCGCCATAGATCTGGTCGCTAGGCCAGAGTACAGTGCTAGAATCTGGTGCGTAGTTCTGGAGAATACCTTCACGAGCATTCCAGACATGGCTTACACCCTCATCCATTCCAAATTCATCAAGCATCTTCCCCTGTGGATTTTTAAAAATAAGGTTTGTAAAAAGTTGTCCATGAACCCTGTTTATTAATTAATTGTTTAATTAACTAATTAAGATAATAGGAAAAGCCATTTTTTATTAATTACCTAACTTGATCACTTTTTAAAATACATAAAGGAAAGAAGAAACAAACTAAAAAATGTAAACAATTGATTAATCCTAAATGCAAGCCTAATGTCAACAAACAAAAGCTCGCAGGTATACTCGTTGTGGGTTCACTGAAACAAAAACATAATAGTATTGATAAATATTGCTGATATACTCTGACAATTTAGTGACACATTCCAAAAACAACTGACATCATTTTTCTTACCCAGTGGTGATTTGGTCAACTACTAACAGTGGTCAACACAATAGTATAGTCAGGCTATCTGGCAAGTATAGCCAGGCTATCTGGCAAGTATAGCCAGGCTATCTGGCAAGTACTCTAATGATGCGCAAAGGGGTGATGTATGAAGTATTTTACTGCATTCACTCCATAGTGAATTGATATTCAACCTATTCGCATTGCAGTTTATGTCCAAGCGCAAAGTGCCTCATGTGCAGATCCCTGTGCTGTTCATCTCCGGCCAGGCAGACACGCTGGTGCCGCCGGCCATGATGCGGGAGCTGCACAAACTCTGTCCCAGCCCTCACAAACAGCTGGTATCGGTAGAGGCAGGTACGCACAATGACACATGGGCCTGTCCCGGCTACTACGCCAGCATCGCCACATTCCTCACCTCCGTCCACGCCATGCAGCCCAACCCTCCTCGGCCGCCCTCCTGCGTGCTGGCCGTCTGACACATGCTTCCACCCGCTGCTTCGACTGTGATAGCTCTCGTAAATGTGAGATATTTGTGAAATGAGTATGAGGTTTTTGGGGATGAAAGATTTTATGGTTAAAAAAATCATGGTTTTAGCGTGATGTGAAATTTTAAACTTTTTAGTATGCCTACAACGAATTGTGGATTTGTACATGATAATTAACTCAAATGAGTTTTAAGTGACTTTGTCCAATATGAGTAAAATAATTGTGTTAAATTTGGGTCTAAAAGACAAGTTTTACCCTTTAAGCTCCAAACGATATACATCGAACGTAAGATTAACAAAACTTCCCCATAATAGTTACATGAGTATAAATCATCAATAGCTGAAAGCTATTACTGACATAGTATCAACCTAGGAATTAAAAACTTACACTTGGGCGTTAACAATTGCTATTAGTAAAACAGACTGATAAATCAGATCAATGGCCAAAGATGTCTCTCTTGACTCGGAGACAACCGTCGTAGGTTGAGGGCTCAACTCTAGTCTCAGCTATGTCTAGTGCGTAACTTACGAGTTCAACTGTGTTTTACAGAGCCAGGTGTACATCGAAGATGCTTTTAAAATCAATTTGAGTTTCACGTTCTTAAGATTATGAAAAAACATAATAGGCATAAATAAATCATTGATTAATCCGTATAATTTTAAGGGCATAACCTTTTAAATTTGTATGCAAACTTTGTAATAGAATAATTTGCAATTTTCAAATGTGCGAAGGAGTGTTCCTTGTGATTCAGGCAGCCTATTTTAATGCAGGATGAACCTTAGTGATAACAACTTGCTATCCGGATTTATCTTGCCAGGTCCGGTATCTTGTTAGACAAAACATTTTTACTATACCTTATCAAGAATCAACTGTAAAACATGAACAAATATACGTGTCACTTTTACTTTGTTTATCCAGACCATTAACATTTTTAAAACTTTTATTGTAACTTAAGTAAGTAGCTTTCAAGCTAATTCTGATCAAGTTGAGTTCTAAAATTAATATTTTAAGCTCAACTCTTTTGCAAATTGTTGATCACCAAGTTATAGTTTATAAATCTGCACTCAAAATTCATATCTTGGCTTTTTATCAATTTTGAAGCTGTTTTAAAAAACTATAGTTTATCGATAAAATGGAAGTAATAACCATCACAGTTATTTACAAATTATTATTGAAAAATAACTATTAACTGACTGTCTGATTTAGCTATTTATTTTTATGGGCTAACACCGCTAAATTGTACATATAGCTAGTTCTAAGCAAAATATCACATGTAAATAATATGTATGGTTTTGTTACCTTGATTATTTTAACAAATTGCAATGCTATGTTTTAAAAGTATTGCGACAATAAAATTGATATATTTTAGATGTATTGCAAGTTTCTATGTCCTAAATCTTTTTTAATATTGGGTGTTTAAAATACACATGGATCGATACCCTTGGATGGCTTATAAAACATCTTGAGCTTGAATTAAATAAATATGTTATATTGTATATTTTTTACGTTAGGGGTCACTATTACCATAGGTCTCATGGTAAGAACTAAACATGGGACAGATTTCCTTTTTGGTTTTGGTGTTCCTAGAGGCCAAAAACACCATCCAATTATTTCATATATATGAAACGGGGTTTTCCAATTTTTGACCCTCAAAATATAAAATTTCTTTCAATTTCTTTAAAAGAATTCTTCAAAATTAATGTCGGATGTATGTAGTTTTTTTTTTTTCAAAGCAAAGGGAAAGGGAAAGAGACTTAGAAGTATATTTTGGTCCTTTATTAAAACAACATTTAAAGTTTCAAGGAACATTGATACAAATACTGATATTTCATCTTAAAATAGTATTTAGTAGGCCTAGTGACTAAATTCTGTGAAAAAAAAACAAGCTTACAAAATATTAAAATCACATAATGAAAACTTATGGTTTCGTACATTTAATAAATAATAATAGTAAGGGAGAAAAATATGAAAAATTGTAAGTTGTAAGCTTTGTAGCAATTATAATAGAAATAACCACAAAACACACATTATTATTTTATACAAGAAAATAATCTAACACATTTGTGAAGCTATAAACTAACTTTTACTGTGTGTTCAACATAAACAATATTCAAATACAATTTGACTGATAAACAATAAATAATACATACATATTTGAGGAACTTGTAAATTTCAATAAATTACGAACTTTGTTCATTTTCTACTTAACTAATAAGTAAATTAATGTTTGAAACCATTTACGATAATGAATATTATTAAGTATTTCTGGTGTGTTACAAAATCCAAACCTCTTTGATTAAGTTAAAGTCGTTACACACTGGTATAAAAATAAAGCATTACATGATTCAATTAGGAAATGTGCATGTTTTCCTGAGTAAAATGACGGCACAAAAAAGTGGTGTTAAAATATCTTAGTGACAAATTTATCTTCTTAGGTTTTTTTACAAGGATGGATTTCTTCAAGCTTATCTTAGAAAATATTGGAGCCCAGGAGCGAATAGATACACCTATTAAAGGCCACAATACATAATCCTATTGGGCTTTTTTAATTATATTTATTTATTTATTGAACGGCATCCATCATTAAACAAGAATAATATAGTCTTACATGCCAATCGTGCCTACAATAGACTCTTCAATCTACGCTCCAAAAGAATACGGTATACAGGGGTGCCCATCCCCCCCTAGACTCATGACGCACCCCCCCCCCCCCAATTGAGCAACAGCCCCCCCCATAAATGATGTACACAACAAATGAGAAACATTATTCCCCCGCCCAGCACTATTTGTAAAACTATAAAAGAAGTTTTATAATTTTTTTCAGATATTTAAAATTCCAACCCAGTTAATCTATATCAATAAAGTTATAGTTTTGTCTGTACATTGTTCAGAATTATACATATTTTGGGTTATTTATGTTTTATACATTGAAGAAGTTGAAACATGTCTTATCTCCATTTATGTCCGTCTGTCACGGCCCAGAAGGCATTTTATGCAGCCTACTCATGGCCTACTCTAAAGAAAACTAGAGTACCGATTATGATTCTAATGGTTTAATTGTATCCACAGGATTGGCGAGAGAGTCCTTATAGCCATTAAAATATGACATCACTATTTTGGAAATAAAATAACGGACGATCAAAAATACAATTTTGTGTGATTTTTCTAGTTTATTTTCTCCATGTTTACTACATACGTCATTAATTTATGAAATACTAATAATCTGTTAAGAGAACACGTTATACAGGGTGACAAAAAAGTCTGGAAACGGTTTAATATCTTTTTAACTAAATTCGTTAGAAAATTCAAACCTTTTACATCAACTTTTATGTATGAAAACTATTTTTTGCAGTCATTGCCATTATTTGACCTTCACCAGGGGACGGCCCACGAGGAGTAGGTACATAATCTTTAATGTAAGCATAGGTTGATATGCACATCATTTTAAAGGTCTGGTCAAGTGGAGTTCATTGCCGAAAACCGCGTCAAAAAAGGTTCATCTGTTACAAAATGGCGGCAGTTCAAAGTTGTTGCGGAATATACCTGCAGAGGCCTTAGTATTGGTAAATTACTATGAGTATTTACTAAATACTCATAGTCAACATTAGCAGGGAAATCTGAAACCCGGTTAAATTTGTTTTGAAGATTGAATACTATTATTCTATGAGCTAGTTGACTTTAAAATACAGTTTAAGCTCTCAAACTAATGTTTAATACGAGGATTTGCCCATACTAAGGCCTGTGCAGGTATATTTCACAAGAACTTTGGACAGCTGCCATTTTGTAACGGATGAACCTTTTTGGACGCGGTTTCCGGCAATGAACTCCACTTGACCAGACCTTTAAAATGATGTGCATATCAACCTATGCGTACATTAAAGATTATGTACCTACTCCTCGTGGGCCGTCCCCTGGTGAAGGTCAAATAATCGCAATGATTGCAAAAAGTAGTTTTCGTTTTCATACATATAATTTGATGTAAAATGTTTGAATTTTCTAACGAATTTAGTTAAAAAGATATTAAACCGTTTCCAGACTTTTTTGTCACCCTGTATATGAAATTACGAACAGCTGTTTTGATAAAGATTCTTTTCCTAGCTGTCACTGATATGTTTACATAAATGTTCTTTAAGAATACTGTGTAGGCCCTAACCATTTCCGATCACGTTTGTAAGCAAGTCCAAAACCAAGTGAGATTAATAACCGTGTGGCTTTGGCTTACATAACGGGTTTGATTTATCACGAGTACTATATGTAACTGTAAATTAAATTAAATAACTAGCCATCATCCAGGTCGGGAACCAGAGATTCTGTGTGTATCAAGTTGTACTTGAATTTGATTACAGGGAAAAGACCGTGAATCAGTGTACAGGACTGGAAAACTTATCTTTCTATATAAATAAAATTAGAGTTTTATAAGTCACCTCAATTTAAGGAATTTTTTATTGCCAGAATATCCATAACGAATTGTCAGCGTCTTTCTCGATATAACGATCCCCTCTCCCTCCCTTTAGAAACATCACAGCTTCTTTGATGAAAATGAAATGGAAACAACGCTTGCGCCAACAATCGTCTGCTCCGTTATACACTTCTGTCTGCTGTGCGCTATGTTACAACAGATTTCAGATACAACAGCTGGGGAATGATGACGATATAACTGTGATTGAGTGATAACCATGGTAACTTTAGTAAGGCTGTGATTGGCCAATGAGTAGGCCTAAATATGGCGACTTGTTGAATTTGTGTATGTATTGAAGAGAAACCTATAAATGAACAGAAGAACAAAGAAAGAGAATAACAAGATTGTTCTCGTTACATTCTTTTTTAAGAGTGTTTTAATTATCTCTAAATATAATTTTACACTTTTTTATTACTTATCTATCAATTCCTATGCTGTGATACAGCATCGGTAGCCTATCTGTCTATCATGAGCAGTACCTTATAACACACTTTCTAAAGGTTCCTTTAATATTTACGTTATTTATAGCAATGTAATGTTTGGCTAGTGATTAGTTGAGTTTGAGTTAGCTACAATTTTAAACGTTGCCGTTTGTACAACTGAACCAAGATAAATGATTTGAAATTTACAATAATAATGATTGTGCAATATTGAATTTCGTTTATAAAAATGTAAATCGTGACTTAATGGCTGTTTACAGCGTTTTAATGAGTTTCTGTTTTTATACTATATTGGATTAACCTATTTTTCATTCCCCCCCCCTCTCCCTATTAACTCAGGTAATCGAGTATACACAATAGTGTAAAGTATTGTAGCCTATGCTACTTGCTACTTGATTGTATTTTAACTAGCTTTATGTCAACAAAGCGTTCTGCTGTGTGGTGTAGCTGGACGTGTCTGTACCACGCGTTATCTTTTATCTATCACAGCAGTTGAGCTATCCCGTGCGCTCCCTCGCTTAGATCTCACGTCTTGCTAATCTTAAATAATAACTTTCTACACGAATCCTAAACTATCCTAAAATCCTATTTTAACTAATTTAATTCAATAATATAACTATTGTCATTAATTATCCACTTTCTATCTGGCGTTTTCGTAATGTATTTTGGATTTTCGTCACGTTGAACACTGTTGCAATTAGCTTTAGCCCCCCCCCCATTTGAATTTTTTTAGCCCCCCCCAAGAATTTCAATGACGCAGTCTGCGTCACGGCCCCCCCTTGTGGGCACCCCTGCGGTATAGGGCCTAGGACAAATAATCAGTGTGGTAACCTGTATTACTTATCTATCTGCCCCTGAATTCTAAAATTTGTCTAGAAAGGTAGCTGCACCCTATCCCTTAAAACACCATCAGCCACTTAGTTATTCTTACAAATATAATTAAAACTTCAATCCTTGCAAGACCTGGTTTATCGTCTCTGCAG
Organism: Macrosteles quadrilineatus; assembly: GCF_028750875.1. NCBI lineage: Eukaryota > Metazoa > Arthropoda > Insecta > Hemiptera > Cicadellidae > Macrosteles > Macrosteles quadrilineatus. The sequence continues at coordinate 74,454,151 of NW_026542598.1, read as the reverse complement.
ACTTGTGCAGCTGTTGTTGCTCTACTTGGTTCAAAGGTTGTTTCACAACATGGGACACTCCGCTTTCACCAAGGACACACGGTAAAGATAGGAAGACGTTGTGGTCGATTCCGTGGAATCCCTGCGACAAAAATAAACTACGTTTAGACAAAATTACAGTAAAAGCGAAGAAAGTTTGGACATACAAGAAGAAAGAATTCCTAGGAAAAAGGAGTTGATTGTGATAAAGGGGGAAACCCCAGAAAAAAACCATAAGGAAGGTTAGGTAGAATAAGTGAAGGAAGATTAAAGGTGAAAGAGTGTGTGGGTAAGATAAGAGTGAGATGGTAAATGTTGGAGGAACTGTGAAATGATATGAGATTAATAGGTTTGTTTTATAAATGCTTAATAAACACAACAAGAAGTATTTACCATCACACTTTTTCTTGTCATACCAGTTTCTAGAACATGAATTAAATTAACTTTGTTGTTGTTTCCTGTGCTCTTGACATCCAGAACTTCTTCTTCTTCTTGACATGTGCTTCTTTACCCAAAGAACATAGGCAACCACAACTAAGGAATGTAATCTGATATAACACTTTTCTCATATTTGGAACATGGCTTAGTAACGTGGAATATCTTGAATTTTTTTGTGATCAAACCTTCAATTATTATCATTTTCAAAGGAGAGTCCAGTTTTTTATACACATAAATAAACAATATCAGCAATCTGACACGTATGTAAAGCTGGTGACAAATGTTCTACTTGGGAGCAGATTACTAGAGGTGTTCCTCAAGGATCTGTTCTTGGTCCACTACTGTTCTCAATTTACATCAATGACATCACAGAACATATCACTAACTCACACTACATCTGTATGCTGACGACTTACAGATTTACTCCACTTTATTGTAGACGAGATGGATACTGCTGTGCGACTCATGAACATTGACATTGAATCAATAACTCACTGGGCCACGAACAACGGACTTAAACTCCACACTGACAAAACTCAAACAATGATGGCTATCCCAGATTAATGACTAAAATAAACTTACTCACTGCACCACGACTTAGCATTGACGGAAAAGATCTTACCTACTGTGACAAAGTGAGAAACTTAGGACTCATAATGAACAAACATTTGAATTGGTCTGACCAAGCAAATTCCACTTGTAACAGGGTTTTTGGGGCTATTCACACCATCAAACGTTTCGCAGAATACCTTCCACTGAACTTGATAATCATGTTAGTAAAAACTCTCATCTTGACTCATTTCAACTACTGTGATGTGGTGATCAATGACATGGCTAATGAGGTCTCTAGCAGACCTCAGCGAGCGCAGAATTCCTGTATCAGATTCATATTTGGCCTTAGACGATATGACCATGTCACTCCCTATTTTAACCTGCTTTCATTAATGAGGCTAAATGAACTTCGGGAATTTCACACCCTCCGTCTTCTACACTCCATTATCAACAGTAAAATTCCTAAGTATTTATCAGATAACTTTCATTTCATTTCTGACATCAGCACCCGTTCCACTCGTATAGGCTCTTTTCTTTTGTCTACACCAATTCACCGGTCAACACTTTTTAATAAATCTTTCTCAGTGTCTGCAATTCGAATGTGGAATTTTCTTCCTGACCATATAAAATCCATAGAGAACTGTGCAGGGTTTGGGGTAGAGATAAAATCTATGATTTTGAGCAGCAGGCATGAATCTCTGGCGCTGGTGTGGCGGGTTGTTGGCGGCTTGTGTGAATGGACTTTTTGGATTTAAATTTATTTTCAACATGTTTATAATATGGTACTTTAGATCATTTAATTTTATTTATAAAGTGGATACCGGTAGTTTTATTTATGTTTTAGAGGTTAAGTGGTAGAGGACTTGCTAGTCCTAACTTCGCCTCTTAAATAAAGACATTTTTCATTTAATTTAATTTAATTTACTTTCTCTCATTAGCTTGTTAACAACCCTTATCAAGCAAGCGGTAGGAGAAACTGATATTTTATGGAGAAATCACAAAAGTTGCAATAACGTTTGAACTGCAGTTTTTACAGAAATGAGAGTTGTACAATTTTGTTAAGAATTAAATGGGCTATAACATACTAAATTTCAAACTTGAAAATTTTAACGAAAACAAAAAAAAATCAATATTTTTTCCATACACTAGGGGGGGGGGGGAAGTAAAAATATAACCAAAGTACAAAAGTGTAGTTTGTTTCAATACAAGTTTGAGGTAGGTTTACCTTAACATCTGTAGAGACTGCGTGTACTGTGTGAGTGTTGTGGAGAATTGACTGACAAAGCTTGGCAACACTTAGTCCGATTGCCCATGAAGTATAACCCTTCAGCTTGATGATTTCATAGGCACTAGAAAATACATTGTTCATAAATGTAAATTACAATATCACTGGCTGAAAAATCACATTAGATTAGTGACAAGAAAGTCGTTTGAAGATTCAGAGCCACTAAATTATACAAGTGTTAATGACGATACCCATTCTCTTGAAAGAAGTGAACTTAGACTGAATGGCAACAAAATGAATAAAATGCTAAGAAAAATGTCTTTTGTAGAGCTCGTATCTATGTGAGTAGTGTTTTTTATATGAAGTTAAAGTCAAACGCTTTTAAAGAAAGCGGACTAAACCCATTAAATGTTTTGTTAATCTATGCGAATATTCTTATCATGATTCAGGTCCCCCGCTCAATAGTAAATTAGTACTACAAAAGGCTTTTCCACAAGATACTAACCTATCCACCACTTGTTTGTGTATTTTTCCGAAGCTGTCGCTGTCGCTATCGGTTCCGACGTGTTGGTTGAGATCTTTTAACCTCACTCCAGCAACGTTTACACCAGACCAGACGGGAACTGAAATAAAAAAATTAACATCAAATGAAATATAAAATCAATGGAGTGATAAGATGCGCAACATGTTGAAGCAAACTTGATATTGCAATGTACGCTTGAAAAGTAAGCTATAACTAATAATGTGAGTAATTGTTAATCTAGAATCTAGATAGAATCTAGATAGAAATTTGAAAATTCAAATTCAATAATTTTCATTGGAATATTCGTTACAAAACCAAGAAGCAAGATACAGAGACTAACCTGACTTGTTAGTCATTAACAAAGCTACACACAGATCATCTCACTCCAATCTACACTTATCTTGCAATCATAGTTTAAAACATGCACCTAAGTTTGCATCACTATCTTGTAATGACAACAATAAGTATAGGGTTTATGCGACTTATTCACTGACCACTTGAGTCTCCATGCTCTCCGATGATCCATCCATGACAACTCTCAACTGACAGGTTTAGTTTTTGAGACACCAGAAATCTGAGTCTCGATGTGTCGAGGTTGGTTCCTGATCCAATCACTCTGTTCTTGGGCAAACCGCTCAACTTCCAAGCAACGTAAGTCAAAATGTCAACTGAAAACCAACAAAGTCAAGATTTATAATTTACAAGATTGTGTCAGCTAAAAGTTTACCGTCATGTGTTCTTAACACGTTCAATGCGGGTGATGAGTAATCCCGTCATCGCTGACGCTGCCAAGCTGCACGCAACGAGTATACTCGTCAAAGCACCACTACAAAATTATTGCCTCGATACGAGCTGAGCCGTCATCGTCAGATGTTGTTTTTCGTTACGCTGTATGAAGTAGTCCTTTGTGTTTCCTTGGGTGGCATCGTTCCCGTCACGCACAGTTTTTGTTATTTGTGTGTATGTTTTTGTGTTTTAGTGTGTTATATGACGTAAGTGTTGTGCAATAGTGATAATAGATTGATAACTTTCTCACTGAAGATGAAATAGGAGATACGGACAACAACTATTTACAACACAAACCAAGGATTACTTTTGGTGTCACGAGCGTCGTTCTACATGGCAGCCAGACAGGTGCGGCACATGACGAGAAATAACGTCATAGTTCAAATTTGTACGAAATAACACCAGGTCATCATCCAAAACAACATTTGGGAAGTTAATTGGAGTTTTCATATTTTAGCCGTACGAGTGATATAGCCAATTTCAGTGCCACATTGAACGTGTTAATTTACAATAGACTTAGGCGATTTATCCTTATCTGTTTTTATTTGATAATTTTTGCGGGTGATCTGAAGTGGTTTCATTATTAATCATTTCATTATCAAATCAAACACTTTTAGTACATGAAAGCATGTATAAAGTTGAAGTTAACTTTCACTACTGTTACTTTCACTGTTGGACATTAACCTGTACAGTGTACACCCATCTTGATTAACTAATTGTGCATATGTAGACTATGTCCCAAGGCACATCATATACGTGTGTGGTTTTTGCACATTCCATTACATGCTTCGAACACCATCAAAATTCTGTTACTTGATAAACTGCCCCTCAACATAGTTTCAAGGACGTTTCCCTTACCTTGATTTCATCAATCCTTTATGATCGCAGGCAAATTGTGGAAACTACATCAGACATATTCAAGCCAGAACTAAACATTAAGCTTATTGGCAAACTCTTATTAATTTGTCATTGACAAATGTTTATCCCTTACCTGGATTGCTGACAATCAGCAGGATTGTGTTGGGGCTGTATTTGACCAACTGAGGGATGATATGTTTGAAGATATCCAAGTTCCGCTGGACCAGGTTGAGTCGGCTCTCCCCCTCCTTTTGTCTAACGCCGGCAGTCACAATGCAAATCTTGGAGTTTGCTGTGATTTCATAGTCTGCAAAATTGTACAGTGTGTTCAAAGAGTCTTGTTATTGACTAAGGCCGACTTATTCCTTAGACACAGCTTTTAATTAATAGACCATACAGCTAATGGCAACTTAGGGGCCTAAAGTTCATAGTGGAATCCGAAGAACTCAACTGTTCATGGGCCTTTAATATATCGTCATTGTTAATGAAACAGCTGGTATTAGTTAGTAACAAAGCTACACATATCATTTCACTCCATTCTACACTCATCCTTCACTCATATTTGCGTCAAAATATGCACATAGGTGGCATTCCATCTCATAAATGAAAATAATATAATAAAAATCCGCCTTGGCCGCAACTGATACTTTCCTGAGACGCTGGGGCAGGTATGCTTCAAAAGAGAGGTATTTATTTATTCCTTAATACATCCTGATTTCGGTTTCAGATATTTCGGATTATTGATTTTGGTTCAGGGGGCTTAATATCAAACTAAGAAAGTAATCATACCTGTGCTAGCTTCTATCTTGGGACTCCTCATGAAACATGCGCCATGTTGAAGGTCCATCAACTCTCCTTTGACCTTGTCTCCCATCACATCCACTAGAGCTATCTCATCAGTCACATACTGTAAGCATATATGGATTAGATTATGCAACATAGACTTACGAGTGTGCGTATTTTAATGTAGAGCTGAGAAAAGTAGCAGTATACATAACAGGGTGTCCACATTCTGGAAAGTCAGGGATAGTCATGGAAAGTCATGGAAACAAATTTTGGTCATTGAAAGTCAGGGCAATAGGCAAGAAGTCATGGAAAGTCATGGAAATTTTCAATTATGGATGGATTTGAGGGGACCATTCAATGCTCTAGTCAGCCGTAACCCGGACTGTTGTAGCATTTTTCAGGATTTTTCACAAATGCTCGACAATTCAATTTATTACAGTTGTATTATTTTATGAGTTTTCGGTTTGTTTTAGTTCATTTTTGTACCTATTGTACTCCATTGTTAACTTTTATTACATATTTCAGTATTTTCTGCAAAATAACATGTCCAGGCAGTATTATTTGTGTGTGTATGTTATATTATAATTTGCGGGTAAAGTTTGTGAGTCATGGAAATCAATGGTAAATGGTCATGGATAGTCATGGAAAGTCATGGAAATTAATGACACATTTTTTGTGGACACCCTGCATAATAATAATGATGATAGCTTTGTTGTCTTTAGATGAGGTGCACCATGGTTCCATAGACATGACCTTTACTAAAACCCCAATGATCAAGTACAGATATGGCAGTGCTCGATTTACGGTGAAACGGCTTTCCGGCACATCTCTTTCGGAAAGATAAAAATATTGGCATAAATAGGTAGGCCTACTAATCACATTAAATGGTTACAGTTCCGGCACCTCATTTTTTTTTATCAAGCACTGGGTATAGGGTTCAAACGATCAGAAAGCTACTGACCTATCTCAGCGCCATATCCACTCAGCTAACCAGCAAAAACAAACTAAAGTCACTTTATAAGCCCAGTATGTATGTGCTATTATAAGTCCAGACACATAGTCATTGGGGAAAATATGTTAAAAAGTACAGTACAAAAACATTTGGCGCAGTCCAAGACGAGGTAAGTAGAGATTGAAAAATAAAGGGGTCAAAGGATATCTGTCAGGCTGCTTTAGTGAATGGGTCCAGGTTAAGGGGCGCAAGAGGTTTTTTGGTTTGTTGGGGACGCAAGGAAGAAAAATTACTGACGAGGAAGGGGGGCAGGGAGAACAAAATGTATCCATAGTTTAAAAATGTATCCATAGCCGCCATAGTGCATCACATGTAAACTGTGGGCCTGATATAGGTCATAGACTTATTCTGAACTGTCATAGTTGCCAAACCTTGAATCAGTCGGTGTCAATCTCTCTCTGCCCACAAATGAGAAACAACCTAAATACTCTTATTAAGATGGTTAAAGAACTATAATCTCTCCACACTTAAAAATGTGTCCTTGATAACAGTAATAAATAACACATTTTTAAAAACAATTACAAGCTATTTAAGTATTTACCTGTGTGAGAATGCTGAAGGCGCAAGCCATGCCCACTTGTCCTACTCCGACGACAGTTATTTTGTTGCCGGAGCTTTGTGATGGCTCGGCGATCTTCGTCATGAGATCTTTGGCGATCGCAGACATTGCTTCCTAAAGAAAAATGAAATATTATCACAAAAGAAAACCAATGGCACACATAATGCAGCATAGAAGAGGATAATTCAAGTATATTAACTAATTTGGAACCGAGGTTGATTTAGATAATCAAATTGGATGGTAATATATTACAACTAATTTAAATGATACAATAATAAAATTACACCCCATGCTGTAAGAACTATTTAGAGATTTCCTGGCACTGAGATCGTTGGACGCCGATCCACTTACCAACCAAATGTGAGGGCTGTAGAAAGACTTTGATATTGATCATGCCCTTACATGTCCTGTTGGTGGCCTAATTGGAAAACGGCACAATGAAATTAGCGATGCTTTAGGAAACCTTATGGAACAGGCATGGGGAAATTGTATAAAAGAGCCCCCCATAGCAGAGAATGAAAATGTAAACGGGCCTGCAATTAAAGCTGACTTGGCATGTAGAGGGATTATGGGAGACACAGAGGGAAGCAATACTTTATATCCGTGTCGTAGACAACAATGCTCCCTCATTTGTCTCCAAACCTCATGACAATGTCATAAAAACCGCAGAAGAAGAAAAGAAAGTATATGTCACCTTGTGAGTGCCGGAATGCCTATTTCACTCCCCTGATAACATCAGTCTGCGGAATCTTAGGCAAGAATTTCAAACACTGATAAGAGCACTGGCTGAGAGGTTGTAAAAAAAAGGGGCAAGCCTTACAGTCTGGTTGTTAGTATTAGAGTGAGATTGACTTGCTCAATTTTAAGGGCACCGAGCATGTGCTTGAAAAGATTGAGAAAAAGTGGAGATCTGCTTGAGAATTTGAAGATGGAGCAGGCATTCAACATATTGAAAGAATCCAAAGTTTTAGTAACATTTGTAAATCTAGATTTATTGATTTTGTATTTATTAATTGAAATAAAACATTGTTTATTCATGTTGAAAGAATTACGTGTAACGTGAGTTTAATTTTCATATTGTACTGAAATAGATTAAATAAAAAACAAAACAAAAGGCTTACAACAGTAAGGATAACATGTTTTGCTTGATACTTAGTCCTACGAGAATCAAAAAAGCGAATCAGAATTTTGAATAACAGGAATTTTAAAAACAAAAGTTTGGAAAAATTGACCAATTGACCCTTTACTGTAGTTCCCGTCTGGTTTAAACAAAGAAAATGTATCCATTGTAATTTTTATCAATTTACTTAAGTTTGTGGTTGACAATATTTATGAAGCCATACTGATGTTAACAAATTTCAAATTGTTTCCATTTAGAATACAGAACTTAAAAAGGCATAACAAGAACTTGGCCATGGCAATCATTTAACTGCAGACCTTCATTCACAGTTAAGAATGACACTTAGTTTCTCTGTTAGTTAAGTTCTCTTCAATCAGGCTCTCAAACTGTCTATACATCCTCCATTAGAGTCCAAGAATACTTAAAATCTAAATATATCTTGTAAAGTGAGTTAAGGTGAGTTTCACTTCCTGGAAGACAATGCTTCAGGCTGTTACTGTTTAATAATAAAGCGATATAATGAAACAAAAATGTTGTGAGGAAGATTATAGTCATCTTTGAACTTGCAATATATAGATATATGTTTATTACTCCATTTAAGTTTGTTAGACATATTTTTATTTTGTTTTAAAACCAAAAATACAACTTAAAATTTTGTGGATTTTTTCCATTTTAAATTATTTGCGTCTCAAGGTCAAAATCAAATTTTAAATTTTATTTGTCAATTTTATGTTTTATTGAAAAAATACTCTTCTGTGTTTTGTGCTATTTTTGTAATAAATTCCATAACATTTTTATATTGATATAAATGTAACGTTTAATGTAGGCCTACCTACCCACCTAAACCCCCTACCCTCCCCACCACCTACGGTACCCATAGTGTTTTATCTAGTTTCCCTGTGTTGTGTATTATTTAATCATTGACTTTGCAGGATTTGCATGGTTTTACAAAAAAATATATATATATTGAAAATGGATATTCTGAGTTTTATACATTTAAATATTTTCCTTATAGGTATTTATATAGTTAATTAACTTATTGACTGCAAAGTTTAGTTTACTGTTTACATTCAATAGCTGAGCCGCTTGCTTAATGCTTTTAGATGAAGGATTTCACAAGGTTGAAGTTTCATTTATCCAACAAACTAATTAGTATCTAGGTAGAAATGGTAGAATTATATTCATAAATCATTAACTTTATGGTCGAATATGTATTGCAATATTGCAATATATTTAGGCTATTACTTACTGTATATAGAAATAATATTCTTCTTATCATTGCAAATATTAAATTACAAGAAAATATAGGTATGTACTCTAGTAAAATAAAGAGTGAAGGTTGTGATTAAATTCCATGCAGTGTTGATGAATTCGTAAACAAATCAATGTTACAAACAGCTGTTACACAATTTTAACAACAATATTTTTATCTAGTCTAAGATGAATCATTCCTGATTTGATTTTATCATCTGATAGAACTCCCCAATATGAGACCACATTAAAACAAAACAAACAAAAAACTAATGCAACTTGTCATCAATTAAATGAATGCCGCAAAACTTACCTATGTCAAAATAGTGTCTCTAAACTAACACAAACTGAAACTATTGACAGCTGTACTGTGAAGAGTGTGAAGGGGATACAAACACAACAGCTGCTGCACAGACTGACTGGCTCCCTCCCCCCCTTACCGCATCTTCCCCCGTCCCTTCCAGCAGAGGTCACCTTGGACGAACCGAATTGTTACAGGTGATTCAACAATGGAAAAAATCGAGGGTTGAAAAATAGACTCAGTGGAACTCACAATAGTTAGTTTAAATTGTGCAACATAAATGATCCAAAGTGTTTTACTTCACCTGAGATTTTTTCCAGTGCCGCACTGTCTTATCTCCAGTATCAATACAGGTGTTGCGCATGCGCCAATCAACAATAACCTACTTGTTGGGTCACCTTACCCCCCCCCCCCTGAATATTCCCCCCGAGACTTCCAGCACGCGTACTTGACTTTCGGCCGTTGACCTGAATGTTATGGGTCTGTAAATTGTGCGAAATTCAGAGCAGGATTTTGCGAATTGGTCGTAAAAGTTGGGAATTACGAGTGTGCTCTAAATAGACTGAAGTGGGTTGTGTTTCGGGGTATTAACTCTTTTTGTATCATCCAAAACTAGATAAATATAAACTATTGCAGTTTGAGATTGATTCGGGAAAGAAGGATTTATAATTCTCTTAATTAAACCGGCTTCATCTACAGTATGGGATGTGGAGTCTACTTACAGTATCCATGTATAATGTCAAGATTCAAGAACAATTAATATTATGATTTAGAACAAGAGCTGCAATTTTAAACAAATACAAATGAAATCACATGGAAAAATAAATAACACAAGAATGTGACAGGAAAATGAGTCAGCTCGATTTACAATATTATCAAAACGATCCAATGAGTCTTTCCGTAGATTATCTTTGCAAATAAAAAGTTAAAATAAAACTATATATGTAAAAGTGTATCTAAAATTTGGTACTGTATCTCAAAAGTGGTGCGAAGTGCACAGACTCATTTGTATGAGGCTATGACTGAGGTGTACAAAAAATAAAAAAATACGAGGTGAGATCTCAAAAAGGATTCTCACACAAAACTGATATGATACTACTTATCATTACTCAGTCTCAATTCATGCACAAATATAATTGGAAACTATAAATTATTGAAGTGAATTTGTCTGCTATTTTGAACATGCGGACTGAAATGGTTCGTAGCTATGAGAATGGTAAATATCAGTAACAAATTACTGCATGTAAAACAATGTTGATATATGGTGTTGCAAGATAATAAGTCCATACGTCCTTAATAACAATTTATGGTTAGTTTCGAAATCTGCAATCATCTTATCGTTTAACTGCTTGCGTCATCAAGAAAAAAGTATCCAAGTAGAAAAAAATTATGACTACCCCATGTGCATTGTGAAAATCGTCCCACGTAACTTATCCCACAAAAACGTCTGAATATCCAAACGCAATACGTAAGATACAAAATCAGTAATAAATACATTATTGCATTTGAAACATTCCCATCTCTTCTTTAAAGATAAGTCCGTAAGTTCTTAACAACTTATTTATGGTCCGTGTCAAAATTTGTTATCGCCTACCGGTATCTTATCATTTATGGTTGTAGATATTGATTCTTTTCCGGAAACTCATTGAGTACAAGAAAATATGATTCCTGTCGAGTGATGATGAAAGTTTTTCATACGCCCCAAGCATATAATCGATGCTAATACTGTCCATGCATCCCCCAAGAAATCACAACATACATGCGCCTCCAGATGAACACCTGATCACGTGAATGTACCCTTACTCATGATGAGGCCTTCATGATAACTTACCGCTTTCGAAATTATTGGAAAACATATCACAGTCAGCAAAATCGTAGCCACCCCCGTCAGTTTAGGTTTCATGATTTTTCTGTTAGAATAATTCGGTGTTTTCTCTGCCTGAAGAGGATATTTGATTATTTACAAATTCACAGCTTAAAAATAATTTAATGAATGAACAAATGTTGAAAACAAGTAAATTACAACTAAAGATAAACAACAAATCAATAATTAATAATCCTCCAGTAAAAGTGTAAAGTAATTTGAATTTTTCCAATGTTCAAGGCTATGTTCTAAATTATAAACTTAACGTAAATAAAGTTTACCTTATATTGGACTTCGGATGTCCAATATTGAATTACTGAATGCCTTATATCGAGCATGTTCGATGTCCTAAACACTTTAAAGAAATTAAAGGCTCGGACCGATTTTCTTTCAAGCATTTACGATACGCTTTAATAATGGGCGTCCATCAATATGGGCAAGGGGGTCTAAGCCCCCACCAGACACTCACTACCTTAACAAAATATTTATACATTTAAAAAGTATAAAAAATAACAATTAACAGTTACAATTCCATCAATATGGTCAAGGGTGTCTAAGCCCCCCATGAGACCCTACCTTAACAAAATGTTTAAAAATTTTAAAAAGTATACAAAAAACAATAACAATTAACAGTTACAAAAATGTGTAAAACCAACTAACCATTTTGAACACCAATGTTATAGATTTTCCAGAGGAGGGCCCCTGGACCCCCTTTTTTCCAGAGATATAGACTACCCTCCGGTAGCTCTAGCCACCCTTATGGAACAGTTAGATGCACACCAATACTTTTACGTCACTGGCTGACATTAAAATAAACGTTTGATCAAAATTCTATAAAATGCCTAAATAAAAGCTTTAGACTTCGCTCTAATAAAATAAACGGCCAAAGCTAAATAGTTACGTGATTCCTAGCACATCGACGAGCTCCCATCCATTGACGCTGCCAATAATAGCGACGTCTTTCTGTTTATGGTAACTATATTTAGCGCCCACGTCTGTCTGTGAGATAAAAAACTCTCTTAATCTTGACAAGAGTTAATCCTAAAGATCATTGTTTTGGTACTCTATGATTCTAATGGTATATCCAATAATGCAAGCCTCCTACTTAAGCTATGTGTTAACGACATAGAATCCATAGCATTGTATATACACTCCATAGTGAATTTCTGTATGACTTTTGTTAATAGTGCGAGTTCTTCAATATATCGAAAGTTCTTTACATTTGAGAAACGTAAATTCATTGTTTTTAGAGACATGAGCACACAGATTAAAGTAGGCTTCGGATCAAGGAACTTTTATTGGTGATTAGAATGGTTTGAATACGAGCCTTTAGGATACAAGTTTAGGATGGAGTTGTCTTCACTAAATCCATCGGGCCATGACTCATCATTCCCCATACTACAGTTATCGTTTTTAATTGTTTTAAACGTACCATTTCAATGTCCGTGTTCGTGTATAACGTACTTAGGTACTTTATGTGTATCGTCGACCTTCTGATGAAGTGAGTGTGTCCTTTGACGCCTGATGATGACTTCGTCGAAAGCCAAAACTTCCGACACTAGCAAAATTGTTGGATAACGAAATTATTCAGACGAAGTTAGTCCATTCAAATGTAAGCAGGTGTGAAAAAACTTTTGATTTTACAAATACAATGAGAACTTAACTAGAAGCATTGGTCAAAGAATTATACTTCTCTGTTATAAGTATCCAAAGTCAATGTATCGGCATACCGTAGCGTGCATCAATTATTGAGCCGCTGGATTGAAGAGCATTGTTGCAGCCCGCCCATTGTTGTTTCAAGGCCAATGCGTTATCGACTATCGTCTGACAGTTCGATGCTAGAGCTGGATGATTCGTGATAGGCAAAATCATAAATTTAAAACCAACTAGGCCCTAACGCTTCACGATACTACACTCAAAAATATTTTATCAAGCTCGTCTAGATGGGACTTCAGTCTCTAAGGTCCCCGAGTACAAATCCTACTGATTATCAAATAAGCACACATAGTAAAGTAGTTGCATTACACGTTTTTCTCACTGTCTATGGTATTCTGCTCTTCCAAGCATTGTTGAATGTAACGATAATAAACAAAACGCTTCAAGCAAATCGTTGTGCAACATTTCAATGCTGGATCAGTGTGCGCCTAGCCTGAGTGTCATGACCTGGGTGCGAGTGCCTCCACTAGTGCAGTCAGTACTGCAAAATCGACGCGTTATTTCGTCATATTAATATATTTTTTACACAACAACTTAAACCCAACAATGTAGCCTATACTTTTATCCATCCCGTGTGATGTAAAAACTTATAAAATTTATGAAACAATTGTTGCGGAGTAAAATTTCAGGAAAAACAAAGCTGGGGAATATTCATTAATAAATTGTCCTATAACGACTTTAAACGTTTGGGTGTACCATAGATTAAAAGAAGTAGACATACTATACTGTCTATACTCCTTTTATCTATGGGTGTACTCAACATTAGAGTTTTATCTGTCAAATTAAACTAATAAAACTTAAATTGTTTTTTATCGGTGAAATGTATTGGAGATCTTTGTCAAATCATATTTTCACGTGAGGATAAACAAGGGACAGTATAATTATATATTGTGTCTTTAAAGACTTTTTGGTAGTGTTTGGGAGCCTACACAAAAAAACTTATAACTCTAAATTTTCTCAGTGCCGATACCGTATGCATACTGTATTTTTATAAACCCATTTGAGCTATGTAAACCTATGATACGATAAAACAACCAGGCAAGATCAATTTAATTTATATTAGTCACAGAAACCCCGTGATAAAAATAACTATCCTTTTTCACTACACTTTAAATGATTTACTTGGTTGGTATGTAGTAACACACTACTCTGTTATTATAATTAATTCCATATAACCTAAGGATGTATTGTTTCACTAATGTTATTCAACCATGATTAAATAGCTACATGAATGTAAAAAGAATTTCCACCAGTCTTAGAATACCGTATTTATTTCCTTTACTTTCCTTTTCGCTTATGTTTTATACCACGGAATCATTCGTTCCTAATTAACCTCCAATTCCAATAATAAAATTATAACAGAAAACTAATTTACACCACAGAAAAATAAAATATCAAACTCTACATATAACCTACAATCTTGTTTTTCACCAATTTTATCCTACCTCTACATCGTAATGGTTCCCGTTCCCATTGGACACACTGTTGCCGTTCATGTTGATTGTTAATCCACAACTGTCACTAACACAACCACACACACACGTACGTACACAGCACTGGTATCACAAACTGGTATGCACTGTCGGCGTCGGCTTACCACTACTGGGTTGGGTTTGACGAGCAGACTAGTCTTATATACCAATGACTCATATACTGGGATCCTCGACCTGTCTGTACTGTAGGAATCGACTACACCACAACGGTCAAAGTTTCATCATGCGTTAGGTCCGGGGTAAATTGATTTGTGGGTAATTTTAAGGGAATTATGCTAGTGACAGCGGTTGGTATGTTGTGAGTTTGTACTATGCACGTAATGTTAGTTGAACTCTACATGGACAATTTAGTAACTAGTGATCTTGGACGATTCTAATTTTTGGGGAAGGGCCAAAAAAGGGGGAAATAACCCCCCAACAATACAAGCATGTACAAGAACATTTTTCCACCCCACTGTGTATACTGTATACATTTAACATATTATGATGAATGTTAAAGCGTGGGACTTCGACTTCTAACCTGGATGCCTAGTAAAAAGTAATGCAAATTACCACTGAGTTTAGCTATGGTGTAATCCCGTGAGGTTCGGAGCCATATTAAGCGTTTGGTCCATACACCAAAAAGAAAGAAAAGTAGAACGCAGTATCTCGGTAGCTGTATCCGTGTTGAGATATATCTTACTCAGTGAAAAACCCACTTGAAAGAATGTACAGTATAGTGATTAAAATTTAGTAATGGGGTGGGGAAATAGTAGATATTCTAGGTTAGGATCATTTGCTGGTTTTTCGTTCACATAAGAGAGAAAATTATAAAACTGTTATACATAGTCACCATGGATAAAATTAAAAATTTAAGCCACGTGTTTAAATGACCAAAAGGGTTCTAACGAGGTATTTTGGTACACCATAAACATCTAGTTATTTAGTTTCATGATGTTTTAGTCCAGGGAGCTGAAACTCCACCGGACTGGGGATGTTCTAGGACCATGTCCTCATGGTATGGTCGTTATCAAGTGTTATGTGGTGGGTAATTTAAAGACAGAATGGGTAATTCATCTGGGAGGAGGGTATTTTCAGCCGAGAATGTTAGCAACACTGTTGCCCCACCTGCGTCAATCACATATGATCGCTTATCATTAAATCGATATTTTGCTGATAAGATATATTTAGAAACACGGTTACAATGCCCCGAGACAATCTTGATAGTAGGAACAAATTTTGCTCATTTTATAAATAAAAAAATTATGTAAATATTACTTTAGAATTCAAATTTTTAGTCAGGAAAATATTTGACAGGTGTGCGTTTTTTTACGACAAACCTTCGATTAAAAAAAAAAAGTATTTGTTACGTACATTTTCCCTACAATAGGGAGGCCTACGATTTTATTTGGTTTTGTTTATGTTTACGTTTTGTTGGTACTTCAACAAGTATTGTTTTAATGGATTAATAATCTTAAATATACCTCGTAGAACGAAACTGTGCAGAGTACAAACAGAAATGTTTTATTACATTTTCCATAGTCTGGAATGAAAATTATAATTGTAAGATTAGGAAAATATGGCGTACGATTACACTCATAATTCGTTTTTAGAATGAGTGATAAGTTATGTTTCATACATTTTATAGCAATCCTATTTATTATATAACACTGTACAAAATAAACTATTACAAATTTTGAATGGCTGTTACACCAAAAACACAAAAAATGCAAATGCAATAATAAATCTTATTCCGTCATATTGCGTGAGATAGGAACAGTCACGTTTTATCCAGGAATCACATCGTCTGATGCAATCCTCTCCAACGACGGAAGTACCGTAATCGCCACTCAACAAATTCATAGTCATAGAACCACAATTGAAAAGTAATCAGTTAGTTAATCTACTTCAGATGAATATTTATGATTTGCAAATATGTAACTAGAGTTATTGTTGTGGAAGGAAACCTTTTTTTACTCGAAATTGAGACTATGGTGATAAATACTAATCAAATTTATTTTGTATGATGAAGTTCGGTACATTATTTAAGCGTATGGTATGGTTACCAACTAATTAGCTATATGTAATTTAACATGCCTTCCGAACTTCCCTGCCCCCACAACGGTTATGCTTTAGAGCTTATGTATTATATGAGTTAACACGTTCAACGTTTGAAGACGCGCACTGGCATCTACTCTACACAGAGATCAACAATACCGTCAAATCATTGTTACAAATCTTATTCTTCCAGTCACCAATCAATATGTCGAAACGTTGAAAAATCTTTCCGGACTACATACTATATAAACCTTATTTCCAGCATAAACCAATTTTATAAATAAACCAATTGCTGACACTTACTTTGTTTTCCAATCCTATTATAAACATATTTTTCTTTCTTCAGAGGCTGCTATTCATTATTCTCAGGTTTCAGATGTGACATAATAATAATGTGTTTTCTTTTTCTTTTCAAGTTCTAGAAAATCTAAATTTTGATTTGGTTTCATTTATTCATAGTCTTTGGTCTTTGGAAATAAAAGTCTAGATAGATTTGAACCTAGAAATGTTGCAAACTGTATTATAATTTTATTTTCAAACTTTCAATCTTCAGTAATTTATAATAGTTCAATTAATGTTTGTTATTTTAATTTTTTGCCCATGACATGAGGTAAATAACAGCTGGTGCTGAGCTGACACTATTTTAAAGGTCTTTGCCAAACTGAAATCGAGCTTATGTTTTTACACGGTCAATGCTCCTTGGCTGATGCAATGTTGAGAATTGTTCTTCATTATATCACTTTGCGCTTAGAAACCTTGATATGTGCATTTGGTTTTATTTTAATTTGTTTACAACCTCCAAATTATTTTTTAACTACTTACTTGTTAATTAAATTAAATATTAACTAGGTGCCGTATGGCTTTTTACATTACCCAGAAATCGATACTTGCACGATGTATATTGAATGCGAATCATGCATTTTCGTCTATAATATTGGTAAAAAGTTAGAATACTAAAACAAATTTATTTTCAACACACGAGACTTGATATTCCAGTTAGTTTCTTGGAAAATTTACGACAAGGACTTGAAATCCAACCATGTAAAACGATTTAGGTTCAAAATAAATACTATTATAGCTTACGATTGTTTATGAAATTAGTTCACATACATCGGAATCTTTAAAATAGTTCTAAACAAATAAAATACTAAATACTCATTACTCCTGAAGACAGTAAACCTATACACTACCAGTAGACCAGTAGAGTTTAGCTATGACAGTAAAAGGAATAATAAATAGAAGTTTTTTTTGGAAAATAATTATTTTGTTTGAAATTCAAAATACTATAGTTCAAACCAGACAATAAAACTTTTAACACAGATTATTTGTCTGAGTAAAAAGCCACAGAGAAGTAAAATAAATATTGAAAAAAATATGTATAACATTTAAATTACTAGATATATGTTGTAAAAAATATATATTAAGATATGAAAAAAATATTTTACTTCTTTGTGCTAAAGCTTTATTCCGTTGCCCGAATTATTCTCAACGCTCACTGCTTAGCAGGAAAGAGTAGCGGATTGCATCTTTACTATAGAAGGCGTTTCTACATGGTACATTAGTTTTATTTACAGTTATAAAAACAACTATTATATAAACAACATACAATAAATTACTGTCCAATTTAAATGCTTAAGAGTGCGTTACATCCCTCGTTTAAATTGTGTTAGATCTTGTCATGGTTGTCAACTAAGTACTTAAGACAAAGTTATAATAAGTAAATGTTAAACAGCCTTTTTTGTTAAGCTTTTAATAACAAAGATATTGTGTGATAGTTTTTGTTGTCAATATTTTTGATTTATGTTTAATAATTGATTGTCCAAATGCAGTCCAAGGTGGAAGAAGAACCATAGCTAAAAATTAAAACTCATAAATTATTTTTTCATCTTTTGTTTATATTTATTAATAACATAGCAGGCTAATTTGTTTATAGAGTAAAGATACATCTTGGATGGAATTTATTTAAATACATAAATACAACCGTATTTAAAATTGTAATTGTAACAACCTAGAGTGTATTCAAATAAATTTTCAGATACATTTTGTTAACTTTAAACCCCCATAGTTTACATAAAACATCAGTTGTCCTAGCCGCGCTTTTCTGTGCTATTTTTGTTTAAATTATTTATATAGGTTTTTTACGGAATTTTTAATACACAAAATTGTTTTTGTTGTTCAAAAATGTATTAAACCAATTGAAGTTTAAGCCCTTTGACCGGTTTATATTGATTTGCTATATATTCAATTCGCCATAAAAAAGAATTGTTCCAGCTTCACATATTGAAGATAATCAGGAATTTGGAAAACGTAATCGTAAATGTATACAGTGGCGTATCCAGGGGGTTCTTCGGGTTTGAACTCCCCCCCCCCCAACCTTAAAACGTATCCCGTACTCCCCTTTATCTAGATTCCCAGATCCCCCTTTAGGGTCATCCTAGTTACGCCTATGAATATATAACAAAGTAATACGAGAAATCAATAAATGTTTATCCACAGAGGCGTTTTATTCACACACTAAACGTAACACACACAGGGACGTAATATTTACACACAACGTAACACACACAGGTACGTAATATTCACACACACAACGTAAAACACACAAGGCCGTAATATTCACACACACAACGTAACACACACAGAGACGTAATATTCACACACAACGTAACACACACAGGGACGTAATATTCACACACACACAACGTAGAACTCATACAGGGTACGGTCACAGGGACGTAATCCCTTCTCCGTGGTGTATCTTATGTTATAGATAGTTTGCCAGTTAACATGTTTATTGCCAATTTTCACAGAATTCACCAAATACTCGGTAAAGGTCGGATAATCTTGGCTTGTGACGCAGGGGATTACGCAAATCACAAGCAGCTTCTCTCTTTTCTCCGAACGATTGTATTTGTATTCATATTAAAACGCATATTGCGTAAGATAATCACATAACTGGAAGTTCTAGTTGGATCCAAGGTTTGTATTTTTGCTTTCAAATAAAACTGAAATGTTGACATCAGAACAAGTGAACAAGGGACGAACATTATTGGGTTTGAGGTTAATAGATGAGCAAAATTTGACTACGACAATTAAAGATAGTAAATAGTTGAGACAAAAATTACAAGAATAACAGAATATCCCAAATTTGATAATCAGGGATTCTGTACCATGCCTAAAATGATCCAGGCAATGTTTGAAATATAGCTCGTATATTTTGCCTAGTCGTTTATAGAATTCCCGTTAGCACTACAGGTTTAAAGCAAAAGTTTAAGTATTAAATATGTTGTTGTAGGACTTTTTTAGACTTTTGTTTTCTTGTTTGGCATACACTCGTCTGATTCAAAATAAACTAACCTACCTAACCAAACCATATACTAAATATTTCATTATTCTAAAGGACTTTTTTGGATTTTTGATTCCTTTTAGGCATTAGTCAAACCTAATTTAAAAAATTACCGACCAAACCAACCATACACAAAATGTTTCAATATTGTAAAGTAAATAGTTTTTGAACAAATATATTTATTTTATAATTTGCCTGATACATGTGTGGACATTCCATAGAATACCTAGGCATTATACAAAATGCCTAGCCAAAATATATAAAATCCGATCGTTACTATCAATTAATTTCGTACAATGCCTAAACGCTTCAGGCAATGTATAGAATCCTTAGTCATACTAGAGAATTTCTACATTATGTACTTTACCTATACACAATTTAAATTCTATTCCCCCAATAAACCTCCGTTTAGTTGTGCAAGGCTTCCAATTTCATCATCCCACCCATGTGATTGTAAGCATGCATGGTCTAAAAGTAATTTGTAAATTATACTTTAAGATCTCGAGGAACTTTGAAATTTAATTTATGACTAATAGCTCGTGAAAACTAGTTATTGGACATAGCTGTCACTTCGTACTTTGAATCTTCGAAGTATTAAACAGGATAGATAATTCAAATATATAATAAAATTGTCACCAACATTTTTGAATTTAAATTTTTATCTTTGGAAATGAAAATATAAAAATAAAAATTCTAAAATAATGGTGAAGTTTTTATTTTAAATTTGAATAAAACCCAATATTACCAGTTCTTGGTGAAGAAAGGATAGGTAATATTGACAGTAAAGTCAGAGCACTGTCATTGAATTGAGTTGTGTCATAAATGTGTCGAGTTTCCGGAGTTCTAAGGTTCTAAGGTGGAAAACTTCTAAGGTTTCTGCTAGAAATACCCGTGATTAAGTCATTATTTTATTACTGTCATATATTATGTTACAACATCATATATTATGTCCTTCGTCAAGAATTTTTAGGCATGGGCGTTACATAATGTAGTACAAGAAGACTTATCATCATCTTGTAAAATATGAAACTTGTTTTTATTTGTGTTTTAGTGCACTAAATATATATTTTTTAAATTTTAGGATACATTACGATTTATTCTTCAATGTATTTTTTATTATACTACTAGCTGGCCCAACAGACGTCGTCCTGTCCTAATGTGGTTTTATGTCAAATGATGGTTCATTTTCAAGAGCTCGTTCGCATGGTTCAATCACGTCCTGGTTGAAGTTCGTTCGCTACGCTCACTCACCTTTAGGTTGGAGCTTGTTCGCTGCGCTCACTTGCCTTCAGGTCCAGATTGAAGTTCGTTCTCACTCACCTTTCGGTTGCAAAATAGCTGTTGTCATAAATAAAAAAAATTATAGTGCTGCATCCAGTTGGTAAACCTATTAACTTTTTAACGCTATTTAACATCACAGAATCAAATTGTTTAGTTGAACCAGCTGTTAAGATTCTTTAATTCCATTTAAATGTGAGTAAACCTACTCATAAGGTTAACATGGGAAACTCCAGAGCCACTGGGGCGGAGCCCTTTTGACGGATCTGCACCAAACTTCACACAAACCATATTTGAATAATGCTTAATAATGCCTGCAAGTTTCATTACAATCTGTCGAACGGTTTCGGAGTCCATATAGGACAAACAGACATACATACATTGGATTTTATAGATAAGAAAAAGCATAACTTGATCAATACAGTAATTAAATTGTTTAAAAATGTTCAGTTAAAGAAGGCGAAGGGAGCGGTGTTGGACTTTGCCCTAAACACCAGCGACTAGTGCTAGACACACATACCATTGAATGTTTTCTCTGTGAACACGTAAACTTTATTAGTAAATTAATTTGGAATAAAAATGTATTGCATACAATAGCATCTCGTATCAAATGTCGTAGTGCCAAAACCGAAATAAGAACTAACGGTACTCATTCTGTTCAACTCAACTGTGTAATATTTGACTGAAAATAAATATTAGCTACATATGGTCCGTATAGCAAGGGATCTCTACTTGAGTATACAAAAGTCAATAGTTACACCTATAGTGAGTTACATGTGTATTAGTTATATAACTATATAGGTCAGTGACTGATTGTCACCCCCCGGTATACAGATCTCTCAGTAATTGTATATCATTTAAACCGTACAGAATTGACATTTCCCTCATTCTGGGAATTGCGGTTTCTCTTTTGAGCGCGTGATTTTCTTTTCAGTTCGACTTTCCTCATTGCCTCTGCAGTGGAGCTCTTGTGTTTATATTTCGCTTTGCTTTTGTGATGGTAAAGAGTAACGTAAACGAAATATTGGCGTTAATAATGTTTACGTTTAATCAGTGCTTTGTATAGAGAAACTTAGACATGAGTTTAATTGTTGATTCCTATTTATGCGTCCAGTCCATATTGAGTGTTATGCGCACGAGATAAGCCAATGAAGGATATAAGGACGAGAACCATCAATATGCAGTGATTAGTTGTCGAAATAAAATAACTATACTAAGCTAATCATTACATTTTATTCTGCTTCTGTTGACTCATTAAGTTTTTCGAAAGTTACTTCGTGTTTCATCTCGGCCAATTGAGACTGGACAATTTCCTTAGACCATTAAAAAGGTACAATTTATAAAGAGAGGCTTACATCAGTAAAGGCAAGAACCCCTTTGGTCACAGAAAACATACTACTATAACCTATAATGTATACTATAATGTTTGGTTGAAAAACAAGCACTTAGTACATATGGAACTTCTTCGCTATTATTTTCACCCCACAGCTATTGAATCATAGGACACTGAAGTAGATATCCAATTTGTATAGTACAGTCAGTAGGTATATTCTAAGTAAAATGGTCCCACTATTATAGTATTATGGATAAACTGTAGCCAATTAATAATTATAAAACAACGACTGCGCTGCAGTCTAAAGTTATATTTTTTCTCTGAGCTTTGCCACAAAATGATTCATTGTGTGTCATAATGATGTTGTGATTTAGTGCCCTTTTATTTAGGTTCGATTAAAACGTTTGTTTGTTCGCCAACCAGTAATCTTCTTTTGAATTTGAAAGAAAATTTTTTCTTTTAAAATAATTGAATTTGACTTTAACTACGTCCATTTTAATTCTACAGTCATGTAAATCTATGCTTCTAGCTTCTTGCATAGGCTGAAGCACTGAGGACTGAGGACGTGCTAGAACCCAGTCGGCGCATCACCCTCCATCAAAAGCCAAAGCCAGGACACTGGCCATTGGTAAATTCCAAAAGACCAAATCTCTTTCGCGATGTTGCAGACGTCATCATCCAGTATCCACCTGTGGATGACCTTGATACCTGTTCGTGGTTGCTGGGAGGCCCGCTAGGGTCGCTGGTAGCAGCCAGTGTCTGTCTGTCTGTCAGTGTGTTGTGTGTAGTGAGTGCTGTGAAGTGCGGTCCGGGACCATGACGATATCTTACTCCAGATTGGTTGCCAATGGCAGCAGCTTCGGCTGTTTTTGGAGTATACTAACAAAGTAAGAAGTTTTTCCTAACTACCCATTTTTTAAATAAATATCTGATTGGTTTTTTTTGTTTAGTATGATTTTTTAAACTAAATGTCACCTACGTGTGTTACTTTTAAGGTATTAAGGATAAAACGGCTGTCCTTAAGGATTGTAAAGAATAGAATGTGCCGGTGTTCATAGTTGGTAATTTTTGAGGATATTTTTATTATTTATTGTTACTGACTATTGCCACCTGATTCTCGTTTCGATATCTTTAAACGGTTGAACTACATTTCAATGTTACCGTACAGTTAAAGTAATACACCAAGAAAGCTAGAAGATTTTTATCACTTAAAATGTAAGCTTTGATTATATATTTTTTGGATGACATAGTAAAAAATTGTTTTTAGGGGATGAAGAACTTTTTACGTCGTTTTAGAGCGTTTTACGCCGGGGATGATCTATTAAACTGTCCATCAAATATTTGATGAAAATCTATGCTATCACTTGGATTAAGCCCAATAGTTTTGTGAACTTCGATATCAGTTTGTAGGTTCTTGAAAAAGATTGAGATCCAGAAAATATATGTGGTCTCCCAGTTGTGATTTCGTATTTGCTATGTCAGCAAATTGTATTTACAGCGTTTGAGTATTAAATGGTATTAATTACGAGTTAAATATTTCCAATAGAGGTATTTGGAGTGGATAACAGCTTACTTGAATTGTCTGCTAAAATACTGTGTATGTGTTTAGTTATGTAAATACCCCCGCCGCAGCAAACCTGCCGACTAAGCGAATTTCCATTTGTCTGAATTGATTTTCAGTAAAATATATTTTAATAACATTAGGTTTAACGAGTACCTAGGTTTGCTGCTACAAGGAAACTAATAAAGTGTGTTTTTGAGTAAAATATTGATAGCTTAGTAGAAAATGAATAAATTTGCCAAGTTTGATCAAAATATATTCATAAACAAGCAAACTACAACATTTGACAATATTCTCCATAAGAATAACATGGGAATTTTAAATTTACAATTTTTTAAATTTTCTCCGTTACTAATAATCGAACAAAAATACTTTCATATACTAAATTATTTGTTTTTTTAAGCTCTTTAAAAAGGTCTAAAGAGAAATTGGGAAATTTTGTGTTTTGAGGGTCAAAAGTGAGAAAAACCAATTTTTACCCCATAAAAACCCCCGTAAAGCCCCGTTCCCATGGTCCGATCATGCTGGTTCGCGAACTCATTCAAGTTTATCCTGCTTTACACCTTTAAACCAAATTTCATCAAAATCGGACAAAAATTACTCAAGTTATCGCGTTCACGGACGTATATATATATATATATATATATATATATATATATATATAAGTCTATATATATATACATATATAAAAATTTGAACGAATAGTGTTTTTGGCCTCTGGGGACATCAAAATGAAAAAGTAAATCGGTCCCGGGTCTAGGTCTTACCGTGCCACCTACGGTAATAGCTACTTCCCTATAGGGAAATTCGCTAAAAACTGATATTCTTTGTGTAGTTGTACGGCATTTACCGCGAAATGAATAGATGGACAGACATTAGAATCTTGCCTGTTAATTTAATGATCTTCTGTCCTACGGACTCATTAACTGTTGGTCTTAACTTATCTGTACATGTGTTAAAATATTCGTAAACACTAGTTGCTCTGTCCAGTGTCCATGCACGCAACGACGCAACGCAAGAGCGCGCCGCGAGATAACGCAGAGATGTGGTTCTTTACTGCCTCGTCCAATGCGAACAACTGGATGATTGGGCACTTTTTTATGTAATTATAAATTGCATCAATGTCCATGTCGCAAGAAAACATACTTATATTAGTTTTTGTACCAATCGGGACACAAAATGCTCCTTCCAAACTATATGGTTGTTATGGTTATGTTATGTATCACCTAATAATACATAACATTTTTCTACAACTTCAATTGTTGCGTTTTAAACATAGAAAACAGAATTAATAACTATAAACAATTAAAACCAAATTAAATTAGGTTTGGACACTATCCCTCATCATAAGAAAAACGTAGGCTACTGTCACTTCGTAATGGTGCAAAATAGATATTCTATGATAAAAATGAAAAGGTTATCTAATAAGAAAGTAAACAAACAATTATAAATAGAAAAAAAGTCACAGCAGGCGCATCTTCAATATTTTAAATGTGATTAAATACAGCCCTTAAATTGAGGTTAGTGCCTTATCGAATGAGCATTTAAATTATTGAGGATTTATACAAAATCTGATATTTTTCGGGGAAGTTTCACATTAAGGCCACTCCTGAGACTAAAGGGGGTCATACCCCTTTACCCCCTTCCCCCTTAACTAAGGGTGGAGGTTTTTTGGGGTTAAAGTGGGTTCACCTTTCATTTAAGTATGTGGTTTACAGTTTTCTCAAAAGTTAGTGATCTTATTGGCTTTATATAAAGACGAGGGGGACCCATGTGAAAATTGCCTATTTAAAATCGTTTCCATTTAAACTGTTTCGTCTGTCTTGTTTACAATCTGACTGTGGTTAAATGTTCAACTGAACGATCAGCTGTTAGATTACAATTCAGATTCAAACCGTTACAAAGAAAGTTTGTCAGCAACACTGGATCTTTGAAAGTGAACTCTAGAAATAATTGAAACGTAAGGGATCTGGGGTCAAAGCCCTTCTACCTATTTTGTTACCATTCGCAGGGGCGCTGGTTCATAAGCTTTAAAATAACACATTTGTAAAAATCAGTTGAGTAGCTCGGCTGAAAAAGAGGTGTAACAGATGAACCGCAGATTGTAATAAGTAATGTAGATCGATGGTTTAAATTTATTATATAAATAGCTTTAGAGTTATTCATAACTAGTTGCACGTAGGGTTTTTTATGCTCAATTCGCTCGAGAAGATTAGAGAGTAATGTAACCTGTTATGTAACTATTTACCAATTCCACCTGTGTACATATGTTCCATTATGAAAGTTGGCAATATCAATGTTAGTATTCGAACAGTAATAAAAGGCTTATGTAAACATGCTCTAGAAATTTGACGTTACCATTGTCTCTGTAGGCCTACTAAACAGAATAACAAAGTTTTGAAAAAAAATTGCTACAGCTGGTCCATATATATAGATGGTCTTCCTCAGTATCGAATAGTCAATCATAATTCTATACTCGGTTAACAATATTTAGGCGGTTTGAGGGGAATTTCCCCCACCATTTTTTTGCACTTAAATGTATGTTGCTTAATCAGCTTATGAGCAATTATTTTAAAGGTAAGGATGGAGTGAATTGGATAGATTTCTTCCCCTAAGACCACCTAAAAAATGTGAACGAAGTTAGCCTTCGCAGTTTCTTTCTTTTTGACTATATGACTAAGCTAATAGACTTAAGTATCAAAATGAAATGTCCGTTGGAATAAAATAAAATAAAATGTCTAAAAGCAATGGTTTTTTTTCAAAAATATACTCATGTGGGGCACCATGTTTTCTATTTTTATTTACTAAAGTTCAGGAATATTTTTTTTTATTTTCCCAATAGTTACTTTTATTGTTATAGTACAGTAATTGCTAACACAATTTCTTATCCCATTATCAAATATGAAACCCCTTCCCATGGATAGAAATCCTATGAAAGGCAGAAAGGTCTCTAAATTTCAGCTGGATATTTTGAAATTTGTGTCGTAAATTTATTCCCCTCCCAATGTCGCAACAACATGCCTACATAGACTGAATTTCAATACACTTTTTATCGAATATATAAAAGGTTCAAATTACTATATGAGCTTTAGCTATTTTGTCATGGCCATTAATAATTACCGAATAACTAGGCCAAGTAATCTGTTGTAATTCTACAATTACTTGAGCATGTTCCAATCACACAGTACAGGTATTGCTGACACATAATTACACTTGCACCACAGAGCAAGGACTAAACATATCTGCATTACAGACCACGGTTACGTAAACACACAGAGTATATTCTTTGTACCTGTCAATTATTATGCATCGATAAGAGTCAATTACAATGTATTTCCTGCATACGTAGCTAACATTTTATCCATATAATTAACATATACATTTCTCTGTAGCAGGCTGTATCACTTTTATTCCGGAGATCAGCAGGTAGATTTCGGGACCAGCCGAAACATCGCTTTTGTTCCGCGGACATATCTCTTCCACGAAAGGGGGCTGCAATCTCCCTCCCTAGAATCCTCTGTTTGGCCCTCCTAATTCTTTCTTTCATGCGGGCTTTAAATAAAACTCGTTAAATTATCATTTTCTCCTTAACAAAAATATCAATAATTTAACCTTACCTAACCTAACCTTTGAAAGAAAGAATTAGGAGGAGAGCGAAAGAGAGGATTTGGGGAAGGGAGAGTGCAGCACCCTCTCTCGCGGAACAAGAGAGATGTCCGCGGAGAACAAAAGCGATGTTTCGGCCGGCCCCGAAATCTACCTGCTGACCCCCGGAACAAAAGTGATGTGAAGAAATTGTCCTTCAACTGCGGAACAAAAGTGACACACGCCTGTAGCAAGCCCTTTTTCAGCTGTCCTATTATACCAATTTCACGATTAAGTTGTAAATTAAAACCTTGATCCATCGCTCATAAGAATGAAAATGAAAAAGACCATTTTCTTAAAGACTTCGCCCCCCTTGCGTTTTTCCTTAGATAACACGGTTAGTCTATGGGTTAACAAAGGTTTAACCAATATCTAGAGTTCACCTTCAAAGATTCAGTGTTGCTGACAAACTTGCTTTATAACGGGTTAGTTAAATATGAATTGCAATTTAACAGCTGATCATTCAGTTGAATGTTTAACCCCAGACATATTGTAAACAAAATACGGAGGTAACAGTTTCTGAAAATGGACTTTAGCAACTTTTTGCGAGAATTACAGTTAGATTGAGGTAGGTAAATCACTCTTTAGTCTTTATTGTGTAGATCTAGATATTTGAAAAGTTAAAGGGTATTGCATTATTATTTCTACCTTACAATTGTTATGAAATCATTAAAAAGTAATTTTTACAGAACTACTTACACTTCAATTTTGGAGGTCGGGGGGTCCCTTTCAGCAAAGGGAAATATAGCATTAATTCTGGAATCCTAAAACAATTTATTTCGACCACTTATAAAAACACATATTATTTCACAACAAATTAGTACTAGCAGATGAGTGACATTTATGAAACATCCTTGAAATGAAGTGTTAAACCTATGACTAGGAAAAGTGTCGATAAATTATAAAACTACTTAAAAACACATTCGTTTGAAGTAAATCTAATTTATGACCGATTCAACAGTCAAGACTTCATGTAGAAGGTGGGTGACACAAGTTTAATGTTTATGGCGTTTTAAAGGTTACTTTACAAACAGACCTGACCATTTTAGAAAAATCGTGTCAAGTACTGCAAGATGGTCGTCTTTTAATGCATTTGCGTAGCTCCGTCACTATTCTGCGACGGAAAGGAGTTGAAAATGTCTTAGGAAATGCGGTCGGACTAAAAACCTTCGTCCATTAACTGAGATATTGGCAAAAGACGATGAGGTATGTAGCACAGATTTGAAAATGATTATTTTTGCAACCTGCGTAACTACGAACATAGCTGTGATCAACAGTGACATTCTCTATCTTAAGTATATTTTTGTGCGGGAGCGCATCAAACCACGAACTTCATTTGTCAGTCGTGATATGAACTTTGTCCTGTCAAATAATTGATTTTGAATAATTAAGTTGATTCACAAGAAGAACCAACATGCTGCATAAAAACTATAATCTACTATTATGTTCGTACCGTGGTTT
Organism: Macrosteles quadrilineatus; assembly: GCF_028750875.1. Classification (NCBI taxonomy): domain Eukaryota; kingdom Metazoa; phylum Arthropoda; class Insecta; order Hemiptera; family Cicadellidae; genus Macrosteles; species Macrosteles quadrilineatus. Next base: position 74,424,988 of record NW_026542598.1, on the reverse strand, counting down.
TAATAACTAACAGGTAGGTATAGCATAGCAGTAGCACGTGTGCAACCTAGGTATGGCGCAGTCATAACGGTAGCAGCTTAGCAAACACCGTGAAACACATTTATCAACTGTTATCACTAGCCTGCAACAGTACAGCATGAGGCGAGAAATGCTCCAGTTGAACATAACCTGCACAAAACTTGTTGGTAACAAACTAGGCTACTCCAGTTGAACATAACCTACACAAACTTGTTGGTAATGAACTACTGCAGTTAAACATAACCTGCACCTGTACAAAACTTGTTGGTAATGAACTATCCAGTTGAACGTAACCTACACAAACTTGTTGGTAATGAACTACTGCAGTTAAACATAACCTGCACCTGTACAAAACTTGTTGGTAATGAACTACTCCAGTTGAACATAACCTGCACAAAACTTGTTGGTAGGCCTAATGAACTACTGCAGCTGAAAATAACCAGCTAAAACTACTCCAGTTGAACATAACTTGCACAAGACGTCCCTACACTGCACAAAGCTTGTTGGTAATGAACTACTCGAACATAACCTGCACAAAACTTGTTGGTGACAAACACTAGACTCTTCCAGTTGAACAGAGTTCTAATGTTACGCCTGTCCTACTGTTTTTGGCTTGTAGCATTAAATTGAGCTGTCGCTTTAGGTACTACTGTACAAAAGGGCGTAGTCGAAAATGCCTGAGTTCTCATCCGTGAAATTGGTCCAATGTCAAGCCGGGTGGGTATGTTAATGGGAACCAGACCAGAAAGCCTAAATTTTGAATAACTAATTCAACAAGCAAAACATTAATGCATTCGTGAAATCTTTTTGATATCAAAATATAGCGGAAAGGCACTTATGTATTACAAAAGTTGGTAAATTATGTTATTCTTATGATCCTTTATTCGTGATATTTTAAAAATACGTTTGTTTGACGACATTTGTCAAAAATGGGAATTCCTCCAATGGTCTCGTGACTTCTAGACAATGTTAAGGGGTAAAGTACTTATCATTGTTATCTCTAGTGGTTAGGACAAGTAACATGGAAAATTAAACAAGTTATCAGGTAAACTTACGCATGTTTATTGTTAGTTAAATGTATCAACGATTTGATATCTTTGACATAAGCACTGTTCGTTATTTGCTAAAAATAACGCCAATCGGAGTCGTGAATCATAATCACAATCTCTGCCTATGATTTATATTATTTTCAGACTCTTGAATAGTATCAATAGACCAGTTGAAAACCCACCAGCCAGTTGTTGTTTTGGGTAAACAGAAAACAAGTGGGATTTTTTAATCGAACATAACCCCTTATAAGTACGACTGGTGACTGAATACATTTTTGGTGTGGTCATTTTTGGCACGTTTCGTTTAATTTATGACCTCAAAAGCGTTCTCCTCTTTTTCTGAAATGTATTTGTATTTTAGTATTACAGTATTTTATCTCATTTGTTAAAAAAGACTGCCTAACGTACTTACTCCACAGGTATTAAAATAAGTATGACTTGACTTAATATTTGACTTTACTTTTAATACTTTATTCTGAAACTTAAACCTTTATTTTGTTTTACAGTACGTGTCTCTTTTGGGCCTGAGTTGTCTCTTCGATTCCTCATATAAGCTATTCTTCATTTTTAGTCTACACAACATCATTCTTCAGAGCTTGCACAATCATTTTGATTTTGCAGCTCTAATTCTATAGCAGACCATTTGAAATGTTCATCATTAAAATCTTTTGACTTGTTTGAGGAAAAGTACTCAATTTTAATGTGTCCAATTGTTCTTGTTGTGGTGGCAATTCTCTGAAAAAATTGTAACAGTGTGGTTTTTTTTGTAGAAGATTCTTTTGGTGGACTTTGAGACTGATTGTTATGTTTATCTAGGCCAAGTGTGTCCTCAAAGTAAGACATTCTTTTCCTCGTCTTTCCGTTACTCTTCTATATTATAAAATCCTGCCGCCATGCAGCTTAGGGAAAAATCCAAAGACATCTTTTGCTTCTCACTATTTCCAACAGTTTTATAACTTACAATAGTATTTTCGATAACCGCAACCAAACCTAACCTATAACAACAGCACTAAACAATTGAGACTATTGTATTGTCAATGCAGCCAACCGCACGGTGAAAGTGTCTGCAAGACGCAGGTTGGGCAACTGACATTCTACATTCCACTCGATATACACAATGAGCTTATAGCCGACGTATAATCTAAGCTTGGATTTCAGAATGTAAAGTGCTTTTCAATAAATAAAGGTCACTTGAATCATGTACATTATTAGGGAGAGGTGAGCTATGAAGATTGATATTGGCCAGTCTAATAAAAGGTATTTTTTATTAACCTTTACATTTCTACGCTACAAATTAATGTTATCTAATGATGTAATAGACTCGCTGAATTCTGAACTAACATTCACGCCTTGATTGGTTTATAAACGCAGGTAAATTATTCATCCTCAATCATTTACAATTTTCCTCATTGCCCTGGATATTCCAGGAGGAAAGGATTGAGTTTGTCATTTCCTCATTCTCAAACAGAAATGCACTATGGAATTTCTGTCTATTTTTTGCTGTAGCGTTGGTTGATGGTCATTGTGCTTTTAGACCTTGTTTTTGTAAATGATTGCCCTTATTGTAAAACCCTTAAAAGTTGTCCTTAAATCTACTACTAAGATGCTCCAAAAATGTTCTTCCTATTCATCTTCAAATCCTTCACATTTACATTTTCCTGTTTTTATCAATGACTGCTCTAAATTGTATCCAAATCAGGATGACGTTTCGTAGATTACCTTGGTGATTATTTATCACTTATGAACTGCATCAGAAGTGGTGACATGCAATCATGTCGTCATTGGGTAGGGTCGAATAGGTCGAGGTCTGTGCGATCCAACACGCATCCCATTGTAATGTGAGGGACATTTTATGACGTTTGTTTTCAAAGTATACCAGACTACAAGATGTTTGACCTACAAAGGTTCCAATTATGTTATCTCAGCTTGAACACTCTTTTAAAATCTTCAAAGATCTCGCAGAAAAAGGTAGCAGCCGTCACAGTTTTCCGTGTGTGGTTTTAAACGTGCAGTAATTACATTTAACTAGTCCCCATTGGGAAAAATGTACCTTGGAGACTACTATAGTTTCTACTGCTACTATAATTTTTAAAAGCTATTTAAATACAGGTAATGAGCTCATCTAAATCTTGTTGTCAACTTGGTCCCCAATAGCATGTTTCTTCCTAATTAATAAAATAAAAATATAACTTATCATTTAAGTAAGATATTGACATACTGTTGCATATTTTAAGCTAAACATTGGAAGTGTGTACCTAATTAGGAAGATGACTGTAGAACTGAGTGAGGTTGCCTTGTTATTTAGCTTCATTACCGGCTAAGACCAACGCTTTCCTCAAACCCGTAAGGCGACCTCAAGATCCAACAATTAGATTTTGCGTCGCATCAACCACAATGTAAACGCGGACTTCCCTTGTGCAGCTCAATTACTTCCACTAACTTCGCGTTGAAACAATTCTTAACCAAGGATGCATAAAGTATTTCGTTAACAAGGCGCTTCAGACAGAGCAACAATTGGCCCATCAGGCAAGGTCTTCCGCACGCCGGTAACTGTCGACTTATTATCAACAGGCGCTTTTACTTCATCATCTGACCTTTCCCTCTGATGTACAATTAATTGCTCGCACGGAAGGTCGGGTCGAGGAGATACCATTGATGAGCGCCGCGATAGGTGGCCAGAAGGACGACATTGGACACGAGAAAGCAGCCAGGGCCTCGGGTAAAGTTGATCCTGGGTTCAAAGTCCTTCGCAGACCTACGCGAAAAGGACTCATGCAATTCAGGCTTAGTAGATTTTTAGCTTGACACTCTATCAATAATCAATGATCGATCAATGATCAAGAGTCATAGACTGATATTTCTTGTTCGTTAAATCTTCTTCTGTGTTAAGCGAAGGAATTGTCCCACCGAAATCTGGAGAATCTTTGATCTTAGGCGTTTCAAATACCTTCGGTGCAGGCCTATAACGTACAAAGGACTCATGCAATACGGGCTTAGTATATTTTTGGCTTGACACCCCAATCAACAATCAACCTTCTTTGATTGGCAATTTTTGCCCATCCAATCTTCTAATGGCATTGTTAGTAAGAGAAGAAATTGTCCCTCTGAATTTTGGAGAATCTTTTATCTCAGACATTTTAAAGTCCTTCGGTGCATTACTTGGGTGATCCAGATTCAGTGAACTTTGCAGTACCAAGATTTAAGATGCATTCGTCCAATGATTAGTGATTATTAGCCATTGATTAGGATCTCTAGTCTCCGCAATCTTGCCAATTAATGACATGGGCGCACTGAATTCTAGAACTTAACGTAATGTTGAATGCATTTTGGGGATTATTCATACTTGGTAAATTTTTATTTTTCCTTATAACCTTGGAGAGACCAAGAGGAAAGGATTTAAATTGTAGTTATTCCCTCATCAACGTAAACTGGGTTGACTAGGTAACGGTTTACGGCACCTGCACTTACAACACTGGTCAACCCTAAGCTCTACTCTAACAAATAATAACTGTATAGTAGCATAGATAAAACATACTCCTCAAGGAGTACTTCCTTGAGGAGTATGTTTTATCTATGATAGTAGTTCTATACTTACAGGTTGTAGGACAGCAGGTTTTGTTTTGTTACACATCCAGAGTTATAGCAGCTGTGTTGTTTAGTTGAAATTGATGTCCGATATGTCGGCTTTTCAGGGGGTAAATAAATTTATGTGGTTATTCATTTACATGTGGTAACCATTAATTTACTGTAAAAAAGGAAGGACTCCCGAGCCACGAAAGACTGGTTATTATACGGCAATAAGTATGCTTAAAAGGTAAATGCTGATGACATTCATACAAAAAATTAAAATGTTCCCAAATAGTATTTTGTTAAACAATTGTTTCTGAAATCAAAAGACACTTTTCTTCTCTTGCTATTTATAAAAACAAGTTTCATTTTGATAAAATAGCTTGCTGATGTAATCACAAGAAATCAAATAAACTGTAAAAGTAAACAGTAAACAGTAAACAGATCCCATTAAACAAAACATAAATTATAAGTATCTCTAATTTACCTACGTCTCATCCATAAGAAAGCAAAAACAATGAGAAGGTTGGCGAAGCTGTGTGATTTCACTCGAATCTCAAACTTTCAATTACTCATGTCTGAGCAGAATGGTAGTACATCATTACATGTGTAAAGATTTCTATTCAACTACATTCCTCGGTAATTGAACCTTGAACGTGGCACATCATTACGTTCACTAGAGGAGACCCCTCCTTAGAAGGGGATATTTGCTCATTTTCTTCGAGAAAATGTCTTCTCAGAAGAAAAATCGGTCAATAAATGGATTTTTTCAATAATTAATCATTTTTTAAATTTATTTTTTTAAATGTATTTTTTCAATAAAAATTTGCTAATTTTCTTCGAGAAAATGTCTTCTCAGAAGAAAAGTGGTCAATAAATGGATCATCTTGAGTCTAAAATTGTCTTCTGATTCAATAAGTGTACTGTAACCTAAATTTTCGAAAGTAAAAATGAAACGCAATTACATGTTATACAGATTTAAGAATGCAAATAACTTTTGTTCATGATTACATTCATGAGTAGTATAATACAGTAGCAATCTTTTCTTTTTTACAATTAAACGTACCCCATGCCTAATTGTCTAGGTGTTTATTTTATTTCTTATGCATTATCATTGAATATACAATAACCATTACGTTCAATATTCGTGTATACTCAATGGCATTACATGACCGTCCAACCGATTGCCATTAAGCTTTGGAAAATCATCCTATTTATGTCTGTGACGATTAAAGTGTTATTTCCAATCTTAAAATCCCTTACGACTCATCCAGATTTTTAAAAGTTCAAAAGCAAACTTTTTAAATGTAAATTGATTGGCCTCCGTGGGAAAAAATACTTAAAACCTGATTAAGTAATATAAAATCCTAGTAAAACTAAGAACGTTTATTTAACCTCTCTTCGAATAAAATACTTAATGTTTTATAGCGGTCCTGATTCTATAGTTTGTCGTTCTGCAGTAGGTTAAAAGGACTACTTTTGTAAATAAATGCGTAAATCTATTAAATAGAAATCAAATGTGCACACACCTACGGAATCAACGAAAACTTATAGTAATAAGGGTCTAGTGTGAATTTGCATTACATTCTGAGTTATTCACATTCTTCACGTGAATACACAGACTAATCAAAACTCACTACCATTTTGATTCACAGTTCAATAATTTGGTCTCTCTTCTACCATAGAATCTTCTTTATGTCTATAATGTAGAATTTTTACAAAATTTCTCCGATTACTAATTGGAAACATCTTCAACATTTTCTATATCTCATCCATGAACAAAACTGTTAAGCATTTGACTGTACACAATACTCTACTGTGAGCCAGTTGTCTCCGATGCTATTGAATGTGCCTTGGTGTTTGCTATACCAGCACAGCTGTGCACTTCAAGTGTGTACTGCCATAAGCTAGGTCGATTTCATGCCGTGTAACTTTTGTTGTGCATATTTTTCACGTCGGTGCCATTAATGAAGTAAAAAATCTGCAGCTATGAATGTGCCGGAATAAAATATTCTTGATGACAAATTCAGGGCGTTCGGTTCCTGTAGACGTATTGTACACACTGTACCTATTACATGGTCAGCCTAATAGTTAAACCTGTCACAGACAAAAATACTGTACGCCCTAAACTGATCTTCTGTATTGGTCCAATAAGTTCTACCAAATACAATTTAGTGTTAGGATGAGGTATGTGTGAGGTTTTCTTCAATCGATCAATATTTAAAATACAGAAACTGATAATTTCATTGCAAAAATCAATATAAAGTTAGCAAATAATCCTTCCTTATCTATGATGTCTGATGTCGTGAATTCTCGTAAGAAAAAATCACAAGCCTTATTAAAGTCGTACATCAAGCACATTTTTTATACTCAGTCGCTAGCTCACGTAGCAGCACAGGTAGTTACAGATATGTTCAATGGCTCATTACATGAGTCACACATTGGTACACGTAGTTTACTGGTTATTGTTCGTGCAGAACTACTCACTGATATCACGAACTGACGATTAAACTGCAGAACTTTACTGCTCCGAGATATGGATCATTCTGTATCTTGGAAATGGGCATAGTCACAATGCTACGACGTGATACACGTGCAAAATTAAGTTTGAAAAACCTTCAAGTTATCGTTTTTCTAAAGTTTGATGTTTGATTGTGTTTGTGATTTTTGTAAGCATGATGTTAAAAAGTACTGTATTAAACATTTTGTTAAGGACTTTACCTGTCCGGTACCGTGGAATTTCTACAGATAGGCCTAGTCAAATAGCGTGTGCTTAGGCAAATCAGTGGCGACTGCATGAGTAACATTCAGTATAACTGCGTCTAGCTTATCATCCCTACATGCCACCACTAAGCTAATGTGTTCAACATATGCACGTAGTTTGAAAAAAGGCCACCTTGATTAAGGTTAATAAGCTATTTGTGTGTTTTAAGAGCGCAAAGTTCGTTATTGTCACTGGAGAACTAAGGACATTTCGAGAGCTGCAATGACTGTGGTCATAATACTCATAATACTCACAAGGCTTTTCCTGCCATCACAATTAACTTATCATAATATACAGATTAACTTTTTAGTTATATCATGATTGTACAGTATAAGAAATGGCATTTAGGTTATGTTTGATTTTTTTTGTTATGTCGTTTGATACCAGATGTTGTTGTTTTATATAAACGCAAACAGTAAAATCAGCAGATAGGGGGCGGAAATGAACTATTTTGCGTACTGTTTACAGGTGTGGCGATGTGATCATTTCCATGTAGGAAAATAAATTTGCTAAACAGTTTTTGACTCCTTATACGCAGCTGACTAAGTGACTTAGTTGGGTGCAAATAGGAATAAGCCACGGCCATTCAAACCACCATCAACATGGAAAAAGCATAATTTATCAACATATCGTTTTCATTGTGGCACCTTTTCCCTTGATCGTTTTGTTGATACGTTTTTGGCCCTACTATCTCGGAGAATTCCTTTTGATTTAAGCACTGACTGTATGAAGTAGTCATTGTAGAGTATGCATGGAGACTACTTTTGCATCAAAGGCTACACGCGCATCCACCTACAAGACAAAAAGGTATTACTTTAAGGAGCATCACAACATCCTTACTGCGCAAATGACGAAGAGGCATATCAAACTGGTTCAACAGGAAAACAGGAAAACATATCAAGCCCATTTAGGGACCCGTAAGTATGGATTCGCATCATAACAGGTGTGTATTTATAAACATGACACAAGCAATGCACCATAAACAACTTGCGGTGGGCTGAACTGGACCTGTTGGGGAATTCCGGGAACTTTGCGTAGGACAATTCCTACTTTCCCTTCCCCCGCTTGATATTAACTTCTTTAATTACTACTCAACCAGCTTTATAGCTTTGCGCACTTTCTTTGCGGATCTTTGGCGCCTTGCAGTCAAGTGGTTTATGGAAGTCGTGATTAGAATCAGCTGCCGAGGTTTCACTCTGCGCTGTCGTCGTAAATTTGTTCACGCATTTTGTTTAACGAATAATTGTTTTGTTGTCAAGCTGTAAATACATTTAACCACGAGTAGTTGCTTCCAAGAATTGTAAGTGTTTGACAAGGAGGCTTGGTAAGAGTAAGTGGTTGGCCTTTTTGGTATTTTTTTCATTTTTTGTTAACCACACCAAACCGATCACGTATTTTAAAGATAGTATGAGTTATGTATGAATATTGATTATAATTGATATGATAGCCTTGTTGCTGACTGTTCAGTAAGTTATTTGGCCTGAATAATAATTATTGAAATCCAAAACTTTAACTATAATTATTGTGACAAATTTCGTACCATTCTACAGCTACTGACTTCTCAGTATGGTTAACCTTTGTATTATTAGGTGAGCACAACATTTTATTACCTGTTCAGCTACTGATACACACTTATTATTGGACTATTCCACTAATTATTGGAAATATAAAGGTAGTATAATAAAAATATTTTCAAAACATTTCAAACCATTTTGACGTAAAATGTACGAACTTTTTCCCGGTTAAATCACGTATACATCGATTAACGCCATTCTATTCAGAACATGTGTGTTGTTCTAAGTACGATTCGCTAATAAGGAAACAAGGCAGTTAAGCTTGACAAGTTGCAAACATAGAACCACTTAACACATACCTGACGCTCATACCTTGCAGTCTGCAGGCACGATAGAACTGCTTCTGCTTGCATGTCTTCAACTTAGTAGTCCATTTAGATAAACATGCTCCATTTCAGGTGTATCATCCGAATCTCTGAAAATCTTTAAAATAGTGTTATTTTCCTGTTGGTCACTTTTGTGCGCCAATGTTGACTGAATGTTTTGTAAGAAATTATAATCTCTGGTTGATTCAATATTAAAATGCTATTTTCATTATCAAACGTATTCTGTTTACTACAGTTTTGAAGATTTTTTTAAATTTAGGATTAAGAACAACAAATGTCACTATTACCAACTCTAATTTTTACGATTAGATTAGGTACAAAGTCAATCAAAACTAAAAAAAACCATAATACTGAGATCGCCTTAGAAACACTTCCAATCCTACATCACCATCGCATGTAATCTGCATTGTATTACAACACGTACGGGGTACATAGAACAAGTGCCATTTAGTCACACCACTCCAGTCAGTGAATATTTTTGTTTCCATAGAAACAATTTATATCGGCAATTAGATTGCTGTTAAGAAACTAAACGGATGCTGTTCAATTTCGCAGTAAAATTTAAGGAACTCTATGTGGTCGGGGCGAGTTCTGAAGGATTCTTGGCAGAGTTTGTTCATTGACTGATCTCCATTGCGCGCCATCAGAGAACTTCAAGGGGAAGAATCGGATTCAATCATCAAGAGCTTGATACTGAAGAGATTGTCAAGGGGGTTAAACAGAAAAGATCATCAAGAGGATGAAACTGAAGAGATCACCAAGAGGATGAAACTGAAGAGATCAACAAGAGGATGAAACTGGGGAGATCATCAAGAGGATGAACTGAATAGACCATCAAGAGGATGAACCTGAAGAGATCATCAAGAGGATGAACCTGAAGAGATCTTCAAGAGGATGAACCTGAAGAGATCAACAAGAGGATACAACTTAAGCGTCAAGAGGATGAAACTGAAGAGATCACCAAGAGGATGAACCCGAAGAGATAAACAAGAGGATGAAACTGAAGAGATCACCAAGAGGATGAAACTGAAGAGATCAACAAGAGGACGAAACTGAAGAGATCACCAAGAGGATGAAACTGAAGAGATCAACAAGAGGATGAAACTGGAGAGATCATCAAGAGGATGAACTGAAGAGATCAACAAGAGGATGAAACTGGAGAGATCAACAAGAGGATGACCCTGAAGAGAACACTAAGAGGATGATACTGAAGAGACCATTAAGAGGATGAAATTGAAGTGTTCATCAAGAGAATGAAACTAAAAAAATCATGAAGTGCAAAAGTGCATAACACTGAAGAGATCATCAAGAGGATAAAACGGAACAGATCATCAAGAGGATGGCACAAAAACATCATCAAGAGAATCAAACTAAACAGATCATGATGAGGATGACATGGAAAAATTTATAAAGAGGATGAATCTGAAGAGATCAACAACTGAATTATCTGACTGGGAACGAGTTTCGACAGAATACAGGGATAACATTAATGCCTTCAGGAATACAGAAAAAAATGAAAACCAGGTGATTTAGGATAGACGTTTAACTAATAAGTTTCTTAACGTATCTAGTATTAATAGTAACTAGAGTTAAGTAGCTTCTGTATTTATTATTAATCTGACCGAGTGAGGTAGCTAAAGCCGCTTCACATTCGGGAGGTCTGACTATCGGACCGACCATTCCGAGGAGAGTTTGTACGGTTTCTTTCCTCACTTAGGCAAATGCCGGAATGGTTCCCTCAAGGGCCGTACCCCGCCAGGCAGAATGGAAGATAGAACTTAGTTCTAATTCTGTTTGGTTTAAAAACCCCTTTTAGGTAGTTAGGTGACATTAAAAAATAAAATTATTTTTCCCAATTCGTAATTTGTATTTTTCTCTGTAATATAAGACTATAAATAAAGTAAGTTATGTTTTCATACAGGCATAATGGAAGAATGTACTTGCTACTAGTTATGTTACATTTATAAAATCCTGAGGGAGGAAAACCCATCAACATACCTATCTATTTCACTAATGTACTAGAGTCTGTATGATGGAACCTATCTCCTGACCCTCTGATATACCTGAGGAATGGCCAATGGTTTCAAGTCAACAAAGGGTGTTTTGTTTCTGTGATATAGTTTCAGTTTGTACTTTACAGTGGATCGTTTCAGTTTAACTGATATAATTATTAATTCAATTATTTCAGTAACAAAAGTCGATTCAAAGACGTAAAAATTATTTGCACACAATTAACTGAAAATGCACATTTTAAACTTGTTCTTAACAACTCACTGTTTAAAAAATAACAAAAGAGGAATCAACCAATTGATTATGAGAGAAATTCCTATGTCAGAGGAATGCAATTAAAAGCGAGCGTTAGGATTAGGAGTTGGAGACAAACTACTACCGGTTTTAAACCAGTTGCACATGCAAATAGTTTCTCGGCGCCAACGATTAAACATAGCTTAGCTATCCTGGACCAGAGTTGACTTTTTATTGCAGAGTATCACTTCTGAAGAATTATAAGAACAATGTAGTACTGTAAATGAAAATGTCGTGTACCTCCATGATCGGATTATGGTAACTTGGTTTTATGGGGGGTTTACAGGGTTAAAAGAGGCCATTTTCACTTGTGACCATCAAACAAACAATTTATAAACCATTTAGCATAACTTAAAAACAATAATGTAGTTCATAAAACGCGTTCTTGTGCGCTAAATGGTTACGGAGAACATTTTTAAAAACTAAATAATTGTCATGGTTAATCTATTTGTTTAACCATCAAACATTAAACTGATCAGTTGCCAGTTACATTATTTATGGGTTCACTATTGATTGAGAATATAATTTAGTAACTACACAATAAAACACATGATAGATAAACGTAGGCCTACTTAGTTTTTAAAAGTATATAGGTTAGGATTTATTATTTCGATTCAGTTGTTTGAAAGTGCAAAGTTGAAACAATTTAAGGAACATAAACATAACTAATATAATTGATTCTTTGAATATAAATTTGCATTATTACCGACCAATAAACAATGTTTACGTTAATTTACGTGCTTAAAGGCTGTACGAGAAAGCATTGACGAATCTCCACCCGATGTCAAGTGACCCCTTTCAAGCATTTGTTGACGTCATACCTTTAATTCTTGCCAAAAGAACAGGTTACAAAAAACATAAAGTGGAACATGTAAACACGAAGTGTAGTTTCTAGAATATTGCGTAATGGTTCTTTTTGCGAATTGAACCCAGACTTGATTTCCCAGAAGCCCTTGGCGCTTGCCGAGCCCTTCATTCGCGCACAGTGTGCCAATGCTGCCAATGTCGCAGCAAAGTTGCGAACTTGTGTTGGCTCATATCAGCATTCTCGACAGCCTTCTATATCACATCGCCGCTGGTAAAACTTTCCATAAATCACTGCCACTCCTGTGATATGTCTAGGAAAATAACCTATTGTGTCAATAAATGTAGTGTTTGTACTGTAAAGTCCATTGACATTTAACACATTTTGGAATGTCTGTTGATGAAAGTATGATAGAACAGAAACTTACTTATGATTCTTTGAGACGATCGAATGTATAAAAAATGATTAATAAATGAAAACTAAGGAATATCATTGGTCACAGGGGGTACATAGATCTCATTATATGATACTAAACATAATATAGGCCCTTATATCAGTAACATTATTTTAAACTATTACAAAAACGGGGTTTTTAAACTTTAAAAAAATTCTAAACAATCGATTTTGTACTAATAGACCAGCGTGAATTTAACACCAAAAATAGTTAATCACATGCTGGTCTACTATCTTAGTGGATGCTATAGAGTCTGACTTATGTTGCAAAAAATCGGGTTCAAATCTAGCCAATCTTAGATGGCTTTTAGTTGTTGGATGATTTAGTTTTCTGGTGGTAGATATTCCACTTTTACCTGCTAGTGTTTTGGATTGAAACCCAAAAAAGAGAGTGGTTTCTCAAGAGATAATACCTCTCTATACATATTCCACTATACGTAGTCTTATACTTTTGAAATATCGAAATATTATGTTTCTGCCTCTTCAAAATATGAAACGTCCAATCGCATTTTACTCAATGTTTTGACACAAATCGTTTGACCACAATCCCAGACCCAAATATAACTAACAGAATAGATGACAATTAACAGTAGTAGTCATCCTTGTGGCAGTTTCAGCAAATATCCTGGTAAGGACAATATTGTAGCGGGATAGTGGATGTACTCCGTTAGTCACAACCAGCTGAGTTGCTGACAATGCCAGTTTTCCTTTCACTTGTAGCTCTTACCTATACATATTCATCGTCCTTAGTTACCCAGCTTGTGTGTATAGCAGTGTATTGTTTTGTATAGGCTAGACAACTGTATACAAGTATACTTTTAGATAAGGTTCGAGATGATTAATTTCACTTTGATGTTTTCGAAAAAGCTACGCTGTTCTGCCAATCTTCTCAACAATCCAAATTATATATAACTTCTGTATATCCTGGGCTGCTGGGGCCTATCAGAGCTTGTAATGTATCATATTATTAAGTGATACAATCAAAATTTATGTCCAAATAAGGCACATCAAAATGAAGCTTAGAGTGTGTAGATTTGCCGACAATCATTGGTATGGACAAATTTCATAGGGGATCTGCCCCACAGGCCGATTTCCAAAGGGCTACGTCCGACATGCTTGCTAAGTTTGGATGAGTTAATTTAATTTATTTAATGAAACAGCTGGTCAATACAATTAACTAGTGTTTGGTTGTTTACTCGAAAACATGTTTATGATGCTTTATTTAAATTGAAGAAATATGTGCATTATTTGGTAAGAGGGTTATGTTTGGTTAAAGAAAGGTTGTATAAGTTTTGTAGAGTATTGCCTTTGACTCCAATAGTCAATGGTATTGCTCACAGTTTCATTTAAGCTACATGTAAAGAGGCTTGTCTAAAATTGAAGAATTGTGGTAAAACATATAGTTCATGAAGCATCAAAATCAACTTATGTAATTGCTACACTAAGGTATGTCGTAATCTTCTTTTGGATCAATTGACATCATAAGATTGGTTTTTATAGTAAGTAGGTTTACACTTTTAAACTATCTTTTCAAAGTAAATCATAGAGTTTCTGTATTTTTAAACACACATCAGCACCATTTTATACATTGGCTGCCTAGGTCACATTTTCTTCCCGTTGCAAAGCAAGGGTGTAGCACATAACAGCTCATCGTCCTCACTTATATTGACCTATATTGAGTGTCAGTGTCATTAAAATATATTTTTTTTTATTTATAATTTTCCAGTGTAGTTGGTGTTTAAGGGGTTCTTGTGTTTTGTAATGGAATGGAACGGTAAAAACCCAGTACTTGTAACTATCTAGCCGACCATTTTTAGACAATGACGAATAGCACCTAGTCTTGAAATCCGATTCTTGAATCGGAATTATTTGGAATCAAACCAGCAACCTTAGAACACTAATCTAACCAAATCCAAACGAATCAACCCCAAAGTTCTATTCTAGAACTCTTTGTAGATTAATACAGTTTACACCCGGCCTGATTACTGAACTAGTTGGCAGAAATGTGTGCAATTATTGTATCAGATTGCGCGCAAGCAGCTTTCTATGCCTACAGTAACACAGGGCATTGCCATTACCGTGCCAGAGGCGACGTCCTACTTCTGCGTGGGCCGTCGAATGCTGATTATATCATTTTTAGACTCCGCTCAACCACAACATCACCTTTGGTCTGCAAGAAAGTAGAGTTAAAACGGACTCCAGAAGTTATGTCGTGGTGTGTGTATACATCACTTTATCCTTGTGGTGCTGGTATCCATCCGAGTGTATGGGTCCCGGCCACTGGTCATACATTCAGGGGCCATATTTATATAATCTAACCTAACCTAACCTAACCAAACTAATATATGCGGATTAGGGCCAGAGGTAGCCGGTTCTCCGTTTACCTATCCATCGAGAGGTTTGCCGTTTTTTATTAAATCAGATAGGAAAACATAAATTTCCAAAATCATGTTAATCATTTTATCAAATAATATATACTTACTAGGATGAATTACCCAACTACAGTACTGTAGGCCTACAGTGAATTTTATAGAACCCTTAATGTTCTGTAATATTTTTTGGACAATAGCGTGTAATAATTTATATTTTTCTCCACCGTTCTATCTGTTTTCTGTTTACTTTAAAACTGTCTTTGAAATCCAAAACTCAGGAATCCTGGTTAGGTTGTTTAACGACCCCCAACCCCGATCAAATTTGTATCAGAAATGTTATAAATGCAGTTTTTAACAGCTTTAATCAAGAATCACTTTTAGAATAAAGAGCTTGGAAACGGATTACCACTTATGTATAATAATTAATAACAATGCTAGAAACATAAATTATACTGTAATATACAGTTAAGTACCTACTATTTTGTTACAACATATCTTGACTAGAAAAATTTACCTATGTGACAAGTGTATTTGATTCCCATAAACATGTAGATTGAAGATGGTTGATTTCTTGTCATTTTGAACCGTACCAGCGTAATCTCAAGGACAACGTGCCTTATATAGTGTTACATAACAATTCTGTTTATCACAAACCTGTTTAAAAGGAATCTTCGCGACGATAGATTGTATTTTATCCTGTACATTGATTTATGGTCAGTCAACACTGTCCTACACTATCTACTAATCAATTTATTGTGAATTCTTCGTGGAGTTTGTATTAAATAATTGCCTATAGTTAAACGTTTGGATTTCAACCAAAGGAAAATTGAAAGCTCATTGAACTATTGTAGTTTATTGCAGATAGAATAGTTAAAGTAGAGGTTTGGCTAAAATTGCTTATAATACATTTTCTGCAGCAATATTTATGTTAGGATCTGATTGTCTGGGACTTTTATTGTTGTACAACACTCTAATAGTAGTTTTCATCACTAGGAGCGAAAGTGGCTCTTTTTGGTACTCAATCGTGCCTCGCTTGGAAATACGATTAAGTACCAAATAGACTCAGTGTGATGAACAACTAATTTCATCATACTGTGGAAATAAGATTCTAATCGTTATACAATTAGACCACATAATTTGAGATCACAAAGTCGTCATCCATATTTACATTTCTTTTGTTTACAAACATAACTTTAAAATATCGTGTGATTAGTAGCGTTTTCATAATGCACTGATAATAAAATTTTGAGGTTAGCGAACCGAAAAATTTACCATACGCTCTTTCTGTTCCCTATTTGAAGTTACCCGAAAACAATGATTTTTTGTACGATTTAGAGAACTAAAACGGCTGCTTTTTGGACAGAATGATGAAAACATTATTTAAATAAACCCTCATACTTTTACAGGAAAGATTTTGTATATGCTTGGTTAAAAATTTATTCTAATCGACTTTCTAACCAGCTCCCGACACTAGGGACCGTCATGTTTATTTTAGGGAAAACCCACAACCAATCAAACAATCCAGTATCATCGTTTAAAATGGCATCCATTAATGTTTTACTGCAACATTTCTGCAATTACTGTACCTGATTATTTAAAGCAGTCATTATTATGAACAACTCTATCCAAATATGTATTCACATTATTTACAGGAAATTTGTATTACAGGTCTAGTTAAAATAACCTCTGATCTATTTTCTACAACATTTCTGATAGAACCTGATTCCCTAGGTAGTCATTATCAGCCTTATCCAAATAAGCACTCGCATTTTCCACAGGAAAGTTGAAATTACAGTATCCGGCGCGATCACTCTCTCTGTACACACTGCAAAGTCAGAGTTATTAACCCCTTTTGATATTTATAGACTAACCTAGGCCAAGGCTTGATGAGGGAGAAGGATTGTAGTTTGAGAATGACTTGGTTTATTGTTTCTGTTGGATTGGAGTGAGATCGAGATGTTTGATCGGCAGAACGACTTTGATAATTTCTGCCTGCTAACCCTGATCCTCGAACATGTATTCATAAAACGCCCTCATAGTAACAAAACACTGGGCTCATATTTGGTAACTTTTCGAAACCTCTGCGCTTTTTCGAAATATTGTTCTTGTAATCCTTCCCGAACACCAACTTCTGCTGAAAAATGTGTCCAATACGTACTCGGGAATTCGTAGACTATCATCTCATCCTTCCTAACGATTATAAATGCTGTCCAGTGGCACCCTGTTATTTTCATTAATACAACCGGAATATCATTGTTTTATATGTCGATTTGGACTACGCTTTTTAATTTGTTTCAAAACCCTCTTAAATTACTCCTAGTTGCTCTGGATTTACGGATTAAGATTATTTAAACCTCCTTGTCCTTCCCTTAAAAATATTCTGGGTCTCCTAGGTTATGCTTGGAGTATATGCTTTTATACGATAATATAAATGAAACGAGTACCAGAGGACTTGGCGAAGAATATTTTTTCGGAACAATTGGCTTTCCACGTGCTCGTTTTGGGTACTTGAAAAGTACTTCACGAGAGCTCTGGATGGACTTCTTGTATTCGGGACTATACCGTGTTTTATTTGTCTTACTATAATATATAAATATAAGTAAACAAATACTATATTTTACGTATTATTTTAGATGACAGTGTCTAAAACGTGGTAAAATTCCCAACAGCAAAACATTATTTGTAGAAGGTTCTATAAGGTTCTATAAAACTGAACGAATTATTTTATCGTTTTAATTAGATCATTTGAACCTGCGTCAGCACATCTTATACGCCAGATATACAAATACAGTGGATATTCAGAAAAAATAATTTTATTTACCCGGATTCATGAGTTTAACTCTGCCATCTAATCCTGACAACAGCAACATTTACACCAAAACTTCTTCACCTGAACATAAATAACAGTTTAGTCTGTATCATCATCCAACCTTCATCTAGTCGTTGACATTTTGCTAACTCACGCCTTCACCTTCAATCCTCAGCCTTTATCACCTTCAATCTTCCCTAATTAGATAATTTTTCTCAAGTTTAGGCTCTTTTGTTTCCTTCAGTTAATTCGAATCGTGATAAACTTCCTTCACATCTCCTCCGCATCCGGATACTGTTTGACGTTGTCAAGCGAGAACAAAACGTTTAGTTTTTAGCTTCAAATATGCATTTTTATATTATACAATACAAACAAACTTCACTCTTTCCAGTAATACATGAATTAGGGTTTTTTTAAGAGCATACTACAGTTAGATAGCATTATAATTTGCACCTTCGTTAATTTAAAAATTGTATTTTTATTTACAAATTACGATTGCAAATTGGTTGTTTGGTTTTGTTATTAGTGTTTGCCTTAAAACACAAGTCTTAAGCCCTTTTATATCACTAGCCTGAGATAAACTGAGCAATATTTAACGGTCAGGTGTGTTGTTAGCCTAGTGGTTAGCGTCACGCACTTCTGTGGCCGATTCCCGGATCGATTCCCGGCACGTTCTGAAAACGTAAATGAATTTGGACCGGTTTCCATTATAACTGTTTGAATTTACTTAATACCACTGGCATAGACACGAGCAGGAGAAAAACATTCTATGGGTTTTTTTTTTTTAAGATAATGGGGATTCATATTTTATCCCTGATTGAAAAATTATTTTCGTTGTTAATATAAACAGTAACTTGCATAACGATAGTATGGTCTAAAGAAGTATTAACAGAATTCCCGTCCACACCAGTTAACATTAGTCTATCAATAAGTCCTCCGTTGACATTTTCCCCGAGGACTAATAATTCCTTGAGGATGTGCAGAAGGATTGTGTACAACGTCTTATTTACCGCAATTACGTCAATTTTCCCAACAGCGGTTACAATTATATTCCACGCGTCACGACAGAAGCCTTACCTTTGTCTCGACCGTGAAATAATCAAAGACTTCCAGAGTTCTACCCAGAGTCACAGCCCGAGTTTGGAATCATTTCAACATGCCACACGTCACCCAAGGACCAAAACATTGGCTAAAAAGCAAAATTAAGTGCTTAAAGAATGAGTAAACCTTTTCTGACCCTTCCGTAAAATAAGAAATGTTGTCCAGTTCACTTCCGAATTGTGGATATGGATGTATATCTATTTGTAAAAAAGTCCATATTTGCACATTCTAACTAAAGATGGTTTTATCTTAAAGTGGTTTGTATTTGAATATGTTTTAACATTTTATTTTTATTTTTCAGGTACGTTGCCGTTTCATGTAATTTGGAATTAGAAGTACCAGTTCCCCGTATGTCAAAACGGATAAGTACTGTATATTATTTAACGAATACTTTTTTTATATTTTGGAAGTAGAGTTAGTTTTTTTTACATATTTTATAATCTAAAATGATGAGAACGCAATGTTATTTAAACTTTTTACTGAATAGTTACAACTAAGCCTTACATAACATTAGGCCTATCGAGTTCAACCATTGTGCTTGTATGTGGCAAAGTCACTAAATCTAACAGTGATCATTAAAGTTACATGACTTCTCTCAGAGTAATTTAAATGGTCAATAAAGTAGTAATTACTTGGAATATCACTAATTAGTTACAGCCAGTATCAACTGATTGATTAACGACAGTTGTAACGGTTACGTAAGTCACTGTTACATGTAGGAAGCTGTTACGGTTGCAACGTGTTACGCTGATGTAGCCTTCAGCGACTTGGCTGAAGGTTTGCGATGATGTAGGACTGGCCGTAGGAGGAACTGTGTCATTCAGCGAAAGGATGCCAAATCATCGTCGTATTTCTCACCCAGCTGACTTCATTAGCAGCTTGTCATGTATGCTCAATGCTCAACATGCTGAAATTAAAAAAAATAAGTTTTCATCATACTGCCTAGAAAACAGCCGTATTTTTAGTTTTCTAAATCGTCCGCAAAATCGTCGTTTTCACCCGATTTGCTGAAAGGAAACTTCAACCCACGAATCAGAGAAAAGTATTCGTGCTTCAACCCCAACTTCAAATGGTACCTACATTTATTTGGGTCACTAACCTCAAAATATTCTTATATCACATTATAAACACCGCTAATCACACGATATTCTAAGTTACGTTTGTAAACAACAGAAATATAAACATTGATGACGACTTTGTATAGGTAGCCTCAAATTATGTGGTCTAATTTTATGACGATTAGAAGATCATTTCCAGAGTATGATGATAATATAGTTGTTTATCACACGGAACGGAGCTAAAGTGTCTTAAATCGTCTAAGTGGTAAATCGCAATTCCCAGCTCAGCGCTCCACTTGTTGAACACGATTGTGAATCAAAAAGAGCAACTTTCGTTCCTGGTGATGAAAACTAATATTTGGCCTGGATTGATGAAAGGTTGTAAGGAAAAGTATAGCCATAAAATTACCAAGGGGGGCTCTAAAAGTTGTTTAAAAGCGCATTAGTTCGTACTAAGTCTTTAAACTACCCAATGTGTGGGGGTCGCCTAACCTCTAATGATCACCACGAAAACATTATCGTAATGGCCAAAATCGTGGAATAGACCTATCATTATAGTTGTTAGCTAAACGGTCCGATACCTTGGGTAAAACAAGACGAAATACCTTGTGATGTGTTTTAAATATTAATTAGCCGTTCTGCTTCAGCGAACTGATTGGCTTGGCAGTGGTTAGCCATGAAACTCATTGGCGCTATTATAGCATCCACTAATAAATTAAAAGCTTAAAAATCCTTTCCGGTTTACATGAAGTATGACCTGGGTTCTGTAAACAAATATTCAACGAGGGGAGTGTTTTTTTAACATCGTATACGAGTAAATAGTAGTAATCTACGAGTATTTATGTAGTTTTTAGCCTCGGATTGAAGAGAGTACGCTGGTTTTATTTAACATGTAATGAGTGCAGTATTGCAAATACATATCAATATGTTGACTATAGTTCCTTCATAAAATTTAGGCGGTTTGAGGGGATGTTCCCCCACTACTCTTTTGCTTAATGTATGCAACAGCTGATTGATGGGTTGAATAAATCTTTGTTTACTCGTTACCTCAGCTGTTCAGCTATTGTATCTATATATTAATAGGCAAGCATGTTTCTTTAAAACCTTTTTTCTCAGCTCGTGTGCATCGTGGGGTAAATCTACGCATACCGTTATAAAGCTATTTTCCTGTAGGTGTGCAGAATCCCTTTATAAATTTAAATAGGCTCAAAGATAAGAACAAAAAATGAGTTTAAAAATTTGAAAAAAATTAACATGGATCTTATGCGTTGCTATGCTGGTTACGAAATAACAACGAAATATAAACAAAAAATCAAAACAAATGGAAGAAACTCCAATCACATGTTTTATTTACAGTGTGGGGTGAAAATAGAGAAGTGAGTAAGTTTACATTACATATTTTTGGTCGAGTTTCGACCACTGGACGACCTCTCGTAAAAGTTGAATAAGAGGAAACAGATTTATTCCCCTAAAACTGCGTAAATTTGGTGAACTGAGCATAATTCGGTTGGTCTTTAACTTTGTGTATATCGTCAGCTCAATCAGTCCAGTGGTTTTTGCAATAATACCAAGTCCAAGCGAATAAGTTAACATCAAGATTGCAGTCACCCAATGCACCAACTGTTGCCTGTTGCCTGATGCTTGCCGCCCTCGCCTAGACATACCAGGTCGCCTAGATAGGCAAGGCCGAGGCTAAGGTTGCCTATTGTGTCTTTATCAGGCAAGTCGTGCGATACTCGGCGTATGCAACTGTGCAATCGTAAATCAAATAATCTAATATGTTATATGATATGGGAGAACGACGAAGAAACCCACGTTTAGAGAGATATGGTGATACGAATTGCAATAGTAAAATATATAATATAATACTGAGGATGATGAAACGGGAGAAAAATTAGTAATACGTTTTGAGAGGCAAGGGAATCATTGTACGTTTACCTTTTTTAACGGTGCGATTACGTTTCTGGGCTATGGCCAATTCATCGCTAACGTACAGTAGTGAATTTCTGAAACTGAAAGTTCATTATTAAAGTAATTTACTACGGGTTCCTATTAAAATTATATTAGTAATTAAATGTAATATATTCTAAAATAGCGGGTCACACATTGCAGTTTATCTTCAGTGAAAGAGTTGATACTGCTAAGTTCAGGTTGGACATATTCAGATTATTGTATTCTGACTCAAATTATAAGGTCACCTTCACGGAGTTTTATCCTATATATTTGTTCTCATTTCCTGGCAGAATGTGTTTTTGCATGTTGAACATAAAAAAGTAGACAATCTCCAAATAAATTTCATCTATGCGGGTCTGAAGAGAATTCAGATGTAATCAGCCTTAAACCCGTTATCGATCGTCCCTTGTTTGGACGGGTTATCTATCTATCTATCTTCTATACTATTATAAAGAAGAGGTGGTGTCTGTGTGTGTGTTTGTATGAGCTAATCTCAAAAACTACTGGTCGGATCGGGCTGAAATTTGGCATGATGATAGCTCACATTCCCGATTAACATATAGGCATATTTTTATCCCAAAAATCCTTCGGGGCTCCGCCCCAGTGGCTCTGGAGTTTCCCATGTTAACCTTATGAGAAATGGAATTAATGAATCTTAACAGCTGTTTCAATTAAACAAGTTGGTTCTGTTCTATGATGTTCAATAGCATTAAAAGTTACAAGGATTACCAACAGGGTGCAGTACTAGCACTATTATTTCTTTTACATTTATGACATCAGCAAAAGGTGAGTGAGCGTAGCGAACGAACTTCAACCTGGAGGCGAGTGAGCGTAGCGAACGAGCTAACCTGAAGGCAAGTGAGCGTAGCGAACGAGCTAACCTGAAGGAAAGTGAGCGCAGCGAACGAGCTCCAACCTAAAGGTGAGTGAGCGTAGCGAACGAACTTCAAAAAGAACCGAAATTTCTTAAACCATGTCCTCACTCATAACTGCTATAAGCATTTGATACTTATATGCCAACCCCGTACGAAGGACGGGTACTCTGCTAGTTTTATTATATATGTTTACTAGTATTACTGTATATAAATGAAGAACAATTTAGCCGATGACAGATACCATACAGAAAAAGTGGCTTTTATTATTTATTTGATTCAATATCCCATTAAATTGGCTTGTCGGTTATGTGTCATGTCGATCAAACTATTTCTTGTATTAAATGTCGGTCAACTGGTTTGTCGACAAAGTGTCATGGTGGTCAAATGGCTTCGACGTTCCATCGTTGAACCGTAACAGTGAAATGTTCCGAAAATTAAATATTTTAACCAACAGTGAAACGACATATTTGAATCTCTTGTGGCTTATCAAAACACAGCTTTGACATGGCTATGGCATCTCTGGGCTTTCATTGTCGCATTGCCAATTTGCCAATGTGCCAATAGCAAGCACCCTCCATTGCACCAAGGTCTGCAACTTGCTCAAGTTCAGGGTGCTTCCGGCCCCAGCAGCCTTGCGGAACAGATAACTCACTGTGCCAACAACGCCAATAGTGCAAGTTTGCCAAGTTCGAGAAATAAAGATGCACGTTGTTTAAAAACTGTCAACACAATTTCCAGGTTAATTGATATTGCGTAAATAAAAGCATGTAACCATTTAATTCACCCAACCAAAATGGGCACTTTACGCGGGTTAATCCAGTGAAAATTCTTCAGCTGATTGACGAAAATTTGTTGATACTCATAGACAGTCAAGAGGGGCGGTTTCGATACCAGACTGTCAGTAAAATCTTTAGGGGTTTGGGACGTTTTCTCTTAAAAAACTTAATGTTCTGAACTAGGCCTACTAAATCCAACTAGCGTTGAAACTCATAATGAATCTAAATGACCATAATCGCACTCAACGTAGGCCCTACTGTTGAAAATATAAGAGAAAAATATTCTGTTTACATTTGAGCAAATAAACGTCAACACATACATAGGACGAGTTATCATTTCTCGACTTCGTCTCAAACTTAAAAACCATCTCGACCGAGCAAAACCTCATTTTCGGCTCTAGGTACGAAATATACTATTCTGATCTTTAACTTTTGAAAGAAGATTATGTGGGTCATATCCAGGTAATATCAGTTATGAAGTGTAAGAAGGCGTGCATTTCTTTATCATAAAAAAAAACACTTTTACATAAATACAATGTTGTATAAAATGTGGCCAATAAACTTTCAACAACACGAGTCAGAATCAACGGTAATTCTATGCATAAAATATTATTGTTTCCTAATAAATTTATAAAACTTCATTGAATAAATGTGGAGCACACAAGACCAATTCATCTACAGTACTTAGAAATACAGGAATCAGAGGTTTACCAGACCTCTTTACATATCTCAATTCGATAGGCAAAATTGTTTTTCCTAAGCAGCCCTATCACACTATCAGGATATTTGTTATTTGTCTAATATTTTCTCCTGACATGTATGCTACACATTCCATAATTTTCGCTACGTTCTGGAAAATCCTCCTAATAGATTTATAACGACCGTTAAATCTGTTTTGGAAACTGATAACATAGTAACATAGTGAACTCTCCTTACTATATCTCATAAGAGAGAATAAAAAATGTTAGAGCGCTAAATGGACAAATAAGTAAATAAACTTTTAAAAATGATTAACATTTCCTCTTTTTTCTTTAGCTTCCTAGTCGCTTTGTTTACTTTTTCTCCGAATGGCACAGTGTATTTTCCTAGAAAACCGTCCCTTGGCTATCTTTGAATCTTTGATCCTATCGTCAAAGAGACACAAGAAATACATTTGAGTTTTTACAGTTCTTTGACTTTGACCTCTTCAGGCTTAAACTGGTAGGCTAGCCTTCAAAGCTTTGTTCTGAATCTAAGGAATGTCCAAGTGATTTTGATTGCGTTTATTATATATAAAAACTTATTAGTGTTGAAAACCGATTGTGTGTCACTTCTTGTTTCTATAAACTGATCTACACGTATATTAATTGCCATACATTTGTCGTAATGTAGTTCAAACTTGTCTAACATTGTGTTTTATTAATTTACTAGGCTTAAAGCTATTAGTAGATTTCTCCATTTGCGTTCGTTTTCACTATCTAATGGTGTTGTGGCCCTAACAGATGTTTTTGTTATTTTAAGTTCTGTTCTTAATGTTACTGAAGAGTTAAATTTAATTTATTTAGACGTCGGAAAAATACATTAGGTGCTTTAAGTAGTACAGTACGAAAGCACACACATGTGGTAGGTGTATTTTATAAAAAATTGCCATTGATTATCTATTCTAAAACTATACCATTGGTTATCGAATTAAAAATATATTCTATAACCGTTGCTGTATCAACTTATAGGCTCTACTTAACATGTGTTTTGGTTAGGTCGTATGAGTACATTGTTTTTCAAATTATAGACAATATTGTAATTTTAACAAATTTATGAGACCAATTGTTTACACACCCATTATTCTCAACTAAATTATCTTCCCTTGGTGAAGCACGGGTACAGCAGCTAGTACATGATAAATCGGGAATTTCAATGGATATACCGGAGGAACATTTAGACAAAAACTAGTAAACGGACATGAAACCTAAAAACCCCACAGACAAAGGAAATATTAGTACAAAGTAGTGACGGTATATTGACTGTGCCGAAACACAGTTTATGCATCTCAAGTCTGAAGTATTAAGCATTATAATTGGGTGATCATTTTACGAAGGATTACAAATGTACCTACTTTAAAGCACTCAAACTTTTTATTCTGTGCTTAAAGGGCTTAAAGTGAGTTCTAGATTGGCTGCAGGCACAGTAACTGTAGTTACAGAAGGTAACGTTTGCCTCCTCGCTTGTGCCCAAGGTCGTTCAAGGTTGTTGCTTGCTCATGCAGTCATGCATTACGTCATGTTTAATTACAAGTGTTATAATCATTCGCAGTTTTGAATGAGCTATTACGTTTTATGGTCTTGTTAACCGATTGTTTCGTCCAATGCCACGAGGCATTGTCCAGGAACTGTTTTACAAGATTTAATTAAGACTGGTTATCTTTAGTTACGGTAATAAAATCATAATTCGTTTGTTGTTTACTAATGGAGTTTCTAGTAAATTTCTTAAAACTTGTAACATATTGGATGTATCTGTAAACGGCATGTTGTGTATGAAAATTTAAAATATAGGTCAGCACATAACAATTTAACATGTGTATGCTACATAATTGATAAGGCTTAACTGACACATCTAATTAGAGAATCAGCTGATCGATTGGTTTCCATGGAAACAATAACAAATGTACAATATAACAACGAGTAAATAACTAAACTTATTCAACCTACACTAAACAGAAAACATGCCTTAAATCGTCTTTAGCTTATCCACTAACATCGAACTAGAAGTGTAAATCTAAATCTAAATTCAAATTGTTTATTTGGCGACTAAACATTACATAATAGGCTATGTCTATACATAATTCAATTAAATAAAAATACAACCATCGTCAGAGATTGGTTAGCAATAAAATCAAACAATGCTTAGTTTAAGTCAAACATCAGACAAAATAAAAAGTTAAATAAATCAGATTAAAAATATGCACGCTTGTAGAAAAAAATCAAAATGCAGTAAAAAAGGCACACACCATGCATTACCTAATTACAGGTGGACCTCTGTCTTAAAAACTAACTAGAGTCATAGAAACGCGTTTCTAAGAGCCAATTACTTAGAAAGGCGTTGAATTTTGTTAAAGGCATTTTGCCTCACTTCAAGAGGCAAATGATTGAAATACTTGCAACCTGTAACAGGGAAACAATTAATTGGTTTACTCAATCACAATCTATGAGATTGTGTAGACTTTCATTAGCATTACTATATTTCAATTGATCCACAAGAAATAGTGGAGCAAAATACTTTCAATTTCATGCATTTATCATCTTTCAATCCAATTTGCTTGAGATATCAACATTTACGTTGTTCTCTCGCCGCGACTCATGTTGCTGATGACGTCATTTAACAGTCAGCAATGGTCAGCAACAACTTGACTGACCTACCGACACTGTTGTTGGCGTTGTTGTTGGTTGTTGCTGTGTCATTACAGCGGAAATGCTAACAAAGCACAGCCGCACACCTGACACACCGCCTCCCACAGTCAATCGTTTCACCGCGCTTCGACTTTCGACTCTTTGCACGTGAAACATTTTATCAGTGTAAATAGATTTTCAAGTTTTTTTGACTTGATCGATTAGCTGCTCCATTAAGTTTGCGGATACTAGTTGATAGATAACTCATCTGTGGAGTAGTTAATACTGTAACTAAAAAGAAAATACATTCTATTTGAAATGTTAATTTTAGTTATAGGTTATTGTTTGACTTTTCCTTTACAAAGGTTATATTGTAAGAGTATTTTTAATTTAATTTTTTATAACATTAACAATGGATATACTTAATCATACAATATATTTTCTGTAAGCTTCCGTATATGTAGTCCAACTTAAGACCGACTGAAGCCGTGTGTTTCATATTTTAAAAGTTAAAAAGAGCATTTATGCACGGCGACGGTAAAAAGTGTCGCTTGAGCGAAGTGGCGTTCATTAAATACGGCTGGCATTTTTAGGAAGCGCCGCTGCAAAAAAGTCTTTAGTTTCCTCCAAATGGATTGAATCAAATGGGTTCGTGTGTGCACGGCTGCTGTTGTATTTACCATACCCTACAAATAGTATTCATAATACTATTTAAAAACGTCTTCAACAAACCTTACAAAAACAGTTCCTCACTATATCGTCCCTTGTGCTTTAGTTGCATACTAACACTTCCTCCCATACACCCTCCACAGTTGTCTCTTATACCCAAAATAAACCCCGATAAAAAAGTGGCCTCCTAAAATCACTTCTAGGTCCCTTCAGGGGCGCCAACAGTTCCCGGCATAATAGAACGCCGCGCCGTTGCTGCTCTGCTCTGTTGAGTGTTGACTGTTGAACAGACAGCGTCACTTTCAGTTGGGCTGGCGTCTGCCCAACAACTCCGTGTTGGAATGTTTCAAACATCCCGCC
Source organism: Macrosteles quadrilineatus (assembly GCF_028750875.1). Lineage (NCBI taxonomy): Eukaryota > Metazoa > Arthropoda > Insecta > Hemiptera > Cicadellidae > Macrosteles > Macrosteles quadrilineatus. The sequence continues at coordinate 74,396,793 of NW_026542598.1, read as the reverse complement.
TTCATGTCTGGCTGTCATCATAATCATTCATTAAACTTCAACTGAAGAGAAACTAATTAGGCCTAGTTAAATCCATTGAACTTTTGAAGAGTTTCCTTAATGACCCCCTTGTCCTGTCATTAACCAGGACGACAAAATAAGGTTAATTTTTTATAGGTCACAGAGAAGTAATAGGCTACCTACTTATCCTGTGTGTTGGTTTTAGTAAATTTAAACTCTTATTTACGGTTTCGCATTGGGTTTTTAAGTGAATGAAATGATGAATTGTGGATTACCAAAATTATATTTTATAAGTGTCCCCTTATGATGAACTAAAAACCAACAATCCCTCAAGAGTCGATGGATCACACCGAGCTGATGCCACTCTCACTTGTTTGTTCCTTTGCTTCTACTAAAGTAACGAAACACCACATTAGGGATGGATCGTACATTGGAGACACTAGTGGTCTGTGGTGTAATCATTGATATATATCGATGGGTGTAATAAGGACCCGAGATGCCAGACGTGCGTCCCACAATATCACAATGTGGTCTAGACCTTATTGTTCACTAAAAGTTAGACGTCAGCAGAAGTTGATTTATCCCAACATCGGTAACCCTCAGTGGGGATGAATTTCACGTTGAAAACACAAGATGGATGAAGGATGACTGATGTCTGTCCCACACTGCCACAATGCTGACTAGAACGTACTGTTCACTAATCGAGTAATAGGTGGATGTAAACAAAAGTTTAAATATCCCACCAAAATCCCACCGTAAGGATGAATCCCACATTTGAAACACTAGAGGTCTGTGGTGATGGATGGAGGACCCGAGATGACTTATGTCTGTTCCACAATGCCACAATGATGTCTAGACCTTACTTTTCACTAATAGAGTAATTGGTAGATGTCAGCCAAAGTTTAAATATCCCACGAGCAATAAAAAAGCCCACATTGGAAACCCTATAGGCCTGTGATGGATGAAGGACCCAAGATGACTGATGTGTGTCCCACAATGCCACAATGAGTCTAGACGTTATTGTTCTCTAATAGTCATACGTCAACATCCACGGCCTCTTTATATTCTGCTTTGTTCGTCCTGTTGCACTTTATTGTGATGTGATTAAAACAATGACTCGCCCAAACTTGTTTAATGTCATGATTTTTTTCTACGTACCACCATTGCACCATTCAAGTGTGAAAAATCTTGTATCAACGTGTAATTGAGAAGGGAAAATGGATTTGGAATTGCGAGGTAATTTTAGCGAATTTCCCCATAGGAAAGTACTGTAGCTATTACCGTAGATGGCACGGTAAGACTTCGGTCCGGGACCGATTTGATTTTCATTTTGATGTCCCAGGGACCAAAAACACAATTCGTTCACATTTTTATATATATACGTCCGTGAACGCGATAACTTGAGTACTTTTTGTCCGATTTTGATAATATTTTGTTCAAAAGTTTAAGGCAGGATAAACTTAAATGAGTTCGCGAACCAGCATGATCGGACCATGGGAACGGGGTTTTACGGAGGGTTTTATGGGGTAAAAAAATGGATTTTCTCATTTTTTACCCTCAAAACACAAAATTTCCCAATTTCTCTCTAGACATTTTTAAAGAGCTTAAAAACAAATAATTTAGTATATCAAAGTGTTTTTGTACGGTTCTTGTCAACGGAGAAAATAAAAAAAATAAAATTAAAAATCTCCATGTTATTCTTATGAAAAATATTGTAAAATGTTGTAGTTTGCTTGTTTATGGATATATTTTGATCAAACTTGGCCAATTTTTTTATTTTATACTAAGCTAAAATTATTTTACCAAAAACTACACTTTATTAGCCTCCCTGTAGCAGCAAACCTAGGTACTCGTTAAACCTAATGTTATTTAAATAAATTTGGTTGAACATCAATTCAAATAAATGGAAATTCGCTTAGTCGGCAGGTTAGCTGTGTCGGGGTATTAATATCCTAGAGTGATTTTAGTGGGGAAAATATAATGCAACTATTGTAATTTATTCGTTACAGCACCTCAAAACATAATCAAGAAGACTAAATTACTTTATTAACATACTCCTCGGTCGTGATCAACATAATCGGTCTGACCGATGAATGAAAATTATGAGTTAGGCCTACAATGAATATAAAGAGTTAGTTGTGTTGAAGTTGTACTGTATTTTGCACAGTATGGGTAGAAAGATAGTTTAATTAGCAAAAAGTGTAGAATGCTAAAGAATTGCGGTTTCTTTTATTCGAAGGGATAATACACATAAAGATTGACTTTGTTAATAATTTTCAAATTACTTAAAAACCATATAAAAAGCTACCCGTGTGTTAATTGATGTAAGAAGAAGTTAGGTAAGGAGAATATAATATTGTTACACATTTTAGCATTGTCTTCAATCATATCCGTACCTAACTTAATACGGTAAATAAATAAACAATGGAACAATTAAACCTAAATACTTGAAGTTTTACAATGTTTCTTAACCACTACATAAATTAACTTTTCAACTATAGATTTAAATTTGAACAAAAATTAACATTACGCAATTTATAGTTAAAACTGTTTGAATCATCGGTACGCAATTGAATAAAATACAGTTTAACTACAAAATTAAATTAATGCATGGTTTATTCAAAATTAACAATAGGCATATAATAGGAATATTTGTAACCCTAACTAAATAAAAAATTACATTTAATGGCACAATCAAAATCAACAACCAGTAGCGGCAGCCAACCACTGACCGCAGGCGTTGAGCCAACATGTTTCCTTTCCCCCGATTTTCTATCACAGCTGATAACCCAAGGTGAACAGCTGACAGGTGACCACGTGACCAGATTGTTGATCAGCTGTTCTACGTTCAATGTGACATTTCGCTTCGATTCATGTCACTGTAGAGTTGTATTGTGAAAATTCGATTTGCACGTTCAAATTCGCCCTATATTGATGTTACAAATCTGATAGGGATAGAAATCAGCTGTTACTTGGAAATTATTCGTCTTACGTAATGAATGATTTATTATTTGCCTTTTAGCTACGTACAAATTTCACAGAAGTACTGAATTGATTTTTTTCAATCGTAAATGGAATGAGGAAATGTGTTAACAACATAGATTTACACTCTTATTTTACATTCTTATGTAATGGATGGACTTTATGGTATGTTTATGTCTGGTATAAGTAGCTATAAGTAGAATGCGTTTGAATAATGTATTCATTAGTTTCTCTGCCTTTACATAGTGCAGTATATGGAGAAAGTATGGTTTTCATCAAATTTTTCGAGTTTGACTCTTAGGTGGATTTATCAGTTTTCAGTTTTTCTAAACCAAAAAGTGGTTTTCGAAGTGGTCTGTGAGAGTAGATGTGTACAGAGCATGGCCCAAGCCTGTGGTCCGATTTTTATGGAATTTTGTATGTGGGTACTAATGCATCTCTAGGTTTTTTAGATTTGTTGGAATTTAATTTTTTTTTCTTTATAAAACTCACAAAATAATGTCAAAGAAAGGTAGAAAAAAACAGTTAAAACGATTTTGATTAAAGTTTAGTATGTTATGGTCCTTTTAATTCTAACAAAGCAGTACAACCCCCTTGCTGTAAAAATTACGGTTTGCCCATGAATGATAAGGTTTGTTGACTAAAGGAAGAAAGTATAAGTCATACTGCTGATACCGTTTATTTTTTATTTACCTAACATTACCTACTAATAAAATTACGATCTATTTGTAAATCGATGTTTTAACGTAATTTTATCACCGAAAAGTAAAATACACAGCGTCAATTATTCTCTATAACAGAAGAGCCGGGCGTGATAAATATCTAAACCGGTTTCAGATTTACGATATAAAACATCTTCTTGCAGAAACTAAAGTCAATGACGGACACAACAATACTAACCTGAAAATACTAACTAGCAAATACAAATAAATTTTTAAATATGAAACTTTAATATCACATGGTGCTTAGCAGCCCATTTACTATAAACCTTACAGTCTTGCTATATTTCACCGAAACGTTACTTTTATATTTTTAAAATTTACATCTAGACTCCATACCAAATTGAGGCTAAAAGATATGTTAGAAACTAAATAGACTCGTCACTGGCTGTATTAACATCGCTAAACAGCTATGTAGTGAATAAACTAAAGAGGATAAAGATAAACTATTGACAAGTAACGAGATAATCTTGCAAAGAGAAAGATGTGCTAAGCGTAGTCGACTGTATAGTAAATCTATAGACAATAGTCAGTACATTAACATTGTAAAGTTGTGTCACGTGTTTACTTGAGTGTTCCTATGGTGCAATGAGTCAATAGTTGAGTGTAGGTTTGTATAGGTCTGCTGTGAGTTTAAAGTTAAACAACTAATGTATTGTTTGGTTGAAAGAATATTTGTGATAGTTGTCTACCCTCTATTACATGTCATTTTTACACCTACTTTAAGATAAAAATGTGATCCTGATTTACATAAAAATTCGCTTATCTAGTTTTAGTAGGTGTCACAGAATAAGATGTCTTCAACGGTAAGGAATACAAAACTAAAAAAAATGTATGAATTAAATTTCATAGAAATTATATTAATGAGTTTTTACAATGCAAATTGATACATATATTTTTAGTTTGGCATTTATGTGACAAGGATAGTATTAATAAAAAAAAGGAAAAATCATTAAGTATCAACCTGCCATAAAATATTTTCTTTTAATTTTTACCTATTACATTTGAGCAACAGTGTAAGTTCGCCTATTTTTTACCAAACCAATAAAACCAATACTGTATTATAAAAAAATAACTATAGGGCCACTGAACGAAACCTCTTACAAAAATGCATCTATTGTCCATATAAAAATGTAAAAAAAATAAGTATTCATTTTCAACCAAATATTTTCTGACAAGAGATTTTAAGTTAGACCTACTTAGACATGTAATCGAAATACTATAGCCTACGTAAATTTATATTCCCAAATGTCTTGAATATTCAAAACAAAATACACTATTTAAATGATTTAGCATTTCAAATATTATGGCATTTGTTTGGTTGATTTCCAGTGGATCAAAGTTACGTACATAGATATAAAGTCAATGGTACATAGTAACCACGATTAGTAACTTTGATAGTTACAAAGTTTACGCGAAGAACTAACCTACTATTTCAATCCAGTGTGTCCTTCACCAAACTAATTCTCAATCTAAAATACCTTTCAATAATTAACTTAAAACATTCCACATTATTAATTTGGAAGGCAATCAGCGATGGAATAAGATTAAGATAATTACACCGTCCAGAGGAAGTATCACTATAAAATACTATCGTGTTTGCAAACACGTTTGACCGGACAAAACAGCACCTCCGAATGCTAATACCCGATATTTTCGCAACGTTTGATTTGTTTGCAACCGTTGCGAAAGGCAAAAACTGTGCTGAATAACTGATCCTAATTTGTAGCGAGTTAACGTTCCCAAACGAACCAGTTTAATAACAGCCTTGCAACCAACTGTAAACAAATACGTCTTGAAAAGTTAATGTCTGTCGAATTTATCGATTGGTAACATGAAATATTGTGATCGCATGGGTGGTCACAAACTGGGTAAGATTCCTGTTTATGGTAGAAAATTGGTGTACTAATTCCGAGCATGAATTGGAAAGCTTCAATCAGATAGAGAAGGTAGCACGCAAGAGAGGGTTTCATTGGGCGGACAACCGAAATACTCTTAAGACTGAAAATCTGTACTTCGATCTTAATAGCCGTTAACCAGTGTTTAAGAACAATTTTAGCAGTTAGGGCATATTTTTAACAGCGACTTTTATATGCAAAATATAGTGGTGTAGAATTTGACAACTTTTCCCTTTCTCCGTAATCTACAAAGACCTAAAGCAATGAATCTGTATTCATTGCCTATAGTTTGTATGGTGGAACATGTCTCCTGACTTTCCATCTATCAGGGACTGGCACAAGCCTTAAACCATTGTCCATTCCCCAGGTAGAGGAAAAAGGAGAAGGTTAGGAGAAAGATTCTATCACACATAGTTAAATGATCAACATTTTGTAAGAAAATCAAAAGAACTGACCACGTATCAGAATCCTAAACTGTTCCCAGAGCTTAGTGTAGTTTTAATGTAGGTCATATCATGTAGGTCACGGGGACTGGGGAGCGAGCTGGCGTAGTGGTTAGAGCGCGGGACTTCAGTCCCTGAGGTCCCGGGTTCGATCCCCACCAAGTCACCAATGGATTTTTATCTAAGTGATAATGCCGCAACCCCTAGGTCCAGCCTGAAGTAATGTGAAAAACAATCCCAGGCTCGTGCCCAGCGTCCTAGGACAAAAAAAAAAACAACAAAAAATGTAGGTCATATAAGTAACTAATTTTCAATAATTTATGGCTTACATTTCTTTCCCCTCTGAACTTTATGTGTATCAATGCTATTCAGGAATCACTGGCATATTATGTTTTCAATGTTTGCTTTGCCGTAAAACTGTAGGAACGTCAAAAAATTGAAAATTTTTAGTGAAAATATCGAAAGTCATTAAATTATAAGTATACAGTAATATTTTTACGAAGTTCGAATTGATAGAAGGGAGTGAATACCGCTGCATTCCGTTTTTCCACAATCCTTGAATCAACGAACAAACGTCGTAAATGCTCTTTCAACTTCAACTAATTTAACAAAGTGCTCGTGCACTAGTTTAGCATTCGTTATGCGTTGCCATTGAAGTTTTGCGACCGGAAAAGAATTTAAAGAGGATAAAGAAATGGTTATTCATAAAGGTGTCGGTGGCTGCAATGTGGGACGAGCGCAGACTGATAACCTGCGTCGTATCGAACGAGGCGAGGCCGTGGCCTTTACCTGCACAACGCTTGCAAACTAAACATTACGTATATGAAACGTATGTTATTACTGTACTACAGACTATAGACTTATAGAGCGCCAACTATACGGGACAAAACGTGACCAAAACAATGCACGGCGTGGGGATGAGGATCACGTAGTTACCGTTCCCTCTGGATAGATCGCAGCACTAGTTCTCAAAATTTTTTGGGAAACTAGCGTTCTTTATGTTAAAGGGTAGGTATTTACTTAATGGTACTAGTTTCTATCCATAAGTATTCGTAATGTTAAATACGCATAACCAAAAACGGGGTGTTTAAATTTAAAGGAGAATTATAAAATTCATTTGCAGAAACATCTGTAATGTTGTCACATGGCTAAATATAGCTATCTAACTCAAATTACGTGTTAGACTAGTCCAGGGTCAGTCTCATTTTATATTCACAAAGTCTTACGACGATACAAATCAGCTATATGAATGTGCTTGTTCCAAACACATTTTTTGATTATAAATATATTTTTGGAAGACTTGTCTGTGGTCACTGTAGAAATAAATTAGGCATGTATTTTAGGCTCGATGGTGTATGAAAAATAAACTTCACGCGGAATTAGGATGTTTTCATAGAGTGTGTATATTTGATATCACATTGTATCAATGGTTTTACATCCTATCTGTCAAAACCAAACATCCCAATCGTCACTCCTATCCCCCAAGTCAATATAAAATACACCTAGCAGCAAAAAACAAAACTATTATAATTTCTATGCTGTAATTAAACATTTTCACGCGCAGATTCAACCTTGCAACTCGATGGTGAAAACTATAATTACAGAAGATAACTGCTAAATGACACTTGTGTGATTACCAACCTCTGCAACCTCATCAGCTGATCAGCTGTTTGACTGTCATCAGCAGGTCGTTCCACCAGTCATAAACCGGCCGGAAGTGGAGTAAACCCGTCATTATATACCGGATGTTACCTGTAAACGGGATTATTTCATGTTGTAACACCGCTACCGTAGCCTCCAAACTTGTTGCGCTCACACCCAATCAAGTAGAAGACGGTAATTTTCCTCGAAGATGAAGATGAATTGGGCTTAATTATTGTAGAGCTATGGTCAGTACTTTTTGATTAATCTCATTTGGTTTGATCCCAAATGGTTGGTTATGTACTAAAGTACCATAGCTATCAATCAAATTCTTCAAAAGGTTGTCATTAGATAGTATAAATGTACAATTCTGAATGATTATTTGGTCGACTCAATCTATCGAACTATTGGCGTTGGTTTGGTGCAACTATTAGATGACTAACAGTGAGGCCTTAGCTTGGTCTTTTGTAGAACTTCCTTAAAACTCTCTTAAAACTGTCTATTGGGACAACCCTTGATTTTAATGGTCATTATGTATGGTATTGCAGCTATATTTAACGTTTAGGGGTTTATGTTACCTTGTTACTGTCAAAAACGATTCTTTGTAATTTGTTATGACTACAGCTGTTTCGTGCTTTGGATGGAGCACAACTTAATATAGACTACTTGACATTCTTTAGACCTGATGTTGTGCTCCATCCGAAGCACGAAACAGCTGTAGTCATAACAAATTACAAAGGATCGTTTTTTGACAGTAACAAGGTGACATAATCCACTATACGTTAATTCAGACGATCCAGAGGCCATTCCATCATGAACTATAGTTAAATGCATTACGAATAAGTAAGAAAAGAATTTTGTTTATTATCATTTAACTGGCTGCTGCATGCCTTTTCAGTGAGTGCGTATTTACTGATTATTATTTATTTACTCTTTGTTCAGAGAAACGCCTTCTTCTCCGCTCTAGGTCGAGTTAGAATATATATGATATGAGTGAGGTTCGTTAAATGTCACTACCGCCCGTTTGACAACAATCTACGGGCATATAAGCTGACAGAAATAATTGGAAAATTGCAGGAATCCTTTGCATAAGACCTCCACAGAGTGATTGATAGAGAGGTTATCCCATGGATAAGGTGGTGGATAGACTAGTGACATCTTAATCCTTCCCACCAAAGGCCAAGTGTGGAATCTCCTGATAGCTCTCCTGATGTCCTGATCCTGCAGGACTGAGAATCGTGTTCAGGACAGACAAGACAAGTGGGAGAGTGGCAAGGAAGGCAGTTGCACCGCGATCATTCATTATCCTCAAAGGTTACTTTATTCATGAATCCCTGTTTATCCTTTCGGTTCTTTATGTTTCCCCTCTCAAGGACTGAGATGTTGCAACGATGTCACAGTAAATCTACAATGTTGTAAAAGCTGTCTAATTACACATGGCTGGACTGAAATATTCATTTTGGAGTTGCTTAAATCTATCGTAAATATATGAGGCTTGAGCCGTGTGAGAATAAATTAGAGTATCGAATTACGTAATCAGACGCTATATTAGTGAATTCACAGAATGAAGAGTTGAAGCAGGTGTCTCTATAATTATTTTATGGTAGTACGAATGTGGCACATTATAAAGCCACAGTTGGCTTTTAAATTTTTTGCCCTCCTACCTGTGACTTTCGATACTGCAGGTAAACATTTTATCTCAATTAATAATCTAAGGTAGTTTGTATGTGTTTGTGTTTCATGTCCAGTAGTTATGCTTGAGTAAACGTATGTCCAAATTTATATATGCTTGTTTTGCATGTTAGGCCGATTCAAACTAAATTTTGTGTTTAGATTTTTGATAGCCCTGGCAAAATACGAGCAACAGTTTACAAACAAACCGTTACATTCGACATAACGAACGATTGGTACGATTGGTAGTTATGTCTATTATTTGTAATAGTTTTAAGGTTGGTAAAATAACAAGGAATAATATAACACATCAAAACATATAGCGGGCATAAACTAAAACTGTTTTAGATGGTCCATAACAATGAAAAATCTATTAGAAAGCATAACTATTGACTTTGGATACTGTTCGATCAAAAGCCAAATGTATAACATCTAGTCTGTAATATTACCGATGTAGATTTCGATGGAATAAAGAAGTTGCTGATTCACCACGATGACACACTTTATTTCCCCACATCAATAATAACTTCATATTAATCTATAATAGTCAAGTTTTCAGGTCTGTGTTAACAGTTTAAGACAAACCTAATGACACAAATTTAACCAATGAACGTGTTTCCCACTGTAAACATGGAAAAACAAATCAGGAGAAAGAGGAAGTAGTTTTCGTTTTTTGTCGTTATTTGCTCTCTCTTCGCCAAAATTTGAAGCTATTATTTGACACTAATGGTTTTGTGTAATTAACTCACAAAAAAAACTACTGAACGTCAGTTGGTTCACAGTTCTTTCACAGTTCGAATTACGTTGAGATATTGAATAACGTATGATGATACAGAAAACTCTTTTTAATGATCGCGTACTTAACAAGGATTTTATTTAGTAGAATTTCTCTTAAAAATTTACGTTGATTTATCTAAACTCGTATCTAATTCATTCATCAATATCTTCTAATATCATAATGGTTATCCACTGCAATAACAACCTTTTTTATCCACAGGATATTTAAGAACATACCTCTTTTACACTTCCATTGAGGCCAAAAAATATAGATATATCTAAGAAATGAATTTTAAGAAATATATTTTTCAAGATTTCCCAGATACTGATGTTTACAATAATTCTATTACAAAAGAATCTAAGTGTTCTTAGTCTTATACTAAGAAACTCCTCCCAATAAACTATACTTCAAAACACATAAAAATCCATAACAAATCGTGCAAAACATAACAGGACCAAGAACGCTACCTTGAGGAACGCCCATCAAGTTGTGCAATACGCGCACATAAACGCAATTTACAATCTAAGAATGCTCTGATATAACTCCTGTTGGATAGGGAAGGTAACAGCCTACCATTACCATTACCATACCATTTGTTACCATTGTGAACAGCAGGTATTGTCAAGGTTGTGGTACCGCTATGCGATGACGAGCTTGGTGCCTAGATCATCTGTTGAGTAACATAACTGTACAGATGAAGCCGCAATCAAGGGCCAAGGGCAAGGGTTGTGGTAAAACATGGTATGAAGATAGGAAAGGTCGTATAATGGAAGAAAGAAGGGAAGTTATAGCACGAATGTAAAAAAAATATGATAGACAGACAGACATAAATTGATATGAGACTCGTTTCTGTTTTCTTAGGCTATGAAATGTAAAAAATAACAAAATCGTCATGATTCTACGCAATTTACAGAAAAAACTTTAATTTAACTTTTAAAGATGATATGAAGAGTTAGAAATCGTTATAATGTTACGCTTTTGTTCACGTTGAACACAAATGGATGGTCTGAACAAGTATTTATCGGAAATGAACTTAGTGCTTACAACTACTAATTGCAGTATTTGCAATTAGTAATTGCAACATATCTTATCTACAAGTATTATGTAGCACGCTGGTAAAAACAAATGGGGAAAGTAATGTCCAATTTAAAAAGGCTACATAACCTCGAATAAATTTAAACCTCACTGAAAGAATATCCTAAGTTTTACGTATAGTCTTCTAATTTATAATATGTATCATTTAAGCATAACTATAGTAAACTACTGTATGATTTTTAAGTCGAGATGTAAAAACTATACAGAAAATTAAAACCTACGGTAATAATTGAGTACGGATCTTGAAACAAAATAGGACCAAGAACACGACCTTGGGTATATCCCATTTTTACTATGATAATAAATTAAGTCAATTTTAACGTATTACATATGTAAGTATATGACGGATGTGGGTTTTCACTTTGAACTGTGAAACAAGCTCTACACATTTATGACTTCATATATTTATTGAAACTACTGTAGTAGCGATGCATATACAGAACATTTGCAATGTATACATGGTAATATAAGTTACCCGTTGCATCGCTTACAAAGACCTTTAACACTTCGTTGTCACGTTGTTTAAAATGTACATATATTTCCCGGACGGATTGTTTTCAGTGGCGTGAAACCCCAGTCTGGGCTAGGCTACATCCTTGTGTTCTCTTAGTTTCTAATGAGTTCACAGAACTGTCACTGTCATGTCTCTTTCTCTTCGTTACATAATGTGTTATGTATTAATTACCTGTAATACCACTGATCCCGAGCGATATTGTAGCACAGATTACAATTTGTTATTTTCATAGACCGCTCGAATGCAATATTCAGTGTAGATTTGTAAGGTAAATATATTCTAAAATATCTCCTTTAGCTTGAAACAAGTCTTTGATCTTAGCCAACAAGCATAGATAAAATCTCTATCAAGTTCGTATTTGTTTAAAAAAAGTCTACCCTTTTGACGTGCAGAGACTAGGTTTGGTGAAGTTTATTCAAAATATTACAAAATATGATGGACCTAGTATTTTTCACCACATTATACGCAATATTGTATCGTCACTAGGACCTAAAGTGACTCTTATCTACAGGAGCTAAGTTAAAAAGCCCGAAAATGATTGATGCACATAGAGACATACTTCAAGCTAGAAAATTCTCAAATGAAAAATTTCCTGTACCTTAGTTCATTGTATTAGTTATCTTCTAAATAAAATTATCCTATTTGCGATTGACTAACAGTTGTTGCCAAGTCTGTTAAGATGTTAATATACAGTTGAAAAATGATATAGTTGATGTTTCTCTTCTATCCCTGGCTGATTATTTTGTGTCTAGGGCTAGGAGTAGAACGGAGTATAAGTCCTGAAATGCATGTATTAAACAACTGTTTAAAACATATTCCAAGTACGGACAGCTTACACCTAATAAAAGAGCAGCCTGCTTATAATATACCCAACTTGGTTAAACATGTTCTTTGGAGAGAAAGTTACGGCGTGCACGCTTAAAAGATGCATAATCATCTACAAAAATTGCTATATAGCCCTGCAGTTATATGCGTAATTTATGTAATAATTACCTAACTGTTGCAATATTACTTTCTAATTGTCAATCCAAAGACAATTTGGAGGTAAATTGAGTTTTTTAGATCTATCACCTTCGTTTTCAAACTCCTGAATATTTTTCATCGTGGGTTTCAATTAAACTGTTAAACGTGCAATTTTCAAATCAGGTAGCTAAACAAAAATAGTTTTGCAACAAAAAAGTTGGCTAAATGGCTTGCTTGGCAGTTACAAGGCTGTTAATTCGATCCTGAAAGAAGTCATTAGCTTTTAACCAAAAAGGAAGAATGTTAAGTTCTTGTAACGGGGAAACACTGAAGTTAGCTGCCATTCACCATGTTTTAACGGCCCAGGTTAAAGAAACTCTTGATCTTGGTCAGTAACAAAAATGTACAGATCATCTCATCCCCTTCTATAAATCAACATGCATATTCACATGCATAGCTTTACATCAACATGCATAGCTTTAAATACGCAACAGCTCATCGAAATACCCCAAAGAATCGATTGATTAAGGCCGTCGACACACGGCCGTCTGTCGACCGCCTAACTGTAAATTGTTATAAAACTATAATCATAATCATGTATTTAACAAACTATATTGTATTGACACTAAGTTAAACAAATCGTGTTAGTATGCCAATTCTCAGCTATTAACATAGTTAGATAAGATGTTTGCAGAAACCAACTAGCATTTGTACCACTCCTTGATCATAACATACAACCTGAGGTGTTGAAACTTGTACTCACTACGCCTTGCTTCAGCCTACTCGCTGATTATTCATTAGTAATTGGTGTTGCAATTGCTATAATCCTTGTTGAAACTATTGAGTTTAGAGAATTGTCATTTTTTATGTTCCATAGATTTCATTTAGGGTATTTGGAAATGTCCAGGTTGTTACCATGTGTTGCGCCTACCCAAATCGGTGTGACCAATCCCAAGCCTTATAGGGAGATGTTGCTTATTGCTGTTGTTGCAGGAAAATTAGCCATAAGTCTTTATTTTTCCAATTTATCCCAAGACATTGATGTCCGCAAAGGGCCGAAATCCCCCGAATTGGGGCTGTTATAGGACCAGGTCCTCTTCAGCCGTCGACCAAGCTCAGGTCGTATTTGGTTAGATTCCTCTCTAACTGTAACGGAGGGTGCCGGGACTCCATTGAGGATATTTTTCACTAGGATGCTAGGCTCTATCACGCAATTGTTTTTCACATTACTTTTGGTTAGGCCTAACGTTGTGGCGTTATCATCTGGATATAATCCATTGGGGATTTATGGAATTTGACCCGGAACCTCAGGGACTAAATTCCCGCGCTCTACCACTACCAGCTCTCTTCCGTCGAAGATTGTTACCGTAAAATAATACTTTGTTGGCCTACCATCTCAATCGGTCACCACGCGCAAATCGATGTGTAGTTTAATTGTATCCAATTTGGTATCTACCAAGTTACGCTGTTTGCAAATATGTTGTTCTCTTGTACTCACGATTGTATTCTGTTTCAGATGGCGAGGGAGCGTATACAAGCTAGTATGGCGAGAACTTATAGCCTACCTCTCTATATACTACGCAATCAACCTCACATATAGGTTCGCTATGACAGAGCACCAACAAAGGTAAATACATTACTAATACTATGTAGACTGATATTTAGTATTTAAGAGGTAACAGTTTGTCGTAGATAAGTATGTGGAAATAATTGCACTTCAGTGTTTTTGAAATTGCATTTTTGTCAGAAATTTCTTCCCAAGGATTGTAAGGCGAAAGTTTGTTTTAAGGTTTTTAGTCAGATCCATGACAAATCCACTCAACTATCAATCGCAGGTATGAGAATTTAAATTTTCTGACGGGATGATTTCGAATGTGTTTTACATAGTGAGATAAAAATTTCATTCATATTTGATCGTGGGTAGGACACCCTCTAAATAATACATAAAACTTACTCTGTGATCGTGATTCATGGAATACCCTGTCATATCTAAATCGTGGTTTACATGATACCCTTCATGAGATTTAAATTATTATATGTGTGTGTGATCTTGGTTTACAAGATACCCCTCATAAGAGTTAAATATAATACATTTTTCTGATCGAGGCTTACATGACACACCTCCTCTAAAGATCTAAAAGTGATCTAAAGATCTAAAAATCTATACGTGCGATCCTGATGTATAACAGGGTTTACAGGATACCCTCTCTTGAGACTTCCCCCTCTGAGATCACCCTCATTAGATCTAAATTGTATACATGTTTGATCGTGGTTTACAGTACATGATGCCCCTCATGAGATCAACATGTTATACATGAGTGATCGTAGTTTAATGACCCCCCCCCCCCTCATTAGATCTAAATGTTATACATTGTGTGATCGTGGTTTACAGGCTATTCGAACGAGTGCGGGACTACTGCGCCCGACACAGCGACACGATCCCCATGTCGTTCGTGCTAGGGTTCTACGTCACCCTGGTAGTGAAGCGATGGTGGGAACAATACAGGCTGCTGCCTTGGCCCGACACGCTGGCGTTGTTCGTCAGCGCAGCCATCCCTGGTGTGGTAAGTCTCTGGAGAAACCGACGTCTGTACATAGTCTGGGTCGGACCGAGTCTTTCTGATGATTAGGTTACGTCGAGTCTGAGTCGTAAACGGTTTTGACTACTCAATACATTATTGTCATGGTATATAGGATACGTAGGGAGTTGTAGTGGTAGTATCGCGTTTGGGACGTAAAGGTTTCTTACAAAATATTGCTAGGAATCCCTGTTCAAGGTCAAATTGCTATGTAGATCAATGCATGAAATCTACAGTATCACCGTGGTTAAATTGCATAGTGTTAAGATTAGGATAATAGCGTCACGCGACATAATGTTAGAAAATATTGCGATAAATATCTGTATAAAGTAACACCGCTTTGTGGTCCATCGTATTGTGAGAGGTTTTCGTAAATAGACGTTTGGATCATGTATACTTGTAGAAAGATACAGCATGTAGTTCAATCGATTATATCGCGCAAAGTTTTGTGAAAAAGTTCTGTATAAAACTATATGTCTGTCTTGTGGTACCAAGTCTTGTGAACATTCTCCGTCCATTTCGGTAACATGGTATGAAACATATTCGCGAGATTTGAAAGAATCGTGTGTGAGTCGTTCAGAAATTTTTGAGAAATCAATATCCTCAAAACATTGCTGTCGTGTAGTTCAAAGTTTTGTGTCAAGTCTTCGTACAGAATAACATCGCTAAGGTGGTTCAAATGACTTGGAATCGCTTGGTACAGTAACAACAGGGTTTTCAGCCATCTCTGTATTAAGTGACGGCGTTTGCGTTGTTGGGTTTTACCGTACAAATTTTGGTAATTTCCCCCTACTCACATTTCACTGTACAAAGTTGTGACAAGTCCTCGTACAATATAGCAACGCGTTTTGTACGTACCGAATAGAGTGAGAAGTCTCTATACACAGTATCATCCCGGTTGAGTCATACAGTCTTCTATGAGGACTTTCTCTGTACTATTGAAGCTTACTACTAGTGCGGTTGAGTCAAACAAACAAGAAAGCCTTGTCAAATGACTGTCCACATACATCATAGTAGTACACGTGGTCAAATCGTTCAAAGATACGTAACTACAATAATTATATTTACATTATCAACGCGGTTGGATGGTTCAAAGTATTCTTAAGAGAATAATTCCTCTAAATATCACAATTGAGAAATGCAATTTCTTGTGAAAAGACTCCATTTAAAGAAGCTTTAGGAACTGGTAATTCTACGTCTTGTTAGTTATTTCCGAACGTTATTATTTCGCGTTCTGCCGTACAAAGCCAATTGTCGAAATTTAAATTAAATCATGTGTTAACTGTACTGTTGATTATACTAGTAGAAATTCTAACAAAACTTCACTATACTGATGATTGATATTAAGGAATATGATTTATCCCCTGACATCTTACTTTTTCATGGCATACATCTCTCTCCTTATCTTAGTTATGGATGCTTTCCTCCTCCAAAACAACAAAAATAGGCCATGAGTTTTTTTTCTTGCAAGTGCACATTCAAAGTGGATGTAGTTGATCTTATTAAAAAAGAAACATGGTAAATAATGTTCAATTGGATGTTACGTAAATTATAATGGGATTCGATTTGTTACGGTATTCTGGAAATAAACTGTTATGATTGGAGTATAGAAGTTTTGCGGTGGATACAGATAACTTAACATGACTTTTAAGTGGTTGTGAAAGCTTGTTAATGATGTTGCTCGAATGTTTAAACTGATATAGGATACTCGTGCGAGATACATCCCACAAATCGTCTAATGTTAAGTAACGTGTTCCTGATATGTGATGCGGTCAGGGGTTTAAAGTAGCGCGTTATACCTTAGAAAGTTTGTTAATTTGAGACAAGATAATAACATACACTATGTCCAAAATGTCAAGAACAATAGAAATCTCGAAGTAAATGTAAATAAATTTGTCAATCATTTCAATTAGACAATCGATTTAAGGATTTGGGTTGGTTTGTTTTGATTTGGCACTGTTACATTTCACCTCAAACAAGACATCAATCCGAGTAGGGGCAGAACTTCTGGTATTTTTCATTCAAAAACCTCACCGGCTCGAGCAGTAAGCGAAGGAAAATTACTCAGTAAGAGGACTTTTGGCTGTTATGCACAGGAAAATACATAGCATCGAGCATGGGGCGGAGAAAATGGGTCGGGATGAAAAACGTTTGGTATTTTGTAGTACTGTAAAGACGTTAGATATATCAGTATACGAATTAAAATACCTCCAATGAGAGCGTGTTGGAAATTGAAACCGATAAAGACTATTCTGTTTTTGATTCGTTCTCGTTCTTCGTGACGTTCCAATCCAGAGAGCTGAAACCCTACTGGACTGTGGCTGTTTTAGGACTTAGTCCTCTTCAGCAAACTGTTTTTGATCTTTCGCAAACTGAAGACCTGATCCAGTACGCTGGTACGCTGTAGTCTTTGTGTTGATCATATTACTTGGATTCAACCAACGAACTATTAATTACCAACAGTTAAGTAGGTTTCTTCTTTACGATGAAAAGCCTTAGCCTTTCACCTAGCAAAAAATTTTATCTTCGAACAACCTATCTAGTACTACATTTACTAATCTGATTCAATCTTGACGTACGCGCGCATCTGTAAACATTATAAGTATCGGAGTCCCTGCGTCTCGTGTTGGATCTCCACACCCAGCCTGACTTGCACGATTATTGTCTCCAGGTGACTTGACCCTAGCACGCCACCACAGGGGATCGCGTCGCAACACACTGTGTAAGTACAACATGGCTGCCAGGTCAGATCCCTGTGTGCCGTCTATCAGTTGTCTTGTTGATCAAGTGTAGAATCAATCACCATCTTTCATCATTGACCCATTTGTCAAGTAACCCATTACATTCTTAGATCCAAGCTTTTTTCTCTTTCCTGAGACATTAAAAAGTAACCAATCATATTCGGGTGGCGCTGGTGATATCACTAATTACCACACCTAAAAACGTTTTCAGTAATACACAAAAAGTCAGTAATCATCCTTTGGACACCTCCATTCACTACTCACCAATATTCATTGAATCCAATCATACTGCCTCAACTAAATGGTATTGGTAAAATGGCATTCTTCCTAAATCAATTCTTTGACTTGGGAGATTTTCATAATCTAACTTAAATATACTCGTGTATGTATGTATGACTCACTAATATCTAAATCGAACACGCTTCTCAACTATGTTTTGAAACACTGCGACCTTGCTACTAACTCATTGAAATCCCAGAGGTATTGTAGATTCCCCCGACCTGTCTCTCCATTGCTAACATCATACACACACTTAACTTATTTAGCCAGCTTATATAACACTGCTTCTTTCACGACTAACTTTTTGAAATCCCCCGAGGCATTCTAGTAGAGTCTCGCAACCTGTCTCTCCTTTACTAACACCAGACTTAATAACTCAACTTCACATTGACTTAGCTTGTAGACACTGCAAACTCTCACAACCAACTAGTTGAAAACCTCTAACACCAAGGCATTAAATATTTATCTCAACCAGTCTCCCTATCACCATCATGCAGACACCCATCGCAACTTTTGACTCAGCTTCCATAAAATTGAATCCGTTCACGACTAACTTCTGAAACTTCCAAGGCATTGAAGAATTCTGCCATACCATCTCTTTATCGCTAACATTATACATACACCCAATTTAACCACGTCACCTTTAATAACGCTACACCCTCTTACAACTAGTTGAACACCCCAACCCCCAGGCATTGTAGTTTTCCCCCAACCTCTCCTTCGATCACAATCAACAACCTTCACGACTAATTCATTGAAGTTCCCCAAGCCATTGTAGAATTTTACCCATCGCTCTTCATCGCTAACAACGCACATTCGCCCAACTTAACCACCTAAACAACCTTCAATAAACCCTTCAACAACACCCTCTTACAACTAGTTGAACACCCCGAGGCATTGTAGATTTCCCCCATTCCTCCTTTTCTCTTCCTCATTCAACAACCCCGCATGTTAGACGCACACAGTGGTGAAGGCAGCTGGACTTACAGGGTGTGTTTGTTGCAGAACGTTCGAGTGGATTCGGGAATATTTCGCGAAGAACAACTTGGCCTCGACGCTGATGACTTTCGTGATGGGTTTCTACGTGAACCTGATAGTGTCCCGTTGGTGGGAGCAGTACAGACTCCTGCCTTGGCCTGACACTTTAGCTCTTTTCGTCAGCGCTGCCGTTCAGGGCCAAGTAAGTGTATTTGTGGAGTTTTTGATTTTCGGATCGCTGCCGTTCATGCTTGAGTTGCTTGTTTGCTTCGTGCTTCGGAGCATTAGGTCGGTGCTGAGGCTGTGCGGGGGCACTAGGGTTCAAAGTTGGTAGCTTTTCATATACTGTAGTTGCGTGTTTTGGTTTTTACCGTAAATCTGGGTCATTTAAGTAATGATCAGTCAAATATGTTCAACACTCAAATTCAATTGCTTGTGAAACTGAGGGAATTTACAAGGTTTCATTCATTTCAAGGAACCGTGCCCAAAAGGGTATTGCAATTGAAAACTATGTATGTATCTGAGATATGAGTTTTCTGTAACTTCGTCCAAAATTAACCACCCCTGGATATTTTAATTTTTTTAAACTAGTTTCTTGTATAAGTCTTTATTCTCATATTCGGCACTAAACGCAATAACATTCTAGTTACAACCACTTAATTCGAGAACATACTTATAGTGGTCCCTCAGTACGATGATAGTATTAACGACCAATATTCTCAGTTATGTCTCAAAATATATAATTCATATTCAAACTTCTATACGATGATAAACTCTTGTTCTCAAAGGAATTGCAATGATTGGCTCTAAAGTTTTTTTAAATTCTCTCATACGTTTTTCAATACTATAACAATCTTACAACATGTGAATACGAGGATTTTCTCTAAAACATCACATTCTCAAGTCAGTCTCTAAAAACAATATAATAAATTAATCGCCGCATTACTGTAACAATAACACGATTGTATTCAGAAGTACGTAACAAATTGCAAACTCAATCACACCACATGAGTCAGCTGGTAAACGTGGTTTGCAACAATTGTAAGGTTGGTAATCTTCCAACAATTCTCAGCTGGGTAGTCAGCTGATCGCAGCATCTCGTCCCGCATCCGATTACAGACCGGATTCCCAAACGTGTCGAGTGGTCACGTGTCCAGCTCTCAGCTCTCGTGACCTCAGTAGGAAGTCTTCTGTGAACGTAGCCTCGATACTTCCTCACTCTTCGGACGTTTCGTTTATTTTGCCTTTGCTTGTAAAAAAATATTATAGATTGGTAGGCCTAGTCTTGCTCTACAGGTACATGATCTGTGACTGTGAGGATGATTATTTCTTCGTGTTTAGGAAGGTTGTCCAAACTCATCATGGTGGAAATTATTTCAATTGTGTGAGATTCAAAAACGGAATAGTCTAGTTTCTTGGCTACTGGCTTAAAATGGAAGGATTCACGGTATGAATAAAGTGTCAAATCTTTGTCTTTTGGGGATGACCACTTCGTGGATGTAGAATTCAACAGTTGTTTTATAGCTGACGCCTAAGGTTGAATTACTGCACCGCATCCTGAATGTTGGTCAATATTTAAGTCAAATCCTTGTATTATTTATTATTTTTTTTCAACTGTTTTCTATGTTAGGCAGACCACACATTAGATTGTTTTAAATTATTTTTCAATTTAACATTAATGTTTTACAAGGTGGTCAAAATTTTCCTTCACAACTCGAGCGAAAGCGTTTAGCAAATTCTCATTTTCCAAACATGATCTCGAATCTTCATATCCCAATTTTCGGCCCTTGGTGCGGAATTTATCCTAGTAAGGTCCATCTTCCAGTAAATATTGTGTAAATTTATCAATCTCACTATCCCAATGTTTTTTTTACCTACTTTAATTTGTATATTATCTGGTTTAATGAAGCAATGAAGGCATTATTAAAGTCATCGGTGCACTTTGGGTTTTGGAGACTATGTAACAAAACTAACATACCCTCTAGAAGAGTCCCCCAAATGTAAGACTTTTGATGTTCCAGCTGTTCACTCATGTCCATGCTGAGGATACATGTGGAAGGATGCATTCTGTACAAACCATGAATTTGAGATTTCCTGCATCGTCTGAAAAGATTTCAAATCAAAGTCACTTCTCAACACCGTTATGCGCAAATTGTTGTTCGCCTGAAATTATCTTTGTTGGAAGCTCTGTCTTTTTCAACTCTTTTGAACGTTTACAAATTCACCCGTATCTTTTCCATCCTGTCAACACATTATACCCTAGAATGTATGCACGTTGCCAACCTCCATGGCAATGGTTGGATTGAACATTGAACTATTCCTGATATCAGCGATCTGCAACTCAACGGCCAAGTGAAAGGTCACTTTCTAACGTTACTTCACACCGTACATCTCCAAGTACTTCCTGCAGTGCCTCGTTGACCCCGACGTTACGTGGTGTTGCATTTGTGTATTCGCTTTTTCGTCCTGGATAGCTTCAATGATATAGGTTAGATACCTGCCGTCGTCGACAATCCATGTATGTGTTAACCAGTGTGTGTTGAGTTAGTTGTAGCCAGTTTAAAAAATTAAAAATTATCGACCGACAGAATGTGCTGATATCGATTCCTGATAGTTTTCAAATACGTCATCTTTTGCAGTCAAGCCAAACGGAAAAGAAGACTTATCCTTAAAGCATCCTTTATGTCACATCACCTAGTATTGTATAAAAAAAATTATTAAGTAGAGTTTTTGTTGGTAAATACTCTGTATATGGCTCAACCATTCAACCATTAACTAAATTATATAAATTTAAAAAAAATATTCGCTTCAGCTGGTTCATAATGGGATGTCTATTTTCATAGTCAATGTAATTGCTAGACCGCAGCGAACAATGTGGCAACGTCGCACTCGTCGGCCTATTATTATATGGTCAACAGCATAGTAACAAATGTGCAAACATAACAGACGCTCCAATATGATGTGCTACTGTATTAAGTAGGCCGGGATTGCGACGTTGCCACTTTTATCTCTCCGCAGATTTGTGCTAGAGGAGGCTATGTATTACCATTGAATATATAACACAGAGTGTTATATATTCAATGGTAACTAGATGACCCGTGCTGCTCCGCAGCATTGAAATTAATAATAAAAAAATAAAATACTAAACTTAATAAGGGCGGTACAACTTTAATTAAACTCTTATAGGGCTGCTGGATTAATTTTGCCTCATGACCAAATTAAAGTATAACACATTCCATATAACACAGAGAAAATCGTCCCGATGTATTTTTTTCCGTTTTGAAAATCAATTAATCCAGAACAATATCCACACACTTCCTAAAAGCACCTACAGAGAAAGCACGTACATTTGTTAACTCATATGTAACACAGCGTGAATGAGGCTTTATTAAGAATGTTTTATTAACAACAATATTTCTTGTAAAATAGACATCTCTGTCGGTAGAATTGCATGTACGCATATTCTCAGGAGTAGTTCCCTCCATCTGGTAATCTTTATTAAAATTACGACTTTTATAATACTTCCTTCAAAACAATGTTTGCTGTTCGTCCACCTTTTGATTTAGTTTCTACTTTTACAGTATCGAAAGATTTCCCTCTCGATAAGGCGACGTACAACTGACCGTGACTAAATACTGGTTCAGGCAAGTACACACCAACTCGATCAATCGTTTGGCCCTGCGCCTTGTTGATGGTCATGCAGAACGCAACCTTTATGGGGAATTGTCTTCGTTTGAAAGAAATGGTACTGTAGAATATGATGGAGAGAGATCAATGCAGGGTAATAGTGCACGTTGTCCAATATTTGTGCCAGTTATGATTTCTAAGTCTAAACTGTTTTCATACATTTTCTTGACAATAAGTCTTGTTCCGTTTAGAAGACCTGCTGTGTAGTTTAAATTTCTTAATAACATCACAATGGCACCTTCCTTTAAGACTAATTTGTGAGAAGGCAAACCAGCCATCTCAAGGCTGTTGAGGAATTCAATAGGGAATTGCAATAGTTCACTGTCATCATCTGTAATTAGTTTATTCACACTTATATATGTTTTGCTTGAGCCTGGGATGAGGTCTAAAACTCTTTTATTGATTTCCTCACAATGCTCATTCTTTGGTGCTAAAATGGCACATTTTGATAAGTACGATGAGTTCATAGGCGTTTGTAGGTTTTTTCCATAAATTTCTGAAACTATGTCTGAATCAGAGATAAGTGGTGGGGGTAAGTCCACAGATTTGTCATCAATTGTTGGGTATTCCCCATTGCCAATTTCGAGCAAAAAGTTAGCAAAATCTAACTCATTAGTTTTAGCCCTCATATTTTTTGGTAATTTAAAAATTTTGAATAGTGGCCATAGGTATGAAAACTTAATTGAATTCTGAACAGTAGAGGCTCTAGATGAATGAGGCACAACCGGCAACACTTGCCGGAAATCTCCACCTAAGATAATGATTTTCCCACCAAATGGCACATCGTTATCCATTATATCTTTCAGTAGCCGGTTGACACACATTAAAGCATATTTGTTGGCCATAGGTGCTTCATCCCAAATTATTAATTTTGCAGAACGAATGATAGAAGCCTCTTTACTGTTGACTTTTAAGCCGGAGACAGAATGTGCATTCAAATTCAGTGGTAATTTAAATCGGCTATGAACTGTGCGGCCAAAGGGAAGTAACATAGCAGCAATCCCAGTCCATGCAACGGATATGATTGGCATTCCAATATTAATGCAGCTTTGGATTAAGCATTTATATACAAATGTTTTTCCGGTGCCACCAGGTCCATCTATGAAGTATGCCTTAACACTTGCAGACTCATCATTGTTTAGAAGTAAGTTTAGAATTTCATCAATCACAACACGTTGTTCTTCATTTGATGAAGCGATCATTTTCGCTAGTTCATAATGTTGGATTTCATCTATAGTTTCCTCTACACATGAATTTTGAGGCAATTCATCAATAGATGGTAAATCAAATGACTTCAGAGAGAAACCATGTAATTTTAACGTTTCTGAAATATCTTTCAGAGCTAATTGGTAAGCTACTTCGGTCGGGTATGATCTAAGGAAATCTTCAGACATTGAGTCCTTAAAGAGATTCCACAAATTCAGAACATTTGATGGACACTGAAATATACAGATGTAGGCAAACAACTGTCGAAGCTGGTATGGCATTTGAAAAGAAGAGGCCTCTTGTAAGGCTCGCTGCCATTCCATATCATCCAATATTAATCCTCGTGCTGTTGCTGCTGCCTTAAATGTAGGATGTGTGAAATTTTCATACGTTTTCAAAACTGGTAGCACCAATTACATGTAGTAATAATATACGTAAATGATATCGCTCGGAATCCGCAGGTGAAACATTATACATTCGGCCAATCGTTCTAGAATAGTGTTTACGTTTATGCCATTCATTTTTCTTCCATACATAGTGAACTGGTGTTTCGGGATATACATAAGGACTTCTAGTTGAAGGATTGCTGTTCAACTTGAACCATGCTACTAATTGGGTAGTTTTTAACTGTGCTTGGATTAAACCTTCCCCCGGGGCATCGTTTCTGAAGTAAACATTCTGAGAATCAGGTAAATGGACTGGCAATCTAACCACAGTGTGAGATTGATCGTGCATGCAATATGCAAACATTCTCCAAGCAGCTTTACTTGGTCCAACATATCGAGCATTCAGGAATAAATTAATTTCATCGTGATCAAGTACATCGTTTTCCCTTGCTACCTCTATATTGCAACAATCGTGACCTTTATATACATACTTATGGATGTACTTTATAGATCGTACACTGGAGCAGATCTCTACATTAATATGTGCACGGAAATATAGAAGAAGAAATGGATTGTATGGTACAATGAACTGATTTGTAACATTTACATCGTCTCCAGTTGCACGTTTAGTTATGGTTCTCCCATTATTTCTACGCTTGTAAATCGGATAGCCATTAACATTATCTTGCGTTTCCTCAATAAAGGATTTAGGGAAATCTTTTTTGCATTTTCCATCCTTCATACATACACAGGAAGGATTTAATATACCACACGGCCCATGCACCATGTGCTTACTAACTAAGTCATACAAATCTTGGTTTATGGGATCGGGAATTATTTTTTTTCGTATTTTGTATATTGTATCTTAAACCGATGCTTGTTGTGAAATCTGGACATGCATAACTTCAATTTGAAAATTCAACCATGAAAATTGGTCGAGTAGAAGAGCCAAACGAACTGGGAAATGAAAAACTAAATTTAACTACCAATAGAGCAAATTTATTTTACGTATAATCCGGGTTTGGACTGTAGCTACATATATTCCAATGCTTGATGGGACATCTGTGCGTACATAACCTCAATTTGAGACCTCAATCTTGAAAATCGGTCGGGTAGAAGAGCCAAACGAACTCGGCAAAGAAACCCTAAATTTAACTCCCATAAGAAATACATGGGGAACAAATTTCGTTTACGTATAATCCGCGTGGGATTATAGATACATTTATGCCGATGCTTGATGGCAAATCTGTGCGTGCATAACTTCAATTTGAGACCTCAATCATGAAAATCGGTCGGGTAGAAGAGCCAAACGAACTCGGCAAAGAAACCCCAAATTTAACTCCCATAAGAAATACATGGGGAACAAATTTCGTTTACGTATAATCCGCGTGGGATTATAGATACATTTATGCCGATGCTTGATGGCAAATCTGTGCGTGCATAACTTCAATTTGAGACCTCAATCATGAAAATCGGTCGGGTAGAAGAGCCAAACGAACTCGGCAAAGATAAAAAAAATTTAACTCCCATAAGAATAACATGGGGAGCAAATTTCTTTTACTTATAAGCCGAGTAGGATTATAGATAAATATATCCCGATGCTTGATGGCAAATCTGTGCGTCCATACCTTCAATTTGAGACCTCAATCATGAAAATCGGTCGGGTAGAAGAGCCAATCGAACTCGGCAAAGATAAACCAAATTTAACACCCATAAGAATAACATGGGGAGCAAATTTCTTTTACGTATAAGCCGAGCAGGATTATAGATAACTATATTCCGATGCTTGATGGCAAATCTGTGCGTGCATACCTTCAATTCGAGACCTCAATCATGAAAATCGTTCGGGTAGAAGAGCCAATCGAACTCGGCAAAGATAAACCAAATTTAACTCCCATAAGAATAACATGGGGAGCAAATTTCTTTTACGTAGAAATCGCGTGGAATTATAGATAACTATATTCCGATGCTTGATGGCAAATCTGTGCGTGCATACCTTCAATTCGAGACCTCAATCATGAAAATCGTTCGGGTAGAAGAGCCAATCGAACTCGGCAAAGAAAAGCCAAATTTAACTCCCATAAGAAATACATGGGGAGCAAATTTCGTTTACGTATAAACTGAGTGGGATTATAGATAAATATATGCCGATTCTTGATGGCAAATCACTGTGCGTGCATACCTTCAATTTGAGACCTCAATCATGAAAATCAGTCGGGTAGAAGAGCCCATCGAACTCGGCAAAGAAAAGCCAAATTTAACTCCCATAAGAAATACATGGGGAGCAAATTTCGTTTACGTATAAACCGAGTAATACTATAGATAATTTATATGTCGATGCTTGATGGCAAATCTGTGTGTGCATACCTTCAATTTGAGACCTCAATCATGAAAATCGGTCGGGTAGAAGAGCCAAACGAACTCGGAAAAGAAAAACCAAATTTGTTTAATATATAAGATACTGTACTACCGTAAATGATTAGTTTTTGAGCATTTCTGGTCCAATTTAAAATAGAATAAGGTAGTACAAATCTTCAAAATTCACATGTAAAAACAAAGTTTGAAACATTAAACATTAAATAAGAAATTACAATTGGGTTACATCATCACTTTGTCATTCAAATTAAGTGAGTCCAAACGTTGGTTCAAATACGAAACCAAATTCACAGAAAGCTTATGTAGTAACCTGAAAATATAGCGATAATACACTTAGTATCTATTAAATGAATGGTGAATGGTGACACAAATCATATGAGTATACAAGTGGTACGCAGAATACCACTGCTTTTGATAACAAAAATATTTGACATTTCATTCAACCAGGACCCAAATCTCTTAGTCCTGGTTTAGCTAATACATTTCGACATGCAATAGTTTTCAATTTATCTGGGAGTAACTAGGTCAAAGTGCTCCGTTCGGCGTGTATGCTCTGTGTTCAGGGCTAGATAGTTATCTGCAATTACCGTTATCTGGTTATCTATTGCACCACATTCATAGATACAGGTGAGATTCATAGATAACTATTCTGTACCTGCTTGGCTGCTGTAATGTGGACATAAACGTGAAACGTTCCTGGCAACTAGTATTTTACATTAGAGGTTTGTATATTAAGGAACGCGGCAGCGTTCCGCCCCGCCAAGTCCCCCAGCGGTACCCAGCTGCTGCAGTGTATATATACATGACGTGACAAAGTGGCTTTTTTACTCGTCTATAGGTCTGAAGAAACAAAAGCTATTGAAATAATTATTCATCTACTGGATAGGGGCACTCATTCTCAACAAAATAAAAAAAAAATTTAAAAAACGGTTGTGTTTGAGCCAAGAAAAACTAGTTTGAAAATTCACAAATTTTCCGTGTTCTCCTTCTTCTCCTTGAATGTTGACGGACCTACAGCCCAAACCACTTGCTCAATTTTAATGTTTTTTATGTTGTGTGAAAGCCCTTAGGGTGTAGATGTGCCTTTTGAGGGTCTCAAGTCGGTGCGTTGACCCATAAACCCTTGGCAAGCCCTCAAAGTATGATTTTGGCCCATTTAAATAACATGGGATTAAAATCAAAACAAAAGAAGGACCAGCTGCGATTAAATCTCAATTAATTTAAACTAGTGTACATGTTGCTCGAATTCGAGCAATTGCAAAGTATTACAGGAATTATTTCAAAACGAATAACAGTCATATATACAATGTGTTTAAAAGAGTCAACTCAAAGATTACCGGTGTGTAACTCAGACCATATTTATCTTCGTTATTGATAAACCTAAAGCATTCTGGCCGGTTTTCTCCTTCTTAAAATGCCTCGCTGTACATGCATTGAGAACGAAAAGTCGTTTTGGGGTATTGTTAAAGGGCGCATTTGTAACCTAATAGTTGAGTTTGTCCAGGGTCAGGTGCTGACTGTGATGAGTTAAGCCTATTACCATAGATTAAAAGAAGTACTCCTTTTATCTATGTTATTACGCAGCACACTGTTCTGTAGCTGCGGTCGTTATCACGATTACGCCTCCTGTCTATGTTTCGTTGTCGCCGCTTCGGAGGCATTAAAAAAACCACAAATAAACAAATTATAGTCACGATCATAGTCTTGGGGGTTATGTTTACACAAACTCAAATAGCCTAGTAAATAAAAGTACTCAATGCGTTTCATTGAATTGAAAAATAAATAACAGCAATTAAATTATACAGCTGATCAAAATGTAAACAATTACGTTCTTCATAAGGATAACATGGGAACTTTCAAAGCCACTGGGGTTTTTTCAAAAATGTGAGGCCAGTTTGCAAATCTACGCGTCACGCCCTTTCCAATGAGACGTCAATAGATAAAATCGGTTAAGAAATGGCGGAGGAGTTCAACCGACAAAGTTTCATGTAGCGTATTAATTATATAGATGTTAGAGAAATTCATAGGAACAGCTGAAAAATTATTTTAAAAACTTTTATAAAGTACCTATTTTTTCAGGTATACCCACGATTACTAGAAAAAACCCGGTATGGATCATAAACATAAACAAAATGACGTTGTTGGCCCGAATCCTATACTAATAGCATTGAACATATGTTTTAGCAGTTCCATTTAACCAATGTTAAATCATGTTTATTTTCGGGCCAAAAACGTCATTTGTTGATGTTTATGATCCATACCGAATGATTTGAACTACTTACTATATAAAATTACTTAGAGCAGTTATATTCCCCGATACTTTCCATTGAAAAATTCAGTGTACCGATGGTACACTGGTACAGCAGCTCGTCATTTTTAACAGTTTAATACTACTTATCAAAACATATGAATCCTAGGAACTTGAAACTTAGTACTAGTATTAAGGTTTGTTTTATGTTTTGATAAACTAAAACAAATAGTAAAACAATCGAGAAAATCACTCTACGTATGTTAAACAAGCAATTAAAAAGTGATATGTAAATTAAGGATAAATGAGTTTTTCAATATTTGTTTTGCCTTATTCTATTTCTAACAAACCTAATCTGTTTGATTACATTTTTACTTCTCTAATAAGGGCTCAATTTACACTAGTCTTTAGATATACGGGTTTAATTATCAGAACACTTATGTAACACCAACGCATTTTATGTTGTTCAAGATAACCATTAATTAAATTTGAAACTGAGTTTAAGCCCAGGGGGTTTGTTAATAGTAATTTTGGTACGTGCGTCAAAAAGTTTTTAATCGGTTTAAAGCAGATAAGACCAAAAATGTAGAATTTAGTTCTACACAAACAAAATTATTGAAATTAAATGAGATGTAGTTGTGCCGTGGTCTATATATCAGAGAAAAGAGGACTTTTATTTTAACTGTTAATTTTCTACAAAAATAAATAAAATCTTACAAAAAACCACTAAGTGGTAACACTTTCCCCGCCAAGTCAGCAATCCAAAAAAGATAATAAATCATTACTTTTTCCGCCAAGAAAAACAATGTAATGTATGCAAGTTTGGCAACTTGGTGGCAGACTTTTGCTCGATCACTTAAAAAAATACCATAAAACTAGTTTCATTGAGCAAGTATCTCTCCCATTAGTACATTGCTAAGTGAGAGCTTATTTTACATAAATGCATTCATTAGGTGTTGCTGATTACCTTGAAATTATTATACTTAGTTGGACTAATTAATTAGAGAAGTTGATTTGTGAAATTATCCACGAACGTAACTAATGAAAAAAAAACTAAGCAAAAGTCTGCCGCCAAGTTGCCAAACTTGCATACATTACATTGTTTTTCTTGGCGGAAAAAGTAATGATTTATTATCTTTTTTGGATTGCTGACTTGGCGGGGAAAGTGTTACCACTTAGTGGTTTTTTGTAAGATCTAAAGAGACATTTTATTATTACCAGAGATAAAACATACGCCATTGCGTATCAGACTATACATATGATCGCTTTTTAAATTCTTTAGGTTCATATTTTTTTGTTTTAATTCCTCATTGGTAATGATAAAAATCGTGTACAATTTTGCAATAATTTTAACTATTTGTACCACCTAATTGTTTGGTTGTTGTTCACGTCTACGTTACTTTGGCTATTTCGAGTGCGGTTGTTTGTATTTTTTTTTTTATACAATGTCAGTTTTGTACAACGTTACAGCTAGTCTTGGGTTATTTTGTACCTTTTTATTTTGAAGAAATTATTCCAAACACTAATGAAACCAAAGTATTTAAACAAAATCAGTAAAATGACACAAAATGCTTGTAATGAAAACTATAAACTCGGCGATAGATTAAAACTCGTATTTATTTGTTCTCGATTTTACATTATTTAGTTGTCCACAAGGATCAGAAGAGACGAATTTTAATTTGATTTGATTTGATAAAACGTATTCTCAGAAGTAGGGGGGAAAGCGTTTAAAAACCCAACAAAATATTACGGTACAACAGGATTCAAATTTTGCAGTGATCCAGGGCCGTGGTCACCATGATCTTGCTGAATACTATGACAATTAATTGTTCTACTAAACTTACAAACATTGTTTACCGGGAAGAGCTGTGTAAGTTGCTGGACCGATTGTCAGGTCGTTCTCAGTCGTGTTTGTACATTTAGGGCATTGTTGCGACATGTCGGTTATGAGATGCTGCGACAGGTTTTGTGTCGAACTTGTCTACAGAGAGACATAAGAATACATTTGTACCGAACATCTCACCACAAAACAGTTTTACGGTAATGTCAGGGAAACCCCAAAAATTTCATCGTTTTCTAAGCTTATTTCAATATCTACAGTGCTAGATTTTTACAAAATATACGTCAATAATTTCAGTATTATGAGTGTACCACTGTCTGCTGTATGCAAATAAATAAGTAGTTCAATTTTATCTCTAAGGTTTCCCTTATTAGCGAATTTCCCTATAGGGAAGTAGCTATTACCGTAGGTGGCACGGTAAGACCTAGACCCGGGACCGATTTATTTTTTCATTTTGATGCCCCCAGAGGCCAAAAACACCATTCGTTCAAATTTATATATATGTATATATATATATAGACATATATATATATATATATATATATATATATATATATATATATATACGTCCGTGAACGCGATAACTTGAGTAATTTTTGCCCGATTTTGATTAAATTTGGTTTAAAGGTGTTAAGCGGGATAAACTTGAATGAGTTCGCGAACCAGCATGATCGGACCATGGGAACGGGGCTTTACGGGGTGTTTTATGGGGTAAAAATTGGTTTTTCTCACTTTTGACCGTCAAAACACAACATTTCGCAGTTTCTCTTTAGACCTTTTTAAAGAGCTTAAAAAAAACAAATAATTTAGTATATAAAAGTATTTTTGTTTGGTTATTAGTAACGGAGAAAATAAAAAAAATTAAATTTAAAATTCCCATGTTATTCTTATGGAGAATATTGTCAAATGTTGTAGTTTGCTTGTTTATGGATACATTTTGATCAAACTTGGCAAATTTATTTATTTTGTACTAAGCTATCAATATTTTACTAAAAAACACTCTTTATTAGTTTCCTTGTAGCAGCAAACGTAGGTACTCGTTAAACCTAATGTTATTAAAATATATTTAATTGAAAATCAATTCAGACAAATGGAAATTCGCTTAGTCGGCAGGTTTGCTGCGGCGGGGGTATTTTTTTAATTAGATTTGGGTTTAGCAATTCCTAAAATAATGGCATTTTGAAGCTAAGATAAATTGTTTTAATTTATATCCTATGGTTTTTCGTATGTTATTTGACAACGATGCCGGTTTTTTTTTAAGACAGTGCAGATAATAAACTATCGATTCTTAGATTCTGACGAGAAACATTCATTTTTGATATTCATTGACTTTGTCATTGATTTTAATGTAATTTCAGTAACTATACTTTTTAATCGAGCAACATTGATGACAATCTACGTGATTTAAACCTATTTTCCGTTATAATGATCAATTACATCTCTGTTTCTACTTTACTAATTTAGCATAGTATCGGTAGAGTCGCCTATTGTTACTGTAGTCATAGGATTTCACCATCGTTATTGTATTTCATTGTTGAATTGTTGCTCTAGTCGTGTTTAGATTAAGGTTTTCTGTCACTGATGTTGCTTTTGAAATGTTAGAATCAGTTTATCTTTAAGTTTTCTAATAACACGCATGCTGTTACCACTTGGTCATTATGTATCCAAGTTGTAAATTGGTGATCTTACCGTTGTAATGGATAAACCAATAAATAAATAACAAATACCAATAACTTTTATTGTTTTACAGTTCCGTTCAAATCTAGGCTAAGGTGCAAAACACTCATTTGACTACACCTCCAGTGATGAAAGTTACCGATAACGGAAAGCGGTGTCCTTGGGTCACTTGTAAACATTTGTGGCAAATTGTTTTACTTTAACAACAATGAGGTTAAAACGTGCTTTAGCACAGTCTTGTATATTGCCAACACTGGGTTGTGAGTTGAAATGTTTTTATGATTTAGAAATATTGTATCGTTTTCTAAAAACAGCAAAAAAACTCTGATGAGTGAAACGTCGTTGGTTCTTGAGGACCTGAAGATGAAGCTTATATTGCTTCGAAACGCGTAGTCTCGACAGACAGCCTTTAGATTACTCTGGCAGATCCAGGTAACATTATACCTTTTATAAAAAAAACATAAACAAATAATCCAACAAACTAAAATAATCTTAAAGTATAATAGTAGTAATCGAGAATGTGAAATCAACAAAATCGAATGAAAAAACAAATACGAATGAGAATGTGAAATTAACAAATCACTTGAGTTTTTGTTTGGAGTAGTGAGGTATAGAAAACTTTAATAAAATTAACTTTGCGTTGAATATAATATCCTGTGCAAATATGAAATCGTAGATATTTATGTATACCGCTAAAAGTATTCATTTGAAAACACTGTATTTCTGTATTTTCCCTTAAATCTTTTATATATTTTACGATTAATGGTTCGTAAAATAACGACTTAGTGTATAACTTAAGAGTTTATAAAGATTTATTTTTAAGTACCGGTAATCAATTGTTAGTCAATTTCAATACAGCACATCATTATTATATCATATACACCATTAATTGTTTCGGTATAAACATAATTCAAATCTATACAGCTTATTCAATGAGCAATAATACACACCGTCAATTTTCTCATTAGTTATTTTAAACGATATACTTAAACTTATCTCCAACAATAAATTTTGACAATTATTCAGGGCGAGCTTATCTTATCATACATATTTGCTTACCTTTAACTACCTGTTGTTTCGCTACCGAATCGGTATGTTGATTGACTGATGACGTGATTTTAGTTTATGGCATTTTTGATGAACTGCGCCATAATAAGCTATTGTTTCATGGGGCGCCACGGTAAAAAGTAGGAATGACTCATCAGCTACACTATAGGCTACTACTATTAAATCAGAAATGTAGTAATATAATAGCTTTTACTAATTTAATAACCCCTAATAGCATGGTGATTTTATTTTTCTTGACACTTTCTTAGAGTGTAAAACGTATCAAATTCATCCAAGACATCCTGTCTGCTTTCCTGTAGGAATTGCAAAATATTCTGACAGAAAACAATGCCAAAAGTGTTATGTCATATTTTGGGCATTTACCTAAAAAAAAAAACAGGAAATCCAAATGGAGTTGAAAACATTTAAATAAAATAAAATCATGTTATTATAAGAAAGTGGTGGCGGTTAAGTGTTAACTATCTTCTTGCCTCAATTTAATTTGATTTTAAATGCGTTCTATGTTTCAAACTTCTATCAAGGCCTTGAAAAGGGTTCAAATTGATTTTTGTAGACCACAATGAAAAGCAAAAACAGATCTTTTGGAAAAAATAATAGTCTGTTCATTGTCACACTAGTTTATTACATTTGTGGTAATTTGTTTCTGAAATTCAAGGATTAATTTCAATGTTAACATTAAACTACGTATGATATTACGTATGTTTCTTACGCGGAAAAATATTCTTTAAAAGTCACCCAATGTAATAAAAGTAGATATTTAAATGGACATTCCTAGATAACGTCCTCTCAATATTTACAGAATTTGTTTCTACGTTTTGGAAAGTTTTGAAACACTTTTACCACATAGTGAAAATGTTAATCGATACGTTATTCTAGCCCTTTTCCGTTATAGGACCACAGCGCAACTTTGTTTTTTTTCAGGTTATTTGTATCTATAATCTTGTTTACCTTTAGTTTTTTTTTAGGTTGGGTTCGGTTAGGTTAGGTTATGTTATAGAACTTACAACATAGGCTACAATTACTTGTAGTCCTTAACGAGAAAGGTCCAAATGTTCTTTATTGTTATGTATGCGTAGATGTATTTTATGTGTTACTGTATGCGTTTATGCGTTTCAGGACGAACGAGGTAGACTGATGCGACGTAACATCGTCCGCTACGCCATCCTGGCTTACGTCATTACGCTGAAACACGTCAGTGTGCGTGTGAAAAAACGCTTTCCAACGCTTCAGCACATCGTAGATGCAGGTAAATGCTAACAACGTAGGGCGTAAAGTAAAATAGCACATACAAAACTAAATTATAACTGTGGCCCTGTCTCTACAGAACCAAATGGAGCTCTCATTTCTTTAATCCAAGAAAAGCACTATAGTGGAGTTGAGTTGGCCCAGCTGGTGGATAGTTGTTTACTATTCCTCGCAGTTTGGGGTTCACTTTCAAAATCTTATTACTGCTCCCGGACGTACTCTTACCTGTATTTCCATTTGTTTCACAAATATAAGCACGAACTCGTTTTACTCAGTCCACTTACAGGAGTTACGGAAAACTGCATGCCACCTATTGCTGTTGTTGGAGCGGTCATTTCTATCGATGAAAGTGTTCTAAGGTTCGTCAGCAGGAACATACTTTAAGCCAATGTAGAATATGTATTACATACCACAACCGCCACACTGACGTGAATACCAATGGTCAGCGAGTTTTATGGGATATAGCGCAGTTTTGGAATTTCATCGATTGACAAATTTTGCTAAATAAATAAAACATCAATATGTGGTCTGGATTTAGTGAAAACTAGAAAGAGGCATCTTTGAATAAATTAAATTGGATTATTGGTGAATATGTAGCACGATTATAATACGGATTTCTCTAAATTCCTCATGTTTCTTCATGCGATTCAGCCAACGAAGTGTGAGTAATTCTGGTTCCTCACTCGCCGCTTCTTGCTTCAGCTATTTTGAAAACTAATGAGGAATGCATAAGTGGAATTATGGTTAAACATTGATGGCTTTAGATACGAATTATTACTAGAGATCCATTGAAATGTATTGTGTTAATTTATAATTTTGTAGTATAGTTTCAAATCAATAAAATAGATATTCTATTCCAAAAAGTCAAAAAATCGTTTTAATGTACAATATGATAAACTCATATACCTGCCAATGAAACCTACAGTATTAATTACTTGAATAAACGGTAAAAAAATGGCTTTAATTTTTGAAGTAAGAAATTTGTAGCGTGTTTTCAAATATCCCTCAATACTGTGTCATTCGCACTTACATATGCTGGGTTTCCTAAATGTAGAACGAAAGTTCTGTGTTTTAAAGTAATGAGTAGTAAACGACTGTACAGTAATCTAATCATCTCTTTTCCGCCTTCCGTTTTAATACCCTTCTTAAACAGTTACTGTGCTCCGTCGTCAATATGTGAAATGTAGTTCAAAACTCAACACGAACCATCGCATTTTCCATCTTCACATTCTGACCTTCTCAAAACTAATGACAAAAATGACAACAGTAAGTTAATGTGCAGACAAAAACTTTACACGAATCTTGTATTTTCCATCTTACGTTTTCCTCCCCTTCGCTTCGTAAACTGAGAAGATCAGTTTATGCAGTAATATGTACGAACATTTAACAAGTCATCCCATCTTAAACCTTCCCATTTCCACCCCTTTGTAAAACTAAGGAAATAAGTTCATACAGTAATCTAATGTGCAGACAGAAACTCATATTGAATAATCTCTTTCCATCTTTTATTTTCATCTCATTTAAAAAATTGAGAAGAAACTTTCCTGGTGACTTGGTCTATCGTTGATGTGCAGATGAAAACACAATGAATGGTCCTTTTCCCATCTTCCATTTGCTATACCTTATCAAAACGAAGAACAAAAGGCACATCAGTAACGTAATGTACTGACAAACCTCAACTCAAATCATATCTTCACCATTCGACCGTCGACCTACGCCTCATCCAATGTCAAGGTCTACATCTTCCCAACAGGTGTTTTTCTACGCCGGCTTCTTCGCCGCAAATTACCCTGTTCTTTCGCGGATTCGTGATTGTTTACTGTGTAATCCGCGTATCCTACGTCTTGTTTTTGGCGGCAAAGTCAAGGTCAATCGATTGTATGCTAATTGTAGGTTTCGCACGGATTCTCCCTGTTTATTTTGTTATGCAGATCTGACAGGCTGCAATTTCCCATCACACGTCCTCGCGTTCTGCGTCCTGCTTGTGACCTTGAGGCTTGCGAAGGATTGCTGAATGAATTAAACATTCCTTGCAACAACGGAGTCAATTAGCGAACAAATTAATTTAACAACGGATTAACTTTGCTAGATGTTTCTAAGTATGAAAGGGATTCCCTGTTCTCAGAGTAGGTTACATGCAAGGGGATTCGATTCATCTAATTCATGTACTTCGTTGACCTTCCTACTCACTCATGGTTACTTATGAGTTTTCTGCGGTGATTAAAATAAGCAAAATTTTGCAAGCGGTACCATGATTGCAAGTGCCACTAACGTCGAAGATGCTTTACCTGGCAAGTTGCAACCGATTGGAACATATTCTTCTTGAACTGTTACTGAATGAAATGTTACAGATTAATTTGTCATGTGGTACATGTTTATAGTAGCTCTTAAAAAAATTGTTTGATTACACGGCTGGGCACAAAGTGGTCAAAACTCCTAATGGCGATGGTGACAGAAGGATCTACTTATTAAGCATGTATTGAAACACTTGTTAATCCTCTCTACCCGGGTAAAATATAACCCAACCTTACGCCAATTTTAGCACTGCAGGCTTTCATAGAGCTGCAAAGTTGTCTAGTATGCAATCAGTCCTTATTATCAGCTTCGGAGAGGTTGTGCTCGGAAATGCTCGATGGCAAAGAATACTTGTCAAATCGTGCCCGCATGTAGTCTCTTTGGCAATTGGGTTCTCCTCTAATACCATTTCTCAGCTCCTCTACACTTTGAACTCAAAATTTCCGCTTGAGATTCGTTATTATAGTTTGAACCACTAATAGCAGTTATTACTCTACATCTTCTAGCGAGAACGCAACAGGTGGTAGGTGTGGTGAGAAATCCCTCACCTTCGGAACCACATTACGGGAACGGAAGCGAGTTTCAATCTGGCTCCAATTGGATTGGTTGAGCGTTCAGCAGCTAGCTTGGGCGGGGCAGCAAGGTCGTTGCGTTAGGCCGTATTTTGCGATATATTGCGACTCGCTTGCAGATTGTAGATTGCAGGGTAGGCAGGGCCCAGGTGTGCAATAATGCAATCGTGCAATGGACTCTACATTCACCTTTCGGCATGAAGCCATTAGCAGTAAAATGTGTTTTGTGTTCATTATCCCACCGACATTGTTTTAGGGTATAAACATTTTCTGGTAAATGCTTTTTAGTATTGCTGTACTAATTTGAATTTAAATCATGATTATCCCTGCGTGGATCGCTTTGCAAAGGCAATTGAAGCGAGAGAATCACACGTCAATCTATAAGTTAAAACTTTCTCATTAATCACCAAATGATTTCTGGTCACGCCATTGACTTCTTCCATTCTTACTAATTTTGTTTTTCACATTCACTCCCCAAGCCCCAGTTTTTTTTTCTTTTTTTAGGAAGCTAGGCACGAACCCAGAATTGTTTTTCACATTACTTCAGGCTAGACCTAGGGGTTGCGGCATTATCACATAGATAACATCCATTGGTGATTTGACGGGATTTGAACCCGGGACCTCTGGAACCGAAGTCCCACGCTCTAACCACTAGACCAACTCGCTCCCCCCAAAGCCCCAGTATCCCTAGAAACTGTACAAAAAGCTGTGAGTCCCCTGGTACTGATCTTTCTTTCCCAAAGATATATTGCCAATCGGAAGTACTAACTATCAGGATTACTGCTGTTATAGGCACTGTCGGATGAGTTGTAAAAAGGAAAATTTACCAATACAGTATTTTCTCCAGTTCATTGACCAAGATTCTTCTGTCTACTTTGCCTGTGGAAGCCTCCCTTTTTGTTTAAAAGTAATTTCGTAATTTTACACATTTTTTAGTGGAAAAGCGAAAACTTTCAAAAAGAGTCTTAAAAAATCCGCAAACAAAAATTGGACTGACAAGGGAAATAAGTAAACTTCTGACTATACCGTAGTTTTAAAAGTGGTGTATAGTAGACCTGGTAAAGTTTGAAGCATATAAAGGGGTAAAAAGTTGAAAACTTGATCGATCAATAGACTCCGCTTAGCTGGGGGTCGACAATGGAGATATTTTTGGCAGACTGGAGACCACAAGTAGGACAGTATGACTATCTTTACACCGTGGCCAATTGTTGAATGCGCTGCTTTCACTGTCTCGTAGCCGTCGATGATGGGCTTAGAAGTGCAGACTGCATCAAACTCAGCTCTTTAGAAAACGTTTTCGGTCTTTTGGATATTCTGGACATATTTTGATTTCCAAGATCTCAAGATCATTCTAAAGAGGTTTAAATTACCTTTGTTTTGTAGTTGCCTTTAGTTCTTGAGGTGTATTAGTTTCCTGGTGCGCATTTCGCCACGAGGCGTGGCATCTTCTGTTCTGAGGTCACTAGTTTATTATCAGTTTTGAAAGAGGTTTGTTCTTTTGCGTTTGTCCTAACTACTGTATTCCTCTCTAAAGTCGGGTTTGCGCTAAAAACTCTAACGGAAGATATGACTTTTTAAATATTGCGTTGCACTTAATAAGCTGAATAAACTATTTCTTAAAAAACTAATTTAAGAGCTGCATTTGATGAAAACGGTTATTTTTCTGTCAGATGCCTTCCTTGACATGTTTAGTTTAGAGTTCGCCTCTGAAAAGCTGATATGGAAGTGTATATATAAGTATAGTATACCAGAGATTTTACTAACAACTCTTTAAATAATTGTTGTTTATGAATGGATATTGTACCAACCACCCTTTTGACATGGGCTTAGTGCCTTCAAGCCCTCTCAATGGTATCACTTCCTACTAACACAGATGAGCAAGATCTTACTTCTCTGATATTAACGAAGTAACAGCAAATAAATACCTACTGCCATTCAGTACGGTGGGAAAATTGTGCATCGGTATATATAATGTTACAGAAATATTATTGAAAATATATGACCAATTTAAAAATGCAAAAAAAACTTTGGCAGTAATGCACTTGTAATATTTTTTGTAATATTGAATTGCGGGTGGGCCTGTGTCCATTGGCAATGTCAAATTTCCCCATCGTCTATGCCTACATTGTTGTTTCCCCACCGCAAACAATCCTGAAACAACAGTTAGTAAAACTTCAATGCCGGCAGTGGCGTTTCAATGTCGTACTTTGTGCTATTGATACTTGACATGTTTACATCAATCATTTGTGTTCTTGTCTATACCTGCCTGGAGCTTTTTCAAAGGGAACTTAAGCCTACTTTTGGCAGAATCAGATTAATACCTGTGGGTAAACTATGCCTATATGTACATCATTCAAGAGATTTTTACTAAACCGATTTTATTACCGTCGAAAACCTAGATTTTACTAAGAAAACTCCCTTACCTCTACTCATGTTCGGTGCTAATTACTTTTGATTCTATATAATGCAACTTGATTCTATGAAACTATTGACTTCGTCTATCAAACCTTCGCAATCACAAAATCAATACATGTGCTGAATAAATATTTCATAAAAATCGTCTTACCAAAGAGTAAAAATCACCTTTTATCGTAAAGCAACTGGAGGACCATGAATTAAAAATGTTTAGCCATGAATTAAAAACTATGTGCAGTTAACATTAATGTTCATAGAAACCTTCGTATTCATCCTTGC
This sequence comes from Macrosteles quadrilineatus, assembly GCF_028750875.1. Lineage (NCBI taxonomy): Eukaryota > Metazoa > Arthropoda > Insecta > Hemiptera > Cicadellidae > Macrosteles > Macrosteles quadrilineatus. The sequence goes on along the minus strand of NW_026542598.1, from coordinate 74,356,218 downwards.
TGCTAAAATGCACTCATTTCGACTTCGTAAAGGGGTCTTAATTGTTGCATTCTTCTTTATGTTGTCTCATAATGTTAAGCGTCTCTTGTATAAGATGGCAGCTAAGTTACGAACGAACCAAGGCCAACATTGTATACATTCCTCCCTTCCTGCGTTTACATCAAAAGCAAACTCACACGTTCTGTGCACTTCTGCTTTGTCCCTAGAATATTCTATCGTTGAATGCTGCATCCTCGTCGGAATGAATGGATTATGGTGCAATCCGCGTTCACACAAAAATTGACATGAGAGTGGGGATTAGTGGAATCACCGAAATTAGAACATCGAAATAGATAGAAACCCCTTTCTCGGGTTTCGGTTCTTTGGAACATTGATCTCAAAGAGGCTACGCTTGACGAATTCACTTAGATTTTATCCGCCTCTAGCACACTATCCGTCTCAAGAGGCAAGACGATTGAGGTTCCAATGGTTCCACAAGCCACTTCATGGTAAAACCACCTTCATATCTGGTGGAAACCAACTTGTCTACAATCGTATTTAGATTTTGACATGGGATTCTTTTAGTGGCTTCTTGATATCCGGCCCAATACTCAAGTATATGAAATGTACCTCCAGTGAGAAAAGTGTACTGCATTAATCCGTTTCTGCACTCAGTACGTTAAATCATTTTTATTTTTATTTGCTTTTGGCAGATGATTGGTCTTGCAGATTCAGAGTATATTTTTAAACTATGAAGCACATAGACGATGTTAGCTTTCCCTGGAAGATTGGATAGTTTTCATATTCAAGAAAGATAACACTTACATGGCTTAGAACCTTGAATTTCTAGGCTTTATTTTAGGGAGATCTTGAAAACATTCATTTCATAGTTTTAGCTTAATCGTTAATGCACTCCTTACCTAATAGCACAAATGAAGATGCTTCATCTCTTAAAATGTATATAGAAAAAATTCTTATCTTCTTGTACTCTGTTGCAGGTATAATGCTGGAGAGCGAGAAGAAAATCGTGGAAATGATGGACAGCCGCAGTCCAATGGCCAAGTATTGGATGCCGCTGGTCTGGGCGACGAACATCATCAATCGCGCGCGTCGCGACAATCTCATCATGTCCGACCAGCTCGTGCAGACGTTGCTGTTCGAGCTGAGCGAACATCGCCGCAAACTGGGCTCCATCATCAGCTACGACACCGTGTGCGTGCCCCTCGTCTACACGCAGGTCTCTCCCCACTCCTACCCACTCTGTCTCACTAGCGCGACTAACAACGGCTGTACTCTGGTGGAGTCTCATAGCCTAGAATCCCAATGAATCGAATTTGTCTCAGAACCTCGAAAAATTTTAATTTTCAAAATGACTGCTGTTATTGAAGAAACTTTATTGTAGGTAGCTTTTTCCTCCTCATATGTACATAAAAAAAGGGGGTTTCTGTTCTATTGTGTTAGTTTACATTTTCTAAATTTCATATCCATAACTATTCCACTAAAATTATTTATATAAAAAAGAAAGTATCATAATTAGTACTGACCGGTACTTTGGTATTATACCGACCACACCTAAATTGGCTTAGGCTACCACGCCTAGGTTAGGTTAGGATAAAATAACCGGAAGATAGCCTAATCTAACCTAACCTAACGTAACCTAACCTAAGGGTAACCAATTTCGGTGTGGTAGGTATAATACCAAAGTTAAAGTACCTACTGACCTAACTATGAGAAATTGTAATGATCAGCTTTACAATCATTACAATCATTACATGAATGTTAGGGCGCACATTAAAACCCCAAATAAAGCTACTCGTATTTAAGTCCCAATGATCATAAAAAGTTCCTAATCTATCAATCATTCTAAATCTACTACACTAGAGTACAGCTGCGCCGCATGAGAGCATGATTGTGACTAACGTGCACGAGCATGACGCACGATGCATGAAATTAACTACTGTAACAAACAGTTTGTTTTCAGCCTTCCTGAGGATGAATCTCTCGATTCTTGTAGACTCGAGGCCGACAGACTCGGGCTCTTGAGTCTACCTTCCTCCCGCACAACAGCAGCAGCTGAGAAGGGCAATCAGAGGTCGCTTTATAAGAAAATGCTGCGTTCTAAGGCTAAACACCAAAATCACTTGTGGAAAATCATCTCTCATTTATCCGACCATACAGAAGTCAGAGGTGATTTCCCTACGAAAACTTTTACAAATCGCGTAAGCATACGACCTCTGATTTTCCTTGCTCTTAATGGTTATTCTACATTGGACAATCAAAGGTGGCTTTCGTACGGGAATATTATCGTTAAGTATAATTTAGACATTCGTTTTACATAACGTGCAATCTTTTTGCTTCTTCATCTTTGCAATTTCACAGACAAGTTCTCTGTCTTGCCTGATTGAACTTTCTCGAAAGATAAGTGGAATAATGTTAACACCGCTTAGCTACCACTTGATGGTCATATCGAAGTCAGATGAAACACATATTTGCTTGGTCAATAAATGAAAAGTAGGATTATCTTATAAAATCTGGGGGATTAAAAATAAAATATTTTAGATGGTCATTTCACACTAGTATCTTTGTAGTTCAGTTAATATATTTATACGAACTCCATATATGTAGTAATATTGCCAATCTTCAAGGTTCTGATTTTTGTATTTGAATTATATCGATCAAGAATATCTTATTGCTCAATGAACCTGCGGGTTAATTATTTCTGGAAACAAAAAATACGGAGATTCGGTTACAGAATTGTTTGAAACTTTACTTTACCAAACTGAAACGCATTTTTTTTTTACTGTTGAATTAATACTAATTTCTGTATGTAGCAAATTTGTATGATAGTAACAGGTTTAAATTCATATTTTCAGTATCGTCACTGATAAAACAATTACTGTGCATCCCTTACCAAAAACTAACGACAAATTTATTGGATTTTTAGCTTTTTAAGGAAGATACAATTTACAAATTTTTTATCTACAAAAATTCCTATTACTTGCGTTCTTTCTATGATAGAACCGAACTGAGCAATACAATAACGCCAAGTGCAGATTTTTTCCTTGAGTTAATTAAGTTTGACCCGTAACCGCTTGGGACAATTACGATGATCATTATACACAAGAACTGGTTCTTCGGCGTTCCGCGTTCCAGATATGTAGTGACCAGCGACTAGCGACTAGCCTTGCTGTTGCAGACGACAGTGTTGGCTCACACGGAGTTGGAGTGAGAAAACTTAAATCTATCGTAAATATAAACAATATTTAGATCAAGAAGCAATCAGGCTTAAAACAGACCTGAATAGAATATTCTTCAAAATTATTTTTCAGAGGAGTTTTTTAATGCAGCTTGCCGCTTTCGTGAACATGGATAGCTAACTTACATAATGTGTAAATTAAGCTTAAAATGTATTTAGGATAGGAAGTCTGGGCTTAGAGTATGTCAAGCTTAAAATTAAACTGATTCCGGTAAATCGATCTCAGAGTAAGCTTTAAACTTTAATAAGAAATCAGCTCAACACGATTTTAACCAAGCTTTAACTTTTCAAATTTTGAAGGGAGTTCGTTTTTAATGCATATTCAACTTTAATTGAAATCGTTAATAGGACAAAAGTTAAAAAAATAACAAAATAATGCATACATTTGTGATGCACTTGTTTTTGTTTCTTACACGAATTTACGGTTTAAAATATGGTTTTGCAACAAAAAACAATTGGATCCAGTAGTTAAATAAAAAAAAAAATACATTAGGCTGCAGTGCTAGAATATTAATTACACAAATAGTTTATGATAAACTAGTTACTTCTACAAATAATAATTTCGTCAGTTTTTCAACGATGATTTGTTTACGTGATTTGAAGTTTATGATTTTATAATCCTGGGGTTATTTATATAATTTGTATATAGCACCAGCACATTGTTGTATATAGTCAAGGCCCAAGTGACGCCGACCGTCACGGGCCAAGTGACGTCAGAGCTTACGTCACGACAAGGGGTTGCTGGGAATGCAACGTCATAACGTCACGTTAAATGTCAACCCTCCTGTCATCATGCACGTTGTATGAAATAATGTAACAAGTTTCAAATTAAAATTTCCAAAATACTTTAGTAATTCATAGTTGTTTATATAAAACTAGGAGAGTATTGCACTGTTTTTAAATGAACATTTATGAGATTTTGTTATGCGATATGAAGTTGGTAAATGTTTCTATTATCAATATGGATTTTGAAAATAGCACATTTTTTCCATACAGTTTTAATCATTTTTAACCTCTTTTGGCAAATAAAATTGATAACTTTAAAGAAGCGTTTTAGAAGGAAGAAACATTGTAGAAATTCTGTGTGATGACAGGAGGGACTTGTACATATTTTTTGTGAGTGGAGGGACTTAACGAAATGGTATGATTGTGGCGGGTCAGTTATTGAACAGAGCGGGTAGTTTTAAAGGAAAAAATATATTCACAAAAATTATATTTGCCTTATTTTTTTCTAAATATAAAACAAAATAAAAACTAAAATACGAACAATTCAAGTTGACGTACAGAAAGATTAGTATGATGCGATGATTTTGTTTCGCGGTCTTTGGACTTTGCGGTTTCGTTCCATCGTTTACCTCATGATGATGTTCTCCGTCTTCCACGATTTTCATCGCTTTCGTTTGAAAATAGAAAAAATAATACAGATCAATGTACACTGCCAGTGTTAGGAAAACATAAAAGTGAATTAAGACCAGTTTTCGTTGAGACTTTAATGTTTAAATACAGTCAATAGAAGCATAACCATAACCTAATGATATGTTACAACAGATTGGGTCCGTTGGAAGGGATAACTATTACATAGTATTCTTATGACAAGTTATTAAATGTGAACATTTGTGATAGATATGGATAACTTTCTTAAACGTGCACAGAGAGCCAAGTTCAATATGATATTACTCCTCCAAACATTGTCTTTTGATCCAAAAATATAAATTGTTGTAACCCTAAAAAATGATGATCCTCTTAGTTGATTTCGTACTGATATATAATTCAAAACCAGCAGTTTAATGGAATGAAAAAATATTAATTTACATAGGCAAAGTTAAGAGTCAAATGGCACTTTCTTACGCTTCTGTACATAAATATTATACAATTATTTTTACAATTAAATTACAGGAAGAAATATAAATCATGGATACAGAAACTTGATAACTTTAACTTCAATTATTAACCTATTTCAAAACACGTAAATCTGCTATTTCCATATTTCAACCGTTAAAAATATCGTATTCTAAATTATATTATGGTAAAAGATTGAACCTTTTCAGTAGGATATTTGAATAACTTAACAAACTCAATTTGCTGAATAAAACACCATAAATCAAATCACAAAGGGAAAGCATTACATAACAGGCTGTCAATTGAGTTATATCATTGACTGTGGTAAAATGGTATTTAGAGACATTTGAATAAAGTAGGGGAACTTTTACCAATTGAGCATTATTGTTGGCGATGTTGATTATATTGGTTATAGCACGAATATTAGAACAGAATTCGGTGTATAACATAAACAAATGACGTAACTGGCCCGAATCCCATACTGATAACATTTACATAGTTTAGACAGTACCTATTAAGCAATGTTATAATAATGTTTACTTTCGGACCAGTAACACAATTTGTTGATGTCTATGGTCCATACAGTTTCTGTTCTAGTATTCATTGGCTAAAGTAAAAGAGTATTGGGTCGACATTTCGGAACTTTGAAAACTAACCTCGTCTTCAGGTTAGAAACCTGAACAAAACAAGAAGTGTTTACAAACGATTTATGAGAATCAAAGTAAGCTAACTGGGCAATGCCAAGAAACAAGCTAACTACAATTGTTCAGAGCTGTCTAAATTGTATGCAAGCAATAATGTAGAAATGATCAAGCATAAGTTCTTCTTCTTCTACGCGCGACTCGTCTGGCTCCATCCTGCTCCTCTTGACCTTGGCACTCGTATGACCTTGGGCCGGATTCCCCCAGAGCTGTTGACCTTTGCTGACCTTGCTACATATCTTGCCCACTGGTCACTGGTCATCCCCCTCTTCTCTTCCTTGGGATTATTCAAATACCTCAGAATCGATTTGGCTAAAAATATCCGAGGCTACGCCTATGTTCTCAAGGCGTGTCCTTTTAAGAATTTTTAATTTGTTTCGACAATAATTTATAGAGTTTGATTGGTTCCAATCGGGTAACCTAAATGTTTTATTGGACCTTCGATTTAAAAAAAATGTTAAATTTTGGTAATTTACAAGCTCGGAAGTTATGTTTTTGGTTTTTGCAGGTGTGTAGTGGCGTACTACTTGTGGTAATTTGCTTTTACAACAGTTCAAAGAAGTAAAATTATTTTATCCGTCCTCACACGCATCGATCATGAAACGTTTCCTCTAAATATAAGAAAAATACCTTTTAATCCTTTTTCTAATCTAATCCTCGCAAATTGCTTGTAAACATATCTTAATTCTTAATCGTGTTAAGTAACTTGCGTAAATTTTTCTTAGTATACGCCTAATAAATGAATGAAAGTAATGTTAAAAGTTTCAGAATAGTAAAAATTAATTCCAAAAAGGTTTAAATATAAGAAAACTTGTTGTCGTTTAGTTTAATCCCCTCTAAGCAAAAACTTAAGAACATTTGTTGATAAAGTCCTTTGGAAATGTATACCTACTTTTTTTAACTGTTAATTTTTTTCAATCACTCTTTTTTCGGGACGTAGAGTATGGTATGGATCGACGGCGTTGCACTCTTGTGCACAACCACACAGCTCTGCAGCTTGCACATCGAGGACACATAACGGCTACAACGACCAGCCGACCTGGAGCTGTCCTACCAGTGGCCGAAATTTCAAAACCTCAAAATATTTAAAATTCCAAATTCAAGTAAATTTATTCAATATTTAAAAGTAGGATGGCCAAGTTTAGACAACTTATCGGCGTGGTCCAATTAATTAGTGCTCGGACAAAAATATAACGAATAAATTGCATATTCTTTAGTTTCAAAATCAGAATTCTAAGGCTTATCGTAGGTAATTGTACAAATAACATGTTAAGCTGCAAAGTATATTTGTGTTGTCGTCACTCTCACTTAAAAAAAGTGTATCTAAATTATAATTTCGAAATTATCAACCAATTACTAAAATGTGGAAGACTAAATTATCCATTTATCTATGTACCTCAGTATGTAAAGTAAAACTATAATACTATTGTTTGAAACTGAAAACTGAAATTACAAAAAAATATATAAAACATCGTGTGCAGGTACGCTCTAAAGTTCACAAAGTTCACATTAGTTCAAAGATAAGCTAAGTAAAGTAAATTAGTAAATGTTTAAAATCATAACAAACATGCTTTGGTTCTTAAGTCTTTTTTCCATGATAATTCTTATTTGTAATCCAAACTGAATTAGCACCCTTGTTACTTTGATCCAACATTCAGGCGTTCCGTTATTCAAATTAGAAACTTTCTTTTTTATTGGCCCTTTAAACCATAAACCAATTCAGGACACGAGTTGCATTTTATTGGCCATTTATTGTTCTAAACATTATTATCATTATCAATTGAGAAGGTCGACGCCACCTAGGTGTGTGTCACCTATTGGTGAAGGATGAGTGTAGAATGTTGTGGGATGATCTGTATAGCTTTGCTACTAAGATCAGCTGTTTCAACAGCATATTTCATCATATGTACAATTTGGCATATTAAAATCAGATGGTTAAATCTAGTGGAGTATTTTGTATAATGTTTTCCTTAAATTTGGTCTTTTGCAGTGCATTTTGTATTCTCTGTATGATATTTATCCCAAATGATTGCAAAGGGAAGAAAACTTTGTGGAACGGGTGTGAACTTCAGTTATAAAGCGTGACTGTTCATGTTAATAGGCGACAGGTAGATCATATTTTAACTGACTAGTGTTGTCTTTTAAGATTGGGTCAGCAATAAATTTCCCTGGCTGAAGAAACAGCTGGTCATAGCCATAATCAAAGCAGTCATGTCACACGTCCCTACTCCATTCATATTTGATAACATACCAAAAAAACAACATCCAGTTAAAACATTCCCAGTTACAAACAAATAAAGTAGTTATTAATTACACGACTTTCAAACGCTAACTTTAAATTGCACCGACATTGGCAGTGTACATCGAATTACCCACGAATTATCTTTCAACACTTAAACTCGCGTCCCGGTTCTTAAGGTTTAATGATGGAAAGCGAGAAAAAAATCTTCGAGATGTTGGACGAAAGACACCCAATGGCGAAGTATTGGCTTCCGTTGACCTGGGCGACCAACGTGATCAACCGAGCTCGTCGTGAGGGCCTCATATCTTGCGATCATCTGGTGCAGACGATCATGTACGAGATGAGCGACATCAGACTGCGATTGGGCAGTCTCATCGGGTACGATAACGTCAACGTGCCACTCGTCTACACACAGGTGAGCTAGTATAGGCCGAGCACCTAGACATAATACACTCAGCAGGTAAACTAGAAGGTAGGCTACTACGTTCAAAGTAGACTGTCTAGGGGTGTCTTCGGGAGATGCCGTCTTTGAACTTCAGGGATTGGAAAACCGCCAAACTTTGACTCCAACTTATAGGTATTGATGCAAATGTGGTGCAGCAAGTTCTAGAACTATCAAAGCACCCAGGTGAGCATTTAGTAAAAGACGAACACTAGGCTAAACAACACGTAAGTAAACTAGAAGGCATCCTTCTACGGTCAGCAGAGACTCTTGGATCTGTTCTTCGGAAAATGGCTGGCAAAAGACTTCGAATATGGTCGTTGAACTGGCAAATTTTAGTTTGGCAACGCTAACGCTTCCAATATAATCTTGATTACATGAGTCAATAGTTTACTCAGTTCTACCCAGTTTGAGTTAATCAAATGTTTTGATATACAATATCTTGACGAATACTACTCCAACTTTATCAGTAGGGATACAGACTGGACGAGCTATACATATACTTACAGTATAAGGCATTTACCAGAATATACAGTAATCGCTCATTTGAAAACGCATCTGTCATAGACACAAAAGGAAAAAAAGTCAGTGATACCAGCCTATTTACAATAAAGTTTAGTTTTAGCATTTTATTTATACCGTACGAGTATTGAAATAGAGTATTTATTTATTTTTTACACAAAAACATGTACATTAGTTTATAGTTAATCAGTCACGATCAGTCCACACCACGTTCTGCCTACCTTCTGACTCCGTAAGTAAGTTTTATGAAATTCAAAAGCATTGTAGTAAATAGTAATAGTGTAGAAACGTTGTGCATTGGACTTAATAGTTTATTAAATAGATATTTTGCATTATTTACGTGGATGTATATGTATAGTAACCTATTTTTTGTTATTATACTCAACTAACAGTTTTTGTTCCTGTATATGTAGCAGCAGAGATATAATTTTTTTTAGATATATGAAGTTGTTTGGCTGTTTTTTGTTTTTACAGTTTTTTTTGCATGAAGCTATTTAATTATTGTTTTATTTTTAAGGCCTTTCATACGACAAGGACATTTTTGTTTTGTTTCCGAATGTTTATATTTTGAATGTTGTAATGTAGGAATTTTCTCCATTAACAGGTGGTAAAGTAATTTGACTAAGCATTCAATGTAGTAAATACCAATAGCATTGTTATTTTGTTATATCTAAGGGAGTATGTTTTATCTATGGTTATATTATAGCTTTTCTTCCGGTGGCAAGTAAATAAATGATCCTGTCTACTGAAACAGCTGATCATCTCACTCCATTCTACACTCACATTGGGGTTAAAATACGATCTAGGTTGCGTCCCCATCTCGATTAATTGATAATTGATTGTATGACCATCTCTGTTTCAGTACCTTCCATAAAGAATAACCTCAGTCACAAATGCACATATGACTCCAAAATACTTCCATTAGACCCATATAATCCCATCAGTCCCCCTTATAATCTAAAATTGTTGTTAACATTTTTTCAACGCTCTTAAGTTCAGGATTTTAAATTACATGTACTCCCTAATATTATTCAACCTTGTGAATAGATTGAAGACAGTTTTAGGTCGTGTTTTTCCTGTTTATGGAGATCCCTTTGTTGTTTACTATTTGAGACTTGATTTTGCCAGCTGTAAAATTAGATTGACTGAATGTAGAAAACGATTTCGTATCCTCTCATTCCATTTCAACGATATTACCAATGTGACAAATTGTAAAATCCTCCATTGAATAAGACAGAATTGTCCTGTCGACAAAAGAGCACTCAAATGTTACTAACATGAACACACCAAAAACAGGTTTTATAGCCTATGTTACGTAAGTCACCCCACATATTCTATTAGGATGGAGAATAGTTTATTACGCATTAGTTACGCCCTCTACTCACAATAGCCATCACAGTAGGTGATTTGTCTTCTACAGTATTTATCAGTATTATTTCTCGCAGGACGTTACGCTTCTAGAGTTATCTTGACAATGTCAAGGCGAGTCCAAGACAATCCATTCGTCAGACAACATCGCTTACGTAAAAACAGTCGCCGTGACCGAGGGGTAAAGAAATGGCGGAAGAAAGGTGTTGAAATTTGACAAGCCCTTGGCGATCCCGGACGTGTTGAAGGCGTTGGCGTTGAGTTAGCGATTTTCACGGTTCTCGGGAGTTTTTAAATCGCGTTCCTTATTTTTCCGAAGGTTGTATCCATACAGTTGCAAGCTTGTTGGGTGGGTATATAATCCCTTAGCGAAGAGTGCTCCTGAAAGCCATGTAGAATACATAGTTCAGGGCCCCCATATGGCTATTGGTATACTGTATGATGTAATTTTACTCGCAAATTAATCAGAAGGTTCTTCAAGAGGAACTGGTAATATTGGAATTAATATAAATTTGAAATAAAAACTTCACCAATATTTTTAGAATTTTTAATTTCATTTCACTTAGACATTAACTAAGTTAATTTATAAAAAAATCTAAAAATATTGGTGAAGTTTTTATTTCAAATTTATATTATAATCAGAAGATTGTCGTTTCGATCCTGAGAAAAGCCCGAGCTCTTTGAGGGTTCGAAACTGGACCCGACTGTCCTTGGCCAAAGGGGTTTTAATCTATGGTTCTGGTTGAAGATACAGCTCGTTTCAGTAACAAAACTGCAAAAGGTTGTCTCACTCTTCCACAGTCATCTTTCATTCATACTTGGGTTGGATGAATTATGCAGTTAAAAACTTTCAAAGTATTGTTTCCACCTTTAAAATCACTTTTCGACGTTACTGTTGTGCTGAAATTGAAACCGGGTTTACTTCACCGCTAGAACCTTTGACTTTAGAAGCTGGACGTTCTCATCTTATCGTAAAGTCTGAAGACTGTTTTGATTTTAGTAGCACTTGACCAAGCTGATGTCGACAAAAAAACTTACACTACAACCTCAAAAATTGTAAATTTCAATTTTATTTTATTTATAGACTACTACAAATAGGGGAGCGAGCTGGCGTAGTGGCTAGAGCGCGGGACTTCGGTCCGTGAGGTCCCGGGTTCGATCCCCGCCAAGTCACCAATGGATTTTATCTAAGTGATAATGCCGCAACCCCTAGGTCTAGCCTGAAGTAATGTGAAAAACAATCCCAGGCTCGTGCCTAGCGTCCTAGGAAAAAAAAAAAAAACTACAGTTTTTCAACCTCTTTTGAATCCTCTCTTACTATTCTGTGTTCTCTGGTGTTTCCATATCAATGTAGGCTACTTTAGGAAAAAGAAAAAGGTATATGATCAAAAATTACTTTTTTGTCATACTGCAACAAAACATTCGTTTATGGGAATACGTGTTGCGGGTCTAAAGTAGCTCTTTCGGGTCTAAAGTAGCTCTTTTACTCCATTAGGAAGTCAATAGCATATTTCATCACTAGGGCATAAAGTGACTCTTTTCGATCCGAGCTCAAGTTACGATCGAGGTGAAGCCGAGGTCGGAAAATGAGCGAGGGTTGTAAATACACTTTTGGCCCGTGTGATGACTATATTTTTTCGTCATATTGCATCAATAATTAACAAACTAAGCTAGAAAACGAAAATATCCCCCCCCCCCTACGAAATATAACCCATAAAACGACTTCCAATTTGTTTTCAATTCTGCTCATCTAAATAAGCAGCCGATTATTAAGTGATTCAATAATTTTGTCGATTAATTACGATTGTGTTAGTGTACATTATACTATCGATTTGTCGAACTATTTCGTATAAGGGAACAATCAGTTACAATCGATTAAACAATTGATGCATACTTTCGATATATGTTATTGCTTACGATCTAAATTTTCAACTGAGTTGACAACAGCTGATTTTTACTCCCTAGGGGCTAACAACGCTTTTTACTCCCTAGGGAGTCAAAAGCCTCTTTAGTCCCTAGGGAGTAAAAGCTTTTGTATCCTCGCGATTGTAAGAAATCACATGTTTCGACTGATTTTATATGTTGTAGCTTATTTTAGCATTCTTGTGAATACTGTAGTTCTATATATTGATACAAGAATGTACACTAACCCAATCATAATAGGCGAAATTATTTGCTTATTTGCATTGGAACAATTTTAAACAAGCTGGAAGCTGTTTTTAGAGGTATGTAAAATTATTTTCATTTTAAATCATTTTCTAAATTAGTTTGTTGAATAATGTTGCAAAATGTCGAAAAATATAATCATCACACGGATTTAAACTTGAGCTCGGATCGAAAAGAGCCATTGCCCTAGTGATGAAATATACAATATAGTTAAGCTATATAAAATATAGTTAGTGATGAACTACTATTAAAGCGGGTGTCTTTTAAACATACGTTCAGTCATGACTTATGCAACACTTCGGCGTCATTGTAAATACGCCAAATGACACACTTGTGGGCTATTGTACGTCAATGGCACGCCCCTTTTAATGGTGCTGTAAAGTAAAACTGGGTTACATATATTTTGTTACCAAATCATACTGAAAATTTGTATTTGAGCTTAAAATAGTCAGTTAAGTCAGCATATATTTTGATATGCTATAAAAATCCATCAACGACAGTAAGAGTCAAAGTACATCTTTTGATCGGTTGATTGTTTAACAAGAAAGAAGAAAGAAGTGAATAAAATAAATGCATATTAATTTCACGAATGAACAAAACAAATAAATACCATTGTATTGTAATACGTTATACTATACGAAGGTACAACGTGGACTGTTCAGAAGACATCAACTGTGGGTTAATTATAAAATAAAACTTTAGGACAATTTTCATACCAGTGTGGAAAAGCCCAATCTGTAGATTAATTCATTAATTCATTTTAAAACTTTCCGAATACAGTACCTACGATCGGAAGTTTTATATTGAGAATTTTCTTTTGTATTAACTCAGAGTAATAGTAAATAATTAAACATGAAAACCTGCCTATATTAAAACTATGAAAATTAACACACACTACATAGAGTTCGGTAACAGTACAATTATTTATGAGAATTACATGGAGTAACTCTACCTACATTTTAGTTAGGACCTAATATGCTTATCACATGTTTCATTATGTTTATGTTTCATTCAATTTAATAATTAAGTACTGTATTTGTATTTGTATAAATTTCTCTGTGAAAAAGTGTTGTTTAAATTTGCCACTGGAAAAGCTAGTAAAACATTTTAACCTTAAACCCCATATTTTTTTGCCGCCAATTCACGGTCCATCTGAACGCAGCCTTGCCATTGGGCACAGGTGACTTGTCAGTCTACTTACTTCCGCCCGCCCTTGCTGTCAACATCAGCTGATCTGGCAGCGGTGCCAACTGTTGCACACTAATTGTGACAGTGATATACTGATAAATGTATATGCTGTTGAACTGGTTTATACAAAAATACAACCTTATAGGTTTACCATCCTCAAAAGTAGCCAAAGTCATTGATGTAATATAGTAGATGTACTAAAAAGTACTATTACACCTTTTGTTCCAAAAATCTAATAGCCTACTGTTTAGAGGAAAACAATTAAAAACCATCAACCACAGACAAATAAATCTTATAAAAGTTCTTGAAGAACAGTAGTACATTTGATTTGTGTCGGTGTAAATATTGTGAATTGTCTGTGAACTATGGTAAGGTTAGTAGATTATGTCCTAATAACCCGTTTTAATAATGTTTTAATAACCTCGTTTTGAAATAAGCATAACACATAGGCTACATACAACATATTTTATCTTGTGTATGTTTTCATATGAAATCAGCTAACTATAGTTGGAGAGAAGTTTCTCATTGGATATTTGTATATTTGGATAACTATTGACTTTTGGATACTAAAGTTGAAAACAAATAATTATTTTATCACATACCTTAAGCTTTAGCTAAAAATTTCCTTTTAGGACGTCCAATTAAAAAAAATCATTTTTTTTTAGATTCTTACATCATTTGATTTGCTTGCTACTGTAATATTCCAAATGCATCACAATAAGTTAGTTTGTTCAGCTCTAGCAATTAGTTAACATTTATCAGGTTTGGCGTGTACAGTAGTAAATTTTAAATCCTTGCTAATTAATTTAACAAGAGACTGGCAAATGTTTCGCTTCACCCCTAACTTATTTCCTTAAAATAATAATATAGACATATCAGCTTCAGGATTTATTGGAATTTAGTCATAAAATCAATTGATCTATATACATGCATCTCAATGGCAAAATACTTACAATACTGTATAAGGACAGTAAATTATTGTTAATTTTATTTATTTTAATTTCAGGGAAACCAAGAAGATTATTTCGTTAAATGCATTGTTGATACTTTTTGTTTTATTATATCTTACAGGTCTTGAAAGGATATTTTATCAGGTGAAAGTTGTTTTTCTTACTATTATGTTATGTTTAATATGTAATAAAGTATCGGTGCTGGTCTAAGTTTCAGTATTTTTTTTTCTGTATTTCTTTGATTTATTTAGAGTTAGTTTTCTTTTGATTACATTGTTCATTATTTCAAATGGCAAAATCAACTTCACTGTATGGTTTGAGATTTCTACATTCAACTTCATTTGTTATCTTGTACGTTTATTTATTTTTAAGGTTGTGTTGCAAATTTTCCTATTGTTTTTCAGTTTATGATAGTATTTGCTTTATATTGTAATCATATTTTCATTAACATTTGCATGGTTGCACTTTTTTGCATGTGTGTGAAAATGCAAAAAAATTATGTACAATTCAAGTAAAGTTTTAAATGAATTTCAAAAATGTAATATTGTAAAATATTTTTACAGTTTGGAAAGTTAGAACGTTTCCAGAGACAAAAGTACCCAAAACTATCTAATCAACTGATTATAATTTAAATAATTTTTAAAATTCGAACATTGTAACTATAATTTTTAAAAACTTATCGTACGGGAATGATTTAAAAATATGTCTGTACATTACAATGCAATTAAAAAATATCATACAAGATACAAACTAAACGTCTCAACTTCCCTGCTTTCTTTAGCAGTGTTTTATTACAATACAATTTACGACTTTGGTTTTGCAGTAGAAAATTGATACTGTATCTCTCTGGGGAAAAGCATTGACTATATAGTCAATCAATCGGGAAGGTCACTTACAATTTTATTGTTTGCACATAAATCTACAACTTGAATATAAACTGGAAGGGGGAGATGTTCTCCATTTCGTAGTTTCCTTCTGTAAATACTTTAGACACCTCAGTAATGCAGGTGCTCGAAGATTTGATTTCTTTTTCGATATTTACCAATTCATTGTCTATTTTTTGGCCATAGAGCTCAGAAAGCTTTATTTTTCGTGATTTATACAAGTGCAAAAGCCCAGATGTCCGAGGGTTTTGGACATCTTTCTTGCATAAAAATCACTAGAAACACAAAAAGCTAGAATGCATGTTTAATTTTCAATCACTTATGTAAGATATTAATTGTATTTATTCTCTAACAGGTAGTAACTCTGTCGGTGTACTCGTACTTCTTGGCCAATCTTCTGGGAAAACAATTCATCATTACAGAGCGATCTCCAACCGGCAATATAGAGTTCGACATGTACTTTCCTATCTTCACTGTCCTACAGGTAATTATTTACTGTAAAAAAATACACAGTTTAGCAATGTAGTTAAAAAATTTTACTGTGAGATTTTTTTGGGATTTGACCAAGTGAATAGTCCGGGGAAGTGTATTGTTTATTACTGTATTCTAATCAGCTTTGAAAGACCAATTTAGTCTATTCACAGAGAAGTAAGGAACAAAGGACACACTCCATGGTACACTTAAGTGGTGTCTAGCACTAAACCTGGTGTCTAGGGCAAAGTCCAACACTGCCCCATCGCCTTCATGTTCTACATACGGTGAAGAAAGACCTTGTGCTCTTGCGATAGGAATTTCCCAAAGTGTAAGCGTATTTTCTCTTCACTTTATTTCTCTGTAGCTAAAACAAAAGTAGCAGTAGGTAAAAGCTAGAATCCCCAGCGCTAAGTTAAGCTAAAGTACTGTATAGCATTTGAACACACGTGCACGGTAAATTAATTGTTAAATGCTTATTTAGCGATATATCCTCCAACATTTTAGAACATATCAAAATTCCTTGGTAGAAATATTATAAGATACTCCATTTAATTTCTTATTTTTTCAGCTCTACATATTAAGCCTATAAAATAATCCTTCATTCAACAATATTTTTTTCCAGTTTGTCTTCTACGTAGGGTGGTTGAAGGTAGCAGAAGTTCTCATTGGACCGTTTGGTGAAGATGATGACGATATTGAACTCAACTGGCTTATTGATAGACATATCAAGGTAGGATAGTGGAATATAACAAATTAATTTAGTGTTGATGGTAAATAAATGCTGTATTTTTCAATTACCAGTCTTATATTGTATGTTATGACATTTTGTTTCCCACTTAAGAGGTTTATAAGCACCAAATTTTGTTAACTGTAATGTTTTACATCCAGCAATAAGTCTTTCCTGATCATACTATTGATATCTAATTTATTCAGCATGATAGGATAAATATTGCCCACCAAATTACATTTTTAATCGAGTCAAAAACATTGTTAGCTCATTCAAAGTTAAACATTTTTTTTATTATAGCAGAGAAACTTTCAAATACTTCTTGTTGATTTAAACTCCAGGTGTAATATTACCTCTGTGTCGCTTCTCTTAACTGACATGATGGATGTCAGTGACATCCATTGACTATTGGAAACTGAAGTTGTATTAATGGTCAAAGGCGACATCCATTTAACGATTAAGCATCTTCTAAAATGTTGAATATGTTAAAAACTTTTTTTTTATGGTAGGATATATAAATGGTGTATTATCCCAGTACACTAGCAGAAACTAGTTGGCAAAAAAAATACCTACTCTGTATTCTATTTTGAAAAGTATTCTTTATTCTTAATTGAACCAGAATTGTTATCACGCCTTGTTTTCTTGTGCAGGCTGCTTACATGATCGTGGACGAAATGCACGAGGAGCACCCTGAGTTGCTGAAGGACCAGTACTGGGACGAAGTTGTCCCTAAGGACCTACCGTACACTGTCGCTTCCGAGCATTACCGCAAGTACGAGCCTAAAGGATCTGCGGAGGACTACAAAGTGAAGGAACAAGATGCACTCTACGCCAATCTGTTGCACTCGCGCAAGTCGATCAACCCTGATGACGTTTACGCTGACTATGTGAGTGAAATGTTTATCCGACAGTTTCACGAGTTTATTAAATTATTTATTTTTAAAGTGATAGAATTGAGTCTTCCATGGGAAAACTTGCGTCCCATTGTAGAACTCATCAGAGAGTATGTTGAATAAAAGAAATATTGTATTTTAACTTTCTCTTTAGCCTTCAACTGTTCTATTCGAATTTCTACACTCTAAGATGAAACATCAGAAATATGTTATGGGTTGTCATTTAGAATTTTTACTAGTCCCTGGACTTTAGTTGAGTTCCCTTTCGATATCAAACAACAGTTCGTTTTTACTTAGCTCATTGTCTCACTGGTTTATATAGGCTCAGGAGGAGGACATTTTGAGTATCAAAAGGAGTATTTTATAATGTATTCGTTAATCCTTCAGAAATATAAAATTTGCATCACTATTTCTTAAGACACTATAGTTAAATTATAAGTATATAGCCTATGACAAGTATCTAAAATTATATAATTCTTCCAGGAAAGTGTAGACACCCCATTGGTGGAGAGGAGGAAGAACTGGTTCCAGCGTCAGATGCACCGAGTGGGCTCCATCCGCTCGTCTTCTACAGCATATTCCTCAGGCTTGTTCGGCCGTCAAAGGCACAACTCCGTCTACTCTACGCCTGATCAACAGAACGGTCTGCCTATCTCAGTGGTGGGGGGAGGTCAGTCACATGCCCCTCCTTATCAGCAGAACCCACACAAGATGTCCATCTACGACCGACTCATCGGCCGCAAGTCCACACGCCAGAACCGCAACAGGCCAGGTAGATGATTTGATTTTGAAATTCTTGAAGAGTAGAAATCATTTTACGCTTTTAGCAGAGTGGCGCAGTAGAAGCGTGCTGGGCCCATAATCCAGAGGTCCGTGGATCAAAACCACGGCTATCACTTGTGGCGTATTTTTGCCACATTTGGTGATTTGGACATATGATTTATGATCATGACCAAACCGTTCGTGTTGGAAACGGCATCTGAACTCATTATCTAAACAGAGGAGACAATTTACTGCGAATCACAGGCCCAAAGAGCCAGCTTTGATTATTATTATTAATTGAAGCATTTTAACTAGAGAACACCCTAATCTTTGGATATATGCAATAATTTTTAATCAATGAACTGGACACAACGTGAACTAACATTTGAGCAAATAATGAAATGGAGAGCTGACGGAATAAATTAAATAAGTGATTATGACTACATAATCTGAAAAGAATTATTAATGGAATTAAGAATAGGTAACTATTGTGTAACATGGTACCTCCAAGGGGGCCATACCCCCATATCCCACGCATTCAGCAAGCCATCTTTCTTCTTTCACAGCAGAGACACGACAACCGGTGTTTCCGTCGTGCTCCCCTACTCTTGTTAAAAATTATGCGCGACTATAATGTCCTAGGTTGTATATCATGGCTTGAGCTCACATGAACGTTGCGGGACATTTAAATTATTGTGGACTGACACAACACCACCAAGCTATTGTTACACTTTTAACACCACCAAATCTCACTTTACCAACTTACATTTTTGAGATCATAACTTTTTTTGGAATGATTAGTTTTCAAAGTATAATTTCCTTAAGTGATCGCATCTGGCTGACATTAGTGATTAATTGAGCTACTTTTGAAGTGTTGTAGATATTGTGAGATGATGTTTGGCATTAAGCTTGTTCTTTTTGGTGTGCTAAAGCTCTAATCTAATAAAAAATGTACAAATATTACGTTTTTACTTTACTGCATAGTTACATTAGCACTTGAAAATATATAACTTCAGAAATTTTAGGTCTTGATGTGGTACCTTAAGACAGTATTTGGTTGTCAAATGTATTTTTATGAGGAACCTTCTTTTTAGCTAATTTTGAAGATTAACATCTGTCTATTGGGTTTAAGCTAAAGTGGTGTCAAATTTTACCTTCACCGACACCAAGTGATATTGAATTTGACGGTAATGCAGTATTCAACAATTATTTGTCATTACATATTAGCATGGTTAAAAGGTTGGAGAAACATAGATGAAAATGACAAATTTGTTGTAGGATGAGTTTTTATTTTAATTGTCCAATGAGCTCCAGTCCTTCTCAAGTGAGCTACTTCAATTCTATCACCAATGCGGTGTCCTTTACTATTCTCACTTGTATTATACCCCTATGTGACATAGAGTCATCGTATCCAATCGCTGCTACATTTTTATACGATGGAAAAACTATGTTCTCTATTGAAGTCCATTGCTACTTGACTAATGTGAATTGATGTCAATTCACCAGCAAACCATTTGATATCAGTATATTTCAATGTTATGTCTTTCAAATAGCTAAGTTGTTATAACATTTTCAATACCTGCAATAAACCACATTGACCATTTCCAGGGCCACTCAAGATGAATGGATCAGTTGTGATGAAGAATCGACCTCGAATCCCGACGCCAGATGTTACCAAGGAAGTTGTTGACAGAGAGAATCGCCTGGCTCAGATGAACCTCAACAACAACAACGCCAACAGCGGAGGAACTGTGAGCCCCAACTCACTAGTCAGCGCGCTGGTCGCACACAACCCTGTACCGTACGCACACACTGACACTCAGTTGCCTGTGGCCGTCCAGGTCAGTGCTCGACACTTATTTTTAGAAAATCCTTCGGAGAATCATGTTGGATTAATATCGTTGACACACTAGGGTGTTAGGGGCATTTTAAGCCGAATTTGAAAATAATTTTGACAGGCTGAACTTTATTGACAGTTTTTAGCCTTTGGGTTGGTTATATCATTGACTATATAACCACAACTGGTTGTGGTTACATAGTCAATGGTTATATTCAGTGGTGATGTGGGTTTCCAACCTGCTTTTTCTAGTAATCATATAATTTCATCCTATGTTAGTCATTTTTTGAGTACAGTAATGGTGAGCGATCATACTTTGGAAATTGTATGACTACACCACTCACCACTGGTTATATTTACTATTACCTAAAATTAAAAAGAAAAAAAAACATACAATGTGAGATTTTCTCAATTTATACCTTATTCGGGTAATTGTAATTAGGAGTATACTACATGGTAATTGTTCTTTTAAGATTTATTAAAAAATACTATTATACCCTTAACTAGTTTTTTACAAACACATCCTTTTCCAGGTCGTTCTTTCTCCCATACAAGAGTCAGAGAGCCACCAGAACACCATAACACCCAACACCCCTGGTGCAGCAGCTCTGGCACAGGCTGTGTTAGCTAACAGCCTCAACCCCGCGGGGCTCAGCACTGCGGCCGTGCTGACCACTTCACATCCCATCAACACCTCCGCAGTGCTGACAACTGCGCAGCATCCGATCACAATGTCAGTCAGTCCAGTGACATTCACAACCGTGTCTATGAGCAACCCAATGTTGACGAGTCTAGGCATCACGCCGTCGTCTGCTCCGCACACTCCAGTGATTGCGCACCGCTCGCTGGTGCTGACCGACGTGACCCAACCTGTCACAGAGGAGGGCAGCTCAGCGGGAAGCGTCTCAGGCGACGACCGCAGCCGCAAGGCCAGCGTGACTTCGCAACCCAAGCGAGGGGAAGTTTACGTGTGATAGTTAATTTAGTTTTTTCATCAAACATGGCTGTGCAAGTACAATAATGCGTGGCAGTGTGGTGGGGATTGTTCAACAATTGTATTTACTGTGCATTTTAGACTTGTGATTAGTGTGTAAAAAGTTAAGATTGTTGATTGACATTATAATTTGTACATTCCAGTTAGTTGTTAATGATGCGATTTGTTGTCCTGTGATATAATGTTTTTACCTTGTAACGATATCATTTACTTATTCATTTTAATGGGAGCATATTTTATTGTAACGACGTATATTTTATTGAATTGATTCTACACAATATATGTGCAAATGTTAACTTTTAAAATGTACAGAAGTAAAACCAAGAATAAATAGATTTTGTGAGTTTAGACACTGTATTTGAGGTTGAATGCTGTCAACTTAATTACCGTACCGAATGTACTTTACTTGAATATTTTTTATAACTAAATTGTTATTGAATGAGTTCATGTAAGCTAATACAAACTGTGCCGGTATAATGGTAATAATTTTGAATCTCCAAACAGTTTTAATGTGATTTGTATAACTATCAGCAATATCTTTAATTTACATGTTTAGTTTAAGAGATTTTTAAAGACCAACATAAAATGACACTAGCGATTTTGTATTATTTTTTAGGGTCATTTTAGATTTTAATGTTTATAACTATGTTAAGAGGTGATCCATAAAGCACTATAATTTTAATTGGATCATCAATTAGTTGAAGGTTGAGTTTGTGAGATCTTTATAGAAATTCTGGTTGTACTAAAATGATTATGATGTTAATATTCCTGTCTAATAATATTGTATTATCTGTACAAGAGGTAGTTGTCAGATCCTGAATGGTATAGTCTGATTATCTGTACAAGAGGTAGTTGTCAGATCCTGAATGGTATAGTCTGATTATCTGTACAAGAGGTAGTTGTCAGATCCTGAATGGTATAGTCTGATCCCGCAGAAGTGGCTGTGAAGGGGCTTGTGTGCCATTTTAGTGAATATTTCATCAGATCTACTGATGTCAACTTTGTTGGTGATATAGTGCTTTTTAGTGTCAATAAACATTTTCAGTGATAATATCACCTTTGAACAATTTTTATTCATTAATTGACACATACACCATAATATTTTAATTTGAATATCGAATAAGGCTTTAATTTGTAATATCACCTGACTTATGCTGAGACAATGGTGCTCAATATAGATGATCTGATGATGAGCTCGACTATAGCTCCATCAGATGTTGTTAGGTAAAATAAATGTATAAATAAAATTGACAATGGATATAAAAGAAATGGGTTGTTTTTTGTTGTGACTTTCAATTAAAAAACCTAAATCATTTCTAGTTACAGGGCGGCAATAAGGGTCAGTGGAGCCCTGGGCAAACTCATAAGCAGCACCTCCTTTTTTTCGTAGTGCGTGCGGGTGGGCAGTAGTTGTACGCCGCCCGCCAGTCGCCCCTCGACAACCGCCGCGCCCCTGGGCATATGCCCAGTCTGCTCGTTTATAAAAGCGGGCCTTGTCTGGTTATAGTCTTAAAGAGTTCTCAACCATAGGTTTATGCAGACCAAATTGCTCGCTTGTTTCCCTAGACATCAATCTGAAATCTGGGACTGACTAGAGAAAACCCAAACATTGGTGAATGATGGTGAATGAAGTATTAAGATGATGCACAATATATGGGGCAGATAGAAAGAGTACCTACCGTAGTCTACTAACTGTACTATCTCAAATTACATGAATGGTACAAAATGTTCTGCGAAATGAGTTAAAATATTCATTTTTCATAGATTTTTTGAAATCCATTTTTAGCCCCTGAGCTGTGATATTAATTAAAAATAAGTATTTACCTTCTTCTACAGCTCAAACTGTTGTAACTTGAGTTACGGCCGTTTCGGCATTATAATGCCATCGTCAGACATATTGAACATTCAGCTGAAGTAGCGTCGTCATAGTTGAAACACATAACACGAACACGAACTACTACTTACTTTAATGATTGGTTTAGATTACTAACTTACTTCTTTAATTTCAACCGGTACAGTTTGTGCGACAGGCCTGTTCGTTGTGTTTTCGTTAGTAATTGTAAAATGTTATTCAAGTTCGTGTTATGTGTTTCAACTATGACGACGCTACTTCAGCTGAATGTTCAACGTCTGACGATGGCATTATAATGCCGAAACGGCCGTAACTCAAGTTACAGCAGTTTGAGCTGTAGACGAAGGTAAATAGGTACTTATTTTTAATTTTTTTAAAGAAATTTTGTACCAACAGCCTAAAATGTAAATATTTTATTTTTATTCACCGGTACTTTGCAAAGAAAAGATAATCACCTTTATTATCTGTAGAACTAGAAGCAGTGCAAAAGATTAAATTTGTTATTACTTTTGGGCTCATGAAAACTTGTATCTCCACCCGAACGGAACATCAAAGTACATTTATTTCTATAGCTTTTCCCTTTTTAGGACTAGATATTATTCATCCATACTCATCACTCACTGATGAGAATGTTAACAATCCAACTATTACTAGCTTCAAAACCATGCCACATCAATATACACCAGTAAGTAATGTGAGCAGGATAGCTTGTGGGATGATGTCTCAGTGATCGCAGGAGATGATTACGATGCAGCGATTGCAAGAGAGAAGATGATGTCTGGATGTCTCTGTGATCGTAGAAGACTTTCACAAATTCCCTATGTTCAAGGGAGCTCTCCATGGTGTTGTCACCATTGCAGGATAAGAAAGAAGATAACAATGTCCTTGCGAATATAATTAACAATAGCATCAAGAACACAGATTACAATCATAACATAGAACAGTTCAATACAAACTGACAGTTTATTCTGTTCGTCATTATTGCCATTTGCAATTTAAATTTTACTTAAGATTTTAAAAACAAACTTAGGTCTCTCTTGTGGCACTGTAAGAAAAATCCTGTCCCGTCCTTGGACCAAGAAAATTCTCACTTATCCATATCAGTTATAGATTTAGATGATAGTTTCATAAATTAATTGTTACTGTTACTTTTCAAATGGACGTGTCAAATTCTTATGACTTTAGGTATTTTTAGTCGATAATTCTTATCAAGGAGGGTTGGGGTCGCAAATAAGCTACATCTTGGGCCCACACATATACAACCAAACCACGGGTCTGTTGTAAGCCCTGAACTACCGGTACCTTCCAATATTGATTTAACTGGACATTCCATATGCATCTTTAAGTTATCACCAGTTTTTTTTTAACAAAAATCGTCATAGTCAATGTGAGCCACCGACATATTGTGCTGATAAAATTACTTATCACTGTTACAAACTTTTTTACCTGATCAAACTGTGATGATAGGGCTTATAGTGATCAAAAGCAACTGTAACGACCAATCAATTATGTTAGCAACAAAAAAAGAACAAAAAATGGATTTTAGATACTACTATCACATTTCTGATATTGACTCAATAGATTATACCTTTTTTAATATATAAATTTGGCGATAAAATTGTCTGGTCCATAGATGGAACTTCTACTTTAGTACCCATCCAATAGACTACTACTCAATTTTCGGTACACCTATCACCTGGAAAACTTAGTTTCTAGTTTAAAAAAAGGAAAACTTAGTTTGCTTGTTTATGGATATATGTTGATAAAACTTGGTAATTTTTATTTTATTTTATACTAAACTATTAATATTTGAACTGACTCACTTTATTAGCTTCCCTGTAGCAGCAAACCTATGTACAAATAAAATCAGGGGTGTGGCTCCAGAGATGTCCCTCCCCCCATGAGATATAGGTATACCTAGTATTTTTAAAGGATATTTATTATTAGCGATTAAAACACGATTCTCAGTTATAATTTGTAATTTTTGTACATAGTTTTACATACCATATTCTTCTGTGGAAGGAGGGAATAGTATTGGACCATAGACTAACCAACAGTCCAACACAAGTGGATAACCGGATAAGGGATAAGGAAGGGAGTGGTTTTGTCTGAGATTGCACTTTGTTTTGTAATCCATTCTTGGAGTGAACTAATTAAATAACTATATTGTAAAATAAAAATTTGATGATATAAAACCTAAACAGTGTTTTCCTAACTTCATGTTTGGAAAAGCTCGGTTACTGGACTATGAAAATATTGACTCAGCTTTAAATGTACGGATATAGATTTTCAATTCATATTGTTTTGGGTTTCAATTCTGTAAGTTTGATCCTACTAATTATAATTTTAAATATTTTAATACATTTATGTTAATAAATTTAAATCAATAAAGTGTGAACTAATGAGCTGATGTCACCAATCTGCCATGTTATCTTATGGGACGTATGACACTAAATAACCCTACTTGCAACGTCCAGGCCTATTTAGCAACACTGAGCTATAATAATATAACTGGAGTAACCACTCTGTGTTTTAAAAACGTACCACTGTTTTTGCTGGTTTTGTTTCAGAGTTTCGTTTTGTTAGGTTGGCCGGGTGATTGGGTTGGTGGGACTTGTCAAATAAGAGGCAAAATCAAGATGGCGTCATCCTGTTTTGTTGATGATAGTAAACAAAAATCTGCCAACTCAACGTTATGATTGCAATATAAGTTTATTTGTTTATTTTACGAGCAAGAGCAACCCATTTTAACAAGATCATAAACCGATGGTCGTTATTTAATCAAATGCCATAAGGCTATTGGCCTAAACCAATATCTCCAAACCAGGAAACTTGACTAGCCTATTTTCACCCCATAGCTTTAAAAGAGGTAAATAAGTTAGTATTTATTTACTATCATACAAAAACAATTTATAATGTTTCAAAATAACTTTAAATACAGAGGTTTTAACGTGCAATAACTTAAATAAGTTTTTGATATAAGTCCCTGAAATAACGGATAACATAACCCCAAATAAATAGTATGGTTAGGTTAGAATGAATTGGAATTATTTGACAGCATCCCACCAACCGATCACACGGCCTACCTAACAACACGAAACACCAAAAACAAACCAGCCAAAACAGTGGCACGTTTTTCTCTAACGTTTAACCAGAGAGTAGTGACTCCAGTTATAATCTATATCTCAATATGTTTAGCAATTCTCATTTTAGTCAATTTAGCCTATTCTCATGCCGGTTGAAGTCCTGAAAGCAGTTAAAGGCGGCCGTGACTGAGCTGACGATAGAATGAGTAGTGTAGTGGAGTGGAATTGAGATGATGGAACGAACTGACTTTCTTCTGTTCTTATTGGTTGTGGTTCCAATCCAATGTTTCAGTTTCGATTTGATTATGATCAGCGAAAAAAAATTAGACTTCAGCGAATCAGCGCAGAGCTGTCGAACAACGACGGACTGGACTGGGGACTGACTGACTGACTGATTCAGAAGTCAAAAAAAGAGTAAATCTTTCTCAAATTTACCAACAACAATTTAGTAACTGGATTAATTTGTTTATTATTGTAGTTTGTTGTATGGTATACTAACATCATGAAAGGATTGCCTGAAATCTGATTTCTACTATAAAAATATCGATTTGGTAAGTGATTAGATACAAGATTCTTCTAAAGAGACATAAAATGCCTATTTAAGGTTAGTTAGAAAGCCCAGGCTATAATGCAACTTGATACTTATCATATGAAAAGTTAATTTTTATTAATCCTAATGGATTAAGCCTATCGAGTTTTCACCTCCCCTGATTTTATTCCCTAGAAAAAAGCTTTAGGCCTATAGCCTAGGTAGTTTAGGACTAGGTAGCCTACTGTCCTACCTAAGCTGATTACAGTGAACCTCCCATGGGGATAATCATTTAGGGACCGTACCCTAGGTGGCATGGTTAGACCTAAACCTGAGTTTATCCTCAAAGTTATGCCGCTTTGACTAAATTTTAGATAGGCCTAGGCCTAAGTTAGTTAACTTATAGACAGCAGAGCTAGTCCTTATTTTGAAAGCTGGCCGCTTATTTTGGAGGGATTTTTTTTACTGGAGACCAAAATAACTTACCGTACATAATTAGAGAGAAGGCAACATACTTTAACTGACTTACTGTCCAAATTTGACATGACCGATTAACTTAGCGGCCTTTGAGTTCTGCCTCCTCGAAGGCATGGATGTCTGCGAGGATTGAGTTGAATGCTTCTCCACCGCTATAGTGTACTCCGCCAAGTAGTTATACAGCGTGCTGCGATGGTTATGTTAGGTTGGGTTATCCTACTAAGTTAATAGGCCTATTATAAATAAGAAAGTTTGGATGTATGTTTGTGACAAGTGAACGCGAAAAATACTGGTCGGATTGGGCTGAAATTTGGCATGATGATAGCTCACATTCCCGATTAACATATAGGCATATTCTTATTTCAAAAATCCTTTCGGGCTCCACCCCAGTGGCTCTGGAGTTTCCTATGTTAACCTTATGAGAAATGAAATTATTGAATCTTAACAGCTGTTTCAATTAAACAAGTTGGTTCTGTTCTGTGATGTTCAATAGCATTAAAGTTACAAAAATTACCAACAGGGTGCAGCACTATTATTTCTTTTACATTTATGACAACAGCTAATTTGCAACCAAAAGGTGAGTGAACGAACTTCAACCTGGAGGCGAGTTAGCGTAGCGAACGAGCTCCAACCTAAAGGTGAGTGAGCGTAGCGAACGAGCTCCAACCTAAAGGTGAGTGAGCGTAGCGAACAAACTTCAACCAGGACGTGATTGAGCCATGCGAACGAGATAATCTTGAAAATTAAGAAGTTAAACGGGGCAAAGCCCGCGGGTTACAGCTAGTCATAAATATTCAATGTGAGCTCAGCCATTGCCGGGGAACGTGATAATCGTTGCCAGCCTGTAGCTTAGAATAAGCTTTAGTCTGGTGTAGGTTGGTACTAACATTTCTTGTAAAATCCCGTCTGGCAATGCTTTTGTCCCGGTTCCGGCAATTTTCTCTTTTCGAGCCACTTTACAAAGACACTGGCTACGAATCCAGGCAGTGTTGCTATCTTTGGGTGTTTCAGTGAACTACGTCCACTCTCGGGCTAACGCAGCACAATCACTGCTGCTTTTTTTTATTCGTCAGACTGAAATATTTGAATGCCAATTGTGTTCACCGATTCAGTTGCGCGGCAAGCGCCTGTTTGAAGGTATGCTGCACTAAAATAAATATATTATATTGAAATGAAACTGTTCTAAACTAACCTAACCATCAAAACTTGCTGTAACATTTCAAAATTCCGTTTGATAATCCCATGCCTTTTCTGTTATAAAACGGAATTTTGATACGGTAACTTAGCCCACAACAAGTTTGGTTAGTTATGTTAGGTTAGTTTAGAATAGTTTCATTTCTTAATCCAATAGCCTAACTTATATAGGCTCCAATAATTTATAAAGTGCGTTTGATGAAAAACGGAAGGAATACGGATCGTGAAATAAAACAAAAATATTGATATATCAAAAAGAAATCATTGATAATAATGAAAACTATTCCCTTTAACAGGAAAGTTACCGGGTAAATACTGGTAGGCTTAATGACCTGCATAATAAATTAAACCTAGGGCGTAGGGCATAGGCCCTTACAATGAGAGTGGGTAAGGGTTAATGGTATGAATAAAATGCTATCGTGTTTTAAGAATGTTCAGCATTAGCATAAGATATACCTAGGTAAATCAAACAAATAATTTAACTTAAAAATTTTAATAGGCAAGTTTGAAAAACTGGAGGAAACCAATTTGAAGGATTCCTCTAGAATGATGAAGTCGAAGCACAGTTCCAAGAAAGGCATTGGTGGAAAACCACACAGAGATCATGGGAAACCATCATACGGAAATGGTAAAGCAAAAGATTCCAAAAACAAAGCACCTGATTCTCCTGAAGAGTGTGCTCTGTCTTTTCCTGATCTCCGAATTGTTGAAAAAAATCAACTTCCAACATACTGCCAAGGTGAGTAAAGATTTATATTATTTGGATCATATATATAATATCATCATTGGATATTAGTTGGTATTTAACCATGTTAGTCTGGTTAGGTAAACCAAAGCTTATTTTATTGGCCTAGTGATAATGTAGGTACCCATTTTTAATTACCTTCAACCATCCAGTTCAACTCCAACTGTAGTCCTTGTGTATCCTTGTGACTAATGGATAGACATTTTAAATAGGCCTATTTTTATTGGATGTTTTTTGGGGTTAAAACTATTTATAGTCCATTAGAGAATGTGCTGAAACCTAGGTCGCAAGAATACGACCGCAATACGCAAGAATATGAGTTGAACTGGATAACTGAAGGTAATTTAACCATTTAATGTCGTAATCAATTCAGGGGCAATATCGATAGGCCTAACTCAAAAATTAAGGGCAGCCAATAAAGTAGGTAGGTACCTATCTCTAAACAAAATCTAAAAAATGAAAGTTTTTGCCCGAATGGTCAACTGGAGCGGCTGCCCTTTCTAAAACCATATTTTGTACAATGTGTATAATGTATGATCCCTTTATTCTCAGCTTTGTCTCCGCTTACTTTTCTGTTGAGTTATTTACTGTATACTTTTTCTGAGGGAACATTGCAAATATCCTAGTCTTGTAGCAATCTAAAAGTGCAACTGTAACCTAGAGGCGTGTAAGTTAGCCAGTGATGTAGCCAGTCAAAGGTTAATCGATTGTGCAACATTTTTTAAAATTTGTATCCTTTGTTGTAGCATATTTGTATACCATAATGGTCAGTCTTGGGATGCAAACAAAGCAGACTAAAAATGGTTTTCATTGTTCAAAATAAGCACAAAGGCCTATTTGAAACAGAAAGCTGCATAAGCCTTTCACTTGACAGTGGATAACCCAAAACCTAATGTAATCCGACATAGCAGAATTAATAGATCTGGAGGGAAAAAGTGGGGTTAGTGAATGTTAAAGTTGCATCTTGTTAAAGCGTCTCGGGGTCCTGGTCAGAAACTGATGAGAACCTCTTTAGCGAAGGAGTGGGGGGCGAGACGTCACGTTCTTCTCTTGAGGGAACACCAATACCGCAAAGATACGAAGTGCAGCCATCGGTGTTCGTGGCGTAGTGAATAGCATAGCCTAAGCGGCTGATTTCAATGAGGTGTCCAGATCGAATCCCACCGGTGACACTAACTTTATGTCGAAGATTTTACTTAGAATGTGATTACTTCTTAACTTTTAACTGTACATCTTTTGTTAGAATTTTAGGCATTTATAATTTTATTTTATGAACAGAACTATTTTTTTCAATTAGTAAACCTTCATTCGATTTTTATCTTATATCTTTTTTATATTATCAGCAAGTTTGGTTGGTTAGGTTAGGTTATGACAGTTTAATTAAATAATTATGATATAAGTTTTATAATTTTTCCTAAATCGACGTGAGGGGCTCTCCCACAATCCACCACTCCTTCGCAGAAGAGGTTCTCATCGGTTTATTGACTAGGACACTGAGACGCTAGTGTATCTTGTATATTGAGAACAGCTGATTTTCTACATTTAACCTCCCCATCTGCAGAACTGTAAAATGGCCCTGTGACCAAAAGTTCCTGTTTTTATTACTGTATCCAACTTTAAAATTGGAATTTACTCCGCAATGAAGTGTACTTTGCATCCAACCAATTTCAAAAGGGTTTGAGCCATAAAAATGTAGGCCTAACGTTTTATTGATTACCAAACAAAAAGAGTGAGATGTTTTCCATTGAACAGTTCTCAGCCGCAGTAGGGAAGAGGGAGTTGGAATGGAAGATCTTGACAGACTTCAGTTGGAATTGGAATCCCTCCTGACAGGCGTGGCCGTCAGAATACGAGACTTGAACAATGAAATTGCTACTTTGAATATTGCTGAAGAGAGGCGGGACAAGAAAATCAAACTTGCTCTGACAGTATGTACAATTTATCTTTTGATCACCTAAATATTGCTGCAATAAATACAGATATATGCAGCACAGATATATAGATTACTGGCAGGATATAATGTGATGTTAGTATTGAAAATATGTAAAATATAAAGTTTCATTTTTTAGAATTATATTTTAAAAGTGTAAGTGTTTAAAAGATATTTTATATTTAATCTGTATTATGGCAATAACATTCATTTGCCATACTGTATTGCAAACATAGGTAAATACATTATCTACTTTCACAATACAAAACTCTTTTCCAGTCCAAAAAGAAGGAAGAGGACAGGAAGAACCGGGACCCAATGGGGAAGTCTAGACCTCGAGTTGGCACTTTGGATGATCCCAGTGTTTTGGTAAGTTTTATGAAATGGTTAGTTAAAAAGTGCCCAATATGTGATGAACTATATTGTTCAGGTTGTCAATGCTATCTTTTGGAATATATTAGGCAGTGCTGTTTTAGTTGACTACTTGTGTTTTAAGATTTAGTTGTATTACACATATTGGTAATATGACGTTCTAAGGAAATTGTTAACCCTTTTTAAATTTGTGCTGATATCGGCTGAAGGCTGGAACATTTAAATCTTGAAAAGAATATTGTAATACATTAGTAAATTATAATCTTTATGTGTTTTGATGATTCTCGTTGACTTTACAGTAGAACTCCAACCATCCGAATCAATTTAAACCAAAACATATATTTTGATAGTTGGATTTTCCCCAAAAACCGGGGTATTTAAAAAAAAAGGCTAAGTTGAGTTGAGCTTTTACTATCGTATTCGCAGATCGCGTCTGCGAAGATTTCGCAATAAAAAAATTCATGCTTTACCGCGACTGTGGAGGAGGATTTTGATTTTCCATCACTGGAGACAATGATGATGTCTACAAGACTTCGGCAAACATTCAAGATTTGGTAACGCTCACAGAAAACGATGACGAGTTTGTATGACCGCTGGAGACGGTGAGGCTACACGACTGTGGGACATATTTTACATTTTTCCGCGATTACAAAAAATTATGAAGCTGCGAGAGACATATATTTTCACAAGACCACAGAAAGTGTGCAAACTTTTGCCGTGGTCGTGAAAAATATTGACAATGTCTTCGTGACTGTGGGAAATGATGAATAAACAACCGCGAGAGTGTTTTTGGGTTCTGCTGCAATTACAGCTTCTGCCTTCTTTAAACAAAGATTCTAATAAGCCTACTGTGGTTTTAAGTTTTTTGCAATTTATTCTCTCTGTAAGCCATTTGGATAATGTGCGGTTCAGTTGGTTGGAGAAGATAATTGGAGTTCTAATGTACTTAGTTTAGGATGAAATATTTTTAGTGTTTGAAATAGAGAAGTTAAATTTGTACATTTTATCCAATTTGGTTTAGGGAAGTTTTCAACCAGTTTTTGTTAGCTTTTACAAATTTCCCAAGCAATAATATGTTTTTGCTGATGTCATTAAAAAAATTGAAATTAATACTTTTACTTTGCCTATCAGGGGTCCCCTGATTTACTCAGCACCACTGCATCTCTGGAACCACCAAAACTACTCATACCTAAAAATGATACTCCTAACAAGTTTTGGTTGTCGGTGGAGCCATATTGTGCAGAGACTACTGCTGAAGATATTAAGGTAATTAATTTGCTATCCATCTATTGAGTGTTTATTTGTTATCAAATCATGTATGTTCAAAGTGATGGTAATTTTCTTGTAATTTGATATTCACATATTTTTTCATCTAAGTTGAGTAAATTGTCTATTTACTATTTCAGTTTTTAAAAGAGTTGAAAGCAACCTGTGAAAAAGAAGCGGAAATACAAAAGATACCACCATTAGGACGTCATTATACTTTACGCTGGGCTGAAGAAGACTTGCTAGATGAACGAGACTGTTCATCTACCACTAAACTGAAAAGGAAACCTTCTGACGATGTCAAGGAAATGTTGAAGAAAGCAAGTAAAATTGTGTAAGTTTTATATTTTTGGTGTATTTGAAATTGTTGACACCTAGTCCCTCTTGTCTTTTTACCTTGTTTGAGGTTCCACACACAATTTTGTAGCTTCTGTGGCCACTCAGTTCAAGTCAATATTTTATCTCATCAGAATTGAGCTATAGTGTGTTGATGTCATTTACTCATTTCTATTGAATACGCTAACTGTTTAACCAAGGCATAATTTACATAAGTCACATAGGATAATTTACAGTTAAATGTCATAAAATAAGTTATCTTCAGTAGCAAAAAACAACAGAGGAGATTAAATTTCATTCCAGCACAATCTGTGAGTGGCTCTTTCAGCCATGTTGTTTTGACAAAGCATTGGCAGCTTATCCATAGGCTATGAACTGTCTAATTCAATAACAAGAAAAATCTATGTTAATAACTCAATCCCTAAAGTGAGTTTTCTTTTTTTTCATAATCCACCACTTATTCAAATTTTATATCATTAGTTACTTTATAAAACTTAAATCAAGGGTAAGGCTTGTAAGTGTGATGAATATCAAATAATTCCTATGTGTAATATTTCTTACAGAATTCGTGACAGAGTACCTGGACCTCTAGTGCAACGGCTTGTATCTGCTCTTGTTGAAGAAAATTACGTTTCCCCTCTCAAAGAGTCGGTTTTAGTAAATAAATTGAGTGAGTTTTTAAATTTTGACTGAACTTACTACTATTATAAACTAGCTACTATTAAAAAAACACATTTACAAATTCATTTAGTGGTGAAGTTTTGACTGTGTCAAACTAGACTGGAACTGTGGCGTCGTGCTGTAATCCAGTTATTTGGAGGTAACAAATTAATTTTGTGGATATTTATAGGCATTATCTTTATATGCTATACTCCCTGGTATGGATTAACGTCAGCACTAGTAAGTACTATTACTAACCGCAGTACTATCCTGACATTAGACCAATTCGTAAATTACAAGGTAAAAATGTGGTTCAGATTCCTCTATAAATTGTAGGTCCCCTAGATGTTATTGGCTGTGTGGGCTATTAATTAACAGTCCTGTCTAAGGAACATGTCGGCCTTAGTCATTAAGGGGCGGTTTGGGAGCTCGAGCCCAGCTAGTACGCGCCTAGTGTTAGACGCGCCTAACTTTAGTCCCCGGACAAGAAACCAGGCTTGGGAGCTCGCGCCTAAGTTGAAATGGTCGTAGATCAAGTATAGTCGCGCCTAAGTTGCAGCGCAGCTAGAAGGACAGGGAATCGCGGGGAATTCAGGTTTTTACGTTGGCAACGGCCACTGCAGAGCACGTTACCGTTGACAACAAACGATGAACAATTGAAGATGGATACAATTTTATCTTGGTATATCAACGGTGGCTAATTAGTAGACTATGGTTTAAGTTACTGCATTGTACCATTGCAACAATTTAGTTTTGTAAGATCGTTGATTTACATCTCAATGACGGCTATTTTTTATATCTGGTACTACACCTTATAAATACGTACAGTGCAGCATAGGCTTCTGAAAATCAATATGATTTCTTTCAGAGATCAAAAACATTAGGTAGCCTAATCATTTAACAAAGATTACCCTGTGTGTGGAACGGTAACATCTGAAACTCGGTTTCATGCAATAAAAAGCTTAAAAATTAAACAGCAATTGTCCTGTATAATATATGGGTATTGACGGAAATAAAATAAAAAGTATTTTAAGTAATTGCAGAGGTTATGATAGTGTGAAGCAAATGTATATATGTTAATACTTACAAAAAAATTGTTGTAAATTTAAAAAATTTTAAACATGACACTCTTTTATCTAACTTTCCTATAGTGAAGTAGCTATAACCATAGGTAGCACTTAGTTCCGGGACCGATATACTTTTCCATTTTGATGTCCCTGAGGCCAAAAACATCCCCTATTCGTTCGTCCCTATTCGTTCAAATGTTTATATATGTATAGCCCATACATTATATACACGTCCATGAACGTGACAAATTGAGTAATTTTTGTCTGATTTTGATAAAATTTGGCATGAAAGTGTAAGGCGCGATAAACCCTTATAAGTTCGCGAACCAGCATGATCAGACCATGTGAACCCGGGGTTTTATGGGATAAAAATAGTTTTTTTCTCAATTTTAACCCCTAAAACATAAATCTTAATCTTTAAAATATTTTAAAGAGTATAAAAAACAAATTAGTTTCTCTTAAATGTTTTGTACGGTTATTGGCTACAGAGACTATTAAAAAATCGTAAATTTAAAACTCCCATGTGATTCTCATGGAGAATAAGTTAACTGTTGTAGTTTATGGATATATTTTGATGAATCTCGGCAAATTTATTTATTTTATATAAAGCTGTTGATATTTAGGTAAAAAACACACTTTACTGCCCTCCCTGTAGTAGCATACCTACACGTAGGTAGTTTTAGTTACTTGTTAAACCTAAAGCTATTTATATAAATTTAATTGAAAGTCTTATTAGGTTATTGGATATTCGCTTAGTCTGCAGGTTTTCTGTGGCGGGATTATTGGTATACTGTATATATTTTCTTATACTCCAAATAATCTAGGTACTACATTTTGATGTAACTAGCACTTGTCAATGACACTGAACTGAGCTCAATCACAACGCAATAAAAAGAAAATGATTATGACTGTGAGCTATTTGCAGTTTTTTATGTTTTTTTTTATTATCTCTTCACTCTTTCGTAATGGGTGAGTGGGGGGGGGGGGGTTTGTATGCGGTTGCTAATTTTTTCCTAGCTAATAAAATATTTATTAATATTTATTATTAGGTACGGGTGCTTATAACCAAACTCTCAGTCGAAATAAATTATATTCAGGCTCCATATATTTTTTTAAAATTAACAGTAAAAACAAAAACAAAATAAAATTTCGTTAAATTACTTCCCGCAAGATTTTTTATTAATTTTGAACAACAGAAACCTAAAAAAAACTTTTCTCAAATATATTTTGAGGGTAATGAAATTGTTCGGAATTTAATAACGAATTCGAATATAACATTCTTTTACTTAATATGTAAACAATTAACTTGCTAATGAGCTAATACCGGCATGATGTCGACTTAGACCTGCCCCCTGGCAGGACTAAAGTTGGGGACTAAACTCACTGATTTTTATGACGAAAACATATATCTTAGTCCCGAAATTGGTCTCCCAAACCCACCGAGACTATCTCTTAGGCTGGCGCCTAAGTCTACTTGACTCCCAAACCAACAATATTTAGGCGCGAGATTATCCCTGCACAAGTTAGGCGCGCGCCTAACTGATCCCGAGCTCACAAACCCGTTTTCGAGGCGGCAGCCTAAAATACCGGAAAAATCCGGATTTAGTCGCGGACTAGCGCTAATACCGAGCTCCCAAACCGCCCCTAACTATACTACACAATCACGCCACTCATCCTACACTCATCTCCATTCATACCTGGCTTAAAATACCTACATTCGTATGGTTGCCATTTTAATTAAAAGTATTTAAGTTATAAGTATTAGATTGAATACAACATTTGAATGACAAAATTAGTCTAAATAATGTAACATTTTTCAGACAAAATCGGATCAGAATCTGACACAGGTGAACCGCAAACAAAGAAGACCAAACTTGAAGATCCTGGAAGTCCTTCTGAAAACAAAGGTAGGCCTATGTTGGACCATTTCAACAGCTAAATTTACTATCCAGCAAAATTTCTCTTTTTTAGCCTGCATATAATATTGTAGATAATCAAATGTTAATAGTAGGCCTTCAGACAGCAGATTTTCAACCTCCAGAATTCCCATTAAAAACTTGAGTTAAAGGAATTGAACGCAAGCATCAGTAAAGTTGGTATAATTTCAGGTCTTGGTCTTGCATTTTGATTACAATTTAATCAAACTTGTTGTTACATGTAACATTGTATCTACTTTTAATTGTTCCAAAGTCCTATTGGTCAGATAGATATGTGGTTTTCAATGCTTAAGGTTTTATTTGTAATAATGTCTATTGTTGAAGTATCAATGTGTTTTGCAGGTGAAAATGCAGTTCCCAACTACTTAAGAAAACTACCGACATATCACACATCTGCATGTTTTGAGCTGAGAATTAGGAAAGAGTTGGAAGCCTCTGGCTTTATTGATCCTCAAGACTACAAGGTAAAATAAAATAAAAATCCAATTCTCCTCTGTGTATTTGATAAAGACCTTTTCTGTATGTAGAGTTACCTAGTTGGCCACTCAAACCT
This sequence comes from Macrosteles quadrilineatus, assembly GCF_028750875.1. Classification (NCBI taxonomy): domain Eukaryota; kingdom Metazoa; phylum Arthropoda; class Insecta; order Hemiptera; family Cicadellidae; genus Macrosteles; species Macrosteles quadrilineatus. Next base: position 74,318,990 of record NW_026542598.1, on the reverse strand, counting down.
AAGCAGGTTTTTTGGTCTCCCCAACAGCTCCCACCATTGTTCTCTGTCCTCCATCACCTCCTCTGTCATGGACATCCTCCCCATGTCTTCTGACTTCACCCACCATCGCAACCTTGGTCGTCCCAACAGCTCCCACCATTGTTCTCTGTCCTCCATCACCTCCTCTGTTATGGACATCCTCCCCATGTCTTCTGACTTCACCCACCATCGCAACCTTGGTCGTCCCAACAGCTCCCACCATTGTTCTCTGTCCTCCATCACCTCCTCTGTTATGGACATCCTCCTCATGTCTTCTGACTTCACCCACCATCGCAACCTTGGTCTCCCCAACAGCTCCCACCATTGTTCTCTGTCCTCCATCACCTCCTCTGTTATGGACATCCTCCCCATGTCTTCTGACTTCACCCACCATCGCAACCTTGGTCTCCCCAACAGCTCCCACCATTGTTCTCTGTCCTCCATCACCTCCTCTGTTATGGACATCCTCCTCATGTCTTCTGACTTCACCCACCATCGCAACCTTGGTCTCCCCAACAGCTCCCACCATTGTTCTCTGTCCTCCATCACCTCCTCTGTTATGGACATCCTCCTCATGTCTTCTGACTTCACCCACCATCGCAACCTTGGTCTCCCCAACAGCTCCCACCATTGTTCTCTGTCCTCCATCACCTCCTCTGTTATGGACATCCTCCTCATGTCTTCTGACTTCACCCACCATCGCAACCTTGGTCTCCCCAACAGCTCCCACCATTGTTCTCTGTCCTCCATCACCTCCTCTGTCATGGACATCCTCCCCATGTCTTCTGACTTCACCCACCATCGCAACCTTGGTCTCCCCAACAGCTCCCACTATTGTTCTCTGTCCTCCATCACCTCCTCTGTTATGGACATCCTCCCCATGTCTTCTGACTTCACCCACCATCGCAACCTTGGTCTCCCCAACAGCTCCCACCATTGTTCTCTGTCCTCCATCACCTCCTCTGTTATGGACATCCTCCTCATGTCTTCTGACTTCACCCACCATCGCAACCTTGGTCTCCCCAACAGCTCCCACCATTGTTCTCTGTCCTCCATCACCTCCTCTGTTATGGACATCCTCCTCATGTCTTCTGACTTCACCCACCATCGCAACCTTGGTCTCCCCAACAGCTCCCACCATTGTTCTCTGTCCTCCATCACCTCCTCTGTTATGGACATCCTCCTCATGTCTTCTGACTTCACCCACCATCGCAACCTTGGTCTCCCCAACAGCTCCCACCATTGTTCTCTGTCCTCCATCACCTCCTCTGTTATGGACATCCTCCTCATGTCTTCTGACTTCACCCACCATCGCAACCTTGGTCTCCCCAACAGCTCCCACCATTGTTCTCTGTCCTCCATCACCTCCTCTGTTATGGACATCCTCCCCATGTCTTCTGACTTCACCCACCATCGCAACCTTGGTCTCCCCAACAGCTCCCACCATTGTTCTCTGTCCTCCATCACCTCCTCTGTTATGGACATCCTCCTCATGTCTTCTGACTTCACCCACCATCGCAACCTTGGTCTCCCCAACAGCTCCCACCATTGTTCTCTGTCCTCCATCACCTCCTCTGTTATGGACATCCTCCTCATGTCTTCTGACTTCACCCACCATCGCAACCTTGGTCTCCCCAACAGCTCCCACCATTGTTCTCTGTCCTCCATCACCTCCTCTGTTATGGACATCCTCCTCATGTCTTCTGACTTCACCCACCATCGCAACCTTGGTCTCCCCAACAGCTCCCACCATTGTTCTCTGTCCTCCATCACCTCCTCTGTTATGGACATCCTCCCCATGTCTTCTGACTTCACCCACCATCGCAACCTTGGTCTCCCCAACAGCTCCCACCATTGTTCTCTGTCCTCCATCACCTCCTCTGTTATGGACATCCTCCTCATGTCTTCTGACTTCACCCACCATCGCAACCTTGGTCTCCCCAACAGCTCCCACCATTGTTCTCTGTCCTCCATCACCTCCTCTGTTATGGACATCCTCCTCATGTCTTCTGACTTCACCCACCATCGCAACCTTGGTCTCCCCAACAGCTCCCACCATTGTTCTCTGTCCTCCATCACCTCCTCTGTTATGGACATCCTCCCCATGTCTTCTGACTTCACCCACCATCGCAACCTTGGTCTCCCCAACAGCTCCCACTATTGTTCTCTGTCCTCCATCACCTCCTCTGTCATGGACATCCTCCCCATGTCTTCTGACTTCACCCACCATCGCAACCTTGGTCGTCCCAATGGTCTCCTGCTAGAAGGTACCGCATCCAGCACTACCCTCTGGGTCTTCTATACATATGCCCATCGAAGTCTATGGCTTTCAATTAAACCTATAATATCTCTGTGGATATCACACAGTTCTTTGTCCGTTCTGATTGTCTTACTATATGTTTATTCTAATTGTATGTAGATTATAGTTCAATTATTTAACAGTGGTAACTTTATATCGTCTCCAATCCTGGCATTTTGAGAAGAAATGAAGGAATCTTGAGATAAATCTGAATTCAAATAGTATAAATGGTTATCCTACAATAAATGTGCTCTAGGCTGATTGCTAACAACAATAGAAACTGCAGACCTTTATAAAACTTTGGACCATTAGGAGTCAGAAGAATATCATGACTGTAAACTAATAAATTGTTAAATTTAAATTACCAAAACATATTTTATGACTGAACATTTTTGGGCCAATTTGTAATAGCCGTATTTCTTACAGGAAGATAATGATGAAATTCTGGCTGAAATAAAGAAGTGTCAAGAGGAACTGAGAGCCACTGCGTTGCACACTGTGGAGCAGCTGAAGAGACTGATCAAACTGGCTGAGGTGGAACTTGAGAAATCGGAAGTGCGGAAGAAACTGAAAGCGGTGGAACAAGAGGTAAATAACATCCTAAATCACCGATCGTAAATCACCAATTTTGTGATTGTGTCATAAAAATATTTGTTTGTTCGTAATTCAATTTTACTGCACCTCCAACTAATCAAATAGGGTCCCAATTAGTTTAATTTGTGGAACTCGGGTGTTGAACTGCTATCAATTTTGGCCATTTATCATAAAGCCCAATTGATGGCCACATTTGACGGAGTAGGTTTAAGTTTTCTTGTAGATGACCCTAGCAGGTTCTCCTTTCTCGTCAAGTCCAGGAACTTGCGCTTTATCATTCATTTATTTATTTATTATTTTTTTTCATGAATGTTTGGTATTTGTAGTGGTTGTTCAATATGTCATTATGTACTCTATTTATTTCTGTAGATTTATACCTATTTTTCTCATAGTCTTGGCCTTTAATAAACACTGTAGTTTCCATAAATTATCAACCTTTTTTATGTCAGAAGAAAAAATTTATGATTAGTTGAAAACAAAAATGATAGGATAGCTACAGACAAGTTGTCTATTATCGGTTAGTTATTTTTAGGTTAACAGGACACTAACTTTTGTGTTTTGTTAATAGAAAGGTGCCCACAACGTATTTGAAAACATAAATTGTCTTGAGTAAAGACTACACAAAAACACACCGTTGAGGAAACACTCCGTAGTTAATGAATTATCTTTTTTCTTTGACTATTTATTAGCTGTTTGTAAACTCAGTTTTTTTATTTTTTATTTTAGGTTGTGGAAGTATCACGGAAGATACTGATATTAAAGCAGAAGAAAAAACCTATACCAGAAAAAGAACAGGAAAGTGCGTGGAAACTCCTTAATGAAAGAAAAACTCTATTGAAAACACTAGAATCAATACATTAGTAAGTTAAGAGAATCAAAAAGTGATCACTGTAAAGAACTTGAAAAGCTATTTATTGAAGAAACTATTGCTTTCAATTGTGTTATTTTGAACACAGCACATCTTTAATTTACATTTAGATTTTTTTGTGGTCAGTGTTGTTTTCTTGCATCTTTTTCAATGCACTGTGTCTATTTATCTTTAGGTCATACATTTTGTTTTCAAAAATTTTCTAGAATGAATAAGTGGCATTGAATGTGTAAGAGATCGCGTTAAAAATATAATGTAAAGGTTTATAAGTCAAACTTTTTATTTGTTTATTTCTCTCCCTTTATTATATCTTATATATTTAAAAAATTGTTTTTCTTTTCCGAATTCGTGTGGCTCTTCTACCCGACCGATTTTTATGATTGAGGTCTGAAATTGAAGGCATGCACGCATAGATTTCGCATCAATCATCGGCATAAATTTACCTACTGTATTACTAAAAATAATAATAATAATAATTTGATTCATTTTCAAATTATTACTTCAGTTTAAGATGTATTTCACCAGTTATAATTATGTCTGTAGCGGTCCATACATAGATCTGATCTTAGTTTTTCTACGCCACTAGGAGATCCAAGCTTTAAAAGCTCACTGCTATTTGGTCCGACAAATAAAGCTTTAGTAGACACAGCTTTGTCACTTTCTTGAAAGGAGGAAAAGTACGATTGTAAGACAGAATCATCTAGCCATTCGTCAGTGACAATGGCACAATCCGTTTTTGACTTCAAAGATTTGGATATATATATATATATGTCTGGACGAAACTAAGCAGTGAGCTTCCACAGCACGTTCAAGCCTATCAGTCAACGACTTTACTGCAATGTTTTTTCATCAAGACTGTCTTTAAGGAGTTTTACCTAACCCGCCATGTTAAACTCCCCTATCCCAAGCGTGATGTATACAACTTCTTTACTTCACGAGTGATGTAAAGTTGAAAAAACTCATACGGCGAGATAATGAAACCCATTTAAATAACATCGAGTGGTTAACTTAAAAAATGTACCTCTATGGAGCCAACGTCGTTCCAACGCTAGAAATCAGCTGTGCGCTTGAATTTTATTGTTATGCTTTGAAGAATTTTCCTAACCTAGCTTTTGTTTGTAAATTAACGTTACTGTTAGAAGATGAGTGAAATGGATGATGAAAATTATTGCGTAACCTCCTGTATATTGTCGGGTCAGGTAAAATCTTGTACGTTACACGTTGCGCAAGAGCTTGTTTACATCACTTAGGAGAATTATGCAACTCGCTTCTGCTCGTTGCACCCAACATTCACCTGTGTGGTGTAAAAACGCTCTTACTACACTTGTAATGTATTATGTAAATAGCTATTATTTCATTTTGATCGTCAATGTTTGAAACTAATCTACAAATTGAATCCTTTAAAACTTCGTTCTCTTTTCTAGTAAGTTTAAATTCTCTATGGAGGCTTGAAAGTTTAATCTTACTTAAGTTAAGTTCACGAGTCAAAGTGTCATTTTCCTCAACAATCGAGTCTTGTAATTTAAAAGATTCATCAAGTTCATTTTTCTTTTGGGTTGTTAACAAACTTATATGTGATGTAAGATAGGAGACTTCAGAAAAGAGTTCATTGTTTGTCCCAACCAGGTCACAATTGTTTTTATTCAAATCATTTAAAGTCTTCACCAGACAAGCTATGTTGTCTCCTATTTGGTAAAGATCTATACCGGGAAAATTTGCTGGTAGAACTCTCAATTCGCTTACCAAAGAAAGTAGAGTAGGCCTATATTTTCTGAATCGGGATTCAAATTAAAATTTTCCAACAAACATTTTTCCAGTAGATCCATTAGCCAGACTTAACAATCAATTATCCTTAAAACTAAAATTGAGTATTTACAAAGAAAGTTAGGCACATATATTTATATACCTATATATATATATAATATACATTTGTATTTGAATTATACCAGAAAATAATGTCCAACTCCAATGTGTAGCAGGGGTAGACCATCAGGATTAGTTGACGCAGTGCAGTAGCCTCTTCTGTTTGCCTGTTGAATGTAGGGGCAGAGGAAATTCGGAGCTCAGGTAGCGTAGCTCCAGAGCCTTCAAAGGTGGATTACCAAAAGAGCAGCAACCAGGTGTAGGCAGGACTGTGGGGACACCCGTTGAATGTAGGGGCAGAGGAAATTCGGAGCTCAGGTAGCGTAGCTCCAGAGCCTTCAAAGGTGGATTACCGACAGAGCAGCAACCAGGTGTAGGCAGGACTGCGTGGAATGTTGTGTCTCCCAGGGAAGAATGGTAAACCTGCTTCCGGTTGGTTGTTGATCAATTTATTCAAAATCAAAGTCCCACATTATATCAATAACAATAAAGGTTACTAAACCCGCCAAGATAATGAGTAAACCAACTGTACGTAAAGGTAACATGATGCAAATAAAAATATTCTATAATATCCATAGCAACCTATTTAAATGTTTTTTCTCATTGCCTAAAAAGCAGTCTGGGAGTTATGACGATATGTTCCTCCCAATTTAACTACATTCCACTTAAAAGCAATCCCTGAGCTCGAGTGTTCTTTTGTAAATACAAAACCTTTATTGACTGAAGATAATTAAGGTTTGAACCAATTTTTCAGTGACAATAATCTTACCAATAACTCCTTTCATTGTTTGTTCCTTTCATCTGCAGCAGCAAACATTCCGTTTTGACTAGTGTATATATCTTTCACTTAAGTATAGATGGGTATGAAAATAATCGCTTATAATGTCTGCACAGTCGCATCCATTGTATGTTACTTTGATTATTTCCTTTAAGCAATCTTACAACTCAAGCTTTGAGTGTTCAAAAATCAAGTCAATCTCACCCTTGGCATTTTTCTTGATATACCGCGAGCAACAACATTTATGACTAAAAATGGTTGAGAAAAGTAAAATAAACTAGATAGGAAGGAAAAGTAAAATAGGCTAGATAGGAAGGGTTAAACTGTTTATTTGCAAAATATCACAACATTTCAGAATAGCATTCAAATAAATTGAGATTGGCAGGTGACATAAACTGCAAGAAGACAAATCAAGTCTTTAATTTCTTAGACTCTTTCTCTATAGCTTTAGCCTTAGCTTTTTCATATAGAGAAAGTAATTGGCCTTCTTTAGCTAAAATTTTTAAAATTTCTATAATGAGTGGTAAGTAGTTGTGTTTCCTCCTAATATTTTCTAGCTGGTAGCGTTTGATCTTGTTTTCTTCCTCTTCAATTGCCAGACGCAGTCTTGTTACTTCAGCTTGAACAGAATCAGTCTCCATCCCACTTTCCTGTAAAAAATATCATTGAACTTTTAGAAAAATCAGAAACTTGAAATCTAGACAAATAACATACCGAAATATAAGGGTTGATATATATGCTACAAATGCAAAACCCTGCTAATCTGGCTGATATAAGGGTTTTTTTAAAATTAAATATGCCAAGAATGGCAGGTCATGAAGGCAATTATCTGTCGCCGGGCGTGGCAGAAAAAAGGCCTGACATCCGTTAACCAATTACAGTAGAACCCCTCATATCCGGCCACCACGGGACCAAGCCCCTGGCCGGATAACGATTTGGCCGGATAAACCAACCTACTATGAAAATGACAATTCATACCTAATAATAATAGGTAATCAATATATGCAATAAAAAGTATCATTTAATTCTGTTCTGGGATCATTTTTAGAAAAATAAACATGTTTGTAAAAAGGAAAAAAATATTTGTAGGTTAAAGTCATTACTGTAAGTAATGAATGTAGGCTACAAATATTATGATTCCAGGTAACAAAACATATTAAATGGAGGTAAAAATGACAATAAATTGTACTTAAAGATCATTAGTACTTAAATGGTACATTGCATTTCTACTCAACATTCTTAACCATTTTGTGAAATACAAAAATTAATGTACTAGTACTGTACTGTACTAAACCCACTTTGGAAATAATCAGCCAACTGATCAGAGGTTAGGCCTACTAGCTCAACTGAGTATAGTGACTCAGCAAATAAATGTATAAACAAACAGATAAATAATGAGAACAATTTATTTTATGACTTAAGCAGTCACAAAGACTAGTGCTTGTATCTAAACGTCTGTAAGGTGTGAGAAAAAAATTTTGATATTGGCTTCCTGGAAGGGGCCGGATAAACAGAGGACCGGTAAAACCAAGGCCGGATATGAGGGGTTCTACTGTAATACCCCCCATTATAGTGATACAAAGGCGATTTTTTAGTTAGGGCCGTTTTTGTGTATAGCTCCGTAAGTCCTTGCCGCTTACTGGTATCATTTGTGAACAGAATGACACTTTTTCTCTGGCGAATTGTGTAACATATTTGGTGAACTAAAAGCAACATGCAAAAACAGCCCTTTCTTAAAAAGCAACGACCCGGCTGTTGAAAAGGGGTGTTAAAGAGAAACCCCCAACTATCTTACACACAAAAATTCCCCTATGTGTCTCTTTTGAATTTCAATTTTATTTTTTTTAGTCCTTCCTGCTGAGACTAAGAATATGTTTAAATTTGTACTCTTAACAATTTTGATATTTTTTCATAGTTATTAAACACTTTCCCTCCTAACAAAAAATAAAACCACCCACATTTCTGCAACAATAATGTGAGCTGGGGCACATATCACAAAATGATCAAGTTGCCAAGTCTGGTTAAGATTTCTTTGTAAAAGTGTAAGGAAAATGTTGTTATAGGCATTTTACTGTGACATCCATAGTTATATTGGGCTTGTAACTAAGAAGAGGGGTCATACAATTTTTTCCTTTGTTGACGGAAGGTACAGAAAATGTTGTCATGTGACCAGAAAAATATATCTCTGCATAGCCTATCACATGATAACTCCTTCCATTCACCTTCCAACAACCTTCATGTCCAACCAAGTGTTTAAGACATTCAGGACCCTTACACAGAGTAGAACCTAAGATAAATTATCGTGCCATGTTGATGGCTATTATTTTCTAGTGCTTTTTCTCAATGAAATTATTTATAAGACATTTATTAAATCTTAGGCTTGCTAAATAAAGTGATCCTTAGTTTCTTACTTCAATTTGTTTCTGAAGCTGCTGCAGTTTCTCCTCATATTTCATTTTCCGGTCTGAGACAATTGCCATCAAGTTGAAATGGATTTCTCCCTCATTATATCTAGAAAAAACAACAATAAAATGTCATAGCTTATTTGAATATATTAATTTAGAACCTCAAGCTACACTGCAAAGAACATTAGCTGCAACATATTTTTAAGGGACCTGTAATGTAATGTTTTAAGATAAAGATACATAATGTAGGTGATTTACATCACTGCTAAAAAGTAGAATTTTGTCAAGGAAATCCAAAACAAATTCTGCTAAACTTTAAAGCAGCCAATAGTAACTCTACAAATCTGAAACCTGGAAATAAACAAAACAAAAAACAAGAAAGAGAGAAATATATTTTTGAAAATAAAAAACTAAGAACCATCTACAGTCAAATTGATGAAACTGGTGTGTGGAGAATCAGGACAAGCAAAGCACTATGGGAAGTCATCTACACAGACCCAGACATAAAAGCCCAAATAAAAAGGAGGAGAATGAGATGGTGAGATGGATTATGTGAAGAGAAGAGAAGAATATTCAATGTTAAAATCAAATCTGAAAATATTTCTTGGTGAAAACGGCCACTAGTTTGCAAATTGATAATTGATGACGACCTCGGCAAAGATGGCAGGGCTAGGTGCTAAGAGACAAAGGAAAGTTAAGAGCAGTGACGGAAAGGATGGAAAACAGAGAAGGGTAGTGACTAGTTGGTGAGGCCAAAAATCTACAGAAGTTTGAGTGGCCACATAGGTAAGGTAATTAATTATTTACTCACTTTTGTATTCTCTTTTCAATGATAGGCTTGACCACATCCAGCCAACTACTCTCTGCTGGGATTGCTCCAAGGTCGATCGGTCCCTCCTTCAGTCCATCGAGCTCATACAGCCTCCCATCAATAGGGATGTAACCCACAAAGTGAAAAACGTCTTCATCTTTGTTTGAACTCTTGTTGTCAAACTCAAACAGTGTTTGCCTGAAATCAAATTTGTATCGATTTGTACACTGTTGCATCACAAGGTTCTCGAAAGACTGAATACTTCTATCCGCAGTAACAGTCAAATATGTATAAAGTAGGCCCTGCACAATTTTCAAGTACTGTAATAAGTATGAATACCCCCGCCGCAGCAAACCTGCAGACTAAGTGAATTTCCATTTGACTGATTGGATTTACACTGAAATGTCTACTTAAAAATATAACATTTATTCTTGATTTAAAAAGAATTAGTTTAACAAGTACTTAGGTTTGCTGCATCAGGGAGGGTAAAACTGTTTTTTTTTGTAAAATGTGAATAGTTAGTAAGAAATAAAAACATTTTCCAAATTTGATCAAAATATGTTCACAAACAAGCAAGCTACAACAGTTTACTTATTCTCCATAAGAATAAAATGGGAATTTTAAATTTACAATTTTTTGGAATTTTCTCCGTAACCATTAGGCGCATAATAACGCTTCAATATACTAAATTATTTGTTTTTTTAAGCTCTACAAAAAAAGAAGGTTTGGAAAGAAATTGCTAAATTTTATGTTTTTTGGGTCAAAAATGGGAAAAACCTATTTTTACCCCATGTAAACCCCCGTTCCCATGGTCCGATCATGCTGGATCGCGAACTCGTTCGAATAAACGTACTTTTACACGTTTGTACCAAATTTCATCAAAATCGGATCATTTTTGCTCGAGTTATCGTGCTGACGGACACATATATATATATATATAAATATATATATATATATATATATATGAATTTGAACGGATGGTGTTTTTGGCCTCTAGGGACCTCAAAACGAAAAAAAAAATCGGTCCCGCGTCCAGGTCTTACCATGAGTACTACGGTAATAGCTTATTCCCTATATGGGAAATTCGCTAAAATTAAGGAAAAGCCAATTGACAAATTGGGATTAAATCTCAGAAAATTATGATTTTATTGATAGCGTTGCACTTGAAAAAATCTATTCATGTAAGCCTCTTATACCAAGATTAATACTTACATCCAAGGTGCCATATAATTTATATTAGGTAGCCTATGTAAAAAAAATTATTTGTTTTTGACTGTACAGTACATTGCAATTACAAACTTTTGAGTCCAAACAAATTTCTCAAGCAAAACGTATGGTTGTATAGTTATTGATAAAAGTTCAATTTTAGCCTTTACCTGGCAAATGAATTATGAACTGATCGAATAGTTTGAGAGTTGCTGAGGGCTAATCCTTTCATGTTGGCATCAAAAGACTGAGAAAACTCCTTAAACTCGGAGAGTGTTGGGCCGAGGGTGACATCCGAGTGTTTGCAGTTAAGTAGAATACTCAAGATGGCTTGAGTGGCACAAGCATTGTTGATGACCTACAAAAAACGTTCAAGTACCAACTTATGCAAGTAGTTTTAGTGTAATACCCAAATCAACTTTTAACAATTTATACATTCTATATCTAAGTTAAAACAGAACGTACAAAACTGAGAATGCAAACTTTAATTCCTTTGCTTTTTTAAATAAAAACCCTAGATTGGACAGAAAACATTTAAACTAAAAAAACGTTACATGCACACCAAAATAATGGTTATAGAATTGAATTATTGGAGATGGGATCAAACGCTGGCTGAGCCTACTGGCTTACAGCTAACGAATCCCCAGCTGAATATGTAATTAAATACTCTATATTTGTTATTCAAACCACTACTGAAAATATACATTAAGGTGAAAGTTTATTATCATTTACCTGCTTGGCAAAGAAAATTTTCTCCAGCCTATTATCTCTCACAACAGAACTAGGAGGTTCATCATCTGGGACCCACTTGAAAAGAAATATCAAACCATGGATAGGCCTGCAGTGGAAAACACAGCAAATTAGAACACAGTCTAGAAACCTTACTCACTTACACACATGATAGGATCCTATATGCATGCAGGAGCTATTTTCCCCAAGATTAAAACATAATGAAAAATAAAGAATTCAACTCTTCACAGATGGCTTTTTATGCAGGTAAAGTCATTAACGTTCTTCAATAGTTTGGCTACTATTTTCATATTCATTATTACTATTGTGAAGAGTAATTATTTGGGGTAGGTTAACTTAGTAATAAACAAAATCTTTTAACCCTTTAGGTACAATACTTTTACTTATGTTACCTGATTTAATATGTACCTAGATTTACTTAATATATAGATAGGCCTACACAATCATAAATTGATTTGGAATAGATTTTCTATTAAACCTTAAGTACGGTATGTCACAGCTAACTGAATATTTTAGAATTGTATCAACTGATTTTCAAGCCTTAAATCAAACTACGCACATAGTACCCCATCTTAAATAATTGATGATTGAAAACCAGTTTTGATTCTAACTAAACAGAAAACCATTATTTTCAGGTTTTACATACCTAATCTAGATTCAATTTCTGAGGGGGAGTAAAATAGATAAAATTAAAACTGTTAAATTTTACTAATAAAAACCTATTGTGCAAGTAGGCTACTTACTCCAAGTTTTTAAATTGTTCAGCGTCCAAACTCCAAAGTTCTTCAACCTGAACACCTTTACAGCCTAAAATACAAAAACAGTATTCATTATAGCACAACTTTAAAAATTGTATTACCAGCAAATAAAAACTCTTTAAAAAAAAAGTTAAAACATATTGTTGGTTTTGTATAGTCTATAGGGTGAAGGGTACGTATTCTTATTGTACGGAGGCTACCCTTATACAGCACGCTGCGGCGGTTATGTTACCATAAATATGTTCGCAGGACTTTCATAATTTTGTTTGAATCGAACAATAGCACATGAGTCATACTTTCGCCTACCAAATCCCCTCCAAGTAAGCCAAGGTCAGGTCGTTGACCGGAGCGTGCGCATCACCTGTCACCACACCTGTATCTGTGTCAGTGTCCTGTGTGATGACCCATCTGGTATCGTTCGATTCACAACAAAATGCGGAAAAGTCTTACAAACATATTTATGACTAGCAGAGTAGGCTACCCATCCTTTGTACGGGGTTGGCATATAAGTATAAAATGCTTAGTTGCAGTTATACTCAAGCTTTGCGTTTGCAATGGGGAGGACACATAAAATGTGCAATAAACAATAAAACAATAAACTACAATACAACTACAAAAACTCTTTGTACGAGTCCCGTGCAACACGCTTCTAATACCATTGCTACAAAAAAAAGTAAAGGTAAGTAATGCAACTTATTCATCTATACTTATAAAATCTATGACCATAAATCTAGTACCTAGCTTACTCCAAACATCAAAAGCAGACTTTAAAGTCATTTTTATTGATTTAAATAATAAGTGTTGTCTGAATGTCTCGTGCAACACACCGAGAATCGCCCACTTATGTTGCTTAAGTTAAGAAACAGTTACTCCGAGATCTTTCACTGAAGAGAGGATCGGTGAAGAGTCAAACCAAATAAGGTATACCTAGTTGAACACCGTTACATTCTTGCGCCGAGAAAAAGAGAGTAACTTAGGCTACAACGCACTTAGGCCTAGATATGTTCAACTCCATCTCATTCTGCGAACACCACCGCAGCACATTGTCCAAGTCACTCTGCAGCTCCTCACATTCAAAGTCCATTGTTACTTCCTTATAGATTTTAGCATCATCTGCAAGTAGCAACACTCTGGAATGCTTGGCAGCATGGACTAGGTTGTTAATAAAGATTGTTAGATCATCACAAAGATCAGAAGTCTATAAACTTTGTAACAAGCAGTTTTTTCCTGATACATGTAAAGGATAGTTTTACTTATTTAAGGCAATTTAACTTTCGGCTTACCTTGTTCTAAGGTTAGGCCTACCTAGCATCAGCCATTCCTGGCAGCATTAAGTTAAGTTACTCGTCCCACACAATCAGAAAACAATAAGATTCAACCCAAAAGTTGCTTTTCAGTGATAAACTAAGTTAAAGAACGCCGCAGATGCCATAGAGCCTGTAAGAAGTTTTTACGAATTGAAAGGATCCGTTTATTAGCCTAATTATCCTTTTAAAACACAAACTAGGCCCTAATGTGAGCTTTGAGATTAATCTAGAGCCTAATTCACACGCATTGCCAAGAATAGTAAGCCCTATTTTTTCCTTCAATCCCAAAACACTGATTCAGTTTAGTGACACACACTAACAATGGACCAAGATGCTGAATCTTAAACTGCTGTTAGTAGGGAAGATGTTGAGACTGAGACCCGAGACATTAAACAAAAATATGAAGGCGGTTGGACTAATAAGCGTAAATACAAGTATCAGGTTTTGTTTTTGGCATACTTAGGCCAAAATAGGGGTTTCAAATAAGGATGACAAACTACTTTTTAGATTAACCCAATGAGGTTAGGTTTTGTTATGGGGCTTATAGAAAACAATTGCGCCTACAGCCCATTCTAAGGAAGTTGTTAAATTGAATTTAAGTGACCAATAATTATCTTAGACACTATATTTACCAAATTCCTTGATCAATTCTGTAAATATACCGGGGTCACTCTCGATGAGACACCAATTTCCTGCGGTGTCGGCCATTTCTATTTTTGCTAAGAAAGACAAACAAAAGTTATTTTTGGTTTTTTACTGTATTCCTCCATAGAAAATGTGATTATGCTTTTCTACATGCAACTGTATAGTAGGGTTCGACCACAACGGCCCTTTAACGACCAAATACAGTAACCACCAGGGGCCCATTTCATAATAAACTACAAGCTACAAGTTACAACTTGTAACTTGTAATTTCCATTAGATTTGCATTGGGCGATCAGCTGATTTACTAATAATATTAGTTTGTACTTTATTATGAAATGGGCCCCAGATGGGTTTCGTAGAAAGTATGTTGACATTTAACACGATACAAATTACAGTTGACATGAATAATATCACGGCCACCTTTAACTACAGGCCACGGCCTGGTAGAATTGGCAACGTCGCAAGTGGTGTTTTGAAAACCGAAACAATATGAATTAAAAATCTATAGCTGTACATTTTAAGTGGAGTCAATACTGACATGGTCCAGTAACCAATCTTTCGTAAATACAAAATTCAAAATACCATTCGCTGCTTTCAAACAAAACAGCTGTTACGTTACAACACCACTTGCGACGTTGCCACTTGCGACATTGCCACTTGTGACGTTGCCACTTCGAAGGCCGTGGCCTGGAGTTAAAGGTGGCCGTGCTTGCGACGCGACGTTGCCAATTCTACCAGACCGCGGCCTGTAGTTAAAGGCGGC
This sequence comes from Macrosteles quadrilineatus, assembly GCF_028750875.1. Taxonomy (NCBI): domain Eukaryota; kingdom Metazoa; phylum Arthropoda; class Insecta; order Hemiptera; family Cicadellidae; genus Macrosteles; species Macrosteles quadrilineatus. Next base: position 74,303,925 of record NW_026542598.1, on the reverse strand, counting down.
CGTGGCTACCATCGTCCGTGACTCCGTATCCATCCATCCAATCGTCCAATCCGTATCGAATCAAACAGAAGGAAGAACGGAAGAACCAACGGAAACCTATCGTATCGAACCGAACCAGAACCATCGGAACCATCGGAACATTCGGAACCATCCAAGGATCCAAGTAAATGTTCAATGTTGTCGACTGTCGAGTGTCATCAATTTGTTTGTTTTTCAATTTAATGTTATAAAATAAAAATATCACAGTCAAAGAAAAAAGTTCATTTAGATAGGCTTGCAGATGCAGTCTGCCTGCAGTCATAGATATTGACTAATGCACTTTGCAATAAGTCAACTAATAATTCAATTCTAGTTTTGTTTGAGACATTGTAATGCTGTAAATTAAATTACTATGGCAATCCTTCATACAATATTTGCTGTCCATTTGCTATTATTTATTGGATCTTGTTGTTGTAGAATACACAAACTAGATATAAAGGTAGGTGGCCATTTATTTATATATTTGCTAACCTATTTACTAAGTTTTTACAGCTCCAATACTTTATATTTGGTGTAAAAATAAACATAGGTTACTCAATAATGAAGACTCTTAATACCTAGGCTAGTTTACTAAATTATATTTTAAGTGCATAAGTTAATATAAGTTCGACTATTTTAACTTAGGCTATGCCTAGGGCCAGGGCTTGCCATTTTACCATTTACCATCCGTTGTCTTCTCCACAATCCAGGGATCGGGAATCATGGAGGGTACAGTTTCTTAACTGGGCTATGCTAATATTGATTGAAACTATCGATTCGATTAGTAAAGCACGGGTCACACTAGGCTGCTCGCCAGTGATCAGCAGGGCTGCTTGTCAGCCACTGGTGATCGCGATATTAACGATGTGTGAGAAGGAAAAGAACAGCTTTGAGGATTTGTAACAAATCACTGTAAGCTACTTATTTGATGTTCTTACTTCTATAAAGAAACGTCCCACAAGATATTGATTCTTTACTATCACTTGTACCATCAAGGCATTGGAAGTAATTATTTTTCCAGTTTAAGCCTGAGGTTTAATCTGAGGTTAAAATATAGTCTTAACCACGATCATCAGAGTTAATATAGATTTGGGGAAAGCAGCCCTTTTGGAATAAGTCCGATAAGTACAAATAACACATTGAGATTGAGAGGAAAACTTTTTGGTTATACCTAGGCCTATTTATATTCTCCTGTAACTAACAAAATGTTAATGGAATTTAAAGAGATATAAATGATATATTTCATTATTTAGCATTTGGTTGATGTTTTTCTCCGATATTTATTGATATTTTGACTACCAAATAACTTACATCTTGCTTGTTTTTAAAAAAATCGACAACCAGTAATGTTACCTCTGCTGGTGTAGCATGTTTCCACCTTGTCAAGTGAAAGATGGCCATCAACAGGAGTTAACTCACTTGCAATATTGCCAACCACACACACAAAATAGTTGTTAATTTCATCAGGGCTATTCACTCATGCAAGATCCAAAGGTTTCCTTGACAAAGTTTGTTGGCAATGCTCCAGGATAAGAAACAATTTTGCCTATCAGCGATGTAGCCATTACTACGATCGTTAACTGGCCTACCTCAGCAAAATCGCATAAGTTAAAACCTCTTCTGTGGTAGACAAAACATTTCAAATTATTGCATTAGGGCTAACTTAGGGATTCCCTTTAAAACCAATGAAGAGCATTTGCACTTAAATTATTTAAATTAGTTAACTTAAATTGATGAAACTTGAAAGCTAGGAATTAAATTTAACCTTGCAAATAAATAATTGGATGAATTTATTGGTATTTTTTTAGATGTTTGATAACTGTGTTACATGTCAACTAACTCTCCTACGTCCATGCAACATCAAAACTGTAGCTGGAGCAGCCAGGCATTAATTCACTAGCATCTGTTTTTTCATTTTACTTACTGACGTTAAGCTTCTGTTTGCTCATATTCAGTATATTAATCTCATTGTTTCAGAATGATGAAAGGAAGTATATTGCTCTTAGCACTTTTGGATTTTACAAAGAAGGCATCTTGGATGTTAAGCTTTCGATGTTTAAAGGAACGCCTCAAATAAAAGAAACTGACATTGTAAGTAGATTGTAAAGAATAAAAAGTGTTTAGGCTACCAGTTAAGATTTTAAAAAGTTGTATTCTTAGGCTATTTAACATTACCTAAACTAACTTCTACTATTGTATTCCAACACTTACTCTCTCTCTTAACTTAGGATTTAGTAACTTAAAACCCAATATTAACTTAAAGGGTATTCAACTTTGATTAACCCTTTGAGTGCCAACGTCCGGGGAACCGGACGTTTTTAAAACGAGCCAAAAGTGCCGACGTCCGGCCGACCGGACGTTTTTAGAACGAGCCAAAAGTGCCAACGTCCGGCTGACCGGACGTTTCGTAATGATCGAACAGTTGTCATAACAACCGAATGAATACTCGGATTCTTTTAACCCATATATTAACATTGAGTCGAAAGTTACTAGATGCGATACATCGATTTTCGTTGGTCGAAATATCGAAAATTCGATTTTTACGAAATTTTAACCTAAAAATCGCCAGATCGCGCTCGGCATTTTTAGCGCGACCTTCGGGAAAAATCATCGGCATTTTTTTAGCGTTACTTTTATTTCTCGCCTGGCACTCTAAGGGTTAATATATTATTTTGGATGCACTAACAGCATTGGTATGATATCAACAATGTTTCAAAAATGCAAATGTAATTTTCTCTAGAGTTTGAAATATTCATATCACTTGAAATTCTTGCTCTATTTTTGCCTATTTTACACACACAATTGTCGACAGTACGGATTCAGCGTGGATCGGACTATGAATGATGCCATGAACCCGTATCTGGACATACACCAGGAGCACTGTCTGCTGGAGTCTCCGGTGCTGCAGTCGTCAAGCGCCGACGCCGTACTGTTAACACTAGACCTAAAGAGTAGACAGTTGCGGGTAAACTGCAGTAAGCAGCTGCGGTACCTGCACATCTACAAGAACCGCTCGTCCATCCCACCACTGCGGCTCAAGCGAGACTCACTCAGTGACCAAAGTCTCATGCTCACACGCAGGAAGAGGGATCAGCGTAAGTATTATGTTGTTTCTTATACAAAAATATAGGTAATTTAGCCTACACCTAAACAAACTACAAACCTTTACAGTTGTAAGTGGATGGCTCAGTTGGTTGCGACAGACAACAAAATAATATTAATAGAAGGTTAATTAGCAATTTGCTATAGGAATGGTCCTAGATTATGAACATAACCTAACATTACTTGTTCTGCATATTAAAGTTATATCTTGTTATGCCTGTTTTTTTGGAAACCTAAACCTTATTTTGTATTAAAATTCATGAGCTATGTTTACAAATAACTTTTAATATACCTTGGAAATTTAGAAACAAACCTTAAAACACAGTAAGATAGGTGAACTGAAAAAGCACCCAGGGTAAGAAATACTATGTGGTCTAATAAGAAGCTAATGCACAATGTAATTTTCAGAAGAGAAAGAGCAAAAGATGACAGTTCCAGGAGAGCAGTCTTCCTGCGCTGATTTACAGATTCCGATTGTTTACGATAAGAATCGTGGCGTTTACAACACTAGTGTAAGTTTGAATGAATATCTTACTAATATTTTGTAGAACTTTTTTTGAACATTTTAACAAATAAAGAGGGTTATAAATGTTCTTAAATTGTTTGCTATACAAACGCTATGATGTAATAGCATTGATAAATTAAAATATAGATACACTACTCAATTTACTGTAATACTAAATTATCGGCAATTTGTTGGTTTCAATTCTGCCTAATATATTTTCCAGTTTGTCATCTACGTAGCGACTGAAGCTGAAGAGGGATTGTACAACCTCTACTTCCACAGCTGTCCTAACTACGGTAGTTCTCCCGTCTCGCTGGACTTCACGGTATGTATTTTTGACATATTTATAGCATAATGCAATATTTGGTTGAATAATTAACCAATAACTAACATATACAGATTGATTCATTTAGACATAGTTATTTTTAATTTGTAGGGGGTTATAAAATATTTTCAATTTGGCCACGGTTGAATAATTTTTTAGTCAAATTTGTACGTAATTTGTTATGCTATAAAATGTATTGAAATTTGAAGGTTTTGAGGAGCCATGAATAATTTATCCCGTACCGAAATGCCAGTAGGCTATAGTGATTTTGCAATCTATTTTCATAGATGGAGATAGAAGAGAACAACAAAGGCAATTACCTCTCGGCTGGGGAAATGCCTCTACCAGCTCTTTACACGATGATGTCCATTCTGTTCTTTCTGTCGGGTTGTTTCTGGGTGTTCATTTTAGTTAAGAGCAAGTAAGTATGAATAAGTAAGTCTTTTTAGCATTGACGTTAAGATACTAAATCAAATCAAATCTATTAATTTTGTTCATAAAATATAACATGAACTGTGTCATAAAATACAAGTGAAAACAATAAAACAGTTACACCAAGAAAATAAAGATGCTGTGCAACTATCTCCTGTAAGATGCCCTATATAAAATACTATGCAATTAAGCTAATTTTAATGAGTAACTGGCTTAAAATTGTGCTAAAATACACAACTCTTGGTTCCATTCTGTTTACAAATAATGACAGTAAGCGGCGAGAAGCCTCGTTGCAACATAAATGCAAACTAAGGAGCGATATGCAAAAACGGCCGTTTCTTAAAAAACTTCCCTTGTAGTACTAGAAGAAATAAAACAAAAGCTTACAAAGAAATAGAAAACAAAACCACAATTTTAAAAACTGAGTAACAACACAAACATCATGGTTGCTTAGCAATTCAAATATTGTACAATCTTAATTTTTTTCGATTGAATGTATTAAACCTCTGGTCTGTTACCATCAATCAAATAATGAATTTACTTCGTAATACTATGAAAAAACTGAAGGCTCCGTTGTGGTTATCACTGCCTCATGTTTATATGAAAAATCCAACAAAAGTATCGGAGAAAATAAATTCCATTGCCTCTAGTGGTCGAGAAAAATTACAACTCATAATTGACTTCGATAGAACTTTAACTAAGAGCCATGAAAATGGAATAGTGACAAAAGCTACTTTCTGTCTTCTTGAAAACTATTCCAACGTCAACGAAGAAATAAGGGGTAAGCTGAAACGTAACTTGGAAAAATATCTACCGATTGAAATTGACCCAAAGCTAACTGTAGAGGAGAAAATACCCCACATGGTGAAATGGTGGGAAATGGGAATTGAGTACATGAAAGGCGTTGAATGGGATATTGATGCTGTAGACAAATACGTCAGAAGAAACAGGCAGCCTTTTAGAGATCACACCAAAGAATGTTTGGCCCGATTGCAAAACAACAATGTTCCGGTGTTGGTCTTTTCGGCTGGGATTGGAGAAGTGGTGAAACTGTCTCTGAATCATGAAGGTTTCTTGACAAACAACGTCCACATTGTGTCAAATTTTCTCAGTATAAAGGATGGGAAAATCGCTGGGTGTCAAGGCGATATAATTCACGTCTTCAGCAAAAACGCAAAACTTATCCAGAACAAAACTTGCTACTCAGAGTTTTATGGGCGCAGTAATATCATTGTACTTGGAGATTCAGTCGGAGATGCTAAAATGGCAGATGGTTTACCTCATGACACTGTTCTCAAGATTGGGTTCCTCAATGATCATATCGAAGAGGCTCTAGAACAGTACAAAGAACTGTTTGACATTGTGTTGGCTGATGACCAAACCATGGATGTTCTGCTGAATATTCTCAAACAAACTCTGTAGTAGCTTTGTCATGAAATCTTGAATACATTTTGTTTTCTAAACCAACTGCTGTATAACTCAATAGGTGAAATGTAAACTAAGTTTTTTACAAACAAAAATTAAGGACATTTGAGGCTGTAGCTGCTAAACGGGCCTATCTCAAAAACTGATGTTTTGAAATAATCGCTGATAAAAGTTTAGAGGTTATGTTTGGCTGTCTGCATTGGCAGTCGTCTAAGCTTGAAGGGCCTGGTGACACCAGCTGGCTTTCAGAGTTATACCAACCAAACAAACTGAAATACACCATTCCAAGTGATCAAAGCTTATACTAGAAGACATTAGGAAGCGAAATAGCAAATCTAAAAAAATCGCAAAATAATAGTTAATCTATAAGGGCCCCATCTCGACTTAGACCCCTTTAGCAGCTACAGCCTCATTTATTTTGTGTTGTGTGATGATTTCTTTGAATTAACAAGAGCAACTTTGGTCGTAAAAAAAATGACAAGGTTCTGGTGATAGTGGTGAAATTAGACTATGGAATATAAGAAACATAAGTGCTTAAAACCACAAGCATGAAATAGTGTTTCCAAAGAACTTTGTACATATTTACCCTAAGCAAGCAGACTTAAAAATAAGTATTGGGTGTACTGTCATGAATGAAATGTTGTTTTTTATTATACTAAAATATCCCCTGATAAGTGAAATAAATCACTGAATGTGAAAGTTTCTGACTACTCTCATGTTAAACTGTTGAAATAACTTGTAAATTCATATCTTTGCACAGACACCCTGTTTACAAGATCCACTATTTGATGGCAGTCCTGGTATACCTCAAGTCTTTGTCTCTCATGTTCCACTCCATCAATTATCACTTCATCCAGATTAGAGGAGAGCATGTTGCGGCCTGGGCTATTCTCTACTACATCACTCATTTGTGAGTAATTCACTTTTAAACATTTTACTATTTCACAGTGTGCAATAAGAATTGTTTGTATTTAAATTTTCTAAACTTTTTACACACAATTGGTAAATTTTAGTATCGATACACCTTTCAGATATGTTGTTTTATGTAAGTTTTTTGAGTTATAGGTTTTCTGTTATACTGATCCCACCAGGTTAGTTAGGTTAGGTAAAAAAAATTTTAAATGAAAGTATGTCTACTTTGTTATGTAAAAAAACGTAACCTAACCTGGTGTGGTCAATAGAACAGTAATAACCTGATGTGGTCGCTATAACCTTTGACTATTAATACAATAGCCAATGGTATAACAGAAAAGTACAGAGTTTAATTTATAACATTGACATAAAGTAAGAAGTCTCTTCTTTGCATTCAACTTATAATAAATTACATCAGAGAGATTTTTTTAATTTATTAAAAACTCTTGGTGTATGCAAATTTATAGCTGTCTAATATAAACAAATTTTGACTACTTAACCTGTCAAAAGTAAGCTAGAGGCATGGAGAATAAATCTAGTAGAATCATATTTTGAAACGTCCTTAAGAGATTAGCAAAGTCTAGTGTGGGTTTAAACTAAACCAATTCCTAAGCAGTAACACTTCCTTTGAAACACAATTGAAAATACAGCCCTAAAGCTAATCTAAGATTGAAATTTAATAGTTATTTTCTGGTTTCAGATTGAAAGGATCGGTTCTATTCATCACGATTGTACTTATTGGTACTGGATGGACGTTTATAAAACACATTCTATCTGACAAAGATAAAAAGATATTCATGATCGTCATACCATTACAGGTTGGTTATTGGTTTGTCCTAAGCTTGTCAATTTTTATTTTGCTATTATTTTGCTATTGGAAACGGACACTTTTGAATCACGCGTTTCTCTGCAACTGTTAGAGTGAGAAACTCGGATTTAAGGTTATTCAGCTCCCCATCCAATGCTATTTAGTCGCCATCATGCCACTGTGGATGAAAGATCATTGCATGTTGGCATACGATGTTTTTTTTAAAGTGGTGAGTAAACTGAAACTCAACGTGGTTGGTCAAGAGTGGAAACTCAACGATGTTTTAGACATTACTTTTGTATTGGTCGTCATGGTGAACTTCCGAGTCAGAATACAATTTTAAGGTGGGCTTCTTATTTAGAACTAAAGAGTCAGTTATGCAATCAGAAACACCTGGAATACAGTTTAGTGTGCTGTAAAAAATGAGGGATTTATGAGCCATCATTCTTTGAAGAAAAGAACTCCAGTCACCGTTAATTATTTTGCACAATAAGAGACGTTTTCATTCCCGAACATAAAGGGTAGAAAATCTGCACCAAGAACATATAGTTTCAACAAGATGGGGCAACTGCTTACAAGGCCAATACGTGTGGCTGGGCGTGTGGTCTCATGGTTTGGTGATGTTGTGTGACTACCGTCTTCACCGGACTTGTCAATGAATGACTTTTTGGTGTGGAGTCACATGAAGACAGGTTAAAAAAAAAACAAACATGTACTCTGGAACAACTGAAGGCAACAATCGGGAGCCAAATTAAACGAATTAATGGATAGTTTACTGAACAGTGTAACATTTTTGAGCAAGCTTGAAATGTATATCCGTTTCAATGGCCGCAATTTGAGCAAGTTGGATTTTCAAAACTTAAAATAAGGTATTTTATTTAGTAAATGGCATAACTTTTCCTTAATTTTGATGTCTTTCTATGCTTAAAATTTTAAGAGCAATAGCTTATTTAAATCCATCCGTTTCCCGTGGACCACCCTGTTTATTACTATTTTGCGTGATAATTTGTAAAATTGTTGTAAACTACAGCTCAGTTTATACAACGGTTTTGTGGACGGTTGGGGATCTCAAGGGTGCATGATGATTTAATATAAAGACAAGAAGGGTGATTTTCTCCTAACCTAACTATGTTACAAGTGGAATATCATCGAATGAAAAGTATATACATGTTTTTAAAGTAGTCAAACTTAATTCCCTTCCTAGTTATTTATTCCTTCCAACTTTTCTTCTTTATTTTCTTTGGATTTACTGATTATTTTCAAATTGAGTTAAAAACATCGCTTTCAACAAAAGTTTTATGTGGGTCTAATGTTTAAAAAATATGCTATAGGTACAGTACATTATTGCATTTATTTGTTAAGATTTCTCATAACGCATGTTAGCTTTTAGGATAAGAAGTAGGCTTAAATAAATATGATGAATGTAGTTTTTCTTAAATATCAACATCCTCTATTTGTTATTAAGACTGCAGTGTTTCAAAGTACCTTGCATCAAATTTAGTGTTTATGTACAATTTTGAGTTTCCTGTAAATCAAGGAAAATTCCTTCAATTAAGTCCTTAATACAAAATTCTATTTAATACAAAGTGTAATAATAATTTTCCTTATTTGGCAGTGTTTTTGTAAAAAAATTTACCGTAGTGATTTTTGGAAAATATAGTTTGGAAAATATAATTAAATCAAGTTAAAAGCCTAATTTTTTATTCAGTTAACACGTTCACTGCGCATTACGAGTAATCTCGTCACCACTGCCGCTTTCCAGTGACCCGCGACGAGTATACTACAAACTATTGTTCCAATGTGAGGTTAGCGTTTTGCTTGCCGCTTATTGTACCAGAATATATCTGAAATACCGGTAATTCGTTTTCAGATCCGACTATTTTATAGATGGTAGGGATTGTTACAAATTTATTGTAGTGTGAAGGATTGGATCTAATGACATGCAATGGAATAACGATAATGAATATACTGTAGCATTGTGGAAGGAACCTAATCTCAAAATAGTGGTTGACCGTTTTTTTGTGATATTTTTTATGGTGTATCTGGGTTCTTCACCTCTGCTTTTTCCCTCCATTTGGCAACACTGAGGGCTGGCTAGCAGTATTGTTTTGTGTTATCTGTTGGGTTCTTTTAAAAGTATGTGCACAACGTCTGGGACGCAATATATGCCTTTCATTTGGATTAAACTAAATTTAAACGTTTTTGCGCACTCATCCTCGCAGCGCATTAGCTGTTTACACCACCAGCTATTGCAAAACCGCATTAAACGTGTTAAAATTCAAATATTCTAGAAAATCATAAACTATACTTGAATTACTTATCTTAGAATTGTCCTTTTGAAATCTCACTGAAATTATTATCATAAAAAAAATTACCTAGGAACAACCAGGCCTTTTGGGAAATGGCACACGTACCTACCTGATATTAAACAAGCATCACAGCATATCTTTTAATTTATCAACATTGGATAAAAAATCATGCTGTATGAATTTTTTTCCAGCATAACTTATTTGTAAGAAAGTTGATTACATAGTAGAGGGCCGTATTTAATTTTACTTTTACAATAAGTATGCCCATGCTGGGCATGTTTGGTGAATACACATATTGTTTTAGGTACTAGCAAACGTAGCAAAAATAATAATTGAGGAGTCCGAGGAAGGAGACGTGGAACACAAGACATGGCTGGACGTGTTCATGTTGGTAGACCTGCTCTGTTGTGGTGCCATTCTCTTCCCCGTCGTCTGGTGAGTGGTAATAAAGTATTGAAATTTAAATTCAAACTGTTGACAATTAACTGTAAATCACATCTCGGTTCTATCCTTCAATATTGATATAATTACACATTCCAGTCCCATGTTAAAGTTGTTAGTTAACCAAACTTTAAATGAAAATGAACATCGAATTGTGTTACTCATTCATTGACAGATTGAGCTAATATCAATCACCAATTTATGTCTCCAAAGATTGTAGATACATCATCATTGTCACTTGTGATCACGGTGAAAGTTTAGACAAATTCTGAACCGTAAAAATCTCAAATTAAATGTAATCCCTCCTGAAAATCGGTTACATATATTTCCGTCCATTTTAGGACCCATCCATTCCTAATGACCACATCCACGTTACCAAGTGGTACGCAAAGTATTTTTTTCTTGAGATGTGGTAGGCCAGTAAAAAGGTTGGGTAACAATGGACCATATAATAGTAGTTTTCATTACTAGACTGGAAAGTGACTCATTGCGGGGAGAGATGGCATTTTCGCGCGAGGCGAAGCCGAGCGCTGGAAACGCCATCGTGCCCCGCAATGACACTTTCGAGGCGAGTATTGAACATTATTTTTCATTACGATACCGAAAACTTATAAAAACATGAAAATTTTCGTTTATTTAACTTAGTATTAAGAGAAAAAACCGAACTAATGAAAAAAAAACTCAACTCTGAATTATTAATAAGTGCACGGAAAAAACTCATAACGCTAACTTTCCGTGTGTATGTACCTCGACATAAGCACGGAAACTTAACGTTATGAGTTTTTTCCGTGCACTTATTAATAATTGCATGGCCAATAGTTTGAGGAAAAACAGACTATTTTGGGTAAAAAAAAGTATCTTTATTAAATTAACTACAGAACAAGCTGATGAATAAACAAATAAAGAAAGAGACCTTTGATGATTACATAGGATCAACACGCTGATAAATCTTTATTAATGAAAATGAAAATGTATGTTAAAGTCGCAGTTTTGATTTTCACTTATGTTTAACATTTTTTGTGGTAGCTTTAGGTTTTTTCTCATTTCTGCAACATTGACTTCCGAGTGTGTTCCATCAACTTTATTATTTTCTTGAATGAAATTGCGATTTTGCACAGTATCTTCTTCTGATGAAATTACATCGTCGATTGTAAAATATTATTTTGAAACCAGATTCACCTCTTCATCATTGTTAGAAATGTTATTGAGTGGCAGTGAATCCAAAGAGGAATTGTTGTAATTTGAAATTGAATTAGTAATGTCTCTGATTGGAAGTAAATTCAAAGAGGAATTGTTTTGATTTGAGATTGAAGTACTTGGTTTTGAAAAAAGTTTTTTAGACACATCAATTTTTCTATTTATGGACTCCTCAATGTAACCTTCAGCAACGGTTGCACTTTTCCAGCCTCCGTGCCTCTTGAGTGTGAGTAAATCCGCTCCCCCTTCCACCAGCATTGACGCGGATGTGCGTCGAATAGCATGACCTGTGTAGGATTCAGGCTGTTCTAGCTTAAGGTACTGGGCGACCTTTTTGGGAACATCCGAAATCGTGCCTTGCCTGAAGCCAACAAAAAGTCTAGGGCTCGTCATTTTTGATGGGCGTAAAGACAAATATTTACGTACTAGCTGGCAGGGTTGATACGTACATTCATCGTCTGTAATGATGAAACTTCTGCTAGCATGTGTTTTACCATCTCTCAATGTAACCTTAATGAAACTGCCATAATCTTTTACGTCATTTATGCTAAGGCGTAATAGATCATCTCGCCTAAGGGCTCCAAAAATGCCAAACGTCAAAATTACTTTACTTAACAACCATTCTTTGTCGGGAGCGTTGATCATGAACTGAGAAATTTGATCAGATGTAAAAACATTCGCTTTTTTAGGTTTGAAACCAACAGACTTTTTCTTTAAAAATGCAACTGTTTTTGGAAATTTTAAATTTCCAAGATTTTCTTTTACTTTTAAGACATTTTTAACCATTGAATACTTGCTCCACAAGGTGCTAGGTTTCATAGTTTTCGACAGTTCTGACATATAGACTAGAAGTATGTCATCATTAACCTGGCTAGGTTTAATGTTTTCTTTTTGACACCAAGTACAAAGCTTATCGTATTCATTTTCGTATCTTAAACGCGACACATCAGGCAATAATTCGTTTGTTACACTTACCGCTCTGTTCATCAAAGTTTCAGGAATATTATCCATATTAGTACACATAGTTCAAAGAATCTATCTCAACAAACATAACCTAACTGACAATGTCAATATATAAGCGAGGAATGTGTTTTCAACAACAATACAATCAGCTGATCTGACTGCACCGCAAAATCCCATAGCGGTTACTTTCCGTGCAGTACATACGCACGGAAAGTTAACGTTATGTAACTTTTCCGTGAAGTAGCGGGAATTACCTATTTTCTTATCTCATTTTACGTTTAGAAAGTGTACTTTCGTGTGTAGAGTAATGAAAATGGGATTTATATTTCAGTATGCAAAAGTCAATAGTTCTATTGATCTTGAGAAGCCATACAATATTTTTAAGTTATGGATTTCCTTGTACCTAATGAATATTTTCAATCTCTTTATGACTTATCGCTTGTACTAAATGGCAATAATGAGAACCCTTTGATTTTGTTACTAATATTTTAGTAACAATAGACCTTTTTTAGCATTTTAAAATGTTTTGTTTTGTTGCAGGTCAATCAGGCATTTACAGGAAGCATCCCACACTGACGGCAAAGCTGCCATTAATCTCCGAAAGCTCAAGCTATTCAGGCACTTCTACGTGATGATCGTGTGCTACATATACTTCACTCGAATAATTGTCTACTTATTACAGGTTGGATTGGTAGTCTTTTAAGTTTACTGTTTGTTCTTGAAAACAATTATGTCTCAGTTGACAGATTTTAAATATGAATTGTGTTTAATTGTTTGAAAATGTAGCAGTGTTTACATTTGGAAGTTAAGAGTTCCATAAGCTCAGCAAATACATAATTAATTTACTGTAGGCCACTTCTTTGGTGTAACTGTTAGATTCTAGAAACTTAAATGATATTGTTTGTTAATTTCAGATGACAGTGTCATTTCAGTATGAGTGGCTGGATGAAATGTTTAGGGAGATGGTTACTTATGTATTCTTTGTCATGACGGGTTACAAATTCCGACCGGCTTCAGCAAACCCATACTTCCAAGTCACCAATGAAGATGAGGAAGATCCTGATGACGAAATGGATGTTGTGTACGTATCATATGATTCATAAAATAATTTATTCATTGTTATTATTTTTAAAATGTCCAGTTTACTTGGGAAAGATATTGTTTCAACCATTGCACGGTAGCTTAATGGCAACATTTTGGGCTGACAAATCAAACATTGCTAGTTTCGTTACAGTCATTTCATCTCTGCGGCCAGCTGGCCTTCACGGGCAACGTGACTTACGTTGTATGTACTTCACTGTCTGGCTGAACACCGTGTAGTACATCAGTAGTCTATAGTAATGTTAAAAAATGGTATCAGCAATCTGACACATACTTTCTCCCTTTATCTCCTCAACCCTTATGAAGGTTAAGCAATGCGAGTCACTATGATATTTTAAGGGGAAAATCACAAAATCTGCAATAACTTTTGAACCGTGATTTCTACAGAGAGTAAAAAGAGTTAGAGTTAAAAAGGCTATAAGCTACTAATTTTAATAAAAATTGTTTGGGCCGTTTTTGTAAAATTTTGATTATTCCTTTATTTTATGGGGTTTATAGGAAAAAATCACTATTGAAATTCAAAATTTAAAAAAATGTAAAATGCCTGGAGATAATTTTTTATCAAAATAGTAGCTACACATCCACCACACATACAGACAAACACACACAGATACTTTTTTGGGTTCAGTGGGCCAAAATCGGATATATCCACTCAAAAGTCAAACTTGAAAATTTTGATGAAAACAATTCTTTCTCCATACTATGAATAGGGGATAAAGTAAAAGTGATTTGCCCAAGTTCCATTAGTTTTTTTTTATCTCCTAAATATTGTATTACAAACATACTTTGACCTTTCCTCATCCTTGATTTATGTTACAGAGTCAGTCAATGTGGGGTGAAGGAAGGCCTCAGTAAACTGTCCAGGGTGACGACCTTGGAGGCGACACATGAAGAGAAAGATCTGCTCATCAACAAACGGGAAAGCAGTCACGAATATGATTAAACTATATTTGCAATTTGGTTCAATAACCGAGTTTATTTATGCGTGTGATAGTATTCTCCTAATCCACCTCGTTTGAAAACTTCACACTACTTAATTCCGACTTTGTATTTTTCACACGTTATGTGGGCTGGCAATGTATATACTTTAATTCTTTTTTACTTTTTTGCAATATAATTCAAGTGCACATAGGTTTTAATGCTGGGCTGCAAAATTTTCAGGCTGAGTGTAAAATAATTTGGATGTAGGCCTACCAATATTTGTGACTGTTCACAATAAAAGTTAGAGTTTCTTACTCAGGACAAAAAAAAATATACATAAATAAAATAACTAAAGACCTAACAAAACTTCTGTTGAAATTAATTACAGTGTATCACCTTTGATTATGTTATAGTCCTGACTAAGTTTTAAACATGTTTTTTTTATTTTTATCAGATATATAGCAGTCTACAATGAAAAGCATTGAAATAATAAATCAAAGATAAACGCAGTTAACATCCATCCGAACTATCACATTTTGAAATATTTTATTATATCTAGTTTACTAGGGCCATTTAGTTTTCACTTAACTGGAGAAATTTGTGATTTAGCATCAAAATCTAGTTCTTACTTGATTTTTATTGGAATGAACTACCAGATTTTTACATCTTTGAAGATGAATATCGATATTTTTATCAGAATCGATAAAAATACTAGCAGTTAATAGCAACTCCCGTATAGAAACAACACCACTTCTCATTAAAACATTCTCATGTGGTCTACTGTTCATTTTGTCAAAACATTACATGGTTTTTTGGCAGTATGAACTGTTTTCATTGTCATACTTTTTTTTACTTCTTTATTCTATTGTCATAATATGAATCCAACTTTTTGTTAGAATAAATTGAAAGTCCTTGTAGTTTACGTTCATAATATTGGATAGTATTATTTCGCCATTGGTTTGATGTGACTACTTTTAGTTTATTTTCCTACATTATTATTTCGGCTGATTTTGATAGTGACCATTTTTTTTTTTATGTACATAATATAAGCAATGAGATTAGTAGTTATTTCCAACCACTGTAAGTACATAGGAAGTAAAAAAAAACTATTTACTACATTGTGGAATTTCAGTATGTTTTATCTTTAGGTAGTTTGTTGTGATATTTTCTCTCATCGGATTGTAGTTAAACCTTATAAATAATTATAAAATTAGAATTTTAAACCTAATTAGTAAACGTTTCTGAAATAAGCTGCTTCCGTAGTACTCCTGTTGCTCTCTTTCTCCACTCTAATGAATAAAAAGTCTAGTAATGTTCGCTTAGCTTTTCAAACCAAAGATATTTTCCTTGCTCAGATATTGCATCTGAGTCAGTAGTTTAAATTGTTTTTGAATTAGCCAAGAGCCATTTTAATATTGGTTACACAACAATTCGTGGTTAGGTGAAATAATGTTACTGTTTTACATAACCTATTTTCAACACCTTATGTAAAAACTGTACATTTAACCGGTTTAGACGATTTTAATTTTTTAGAATCCAAAGTATAGATAAGTGCTTCGGGTTGTAAGGAATGAATTAAAATTACAAAAATATGCTTCACATTGTTTTAAAATCTGTTGTATACTATAATATGAATAACTAAAAAAAACTATAGGCCCTATATAAAAAAATATAAGCAAAAAATCAAATATAACGCTAACTCTGCAACTTATTTTATGAAATTGAATACTTTCTTAAAAAATTGTATTAATGGTCTGGGACTTGAAGGATTTTAATCGTATGATAATAAAACCTGGATTTAAAAATGTTTTTATTTAGTAGTTGTATTTTTTTTTCAATTAAGTCTCGACTGAAAAGCAATGTACGCTAGCAACTTTTGTATTATTTTGTACATAGCACATTGTGAAATAAAAATGTTTTGTAATTATTAAATGTTATTCTTCCTATTGTGTCATAAACTGAAATGATAATTCATCCAAAGAACCTTTTTTTATACCCTTAGGAACTATGAACTACAGTAGAGGTTAACTAACACAATCGTAATAAACAAATTGATTGATTATACCAAACAGTTGCTTATTTGCATTAGCAAATTGAAAACAAGTTGGGAAGCTGTTTTAAATGGATTTCTTTATATGAGATTATTTTAATTTCCTAGCTTACAGTTAGTTAGATAATGTTGCTTGCAATATGACAAAAAATATAGTTCATTACACAGGCAAAAGTGACTACCCTTGCTCAAAAGAGTCACTTTTAAGCCCTAGTGAGGTATACTATTTATACATCTTAAACTATTAAAGATATCTTCATGAAATTTGGTATACTGTTAAATGTATCATTGAAGGCAGCGATGTTGTGGGTTCAGATCCTGGTCACTGCCGCTACTTTTTATCAATACACCTCATCCTTGCACTGTACCGGCTCACCCTTTGCTTTGCTGGATATGTTTCACGTACGACTGGGACGGGTGGCGTTGTCCTGTAATCCAGCTACTGGGAGGTCACGAATTGTGGATATTTATAGGGATGCACTGTGGATGCGATGCTCCCTGGTGTGGATTAACGTCCGCATGGGTGAGTACTACGACTATCCGCAGTACTATCCTGATAATTAGACCAATTCGTATATACCAAGGAAAAAATGTGGTTTGGATTCCACTATAAACTGTAGGTCCCTTAGTCGCCAGTTAGCTGTATGGGCTATTAATTAACAGCTGTGTCTTAAGGAATATGTCGGCCTTAGTCACTAACAAGACTACAAGATCGTGCCACTCATCTCCATTCATACTTGGCTTAAAGTACCTACTTTGTATGGTCACCATTTCAAAGAAAAGTATATATAAAAGTATTAAAGTATTAACTTTAAGTACAGAGTAAATACTTTGTTGTACAGAGAACGTTGTTTTTGCTGCAGAATGTGAAAGTAACTTTAACCATCATAGGTCTAATTTAATGGTTGCCTTAGCATGTAGAGTAACGATTTGTCACTAATGATCCAAGATTTCTCTCTGTTCTTTCATTACAGACTGCCATTGCTAGACATCAGTATCTTTAATTTTCTTTAACAAGTTGGAGGTATGACTGTTGTAAAATATTTTATCCCACACAGCCTGCTATTTGTATTTGTGTGATGTTTCGATGTTTGTTGATGCTCGTGTCATGGTTGGATTTTAGATCAATAAAATATGTAGATGGAACCAATATACATATATTGATGGTTGCTTGTTAACCAATGCAGACATTGAAAACTGAATAAAACTAAGAATTTTCTTAAGTGTTTTAATTTAAGAATAGTTTTTACAAAAAAATTACAGCCTGGACAAAGTTTGTGCAAGTGATTAATATCATAGACTGTTTATCTACACTGATATAGAGATATGTACGTCCCATCTTTATATCCTAGATTTGTTTTACAAAATTAATTCACACTAGGCCTAGAGGGTTGTGGCAATATAACTTGGATACAGTCCATTGAAGATTGGTGGAATTCGAACTTATTACCTCGGTGATCGAAGCTTCACTCTCTCTAGCCCTAGATCAGCTGATTACCCTCTTATGTGAATACACTGTTACGTTTGTTTATATTTTACAGAAACTGAAAAATCTGTTAATTTTTAGCTCTATAGCTATTTTTCAATATGGCGTCCAACATAAAAACTGTTCAATGAAAACGAATTTTATTTATTACATCTCTTAAAAATAAATTTACTGTATGCAATTTTATCTTGCATAATATGAAAAGAAACGCTAAATAACAAAAATTATTCGAACCAACATTTTTAATTTATACCTTTAATAACGCATAGCAATATATTTCAATGGATAAAACAATTAAATTAAATAACTTTAAACATAATTGATTCTAGCAAGTGAATTGTATTTACCATTCTATTTAGCATAATTTCTGTGATTAGTCATGTTCCGTTTAACCAGGTCGTTTTCCAGATAATGCTTCTAATTGGTTATGAAATTTATCTTATTTTGGGTCTTTAACCATGTGATATTTACTGTAGTTTACATCGCTTCTTTAGGTTCTCGAATGCCACGCCATACTGTAAGATAAAAATCTGGTTTAAGCAAATATTATAGAAATTTATACTAAAAACAAAAATTACCTTGGAAGTCTTAGATTCTAACTAAATCAAATATATTTGCCTACCTCATGACTTATAAAATATATAAGTCATGTTTTGTCTGCCTCGGGTCATCTGGCTATAGCTGTCAATTGGTATCAATGATTGGATTCCTCCGGACGTCCACGATTGTTGGCTATAGCTGTGGTTAATGTAGATTCTTTTAGCAAATTTCCCATATAGGGAATAAGCTATTACCGTAGTACTCATGGTAAGACCTGGACCCGGGACCAATTTACTTTTTTGTTTTGAGGTCCCTAGAGGCCAAAAACACCATCCGTTCAAATTCATATATATACATATATGTATTTATATATGTGTCCGTTAGCGCGATAACTCGAGCAAAACTCATCCGATTTTGATGAAATTTGGTACAAACATGTAAACCTACGTTTATTCGAACAAGTTCGCGAATCAGCATGATCGGACTATGGGAACAGGTGTTTATGGGGGGTTTTATGGGGTAAAAATTGGTTTTTCTCATTTTTAACCCTAAAAACTTAAAATTTAACATTTTCTTTCCAAACCATTTTGTAGAGCTTAAAAAACTAATAATTTAGTATATCGAAGCGTTATTATGCGCCTAATGGTTACGGAGAAAATTCCAAAAAACTGTAAATCTAAAATTCCCATGTTATTCTTATGGAGAATAAGTAAACTGTTGTAGTTTGCTTGTTTATGAACATATTTTGATCAAATTTGGAAAATGCATTCATTTCATTCTAAACTATTTTAAAGTAAATATTTTACAAAAAAACCACATTTTTGCCCTCCCTGTTGCAGCAAACCTAAGTACTCGTTAAATTCATGTTATTTAAATAGGGAATAAATGTTTAAGGAGACATTTTTGTGTAAATCCAAGCAAGCAAATGGAAATTCGCTTAGTATGCAGGTTTGCTGCGGCGGGGGTATTTTCTTATCTACCACACTGTGCTGAGAATTGTCTTTTTTTGTAAATTCTATTGGGTACTCAACATTGTGATACTCATCTATTAACAGCTACTTACTCAACTGCTTTCCTCTATTGTTTAATTTTCAAATACTGTTTGTTGTTGAATTTTAAGAACCTACAATATTTTGGATAAACAATTCAATGCAAAATTTATTTCTTTTCAAAGTGTTATAACTTTTGTGGATCAAACTTTAAAATTAAAAACCTACCCTTTTGATTTCTCAGCTTATATTAAAAAACAAACTATTGTACGAATAACAGTACGAGGAAGAGATTTTTTTCATCGAAACCAAGGTAAAATAAAGGTGCAACTAATCTGTATTTTGTAATGTATTCAATTGTATACATTTGATAAAACAGTTTTCATTTTACATAAGGAACATGATATTATATAATAGCTGATGAATATTTTTGCAAACCGTGTAACCAATACTCTATGAAGTATTATGTAATGCGAGTTTTACTACATGGAAATGCTTCTGCTCGTTTTGTTTTTCAAACAAAGTACGAGAAACTTAGAATAAATGCAGACAAAATGTTAGTTTTCGGGTGTCAGTAACATGAAACAAACACAACAAGTAAGGTGATAACTGTGATATATATATATACGATAACAAAAATTGTAAACACAATACAGCATGTTGAACAATGAATTTAAGCTTAGCTTTAGCTCGATGTTTAGCATAGGGGAAACAAACTCACTGGGAATTATTAAAACACAAAAATATCTAAATATTAAAACGGACAGAACATACGGCTAACCATGTAGTGCCAATACTTAAAATACAATATATCAACTAGAATTTTGAAACGATAATCTATACCGAACCCTCAACTTTCCATTTACAACACATTACAAGAATTATGTACAAACACAAAGTAAGCCAGAAGAACACGATAAGCCTAATTCGCATTTCGTCCCTATCAGCCGTCTCACGACCGAACGTCAGTTTGTTTATACACAATAACCAATTTTAAAAGAAGTCATAGAGTACGTGGGGAAGCTTGTGTCGTCTACTTTACACGAGAAGGTGGGAAGATTGGGTTCAAAGTATGTACTTGCCGATGACGATGCCAACAATGGCCATAATGATGGCGGTGATGATCAAAAGTGGGGAGTACGCGGAATCATGGGAAACCTGGGAGGGAGAAGAGGGAGGAGGGTAGCTGGCCGACTTGTACTGCGTGGACTGGAGTCTCATCAGCTCCTCCTGAAACCATCATTAGCAATCAACATTAGCTAAACTGGAGGTGTTTTTGTATTCTACGAGATCACAGGAGACATTTTCAAGGGAATCAGCGTCAGAAAATCAGGGTTAATTTGTGTAGGTAGACTTTGTCTGAACATTTTATTTAGATGCATCCTGGACGTGCATCCTGGATTTGATCTCTGTACACTCCTATGTTAAGTAGAGTTACAATTGTACAAAGAACTTATCTGACTTATGTGAGAAAAGTTAAGGAAATTTTTTTGATGGTTTAAAACTGACCCCAGCTTTCATTGTTAATTGGCCCTGATTTAGGAACCAATGGTTTTATTAATGTAACACCCATCCTCACTCATCTTTGCCTTTAAATACACACCTTGGTGTGTTCAAGTAGTGCAAATTGAATCCAATCTAAATTTTATCTGCTAGAATACATTGTGTATTCTTATTCCTCAACCAGCCAAATCCAACTTGCATTAATAGGTTTCGATTGCGCTTCCAAGATGAAATTTAAGTTAACTTAGGAGAAGATTGGTGTTGAATATTACACAAATACCTCTATCAACTATAACAACCAGACAAAGTAGTTGCCAAAATATTCATTGTTAGTAAGTTACATAAACTACAGGGTTTGGATGAAGACAATGTGATCAATAAACCGATCAAGTAAATTTACATATTATTACAGACCCTATATGATAGTGGAAGTAAATAAGGTAGGGTTTTAAGAATCGAGGTCAGGCAAATATAAGGTATAATTTAGCAGTCAACGGTTCATTTTTCTATGGTCCAATGCAATAGGCTTATGTAACTCTGAAACAATTGTTCCTTTCTAACCAGAAACTGTAATACACATATTTTAATACATTACCTTAAGCTGCAAATTCTCTTGTCTCAAAGAGCTTTCCTCTTCCCTCAGATGTTTGACTTCCTTTGCTGCTTTGACCAACTCACCATCGTGAGCTACGCTAGGCTGCAAAAAAGAAAAAAAGTATGGAAAATATTCCTTCTGAAGCACTGTAGTCAAGTCAATCCTGTTAACCCTCCCAGTATCAAACATCTATGCTTCGACAGCAAAGACACACAATGGGACTGCCAAGCGTTGATGCATCGACAATTGCACATTATCTTACTAATATTATAGATCTGAAAGTTTGAGTGTGTGTTTGTGTGTTGCTCAATCACGCATTAACTACTGGACGGAATGGGCTGAAATTTGGCATGATCAAAGCTCACATTCCCGATTAACATTTAAGCATATTCTTATCTCAAAAATCCTTTTGGGCTCCGGACTTAGTATTATAATACTTCAGTATCTGTACAACTTTAAACAGCAGAAAACTGACTTTCTTCTGGGGTCTGTCTCTATATCTTTTCCGGGTATTTGATATTTTGAGAAAAAGGTCAATAATTTGGTTGCTGTGTTGCTTGTTGTAGTTTACAAGTTGTTTGCTGTTGTTGTTGTTTAGAAGTTATTTGTTACTACATTTACTAATAAATATTGATTTTCATCTGTTTATGCTAAGTATTTAGGAGTAAAAAATATTAATAATGACTAACTTGATGATGATATGTTTGCAATGTTTTCAAGCTTATCCGTAAAGACGGTAAAGGTCATCGTAATCGGCCTAGTGAGTGATTTATGTTATTCTTCTATCATAACATTGCTGTGAAATGCCCGAAAATCTATCACACACAAAATGACTGACACCAAGAGGGTTAAACTTACAAAAGCTGATACTATTATTTCAGGAATCTTTATGCTCTGTGTGTTATTGTGTTGTCTTAAAGACTCGCAAACCTGTTATAGTCTTGTAGGGAATATTTACTAATAAAATCATACGTAAGGATAAATTTACTTTACTAAGATTGCTTGACTAAGTCTATGTTTTGCCTTTTTTTATTATTAGATTTAAAATGTTATGTTCTTTAACCATTATTACAATAGATTTAGCAGCTCCAGTCCAGCTGGGTGTGCTGAAAAGCTTCTTCCAGCCTCGTGGCTCCAGGTAATTCTTTCAGTTCAGTACCAGTATATATAAGATATGTAATGTATAACACTTAAAACATTACACACAAGTACATGGGAACAATTTAGTAATTAGTTTTGTTAGTAAAACTTGATAGGGTAAGTTCATGAGACTCAGTTTAGGGGTGTGTTTAAGAACCTTCATATTATTTTGAAGACAACATGTAATTCAAGTGGGAATTCACATTGTTTGTGTGTGTGCGCCTACAAATGTGGCAGATAATGTTATCAGCTGGCCTCATCCTTGTTGTACACTCTTCATTATTTAGATTGGGAATGAGGATAATGAATATAAACAAAATTTTGCAAATAGCATGATGTATGAGGTTGTCCATGAAAATGCCTAATCTAAATGGAATCATTAAAAAAATTTAAACTATAGTATATATTTCCTTTGATTTTTTAGTTTACCTACTTAGCTTTATTAAGAAACAGATTGTCAAACATCACAGAGCAGGTGTCATTTTTTTATGTTGAGCTAGGCTGGCTTAATGTTTATTTTTAGATTATTAAAAATGTTCTCTACTGACCACACAACTCATATCAGTTAAGTGGTCAGTTATATTTCCAATAATAAGACTGTTTTTACTTTGTAATTTTGTAATGGTAATAAAATAATTTATTTATTTAATTGTGACTCACCGAGTCGCCAACTCGCTTTGTATTCTCCTCGACAGCACTGCTGGTCTCCTGGGCGGTTGCGCTGGTTGCGTTCTCCTCCACCGGCATCTCAAACACACACTTGAGCTTGGAATCCATCAGATTCTCTGCTGTCACATCCTTCCACTGATGGAAAAATAAACAGTTTTAGTAGAGACGGGTAAATTTCATTTATACTTTAACACTACCAATTCTGGAGTCTATTACAAAAAATCAATTCTAGCCCTGATTCCATAAAATTGATTTAAGTTCTGATTCAATAAAACAGATTCAGGGTTCGGATTCAATAAAATTAATTTTGGTTCGAATTCCACAAAATCAATCCCAGTACTGTTCTTTGATGTCATTTCATGATTCCAATTCTAAAGCCCAACATCAAAAACCAATTTAAAATCTACTCTGGTATTTCTATCTAGGTCTTTGCAAATAAATTTAAGGTAGACCGATCAACATAAAAAAATCTAAAATGTTCAATGGGACATAAGTACCGTATATGTGATTACAATTTGAATAAGTTTAAAATTTTTAAGATAATTTCATATTTGACATTTACTGGGCATGTTTATTTATGAACTTAAAGGAGCACAAGAGAAATAGGTACAGTCAAGACTGTACAATATTTTTTTGTCCCTTAAAAAAAAATATTTTAAAATACCAAAGGCGAGACACATACAATAACAAACCAGTACAGCTTACCACAGGTACTGGAATCTACCAAAGGTCAGTATCACTATTACCATCCATAATTATGTCATTGAATAAAGTATACAATTTCTTAGGGTGAAACAATGAAGAATAAATCAATTATCAGTAAACAGATTGACACAATTATCTTAAAATCAAAAAGTTGAAAGTAACACAAATAATTTAACTTCTGTTTGCAACTCTGTACATGTAAATAATTAGTCATTGAAAAAAGAAAACTGGGTCGGTCTACTTTGGTTGACTTATAATTAAAAAGATCAATTTTTGTAAGTACGTCAATAATTATAGGCTACGTGTTGAACATTTGATTTTTACAACCTCATTCACCGCAGTATATGCTTATAAGTAGTGTTATGCAACAGCTACTGTGTTGATTCTACAACAGTGTAAATCCCATTAGCCCCCTTCGCTTGTACTTACCAACTGGTCTAAATTTATTTCCCCATCAGGTGCAATCATCGTCTGAACCATGAATTTGTGTTTATTTTTTTCATTTGGATCAAACTCGAATGGCTGCAAACTCACTAAAAATACACAAACTGTGTTAGTTTTCAGACACAACAATTCACACTTTAAACTTTCAATTAATTGGACTATGCTTGAAAACATTCTAAACAAATTGGGATTACAATTTTATTTTTTAAACACTAGGCCTAGCAGTAAAAATATTTAGTAGATCTTGGACAGTATTAAAGCAATCAAATCACCCATTAAAAACACATCATTCAGACATCTTCCCTTTAAAATACACATCCTATTTCTTCATGTTTACTTATTTAATGTAGCACTTTAGATTACTTAAATTTACTTATATAAGTGAACAAGTTTTTATTTATTTATGTTTTAGAGGTTAAGTGGTAGGGTGGACTTACAAGTCCTAACTTCACCTCTTAAATAAAGACTTTTTTTCATTTCATTTCATCCTACAGTGTTAACTTTGTAATAAAAGTACATAATATATTAAGGTGTAAATCATAAGACCTTAAAAATGTTTTGTACCCAAAATATGACACGAGTCTAATGTTTTAGGCCACTAACTATCAAAATTTACACATATTTGAACTTTTTTCAATTAAAAATATCGACAAAACACAATTTCCAAAACCTTGTAATCATCACAAAGCTGAAATGACAGATAAACACAACCATAGACAGAATAGATGTTACAGATTACACGATCAAGTTTTTTATTGTAAAACTTTTTAACATGCATTCACAAACACTTGGGCTTCAAATGTAAACTTTCTGTTTATCCGTGTGTGTGTTCGCACAGTGGGTTTTCAATTATCTTATCTTACCAGCAATCTCTATGACATCCTTTGGGGTGAGAATTCCCGAGTTCGGTCTGACGCAGTACTTCTTTGGAGCTGTAGTTTTGATTTTGAAACAAACCTTGTGATTTGACGGGTTTGTAAGCTTCATGTACGAAGTGACTGGGACGGTGAACGGGCCTGAAACAACAGATTTATTGTAGACTAGAGAATATTAGCGTCTGACAAACCGTTAAATACTGTACTTCAAAATATTATCCATTATTCAAGTCTTAGGAGTCATGAAACCACAAATGCCAAAGGTGGATGTTCTCAAGTCAGAAAAATCCTCTAAAAAGAGAACAATGTTAATAATTAAATGAGTCAGACAATGTTTTGGTTCTTTGTCCAACTTAACTTCTGGTTTCTATATTTACAATGCATCACACCAGATTATTTAGGCTCATTACAAAAACTAGTTTTTAAATTTTTAAAACAGCCCTTAAAATTCTATAAAAAACTACTTTAATAACCCCAACTTTTGGAGCTTTTAGATAAAATAATTAAAAACTTTCTCAGCCCCTAAGTGCAAGCAATTCTTTTAGAAGTCATAGAAAATAAATCAAATAAAGATCCTACAGTAGGGATTAAAATTAGGTTTACCACTAATCGTATTACATTTGGCAGGAAACTTTCATTGTTTTGTGTTCACCTACAACATTTCAAGAAAAGTGGGGTGTTCTTATATTTAAAATTTGAGATGAAATTTTGTATACCATTGTTATGTGGTAGCATACATTAGGCCTACTGATAGCATGCACATTGCACAAGTATGGTGGAATTAATTGAACTAAGATTAGTGAGTTTTCCTTCCAGAAGACAGAGTCGTTGACCTGGTTTTCTGTTGTTGTAATTGAATTGAGGTTGTCTGAAGTTGTAATTGCCGTAATTGAACTAAGATACTAAGATGGAATTAAGATTTCCATGAAGATTGCAGATATTTACTTCAACAAAGAATGTATCAAGAAGAGGATTACACCACAATACGCTAAAATCAAGGTCAACTGTAACACCACTGCCGCTAAAAGAACAAAGGAACAAGGAGAGGTATTATTCATCAAAAATATGATCAAACAACTTTACTGTGAAAAAGAAGAACTGAACCAGATTGCCTACGACATCCACCTACAATTTTTGAGATTATACGGACTAATTGCGTGGAATTTACTACACGAAGTCGTCAGTAAAGAGGTTGAAGACGCCATGGACCGGAAATATTTACGGATAAACGACAAATTAGACAAACTCGTAGAGAAGAATACACCTAATGAAGACTTGGATAGGACCAATACAGAACACAAATTCCAGAAGAGAGTCATCAACCTTACAGACATTCAATTCAGTGAAGAAGAAACGAAAATACTGAACTACGGAATGAAGTACAATTTCCCAATGAAGAAGAAGGACGAAAATGAACTACTAGCTACTGAAGTCGAAGCAAATGTAAAATCACTCAGAGACGTAGACCATTATGCCGTTCGGAAAGAAGTGACAGCCAACGATTTCACCAGCCTAGGACCCATAGACCCCAGCAGAAATGAAGAACTGAAGACATGCAACAATATAAAGAAGAAGCTGGAAGAGAATAGCTCAATTGTTGTGAAAGCAGACAAAAGCAACGCCATCGTAGTGCTCGGAAAAGAAGAATATATAAAGAAGACGGAAGATTTCATCAAAGAAAATAACTTCAAAGAGCTGAAAAAGGATCCAACGCAGAGGTACCAAAGAGAGCTGTCCGACGTCGTGAAGAGATGCACCAGAGTGATTCCCGAAGAATATCGACAGAAGATGAACATCCTAAATTCTAAAGCGCCCGTGATGAAAGGGATCCCAAAAATACACAAGAAGAATGTACCCATCAGACCATTAGTTAACTTTAAATGTGCTCCTACCTACAATGTTTCAAAATTGTTAGCAAGTAAGCTCAGCAATGATTTAGAATTAGAATATGTATACAATGTAAAGAATAGTTATGAATTTGTTGAACGTGTAAAGAACATAGATATAGATTCGAATAGTAGGCTAGTCTCATTTGATATCGCAAATCTGTACACAAACATACCTGTATCAGAAACTATAGATCTTGTTAAATGTAGGCTTTTGCAGAATAGTTTAGACGATTAATATGTCAATCAGATTGTAAAATTGCTTGTGACTGTTTTGAAGCAAAATTATTTAAGATTTAACAATAGATTTTACGAACAAACAGATGGTTTAGCTATGGGAAGTCCACTTTCGGCAATTTTGTCAGAAATATTTTTACAGCACCAGGAAAAAGAAATGTTAATGAATTTAAGAAAGAATCATGATGTAAAACTGTATGTTAGATATGTAGACGACATTCTTGTTATCTTCAGACAAGCCCAGGAGCAGGAGCATGAAACGATGATGCAGACACTAAACAGCCACCACCCAAACCTCACCTTTACCAACGAGTTTGAAGAAAACAAAAAGATCAACTTCCTGGACCTCACACTAGAGAGAAAAGACAGCAAGATAGAGTTTGACATCTACAGGAAACCTACGCAAACGGACACTACAATCAACAACAAGTCTATCCATCCGACAATCCACAAGACCGCAGCCTTTAGATCTATGCTGTACCGAGCCTATAAGATCCCACTTAGCCAAGCCAATAGGAAAAAAGAACTGGACACCATTAAGAAGATCGCCCAAGTGAATGGATTTCGAACCAAGACGATAGAGGACATCGCAAGGAAGACGAGGAGAAAAATCGATAGACAGAATACACTAAACAGCAGAACAACATTAGAAGAGATAAAAGAGGAAAGCACCAGATATATCACATTTAGCTACACGGGGACTACAACACAAAGGACTGCTAACAGATTCAAGAAATACAGAGTTTCAATAGCCTACAGGACTCAGAACACCATGAGTAAAATACTGCATCCAAAAATAGAAGATTGTAACAAATTTGACACTTCGGGCATCTATAAAATCAATTGTAACGATTGTGATAGCTTCTACATTGGACAGACTGTGAACTTCGTAAACCGCTTCAAAAACCACATATCTGCGTGGAGGAACAACAAACCGGAAAGATCAAATGTCGCACAACACCTGTTACAAAATGGGCACTCACTAGGAAAAATGGAGGATAGTCTAGATATTTTAAAGAATTGTAAGAAAGGATATGTAATGAATGCTTGGGAGGAATTGTATATTTATAAGGAAAAATGTAAAGATAGAAATAAGTTGATTAATGAACAAATACATTTTGATTCCAGTTGTACTTATAAAAATGTGTTGGCCGGTGCTTCCGGTAGCCAATAGGGTATAAGTAGGGACGCCATTCAAGATTCTTGTCATTCGCCTATTGGGTCTGATGATGATTGGAGTGTCCAATCGAAATCGATCACCACTTACCATTGTTTTTGTATATTTACCGTCTTGTGAGTAACAGTATAAGCGTAAATATATGTTTTAAGTGTTATAAGACGTTTCTTTTATTTACTTTCCGTAATTAATTGAAATTATGATTATTCATATTTTTCTTCTCTATGAAACATTTCACTGCTATACCAGAAATTTACATTTTTTAAATTAAATCCCTAATTTTGTCCAACTCTAATAATAAAAATACCACAATTAGTAAGCCAAAAGTACAGTATTTCCATTGTAATGCCAATATAAATATGAAATGTATAAAGGAGAAACTATTTTTAACAATGTTGATGCTTGATATTATTGGTGGTTTAATCATATCCATTTTTCACATGAATTTCCAAAAATGATTCAAATTTAAATTTGTGAACTACTGCAAGCAAAATCATTTTTAAAATCTCTTGAAAATCAAATCAAATCAAATCTTCTTTATTTATTATTTCATGCACATATGTATACATAAATAATGTCAAACAATATTAAAAATACAAAAACAAAAAATAAACTAAAAAACTCTAACATTCCAATTTTAGAAAATTTATAAAAAGTTGTCCTACAAATAATTTGAACGGTTTTCTTAAATCTCTTTGAATGTTGAAAGCAAAAATCATCTATACCACCACAGAGATACAGATATCAATGTGTGCACCTCAATCAAACTGTTGAGTCATTGTATTACTCACATACAAGCACTCCTGTAATAAACTGCACCTCAGTAACATAAAACAGGGCAAAGCAGCCAACTAAAGACAATTATCTTGCTTTTTTAACTGATTGAAAAAACATAATTGATAGTGTACGATCTTAATTAATGATTCGATCAGTACCAACTAATCTATCTAACAATATTGGAATTTACTTGTGTAAGAAAGTCCTTATATTTTTGGAATGACAACATTCATTCTATTATATTTGTCTATTGATCAAAACAAGTGCGCACCTCTTTAATGGTATATTTACAACATACTGCAGACTTATTAAATATTGTTGGGGAAACATGTTTTCAAGATTGATTGCTTAATAGGAAAAGCTTCTGTCAGAAAATTAAAGTCATTAATGGGAACTTAATGTAACTTTAGGTAATTTCCAAATCTCCTACTTACAAATAATAGGACTACTGATTTTCCGACAACGTACTTAAACAAATTAGTTTTAATTTTGAATACAATCTTCATATCGGTAACCAAGTAGGTATTCAATTGAGCATTTCCAAATTTCATGTGTAAAAGTATTGAATAATAAAGGTTTATTAAGGAAACTATTTAAACTAGGCCTATACTTATGCAAACTTTGAAATCTACAATAAGTCAGTAAAACAATTGGTTTGGCCTTCTTTTTGGTTTTTGGGTAGGTAGTAATAAAAAAACAGTAGAGAAACTCTTATGTTTGCTGGAATTGAAAGGATTAAAAAAGCCCTTACCATTCAATCTACACACCTCCATTGCTCTCTTTCTGGTCTCCTAATTTTGACTATTTCACGTCTAGGCAACAGGGTTTTCATCTTTTTTTACCCAACCCGCCATGTTAAACTTCCCTATCCCAAGCATGATGTAAACAACTTTTTTACATCACTTGGTGAAGTAAATTAAAAGAATCAAATTTTCTTCAACCTTGTCCTCTCCCATTGCAAACACAAAACCAGGTATAACTGCAATAAGCATTTTATCCTTATACCCCAACCCCATACGAAGGACGGGTACTCTGCTAGTATGAATATAAAATAATGTTTACGGTATCTAAGAGCACCTAAATAACTAACGTCAAGTTACTGATCTGTCAAGCAGTCCGCAAGAAAACTTATCAGGATAAATTTACTTAAAGTCACCCATAAGGGGTTAAAATCCCAGCAGCATTCTGTAAATGAAACATACTTAACTAAGCTGTTCATAATTTAGAATTTGATTTGTTTTACTAAGGCCTGCTCAATGTTTTTAACTAAACTTGTTTGTTTTGGCTGCTACTTTTATAATTTTGTTTAGACCTTGGACTTATTTAAATATAGCCCATGTTAAATGCCAATAAATTAATTTGTATGCTGAGCACAATTAATTATAACCAAAAAAGATTACTCATGTAAAGCCTAGTAAAAAAAGTTGATAAATCTACTTATGATATCGTTACCATGGTGAAATATATAAAAGTAGCTCAATTTTCAGCTAGTAAAAATTATCAATAACAAAAATTATCATTACTACTTTGTTGGAATACCTTTTAACAAAAAATTATGAGCACAGGAAGACGCAGTTTGCCTCAAAATAAAGCCAACAGTTCTTTCAGTGTATCGACTGTTGGTGCAAGCACTAGCCAACCTCAAAAACACTCTCTGGTTAAAACTGTTAGCAAAAATTCAAGTTCATTTAAATTCACACCAGGATCCCCGATGCCGTCGGGGAAGAGTAAGAATACCAAGTCTATCCGGCTAAGTGATCTGATGGCAGCCATGTATCCAGGTCTTAAAGTTGGCCATAAGAACTGCACTGAAAAACTGGAACTTGTTCCCAAAACCATGGGATGGCTTTGGAATTCAGAGGACACGGCTACAGGGGAACCCGTAAGTGTTGAGTGTGAAATTATTAGGCCTTATCTTGTGAGCTTCAGCGTTTTACGACATCTACATGCAATTTTATGTACTTCAACTACAGATTAATTTTCAGTATTACAAAAAATCAGGTAGACACCTTATATATATCCACATGGCATTTTAGTTTGAAGTTCATAAAACAATTATGCTTTAATACTGACTAGGCCTAAAGTGATGTAAACATCCAGGAGGTTGCAAACTGATTTAGAATTTACACTACCCTTTCAAGCTAATTATTTGAATTTTTACCAATTTAAGATTTTATTCCATTACTTCAGCAGTTATTAAATTAGATAATAGATTATTACAGAAAAACCTACTATGGCAGACTTTTAAAAATCTTAAAGTAGGTGGTAGACAGAACATAAGATTTTTGGAATCAATTTCAAACGGGAATTTACCTAAGAGCGTTGGCAAGTAAAACGTGGTAGGCCTAGTCTAAAGTTGTGGTCGCACCGTACCAACATTGCCACCTTCTAATTTATTTAAGTTTAACTTTCTCCGATTCAATCAAAATCGACAACCGACAGGTGTAACATCTCCTTCCAATTAAATAGCACAATATATCGAGGTTTTAACACTGTCTTGGTCAGGTACCAGGTGTTTAACGAGTTAAGCTTCTGTCTGTGAAACAGCTTGAAGGGAGTGGCTCACCTAATATAAACAAAATGGCTCTAATACAAAATTGAAGAATGGGTGGATTCTTTTATAGTTTCATCACTGAAGAAATTTGCTACTGTACTTTTAAAACATCCTTACTTTTTGTATATTTGCACCAAAAACTTTCATAACTAAGGCGGTCTTTGAATTTATCAGACATGTTATAGCATAATATGATATAACACTAGTTGCAATAGTAATACTTGGATACACAGAATCTGCAGGGGTATAAATAAAAATAAACTGTGTATCAGCAATCTGACATGTACTTTCCCATTAGCTTGTCAACAACCTATACATGGGTAAGCGGTGGGAGTAAATGATATTTTATTGGGAAAATCACAAAAGTTGCACAATAATTTTGAACCGTAATTGTGTCAGCAATGGAAGGTTGCACTACTTTGTTCAGCATTTTAAGGACCATAACAGATTAATTTGTGTCAAATCCGGCTTTTTCCTCAAATCCGATTGTTGTCTTATGGGATTTTTTTTATTGATAAATAACATCAGTTACAACAACTTTTGAATCATAATTTTCACGAAAATGGGATTTGTAACATGTAGTTCAGAATTTATGGACTAGTCTATACATAACATATTAAATTTTACCTAATCGTTCAGGCCATTTTTGTGAAAATCTGATTTTTCTGTTTTCTTTTTGGCTTTTATGAGAAAAATCTCCATTAAAATCAAAATGAAAATAAAGCCTGGAGATAACACGGATTACCTCCCCTACCCACATATACCAAATTTCATCAAAATCGGACTAGACAGGTGTGGTCTGTAGTTCTGTACGCATCCACACATAGGCCTACACACACAGACATCACTTTGAGAACCATTTTTTTTTTTTTTTTTTTTGCTCAGGGGGGCCCAAAAGGGATGTATCCACTTAAAACTGAAACATGAAAATGTTGACAAAACGGTACTTTCTCCATATAGGCCCTATAATATGTATAGGGGGAGAAAGTGAAAAGGAATGTCTATTAATTTTGAGGCTGCAAAACCTCAAGATCTCTTAATATAAACAAAATATGACATTAAACACAATTATTTTGAAGTGTCACAACTGAAACCAAATTTAAAAATAAGCGTGTAATATAATTATTGGTATGGTGTTACATAATTCTGAGATCTTTTAAATCTTAAGTTTCACAATTTATAAGCCTAGTATGAATGGTATGAATACTAAAAATTGGTGCACTCATTGGCCAGAAAATTCTAAATTGAGATACGGTTAGGTGGATGGTAGCAATACAATGAATACAATGTGAAATGATCCAATCTTTGTTTGCCAATGCATTTTTGGTACAATCCTGTTGATGTCATTTTTCAGGTTAGCAATCTTTTTATTGTCTAGCAAGATGAATCTGAATCTGACTTATATATATACTGTATTTATAAATATTTATCTTGTAACTTGCCACTCATGTATTATCGATTGTAAAAATGGTGTTTACCGTATGAATAAATGAATAAATAGGAAATAATGCAGAAAGCATGAGCTAAAGAACCTTAAAATATGTTTAATTTATCATTTTCCCCATTTTTTTTTAAACACCTCAAAATGTAAAATAATTATAGATCCTCAAAAATATTAATCTTAGGTTCTAGGCTACAAAAATTTAACACTCAGTAGAATGTATAACTTGTAATTTTTAGACCAGGCACAGTTCACATAATATATTTGATTTAGTTTCCTCACGGATGGCGTCCAGGGGCTATAGCTTTGGGTGTGAGAAAGAAAACATTGAGAACCCGTCTAATGTCAGAACCGCTCTATACAACACCGACAGGATTCAAGGGGAAGAAATCTAAAAAGAAACCCGGAACTGCAGATGCACCGAGTACAACCAAACAATCAAAAAGTCGGACCTCCAGCATAGAAATAGATGTACCCCCGACCTTGTGTGTTCATAAAGAACACGGTGTATATCATGTCAAGATGAGGCCAATAAAAGGCAATGGGAAAGACCCAAGTGCAGAAGAACCACCTGTTCAGTTTAAAATTGCGGAATCTGTAAATTCTTGCTCCCAAGAAACTAATTCATCCTCATCTTCACTTAAATTAGAATATTTGTGCACAGGCGCACTGAGAAAACCAATTGTGAAGCCGGAAATAGTAGAGATGGGAACCCAATGGGACACTTCAGACTTTGAAAAGAAGGAAATCATCAAGGAAAAAAATGTGAATGAGAGTAAGGAGGACAAATCTCTGAAAAAGGGGAAGAAGAAGATATAAGTTGTAAAGTAAGGAATAAATTACAAGCACTATATAAACTACCTATATTTAAATGTTACATTTATTAGGCCCTATAGGTATCATTTGAGAAAAACACTTCAAATTACTATTTCAAAAATGCTTGTGTGTGTTTTTTAGGATTTTAATTTTACAAACACAGTCTGCAGGAGACATAAACTAACAACTTGATTCATTATAACCTAAACTTTAACTTACCTAATCTAACCTAAGTACCTTCAAAGGACTTAATGCAGTCACGAATTTGCATAAAGCACGGCCGACCACCCTGACATGCCTTTTCTGACACCAAAAGGAGTTTGCTAACGTTCTAGAGGTTTGGTTTGGTTACGTTATGTTAGAACAGCACCATTTTATGTAATTTTTTTAGGTGAAATATAGATCATTAATCTATAGGTAGGCTACTTATTTAATACGCAAGCAGGATTTTTGTGACAATTACTCCTCCGAAACTACTGAACCGATTGACATGTTTTTAGTGATTGGAAAGAGCGTAGGCCTACAACGTGAAGTTCTGCAGGAAACTTTCTTTTTAGGTAAATAATAAGATCGAGTGAGGCCCTGGGGCCCTTAGAAGTTTTGTATTTCTCCATAAGATTAACATGGGAAATTATCAAGCTGTTATTCATTTTCAAAATAACACCTTTACTGTAATACTTTGCAATTGCTCAAATTCGAGCAACAGGGACACTAGTAAGTATAAAATAGGCCTACTGGTAACAATAATAAATTACATTAAAGGTGTTAACTTGTGAAAAGCTTTTAAGTAAAAGTTTAAGGTAGTAGGTGATTTTCAAACTGCCGAATCAAAGTTAAGTTTTAAGTTAGGTAGCTAAAAAAATTGTCACTTCTATTTGCTTGACTGATTGAAAACAATCAGCTGTTGGCTTACTTCACCCACAGTTCATTTCACTTAAAGTAAATGTTATCCGTCCTACCTAGTTTATTGTAATTTTATATATTTTACGGCAATATCTTGAGAAATATTCAATCAGCGGTGAAAAATAGCCTAATAGTAGATATTTGGATTCAGGGGGGGAGGAATATAAAGTTACATAAAAATTAAAAATTCGTATGGAGGCACCTATCAGTGGCGTAACAGAAGGGTCCGTAATGCGGGGGGGGGGGGGGGAGTGGGGGGGGGCGGGAGCTGAGTGGGCCCATGAATCGGTGAGCGGAAAACGGCGAGCAGAGAAGCCCATGAGACGAGTGGGGCCGAAAAATTGGAGTTTCATTCTTATTTAAATGTATCATCAATCATTCAATTGTATTGAACAAGTCTTAACGTGGTGTTATTGTTTAATTTCGATAGGCCTCTTCAGTGATAACGAACTAAGGTAACAAATTTAACGTTTTATGACGTGGGTCATTGATTAGGCCTATTATGCAATCTGACTTTTGTCACCGGGAAATATTTTACTTCTCTGTGATTTAGTACACTGCTTATGTCGTCTGCAAACATTTTGAAACATTAGTTACCTGGAGCCTGGAGGCATGAACGTTGGCTGGGGGCTTTTAATATTGTATTATTTTACATTTATAGTTTTGCCCTAATATTGATTGTATTTTGTTAAATACAAAATTTATTGCTACACTAATGACTGTGTTTGTTGGCCTATATATCTAATTTTACCTAACAATTAACCAATACTAAAGACATGTTTGTAATGTTAACGCTTGAAATCCATACAAAGATAAAATAAAAAATGCAAAGGCTATTTTAGCCTGCGATAAAAGTACCGTCAATCTTTTAAATTAACTAACTTTTAGTGTATGAGTTAGTTATAACCAAAGATTAAACTATACTAATGAATAAACCTCCTTGATATAAACATTCTGATACGGATGAAAAATGGTATTTACTCAGGGGAGGTATAGAAGAGGCTACGATGACAGCTGTGGGCTTCTTATTAGCTGAGGGAACGCCATTACCGTAACAAAACGGTAGGTAGCCGTCGGCCTCGGTGGTCTAATGGTTAGCGTACCGGGCTGATATTCTGTAGGTCCCGGGTTCGAATCCTGCTGGTAGCATTAACTTTTTGTCCAAGATTTTTTTATTATCAGCAAGTTTGGTTGGTTTGGTTCGGTTATTACAGTTTAATTATAGAATTTTAATCGAGCAAATTCTAGTTTTATTTAATAAACAGAATTATTTTTCCGATTACCAAACTTTTGTTATATTATTTCTTTATCAGCAAGTTTGGTTAGTTCGGTTAGGTTATGATAGTTTAATTTTACAATTAAAAAATTATAAAATTGAATTTGAGACATTTATAATTTTATTTTATGAACAGAACTATTTTTGCGATTAGTAAACCTTCATTGCCAAAGTGCTCTCTACTACAGCGCTGTTCACGGAGGAATTTTGAACTAAATGCCTCATTCGTACCTCCCCTAAGTCAGACCCATGAAAAATAAGGTAAGTATTTTGATTTTATTTCAAAACTAGCTATTTACAAAAACTGTTATTGATATAATGATGAAACTTTTTCATCAAACCAAAACTGAAATACTTAAGACGCCCTTAATGGAACATAGCCTAGTCCATAATTTATTTACTACCTACTCCATTTAGGCCTATGATTAATCTGTTTGATCATTAATTGTATCGGTTGTCCAAAAATAACTCTGGGGGGGGGGGGGTTTGATTATGTATAAAAAAATAACTCATAAAAATAACTCATGAGAGGGGATCCCGTAAAAATCTGTTACGCCTCTGGCACCTATAAGTTAGTAATTAATTGCCGCAAAAAGGCCTAAGCTTAGGCATAAATGAAATTAATGTCATGTTGATCTATTACCTAAGTTTACTTAGCCTACTTAGGCCTAACTTAACATACTGTAACTTAAGTTAAGTTAATTTAGGTACCGGTATCCTATTGACTTAACCCTCCAAGTGTCCATAGTAATGGTATTAATGTCCGCCCATTTATTGCGCAATTGCAGGGCTTTATTAAAACGTATCTCAGAAACTTAAAAACAATGTAAATTATACTGTTTTATATATCATTTTGTTTGGAAAATTATGGGCTTCAATGAAATATATATATAAAACATTACAAAAAAAAAATTCAAACATTTTTGTGGGGTTAACATTTTTAGAAAATTATAAAATAAATAAAAAAAATTATGTTTGCGCTC
The DNA here is from genome assembly GCF_028750875.1 of Macrosteles quadrilineatus. Lineage (NCBI taxonomy): Eukaryota > Metazoa > Arthropoda > Insecta > Hemiptera > Cicadellidae > Macrosteles > Macrosteles quadrilineatus. Next base: position 74,266,420 of record NW_026542598.1, on the reverse strand, counting down.
AATAGTTTATAATTTATAAGTCTACAAATAATTTAAAATAGCCACTTTGTTCTAAATTTTAAAAGGATTACAAAAGTATAATAATATATGGAAGTAAATTTGCAAATAAATAAGTTATGGGTGAAAAACAGATTTCGTAATTCGTACATTAGGCGGCAGCTAAGAATGCATAAACTTAGCCTAACCATAGCTACAAATCTGGCCGATAATTTACATCAATAACTACCTACTTCAGGATAATCAACCAGCCCTTCAAAATCACTTAAATCTTCTTATAATGCACCACGTACATCACTACTTTTTATTTTTAACACTAAAACAATGATAAACGTAATAAAACACATCAGTCATCGGTGCGAGGTTAACCAAGTTGTTTACCGTGGGCACTTTTTCACCTCAAATTAGTTGACGAATATCAAAACTGGAAAATCGATACTTTTACCGCTCGATTGTTTTAGAGTAATCGAATCGGAATCGAAGTAAATTTTATTGGTTTGACTGAGACTGGCTTAAAGCACGATTACTAGAAAAATACCGGTATGGATCATAAACATTAAAAAATGATGTTTTAGGTCCGAAAATAAACATGATTTATCATTGCTTAAATGGAACTAAAAGAGACTCCTTGAGCTGAATAAATTGATACTAAATAAGTTACTGTTACATTCAATTCAATACTCTCTTGAGTAGCCTACTATAATCATATCGACCTCCAGACAAAAAATAAGATTAATGAAGGAATCATGAATAAAATTTCTAAGAACTGTGAGCAAGGTCATAATAATTCTCCAGACAAAAAATAAGATTAATGAAGGAATCAGGAATAAAATTTCTAAGAACTTGTGAGCAAGGTCATAATTTTGTAATTTTTAATTCATCACTAAGCTCTAAAATTATTAGTCTTAAGCATAAGGAAAAGAGTAAATTACACTCCCTCACAGGAAGGAGGCATTTTGGCATTTTTTACAAGAGCTGGGTTGATACTAACAATAATAATACAAATTAGGTTTAATAGAAATGGCCTCCATCTGATGATATTCAGTTTTGATTAAAACAAATTCTGGTCAATGAACATAACCTTAGCAATAAGCTTTTCAACTGTTGACTTTGAATTTTATTCCCATAACTATCTACTGATAAATAGAAACAGAAGAAGAATTTGATCGTAAGGTATTAACAAATTTATGTATTCTCTTAAAAAATTGACATTACGACCCTAGGCGCTACAATTATATGTTCTCTCCTAATGATCTACCATTATTAAATTCAAACTGTCAACTTCACAAATCACAAGTCAAAGGAGAACGGGAATGGAAGGAGTGGGGTGGACTATTGATATCGTGATGTACTAAATTCTAAAAACAATCGAGCTGTAAAAGTGTTGATTATCCAGTTTCGATATTCGTCAACTAATTTAAAGTGAAAAAGTGCTCACCGTTGTTTACAAATACGCACGTCAGCTGTCTGCTACAATATTTTCAGAACTAAAATGAAAAGCTTCTAGAAACAGACATCAGGAGAAAGCTTATAAACTGCCGAAAACAACGATACCAATCTCGATCCAGTTCAATCTGATTCAGTCAGTCCCAGAGCCTTTGCCGTAAACGATGTTTGAGTGTCACAAAAGCGACGCATAACACCACGGCGGGTGTGTTGCGTGTCGATTATGCGACGCTTAACACTCGGAGGGTTAAATCTATTATAGGCTAGGCTTAGTCCTATAAATTTATGTTATGAGGTTTGTTCATTTTTTATGTTAGCCTACTGTCATTAAGTTACTGGTCTAGAGGTTATTAAAAAAAACAATTAAAGTTTAAATAACACAGGGTAAACTTAGACCAAAAGATTTGTCCTAGCCTAAGTCTAGTTTAATTTACTGGCAAGAAACTTACACACCTTTTGGGTTCAAAATTCTTGGAATAATGGATTTTAAATTAGCTAAACATACTAGGTTATTCTAGTCTATGTTGGCAGATGTGTGGGAATTAAAGACCTAAATTTAAGTTTATAAGTTTGGTGAAGAGGAACAGCATTTTTCTTACTCTTCTTTTTGACAAACTAAACTTATGCCTACAATGGAATTTGAATTTGCAGTACAAAAAGTAATTCATTGAAAATAGCAATAAGCGCCAATAGGAAGCGCTAATTATCCAGAGTTAAGTGGCCAAAATCTGGAACTTGTCTTCGGCCTAAAATTGGATTTGTGCTGACCAGTCATCAACCTGACTTATGAATACTGCATTGAGAACCAAAACACACATGAAAGATGTAATGAACAAGTATGTTTTTCACTTGTCGTAATTGTGTAATATTCTGTAACATTGAAGTGTATTTAAAACACAAGTTAGGGTTTTATTTGTGTATAATATCGTTTCTTCAGTGTGGCGAGCAAGATATTGCAATTAACTAACACAAGTAACTTAATCGAGATTGAACACTTACCACGGAATTTTAGTTCATGAAGAGGGTTTATTTGTAATATTTGTTCTTGTTTCGCCATGTTAATAGAATTAAATTAAATACCTATTACACAGATTATAATTTTTTAACCGCACAAAATCAGAAATCAGAAAATAATCCCGGGAGGGCTTGAACTAGGTTTTTAACATACGCATGCGTCATTCGCAAAATTTGTTTGTCGTTGCACTGACGTCACGAAATTTGAAAGCCAGCAGCCAGCACCAGAAATCACTGAACACGCAGTTTTTTCAAAGTCAGCTGATATAGCATAACGTTCAAGCATATGTAAAAGTGAATAATCAATGGTACTAAATAAACGGTAATTGAAAAACTGTTATCTTTAGATTGTTCTCCCGAATCATCGTGTTACCTTTTAAAATATCCGTTACGTTACACCGTAGACTGTTACACTTTCTGTCGTCCTGTAATCCAACTACTAACTAACTAGGAGGTCACGAATTGTGGATAGGTATTTATAGCACATAGAAATGCACTGTGGATGCGATACTCACTGGAGTGGATTAACGTCCGTACTAGTGAGTAACTATGACTATCCGGATCCGCGCAGTTCTACCATTTCTACCCTGATAATTTGACCAATTCGTTAGTTACAAGGAAAATGTGGTTCGGATTCCACTAAAAACTGAAGGTCCCTTAGTTGCCATTGGCTGTATGTGCTTTGCTTTTAAATAACAGCTGTGTCTAAGGGAAAATTACGGCCTTAGTCACTAACAAGATTACAATATTGCGCCAATCTTCCTTCACACATATTTTGGGTTAAAATACACACATATAGTGGCGTCCCCATCTTAAATAATTGATAATTGATTGATATGATTTAATCAGGATATGCTACTAATACCCGATCCATCAAAAGTACAATTTGTATTAATACTATAGATATTTTAAATTTCTAAATTTATTCTTTTTCGATTATTGCATCCTCTGTATCTTCTGTTCTTTCTTGAGTTGAATCAAGGCCACACTAAAAAAAAGTTTACGCCACACTACATTATTTTGACGAACTTCCCACGCAAGGAATTAGTCCAGAAAACAGCAGTTTGCCGCCAGCTTATTCAAATGGGGTTTCATTGCGTACTACTTTGCTGCAATGAGTTTTGCCGGACACCAATCAGCTGATTATACTGTATTTAGGTGGCAGTGAGTAGTTATAAACAAAAACATGAGAGGTTATTACTAGTGAATTTTAGTCCTTTAGTTGGTGGAAATAAGGATTTGTACGGATTTAGTAGTATGGCGTAAACTATCGTACGTAACTCGTCCAAAATGTGTGTACCGGACTCGTATGGTAATCCCGTACTCGACTTCGTCTCGCACGGGAACGACCACACTCGTCCGGTAAACACTTATTTTCAGGACTAGTAACGTTTTTTTAGTGTGGCCTTGGTTGGATCTGTGCCTGATTAGTTCATAGATAAAACATACTCCCCGTTAGTTGTAGCATTAAGCTATGGAACAGCCGAAGCCGATTTTATTGTTAGTTTTGTCCGGTTTTCTGTAGAGATGTCGTGTTTTGTTTGAAAAAAATTCTGTTATTTCAGGGTTAGTTTCTCATTATTTATGTCTCACTGTTTGGTTATATAGCTAGTGAAAAGTTATTGTTTATGATTATATAGTTTTATTAGGTTAAACGATGTTTTAAACTACGTACTGAAATAACAAGAAACAAATTGTAAACAAAACACGACATCTACAGAAAACCGGACAGAATTAACAATAAAATTGGCTTCAGCTGTTCCATAAGGATGGGAAATCTATACTGTTGCAGTTAGACAACAACAATAGAAAGTATTAAACCTTGTATACTTACTTGCTTGTATACTTATAACCGTCAAAAGCTTGCATTATATCAAGGCCACATTTTAGTGTTGCCTTGATTATATTCTTCCAAGATCCCGAACTACAACAAAATCCAACCAACCGCAATCACCATATACCATTTAGGAGGCTATGCAACACCACCCATTCAACAACTACAATACTACAATAACTACAAATTACGCCATAAATCCCCAATATGCACAATAGCCTCACCAAACACCCACAAACCTTTCACCCATATTATCTCACCGTAAACTTTGACAGGTCTTAGGGCCACTGCCTTGACCCTAACCGTAAAACTGTAATACTGTGCAACCTTGTCATTGTAAAAGTTTAGTGTGATATTGTTTGAATAAGCAAAGAAAAAATGAATTCACAACAGCCAGCTTGAACAGTATCCGATTATTTTATTTTTGTGATAGGTACTGTGTTCGCTGTACATTGTGTGACATATAAATAAATAGATTGATCCTATGCTAACCAGCAGCTGCGTCTGGATGACAATTTCGTAAGTATACACGTACAGTCGCAGTTCTCATGGCCCACACGTCTCCGGTCCCGGGAAAATGCTCCGGCGAAACCACCGGATATTCTCTACTTCGCCGGACCGGCTGTTCTAAACGGCCCAGCGGGTAGCGGCCAGCGGGGCATTGTACATTAAGGAGTTAGGAGATGAACACACATACCGGCGAAACAGCCGGGCCTGCCCCTGCCCCCCTCAACCAGTCGTGGTTCCCTCAAGGGTGGTGGTTCTGTTTACTTGATTTGAGTGCAGTGTCCAAGTGGTTTGTCTGAGTACACTTTAAAAGTGAATGTAAAAAGTTAGAGGAACTGACTACATTGAATAAACAATAACATCTTCAGACAACGATACAATCAGCTGATTATTTTGTAAACAAGTACGTTGACTTTCACCACAGCTGATTTCAAAGGTTTGGGTGTTTAGTGTAAATTTTAAAGGCAGTAAAAAGGTGTGCAATTTTTAAGCCATCCTAAATGATTGATAATTGATAAAAAAAACATTACTAATGTTGCCATATCTCAGTTAATATTCATCCAATCTTGAAGATTAGGGTGTCAATTGATTTGTAATTAAGTTTACGATATTCTTGGAACATTTTTGTAAACTCAAGGGTTTTTAAGTTATTTAAGAAACAAAATTTTAAATGGCCGCCATTTTGTTTCATGAATTTTAAAAATGTTCATAATTATTTTGGAGCTTTATCTAGCTGACATAGATGTTTTTGATAAGTTTCAATTTAGTATCTCTCCCTGTTGCAGCAAACCTATAAGTAGGGGCCTACTCGGGCGGTTGGGGTATTTTACTAATGTACTAAACTAGTTAGTTGTCACATATAGATCCTGTATTTATCCTGTAAAAATTACAAATCCATTTACAGTACAAATAATTAACATTAGGCTCCTCAAAAACCAGGTTTTTAGTGTGCGGCAATGCACTGGCCATCCTGTTGCTATGGTAATAACAAACTGTAAACATAAACATTGCCATGCTCTATTATAAATTGTTGAACAGCTGTTTCTGTTTGTGGGGACAGTGGGCCACTTTTGTCTCACCGCGGCCTTGGATTAGAGGAGGCTATGAAATAAATAAGTAAATAGATAGCAAAGTATTATTACAATACAATCCTGCTAACTTATATGCTTGATTTTTACATGATTCAAATCCAGTGGTTGTAAATAACAGAATACAAAACTGGACCACGATTCATTTTTTATATTTATAAAACAAACATATCTGTGATAACAATACTAAAATTGGACAATCACTACGAAACAATAGTAAGAAATTCTTAAAATGCAAAAACTTTCACAATTGAAACATTGTTACAAATATTTACAAGCTAAACACTATTTCGCAAATGAAAAATACAACACATAAAATTGTGTTCTACAAACAATACAATTAATTTTCATAGAGAATTAAAATCAAAATGTGTAAAAAAAAACTCTCAGACAAAAAAAAAACTAGATAGACTTTGATACTAACTGATATTGCACGTTTCTGTAAACAAATTTACAAAGAAAACAATAAAATATAATGAGATCCTGTGAGTTTAGTGTATGGTTATCTACTTAACAGCCTACCTTTTACCAGTAGGTTCATGATTTATTAATAATCCATGGTCATATCAATCAATCAAAATTCTATCTTTGCTAATGAACCTTTTGTTAAGGTATAAAATACTACTCCATTCATATCAATTGGAAGGTTTCCAAAAACATTTGGAAGATTTTACAGATCCTTGTTTTAGTTTGGTGGTTAGCTAAAACTTAAAGAGAAAAATATAGTAATTTTTAATAATATCATTATTTTAGATTTACAAATGTACATACATATTAACATTATTTTACTTAAAATTAAAACAAAATTTAATTTTATAACTGAATATAAAAATAGTTTTTCCTTAACTTTATAACATGTAAAATTCACAATCTATTTTAAATACAGATATGTACAAATCATAAATATACCCTTTGTGGTAGAATGCTTCATGCTTATAAATAGTTGCTTGAATGCTTTAGTTAAAAAAATTGTTAGATGTTTATTTGTAGGAAACTGTAAAGTATCACTGTTAGATATTTTTATGAAGGGAAATCAAGTGATTTTCCCTGAATCGGGTTATCATACATTTTCTTTTTGCTGTAGAGATGGTAGAATCAGCCATTTATCAATGACCAATATACATTTAATTACTACTGGTAATTTTGTACAGTTTAACACAAATGACTGAATTACAATTTTAACACCATTTTCTACAATAAGTATTCTAACAGGAAAAAATGGTTCTGAAATAGGTACATTTCAGAAAAAAATGTGTATAGTACTCAAGTATATCAAGACTTTAGCACAGTGCATTTTTGTTTTTAAGTGATAGGCAAATTGAGATTATTATTTCCAAAGGATTCTGACTCGTAACCATACAGTTTTGTTGCCTTAAGTTAAAATTTGAATTTGAACTTTAAAATTCCTTAAATTTACCTTGGTTTTTATGTCAATGATGTGAAGCCAAAGTGACAGTGTCTTGCTCACACGTTGAATATCCTAAGCTATAATGAAGTCACTTACTTTTATATCTACTATATGAACCATTCAATCACAAAGGGTCAATGTTATAAAATAATTTGTACACAACCTAAAAGTTGATCTAGTCAAGTTCTGAAGGAGTGTTGAGAGGAACTTTACATCTTTTAGGCAATGTTCCTCCATTGTCGGATCTTATTTTCGCTAACTGATCTTGAGTCAAACTAATTTTTCCACCGTCCGGTAACATCACGGCGTAACCGAAACCACCAGTGTCTGTCATACTGACCACCAGAGTGCCTTCTATGTCCGGTGAGTCACTCTCAGGAGGGAATTCGTTCACTGGTTTGCTCACAGGTTTCGCTGGACTTCTGTTAAAGTTGAGATTCCTCACTGGACCCGGCCTGACCGCTGCGACGGGTCCTCTACCTCTCAATGGCGATGGAATTCTAGGACCCACCTGTGCTGGCATTCTCATGGAGTTGGGTGTTGCCGGACTTCTACCTGAGAACCTCGGTCCACCGCGAGGCGGAGTGACTGGAGATCCTCTGGGCGAACCTCTTCCTCTAGGTGATTGAATGGGAGACGTGACCAACGGTCCCCTCTGTCTGGGAGAGTAGGTCGCGTTACTCCTAGGAGACCCACCCCGTCCTCCGAACCAGTTCACATTCTGCATCGTAGGCGTAGTCGGGAAATTATTCTGAGCCCTTGGTCCTTTGTTGACAAACTGGTTAGGCTGATTGGTGTTGTTAGAATTCGGTTGTAAAACCACAAATTTCTGGTTTTGCGGAATATTGGGCCGTGTGGGGGTAGCTTGGAGCCTAACGATGGTGGGATTCGGTCTTATAACAGGTTGCTGAACCATCTGTTGAGGAGATTGCATCTGATAAGCAATAGGCTGGGTTGGCTGGTAGACTTGTGGTTGAGCGACATTTACTGGTACAAACTGACCTTGGTTAGGAGGAGCGCCTGGAAGTATATAATTTCCCATCGGTGGTTGTTGTTGAGGAACTACGTAGTTTATTGTTTCTACATTATTCCGCTGATTCAGCAATTTGAGGCTGGGTTTGATGTCTGGGGAGTCTTCAGAGTCACTGATATAAACTACATCGCCCTCAGGGGAATTGGAACGCTTTACTTTCGACAAATCAGGTGCAATCGGCTTGGAAGCCTTCTCCATTTTGACGTTTGTCGCATTGACAGGAGGTACCAGGGTCTGAATGACGCTGTGTTGTGATGACACAACAGGGGCTGTCATGGCATTTGGCTGAGAACCTTCCATGAATTCTTTTTTGACAGATATAAACTGCTTTTTAGGTGGTAAACTTTCTTTTGTCTGATCTACATTTGCCTGTTCCAAAGTTTTAGAGGGTAACTTATTGTAAGTTTCATCTGGATCAGGGAGTTCTTCTTTGATTTTCACTGGCTCTATACTGGACCCTACTTTGTTGTTGTAGTTATTTTTAATTGTACTAGTTAGTGGATTTAGCTTATCAGAATCTTTTGATTGTTGCATTTTATCCGATATATCAGCCAACTTTTTCATCTTCTTCGCCGACATGAGTTTTTTCTCCTTCTTCTTTTTGATTTCCTTGTCTTTTTTACTTGCAAACCATTCATCTTCTGAATCATCATCAAAATCTAAGGGACTTTCCTCTTGGGACTCGTCATCCATACCATTTTCTTCTTTAGAAAGAAGTTTTAAAGAAGATTCTCTTCTTGTTCGCCTTTCACCTAAAAATACATGAAAAATTGTACAGGTTAGTTAATAAGATAACAAACTATTTCAATGCGATTTTTTATAAAATTTTGGTTAAGGGTTGGAAATATATCTTATATTGCAGAAAATAGTAATATCTATTAGTTTAAAATAACATAAAATCCAACAATAATTCAAATAATGGAAAAAATAAATATTCTTAGGCATTTTTGTAATAATCCTAACAGGAACTATACTTTAAGAAGAGTCGAGTAAATCTAGTTACTGGCACCTTTGGTATTTCATCAGAAGGATATCATTATGTATTGGGTATATGAAGTCTGCACGTACAATTGTATTCATTTGGAGATATAGCCTCTAGATCAATTGTATTCTTACGTCTCTTACTCAGGTAGATTTTACTATCCTAACTCAAAGCACTACTCGCTATCAACAATTTAAAAACCAACACAAACTGAAGCGAGCATACCCTACTTTGGTAGCTGTACTGGACAGAATATATGATCTTTGGGAGTCACAATCTATTAAGGCTCTTACGCAAAATACACCATTAGGACCTCTTACATAAAAAAGGCCTATAATTTCTTAGTTGGCTAGTTTCATTAAAAATCAAGCTATAAAGAAAAGGCTATACCAATTTAACAACCAATGTTTTCCACAGAAACTTACGTTTTCCATCATCCGTTAGCCCATCAGCAGATGTTCCAGGCACCCCTACGTCCATACCCAAGTTTGCTCCTAGTTTTTCTTCATTCATTCCACTTTTTTCTTCTTTTTCTTTTCGTTCCCAATAAGCAATGCCAGGATCCACGTAGTTAGGACTCCTGCAACATGATGTACAATTCTTTAATGCTTTCTACGTTATTTTTTAACTCAAAAGCAAACTGATGTGGAGGATTACTGTCGAAGCTGTGTTTAAAGATGTATGCATGAATAGTTTTTCATGAATAAAATCACAAAATTCAAGTAACCAAATAAAATTGATATCGTGCAATTGCTGCAGGAAAGAACAGTGTGAACCGTAGAGGGTTAGTTTAATGTTTCTTCTCACCTATTTTGAAGGTCAAGCCACTCGTTCCTCATCTTATTGCGTGTCTTGAACACTGCCAGCTCCATCTTGGCTTCCCTGGGCTCTAGATCAGTGATGATGTTCTGAAGAGCTCTAACCAGAGCGGCGTTTGGTCCCTGGGTGAAATCATTCCACGTTAGTTACTGGAGATTACAATAAAACTAACTAGGATCAATAATGAGGATCACTAATTTTTTGTCAAGAATAAAAAAATGTGCTGAACAAATAGGTTCCAATAACCCTAAAGACATGGAACGTTTTTAAATTTTCCACAAACAAACATTTATCATTGATTTTAGCGAGTTTCCATGTAAAGAATAAGCTTTTTAGGACAATATTGTGGGTGATTGCATGTAAACCTGATTGGACCAAAATAAACCAAAAGTGAATGGAGTCCACAACATTCACCTATACATGACATTTAAAAATTGAAACAAAATGAAAATATTGAGTGACATTAATCAACATATCACCATTATTTCTTTGTTCTCCAATTGCCAATTCAATTGGTTAAAATTGAATCGATGGCCTTTGCGTTGGAAACATTAATGGTATACATTTTAATAAGTTACTAGTCTACTCTACTGCATTTTCATGTACGCATATAATTTTAAATTGGTTCTAAAGTTTAGCTATAATTTGAGTTAAGTAGGAAGTTTTAGACAACCTCGTCTTGGGAAGTCTGTGAGTCGACTTGACTCAGCTGATCGACCAATTTTCGGATATCCTCTAGCGACTCACACACCAGCTTGAAGTCCGAGTGGTTGGGTCGCATGGACCGAGGCGGCTTGTGGAGAGGCCTTCTGAACACACCTACGCAAATATCAGTCTTGTACATATGATCAACATCAGAAAGGTTTCAAGGCCAAACATAAGGTAGGAGGTTGTGATCAAGTATATGTTTGAGTGGAAAAATGTTTACTGGGTTGTATGGGAAGTTTTAGGATACTTGGGATTCAAATGAACAAATTTATTAATGCAATTCTTAGGGAGAAAATATTGGTTCAGGCTTACAGGTGATTTTAAATAAATAATCAGATTATCGAGTTAGCAGGATTTGTTAAGGGATAGCAGGCTTACACCTGAATGGGAAAAAGTTGTTTTTCTTGTGCCGCATTAGACTCTTTCACATTCAGGTAAGCCTGTTATCTGTTATCCCAACAAAATACCTCAAAAACCTAGGACCTTGTGTTCTAGATAAAAGTGTTAGTAGGTTATTAATATGTTTCCAATTTTGTTTTAATTTAACTTTTAACAAGGTATTTGGTTGAATTCTGTTGATTGTATTAAATCAAAGAGAATAAAAACAACTAAGTAGTACAGATGGGAGATGAGTTTTGTTTCTATGATCAATGGTTGGTGTGTAGGAAAGTCTCATTACCTTCTGAGATAATGTTAGACTCCTGGGGATTATCTTCTTCATCTTCCGCAGCACACATGGTGAGAGCTTCTTCCACTCCACCTTCATAATTCTTCCACTGGAAAACCGGAACTGTTAGTCATGTTTCCATCACTGCTTACATGTTACAACTTGGCCAAGTACAGTAAACAAAGCCGTGTTGAAGCGATATTGAACAAGCTATACAAGAACTGCCATGTTAAGTATTATGTAGATTATGAAGAAAACCACTCTAAATACTAGGCTATTGCAAAACAGTAACATTTCAATCATAGTTCATTTACTGGACTTGGTTTATATTGTAAAATTGTAACAATGGGTGCGTTTTAGATTACAAAATTACTTTGCTAACACACTCATTATTTTAATAGAAATATTTGAGTCTCTTATAAAAAATAAATTCACTGTAATGTAATGCTATTGATGCAGTAGAACCCCTCATATCAGACTATGACAAGATCATACCATTGTCAGAAACTTTATTCATTTCACACACAAAAACTATAAATAACAATGAATACATATTATAAAATAATCTTTTAAGAAATTGAGAAAATGTTCTGTACTATACTTAAAAAAGTGTTAATTGAATATGAGAAATTATTACTATGATTCCGTAGGTCTACTTATATACATACACAATTTTATCATGGTAATATCATCATGGTTTTTCAATGCTCATGGAAATAATCATCGTCAGCCACAACCGGAGCAAAATCCTGAACATCTCCCAGGATCATAGAAAAATTGTTATCATTTTCTGGGGTCATGGCAAAATTCTGTACGTCTACCGCAGTCCTGTGGACATCATCATCCACTTCAGGGTCTCAGAAAAATATTAAACATCTCCCACAATTGCAGAAACATCACCAAAGTCCCCTATGATTACTGAAACTTTATCATTCACAACGCACAATCTTTGCATACGAGCTCTGCAATCCCAATTACTTTGCAATCGTTAAATCGCTCAAGCTTGATTTTCTGACCTTGCGTTTAATCTCTTGAGCTTGCAGTAGATGAGGCTTGGCTCGGCTAATAATTTCGAGCTGCTCGCACACCACTGATATGTACATAAGGGTCGTACAAAACTTAGGAGTCGCAACACCTTTTATTGGGACCTAAGGTCAGATATGCCGGAGTTGGATATGAGGGGTTTTACTGTACTCGTAAGAGTAATAATGGTCATCCACATTACCTATTATAACATTGATAAATAATTTCTTGCAATACCAAAATGAGACTTTAAGTAGGCCTAGTTTTAATTAGTGATGGTCGGATCCGGATATCGGACTATCGGATCCGCCGGATCCCAGCTAGAACAGACACCCGAACGGATCCAAAAAATTCCGGATCTTGGGCAGGATCCGGTTTTGATGGATCCGATTTTTCCCGATTTTTTTTACTAACACAAAGCTGTCTGCATCCATGTACAAGACTGATTTTCCCCCGATTTTTTACTCAATGTCACAGTGCTGTATATTACGACGTCAATAACCTGTATGGTTGGGCAATGTCACAATACTGTATATTACGACGGCAATAACCTGTATGGTTGGGCAATGCCACAGTACTGTATATTACGACGGCAATAACCTGTATGGTTGGGCAATGTCACAGTATTGTATATTACGATGTCAATAACCTGTATGGTTGGGCAATGTCACAGTACTGTACATTACGACGTCAATAACCTGTATGGTTGGGCAATGTCACAGTACTGTACATTACGACGTCAATAACCTGTATGGTTGGGCAATGTCACAGTGCTGTACATTACGACGTCAATAACCTGTATGGTTAGGCAATGTCACAGTACTGTACATTACGACGTCAATAACCTGTATGGTTGGGCAATGTCACAGTGCTGTATATTACGATGTCAATAACCTGTATGGTTGGGCAATGTCACAGTGCTGTATATTACGATGTCAATAACCTGTATGGTTGGGCAATGTCACAGTGCTGTATATTACGATGTCAATTACCTGTATGGTTAGGCAATGTCACAGTACTGTACATTACGACGTCAATAACCTGTATGGTTGGGCAATGTCACAGTGCTGTATATTACGATGTCAATAACCTGTATGGTTAGGCATTGTCACAGTACTGTACATTACGACGTCAATAACCTGTATGGTTGGGCAATGTCACAGTGCTGTATATTACGATGTCAATAACCTGTATGGTTGGGCAATGTCACAGTACTGTATATTACGATGTCAATAACCTGTATGGTTGGGCAATGTCACAGTACTGTACATTACGACGTCAATAACCTGTATGGTTGGGCAATGTCACAGTGCTGTACATTACGATGTAATAACCTGTATGGTTGGGCAATGTCACAGTACTGTATATTACGACGTCAATAACCTGTATGGTTGGGCAATGTCACAGTACTGTATATTACGACGTCAATAACCTGTATGGTTGGGCAATGTCACAGTACTGTATATTACGACGTCAATAACCTCTATGGTTAGGCAATGTCACAGTACTGTATATTACGACGTCAATAACCTCTATGGTTAGGCAATGTCACAGTACTGTACATTACGACGTCAATAACCTGTATGACTAGGCATGGCACAGTACTGTATTTTACTACATACTAAATAACCTGTATGGTTAGGCAATGTCACAGTACCGTATATTACGACGTCAATAACCTCTATGGTTAGGCAATGTCACAGTACTGTATATTACGACGTCAATAACCTCTATGGTTAGGCAATGTCACAGTACTGTACATTACGACGTCAATAACCTGTATGACTAGGCATGGCACAGTACTGTATTTTACTACATACTAAATAACCTGTATGGTTAGGCAATGTCACAGTACCGTATATTACGACGTCAATAACCTCTATGGTTAGGCAATGTCACAGTGCTGTATTTTAATACGTACTAAATAACCTGTATGGTTAGGCAATGTCACAGTACTGTATATTACGACATCAATAACCTCTATGGTTAGGCAATTTTTCAGTACTGTATATTGCCGACGTCAATGATCTGTATGGTTGGGCAATGTTACAGTACTGATATATTAACCTTTAAACATTACCAATTTAATTTTAAACAGTATGATTTAAATTGGCATTCTGTTAATTACGTTTTTTAACCCGCCCTTATGACAGTGTGTATCCGGATCCGAATTTTTCAAGATCCGGATCCGGTACTAACATTTTCCTGGATCCGCCCATCACTAGTTTTAATCTTGATTTAGGATTATATTTTTAAACCAAGATAGAAATCTGAGATCAATAACCAGCTTAAAATACCATGTGTCCAAAAAAGAAAGGGTAAAAAGTAAACTGGCATAAACACTTTTTTATAAAAGATAAAATTTATATAATTTTTTTCCCTGTTTTTCCTACTGTGGTTTAACCACCTAACCTCTACATGTTCTCGGTCATTTTTTGAAAGGCTTCCCTTTGCTTCACCTTTGTTTTTAGTTCATCTATGTTTGAGATCGGTAAGCAATACACTTGATCTTTCACAAGTCCCCAGACAAAAAGATCACTCCTCAGATTTTGTCTCAATAAACCATTCAATACATTGTGCTTTCAACTACATTTCCATAGTGAAACTATACGTTTTTAGAATTCAAAACATGCCAACAACTGTGGAACAGCTGATTACTGATGAAGGGTAAAAAAAACCTAAGGTTAAAATCAGCCATAGTTGACTTTTCTACGACCCTTGGTAACACGTATATTAAGCTGTAGATTTAATCCATTCTTGTTTGGGACACGGTGTATAAGAAAAAACTTAAATGCTAATAAACAAAACAATGCCCATGCATTTTTATACCAACCTTAATGTTACTTTCACGATCATTTACCTTCGTGTCAGGTACTTTAGCCATTTTATAGATCCGAACTTCATTGAAATTGGGGAAATAGTGGTAAGTATACCCTTCTTGGTCCTTTCCCAACCTCATTTCTCTCAACTCTTCAGTTTCGAGATTATTGATGCGATCTTGTATGGTCTTATGATTATGCTGAAAACCAAAACTAACATCAAGTTATATACCTTTAAAAATATATAAATTGTTCCCAAACATTTAATAGTTATCCAAACACTAGTTGAGTATACCCTAAATCAATTACATATTAGTTGGAATCAGTAGGCCAAACTTATTTGCTTCGGGTTGTGTTTGCAAAGTGAAATAATTTTTTTCAATACTACAATCGGTGCATACAGTATTGTACATTAGCTCTCACAATCACAGTGAAATTTAAGAAATCTTCCCCGTCACAGTCAAGTTGTAATCGCAAACATCTTCTGCAGTCACTTGTAAATACCTGGTCACTGTGAAATCAAAAAAATTGTCTGAGTTCACGGAAAATCAAGAACATTGTCTACGATCACAGCAAAATCGTTAACATCACCTGTGGTTGCGGAGACATTATAATCGTCTCAATTTTTTGATTGCGCATTTGTGTGACACTTTCTGCAATATCAAAAATAAGCTTGAATCAACTTGAAAATCAAGCTGTTCGCACTGCTCTAACATGAATCCCAAAGCTATGATTTCTGGCCCGAACCGATCCTTTGGGCCAACTGTTGGCCCAAACTCACCCCAACAAATCGGGGACCCGCAGATTTCTACATATTAAAGAAGTTAAGTCACTAAGGTGGTTCAAATTAAATAATAATAAAATAAGTAAATTTTACTTTTCAAAATCTAAGGTATAATTAGCTTTTAGGAACAATGTGTGAAACATCTATACATTTCTATCTCCAATTAAATGTGTTTTTCCACTTATAAAGTCTATCCTGTCCATCTGCTATAGTAGATCATTACTACCAAACATTATGCCATTGACTCATTAAAATGTTAACACTCAGAATTAGATGATCGCCAAGCATGACTGTCAGTGACTCACCAACAAGAAGTCACACAGGCCTTTCAGCAGCCATACTCTCTGCAAGAAGTTGAGTTCATGAAACTCGTGATTGTTGAGAGGATTCTCGTCTCCCATGACGAGCCAGAACTGAGGCTCGATGCCGAGGCTGTCAAACACCTCTATGGTGTTGTCTCCTTTGCTATGGTAGCTGCGATACCAACTGCACAACTTTGTGTGAAGTCTTCTGGTCCACACAGAGTACGGCATGGCAGGACCACCTTCTAGCTTGGCTCTGAAGAACGGAGGGCTGCAAACATATAAAAATAAACTCTCTGATTTTTAGAAGTTTTTTGTCAACTCGTTGTTGTTGGTAAGGATGTTGACTGATCAAGTACTAATATGGAAGTAGAGAGCCATAGGGCTCAGCCAAAAAGACCAATGCAAATTTTGTGAACAGAACGTAAATCTTTTGAACACTTGTGGCTGGACTGTCTTGCCCTATCGCAGAGAAGGTTGAAATCACTAGGAAAAGCGACAAAAATAGCAAAGAGAAATGAGTGTCCTACATTTTTTAGGATTCCCTAAGGTCTTCTTAAGGTTGATGAAATGATTTGAGGAAGTAAAACATTTTAAAGACAAAATTAATAAAGAAATGAGTAAAATTTAGTTACTGAGTTTTTAGTCTATATTTCAAAGTAATCAATATTCAGATTCAGACCAACAAACAAACAGGGGAGCCTGAAGTTGGTTATTATAATTTTACCACAAACTAATTATGAATAGTCGCGATCCAAGTCTATAATATACATAATCTCTTTTCACAACTCTGATGTCATCATCTGTTTAAGTTATAGTTACCATATAAATCCTGTTAAGCGACAAGAGTTTTTAATAACCTTCCCATATATATTGGCCACCTGCATAAACCATTCATTTTGACAGTGAAGTAGATTCATCACAAACCAAGATTTAGCCAAGATTTTAACATTTTCAAACACTTTCTGTACTCATCAAATAAGCATTAACTTATCACAAAAATCCAACTTACATTATCATTGAGGTGATGAGTGTAGCCAGTGTCTTGGAGGCCTGAGGTATCAGTAACATTCGCTCTAGCTCTAGATGAGATATGGGATCAATGTTGAGCACGTTGTACACCAGGTGTAGGAACTGTCCGATCACTGGAAACTGCCACACAGAATAGATAAGGAAATGAATTACAAGATGAATGAAAAAAAGTTCAGCATTCTCTTATTATTTACAGTGGTGTTTTTGACGTCATTAGTACTTTTCTATCATTTGTAGTGGTGGCTTCAAAGCAGAAAAAAATATCCTAAAAGAATTATATCTAAATATTTTGAAAAGATTTAACAAAGCGGAGAGTTTATTTCATTAGTGGATTTACTCCATATTAATCAATCTTTTTGCTTATCTGATCTTACCGAGGCCGGTTTAGGTCTGAAACACGAAGCTCTACTGTAACACTGGTGAGATCAGAAAATATAACACTTGTAATTTAAAGTACCATACATTCAAGCATTAAAAGTTTTAATCTGCAAAACATAATCTACAGTCACCTCCCACATTGATGCAATCTGCTCCTTGGCACCGTCTGTGAACATATGCTCCGTCTCCCAGATGGTCAGTTCTCTCTCGGCGGCCGCCCGCAGCTCCCTCTTGGCCTTGATCATCTCTTGTGAGACAGGTGGAGCCTCCGAGTCTTTACTGCCGTCACTGCGGTTCTTGCCATTCACCACCCAGTTGAGCAGTTTTGACGTATAACCACCTGCACAGAGTACAAAGTCTACAATCGTTACATATCATATTTCGATTGATTTTGAGTACCCAAGTCGACACCCGTTCTATAAGGCTCAGTTCAATTCAATTCAAACAATTTTATTCATGCAATTTTAAAATTAAATACATAATCCCATGTGCCATGCAAAGCACGCGCGGGATGAAAAACACATTTTTATTAATACATTTCATTTTCTGGCAGCAAACAGTTCATTTTTTCTTCTTTGTCACTTTAACAGAACAGTGAGTAGACATTTCCTATTGCAACAGTTTTAATCATATGAATAACACTTATGTTATAAATAAACAAATTAGAATAATTTAATAAGAACACGGTTTTTAGAAAGACAATAAATTCTACATGCAAATATAAATAGTTATTTATCTAAAACAAAGCTAAAAATAAGTTACAGATTGTGTTCCAGGTGAGGTACAATATAGGCACCACAAGATAGGGTGTTTAAAATTGCATTAAAGTTTGCGGTTTACAGAAAAAGTGAGCTAGAGATGGTTGGTTGTTCTTTAGTTATAGTGCTAGCCTAAAAACCAAAAGTTTTCGGACAGATTCTGAGAAAAGTCAATAGCTTTTTGAGGGTTTGAAACTGGAACAATGATAAAAGTTGCAGTAAAGTTACACAATGACTAGTTAAAAATACATCCAAACATTTAAGTCTGCTGTAGATTGAAAATATTGCATTGATTTTTTTCATGCTATTACAACTAACTGAGACCAAACCCTTTTCAGATTAGCAGAGATTTGGAATAAGCAAATTTCTTTAGGAAAAACAAAGTATCTATAGAGAAATCATCGTGATCACTGTAGATGTTTGTGTAGCTGCGATCGTAGAAGATGTTGGCGTTATGGCAAAAGTTGGTGAGAGATGATGACAATGTTCTATTAGGGAATGTTGCTGGAAGTCAACAGTCCCGGAAGATCAAATAATTTATACCTGTGCCGCTAGGTCAAAAACTACAATGTGTGCAGTGTCTCTGGATCAAAAGTCCCAGTAAGTCAAATAATACAGTCCGAGCTAAAAACGTGGTCTATGTTAAAGCAATTGACTTATTGGGAATTTGACCTAATGCAACAGCAGTTTTAATATAACGAAATACGGTAAAATACAAGTTCAGTTTCGCTGAGTCAACAGTGCCGGAAGATCAAAAGCAATAAAAGTGAACGTCGATTCAGTGTAAAGTAGACCTCCTGCAACGCTTACTACACCAACAAAACTCGCTTTTAGTTACTTCGTGTTTTGTCATAATTAGAATAGAGCTAAAATTATCATATTTTGTACATAGCTTATCTATTAATGCTTCTTGCCAACTGTTTGGTCAACACTGTAAATAGGTATAGCCTTTCGTCAAAATTTGTGGCATAAAATACCCGCAAGGACGATCTGAAAATTTCTGGCTATTATATACGTTTGTAAAAGGAGATCCATTTAATTGTAGAACTATTTTATGAGTTATAATGTAGTCTACATATAAACTTTGTAAATGTATTACGCCTCGGAAGGGTTGAAACCTGTCCAAACTATCATATATATATTATTAAAACGAAAATGGGATTTTTTCACGATTCTGAATCAACCAGACGATGGATTTTCATTAGTTTTGTGTTGATTGAAAGAAAGACAATTTTGAGAACTAGGGAATTTCAAAGCCATAATTTAAAATTAGTGTCCCAGTTTTTTATTAAATTAAGTTTTAGTTTTTAAAAAGTGTAGCAGCCGATGCTAACCTTCTCCAATAAGTCAATGATTCTAGCTAGCTTTTAGTACAATATAATTTGCTTAACATAACAGCTGTAACATTCAGCATTTGTGACACAAATTCAGCATTTGGAAAAAAATTCAAATACATACTTATGGTTGGCTTATTTATACTATGTGTAATGCTGACCATTGATACATTTAATTCTTCGGTACGAGGATGGCAGATTAATTAAATATGCAAAAAATACAGTAGTAGGATGTTCAAATTATTTTTTAAAGTATTCTTTGTAATCATCGATTCGTTTCAGTCCAATATAATTTGTTTTAACTAACAGCTGGTTGAATGTGCTATGTATACTTATAAAAGGCAAAGCCCTCACTGACACACTCACTCTCACTCACTCATCATCACTAATTCTCCCACTTCCCATTTACCTAGGAGGCTGAAATTCGATACACCGATTCTTTGGGCATTAAATAGGAAAACTGAGTAATTTTTATTATGATAGGGCATTCGAGCTTCGCCCCAGTGGCTATGGAGTTTCCCATGTTAACCTTATGATTTTTCATATTTAAAAGGAATTAATGAATCTTAACAGCTGTGTCAATTAAACAATTTATGACAACAGCTAATTTGCAACCAAAAGCTGAGTGAGCGTTTCGAACGAACTTCAACCTGGAGGCGAGTTAACCCCAAGGCAAGTGAGCTCAGCGAACGAGCTCCAACCTAAAGGTGAGTGAGCGTAGCAAACGAACTTCAACCAGGACGTGATTGAGCCATGCGAACGAGCTCATCTTGAAAATTAATTAGTTAAACGGGGCAAAGCCAGCGGGTACAGCTAGTTATTCTATAGAATTATTAGGTTTTTAGCGAATTTCGCATATAGGGAATAAGCTATTACCGTAGTACTCATGGCAACACCTGGACCCGGGACCGATGTAATTTTTCGTTTTGAGTCCCTAGAGGCACCATCCGTTCAAATTCATATATATGTAAGTGTATAAGACATTTTGGGGACTTGACTTTTTCGGGTCTCAAGAATTTATACGAAAATACACTATTGCAATATTTTGAGGACTTGAATTTCCGTATGTGTATAAGACATTCTGGGCACTTGACTTTTTCGGGACTCGAGAATTTAGTACTTTTCGAGGACCTGTGCTAATTATTCCATTCCAAATGCAGCGCGTTATCGATCTTCACCCTTGTGTGGGCCCCCCATTCACTGACGGAATGTCTCGTGGCGTATGACGACCGGATATAAATAGTCATTTTACACTCACTTATCTCGTTATTTTTTCAGCATATTCGTTGACCCGTCTTCAGGTCTTATGCAATAGGTCAGAGCGTCTGTTGCAATAACTGGAATTCCTTATGTATGTTTGCTGCTGATTAGTATTGTTAGTGAAGTATTGTTAGAAATTCCACCTAATCTTTAAAGTTACCCATTAAATTCATAGAAATAATAATATTTAACTGTTTGACGAGTACCCCTATTGTATTCAAAATACTAAACGGCCCAACCCAATATTTAATACAAGCCAAAGGTGTCTTATAGATTCCGAGTAAATTATTATAAACTATCAAATGGAGCATATAAAGTGCATTATAAATAATCAACAAACCCTAACATAATTGACTATTGATTCAGTTACTGATTCGGGAATTACAATTGCTGATGATAACTGAATGCTCTGACCTGAAGCAGTGTTCTTCTTTACTTCTTTACCTATAAAACACATGGGCTACAGCCTTTCTTCACTGATCACGTAATGCGTGATTTTCTATAAAGTCTTGGAAAAATAAAAGGAAAAATAGATATAATACAGGTGTACTGTATGTGGTTTACACACAAATATTCATCAAACTGTGTGATAGTTTGTTATAGCAATAAACAATTTGAGAGTATCGTATTGTTTAAGTCGATGGAAAATCTCTGTTGATCCTGTTTTACAAGCAAACCAAAAAGATACAGTAGTCACCACTCTATGCGACATATTCTAACCAGAAAATTGTAATCGTATGATTCTATAAGCATTGGTAGGATTGCAAAGTACTACACAAACATTATTTCAAGGGTAATAACAGTCACAATTTCCGCTGACTTTAAAAGAGTCAACTAAACTATTATACTAATGGACACACAACTAAATGGAACAACTAATGGAAATTCTCACGATGTACATTCGTTCGATATAAGCATTGAGTATACACGTCAGTACATACGTGTATACCCAATGATATAAGCAACGGTTCTTGCAATTTATTGCTTATTGTGTTTTAGAGTTGTTTTTGGACTTACTCTGTTTTCGGACTTACTCACACTCGTATAAGGTTTTCCACGTTTGTCATTGATAATGTAGCCATGTTGCTTTGAAATGGCGACCATACAAATGTATGCATTTTAAGCCAAGTATGAATGGAGATGAGTGTGGGATGAGTGGAGCGATCTTGTTGTCCTGTTTGTGACTAAGGCCGACATAATCCTTAGACACAGCTGTTAATTAATAGTGCATACAGTCAATTAATAACAGCAGAGGTCAAGTTTGGTATCAAATTAAAGGTTTTATTCATAAAAATACATTGCCGCAAACCCAAACTCAAACGATGATGATGATAATAACGTTAATGATGTCGCTAAAACGTATCATTTGAAATTTAACAGCTGAAAATAAGTGAAATAGAAAAGGTTTTGGTTAAATCCATCAAATTGTAATTGGACACTAGTAAATACTAGTGCACTTGTTGCTACCTCCCCCCTTCGGTTTCATGTATTCCTCTCAATCAGTTCAGACCTAGGAGGATTAAACATTAATGTTACCTAATTAATGTTAAATCCTCCTAGATTCAAACCTGAAACACCCAGATCGAAACTCGCCTGTCGTTATTTTAACATCGCCTTTTTTTAAATATATTTTTCAAAAAAGAAAGATTATATTGATTTACTTTGGATTTTAAAAAATGTTAACGTTTTATTTTGTTAAAGATTTATGGTGATACGTAAATATTGCGGTGTAGTAAAGTATATTATTTTGTAGTTAAGTGTTAAATTTTGAAATTTTAGGGTGAATCGAGATGAATCTTTTTTTATAACATGGGTCTCTCCTACCTCAACATACATACCAAGTTTCATAAACATCGGTTGGAAAAGTGCAAAGATAAATATTTGTATGTAAAAAATACAAAATGGTGGATATCTGGTTAACGAAACGATTTCGGAAAAAATATTATCCTTGATTTTCTGTTTATTTTGACCCAAGGAATTACTAGGTAAAGTATCTCCCCGCTTATTTTTAACACCCTGTTTATGATGTATTCTTATAAGTGAAAAATGTAAGCTGGTAATACAGAAAGATGTTTTATAAATAATATGAATGTACTGGTGATTTGTATATTCATCTTTTTCTTGTTCTTAGAACTGTAAATTAAAAGTCCACTCAGCAGTCGCATCGTACGATGTAGTTCTTTCCATGCGTTGTGAAATGCTAAATTTTCCGTTCTCTTCAACCCAAGTTATCTATTGAACCACTGATTGTAAAAAATTCAAAAAAAATATATTTTACGCATCACACTTTTGGCTACAACTTTGCCACAGACGAAACCTCTCTAACCCAAAAACAAAAAAAATCTCGCATGCTAACTTTTTCATGTTAGAAATCACGATTTAAAACTATTTCACCATACATATCCATTTTTATTAATTAGATCGGTAAATAGTTTTAAGTTCCAACAAAATAGTCATCGAGTAGGACTAACCAAGAAGCTCTGTGCCAATTTTCAAAATTTTAGCACAACTTTACACCAAAACACGAAATTATTGAAGTCTTGCGTCGAGAGGACTAACGTTGTTTTTAACAGATTATACTTTTGACCTTCCGGCACTGTTGACTCAGCGAAACTGAACTTATATTTTATCTTATTTCGTTATATTAAAACTGCTGTTGCATTAAGTCAAATTCCCAATAAGTCAATTGCTTTAACATAGACCACGTTTTTAGCTCGGACTGTACTATTTGACTTACTGGGATTTTTGATCTACAGAAACTGCAAACATTGTAGTTTTTGACCTAGCGGCACAGGTATTAATTATTTGACCTTCCGGGACTGTTGACTTTCTGCAACGCGTCCGTTCTATTATATGCGGGAGATAATAACAACATTGATGTTATCACAGGAGACGATGTTTCTACAACATTTCAGAGTTTTGAATGTCGCTATTGTTCTCTATTGTAGGCAACATCCATAACATTGCCTACGTTTGCAGCGACATCTGTAGCCTTTTTAACATTCGTGAAATCATTGCTAAAATCTTCAACCATCTCAGTGTTATTGCTAACATTACTAATAAACATAATTATGATTATTGCCAACAGCAAATTGATATCGCTAACTACAGCAATGCTACCAGCTTTGGTGAAGTTTGTTGCAAATATTAATAGCTCTTTTGATGTTTGCTTTTGCTGCAAAACTGCAGTGTTTTCTTACATTTATGACCACATTGCTTTGACGGCATTCTTGGTAACGTAGTTAGCTTTGTACCGTTACAAATAATAATTTTTGGATTACCCATATTTTTATAATAGTGGGACTCTACTGTTTGAACACTAATACCGAAACCCCGGTCTGACAGGCCCACGGGAATTTTCAAAAACGCATGTTGGCAACACTGTTTACTTGGTAGATTCCATTCCCTCAATACCTTCCCCCCTTTTCCTCCCCTACCTATTGATATATCGTTTGTTCATTTTGCATGGGTGCCATGACCTTGACAGGTTGTTTTGTTTGTTCAAAACATGTCCGTCTCAGAAGCCCAGCGTTAGTGTGTTTTAAAGCGGGGTCTCACAGACCGAGGGTTTCGGTTTGTGTGTTTCTAAGCGGGGTCCATTATTTTTCAAATGGGATCTCACAGACCGGGGGTTTCGATTAACGTCAGCCTAGGTGGGGTTTCGGTATTAGTGTTAAAGTACATTAAAGCTCTACATCTAACCATTTAAGACTCACTAAGAGAAATTGTTACAAATCAACCACTAGCCTTTTATTTACAAACAATTCAAATTTACTGGTTTATCAAACCTTTCTTGTTGGTCTTTGGTGATGTTTCGTCTGGTTCCTCTTTCACTATGTCTCCGTGAGTTGCTTCCAGGGTGCACAGTTGCTTCACATGTCTGTCACAACAAAATCAACAAAGTTAAAAACAAAGTGTATATTATCTTTAATTAAAATATGAATCACTTGGATGAAGGTATAATTAAACTTTATGTTGAGAACTAAACACAAGACAGAAGGAATTCAAGATAAGTCTTGTTTTGATTTTCATTCACAATAGACAATAACATAAAAATAACCAAAAACCTTCACAATTCTAGCCTAATGGCAGACAAAATTGTATTAGCGAATTTTCCTATTAGGAAGTAGTTGTTGAGGTACCATAGTTGAAGTGTTGTAGGCCTACAAGTAAAGTTAACAAAGAAATTTGGAAAAAACTGTACATTCAAAATTTTCATGTTACTCTTGTGGAGAAAAAGAAGACTGTTGTAGATTGCTTATTTATGGATGTTTAGTTGATCAAATTTGGCAAATTTATTTATTTCATCCTGTACTATTAACATTTGATCAAAACAATAGACAATATTATTTATTCACCCAACACTTTTCCCCTTTCCCAAAAGCAGCAAACCTAACTACTCATTAAATCTAATGTTATTTAAATGGGGAATACATCTGAAATAAATTAAATATTTAGTAAAAATATAATCAGGCAAATGGAAATTTGCTTGGTATGCAGGCTTGCTGCGGCGGAGGTATTTGTATTTGTATAGATAAGTTTAAATGACTCACTCAGGCAGGGCTGCCAGCTTGGTCTCGAACGCCTGCTCCAGCTTGAGCGCGCGCTTAGACAGAGTGTCGCAGGGCCCCCAGTAGTGGTAGCAGTTCTCCAACATCAGTCTAACATCAGCAGCTATCTCCGTCGGACTGGTGTACTCCTCCGCTCCGTACTTGCGCTCAACTGTACCAAAATATAGTGTGTGATGAAATGATGTATTTGCACCCAACATTAACAGTAAAGTTTGTGAAAAAGTAATGAGCACACACTCAATTTTAACTACTTACAGTTTGTGATAAAGTTATATATTCGGAAATACCCCAATAATCAATATAGTACAAAGTTTGTGGTCAAGTTTTTAAATAGCACTAAATTTTAACAACTTACAAAATATGCAGTTAGCTTTGCTTTATCAAGTTTACATAAGAAGACGTAACATTGTGATTCTTTTGCAAACAGAATAATGTATCACTAGGAATTAGGAATATAAAAACTTCCACCATGCAACCAGTTAATGCTTGAGACAGAATTCAGAAAAAAAAAAACACTGAAGGGTGATGAACTAATGGTGATGAAAAAACTGGACAGTGTGCATAATTGAATACACCAGAAAAATTGGATCAAGTTGATTTACAGGACAACTCTAAAACATTAAATACCGCCACAATGGGAGTGTTTATTGTGTAAACATACCTTCTCTTAGCCACATGGGTTTTGTGATGATCTCAAAGTAGTCTGACATTCCATATATATTGTGATCTGGTTTGTCCAGGAATGGTGGAGCATTAGGACCCGTCATGAGACTCTCGACCACCCTGATAACATAGTCGTTAGAATGGTTAATCGTAAAAGTAGATGCTGTTTGACACAGCTTTAGTAATAACTGATACATTCAGTGTTTTCATTGTGATGGTGTAACCACAAACCTCATACACATAAATTTTTAGACAAAAATGTGTTCCAAGTCCTATTGCAAACTTGGATACGCTAGTTACTTCGGTATTTTAATGTATAGGGCCTAGGGTATGTAACTATGGAAAATTCAGAGCAGGAGTGTGTGATATTTTATTAAATTAAATTCCATGTTGATGGCCCCTGGATTACTTTATATGACTATAGTTCGGCCGCTTAGAAAGCGACCTCCTCCAGCATTGGTTTAACATTAGCGCGCAGGTCGTTTTCTAAGCGGCCGAACTATATAATAATGGTACTATACCTCGTCAAGTAATCCAAAAAATTTTTTGGATTACTTGACGACGTATAGTACCATTATTATAGTGTGATATTTTATTGGTAAAAAAGGCTGCAAAAAGGCAATGTTATTTTAGTCACACTGTCATTAAGCTATTGTCTAGTATTTTACAAAAAATACATTATTCGGTTGGTTTGTAAAGCAAATCACAGAAATGTTTTAGTTTAGAAAATTATACTAGTAAAAATTATACATAAATTAAAAAGTCCCAAAAAAAGTTTCAGAGATTTATTAAAACACACAATATAGCCTATACTAGCAAGATTTACCACCCTTATACCTAAAAATGTGCTGAAGATCTGTTAGCTCTTCATCAGGTACTTCTGGTTCTTTCTTCTTCTTTTTACGACCTCTCTTTTTCGGCTTCTTCTCCTCTTCTTCTTCAAATGCTTCTTGACTGCAAATTAATTGAAACCATGTTAGCTAGACTAATTGCAACCAATTCTCACTTTTTCATACATGCATCTATGACAAGAATTATTACTTTTTAAATTCAATAATAAATGCCAATTGCTTTTGTGAGTGATACTTTGTAGAAAGTGTTTAGCAATCAGCAAGATGAGAAGTTGATATCTTTTGTTAAATTTGTTACATTTGAGTAGAATTGATAATCTGGAAAGGGACATGCGATGAATGAAGTTTTAGTATACTTACTACATTCTTAATCAAGTAAATCACAAATTTTGGTTTATTATAATCATAATGATTGCAATACCAGAATAATTTTTGTTATGTATATGTATGGTTCTAAACTTGGTCATGTAACATTCTGAATCTCCTCTGATCTTGGCTAATGAATAAAAATACCATATTTATACCAAAAACAGGTTTAGCTACACAAAACAATTTTGCTACAACTGTTTTGATACTACTTACACAGTGCATAATAAACATAATTTTTAACAACATTTTACTACATATTTTGTTTACCTATCTACTTCACCACCTTCTATATCAGGGCTGAAGTCTCTCTTCGGCTTGCGCTTACGACGAGACTTCTTAGTGTTTTCTTCCTCCTCCTCCATCTTCACCCTGAAAATAATTGTTTTGAGACAAAAAAGCAAAAAAGATAACTTAAAAAAATTAAATCCATCAAGGTCACATAAAGGGGGAAATAACAATTTGTATCAAAGGTCATACAGTAGGACCTCGATAACAAGACTCTCATGGGAATTATCACATAAGACTTGTTATCAAGGTTGACTTCTTATTGAGGATAGAAATAACATGTGATAAAGGGTAAAATAAATTCAAGGGGATTTGAAAATTACACTTGTTATCGAGGGTTTTCTTATCGAGGTTCCACTGTAGTTTAAAAAATACCCATGCCACAGCAATCCTGCAGACTGAGTAAATTTTCAATTGCATAGTTTGATTTTTACTAAAATAAACCTTGTCAGATTTAACGTATTCCCTATTTAAATAAAATAAAGTTGTATGATTACTTAGGTTTGCTGCTACAGAAAAGTTAATAAAATATTAATAGCGTTTTATGAAATAAACATTTGCCATATTTGATTGAAATATATCCATAAACAAGCAAACTACATTAGTTTATTCATTCTCGAAAAGAATAACACTTTTACACTGTGGAATTTTTTTTTGATTTAATTTTTGTTTCCTTAATAATTGTAATTGGGGCCTCATTGTAATTTTAAATTGAATTTTAAATCCATAATAAGAAAATTAATGAATAAATTTAAAAAATAATTTAAAGAAATTCAAGTCTTATGAACAATCAGTTTGTGTTCTTTAAAGGACTAAAGACAATTTCTACAAAAAAGTAAATCATTCACAACCAACACATCCATAAACTTAATTTAACAACTGATACAGAAAACACTGCTAATGGATTAGTAGATGTAAGTAATAGGCTTCTGCCAAAACAAGTTTGACTTTTGACAACCATCAGAGCTTTCAGAAGATCACTTTCTGTTTTAAAAGTTTACCGACAGTTCGACAAACAAAAACATACTTGAATGATTACAAAAACCACGTACCAACAAGTTACTATTGATGCCTACTATCCATGCTTTTCAAGACATGGCTAAAGGCACACAGTTTGGTATCAGCAGGTTTGCTTGGAGCAATAAACGTAACATTTCGGTTAACTCTGCGCCTCCAATACAGAGACGTAGGCCTCTCCATCCTCTCGCCACGGCATGGGCGGAGAAGGCACACGACTTCAGTCAGAACACATCACTTCACGGACTGCGCTACGTCGGCGACACCAGCTTGCATTACATTGAAAGGTAAGTTTTAATTTCTGTGAAAGAAGTGATTGTAACTTTAAGGATGAATTTGGCTTATTTGGAAACTCAACATTGAGAGATCAATGCAATTTAAAAAAACCTTTGAGTTCATTTAAAATTTTTGACCATTTGCGTATTCTTTGAATGATAACAAATGTGTGGATACTCATTTCAACAACTGGTTAAACTATCCCCTATGACCCTTAAAATGGAAATAAATTTTACATAATTTTAAAATCCAAGAAGTGTCTACAGTAGCCTACCTGCCATACAAAAATTAGGCTTTTTGGTGGGATTTTGGGGTAATTTTCAGGGAGACTTCAGGCATAAATAAATATAGCTAAATTATACAACAGTGGCTAACTTAGTGATGTTAACTATGTAGCAGTAAATTACAATGAAATATTTACATATTACAACAAGACATTTAGTCGTCAGCTGACAAAAAACCTGGATCGTTGACTTAGCACTTCACACTACAGTAAAATAAGATAAGAGTTAGCCTTCTCCCAGTCCCAGCACTTATCATGCTCAAACTCCAAACGTAAATACTTTACACAGATCACAAAAAAATGTGATTCAAACCATTTATTTCCTCCTTGGTGCAAGAACAAAACATTAAGGGCGGAGAAAAAGTAATTAAATTCGGGATAAAATTAAATAATTAGAAGTTTTTGGGGACATCCTTTTTTCACAACTTTAACACAATCTTTAATCACAACTGAAATATTTGTGATTTTTTAAAAGAACTGGAATATGTTGGAGCTATAGAACCCTGCTACAATATGTAATTTAAGTTTTCAGAGACATAAAAAAAGATTAGCTCATCATCTGTGTGGATTAACGTCCGCACTAGTGAATACTATCCAGGTTAGTATAACAACGACTATCCCCAGTACTATCCTGATAATTAGACCAATTCGTTAATTACAAGGAAAAAAATGTGGTTCGGATTCCACTATAAACTGTATATCCCTTAGTTGCCATTAGCTGTATGGGCTATTAATTAACAGCTGTGTATAAGGAACATGTCCGCCTTAGTTACTAACAAGACTACAAGATCACGCTACTCATGCTTCACTCATATTTGGGTTAAAATACGCACATAGTGGCGTCCCCATCTTAAATAATTGATAATTGATAATTGATCTGATAGAAAACAACAAAAAACTTGCTAAGTTTAATTCAGTTAATGAAGATTGCAGCAAACCTGCAAATATATGATTTAAATGGGTATTCTATTAATACAGGAAACCCCAAAAACGAATAATATCCATGGAAAGTAAATAAAAGAAACGTCTTACAACACTTAAAACATATATTTACGCTTATACTGTTACTCACAAGACGGTAAATATACAAAAAAGATGGTAAGTGGTGATCGATTTCGATTGGACACTCCAATCATCATCAGACCCAATAGGCGAATGCCTATTCCATTCGCCTACTTTAATACCGATTGTACCGATTGTAAAAATCATTCGCCTATTGGGTCTGATGATGATTGGAGTGTCCAATCGAAATCGATCACCACTTACCATCTTTTTTGTATATTTACCGTCTTGTGAGTAACAGTATAAGCGTAAATATATGTTTTAAGTGTTATAAGACGTTTCTTTTATTTACTTTCCGTAAATTTAATAACACGTACAATGCTGATCAAGAAGTTATGATATCCATATAATATTTAGATGTCAATATAACAGGCTGAGTTACTGCTTGAATCGAGAATCGATACAAACATCAGTTGAAAAAACAAACAAATTATTACTGATCAATACTGAATTTATAATTCTGACTGTTTTAGTTTATTGATTAAGGTAGTTTATTTAATGCCTAGTGTTCAAGAAAATCAAATTTTTGTAAAAAAAACTTGCCTACAGCACGAAACTTTCATTTTAAATTTGACACAAATTCGTTGACAGATTAAGTTTACCCAACCAATATTCTCAACAAGAGGGCCATGCATGCACAATAAATATGTGCAGTGATAACCTAAGTAGGTACAAAGAGTGTATTGATAACTTACCAACTATACATAAATACTGTGGAAACACAAACCAAAAACATTTATTACTGCACAAGCGTTAAGTAAGCTACAGATATCTATCCTTACCAATTTTGATTCCACAAATTTTCTGCAAAATAAGCCAGTAAAAGCAAAGCCTTACAATAAATAAACCCACTAGCGTTTTATAAACAAATATGTTCCAATCATCAATCGTTTAAGCCACAAGAGCCACAAATGTTAACAAGAGCTGGATGAACGGTAACTAGTCGGATAATTTTTTTTAAAAGACTTTTAACATGGTAAATAGAGTTCTAATTTGTCCAAAAACATACCAATAGGCTATGTGTTTAAGCTCACTATTCAACATATTTTTTTATCATTAGGCCTACAATATTTTGGATATACATATACAATCAATTTCTATTAAATATAAAATAAGAAAATACCTCTACCACAGCAAACCTGCAGACTAAGTGGATTTAAATTTGTCTAATTGGATCTTAATGAAAATAATTCCATAAAAAGTCATATTTATTTCCCTGAGTTCATGGATACATGTACCAATAACAAATAGATTTTTGGCCTCTGGGGACATTGAAATGAAAAATTAAATAGGCTCCGGGTCTAGGTCTTTCCGTACGGTACCATTTATCCTGATGGCTTCTTTCCTATAGGGGGATTCGCAAAATTACCAAGCTTAAAAAAACATTAAAAGCTTAAGATATTGTGATTTACAAGTAGTACAAGATTCTTTACATCCTTCACACACAATTTCACCAAAATTAATTTACAGTAGTTAACAGGATACTAAACTTACTTACCTATTTGAATAGCACTCTACCTATTCAGTTTTTGTTTTTTCAACACTTTTAGTTGAACCTAATTGACAATATTTTTCTGGTTAGGCTCCAATGAAATAATTACAGTAATGGTGTTATATAAAATAACTAACCAACTAAATTAATGCCGTAATACCAATTTCTGTTAATAACACTACAACACACAAAATAACAAAACTTGTTCCTATAGAAAGAAAGAACTCGAAAGCTACTGTAAATGGCGCAAAAATCAATTTCAGATATTTAAGATAACATATTGATTCTTGTGTCGGAAACAGTGCTCGAATATTAACCAAATTTAAAATGTTTAAATCTTTTGTACAGGAGAGATATATAGAGCATCAAAAACAAATTTATGTTATATGTAAGCAGCATTATTAATCATAATTGTTGGTCTCTTAAAAGATATATACAGGGAAAATTACCTAAAATATCAATTCCATTAATGTTTCACTAAAGTAATGAGAATATTTAACCAGACTATACAAGATAATGTTCCCTGTTTTGTTTTAAAATTTATTTGTCTAGGCTTATTGGTTAGTTTAACGAAAAACAATAATTCCTTCCAAAGAATATTAAATAATAATGATTTTGACAACTATAAGCCTACAGATCACCTCTTATGTACCATAGAACCACTAAGTTTTTAATTTACTACTAAGCCCAATATAACCTTTACCGTTAATCAACATAGACAATAAACTCACATTACTTCATTTTCTACAGACTCAAATAAGTCTTCTTCAAAATCTGACAATCTTGTTGGTGAAGCCATCAGAACAAATCAAATCATTATGAAACAAAATTAAACTAAAAATCTCAAGACATTCTGAAGGAATTGAAAGCTTCTTGTTTTTAAAGTATGATAATGTTATGAACCTAAAACAAACAAAAATAACAATTCAATTAATTAAAAGCAAGGAAAACATATGGTTAAATGTAAACTTAGATGTTAAATTTTCTATTCCACCATATGATATTGTTACAAATCTATCCTTAGCAAAAATAAATGAATTAGAATTATTCAAAGTAAAATAATAATTCACTATAACAAGATACAATAACTGATAGGCGAGTATGTGTATATTACCAGATTTAAAGAGCAATAATTGTAGTTAACACTTAGAGAAAATACAACATATTTCAGGGAAAGTTGTTATATACACTATAGGCCTAATAATTGTTCTATGTTTTGTCAAAACTATATACAAAATACAGTATATATATTTATTTATTATTTGCAGAAATCATGAGACAAAAATAAAGGAAAAAATAGTAACTACTTGTTCTGTCTGCTCATTTTATAAAATCTAGAAATTTGCTAATAGGTTTTATTTGTACTAAATGTAGTTGGTTAAAGTTATTTGGGATGAGGGTACAGTATTATGATATATCTGAACAGTCAATGGCGAACCAAGGATTGGGTCCCTGTCCCTAAGTATTGTTTAGTTTTCGACTGAACTAAAGGGAACAAGGGAGCTTAATAATGACAAGCAATTTTGTAAAAAACGAGTCAATTTGATACCAAATTTGATGCAAATCGATCAGCATATTTTTATTTGCAACAACAAAATATGTAAAAGTGAATAGAATTTGTAAATGACTGATTTGCATGACATTTGCTATGAAATAAAATCAATTTGAAGAGAAACCAGACTTGTAGCTGTAAACTCTTTAGTCCCCTTTGGAATGAACTTAGTCTACCGGCAGTAATAAAGGTCCGGCTGATGCACAGGTGAACAATACCCGGCCTAGGACACAGACCCAACTCTTGGTTTGCCATAAACTGTGAAGAACTATAGTCAGTAAGTAACAAAGCTGTGTATAAGCACAGAAAACGTACTACTATATTACCCAGAATGCCAACCGCATGGTAAAAAGCATTAAGCGGTTTGAGAGAGCTTTGCCTGTCAATCCGTAGGCAGCGCCACCAGCGTTGCTATGCTAATCATAGCAACGCTGGTGGCGCTGCCTACGGATTGACAGGCAAAGCTCTCTCAAACCGCTTAATGCTTTTTACCATGCGGTTGGCATTCTGGGTATAGTAGTACGTTTTCTGTGGTATAAGTCTTTGGGTTATTAAGCTCTCCTAACAATCAGAATGATGATGACTCGATTGTAAAAAGAAAAGTGAGTAGTTTTTCAAAGGTTCAAAACGAGATTGGCTCATTTGGCCTTTAATAAGTTATCCTGACTACAGAAACAACTGATCTTACAAACAAAGTAAACACATAACGTCACTAATCTACCCACTCGTCTTCCTTATTTGGGTTAACAAACTTTACTAGAGTCCCCATCTCAAAATAGAGATGACCAACACTACATCTTACTCCAAGTTACACACATCCCTCGCTCAAATTGAACCTATATTATCTGCCACTGTCCAAATGTAAGGGATATAATTAAAATGCTAGTTTTGATTTGCAGATTATTCTGGGTGATTGCGTTTGTCATTGCCGTGCTGACTGC
Source organism: Macrosteles quadrilineatus (assembly GCF_028750875.1). NCBI lineage: Eukaryota > Metazoa > Arthropoda > Insecta > Hemiptera > Cicadellidae > Macrosteles > Macrosteles quadrilineatus. The sequence continues at coordinate 74,231,865 of NW_026542598.1, read as the reverse complement.
TGCTTACTTCATATCCAACTTGTTCAGCAAGTGGCGCAACAGTCCTGTCATCATGAGCCTTTCACCCAAAGCAACCTCCCTCACTGCCTTTCCCTTCCCTGCCATCACAATCTGCAATATGAACAATGCTAAGAAGTCAATAGCAAAGTCCATACTGAGAGAGTAAGTAAGGCCAATTCGTCTTTGAATCTTAAAAGAATTCTGAGATTATATCGAAGATAAATATTCACACATATAATACAATAAATCGGGAACTAAAAAAAGCAATTTCAAACAAATATCTTACCCCTACTGTTTCTGGGATCAAATATTATAACTACCTTCCTGAAATAATAAAATCTGAAATGAGTTTTAAATGCTTTGAATCCAACAATGCTTTCAAACTTAAAATGATTTACCAGTAAAATTTGCTTCAGTTTTTGTATTACCATTTTACATAATAAATACAGCTATATATTTTTTAAAGGGCAAAGTACAATGAGCCGAACCTGAGACGCAAGTTGCTTCACGATGTGTGCAAGTTTGAACAGTACGATGCTGATGCTAGTTTAGACAACCACACTGTTGAATGGAACCACTACCTTAGCTTCATGGTCAATGTAAGTTGCTTATCGATGAAAATTATGTTGTTCGATATAAAACAATCTAAAATGGAACTTTTTTAATGAATAGGCTATTTTATTTTATTTATTTCATAATTTCAAACCTTAAAAATGGAAGATATTTTGCATCTGATATAACAAATAATGCTATTTGGGATCAACAATGCCTTAAATTTTCAACAAGATTTGGCTTATCTCGCCCAAAATAATTACATGTTGATCCTTTTTTACAAAAGTATGTCTGGAAGTGGTTAGGAGCGGATTTCTTTATTTTGACTCAAAAAACTACATCAGTATCCCCTAGGACCTTAAAGAGGGCCTAGCCGTGAGCTATCTGGAATAAAATAAACCGGTTGTAAAATCAATTGCAATAAACTACCACTTTCATTTGGTGTAACTGGCCTATATAAATTTGCTAATTTTATAATTAGTTATTTCTATGTTCTTGACTCTAGATACAATATAGAATAGCTTACTCACTTCTGAGAAGACGCTCGTGAATGAAGGTGTTTTAATTTATTTCTACTAATTTCAAGGTTTCTCAACCATGCCGGGAGATGGTAGCTGCCTGCTTCTGGCACAGTGAACAACGTGATTGCAATGATTTGTTCAACGCTGCTTTGACAGATGAGGGGATTTGCTGTACTTTCAACCGAGTGAAGAAAAATTTCCTCTTTCACAACAAGTAGGAGTTATGATAGCACTAGGCCTACAGACATTTGTACTTTACAGGGATGTTTAATCTTTAATTTAGTCTCAACAGAAATTTGAGGAAACATCATCATGAACCGAAAATACAAAAAAGCTGTAGTTTTCGTAGTAAATAAAAACTGAGTTACCTGTGATTTTCTATAATTTACACATGAGCACATAAACCTAGGCATATTTTTAAAATTGAAAAATGTTGACAAATTTAAGAAGAAACAATGAGTTTGCAAACATTTTGTAAGCTACACCAAATCATATACAGCCATTCTTTTGTAACGGATGGGACAATCGCTCTGTGTTTTTTGCTATAAAGAAAGCTTTATAAGCTAAATACTTGTCATAGAGTGAAATCTTACCTTATGAATGGTTGCAGAAATTGTTAATCTAAATCAATAAGCTTTTCGTTTTTGAGAAAACAGATATGGAAAGGATCTGAATAAGTTAGAAAAAGCGTAACGGATGGGACACATTTTGGAAGTGAGGTCTGAGGTCTTACCTTTAATGGTAATATTCCAGCTCTGTCCATGGCTTTAACACAACATGAAAAATACCATATTTTAATCACATTGCATAGTTTACTAATATCCATGGGTTTTTATTATTGCATTTGACATTCTCTGTCAAAAAATTATGTTTCTATGTAACGGATGGGACACCAATTTGTAACGGATGGGACGAGTACCCTTACTCAGGTGATCTAGGCCATAAATAATGCAATTTTCTTAACAACAAATTAATGTGATTAATTGTAATAACTAATTAGTTTATTATAGGTTGAAAAAAAAAGTGTTTTAAAAGTAAAAACCACTTTTTAATCACATACTTTTTTGTAAAAAAAACCTGTACATTTTTCTCTTAAATCTATTTTGATGCCTCATAAAGTTCTTGGATCATGTCCATTATCTCATCCGCCATTCCAAAATGTCTGTTAGATACAGGGTATGTGGGTACATCTATTTTACACAACATGTCATTTGGCGTTAGAGTCTGGATGTCTGGCACTGTCGGCCAAAAAAACTTAGTACCACTTTTGTGCATAAAATTTACAGACATAAAGTTTTCATCTCGTCTCTCGATAACACCTGTAACAATTTAGCATTAATTAGGCTTAATTAATTGTAATACATGTAGTACACTATAATTCTTTCTTTACAAAGTGTTTCAGAAATAGGCTATATTTAACAACAAACGTCACTAACTTATTTTAGGTTTATAGGCCTATATTTATATTTTTGAAAAAAAAAACTTTCTACTTTTAGCCAGCCTATTTAATTTTTTTAACTAAACAATGTAAAACCCTTAAGTGTTACCTACCTGGATACCAGTCATCATAGACCACAGCAACCCAGTCTCCCTCTTCCACATCGTCATCGTCTGTCTTGTTACACACTGGAATATCGGAAGAAAGGTCATCATATATTTCTGGAGTAGATGGAAATTCCTCAAAATCCTCAAGCAGGGCTGGCCATGATTCATCTTCTGACGAGGAGTACACATCATTATATCTCAATCTGTGCTTTGCTTTAGGTTGTAAAACTTGAATTTTTACCTTCTTTGATACACATGATCTCTGAGCTTATACATGCGTTTCGTCTGCTCGCTGGAAGCAGTGGTAGGACTGTATCCCAGGAATTTCCATAGCCTTACTAAATCTCAAATCTAAGAAGGCTTCATTTCCTTCTACTTCCTCTTTTGGGATATACAGTACATTTATTTTGACGCATTCTTTTGTAGCACAATCATAGAAGTCCTTAGCAGAATTTACAAGAGCCTTCCTACTTTTTACTGCGATCCACACTTTACCTTTGACGATGCCCCCTATACCATCTACCGCACCCTTACCATGACTGGCAGCAAAGTGATTCCATGTCACTTTCATATTCAAATCATCCTCTAAAAAGCATAAATTGGATATCACGTACCTGCTTTTAAATTGTGCTGCGCAGTTGTCGGTAAACACATCAATTTCTTCAATGCTATTAAAGATGTCATGGCTATTAAGAATGGCTTTAAAAAAAGTCCAAACAGAGTACTTAGAGTGTGACAGATCATCACTCACAACAGCATAAGAGGTAACTTTATCCTTACCCCATATTACACAAGTGAAAATTGCAACTTGTTTGTGGTGCCAATGTGCACTTTGTATTTCATCTTGATGTATTATTGAGTAGTTCTCTGCAAAATCAAACTGGACAACACATTTTTTATCAGTAACACTCTTTTTTAACTTCTCAAAATGTTCATGCTGTGCGTTCTTAATAAAGGAATGAGTTTTAAATTTGGGGAGGAGGCTGTTGCATTTGTTAATGGCATCCTCTATGGAAGACACATTTTCAACAAGAGTAAGATGGTTATTAACCTCTTGCCACTCTTTCCATTTAATGTTTGATTCTGCTTCAAATTCTCGTGGTACAATACCAAATATGTCAGTTGTGCACTCTTTACAAATATTTGTCATACACTCCTCTTTGGAAGTGTCACAGCACACATTCTCAAGTAAATCTTTATAGCTTTTAGAGAAATTTGAACCCTGAAAGTGTTTTGCAATTGAATTGGTAAGTGAGGCGAAATTGGCATGGTATTTACAAACACACACATTATGTGGTGTTTCTGACACTAACAAAACATGTTGTGGACGTAGCTTATAAAACTTGCTTTTTGAAATAATGTTCTCCTCATTGTCCATTTTAAACATCTCATAAGCTTCACTTACAGTGACTAACATGTGCCGTATTTGGATCAAAGTTCGTTTCCCAGTAACAGGGTCTTTAACAGATTTTTTGTCCCGTTTACCGGGAGCTTGTCTTGAAACCTTATCGTTTTCATAGTAGGCAAGAACTTTCTCTTTTGTTTCTTCATTAATAAAACGTTTCCCAGGAGAAACATGTACACTACTAGGAAAAATGTTTTTAACTAGCCCTTCTTTTTTCGCATCGTTGATAAATTCTTTAATAACAGCAACTTTTTTAGAGGGGCTGTAAGGAAGAGAGTGCTTCAGTTTTTTTACAGCCTTTCGCAACGTGTGTGTACATTTATAAGTACCAAGTCTTGTGGAATTCTGACCAGTTGGTGTCCCTTCATTTGCAGATAGTTTCTTCCTCTCTCTAGCTGCTCTTTTTCGCAGTCGCTCCTTTTCTCTATTTGCTTTCAACAAACTTGGGTCGGAGAGTCTTTCAGTCTTTTTTTCAGCTCTTTTGGCTTTATTCCTTTCCCTGTCCTTTAGTAAATAGTTTTCCCAAATCTCAGGATTATTTTTTTTCTTTTCCCGGCACTTGGCCATCCGATTTTTGTAGGTAGGCGCCATAACCTAAAAATACAATTATTATCTCAGCTTGTTTGGTAAAAAAACATTTTTTATGTTGGTTATAATATGTTTAGTTAGGCCTACTTACTTGGCTACTCTGTAAAATTGTCCTTAGCTTTACTTAAATTTTTGGCCTAAGCGGCTTATTTTTCAAATCAGACTGAAAAAATTAACACAATCTTATGTTCAATCCTAGTTAATAACTTTTAAACACGATTAAAAGGGTGTATAATACCTCTTGTATTTGTTTGATTTACCTTTGGTTTATCACTCAGTGGTTCATGGTATGTGCATAACCTCAAAACTATTTTGTTGCTAATAACTATACACCTAAAAACCCAATCCTTTTAATCATCATTAAATGTCCCATCCGTTACATGTCCCATCCGTTACATCAAATAATTGCTAAAATGAATCCCTAAAATTATAATAAAATATAAAGTAAATCTAGTACCCACTTAACCTTACTTCCCCAAATTAGGAATGTTTTTTCATTGCTATTACTGCTGTAAACATAACTTTTATATCTTTTCTGTAACGGATGGGACAACACGAATAGTAATTTTGTAACTAGAGTTAATTAAAAATCACAACTCACCTCAAAAAGATAATTTGGTCTTGGAAATCTTCCTCAGTCAACATCTAACATCTACATCAACTTTTGGTGGGAAACTGAATAATATGCTAACCTCAAAAATACAAAGATACACAAACTATCAGCTGTGCTGCCTCAAGTCAATCAGCTGTTTTGACAACAATAAAAAACCATATAATAAGAAACTTTAAGGAATATTTTTTAATTTTTCTTATTATTTAACTCTTTGTGTTCATAGTAGTCATAATTAAATATAAAAATATAACATTTTATATTTTATACTGTTAGTTACTTTAAAAAAAGAATGGCTGTATATTAGTTTTTAATAAGAGCAAACACTAACAAAAATTCAAAATAAAAATGCTTTGAGTAAAAAAAATATTGGAAATATATTTTGGATATAATATTTGGATAAATATATTTGGATTTTGGATATAATATTGGAAAAATATATAAAAATATATTTTTTTAAATTGATGGTGAATCCGTTTATATAATTTGTCATTTTTCAGCACTGATTCTTCAGAATTGAACGTCACCTATCCGTTCGACTCGGTCGACTGGACACCCGAGCATGGTTACCCAGACAATGTGTCTGTAGACGACGTACCTTGGCGACCGTGGGGACCTGGCAGCCATCTTGGACTGACAATCGTACTTGACGCTAATCTCAAAGAGTACTACTGTTCATCAGAAGTCAGTATTGGATTTAAGGTCTGGATATATTTTTTAAGCTATATCATTAATGTGGTAGGCTACACAATTTTGAAATGACTGGGAAGTAACATTATTTTGATTACTGGTACACAAATCAGGTGGTAGTAGTAATTTTTTCATTGTTTTGTAAAGGTTTAAAACACATTTTATATTGTAATCAGAGTTTTTCAACACCTCCTTTTAACAGAGTGAGTTTTAATAAATATAAGTATAATGATTCTTTCTTGACCTAAAAGTTTTAGCCACATGCAAAATTCTACTAATCCATTGATATCTTACACAATTTCTCCTCAAATGAGCCTCACCATAAAATATTATGAGAGTAAAAAAAATGTATGTATTGCAAATAGACAGTTTAAGACTGCCCCAAATTTTAATTATTTAGATGTGGAAAGAGCATAGGGTAAGAACCTTATAAATTCCACAGGCTACAATAGATTTTGACGAACTTGTCTTTCATTTGTGAGCAAAATTATTAAAACTAATACATTGCTTTTCCTCCATACACAGGTGGTACTACACAATCCAGTCGAGACGCCAAAAGTGTCTGCGTACGCGTCAGCTTTGCCGACAGGTTACGAGACTCGGATTATCTTCAAACCCGACCTCATGACGGCCACGGAGCAAGTACGATACATACCTCAGAGTCAGAGACAGTGTCTCTTCAGCCAAGAGCGGACCTTGCGCTTCTACCGGACATACACCGAGCACAACTGTGCTCAGGAGTGTGAGGCTAATGTTACGCTAGAGTTCTGCAAATGTGTTCAGTTCTACATGCCGAGTAAGAACTCAAATCGTAATCATGAGTTGGATATATGATTTTAGGAAATAGTTATTTGTATAACTAGTGCGCAAAGTGACAATTTGCTGTACTGAGAAAAATGTTTACTGGAAATTTTCTTGAGTGCAGCAAACACACTTTGTGCCTGTTTTACACATTATATTTTTCTTACAGTTACAGTACTATAAAACATTTAAATAAGGTGTTATAACATAGAGATTAACTTTTACTATGCAGTTTAATAAATTAATTAATCCAAGCCTAAATGAAATTGGTTCACTGACAAATTAAAATCATAATGAATTTCACACTCACAATGAAAAAAAAAATAAATAAATAAAAAAATCTGAAGGTCATTTTTGGTTTGTAATGTTTATTCTTAACAATCAACAACAGGTTATTATAGCTTAATTAGGTTCAAAGCGTTGAATGACAAATAAACACTGCACCAGCTGAGTACTATTGCCAACTTGTTTTCAAGCGTAACTACTAATCTAATGCATGTACACCATTAAATTTTGTGTTGTTTTGTTAACCGGAGTGCGAGAAAGTAAAATAAGCAGTGTGAAAAAGTGAAATGAGTGTGGGAAAGTAAGTAAATGCAGGAATCAGCTACTTTGCGTGTTATAATCAGTGCAAGAAGACCTGCTTTGTCAGATAACTTAAGGAAAAATAGCTTCAAAATGCTTAACGCTTTTACAAGATGTTTTCTTTATTACTTCACACTCTGCTAAATCACCTAGGTAAATTTTCACTAAATTTTGTGTAAGTTTTTGTTGTCATTTACATATTTTTATAATTGATTATCTTTATTAATCTTTTTGCCTTTTCTGTTCTTACAGAGGATTCAAAGACCCGAATATGTGGCCGGCAGGATGCGGAATGTGCTGATAGTGCAAGAAGTGAGTCAACAGAATATTGTCTAGATATTAGTTTTTATACAACATTTGATTAGATTCCATGCTATTTTACTTTTAGATGGTTCTAGATGGTACTATTATATAGACCTAATTTACAACAATCACAATCCTATATAAAGCCTACTGCAAAATAAATATTAAAAAATTGGTTCTATGTTTGGTCTTAGCTTAGCTTGTAATAGTTTACGAAACCCCCCCTCAACTTTGACAAACATTTTATTCCTAGCAAGTCTTATAATTTTACTGGAAGTTCAGGCTGAATTCTAATCTTGCAAATCTAAAAAATTCCACATAAAATTTGATGATAAGGTGACACAAATAAATTACACTTTCACAATTTTAGCAGATTATCCAAGAATCTATACATTACTTTATAGGCTTAGTAGTCCATCCTTTGACAGTAGTCCAAAACTGCGTCTAACTTCAAATAATGTTGTTCAAAGCTGACATGTCCTCTGGATGTCTTTGAATGCAACATCGTCAGAGCTTTACGTCAAAAACATCAAGATAATTTACACATACAGTATATACGACACGGGATATTTAAACACGTAATAACTTGATAGTGCTGTCATGACACGGCGCGGCAGAGGTTGTAGGTAGACTGGACACGCGTTATGTAACTTTGTCTCGTTCTTTTTGTTACGCGGTGGTCAGCTGTTCCAGATGAGATAACAGTGTTGAAGAGGGAGTGGGACTTAAATTGCATCGTTGAAGATGTATTCTTTGTGTTCTTCGTTTATGTTCATTTTATATATTTCATATTCCTCAAGTGTGTCCAATTTTTTAACTTTCCCCCAATAATGTAAAACTTTCAAGCCGGTCTTAATATCACTCATTGAGTGATTAGAATCTACAAGGTGTTAAGCAAACGCACATTTTTGTTTATGGTGTTTAGGATCTGGTTGGTGTTCTTTATATCGAGTTTGGAAAGCACGACCTGTTTGCTCTATGTATTTACTTGGGCAATCTGGACAAAATATCCTATACACGCCGGTTTTATCTATTTCGTCACCTATCTCAATTTTATTTGTCAACACGTTTCTAGTACGGTTTGTAGTTCTGAAGGCTAGTTCAATGCCTGGTTTTGCAAGTTGTTTCTTTAATGTCCCGTGTCATGTGTATGTACTGTATGTGTAAATTATTTAGATGTTTTTGACGTAAAGCTCCAAGGATGTTGCATTTGCAACAAAACATGTCAGCTTTGAACAAAATTATTTGAAGTTAGACACAATTTTGAACTACTGACGGAGGCAAGTCTATAAAGTAATTTATACGTAGTCCAGGGGCTATCAGAATGAATATACATTAACAAAGAAGAATGTGTAATCTTGTTTATTATTTTCATAATCTTATGTTTATTTAACAGAGGTGATGGAGCAAAGATTGATAGACGACCGGGCCAACATATCTTCGTTTCTACTGAACATGGCAAACGTGACGAACCGTGAAGCCTGCGGATGTCTACCGGGTTGTTACGCTCTGAGCTTTGAGAAGACACAGTCCAACAGTCAACTGGCGGAGAAACTTGACATAAGACACGACTATCTAGCTGGCCATGACTCCAAGTACTTTCAGTAAGTTAAATATCTTTAAGGCCAAGGCTCTGAGTACTTTTAGTAAGTTGAATATCTCACAGCCACGATGTATTTACATGAGATTTATTGTTAACAATCCTATTTCATTATGTACTGATACTAGATAACCTACCATAACCAAAGCAAGCATAAACAACTGAGAACTATGCCATATCAAAGCAACAAAAAAAGGAGGTCGTTTGCAAACTGAAAATCTTGTATAGCAGTGCAAATGGAACATTGTATCAAAAATGAAAATAATGATTTCATCAAATGATAAATCATACACAAGTATTAACATAAAACATCCATCCTTACTACTGTATGATAAGATATATTATTTGTGACATCTTAAGTAAACAAAATGTTCCAAATTTCAAAAATGAACCCTTCCTTAAATTGAAAAATAGATGATAAATTGATTTGATGAAACAGTTTCTTCAATAGATTAAACGTGCTACAGATGAGCTTGAGGACAATACAGAAAAATGCAGTATATGTTTATACTCAAACTAACTTAACAAATGATATGACAGGTAACATAACCTTTTTGTCTGTCTTCAGTCCTTAATATCAAGGGTGACTAGTTTCGGATCAGAAATGAACCATTTTTAAAGTCATGTCATCAAATTGGTTGGTCCATAAATCCAGCATAAATCCTAAACTACTACCCTTGATTATATTAAGGACTGAAGGCGGACAAAAAGGTACTTAACCTATCATATCATTCGTACATCAGTCTTGGTAACTTAACAACCATGTCAATAACACTGAAGATGTTGTCTAAGATCCACTAAGAATACTACACAACATATAACATGTAAGCAAGTGCAAAACAAAAGCTGCTATTACCAAAGAAACTGCAACAAATATCCCAGGTTTAAAACAAAAAACATTGAATGTATGAATGTATGACCTCAAAAAGGAGGTCGTTTGCAAACTGAAAATCTTGTATAGCAGTGCAAATGGAACATTGTATCAAAAATGAAAATAATGATTTCATCAAATGATAAATCATACACAAGTATTAACATAAAACATCCATCCTTACTACTGTATGATAAGATATATTATTTGTGACATCTTAAGTAAACAAAATGTTCCAAATTTCAAAAATGAACCCTTCCTTAAATTGAAAAATAGATTATAAATTGATTTGATGAAACAGTCTCTTCAATAGATTAAACGTGCTACAGATGAGCTTGAGGACAATACAGAAAAATGCAGTATATGTTTATACTCAAACTAACTTAACAAATGATATGACAGGTAACATAACCTTTTTATCTGTCTTCAGTCCTTAATATCAAGTGTGACTAGTTTCGGATCAGAAATGAACCATTTTTAAAGTCATGTCATCAAATTGGTTGGTCCATAAATCCAGCATAAATCCTAAACTACTACCCTTGATTATATTAAGGACTGAAGGCGGACAAAAAGGTACTTAACCTATCATATCATTCGTACATCAGTCTTGGTAACTTAACAACCATGTCAATAACACTGAAGATGTTGTCTAAGATCCACTAAGAATACTACACAACATATAACTGTAAGCAAGTGCAAAACAAAAGTTGCTATCACCAAAGAAACTGCAAAAAATATCCCAGGTTTAAAACAAAAAACACCGAATGTACAATGAATGAACATCACAACATTTAAACATCTTACAGACCTAATCGTTTCCTCCTCAATGATGAATTAGTTCTTAAAACGAAGGTCCTGCAAACAAAATTTTAGATCAAGAACATGTTTTATTAGTTGTAAGGTGTCTTAGTTGATGGCTTTCCCGAAGTTACAACCATATGAAACCACAAGATACCTCAGGCCAATCCTACTAAAAAGAATAAGATAGTTGTAAGAGTATGAGTGCATTAAAGTGAATAGTCACCTCATAAAGATAGTAACAAAAATTACTTCCGCTAAGATCATGAATTTAGATATTTTGGTGCTAATACGAATTGGTTGTTATTCAAGGATTATTGCTGACTACTTTTATTACTAACCAGTGAAACAAAAGTTTTTTGACGTTCTAAAATCCAGATTTAGAAACTTTGTAAAACTTGAGATAAGAGATAATCAGGGATGGAAAATGACTGCAATAAACTCTAAAACAACACAAACTAATCCTTCCTAACACCTTCAAACTAAAGTATGTTTGATTTATACCACAACCTATAGTAAGTATTGTTAATGTTTATGTTGTTTTGCTAAGTAACTAAAGGTTTGTTTATGTACAGAGAAGTAAGATCTACGGAGGAAACATTTAATGGTACACTTTAGTGGTGTCTAGCACTAGTGCTTCAGTCTAGAACAAAGTCCCACCCCACCCCCCTTGCCGTCATGTACTACAACGCTCACGCTGGAAAAACACTTGGTTTCCTGTGCGATAGGAATTTCAACAATTGTTTGCCATTTAGGATCTTCCTTGCTCGTCACAAGTATTTTCTACCCCAACATACCAGAGATGAAAGCACAATGTCGCCCCATTAGCGTGTTTCCTCTGAATCTTACTTCTCTGTGGTTCATGTATCTATAATGTCTAATGTTACAGAGAAAATATGGCAGTTGTGCATGTATTTCTTCTAGAATCCCAGTTTACAGCCAAGCAAAGAGGCGTAATGTTTGGATTCAATGAGTTCTTGCGTAAGACTTCACAGCTGTTTATTAAATGATTATAGTCAGTGTTTTTGAACAGGTTCATTAGTCAAAAATTTCCACTCCTTGACGAAAGTCATGTTATGAACTTTCTGAACCTACAAAACAAATGTTCCAGGACGAATATGGCAGTACTCCATGTATTTGTGGTAGATACCCAGTTCACAGCAAAACAAAGAGGAGAGCTTTTTGGATTCACTGAATTTTTGTGTAAGATTCCAAACAAACAGTACAATAGATTATGTTTTGCCGAACATCAAAAATATTTAAAGCATTGTCATAATGGTAAATTTTAAGCCGAAGCACCTATACTTATGTGGAGTAAATTCTGTTGATAATTATAAAAAATATCAATGGTTAAATAATGCAATTCTCTTAGAATGTGTGTTTAGGGCAATGTTACGAATTTGAGAATGTATTTTTATGATACAGTAAAAAACCCATAGAAAAACAATTCAATAATACTTAAATATTGCATGAGGATGTCTTACTAATATTATAAATGTGAAAGTTTGTGTGTTTGTTTGTTTGAAGTTCAATCACACATTATCTACTGGACGGATTGGGTTGAAATTTGGCATTATGATATTCATATTCACAATTTACATATAAGCCTATCCTTATCTCAAAAATCCTTTAAGGCTCCGCCCCAGTAGCTCTGAAATTTCCCATGTTAACCTTATGATTCATACATATTATTAATAAATATTTCTTACAAATTACTGGCATTAAAAAAATTATTAATGTATTTTTTGTAATTGAAAAAATTAAAAATGCCGTTTTGTAGAAAAATACACAATGATCAATTAAAACATACTTTTTTTCTCATAAAATAGGTTAGTAAACACAACGAATAAAATTGTATGGTCCGATTTTTAAAAATCAAGTATAGCCTACTGTTAAATTGTCTCTAACAAATCATTCCCTAACCTTACAACTTTTTTTTACTGTGTGAGAACAATAAAGCACTAACTGTTTATGTTTAATTTTCAGCCAACACCGGAGGTCTCCTCGGACTATTCATTGGATTTAGTTTCCTCAGCGCAACCGAGGCCATATACTTTCTCACTCTACGGATATGGTGTTCCAAAAAACGTAGAAAACTGCCTGAAATACCTCGAATAAAAACCCAAGCAGTGGCTCCATTCCCATTTATAAATTAGAATGTCAATATTTAGTCTACAGTTTGTCATATTTAAATTTTACATAGTTGAAAATAACAATACAACCGTCATAGAAAGACATGGCAACTCTCACCAAGTGACATTTGTAGAAAAGCACATCAATGACGTAAAGAGCATAGGCATTGGCGTAGAGTTGCGGCTGTGGATTCGGCCTTAATTCACTTTTAGGATTACTACATGACGCACATTACAACAAACAACTATATATTAACCAAACAATGTTTAAATTGAGACATTGGTACAGCCAATTCTTATATAGTTTTGCACCTGTAACATGTGCATGTATCTGTTTTTTAAGTAAATAAATTGATTGATCGACATAAACCTGTCAGTTGTGCTTATTTTTTTAGGCCTGGATCTTAAGTTAGTTGTTCATGTCAGCGACGTCCCTAAAAAATCTTATTTTTGATTTCCAGTATAAACAAACTTATATTGCAGTATTATGTTAAAGTAAAAGCTAGCATTAAGATGTAGGCCTAACAATAAAATTAAGATAGTTGAGTATTGTTACTATAGACCTTCCTCATAAAATGTCTGCAAAACTCACTTGTAAAAAATTATGTAAAAACATTGTGTTTTAATAGTGTACAATAAACACTGTGTGTATGTTTGGCCTGCACCTTGCTTATCCTATACAGTATCTTGAAACAAAATATACCATGAAGTGATACCAGCTAATCTGATGAAACAATATGCTTCAGACAGTGAATCAGAAAAAATACATCACGCTTCAAAAACGTGGATTAGGATTCGTGTCTGTAAAATTTTTATTTAATTTTACTCGTCAACTGACTGTAACGTGAGCTCTTTGAATATGCCACTGTACGGTACTATTTTTTAATTTTATATTTTGTGTATATCTTTGCCTGTGGCATTTTTTATATTTCTAAGGAACTGTCCAAACTCCAAACTATAGTATTTTTTACTATCTAACTTCAGTCGGACAGTATCATTAATTGATTGCCTGATGAAAAAATTGCACCTGGGACCAGTTACAATCATGCTTGGAATCAAACATTCAAATTCATCGACCTTCAAATTTGAATGTGAGCACTCGGCTACCCAGACAGTAAGTTGTTTAGTGTTTTTAAAAGAATTTACAAAATTAAAAGTGACATTTGGATAATGGGTCTACAAAAAACGCATGCAATCCAAAAATACCCCCGCCGCAGCAAACCTGCAGACTAAGCGAATTTCCATTTACCTGATTGGATTTACAATAAAATTTCTCCTTAAAAATATCACATTTATTCTCTATTTAAATTAACATTAGTTTAACGAGTACTTAGGTTTGCTGCAACAGGGAGGGTAAAAGGTGTTTTTTTGTAAAATGTAATAGTTTAGTACGAAATTAATGTATTTTCCAAATTTGATCAAAATATGTTCATAAACAAGCAAACTACAACAGTTTACTTATTCTCCATACAAATAACATGGGAATTTTAAATTTACAGATTTTTTGAATTTTCTCCGTAACCATTAGGCGCATATTAACGCTTCAATATACTAAATTATTTGTTTTTTTAAGCTCTACAAAATGGTTTGGAAAGAAATTGCTAAATTTTAAGTTTTTAGTGTAAAAAATGGGAAAAACCAATTTTTACCCCATAAAACCCCCCATAAACCCCTGTTCCCATAGTCCGATCATGCTGGTTCGCGAACTCGTTCGAATAAACGTAGGTTTACACGTTTGTACCAAATTTCATCAAAACCGGATGATTTTTGCTCGAGTTACCGTGCTAACGGACACATATATAAATATATATATATATAAATATAAATAAAATTAGAGTTTTGTCTGTACATTGCTTAGAATAATGAACTTTTTGGTTATTTTTACATTTCATAGGTCAGAGAAACCGAATCAAACCTTATCTCAATTTCTGTCTGTCTGTCTGTCTGTCTGTCTGTCTGTCTATCTGTCATTCTCTTGGTAACGCTAAAATACGCACTTTATTACAACTACTCCTCAATAACTATAGCACTGTCCCGCCTGAAACTTATTTTCCAAATACTATACATATATGAGATGGTTTTAGACGTATTTCATCGAATATGAGACAGTTAGATATTTAACAGTAAACCCTTGAAAATCAAGTTTTTGTCGATTTTTGACGTGGAATTTCTGGAAGCCCATGTTAACCTTATGAGAAATGAAATTATTGAATCTTAACAGCTGTTTCAATTAAACAAGTTGGTTCTGTTCTGTGATGTTCAATAGCATTAAAGTTACAAGGATTACCAACAGGGTGCAGCACTAGCACTATTATTTCTTTTACATTTATGACAACAGCTAATTTGCAACCTGGAGGCGAGTGAGCGTAGCGAACGAGCTAACCTGAAGGCAAGTGAGCGTAGCGAACGAGCTAACCTGAAGGAAAGTGAGCGCAGCGAACGAGCTCCAACATACAGGTGAGTGAGCGTAGCGAACGAACTTCAACCAGGACGTGATTGAGCCATGCAAACGAGATCAGATAGTAAAAATAAAAGTAAGCCTACCGTTATAGGATCGACCGGCAGACACAGAGGTAATTTAACCTTTTATTGATTGTCATACCGATCCGGAACAACAAAAAACAACATAAAATGAAGCTATGTATAATAGTTTGGCCAGCATATCTTAAAATATGCAAACCAACTGCTGTTCGTTATATAAGAAGGTTTCAACTGAATATTATAAGATCCCCGTGCGTAGAACAGGGACACATAGCTAGTATATATATAAATATATATATAAATATATATATATATATATATATGAATTTGAATGGATGGTGTTTTTGGTCTCTAGGGACCTCAAAACTAAAAAGTAAATCGGTCCCGGGTCCAGGTCTTACCATGAGTACTACGGTAATAGCTTATTCCCTATAAATATTCCCTATAGGGGAAATTCGCTAAAAGAAATCAATTGGTAAGTGGAAACCTGAAAACCATGGGAAAGATTGATTTATTATTCATTAAATTAATTGTTTAAAAGTTAAATTACAATAAAAAAGCATACCCGCGATTATTTGGTAAATATGTCAAAAATACAATTTTAAAGTCATCGGTAAAGTCACTGTGTAACTCATACATGATTGTTTTCAGGAATCGTGTGGTTAGCAAACAAATCATGCCACCAAAGGTTACTGATTAATCAGGTTATCAGCTAATCTGATTCAATCAATCTAGTCATGAAAGAAAACCACCTGTTTTATAAATCACCAACTCTACACGAACATTGTTATGTGGGAATAAAACTAAACTACACAGCTGATCAAGTATTGAGGAAAACTACAAAATATACCTAGGATTCTGACTTGACAATGACAATCCTCAAGACCAATAAATAGAGTCGCCTAAATATTACAAATATATTTTTGGTTCTTCCTCTCTAACAGTTTGGATAGCTGAGATTGTTAGTGTTCATTTTAAAACATTATGGTTGAGGGTCAAATGGTTTGGAAGTGAAATATTTCTGGAACCAGATTCTACTTGCAATTGGTATATTTTTAAAATTGTAAAAATAAAAATATAAATTGAATATTTATTTAGTCTGATGATTCTGGTTTGAAAAGAATAAATTAAAAAAAGTAGCATTTTCGTTCAGTAAATAATAAAATGATGAGTATCTACAGTTGTGTAAGGTTTTTTTTAATTTTACCTGTTAACAAATATTAAACTAATTAATAAATATTAATAGTATTTCAGTAGCCTACAAACATGTTTTGAATTTGAATTTAAAAAATGTGTCAGATAAAAGACTTATCCGAAGCACAAAGACTTATCATAAGTAACTCACACTTCTCTCCTTGATTGGTTAAAAATAAGGCCAAAAGTAGGCTACTTACTGAACATAACAGTTTTTGTCATATATTTTGAACAGTACCGTGCAAATTTAGTATTTAAAAAATGAACAATGTTAGTTAAACATCACCTTGAAAAAGACAAAGGATTAAATGTATTTTACTCTACACCTATTGGCTACTGAGGATATAAATAGGCCTACCCCCGCCGCAGCAAACCTGCAGACAACGTGAATTTCATGCAGACACATTGAATTTTGGATTTATGAATTTTTTGGATTCATTCAAATATTTCCATAAACAAGTCCTATTTTTCCCAATTTAAATATCATTAGATTTAACGAGTACTGTACTTTGGTTGGTAACTACGGAGAAGATACAAAGTAAATTTGCCAACAGTGATCAACATTTTATCGATAAACAAGCAAACCACCACATTTTTCTTTTTCTCCATATAACAATATGTGAACATTTTAAATATACAGTTTTATTTTAGTTTTATCTGTAATCTTTAATTGTATAACAAAGCTTCAATAGACAAATTTATGTATTTTTAAGTTCAACAACATGGCTGTAATAAAAATCAGGCATTTCCATGTATTAAGGGTAACATTTTTTTTATTTCAAAACTCCATTCCCCGAAGCCGGACTTACTGATTTTCGAACACATTCAAGATTTAAAGAACAGATTTCACAGTCACATATTGAAGACCAACAGCAGATCTAACTGAACTAATTTTTATTTTTTATTTAATTTGAGCATGAACGTGAGAGTTACTTTCCTTTTAAATATGAACCTGTGCAATACAAATTTTACAAGAAGGCTTAGTGTGTAGAATTGCATTGACAGGGCTATTTAAAAATATACGAGGAAAATTCATAGACATAAATGGAAATTAATATGATAAACTGAACATGGCTTGATTACTTGCGGTAATGGTAAAATGTCATGAGACCAATCCATGATGAATTTGAGGGAACAGCTTACAGTTGGCACTTACACAAACAATTTAAACCGGAGCTATTGCGTAATATATTTTATTTAGTTATTATTCTTTTAAGAAATCAAAAATGTTTTATATGGCACTTAAAAGCCATATACTTTACAAGACGAACCTTTTTTTAAATTTATATTATGGAGAACACACCTAAAATTAATTATTTAAATAGGTGTAGGCATAAATGGGGAAAAACGAAAGAACTAAGAAAATTAAAATTTTTATAGGCTTGTATGACTATAAAGTATTTTACTAATTAGTTTATGAACCAATTTCAGCAATTTCAATATATTTTTAAAGGAAAACTTTTTAAAAATCTGTACACCAAATTAAGCAACGATATTTATTACAAAATAAGCATTTTAGAGTTGTAAAAAATCGCTAAAACAGACAGGTTAAGAAAGTAGGCCTACAACAACTTCAACATTTAATTCTATATATTTAGAAACACATTTTTAATAAATATTGACAAAAACAAGAGCCTTAACGTTTGACTACAAACCCATGGACTTGCCGTAAAGCTAAGGGTATAAATAAATCGCAAAGTAGAATACACACAAAAATATTTGTTGGCATAGTTAAAAACAATATTTTAATCAATTTTGTTAGGTAAAGAAGAGGTTTCTAATCTTAACTTTAATTTCAATCCATTTACGCATAATTTTGGACCAAAAATAAAAATATTTTTAATAGGCCTAGAAATAAAATATTAAAACCGTTTCTACAATAAATAGTATGCATAATGTACAACTATTATTAATAAATAGCATTATATGATGCATTCAGCAAAAAAATCGTTTATACCTATGTAGACATTAAATAATTTTCAAGATAACAAAGAGACGAATTCTTACAAACAATAAAAATACCCAAACTGCCTCAAGTCCTAATTCAATCCATCTAAAAATTTCTATTACACCCTAATTTGATGATAATAAACCTAATTACAAAAATAACAGTTCAAAACGTAATTCCCCAACAATAATGTGACAATAAGTCGCAGCATTGCACGTGCCAATGCCATTTCCGTTGCAGCGACGTGTGTGTCGTGTCCGGGTGCTAGTAGTGGGGTGGCGGCGGTCGGGACACGTCGCGACATGTCAGTGGTAGTACGGCGGGCGCGACGTATGGATGGGCGGGTACCGGACGCGTGGCCAGACCCGGAACTACGACGACGATCTGCCGACTCCACGACAGACCCGCCGTCGTGCGGATGTTCCTGTCACTGTCTGCGACACGCGGTCGCCGACTTCACACAACACTCGTCGCTACACGGCCTCCGCTACGTCGCCGACCCGAATATATCCCGGGCGGAGCGGTGGGTTGTGAATACTATAGTAATTTATAATATAAATAAATTAATACATGTAGTTGTGCTGTATGAGTGAAAATAACGAACAGAAGCCCCACGATTGTTAGAGACTGCCGACCTTGCAGAAATGCTTACTGTATGCTAGTACACCCGGTTAGTTCACAGATGGCGTTGATTGAAAACGGCCAAGCGCTGTTGCCACTTGGTGCATCTCTTGACGGGTCAACTTTGCTAGGTTTAAAACCAGCTTTATATACGAAGTAGGCTTCCACTTTTATGCTAATGAGTGAAGCTTTCCATTCGGTGTTTGAAAATTTATTTAACCGTAGTACTTAACCAAAACTGGTCTGCTATGGACTATAGCAGACCAGTTTTGGTTAAATACTACGGTCTCTAGAAAAGTAGCATGCCTGATAAAATAAATCATTAATTTACAATAAAATCAAAATTTCATAGTTTTTCAAATCTACACAAATGAAGCTTTCCAACGCCCAATTATTAATTAACAAAATTGATCCAGTAGAGCTGTAGATTTAGTTATAAAAAGCTCAAAATATTTAGGCAGTTTGAGGGGAAGTTTTTTCCTGCTTAATGTATGTTTCAGCTGATTGGCGTTTTGACAAATCTCAGCTGTTGAGCTTTGAGTTTGATGTTTTAATGGTTCAAATTCAAATTCAAATTGTTTATTTGGCCATTAAACATTACATAATAGGCTATGTCAATACATAATTCAGTAAATAAAAATAAACCATCATCAGAGATTGGTTAACAATAAAATCAAACCATGCTTAGTTTAAGTCAAATAGCATACAAAATAAAAAGTTAAATAAATCAGATTAAAACCATGCACATTTGGAGAAAATAAAATCAAAAAGCAGTTAAAAAAAGCACACACCATGCATTACCTAATTACAGGTGGACCTCTGTCTTAAGAAACTCACTGGTTGGATCAAGACGTGGAAGGAATAGATTTTCTCTGTAAAACCGCCTAAATTTTGTGTATGCCAGGAATGTTAAGAAAATGCTGTTTTGTGCATGTAATTGAGAAAATTTGTTCAAACAGGTTTGTGTTTGAGAATTGGCCAGTTTGATATAAACTATTATTATAATATAAGTAAATTGATATAAATGTAAAATATTGAATAGTTACTCCCACCGCTTACCCATGATAAAGGTTATTGATAAGTTGATGGGAGAGAAAGTTTGCGTCATAATGCTAATTTTTTAAAGTTTTTAAACGCAAAAGATTGTGTATCAGTACCGAATGAAAGATAGCAAAAACAAAACAGAATATTAAGTTAGTCCTCCAGATATTTCTGTAAGTAATTAGTTGAGAGTAATACAAAGCTAAATGATGTCTGCAGGCTGTTTTGGATAGTTTCCTTCGCCCTAGCCTGTATATTCGCCACCAACTTCATCTCCAATGTGTACTACAAGTGGACCCACAGCCCTGTCATACTGAGTCTGTCTCCAGAGCCCACCCCTCTGTCTGCAATACCCTTCCCGGCCATCACCATCTGCAATATGAACAACGCCAAGAAAAGCGTGGCATTGGACATACAGAGAAGGTGGGCAGTTAACAATCGCAACTAGTATTTGACATTAAAAGAACATTCTTGGACAATAATCATATGGAATGAAATCATTTTAATAAAATTTTGGACTTATTTCAAATGGAGGCAGGGAACAACCTTCTATTAGGAACTTTAAAGAAATTAATAGAATCCAAACTAGGCATTAAATAAAAAACTGAACTACATACAGAAAAGTGCAATTTAAAATATTTATGAAGAATTTTGTGTTTTAAATTTGGATAGTAAAACGTTGATGAAACCAATGTGACATAATACTCGACCTAAATATAGGCTACTAGGTGTACAATACGGTTGTCAGCGTAGCAAGCATATTAATCCAATATTTTTGGGAAATCCTACCGCAAAATTGATGGTCACAAAGGGCTAGAGTTTACATAAATGAGATGTCTTTCAGTATTCAAATTCAATGCTAAATCTGACATCGAGACCAATCAGCCAATAAGGTCCATGTTAAATTTATGAAAGATATCATTCATGTAGGGAAAAGCCCAGTAGTCCAATTTGTACCATTTCATATTTATAATTTCCCATAGCTGGTTACTATGCCTGTGCTCTATTTCAAGCGGATCGCTTCAGCCGTTCGGAAGGAGTATGTGGAAATCAAAAGCAGGAGTGTAGTATAAGAGCTTCGCTTGCTCCCCTCAAAAAGGTCAAAAGATTAAATATTTTCACAGTTCATTTGACACTTAATATAGGAACCAACGAATTTGTACAGGGAAATGTACAGGGTCTACGCAAAGACTACACCAAAATGGTAATACAGGCTTTCTCCCTGTATTACATTGAAATCTTGTATAACTTGAATATTTTTTGTCATTAAAGGTGATTATAGCCTATAATGCCTACCTTTGAGTATCCAATAGTCAATGGTACTCTTACTACTAACTATTAACAACTAATTGTTGCAAAAAATTGTAAAAGGTTCATTTTTAAAAAGAAATTATAACTTTTTTCAATCAATAATTTAAACGATCAAACTTTTAATTTCAACTACTGTGCTGCTATGACAGATTTATTAAATTATTTTTTATGGCTTTCAGAGCACAATATGCAGGGGTAGAGGGATCCAAAGACAGGAAAATGCTGAATGACTTCTGTGGGAAAAACCAAGAAGGTTACGACTTCAATGTTGACGAGTCAGAGATCAGCTGGAAAGACTTGAGATCATTCATGGTCAATGTAAGAGTTAATTTTACATCTGCTATTTATACAGGGTGTTGAAAATGTCTGGAACCAACATTATATCTGGTGAGTGGTTAAAGAAAAAGAACTGATATTTTGTGCACGGATATACTATGGTTTTACCTATCTTTTGGTGCCTTATGCAATTTTTTACCACTTATAGGGAACGTCCTGTGGAGGATGCAGTAAAAAGCTTTAAAGGAAACCTATGGTAAATGATACATCATTTTCAAGGCCATTTTTTTCTGAGTAAGGAGCCGCAAGTTTCATCTCAAAAGGACCACCCTAGCAAAAATGGCGACTGTTTGAAGTTTTTGAAAATAATTGAAAGCTTAATTGGTATTTCTGTTAAAAATAAGTTTAGTAAAGCAACACAAACAATTTAGTTAAATTTTTTTTCAGTCATTTTTCAGTTCACCACGTGATAAACTACTGTACTTCGTAACTGGCTTGTAATAGCATTTAAAGGAAACAAATACGGACCATTTAAATAGCAATGTTTTTAAATTTCAAACAGTCGCCATTTTTGCTAGGGTGGTCCTTTTGAGATGAAACTTGTGGCTCCTTACTCAGAAAAAAAATGGCCTTTAAAATGATGTATCATTTACCATAGGCTTCCATTAAAACTTTTTACTGCATCCTCCACAGGACGTTCCCTATAAGTGGTAAAAAATTGCATAAGGCACCAAAAGATAGGTAAAACCATAGTATATCCGTACACAAAATATCAGTTGTTTTTCTTTAACCACTTACCAGATATAATGTTGGTTCCAGACATTTTCAACACCCTGTATATCTGCTATCATAGAAAAAAAAAGTTAAATATAGACCGACAGCAGGGCTGCGGTTAGCAGGTGTTCTGGCGTCCACCACTAGGAGTGCCAAGTAGTTATGGAGCATATCGCTGCAGCGTCTGCTGGTAGCATACGGCGAGGAGCTGACGATGGCAGCGAATCGAACACCGAGCACGCTCTAGCGGTTTATCACAGAACCTTCTTTTGACAGTCAATATTTATTCTGCTTGTCTATTTAGAAAATATTCTGAACTGCCACTAAAAGTAAAAAAAAACGACTCCAACAAAATTTAACTCATATCTTTTATAAGCATGTTATCAGAAATGACTGTTTCTTGTTTCCAGGATTGTAAAAAAAGTGAAAAAAATGGTTTCTTTATTGGCGATACGGGGTTTTTGTTATTAGAATTTAATCTTTACACAAAATAACCTATGCCTAGTCTAAGGCTTTAAATAAATAATCTTTACTATTCAACGGCCAATTGTGATGATGTCTAGTGATGCTTGAATATAGATTAAACCGTTAAAAATCCAAGGACACAACTTTTATTGTAATGTTTTCAAGGTATCGCAGCCGTGCCACGAGATGTTGGTGCTTTGTCTATGGCACAGTGAGACATTTAAGTGTGAAGACCTCTTCAACCCAACCCTGACTGACGAAGGAATTTGCTGCACCTTCAACCGAGTTAAACGAGATTATGTGTTCCAAAACCCGTAAGCAATCAACTATTGTTTAACTAATTTATTTCGCAAATATTTATTTGAATCATTGAAAGTACCTGAGTTTGAATTTCCTACAATTGCCTACAGGGCCGTCGCGTGGGTAGGGCGACCAGGGCGACCGCCCTGGGCGCCGCGGTCAGGGGGGCGCCGCGGCAAAAGTAATGCAACTAAATTAAAAAAAGTTAGATGTACATAATGTATTTTGGAAAGTTAGGTATAACCACGAATACTAGTTCTATTATTCTTGTGTGTAATTGAATGTTGAATATTACGTTGTATGCCTTTATTGAACAAATACATATTAATTGATACCAATCACTTTACAATTTGCAATGTTTTCCCAAATTAAATATCAATATAGTATAGAAATAAATTTAGTAATAATAGCCTAATAATCAACTCCACTGTGGAGTTGAAAGCTTTGTCCCAACTTAATTATCTTAATATTAATCAATATTGCAATGTCACGGTGTTGCTCTGTTTTGCTCTGTAGCTGCCGTATTCTATTTTTATTTCGCCCGACCGGCTGACGGTCGACCTTGGGAACCACCCCTACCCCAATCACTCCTTTCTCCTACGGCAGTCTCAGCTCAGCTGTCAGCTTAGTTTAATGAGTGATTTTAAGAGTTATTTACATTTAATGTTTAGGATCTCATATCTAAATGTTTTAAGGTGGCTTTCTTTTATTCTGTATAAAAATTCTATTCAGAGTAGGTTTGGTTTGAGGTTTTGCATACCATTGCATTAATTTCAATTTGCTCTGTTATAATTAATAATATAAAGGATAGTACTTTTTATACATTTTAATATTTTCTTACATTAATTGTGATTTGGTTATCATCAATTAAAACAGATTTTCATAAAAAAATTTAAGAAATGTATCCCTAATAATTTATTAATCCCTGACTCCTGACTCATGTATTCAATAACTTTAGGTGTCTGTTTTTGGGCATTAAAACAAAGATAGCGACATCATCACTCATTGTGTGTTTGGGGGGGGGGGGGGGGGGCGCCTGGCAACATCCCGCCCCGGGCGCCAAAAAACCACGCGACGGCCCTGATTGCCTATAAAAGTCTGATTTCCCCGTCTTGAGGTATGATATCAAAATGAGTGTACAATCCCCATATTTATTGCAATAAAGGTCTCCCAAATATAAAATTAAGAACAAAATTAGCCAATCAAAAATGACTGAAATACACTTCCAATCCAACTAACACGTGTTTAAAAAAGAATTACAAAACACTTCATAGTAGGCTATAGAGAAGAGTTTTAAATAATCACATTGTTATGTTATTTAGAAGATAAGATCAAAAGAACCTATTTGAACAAGTTGAAACCTAATAAAGTACAATAAAACTACAGACTTGGAACTTGATTTATTATTTTGACTCAAGTTCTAGAGCTAAGCGTTCAGTGCTATTGACAAGTACTATCCTAAAAGTTTTTTTTTCAAGTATTTATACAACGAATATTCGATTTAGGTCTGCAGTGCGGAGAATTACCTAGCGAAAAACTCATGAACTGGCCGAATCCGTACTTGAGTATTACCGTATGAGCATCAAGTTGACTCAATAACACGTTTACGGCATTTTAATGAGTAAAGTAACTTACTCAATTTGTCACATTACTAATCCAAAATAGATTATTTGTCTTGCAATAGTTAAGATTTAAATATTTGAAAAAGAGCTATAAAATTGGTGATTTCAAAGACGCGTGTAATGTACCAGATAGATGTGAAAGGTCATTTAAATTTATTCACTTACTTTTGTTGCTACAGCCGTGACTTGTCAGACCTCAACGTTACGTTCCCGTTTGAGTCAATAGACTGGACCCCAGAGAAGGGATTTCCCCCGAACGCCCCGGTGGATTGGCTCCCATGGAGAGCATGGGGAGCCGGGAACCACCTCGGTTTGTCTATTGTACTTAACGCTGACCTCGACGAATATTACTGCTCTTCGGAGGTCAGCATTGGATTTAAGGTCAGCATATAGATAAGGTCATTCTATAACCAGAATAGACATACTTTTCTCGTTCCACTATAAGGGTTGTTGAGAAGCTAATGGAAGATAGCATGTGACAGTTTGCTGAAACCGTTTCTTTGTTTACCGCAATACAGTAATAATTGATATTTTTTATCTTTAAAAATGGTGCAGTTGTGTTTGAATTGGCTCAAAAAAGCTTAGTATGTTTTTTAAATTTAAAATTATATCAAAATAAATACATTGAATATATAAACAGTTTAAGAACCAGGTTTTAAAGCAAAAGATGATTTAGTAAAGACTAAGACACAGTAACCATAAGGTTAAATTCAAATATAGGCTAGTTGGATGTCAATATCAAAAAGTTCTAGGTAATACAAACTACTGGATTTGTATTTTTATGTCATACAAGATATACTCATAATACACATTGTACTACATCTTTATCTGAAACGAGAATGATGATAAGACTTCTGAGTTAACTGACTAGGCTATTCATATTAAGAAAAAATATATTTTTTTTTATTTTCCAATTTAGATTGTACTTCACAATTCTGTGGAAACACCGAAGATGAATGCATTTGCCTCGCTACTATCTCCTGGTTTGGAGGCAAGAATGATCGTTGATCCTGTTATGATGACTACTACACAACTATTCCACACGATTCCTGCTAAGAAACGGAACTGTGTATTTGGCAGTGAGAAAAATTTAACCTTCTACCGAACTTACACTCAGCGCAACTGTGCCCTCGAGTGTGAGGCACAGTTCACCTTAGACGCTTGCAGCTGTGTGCTGTATTATATGCCAAGTATGTGTATAGTTATAGAATTCTTAACAAGTAGTATTTAAGTACAGTATGATAACTGCAGTGTTTATTTATTGATTCATACATAATCGACTTAATCGAAAAGTCAAAAAAATAAAATAAGGAGAAAATATGAGTACAGTAGGATCACAATAACTCAAACCTTTCTCAAAATTTTCATAATCCTCCTGAAATCCCCGTGAAACAAAATGTTAAAAATACCTTTTATAAGTCCAAGGATTTAAATGTTTAACCTAGATAAGTCAAATTTTTATGTTTTGTGATCTGTAATATTTAATTAATCTTCACTATCGGTACTCAATCGCTCCTGTCCAGCCTCAATAACTCAAATTTGATCATTTAAACCTGGCTTAGGCCTTCTAAAAAAACTCGATAGAATTTTAGTCTTACCCCTTCAGAGATATCGATGTCCCACTGTGTTTATTTTTCAAAGCAGATTAGGATGTAATCATTGACTATATAGTAATTCTCTGTTTTACAATTCATGTTTTAATTGATTTCCAGAAAATGACACTACAAGGATTTGTGGGAGGAAAGACGAAGAATGTGCAAAAAAAGCTCTCAGTAAGTAAATGTAAAATATAATGAGATGACATACTGCTCAATATGGTAAGAAAAAAAGCTCAGTTAAAAAAAAAATCTATCTATATATATAATACGTGAAGCCGTGTTTTGTTAACGCAACTCCTCCCTTATTTGTGGACCAATTTCAACGTTTAAGGTGTCAAAAGATTCGTCTCAATATGAAGTTTTGCAATAAGGTTTTAGAACTTTAAAATTTCTACTCTTAAGGGCGTGAGACCCTCTCAAAGGTCGGGGTTTCCCCATAAGAAATACATTGAACAAATTTAAAAACAAAAAACAGCTGTTTATAAAAAGAAACGCATTAGCTCTTTGGGAGTAAATATTTAATGTTTTAATATTCAGTAGGTTAAATTATTAAATTAAAAAGTCCAAGTTAAACAGTTAATCAGTTTTGTTGGAAGAACGGAAAATGCCTCAAGTTGAAAGAAGAAATATTGAAAACGGGAGGAGGAGACAATTATTAATAATAAGGTATCTTATGCGTATGATGAGAGTAGAGAAAGAGAGGCCTGGTCTAACAGATACACATCCATATACACATGCACTTGGTGAGATGAATAATATTTGCCAGTTCTGCTATGCAACTTACTTTGGAAGTGAAAAAATATACGAAGCACATAGTGTTGTGACGGTTGTAAAATAAACTTGCCTAATGTCATATCAAATTAATGTATGCAAGAAATTTTTGAGTTGACAAGTTCAAGTAGTAAGATTATACCAAACGTACAAAAAGTCTTTTGACTGAATTTTAGTGGCAATATTAGACATAAGTGAAGGAATTAGTGTTTATGTATTCAACGATCGAGTAGTAGAAGAGAGGCAAATAATATACGCTGTTCAAAAAGAGAAAATGAAAATTGCTATCCAAATCTTATAGCTAATAAAGTTATCCAACCTATTTCGACAAATGAATCCATACTTTCAAAACTTTGGGACAGGTATTAAGAGAAACCCCACTGAACAACGTGAGGACGTTCTGATGCGGGGCATATACTGTGACTAACACACAACACGTTAAACTACGTTAACAAACTATCAATGGTGTTGCTGCTTTAGCCTATTCAAAGCAGATTATGGCTTTCCAGTTGATAACCCAGAGTTTGTGGGGAAAAAATGGAGCACATTAAATGGTTGATATCACCCTAATTTTTAGGATTCTCTACGGAGAAAATTCGTTTGATTAGGGGGATGTCTAGGCAACAGTTTTCTTCAATTCTCAATGTTGGAATAACTTTGTTGCAACATGTAAGCTCGAATTGAAGCAGATAGTTTAGCATTCATTAGAAGCTATCAGTTAAAACTGAGGGCAGAAATAATGCAGGTGAACCTTGACGACGCAAATAGAGATATTTAAAAATAGTTTCTAACAAGTGTTTAAACAACCCTAAGATGTAGGCCTAACTAGAATTATTCTAATTTAAGCATAACGTTTTCATAACGTTTTCGGCGTTATGTTTCATACTATGCGGCTCATTGAGCCGCACGGGTTCTCTAGTATAATTTATGTTTTATGTATCCTACCTATTTTTATTTAGCCTAGTAAACAACTAAAGGGAAATTGTCAAGATTTCGACCATCTAACTGGGGGTAAGTCTCAAAGTAGCCCTGAGGTTTACACTCATTTTAGTAGTACCGTAATAATAATGGTGGTGCCCAGTTGAATAGACCAGTTTATTGTAGCTCACAGCACAACTAGGTTGTAAACTGCAAGTCAGGGTGAACATTTTGAGTCTTCAAAATTATAGCCTAAATGTTGGTAAAAATAATAAAAATATTTAAGCTGAAAAAGGACATGGAATTTGAATAGGCCTATGTAAGTTTACCGTAGATTCTATAGCCTAGTGTAATACGATAAAAATAATTGTTTATGTTTTGGCCAAAATGTCCAGCTTTTATTTTGGGTAACTTAACTGATTAACTTAAAAGTGTTATTTTCTGAATATAATAAATATAATTTTTGATATTTGTTGACCTTTTACTGAAATTTTGAAGTTAGAACAAGGTAAGGTGTACTCTTTGACTCACATAAACTTTGTATTTTTCTTCCGTATTTTTTCACCGATTTCAGTATGGTAATAATTGCATGTGCAGAGGCCATGGAGCTCAGATTAGTGGATGATGGGAATGTATCCTCATCGTTGAACACAACCAAAACAAAATCATGCGGTTGTAAACCGGGATGTAACGCTCTGTCATACAAAATGCAGCAAACCTCGTCCGTTCTCTCAGCTCGAGCAGACATTCCACAAAACTACTTGGGTAAAAAAAACACCAGCTATTTCAGGTAAGCAATGTGAGGCTAGTTCACAACTTTACTCGTCTTTTGTTTTTTTAGTAATTAAAATTCTCATGATATTCTGCAATAAACTTGTTTCAAGGAGTTTGTGGATGTGACCTACAGAAAAACCGGACCTACGGTCTATCGTCAAGCCAATAGACTAAGAACCTATCTAATGTGAAGCATTTAATTAAATTGAAAGAGCGAATGGTTAAAATTTGTGCGAGAGCTGTCTGTAAACTAGTCTGCCTCGAGCTTCTGATACTGCCGAGTGAGCTAGTTCAGATAATGGAACATACTATTCCAGTAGTTACCAACCCTAACTTATGTGATGATTAGTCTTGTCAAAAACAATGTGACAAAAATTGCGCTAACCGTCATGTATGAATCGTTTTCTGTGATTTATATTTCAAAACAATTTTTGAAGCATTACCTACAAATAATTTTGTAATTAACGTAGGTATAAATGTTATTTATCCTAATGTATTTGTTTTTTCCTTTGTCGTTGACCCTCTGGTAGAAGGAATAAATAGACTGTGTATGATTAATTACGAAAAGTAACACAGAATACAAAAAACTACCGGCACACATAAATTAAAACTGTACATTTACATGGCAAGCAGGCAGCAGACAGTACATAAAGCTAAACTGTCCCACTCCAGATCATCTTCAAAGAAGTCAGTTACCCTGTAGTATGGTATTTGTTGTGTAATATGTCTTTTGGTTGGTAGTATTGTTTTGGTAGGTAAGTTAGGCCTAGTATTTATAGTGATTCTAATGATTTCAACCTCTTAGAAGTTTAGTAGAAAATCATTACGATTTATGTGTAAAAATATGATTTTTATCTCTTCCTAACTTTCTTAACAAAACTACAGACTTATTATTTTACTTACAAAAGTATTATTTTCAGTAAAAATATGGCTGTTCTACATGTATTTTACACTGACACACAATACACAGCTAATATCAGAGGAGAGTTATTTGGATTTACCGAACTGCTAGGTAAGTTAGAGTAATTGTCTTCAAACCTAGCCTAACTAAATTAAATATTACAAACAAAATATAGGGAAAAATCATATTAAAAGCGGGCCATGGAAAATAAATAGCTATATTGCCCATTCCACCCTTTCCAATTTGATGAAAAATTGGATGATTAAATCAGCTAGCAGTAAGGGTACCTAACTTACCCTATATCAGTTCAATGAACTGATTACAGTTTCAATTTTCTTGTTTACAAAATGCTTTTTAATAATTGTACAAAGGCTGAATGGTAATTTTTTAACTTTAGTCAACAGGACTCAGAGCAAAACAATTCACAATTCCTTTAAAACAATTTTTTGAGGTTATCAGTCTAAAAAATATGATCAATGGTAAAAATTTGAAAATGTGAATAATGCAAACAATAATATTTTTAACTAGGGTAATCGTTAGGGTATAATGTAATGATATTTTTTGCTAGATGCTATAATTTTTCTAGATTAATTGGCACAGCCTTATTTGTGGTGTGTGTCCTATACAGCTCGGATTTAGAATGGATAATTATGCACTTAAATGCAAACAATTGAGTTTAAAATGTTTAGCGAGTGTTTAATTAGGCCTTAAACTTTTTGTTGCAGCTAACACGGGTGGCTTACTAGGACTGTTCATGGGTTTCAGTTTCCTAAGTGCTGTGGAGGGAATTTACTTCCTGACTTTGCGTCTATGGTGCTCTGTTCATCGACGCCTAGAGAAAACATCACCGATTACACCTATTAAATCAAAATCCAAAACTCCTTTCCCTTTTACACAGTAACACAATGATGAAAGAATTCCAAGAAGACAGAAGTTAACTTAGGTGCTACAAAAATAAAGAGTACCCTATCAAATGTTTGAAAAAAATCTTTAAAAAGGGTGATAAAAAGTGTTATTATAAAAATAAACACTGTTAAATGTACTACTAGCCTACCCTACTTCATTAAAACCCAACCTTAAATCAGCCTAAAGAAGATTGACTCATGATACTTTGAGGACATGTAAATGTCATATCATGTTTCCCCAAAGTAGGTAGGGGCGATACACATATTTCGTAACACTTTTACATCATTTTAACCCCCCCCCCCCCAGCCATGTAACACACCATTAACACTTGAGCCATACCCCCCTCCCATCACCCTTGTGTTAGGTAACTTGGTCGTAGCAGACTTTAATATCAGCTTAAGCATCATTAACTTTGCGTATGCCTCACCGACTTTCCTAGCAGACTAGGCTGTGACTAGGTAAGCCCGACTGGGTAGCGGACAACAGGATCAAACGGAGCCGTTCACACGAGCGTAGGGCGACGACTAGCATTCGAGCTTGGTGTCCCAAAACATAATCGGGCCCCGCTTCCCAGTCACCCAGTCTAGCGGCGTAGCAGTAGGTACACATAGGTAGCCTTATGGGAGCGTTCACACGAACGATCGGGTAGTCGCGCTGCAGCTCGCATTCTTCCCTTTGTTCTCATTGTGCACCAGTGATGGATCCGAGTGGTTTGTTATCGATATTTTCATCTAGTCCGTGTACATGTCGCTTGTGTGAACCGGTGTGATCCTGTGGTCCGCTACCCAGTCCGGCTTACCTAGTCAAAGCCTAGTCGGCTAGGAAAGTCGCTCGTGTGAACCAGGCCTTAGATATCAATCTGATTATTTTTTGTATTTTTTATAGGCCGTGCGTTTTTAAATTTATGGTTAAAAATTATAATTTTGTTTTCATTGTCATAAACTAAACTGATCAAAGCTAACGTAACCTAAGATTATATGCTGTAGCCTGCTGTAAAAGAGTGGAAAGCGACCTAAGTTCTTCTAGTATTAAGTTACTTTACTTGAATAGAGTCCATATTAATAGCCCAAACTAAGTTAAGTTACATAGACTGAAATATTTTAATTGATATTAACTTAGGTAGGTTTAAGTTAGTCTATTTTATTAGGCCTAGGCCTATAGAATGTAAATATTAACTGGTATTTTAAGTTAAGCCTAACTTAAACTTTTAACTTAACTTAGCCTATTCTTCTCAGTAGGGATGAGCATTGCCACAAGTGGGATGAGCATCGATAGGTCAACCATCATTGTTCACCATTGATGATAAAATCAATATTTTTGGATGTACGGTACCGGTAACTATTTTTCTGTATTTCGTCTGCTTTGTGTACTCTCCAGTAATGTAAAGCGTCGAAATCTCAATAACTTACTTGGACAAAAACATCGATGTTTGAAGAAAACATGGACAACCTAAGTACCATCAATATAAAAATACCCCCGCCGCAGCAAACCTGCAGACTAAGGGAATTCCCATTAGCCTGATTGGATTTACACTAAAATGTCTCCTTAAAAATATCACATTTTAGGCTATCTATATTAATTTGAAACTGTTTTTCTTTGTCACAGCTATTTTGAGAGAACGGCTGGGCGTAGAAACTCGGTAGAGGTGTCTAAAGAGAGGTCTTGGTCTGTAGATGAGCCATCAAAAGAGAAACATGTTGAATTTCCTTGGGGCTCTGCCCCCGTGGCCTTTTAATTCCCATCCCATGTTATTCTTATGGAGGAAAACGGGGGTTTTGTCAGAGCTAATTTGAGAGAACGGCTGGGCGTAGAAACTTGGTATGGGTCTGTCTCTAAAGAAAGGTCTTGGTCTGTAGATGAGCCATCAAAAGAGGAAAGAGGTAAATTCCCTTGGGGCTCTGCCCCAGAAGCCTTTAAAGTTGCCTCTTCAGATTTGTTTACATTACGACCATATGCATAATTCTACACTACTTTTTAATGCAACAGCTGTTAATATTTAAATTGCGATTTATTGAATTTTTCAAAAAGAAGTACAGTATTTGCAATGGGTTTTTCTGATTTTAAAATTGATTTTCTTCTGCATCGTGTCATGTTTTGCAATATAATGTTCTATTACCAAATCAGTGGAAAATCCTAATATCACAGTAACTTTTAAAATTATTTCTTATGGAGTTAACTTATATCTATTGTATGGGTTGGTTTCTGCCTTTTTTACAACTTCTTGGAGATTTACGTAGGTGATATTCTTTGGCATATATTGCATCTGTAGACGAAACTTGGGTTGGTGTAATTATTACAATGGAAAAGAGCGAGAAATCTTGGACAATTTGATATAGGCTAAAAATAAAACTGAATTAACACTGTGCTACATTTCTTGAGCAATAATTTAAATAACCGATTTGCAAACAATGGAAACATAGAAAAAGTCATAGAACACAACCAAGTAAAAGAAATAGAAATAATGTTTTTTTACACTAAAAACACTAAAAAACAAGATCAACTTTTTGAAAAAAGATAAGATATTTACAAAAGATTTTGATTATAACTAACTGTTGTGTAGATCGTGAGTATTTCCATAATCTTTGAGTTGCCTGTAATGCTTCACAATTGCTCGAATTCGAGCAACAGGTACACTAGTTCCCTATTTAAAAGGAATTAGTTTAACGAGTACTTAGATTTGCTGCAACAGGGAGGGTTAATTTTTCTTTTTTGTTCGGTCCTGGGTCCAGGTCTTACCATGAGTACTACGGTTATAGCTTATTCCCTATAGCCTATGGGAAATTCGCTAAATATTCCCTATATGGAAAATTCGCTAAAAACATTGAACATCTATAGAAAAAATTTGATGTTTCGAAAACATTGAATATCGATGCTCATCCCTAGTTCTCAGCAGAACCGCCCGTACCTGAAAGCACGGCCTATGCTAGCTGGGTAGACTTCCGTATCTGTTGGCACAAACAACCGAATGGAAATATCAATCAATATATCGATTACTCGATAGGCCTATATCGTTTGGTTAGTTAGGTAAGGTTAACCTAACTAGCGAAACGATAAGTTATATGTATCGAATGAAACAATCGAATAATCAATATTTTCATTCGGCTGTTTGTGTCACCCCCGCTAGAGCAAATTTTCATTATTTAGGCTGATGTGAGGCTATTGCTGGTACACCTAACCTTTGTTAGGAGAAAGCCTAACACAGAGCACTAAAGTTAAATTAGTATCCAGGGTAGGCCTATGTACCTAACTTGCTAGAACTATAACTTATTACATTAGCCTAAAATGCAGGTAAAATCGTTAAAAACATTCTACGTTACAC
This sequence comes from Macrosteles quadrilineatus, assembly GCF_028750875.1. Lineage (NCBI taxonomy): Eukaryota > Metazoa > Arthropoda > Insecta > Hemiptera > Cicadellidae > Macrosteles > Macrosteles quadrilineatus. Next base: position 74,197,644 of record NW_026542598.1, on the reverse strand, counting down.
ACAGGTAGGCCTACTATATTAATGAACTCACCCAAATTATTTGGAGTTAGGACTCTAGTTTATTGCCAGCCCCAGCCAACGAGCCAAGTCAATTCTATTAACCGCAACTAAGAACTAATAGTAAAAGGTTTCCACTTCCACATAAACAAAACGAAAACAAGGCGGCAGGCGATAGAGACACCAGTAATGTTTATGATATAAACACACGTAGAAACTTGTATAATATAACTTCGGAGGTCGTACTAAGGAGGACTACACATCAACATCAACAATAAACAACAAAAAATCCAAAATCCAAGTCCATTACCTAGAGTCAACAACAGTCGAACAGTCAAGAGAAGAGTGAGAAGCAGAAGACCAAAGACGGTTCCGAATGTTCCGATTCCGATAAGCAAAATTCCAACCGGCGAAGACCAGAAGATGAAGAAACCAGAACTAGAAACAGTAGAAACGAAACTCGAAGTCTCGAACCGACACAACCGACATCTAATAGTCCAGTCCCAGCCAGATTATAGCTCAGTGATCCAGCCATAGCCAATAGCATGCCAATAGCATGCCATCATACAGTGGATTCTAAACACTAAACACGGCTTGGCTGGACCGTAAATGTTTAATCTATGGCTCAACCATTGTCCATTGAGATACATATATTGTAAAAATGAAAATATACAATAAAGAATATTCATAATATGAATATGAATATTCTTTTCAGAAGAATATTCATAATATGAATATTCTTTATTAATATAGTTCATGAATGTATTAATAAATATTAGTCATTTTGAGGCATGGAGGAACGTTATAAGACGAATTCCAAATCCCAAGGTCTACTAGAAAAACTTACTATAAAATACATTCTCTCTGGTCCATTCTCTAGGTGTACTAAAAAAAAAATAACAGTGGTTTATCGAAAAATCTATAAGCTTATTTATGAATAAGCTATGCGATGCACGTATGTAAGTTTATGTGATGCATTTTAAAGATTTGGTTAGAAATTCCACTTAGAGAAAATAAAATTTAGATGATGGACACTCTATGTGGATATTAATTATAGGCATACACTGTGCGATACAAGATAATCCCCAGTGTGGATTAAAGTCCACACTAGTGATACTACCAGACTAACCAACACAAATATAGATTTCTCATCCCATTGTAATTTTGAAGCTCATTCTTCGTTCTCTCTAGTCACGGCCGCCTTTAACTACACGCCGCGGCATTAACGGTCACAACACGTCGCAAGTGGTGTTGTTCAGTGATAGTCGTCCCATAAGATAACATGGCAGACATGTGACATCAGCTAATTAATTCGCACTTTATTGATTCAAATTTAAATTTATGAACATAAATTTATTAAAATATTGGTCTAGTTCATGTCCGGTGACACTGACCACTGGTCAGTGATTTGGACTAAAGCATTAAACAATATGCTGTTGGTTTTTAATACACACTATATTTACTTCGTAATATAGATTATAATTATTCACCTAGGAATTCTTGAATAATTATCCATGATAATATGATTATTTTTATTTGTAGCCTTCGTCTTCTAACATTCATATAATTTATTTCTATATACACTGCCTAGCTATATCAGTCAAGCAGACGGATCTTGGTTTCCGGTTTTTGTTTTTCTCCTTCTCCTCTCTCCTACCTAATGTCAAAGAGAAGAGAAGTTTTCGTTTCGGCAAAATCAAATCTTGTTCTTGTTCTTGTTTATTCTTGTAGTCTTATCAACTTGTGAATTCAAGATATTCACAATTCAACAAACCAAAATTGCTGCACTGCAGCTTGAGTTAACAAGTTGGATTAAGTTGTAATCGTGAATGTTAAGTCAATAGGAAAATTTGAAAGGTTTCTACAAAATTATCATGTCTTATGCTAATCATTCTTATTTATTTGTGACTGGCTTAACTTAAAAGATTGTGAAAGTTTCATCGTGGTGTTAGACTACTTAAGGAATGGTTTAGTTAAAAACTTGTTTCAAAAGTAGTATCCATATCTGCTCACAAAAAAGAGGGAAAGATCTCCCAATAATGATGGTAAGTCATAGGCTAAGATTGCAATGTCATTTTGTATAAAGTTACTTTTATGTCTTTTCTAGTGTACTATAACTTATAATAGGCTAAGTTAGTAGCATAGCATAGCTCTGTCATCACTCATCACATTAAAAAATAGTTTGATTTCAGTACCAATCTGGCCTAAATGTGCTTAAAATAGCCCACTTTTAGTAGATACGGTAACAAATTTCAATATAAGTTATAACATAAGTAACTTAGCCTTTATACAGGGGTGCCCAGAGGGGGGGTACTGTGGCGCGTTTGCGCCACAGGAATTTTTTTGGGGGGGGGGGGACTTTTTTGAAGGGATTTTGGGGGGGATATTTTTTTGCTAGCTGTCATAATGAATGTATAATTTTTTATAAGCAGCCCGAAAAAGTGTTTCTAAGTAGCTCACTATCAACACCAACAACATTTTGCCGTTCGTAATTAAGATTGCTTCTAATGGTAAAAACGCACCTTGTCAGACAATGAGACAATCCTTAATATACCAGTGTCGAATTTTACTTGCTACATATGTTTTGGAGGTTCTTTAACTCCACCATCGTCAGGATTTTCAAAAGAACCACTTTTGGAGGTGTCGTCAGAATACGTTACAAACATTCAACACAAAACATGAAACGATTACAGATAGGCCTATCAATTCACGCGTGTATATTGCCGTCGGCAGGACTGGAAGTACTGTAAACTGAATCAGGTTCAGGGTTCAGGTTATGATGGACCGACGTGACGTGGTCTCTGGATTGTCGTCTGCGTTTTCATCAGCTGATATTGGACTATTGTAGTGACTGAGAAGAGTGTTGAAGATACAGAGTGTTTCCAAATTGTCTGGACATTTTTTGTAGACTTGTTTCTTGGGTTAAGAAAAACATAAAATGCCATATAAGTATGGGTCTAAAATGCCTAAATTTCTGTTTGTCGGCCTGTTTGTGATTTTAAAGAATTACTTTATATTTTAGGCATTTTTCAAGATAGAAGTTTTAAAATTAGTGTAAATTAGTAGGTTAAAAGTGCTTACAAATTTTCGTTCCAATATCTCAAGCCGTTTCAATATGGCGGCCATTTAAAATCTTTATTCCATATTTCATGAAAACCGTAAATATTAAGAAAATTGTTTTTCAAATCAAAAAGATAGAGAATTTAAATCCAATCAAATAAGACCTTGTTTGTTAAAATCGGATAACAAACAACCGAATTATCAGTTTTCTTCTAAATTCTGTTACTCAATTTAATTGGACTCAATATTGTTTATTATTTTACAGAGCAGTATGGTAGACCTACTGAATTGCGTTACCGAATGTAGAAAACAACTGATAACTCGGTTGTTTGTCATCTGATTTTATCGTTTGATTTGGATTTAAATTCTCTATCTTTTTGATCTGAAAAACTATTTTCTTAATGTTAACGGTTTTCATGAAATTTGGCATTAAAGATTTTAAATGGCCGCCATATTGGTTAGTCCAATATCAGCTTTTGATAACACGGACGACAATCCAGAGACCACGCCTTTCCGTCTTAACCTGATTCAGTTTACTTCTGTCCTGCCCGCGGCAATATACACAAGTGAATTGATAGGCTTATCTGTTATCGTTTCATGGACAAACGGATTGTCTGACAAGATGCGTTTCTACCATTATTAGTCATAAAAGAAGGCAATCCTGATGCTATCAAAATTAATTATAAGATTACTTTTTCACAAAAACCTTTTGTACTGGTGGCAATTAAGGTATTGTGAGTATTTTGCCCGACGATTTTTGTAAAAGGCAGCCTGGGAGTGGCGAGCAACAAGTCTGTCTTATTTCGTGACTCTGCCTATAATTTTGAAACAAGATACTTTTTGCCAAACTATTATTAATGTACTTAAAGCTGTTTGAATTCTTAAGCCCTGTAAACATTAACGCCACCTAATATATTGTACAGTATATTGTACACTGTGTTGGAGTAGAGTAATTCACCGAGTATATTGTTGTACGTTTTGAAGACGTTGTCTATTTCAATACTGAGCACATGTTGGCTAACAATACAGATTCTGAATTGTAAATTGAAAAACTTCTAATTCTTCCATTAGTTAGATATAATAATGTATTGTTAAATGACGTTTCCTATTAAACATTAAATTTTGATTATCAGCAAGTTTGTTTTTCGTACCTCAAGTTTACTAAATACTTTAAATGCTTGTTTTATGAGGTAAAGGGAAAATTGTCAGATAAATTGGTGGGGGAGGGTAGGTTTAAATAGACGGCAGCATAAATTGGGGGGGGGGGGGGATTGCGCCTCTGGGTTTGGGGGGGATGGGCACCTCTGCCTTTATACCTAACATAATGGCCAAACAAACAATTTGAATTTGAACCTAGTTTTGGTTCAGTAAATATTGGTACCCAATTTTTGCCAAATTCTTAAGCCTAGCCGGTAAGCCTATTTAAGTTGTGAGCTTTGGTCTACCAATTCGGTCGAAGATGTATTTAAGTGCTACCGTATTTATGAAAATTAAAGTCAAAAGCTCAAGTCTAATATTAAAATTTGAAATTACAATCCATAACTATTAGGCATAAGTTACGTATCCTTAGGCCTACAACAGACTCACAGCAGATAGCTTTATTTAGGCTTTGATACAAGCTAGGCTTCTTTATGCAGTTCATAGGCCTACGCCTGGGCTTTGACAAGACAGAAGCCTGATTTAATTTAAGTTAATGCATTTAGGAATATGCTGTTTTCTTTGTGAATTAAGCCTTTTGCAAATGGAATTAACTTTTTTGCCCTTATCAATGGGGGCCAAAAAGGTGCTCACCCCTGTTGATACTTAAATTCAGTCGTGTAGATACTTAAGATACTTTTGGGTTTTCACTTGCAGTCAAACTTGAAGTGGTTTTCACATGTAGATTTTGTAGTTTCTAAAATTGTAAAAGGCATATTTATGATAAGAGCACTTAGGTCCACTGTTTCAGTTGATGTCCTTATTTGTATATATTATGGCCACATTCATAGCTATTTGTCCTATAGTACCTCACTGTGGGCCAACAGTTTTTATGCTAACAGGTTGCTCTTTACTTTACAAAAGAAGGCGGTGAGGTTAATTTGTAGTGTGAATAGAAGAACACATTGTAAGCCCCTTTTTGTGGGTCTTAACATTCTCACATTTCCATCGTTGTAGGTATGTTTTGGCAAGTTTGTTATATGTAAAAGAAAACATTTCTCACTTTGAAAAGATATCTGATGTGCACAACTACTGTACTAGATCAAAAGATAATCTGTCTACACTAAGGCACAAGTATACAGCCACTCAAAATAGTTTTGAGTACCAAGGTGTTAAAATGTACAATTTCTTGCCTGCATCCATCAAAAACCTGTGTGTTTTAAAATTCAAACATGTTTTAAAAACTACTCTAACCCAGGCTTGCCTGTATAAACATGAAGAGTACTTTGGTTTAGAGTTTTAGATATTTTAGGGCCCTTTCACACGAGGCCACTGGTGGCGGCCACCAGTGTCCGCCACCAGTTACCGGCCGGGAAACTGCAGTGGATGATACAGGCAACTTACAAGCCACTCTGCTACAGCCACTGTACTGGTAGTTGTGAAAATGCTGTCGAATAATGAACATCTCATTCTTCTCGCGTTGATAATAAAGAAAATAAGGCAAAGACACAGGCGTACTATACCGAATTGCCGTTTACTTTTCAATTTCGCAAATTAGATCCTCAGTGTCCACTTTCTTTTCTATTATTTCGGCTATTCTCTTATTCTGTTGTTTTCCTTTGTCTTTTTCTTTTTCAGTACCGGTAACGTCCTCTTTATTTTTCTTCTGACCACTCATTTTCACAAACAAACAATTCAACACGAAAACACTCAACAACTACCATAGTGCGTTTGTCTTTGCAGTCTGCACGTGAACTGATTCAAAATAGTAGTTGCGCGCTCATCCACGGTGGCGGCCACTGGTTGCTACGTGTGAAAGCTCCCATTTAATTCAATGCCCCGCGACGAGTTGCCGCCACTGCAGTTGCCGGCGGTTGCCGACTAGCAGTTGCGCGAGGAGACACTGCTCGGCCACTGTGTAGTGGCGGGCAACTGCAGTGGCTGTGTGTGAAAGGTCCCATTTAAAATAATGTTAAAGCTGTGGCGGGCAACCAGTGGCGGCCACCGGTGGCGGCCACCAGTGGCCTCGTGTGAAAGGGCCCTTAGTTGCCAGAGCCATCTTGATTGTTTTGTTTTTATTTTGACGATTGTCATGAACTTTGTACATAGTTTTAACGACAATAAATCATTTCATTTCATTATTTCATTTCATTTGAAGAAATATCTAATGAAAATACATGAACACAAAACACTGAATGTTAATTTTAAGTAAAATTGAAAGACTGACGAGTGAGCCAAGCTTAGTCTTATTGGATGCTCAGGTAAAATTATTTAGTTTACTCAGCAGCCAAAAGGTAATTAAAGAGATAAGCCTTGTGGGAAGACTATCAACACTTTTAACCCTTTGAGGTTGATTTAAACCAAGTTATTGATGAAGGATTATTGCAAAATCATATTTATCCGTGTGGGACAATTTTGCGTACCATAGGTTTGTGAGTTTATATATAATTATTAACAAAGATAAATGTAAATAGGCACTTTTATTCAGTGATCATATTATGTAACTTTTACTTTATATGTAAATTGGTTCTAGCACATATGTAACTTTTAATTAGGCCTATAGTTTTATTCTGTTCATTAATAAAAGCAGAAATCCTCGAATTTGGCTACCCAGTACTTGACACAATCAGTGTCCAATTAACAATGCTAGTAAACCCAAAAGTCTATTAACTTGACTTCGCGGTTGCAGAAAAAGTCGGATAAAGCTAATTAGCTGTGTTTGGTGAAAAATGTATGTCCATAGAAGCTGTTAGACGTAAGTGGAGGTTTTGGTTTGTCTCTCTTGTTGGGGGATCCACCATCTTTGAGGCTCAAACAGTTAAAACTGTTATCTGTAAATTTGAATTGATTTTCAGGACGGTACCACAGAGGAAAAATCAACTCTAAGCACAATTGATGAAGACTACCCACCATTAAGTCCAATTGTTGAAATAGATGAATCTAGTGTCATTGAAGGTAAACTAGTTAGCGTTTGGACTTTAATAAAAATGTGTGAAAATTTCCGTATTCCCCCCAAAGCTGGGGAACGAGCTGGTCTAGTGGTTAGAGCGCGGGACTCTGGTTCCTGGGGTCCTGGGTTCAAATTCCGCCAAATCACAAATGGATTTTATCTAAGTGATAATGCTGTGACCCCTAGGTCTAGCCTGAAGTAATGTGAAAAACAATTCTGGGCTCGTGCCTAGCGTCCTAGGGGGGGGGGGGGGAAACTCCAAAGCCATGCTCTATTTACGCCACTGTGTTTTTTCAAAAAGTCTTTTGTGGTTTTGTTTCCCTAATCAAGTAAGGCTAGACTTTGGTAAATAGGTCTCATAAAAAAAATACTTAAGGTAGGTACAAATTGTAAAAAATTAACATTTTCTGTCTCTTGATTGTCTAAAACACAAGTTATCATGCAGTTCAAATTTTCTTACCGAACCCCACCCCCACCCCCCCATTACTCAATATTACCCCAAAATTACCCCAATATAATTAATCATAATGTTTAATGTATATTAACATTGTGTACATTAATTATAATGTATATGTGTGTGTGTGTGTGTAAAAGAGAAAGCTGAATAAGGTGTTATCAAATTTATTGTGTAAAATTCATCCTGCCAAGAGGCCAAGACCTACAGATGGTACTGAAAATCTTATTACTCAATGTTTAATGTGAAGACTAAGCAATAATCCAAATTTGATAAACAACAGAAACAATTTTAAAAATAAATCTTTTAAGACGATGATATTTTGCGTTTCGAGTTGTAAGTGAGAGTGTTATCCAGTTTCAGCACATTCTATGGTTTTAGCTAGGCTGGTATTAATCTAAAGTCTGGTATTATAAATGTGTCTGTTCCATGTTGTAATTGACTTGATATATATTGTAACTTTATTTATTTTTACAGATGACAGTAAAATGTATTTCAGCATGGACAATACAAAACTAGACTTAGAAACTTCATGTGAAACCCTAGGAGATAGTAAAATGTACTTTAGCTTGGACAAGACCAAACTAGATTTAGGAACTTCATGTGAAAATTTAGCAAATGGGTATGTTTTTTTTCTACTTTAGCGTACATTTTAATTAGGCTCAACTTTATTTCACTTGTTCTAATGTCATTTTCAAAGCATGTTACATTGCTTGAACTGAAGTTAGGGCCTTTAGACATAAAAAAGTTGATAATAATAATAATAATACCAGTAATTTGTAAAATTTTTGAGTTTTTCTATGACTAGCCTACGTTTCCGATTTTTCAAGCAAGTTTAAATAATTATGTTTTAAAATAATGTTTTAATTAATTTGCCATCTCAAAATTTATCAACATATTAAACAATATTTTCCGTTTATTTCATATTGATGTTGCTAGCTTCTAAAAAAATCCACCCTTGGCAATTGTTCGAAGACTGAGAATAACCAGATTAATATGTTTTGTTTTTATAGATTTAAAAAACAATCCAATACATTATGCAGAGACTATTAAATGAGATAAAATAATAATTGTACCAATGGCCTTGAAGCGATTAAACTTTCTTTACTTTCTTTCCGAGCTTTTCAGAAAAAGTTATATATTTTTACAATTGACAAATAACAAAGGGAAATAGGCCAACTGGGACCCAGATGCTTTGTGTTATATCTAAACTATAAAAATAAACTTTTTTTGTTGTGACACGTTGATTACTAAATACTGTTGCTGATGGCCACTGATGGAGCACCAGCCTAATCCTGACATAAAATACTCGTACTTAAAATGTCACCATATACCACCACTGCCTCTGTGTACCAGCAGGGGCACGTGTACCACTGGTTGGGAAACACTGGCTTATATTAACACGTTCGCTGCGGGTTACCGCCCGGGCGGCAGCTCCGCGCTCCGCCACGCTGCGGCGCGCCGCCTGGGCGGTAATGTGCACCCGCCAACCTTATTCCGCAGCCACACTCCGGTGTAGGTCGGAGTATTTTTGTCCGTGCTTCGTGTATGACAGTGGCAGTTTTGTGGTGCAATCCATTTGTAATTATCGTTACTCGTTCCGAAACTATACCTGGTGGATTTTGACTCACTCATTACGTTTGTTAACTGCAATTTTGTGCTATATTAATTTTGTTTTATTGTAAAACAATGGCATCTACTGTGAGTGTTTAGCAAACTACGTCGACTCTTGTCATGAAACAGGTCATCACCACACGTTATTTGATATTCGTCATACCGAAATATGAAAGCCAATAGCCCGGCAATCGGGTTTGTTCGACGCTGCGGGCTGCGCCGCACTGGAGCTACGCCTGCCATTTGATGGGCAGCAGCGAACGTGTTGAACTATGCTAGTGTTGAGGTTTGGTGTAAAAAATACAAAAATCTTGCTCTGTATCTAGGTTTTTACCTTCTCAAACCACAGTTAGTAGAACACTTTTAGTTTTTTTCTAATTAAAAACTAGCAAGATTCTGGTTTTTTTTGGTTGTCCAAAAAAACTAATGATTCGTCACTCATGTAGGAAGTCTCCGCCAGAAACTCCTCCTGAGGTTCTGCGAGTGCGATTGAGCAGCCTTCAGAGTGAATTTGAAGAACTGAAAGAGTTTACTGATTTGGAGAAACAGACCTACCACTCTGACTGTATACCCAGGGACCAGGTTTGAGATTTTGCTGTTGTTTGATCCAATGAGTTTATTTTGGTAAGAAAGAGGGTCAAATATCTTAAAATTAGAGCCCCAAAAGAGTAACTCAACTTACCATTCTTAAATAAAGCGTTTCCAAGCTTTTGAATCTGTAAGCTCCTGGGCTATTTTTCTGTAATTTTGTTCGCTATAAGCACAGAAAACATACTACTATAACCCAGAATGCTGACCGCGTGGAGCTTTTCCTGTCAATTCGTAGGCAGCGCCACCAGCATACAATTCACCAGCATAGCAATGCTGGAATGCTGGTGGCGCTGCCCAGGGCAGTCCGAAGGGGGGGGGCAACCGGGGTTAGCTTCCCCTGGCGCCGTGGCTGAGGGGGTGCCGCGCAGCGGCTATTTGTATTAACATATACTATTAAAATATGCGAATGTGACTTTTACTGGGGGGGGGGGGGAGAGGGCGCCAAGACCACATTTTCTCTGGGCGCCGCTATCCCTAGGGACGGCCCTGGCGCTACCTACGAATTGACAGGCAAAGCTCCACGCGGTCAGCATTCTGGGTTATAGTAGTATGTTTTCAGTAGCCTACTATAAGCCAGAAGAGCTCTATTCCTTTCCAAAGCTACTCAATTGAAAACTTATTAATCAAATCATGAGGTACAGTTTCTTGCACTGATTGACCTTACAAATAACTAATTTGTCTTAAAAGAAAATTTACACATATATTCAGCTGCACATGTACCCTAAATGTGCTGTTGAATGAGAGGCAAGCATAGAACTACAAGGGTGTCCACATTCTGGAAAGTCAGGAATAGTCATGGAAAGTCATGGAAAAAAATTCTGGTAATTGAAAGTCATGGAAATAGTCAAAAAGTAATGGAAATACCCAATGATGGAAGGGTTTGAGGGGACCTTTCAATGCTCTAGTCGGCTGTAACCCTGACTATTGTAGCATTTTTCAGGATTTTTTGCAAATGTACGACAATTACATTTATTACAGTTGTATTGGTTTATGAGTTTTGAGTTTCTATTTGTTCATTGTTGTACCTATTGTACTCCATTGTTATCTGTTAATACATATTTCAGTATTTTCTGTGAAATAACTTATCTAGGCAGTACTATTCGTGTGTGTATGTTATATTATAACTTTCGAGTAAAGTTCGTGAGTCATGGAAATCAATGGTAAAAGGTCATGGATAGTCATGGAAAGTCATGGAAATTAATGACAAATTTTCTGTGGACACCCTGCTAACTTTGGGGTTAACCAGCTAGTACTCTTATTGTGGTACGATATTTTAATCTAAAACTGTACAAATCCCTAAAATTTGTGTAGATATCTTGGGGATCAAACCCATATCTCCCGCCCAATTCCAAAACACTATAACCACTAATCTAGCAACATACTTTTTGTTGTTTTGTAATATGTTTATGTGTTAGAGAATACAAAAATAATTATCATATATTTTTATACCACAGAACAATTCTTGCCCCTAAATAAGGCATTCTTTGCAAGAGATGAAACTAAAAAAAAATAAGTTTAATAAATGTACATTTTAGTATTTTATTCAAAGATTTAAGTCTAAAGTTAGTACTAACTGTCTTCGATTGTGCTAAAGCATATAAATGACATAATATGCTATGTTTCCCGTTATTTACCATGAAATATAGAGATTATATTTTGTAAAGTATAAGTCATCTCCTATAAGTCATCTCCTATAAGTCATCTCCTATAAGTCATCTCCTATAAGTCATCTTCAGTGTGTCTCAGATTTTATTGTTACAACAAGATGTATACTGAAGTTTCCATTCAGTACTATCAGTAAATAGATATATCTATAATTATTTATGAATTAAAATATGATTTAAATAAAATATTCAGAAATCCACAGTAGGTCAATAGTTTTAATTGTTCATTTTCAGGTGAAATCATTGGAAGGAGACTTAGCATCGCTAAATGACAAGCTACAACAATTAATGGAAGAAAACGCAGAGTATAAAAATAAACTGGTAAGAAATCTGTGTAATTTTACTATTACGTTTTTTATACTTTTACTCATAAATTTTCACAGATAATGGAGGCTAATAGTAAATACATAGGCAACGATTATTCATATTGTAAAATCTGTTGATATAGAACAATTTTGGACCACAGACAATAGCCAATCATCATTGTTAATTTATTCCTAAAAACTTGAACACAAATGCTTAATTGAATTGTGTTGGTTATAATGCTGGCAATGTAGTTGTGACCAACCTGATTTCTTTGAACTTCCTTTGAGACCGAAAGTTTACAGTTGTCAACGGCTTGTTCTGCCGTGTCCGCTGTGCAACCTGCGTACGGTTTGTTGTGTGAATAAATGTGGCCGGCCAACCACTTTTTTATGTTTTTTCTGTCCAAGTGTGAACTTTATGTGTCAATGTGTGTGTATGTATTGATAAAGACTTCTATCAGATTTATGGACTAATTTGATGTGAATTTGAAAATTGGTCTTTGACCTGAAAATGGTCATTCCTCAATGCCAGGATGTCATTCACTAAAGACGGACAAAGGTATGTAATGTATTTTATCTTTCAGTCAGTCTTGGTGGCAAGAATGTAAAATAAAAGTTGTATCGGTTGAAAGAATTCAATTTTCAACTTTTTTACAAAATCAACAATACTTTTTTTAGTTTACTATTCTGGAATTTAATTTCACTGGATAAGGTTGAATATTATTAACAAAAGGTTTTGGGGAAAGACTAAAATTGCCTATGATCTATTTTATGGTCTGAACTGAATCAACAAAATTTAGTCAATATTAAGTTAAAGAGTCTTCTTCACCCCTGCGAAGACACTAAAAACATGTTTCAGGATTCCCTTGCTTTTAATGGAATGTCTTAAGATCTAATGTTAACACTTTTCCTACAGATTAATGTCAGTTCTAATGCCCTCATACATGTGATATTCCACGAAAAAATTCTTATATCAAAGATTTAAATCAATCTCAATCTTAAAATAAATTGTATCTTTCAAACATTGATAAAACAATTTTTTTCATTTTAAATTTTTTGAGGTATAATAGATGTCTAATACAACTATTCAACTACATTGTTACCAAGTTTTAAGAAAATCTGTTTAACAACGGTGTCCGAAACGGGGGACAAAATTAAATTGTTTTGTCGGAGGGTCAAAACAATTTAATTTAATAATAATTTAACAAAGGCGCTACTAGCCTTTTACAAAACTTGGCTCAGGCGGTTTACAAAACATGTCATTTTGGAAGTTGTGTGTTTAAAATGTTTTCAGAATTGTGCGCACAATGACCCCGCGCTACCTTCCCGTCCTCACCACCTTCCTCCCAAAGCCCTACCCCCAAAACACAACTACACCCAGGGTGATAAAGACTCTTAGAATTAAGTTGATACTGTGTAATATTTGGTGAAGGCACATTTCTTAAGTTGTTGGTGTTTGATTATATAAAATTTCAAGCAGCTTTGTACTTGTTACTACCGTACTATTTTCAATCTGCCTTTGGTTGAAATCTATTTTGGTCTTAATGATTTTATGTCTATACAATTTCTTTAGATTTCTAAGTTGTTCACAGACCCTTAGATTAGAAGATAAAAAATATTTAGGATTTGCAGAAAAAGAGATTCTCAAAGATTCATTAAGGAACTTACTTAAAACTGGAATTTCCTGCTGAAGACCTGTTAGTGCGGCTTGTGTACCATTTTTTTTTAGTAATTAAGGAACTTACTTAAAACTGGAATTCCCTGCTGAAGACCTGCTAGTGCGGCTTGTGTACCATTTCTTTTTGTAACCCTATCTCTTTGCTATCCATTTTTTCTTACAATACAAATTTAAATATTCAATACAAATTTGTAAAATCTATATATAAAATAGGCAAGCAGGATTTTTGTCGGCAGAACTCCTCAATGGTTTCTCATCCGATTTTTTTGGTTTAAGGCTTGTTGATAAAGATCTCATTCAGTAGATGTCATAAGGTCTTGTATGTTGAAAAAATCGCCTGGGCTCCGTCCCAGTGGCTTTTAAAGTTTCCATATTATCATTATTTGTTTACATTAGATTAAGCTCAGCTGGACAATTTAACTGCTGTTAATATTTTAAAAATTACAATTGAAGGAAACGCGCCTGTGTACACACATTTACTGACTTTGTTGAAATGAAACATTTACTCATTTGAATGTGGGCTTGCGTTCGTATGATAATGGAAAAAGGCAAGAAACCGAGGCAGTTTGATATATTTCACCGCAACATTTTTTTTATATTCTAAGTAAATAAAATTGTGACAGTCAGATAATGCAGGAAGTCGGGTAGTACTTGGACAATTTTAATGCTATATAAAAAAAGACTGCTTTTTGTAAACATATTGGTAACAATGGTGGTACCATGTAAGCTACAGTATCAATGATGAAGATAAACATGGACAACAATATGGGGCTATGGGTGAGTCAGGAAACATTTCTAGAAAACACTAAATCAAGGCTAGCTTTTGAAAAATTATATAACATTTACAAGAAATGTTTGTTATATCGAACTGTTATGAACAGTGTAAGTATTTCGATTGGTTACATAAGCTTTTAGTTGAATCTCATAAAAAATTATGACTGTTATTAGTTTTAAAATAATAACTCCTGTAATACAGGTACTTGAAAATTGCTTGATTTCGAGCAACAGGTACTCTAGTTTTAATAAAATACGTTATTATTTTGCCTTGGATTTTTATTTTCTTAAAAAAAAAGATCACTACTAATGCTTGGACTATTGCTATGAATTCTGATTCTTTCCCTTCTGATCTTCCCCTTCTTCTTATAGTAGTGTGTAGAACTATTTACACTTCTTTCACTGGACTACTTTTTATAACTGCACATGGCATCCACACCAAGCAGAACACTAGATTTCATCGAAGTTGTTGGAACAGCTGGGTTCATTTTAATGGTTGTTGGAGATGTTGCAAAGGATGTCTCAGTACAGTAAGAGCAATCTGTCTGGGCGTGCGGTTCCTTCACTACTAGCCGTCCCCCGTCCACCTCTCCTGGCCATGAAGAGCTGAACCACCCTCGAGCTGTGTAGGCCAGATGTTTTTTGAAATTACCAATAAACACTCCCCGCTACTCCACGCGCCAAGACTAATAGCTTTGACTAATTTTGAGTAGTAGTTGGATAAGAGGCGGTCGTTAACGTTTCTTCAGGTTCAATATAATTGTTCATCTGACTTGGTAAGGATAATGCATCCTTGATTTCAAAACTGAGAAAATGTTCATTTTTTGACCATGTTTCTTTTCCATTGGATACAACAATTGTAACAAAATACAACACTTGCAACGAATACTCTCAAAACTCAGTCTACTCCCCATACCTCCTCCAAAATCAAACACCACAGGAACTGCGCAGCCGCACCAAACACCGCCGCCAGAACAGGAACCATGATGGGAGACATTGCTGGTTTAAGCCTCTAAATGTTTTATGAAGAAATTATTATAGTTGATGATAACTGTAAGATCTCTTCCTTAAAAGTGTGTTGTATCTATGGATACAAAATTTTTGTTGTATTTTATTTTGATCAACTAAGCAACTAATTGTTGTTAATTGTTATAGTTGTTATGTTGTTAAGTGTTTTATATCTGTGTTGTTAATTGGAGATGATAACTCTTGTATAATTGAAATTAGTGGATTTTAAGATGTTTCCTTGAATTCATCTGTAATACAAAATTATGGAATACAAAAATACCTTTTTTTAAATACACTCTAGTTTGTAGCTCATATTGATTTTTTTAAGGAGGGACTATTCATTAATTATTATTTAACTATGATAACTAAACTGCAGTACCTATTTATTTTCTCTCTTATCTCTTACTTTCAAGATCTGTTTATTTTCCCAGGAAAAGAATAAAGATGAACAGGTTAATCTTAAGTCACAGCTAACGAAAGCTTGGAAACTTCAGAACAAAAGTATGACTTTGATCGACCAGATTAAGTGCAATGTAAAAAGTAGTATGAAGGTAAGTGTGCAATGATTTACTACAATTGCTATTTTGAATAGGAAATCCGTAATATATTGCCTTTTCCACTTGATAACATAGGATTACTTGAATCATTTAGTGCCAATATGTATTTAAGTGCTAGAAACAGTTGTAAACCTATACAGTTTTACACCGTTAACAATGAAGATTTGCAACAAAGACAGCAAATGTATAAACAAATTTATTCTTTGTGTAAAGTTCATTTTTGGTGATGACAAGCTAATGCTTTTTAAAGGGTTTCTAAATTTCATGATGGAATGGCCTCTGGATCGTCTGAGTGAACTTAAATATTTAGACTAGCTGGTTGTTGTCAATCCATCCCTGGTAGTTTACAATGACTGCAGCTGTTTCAGATTCAGGTCACTGTCTTGCCAGTGGCAGATCCAGAAGGGGGGTGAAGGGGGCGACCGCCCCCCCTCGTGCATACACATTGCGTAAAATAATTTGTCACACTAACTAACACTAACTTGGACAAGGAAATAGTATAAAACTGCCATTTTGGAGACTTAGTTTATACACATTTTTTTGGGGGGGGGGGGGCAACCCCGAACCCGCCAGACCCCCTGGTTTGCCGCCCCCCCCCTTGTGACTGTTCTAGATCCGCCACTGTGTCTTGCTAATAATCCCTCTTGTGGAGGTGAAAATCAAAATCAAATCGGAAAATACATCTAACGATTGAAACACACCAGACAATGCATTAATAAACTGATCGACTAGACACTGATTGGGCTTGAGGCGCTGCTTGCTCTATCATGATCTATCACTGTGTAAAACTTTACCCCAGTCAGTTCAGTAGTCTGTACCTAGAACAAACACTTTTATAGAAACCACCTCTTCTTCATAATACACAGAATAAATAGATCAATGTTCACACCACCGATAATAAAATGTTAGCAGATGCTGCACAAACATCTCTTTGAAATAGTTTCAACCGATCTCAGAGGGCCAAAGAGTTCTAACCATACTTGGTTTGGATTCATATCCACAAAATGTTATAATTATTGGAAATTACATTTATGTCAATAATGCTGATGTGATTTGGGTGTGTAATGTATCCTGCCTATGTTGCAGAAAAGCTGTACAATTGAGGAAATTGAGATTATTCCACCATTCCCGTGTGTGTAAGTATCTTAATATTTTAGTTTGACTGCATTTTTTAGCTCATTGTGACAAAACAAACTAGATAAATTGAATTGATAATAAAAAGATTTGAATCACTTGAATTGTAGAATTTTTTGACTCATTTCTATACCAAGAATGTACGGTATGATCCAAGAATCGTCTCCAACTGGATTTTAGCTTTTTCAACTTAAAAAATGTAACTAAACTACAAAATATGTGAAAATGCAGTACGGTAGAATTGTTCCATTAGAAATTCATTGCCGAGAGGAAATTTTTTTTAATATCTAAAAATAAAAGTAAATAATTGATAAAAAAAACTCTGGCTAATACTGTAAATCATTCTGATTCTTAAGTTCATAGGAAAAAATAATTGTTAGAGAATTTAAACTATTTTTCAGAATTATGCATCAATTTCATTACAACATTGGTAACGAACATTGGTTATACGGGTAGGATGTAGGGTTGACGAGTGCCCGAGCGGTACCACAGAAAACATACTTCTGTGACGGTACGCATCGTATTGCTACTGCACTGCCACTATGCTGGCTCGGCTCTACTGATCGGAGTGATTGGGGGCGCATGCATGCTAGACACTGTTACCACCCTCACCTCACAAAAAAATTTACCAATCTTTTGATTAGTTAACATCAATCTGCAGTATCAAGTTAAAATATGTAATACGATGTGTTGAATATTAAAATAAACCACGAATGTATCTTTAAAATCAACGAAAAAATATTAATCTCAGTTTGCAATAGGTTTTAGGAAAAATCAATACCCTCCAAAGCACCATTAATGCTGTCATCTTATCCTCAGACCTAAGGATCGGTATGGTTGGCCGGAGTATTGCTCTATTTTGCTTTGGAAATTTAACCTAGATACCACCATAGATTAAATATAACTCAAGTAGACTTCTTATCACATTGTTAATTCAAAAGTTTTTTCATGTCTAGTTCATGTTGGTGACACTGGACGTTAGTTTTGACGTAATTTTGTTTCTATTATTTTAGGGTTAGTTCTATGTGTGTTTTAATTTCTTGTAATATAACCAGGTGACGATCTATTGTTTATGATTAGATCGTTTTATTTTGGATAAACTAGGTTTAAATAACAAGAATTGTTTTCAGCTAATCCATAATGATGACAAATCTACTAAAAAGAGTATGTTTAATCTATGGTATCACGTACTGTATGGAGTCCATGTTTTTGGTGAAATTGGAATCAATGGCCTTGTTTTTTGCAGGAACGCTCGTCGGTCGGTTGAGTTTTTTTGTTTTAGTCCCACAAACGTGAGCATTTACTTAAAGCATAAAATTGCTAAAGGTGTTTTAAGACGGCATTTTGTTAAGGCTAAACAAGTAAATTCTTCAAAAAACTTGCAATGATAAAATTCTGACGAGGAGTGGTATTCAAGCAATTAACTTCAAAGGCCTATGGGCATGATATAGTTTTTAATAAAGGTTTGAAGGAAAGTAGGCCTAACTGTGACCAGACTAGGGGGCGGAAAATTATTTGGGCCTAGGGGCGCCAAAATGCTAGATCCGGCCCTGTAGAAATTGGATTGATAAATAATAAATGTTTGGATGTTATTTGAATCTCTGGTAAAATATATTCCGCGTGCCATTTAAAATGTAGAATTCTTTTGTGAAATAAATTCTGTACTTTTTTGTATGAAAACAGGACTAAACTTTGTAAATGATCATCTTAGTCTATATCAATGTCTTTCTTGTCAACAGAAACAATACTTAAAGTTTAATTACTAAGAATATATCTCTGGAAGAGACAATCCCTGATTTGGAAGTACCAATAATTAAAATTTTATTCTGAATTATAGAAGTAATTATTTGTGGCATTTTTGTGAAATTTTTGTATTAATTTAATTTACCCTGAGTCTAACCTATTGCTACTACCTCTTACCTATACTTCAACAGTGACGAAGGTTGTTTGATGCCATGTGGCGCATAGTTATACCCAGTGCTCGATTTGCAGGGGAACGTTGCAAAGCGGCATTCCGGTACTTCTCTTTTGGAAAGATAAAAATATTGGCATAAATAATAGGTACATAAATATGTACTAGTCACATTAAATAGATTACAGTCTTGGTACCTCATTATTTACTAATCTAGTCATACCTGATACAGGTTACTTAACCTTGCTACGCCATAACAATTTATCAATTAAGATTCTGAAAGCTTTCTGTGCCAAATACTATACAAACAAGCTTGATATATTTTTTATTCGACTGAAGTGTCTTACCCATTATAACTGTAAAGTGGTGAAATAAAACGTGATTTTGTAAACATGCTTTTAAGTTTTTCCCTTATCATGAAAATAAATTTATTTTAGGTAATAATAATTTTATTTTTTCACAGGATAAAATCTGAAGAAAACATCAATGACCCTCAATTTGACAGCTATGATCAAACAATGTTAAATTCACTTAAACATCTTTCGGATTTAGTTGAAACATTTGTACAAGATAAGAAACTGATGCAAGATAAATTAGAGGAACTACAGTCAGAATCTTATGAATTAAAGAAACAAATTATAGCTTTAAATGAAAATGAACAAAAGCAAAAGGAGAATATAAATTTGATTAGATTTCATTGTTCTAATTTAGAAAATAAAATGGCTAACATTGATTCAGAACTAGCAGAATTTTCAAGAAAGTTATTAGAATCAGAAAGTAAACGGGTAGAAGCAGAAATGACAAAAGATGCTGTAAAGAAAGATATGTGCAGTCTGAAATGTGAAATGGATAATATACAAGAACAAACCATGTCCATGATTAATACACTTAGCAATACTGTGACTTTGTTGAATGATAACTTTGTCTCTGATGAACACATTGAATCTCTTAAAAGCATTTTATTGAATTCTTGTGATTTGCATGCTATCTCCAACAGCCTTGCAATTCTTGTAGACATTCTTCTAAACTCCAAAAATGAACTTAAAATTAAAAACGAAAAATGTTGGGAGTTGCAATCAAATATCAAACAAGCCAATGATCAACTAAACAGGATTGAGCAAGAAGTAAACGCATATCAAACAGAGATAAAATGGCTCAAAGAAGAAATTGACCAAAGAATTCCCTCACATTTAGCTGAGCTGGAAAATAGTTTGAAAAATAAAGATGAAGAAAATTTGGCTTTAAACAATAATTTAGAAGCAGCATTGGCTCATGTGGATAAGCTTGTAAACAATATTCCCGAACAACAGTTGAAAATAAACAATTTAGAAAGTTCATTGATGAAAACTAATTTGGAAAAATCTCTAGATAAAGAAAGTACACAGAACCACATTCTTTCGGCACTTAACTGTCTAGAAAATATAATACTGTCCTGGGATGAGAAATCCAAAATTGAAGACCTGGTTGATGCACTGAAGAGAAATGAAGATGTCTACAGTGTTTTCAGCTTATTGATGGATGTTCAGAATCAAACTGTTTGTAGTGAAATTGCAGCAAAATACGTGACCAAATTGCTTCTTCACGACAAGAACTTAATTTTTAAATCTGATTTAAATTTCAAACACTTGGCTGATAAAATTAACTTCCTTCAGGCTGAAAATCAAAAGTTAAGAACTGAAGTCAATGTGTTAGCTGATGTTGTCAGGGAAAGGATTAACAAAGTTGATGACCTAGAAAAATTGGTAAGTAATATGAACAACAAAAATATTCTTGTGGAAGCCAACAGAGACAATCAAATTGAACATAAAGATTCTGTAATGCTGGAACACAGTGAGGGTGTCAAGGTGCCTAAAGTTTATAATGAAGATTGTGACAAATTTAAGAAGGAAATTAATAACCTAAACAAAGCATCAAAACCAGACAATGTAGCAGAGGGAAATGTATGCAATTTGAATGAAATAGAAAATCTGATAGACTCTTGGGACCCTTCAGTTACAGTCCAAGATGGAGCCTTGTTTCACTATATAAAAGAAGCATTACTTAATTACTGGGGCAGTCAGAGCACAATATTGAAAAGCGATTCATTACGAATTTGGAATAAATTTGAAGCAAAACTCATTAAAATCTTTGAAGTTTACAACAAAGTACATGGAAGTAAAAAATCTCATCTCAACATCATTGAAGATTGTGATAACAATCAAGATCTTTTCAAAAACACTATTGAGAATGGTGGTTTAAAAAAAGATATGGAGTTAAAAAATGAACTTAATGGGGAGAATATTGTAAATGAGAAAGCAGATCAACTGACAGCAATAAAACATGTAATGGTGCTAGAAATAACAAGCTTAGATGAAAGTGAAAGTAAAGAATCCCTTATGAATGAATCTTTAGAAAATGTATTCAACAAACTCATGTTCATAATAATGAAAAAGGAAAATGAAATGTCTAAAAGTATACACGAACAGAAACAGGAAGAGCTTTGCAATTTTGAGCTTACGATCGAAAACCTTAATAACAAATTGAAATCTCAGGATTCTTGGACAAAAGTTCTTGAATCGGAAAACGACAAAATTAACTCTGAACTTGCAGATTTGAAGAGTTCAAACACGTTGTTGGATAATAAACTACAAGCTCTTACTAAAGAATCAAGAAATAAAAGTTTAGAAATAAACAACATGAACAGAATAATATTGGAATGCAAAACGGAAAACGATTCCCTTACTTTGGAGTTGGATAAAACCAGGGGGATGGCAAACAAGTACAAGGCTTCAATAAGTTCATTAGTTGAAGAAAATGAAAAGCTAAAAGAAGAAAATTTAAACAAATCTAATGATATTAAACTTTTAGAATCCGAGTTGAATTCTTACTCTGATAAGCAACAGGAGCATTTGAGTAAAGAAACTTACACTCCACATCAGAACAATCTCACACAGAACAATAAAGGGGATTGTAATGTGATTGGAGTAAACCAAATAAGTAGCACTGATTACAGTTGCCCAGACTTAGTTAGAGATCAGAATGAGTTTGTTTCTAACTTTGAGACTTTCCTCTCAGAAGCACTTAAAAAAGAAATAGATTTTATAAAAGATACATTGGACAAAAGTGGAAACAGTGTTACCGTTCATGAAATATTGTCGAAATGTGAGGAAAAACTGGACATGCTAAAAGACATCATTCAAGCTATTAGCAGTAAAATATTAACTGTGGAAATGAGGTATACAAATGACCTTCAAAAAGCACAGTCTGCCCTTGATTACAAAACAAAAGAGATGCAAGATCTAATGCTGAGCAGTTCAAAATTATTAAGCGACTTTGAATATTATGAGGATAACAGAAACAGAGAAAATGTTCAAGGTTTCCAGCCGAATAGTATAATGTTGATACAAAAAGAAGTTTGTCAAATGAAATCTGAATGTTTAAATCTCTCCAATGTAGCGGAAGATATGGAAGAATCAACTAAAGCTGGTCAGAGTATTGTGCAGAACATGAGGGAGAAATTCAAGACCATAAGAGATGAAAACAATAAGATGGTGAAACTTGTATTTGACCTGCGTAAATCAGTTGAAAAAGAGCAGGAAAAATGCAACCAACAGAAACAAAAGGTTGAGAAATTAGCAAAAGAAAAACAAACGCTGCAAGCAAAAAACATTAGTTTGGAGCATAAAATTAAGGATCTCAAGTCCAAACTTTCTGAAACAAAAGCAGATGTTTTATCAGGTTTAGACATAAGTTTTCCTTACAATTTATCAGATAGTGAAAAAGTTGCTTTTGTGAACAAAACTCTGAAGAAGTATTCAGATACTCGACAAGTTTGCTTTAGTGCAACAGAAGATTTGAGATTTTTTGGTTACCAGTGTCAGTTAATGTTGTCTTACATTCAAACTATTCAAAGAATTGAGTACAAACAGTATTTGACCTTACAGCAAAAAGAATATTTAGAAAAGGAAAATATCTTGCTAAAAGGACAACTCTCCGCTCAACATATAGATATGAACAGATATTTCAATGTCATAATGTCAAAATCACCGACGGTAAAAACACACAGCCAGGCATTAGAAGTGATTGGTCACATATTCACAGAACATGACATGTTGAAGAAGAACGTTCTTAAAGTCACAAACGAATGTAAACTGAAGAAAGAAAAGATGATGGAGCAACAAAAAGAGCTGAGTTTGCTAACTAAAGAGAACTCGTCTCTTAAGTTCGAATTGTCAAACTGTGAAGCTTCTGTTCGAAGACTGCGTTCTGAGCTACGGAACCTGAATTCAAAATGTAGACGGGAAAGCATCACTTTTGATTTAATTGAAGCAAAGCAAGTGAAACTCGACGCTTCTGTTCAAACAGGTTAGTAAACCTTTTGTAGGCTATACTATCACATAAAATATATTTTAATGATTAGATGAGATTGTTTCTATAGAGCTTTTCTAATTATTTCATTCATACCTTCAGTATATTTTGCACAACATTCCAAAATGATGCTTGAGAGCTAAGAAAGATTGTGACACTGTCTTACTTAAACTTTTGTTTAAAAAATATGTCTTTAAATGTGATTATATGTAGGAATTTAGAGTTTGTCAATGATTAGAAAGAGATTAGAGATTTTTACAACCCTTTCCTTATTGCATATCCTCTCCTCATTAAAATTCCTCAATCAATTCAAGGGCCCGTTATGGTAATGATAACTTGTGACAAAACCTCAAATAAAGTTCCCTATATCTGAGACAGGGAAGAGTAAACTTGCTTGAACTCTGAAATGCACATGACATGACTGACTGACATGCATACCCACGAGAAATTACTCAGAAAAGGTGTGGCCATGTTAAGTATGTGCTTGTTAGTGTGCTCATCAGGTTATCTTTGTGTAAGTTTCAATCATAAGCTACAATTTCCTCACTGTTTTAGATGGGCTTTGCTGCAAGAGGCTCCAGAAGAAAGTAATGGAACAGAAAGATAATATAGACATCCTTACTGCAAAACTGGCTAAGAGTGAACAACATCAACGGCCACTTGTGACGACTAATCCTTACAACAAGCAAGTTACTTATTTGGAAGGAGCACTTGATGCGGCTAAAGAAAAGGTATGACTCACAGGGTGAATCTTGTATGGTGTCAATCCTGTAGTCTATTGATTGAATAGTCATTGAATAGTCATTTATTCAGTCTTTAAACAATACATTATTGTAATTGACATCGTCATTATTATTGTAAAAGATATAAGATACAATACTTATAATTATTAAAATTTGACATGAAAATTCCATAATATAGGCTGCCCTTATTGAACATTTACGATTTCAGACTAACTGTTGGTTCTACAATGTTGAAATACTATGTTTTCTCACCAAACCAACCCCAAAGATAAATGTTAAATTTAAATGTTTTTTAAAATTCAGGATGTACTAAAACTAGAGATTCACTTCCGGTAGTTTGTTTTTACACATGTCAAATACAAACGTCATAGGACCTATTTATAGTTTTAAAGCAATTTTTTATACAAATATTTTAGTGGAATCAAAACTTAACTATTTTTATTAATTTTAAAATAACAGCACTTTTTGTGGAAAATGTTGTACAGTTTGGAAAATGTTGTAGTATTTTTCTTGAAAATACAGATATCTATATTCTGTTAATAATTTCACATTTCTTTACAAGATATGAGATTTTTTATATGCAACATTACAATATTATCACAAAGTAAAAAAAAAATAATAAAATAAAATAAAATAAATAAAATAAATAAAATAAAATAAAAAAGTTATTTGTGCATGTTAATTTAAACAAATTAAGGTACCTATAATGAGATACAAACGGGACTAAAATCAATTAACATGCATTTTATACTGTGAAAAATGAACAAGTGGAACATATTAAAAAAAAAACATATTCACTGACACTTTCAAATCTTACTTAAGTGCTGTATTGAAAATGACATATTTTTTCTTCTGTAGCTTATTACGTTTTTTATTTAGATACACCGTCTAAACTCTCAACTAAAACGACAAGAGTGCAACAACATAGAACTTCTGGAAGCTTTAAAAAGACATGATAGCTGTCAACATAGGTTGGATGAAATGAATAAAGAAATTGAGAAGCTCAAGCATGATAAATGGTCTACAAAATAATCATATTGGTGTAAGTAAATGTTTGTATTTAATTTATAAAAAATAGTTTTTTTCTAATTGGAATTGGTGTTATATTAAGTTTTATGGTTGTATGACAATTTTTGGTCGAGATCTGGACGGTGCTGCTTCCTACAGGGAGCAACAGGAACTTTGTCAGGGTTGTGGTTAAGCAGGATGTTTATGTTGGGTTTTCAAATCATGATGTGAAAGTTTCACTTATCGTGATTTAATCTCTTTAAGCAATAAGAAAACTTGAATAATGATATGATGGTAATGGTAATGATTTATTTTTTGTCTTTCTTTTAGTTACCGGTTAATGCTTTTAGATCTTATGTCACTCATGAGATTACACCATCAACATGTACCAGCTGTATAAATTTCTTATTGTGTAAGTGTAAAACATAGTCAAATGAGCCTTCCACAAAGTTATTGTGGATGTATTTGTCCTTATTGCTTTTCATACTAAGCTAGTTAATGGTGACGTGGAAGACGCTTTAGTTTATGATAAAGCCTTTTTGGTTTGTTATTATTCTGAAGTTTGTGTAAAATAAATAAAATGGTAATTTACATCAACATCTCTGTCAGTCACTAAATTTAACTACTCAATTTCAAAATAGGTATATATAAGTTATGTTATTCACAACAGCAAATAAGAACAGAGAAATACAGCCTAGGCTTGCAATTAATGTGCTTCAAATAGTGAAACAGTTAAACACTTGAATTGGTTTTTTACCTGACTTCTGAGATTTTGTATTTTCTACAACCTTTCTATACATCAACTAGCTTTTGCTCACTAGTTTTCTGTTTGGGTTTCTTTTAGGAATCAGTGTTGCGGCTTTGCAGTTTTCCTTAAAAAATTGAAATAAATAATCACACGACAGAAGACATGGAATTGAGTCCACGAATATTGTTATGATGAGGTAAAACATTTCCAATTCCCACTGACAGTTCAAAATCCCTGGACAGCTTTAAATAATTTAAACAAGAGACTGTTTGTAGGCTATAAGATTTCTCAGTTGTCGTTGGAATATCCTGTATGGTGATAGGGGTCTTGGATGGCCATGTATGTTAATCTTGATTGCTTAAATTATTTAATATAATGTGTTATAAATTATTTGTTATGATAAAATTCCAAATCACAAGTAAAAAAGTAGTTTGATTGGAATGTTCCACACCTTAATTTCTGCAAGAAGAGTTTTAAAATGTAAATAATGTTTGACAAGTAACACAATGATAGAAAACTAGAAAGAAATCAAGATCAGATTATGTCTCAAGAAACACAATTTTCTTTAGACATTATTTGTAAAACATGTAGTAGGTAGTTAATAAATTTGATATGTCTCCAGCTACTAACTCCAGCTACACAAGTGTGGAAATACCTAAAGTTTATCTTCTAGGCCTTTAACCAGAAGAAATAAATCAAATCAATCAATATTTTATCTTGAATTAAAGTTGATAAAATCCAAACTCAACAATACTTACAACATTTTTTAAATAATGATTGTTTATTAGCATTAAAAAGATCATATAGTAATGAAATTCTTTACATTAGATTACCTTTATTGTTGTCGCCTGTGTTTATAATGTAATTCAAGTTCTTAAAAGATAATAAATAGGTATATTAATTTTTTGATGAAGTTACTTTTGTTTAGTAACAACTTTTTATGCTTACAAATGTTAATAATAAGCAGTCAAACAAATCCAAAACAAAAAAGAATCTTAAAAAAGAGCTAAGTTATAGCATTGTAAAGAATGTTACACTGAAAATCAGGAGGAAACTTTAAGTCAGGATGGAAGATTTAACGATCCATAAGTGAAATTCCGTTTGCTTTCAGTGGCTGATGTATGAATTCATTAGCAAGGCTCATCCTGCATGGGATGGTGCTTGCTTCCTACAATATTGTGCTTAATTAAAATATTCCTTGCCTACAGGAGCATTTACCAATATTGTTTGGAACAAAATTATTAATATGAACATTTTATATCACAGATGTGAAATAGTAATTGTTTTGTAATATGATATTGTTGATTTTTTAACCCAAATTACAAGTACCATAAGACAATTTTAAAAGATAAATTAAGCTCACATTTTGGCATCCCTGTATTCTTTATTTCATTGCCAATCAGCTGATATTCATTGTTGATTACTTATCTAAAAGTTTTAGTGTTATTGGGAAATAATTTCCCAATAACACTAAAACTTGTAGATAATAATTATTATTGTGGTTAAGTTTCAACTTGGCGTTTTACAAGCTCAATTTGAGCATGTAAAAAAAAATTATTACCCAAGTCTTATTTACAATCAATGATCAATAACACTATACCTCATAGATAATTTCAACGATGTATATTAGCTTCATTGTCATATGAAAATAGTAATTAAGTAAAGAAAACAAGGATAGGCCTACTATCATATGAGCTGGTTTTGTTGTTAAAAGTGTCTCACGGTAGTACTCAAGTAAAGTCAAGAAATGTTAAGATGACGCTGCCTTCAAATTATTATCCAATGGCAATTTATCTTTTTTCTTCCCAACCCAAACATCCTTGTCTGAAAGTATAAAAAATTCTGACTTCTTTGTATAATGTAGGGTTTTTGTGTTCATGATGCGAAGGACTATCATGAACTCTTCCACATTTAATCCATCTATGTAAATGTATATAATGTGTAAATGTATGTGTGTAAATGCATATTATGAATATAGGTTTTGTTCTTACGTTATAATAACTTTTTAATAAATCCCAAAGATGCAACATGTTTTTTTTATTTACCATTGGTGTAGTAACAAAACAAATGCCCAATGCCCTGTTTTTTTTAGGGCAGGAAAGAAAGGCGTTCCTATTTTCCTCTTTCCAAAACTCTAATAAATTAATTGGCAATCCATGTTCCTTCCAAAACCATGGTAAGTGTCCCCTTACTGTAAATTTACGCCTATCCCACTGCACGTTACATAGTAGTAATCATATCAGGAATTGCTCTTGATAAAAGTATAAAATATTTAAATTTAGTTTAAGCTTAAATTGATTGAATGACGCAGGGGATCCTTTTTTCTACTGTTTCCAAAATTTAATTAAAAGAATACATCAAACTCGATTAAAAGACACAGGATTTAGAGGGTTTGTGATGTTACATTTAGTAATTCAATATGGTGGCCTGGTCTGTTTGACAAAGCTCAATTTATGCCACCGTAATCCAACAAATTGAATTTCAATTAAGTCTGTTTAGATTAAACGTTGCTCTATCGGGTCAGTTCACCTAAGCTGGCATTCACTGTTAATCTTATTTCACATTACAGAGTTTACTGACATGCCACTAATTTGCTACGGCACTTACCCTCAGTTATCTGAGTTTAAGCTATTTTTTTTTTTTTTTTTAAAGAGGTTGGCGGCCTCTTTTAACCTTGCATTTGCCTGTCCACATAGACTAAGCGTCTGTGCGTGGATCGTTAACAGCAAAGCAAGGAGTGAGCCGGTACAGTACAAAGGTGAACTGTACTGATAAAATGTTATCGGCAGTGACCAGGATCCGAACCCACGACATCGCTGCCTTGGGCCCGAAGTCCGCAACGCTACCGACTGAGCCACCGACTCACTAAATCACTATTTCCCGGTAAAGATCATTATTAGTTATTACGGGTTCATTGATAAAAGAGACTTTTTGTAAACTGGGCTTTTAAAAGAATGGGTGGAAGTTTTCAATCATAGTATACATTTTGAAGGCCTGATAATTATTAACGTTATAATCTGACATAGATAGATGAATTTACAAATTTACCTTAATGACTCCAACTTTTGATTTAAAACATTTTTCTATCAAATTGTTTTTTTTTACATTAACGTGAAGTTCAAAGTTAACTGCTTTAGAAAAGTATATTTTTAAAATCTTAAATTATTTTTAACATTTCTAAAATAGCCTATTAGTTTTACTGAATTCAGAACAGTCTTGCAATTTTGGCTCAACACCAAGGAAAGCCATGTCTGTGAAATAATGGGTCTAAAATATAAAGTAAAAGTAAGAACTCGCATATTTTTATTGATAAAAATAATCATTGACAGTTTGTTTCTAGATTAATAAGATGGATAGTAGCATACGAAATTATTGTCATTGAATCAATATTGATGCTGTGTAACAACAGATCTGTATTAGAGTGTTAGATATTGACAGTATTTGGTAAAACAACTAAAAAAATACAACTGATATTAAATAGACACAACAAATAATATTAATTTATTGTTCTTTTTTTGAATAATTAGGAGTTCAGGAATCATGAATTCTCCATTAGTAAAGTTAACTTCCCTGAATAATTTAAACCCAGACAAGAATCTGTCACTTAGCGCCAATTCAAGGTAAGAGACATTGGAAATAGTTATCCAAAAGAAAGTCTTCTATTGTTAAATGCTTTATTTTTCTCACTATTATTTTATTCCTGGCTTTACAATGCTTTATTTCTTTAGTTCAGTTTTGAAAACATTTAACTTGTTTTTGTTTACCATTTATAAGTGTAAGTTTAATAACCAAAATAAATATTTTGTTTATTTCAATTCCATCAATGTTAATTATTGTACATAAAATGAAAACTTACAATACCTATTTGCTTATTAGGTCTTTTACTTACCATTTGATAGTGCCTTAAAAGTTAAAACCTATGAAGCCTTTAACTACAAACCCTCTTATGTTGACAAAATACAATTTTTTTATGAGAATACTGAAAGTTTTAGATTTAAAAAACCCACAATTTGTTAACAGAAATTTGTTAAACAATTTAACAATAATTTGAACGATAATACAGATCTGAAAATATCATGGTTTTTGTTGAGTATCAAAAGCAACATTAAAACCCACATACATAGTTGCTTTGATAAATTAAAAAGTTATTGCAGTTTTGTGTTAAACGAGTTTGATATAATTAGCCAAATTCAGATCTATAAAATAGTTTCTATTATTAGTTGAAACTTTAGCTACAAAAATTTAATCTCCACAGGCAGGGTAAGAAAAAAATTGCAAACAAAAAAGATGATAGAACTTTTTAATCTTCTTTGATGTCTAACAAGTAATCTTTTATTTTGAAATTAGTTTTTAATTTTTAAATCACTCTCTGTGGTTTTAAAAAAACATTAAGGCTAGTACAAATGAATCATCAACTCATGTTTTACTCTTTGATTTTACAAAACTGCTCATTAAAAAAAATATTTAATTAAAAAGGTTGATTACTTCATTGAACCAAATATCATTTTATAGTGAGAATATTTGAATGTTTATAATTAGTATACAAACACATAGTTGATTACATGAGCCATTAAAAATCCAATTTTTACTTTTTTATGTGTAAAGATATAAACCACAAAGTATAAAATGTTATTGCAGTTGGTTTATAAATAACTTTTAAAATATACAGATTCTAACTATATGGATGGTTTTAATCAATCAAAACAAATTCCAATTAATTAAAAACATGCTAAATAATTCTTGAAAAAAATATATATTTAATTATATTTTTACCAATGGAATCCACATAAATGGAACCTTATAC
Source organism: Macrosteles quadrilineatus (assembly GCF_028750875.1). Lineage (NCBI taxonomy): Eukaryota > Metazoa > Arthropoda > Insecta > Hemiptera > Cicadellidae > Macrosteles > Macrosteles quadrilineatus. Next base: position 74,167,159 of record NW_026542598.1, on the reverse strand, counting down.
CTACCAATAGAGTATTATATTGATGATATCTTTGGGTACTTCAGCAATTAATTGACTAGACATTCATTGTTATAGAACAATATCCTCATACTGCAATATGTTCATATCAGTGTTTCATGTGAAAGGTCCCTGTACTGTATCAGAGAACTATACTGATATTAAACTAGAAATTAACTGAAATGACAAATAATCATAATATTTAAAAGGTTAAACAGGAGGTAATTCTAATGCCCTGTAAATAAATACCTATTATTGAACAAAATTGCTATTTTGTGTCCTGTTTTGTAAAAGTATAAGAAACACTGAGTGAAAATTAATATAGTTGAACTAAAATAAATAAAATAACATTCACTGTAAAAAGAGAGGATTCTAGAAGGCCTGCACCATAGCTAATAAGCAGAAATACAGTTTGTATTTGACTTGTTTGGCACTCTATTATAAAAAAAAATTAAAATAAGTGGGCTTCTATTTTAAGTTTTTTGTGGAGTTTCCTAGGCCATTATTGGTCCAAACCCTTTTGAAAAACATCATACAAAAGTTGGAATATCAAATCACATAAGATGATTGTTGTGGTATTTATGATTGAGATTCTTTAATCATTTTCGTTATCTGTTTTCTTGAATTCGGAATGTCGAATTTGTATTATTGTTAATATGTATAGGATTTAACTGCTGGCTATTTTGTTAAGCAACTAGTTTAGTGTTCATCTGTGTGTGAATATACTTGTGTGACGACAACCTCTTTGATTTTAAGGTACCGTATAAAATTAAATATTTTAAATCTGTGATGTAATTAACGGCACTAAAAAATGAAACAAATTTAAATCTACTTTCAATTTAGAGGTACCGGTAGTTAAATATGTTGATTTGGAAATCTATAATGTTTATGTAAATCTATCTTTTACAACACACAGTAGAATTCAGGGTAAACTGTGATGGGTAGCCAATGAGCTGTAAGACCCAGGATTTATCAGATGTTGTGATGAAAGTGTTCATTGTGGTGTAAACACCATCCACCTGTAACTATACTTATCAGACATGCTTCAATGATTTACTACATTCACTATACTTTATCTCGACCAAATCTGAAATGTTCCGAATTTTTACAGGTGTAATGTATCAAAGTAGAAAGTAGGGCCTACGATAAGGTAATACGCATGACTATTTATCTAATGTAGAAAATGTCAATGATATTCTGCTCGCCTCACTGATGAATATAGTCCCTTGTCCAGTCTAAATGTAGTATAAGACTTTACCCCACAATTATAATATTTTAACAAGGTTTACATTGAAAACTACAGTCTTTTCAAAAGAACCAATTAAGCCTTTTTGAAGCCCGAAATGAGATCTTAAATGGTTATTCATTCTCTTTGTAAAAGTACATTGATAAAAAACGAATGAATTTTTATTGCTCATCAAGTCTCTTTGACTCTTTGATTGATGAAAAAAGAAATTAATTCAAGCAGAACATAAACCTTTATTTAATTTATTATTTAACCACTATTCATTTAAAAAAACAAAACAAAATTCAAACAAATGGAAAATTGAATGAAATCAAATGTTTTATTCGGACAAACAATTACATTATTAATATAGAAGTTTTGATCACAATCTTTCTATGTAAAATAGTTCCTAATTATATTCATGTGTTTTTAAATATAAAATATGGTAAATATTGTGTAGGTAATTTAGGCTTATTCAAAAATATTAGTTTGATTGTATTTTTTTGGTTTTACCTAGAAACACTTAATTAAATCTTAAAAATATGTCATGAAACATCCTTTAAAGAAAAAGAAAGATTTTTTTCTAAGTTTTGTCTGTTTTTATCTCTTCATAGCATGGCGACTGCTTGCATATTATAGAGGGCACATACTGGCAACGAGACTAATTAAGATTTGGTATGCAAGGCTTCACTAATTAGTATGATGCTTCATGCTCATTCATACAGGATATTAATAATATTAATTTGAGCTGTACTAATGAAAATACAACGTTCTTATATAGGTTTAACATGTTGCAACACGTTTATAACACCTTGCTTTGCATTTGCTATTATTACATAGGGCTAGGTGCATATTATAACATGTATTGGGAAATAGGGGAGAAACATGTAGACATCTGGACATTTAAGCGTAAACTGAACATGTTATACATAAAAACATATTTCAGTTTTTACCGTATAGAGAAGTAAACTTACACAATCTATAAACATTGGTTTGACACATATAGTCATTTACCAATTTATCAAAAACAAACTTTTCCTACCACTGCACTGAAATTATCACATGCCATACCTGTAAACATAACGCAAAATATCTCATTGGCGCTCTAGAGCGGGAATGGACCATTCCCGCTTGCTGATCAGCTGATTTCACAGAGTTGTTGTTTCTACACCAATCACAGCCGGGGATCCGGTACGTTAATGAACAACCTGTAAGCAAATAACATAACATTAAAAAGAGAAAAACACAACCTAAATAACATACACTATAATTATAGTAAAATATAATTATAGGTAAAATGTTTTACCAAACCCGCCATGTTAAACTTCCCTATCCCCAGCGTGATGTAAGCAACTTCTTTACTTCACTCGTGAAGTAAAGTTTCAAAAACTCACTAGTGAAGTAATGAAACCCATTTAAATAACATTGAGTGCTCAACTCAAAAAAATATTCCTCTATGGAGCCAACGACGTTCAACGCTAGAAATCAGCTGTGCGCTTGAATTTTATTGTGATGCTTTAAAGAATTTTCCTAACCTAACTTTTGTTTGTAAAAGAACGTTAGAAGATGATTGAAATGGATAATGAAAAATATTGTACGCAACCCCCTGTATACTGTCGGGTCAGGTAAAATCTTGTACCTTACACGTTACGCAAGAGCGTGTTTACATCACTTAGGTGAATTATACACACAAAATTCACCTGCGTGATGTGAAGACGCTCTTACCACACTTGTAAGGTAAATTGCTATTATTTATTTTGTTTGGATCAACTGTCTGAAATTTTGAAATAAGCACTTAGCAGTTCTGACTGTTTAAATTAACATGTCAACGCAAAGGTAAACAAAGTTTGTGAATTTTCTCATGCTACCAATTAATATTTACTTTTGAAAACCTCATCTCAAAACTTTGGAGGTAGCTAGAGAGGAACTCGGGGAAGTGAATAGTCCTATGTTATTGTCACTCCTAGGTATGTGGACAATCTTTGTATACTTAATTTGGGCTGTGTATGCTGAGTATTTTAGTCGTGGCAGCCGGACAGACAGACACCACCTCAATTTTATAATAGTATAGCTAAATAGATAGATAGCTAGGTATATAGATAGAAAGATCTGGATTAAAAAAAAATGAGATTCTACTGTTTAGATGTTTCCATATTCAAACATTCCTTGTTATTACAAATGTATAAAATTATACTCAAAGTTTTGAAATGATAGGTTCTGTTTGCAATTATTGATATTGATATATAATCTGCAAGGTGTTAGAAACAGTCAGTGAACAATCTATCAACTACTACGACAGCCAGATAATTGATCCGTCAGTCAGATTTGATATAACCTCCAGGCTGTTACTGTAACTGTAGGTGAAGTTGTATCTCTAATTTGAATACAAATTACTGCACATTTTAGATCGTAGACTTCAAAATGTACTTTTAATAACCTCTACCAAAAAACCTTTTTTGGTTGTATCTTTATTTCTTTATTCACTACTAGTCAGCTAATAATAAATTTAACAGTAAATATGTTGTTTTGGACCACATTCAAAATTTAAAAAAAGTTGTTAACTATATTCTTTAAACAGTAATTTCTTTAGTAATATATTTTTTTATGCAAAATACGAATGCTAATAATAAATGACTTTAGTGGGATGATTAATAAAGAACTATGATTTCTATAATTGTTATGATATAGATTTTAACTACAACAAATTTTAGTTTATATATTTTTTGTTCTTAACATTGTATTTTTTATACAACACTCGATATGATAGTATAAAAAAACATTCTAAGCAAAATTATTCAATAGAGAATTTATAATTTCTATGTAACAGTTGAACAAAACTGCAGTACCAGTTAAAAGAGTAGTTATTCCAAAAGAGAAACATTTAACTTGAAGTACGGCAATATTCAACAAATAACATTGAAACTTCCACGAACAGTGTTGAAAATTCTGAGAGTAGAAATTTAAGGATCACTTCAGACAAGCCCTACTTTTAAGTTGAAAATCGAATAAGTTACAACATTAATTTTACTTCCATCATGCTTAGTCTATATGTAGTTGAATTATCAGTAAACTTAATCCATGTAGTATTTCTTTCGATTAAAACTTAGCTTGTATCGTTGGTTCAATAATTAAACTTTTTGAATTGTGAAAGTAGGAATAACATTCACTTTTTATTTGAACCATAACAACACTTGGGCTATTACAGCAAACTAGCTGTTACCCACGGGTTTCACCCCGATTGACTTCATAAGTATTAAATAATAGTCCCTGTAAACATGTAAAGACGTAAATAACTTAACATTATACTTTGAAAAGGTTATTTCCCTAAAAAGTAAACTCACATCTATTCCTGAAATGAACGATGCACTTACTACGCAGTATTAACTGTAGGCCTATGTTTTGTACTCTATAATTGGGATTTGAGAAGAGTAGTAAAATTTAATACTATATTAGTCAATACCCGTAGAGGTAGTAGAGTATAAAATGCAAAATAGTAAAATGATAAAACCAAACCAGTTTATCTCAGAACAAAACAACAAAAGTAAAAGAGTTACTTCGTTATATGTATTAATTAAATGAATTAGTTGATCATAGCATTGAAGACCTTTATACACAACATTAATTCACCGTATAAAGTAACAATGGCCCTGCAATGTGTGGATAAGGGCGGCTATTCAATGTGCGGACTTCATTAACAGTTTATCAAACACAATAGCATTCCTAACTCTAGGTTGAATATTGCATAATTTAGACGAGGGTTCTCATTCATTTGTTAATACTTAATACACTTGAAACATACTATATTCTGCATTGAAACCAACATATACGTTTTCTGTTAGGTGAAAATCCGAAGTTACTTAATGGGTTGAAAAATGGTTATTTATGTATTTGAGGACATATAGAAAAAAAACGTAGTCTTTTCAATCACCTTTTCTACTTAATGTATGTGTAAAGCATCCATAATGACTAAACTTGATCAAAAATATAACACTTATATTCATGTTTGATACTAGTGAAATTCGCTTAGGAGATATTTTATTAAAGCATGAAAGTATTGTATTATCGTAGATCTTTTGAAACCATACATGTCCTCTTTCACTTTACTTATCATTTTTTGACCTCTAAAAGCCAGAAACACGATTTTTTCATTATGAACAAAAGTTCAGCTTCTATAATATGAAAGTCGAGATATAAGTTCTTAGGTGATTTGTGATTCATGCAGTTATGCACTGATTAGAAATAAACTGCATAATTGAGCGGAGCGAGCGAAGCGAGCGAAGCTCTTTGAGATCGGACCTTATGCAAACTATGTAATCAATTAACTCAATAACGGCTGAACATATTGAATCCAAACTTACCAGGGGTATTTCGACAAATATTTTTGATGTTTCGAAACAAACAAATTTAAATTTGATGATACCTGTACAAATTAAGATTGACATAAAATTTGCAATGTTTAACATGAGTCTTATGAGTTGCCATGATGGTTACGAGATAACAACGTAGATGTAAACAAAGAATCGTAGCGTATGCGACTCGACATTCTGTACCCACGGGCACCTCAGCTTGCACATGCACATATGGCCTATTTACAAAAGACAGTACAAAGGAAAATGAGTCCGATGAATACCATTAAGCGTTGAACAATACACCGATTCGCATAATTTCTGGCGCCCTTACTGAATTATTCCAAGCAGATTATTTCTTTTAATTGTTGTTATTGCTATTAGTTTTGTGGTAAATATTAGTCCGGAGTGTGGGAACTTTTAATGAAGATTAGATTGAGGTATCTGTTATCCTAAATGCTATGGGAAGGGAGGGAAACAGGTCCGCGACGTAGGAAGTCGTGAAGGAAGCAGTAAAGGTGAGCGGTCCGGAGTGTGGGAACTGTTTTTGACGATTAGATTAAGGTATCTACAATCTTAAAATGCTATGGGAAGGGAGGAAAACAGGTCCGTGACGTAGGAAGTGGTGAAGGAAGTAGTAGAGGTGAGTAGTCCGGAGTGTGGGAACTGTTTATGACGATTAGATTGAGGTATCTACAATCCTAAAATGCTATGGGGAGGGAGGGAAACATGGTCTGCGACGAAGGAAGTGGTGAAGGAAGTAGTAAAGGTGAGTAGTCCGGAGTGTGGGAACTGTTTATGACGATTAGATTAAGGTATTTGTTATCCTAAAATGCTATGGGAAGGGAGGGAAACAGGTCCGCGACGTAGGAAGTCGTGAAGGAAGCAGTAAAGGTGAGCAGTCCGGAGTGTAGGAACTGTTTATGACGATTAGATTAAGGTATCTACAATCTTAAAATGCTATGGGAAGGGAGGGAAACAGGTCCGTGATGTAGGAAGTGGTGAAGGAAGTAGTAGAGGTGAGTAGTCCGGAGTGTGGGAACTGTTTATGACGATTAGATTAAGGTATCTACAATCCTAAAATGCTATGGGAAGGGAGGGAAACATGGTCTGTGACGAAGGAAGTGGTGAAGGAAGTAGTAAAGGTGAGTAGTCCGGAGTGTGGGAACTGTTTATGACGATTAGATTAAGGTATCTACAATCTTAAAATGCAATGGGAAGGGAGGGAAACAGGTCCGCGACATAGGAAGAGGTGAAGGAAGTAGTAAAGGCGAGCATTGTGGAGTCTGGGATCTGAAATTGAAATACTGAAATGCTATGAGATGGGATGGAAAGATGTCCAAGACATAGGAAATGGTTAAAGAATTAGTAAATGCTAGCAGTGCGGAGTGTGGGAAATGTTGGCAATTAGATTAATGTATTTAAAATACTCAAATGCAATGGAAAGAGATGACAACATGTCCACGACGTAGGAAGTAGTAAAGTTTAGCATCGCAGAGTGTGGCAACCGTTTGTGGCAGTGTATCTGTAATACTTAAATGCTATGAGAAGGGAAAGAAACAATGACGTAGGAAATGGTGAAGGAAGTAGAAAATGCTGGCATCGCAGAGTGGGGGAATGATTTTCCCCGAGCAAAGCTCGGTCTCCAGGTACTTAGTTTATAAACAGTAAAAGAGAGTATTCAAATTGAAATCTATAGAAACTGTATTTCCGAAGCAGGAATTACTATAAGATGAATTATTACAGCTAACAGAATAGCATGTCAATATCTTTGTTGTCATGTTTCTCTAAGATTTTTGAGAAGCTAATGAAGAAAAAGCTTTTATATTTTCTCAGTTATACTAATTTTTTTAGTATTCATCAATTTGGCTTCAGATCAAATCTAAATACAGAACATGCTCTTTTAAATTTTCTACAAAATATTTATGATGGACTGAATAAGGGTGAATGTGTGAGTGGTTTATTTTTAGATATCAAGAAAGCTTTTGATACGGTTGATCATGAAATTTTATTAAATAAATTGTACAAATGTGGGATAAGGGGTATTGCTCAAAATTGGTTCAGAAGCTACTTAATGGATCGGCAACAATGTGTAAAAATTAATTCAGTTATGAGTGAAATGGGAGTAGTGAGAAGTGGTGTTCCCCAAGGTTCAGTCCTTGGGGCAATTTTGTTCATAATTTACATAAATGATTTATGTAATGCTAAATTTTATGGCAGATTAACATCTTTCGCGGACGACACAGCTCTTTGCTACACAGGACACAATTGGAATGCAATAGAATTGGCAATGACCAAAGATCTCAGGGCACTGCAGTGGTGGTTCTCCACCAACCACATGCTGCTCAGTGCTGAAAAAACCAAATTCATAAATTTCAATCTCAGGAAAGAAATTGTTTTTTCAAATGAAATAATTTATCATTCTGCTGATTGTATCAGTAAGCAAAATGTGTGTACTGATAAATGTGAGATTGTCAGACAAACAAACAACATAAAATATCTGGGGATCCTTTTGGATAGTGAAGTTAATTGGAAAGTACACATAACTAATTTGAAAAATAAAATCAATAGTATTTTGAGGTATTTTTATTTTCTTAAGGATATGACCAGTGAACAAGTGTTACGTACTCTGTATTTTTCTTTGGTTCAGAGCAGAATTGAATATGGGATAATCTTTTGGGGGAATGCGTATCACACTCACTTAAATCCAATCATCATTCAGCAAAAACATTTAGTAAGATTAATTTCACGTAAAGGCAAATTTGAATCATCTCTTCCACTATTTATCAATAAAAACATTCTTCCATTAAAGTATCTTTTTGTTTATAAAGTTTTAAAGATGTTTTACAGTAAAAGTGGAAATATGATTCCTAATGACAATACCTATCGAAATAAACTTAGGAATGCGGAAAAGTTTTTACTACCACGACCAAACAATACATTCTTTACCAAATCATACAGTTTTTTAGCACCGAAAATGTTTAATCTCCTACCTAATAACATAAAGAATGTAAATAGAGGCAACCTTTTTGCCGCTAAATTGAAAAAATGGTTGTTAAGTTTAGAGGAAATTGACTATTTATTTTTGATTATAAAATAGGTTCAATGTAGATAAGCTTAAGATAGACACAGAGATAAGGGCGCACTTTGGCAAGCTCTACCACTCAGGGACTAAGCATTGCATGCTATGATGGGCTATGAAGGCACTTGTGTCCGAGCCGCCTGGTGGCAGAGTGCGGTGCGCGGTTTGATATTTTCAAACCTTAGTTTTTTTAGTTACATTATTATGTTTATCATTTATAGTATTACGTTTATATTATGGCACCTTATTATGTATAGAGATCTCAATTTTTTAATTTACAATTCTGATTATTTTGTCTGATCGCTGTCTTTCATTTATTTTTTTGGTTATTTTATAATGAAGGAACCCCCAAACAGGCTTTGCCTCGGGGGCCCTACATTTTCTCCCAATAAATTGCACAAAAAAGAGAATTAAATTAAAATCATGTAGGTATAATTCTTAAGTTTTTTATTATATTAATATTGTTGTGAATAAGCCAGTGTTTTTTTTTTCTTCTTAGTCAGTCTGACACGTGGGACATTTAGTTTTAATGGAATATTATATCAATTTCTTTTAATTGTGTTGTGCGTTGTAATTTTGATTATTGTAATACTTGTATTACTGGGAGAAAATAAATATTCTTATTCTTATGTTGGCATTTTTATGTCAGGTTGAAAATTTAGTATAACCCAATTAATAGGCTTAAAATCAACACAGTGCAGGTTCTCAAATTAAATTGCCATAGCCTAATATAAAAACGTCTTTTATATTTGATTGTAATAATTTTGTTGTACAGTAATTTATTATGCATATACAGTTTTTCATGATGATGCTGTAATTTAGCATGAGGAATAAATATATTCTTGTTTAATTCATCAATTCTCTATCCAGTGCCGTCTTTAAAATCTAATCTATTTATTGAGTAGGCCTACAGTAAGCCTATTTTGGCAACGGGGCGGAACTAGCGCAAACGTCACCAATTCAATGCCACTATCGTCGCGACAACCACCAACTTTTTCAGGGTATCATCAGCTCGTGAAATTAGCCACGCCTTATTTCCTGTGGTGACCATTGACTATGGTATTGCTATATATAGTCACCTTCTTCTGTCATTCTGTTCGCTGAGCAAAGTTTACTAATTGGCTAAATGTTTTAGTTGGAGAAAATGAGAAGGAAGCCTATAGGCCTATTACATAAATGGGAGCTAAACAAACATTAGGATATTGACAAAATAATACTTATCTTTATGCTATTACAAACACACAGTTTTACTATTACTCATATTTACAAGTAAAAATCAATGACCTAATAGAAACAGCTAACTGGATTCATATTTCCTTCAACTCTTCCAACCAACCACGAGAATTCAATTGGATTGTTGCTATGGTAACGTCATCATATATTCAATTTGAATCATGAATCAAATTAAAGTTATTTGTTTATATCAAAGCTTGCTTACTCCGCTCAATTGGCGGACCTGAGGCCGCATGCCTAGTATCGTTAAGAATCGCAATATGTAGACTGCATGTGCAGGATGAAAACACATTCAATTTCAACAACGACATGGAGTCCCATGATCTTGGTTTATGAATTCATTACTTAGAGCTTTCTCGAGACGCTTCAAGCTTCTGCTTGTAAACCTCGTCATGTAATTAATTAGAAATGAAATTATGAAGATAACAAAACTCCTGTCCAACTTTCATGAAGAACAATTATTAACTATAAAATATATTTCTGAGAACCTTAAAAACCACTATATTTAAATAAACTTGTCTTTTGAAACTATACTTTTGCTGTTGATTAGGTGTTAACCATTTTATACATATTCAACGATTCAATTATGCTCAATAAGATAAAAAGAAGCACTTTTGTTTAACTTGCTCGATTTTTGGTTATCGATATATTCAGAGTAATGAATGCAAGACTCACTCCTTAAAATTGTCTTCATAAAAAATAAACCAATACATCACAAGTTTAGAAAAATATTTATAAATCTTATACATACCTTTATTTTATCATAGGCTATTTAATTTAATAAAAACAAAACAAATAGTTGTGTTCCTGAAAACCAGCATAATCATAGGCTTACTGTTAATTTATATTAGGCATGGCTGTGAATGAAAAATATACTTATATTTTTATTGTATTTGGATAGAATTCTAAAAAGCAAATCGACCTTCGTACGCAGGTTCGCTGCAACTAGAGATTTTTTAACTGTCATTGTCCTTTATGAATCTTGCAAAAATGATTAACTAATATTTGCGTTCAATATACTGATTTAAAAAAATTAGATATAATCATTGATATCTCTCTAATTCTATAAATATAAGATATTCCACGAAGCGATATTTTGAGATTTTTTATTACAGCTCATATAACATTTATTAAGCTGCAAAGTAAACACATGAGATTTAGAAGCCATGCGTCGAATGGAAATTGGACAATAAACATCCCACTCATGCAAATAAGCAATCCCATCGCCATTGTAGGGCTGAAAGGGATCACAAAAGCGGAAAAGTTGCGTCATTCTTCTCTGTACGTAGGGAAAGCTATTGAGAATATAATGCATGTAAATCTTATGAAAACGAATATTTGCACTTATGAATATATTTTGCCAGAATAATGGTAAAAAATAATTACACATCTCCATATCAACAATAAAGTATGTTATTGGAGTTAGTTTTAGTTTTAAGATTATACCAAAAGTTTTGTCTGTATTTTCCTACGGATTACTTCACAATTAATTTTCTACAAGAGGCTAAATTACCTCTATTGTATGTAGTAATCCTATGCCGTTTATAGTGACCGGTTTCAGTGCCTACGGCCTTAGGGCCATTTGCTGTAAAACGTAAATTTATCCTGTTTTAGGTGGTCATAAGTCAAACACTTAACAGAATTAAAACCGAAACTGGTTACCATACGACTCAATGATTAGGCCTACTTAGAACGTAAAAAAACTTAACCTAAAATTGGTAGTAAGTTGTTATTCTATACACAAAGCTGTATCCAGCTATATAAGTTGTAAGTAACATTACCCTAAATATTGTAAAATACATTCACTGACTTATTGACTAAGTAATGTTACAAAGAGCAAATAGAATCCTGGAGTATTTCATCAAACCTACGCATTTACCTAAACTCGAAGTGTTCTTACAGTAGTTAAGTTCAGGAAAGAAAACACATCAGACTTATATTAGTTGTTGATATTTTATTGTGTTTAAATGGAAAACGAAAATAGGTTTTGCTCAGTAAATGTTTACTAGCAAAGTAGACGCTTGAGAGACAGCCTAAAAGCTCCTCATATGGGACTGCTGGATGTCTTGTGTATCTAATGTCTGTCCAAAGCAAGTAATAGTTAAATCCTTACCTCTCTAAGTGAATTTAAAATATACATTATTTTCATTTAAATGGTAAAAAATACAATATAGTTACATAAAAATACAGCATAGGACATATGTCCTGTTAGCACAAATTTGTTCCCAGTATTTACCAAAGGTAACGATGTATGCAAAATGGTGCAATTGTTTTAACTATGAATACGTTGTTGTATACCTACTCATGTGGTTGTTTTAGTCTTGTAAGTCCCTGATGATCCCAACTAAGGCATAACATGAAACTGATTTTTATCCTCAAAACAGTATTCCTCCATTGGGAAGTACTTCGGGATGTACAAAGACTGTGTCCACAGGGACTGTGACTTGTTGCCATCGATGTATATTATATATATCACTGCTTGTTGATCTTATCTTTTGTGTATCCGCCATCTTGTTTGTTACTTAAATAAAATTAACTCCATGTGCATATTATAAATGTTTCAAATTAAATAAAAACTATTTTAATAAATCAATATTATGGCATGACAAAATATATGTCATGTTAGTTTTATTTTATGAGTGGAGGTAGTGGAAAATCAAATAATAGATACAAAGATAAATACATTTTAATGAGAATTTTTTTGTAAGGAGTAAAGGTATTATAAAATAGCTAAACACTGGTCTTCGTTTAAGATAAGGTGAGTATTTACAGCTCCTCAGATTTTCATTAGCCTCCAGTTTAATTTGCAGACAGTTATCTGAAATGAACACTTTTTAGAAAACTGACTTCCTTTATGAAGTCATTTTAATGAAAACTGGAAGAATTTCTTTGTCTTAAATGAAACGTTATTAATATAATAAAAATTCACAAGGTTAATTATATCAGGTGTCGGAAAAATATCTAAAGCAAAATGTTTCTAATTAACCTTTTTATCTAATATGATTTCATAACTTTCATAACTTCTTTAAACTAAAAAAATAATTTATTACTGAAAACATTTATACAATGAATTTGTTTACACCTACTATGTCTTAGTTTTAAGATATAATAATGTGAATTTATGGGTTTAATCCCCTAAATCTACAAGAACAAAAACACTGTTATTTCATGAGGAAGCATGCGATTTTAAAATGACCACTGAACAATTAATTTTTTTTACACATGTAAGCCATAATTAATTATAATATTGCGGACTGTGTAAAGGGGATATTAAAGTATAGGCCTATCAAATATAAATCAATACTGTAGATAGTTGCTGTAATTAATCGAATCTGATATAGGCCTAAAGTAATTCAAGTGTAACATACTAAACGCATTCCAAAATTTGAATATGTTTTGAACAATATAATCTATATGGATAATCCCTACCTACCAATAGACCATGTTAGTGAAACCTTTGTACACTTAGGCTGTAGGTAGTTTTAATTGAGTTGTCATTGTTATAGAACAACCCCTCATGTACATGATATCATAGCTTTATTCGTGATTTAAAATTGTTAAATCTTTGGCTAGGATAAACATTTTGAGGTCGGGTTTTCACTACTACATTTTTAATATAAATAGCTATAAATTTGTTTGTTGGTAGATTTCCTTTCAACTCATCGTGGAACGTCCCCAGTATAATGAACCAAATTATGTTTACTTCAAAAATTAAATGTTTAGGCAAGGTATTTATGAGCAAAGCTTCAAAACGCTATCTGCAAAGGATATAAAAATAAAATATCGTCCTGGGAGGTTTTGAGAACCATGTGTTCCATAGAACAATAAAATAATAAGTTTTACTATAAAATGTTGCGTTGTATACCTTACTCATTTAATCTTCCTTAGTTTTGCATACTACCTAAGTCAAAAATACAGTGTAGCATAAAGTATGATTTTTATCCTCAAAACAACAACCCTCCACTGGGAAACACTTCAGAATACATGTACAAAGACGCCGTCCACAGGGACTCTCGTTGTTCTTATCTATTGTGTCTCCAACATTTTGTTTGTTACTTAAATTGATCTCACAGTTCACGGTGTAAATAATGTTTATATAAAAAACTATTTAATACACCTGAATGGCTATTGTAAGCATTGCTTAACTAACATTTTATTTTTGGATAGATACCAAAATAAAATATACAATATACTTGCTACAGTTTTCAGCTTGAACTACACAACCTATAGCTTGAATCACACAACCTATAGAAAACATTAAATAATTAGGTAAATTAATGAATTGTTGTATGAATAACAAAATAAAATATGCTGAAAAAAATAAATATTCTTGCTACAGTTTTCAGCTTGAATTACACAACCTTCAAAAAAACGTGTATATACAGTATTAGGACAAAAAATGAATATTTTGAAAATATTTAATAATATCAAATATTTAGTATAATAAAACAGGAGAACATTTTCTTCTAATATGGTTTCCTAAATTCCAAGTGGTTTTATAACTGACTAGCTGTAACCCGCGGGCTTTGCCCCGTTTAACTTCTTAATTTTCAAGATTATCTCGTTCGCATGGCTCAATCACGTCCTGGTTGAAGTTTGTTCGCTACGCTCACTCCCCTTTAGGTTGGAGCTCGTTCGCTACGCTCACTCACCTTTAGGTTGGAGCTCGTTCGCTACGCTCACTCACCTTTAGGTTGGAGCTCGTTCGCTGCGCTCACTTGCCTTCAGGTTAGCTCGTTCGCTACGCTAACTCGCCTCCAGGTTGAAGTTCGTTCGCTACGCTCACTCACCTTTTGGTTGCAAATTTGCTGTTGTCATAAATTATGTAAATGTAAAAGAAATAATAGTGCTGCAACCTGTTGGTAATCCTTGTAACTTTAATGCTATTGAACATCATAGAACAGAACCAACTTGTTTAATTGAAACAGCTGTTAAGATTCAATAATTCCATTTCTCATAAGGTTAACATGGGAAACTCCAGAGCCACTGGGGCGGAGCCCGAAAGGATTTTTGAAATAAGAATATGCCTATATGTTAATCGGGAATGTGAGCTATCATCATGCCAAATTTCAGCCCAATCCGACCAGTATTTTTCGCGTTCACTTGTCACAAACATACATCCATACATCCATACATCCATACATCCAAACTTTCTCATTTATAATATTAGTAGGATAATGCATGTCAACATATTTTATTGTACAGTAAAATGAATTCATTAAATTGATTTGGAAAGTATATCTGAGTAATATAATTATTCAGGCCATTTGAAGAAGTATTTGTTTCAAGCTTACAAATGTTAAGTATGAAAACTAATCAAACATATGTATAGGATTTATAGTAATTTTTGAAACTAAATATCAACACTAAAATACCATATAGAATTATACAAACTATCATATACTGTATATCTGTTGTGTAATTCTAACTATATGCATCGGGCGAGGAGTCTGTAATGTTACGTCCAGAACTAATTAGACTTGTCGAAGCAATCTATTAGTAATTAGTTTCACTAAAGATAAATTTCCTCTGACATGACAATAAAACCAACTGACGCATAGTTTAGTTAACAATTGGACAATAATTGGTCACAACTTTAAAGGAATTTATTAGGTTTCGAAATTTGTTCCAACTAAGTGCCTTTAAAGAAAACACGTTGTTGTTATTGAGTTAGTATTTACTGAAACAAAAAGAAAGTCCTATACAACGAAAACAAACAAAATATTTGCACGGTTAATATTTTTCTAAATAATCACAATTAAATTTTTTATTGGCCATAAAAATCTTGTACACTCTCGGTGAGTTTTGTGATTACAAATCCCAACAGTCACATAATAAAATCAATGACGTAGGTCTGAATGTAATGAATATTGACGTGTGGGCTTTTAATGACAAACCTCAATTTCAACCACACAGACTTGATTGTACTATATTGCATTTGTGACATCAAATAGTGAGTTTACGTGTTCAATTGAATACAACATTTTAGAAAAACTTTATTTTATAGTTGAACACAATAAGCACTTAAGCACTCAGGTGACTCAAATGATCTATAATGGTATTGTTTTAAATTCAATAATGGCAACTTGTTTTGTTATTGTGAAGCATAAACATTTCACTTTATGATTACTTTACCCTGTTTATAGTTGTATATATAGTAATGCTAACACAAGGGGGTGCAAAGCTCAAGGCAAAAATGAAGGTTTGTTTATTTGATTATAAATGTACATTCAATTTGGTATACAAGAGCACTAATAAGAAAATAAGAATGCCTAATAGCACATGCAAGGGAGTAATACTGTACATAATTCTCAATTTATGCATAAAATGGGTATTAACATATAAATTAAGATATAATTCCTTAAAGTAAAAAAGTTAATACACTTACACAAAAAATAAAATGAAATAAAAGTGAGTTGAATTTGATCAGTATTTTCAAAACTGAGCTCAAAAAACGGAGCCCATTAAAGCCTTATGAAGAATAATAAGGAAAATGAAGCTTTTCACTTGACAACTTTCAGTTGGATAAATATTTCCAATGTCTCTCACCTTGAATTGGCGCTAAGTGGCAGATCCTTGTTGGATTTTAGATATTCAGAAAAGTTTACTTTACTAATGGAGAAGTCTTGATTTGTGAATTCATAGTCGTTTGTAAAATAACTAGAAGTTACATTTCAAGAGGGCATCATTACTAAAACTAAAGTGTGCCATACTTTCGAATGGCTAACTGTGGACAAATTCTCATTTGTTTGTATTGTTATATATCATTATAAGCATATTAAGATAAAAAATAATTTTTCTACAGTCACCTGACAAAGTAAGCTTCCTTGCCATGATTATAGTATAAAAAGTTGCTGATTGCTGCATTTACTTACTTTTGCCACACCCTTTTTTTGCCGCACACCAGTATTCCAACCAAACAACACAAAACAGCGTGCTTTTATTGTGCACGTTATCCGTGTACGCTTGGAAATAAGTTGGAAACACTTAAAGATACTACGACTACGATCAGCCACCACGAGACCTAGGTTAATAGCTACTTTCCTATAGGGAAAATTTTCAGACACTAAGCTGAAATGAATACTTTTAGGAAACTGTCTTCCTTTATAAAGTCATCTTAATGAAAACTGGAACATTGTTTTAGTAAGAAAGCAAATTTCTTCATGACTTTACTAAAAACTATATACAAATGGTTTAAGAAAATACTTTTGACAATATATTCTTTGGTCATTCGACTTCAAAATTTTTTCGTTACATGTTAAACTTAATTTACAGTTTAAAACGTATTTTTGATTTTATTTTACAAAAACGTGAAACAAATCTAACCACCAATAATTAATATTGGTAATTATTTCATAAGCCATGTAAATCATGATTTAAATCTCCTTTTCCTGATAGAATAAAATACCATTTAATAATGGGGAAACATACATTTTAACAGATTTTCTAGAAACCTTAGATGATTACAAAAGCAATTTTAAAATAAATATTTTAAAAACATGCCAAATCTAAAAATATAAATGTTTTAAAAAAATCATTGAAGCTGATACAATAATTCCGAACAGTAGAAATCTAAATGGATTTCAAATAAAGGAATGAATGAAAACGTATAACTTCCTACAGATCAAATCATTAGAATCTTTGTGTTCTTAGGCTGTTAGTAGATTTAATTGATCGATCATCGTTATAACAAAATCTAAAGCGCATTATGTGAAATCATTGCAAAATGTGCCTATCAATATTGAATTTGAAAGGCCTTTGTATTATCCAGTGAACCACCTGAATTCAGTGAAGCATTTTACATACCAGTGAACTTTTCGGATGTTCAATTATTAATTTACAACAATTAAAATCACAATTTGGTATTATATTTGACTATTCTTACATTATACAATTTGATGGGAAAATAATTTGACATATTCTGTTTAAATAGATACCTCCCCCTGTGGTACAAGGCGATGCTATTTTTAGTTTCATTTTACGTAAAAGTATCTTTATATGCAACAGGGCGAAAATGAACGAAATTGAAGCAAAATAAAACAAAAAGAAGTTTTGGAAGCAGTTTACATAGATTCTATCCGGATAATTGCCCTAAGATTTTAAGGTTTAGTTTACCTATCGAATAAAAAATTCCTTACTATGATGTACTGAATTCAATGAATGTAATTTGATAGGATGTAATTAAGTATACTGAAATTGAAACTAATTATAACATACATGAATTTAACTAGTACATTTTACTATGTATATATTTGTCAATGTATATTTTTTATTCTATATCACACAACAGAATTCAGCGTAAACTGTGATGGGTAGCCAATGATCTGTAAGACCCAGGATTTATCAGATGTTGTGATGAAAGTGTTCATTGTGGTGTAAACACCATCCACCTGTAACTCTACTTATCAGACATGCTTCGATGGTTTACTACATTCACTATACTTTATATCGACCAAATCTGTAATTTTTACATTTTATTTAGTTGCATGACATGTTTTTAGAGGTTGAAAGAACCATAATGTACTAGCATCGACTATTTATTTATTGTAGACATTAAATGCCAATATGTTCATCATAATGGTTAATACAGGGTGGCGCAGATGGATCGGGTGGTTTTAAAATACTTGTCAAACTGTCAATTTTAAAGGTATTGGATTGAAATAAAGTGCAAAACGTGTAGTTACAATGGAAGTTTATTGACAAAAAGTTAGTTAAGTTAGTTTTTAAAAATGACATTCATCAAATGCCTTCCTTCACGAGTGACGCATTCTTGGAGTCGGTCCTAGAGGTTTCGCATTGCTCGCTCAAGCACATCACCAGGAATTGATGTGATTTCGTTGTGAATTGCAGCCTTCAACTTCTGAAGCAAACATCTACATGAACAAACCCCGGACCATTCAGGAGATGAAGGCTGCAATTCACAACGAAATCACATCAATTCCTGGTGATGTGCTTGAGCGAGCAATGCGGAACCTCTAGGACCGACTCCAAGAATGCGTCGCTCGAGAAGGAAGGCATTTGATGAATGTAATTTTTAAAAACTAACTTAACAAACTTTTTGTCAATAAACTTCCATTGTAACTACACGTTTTGCACTTTATTTCAATCCAATACCTTCAAAATTGACAGTTTGACAAGTATTATAAAACCACCCGATCCATTTTCGCCACCCTGTATAACCTCTTGTCGAGTCTAAATACACATTATCCCTAATTACAATATTGTAATCATGTGCACGATGAACAGATCTCATCAAAAGAACCACTTATACCTTTTGGAAGCATGAAATGAGTTCGTAAGTGGTGATTCATTTCCTTTGTAAAAATACATTAATAAAAACTAATGCATTTTCTGCTTGTTCATCGAGTCTCTTTAACTCCTTGATGGATGAAAATAATTTTAATTCTAACAGAAAACGTTCTTTTAGTTTCAACCTAAGATGACGTTATACAACGTTTTATTAATTAAACAACAAAGAAATTGCGAAGTTATATCAATTAAAAGTATGTAATACTCTTTGACATGATTCCAAGGCGCTTCTAATAAGTATGAGCGTATGAGGCATCATATTAATTCATACAGGATACTATAGATTGTGCTGTACTTATAACAGAACATAATTCAAATATCTAGGTTCACAATAGATTACTTAATCTTTTATAGATTTATCATCCAAATTTATCAGTTGAAGTGGTTTCAACCCAGTATAGTGTGATAAAAATACACAATTTGTTTTTATTATATAACTAATTTTAAAACAGTTACAAAATAGTATAGTTCAACTTATTTTGTTACATATTAGTGCAACTTATTTATAACATGATTGGTTATAGTATTATTTAGCAACGAGTTGGTTTCCTACAGAAACATTCACCATACAATTCGCTATTCAAGTCTTACTAAACACGAAACACAAATAAAATGATACTGTAGACCTCCCAATAGTAAGAAGTATACTTTAAATCTAAAAACGTTGGGTTGCCCCATATTCAAAGGTTTTGCAGTTTATTCAAACATTTCAAACAAAAATACTCTGAACTGAATTCTAAGGGGTACTGGATTTAACTATAATAAATTGTACTACATATAAGGCCAAAATAAATGTTTTAAGTAGACCTACTGTATAAAGTTTTCTTCTTTTTAGATTTATATTCCACGCCCTTGGTCCACCTTTTTATTATATATCGTTTCAACTCTATTCAACGTAATAAATAATGTTTTAAATACCTTATACCATCAAAGTGATCCCTAGTAGTCAATAGGCTACTGCAGTTTTATTCCCAAGGGGAACTTCTTCAGGCATTGAAGAACATCACATTTCATTCCAGAGGAAGTCGTCAAAATTTAAACCCATTGAAGTGCATAACTTCTTTAAAATTAGACTGATGGATTTTAACTTTGACGATTTCCTCTTAAATAAAATTTGATGTCCTTCACAGCCTGGAGAAATTCCACTTGGGAATGAAACTGCAGTAGCCTATGGACTACTAGGGATCACTTTGACAGCAAAAGGTATTTAAACCATTGTTTATTGCTATACAAGTGATCTGGAGCCTAACAACATGAAACAATTCACCGTTTAAATTCTGTTCTGTTAGCTATTGTATTGATATATAATCTGCAAGGTGTTAGACACACTTCAGTGTACAATCCATCAACTACGACAGTCAGGTAATTGATCCGTCAGTTAGATTTGATATAACCTCCAGGCTGTTACTGTAACTGTAGACTGTACTATAATGTACTGTATATGCCTACTGTGGACTGTACACTAATTATTACGCTATAAGTGAGTTGGTGAGTTATTAGCAGCTGATTGCCTTAATTAATTACAAGGCAAGTAAATTATAATTTCGGAAATATGAGTATTATAAAAGCTCTGTCTGTATTGTTTGTTTGTATTTTTGGAGCTTGGTTCATTTCTGTCACTGGAAAGTAGGTGCTCAGGATTCCTATGGAGTCAGTGTCTATGTTGGCAGGTTCATAAAATGTTTCTGTTTAAAAAAAACCATTACAATGTTTCAGTTTGGTGTATTGGAAAACGTCATAGCCAAAAGGTGATTTTTTAAAATCTAAAAATTAAATTAAGGTAGATAAAAATCTCAAACTACTCTTTTTTAGGTTATGATATACTAAATGATAACACAGTTAGTTGCTATTATAGCCGTGGTTCCCCAAGGAACGCTAGAGTTCGGAGAAAGTTGAGAATAGCCAATATGTTTTTAATATTATTATCATATTTTGTTATGGGTGTAAAACATTGAATGGTTTCTAATCTATATCTATAAAAGAGGAACTATGTATATGTGTGTGTGTATGTATATACGTTATGGACTCCGAAACCGCTCGACAGATTGTAATGAAACTTTCAGGCATTATTAAGCATCTTTCAAGGATGGTTCGAGTGAAGTTTGGTGCAGATCTATCAAAAGGGCTCTGCCCCAGAGGGTTTTAAGTGGGCCAATGTCAGACTTTTTTATCTACAATGTTTACAAATAAATATAATTTAAAAGCAGATGTTTACTTTTACCAACTGTTTTGTAGGTTTGAATAATTACAACATTCTGTATTAGCATTAGTCATGATTTGAAATAGTGCCACAGTGTTTCTACAGAGTGCAGCACAGAAAACTATTTTACTTTTGAATAAGTCCAAATGTATTAAACCCCAATCGCAGCACACCTGTGCACTTAACAACGTTTAAATTCTCCAATGTTAAATATTAAAAACATAAAAACCTTTATCAAAGTATTATAAACAATAAAAGGGATGACTTTTTAAAATTTATGACAACAGCTAATTTGCAATCAAAAGGTGAGTGAGCGTAGCGAACGAACATCAACCTGGAGGCGAGTTAGCGTAGCGAACGAGCTAACCTGAAAACAAGTGAGCGCAGCGAACGAGCTCCAACCTAAAGGTGAGTGAGCGTAGCGAACGAATTTCAACCGGGACGTGATTGAGCCATGCGAATACTTATGAAGTTAAACGGGGCAAAGCCCGTGGGTATAGCTAGTTATACATATAAATAAAATTTATTGACCAGAAATCAACTAATATTGAGATAAAAATTATGTACGAGGTATGAACCTGTTTTGAAAACATTTAACTGAATTAACAAGTTATTTTGAATCTTATGTTGTTTTTTAAAGCGAATAAGCAATAAAGAAACTTTGTTATAATTTTGATTTGATTTCAAGTAAAGTAAAATGTTAATGAATGAAAACAGCACTGAAGTACCAGTTAAAAGGTTATTTATTCCAGAGAGAAACATTTAACTTGAAGTACGGCAATATTCAACAAATAACATTGTAACTTCCACTCGCAGTGTTGAAAATTCTGAGAGTAAAATGTGGAGGATCACTTCAGACAAGCACTACTTTTAAGTTGAAAAACGAATAAGTTACAACATTTATATTACTTCTATCTTTCGTTTATAACCAGAGTTGAACTTTCACTGACAGGTTTGATATTTATTATTTATCTTTTGTTAATTGTATTTAGTAATACTGCTATCTAACGTTTTGATATTTGATGATAGATAACAGATCAACATGATATTTCTGAAATTTCCTTACGAATTCAATCAATTAAATTCTAGTAGAAAATAGGTTGACTTAAAAGAGTTAGAAAACCAATACAGATGTAACCAAGTAGAAAACCATACAGAGGTAGTTCAAAGCAGGATATACTGTACTGTTTTATACGCAAAGTACCAACCCTTAAAACACACACTTTAATCCCCACTAAGGAACTTATATGTTTTTTGCTACAGTTGCAGAAAGAAGATGGATGTGTACCACAGTGAGTTATCACTGAGACTGTACCAGACCATGTATCTTGTGTAAGGTTGTCTACAGTGTCTCACAAAGTTTTCTAAGATTTATCCAATGTAAACACTTTCTACTAAACATCATAAATACTCGAATAACTTTCAAATTTATCGTTTTGTAATGCTGCTATGAAACTTATATCTTCGGTGGTGAGTTGATATAGATATATTTAATCACTAGCAGAGTACCCGTCCTTCGTACGGGGTTGGAATATAAGTATAAAATGCTTATTGCAGTTATACTCAAGCTTTGCGATTGCAATGGGTGGAGGACACAGTTTGATAAAATTTGCTTTTTTAAATTTACAGTATTCTATAGTATTACACATCTACCATAGCCATTATGGCTAGAACATTATGTTCTACCATTTTACCTGAACAATAGAGAAAAGTAAATTATCAATTCGCAAAATATCACAAATTATTCATGAAATGAAAAACATATACATAACTGTAAACAATCCTACTTTGACAGTTCTCATTGCGAATCACAGTTTTTTGTTGCTGCTTAGTTCAAATTAGCTGTTTTCATAAATGCAAAAAAATATAGTGCTGCACCCTGTTGCTAAATCTTATAACTTTTTAATGCTTTTCCATATCATAGAACCAACTTTTTTAGTTGAAACAGCTGACTAAATTCCTTAATTCCCTTTAAATATGAATACTCATAAGGTTAACAGGGAGAATTACAGAGCCACTGGGGCGGAGCCCGAAAGGATTTTTGAGATAAGAATATGCCTATATGTTAATCGGGAATGTAAGCTATCATCATGCCAAATTTCAGCCCAATCCGTCCAGTGGTTTATGCGTGATTGAACTTCAAACAAACAAACACACAAACTTTCACATTTATAATATTAGTAAGATAATTTCGCTGGCTCACGAATCCTGTGCTTCAAGTAAAAGGTTTAACGGGGAGTATATATACACAGGGTGGCTGAAAAGTATCTTACTTTTCACCCCTTACCCCCCCTAAATTTTCAATCATTTGAGATATTTTGAATCTGTTTGCAACAAATTGTTTGGATATGAAGGGCTATAATAATTATGGTCAGTTTTAACAAATTTTCCTTTAGGGGTAGCTCAAAATTTTCAAATAGCAAGTATAGTTGAGTTTGGTATAATTTCACAGGTCTTAACGAAACATAACAATTAACATAAAGAAAATAGAAATCGGACTATTAATAACAAAATGGTAGATAAAAATGATTAAGACAATGGGTTTTAAAAGTAATTTAGAACTGCCATTTTGTTGCCTGATGTTCTCTGTAGTTGGTTCAGCATGATTGATGAGGTGTAAGTGTGAAGTTGGTCTACTCGGCTTTGTTGATCAATTTCTAGTTGTGAAACCTTCTATTGCTGGTTTATTCTATATTAAACCATAATGTATAGTTGATAAAAGGCATGAGAAAATGCTAAAATACCATATTAACCAGCTTAATAATTTATATAATTGATATACTCCCCGCAGAAAACCTGCAGGCTAAGCGAATTTCTATTTGCCTGATTTGATTTTCAATTAGGGCATAAATCTATTTCAATAACATTAATGAGTACCAGGACGTGATTGAGCCATGCGAATACTTATGAAGTTAAACGGGGCAAAGCCCGCGGGTACAGCTAGTTTCCTTTAAATATGAATACTCATAAGGTTAACATGGAGAATTACAGAGCCACTGCGGTGGAGCCCAAAAGGATTATTGAGATAAGAATATGCTTATATGTTAATCGGGAATATGAGCTATAATCATACCAAATTTCAGCCCAATCCGTCCAGTAGTCAATGCGTGATTGAACTTCAAACAAACAAAGAAACAAACACACAAACTTTCACATTTATAATATTAGTAAGATTGGTTAACAAATTAATATATGATTAAAAACACATCCATAAACAAGCAAACTACAACAGTTTACTTATTCTCCATAAGAATGACATGGGAATTTTAAATTTACAATATTAATTTTCTCCGGAACCAATATCCACACAAAACATTTAAATATACAAAACTATTTGTTTGTTAAGTTCTTTAAAATGGTTTAGAGGAATTGGGAAATTTTATGTTTTGAGGGTCAACAATTAGAAAACCCCAATTTTTACCCCAATATTCCCCTGTAAAACCCTGTTCCCATGGTTCGATCACGCTGATTTGGGTCCTCGTGCAAATAAACGTAGATTTAAACGCTTGTACAACATTTAATCGCAAACATATCATTTTGTCTTGAGTTACCGTGCTAACGGACACACACACATATAACTGTAGAGTCAACCACAGCTATGAATAATACCTAAAATTGAAAAATACAATTTACACTAAAACAATATATTAAGTGTAGTTCCATGTTTAAGTACAGTAAATGAGTAAAAGTATGAATAAGTTTATGCTAGAAGAATAAAACAAATAGGCCTAACAAGCTAATATTGAATGTGTTATTAATGTAATTAATTAAACATAACCGTAGAGACCTTTTTACACAGCATTAATTCACCGTATAAGGTAACAATGAATCTGCAATGTGTGGTGGAGGGCGGCTATTCAATGTGCGGACTTCATTAACAGTTTATCAAACACAATAGCATTCCCAACTCTAGGTTGAATATTGCATAATTTAGACGAGGGTTCACATTCATTTGTCAATAAACCTAAACCATAGTGTATTATTTTATTATGAGCTATTGTTTGGCTAAAGGTGTGAGGATTAAGGGATTGGTTTGAATTGAATAAAGCTTTATATAATTTTGGACATAAGAAGATGCCGTCTCTTTAAGGCCATTTATTACTCAATCAATGAGTTATTAATCAACACCAGCTATGGGAAAAAGTTATTTAAAATAGAAGTCTTATTAATCTATTTATTAGCCTTAGCACAATTTTCTAAAGAGAAGTAGTTAGTATTTAGTTACTTTGGTAGGAATTTGGTTCCCAATCACTCTACGTTTTGTTTTAGCACCTACAGAAACCAAAATCACATTTTGTTCGTATTGGTGTATAAAACTGCGTCATATGTCATATAAACAATTATTTATAATATCTTCTTAAGTAATTTATGATTTATAAGGTTATAAATGGTTTAAACTATATTCTTAGGTATTGCCTGGCATACGTAAACCGCAAATGCTTGATGAAATAAAACCCTATTTCAACGTCGTCAATACGGAACTGTCTCCCTCTCCCATGATGAATTCATCACAGCTTTCTCGAGTCACTGTTTGTAAACCTCGTCATGTGATTAATTTGAAATTAAATTCTTGGATATACGTCAAAATTTACTCCCATCTAAATGTTAATTGACTAAATGAACTTACGAGACTATATAACACTGTATGTATAAACAAATGTTTGTGTTATAAAAATCTGTTTGGGTTTTTACTAAGTATACTAAACCACTTTAAGCATATTAAAAGATTTAATTAACTAAGAATCGATTGTAGTACTCGTATTTCACATTACTATTGGAATATCTTTCTTCAATTAGTGACGAATTTGAATTACAAACACCATTATTTCTCTCCAGTATAATGATAGTGAAAATTAACCATTGAAAACCATACAAGTCATTGTAAGTTGCTATTTTGTAAATATATTTTCATAAGACTTAACCTTTGTTTTTATTGGTAGGATTTTAATTGAAGATAAAAAAATCAAATTTGACAAACTTAGCCTCTTAAGCTATAACCTATTCTTTATCCTAGATATTTTAAAATTAACACTATTTAATTATTAACTAGCATTACCTAATATTGATAAGCACGAATAACATCTTAAACATCTTAACATCAAATGAATTTTGCTATACCAAGAGGGTCATTGATTTCAGGAAAGAAAACACATCAGACTTATATTGGTTGGTATTTTATAGTGTTTACATTGGAGACTTAAGATGTTTTGCTCAGTAAATGTTTACTGTCAAGGGAGATGCTTGAGATACAGTCTAAAAGCTTCCTATCCGGGCCTTCTACGTCATCCCCTGTGTATTATAGCAAACAAGTAATTGAACAGCTTAAATCTTTACCTTTCAGGGTAAATTATATAAATATAACCCCTAGTGCAATTTAATTTAAGAAAAGCCAAGCAAAAAGATGATAGTGACACTTCATCTACACCCTATTAACAATATATTAATTTATTTTTCCACCATATGAAAGTAAACGTGATAGCCAAAATAGTACATTTTGTTTTGTATACATCATTCATTTAATAATTCTTAGTCTTGTAAGTCCTTAATGAT
This sequence comes from Macrosteles quadrilineatus, assembly GCF_028750875.1. Taxonomy (NCBI): domain Eukaryota; kingdom Metazoa; phylum Arthropoda; class Insecta; order Hemiptera; family Cicadellidae; genus Macrosteles; species Macrosteles quadrilineatus. Next base: position 74,140,217 of record NW_026542598.1, on the reverse strand, counting down.
CACAACTAAGTGTGACATAAAATATGAGTTTTATCCTAAAAAAAAACAAAAAAAACATTTATCCACTGGGAAGCACTTCAGGATACTGTACAAAGACGACGTCCACTGGGACTGTCACTCGTTGCTCTTATCTTTTGTGTTGCCATCTTGTTTGTTACTTAGGTTGCTTACAATTTTCTTACAATATCTTAATGTGTATAGTATAACTTGTTTTTTTTTACAAAAAAACTTTCTAAATTCGCTTACTTAAAGGTTATTTGGACTACTTTGCTGTAAGTTCATATTTGCATGAATACAAAAATAAAATACAATATGCTGTAGTTTCTAGCTTCCAGTGCAGAACGTTTCGCAAACTAATTATAAATAGTATGGCAATAATATTACAATTAAGTATACCATGGTTCCAAGTTGTACTTTAATTGTTAATATTTGTCAACTTATAATAATTGTGAAGTGCAATGAATTATTGAATTGGTTATACTATACATACTGAGTATACAGGTAAAAATAGGTAATCAAATAGATATTTGGACTCCTTGAAGAATTAGTTGTTCCAAGCTCAAGAATGTGAAAAAGCACAATACTCGCATGTTTTGTTTGAGATCGAAAACAAAATCCTGTTTGGGATTCTATTTAAAACAAAATATTATCAGCCGTGTCAACGCTATTACCCTGCTGTGTAATTTTAATTAACTGCAATCAAGAAAGGTGTCTATTGTATCACGGGTAGAACTAATTAGAGTTGACGAAGCATTCTGCTGATAATTAGTTTTACTTAAGACATGATCGATTTTCTCAGACGTAAATATAAAATCCATCTAACGCACAATCAATTTATTGTTAGAGATAGAAATGGTTGTCCGTTAAAAAAAATCCTTTTATTTCCTTTCTTTCTTGATTTCTCTGTTGGAGAGGAAAATGACGCAACCTATTTGCTTTTGAGATTTATTTTTAGGCTTATTCGCCTGATAGTGGTATTTATTATATTCAATATACAAATTTTGTTACATAAGTATGCACTTTGGTTATCAAACTTTGAGTAATCGGTCATTCCAGACCCACTGTTATGAATAATATAATGCTGTTTATACATTGACATAATAAGGTGATCAACTTTAGTGTAATAACTGTCAAAGTAATTAGGGATAACGAGATCCATTGATTAGCAATCAGACAATCAGGCTCTGATGGGACGTGATCAGTTGTATCAATTGGAATATGAGAAATAAATAGAAGTCATCAAGCAATCAGTTATAAAATCATGCGGTGAACAAATCAAAGATGTTCATATTGATTTCTGTACTCTTCAAAGTTTTGTAATTTGTTATATGTTTTTCTAATGTTTATTTGTCTACTTCGGTAATAATGATGAAATATCTTAACAAAACAAGGGAGTTTCAAGTCCTGTATTAATCAAATCAGATAAACAGTTTCCAAAATTATTTAAAATTACCAACCGTACAGCGAACCATTTTTATTATCGCTTTATTTTACTTTTTTACCATAGGAACTACAGTATAAGCGTTTACATTTGATTAGATGTCTGACTATGCACATGGGGTAGTAACTATAAGTATATAGTAAGACTATGGGGTAGTCTTTAGTTTATTATTAACTGCGACAAGAAACCCAACCCTTTCTTAAACTATCATAAGAATGGTTTAAAAGTGATGCACTTCATTCCCAATATTATGACTACAAATATAACTGTTTGTTTTAAAATTGAAATCACACAGATAGTATCCGTATGTAATTCTGACTGTTATATGTTAACTACGTGGACAATGATGCTCATACTTACGACTTATGAAGGTTGTTTAAAAAAATACTTGATAGACTTAAATATTTTGTTATGTAAAAAAACCAAGTGATATTAGCTAAGGTGACAATTAGATTTTCCATCAATAGCTAAACTAGTATCAGTTACATTAACAGGTTATTAAATGTTTTAATCGAAATCAGGTCATTAAACATAGTATGCCAGTTAATTGTTATTAGTAAATGTGTTAAATACTTTTATTTAACTTCAATATTCTTTATTTAATATTTTTTATTTAACAATTTGCAGTTTTATTGATTTTATTTATTAATCAATACTAGAGATTGCTAATTTAAGAACGCTGTATGGATATCTTATTTCAACTCACAGAAAAACTTAAAGGTGAAAAATAAATATACACTTTATTATGTGGTCAGCATCTGTAACAAAACGATGCGATATTGTAACTGTAAAAGTAAAAGCTTCCAGCAATGATATAAAATGAAATGATTTCATATTTTTTCAAGTTATAGCTCAATATTTTAGTTGACTGAAGTACACAAACAAAAATAAAAAAGAGAGAAGATACCAAGTCATGTAGACAGTTGCAATGTAGACTTTGATCATTCAGAACGCCTGACATCAGTGCTGCAAACCCCTTTGTTCCAACAGACAAAACATTGTCTTTAATCAATCGCCGTTATCATTGTTGGTTGTTCTGTCATGATTGTACAACTTGTCTTTGAAGTGTTGCACAGAAGAATGATTGTGCGATGAGGACCTGGGTAAACATATCTCGTCATCTCAGTGGTTAAACACTGGGTTTGTATGTTGAGAGTAGTGAATTTAAGTTTTAAAAGTCTAAATGCTATAACAATGCAAGAAATGGTAAAATAACCTCAATACTAAATAGGGTTTTAGAGGTCAACATAAAATAGCCTATTATGGTGGTTCAATCCAATATACTCGTACAAACTAGGGCATTATACAAGATTTTTTTGTAAATAAATAAATAACATTATTTGCTAAAAAAAAACTATTATTTTAAGTTGCTGTATGCAAATAAAACAAATGAGAAAATACTTGTATCTTTAAAGTAGTACCCCAAAAATTCATTTAGGTGGATCTAGAGTGTGTTTATATTAACTTAATTTCAATTTATTTATATTATACACACGTGTCTATACACCTCAAATACGAAAAATTATTTCCTTTTAATGATTAAATACCAAAATTTAAAATTACTTATGTTTTTTCTTAGTGGAAAGTGAATAAACTTTTCTCAATTCAAATCAAGATTATTAACTGTGACAAGAAACCCGACCCTTTCTTAAGATTTAATTAGCTTTAGAGCTGGGGCTAATTAAATGTTTATTAACATTAATTATGCTCAATCTAAAGTTTGGATTGAGATCTTGTGAATACAACCAAAATGTGTATTTTAATTTGAGATGTGAAGTTTTAATAAACAGGTAATAACAAAGTTTTAAATACTTATATGTATTTTATTGGTTTTATTTTAAACCTTTTTAGCGAATTTCCTATATAAAGAATACGCAATTACAGTAGGTTTCATGGTAAGATCTAGACCAGAAACCGATTACATTTTTGTGTGGTTGTCCCCGGATGCCAAAAACACCATCGGTTCAAATTTATATATCCGATTTTGATGCAATTTAGGTGCTCTACCGTAAAAGACCCTTCACAAGCCGAACTATAGATACTAATTACTTCAGAGCGAGAGGGAGAAGTTTTGGTTCAACGATCCAAACTCCAATCACTCTCTTTACTACAATTTGTGGTAAAGCGTTCCCCTCTTCAAACACCCCTTCCTACCTCAACTACCTAATACTACATAATATTGCCAGCGTCTTTAGAATCTCTCTCGACAGTGCAATGATGGAGATTGTACAAAACAACAGAGTAACAGTATTTTTCTTAAACCCCCATTTACCAGTACACCAGACACCGTATATTCAATAATTTTGCAAATACTAAATAATTGTTTCTATTTTCAAATCTGCAGAGGAATATATTAATAAAGTAACAAACTAAATTATAATTATTAGACTATAGTTTTTTGTGTTTATATTTTTATCCAAGCATATAGAATATTGACTCATTTAATACGACTGATAATGCGTACTAACTTTGGTACAGCAACCAATATGCTCATGTTTAAAAGAAATGTATAAACAGCTATTACAGTTTCGTATAAAAACATCATAAAAGCTTTTGTTTTGCGTAGTCTAATAACAATTACTTTAAAAGGAATTTTGAGGCCTAATTCTTGAGCATTTTTAAATCAGTTAAATTTTTACAAAATGCTTCATTATTATTAATGTTTAGTTGTGTATTTAAAACAAAATAGTGTTCCAATGATAATCGTAGACTCAAACACATCAAATTATTACAATAAAAGAGCTACAAATATAAGTTTTAGTTATTAGCAAGAGCGTTTTGGCATAAAAGTTTCTCAAAGTTTGGCTGAACAATGCTGGGACATCCTGGAGGGAACTCTAAACTTTTTATAGTCCCTCAAGATTTAAGTGAAAGCATTATAAAGAGAACCAATGTAACATTTATTTCACAAAATTGATTAAAATAGTTAGAATTTGTTTTATAGATTAACATTAGACAACAGCAATGAATAGGAGCTTTAATACATTTGTTTATGTAGGACAGCCACTCTTAGTTGATGGTCAGCCTCTTTTAGTTGATGGTCAGCCTCTCTTAGTTGATGGACAGCCTCTCTTTTAGTACATGGACAGCCCCTCTTAGTTGATGGTCAGCCCCTCTTAGTTGATGGACAGCCACTCTTAGTTGATGGTCAGCCTCTTTTAGTTGATGGTCAGCCTCTCTTAGTTGATGGACAGCCTCTCTTTTAGTACATGGACAGCCCCTCTTAGTTGATGGTCAGCCTCTCTTAGTTGATGGACAGCCTCTCTTTTAGTACATGGACAGCCCCTCTTAGTTGATGGTCAGCCCCTCTTAGTTGATGGTCAGCCTCTCTTAGTTGATGGACAGCCGCTCTTTGATGATGTACAGCTGAAATGAATTGTTGCTCTATGATACCTTATCATAATGAAAACTGGAGTGAGAGGATAGTTTTGGTTTCAGGTAATAAGAGAGCAATTATATGATATCAATACCTTTTTTATTTTAGTTTTCCACGAAAAGGATTTATTCTGTCGTGACCAGGACATAATCTAGTCTAATCTGAAACAGCACACACTATTAACTGGATTAATATGGTTATATTTAGAAACATAAAAAGTGTACCCAAAAACAGTAAGCCAGTCACTGAAAGTTCTGTTAAGACTAGTGAGAATGAAGGCAGTAAGGAATTATGTTAAACAGCAGTTATGTAAATCGAATGGAGATTTTATCCGTTAGAGAGATAAAAGAATATTGTATTTTGATTAAGTGTTCTAGTGTGTAATTTTCTGTCTTTGTACAATCTAATGCCACGTACAACCAAACCATGAACATTGTTTTGCCTTTGTGATGGATTAAACAATAAATGTATTAATTTTATGTAAACAAATTCATTGTAGGGTTTCGCACAAAAACACTTGTTTGTATCTGTAGACTAACAATGATCGGTATTTATTTGTGGCAATTCAATCCTTTAGCTATTCTGTTGTGATATTATGAATTATTGCCCTATACATTATGTGTATTACCTTAATTTCTCAGCATTCTAGCACGAACCGTCCCCCAAATTTAGTTGTTCGAAATCCCTCTGTTACAAAAGTTATCCCCCAAACGAGGATTTAAAACACATCGCAGTCCTGATTCTCTTTCCTCTGTGATTTACGTTTGTGATTTGTCAACCTGGACAATCCAACCGTCCTATCAAAGAATACATTTCTCTCCTTCAATCCACTTGATGGAACTTTTCTTTCAGTCATAACTAAATTATTTGTTATTTTAAGTTCAAGGAAAATGAGTGTTGAAATAGACCGTCTGAAAAACTCTAGTCTATCCTAAAAATATGAATCGCTCCTTTACCTATAAGGGGATTTTAAATCAATTAATTTCGGTTATTTTTCCAACTTAATAAGAAAATATTTGACGTTTTCATATCTGTTATAACTGTCTTTGTGGTCATTTCAAACGATATAAAAAATTTGACTTATAAACTTATTCATCCAAAATAAATTAAATACTTTATGGGACTATTATACTATGTGTTATAAACCAATCATATATCATATTTATATGTATACGAGTAATTGATTCTTCTTAGTTAGGATCTGTACTGTTACTATCAGTAGAAGTTTCGTTGTCTTCAACTCAATGTTGAGCAATTCAACGTACAACACACTTCAAAATGAAGTGTTTTTACTTAAAATAACAGGTATACTCATCATATAAATTGTATCTATGCTCAAGAAACATTGAAATAACGATATTTTTACAATGTAAAATGTACAAACCCAAAACAAAACTAAAAAAATATATCAATGGCCCTTTACAAAGTTGGTATGGTTTTATAAATATGTTTTTATTCCGAAAAGTCATTAGGGACTCTTCGAAAACAATCAGGTCAATCTTTGATCGTAAAAAGACAAAAGGATTGTTATCGGTGCAGACTGTTTTTAGAAATATCGTTGTTTCCGTTCTCTGCGAGAGATGAAACAGTTTCTTTGTTTCAAACAGCGAAATACTTTTTTTTAAATCTTTTTCAAAGAGATTATCACCTTTATTTTGTTTGACCTTGTTTGACGTGGGAAATGAATATTAAATTTCTTTTGGGAATGACATTTTATTATATTTCAAAGGATATAATTTTAGATTTTTACGAAATTTTTACTATAATAACTTTTAAAACGACGGTTAAAAGTTCAAACTAAATGTAGGGAGTTGTTTTAAAACTTCAATAATGTCAATAGATCCTTCATATAACAGTTGAGAAGGCTGTAAAAAAGAGGCTTTTTGACACTAATATAATGATCTAATGTCGTTGTCTGCATTTGTGTAACTAACAGTTATTTTTAGGTTTCGAACTCTTATCATAGGTAGATAATTTATTAATAAACCTCAAAAATTGGTTCCTCGCAGACAACTCCTATACTTTTTTTTATCTAAAAGTATCTCTTGCATGTAAGTTTTTTACTTTACATTATTACCCCTTAATTCACACTTCCAACAAACACACTTTCAAAGCCGTAGAATTCCTGTCACTATTACATTTTATTTATTTTTATTTAAACTTAGTTATGCCACCTAATATTTTTTTACGTAGCCATTCATTTCACAATTTTAATTTTTTTTCTTGTAACTCCATCACATCATTTTTTCACCTCATCATTTCTCCTGTCATTTATTTATTTATTGCATTTGATAAATAATGTATGTTTGGTAGCAACTGCAGTCGACGCACAGGCTCGCTGCCCATGTCGGCTTATTCCCTATTAACATGTACATTTTTTTTTTACCATAGATGTAATGTAAAGGTTATTTAATTTTATTCTTTTAAATTCACTTATGTTTTTGTTCTTCCTTTAAATATTTGTGTACATATTTTGTAAATACCGTAATTTGTTGGAATAAAGAAATAATTCATTCATTCATTCATTCATTCATTCATTCATTCATTCATTCAATTATGTACTGATATAACAAATTGTTCAGTAAATGATATTCTACATGCCATACACAGGAACACCCTTTTACAATATATAATACCCCCGCCGCAGCAAACCTGCAGACTAAGCGAATTTCCATTTGACTGATTGGATTTACACTGAAATGTCTACTTAAAAATATTACATTTATTCCCCATTTAAATAGAATTAGTTTAACAAGTACTTAGGTTTGCTGCATCAGGGAGGGTAAAACCTTTTTTTATTTTGTAAAATGTTAATAGTTAGTAAGAAATAAAAAAGTTTTCCAAATTTGATCAAAATATGTTCATAAACAAGCAAACTACAACAGTTTACTTATTCTCCATAAGAATAACATGGGAATTTTAAATTTACAATTTTTTGGAATTTTCTCCGTAACCATTAGGCACATAATAACGCTTCAATATACTAAATTATTTGTTTTTTTAAGCTCTACAAAATGGTTTATTGCTAAATTTTATGTTTTTTGGGTCAAAAATGGGAAAAACCTATTTTTACCCCATAAAACCCCCCGTAAACCCCTGTTCCCATGGTCCGATCATGCTGGATTGCGAACTCGTTCGAATAAACTTAGGTTTACACGTTTGTACCAAATTTCATCAAAATCGGATCATTTTTGCTCGTGCTAACGGACACACACACACACACACACACACACACACACACACACATATATATATATATATATATATATATATATATATATATATGAATTTGAACGGATGGTGTTTTTGGCCTCTAGGGACCTCAAAACGAAAAAAAATCGGTCCCGCGCCCAGATCTAACCATGAGTACTACGGTAATAGCTTATTCCCTATACTGTATGGGAAATTCGCTAAAAATATATCAGATAAATTTTGTTTTAGAACAGGAATCGAAATCTATCCTCTTATCCGGTAATGTTCCTGTAATCGAATCGACTTTATTGCGGGAAAGTTAGGTTATAGTTGCTAAATCAATATTGCACCTTGGTTATTTAGAATGGATTTACATTAACTTCGCCAATTATCATTTTGCTTGTGAAACTAAATAAAATCATTGACTATACATACCTACAGGTATATATAGTCTTGACTTTAGGTATATATAGTCAATGATAAAATAAAATAAAATACCAGAATCTGTAAGAATATTGCATTTACACTAAAAGATTGCAAACGAATATGATCAAAAATAGAATTGTTTATTAACCAACACGTTAAATAATGGTTAGTACAGAAATTCTTCCTCACTTGTAAAAGTAAATTTGCACGTCACAGCAAAATGCATCTTAGAATAGAAAATCTAAAATGCCATTCACGTCTTGAATCTTAATACTAAACACATCAAAGTGGACAAGTTCAGAATCCATTTAGTCATTATGCAGTTGGAAATATGTAGGCAGATGCTAGGCTTTTATAGCAAACTTGAGACTTAATGTTAGCAACTTTACGTCTAAGTATTAGTGATGCAGACAGTTTTAAGTCTGTAATTTATAGCGAGCATAAAACTACAAGTATTAAATGTTTACCGCCATATTTCAGTTTTTTTTTACAATTTTGAACATAAAATCCTCAAAACATTATTTGAGTTAATTGCAATTTTTGATGACTAATAAGTTTACACCTGTGATAACGTTTATCCAGGATATGGGTAATATTTTTCCAGTCATGATTATAAATATATTTACAATACAGTAATAAATAGATAATTTATATGTTTTACATCATAAGTAAAACAAATATAACGTAACTTTTAGATGTTTGTGTAGCAAAAATTTAAAATAAATTATGCAAATTTATATGATTAATAAAGTACTTGTGTTGACTAATTAAGAATCAAGCTACACGGTAAAGCTTAGGGGAAAATAATTTTCTTTTAAAATGACAAAATTATAATCTTACTAATATTATAAAAAATGTGAAAGTTTGTGTGTTTGTTTGTTTGTTTGTTTGTTTGTTTGTTTGAAGTTCAATCACGCATAAACCACTGGACGGATTGTCCTGAAATTTGGCATGATGATAGCTTACATTCCCGATTAACATATAGGCATATTCTTATCTCAAAAATCCTTTCGGGCTCCGCCCCAGTGGCTCTGTAATTCCCCATGTTAACCTTATGAGTATTCATATTTAAAGGGAATATTAAAGAATTTAGTCAGCTGTTTCAACTAAAAAAGTTGGTTCTATGATATGCAAAAGCATTAAAAAGTTAAAAGATTTACCAACAGGGTGCAGCACTATATTTTTTTTAATGAAAACAGCTAATTTGAACTAAGCAGCAACAAAAAACTGTGATTCGCAATGAGAACTGTCAAAGTAGAATTGTTTACAGTTATGTTTATGTTTTTCATTTGATGAATAATTTGTAATATTTTGCGAATTGTTGATAATTTTATTTTTCTCTATTGTTTAGGTGAAGTGGTAGAACATTATGCCTATGGTAGATGTGTAATACTATAGAATACTGTAAATTTAAAAAAGCAAATTTTATCAAACTGTGTCGTCCCTTATTGCAAACGCAAAGCTTGAGTATAACTGCAATAAGCATTTTATACTTATATTCCAACCCCGTACGAAGGACGGGTACTCTGCTAGTATAGATTTAAATTTTGTATAATGAACAAATTCAGTACTACATAAAACAATTATGTATCCTTAATAAATTCGATTTTAATCCACTCGATTGAAAACCTCAATAGGATAGAATGTACTGGTTGAAACAATCGTATGGCAATGGGGTCACCACTAATGAATTAATATCGAAACATGAACAATAATAACTGTTTCAAATAATTGGATTAGATTATATTTAATAATTGTTTATTATGAATAATGTTTAGTTGCTTGCAAATAAATTAGTGCATCCAATAATGTGCAATGTAATGAAAATTATAATCCCTAATCCTTTATTAATTTAATTATAAAACGATATTAAATCCATATGTGCAGTGCAGACATTGAATTAATTATGTTATTTAAACATAACCAGTAAATGTCTTTTTTATGATGGTGATACAGGACCCAGCTGTACTGTACTTGATCATTAGGCATTAATAAATGCTCCTGGCCAATGATACAGCTGAACTTATACAGTAGAAAGCTACAATTCCCCCATCTCAATTGTTATTATCAATGATAAAAAGTCTACCAGAGCCATATGAATCATACAGCTGAAGTACGTAGAGTTTATTGGCTTGGTTGCACTTCTTTCCTAAGATTGTTACGATTGTTGATCTTGTAAGATTGTCTGAGGTATTTATTTTCTTCCAAATATCAAATAACGGATCATTAACATTGTTTAGTAAGAAGTGTCACTGTACCAAAAAAACTAGTCCAATCCTAAATCTAGACGAGTTGACAAGTAAGCCAATACAAGGTTGGTCAACATATTGGCCAAACGTTCAACCACTCGGTGTCGATATATTTTATTGGTCTGTGAAGTCAACGACCACTAAAGTGTCCAAGGTTTGTTTACTAGTACTAGAGCTAAATGTGATAAATTGCTGACTAAAGGAATATGCTTTGAAATTTGTTATGATAAAAATGTTATGGACAAAGAAATACTGTAAAACACCTTACATTTTTTAAATTATTTTATAAAATAGAAAAGTACAAAATTAAGCTGTTGTAAACATTCTCATATATAAAAGATTTAGTAGGCCTATTGTTTCATGAAAACTTTTGAAATACCACCTTGTCTTCTAATTGTCTACTATATAACGAAATTCTCTTATATTTTAAAACAACAAAAATATTGTTTTATTTTAGACAAATTGTTATTGATATGATTATTATTAATGAATAATGTGCTAAGATAACACTTTGACTTTGTTACATTAATAGTGGTAATTAAAAGAAAACAAGTGTGGTTATTGACAGAATCATGTCTCAAGAAAAACCAAACTGAAGCTAAACCAGCCATTACACCTAAACACAATTTTTTACCTACATTCTTGTACTTTGCATATCTGTGAGGTGTTCAACTACAATTCATCTAATGTTACCATTGGAAGCATTAACATATTTCAAAATCCTTGAGAAAAGTTTATCGGTATGGTTAAACTTCTTTCCTAAGATTGTTACGATTTTACAAGATTGTTTGAGGTATTTGATTTCTTCCAAATATCAAATAATGGATTATTAACATTGTTTAGTAAGATGTGTCACTGTACTAAGAAAACTAGTCCAAACCTAAATCTAGAGGAGTTGAAAAGTAAGCCAATACAAGGTTGGATCACATATTGACCAAACGTTCAAGCACTCTGTGTCGATATATTTTATTGGTCTGTGAAGTCAACGACCACTAAAGTGTCCAAGGTTTGTTTACTAGTACTAGAGCTAAATGTGATAAATTGCTGACTAAAGGAATATGCTTTGAAATTTGTTATGATAAAATGGACAAAGAAATACTGTAAAACACCTTAAATGTTTCAAATTATTTTATATAATAGAAAAGTACAAAATTGAACTGTTGTAAACATTCTCATATAGGCTATACATGATAAAAGATTTAGTATCGTTTCATGAAAACGTTTGAAATACCACCTTGTCTTCTAATTGTCTACCGGTACTATATAACGAAATTCTCTTGTATTTTAAAACAACAAAAATATTGTTTTATTTTAGACAGATTGTTATTGGTATAGTTATTATTAATGAACAATGTGCTAAGATAACACGTTGACTTTGTTGCATTAATAGTGGTAATTAAAAGAAAACAAGTGTAGTTATTGACAGAATCATGTCTTAAGAAAAACTAAACTTAAGCTAAACCAGCCATTACACCTAAACACAATATTTTACCGACATTCTTGTACTTAACACTTCTGTGTAGTGTTCAACTACAATTTATCTAATGTTACCAGTGGAAGCATCAACATATTTCAAAATCCTTGAGAAAATCGTACGAGCAAAGAGGTGGCATTAAACATTGGTAGAGTCCCTAATGAATTATGTTTTGGGTTTTTACTATAGTCAACATTATTTTTGTCAGTGGACGATTATAAAAAATGAACCTACTTACATTAACAAATTCTTAGTTTTATCTGAACTCATCGTTTCACAATATTACTAAACAAATTTCAATAACCAATTAACTAATCATGTGACCTTACCTTACAGTGGCGTAACTGGAACATGGTTTGGGGGAGAGTTGGATGAGCTCAAAGTCTACTACACTCATGCGGGGTTACTTAGGAGGGAACCCCAAGAAAGAGGGGGTCCCCCAAAAAATTTAGAAAGATGAGAACTGCGAACCCGCGTTTTCAGGCATTCCAGAGGCATTTCACGCGTTCAAAGGATTCAGAAAATAGTATTTCTTGATTAAGAAGTACCCCTATCGGTAAACACACATCATTGTTTTTTATTGGCCGTCTGAGTGAATCGCAGCTTATTACAGTTTCCCCATGTTTTAGACTTGGCTGACATACCCTCCCGGCAGTCCTGACATTATTGTCCTTGTAACAAGTAAAGAATCGCTCAAATATGTTATATCAAAAGTACTACGCACCTTAGTAAACAATTAAATTCATTATCAGCTTTATGTATTATGATTTTAACATTTTGTTCATATTACATCAAATAATTATACTGATACTTTTTTTATTTAAAGCTTATTACGTAGTGTTATTGACAATGAGGTTTTGAAAACAATGATTATTCAATGCCATGAACATCACACGGATTTCACACACACGGTTATACAGTATTTTCATATTCTGGTACATCCTATGTAATCAATAAGTATTCTATAGGTCTTAGCATTTGAAGATTATTCTCCTAGGCGACAGTTACTATGACGGCAGCTGAGTGGGCTCAACTCAGTATTCGGTCGTCAATATATACCTGGTCAATGTAGATTTCAATTTAAGATTATATTGTACCAATAGCTTTCACTATGTTACGGAGTTTGAGTTAACAAAAATAGAGCCATTAATTTAGCGAATAAATAATTAATGACATCACGAGTAACTTATCTTACTTAATATTTTAATTTAGATGTTTGTGAGTATGCAAAATTGAGATTCACGTAAAAACTATGGGAACAAAAGATTTGAGATTTTGCAGAAATATAACCAATATATCACAAAATTGGTAACAATAAGTTTTGATTTTAAATCAATGATGTATGTATAATTTCATGCACCTTTTCTAGAGATCCGCATTCTTTTCCGCGACCGCTTCCCATTGAAAAGCACAAATATAGCAGCTAGTAAATCATATAGCAATTGAAATAAATATACAGTAATACATTATTTTTTACAGAAATACCATTTTTTCAGTTTTCCATCACTGTTTTCCCACATTTTTTAAACTTTCCATTCCTATTTCCCTGTTTTCACTTTTCCCACCAATTACCTTTTTCCATCCCGGTTTTCCCACATTTTTACCCATTTTCATCCCTATTTCCCTGTTTTCCCTTTTCCTAACCAAGTTCTCCCAATTCCCAACAATTACCCTTTTCCATCCCTTTTCCCACCAATTACTCTTTTCCATCCCTTTTTTCCCATTTCCCATCCCTTTTCCCCCATTTTCCAACCCTGTTTCCCTTTTCCCACCAATTACCCTTTTCCATCGCGTTTTCCCACCAATTACCCTTTTCCATTCCGTTTTCCCACATTGTTACCCTTTACCGTCTCCATTTCCCTATTTTCCCTTTTCCCTATTCAGTTTTCCCTTTTACCACCAATTACCCTTTCCATAAATTTTTCCCATTTTCCTCCGTTTTCCCTACCCTTTTCCATCCCTGTTTTTACACATTTTTACCCTTTTCCATCCCTATTTCCCTGTTTTCCCTAAATAAGTTCTCCCGTTTCCCACAAATTACCCATTTCCCACATTTTCCCCCTTTTTTATCCCTATTTCCCTGTTTCCATTTTCCCAGCTCAGTTCTCGCAATTTCCACCCCTGTTTTCCCTTTTCTCTCAATTACTCTTTTCCATCCCATTTTCCCATTTCCAACTCAATTTTCCCTTATCCCACATTTTACATTTTGATTTGGTAAGGAGTGGTTCTACCAGTTACCCTTTTGAATCCCTTTTTTCCGTTTTCAATCCCTGTTTTCACTTTTCCACCAATTACACTTTTGCATCACGGTTTTCCCCTTTTTTCCAATTACCCTTTTGCAGCCTGGTTTTCCCTTTTGCCACCCCCCCCCTTTCATCCCTATTTCTCATTTCCAACTCAGTTTTCCCTTATCCCTTATTTTACCCTTTCCCATCCCTGTTTTCCCTCATTTTTACCCTTTTCCAGCACTTTTTCCCTTTTCCCTTTTCCATTCTTCTTTCTACCAATTACCCTTTTGAATCACTTTTTTCCGTTTTCCATCCCTGTTTTCCCTTTTCTTACATTTTTAACCTTTCCACTCCTATTTCCCTTTTTCCCTTTTTCCTACCAATAACCTTTTTCTATCCCTGTTTTCCCACCATTTACTCTTTTGCATCTTGGTTTTCCCTTTTATTACCAATTACCCTTTAACAGCCTTGTTTCCCCTTTTACCACCAATTACCCTTTTCCATCCCTTTTCCCATTTCCAACTTAGTTTTCTCCTTTCCCTAATTGTTACCCTCTTCCATCCCTTTCCCCTTTTCTCACCAATTACCCGTTTCCATCCCTGTTTTCCCACATTTTTACCCTTTTCCATCCTTGTTTCCCACATTTTGCACATTTTCCACCTCTGTTTTCCCTTTTCCAACTCAATTTTCCCTTAACCCACAATTTAACCCTTTTCTATTCCTCTTTTCCTATTTTCCACCCCTGGTTTTCCTTTTCCCATTAATTACCCTTTTCCATCCAGTTTTCCCATTTCCAACTCAATTTTACCTCATCCCACATTTTACCCTTTTCCATCCCTTTTTCCCCACATTTTTACCCTTTTCCATCCCTATTTCCCTGTTTTTCTTTTCTTTACTCAGTTCTCCCGTTTCTTACCAATTACCCTTTTCCATCCCTTTTTCCCATTTTCCACCCCTGTTTTCCCTTTTTCCCATTTTCAACTCAGTTTTCTCTTATCCCACATTATTACTTTTTTCCATCCCTTTTTCCCATGTTCCACCCCTGTTTTCCCTTTCCCATATTTTCCCCCTTATCCGATCAATTACCCTTTACCAACCCTTTTTAACCTTTTCTATCACTGTTTTCCCACATTTTTACCCTTTTTTCATCACAATTTCCCTTTTTTCACTTTTCCATCCCTGTTTTCTTACTAATTACCCTTTACCATCCCTTTTTACCCTTTCCATCCCTGTTTTCCCACATTTTTACCCTTTTTCATCACTATTTCCCTGTTTTTCCAACTCGGTTCTTCCTTTTCCTACCAATTACCCTTTTCCACCCCTCTTTTCTCTTTTCCCACCAATTACCTTTTTCCATCCCCTTTTCCCAACTCAGTTTTCCCTTTTCCCACCAATTATCCTTTTCCATCCCTATTATAGCTGTGAAATTGTTTGCTAATTTTATTAATGATAGTAATTAAATTACTTATTGCATTTTTAAAATTACTCTTGGTAAATATCGCGGCCTACTAAATAATTTTAAAATAATATTTTGTTATGGATAATTACAAAGTTTAATTTTAAATCCAACAAACCTAAATAATAATACATTTTAAGAAGTAGAAACGCGGAGCGGATAAAGACATTCGTCTTCCGACCGGCCGAGACAAATATACTGCCGTTGTTTGCACTGTCTTAGTTATTAGTTTGTGTGTTTCTGTAGAATTAAAATAAATGTTTCACAAGATGAAAACTGTACAACTACAAGATAAGTAGTAAGTAAGTAAGACAGTGTATAACTAAAGTGGATAAAATATTAAGACATTATTACTCTTCTATAACCATTCCATTCAAATACCTAATACAATTTGCTCTTACATGTGGTTAGTTAGATTTAAATTTTATATTCGTACATAATAATTCTACATTAATGATATTTATTTCTTTAGGATTTTAAATGTATTAGGAAGCAGCCTCTTTTCTATTAACCTTCAAATTTGTATTCGAATTAAAAGTTAATGCAGGGACGAGGGTTTCAATGATCTGCTTATAAAAAGACTAAACTGTTGAAAGTAGTTTTAGGGATATAGCATTTTTGGAAATATTCAAATATTCATGTACAGCTAGTGAACAAAACATAATTTTAGGTTCTTCCTCTTGTTCTGACATTACTCTCAACAATTATCAACAGTATGCATTAAAAGTTATACGTTATTTACAACAGAACTAAAGGACTCCATGTTTTATTTCTCTCCTAGCAATACTCTACTAGCAGATGTTACGCATATTTTCCACTTTTGTGATCCTTTACAGGTGAACAATGGCGATGGGATTGCTTATTTGCATGTGAAATATGTTTTATGTTCAATGCTCACTCTGTCCATAACGCCTGAATGCGCCAGAATCGTGTACTCTACAGCTTTATAAAGTTTATGTATAAGTTTTCAGCAAGTAATCAAATTAAAACAATTATGAATAATTCTTTAGGAGATTCATTTTTAATCCTATTTTAATTTTAGTTGACACTAAAGTGTCTAATTAATTATGAGACGAAGTTCACAAGCAGGAGCTTTTAGTGACTTGATGAAGCTCTAAGTAATGAATCCATAAACCCAGATCATAGCAAGCAGCTACTTCAAGTCTATAAATTGAATGTTATATCATTCGGAATATGGCTTTACTTTAGAACTTATTGATATGAAATCTAGTCAAAAAGTTAATTAAAAAAATCTACTTCTAAAAAGCTAATAATTTAATTTATTTTGTATTCGTAATAATTCAATTGATAGTATGTTTATGTAGGTTTGAAATTAATTATTTTAATATCATAGAAACACGTTGTTAAGTAGAGAGACAGCTTTTAAAATTAGGAGCACCATCTTTTTATATCGCACTATTACACAAAATGTTTTAAATTTACATTTATATAATTAACTGGATAGCCATTTAGTTCATGAAAACCTTCACATTAATCACATACACCTCCTCTCTTGATTGAAAACGATTTAAATAGTGGCCTTATTGGTTACTGAAATAATATATATATATACAACAATAACACAAAGAACACAGACTACAGAGTGGGGAAATGAGACATCTGGATTATTGCACCGAGAACGCGGTGTGCTTCAAGGCAGCTGTCTTGGACCAATATTATTCAAACTACACATGTCTGATTTTCTAGTATGTGCTAGATCAGCTTTGCGTGGTTTGCATGCATATTGAAGATTGTGCAACTGTTAATTATCCTAAGACATCCAACAACGCAATGGCTACCCGTTTGTCTTCTCTTTTTGGTTCAGTAAAATGGTCTGTCACCAAATGTTAGGGGAAGTTCAGTGCAGTCCTCGAAAAATATTGTATAGTCCTTAATTCTTTCTTAAACAAACAAAATAATTTATATATACTAAGGTTTATCTGTAACATCTCTTTATTACCAATCCTATTTTTTACGATTGATGCGTCACTGTAATGCTTATTCTAGCACGGTGACGGATGGTATAAAAAACATTTCCTTTAATGTTTCGCCCTCCTAGCATTTGATTCATTTCGAGACTTCTCTTTCAAAGATCCAGTGACGCTGGCCAACTTGCTTTATAAAAACTTTAAATGTGAATTTTAATTTAACAGCTGATATTTCAGTTGCGAAATATATAACTATTGGTTTAACCACAGTTAATTACTCTCCATGACATTGCAGGCTATGGAGACTGCGTGTATTCGGGTTCTTTTGTCTAAGCAGCAACGGTTGAGCTCGCTAAGTCACCTTTTAGTATTTAACAATTTACACCTTCTGCATGGTGAAATCCTCACGAAAAAAGAATGTGGGAATGAAGCTTTAAGGGCAAAGCATGTGTTCATTCGATTACTGCTTAAAGTGTCGTGAAAATTTGTCACCTTTCAGAGAAATTTTAGATCCATTCCCTAATTGTGTGTCACTAGTAGTAACTGATATCAGTGCAAACCGATCCGATAAATGGCATACAGACATATAATTGCTGAAGTGTCTTACTTTCTCTGAGCAGAAAGTCCCTTTGCGGAATACACAGCAAGGTCCTTCATTTACCGAGGGCTCAACATGCGGTTGGGGAAGGCTTTGCGGGTTTCAGTTTGGTGTTGTACAACGAAATCCAAAGTATTTTCAATCATCTTTACGTTAGTTATTTTAAATATAAATTAACGTCAACGCTAAACAGTGGTATATAACCTTGATGTAAGTAATTTGGTATAGGTAATATTAATTTATAGTTTTGATATCATTTGTTGAGATAACTTTTATTATAACTCAAGGATAGTCATTCAAAAATCCGAAAAGCATTTTCGTACCGTTTATACAAAGGTTATAAATGTTTATCTAACCAAGCAGTTGATGATAATCAAACTAGTCATTACAGTATATCTTAAATAGAAAATAATGAGTAACAAAACACTTCACTTACTTTGTAGGGAATGATTCGTTTTCATTCTTCTGTACCGCGGTAATGATAATTGCTTCTCACCTTGTGAGATTGTTATTACAAAAAAAAAAAAACACACATACACATACAGCCGATTCCAATTATGAGTTTAATGAAACAAAATACATTTTTGACATATTACGTAATTCCAACATTACAAATTTATGACAAACTTTAAAAAATATTAGCTAATAGCAACGTTGCATGATATAAATATAAAAAAAAACTGTTTCTAATATTTTATGTCCCCAGTTTAACCAAGAGTGTAAATAAATTTTAAACTATTAAAACGGCATTTCTTCGTTATGATTTGGGTGCTCTGGTCACACTTAACAAATTTGAAAATCCGTGCAAGCAAGAAAACATATGTTCCTGTAGAGCCAAAGTGACAGACTGACTGTCGTACATTCATCTTCTGTCTTCACCGTCTAAGATAAACATACTACATTGTCTACCCGTGTACTGTGGTTCTTGGTCTTTCACTCTCTTACAAGTGAAAAAGGAAACTATATTGGTGTGGAAGGTCAAGTTACATAGGGACGAAATTTATCGTTCATACCGTATTCTTCAAGTAACGAAGGAAACTAATTTTTAATATCGAATCTAAGTGTAAAAAATTACTTGAAAAAATTGACAGCTGGACTTCATTCAGCTTGTTATTTAATTGAGGATGTCAAGGGGAAGAAGCGATTTATATAATAATTGTATATTTGAATCAGAATGTTAAAATATAAATCAGAAAGTTAAATGTAAACATTAGAAAACAGTTTGGCTTATTGAAGTTGGGCTCTTCTTTTGGAATTTGTAAAATATTAATGACAATATTTCATCCGAGCGGATATAGAACAATTATTATTAAATGGTGACTTCTGAGGTTTTCAAGCATGAAGTCAAATTATCTAAAAATACCAATGGTAATAAATGCTTCGCTTACTTTATAATGTAGCCTAGTTTCTTTATCGTAGCCGATATTAATTGGATGAATCGTTAGTTAATATTTAATAACTACAAGACTCCACCAGAGTTATTTTTTGTGGTTTGAAATAATCAGTTTTGTTTGAAGACGAAAACACGTTCGCTTATTACGGTAAATAAGATAAGGCATGTTTTATCTTACTTGCAATACAAACCTTTATAAGTGATTGCTTGCTATTCCGCTAGAACATATCAGAGTCAATGGTATTACACTATTATTTTACTTCTTATTTGACTAAATGAATTGTTGGATTAAATCGAGGAATAACACTAAAATGGAACCCAAAATCCAAAGATAGTGAGATCTTGGCTGTTTCACATAGCTTATTGATATCAAAACCGTAGATTCTACCTTAGTTTCCCATGCATGGTCAAGGTAGGGCCTACAATTATTTCACGAACTTAAACGGATAAAATTTAATATAATAATGATAGAAAAAAATTATTAAAACTCGTCGGAGACATAAACTTCTTGCACAAAGCTACTTAATAAATTAATCATAATATTTTTAGCTTAACATAAAAATTCCACGTAAATATTTTTTCACTGTAGAAAACACTTTAAATTGGTATTAATTTTTGAAAATGATAGAATTTATAGATTTTAATTTCTTTGAATAGGGTTCCTTTGATTTTGGTAATATGAAGTTCGTAAACAATTATTTATTTTTCTAAGAATTAATAACTTTGTACAATGTGAAAGATACCTAAACATTCTTCCCACAAAAGTTTAAAAATAATGCATATTTTTGTGTAGCTTAAAACCAGTATAAAAGTAATTTCTACGCAAAATAAAATACAAAAAAACAAAATCCAAAATTAATTTTTCTGTTATATATTAAGTGAAATAATAAAATATAAAATATAAATAGTTTTAACCCATACTGCCAAAGGAGGTAGTTTCGTCCGTTAATACTCCATAACCTTTTTATTAGAGTTATAAACCTCTCACGACAGGGTTTAATATTTCAAAGCTCTGGGCAGTAAAATGTAAATTGCTCATAAAACACCCGTCAAAATATGTGTCGTAGTCCAACTCTTTAATTTATCTTGTTGAGAAGTAATACCTAATAAAAAAGCTTAAGCTATATACAGGGTGAATAAAAAAGTAAAGACCCCCATCTAATATTTTTCTAAGTAGTTATACAGATATATCCTTTGTGCGGTCGTGCAATCTTAGCAGGAAGTTTCATTTTACGATTTTGAAAGTTTTGAGTGTCCCCCGAAAATGGGGGATTTTGGGGTTAACTCAAAAGCTTTAAATAAAAATCCCCTTCATGTGATACCTCATTTTGAATTGCTTAAAAATTTAAAAATGGTGAAAAAGGCTCGCAATCTCTTCCCTATCCAAAATAATAGTTAATATTACAATTACATTGAGTTTTCTTATCTTTTCAATGTAAAGACTTCAATAGATTTGACGGGCTACCATTTTGGATAGAAGAGAGAGAGTGAACCACCATTTTTTAAGTTTTTGTAAACACATCAAAATGAGGTATCACTTGAAGGGGCTTACACAAAAAAAATTGGATTTCCTCCAAAATCTCCCATTTTTGGGGAACACTCGACATTTTCAAAATCATAAAATTGAACTTCATGCTAAGTTTACGCGACCACTAGAAGGTTATCTCTGTATAGACAATATATACTTAGACAAATATTAGATGGGGGGGTCACTTTCTATTCACCATGTATATTGCCAAATATTCACCATGTTTGATACCAAAAATCTTTTTCAAACATTCAGTCGAAAAGCTAAATTTGAGATATCTATGAGTTTAAAAAGCTTGTAGGAATATTTGCTCAAAAATGTATGTTGTTATTTGTATGCATAAGTATAGGCCACCATTTTTTAAATCATTTAATGTAGCAGAATTTAACTTCTAGCGTCAGAAACCCTTTTTGTTTCATTGGATTTGTCTTTAATGGTTGTCACTTGAGCAGTTCGAAAGTCCAACTTTGGGTTGTTTGTCTTAAAGTTTGCTTTAGAGAGATGCTTTGAATAATAGCACAATGTCACTAGAGGCAAACTTTTTACTCAGTGTTTACCTTTAGAACTGAATGCTGTGATAGACATACCGGCTCCCTATAATATGATTTATGGCAAATTTATATAACATATATAAAAAACTGAAAACAGCCACGTTAGAGAATACTGAATGTTACTCTTAGTACTACTGATGAATGAGAAGTTGGAAAATTTAGTGGCTGCTTTTGAATTTAGAATTTAAATAATTTTATAATAAAAAAAATATATAAAGCAACCACCTAAATGAATACTTAGTGTCATTCGTAGTGCGTGCTAATTAAGCATTAGGAGATGGCATATCGAGTCTTTACTCTTGTGTGAGTTTGATTTGCCAGGTAAAAACCATAATAGATTACTTACAAAATTAAAAAAAGTAATTAACATACATTTGGTTATGGGTTTACTCAGTAAAATGTTACTTGAATACAGCTGGTCTGGAGATAAACAATCCTTCAAAAGAAAATGAATAAGAATGTAGGAGTAAGAACAAATTAAAAAAGTAAAAGTGACATAACAGTTCTATACCTTCCTTTATCGGTGTTTTTTTATCAAATAATTGCGCACTTACGTTTTCTAGTCTATAAAAGTGCAGGGGTCATATTTTAAATTCTTAAATTCTTCTGAATTTGATCGATATTGATAGGCAATGCTGACAAATTAAACATTAAACAAACACAATCAACAAGCTTACAAATATAATTCTTACATATTGTATGGAGAGAAGAACGAGGAGCGGATGAAGACATTCGTCGTTCTGCCGAACGATAGAGACAAATATTCTGTCGTTGTTTATACTGTATCAGTTCTTAGTTTTGTTTTTAAGACCTAAGATATATTTTAAATGAAAAGTTTCCTAATAAAACTTAAGTTTTAGTTTTCTTAGTAGATTCTTTTTTATAAATTATTACCTTCAAAATTCGTTAAATATTTTAGGCAAATGTATATTATAGTTTTGGTTTAGAGGAGTTTTATTTAAATTTAAATTATTAAGGACAGATTTGGAATTTAATCAATTGGAATATGCTATTTCAATAAAATATAGGATTGCATTTTTTATTAAACAACATTTTCGTACACTACCGGTACGTCATGGCAAAAATGAAATTCGGACAACCTTATGAAAATACCAAATTGTTGAAAACTGTGATTGGAATTGGGAAAGTAAATTCAAAAAAATATTAAACCATTCTTAAAAAGTAAGTGAAATAATAAAGGGTTCTTTATTGTTATGTTGTCATATAAGAATCGTGGGAACATCAACAATGAGTTATAAGATTTATAAGTTATTTACGTAACAGCAATAAACGTTTCAATGCTTTGTTATGTTGGTAGCCATACTCGACTATCAGAGAATGACGCAACTTTTCCGCTTTTGTGATCCCTTTCAGGCGAACAATAGCGATGGGATTGCTTATTTGCATGAGAAGAATGTTTATTGCCCAATACTCATTCGGGTCATTGCGTCTGAATCATGTATGTTTACTCTTTAGTTTCATAAAGTCTCTACAAGTTTTCTGCAATAACTTCAATATAGATTTGACCGTTATAACATTTTAAATTCGTATTTTAGAGTGATGATATACAATTTGTATGTTCCCTAAGAAATAAAAGCGTGACATTACCCATTCTTAATATTTAAATAATTATTTGAGTAATTTGTTGGAAAGTTATTTTTATTTTTTTAACTAAGGTCTACTTTATATGTATAAAAATATATTATATTAGGAAACCATGTGGCAAGGATAACAAGGAAACAACTGATTTGAGCTACTTGAGAAAGCTCTGAGTAATTAATTCATTAATCAAGGATCGTGGGAAGCAGCTCCATCGTGTCATAGTTGAAATTGAATGTTATCATTCAGAATCGCTTATCCAGCAACTGCCAGATCTGAAATACTGATGTTTTGGACGAATATATTAATAAATTATAACATTGTATCTTGTTGTGATAATATTTTTTCAACTTCATTGCTTTGATAGTGTTTTGTGGACTGGGTAAAGTTATCACCAGAAAACCTAGCATAACAACAATCATCTGAGTAAGAAAGCTTTTGAATGAAAAAAAAATAATTTTTTATACCAGATAAAACGAAAATTACTTTTTTAAATCATCTATAGTCATGTAACGCTTCAGTTTTGGTCAATTACCTGGGTAGCCTTAACAGTCAGTGGGCGCCTTCAAATATGACGGTTGTTAGTTTGATTCCAAGCGATATCGTTTCCAAAACCAGATTCCATTTATTATTGGGCTATTACTTTATGATCAACGGGCTGTCAATCTTACAAAAAATCTACGTTTGATGGTAACAAATTTACAACGGAATTTCTTCGTTGTTTAGCGTATTTGTCCTGGCTACTCTTAATAAATCTCTGAAAATCCTTGCAAGCTAGGAAACCTTAGAAGAAACACATGTTGCTGTAGAGCCAAAGTGACAGACTGACTGTCGTACATTCATCTTATGTCTTCACCGTCTCTAAGACAAACACCCTATATTGTCTACCCGTGTACTGTCTTGGTCATTCACTCTCTTACAAGTATAAATAATGCTATATTTGTCTTTGAAATACAATAACATAATGATGAAAAGTGATTTATCGTTAATACTGTAAGGGAGGATTTTAATTTTAATATCGAAATAAAATGTTATGAGATAAAGATAAAACTTGAAGTAGGGGTCTCTATGAAACTTTTATATTGGAATCGGAATGTTGAAATATAAAACTGAAAGTCTGATTAAATAAAAGTATTTGAATAGCAATTTAGCTTATTGAAGTTAGATTCTTATCTCGAAAGTTATTAATACTGCTAAGAATATTTGACTTCTATGAATAGAGATTAACTATTGATAAAATGGTAAATTGCGAGCTTTTCAAACATTAAATCAAAATGGTTCAGTATCAAGGGCAATGCTATTTTTTTACTGTGCAATGATTTACTTAGGAAACCCAATGGTTTTAGTGGTGCTTAATAATGTAAAATAATTACCAATACACTATTTTTAGTGTATTACGTTGTTAAAACCACTATAATGATGATTAATATATATTTTGGTTTAGGGGAGAAATTGATTAAAGGTTTTTATGCTACAAATCGTAGATACATTCTTTTAATTGGTTAGTACAGAATAAAAGTATAGATATAGTTTTTTCTATCTTCTCTACATTTGTGTTTAAACGCGTAAATTTAAATAATAGTCTAATAATTTTAAATATTTTACAATATCTATGATAATTTATTTTGGGCATCTTAAACATCTTGATCTAAATTAAGAAAAAGCTTTGGAAAATTAGTTTTTTTCAGTAAAGTATATATATTGGACCAAAATTAAAAGTTTTCATAATATTAATCGTAGTAAAAATGATCAGAGTTATCGTGATTCGAAGTTTTGTTTTTAAAGAATGAATCTACGGCCTAACGTTGCAACTGACTGTGAATTAGATAAGGCATGTTTTGCCTTCCTTGCAATATAAAATGTTATTATTGGTTTTTTCTATTCATCTACAAACAAATCTATTGGATCCATGTAAAACTTAACTAAAGAAAACTCCATTTAAATAAGTCGCTTAAAAATAAGAAGTATAAAGCCTCTACTTTGTGAGAATTAACAGAGCTGTTGTAGACAAAAGTTGACCTTTTATGGCTACAACCTTAGTTAACCTTACTTAGTTAACTTTTTTAAACAAGTAACGTAATGTATACGACGACTCAACATATTGGTACAAGTTACAGAGAAAGAAAATATACATAATATTAAATTAAACAATATTCCTAGGAAAGCGATTACGTTTAAAGATTTAAAGCAGCCCGTCGGATTGAACTTCAAACTAAGTCATTTTTAAGTTAAGCTTTTGCATATCCTCACCACCCAATTTAATTCTTCAATAAAATATTTACCTATAACTATTTAGACTGTTTTTCACGTAAAATAATGCAAAAATTTATACAGATACCCCTTTTAGGCCGTGACACAAGGATGTCTTCAGTAGAAGGGTCAGATAGGTTTCTGTCCTGAGTCTTTCGTGTGTTATTTACAACTGTAATTTGTCACTCAGGACAACACCGACGTCTTTCTGGCTTTTGGTTTTACAAGCACAAAACAATTTCATCACATTAATATGGTTCCTGTCTGAATAACACATTTTGGAATATATTTTGGTAAAATTAATTATACCAATATAAAATATGCGTTGTAATTTAATAATTAAATGAACTTTTCTCAATTCAAATCAAGATTATTAACTGTGACAAGAAACCCGACCCTTACTTAGGATTTCATTAGCTTTAGAGATGAGGCTAATTAAATGTTAATCAACACAAATTACACTAAGTAAAAGTTTTTTATCTCGCGAACAAATTGAACATTTTTATTCGAAAACTCACCAAATTCCGTAATTATAGATAATTAAATTGATTGAAAATAATTGAATTTTACTTTATTTTTTCAAGTTTATTGGTAATTTGCTTAAATTTTTTGAATAACTTTTTATTTTAAATAAAACTTACATATAAATACTTATGTTAACTTATGTTAACTAATAATTGCGTTTAAAAGTCAAACGTTGTTTTCTTTGTGTGTCTCAATTCTTTCCAATGTAAAATAAAGAGTAGTGTTGTCTCATTTACATGAATATAATGTAACATACAGGGTGTTTCGAAACTCCATGAGCTTTAGGTGAAACAAAAATATCATATAAACATATGCCTCATATTAATAACTCAAAATCCATAGGATTTATAAAAATGTTACAAACAGCAAAAATGATTGAAATTCAATTCACTTTAGAAAAATGTACAAATGTTATAGGGTTATAACACAAATAACGGAGAAAATGTTATTTTTATAAAACTGCTAAATTATGTAATTTTGCTAAAATATCTAGTTTTAACTTTATATAATTTTATTGTTCTCCCTTATTTGTGTTATATTACATGTGTACATTTATGTAAAGTGAATTCAATTTCCATCTTTTTTGTCTTCTGCAACTTTTTAAAAAAATAATATGTTTTTTTAGTTATTAAGCTTAGAAAAATTTAAATTTCTGATTGCGCAAAAAAGGATAGCTGACGATAAAAATAGAGTATGATTACTTGGTTTTATTTGACCACAATTAAATGCATTATGTTGCATTTTACTGATTGCACTTATGTTTGAATTGATTAAATATGTTGGTTTTTAGAGTAATATGAAAATATTCACAGACAAATACTATGAATTTACTGAGGAGTTTTATTATTCTAGGTCAGAAAAACTCGCAATCACTTTTCCGAAGAGTAGGTATAAAAAATAAATATGCATGAACATAATTCCAAGCGATGTAAGTACAAAAATAAAGCTTAATTCAAAATGATTGGTATCAACAAACTGACATATTCTTTCCCCCATTAGCTTGTCAACTACCCTTATATTGGGTACGGTAAGCGACGAGAGGAACACTAATGATATTGTGTGGGTAAAATCACAAAAATTGAAGACAAATATTTTTTATCATGTGTATGGGAAGGTCATAATTATACTAGTCCACCCTAGTTACTATTACTGTATTTTTATTGAACTATTACCTTCAGTATTCTATACTACCTTTTTGCAATGCTTACTATTAACATGGATAGAAAATATGTAAATATATTTTAAATTATGAACTCCATCACGGAATTATTTCTCTGTACAACACTTCAAAGACAAGTTGTACAATCATGACAGAACAACCAACAATGATAACGGCGATTGATTAAAGACAATGTTTTGTATGTTGGAACAAAGGGGTTGGCAGCACTGATGTCAGGCATTCTGAATGATCAAAGTCGTCATTGCAACTGTCTACATGACTTGGTATCATCTCTCTTGTTTGTAATTCACAGATTTCAGTCGAACGATACAATTTCACTGTGCATTCGTTTGAACAAAATACTAAACGATGTCAGTAACTGAATGTGTTATGGGCTTTTTGGAAATAACTTTGCAATGATCATTGTTTATAGTTGTAAAACGTCATAGTCTAAAAATATCAATAGTGCTTGGTGATATTTTAGATTATTTCATTTACAAATGTATTTTTTATTACTTTGTAGTTTAAGTAAACACTTATAAATGAATTTATCATTATATGTTTTTGCCAATCTTTTTATCCATATCCATTTACGTTTACATTACAAAATGTATTCATTGAGTTCCGCAAAATTTTAATAGCATTTTTAAAAATATGTTTGGTCCTTTTAGGAACATAATTATATTTTTCATATAGAAAATAATGTTAGAAAATCATTATGCTAATATTGTATCCGTCTATTATTTGAAATCTCATTACATTATCGCCACAACAATTTTTAAAAGTAGTAAGCCTAAACGTATATTTAATTTTGGTATTAACATTTTAAAATTGGAAATATATGACTGTTCTGATGGCAAAAGCGTTCTGTGCATGTCAAAAACAACGCAGATCAGACAATGCTTTGATCATGCTGTCAAACGGCATTCATTGTTAATTGCGTTTTATTGTAACTGTTTCTAAATTAACGTTCTTTTATCTTTCCTAGATTTTTATATGAAAGCAGTTAAGTACATCGTTCTTAAAGATTGCAAAACACAAAATGTTTTTTTTTTACCATCAAAAATTATACCAACAATCATAGTCCTGAATGTGTAAATACAAATTGTAATAATTTTGGGTAAACCAAATATTTAAAATAATAATATAATTTCGCTATACAAATTATGTATTCCTACGGCAAATGCCATTAAACAATACATTATATTCTTCCTTACCTAACCATAAAGCATTAAACTGTAAGAATGGAGAAATGTAAATACATTGTTCAACATAACGGCTTTATATATTAAAGAAATATTTCATTTTGGAAAAAAAAAACAATTGTGTTACTATTTCTAGCTTGTATGAAAAGTAGTTTAAGACAAGATTTTAGTTAGTTATGGACTACGTTCTGTGTGAAAAACGATTTAAACATTTCAAGAATAAAGGATTTTGTAGAAATATTTATTGCACACGACAATCTATAAGATTGAAAACTTTTACGTTGTAAAATGTCCTTTTGCTCCTAACATTAAATTACAGTGAAATGCAGTATTGTTTTATGATGTAACATCTCCGAATGTTATGGTAAACAATCCATCCTATTGCTGGCATTGTTTGTGAACCTCACCTTGGTGAAAGAATAGCAGTAGGTAGAACATTTCTGGGAGTACAGTGGTACACATGTAATAACATATAAAAATACTTGTAATGCTATTTAAGTTGTAACATAATTCAGTTTACAAGCATACATTGAATTATTAAGTGCATAGGCTATTTGGAAATATTTATATTAAAGGCATACTACAAAGTTTTATGCCCCATTGTGCTCAGAAAAAGATAGCATTTTGTTTTTGAGTCATTTAGTTTATAATCGAATACGGGCTAACTATATTGTTAATTTTAACCACTATATGTGCTCCTATATGTGCTTTATTAATACATTTTCTCTTCCTTGCTTTCCTGCTGAAAAAAAAAACAATTTTGGTAGTACGATTTGAGCAGGACCTAAATTAGATCACTATTATCTTTTGTACTATATTTTAAGTGTATTTCAACTCATTTCTCCAAACATGAAGTTTGATAATGAAATTTAATATTATCATTATTGGTTAAGTATGAATTTTCAAATAATCAAATTGGCAAGCATTCCTTGAATACAAATATAAACAATATAAATACTTAATATTGTAATCCAATACAGCCTACACAGTTAATACAGTTAATAAGCCTAACCTCAGGTCGCACGACTATGGGGAGATTAACAAGATAACGAGCAGCACGTGGGGTACGTGATCTCAGTTATGTGTATTGGAGGGGGGTTATCTGGGGGGGGGGGGAATTGTGGGGGGTACAGAGAGGGGGGTGAACCACAATTTCACAGACAACATGTGCCACTCTGATGTCACCTGTTGTAGAAGACAGCTTGTGACACACAGAACGTGTATGTCATACTGAAATGGCATTTGGAAATACAACTGTTTAGAAAAAATATAAAAAAATACTGAAGAAAGACATCTTAGACATACTAATACTAGTTAACTTGATCCAGAAATGAATTAATTTATTGTTATATAGAGATTCTACAAAATTAACTTTTTGCTTGGTAGTTGCCAAGAATACAGACATTGGAATAATACAGTTAAATAAATACATAAAGATACATTACCGATCCTACAACGCTCACATGCCTTTTGAATAATCTCCTACCAACACTTGTATTAAAACAGCGGATATCATGGTATTATAACAACAAAAATTGAAACTAAATAAAACCATATACAAATAAAAAAATAAATTCTTTATTGTCTTGACAATATAAATTACAGTACAATTAGGTTTAGTATCAAATAAAGCTCTTTAAATTTTGATGCATTTCTCATTGAAGTCTTCAATAGAGTAGATTGGATTTTCAGTAGAAAAATTATTAAACACAATTCACAAGGTTAGATTGATGATAAACTTTGAAAGACCCAAGTTTATCTGAGCAAGAAAACCTGAGTTACAAGAATTGTTTTGCAAAAAATAAAACGTTAACTGTTTAAGATAAGTTAACTGTTTACTAAATTTCTATGTAGTCTTTTAGACCAGACAAGAACAGCATATTAAATTAGAAAAATTCCTCTCTGAGGTCTTAGAAGGAAGGTCTCGATAAAATTTGAATTGCCAAAGCATTGACTTTTGTTTACCAAAATTTGTTTTATTAATATTCAAAGGTTAAAGCCATACTTCTAAGCTTGTCCTTTCTTAAGAGTCCACGTCTAGCAGGGAAAGTTAACGGTGTTTATATTCCCTGGAATCCTTTAAGGAAGCGTATAATGTTATTTTACGGCTTTTACCGAGTTTGGGGAGTGGGTTTTTCAGTTATGTGTTCTTACGTAGTTGAGAAGAAACTTCTTATAACTCCCCCTGCTTTCTTTCTGCAGTATAAAGTTAGTTTACACAAAACGAAATACGGATATAATTAATTTATGGTGCTGTACTATAACTATACACCCATTTCTTATTAATTTGTCTGTCGTTTTATGGTTAAAGATCGATTTAGGACTATGTCTAAGAGTATTAAACGATAATACATCTTTTAGATTTTCCGCTTGACATTTTGGCAAGTTCATATACTATATAAGTTCATAACATTCCCACAATTTCAGAAGAAAGATAATTTGAGATTTTTTTTCCTATTGAGATATTCTATTAGACGTTACACTTTAAATTTGGTAGCACTGTTTTCTTACACAAAATAAATAGTTTATGCTTAGTAATCGGCTTTGTCGTTTAGTGTTCAAAATGCAAAGGCTGTATTTAATCTTTATGAAATATGGAATTGTACACTCTGTTATATTTTTACTCTTAATGAACATGACACAGAAGGCTTTTGTGACATATCTTTCAACCAGATGATAGTTCCATTAAAATATTTTAAGTAACAAATATCTTTCTTGAATATGTTTATAATAATCAATATGATTCATTTACACATCAGTATGCATTTGTCTTAAGGGTTATTGATTTTAAACATGAAATAAATCATAGAAGCACTGAGTACACATTTGTAATATTTTATTCAAACATATTCTGAATACAAATGTAAAGACTTATTTCGTTACGTAAAATGGCTGCTGCCTTTTAGAGGAAGTCCAAGGGAGGAGAATAAATTTAAAACCAACCTTACAATCATGAAACAATTAACATAAAAATTGCATTCATAATCCTAAAAATATGAGATATTGTAAATCGTTGGAAGGGAAGATTCGCGGAGCAGATAAAAACATTCGTCTTCCGACCGACCGACAAATGCACTATCGTTGTTTATAATGACTTATTTGTAGTACATGTGTTCTACTGAAAGTTTGTAGGAAATTTTGTTCAAGTTTTTGAACGATTTATTCAACCGTGTGCGCTTTATTTGTTTAGTTTCCAAATATATAGGTCTAATACTGTAGTAGGAACATTAGGTGGTACAAAATATTGACTGGTTATCAATCGTTGTCACTTGGATAAGAAATTGAATAGATTATTCGTATAACAAGTTCGTTTCGTCGTTTTCAGCCTTCAAAATCGTCAACAATGGCAATGGGGTTTTATTATTTGCACGAGAAGGAAATTATACTTCACTTATTATACTATCTAATTTTCATTGGGGTTCATTGCTCCTGAACAACATGTACTTTACGAACTGATATTTAGCCGACAGAAAAAAAATACATATCAGCTTAAAACTTGTTGAAAATGTTTGTATTCTATTTTTTATTGCTTTAAACTTTGAAGATGTTATATGAAATTATGAATAAAATAGTTTAGCTGGATCAGTTCCATTGCTTCTCTCATAAAAATATCGAGAGCCCATCTATTTCATGGTTCCTAACAAATGATTTATTTAGAATTGGTAAGCAATTTTATATAGCCAAGATCAATTTAAATCCTAAACAATGAATTAATAGGGATTAACGTTTAAAACGGCTACGATTGAAAGCTATCAATTCAAAATGGTAGGCAACTTAAACACTTTAAGATAATTACAAGACATACACATTTCATCGAATTTTATTTTTAATCTAAGATACAAATAGGGTTTTTGTTTCCGAAAACAGGTTTTTACGAAATTCGCACAGGAAAATCGTGTTTCCATTATCAAACAAAAACAATTTCATTTTAAAGAATGAAAACACGTCCGCCTACGTTATTACAGACGGTTAATGAGATAAGGCATGTTTTGTCTGCTGTATAAATCGTTAAAATTGATGTCCAGTGTATTAAAATTTTAATCAATTCCTTATGTAAATAATTAAAATATGAATGATGATTACTGTATTGCAAAAACATAAAACTTTATAGAACGTTATATAACAATAGTTAGATAGCAGAAAAAAAGAATAATAATATAAAAGTTGAATAAATGAAGTAACATTTTTTAAAGTTTTCATCAGATTTGAATAGTTTCTTGAACTTAACATTATTTATAATGTATACAAAGTACTTGAACCGTCAATTGAAATTACAAAGGTTAAAAACTAATATTTTAATAAATAAGAATGCTTTCTCTACCCTCTATTTGTAAGAAAATATTACCGCACTGAGAACAAAAGCTGTATGACGTAGTTTATCAAATAATAAAAATCCCTAATGCTGTGTTATAAAATAGTTTGAAAAGTAAATGCACTTTAGCAGTAGAAAAACTAATAAATCTGGTATTTTGTTTAAGCCACCAGCAAGTTTTCTCACAAGTCTGGATAATCTCAAAATTCAATTCCCTTGAACATGGCCAGAAGATATATTTACATACGAATATTTTACTTACACTGTGTAGTTATTTGATACACAATTTTGTCACCCTTACTATATCTGTTGTTCTTAGATTATGTTATCTAATTTTATATCGCATATAACTATGTCGCAAAACATAAACAGTTAGAAAACGTTTTATTCTTACTAAATACGTGATGAAGTTTAATTGTTTTACACAAAAAATATTGTTCAATAAATACAATATCTAAAAAAGTGATGTAAATGTAATGTGCACATTATACCACTAGACCAGCTCGCTCCCCCACATTTTAGTATACCTAAGATTTATTATTATAATCCCCCATGAACACACCATAAAAAGGCGTTTTTTACTAAACACAAAACCACTAAAAAGGTGTCTTATTTCCTCACACTTTATTGGTACAAAATCGGTTTGACTTAAATGTATAGAACTTTTACCCTTCCTGAAATATAATACAAAATTAACAAGTAACCACGTACAAAGTGTTTTAATGAAATCCCTACAGTTAAATTCAAAGCAAGAGACCCCATATAAGGCTCGTATACTATTGCTAATTTTACTAATTTTTACCACAAAACATTTAAAACATAATTGAAGGGTGTCAGTCCAATCATTACTACAGCTTTCATGCAGTGTAGCAATCATAACTAAGAATTAATATTTAAATGTTGGTGGAAAACACAACCTCGTCATTTTTCCAGACCTCTAAACCTAGGATGGAAGGTAGGTGTAAATAAATTTACAAACGCAATCAACATGTAAATAAGGTTGCTTGAACCGTCCTTCGTATATCTGTTGTCTATTTTGGACACTACGTTGAATTTTGTTGAATTGAAAAATGATAGAATTTCATTGAATAAATCTATAGTGCAGATTCCTGAATAGGCGTTCGAAGTTGTACATTTCTATGGAAAAATAAATGGGTAGAATTCAGCTGATTTAAATAAAAACCATTATTTTTTACTTAATTTTAAAAATTGTAATGACATAAAAAACTGATTAAATGCTGCTTGAAATGTCTGGTTATGGGAATGGGCACACGGGAGGGACTAAGGCTAAAGGTGTAGTGACGTCATGTCTCTAGTGGCTAATGTCTACTCTTGAGGCAACACGATTACCGTGACGAAACGATGAGATTTCAGCGTCGTTTGTGGCATATTTGGTAGCGTTTCGGATTGGTGTTCTGGAGGTCCCGGGTTCGAATCCTGCTGGCTGCACTAACTTTTTGTCAACAAATTTTTTATATCAGCAAGTTTGGTTGGTTAGGTTAGGTTATGACAGTTTGATTTTATAATACTAAATTTTAAAATTAATTTTATAATTAATTTTATAATTAAATTTATAATTAATTAAAAATTATAAGTAATCATTAGTTCGATTTTTATCTTATACAGTTTTTATATTATCAGCAAGTCTGGTTGGTTAGGTTATGTTATGACAGTTTTATTTTAAAAAATAAAAATTTATTTTATAATTTTAAAACAATATTTTTTAATTAAAAAGTTAATTTTATAAGTAAAAATTAAATAAAAAATTAAATTTATCAACTTAGCGGTTCTAGCGGCGAACGCTGGCACTACAAGATATGTGAGCCTTCGTCCCTCCCGTGTGCCCCACCGTCTAATTATGATGTAGTGTGTTTTGTTTTTATATAAGATAACAACTTGTTTCGAGATCTTAATTATACAGAGTAATGATTCTCTAGTTAGATTAACTGGCTTATGAAAACACACATATGACAAGAGATTAAAAGTTAATAATTAATTAAAAATAGTAATATTGTTAGGGTTTAATTGACAATATTCCTAATATATAGTATATTTATTTGTTTGCATACCTACAAGAGTAACTATTTGCACGGTAGTACAATTCACCCCATTTCAGAAGCAGGAAAAAGTTAAAATTTTATGTGTAATGTTTAGGGTTTAAACCACGTACTATGGTACTTTGTCTTACGCCTAGACAATAAAACCTTATCTGGATTGTCGACTATAAACCATCATCAGACGTTTATAGTTATACCAGTTGCACGTGACTCTGGCATTTATCGTTATTGTCAACACCTCAGGCGCGTCATTTATCATTTATATTTATCGCTTCTACAATGTTAAAAGTAAAATTTACATCTCTACATTTTTTTCATGATACCTTCGTACAAAAATATTTCTTTTAACATAAAACTAAGCTAACTAAGATTATTTAGATTTAGAACTAAGATTGTTTAGGTAACATTTTTAAACTAGTAAACATTTACAAATATCAAAATGGTAGAAAAACCAACTCCTTCAGTTTTTAAATAAATTAAGCTCTAAAAACAAGTAATCGCTAGGATTGCAATTAGAAATGAAAAAAAAAAATACTAATCGACTCTTTTTACCATTACTTAAATTATGTTTTAGTACGGACTAAAGTTTTTAATACTGTACTATGATATTTCTTAATTGAATATTGGACATTGTTAAGACTTAAAAAAATACAATATCAATTTTAGACACTATAAAACTAGTTTGTTGTCTCGTGATAATTTTTTATTATCAGGAACATCAAACTGTTGCAATTAATACATCGAACGATATTTCCTAGATATTTTATGACCGAATTGAAATTCGTACCATAGATAAAACATACTCCCTTGGTAGATTTCTCATCCTTTTGGAATTTTTATCTATTGTATAGGCTTGTAATTTTGTGCTCAGTTGAATGTATTTTTTGCCTTTCGAAACTACGTCTGTGCACTATAGCTTAAAATATATTTGCAGTTTTAGTAAATATGTTTGAAATTTAGCAATCTTAATTATTTGCTATTTTTTAAAGTTTGTGTATTTTTCAACTGATAGTTACAGAAGGTAAAGTCTACTGTAAAACTATTGGCTAGGACTGAAGTGAGAGTGAGAGGGGAGGGCTTTACCTTAAATCGTAGTTAGAGCCAAACTTGTACGTACTGCTGTAAAGTGATTGATTAATGTTGGATCGCTGTAGTAGAGGAAGTTCGGGAATTTAATTAGTAATTTTACGTACAAAATGGAAATTTCGTATTAAACAAATTTTTGTCAAATGAGATGTCGTATCAGTACGTCTTATAAATGTATCTTATTAGTACATTTTCTTTTTTTATTCACTTGAAATTCTAATGCAAATCACTAAGCATCCTCCTAAAATGACCTTGGTAATGCATGTTTGATAAATATATTTAAGTCCCAATGAAAAAAAAACTGCATTAAGCAAACAAAAAGTTATTTAAAAAATAAACATGCATATATTGGACTATTCTCGCATCCTTTATGTTAAACTGCCCAATTTATTTACCTATTACCAACTTCAAAAGGATGTCTTCAGTTGTAGAAAGCTCAGATAGCATTCCATTGATTCGTCTCTGTCCTGAGTCTCTGTAATTTACAACTGTAATTTGTCACTCGGGACGACACTGACTATCTGGGCCTTGGGTTTTACAGACTTTGGGTTTATCACAAACAACAATAGATATGAATATTTCGTTTGGCATTTAAATCAGTGGACACATAAGTTAAAGTTTAATATGTGGATATCATTTAGAGAAGACCAACATGTTGATCATAATGAAATGAAATAAAAAAGAGGAAAAATATAATCATTCTTGAATACACAGTTTGACAGTTTAATCGGTTTGAGTCATCAATCATTGACTTTATCGTCAGCGGTGACCGAATTAAATTTCCTTTACCAACCTTTTCTCACGGAAGAGACCTATCCTGTGGGTATTACAAGTTTTACAAAGCTAATTTTATCCTAACAGTTGTACCTAATAAATTAACTATTTAATAAATAGTAACTTTTTTTACGTTTAGCATAGAAAACAATTACCAGCAAATTGAGGTATTTATCTTATGTAGACAAATAATTATTTCGTCTTTTAACACCCATTATCTAAGGTTTAATAAATCCACTATTAGTTAGTTGTTATTTTTCCTGTTTACGATCATTTGATTATTTTAAAAGGTGTCAATCAACCTAAATAAAATGTTAAAATTCTACGTTTGTACGACGGATCAAAAGATAAATAAAATATATTACTAAATATACAACAGTTGAAAGGTTTACATTTTTAAATTATTCAAAGGGGAATTATATTAGAAACACTAGAGAAACAATCATATTTAATGTATTTATAGTTAGATGTTCCAATGATTATTGCGTTTTATGAATAAATGCTATATTTTTTAAATTGTCATTCATTGTAGTACGATTTTTTATGATACAACCTTCTCATCCCTGAACGCTAGGTTCTTGCTTGGAACCTTTTTTATACATTATTTCGGGCTAGTCCTAGAGGGTCACGGCATTATCTCGTAGATAAAGTCCATTGGTGATTGGCGGGATTTGAACCTGGGACCTCGGATTCTGAAATCCTGTGCTCTACCACTAGACCAGCTCGCTGCCCTTTTAGCACGATATTATGGAAACATAGCTAGTTATTGGTGTCCATGTAGCATAGGTGTTATGTGTGTCAACTAACCAAGCAATTAGATAGCTAGTTAAATACAACTACTCATTATGCTTGCGACGGGTATTGATTTAGTTCAAAACACTTAAAACCTTATCATATTTCAGTTTATGATCACAAAATTTACACTCTGAACAATAATAATAATGTGGCGTTATTAAATAGCGAGATATATATTTCTAAGTAAAACCCCCATCGCAAAATCACTCTTCTGTGCGACACTTCAAAGACAAGTTGTACAATCATGACAGAACAACCAACAATGATAACGGCGATTGATTAAAGACAATGTTTTGTCTGTTGGAACAAAGGGGTTGGCAGCACTGATGTCAGGCGTTCTGAATGATCAAAGATGTAATCTGGCTACATATAACCATCGATCTCTAATAACTGAATATTATTTACCATCGATCTCTAATAACTGAATATTATTATTTACAATTTTAAAACTACCTTTAACCTGAAAGTATGAGAGAGTCCTAAGCTTTCCCGATTGACCACGTTAACATATATGGAGTTACAGCTGTACTAAACATCTAGACAAAGTATTTATACTTTACCCTGCAGGTTATGTCGGAGGTATTTTATCTATACAAGGTAAATTAAATTGACTCCCACCTTTATTAGATGCTTCTTAAAATTGCTTATTATTCACT
Source organism: Macrosteles quadrilineatus (assembly GCF_028750875.1). Classification (NCBI taxonomy): domain Eukaryota; kingdom Metazoa; phylum Arthropoda; class Insecta; order Hemiptera; family Cicadellidae; genus Macrosteles; species Macrosteles quadrilineatus. The sequence goes on along the minus strand of NW_026542598.1, from coordinate 74,101,959 downwards.
AAGAATCATACTGTATTGCATAACCTTTACTTAAAAGGGCACAATTACAATTAATTTATTTTCATTTTGTGGGCAAATAGAGACCGTTTTTAATATTTTCGGAGGGCTGCTTCTCCCCCCCCCCCCAAAAAAAAAAACTATAACATAGCTTTGACAATTTTTTAATCTGACTAATAAATGATTGAATCGTGAACTTGTCAATTCCTACCAATTAAATAAAATACTGAGATTACTTTCTTGCAAGTTCATGATTTCTATTGTATATTTGTTCTTTGCACGTTAGTGTATCTAAGTTGCATGTCCTATGTAAATTTCATGTAGAGCAGTTTATTAAGAATTATAAAAGGATTGTTCGTGGTGTAAAAAGAAAACATTTAAAAAGTATTATTGAGCGAAGCTCTTATACGTCGACTTTTATGCATTTCGTAATACGCAAACTCCTCATAGACGGCTGAATCAATCGTTTTCAAATTTTGGATGGTGATAAATACCATATCGGTGAGTGCCAACATCTATATGGCGTTAAAAATAACTCTCAGGAATCCGCCCCACTGGGTCTCAAAGTTTCAATGTAATCCTTATGGAAGCAGTATTTGACACATAAACAAAGACATATGATCAGCTGTTGACTTTTGAATGCAGCAGATGAAGAAATAGCTTTTATACTTTTATAGCTGACTAGCTGTACCCGCGGGCTTTGCCCCGTTTAACTTCATACTTGAGCTCGTTCGCATGGCCCAATCACGTCCTGGTTGAAGTTCGTTCGCTACGCTCACTCACCTTTAGGTTGGAGCTCGTTCGCTGCGCTCACACGTCCTGGTTGAAGTTCGTTCGCTACGCTCACTCACCTTTACGGTTGGAGCTCGTTCGCTGCGCTCAATTGCCTTCAGGTTAGCTCGTTCGCTACGCTACCTCGCCTCCGGGTTGAAGTTCGTTCGCTACGCTCACTCACCTTTTGGTTTCAAATTAGCTGTTGTCAAATATTTAAAAAAATAATAGTGCTGCACTCTGTTGGTAATCCTTGTAACTTTAATGCTATTGAATATCATAGAACAGAACCAACTTGTTTAATTGAAACAGCTGTTATGATTCATTAATTCCATTTAAATATGAGTACTCATTAGGTTAACATGGGAAACTCCAGAGCCACTGGGGCGGAGCCCGAGAGTCCGATCAGAATAAAAACCACTTAGTTTTCCTATTTAATGCCTAAAGAATCAGTGTACCAAATTTCAGCCTCCTAGGTAAGTGGGAAGTGGGAGAATTAGTGATGAGTGAGTGAGTGAGTCAGTCAGTCAGTCAGTCAGTCAGTCAGTCAGTGAGGGCTTTGCCTTTTATATATATAGATAGCATTATTCCACAGACATTAGAACAGAAACGGTATGAATCATAAATATAATCAAATGACGACACTAGCTTGAGGTCCGTGACGTAGGAAGTGCTAAAGGAAGTACTAAAGGTGAGCAGTCTGGAGTGTGGAAACTGTTTATTACGATTAGATTTAGGTATCTGCAATCATAAAATGTTATGGGAAGGGAGGTAAACGGGTCTGTAACGTAGGAAGTGGTAAAGGAAGTAGTAAATACGTGCAGTCCGGAGTGTGGGAACTGTTTATGACCATTAGATTAAGGTATCTGCAATCATAAAATGCTATGGGAAGGAAGGTAAACAGGTCCGTGACGTAGGAAGTGGTGAAGGAAGTAGTAAATGCGAGCAGTCCGGAGTGTGGGAACTGTTTATGACCATTAGATTAAGGCATTGCAATCCTATGATGCTATGGGAAGGGAGGGAAACAGGTCTGCTACGTAGGAAGTGGTGAAGGAAGTAGTAAAGGCGAGCAGTCCGGAGTTTGGGAACTGTTTATGACGATTAGATTAAGGTATCTGCAATCATAAAATGCTATGGGAAGGGAGGTAAACGGGTCCGTGACGTAGGAAGTGGTGAAGGAAGTATTAAATGCGAGCAGTCCGGAGTGTGGGAACTGTTAATTACCATTAGATTAAGGCATTGCAATCCTATGATGCTATAGGAAGGGAGGGAAACAGGTCTGCTACGTAGGAAGTGGTGATGGAAGTAGTAAAGGCGAGCAGTCCGGATTGTGGGAACCGTTTATGACGATTAGATTTAGGTATCTGCATTCTAAAAATTATAAGGGAAGGAAGGAAAACGGGTCCGCGACGTAGAAAGTGATTAAGGAAGTAGTAAAGGCGAGCATTTGGGAGGGTGGGAACTGTTTATGACCATTAGATTAGGGCTTTTGCAATCCTATGATGCTATAGGAAGGGAGGGAAACAGGTCCGCTACGTAGGAAGTGGTAAAAGAAGTAGTAAAGGCAAACAGTCCGGAGTGTGGGAACTGTTTATGACGAGTAGATCAAGGTATCTGCAATCCAAAAATGCTATGGAAAGGGAGGTAAACAGGGTTGTGGCGTAGAAGTAGCGAAGGAAGTAGTAAAGGCGAGCAGTCCGGAGTGTTGGAACTGTTTATGACGATTAGATTAAGGTATCTGCAATCATAAAATGCTATGGGAAGGGAGGTAAACAGGTCCGTGACGTAGGAAGTGGTGAAGGAAGTAGTAAATACGAGTAGTCTGGAGCGTGGGAACTGTTTATGACCATTAGATTAAGGTATTTACAATCCCATGGTGCTATGGGTAGGAAGGGAAACAGGTCCACGACGTCAGAAGTGGTGAAGGAAGTTGTAAAGGCGAGCAGTCCGGAGTGTGGGAACTGGTTTTGACGATTAGATTAAGGTATCTGCAATCATAAAATGCTATTGGAAGGGAGGAAAACGGGTCCGCGACGTAGGAAGTGATGAAGGAAGTAGTCAAGGCGAGCTGTCCGGAGTGTGGGAACTGGTTATGACGATTAGATTGAGGTATCTGCAATCATAAAATGCCATGGGAAGGGAGGAAAACAGGTCCACGATGTAGGAAGTGGTGAAGGAAGTAGTCAAGGCAAGCTGTCCGGAGTGTGGGACTGTTTATGACCATTGGATCAAGGTATCTGCAATCCTAAAATGCTATGGGATGGGAGGTAAACAGGTCCGTGACGTAGGAAGTGGTGAAGGAAATATTAAATGGGAGCAGTCCGGAGTGTGGGAACTGTTTATGACGATTAGATTAAGGGATCTGCAATCCTAAAATGCTATGGGAAGGGAGAGAAAAGGTCTAAGACGTATGAATTGGTGAATGCAGTCGTCAAGGTGAGCTGTCCGGAGTGTGGGATCTGTTTATGACGATTAGATTAAGGTATCTACAATCTTAAAATTCTATGGGAAGAGAGGGAAACAGGTGAAGGAAGTAGTAAGGTGAGCAGTGTGGAGTGTGGGAACTGGAAACCGTTTGTAGCAGTTAGATTAACGTATCTGCAATGCTGAAATGCTATGAGAAGGGATGGAAGCATCCCCACGACATAGAAAATGGTGAAAGAAGTAGTAAAGGCTAGCAGTGCGGAGTGTGGGGGTAATGTTTGTGGCAATTAGATTAACGTATCTAAAATACTAAATTGCTATGGAAAGTGGTGAAAACAGGTCCAAGATGTAGGAAATGGGTTAGAAAGTAGTAAAGTATGAGCATAGTGTGAAAACTGTCTGTGGTAGTTAGATTGATGTATCTTTAATCCAAAAATGCTATGAGAAGGGAAGGAAACAAGTCTCTGACGTAGGAAATGGTGAAGGAAGTAGTAAGGCTTGCAGTGCAGAGTGTGGGAACTATCTTTGGCAATTACATTAATGTATCTGCAATCCTTAAATGCTATGGGAAGAGAGGGAAACAGGTCCACGACGTTGGGGGTGGTGAAGGAAGTAGTAAAGGAGAGCGTGTTGAGTGTGGGAATGGATTGTATCTGCAATGCTAAATGGCTATGGGAAGAGACTGTAGACTGTAGGTTAAAATAACTTCGAAGCATACATATTTCGATACATGCAATCGTTTACAATATAGAAATTTACAACTGAGTTGACATCAGCTGATTTTTACTCCATAGAGGATACAAACTATTTTTACTTCCTAAAGAGTAAAAATGCTACTTTAGACCCGCAACGCATGCTTTAAAAACAACTGGTATTACTGTAGTATGACCAAAACAATATAATATAAACTCTTGATGACTCCGCTCAATTTTGTGAATGCCTCTGCAAACGCCACCTAGTTTAAAATAGGGTTAACGTTTTTTTTTCATAAATTTCACCTTAATAGAGTTTGATCAAAAAGAGCACCAGCAATAATATTCAGCGCTTAACAAGTTTTTCATGTAAGTTTAAATATCAAGTGAACATTTTTAGTACTAATCATTACCAGCATATAAACTATGGCCAAACATATATAAATATAAGTTTTTAATTGCGTTTCCAGTATATTTGCTTTGTATGGTTCTAACTCGTCATTAAATAACTCACCAGTGATAATGCACATGATTCTGTACATCCAATCTCCGACGGTTACGAAGTTTAACCCCATGTTCGGGACTACGGGAAGATTAACAAGATAACGAGCAGCACGTGGGTGACGTGATGTCGGTTATGTGTATTGGAGGGGGGATATGGGGGAGGGGGTGTTGAGGGGTCCAGAGAGGAGGTAGATGACAAATACTACAGCAACCACCACACGTCACTTGGATGGATACGAGTTCAGACATTCCTATTGTAGGAGACAGCATGGCACAGTCTGTGTCTGCTATATTGATATAGCACGTAATATTGTATTGTGCAAGACGTCGCAGAAAGTTCAGAATAGAATATCAAAGGAAGTATAAACAAGTACCGTATTTTAAGTTTAGAGAAGTTTTGAAATTTTAAAATTGAAAATACTTGTAGCAATTTACCTATAAAATGTGATAATATAAATATTTTACAAAACCTGAAACACAATTTTTAATGTTTGAAAGTATAATTTGTCAATATAACACCATTTTGTTTTTACAAGGGGTAGGGATATGAAATTTTCTCATAGTATTTTTAAACCTACTTTATAAATTGCAGTTTCAAAATGTTCGGTGCATAAATAGGAAAGTAATATAAAATCAAACTCTTAAACCTCTTCGTGGGACACCCTGTATATTTCATCGGTTATTTACATGATGTTTCAATAATAAATTAATTCTTTTGTGACTTATATCCATTGACTATTAGAATAGTCAAAGCTTATATTTATGTCTAATATTCCAATTGATACAACTGATCACGTCCCATCAGTGTCTGATTGTCTGATTGCTAATCAATGGATCTCGTTATCTCTAATTAGTTTGACAGTTATTACAATGAGATTGTCCACCTGATTCTACCAATTGTTTAAAACTCCCCAACAAAACATATGGTTGCATTATGATGAACTAAATAGATATTTTTCTTGAATTGACTTGGATAACGCAATTTATTGTCAGTTTGGCTCAATAAATGACTTATTGACTTATTATTAAACACACAGCATAATTTATTCACAGCAGCTTATATGTCTTGCTACTAGCTACCAGCTAACAATTGGCCCATATGTAAATAACATAAACAAAAACCGTATTTATTAAACTAGCAATGGTGTTTTTAATCCTTTAATTTATATTGCAACTTTTAGAATACCATCCATGAAACCAATTATGTTTTAGTGAAATTACGTACAGTAATAATTTAGCAGGATATTGTACCGTCACTTCTAATTAGTTTGGGCTGCTATAACAATAGGATAGCTAACCTAATTGTATTAAGTTGCTAGGATTACACGGCAGATGCCAGATTCCGACATTTTGTAGTTTAAACCATTATTGTTAAAATTGGGTTTGTTAAAGGCTTCAATACTAAACAGTTGTGTGTACTACATTTAAAAAGCTGAATAACGTTATTGAACTAATATTTCTAAAAATAGTTTCACATAGAAAGTAATTAAATTGAATAAATTTCTGGAAGACTTCAATGCATTGCGGAACATTTCAGTAATAATTCACCTTCATTGCTGTAGAACTTATCAGTTTAGATTTTGTAGTCAAATTTAATTGGTCTTAAGTGTTTTAAGTCCCAGATAGAAAGCTTGTAGGCTGTATCTTAACCACCTCCCTTAGTAGTAAACATTTCCTTAAAAACATCTTAAGTCTCAAATATGTTATTGGAGGATAGACAGTAAAAAAGTCACAACAGAAGAAGCCTATTATATATGTTTCAACGAAAAGTCATAGGAATACATTTATTTTCATCGTCATTTATTTTAAGAGCTTTTTGCGTAACTGTTGAAGTGTTATTTATCTCGATAGCTTTCGTTTATTTACAACAGGAATGAAGCAGTCTTTCCGCTTTTGTGATCCCTTTCAGGCGAACAATGGTGATGGGATTGCTTATTTGCATGATAAGGATGTTTATTGTCAAATTTCCATCTGAGTCATTTCGCCTGAATCGTATGTGTTTAATTTACCACTTATAAAAGACGCCTTCCTACCATGGCTGTGTGTAGCAAACAAAAGTTAAGTGAAATATTTAAACTTACTTAGCTCACATTCAAAGTAGTAAAGAAAATCCGCATAAAAAGTGCATTTTCAGTTCATTGTTATTTACCCGAATACAGCAAAACAATAAAATCTTTACACTAGGAACAATTTCCTCCCCTTTTTATACGACGCTAGGTACGAGCCCGGAATTGTTTTTCACATTACTTCAGGCTAGACCTAGGGGTTACGGCATTATAACTTAGATAGAATCCTTTGTTGATTTGGCGGGATTTGAACCAAGGTCCCACTAGAAAAAAAGGCCATGCTGCAGGATCCATGACGTCACAATAGTGGATAGATTTGTTGATATCACTGCAATATCCAATATGTTTTAGGTAAATAAGCTGGCTGTTTGTTAGATTTTAACGGTAAGATTTTAGTACAAGTATCCACCACAGTGACGTAGTGTTGCGCTGCCCGCACTGCAGCATGGCCTGTTTTTCTAAGGGGGCCTTGTTTGAACCTGGGACCCCAGGAACCGGAGTCCCGCGCTCTAACCACTAGACCAGCTCGCTCCCCACACTTAGAACAATAAGCATAACACACTTAATGGAAAAGTAGGTGCTCAGTTTTATGAGCAATATAGTATAAAGTTATTGCATTTTCTGTTAGTAAAGAGTGTCCTGCAACCATATGAAAAAACTTCGTCACGTTATTTGGCGTGTTAAAAGAAACAAAAAATATAATACAACATGTCCTATCTCATTATAAGATATCTCCTGGTATTCCTAAGGAGTTTTAGTGCTAATATATTAGGTAATATATATATAGGTTTAGTGGATATGTTTTGTATTACAGAATTAAATAATGGAAACCGTTGCATAAATTATGCAATATTCAACCTAGAGTTAGGAATGCAATTGTGTTTGATAAACTGCTAATGAAGTCCGCACATTGAATAGCCACCCATCGCCACATATTGCAGGGGCATTGTTACTTTATACGGTGAATTAGTGCTGTGTATAAAGGAATTCAATGTAATGACGAATCTACTCCTTTAATCAACACCTGCATGGTGGTAATACTGACTTCGTACACTCGTTGAAGATAAATTGTCATGAGTACAATGGAATTTACAACTAAATTCATTTACTTCTATAACTCTTCTTTTTTTTTAACAAGCTGGTTATAAATAATATGGGCAAACCAATAGGCTATAACACTTCTTTCAAGTCCACTTACAAACATTCTTCACAAAGATTTGCAATATAAAACAACTTTGTAATGAGAATTACGATATTATTGATTCAGGTTATAACAAAGGCAATCTTCGAACGAACCATGATTGAAACAAAATTACCAACCAATGGTAATCTACATCAAATATTGCAAGGTTTCCTTAACTAGTGTTATTTATATATAGCTACTATCAAACTTACATTAGAGTAGGATGAAGAATGCACCATCAATAGAAGGTTTTGCTACTGATATTGATAAACAAAGCAGAATAGACAAACTTCATACTAGGATCTCATATCAGCTGGGCTAACTACATAATATAACAACGTGTAGTATATTACCTTTGAAAATCATTTTTATAGTCCACCAATTGACTTTACCTTACTATGTGTTGTTTTTTGGCAAATACATGCAAGAATAAGTCATAATGGTGGATTATCACGTTTTAGGATACGAATATTAAATGTATGCACCAATTTTTTATTTGTACTGGAAATTGTGCTGTGCTATTGGAATGAAATAATAAAATATTTCAATATTGAAACGTATGTAAAACATTTTATTAATTGGTGATGCATTGTGCCACAACATTGTTTTAAAATAGATTAGGATCTTTAAAATTGAGGCGTCTTGGAGTATTTATGATCCTCGCTGGAAGAAAGTGTTTATATTGGATAAATCTTAGAAAAGTTTGTGAGCTGCAGACAACCTTGGCCAAGACACATGATCTTGTAAAGTCACAGTGATAAACGAACTGTGGTACCCATCTATCTTGTGTATAAACCTCTAGGACAAACACTCTACATTGACTGGTTTGTAGTATTTTGCTAAATAAGCAGATACAAAGTTTTTCCTCAACTTATTCTTCTTCTAAGCTCACGTTTACCTGAAAGATAAATATGAAAGTTAGACACACCGCATATTGTAAGCAACACAATCCATAAAATTGGAAAAAATTAAAGCCTAAAGAACAATTTTTCTTTTATTATGAGGTGAGAAATTAAATCACAAGTGATATATAAACCCTATGTTCTATAATTTTACTTAAACAGTATTCAAGTTTTGGTAAATGTTATACAGATTCCAACTATATATTATAATTTTAGTTTGGAGATTAATTTTTTCTTGCTCTACCTAATTTTTCTCCATTCAAACAAAATAGAGAAAAATATTTATACAATATTTACAATATCAATATGATATTGTTAAAACGATAACTTTCCTTGTTTCGTGGATCAGAGTGTTTGGGTGTATTCCTAAATTCAATAGAATTGCGCATTTGACTAAAATCATAGAATAATAGGATACTACAATCATGGGATCTTAGGATACTACATACAACGAAATAAAATAAACGCGAATAAAAAAAATTAAACTTTAAGTGTAACGGACAGGCAGAAGAAAAGAAATCGGCGTAAGGGTGGTTTTTGCTTCATTGAAGTATGAAACTTAAATCAGTTCGCTCCAGAGCATATATCAGGTTAATTAATTTGTGATTGGACATATAAATAAGTCGTTGGTAGTGACAGTCATCAATAAGAATCAACCTATAATGAAATATCAATTACTATTATTGATGTCAAAACTTCGAGCTGATTAAGTATTCCTTTGGGATATTACTCCAAGATTGTCATTTCTCGTTCTTCAATTTAATATTTCAGCAAGCACACAAACTACAAATTAGGATGGCTACTGAATACAGATCCCCCTCAGATCTGTATAAACTAATTTATCTGCAAAAAAATCAGATAAATATAAAACTTAGATCAAGCTTTTTTATAATAATCATCTAGCTAATTGAATTTTAATTAACCTAAAATATTTTCTAAAAATGTCTGTTATAAAATAGAACTTGATTTCTCACAACATTCTGCAAAATGCACTAGTTAGTCTTATTGAACACTTAATAAAAACACAACTTTCTTCAACGCACACTTTTTTAAAATAACACAACAATCTTCAACAGTTATTTTATTTAACAGCAAACTTCGAAATTTTATATTTTTTATACCTTAGCAAAAGTAATATTTTTCACTGCTAAATGTACTAAGCGAAAAGAACGATTCACTATAAACAAATTTATACCTTTGCAAAAATTACAACTAATCTACCACTTACAATTTGATTACAGTACAATCAAAATAACTCTTAACATCTTGAACATAATTCAAGTTTACAGATATCAAGATGATTTACGCTGAATATGTTTTAACACTAAATATTATGGTTGTATTGCAAGTTATTCTTATACAAAAGAGCGTTAGATAAAATATTAATTCAATAGAAGATACTAAGAGGAGCTAAAAATCAAGATTTTAACTTATTCGTTTTTAAACTAAAATCGCGCTTGTCTGAAGTGATGCTTCAAATTTCATTCTCAGTATTTTAAACACTATGAGTGGCAGTTACAATGTTATTTGTGGAATATAACCGTACTTCAAGTTAAATGCTCCTCTTTTTGAATAAATACTCGTTTGTTAGGTAATTTGGTGACAGTAAAACGTTTTATATGGAAATCTATATTTGTAATTAAATAATTAAGTTAAGTAACATCTTATATAGTTCAACATTGTAATCAACACTTCTCGAGTTGTGTGTGTAGAATATGATAAAAGCATATAATTTTTCTTTGTAATTTTAATGTGCAATGGTTATTAGATAGAATAAAAAACCGGTTGTGACAATGATATAAAAAAGATATTATTGTTTGAGTATATAAGCGAATAAAGAATTATTTAACACTGATACCATTATCATGAAACCCAAAGGGCTCCAGCCCTTCCTTCCCTAATTTTGTATGTTAATTTTTTAAGTTGTATAATCTACAGTCCACAACTTCACCCACAGTTACAGTAACAGCCTGGAGGTTATATCAAATCTGACTGACGGATCAATTATCTGACTGTCGTAGTTGATGGATTGTACACTGAAGTGCTTCTAACACCTTGCAGTTGCAGATTATACATCAATATGCGGCTGTATAAATATAGAGATCAATTAGAAACAGAACCTATGATTACAACACTTTGAATAGAGTTGCGCCTAGATTAAGGGGCGGTTCACGAGCTCGGGACTTCATAGTCCGCGACCAGACGCTGGTCCCGGACTATACATAAGCGACGACCAAAAAATGGGTTCACGAGTCAGAGCCTAATGATGTGTAAGCCGGGCCCATTGTAGGTAGAGACCAGATCCGTAGCGGAGCCTAATGACAGGGATTCGCAGGGAATTTCTGTTGAGACGTTGGTAACAACCAGTAACAGTCTGGAAACCCATGTGAAGCCACTGCTGCTGACATACGCACTTCCATACAATAGGATGATCGTGAAAAAAGGCTGAACCAAAACGTCCAAAACGATTATTTTTCCCGTATTTCATTGTCCCAATGCTCGCCTATGATAATCTATCTAAGTTTATTGATTTATAAACACAACAATCCACGTTTGTATGAAATCAGAAAATGGAAGTCTTTAGTGAAATATATTTTTCTGTGTGCATTATTATAATTCAATTAAGATTTATGACATAAAATAACCGGGTAGGCCTATTTATAACCGGATGAATGCCTATTTTGCATAAATGCCCGATAATTAGGGATGGTGATTTTTGGATAGGATAATTTTAACTAAACTTATTTAAATGGTACAGTTATTGAAACTAAAATGTATTTAGAGGTACTGATTAGTAGATATAAAAATCGTATGTGTGTGCTGGATTTAATCGTGGCTGTAAACAAAGAATATTCTTTCCGTTATTCTTCCACTCTATAATAATCTAACTGTAAAATGTTGAAAATAATATTTTGCAATTAGCTCGTAATATTATTTATGTTAACAGCTATGGTTTTTAATTTACATTTTGTGTTGTTGCGATTTTTGAAATCAGTTTCATTACAATGCGTTTATATTTACTAGGTAGGAAGGATTTACTAGTATTATATTATATTTACTAGTAGGAAAACGTAGTTTTTTTTTTCTTTGGGCATAGTTTCGAACTGAAAATTTGATTTGTTCTGCTTTCATTACCAAACAAATAGCTACCATCCAAACTTTACTAATAACATCCAATAAATCACCAGTTTCTCGATGAAAAGTGCCATCAACCAAAAATATTAGTGCGACTGACATTTTTTTTCAATTTAGAATACTGTAATGGATTTTGCTGTCGGGAAATCCGTGCCTTGGAGTGAACGCCTCAAATGACTCATTGACTGTATCTTTGGAACATTGTAATCTATTTTTAAATTCATCAAGTCATAAAAGGGTTTTAGTCATGATAATGAGTTGGTCTTATGCGAGGAAGTGGAGTGATTGTACATAATTGTTAACATAATACAGTATAGATATTTCATGGTCATATTCAATACACACGGCGACCAGTGAGTACAACACAAGACAGTGATATCACCGCGAACCGTACTCAACGACTGACGGTTTGCTTGATGGCAAAAAAACTAGTAACCCACGGCAAAAAACTATTTCTGATAATTATGTTGGAACTGTGGCTAATTAGTTATATTTATATTCTACGCATAATTTTGTCGTTAAAATTGTAATAACATGGGGTTTATCAGTAAAATATCTTTGTTATGATACTACTTTGTTACGTGCATAATTTATATGTTGTTTTAAGTTTTTTGATGATTTTTTCATGTTTTATGAGCCTTTTTACCATTTTTACATATTTTTTAAATATGGTGTTGTGGGTAATGAAACTGTTCGGAATTTAATGAGGAACCATATTTAAACATTAGTTTTTAACAAATAATAAAAATAAAGGAGCTAATTAGATAAAACCGGCATCATGTCACGTTAAACCTGCCTCCTACCAGGTCTGAGTTGGAGACCAAACACCATTGTTCTTTTGGGCCCGAACCATCTCATTTGGGCTCGGACTTGACTCGTGAACCCACCGGGACTAATGATCAGAGCCGGGACTATCTGTAATTGGACTCGTGAACCCAACTTTTAAAACCGGGTTTTATCCCTGCACTAATTGTGTGCCGCCTATCAGTTTGGTCCGCGGCTTATATAGTCTCGAGCTCGTGAACCCGATTTTTTAAGTCGCGGCCCAAATACCGGTTATTTCCGGATTCTGGGCTCGGACTACGATAGTCCCGAGCTCGTGAACCGCCCCTTAAGAGTCACAAAGAAAAGTTTGTTTGTTGGACATATCTACATAGCAGAAAACGTACAGCTTACTACAACTTACTATTTTTTTGGTCAAATTGTTGTTTTAAAAAACCACTTTTGTACTTATATTTTTTGCGAAATCTGAAATATATGTTTAAAAGTGCTGCAAGTCCAGTTACGCTGGCGGATCGGTATTTAATGGCCCCCGCATTCCATGTAGTCCAGTGCAATTAGGTTATGACCCAGACAAAATTTATAACAGGCTGACAATTGGTGGAAATGTTCAAAACAATGTCCTGAGTGGCCCACACAAAGTCCCAAGAAATCCCAGTTGGGGAACGGCCGCCATCTTGAAAAAACTGACGCTATCTTGGAAATTTAGATTTCTTGCTATATCTTTTGAAGTAATTGTCCGAAAGGCCTTATTTATGTCTCAAATTAAACTTTTTGGACTCATGTATGAGGATAATATATAATTAAAGAGTTTATTATGTTCTAAGCATTCATTTTATTTATATTAACCTAAAATATATCTATAATAATGATATAGATATGGTTATGTCCCCCCTTTTATACGAATTGTGGATATTTATAGGCATGCCCGGTGGATGCGATGCTCCCTGGTGTGGTTAACGTCCGCACTAGTGAGTAATACGACTATCCGCAGTACTATCCTGAGAATTAGACCAATTCGTTAATTACAAGGAAAAAATGTGTTTCGGATTCCACTATAAACTGTAGGTCCCTTAATTGCCATTAGCTGTATGGGATATTAATTAACATCTGTGTCTAAGGAACATGTCGGCCTTAGTCACTAACAAGACTACAAGATCGCGCCACTCATCCTTCACTCATGTTTGGGTAAAATACGCACATAAGTGGCTTTTCCATCTTAAATAATTGATATAAATATACAAAATAAGCTTTTTCTATTTTTTTCGTAATGGACTTGTTTAAGCCGTTAACCCTATTGAAATTTCTTGCACCCCACAATGCTTAGTCTTTGGAATTGGTTAAATATAAATATAATATCCAATTAACGATGATAAAGCTTTAAAGAGGGGACAACAAATATAGCTCATGCATTTATTGCTGCAGCTATAGACCACGATTTTCATATCGCCCCTGCTGCTCGAGCTTCACAGACGGTATGGCTCGAAGTTGCATGAAATATTTTAAAATTTGATTTAATTCTATTCAACCAAATGTAATCCATACCACACTATTTGTATATATCTTATCATCCAATGAAATATAAATAAAGAATTGTAATAGAAAATTGCCTAATGTAAAGTTTGGTTCCGAATCCCATCCCTTCTTAATATGGTAAAATGTATGACGATGTTTGTAAAGCATTTTATATGTGGAATTCAAAATCTCTTGAATAATTCAAGACCTTTTGTTCATATTTTCATGTGTATAAATGACACAGTTATTTAATTTTTGTTGTTTCCTTGTAATTCCTATATAAGTGTCTTCTACTTGATTTAATTTATGTCGTAAAATCAGACTAATTGGAAAATGCGGCAATAAACGATAAATTAATGTTGTTCATGTTGAAGCCTTCCGGAATTGGTAATCAATATAACAGGTTACGTACCTTGACGTCCAGGTCATTTGAAGAATTGTGGACGTCGTTTTATAACTGATTGATGTTGTCTTGAAAGTGATGGAGATAACTATAAATGTCATAAAGTCCGGATAATTTGTTACCGTTCATTCATGTAGGCGGTTTATAGACCGGCTTAAATCAAATTTTAAAATATTTCGTGTAGTTTTTTCTGGCTTTTATATTGCAAAAAAAAACTGTATGAGTTTAATCGTCTCTTTTTCAATTCTTACTAGTGTGTCCTATATAAATAATGTATGCAATATACACATTTTATTTATATTTTTCATTTTAAAATTTCAAAATTCATTCTGTTTTATCCTGTCCCTATAGAATGTAATAACTTCCATTTGTTAAAGTACACCAGTTTTACGATTTATTTCAATAAGATGTGCTTAAAAATTACTGACCGCCTTGGATAGGTACTAGTAACGTGTAGCCTTAAAAAAACTACCTAAGATAAGAACTTTTTTTTAAGTTTAAAATGTTTATTTGAATTTGTAAACAATTAAAGCTACCCAATGAAGTATGAAAGCTCTTGAAAATGACACCAATCTTTAATTTACAGACATCACGAGATAAATACTTATCTAAGATACATTCAGTTGAAATGGACGGTAGTAAATATATAGCCAGTCCATATTGCTGAGCATGCATTACTTGTCAACAAGGAAGATACATATCAAAGAGTCAGACTCAGACACATATTTTGATGGGTGTTTTATGAGCAATTTACATTTTACTGCCCAGAGCTTTGAAATATTAAACCCTGTTGTGAGAGGTTTATAACTCTAATAAAAAGTTATGGAGTATTAACGGTCGGAACTACCTCCTTTGGCAGTATATATTGTAATTTATATTTGATATTAATTTAAGTTTATATATTACGCATTTTCCTGCGCTTAAAATCTGGTTGTATGTGACTTAAAGAGAAATTAAAGATTATTACTTGTATATCAGAAACCCAATCTTAATAGAAACCTTTTAGCTATTAAACATGTAATTTGTATTCAGTGTGAAACGTCTGATGTTTACTTACATATAGAATTCTACAAGGTACCCTGTAAGTAAATGAAAACAGTAGGAAAATATTCCTTATAACAATATTTATAAGGGTCAAAATTAAAAGAAAATCAAGAATATTTTTTTCCCTAAAAGGGTTCGTTAGCAAAATACCCGCCATTTGTTTTTCGTATTTAATCTCGTATTAAATCTAAGATATAGCTTAATGAAATCTGCTTAACGACTTGAAGTGGCAATAAGCTAATTAATACAAAATATTATTAGTTTAGTATTAAAATATTCGTCCTAAAAACAATAACAGCGTCATGGAACGATTAATTATAATATTGTGAAGGGATTAAACAATATGCAACGGTCAAAAGGATTTCGTTCATTTTATTGAGCTGGCTAAAACCAACAATCTTCCTGGTAATAGGGATTTTGACGAGTTAAGTCAACCCCATAAAATGACATGAGTACTGATTTTAAGAAAACTTGAACAAATTATTTAAGCCAGTAGTTATCATCTATCTCTAGATAATTAATGTGTCAACTTATCCTTGACAGCTGAAAACTCGAGACGTCATCAACTCAGCTGTTACTGTGAGCCGGATTAACATTTCACAACGTTAACGTTTTGATTACATTCACATTTCACACCTGCAAAGCCTTTCACTTTATCCTCTGAATAACCTGTATCTTTTTGTTCTTAATTAAATCGTTAATTTACCATACTATTGGTTATTAATTGTTTAATGGTCCACAGGCCTAACAGGAGACAAAATTACGCGTTACATAGCATACATGTATTGTACAAGACGAGTGAACATGGAGATATTATTTTCAATTAATAATGTCCACACAATCTAACTACACTTGATGAATAATGGCTATACATACAATGTCTAAAAATCCTTAACAAGTAGTATCGTTTGAATAAAATGGCTCCGTATGTTTCAGAGGTTTTTCACTCCACCATTGTCAGGTCAAAAAACGATTCAATTTTTAAATTGTCGTAAGTATCAGTTATTCACTTTTTATACATACCACAAAAGCGATTAACGATAGAACTTGTACTGACGACACTTCGAGAAGTAGATGCTCTTGTTAGCCTGATGATGGTGGAGTTATAAAACTGCCAAAACGTAGCAAAGTTTTTACAAACAATACTTATTGTCATGGATTGTCTAACAAGGTTTTTTTAGCAATTATCTATTATAAAACACAATCCTATGAAAATGAATTATAAATACACCTAACTGTAATATTCTTTTCAGTTTTCTGTTAGTGAACATTTTTTTATTTCACAAAAAAAGTTAACAGCTGAAGATAAAACGTCTATGTAAACTGTTTACTGCAGTTCTTCACAGTTTTATAATCAAGACAAGCACGACCCATTAAAGTAGAGGAATTCTTTAAGAGCTGTGAATGACAAGTCCGTGAGAAAATGTGAATTGTTAAAGTCGTACTTCTAGGCTCAAACTTCGCAAGTGTCGTGTCTAGCAGACTATGTTAACGGGGTTTATATTCCTTGGAATCCTTTAGGGTGCTTAGAATGTTATTTTCACGGCTGTTACTAAGTTTGGCGAGTAGATTCTTCAGTTATGTGTTTCTACGTGGTTAAGAAGGTTTTTTATTCTCTTTATTATAATTTTGACATTTAAAGTTATACTCTATAAACTTTACACCTAAAGAGGCTTTAAGAAATGCTGCAGATATACTCACAGGTATGTTTCATGCGTTTAAGAGTCCTGTATCAACGAAAACAACAAGTTTTGAGGATAACTACGCGTAATAGTGAAACATTTATGAAATTATATTTTTGGCTAATTTTCGGAGTAGAAAAAAGTAACAAAGAAATTAAAAGCACAAGTTTAGCTTTTCTGACATTTAACAAATATATAAACACGGGATACGTTCCTTAATCCATAAACAACTAAAATATAGTTTGTAAATTTATTATAACTAGGCCTCTTCCAATTACAAAAATAAGATATTTTATTGAATAAAAGTGGGCCTAAGTTAGTGGTACTTTGTCAAGGTGTTATTTTCATATAGCCTGCACACAACACATAGAAACCTGGTTGCACATTTCATGATTTTAAATTCTAGCAATTCTGATTACAGTACCAGGGAAAGTAAAGTAAAATATATATTTCTTATCTTTGGTCTTGCCAAGATTCTTCTCTGTGTAAGCCAACAAGATAAAGAAGGCCTAGGTTGCTCGTCGTTCAACCTGACGACAGTTCCATTATAAACTTTTAAGCAACAAATATTCCGCAAACTGCCAAGTACACTATCAGAGAATACGTTTTCGGGTTGGAATGTACGAGAATTATTTCAATGGTGATATACATTGACATACATACTTCAATGTCAAAAATATACTAAGCATTGAACAATAATGTGAAAACAGACAAGTGCATTTATCAGAAAACCATTCATTCTTTTAAGAGTAAAGCCGACAAGAAATGTAAATTATTGAATCTTTATTTATTATTTTCCAGTTTTAATTGGTTGTGCAGCCAATTTTGACATCAAAACATTTAAAGCATGTTATATCTGGTCAAAACTGTTGATTTGGCACAAGTATTAGTGAACATTAGACACTTTAGTGGTCGATGACAGCACAGACCAATTAAATATATCAATAGTGAGTCCCAGAACGTCTGGTCAATATGTTGTTTAACCTTGTACAAGAGGTTCTACCCACGAATCCACGGGTGTACAATTCAGAAGCCACAATTAAATTAATTTAATTAACTTTGACTTTATATTTCATTTAAAGGGCCCAAGTTCAAGAAATTCTCATCAGAAGGAATATTAAAAGCAGTAGGACCTTCATACCTTACGTCCTGAGGTGGCCGACGTGGTTTTACTTGAACTCGCCGCTCTTTTTCACGAAACCTCTCGGACGACCAACAGAAATAATTTTTAATCTCAAATGCATCGTATTTCAAACATCTTAAAGCTCTCACTTGTATCAAACAGCTAGAAATAACATCAATGTTCATTTACCGCACCTCTTTGAACATAAAATGATAAAAGTAAATAATAATATACGTAAACAAAAGTGTAAATAAAGAAACTACTGACAATTTCATTGACCAGCTGTTTTCGATGAATTAGTTGAATAACGTTAACTTCTAAAACGTGTAAGGCGTGGCGCCCTGCCCCACAGGCCGATTTCCAAATGGCTATTTGGAAATCGGCCTGTGGGGCAGGGCCCCATTAAAATACGTTCATACCAATACTTTTCGGCAAATCTACACACTCTGAGCTTCATTTTTATGTGCCATATGCCTATAATTTTATTTGGTTAATGACCTTAACCATTTACATAACATTTGATTGTACCACTTTAATAATATAATAGATATGCTTTTAAATTCCTCAAGATTTAAACATTTTTTAGTCAGGCTACAATCCTCTAACTACACGATCTTAAATTCGGTTATATTTTATGTTTGGAAATAAAATACGCTTACGTTTTAATATGAATATCTAAATTAGTGTTTGGAGTTCACATAGAAAATTTGATACAATAATTTAACCAAACACAATAACAAAAGATCAGAGATTACTATTTCCATCACATTGCTGTAAGAAATTATTTTCAAACAACTAAATAAACAGAAATAACTATCATAATTTTATGCTAAATGTAACAGGAAGAAAACAGCATTGCATATCCGCATCCATTAATTAATAGTTTTTCACAAACTTATATAGCAAGATAAAATTTAAAAAGTAAAAAATAGATTAGATGAATGAATGAATGGATTCTTTATTATTTCAACACATCAGTTCATTGGTACAAAAAAACGATTAATGAAATATGATCCCCAAATGGGCTATACGCCTGTGGTTGGGGATTGAGTCCATCATCCGCACAATAAAACAATAATTTAGGCTACCCTACATTTAAAAAGGAAAATAAGATATATTGTACACAGAATTTTGTATACAAGAAAAAGATAAATAAGAAAAAAACTAGTTTACGAGATAAAAATATGCAAAACTATACAGTATATGAAAATAATAGACTACAGTTTTGGTTGTTGCAAATTGAAATAGTTGATGAAACAATAACAAATGTTAGTTTAAGTTGTCAAAAATTCCAAAGAGATAGTAAACATTGGTTTTACACAGTAAACATTATTTTGGCGTTTAATTAAGACAAATAACAGATTAGAGGTTGTCAGCAAAATGTGTAATGTGTATTAAGATTAACATTGAACACCAGCTTAGGTTAACTGGCACGACATAGTAACGTTTAATCCAAATAGACTTAATTGAAATTCAATTTGTTGGATTACGGTGGCATCAATTGAGTTGAGTCAAACAGACCAAGCCACTGTATTTAATTACTAAATAGAACATCACAAACCCTCTAAAACCCGTGTCTTTTAATCGAGTTGGGTGTTTTCTTTATAATAATTGCATCTACATTCTAAAAACCCCATAAAATAGATAGCTTTCTTAGTTAAAATTGTTCTGCCATGTTGGAAAATGGCGAACATTTTAGAAATAATTGAATAAATCTTTTTCATAGTTTATAGTTTTTAGCGAATTTCCCATATAGGGAATAAGCTATTACCGTAGTACTCATGGTAAGACCTGTACGCGGGACCAATTTTTTTTCGTTTTGAGGTCCCTAGAGGCCAAAAACACCATCCGTTCAAATTCATATATATATATGTGTGTGTGGGTGTGTGTCCGTCAGCACGATAACTCGAGCAAAAATGATCCGATTTTGATTAAATTTGGTACAAACGTGTAAACGTACGTTTATTCGAACGAGTTCGCGATCCAGCATGATCCGACCATGGGAACGGGGGTTTACGGGGGGTTTAATGGGGTAAAAATAGGTTTTTTCCATTTTTGACAAAAAAAAAACATAAAATTTAGCAATTTCTTTCCAAACCATTTTGTAGAGCTTAAAAAAAAAGAATTTAGTATATTGAAGCGTTATTATGCGCCTAATGGTTACGGAGAAAATTCAAAAAAATTGTAAATTTAAAATTGCCATGTTATTCTTATGAAATGGAGAATAAGTTACAAACTGTTGTAGTTTGCTTGTTTGTGAACATATTTTGATCAAATTTGGAAAATGTTTTTATTTCTTACTAACTAAATATTCACATTTCCCCCCCCAAAAAAAAAAAAAAAAAAAAAAAAAAAAACAGTTTTACCCTCCCTGATGCAGCAAACCTAAGTACTTGTTAAACTAATTCTATTTAAATCAAGAATAAATGTTATATTTTTAAGAAGACATTTCAGTGTAAATCCAATCAGTCAAATGGAAATTCGCTTAGTCTGCAGGTTTGCTGCGGCGGGGGTATTAATAGTCTTTTAAGAATTAATAAGGACTTAATTTCTCCTATCATTTTCTCTCTAAACTTACTCGTATAGGAGCTACATGGCGCAGAACGTACACTGCAAGTAATCTTTTCTTAGTTTAATCACGCGAAATAAAACAGCTGGCACACTTATATTAATCACGCTGTATATTCCCACCTCTTTAGTCTTTATTGGTTTAGTGGCTAACAATAGTGTTAGCATTTGATCCGGCCAAACGTGTTGAGATTTAGCACAAGTATTAGTGAACAGTGGACACTTTAGTGGTCGTTGAAGTCACGGACCAATAAAATATATCAACGGTAAGTCCCTGAACGCCTGGTCAATATGTTGTTCAACCCTGTATTGGTTTACTTTTAAAATCATGGAGATATAACTTTTTGTAGTAAGGGCGAAAGCATCATTGTATGACCACACCCATGAATTAATAGTTTTTCAGAAACTTGTATAGCGAGATAAAATTTAAAAAGAAAAAGTAGATTAGACAATAGACATACTGTATTACGTTTACATTATTGCTATATTACTGTATTACTAGCATAGTTGATATAACCATTGGTAAAGACATTTTTTAATTATTAAATTAAAATATGTTAGACAACCTTTTGTAGAAAAAACTGTTTAATGAACGACTGGAATACAGTGTTCATGTAATGCAGCAGTTTTATATTCGCCATAAAGTAGACTTAAATAATCCTGGAGACTTGGTGCAAACTGCATCACTAATACTCAGATTGCGACCTAGTTCTCATTAAGTTCCCATTTAATGATAAAACACTCCGTAGCTCCAAACATATTTCTAACTGTTAGAGTACTTAAAAGTTTTAAACTTGTGGTCTTTAATGTTTGAAGTATTCCTGTTCTAGACCTCTAGATTCATCCTTATAATATCTCAGCATAATCTGGATCTTTCCTTCTTAACTTTACCATGATTTATATATTCTAAAGATTATTTTAGCCTAAATTATAGTTATTAAAATAAAATTTATTCAGTACCTTTGATATAAGTTTCTCATTGAAATGTAACATGACACATATCCAATCCATTTACCTTTAGCGATTCTTCTTTTCCTCTGAAGATTGAATTTATATTTTAACTTATAACTTTATGAATAAATCATGAAGAACACTCGAGGTAAATTATTTATTTCTTCAGATATTAAATTTGAAGTCAGGGAAAACTATATGCAGTATACGAGTAGTACAGAATGTCAATTATTAGTTAATGACATTAATTATTATTATTTGTATTTATGTACTTAATACAATAAGAGTTTAAATATTTTAATGATTGAGGTGTCATTTTAAAGCTTACCAGCTGCTGTACCCGTGCTTCGCAACGGAAAGAAAAATCAGTTTCATAATAATTTATATCGATTTAGAATAAATAATCCATCCTAACGTTTTAGATTAAATAATCCTACCACATAGTTGTCTAAAATATATTGCATTTCTTTGGATCAGCTGTCTGAAATTTTGAAATACTTACTTTCCGTGTCCGGAAATCGCGTTTCCAAAACGTAGCTACCAATATGGCTTTGTCATTTGCTTGTAAAAGATCATCTAATGTGCAAGACTGGTCTAGGCGTGGACAGATCAGCAGATGGCCAGGATCCTGAACAGCACCACACGCGCACAAGATGTTTTCTTCGTCTGGTAAGAGACCCCATTTCTGCATGTTTGACTTGCATTTTGGTACCTCGACCCTGATTCGATTTAGAGTCTTCCACACCATTTTGAAGATATAATAAGAAATAATCTTTATTTATTTATTTCTAATCTTTATTGGTTGTGTAGCCAATTTTGACACAGAACAACATTTAAAGCATGTTTATATCTGGTTAAAACTGTTGAGATTCATCACAAGTATTAGTGAACAGTGGACACTTTAGTGGTCGATGACGTCACAGACCAATAAAATAAATCAACAGTGAGCCCCACAACGTCTGTTCAATATGTTGTTCAACCATGTATTGGCTTTTAAATTCCTCAAAATTTACAATTGTTTTAGTGAGGCTACAAATCCTCTATCTAGATGGTCTTAAATTTCGCTATATTTTATGTTTGGAAATAAAGTACGCTTATGTTTAATATGAATAACTTAATTAGTGTTTGGAGTTCACATACGAAATTAAATACTTAGATTGCTAATTAATCTAACCAAACACAATAACAAAAGATCAGAGGTTACTATTACCATTACACTGCATAATTTGCTGCACGAAACAACTAACTAAATTTAATGATTAGTTTAATAACTATCATAGTTTTGTGTGCCTAATGTAACAGGGAGAAAACAGCATTGCATGACCGTATCCATTAATTAATAGTTTTTCACAATCTTTTATAGCAAGATAAAATTTTAAAAAGTCAAAAGTAGATTAGACATATTATGTTTACATTATTGCTATATTACTGTATTACTATCATAGTGTGGATATCATAACAATTTTCAAAGACATGTTTAAATAATTAAATTAAAATGTGTCGGACAACAGTTTTGTAAAACATTTTTAATGAACTACTGGAATATAGTGTACATGTAATGCAACATGCAGTTTTATGTTTGCAATAAAGTAGACTTAAATATTCCTAGAGACTTAGTGCAAACGGCATCACTAATGCTCAGATATAACTGAGTTTTCATTAAGTTCGTAATTAATGATAAAAAGCACTCCGTAGCTGCAAACAGATTTCTAGCTGTTTGAGTACTTGGTAATTTAAACTTGAGGTCTTTAATGTTTGAAGTATTACTGTAGAAGACCTCTAGATTCATCCTTATAATGCTTCAATGTAATCTAAATCTTTCTTCCTTACTCTTTACTTCCATCTCGTTACAAGGAGCATGTCGGCCTTACTCACTAACAAGACTACAAGATTGCACTACTCATCCTACACTCATCTCCATTTCATCGATCTCTATTACTACAACAACTCTCTAGCTAGTGTATTATTTTATTTCTCAAAACTTACAAAATATTATAAGTACTGTGGAATTATTAAGCTGTGTATTAAAATGTCGGTGGTTCATAATGAACTACAAGTAACATGGTAACCATTAGTAACATGTATTATGGTTTAGGTCGATTAAATGCTGGGCAAACGCTGAATTCTTTTTGATTAAACGTGGTTTGGGCCTCTGTTCGTTGTAGCGAGTAGCGAACCCATGATCTTTAGCCCAACATATTGGCTCGGACAATCTTGGCATTTGATTTTGTAAACACCTGTCATTTCCATTTTATCTCTTAAACAGTATATTTTGAGTTTGTAACAGGGTGTTACGAGTACGGTTTGTAGTTTTGAATGTTAATTCGATTCCCTGCCTACTGCATCCTGCCCGTGTATTTTATGTAATAGGCCTATTTATTTTAAAGTATTATTCGTTTTCGTAATGTTTTCGTCCCGTCCGTCTGTATGTGTTTGTGTATGTACTTTTAGTAGAAAACAATGACAATGATTTCACCATCCAAATGCGACGTTTTGACAATGGCTGATACAAGCCGAAACATGTAAACGACCTTCAATTAAAATGAGCCGTATGTCGGATTTATAAGGTATGTAACCTTTTTATTATACTTAACATATTACTGATCAGTACATTGTGGTAACAGTCATAACTCAATGGTGTGTAGGCACCCTTAATTTATTGTTATTTGTGTCAGCTATAAAAAGGATTTAGTTACGAAATTTCATTGATATAGTTGGAAAATTCAAACTGTATCACCCCCCCCCCCAATTATATTTCGTGTGTAACCCCTGTCTCTGTGGGAAGTTCTGTTTGCCTCTGTGATTTATAGTGTTTATCTTTAAACATTTATAGATTCTTCACTGTATTTCAAACACGTCATAATCAAGTCTAAGACAACAGTTAAAATTTGTTCTTAATAACAAAAAGAAGGTGTAAAATTAAATAAAAATGCTTGATCAGACCAGTTAAAAACTCAAATATGTTTTACTTTCATAATGCAATTATCATTTTCTGTAAAAATGGTCTACTGACCATCACCGTTACTCACATCACGATTCTCTTGACCACGTTTATAAATGTAGGTTTATGGTCGCAGACGTATACTAGTTTATTTTGGTATTCGACCTTTGTACACTCCGCGCCTCTATTGCAGATCCTTATGGTATAGCGACCAAACAAGCGGCATGCAAGGCAATGATCCCCCCCCGCTCCTACGAACGGAAATAAGTCTTCTGGCGTGACCGTTGTAGTGAGAGGGGGACAATGCAAACCTGAAACGGCCGCCACGGTGAGCACTGAAAAACGAGAAATTTTCTTTAGGAGATATTCATTAGGTAAATATTTATGGTTGTAACTAATATAACGCACTTTAATGATTGACCACAGATCTTGGGCCTTATGTTATTCATATCGCATGTAAGGCAAACCAATCAATCCCCGACTTGTTTATTTCACCTTATAGCCTACTCTCTATATCATACAAATGAAAGTTCAGTTCAACAACGTTGTACTGATGAGCACTAAGAAACTAAAAATGTACTATTTATATTTCAAAAATCTTTTACGCGGAGATTTTTATCACAGTAATTTAGCTATCTAAGACTACTCTTAGTTCAATTATCTTTGAGATAAGAGTATGTCTATAATGTCGGGAACGTAAACTATCTTCCTACAAAATTTCAGCTCAATCCAACCAGTAGTTATTGCATGATCGAACTTCAAACAATCAAAAAAACAAACAAACATTCACATTTGTAATATTAAGTATGATTAATACTGCACAACCAGAAAATACCATTCAATACAATTTTAAAAACATAATCAAAATCACAGGTCTCCCCAAATATAAACAATATATCAGCTACACGAATAGATTTTTGACACAACTACAGCCATTGTTTTAATTACCGGTAATCTAATCTCTATACAGTAATAACACAAGCAAAAATCCACCCCACAAAATAATCTTTGTTGAATACAGTAACCCATATCCAATAATAAATAATAGATTTGGAAAAATGAGCTACCAGATTCACAAGCACAGCGATAAAAATTTCTAATAGAAATTGCTTAGCAAAAATAAGAGTATAATAAATCAATATTGTACAGACACTATACGAACTGTAACTACAAGACAACAAACTAGAACAAATCAAAACCAACCGCAATTAGTTTTTAAAAAAATCGCCATAAACCCCCGTTCCAATAGTCCGATCATGCTGGTTTGCGAACTCGTTCGAATAAATGTAGGTTTACACGTTTGTACCAAATTTCATCAAAATCGGATAATTTTGCTCGAGTTATCGTGCTAACGGACACACATACATATACTGCATATGCATTTGAACGGATGGTGTTTTTGGCCTCTAGGGACCTCAAAACGAAAAAGTAAATTGGTCTCGAGTCCAGGTATTACCATGAGTACTACGGTAATAGCTTATTCCCTATACGGGAAATTCGCTAAAAGGATAGTTCAGTTTTTTTCTGATGAGCACTAAGAAACTAAAAATATATCATAACACTTGTTTTTTGAAAAATATTTAACGGGGAGATAGTAGAAGACACAGAATTTTATATACGATGAATGAGGCAATTATTTTAATACCCCCGCCACGGACTAAGTGCTAGCAGACTAAGTGAATTTCCATTTGCCTCATTGGTGGATCAAGTCAATTTGTTCGAGTCATATGCTAACGGACACACACACACACACACACACACACACACACACACACACACACACACGAAACTTTTCGGCCTCTCGGGACCTCAAAACAAAAAATTAAATCGGTTCCAGGTCCAGGTCTTACCATGAGTATTTAGGTTACGGTAATAATAGTACGATAATAATACGATAATAATAGTAGTACGGTAATAATAGCTTATTCCCAAATATTCTTTGAAGTTTAAATGAGTTTCCTTGAAGACAGCACTACTACAGTATTTCTTTATGATGACGGTAAATCTCATGCGCAAAGGGACTGAGCTCGAACCAGCCATGTTGGACTCAAAGACTAACATTTCAATCTGAGTCACCGCCACTGAGTTGCTACTTAGAGAATACTCAATAAAACATACAGGAGCTCAATTTATTAAATTACCATAATTAGTACCGAATTACGATTGCACAACCAGAAAAGGGCATTTAATAGAAAATTAAAAAAAACATATACAAAATCAAGGTCCCCCCCTGCAACAAACAATATGTCGGCTACACCAATAGATTTTTGATACAACGACTAAAAAAACACCAGCCATTGTTTTAATCTAACCTCAATAATAGCACGGGCAAAACTCATCCACCAAAATAATCTTTCTTGAATCCCATACTGTCAGCACTAAGCAGAACCAAATCATAAACAATAGCTAGCTAGCTGGTATAAAAGATCTACCAGATTTACAAACACAACGATACAAATCCATAAGAGAAATTGTTAAGCATAAACACGACTATAATAACTTAAAAATGTATAGACACTAAACAAACTGTAACCACAGGGAAGCAAGGCATCAAAAATGAAAAGACCCCCACCGCAGCAAACCTGCCGACTAAGCTAAAAACCACAGTAAATGGTATAAACTCCCAATGTTTCATTTCTTAAATGCACCAGACGGTTTAAATCATTAGAAGACTAAAACAAAAATGTATGGGTATGAACATGATCAAAATAAACTGTTTTTATGTTATTGGTAAATGTTTTACTGTGTTTGTTACGCTATGTTGTTGTTATTTTGTTTGGCAAAACCTAGAAACGAAAAATATTTCGTTTTATCTCAGTTATATCCATTTACCCAAATAATAAGATAAAGCAGACTACTTACTCAATAACACCAGAAAAGCCACAAAAATGTTCATGTTGCATTGGGTAGGTGAACGAATGCTTCTGACTTAGTGATAAGCTGTTAACTTTGAAGGTAACAGGTGTTGTAAATGACATTTTAATTGGAATGAGCTATGACGCACGTGCACTTGGCTGGGTATTAATCAGCCCGATAGACTTGTTTCACGTATTCGCAAAACATATTTTTTCAAACTATGAAAAACTAAGTTCAAATTCTAAAAGTCACTGTTGTCAAAACTAACTTTAAATATACAACACGAGTGGGTCTTGGTAAAAATTATGAGGCATATACATTTCAAATTATGTGGAATAGTGAGTAAGCTATTAATATTACCGCAGGTCACATCGCAAGACTAAGGACCGATTAACTTTTTTTGTTTTGACGTCCCCAGAGGCAAAAAACACCATCCGTTCCTATGAACTTTTGTATGTGGTTCACTTCAGTGAGGATATGGTAAGGTATGCATGACATCTCCTGGCTTAAATGTAGATTTCCTTATAAAACACCATAAACTAACAGGAAAATCAAATTTAATGTAAATAACTTGAACGATTTACATTAAAGTTTAGTATGTTGTGGTACATTTAAAGTCTAAAATCTAAATCTATAAAACTATACAGCAGCTTGTGTAACTGACTCAACGGGGGATATCTATCCTATTAGAGACCCCATTGGTGTTTCGGTCTCAATCACGTTTACTCACTTGCATCTTTTTCGAAAAGTGACATTTTACAATATTAAAACTCCCCCCTGAAATATCAAATTACCCCCCCCCCTATTGTTATTCTTATGGGGAATAACCTTGAAAGTGGCCGACTTTGGTATGCGGATCTAAAAATTTAGAATCGTGCTAGAGATTTAAAACTTTACAATAGTGTACAACATTACCAAAAAATAACTCTTACAATTTTCAAAAGTCCCAATTTTAATAAACCCCCTATATTATAGGTATGTTTCGTATGTAACACCCTCAACAAATTATTGAACCCCCCCAACCGGTTCTCGAACCACTGTCTTTCATCGTGGTAAAAATTTGAAATCTTTCACAGTTACTAGTCTTAGTTTTAAAACCAACAAATAATTTAGAAAAGTGTATACAATTTACAACCCCCCCCCACTCTAATTTTTCTGTATGAAAAACACATTAGTTGCATTAGACTACAGTGCTTAGTATTTTACCATCTTATTATTGTATTATTTTACTCAGTAACAAGATTTTCTCCGGGGATATTTCCAACTGTCCCCCAATAAATCAGTATAACTCCCATCCACGTACAAATCATGGTTCAAAAGCTATTGCAGTTTATGTGATTTCCCCATTAAACGCCTTAAAATAATGGAAACATCGGATTTTTGAAACAAGAAGTGCTTGACCAGTTTTGGTTGGAATTTAGTATACTATGGTTCTTATCTAAACGAAATTACAAATACCCTATTGTTTCCACAATTACGGTTCAAAAGTTACTGCAACTTTTGTGACTCCCACATCCCCTGCTACCTACCCATCCATGATAAGGTTGTTGACAAGCTAATGGGAGAAAGTATGTGTCATTGATGATACGGTTTATTTGGGTTTGTTGTACGCCTATGAGGTGAGCGATTGCGTGTAAGTAGAACCAAAGGTGTCTTCTGAAACGACCTGTGCACTTTGTAAGTTTACTACTTACAAATAATTTAAAAATCTAAACTAAAAGGGGAAAAACAACATGTAAAACATTGTAATTTTGTCGAGAAAAAAAAGATGGATGGATGATGTTGAGATTCGGCCAAGACAATCTAAGTTAAGTTAACACCGAATATTAAATTACTAAAGTTTGTGAATTTTAAATTTCTTGGAATTCCATTGATCCATAACCTTGCTATAACATAAACCAATGTATTCGAAATGAAATCATGTTTAGTTGGTAAAGTTTAATGAAAAGTGGTAATGAAATTTAGGTTGGTGAGTTTACAATAGAATAAGAAGAATAGAATAGAATAGTTTTTTTATTCGCCAAGACTGAAAATCAAACCTATTGATTTGTCCTTTTTATTTTATTTTGTTTATTGATAAATTAGGATGACTGTTTAATTGGATCAGATCTCCAACGTATTTTACAAGTTAAAACAACCTAGCAAAGTGGTTGTCGCTATTATTGTTCACTAAAACCATTCTCCTACGTTTATGAAATTGTTTTAATTCAGTAAAACTCTGCCGCAGTTGCAAGGTACAATTATGTAAAGATACAATGTATTAAAATGTACGAACAAAAGAGGAACACACTAAAACTGTTCAAAATATGAAATGAGTTTTAATATGGTTAATCTTCCCTTTGTTAGAACTTGAATACGTTAGGAAAAGCTAATGAATATTTTGTTTGCTCAAGCAGTCTCTTTGACACTGTATGATGGATGAAGAAGGAAATTAATTTGAGTAAAAAATATTCATTTGGTGGAATTGTCGTTTAAACATTTTTCCACTGATCGTAAAAAACATTACAATTAACTGTAGACCTAAAGGATGAATATGTCAAAAGTCAAAATCCATAATAAATAACTCAAGTAAATGGACGTTTAAGTGGTTTTATTAAAATTCTGAATATAAAGTTGTGATCATCATCTTTAAGGAAAAGTAGAAGAAAAGTACCCCTGTAATATATTTTAATGTTGTGTAATTTATTTTTTGAGTAATTTAGGTCCATCAGCAGTGTTACTTTCCCATTTGATAACACTTTGGTTTTTGTGTTGAAAACCAAATTTTCAAATGTAGCTAAAAGACACTCTGAAAAAAGGAAGACAACCCAATATTACAAGGGCCACCATTTTATTATTGGCAATGAGACTATTCAAATTTTGATATGCCTTTATTAATAAGTTTTTAATGGCTTTAAAAAGATTACCAAAGCAGTATGAGAGCGGGGATCTATATTTAAATGTTGTAGATTACTTTTATAATTCTTTACAACGTAATAATTTTCATATTTTTTTAATCAGTCATAGCAATTACTTTCGACTATTTGATTGAGGTCCTGCTGTTTATGTTTTGTTCTTTATTCTTTTATTACAAGTTGCAGTTTTGCTTGATTTCGAGCAACGAATTATCTAGTTAATATTAGTTTTGGTTGTTAGTAATGATGACGTTGAACTAAAGTTCTATGTGGGTTTATAATTCATTGAACATAATCACTTACATATTTATCATATAAATTGATCAAATGATGCCAGTGTTTATTATAAATATTGCGCGCTGTAATTAGATTTTTAAGTGCTGAAGGTGTGATAGCCATTGAAATCGAAAAGATCGAAAGATTAGTGAAGTGTATGGCGAAAACATTATGAGTGACGGAACGGTACGCAAGTGGGTAAGGGCATTTAAAGACGGCCGCATCAACGTTCATGATGAGCAACGCACTGGGTACTGAGGACTGCAATGATATAAGTTTTTTTGTCTTTTTTTATAACTACCAATATTTTTTTTAATGTTTATTTATCATTTATCCTTTTAATGTTTGAGCTGCAAACCTCCAATATTCATAATTCAATTATTATTGCCTAATAATTTATTTGGACACATAATTTCATAAATTCAACCCTTATTAAAAGTTGTTTACAAATAAAGCAATTAATGGGAAATAACTTTGATTGCCGTTTTAAAACTTTTTACGAGAAAATCCAAAACCAAGAGATCAATAACCTCGGGACTTGATTAACTCATGTAATTGGTCGGCTGTACTATAGTTCTCAATACTGTGAACGTTGGGTTTTGGTGCCGGTTCTATTCCTTAGAACCATTGGTACTGTTGGTAGCAGCAAGAATCATTTTTAAGTACCAACACATCACTGTACTTTACAAATTAGTTGTCGTTGGTGATGCACCTTATTTATTATTACAGGCGTATTCAATTTAATTGATGTCTTAACTGTACAATTTTTGCTTTTTCTTTCTAGATTCCAAAATGTTAGTTTATGCTAAGAAAACGATAACGCATTTTAGTAAAACATTTATTCAGCAAACCATCATGAATTGTTTAAACGCTTTACGTTGTTTATGTATCAATAGTTCGTGGCCTATTTTGGTAATATCTATAATATTAAAACGAAACTGTGTTTTTTATTTCACGATTCTGAATCAACCACTCGACGGATTTTCATGATTTTTGTGTTGAAAGAAAGATAATTTTGAGAACTAGGGAATGTCGAAGCCATAATTTTAGTTTAGGGTCCCGGTTTTTTAGAAATTAAGTTTTAATTTTTTTAAAGTCTAGCAGCCGACGCTAAGATTCTAAACTAGCTTTTGGCATAAAATAATTTGCTTAACATAACAGCTGTAAACATTCAGCTTTTGTGTCACAAATTCAGCATTTGGATAAAAATGTAAAGACATACTTAGGGTTGACGTATTTATACTATGTGTAATGCTAATCATTGATACGTTCAATTCTTCTGTAAGAGGATGACAGATTAATTTAATATACATAGTAAAATACTAGGATGTTCAATTTTTTTTTAAAACAATCTTTGTAATCTTCGATTTGTTTTAGAGCAATATAATTTGTTCTAACTAACAGCTGGTTAGTTATAAGAATGCCCTATAGAACTATGAGGTTATTTACTCTGATTTTGTCATTGATTATAGAAAATAAGTAAGATTAGTAGACCACCGAGATAAGTAACACTATCGATGCGTACAAGTCGAGGCTCTGTACACGAGTTAAATAAAAAAGATATGCAAATTATTTTACTGCTCAACATTTTGGAAAGGGTAGAAAAATCACAATTTTTACATGTTTTAATTCATCTTGGCAGCTTTTTAGCGAATTTCCCTATAGGGAAGTAGCTATTACTGTAGGTGGCACGGTAAGACCTAGACCCGGGACCGATTTACTTTTTCATTTTGATGTCTCCAGAGGCCAAAAACACCATTCGTTCAAATATATATATATATATATATATATATATATACGTCCGTGAACGCGATAACTTGAATAATTTTTGTCCGATTTTGATGAAATTTGGTTTAAAGGTGTAAAGCGGGATAAACTTGAATTAGTTCGCGAACCAGCGTGATCGGACCATGGGAACGGGGCTTTACGGGGGGTTTTATGGGGTAAAAATTGGTTTTTCTCACTTTTGACCCTCAAAACACAAAATTTCCCAATTTCTCTTTAGACCTTTTTAAAGAGCTTAAAAAACAAATAATTTAGTATATAAAAGTATTTTTGTTCGGTTATTAGTAACGGAGAAAATTTAAAAAATTGTAAATTTAATATTCCCATGTTATTCTTATGGAGAATATTGTCAAATGTTGTAGTTTGCTTGTTTATGGATATATTTTGATCAAACTTGGCAAATTTATTTATTTTGTACTAAGCTATCAATATTTTACTCAAAAACACACTTTATTAGTTTCCTTGTAGCAGCAAACCTAGGTACTCGTTAAACCTAATGTTATTAAAATATATTTAATTGGAAATCAATTCAGACAAATGGAAATTCGCTTAGTCGGCAGGTTTGCTGCGGCGGGGGTATTGTTTACAATTAATGTTTTTGAATGCTTGAACTTTGTTTGGATTAAGCCCGGAAATATTGATGACATAAAGATGGAGATAAAGAATCCTCAGGAATACGATTTTAAATTACCACCACAACCTCAGACGGGTGTTATCCAAAGATATACAGATGAATGACATAGATTTAACACAACGTCATCATTGACCTAGGATACTGCAATTAGACTAACCATCCTTTTATGAAATCTAAAAAAGTTGTTTGGCGTGTGTTTAGTTGTGGTTACGTTTGGAGGCGCTGAATATTTTATAGTTTAAATAAATGAATATGGGGAATTACGATGTACATTGATTCAATGAGGGTGGTTTAATTATCAAGGATATTGGAACTGATAACGGAATGGATAATAAACATAGACAATTAATTACGTCACTAGCTTTACAATCGTTTTTACTTTTTAAATTCCTTCAACAAGTGACCAGTTCTTTTGCTCAAATGAATATTATTTTTGACTCAGCTGTTTACAAAACAAACTAATATGTTGTTGTGTTTATTTTTCTTTTTTTACACTTATTTATTTAGCAATTGATGCAGTGAAATTGACATAAAGGATGTGTGTGGACGATTCGTTTAATGATGTCAGGACACCAACGTTATAATTATGTGTACTGTGAATTTTATTGGATGTTTTCGTTTTATTTTAGGGAGTTTCAATTATTCAGACCTACTGGAAATTATGTATAGTATGAGTAATTGTATTGTGGTGATATTGATTATGGAAGAGGTAGGTATGCGATGGAAGGTGATATCATTGATTAGGCCTATACACTTCTCAAGTGATAATTACTCTTTCTACTGTAAGCTGCAATAAAATTTGTCTTTTTACGTGTAAACTAGCTGTTCTGAATTATAGGCTTACACCGTTTTAACTGACTTCTCCCGTACGTAGGACGGGCTAACACCTCGTTAACTATAAATTACCAATCGTCTATAGTACTTCATTTCATATAGTAAGCCGTCATTTCGGGTCATCATCGGTCCAAGCAAATATACATTGTTATGATGATATTTGATGACATTAACTAATATTTCAGATACTAATTTTACAAGTACTTTGTTATGCTTAAAGCGTAGCAAATTCCCTAATTAAGTTCTGTATTTTTGTGTGTATGTCTGTTAGTAACGCATTAATGTCCTTATTTCTCAGTGTTTCACGGAAAGGACAAAAGTACCTTTATAATGAAAATGTCAACCCGAATGGGGGATTGAGGTAGTACCTTAAATACTTTTAACCATTGTGGAAGGTAACTTTCAATTATAGGCCTACATTAGGGCTATGCCTCGTAGATCTATAAAACATTTTTTAGTTTAATCATTGGATTTAACATATGGACCAACACGACCCAGGTTACATTTAATTTCGAAGCATTTGTTTTGGCTTGAAACTGTCAGATACTGTATTTGCGAAGGTTTATATATAATAGTTTTGCCAGCATATCTGAAAATAAATATGCAAACCAAATTCTGTTCTTAATAAGAAGGTTTCAATAACTGGCTACAATAAGATCCCCGTGCGTAGAACGGGCACACAGCTAGTCTAAGGTATATAATTTAGATAATGTAGGACTTTTGGTTTGTGTTACGTTCTTAGTATAGATCAAACTAATAAAATTAATACCCTACATGACTGCATATTACGCCGTTCCAAACCTTAATTAGTCTCGTTGCTAGGATGTGTCCTCTTTAATACGGTGCAAGCAGTTGTAATGTTATAAAGGGTTAATAAAAAAAACATATTTTCTGTAAACAGGAATTTCTTTATAGTTTTTTGGAGTCTTCAAAGCATTGTTTCATAGTCAAAAATAAATTTTAAGATAAAGATAATAATTGTGTATTTTAAAATATTAATATTCAATAATTTTAAATGATGAAAACAGTAATTTGTAAATAATTATCAATCAATCAAAAAAACATTATATGTTTGAATATTTGATGCTATCTGTATTGGATATATTTTTCAATTTTATTTAGGAGGATGGTTATCAAAAAGGTTTATTAACTATACTATCACTTTTAGCTTGCAGCAGTGCAGCATTAAATTTTATACATTAACCAATTCTGTCACTATTCTTTAACAACAAAATGGTAACGAGGCAAACCCATAAATTTAACAAAATAATATGTTCTGCTTCAACGAATAATCTTTTTAATTCATCAAAGAGTCAAAGAGAACTGATGACCAAACAGAAACTGTTTCATTGATGAATGCATTTTTACAAAGGAAATAAACAACCATCTAAGAACTCGTTTGGGCTTCAAAAAGGTTTAATTTGTCCTTTTGACAAGATCATTTAATTTATTTTACATAGTTACAGTACCGGTACTGTATTATAATTTTAGTGGGGCCTTTGACTATATTTTTAGAAAAACAAGACAATATATTCATCATTGAGGTGAACATTTTTAATTTCATAAAAAAAACCTTATTATCATTATTAACTATTTCCTTCATTAAATAAATAATCAATGCCTGATGCTACTTCCTACTTTCATACATTAAATCTGTAAGGATTCGTCAAGTAAAACTACAGATTTTTTCGAGATAAAGAATAGTGAAGGTAGTAAACCATCGAAGCATGTCTGATAAGTATAGTTACAGGTGGATGGTGTTTACACCACAGTGAACACTTTCATCACAACATCTGATAAATCCTGGGGCTTACAGATCATTGGCTAACCCATCACAGTTTACGCTGAATTCTACTGTGCGTTGTAAATTCATAGCTAGAATAGTCAATGGATATGGTTCACTGATATATTATGTAATCCAGAAGCCTTGTTGGTAAAATAAGACATTGAACTGATATCACATACAGGAAATTGTGCTATATCAATGACGAGTCATTTAAATATACCTAGAGTGCACAAAAGCTTCACTGATATGATTCATCTGTAGGGGCTTCTTTAATGTAGACATTATTGTTTCATCTATTATAATCTATTATTTAAATACATCAATTAATTGGAGCCATATCAGTTTTCACTGCTATACATTTAACAATTATTTAGCTGTGATTTTAAGCCTTTAATTTCTATTATATTTTGGTTAATTAAAATTATACAACAACAATTAATATTTTGAATCTGTAAGAATCTCACAGTACTATGATGTACAGGGTGTTGTTAAGTTCCCCCTTTGTCCCACTAATATTAACTTAACATTTTTAAATTGCAAGGTACCCCTTGCGAGACGAAGAAAGGGCGCGAAAAAAGAAAAAGAATGGCGCAAATTAGAGGTCTCTATGTCAATCCTATCAAAGGTTATGACATTTCTTTATTTTTATTCCCCCTCCCTTAAAAAAAACACGTTTTTTAAACGTCTATAGCGGTAAAAAAAACGGTAAAAACGGTAAGAGCTAGGACAGATTTGAAAGAATTTTCACTTCCAGGAATAACATTTTCTACAAAACACTATATGCCGTTTTCCGAAAATCGCATTCCTTCACCTTCAATTCCTTCAATCAAAAAAGGCCCTACTTCTAATATTTGTTAAATTTCTTGGACTTTTGACGCGTTTTTAACTGAAAAAACATTTTTCAAAGGTGCGGCTAGCTTGGCTTGTTATAGTAGTTTTTCTACGAGTTTCGTTTACACTACCTATGCGAGTTTCGTACACTACTTTACCTACGACAGTGTTTAAATTACTAAAAATCATTACTCATAACTTCTAAGAGAGGTTATGTTTTCGTTTATAACCTCTCATTGCCACTGACAATGATACAACGAAACATTGTACCAAGCACTAATTGCACCACTCAACAATTAAATTGGCCTAACAGCTGAATAGTTGAAGTTCGAATTATTACAATTTTACCTCTTCTCTTTTAATCCTTGAATCTCATTGGTCTGTTACCCGAGTTATTATGAGTAAAGCTATGCTGTTATGAAAGTAAACAATGAGCGCGTTCTGGGAACATGTACCGGTGCACCGGTGCATAGAATGCGTCGTTCTGGGAGACCGGTGAGTTAACCCAGCAGACAGCTATTTCCTCTTTTTCCTCAACCGGTGCAAGATTTATGCACCGACGAAATTGTACGGTGCCTAATACACCGGCAGCCTCTGATTGGTCATTTTCTTAAACAACAGTATGCAACCACGGCAAGATGGTGGGTCCATCGACTAATGTTCATCAGTTTTATAGGTTATATTACGTTAAATTTTGAATCGGTAAGAATCTCACAGTACTATGATGTACAGGGTGTTGTTAAGTTCCCCCTTTGTCCCACTAATATTAACTTAAAATTTTTAAATTGCAAGGTACCCCTTGTATGTTATATAATAATGTTCATCAGTTTTATAGGTTATATTACGTAATGAGTGAATAATTTATTCTATGAGGGGGTTATATTACGTAATAAGTGAATAATTTATTCTATGAGGGGGTTATATTACGTAATAAGTGAACAATTTATTCTGTGAGGGTAACTTTGTTAGATTTAAACATTAGAAAGTAAATAGTAGGTGGATGTGTAAATTATAATCCGATGTGTACCGTAAACTGGTGACTCTAACCGTTCTGGGATACCAAGAATCTTGCCCTGGGGCGGCACCGGTGAGTAACTCACCGGTTTATCTGTACCGGTGCACCGGTGCATGTTCCCAAAACGGGTGAGGTTCATAATGTCCAAATTTCACAAACTCCAACGTCTAAAATATTAATTAAACAGTGCGTTTCATAACCTCCAAATTTCATAAACTCCAAAACTATAACTTTCAAATAATCACCGATTCACAATGTCCAAATTTCACAAACTCCAACGTTTAAATATCAAATAAACAGAGCGGTTCATAACCTCCAAGTTTCATAAGCTCCAACGGTAACAGTCTCTGCCAGAAGTCGCTGCAGAGGTTGCCGTGGTTCGGCATGTAGGCGCTACACGTTCTACTGTTGTAGCGGCGCAACACGAAGCATCATTGTTGCTCCGTAATTGCTTTCTTAAGAGTATATATTGTATATTGTATATATTCTTAAGAGTTCCCATAGTCCGATCATGCTGGTTTGCGAACTCGTTCGAATAAACGTAAGTTTACACGTTTGTACCAAATTTCATCAACATCGGATGATTTTTGCTCGAGGTATCGCGCTAACGGACACACAAATAAATATATATAAATATAAATATATATATATATATATATATATATATATATATATATATATATGAATTTTAACTGGTGGTGTTTTTGGTCTCTAGGGACCTCAAAACGAAAAAGTAAATCGGTCCCGGGACCAGGTCTTACCATGAGTACTACGGTAATAGCTTATTCCCTCTAGGGGAAATTCGCTAAAATGTAAATTTGATTGGCACATTGTGTGCTAACACGTATTTGAGTCACACAGCTGAGTGTTCTTCAATCATTAAAATGTACTTATAATCAGTAGTTGAGTGGTTGAGCGCTGGCGAACGGTGCCTCCTATCTGACTGAGAGACCTCCTGCTAGAGACCACTAGAGAGACTTCTGGCCCAGACTGTACCGTTGGAGGTTATGAAATTTGGACATTATGAACCGCTCTGTCTATTTAATATTTAAACGTTGGAGTTTGTGAAACTTGGACATTGTGAAACAGTGATTATTTGGATGTTATAGATTTGGAGCTTATGAAATTTGGAGGTTATGAACCGCTCTGTTTATTTAATATTTTAAGCGTTGGAGTTTGTGAAATTTGGAGTTTATGAAACGCTCCCCCCAGAACGCGCCCTTTGCTGTTGCGTGAAACTTTTCAATTCAAAGAACTGAAATGAAATAGCTGCTTATAAAAACGGTCGTAGGTAAATAGTGTTATCGACACTCGTAGAATTTTTTAAGGCACTTGTCAAGGCTCGTACTTTAAATTGTCTACTCTTGTCGTTAACACTATATTTACGCAATCGTTACGTTAACTACAGTTTGCTATTACGTGAAACAAGCCCATCGGGCTGATTAATACCCAGCTACAGTAAGTGCATGTGCGTCATAGCTCATTCCCATTAAAATGTCTTTTACAACACCTGATACTTATAAGTTCGAAGTTAACAGTTTAACACAAGTCTGCCCAAAGGAACATGCACATTTGTGTGGATTTTCTGGTGTTATTGAGTAAGTAGTCTGATTGATCTTACGATTTTGGTAAATGGAGTTATCTACTAGGTGGCGTTCGCAGAGGCATCCACAAAATTGAGCGGAGTCATCAAGGGTTCATATTATATTGTTTTTGTCTTACTGCAGTAAAAACAGTATTTTTACATGCATGCGCTGCGGGTCTAAAGTAGCATTTTTAATATTTAGGGAGTAAAAATCGTTTTTAGCCTCTATGGAGTAAAAATCAGCTGTTGTCAACTCAGTTGTAAATTTCGATTGTAAACGATTGCATGTATCGAAAATATGTATCGATTTGTGCTTCGTAATCATTTTAACATATTACAGTCTACAGTCTCTTCCCGTAGCATTTTAGCATTGCAGATACATTAATCCATTCCCAAACTCAACACTGCTCACCTTTACTACTTCCTTCACCACACCCTACGTCGTGGACCTGTTTCCCTCTCTTCCCATAGCATTTTAGGATTGCAGATACATTAATTTAATTGCCAAAGACAGTTCCCACACTCTGCGCTGTTAGCCTTACTACTTCCTTCACCATTTACTACGTCATTGGCCTGTTTCCTTCCTTTCTCATAGCATTTAAGTATTACAAATTCATTTATCCATCTGCTCAAACGGTTCCCCCACTCTGCACTGCCAGCCTTTACTACTTCCTTCACCACTTACGTCGTGGACCTGTATTCATCGTTTTCCATAGCATTTTAGTATTTTAGATACGTTAATCTAATTGCAACAAACATCCCCACTGTCCGTACTGCTAGACTTTACTACTTCTTTCACAATTTCCTATGTCTTGGGCATGCTTCCATCCCTTCTCATAGCATTTCAGCATTGCAGATACATTAAAACTGCTACAAACGGTTTCCAGTTCCCACACTCCACACTGCTCACCTTACTACTTCTTTCACCTGTTTCTACGTCGCGGATCTGTTTCCCTCTCTTCCCATAGCATTTTAAGATTGCAGATACCTGAATCTAATCGTCATAAACAGATCCCACACTCCGAACAGCTCGCCTTTACTACTTCCTTCGCCACTTCCCACATCGCGGACCTGTTTCCCTCCCTTTCCGTAGCATTTTAGGAACGTTGTGACCTTAATCTAATCGTCATAAACAGTTTCCATACTCCAGACTGTTCACCTTTACTACTTCCTTAACCTCTTCATACGTCACGAACCTCAAGCTAGTGTCGTCATTTGATTATAGTACCTGGGGACCGAGCTTTGCTCGGGGAAAATCATTAGTTCACTCTGAAAGCACCGTAGTATTGGAGATGCATAAATCCACACATCTACATCCTACACAATTTCCTACGTCATGGATCTGTTTCCCTCCATTCCATTGCATTTAAAGATTGCAGATACCTTAATCTAATCGTCATAAACAGTTCCCACACTCC
Source organism: Macrosteles quadrilineatus (assembly GCF_028750875.1). Lineage (NCBI taxonomy): Eukaryota > Metazoa > Arthropoda > Insecta > Hemiptera > Cicadellidae > Macrosteles > Macrosteles quadrilineatus. The sequence goes on along the minus strand of NW_026542598.1, from coordinate 74,061,364 downwards.
GGACTACTCGCCTTGACTACTTCCTTCACCACTTCCTACGTCGCGGACCTGTTTTCCTCCCTTCCCATAGCATTTTAGGATTGCAAATACCTTAATCTAATCGTCATAAACAGTTCCCACACTCCGGACAGCTCACCTTGACTACTTCCTTCATCACTTCCTACGTTGCGGACCTGTTTTCCTCCCTTCCCGTAGCATTTTAGGTTTGCTGATACCATAATCTAATTGTCATAAACATTTCAAACACTCCAGACAACTCGCCTAGACTACTTCCTTCACCACTTCCTACGTCGCGGACCTATTTTCCTCCCTTTCCATAGCATTTTAGAATTGCAAATACCTTAATCTAATCGTCATAAACAGTCCCCACACTCCGGACAGCTCACCTTGACTACTTCCTTCATCACTTCCTACGTCGCGGACCTGTTTTCCTCCCTTCCCGTAGCATTTTAGGTTTGCTGATACCTTAATCTAATTGTCATAAACATTTCCAACACTCCGGACAACTCGCCTAGACTACTTCCTTCACCACTTCCTACGTCGCGGACCTATTTTCCTCCCTTTCCATAGCATTTTAGGATTGCAAATACCTTAATCTAATCATCATAAACAGTTCCCACGCTCCAGACAGCTCGCCTTGACTACTTCCTTCACCACTTCCTACGTCGCGGACCTATTTTCCTCCCTTTCCATAGCATTTTAGGATTGCCCATACCCTTATCTAATCATCATAAACAGTTCCCACGCTCCAGACAGCTCGCCTTGACTACTTCCTTCACCACTTCCTACGTCGCGGACCTGTTTCTCTCCCTTCCTATTGTACTTAAAGATTGCAGATACCTTATTCTAATCGTCATAAACAGTTCCCGCACTCCGGACTACTCGCCTTGACTACTTCCTTCACCACTTCCTACGTCGCGGACCTGTTTTCCTCCCTTCCCATAGCATTTTAGGATTGCAGATACCCTAATCTTATCGTCATAAACAGTCCCCACACTCCGGACTGCTCGCATTTACTACTTCCTTCATCACTTCCTACGTCACGGACCTGTTTCCCTCTATTCCCATAGCATTTTATGATTGCCTATACTACTTCCTTCACTACTTCCTACGTCACGGACCTGTTTCCTTCCCTTCCCATAGCATTTTAGGATTGCAGATACCTTAATGTATTCGTCATAAACAGATCCTAGACTTCGCACTGCTACCCTTGACTACAATGTATCGAGTAATCTTATGTATAATCTTTGCTCAATATTAACAAGTGATGTTTTTCCTTTTGTACTGTATTTGTAATTTCCTAGTATACTGTGGGTAGTTGGCTTATTATGAGCACACGCTAAAACTTCAAATCTTTTGTTTACTTTTTTAACATGGTTACCTAGCAACCCATAAGACTAATGTTAAAAAAATGTGATTTTCAGTTTCATTTTTCTACGGATTCCTGAGAGACTTTTTTAACGCTATATAGATGTTGGCACTCACCGATATGGTCTTTATCACCATGCAAAATTTGAAAACGATTGATTCAGCCGTCTAGGAGGAGTTTGCGTATTACGAAATGCATAAAAGTCGACGTATAAGAGCTTCGCTCGCTTCGCTCGCTCCGCTCAATAATATTATAAAGAAGAGGTGGTGTGTGTGTGCGTGTGTGTGTGTGTGTGTGTGTTTGTATGAGATAATCTCAAAAACCACTGAACCGAACTGGGCTCAAATTGCACACAATTGAAGCTACAGCTCCGAGGATACATATAGAACTATTCCCGATTCGATATTGTCCTAGGGCTCTGCCCCGTGGGCTTTCAAAAAGTTGAGGTGAGAGATTTAAAAGTAAACATTGATTGATGGTATCCATGGTAACAAAGAACGAACCTAAAAAGTTTAAAAATGTAAACAAGCAGAATAACTAACTATCAAATTAATTTTGATTTCACAATTCCACACAGCTGGTTCAAACATATTAAATACTGCATGAATATTAGAACAGAGAGGGTAAGGATTATAAATTTAAAATAATGATGTCACTAGCCCGAATGTAAACATTATTTAACATTACTTAAATGGAGCTGTCAAACCATATGTTAATGTAATTTCATTAGTAGGATTATTTTAGTTACTTCATTTGTTTACGTTTATGATCTATTATACTGAGTCTGTTCTAATACTTGTGAAATGTTGTAATAATAATTTATAGGGAATAATTCTTTATAAATGAAATCATTCATGGATATAAGAAATAATTCGTATTCTATAATGCCGTATCAACCTAGGCCCTTGTCCTGAGTTTTATGAGGTTTATTATTCTTTTGATTTATTTGTTTGTAAACAGTTATATAATCCCCCTGCCGCAGAAAACCTATAGACTGAACGAATTCCCATTTGCCTGATTATAATTTCACTAACATTTGTTAGAAAATTGCCCTATTGTCAGGTTTGGAACTATTGTGATAGCTTTTCCTTTACAGTGCAAACCATTTAACACATTCTTTTATCATACCTTACAATCTATCATTGGTTTAGTATCGTAGGTAGCCTAAATACGTATTCACAGTATGAGTTAACAAAAACGTACTATTATAAAGTTAAGTAATAGAGTTGAATTTTGTTTCTAAACTAAACGGTAGGAGTGAAACCGTTTGGCATTTTCAAAGAACCAACTTTGTCTCTATTGCATACTGACCCTGTTGCAAGGCACGGGTATAGCTGCTAGCAAATACATTAGTAGCGCTGGTTGCAGTAGCGCCAGTTAATTAACAAACGACCGGCGCTACTAATTGTGACCAACGGGATTGATTTATTTAGTATCTTATATAAATTAGAGTTAATCATGTATTACCACAAAGTCTTCTTTCTAAATAAATTACAATTCCATAATACCCTTACCGCAGCAAACCTGCAGCCTAAGCAAATTTACATTTGTGTAACTTTTTTCAATTAAATCCAATTCAATAAGATTAGGTTTAACGAGTACCTAGGTTTACTGCTACAGGGAGGGTAACGAAGTGTGATTTTTTGGAAAATATTATTAGCTTAGTATAATAAAAATAATCAATTAGCCAAGTTTGATAAACATATATCCATAAACAAGCAATATTACAACAGTTTACTTACCCTACTAATTTTATAAGTAAGAAAGTTTGGATGTATGTAGGCCTTTGTATTTATGGATGGATGGATGGATCTTTGTGACAAGTAAACGCAAAAAATACTAAACCGACAATTTGAAATTTGGTATGATGATAGCTGACATTCCCGATTAACGTATAGGCCCTTAGACATATTCTGACCTAAAAACCCCCTTTCGACCTCCGCCCCAGTGGCTCTGGAGTTTCCAATGTTAACCTTATGAGTATTCATATTTAAAGGAATTAAAGAATTTTGTCAGCCGTTTCAACTGCACAAGTTGGTTCTATGATATTACATAGCATTAAAACGATATTAGGCTTACCATATCACTATTATGTTTTTTGCATTTATGACAACACCTAATCTAAACCAACTACTGTAGCAACAAAAAGTTGTGGTACACAATGAAAACTTTACTTTTTCAATGGTTTAGGTGCAGTGGTAGAGCATTAGGGCTATGGTAGATGTGTGCTACACTACAGGATACCGTATAAATAAAAAAAAAATCTTAAACCGTCTCCTCCCCCATCACTGCAATAAGCATTTTATACTTATATGCCAACCCCGTACGAAGGACGGGTATTCTGCTAGTCTGAGATAAAACTATAATATACTAGGTTTTGCCAATCAAAAATAACAACACCATAGCGTAACAAACATAGTAAAGTAATAGTAATACAAATAACATAAATTCAGAATATTTTAACCAATTTCGTACCTGTACATTTTTTTATCAGTCTTCTGTTAATTGATACCGCCTGGTACATTTGAGAAACGAAAAGAATTAGAGTTTATAGACTACTAATTGCGGTTGATTTTGGTTTTTTTCTACTTTGTTGCCTTGTGGTTACAGTTAGTTTGTTGTCTGTGTAATATTGATTTATTATAGTATTGTTTATGCTAAACAGTTTCTATTATACATTTTTATCGCTGAGCTTGTAAATTTGGTAGCTCTTTCTTCCAAATCTATTATTTATTATTGGATATGGGTTAGGGTATTCAACAAAGATTATTTTGTGGGGTGGATTTTTGCTTGTGCTATTATTGAGGTTAGATTAATTAAAACAATGGCTGTAGTTGTGTCAAAAATCTATTGGTGTAGCTGATATATTGTTTATAATTGGGGAGACCTGTGATTTTGATTATGTTTTTAAATTTTGTATTGAATGGTATTTTCTGGTTGTGCAGTAGTAATCATATATCACAAATGTGAATAAGTTGTTTATTTTCGATTGTTTGTTTGAAGTTCAATCACGCATTAACTACTAAACGGATAGAGCTTAAATTTTGTGTGAAGATAGTTTACGTTCCCGATTAATATATAGACATACTCTTGTCAAAGAGAATTGAACTAACAGTAGTCTTACATAGCTAAATTACTGTAATAAAAATCTCCGTGTAAAAGATTTTTGAAATATAGATAATACATTTTTGGTTTCTTATTGCTCATCAGTACAACGGTATTGAACTGAACTTTCATTTGTATGATATAGAGAGTAAGCTATAACGTGAAATAAACAAGTCGGGGATTGATAGGTTTGCCTTACATGCGATATGAATAACATAAGGCCCAAGATCTGTGGTCAACCCATTAAGCGCGTTATAATAGTTACCATAAAATATGTAAAAACTGAAAATCTAAAAAAAATCTCTTTTTTTTAGTGTTCACAGGGGCGGACGTTCCAGATTTGGTTTGTCCATGGTATACTAAAGAGGTCGATCTGCCTAGACCAGCTGTTTTTGGATCTGCGAGTAATCCTTGCGTTAAATGTCTCAACAAGATTTTCCGTACAACGAAAAGGATCTGCAATGAAGACTTAGAGTGTAAAAAGTCCGAATTTTTCAGAGTAAAAAAATACTTCTGCGTAGATAAGAATCGTTAGTAAATGTGGTCAAGAGAAACTGGTTATGGTCAGTAGACTCTTTTTACAGAAAATTATGATTGCATTAAGGGAAACATATTTGAGTTTTTAACTGATCTGATCAATCATTTTTATTTAATTTTACACCTTCTTTTTGTTATTAAGAACATCTCAACTGTTGTCTTAGACTTAATTATGACGTGTTTGAACGGCAGTGAAGAAACTATAAATGTTTAAATATAAACACTATAAATCACAGAGGCAAACGGGATTTACCACAGATACAGGGGTTACACACGAAAAGATAATTGGGGGGGGTGAGACAGTTTGAATTTTCCATCTATATCAATGAAATTTCGTAACTAAATCCTTTTTATAGCTGACACGAATAACAATAAATTAAGGGTGCTTACACATCATTGAGTTGTGACTGTAACCACAATGTACTGATCAGTAATATGTTAAGTTTACAGCCTCTTAAAATCAATTTTCAGTTAAACTCAGTGGGTACTGCTTTTTCCCTAAGAGTTCCTTAGGCCTTTAGAACCCTTAGACACTTTTTTTATACAGAAGGGTAGATGTCTGCTTAGTTTGAAAATAAACCTGTAAGTCGACAGTTTATACTTTCCAAAATCCCAATTCATAGCTTCAAATATCAAAAGATTCCTAACTTCTTGCGATGCTCCCACGATTACATTGAAAATGAGTACATTTTTTCCGACAAGAACAAATCCTATACTCTAAAACGAGCAATGTTTGCTTGTATGTATGTATGTATGCTTGCTTGCTTGTACCAAGATCTCGAAAACGGCTCCAAAGATTTTCTTCAAATGTTGTAAATAGATTATTTTTGGCCTAAAAACGAGTTTACTACAGTTAGAACTGCCAACAAAAATCTAATAACGTAGAAAAATGAAACTGAAAGTCCCATTTTTTTAACATTAGTCTTATGGGTTGCTAAGTAACCACGTTGGTTGAATTAAATAACAAGGAAAAAGTAAACAAAGACTTGAAGTTGTAGCATGTGTTCATAATAAGCCGACTACCGGTAAAATAAGTTTTTAATTTTTAAAATAAAACTGTCATAACATAACCTAACCAACCAGACTTGCTGATAATATAAAAACTGTATAAGATAAAAATCTAATCAATGACTACTTATAATTTTTAATTAATTATTAAATTAATTTTAAAATTTAGTATTATAAAATTAAACTGTCATAACCTAACCTAACCAACCAAACTTGCTGACATGAAAAATTTGTTGACAAAAGGTTAGTGCTACCAGCGGTATTCGAACCCGGGACCTCCTGAACACCAAATCGAAACGCTACTAACTAGTTAGTTAAATAACTAACTATCATAATGTTATGCCATAATAATGTCATAATAGTTTTTCACAAACTTGTATAGAGAGATAACATTTAAAAAAGCAAAAGTAGATTAGACAATAGACATACTGTTTTACGTTTGCATTATTGCTATATTACTGTATTACTATCATATTTTATGTAACAATAAATTGTTAAAGACTTTTTTATTATTAAATTAAAATATGACAGACAACCTTTTGTTGAAAAACTGTATAATGAACGACTGGAATACAGTGTTCATGTAATGCAGCAGTTTTATATTCGCCATAAAGTAGACTTAAATAATCCTGGAGACTTGGTGCAAACTGCATCACTAATACTCAGATTGCGACCTAGTTCTCATTAAGTTCCCATTTAATGATAAAACACTCCGTAGCTCCAAACATATTTCTAACTGTTAGAGTACTTAAAAGTTTTAAACTTGTGGTCTTTAATGTTTGAAGTATTCCTGTTCTAGACCTCTAGATTCATCCTTATAATATCTCAGCATAATCTGGATCTTTCCTTCTTAACTTTACCATAATAATTTATATATTCTAAAGATTATTTTAGCCTAAATTATAGTTATTAAAATAACATTTATTCAGTACCTTTGATATAAGTTTCTCATTCAAATGTAACATGACACATATCCAATCTATATACCTTTAGCGATTCTTCTTTTCCTCTGAAGATTGATTTTATATTTTAACTTATAACTTTAGGAATAAATCATGAAGAAAACTCGAGGTAAATTATTCACTTGTTTCTTCAGATATTAAATTTGAAGTCAGGGAAAACTATATAAAGTATACGAGTAGTACAGAATGTCAATTATTAGTTAATGACATTAATTATTATTATTTGTATTTATGTACTTAATAAAATAAGAGTTTAAATATTTTAATGATTGAGGTGTCATTTTAAAGCTTACTAGCTGCTGTACCCGTGCTTCGCAACGGAAAGAAAAACCAGTTTCATAATAATTAAAATAGATTTAGAATAAATAATGTTTTAAATTAATAGCTATTTACCTTACAAGTGTAGTAAGAGCGTTTTTACATCACGCAGGCGAATGTTGTGCAACGAGCGGAAGCGAGTTGCATAATTTACCTAAGTGATGTAAACACGCTCTTGCGTAACGTGTAACGTACAAGATTTTACCTGACCCGCCAATATACAGGAGGTTACGAACAGTATTTTTCACTATCCATTTCACTCATCTTCTAACAGTAACGTTAATTTACAAACAAAAGCTAGGTTAGGAAAATTCTTCAAATATAACAATAAAATTCAAGCCCACAGCTGATTTCTAGCGTTGAACGTTGGCTCCATAGAGGTATATTTTTTTAAGTTAAGCACTCAATGTTATTTAAATGGGTTTCATTACATCACCGAGTGAGTTTTTTTTCAACTTTACATCACTCGAGAAGTAAGGAAGTTGTATACATCACGCTTGGGATAGGGAAGTTTAACATGGCGGGTTAGGTAAATAATCCTACCACATAGTTGTCTAAAATATTTTGAATTTCTCTGGATCAGCTGGCTTACTTCCAAAAAGTAGCTACCAATATGGCTTTGTCATTTGCTTGTAAAACATAATCTAATGTGCAAGACTGGTCTAAGCGTGGACAGACCAAGAGATGACCAGGATCCTGGACAGCACCACACGCACACAAGATGTTTTCTTCGTCTTGTAAGAGCCCATTTCTGCATCTTTGTCTTGCATTTTGGTACCTCGACCCTGATTCGATTTAGAGTCTTCCACACCATTTTGAAATGAGAATTTGGCAGTTCTGGTTGTTTACATTTAAATGTCAACGCAAAGGTAAATATTGTAAATTTTCTTATGATTCCATGGAGACCAATTAATATTTACTTTTGAAAACCTTACCTTAAAACTTTGGACATCCAAGGGGCGTAGCCCGAGAGGAACTCATGGAAGTGAATAGGCCTATGACATTCCTAGATATGTGGACAATCTTTGTGCTTAATTTTGTCTGTATCGGTTTAGTATTTTAGAAGTGACAGCTGCCCAGACAGATAGACAGACAGACTACACCAATGGAGATGATCCAGTGAATGACGATTGATAATTAAAAAGTTTATTTTCTTTCGGGCTTCGCCCCACCAAGTGTTTGATTTATTTCTAGAGAGCGCGTTTTATGGTTCAATTAAATTTTTAACAACAGTCAGATTGTATAAACGAGACGAAAGATTTTATGGAAATGACTTTAAAATAGGCTAATTTTATTCACAATTATTGTCTGGTTGAGGTAAGTGAATTGCTCTTTTTCGTACAGATCTATTTAATCAACATATTTTAAATATTGTAAATCAGTGCTGTAGTTATATTACTGTATGTTAATATAATAATTAGCTTTAACATTCTTAATATAATGTGTTTCACATGAAGATGTTTTTCCTGAATGTTACATTTGTCAACGAGATACAGAGGGCCTCAGTGGAGCATCGTTCAACCTCATGACAGCTCCATTATAAACTTTTAAGCAAAACATATTCCGTGAAAAGGTATCTCGTGGAATTTCTTAGTCTTACAAAGTATTTAGGTTAATGGCAATATTGTTTGAGTCGCTAATAATATCCTTTAGTTTTTTGAACACTCAAATGTATTGACATATAAAAACAGTAAAAGGGACTTGGCGGTATAAATTACCAATAGTATTTTGCTGTTATGACTTTTTCAAGAACTAAAAAAACTTATAATGTTAGAATATACTATTGAACTTTGGATATAAAAGAAAAAATAATGAAAATACATTGTGGTTGAACTCGTGTGGTTTCAAACAATTATTTTACTATGTGATACCTTAGTGATCAGAATGCACATGTGGAATGAACATAATATATTGTGTGGTAATTTATTACTAAAATAATAACTATTTTCGTTGTATCATGGTTTGGCTGCCTAGATCTATTCGCAAACTACTAAACAATAATTATTAGTCTAACTATAGTCAATTATAATAAACCTAGCATACATTTTCCCAACTAAACGTAACATAACTATTTGAATTTATATTCCGCTCAGTCAAATGATGACATTTCAACAAGTAATGTTCTAAGATTATGTAAAATTGGAATTTATCTGTAAAGAACGACTAAAATACCTTGTTTATGTAAGGCATTTTTATGTTCGCCATAAAGTAGACAAATAAATAATCCTAGAGAGCACAGTTGCATCTCTAATACTCAAATATAGTGTCGTTCTCATTAAGTTTTTAGTTAATGATAAAAACCCTTAATAACTGCGAAAATATGTTTTAATATGTGCGGACTTGAATAATTTTAAACTTCTAAGTCTGAATTTTATGTTTGTTACGTCAAAGGAACATTAATTAGAAATAACAAACTAAATATCAGACTTTGTATTTTAGGAACATGTTACTAATGTGAACCATGTCAATATACTTGTAGTTAATTATGAATCACCAACATATTAATACACAGTTTAATAATCCCACAGTACTTATAATATATTTTGTATGATTTGACAAATTAAGTATAGTTCAACAGTCGCTAGAATGTTTTCAAGGATGTTGGTCAGTAAGCCGTGGTTTTTAATACTTTCAAACTTAAATACTTTTAATTGAAAGGTGACCATACAATGGTGGGATTTTAAGCCAATTATGAACGGAGATGAGTGTAGGATGAGTAACGCAAAGTGAGTAAGGCTGACATGTTCCTTGACAGTATTTTCAACTCTGGTCAATTTCTGTAACGAAATGGAAGTAAAGAATAAGGAAGAAAGATTTAGATTACATCGAGGCACTACAAGGATGAATCTAGAGGTCTTATACAGTAATACTTCAAACATTAAAGACCACAAGTTTAAATTACTAAGTACTAAAAAAGTTAGAAATATGTTTGCAGCGACGGAGTGTTTTTATCATTAATTACGAACTTAATGAGAACTCAGTTATATATGAGTATTAGTGATGCAGTTTGCACTAAGTCTCCAGGATGATTTAAGTCTACTTTATGGCGAACATAAAACTGCATGTTGCATAACATGTACACTGTACTCCAGTAGTTCATTAAAAATGTTTTACAAAACTGTTGTCTGACTTATTTTAATTTAATTATTTAAAAATGTCTTTGAAAATTGTTATGATATCCACACTTTGATAGTAATAGAGTTATATAGCAATAAAACATAATATGTCTAATCTACTTTTGACTTTTTAAATTTTATCTTGCTATAAAAGTTTGTGAAAAACTATTAATTAATGGATGCGGTCATGCAATGCTGTTTTCTCCCTGTTATATTAAGCACAAAACTATGATAGTTATTAAACTAATCATTAAATTTAGTTAGTTGTTTCGTGCAGCAAATTATGCAGTGTAATGGTAATAGTAACCTCTGATCTTTTGTTATTGTGTTTGGTTAGATTAATTAGCAATTTTAGTATTTAATTTCGTATGTGAACTCCAAACACTAATTTAGTTATTCTTGCGTATTTTATTTCCAAATATAAAATATAGCGAAATATAAGACAATCTAGTTAGAGGATTTGTAGCCTCACTAAAAAAATTGTAAATCTTGAGGAATTTAAAAGCCAATACAAGGTTGAACAACATATTGACCAGGCGTCCAGGGACTCACTGTTGATATATTTTATTGGTCTGTGATGTCAACTACCACTAAAGTGTCCAAGGTTCACTTCTTTACATCTGTTGATAAAATAGTTACACATAAGCCTTTTAAAAACAAAATTTTACCTTTATGGCCTTAATAGGATAGATGTTGTCATAAATGTAAAAAAATAATACTACTGCTCCCTGTTGGTAAACCTTGTAACTTTTTAATGCTATTCAATATCATAGAACCAACTTGTGTAGTTGAAACAGCTGACAAAATTCTTTTAGTCCTTTTAAATACGATTACTCATAAGGTTAACATGGGAAACTCTAGAGCCACTGGGGCGGAGCCCGAAAGGACTTTTAAGATAAGAATGCGTCTATATGTTAATCGGGAATGTGAGCTATCATCATACCAAATTTCAGCTCAATCTGACCAGTATTTTTCGCGTTTACTTGTCACAAACATACATCCATCCATCCATACATCCATCCATCCATACATCCAAACTTTCTCATTTATAATATTAGTAGGATATAAAATGTTAGAAACCAATTTGAAACCATGAATAGACCTACTTTCTTTTCGGTCATTGACAGGATGGTTACAATTCATTTTTCTCTCATGTCAAACCATATTTATCTGTCTGCTGCCAAACGTCAGATGCTGTTGAACACCGGAAAAAACTGTGGACGAAATGAAACATTTATTTATCGTTCATGCCTCGTGTCAAGCCCTACCAATCTAGTACATTGACTTACTACTAAAATGTCATTCTGTCAAAATGATCAGTTAAAAAGTAACAACACTTAAAAAACTGAAACAATGCCACTAACTTAGTCCTACTTTTTCCCAATAAAATATCTTATTAGTGTACTAGAATACTTTTAATAAATCCACAAATAATATTTTAACTGTTTATGGAGTAAGTAACGCACCCCGTGTTTATATATATTTGTTAAATGTCAGAAAAAGCTAAAGATGAGCTTTTAATTTCTTCGTTACTTTTTTCTAATCCAAAAATTTGCCTAAAATCCAACACGTGGAAATAGTTTATAAAAGAATTGCATAAATTTTTCACTATTACCAGTATTTATCTTCATAACTTATTGTTTTCATTGATACAGGACTCTAAAACGCATAAAGCATACCTGTGAGTATATCTGCAACATTTCTTAAAGCCTCTTTAGGTGTAAAGTGTATAGAGTCAAACTTCAAATATCTTAAAGATTATACAGAGGATAAAAACCCTTCTCAACCACGTAGAAACACATAACTGAAGAATCTACTCGCCAAACTTAGTAACAGCCGTGAAAATAACATTCTAGGCATCCTAAAGGATTCCAAGGAATATAAACCCCGTTAACATAGTCTGCTAGACACGGCACTTGCGAAGTTTGAGCTTAGAAGTACGACTTTGACAATTCACATTTTCTCACGGACTTGTCATTCACAGCACTTTTAAGAATTCCTCTTCTTTAATGGGTCGTGCTTGTCTTGATTATGAAACTGTGAAGAACTGCAGTAAACAGTTTACACAGACGTTTTATCTTCAGCTGTTACATTTTTGGGCCAAAAAAATGTTCACCAACAGAAAACTAAAAAGAATATTACAAATAATTATAGTTATAATTCATTTTCATAGGATTGCGTTTTATGATAGATAATTGATAAAAATACCTCGTTAGACAATCCCTGACAAGAAGTATTGTTTGGCAAAACTTGCTACAATGTTTTGGCAGTTTTATAACTCCGCCATCATCAGGCTAACAAGAGTATCTAATTCTCAAAGTGTCGTCAGTATAAGTTCTATCGTAATAGTTTTTGTGGCATGTGTAAAAAGTGAATGACATATCCTTATGACTATTGAAGAAGTGAATCTTTTTGTTTGCCTGACAACGGTGGAGTAAAAAACCGCTGAAAAACATGGAGCCATCTTATTCAAACGATACTACTTGTTAAGGATTTTTAGACAGGGTATGTTTAGCCATTATTCTTCAAGTGTAGTTAGATTGTGTGGATATTGTAAAATTAAAATAATATATCCATGTTCACTCGTCTTGTACAATACATTTATGCTATTTTACACATGGTTGTCTCCTGTTATTCCTATGGACCTAGTTATTTGTGCAACTAGTGAGCAAAGTGAGCAATTGACTCACTCGAGAGAAATACTTACTCACGAGCCGTATATGAGTGAGGAATGGTTTCTCGAGTGAGGCAATTGCACTTTGTACTCGAGTTGCACATTATATTTTTCATACAGTTACCATAAAACAAATAAATTGGTAATGAAACGTAACATATTTTTACACAGAAGTGAACTTTTAATATGACTTTTAATGATACAACAGTAAAACAGCTGACCAGCTGATTTACAGCCAGTGCTGCCAACGTATTTCGCGCGCATACGACCTTGTCTGCATGTTACGCGCTCACTATTTCGTGCCTTCACGCTGCAAATCTGGAGTGAGACAATGATAACATTGTCTCACTGATGAGCGAATGGCCACTTTGCTTTCTCAAATCAGTGAGAGAACATGTATATTGTTAGGTAACTGTAGGAAAACAATTAATAACCACTAATTAACGATTTAATTAAGATATACATAAGATACAGGTTATTCAGAGGATAAAGTGAAAGGCTTTGCAGGTGTGAAATGTGAATGTAATCAAAAGGTTTACGTTGTAAAATGTTAATCCGGCTCTCAGTGACAGCTGAGTTGATGACGTCTCGAGCTTTCAGCTGTCAAGGATAAGTTGACACATTAATTATCTAGAGATAGATGATAGCTACTGGCTTAAACAATTTGTTCATGTTTTCCTAAAATCAGTACTCATGCCATTTTATGGGACTTAACTCGTCAAAATCCCTATTACCAGAAAGATTGTTAGTTTTAGCCAGCTTAGTAAAATCAACGAAATCCTTTAGACCATTGCACATTGTTAATCCCTTCACAATATTATAATTAATCGTTCCATGACGCTGTTATTATTTTTAGTGCGGATACTTTGATAGTGAACTAATAAGTCGTTAAACACACTTCATTAGGCCATAGTAGTGGCAATATAGCGGTATAAAGGCAATTAGGCGTTTTTTTCCATAAGAATATCACGGGGATCATTTTTTGGCCACCAAAACCAAAAATCCTGATCTTTGCCTAAATATCCCTATACAAACTGTCAAACCTTATTTCTTACTTATTCCTTATAAATATATTCGATATCAAGCTAAAAAAGCTATTTCTTTCATTTATTGACCCTTACAAGTGTAAATGTAAAATAGTGGCAATAAGCTGGTTTAAAGTCGCTTTAGGCGCGTTTTTCCCATGTTATTCTTATGGGGATTATTTTTGGCCATTTTTTTAAAGACCCTGATCTTTGCCTGTACACCCCTATATAATTAATTGTTCAATACCATTGTACAACTTCATTATTATTTCAAATCCACATCCATTCACATGTATATTCTCAAAATGGAGCGAGGTTTGTACGCGAACTCGGGCGTGCTCCCGGCTCATGGCATGCTCCCGCTGCCGACCCGACCCATGGTCGCGCTCTTGCTTCTTGCCTCTAGTGGTGATGTGGTGAAATGGTATCTTTTGTGGAAATCCATGAATTCTGGCTACTTGGGAACCCAAGCCATTTGACATACAATAAATCACCCTTCCTCCTAATTACCTTTTCCACCAAATACATGTCTTTATACTTGGTCTTTAACAAGGGTGATTTCTACCCCCGGATATTTACCCCCATGAAAAAACGCCTACGTCACTTTGACGTCACATGTATGGGGGTAGATTTCCGGCCGCGAACTTTTAGGATGGATAAATTATTATATATTCAATCAACTCGCATTTCACGGTTTCCTTAACAGTTGTAATTAATCAAAATGCTAATAAACCTGACACCGGAACTTTACCCCCGGAAATCTACCCCCAGACATCCACCCCCGGACATCTACCCCCGGACATCTACCCCCGGACATCTACCCCCGGACTTCTACCCCCAGACATTTACCCCCAGACATCTACCCCCGGACATCTACCCCCGGAAATCTACCCCTAGAAATGTACCCAGTCGTCAAATCATAAATGTCCGACCCCGGAATCCTACCCCCGGAAATCAACCCCCCGCGCTACACTACGTATCGGCCAATATTCATTGTTGTAGTTGATTTGAGTAATTGGTTAATAAAAATAATCAATGGCTCTTTGTTTAATAATTACCCTATAATATCTAGTATTAAGCATGTGATATGTCGTTGTCTTGTTTAATGTCATCTATCATCCCAATTCATTAAGCTGTAACAGATTTAGGTGTCATTTTTAAGCTTAAGATTCAGTGCAACGCAAATGATAATTAAAAAGGATATTTTGATAAAGGGCTCCAAAAGCTTAACCCATAAGCATTTGATTTATTTTTAGACAGTGATTTAAATGGTTGACCAATTTTCACATACACTCATAGCTAACGGCACATGTACGAGTGCAGATCGTGAAATTTAAAACATATCACTGAAGGAGGTTATTTTCTGATTACTAGTGGTAAACATGCAATTAAATGTTGATAAAAAGCCTGCCACAGGTTGATTAATGAATTAATAATTTTTTCACTATCAATTGCCTCCTAGTAATACGAAATAGCATAGGGATTACCTATGTCGTAGACACTATCCGGAGTTTAACATTGGCTAAAAAGTCTAGTTGTTTACAAAATTAATTAATCGTAAAAAATAAAACATAAACATATTTTATGATTGCTTCTGGTTGTCAATGCTGGTTGTGAAATACGGAGAATAATGTAAGAGAATAAAATTGGATATTTCGGGATAGGGAAGGTATTTTTACCTCGTGGTTCTTTTGATTTTACGAATTTATTTTAATTAATTAAATTATTATAATAATTAATAATTATTTTATTATTTTATTTTAATTAAATTAGAGTTTAGCATGAACATTGCTCAAAATTATATATTTTTTGGTAATTTTTACGTTTCATACAAAAGAAGCCAAAACAAGTCTTTATCTCAATTTCTGTCTTGTCTGTCAAGGCCCAGAAGGCATTTTACACGATTCAAAAACTAGAGCATCGATCGTGATTCGATTTAAATAGTCTTTTTTGATTTGGTGGATTGACACGAGTAACTTACGCCATTAAAATATGGCCTCACTACTTTTGAATTAAAATAAACTTTGTTCAAACCCCCAATTTTTTGCATTTTTGTCAAGTTTAAGCTACTCCTAATGTTTACCAGTAATTTATGAAATACTAACAATTTGTTTGGAGAATAAGACATCTGTGAAATAACGAACAGCTGTGATGAAGATGAAAAGCTGGATTAAGATGATTTTTCTAGCTGTCACTGGAAATTTGTTTACATTTTGTTTACAAATACTGCAACCATTTCCGATCACGTTTTGTAATAAAATCCAAAACCAAGTAAGATTAAAAACGTTGTGACTCACGTCTTTATACTTGGTCTTTAACAACTCTTCTGTATAGAAGCCTCCCCTGATTATATTGCCATTTTCATCTTTCAAGATATACGTCACAGGCTTTGTATTCTTTACTTCTGCTATTGTAAATAGCTCCCCTGTCCAATTCGGGGTATAACCTTTACTACAAACATGTTTATACTTGGAAATTCTCACGTTATCACCCACCTTATATCTTGGCTTCTTAACTTGCACTACTTTAGAAGTCAACCTCTCGTGCACATATTTACTATTCTTAATACTCACTTGGTTAGGCTTCATTCCTATAGATCTATGAACTTTATTATTATATTTTCGAATTAACTTTGGAAGTAAATCCAACCATTTATAGCTCCTCTGAGCACTAAATTCCCTATATAACCAATTCTTTAAAGTTCTCTGAAACCTCTCCACAATTGCAGCATTAGTTGTAGAAAAAGTGTGATAGTGATTAATATTTATTTTTTCACTAGTTTGCTAATATGTTAAAAAACATAAAATATTTTAATGCAAAATTAAAAAATTCTTTTCCATTGTCGGATTGAATGTTTTTAACCCCCTTTGTAGAATGGTTTTAATGACTTCTGTAACCACCAACCCTGTCTTATTCTTTAGTGGAGCAGCATAAGCTTTTTTAGAAAATGTATCTATTAAAGTTAAGATATATTTAATGCTGGACTTTGAACCATTTTGTCATATCTCAAATAAATTTCAAGATATAAGTATTTTAAAATAATATTACGTACTTAGAACTGAAGTGTCGTCACCCTGACGTACCTTCGTTGACACGGTGCTGTCCTTATACACTGTTACTAAGTCACTACGTCACCCTGACGTCTTACACTACGGGTATAGGGAAGATAATAAGCACTACGGCTTAACACTGTAAAACTGCTAACGACCGAACGGGCCGGAGTTACTCAGGATGGAAGCTGGCTATAACTGAGGTGTAGAGGTGTCGGTTAACATGGACTCATGGTTTGGGGAAGTGGCGTGACCCGATCGTCCAATAGCATTCGTTTATTCAAATATTATTAACTGGTAGTGGGAAATACAAACGGTTACAGTTCAACGTACACATTTAGATATTGCCAACACAGCCTTGTAAATTATTAAATAGTAAAACCTGTTATATTACTTATATAAATATATTATATCCCTCCCCTTTAAATCTGACCATAAAATGTGACCAATAATTATTTTTCAATTTCAGTATCAGTAAACAGATAGAATATAAAAACTGACAAACAAACACATAAATAAAACAACCTAACAACACACAAACACAACAACCGTTATTTGACAACAAAACAAACTAATTATAAATCTATTCTCTCGACTGGTTTCCTAGCTCTCATGGGATAACGTCTCTGTGGTGTAGTGGAGGTACGGTGTTGTACAGGTGTACGGTGTACAGCTGTTGGTGAGTTGCGATCAGCTGTTTGTGGAACCATAGAGCGCCGCGGTGAGCGCTTTTTCACATACAACAGAAGGAGCTGCGTCATTGATATGACGTCGCTCGTCCAGTGAGAGATAGGATCCGATATTCGATTGTTTCGTCCAGCGATCGATCCTTCGATAGTTGCTATCCATTATGTCAAGTTTATCTTAATCAAAGCATGCAATGGCTAGTGGCCACCCGTTTCCTAACCTAACTAATCTATCCTACAACCCGAGGCAGCCAGCCAACAACCATTCAAGCTCATTGCTTAAAGATGATGCTTGTTTCCTGTAATATAAATATCCCTTATGCAGATAAAATTAATCTTGTTTGTCGATAATATTAGGCTAGGGTACTTCATTATTAATTTTACAGATCTACCATATTTGACATACCATACTTACAGTAAAACTAAGTTTTTATAACGGAATCGTCCAGTCGATATTCTATGATTTGGGTTTCATAATATTAGGCCTACAGTCATGGAAAAATGAGTAACTAGCTAGGCTTACATAAGTTACTTTTTACTTTAAGAGATTTTTACATGGGATGTTTGGTGAGAATATAACATTGATTGAGTCAGTAAAGATTTGTTATGTAGGCATAGGTCTTCCCAACTGTTATTATTTGATCCATGTCCATGGGCTATTTCTTTGACAGGGTGTTTTGCTGTGGTTAGGTTGTATTACTTGATCAATAAATAATACCTCCTCATGAAATGATGAAATGTGTTTACAAACCTGCCTTACTCTACTCTACTCTGTACGTTTTAGTACAAGAACAGAATCGTAATTAGTTAGAGACAATCTCTTTTGTCATAGCAAAACCTTCGTCCTAATAGGCCTAAGGACTTCTATGAGGTACCTTTCATAAGTGACCAAAAAATGTTTATTTTCAATTATTAACTAACTCGAACGAATTAATTAGCTAAAACAACTGTTCACTGCTCATGAATTAATTAAATTTAATGAAAATTTCATCTAGTGCTAACTTAAAGAAATTTTGGCTAAGGGTTTGAGCACATATTATTTAATTTAGTTAATAGGTTTTAGCCAAATTTTGCCAAACAATTTTGCCAAAGATACTTTTCCTGTCTATATCAGATAAATTGTATATAGAAACTTCAAACTTCCAAGTTAGGATAGAAACACTTGTACAGTCAGTATGTATTTTTGTTATTGTTAATAATAAGTGGTAAGACCATAAGACGCTAACCACTAAGGCTAAAGGCTAGCAACTAAATTTTTTTCATTGTTCGTCTTCGTAGATGAATGAATAATCACGAGTCGATAGTCAAGTCGCACCACCGCCCTAATCGAAATAATGTAGATCGACTCGGCAGTGACAGTGACGTCATATCGATGACGCAGCTCCTTCTGTTGTATATGAAAAAGCGCTCACCGAGCGCCGCGGAGTGGTGGGAGAGAGGGACGAGCGCGTACTATGTCCCGGAAGCTCGCGCGTCATAGGACTGACGTCACGCTCAGCTGGTGTACTCTGAACAGCTGGGCGCGCGATGACTGTAGTTGCCGTGGGCCTGTTGTCTGCATCTGATGTCAACACTGGGCCACTGTCGATAGCTATCAGCTGAACAATGTGTCTTTTCCACGTACATTATTATGTTGGTAAACATTTGTCAAGGAAGAGTACAATAGATGTAGAGTACAAGGTCAAATCGAAAGATACAAGTAGTAGTCATTTTGGGGGTTCTAGGACAGAGGAGGGAGGAGTGTAGACCACGTGGGTTGAGGTAGGTAACCTCACTTTGCCTAACCTAACCTAACCTTACAGACAGAGACTGATCCTCTGATTTGGATGACCTTTTTTTTTGTGTAGATATAAAGAACGTTAAATCAGTTCTCTTTTGGTATACTTGTCGTATAATAGGATCTCACGGCTGAGATTGAAAACGACAACAGCTTTTGAATCTCATTTTATATAGGACCACCAATAGGTTCTCAACTGCACAAAAATGGTGCCGATTGCATCATTCGGTGCTCATGTTTTCACTAGAGGATTTGTATGAAGATGCAGTATTTCGATCTCAATGTATACTGACACGCCATTTGAAACTCATTGCTTTCTGTTACGTAATCATTGCTTTTTATTTATATACATCCACCAATGGAGACTCCCTGTCTCAATTACATTTTAAATCTCATTTCTAGAAATGTTTACAAAAATGAAGATCATCGTAACTCTGTTTTTATAATTATTTATGTTTCGTAAGCTCTAACTGAGTGTAATATTGACAAAATTGAAAATATTATATTTTACCTAAAGGTGCTAGTCGGAGAACGAACGAGGATTGTTTTTATTTAAGAATGCTGTACTATATTGTTTTAACAAACTATTTTACCAAAAATATGTTGTTCATTTTGCTATTATCTTGCATTGGAGTTGGACCTGTTGTCTGTCTAGTTCTATTGTCTGTTGCTCAGCCGCACTGCATGCAAGGTGCAAATAGCAATATTTTCTGCTACTGTAGTTATGTAGTTATGGATCTGTGACCACGTGGAGTGAGGTAGGTTGGCGACTCAGCACGTGGTGTGGTTTCGACCACGCCAATGCCCGGAGGCGAAAAAATATTTTTTTTTGTGTTTTTCAGTTATTTTGTGTACTTTATTTCTGTTCTATTAGTTTATTGTTGTAAACTCGATCTGACCATGGCTTTTGGGTATCAAAGCAAGTTTTTCATTGACACCGTTGTTGTAGTTTCTAATCATGACGTCTGTCAAAACGTTGTTGTACCTGCATGGGAGATACAATTTTCTTAGATTGCCACAAGGGTCTTCTTCGACAGTAGCGGTTACCGAGGGACCGTATCTCGTCACGACTCGCTGCAACTCCACTATTCTGTAGGGATGCTCATGTCGCAGCTCTTCGATTTTAGTGTATTTGGGTGCTTGGCACGCGTTAAGCAAATCTACCAATTGCGCCATGTCTCTCACTTATATAAATGTGCAGTTACATCACCTTGATTATGTTCCTTGATATGTCGTAGGCAAACGCGTTTTCAGAGACTACGATGACATATGCGGTAGTGCCTGAATCGGCCGATGGTGATGCGATTGCGTTTGTGAAATCGAATTCTATTTGAATGTCACTTCTAGAACGGTCTGTATTCATCGGATGAAGATGTGTGTCGACAACATACAGTGGGTAGTGTGAAATAAACTCGCTCGGGTCAATGATCATTGAGCTGTCATCGAAATTCACCTTACGATATCTCATGAATTGCTCGTAAATCACTCTCCAACGTCCCTCAAGGATTGCAGCGTTTTGCAGTTCTTGAGGGTAACGTTGACCATTTATTTTAACTGCAAAGTTCTTTATATTTTCGCTGTCAAATTGCGCTGGGTTCTTTTTCTGATCATTCGTGCGGTTAGTTTGAAAGCACATGATTACGAATCTAGGGTTGTATACGTTTCTATAAACGTTTGTAATGTCGAATGTGTACGTAGATCCGAACACGCCCTTTTTGTCAATACATTGCCACTGATAATAGTTGTAGATCAACTCATCTTTTTCACTAAGTTTTGTTAGACCGTCGATTAGTTGGATTTTGCTAGTTGACGTATATTCCACTATGGGAACTCTGAGAACGAAGGAAGTGATTTTCACTTTGCCGTCCTCAGGATCGGTAGCTGCGGCAGCGGTTCCTTTCCAATGGTATAGAGCGTCGTTATCTTCAGCTCTTGTGAATACAATCTCGAATCCACCTTTGTACATGGGGTATCGCATGTGGTCAAAGAATCCTAACCCGAGATGCGCTAAGGTTCCAATTGCTTCGAACTTGCCACCACCAAGCGAGTATCTTGATGCGAACCCACAGTTTTGCAAAGCGGGTTTCATCGATTGAGGATAGTTTAGAATACTTTTGATAGTGCTTGTAATTCCCGGATGATCGACTACATCGATTGTTGTGTTGTGTTTTTTCAGTTCGATTCTTGTAAAGAGGTATGGTATGAAATTGTCAATCAGGGCTATAGTGGCAGTCGCATCATATGTTTTACCATCGGATTTTTTTACTACCTCGCCGCAGATGTGATATTGAATTGCCGAGTCGTAAAACGTGTCTCCGTGATCGAGTTTGAAGATTGTGTAATTGTTTGGTGTGTTGAAATTCAACTCGGATATCGGCATAACAGCTCGGTACTCGCTTTTCACCACTCCGGTGGAGAAACGTTCGTACAGTGCTTCCATTGTCTACAATAACTTAATAACACACAAGAAAAAAAAGTATAAGCTAATTATTTTTATTTATTTTTTTAACTACATGTTATATATAGACTTACTCATCGAACTCCTCTTCCATGTAAGCTTTGTGATCATCCAAAAACTGTTGTGAAACGATCTGGAATTTTTTAATGTATTCCCAATCGACTTTGTTTGCGTAGTCGTGTATGAACGACTCGGAAAGTATTTGGTGCTTGCTGACAGCAAACCACGCATGCTCAAAGTTTGGTGCCATCTCACGAAGGAAGCTCTCACTGAATTTTTGCCTCTTCAGAATAGGACCCCAGTCAACACGATGAAAGTAAATACGTAGCATATCGATGGAGAAATCATAGTGAACTGACAACAGGTCCCAGTTGAGGTACCTATCGAACTTCATAACGAGCTCGTCGGTGAGTACACCGTTCGGTGCCTTCGGTTCGCGGGACAAGATTCGCCAAGCGTTGTCCATGCTGTTCACTTATATATACCCATTTTTTCTACAGGGATATGAACACGCGGATGTACCTAAACCCATCCCTAGTTTACGTTTCAACCACATCGCACCCGTGGTCGCGAGGGCTACGCTCCTCTCGTTAAGGTCCGCGTCGCTAGACGTCACTCTATCCCACGCCGCTTTCTGTAACGCTTTATCTGCGACCCATCTGTCTTCGGGCTTCCGGTGGTCTCTGTACCATATGTCGTGCTGTTTACACGCATCGTCTAAAGGGTTCACACCCTTGTCACCACGACCTAATCGTTCAGCGAGCTTCGTGCCTGGACCGCAGAAGTTGTACGTATCGAATTTCCAGTTACGCGGGGCGTGTAGTTCTACAGGTAATTTGTTGATGATGTCGTTCAACAATCCCGAGCCTTCTATCGCGCGTTCAGGCAAGGCTGACAAACATCGTACTACGTATTTGACCCCGTTCGGTTGGTCAATCAGTTCTTGCATACGGTCGGATATGAATTTAACAACAGATAGTTTTTCGTTGTGAAAGTTGTTGTTGCCTGCAACCTCCTCTGCGTAAATAAAATTCAGACGGTTGATGAGCTCGTTGAGGTCTTTGATGTAGCGATATTCAACCGGACCGTCATGGTAGCGTTTTAAACCGGATCCTGTCAATACATCCCTGTCCATATCTTGTTCAATCGGATCGGTCGGTTTGATAACTTCGTCCCAAATAGGTTTTATCATTTTCCGCCATTTTTGTCCTGAACTAGATTTTGGACGTCGTGTAGTAGGGTCATTTTTCTGGAAGATAGAGTTTGTCATCAAAAGCATATCTTTATATGTCTGCCAATCGTTTGATGTGTATTCATTAGACTGCACAAACCCTTTCTTCGTTAAAAGTTTCCAAAGTCCTTCAGTACCTTTAAATCGTTTGTTGTTTACAATAATGTCATCATAATCAAACCCAATCGGTTCAGAACCGATTTTTAGTTGCTCATCTATCTCATCGAAATAAATACCGAATTGAGAGTCACTAGCTCGTGGTAGATATTTAGCCCCGACCACTCCAAGATTAACGACCTTGGTATCCATCAACTGTTTTATTGATTTATCTGCAACTACTTCCATTTTTTCATCTTCATCATCATCGTCTTGAGTGGAACCAATATAACCGACTCGGTCCGGTGTACTAGAGACTGATGGTCTAAAGTTGCGTTTCATTAGCTGGTTGTATTTTTGTTTTTTCAGCATTTCTTTTGTTTTTTTCTCCAGTACCTCATCCTTTTCTTTTTTCTCTTTAATCGCTTTGTTGATAGCCTCGTACTTTTTCTCCCTTACACGTTGTTCCTCCATTTCCCTAACATGTATTTCTCCAAACTGGTTTTGCAGAGTGGTTTGCAGTTGCTCTAGCTGTCTAGCTTTTTCAACTGTCAGAGGTTCATCTCGCGTTTTACTTGTTACTCGTGTTGGGGGTTTTGTAATGTCTTGTATTGCATGTGTATTGGGATGGGAGTTTGTAATCTCCTCCAGTTTCTTAGCTCGTTCTTTCTTTTCCTCCTGTTCCGCTGTCCGAAATTTTTTGACGAGATTCTTTTCTAGAGTCTCAAGTCGCTTAGCTTCTTTTGCATCCATTGTGCACTTAGTAACACATAAACACGACGTAAGATTCACATCGTTAATCCAACATGTACATGTGAAACATTTATTGATTGTAGAAACGTTCTTTACATAAATACAACGTTTATTTAGTATAGAAACGCTTTTGATAAAAACAGAACGTTTATTTAGTGCAGAAACGCTCTTTAATTTGAAATATCGTTTTTTAGCTTAAACACTATCATTTAGTGTAAATACGCTCTTAAGTATAAAATATCGTTAATGTAACAAAATACACGTATTTGATGCAAAAAAGTTTTTATTAGGGATATAGTGTTTCCTTAAACATACATCTATATTTACCTAGATGCGTTTTTTTAGTAGTGTCTATTGACATAAAACCGTGAGGTTCCGCCCAACACTTTTTACACATGCCTACAAACTCTTGGTATATCATATCAGATCCAACGAAGTCGTTGTATATCTTTTGTGTATAGTGTTTGTTTTGTGTGAATATGCACAAAAGATTAACGTTATTCCTTATTACTTGCATGTCTACCCGCCCGTAGCTCTGACTTAAATAAATGCAAGATACCTGTTTATGACGCCCTCGTATGAATTAGTCTTTTATTTTTGTTTGTTCTTCTAAAAGACAATCGTCAAACACCACCAAAGAGTTGGACTTACATTCGTCTAGAGGTATCAAGTCACTGCAGTTTGAGTAAAAGTATGCAATAGTTGTGCCGAGTGCGTGCTCTACTTTTTCATAGTGTTTACGTAGCTGTGTGTATGCTGGCTGATCAATGGATCGGCTGAATACATAAAGGTTTTTGAACTTTACACCCTTTACGTTATAGATAAAATTGAGCAATAGGTTTGTTTTTCCACACCCTGATGAACCGACTATAAGGCATCTTAATGGGTGTGGTAATAGATTATTTATGGATCCTTCTTCGATGCAGTACACATTGATATCCATTTTAGGACTTATATAAATCTAAAACTATTACACATTCAACGTTTTCGTTTTGAAGCAAGCGATTGTTTTGATCTCGGAGAGTGATGTCGATTCGGTTGATTGTTTGTAAACCATTCCTCAGAGGAACGTACAACTTCTCCGTTGGCACTTCATATATCTTGTAGCCATGTGCTACATTCAGGAAGAACGTGTACAACAGTTCTGCTTCCACATGTTTGTGTCTGTACTCATCGTGGTTGATGTAACTGTGCTCTACGATGTTGCAGTGTACCTCTATGGCATCTACAGCCCTGAAATTGGGTGCGTTTGGTGCAACCAGAAACGTATTGGCATCGTAAAACGATTCCTGCTCGGTTAATGGTTTCTCTCCAGGACTTGAGAATCCGAGGAATGAAGCCACCTTTTCGTCGAGATAAAATTTCAATGGACTTGTTATTGCAATACGATCGTTTTCCCTTTTGATTGAAAATTGGTTGGTAGGTACGTTAAGTTTCAATGCAGTAATATGTTCGTTGATTTTTTCATTTAGTTTTTCAATAGTCCAATATCCCCTTGAGATCGTAAAAGGTGTCGAGATCAGATAAATATTGCTGTCCCAAAAATATATGTTACCTGGTTCTAACATGTTGTTTATGTAGTTCTCCGACATAAAGCTAACTAGAGCTAGTTGGCACTTGCTACCATCACTGAGGCGGATAGGGTGCTCTGGATGGAATGTCATTTGGCATCCTTTGCCCCGGATTTTCACTAGCGGCATCTTTGTCACTTGTATCATTACCATTTTGTGGTCTCTTTAAATTTATAATGTCATCGTGTATATTACCCAATATCGTGTTAAGGTTTGTCTGGAATATAATCAGTTTTTCATTTAACTCGTTTAGTTCTTTCCTTACGATCACGCCATAAAGATCTTTTGATCTGCTGACTTTTCCTATTCTTCGATGTCCGTTTAAATTCACCACCTCAGGGTTCGAAACATCGAATGTTTTTGTTAGTCTATCCACCGTTGATTTTACAGTATCTAATTGTTATTTGTTTACAACATCATGTTTATCAATTGCATTGGAGACGCTAACCAAACGTTTGCTTTTAAAACCAATGAAATTATCCTTGTTGTTCATCGTAGATTCTATTTTACCAAGTCTAGTGTTTAATGCTACATGGCTCGAATCGTCGTTAGGTGTTCTCATCATTTTCTTCATTTCCGAAAGACCTGATTTGACAAGATCTCTAATTTCAGACTTTGTTTGTGATTCGATTTGTAGACGAATTGAGCTTTGGTAGTCCACCTCGTCCCCGAATCTATTGAACAGGAATCTTCCGCTGCCACCACCAACTCCATACGTATTTATCATCCCGTATAGCTCTTATGATATCATCCCAAGGCTCATCACTAGAGTTTCGTCGTAAAACCTCCAAACACAAATGACCACAGATAGGTGGATCATTATACTCTTGAACAGCAATGTCATTATAGAAGAGATCGTTTGAACCTAAATAGCCTATTAGTTCTAGTGGTGGGGGTGCGTTTCCAAATGAATCGAAATAAAACTTTTTGTTTTTGTCTTTAACATAACAAGTCCAATGGGTTCCAGAAGAATCGATATTACCCAGATTCAAGATTCCACATTCAAACTCCATAGGGGCTTCGGGTAATATCTGTCTCATAAACACTCCTCGAAAGCCACGGATACCTAATTGGTTAGCGTAAAGCTCTATTTCTCCCAGTGACATAGGTTCAAACGATCTTACGGGTTTTTTAAAAGAGAGTCCAGCTTGTTGTTGATGCATCGCTTAAGGCCGGCTCCCTTGGGGTCTTTTTCAATTATTGAATCTAGCTCGTTATCGATCAGGTTTTTCAACCACGGCACGAATCGGTTCTTGAGAATCGGTGCCACCTGATGTCGTATCAATGGAGATATGAAACGTTTTCCATATGGCACCTTTGATTCAACCATTTCCAACATCTCTTTCAAAAGACCACCCTCTTTGTTTTTCAAAAGCTGGTCGTAGCTCACAGCCAGACGTAGACCGGTTTTGTTCCGGATAGCTTTTTCAACAGCCTTGTGTTGTGCTTCGTTAAGCAGTATATGATCCGCTCCACGTGAGAGGCTATCATTAGTTAAACCAATTATAGCAGTTCTACGCTTTTTAAACGCGATGCGTAGCTTACGCTTCTGACCGTCGGACAAGTGAATTCTGTGTCTGTGCAGTTCACTCATTTTTAAGTGTTTCCCACTTATATAAGAGCCAATGGAAATCTACTGTATGAAATGCAAAAGGAAAACCACGTCTCAAGACAGTGGGGAGTATGTCAAAACCGTTAACAACAAATGGCGTTTAAATACGACATGCAATATTTGCGGTCAACGTAAAGGCGCCTTCGTCAAAGTTCCTAAGCCCAGTATGGCCGCCAAGGAAGTACATAGACCAGTGATCAAGCACTTTCCTCGACGACGTATTGTTACCCTAGGTATAGACGATCTGTGGGCCGCAGATCTGGTTGTCATGAGAAAGTATGCCAGTGAGAATGATGGCTATAATTATATGTTGAATGTGATTGATACCTTTTCAAAATTCGCCTGGTCAGAGCCGTTGATGACCAAACGGGGTGCAGAAGTAGCGGAATCGTTTATGCTCATATTGAAGCGAGCAATTGACGTCAACGGTCACACCGCTCCCAGACTGTTACACACCGATAAGGGCAAAGAATTTCTTAACCGTGATTTTAAGTCAGTTTTGCAATCGTACAACATAAAAATGTATCATACTGAAAATGAGGAAAAGAGTGCAATCGTTGAGAGGTTCAATCGTACGTTGAATGAAAAAATGAAAGTCATATTTGAGACCCGAAATTGTTTTCGGTGGTTGGACATAGTTCAAGACCTGTTACATCAGTACAACAACAGTGTCCATCGTACGATTCGTATGAAACCTGCAGAGGTTACTAATGCGGACGTACCTAGATTGCTTGAGAGGTTCTCCAATATTCCTCACACACCTAGAAAAATAAAATTTCAACTAGGAGACAGAGTGAGGATTGTGACAAAAAAAGATACGTTTGCCGATAAATACAGTCGCAATTGGACTAGAGAGATATTTACTATATCCAAAGTGCAAGACACCTTTCCAATAACCTATAGAATCAAAGATAAAAGTGGTGAAGAAATAATTGGATCTTTTTATGAGAAAGAGCTACAAAAAACCTTGTGCACACCAGGACAATAAATAACAACAGTGTAAAACACGAAAAAAATATATTTTACAGGAATAGTTTTTTTACATTTTTTTATGTACATTCAGTAGGAATTCTTCTATGTCCCCAGGGTAGCGTCTTTATTCCATCTCGAAGAACACACCGTTTGTCGTCCTTTGGCGAAAGTGATTTCTTGAATTGTGTCATACTATAAACATCGTGCAGGTGGCTTCGGATGCTGTTGATTTGTCTGTACACATCTTCGAGAGTCTTCAAACATCTGCGATAGTCATCTATTGTGATTTCATTTTCCACCACTGATTTCTTGATTCCTTTAGCCTTTTTAGATGTTTTTATACAATTCAAACCTTCCTCTACGTCAGTGGCATACATTTTTGACTTCAGACCAACGTATTCAACCATGATCAGACCTTCCAGCTCATCTTTCATTTTTCCGAGAACCTTTTTGTTTACTCGAGGCATACCAAAAGGGTTGGCACTTTGATATGCACTCGTGTCGAACTCGTCAATCATTTCTTTCATGTCCATGTACCAGTCTTCTGTATATATGATGTAAATCAGTGAGTCGGTATCAGTATAGGCGAGTATGACCCGATCACCATATCTGCTCTTCATCACTTGATAGTGGAAACGGTATATAAGGGTTTTCGACACATCTAGAATAGCCGCCCCCACGTAAATCGGTTTGTTGAAAAGAAGTGATGTTTTGGTCATGTGCACAGCTGCAAGATGGTCCGTAAATATTTTCCTACTCTTGAATGTAGGTTTGGCAATGAATTTATCCGCCTGTCGTTCGTCGGTTACCAGACGAACGTCCACTCTATTCCGAAGGTTTTCCATAGTTTTCCCAAATACCGCGTTATTCATAAGCTTGTAGAAGTCAATTTCGAATTTATTTTTTGCCTTGGTCCTCATGTTAGTGTTTAAATCGATGTATGGTTTCATCCACGGTTTTTGAGAAAACTCAAGAACCCGATGTATATTTTTTAGTTTCATTCCGAGGTTGAGATACTGTTTTAAATTTCTGTAGTGTACAACGTATCTAGATCGGTCGTACAAAGTGGTGACCAGTTTGGATATTTTTGACCCAGGTGGAATCATGTGGTGAGGTGCGAGTGGAAAGTCTGCATGGTGGTCATGAATTTCTTCGGGATACTCGAGGTCAACTTCGAGAATGTAGCCGGTGGCTGCGTCATCACTGATGTCTAAAACATTTATTTCAGTATCTTTTCGCCATCTAAAGTCACCGAATGGCATTGCCTGCGACATAGCCCAAGCATATAGGTTATTCGCATCTAAGTACACCAGGTAGCTAGGTTCTTTGTTCTCATCGAAGCCTTGACTCATATACTTGTTGTTGGCTCGAGCTTGTCTCAAGCAACACTGCGAAACACCTCCACGAATTCCTTTTTCAACCATTAGAATCATATCGAGGTCGGTTAGTAACTGGAGCTCTACATCAGTGAGTTTCAGCATCGCCGACCAGGCTAATCCGGGAGCTGTGAAGTACCACGCTGGGTCGAGACTATATGTTTGAAGGCAAACGTGCCTGAAGTTGTCCATAACGTCTGCCAACTGGAGGACGTCAATCTTGTTGTAAAACAATGTGTACTCTCTCATATCTTTGATGTTGAACTCATTCCAAACCTTTTGAGCATGCTCATAATCTGATTCTGATACATCACACTTATTTAATTTGTTTTTGAAATCATGAAGTTCCGGCAGAGTTGTCATATCATATTTTGTTATGTTATCCATAAAGTCATAGGGATAAACCCCTTTTCTTGTTACCAACTCTATCTGTGATGATTTGACAAATCTCTTTGTATGCTCCAACTGATCTGTAGTTAAATTGTTAATCAATTGGTCTAAACTTGCACTTAAAAACTTAAAAGAGTCCAACAATCTCAGTTCCAACCCTCCCCTAACTTGAACGGTGAATGATATGTATCGCTCATCGTTTTGGGGAATCACTTTGAGTTTCTCACCTTGTCGTCCTATTTCTTTGATGAACTGATGTATGTCGTAGCCAGAAAGGTTGTGCAAGAAAACAGGAATAAATTTGGGTTTAGTAAACAATAAGTTACATTTGGAATGGGCAGGGCCTCGATACAAACCGGTGAGGTGGTCGTGATCCCTCACTTTGTCGGTTTCATTGAGAGGTTCCTGACAGATGTGACAGGTTACCGCTTCTTTATGTCTACGTATCTCTTCTTCCTACAATGGTGTCATTGGAATGATCTTTTCGTAGATTTGTTTTATCTCTACGGCCTCCTTTTTCAACGCCTCGACAAACTTTCGTCCAGCATCTTCCCCGAAATATGTCGTTGGAGGCTTTTCACTGCCAGAGATATAGTAACAGAAACTTATAGCTTCGTGTTTCTGATAGCTGTATGTGTACGATCTCTTAGCACCGTTTTCATCAACTCCCGATGGTTCACAAGTAGAAATCGGGAGGAGCATGCTCTCCAGATCGGCATAAATGACATAAGGAACTTTCATTGATTTATTGTGTTCTGTAAATCTTATTTTGTCATTTTTTCCAGCGGTAGGGAGCTTTATTTTTAGAGCATCATGTCTAGAGCAGTCCTCCATATGTGTCTTCAAATTGTCTTCGTTATGAAAGTGCTGAAGACAACGTCTGCATATATAGCATTTTCCTTTATGTTTTGTAGCTTGACTGCGAACTAAACGAGATAGGTTTTTGATTAGACAGTAGTGTGAGTTCGTTCCATCTTTAACCAACAACAGGTCTACATGCACGGGCTTTTCTTCATCTGTTACACACAAGGGAAAAACATCACTATTTTCTTCAAGACCGTATACATTGATCGATAATCCTGCACGCTTTTCAAATTTTTTTACATCAGTCAGTTTGACTGGAAAATCTATCCCATCAAATAACTTGAGAAATCCATCTACGTAAGCAGTGTAGCTGTCGATCCGCTCCGGGTGTACGTTTGAAGGGTGGAGTGCTGCTAGACAACACCACATGAAACAACGCTGATCATTGTTTTTTATGTTTACAACAGCACGTTTCAAGCGAATTTTTTCTGGCAGGGCTATGTAACTAGACCCTTTCAAAGGCTTAAGTCGGTTGATATGTAAAAAAAGACATTCAATCGTTTTCATGTTCCAATTGGAGCCTTTGTGATTAAAACTTTCCATCTCAGTCAATAGTTTTTGTTTTGCCTCATTTAACAAATCTGATAGATTAGAATCTTCGTAAATGATGATGTTTTTCGTTTTGAATTCAAAATCAGATTCGACTTTTTCCGTAATCCCTTTAGCGAACTTTGCCTTAAGGATAAGTTGGATTTTCAATGAAGTTCCCTCATCACGAACCTTTTCAATTATAAGTTTTTTGGAATCTTCGATAAAAGTTTCAACACTTTTGTAACCATTTACTTTGACATTATTGATCTCAAACGTCTTCATTCGACCTCTGAACGCCGTTTTAGATTGGATGATTTCAAGATTAGGTGGTGGCGGAGGCTTACGTGGGACTTGCACTATGATGGATGGCTGAACTATGATGGATGGTTGAACTATGACGGATGGTTGGTTTAGTTGCTGTTTTTGTATCCACGCCGCTTGATGAGCTCTACTCCCAGTATGACGGGCCCAGTTTTTCCTAGTAATACTGAGGTGACATACATCACAGAATTTTAATGTTTTTGTATCGACTCTCCTGACAGGTAGAACCTGCACGACATCCGAAACATCTTCTTCCTGCTCTTGAATGTCCATCATCTCACTAGCACCTTGTAGTTGTTCCGAAATATCCAACTCACTATGTTGGGCTCGACGACGCTTCGGTGATGTAGGACGGGTCTCGTTATCGCTGTCTTTGTCAGTAGGAAACGACCGCTTGGTAGCACTTTGAACAACCGGTGACACATGATGTTCTCCGTCAGAGACCGAGGCAACATCCAAACGGTGTTCTTCCCTAGCACCTTGTTGTTCCTCAATATCGTCTTTATAACGTTGGAACCAACGACGCTTCGGTGGTGTAGGAAGGCTGTCGTCATCACTCTCGTTGTCACTAGGAAACGATCGCTTCGTAGCACTGACACTAGCCATCACCGCAAATCCTCGTCACACTTATAAATGGTTGAAAACTTACTTTTCACGCACTACACAATTTCAAAGACTCGAAAAATAGCACCTCTCACAACCACCTCTCAGAGAAGACTGACGCAAGACCGCGCGGGCTGTTGCACAATCGTCGAAACACATGACCATATATGGTAATGTTCTCGAACGTTCCAAGATGATCACGTGACCTATCACGTGGCATTTCCTTTTATGGTAATGTTTCTAGAACATTCCATGATCACATGATCCCAAGACAAGTGACGTCACTAAACACGGAACGACTCAACTCAAAAGACACGTACAAATCAACATGAAAACAATGAGTTTCAAATGGCGTGTCAGTATACATTGAGATCGAAATACTGCATCTTCATACAAATCCTCTAGTGAAAACATGAGCACCGAATGATGCAATCGGCACCATTTTTGTGCAGTTGAGAACCTAATGGTGGTCCTATATAAAATGAGATTCAAAAGCTGTTGTCGTTTTCAATCTCAGCCGTGAGATCCTATTATACGACAAGTATACCAAATGAGAACTGATTTAACGTTCTTTATATCTACACAAAAAAAAGGTCATCCAAATCAGAGGATCAGTCTCTGTCTGTAAGGTTAGGTTAGGTTAGGCAAAGTGAGGTTACCTACCTCAACCCACGTGGTCTACACTCCTCCCTCCTCTGTCCTAGAACCCCCAAAATGACTACTACTGATACAAAGATAATATAAAATGCATGTAGATGAGGATGACTATAAGAGAAAAAAAGTACAATCATTACTCAATATGTAATGGTTTAGGAAGTTCTAAAAAATCGTTAAGTTTGTAGAACGGGTTCTTCACTAGCCATATATGAATTTTTGCTTTAAAAACTTTGTAAGGAAGTGATAGCAATTTGTTGGGCAATTTATTTAGACAATTTAGGCCCAGAATTTTATGACTTTTCTTTGTTTTGCTCAATCTAACATGGGGTATATCAATTTGATGTCTGTTTCTAGTTTGAAAATCATGAAAATCACTCCTTATGGCATGTGAGTCCATTTCCTTAAAACTAGTTAACATGCTATTAAATATATATAAATTAATAACGGTTAAAATATTAAATTCAATAAAAATGGGGCGACAATGTTCCTCAGGATCAACCCTAGCCATTATGCGCAGGACCTTTTTTTGTAATATTAAGACATCGGAGACATGAGAACTATTACCCCAAAAAATGATACCATAGTTCAAGGCAGACTGAAATAAAGCAAAGTAAACTGATCTTAAATAACCAATAGGAACTAAATCATTAAGCTTACGAAAAAGTCAGATCATTCTACTTAACCTAGTACAGAGTTGTGTTATATGATCAGACCAAGTCAGTTGTTTGTCAATATGGACACCCAGAAACTTTACCACATTGGACAGTTCAGCTTCAAGTGGGCCTATATCATGTAGAGGTCTTAGGCAAAATATGTCTGATTGTGTTTTGTCTTTATTCAAAAGAAAACTATTGGCTGAAAACGGCAGCAGTATTGACTGTGTTTCTGACAATTGACTTAAGATGCAAAAGGTCACTGTGAAAAGATAGCAAGGTAGTATCGTCCGCATAGAGATAGGAATTGCAACTAAGATTCATAGGCAGATCATTTATAGCAATTAAAAACAGAAGGGGACCCAAGACGGAGCCTTGAGGTACTCCACAGTTGCTGAGGGCGATGGAGGACCATTCACCATCAGCGCATACCGCCTGTCTACGATTTGCTAAATAAGACCACAAAAGATTTAGAGCACTGTTTCTGATTCCATAAAACTCCAACTTATGCAGCAAGATCTCATGGTCAACACAATCAAAGGCCTTGCTAAGATCAATGAAGATAGCCCAGGCAAAATCTTTATTTTCAAAAGCCCTGTGAATGTCCTGAACCA
Organism: Macrosteles quadrilineatus; assembly: GCF_028750875.1. Classification (NCBI taxonomy): domain Eukaryota; kingdom Metazoa; phylum Arthropoda; class Insecta; order Hemiptera; family Cicadellidae; genus Macrosteles; species Macrosteles quadrilineatus. Next base: position 74,027,035 of record NW_026542598.1, on the reverse strand, counting down.
TGGCATCAATTGCATCCACAGTGGACTGTCCAACTCTAAAGCCAAATTGTTGTTTGTTAAAGAGAGAATTATTTTCAAAAAAGCTGTTAATCTGATTGTGAATAATGTGTTCTAGAACCTTGGACAGAACAGGTACTAGACTAATAGGCCGATAGTTTCCTGGGCAGTTTTTATCCCCTTTTTTGAAAATTGGAAAAATTTTGGAAATTTTGAGACAATCAGGAAAGAATCCCCCCTGTAGACAGGCGTTTACACAGTAAGTCAATGGTGAAATTATTACATCAACAATTTCTTTAATGAACCAGTTTGAGATATCATAGATATCTTTGGATTTGGTATTTTTCATTTTTGTTATGACTGACATAACCTCACTACAAGCCGATATACTCCGTATGCTCTCTGTATGCCGACATACTCACATTCAAACATAAAGAAAAAGAAGTAGGTATCAACACGTAAACCACTTATATCTTAAACAATTAAGCGATAAACTGCTGAAAAAATATTTCCCAAATATGAGTTGAAATTTGCAATGCATAAACTAAATACTTACACAGATTTCGTTTACGACAAAACTTGAGTAAACGCAAGTGTTTGAGATGTTTAGTTCAAAATAACACATTTCCTGATAATGCAGATCCTTCACGGTAGGGGAAAACCACAAAACTACCTACATTTAAAAGTGAAATAGTATGTAGGCAAACACCTACGAACAATATTTTTGTAAACAAACCACTCGTAACATAAACATTTCAATGGCAGTTATAAACCAGCTGTTAGTTAAACCAGCATTGAAAATACTTTAAATTGCTAGCGTCGGCTGCTAGACTTATTAAAAATTAAAACTTTATTTCTAAAAAACTGAAACCCTAAACTAAAATTATGGATTCGACATACCCTAGTTCTCAAAATTATCTTTCTTTCAACACAAAAATCATGAAAATCCGTCTAGTGGTTGATTCAGAGTCATGAAATAAAAAAACCCTGTTTCGTTTTAATATTAGAAGAAGAAGATAGATAGATAGTTTCTTCCACGAATACTAGAGAAATACCGGTATGGATCATAAACATAAACAAATAAACATTATTTAACATTGCTTAAATGGAACTGCCAAAACAAATGTTCAATGCTATTAGTATAGGATTCGGGCCAACAACGTCATTTGTTTATGTTTATGATCCATACCGGTATTTTTCTAGTATTCGTGGTTTCTTCACTGTATTTCAAACACGTCATAATTGAGTCTAAGACAACAGTTGAGCTGTTCTCAATAACAAAAAGAAGGTGTAAAATTAAATAAAAATGCTTGATCAGATCAGTTAAAAACTCAAATATGTTTTACTTTCTTGCAATTATCATTTTTCTGTGAAAATGGTCTACTGACCATCACCAGTTTCTCTTGACCACGTTTATTAACGTTTCTCAGGTTCGCAGCGGTATTTTGGTTTAGGATGATGCCAGTATTTGACCTTTGTACACTTCAAGCCCTCATTGCATTTCCTTATGGGTATACCGAGAAGCACGCGGCATTCAAGGCAATGATACCCATTAAATAATCCTGCAGTCTGCAATGCGTGTTCTGGCGTGACCGTTGTAGTGAGAGGGGGACAATGCAACCCTGAAACGGCCGCCACGGTGAGCACTGAAAAACGAGAAATTTTCTTTAGGAGATATTCATTAGGTAAATATTTATGGTTGTAACTAATATAACGCACTTTAATGGTTGACCACAGATCTTGGGCCTTATGTTATTCATATCGCATGTAAGGCAAACCTATCAATCCCCGACTTGTTTATTTCACGTTATAGCCTACTCTCTATATCATACAAATGAAAGTTCAGTTCAATACCTTTGTACTGATGAGCACTAAGAAACTAAAAATGTACTATTTCTATTTCAAAAATCTTTTACACGGAGATTTTTATTACAGTAATTTAGCTATCTAAGCCTACTGTTAGTTCAATTATCTTTGAGATAAGAGTATGTCTATATGGTAATCGGGAACGTAAACTATCTTCCTACAAAATGTCAGCTCAATCCGACCAGTAGTTATTGCGTGATCGAACTTCAAACAATCAAAAAACAAACAAACATACACATTTGTAATATTAAGTATGATTAATACTGCACAACCAGAAAATACCACGCAATACAATTTTAAAAACATAATCAAAATCACAGGTCTCCCCAACTATAAAAAATATATCAGCTACACGAATAGATTTTTGACACAACTACAGCCATTGTTTTAATTAATCTAATCTCTATACAGTAATAACACAAGCAGAAATCCACCCCACAAAATAATCTTTGTTGAATACCCTAACCCATATCCAATAATAAATAATAGATTTGGAAAAATGAGCTACCAGATTCACAAGCACAGCGATACAAATTTATAATAGAAACTGCTTAGCAAAAATAAGACTATAATAAATCAATATTGTACAGACACTAAACGAACTGTAACCACAAGACAAACTAGAAAAAACCAAAACCAACCGCAATATTAGTTTTTTAAAAAAATCCCCATAAACCCCCGTTCCCATAGTCCGATCATGCTGGTTTGCGAACTCGTTCGAATAAATGTAGGTTTACACGTTTGTACCAAATTTCATCAAATTCGGAAAATTCTGCTTGAGTTATCGTGCTAACGGACACACATATATATACTGTATATGAATTTGAACGGATGGTGTTTTTGGCCTCTAGGGACCTCAAAACGAAAAAGTAAATTGGTCTCGAGTCCAGGTATTACCATGAGTACTACGGTAATAGCTTATTCCCTATATGGGGAATTCGCTAAAAGGATAGTTCAGTTCTTTTCTGATGAGCACTAAGAAACTAAAAATATATCATAATACTCGTCTTTGAAAAATGTTTTACGGAGAGATAGTAGAAGACACAGAATTTTATATACGATAAATGAGGCAATTATTTTAATACCCCCGCCACGGACTAAGTGCTAGCAGACCAAGGCCGGGGCCACACTCGTAATTTTCAACCAGCGAGACTGTTTTTTCCGCTTTCACGTGCGACGCACGTGAAACAGATTGCCCGTGGCCACACTGGTCTTACGAGATAGGTTTTTCGGGCAAACCAGCGACACTGATAGAGCATGCCACATTGGCAATAAAAATCGTCCGTGCCCGTGATACGCACTCCTCCCCCCTTCCACGCTCTCTGTACAGGTTAAAACTAGAAACGTCCGTGGAAAAAGTTCAGCGAGATAAGATGAGTGTGTTCACTCCCATAAGCCGCAATGCCCCGCGACTAGTTTTACGTGCAACGCCCGTGGAATGTTAGTAGAGAATACACGTGCAATTCCGTTTGTCAGTCTCGCTGGTAAAACCAGCGAGACTGACAAACGCGTTCACGGACGTTTTTACTCTAGTGTGGCCTGCCCCATATACCGTAATGTATCTCTGAAACCCACGGGTAACGCCCGTGGAAAAAATTCAGCGAGATAAGATGAGTGTGGCCCCGGCCTAAGAGAATTTCCATTTGCCTCATTGGTGGATCAAGTCAATTTGTTCGAGTCACATGCTAACGGACACACACACACACACACACACACACACACGAAACTTTTCGGCCTCTCGGGACCTCAAAACAAAAAATTAAATCGGTTCCGGGTCCAGGTCTTACCATGAGTATTTAGGTTACGGTAATAATAGTACGATAATAATACGATAATAATAGTAGTACGGTAATAATAGCTTATTCCCATATATTCTTTGAAGTTTAAATGAGTTTCCCTGAAGACAGCACTACTATTTATTTTTATGATGACGGTAATCTCATGCGCAAAGGGACAGAGCTCGAACCAGCCATGTTCGACTCAAAGACTTACATTTCAATCTGAGTCACCGCCACTGAGTTGCTACTTTAACTTTGAGAATACTCAATAAAACACACAGGAGCTCAATTTATTAAATTACCATAATTAGTACCAAATACTATTGCACAACCAGAAAAGGACATTTAATAGAAAATTAAAAAAAAACATATACAAAATCCAAGTCCCCCCCTGCAACAAACAATATATCGGCCACACTAATAGATTTTTCGATACAACGGCTAAAAAAACACCGGCCATTGTTTTAATCTAACCTCAATAATAGCACGGGCAAAACTCATCCACCAAAATAATCTTTCTTGAATCCCATACTGTCAGCACTAAGCAGAACCAAATCATAAGAGCTAGCTAGCTGGTATAAAAGATCTACCAGATTTACAAACACAACGATACAAATCAATAAGAGACATTGTTAAGCATAAACACGACTATAATAACTTAAAAATGTATAGACACTAAACGAACTGTAACCACAGGGAAGCAAGGCATAAAAAATGAAAAGACCCCCACCGCAGCAAACCTGCCGACTAAGCTAAAATCCACAGTAAATAGTATAAACCCCCAGTGTTTCATTTCTTAAATGCACCAGACGCTTTAAATCATTAGAAGACTAAAACAAAAATGTACGGGTATGAACATGATCAAAATAAACTGTTTTTATGTTATTGGTAAATGTTTTACTGTGTTTGTTACGCTATGTTGTTGTTATTTTGTTTGGCAAAACCTAGAAACGAAAAATATTTCGTTTTATCTCAGTTATATCCATTTACCTAAATAATAAGATAAAGCAGACTACTTACTCAATAACACCAGAAAAGCCACAAAAATGTTCATGTTGCATTGGGTAGGTGAACGAATGCTTCTTACTTAGTGATAAGCTGTTAACTTTGAAGGTAACAGGTGTTGTAAATGACATTTTAATTGGAATGAGCTATGACGCACGTGCACTTGGCTGGGTATTAATCAGCCCGATAGACTTGTTTCACGTATTCGCAAAACATATTTTTTCAAACTATGAAAAACTAAGTTCAAATTCTAAAAGTCACTGTTGTCAAAACTAACTTTAAATATACAACACGAGTGGGTCTGGGTAAAAATTATGAGGCATATACATTTTAAATTATGTGGAATAGTGAGTAAGCTATTGATATTACCGCAGGTCACATCGCAAGACTAAGGACCGATTAATTTTTTTTGTTTTGACGTCCCCAGAGGCAAAAAACACTATCCGTTCCTATGAAATTTTGTATGTGGGTCACTTCAGTGAGGATATGGTAAGGTATGCATGATATCTCCTGGATTAAATGTAGATTTTCTTATAAAACACCATAAACTAACAGGAAAATCAAACTTAATGTCAATAACTTGAACGATTTACATTAAAGTTTAGTATGTTGTGGTACATTTAAACTCTAAAATATAAATCTATATAACTATACAGCCGATTGTGTAACCGACTCACTGGGGGATATCTATCCTATAGCCACCATAGATGTTTCGATCTTAATCACGTTTTCTCGCTTGCGCCTTTTTCGAAAAGTGACATTTTACAATACTATGTGAAACCCCTCGAAATCGACGTTTGCTTTTAAGGCTTACGACAATTCTTCTAACTGCTATATAAAGAGTGACTTTATAAAAAAATGTGAGCATTTAGCGTTGTTTAATGAGTAATAAATAAGTGTCGAAACAATAACGACTATTAATTGCGTTAGTTACAATATATGGTTGATCATTCAATGAATAACATATTTCCTATACCGTCTGTCATAGGTGTTATTGTTCCTATGTTAACTGGTTGCTCTTCTTTTTGATGAATATACTGTATAATAAAATGAAGAATGCTTTTGGAAGAATCTTTAAATTGTATTCTGTTTTCTTTTTTTAGTTCTAGTTTATCTAGTTCAAAAGAAACACGACCTTTCTGTCATGACTGTAACTGCTTAAATGGTTATTACTCTTTGTGAAAGTTGTTTTACAGTCGAAGTGTAGTGTTATTATCCCAAATCTCACTTAAGGCCAACCAAGTGGGCCACGGTCCGTAATTGGCCACTGCAAACCATCTGTAAAGATATAGGCACTATTTTAGGCAATGTGTCTGTGTTTGGATGTTATTAGACACGATAAGAGCACAATGAACTTCTTCTGCAGATAAATAATCCGTTGGTTAAGAGAAAGATAAGCTGGATTAATAAATGTCACAATCCAAGCGCATTAAAAAGGCTCTGGCCTGAACTTTTTTGTAGTATCGAGTTTGGGCATTTTGTTTATGTTACTATCTGGGTAAAAATAGTTGTTTAGCCTCCGGATTACTGTATTATACTTAAAATGGTTTTCAATACCTGCATATAGTAATCCTGTGTTGCTGATTTAGGCAACTAGTTTCGGTTCTTGTTGAGCCGTGACTATTTCCACCGGGCGAATGTCACGACTCATGATCAATGGTTCAAGTGTTTTTTTATAGTAGGCTAGTTCAGTGTTTCGTTGTCACTTTCACGACCCCGAACAAGGCTGTGAGTCTTGTTTTTCTTACTCTTTCCGCCAGCAACTCATAGGTTCAGCGACGTCAGAGCCGTTTGCCTCGCAGAGGATTTTCAGAACAAATTTATCCTTTAACATCTGTTTCTATGTTTTATTTTTTGCAAAGCAGTTTTGTTAATTGTTCTTTACTTTTGTTCTGCTACGCAATGGTGTAAATTTATCGCGCCACGCGCGCCTTTTGGGTGAGTTTTGCACATTTTTCTAAGGTTAGGTTTTTGCACATGGTTGCACTAGGTCTGGAACCTAGTCTTGGGGTCGTGGAAGACTTTTGATAGTTAGTTTCCCTGTTCTCTGTTGTTTTGTATAATTCAGGGCTTTGCCCGAAATGCTAGGCCTAGAATTGACTGAGAAATGTTTGTTGGAAAGCCGCTATTTGAGAGAAACTGCCAAGTCAGTTTTGGGTCCTTCTGACTGTTTTGTGGTAGGCCTAGGCTTACAATTTTTGCTCAGTAAATGTAAATGTCTTAGGGTACTACTTCTGGTAGTCTTTTGTTTCTGTGTCCCGTACAATTTTTAGTGTTGTTTTGTCTTGTAAATTGTTCAGTTTGTGTTACCCAGTCAAGTAAGGTTAAAGTCTTTTATTTTGCTTTGTCCTTGCCAAACTAGTTAAATTAAGTTGAATTAACTGCTCTTAAAGCTCCCCAGAAAGTTTGAGTCATTTTATTCAAGTTTTAAGAAAGTTATGAGGAATCAAGAGTTTGGCAATTCTCCATTCAGGTTTGAACTGGGTAACCCAAAGGCCAACTGGTTTCTGCCTTTGAGTTAAGGTTTGGAATGGTCTGGAAAGGCTGCTGGAACATTTCCCCCAGCTTTTAAGACCATTCCGAACAAATTCTGATCACAACTTTTGGAGAAATTAGCAAAAATACATGAGTCGTTGCGTTAGGCCTAAATTTTTGTATGGAACGTTTTTTGTCAATTTTAAAGTATTTTTCTGTGTTTAAGTGTCAATTGTTCTCTGTTAACTTGTTCTTCTGGCCACTTTGGACCAGGCAATTTAAATATTTTCTCTCTATTGGTGAAATTTATCACTGTCACATACCCGTCTAGCCTGCTGGCATTTTTACCGCAAGTATTAATGTTACCGATCTTGTACTGTTTCACCTGTTAATTGTTTGTTTAAATTATTGTTATTGTTTAAAATGTTTTTATTGTTAAAGAGCTGTGATAGAGAGACAAACCTTGTAAAAATTTAGAGTTTTTTTCCCTGAAAAAATATGTTAGGCCTGCTCAGTGAAATGTTTGGAACTAAATGAAAATAGTGAAATGTGTGTGACAGTGAATTTTGCGGATATGGACTTGAGCTCTCCTGGTACTACTGTGTTTCTGGATTTGTTACTCAGGGCCCGTGAGGAGGACTATGCACTGGACCGTTTCGACCTTGGCGGAGGAAATTTGTAACTCATGGCTGCCTCGTAGACCTTGGCCCCCTCTCCGCCCTGCTTGGTTCCCCCTCCGGTGCTGAACTTCTAGACCTGGCCCAAAACCCAACCGCACTACCGCAAGTTACCCACTGTCGTTATGTTTTTTGATTTTATTTATAAAAAAAAAGCAACCCAAGAGACTATTTGAAATTATTATTGTTATAGGCCTATACATAGTTTATTAATTGTTATTCTTTTTAAATTTTAATTCTTTAGGCTACTTGTTGATCTTTTTTAAATTTTATAATTTTATTAAATATTCTATTGAATTTTAATTTGGGGCCCCTAAAGTTTCTATAGTTACCAGATAAAATGAATTTATTATAAGAGTCATTATATATATCATTGTTGTAATTTGTTAATTTAAAAGTTTTTTGAAAGGTAAAAGCTAGTAAGATTTATTTTTGAAATTTAGCCTATTTGAAAATGATTAATGAAATAATTGTAAGTTAGTAGGGTAAACGGGTATCAAAATTTTTTAAAGTTTAATTGAGAGTATTTAATTCATGTATTATTGTTAATTATTGTTGTTGTGTTATTCTTTTAAATGGTTAATTACAGCTCGTTTCTCTCAAATGGCGTGTTGTTCTTGAGCCTCCATCCATGGTTCTCATTTTGTTAAGTAAAGTTTTGTGAGCCGCTCCTCGGGCCTGCGCATGGATCACGCTTCCTTTTCGTTAGTCTGGGTGCAGGCGCGAGGGCATGGTTCATCTGGTAGCAGAGCGTGGTTAGTGGGTTGCGTCCTGGGTGCCTTGTCGTGAAACTTGGTTTCACGACTCGGATACTTAGAGATGCGATCACTGTCCGCGTTCTGTTTTTTGTTTTGTTTTGAAGAGCCGTGGATGGATTGGTTTCTTGGAAATTTTCTGGCCTGGCAGTTTTGGAAAAAGGTCTTGTTGTTGTTGTGGTGGGGCGTAAACACATTTCATTAGGAGCTCGCCCTTTGGCCGAGGCACCGGGTGGAATCGGTGGTAATGACTTGCATCCTTCGGGAGCAAGAGTGTCAAAAGCATGGTCATGTGTCAAAAAAAAAAAAAAAAAAGGTTTGTGTGTACACCCCATCACACAAGTGTTAGGTGTTGTCTAGTGTATGTATCGGTGTATGTTTGTGTGTGTGTACGTTCGTGGGTCTTTTGTTGTTGTTTTTTCTTGCGGTACTTGGGGTATGAATGGGCAGGTTCTTCTTGTGGGTCCCATCAGGTGCGTAGGCATCAACGTCCAGAAGCCTTAGGAATTAAATTTCTGTGTTTGTTTTGTGAAAAAAATTTTGTTGTCTATTTTGAGTCAAGTACTGGTTGAGACTCGGTATGGCGTCAATTGTGCCGGAATATTTGAGGAAGCCGGAGCTGGTGTACGAGGTGCGGTCCCGGGGAGAGACTCCTGGAACTGATGTACGCACTTTGCGTACACAGTTCAGACAAATTACTAGCATGCCTCAAGCTTGGGTTGAGTCGCTCAGTTTGGATGAGGAACTGGAGGCATGTAAAGAGAGGATGGAAGAGCTAAGTGGGGAAATTAATAGTTGGAGTAGTTTGCCTATGGGCTCAGCTAAGGGTTCGGCTATCACACAGCTGACGCACTGGCGTAAGCGTCTACTCTTGGTTTTGGGGCAACCTGAAATCCAGGATGAAGACAAGAGTTGGGTGGAGGCCAGAATCCTTGAGCTGGAAGGTATTTTGGAGAGTATTAAGGCAGGAAAGTCTGTCAAAGAGAAAGTTGAAATTTTTGAAGACAACCGTTCTTTGGAAATTTCAAACGAAGTGCCAAGGTCTGTTGTTGAAGTTGTGGCTCCAGTGGGTACCCCCCAGGCTCCGCCTACGCCAAGTACACTGCTCCAGTTGCCTGCAAATGTTCAAATGTCAAATGCAAATGTCACACCGTCCCCCTCTCACACGTCCACCTTGGCTGCGGCTACGCTGAATGTCCAGTCCCCATCTCCCTTTCCTTCTCAAGTTCATAGTTCCCCTTCCATCTCTAACTCCTTTGGCAAACTTCCCCATCCCCTTGCCTCTGTCTTGAGTGGTTTCCGGCCGGTGGACGGGTTAGATGTGAATGGTCTTTGTTTTTTTCTGGAGAGTGTTTTGCGCATGCGTGAATACCCTGGCATGTCAGACGCAACTTTGATGGAACTCATTGCTCCATACTGTCTGAAACCGTTGGGGGACAGATTGCTTGATTGTTTGCGCAGAGGCGTCACCTTTGATGTTTTTCATAAAGAAGTTTTGGAGCTTTTCATGCCCCGTCGGGTCATGGAAAAGCTGAAAGTTGAGAGAGTTTTTCGTCCTCAGCAGCCAGCCGAGTCTCTCAGCCAGTACGTGGGGGACATTCGCACGGTGGAAAGGGTCTTGCGTTTGGGGATCAGTGAGCTTGAGCTCATTGACATTGTGCTTCAGGGGTTGAAGCCTGAGGAACGCTCCCGTCTGGTTTTTGCACCACGGCCTTCATCTTTTGCGGATCTGGACAGACTTTCCATCCTTTCGAGATCTGTCCAGGACGCTGATTTTCAGAGAGACCAAGCGGCGGGGCATCTTCCCCTAGCTGGTCATCATGCTGTCGTAGCACCCGTGGGGTTGGGTCCTGAACCGCCGCAGTGGCAGAGGCAACCTGTTGTTTGTTTTGGTTGTGGGCAACCAGGTCACATTCGGCGGCATTGCCGTCAAGGTGGAAATTTTGGACGTGGTCCAAAAAACTAGTTTGCTCACAGGAGGAAAAATTGCCCAATCCTTCCTGTGAGGTTGTTGGTGATAATGTAAAGGGCAATAATTTGAATGTTTTTTCAAGTAAGTCAAAGTCTAAGTTAAAGTCAGTTAATGTTTCTGTTGCCTCCCCTTCTGGGAGTGTTGTGTCTGTGACCGAGCCTCTGCTGCGGGGGATTGCGGGCCTTGCTACCATGGGCGTGAAAGCGGCGCGCTCAACTTGCCCACGTCTCAACATCTTCATAGGTTCCACGGTGCAGAAGGCCCTAGTGGATTCTGGGTCAGCCCGTTGCCTCATTTCCTTGTCCCTTTTTGAAAAACTTGAATCGTCTGGGCTTATCAAGCAAGTTGAGCGAAAAACCCCTATCTGCTGGACTGCGTCAAATTCACCCCTTCCCATCATCTATGAAGCCCGTTTCAAGTTCAAAATTGAACATTTTTCTTGGGTTTGGAGTTTTTGGGTGGCTAAGGACCTTTGTTTCCCTGTCATTTTGGGAGCATATTTTATCAAGCACACTGGCCTAATTTTGGATTTAGGCAGAGGTCAGTGTTTTTTCCGATTTGCGAGACGGGTATTAATATCTTTTGCTGATGAAATTGGTGGTGGTGCTGCGGTAGTCGAGCCTGAGATACCCAGCAAGCCAACAATTGATCCGTTAGGGCATCTGACTACTTGCGAGGCTGAAGCCATCAGAACCTTGTGTTCTCGTTTCCCAGATGTGCTGACGCCAAAGCTTGGAGTCACTAACCTGTTAGAGTACGAGATTCGTCTAACAGATACCCGTCCCGTTCGCTCTCACCCATACAAATTAGCTCCACCCAAAATGGAAACTCTCAGAAAAATCATTGACGAACTTCTGGAAAATGGTGTCATTGAACCTTCCCGTTCGAGCTACGCTAGTCCAGCTTTTCTCGTCCCAAAACCCAATGGCAAGTCCCGAATGGTTTTGGACTATCGCAAATTGAATGCGCAAATTGAAATCGACTCTGTGCCTCTCCCCGATTTGCATTCTGCGTTTGATTGGTTCGGTAAGGCCAAGTATTTTTCTGTTTTTGATCTGAATCAGGCCTAGCATCAGATTCCTTTGAAACCTGAGTCTCGACCTCTCACTGCTTTCTGCGTTCCGTGGAATTTGTATCAGTTCACAAGAGTTCCGATGGGTCTTGCTGTGGGGGCCCAGACTCTCACCAGACTCCTTGATTCCATCTTTCATGATGTCAAGTTCAAGTTTGTGTTCAATTACCTCGACGATCTCTTGGTGTACAGTGAGAGCTTCGAAGATCACCTGATTCATCTTGAAGAAGTCATGAGTAGATTGAATAGGGCTGGCCTTACCGTGAATCCTGACAAGGTTAGTTTTGCAAAGCCGGAAATTTCGTTCCTTGGTCATCTTATCTCTCATAGAGGCGTCTGCATCGACCCCGCTAGAACCCAGGCTATCAGGGAGTTTCCTCCTCCCAGAGATGTCAAGGGTATTGCTAGGTTCATCGGCATGGTAGGTTTTTACCGACGCTTCATACCCAATGTTGCTGAATTGGCGGCTCCTCTCAATGAGCTTCGGAAGAAGGGCGCCAAGTTTGTCTGGGGTGAAGCGCAGCAGACGTCTTTTGACCTTCTCAAGGAGGCTATCATGCAGCCCCCTGTTTTGGCGATGCCGGATTTCAATCAAAACTTTGTCTTGCAAACAGATGCTTCCTCCGTCGCAATTGCGGCTGTGTTGTCACAAGAGGTGGATGGTGTTAGGCAGCCAATTGCGTACGCCTCACGCACTTTGAGTCCCTGCGAAAAGAAAAGCTCTTCTGTGTATGAACTCGAGTGTTTGGCTGTCGTGTTTGGAGTCAATAAATTCAGACGCTTTTTGGAGCACAAAGAGTTTTTATTGGAAACCGACAACCAGGCACTCTCGTGGCTTCTCGCACATCCACGCCAGCTTGGGAAAATTGGTCGTTGGGTTGTCCAAATATCGTCCCTTAAGTTCCAAGTGCAACACGTTCGAGGCACTCAGAATGTGATTGCGGACACACTATCTAGGATGTACCATTCACCCGACGATCCTCCTTCTGACCAAGAGCAACCGGGTTGTGCCGTGCTCTTGGAGTTTCCACTCGCCTTTTCTGATTTCATTCCCCATCAGCTGAAGGATCCTGAGCTGGCAAAGATCATTGGTGAGCTTCAAAATGGGGGAGCCCACCCCCCATATTTTCTGTCCCAGGGTGCCCTTTGCTGTCGCGCTCGGCAGCGAGGTAAACCTAAAGTTGTGCTGCCTAGTCTTCTAATCCCTATGGTCTTTGAGTATTTTCATTCTTCTCCTGTGGGTGGGCATCTAGGTATCCACAAGACCATTGCGAAGGTTAGGGAAATGTTCATCTGGAAGGGTATGGATCGGGATCTTGCTGCTAGGGTGCGTTCTTGTCAAACGTGCTCACTGAGCAAGCCCGCTCAAAACTCTAAGTTTGGTTTGTTGTCATCTGAGGTGGCGGAAAGACCTTTGGAGAAGGTTTTCATTGACTATGTAGGGCCTCTCCCGCGTAGCAAGTCAGGAAATAAGTTCCTACTTGTTTGTGTGGATGCCTTCTCCAAGTTTTGTTGGCTTTTTCCCTTAAGGAATGCCACTGCACAGCTCACCGTGCAGGTACTTCGAACACACCTCTTCCAACATTTTGGAATACCCGCCACCATTGTTTCCGACAACGGAACACAGTTTGTTTCCCATCTGTTCAAAAGAATGTGCTTTGGGCACGGAATCCGCCATGTGACTACTTCCCCTTACTATCCACAGCCTTCTCATGCTGAAAGGTTCAATCGCAATCTTCGCTCCGCTCTCATAGCTTTCCATGCTGACAAGCAGACCACCTGGGATCAGGAACTCCCTTGGCTTCAGTTTGCTTTCAATACTGCTCACCATGAGAGTCACAAGGCGGTCCCTTTCGAGCTGTTTCTAGGCTATCCGCCTAACAACCCGTTAGCGAATGTGTGGGGAATTGGCGACCTTCTGCCACCTCCTGGTGCGGCTGATGTCAAGGCAACTTGGCAAGCGGCCAGGAGAAACTTGATCAGAGCTAGGGAATTGGTCCGGAGGAAGCACAATCGTGGCAGAGTAGACAACCCTTTCCAGGTGGGGGATTTGGTGTTTTGTAAAGCTCATCCAGCCAGTTCGGCTGTGGACAAGAGAGCTGCAAAGTTGTGTCATCGGTGGTCAGGTCCCCACCGCATCCTGAGGTTTTTGACGCCTGTCACGGCGGAGCTTGGAGATCCGCGGACTGGAAAAGTGTTCCGGAGGGCGCACATTTCTCCTCTCAAGCCCTTCCGCGGAACTCTTCCGTAGGCAATTTTCTTTCCTCTTGTGTCTGGGTGGGAAGTGCACTGGGCCAGAGAACCTGATCACTTCTCCTGTTCCCTGTGTTCTGCGAAGGAATTTCCCTCACAAAATTTTCCAGCTCTGGCCAGAGCAAACCCTGGGGGTGAGTTTTCCCCTCAGTTTGGAAGTCCCTTGGCGTTCCCCACCACAGACACTTGAGTTGTCTTTCAGGTCAATCTCTTTTCAGGAAGTGGGGGAGAGGCTTGTTTGTTTGTCCCTTTTGGAGAGGAGTGTCCTCTTTTGGGGAGGGAGGTTGAGCCGTGACTATTTCCACCGGGCGAATGTCACGACTCATGATCAATGGTTCAAGTGTTTTTTTTATAGTAGGCTAGTTCAGTGTTTCGTTGTCACTTTCACGACCCCGAACAAGGCTGTGAGTCTTGTTTTTCTTACTCTTTCCGCCAGCAACTCATAGGTTCAGCGACGTCAGAGCCGTTTGCCTCGCAGAGGATTTTCAGAACAAATTTATCCTTTAACATCTGTTTCTATGTTTTATTTTTTGCAAAGCAGTTTTGTTAATTGTTCTTTACTTTTGTTCTGCTACGCAATGGTGTAAATTTATCGCGCCACGCGCGCCTTTTGGGTGAGTTTTGCACATTTTTCTAAGGTTAGGTTTTTGCACATGGTTGCACTAGGTCTGGAACCTAGTCTTGGGGTCGTGGAAGACTTTTGATAGTTAGTTTCCCTGTTCTCTGTTGTTTTGTATAATTCAGGGCTTTGCCCGAAATGCTAGGCCTAGAATTGACTGAGAAATGTTTGTTGGAAAGCCGCTATTTGAGAGAAACTGCCAAGTCAGTTTTGGGTCCTTCTGACTGTTTTGTGGTAGGCCTAGGCTTACAATTTTTGCTCAGTAAATGTAAATGTCTTAGGGTACTACTTCTGGTAGTCTTTTGTTTCTGTGTCCCGTACAATTTTTAGTGTTGTTTTGTCTTGTAAATTGTTCAGTTTGTGTTACCCAGTCAAGTAAGGTTAAAGTCTTTTATTTTGCTTTGTCCTTGCCAAACTAGTTAAATTAAGTTGAATTAACTGCTCTTAAAGCTCCCCAGAAAGTTTGAGTCATTTTATTCAAGTTTTAAGAAAGTTATGAGGAATCAAGAGTTTGGCAATTCTCCATTCAGGTTTGAACTGGGTAACCCAAAGGCCAACTGGTTTCTGCCTTTGAGTTAAGGTTTGGAATGGTCTGGAAAGGCTGCTGGAACATTTCCCCCAGCTTTTAAGACCATTCCGAACAAATTCTGATCACAACTTTTGGAGAAATTAGCAAAAATACATGAGTCGTTGCGTTAGGCCTAAATTTTTGTATGGAACGTTTTTTGTCAATTTTAAAGTATTTTTCTGTGTTTAAGTGTCAATTGTTCTCTGTTAACTTGTTCTTCTGGCCACTTTGGACCAGGCAATTTAAATATTTTCTCTCTATTGGTGAAATTTATCACTGTCACATACCCGTCTAGCCTGCTGGCATTTTTACCGCAAGTATTAATGTTACCGATCTTGTACTGTTTCACCTGTTAATTGTTTGTTTAAATTATTGTTATTGTTTAAAATGTTTTTATTGTTAAAGAGCTGTGATAGAGAGACAAACCTTGTAAAAATTTAGAGTTTTTTTCCCTGAAAAAATATGTTAGGCCTGCTCAGTGAAATGTTTGGAACTAAATGAAAATAGTGAAATGTGTGTGACAGTGAATTTTGCGGATATGGACTTGAGCTCTCCTGGTACTACTGTGTTTCTGGATTTGTTACTCAGGGCCCGTGAGGAGGACTATGCACTGGACCGTTTCGACCTTGGCGGAGGAAATTTGTAACTCATGGCTGCCTCGTAGACCTTGGCCCCCTCTCCGCCCTGCTTGGTTCCCCCTCCGGTGCTGAACTTCTAGACCTGGCCCAAAACCCAACCGCACTACCGCAAGTTACCCACTGTCGTTATGTTTTTTGATTTTATTTATAAAAAAAAAGCAACCCAAGAGACTATTTGAAATTATTATTGTTATAGGCCTATACATAGTTTATTAATTGTTATTCTTTTTAAATTTTAATTCTTTAGGCTACTTGTTGATCTTTTTTAAATTTTATAATTTTATTAAATATTCTATTGAATTCTAATTTGGGGCCCCTAAAGTTTCTATAGTTACCAGATAAAATGAATTTATTATAAGAGTCATTATATATATCATTGTTGTAATTTGTTAATTTAAAAGTTTTTTGAAAGGTAAAAGCTAGTAAGATTTATTTTTGAAATTTAGCCTATTTGAAAATGATTAATGAAATAATTGTAAGTTAGTAGGGTAAACGGGTATCAAATTTTTTTAAAGTTTAATTGAGAGTATTTAATTCATGTATTATTGTTAATTATTGTTGTTGTGTTATTCTTTTAAATGGTTAATTACAGCTCGTTTCTCTCAAATGGCGTGTTGTTCTTGAGCCTCCATCCATGGTTCTCATTTTGTTAAGTAAAGTTTTGTGAGCCGCTCCTCGGGCCTGCGCATGGATCACGCTTCCTTTTCGTTAGTCTGGGTGCAGGCGCGAGGGCATTGTTTCATTGTTTTGAACCATCTTCAGGCCTCAAGGTGTTAAAGTGATCACTTCATTCGAAGGTCGTTAACAGAGTTCAATAAATAAAACATATACAAAACACGATACACGGAACGGACACACATTACAAAAAACACGAAAAACACGAAGGGACATTGACAAACGATCGTGACCAGGCTGAGGTAAAGTCTAGACTGGTGGTCAAAGTGGTCTATGGCGTTGTCTCTGTCTTCTTATCACCGGTGCGTGTTCATTCATTCATTGTTTCCCTCCAGTATCCTTATAGCTGTGTTGTAAATATAGTTGGATTGGAAGGAGAGTTTATCGTTCAAAACATTTTGATGGTCAGCTTTAACTGCTCTGTATATTTCAAACTCTTCCAATGTGTTTCTGGTTAGACGGTCCTGCGAGAAATGTAAAACTTCCATATTACTATTAAATATCTGAATAATTGTGGTTGTGTGATACTAGATGTTATGCAAAATTTGATGTTTGGGGAGCTGTTGTCTTTCTGGGCATATGTTCCTTAAATCTCTTCTTAAACCAGCGTGAAGTCTGGCCAATGTAGTAGTTCGTGCAGTCATTACAATTTATTTTGTAGACTCCAGACTTATCGTAGATGGATGAATTAACTTCTGTTTTATCTTTTAATAGAGATCCAAGTTTGTTGTTAGTCTTGAACGATACGGAGAATTTATTTTTGTCCATAATATTTTTAAATGTGTTACTGATGTGTGAACAAAAAATTGCTGAAATATATGTTTTCTTTTCTGTGGATTTAATTTGAGATTTATTTAAATGTTTAAAAATCAGTTTGTCCACTAGACTGGAGTGAAAGCCATTTGCGACTGCTATGTATTTTATCGTGTTTATTTCTTCATTATAATCAGTCTGATTCATCGGTATTCATTTTCATTTCATCGGTCTAGTGGACAAACTGATTTTTTAACATTACCGTTTGTCAATGTCCCTTCGTGTTTTTCGTGTTTTTTGTAATGTGTGTCCGTTCCGTGTATCGTGTTTTGTATATGTTTTATTTATTGAACTCTGTTAACGACCTTCGAATGAAGTGATCACTTGACACCTTGAGGCCTGAAGATGGTTCAAAACAAGAACCGAAACTAGTTGCCTAAATCAGCAACACAGGATTACTATATGCAGGTATTTTAAACCATTTTAAGTATCTGGGTAAGTTACCGGTGCACAAAACCAGATAAATTAAATGGTTTTGTTGTGCTGAGTAGCACTAGTAGTAATTATGTACAACCCGTTTCGTTACTTTTAATAACATTCAAAGGCTCTATTGTGTTTTCACTAAGCTTGAATGAATACATCGATGTAACAATTTTGCAGATTAAGGACTTTCTAAATCATGCACATATTTCTTCATAAAATTTATTAGAAAATCCAGTTGCTGTAAACCACTACTGTATTAATTTAACAAATATGGACTTGGCTCATAATATGGACAACTTTTCCAATAATTGAAAACATGTATGGAAATAATCTCTTGAACCTATGATGATCTGTCTTGAATAATGACAAAATATTGGCAAAAATGGTCAAAAAGGCAGACACCGTACAATAGATATAAGATAGTTCAATAAGAAATAATTGTAAGAGTTTCTGTAATAAAAGAATTCTCCACTAACTTCGTAATGTAATTTTATATGCAAAACAGGACTTTTATTACAGGAATTGGTGAAATTAATGGAACGCCCCCCCCCCCAACCGGTTCTTGAAACACTGTCTTTCAATAGTGGTAATAATTTGAGATCTTTTACAGTTGTAATTTAGAAAAGTGTATACAATTTACACCCCCCCCCCCCCCCCCCGAACACCGAAATAACCCAAACCCCTCCAGTCTAATTTCTCTGTATAAAAAACCCATTAGTTGCATTAGACTACAGTGCTTAGTATTTTACCACCTTATTATTGTATTATTTTACTCAGTAAAATATTTTCCCGGGGGATATTTCCAAAAATCCCCCAATCACCCTAGGGGCCCCCAGCAAACCAAAGGCGAGTAAATCAGTATTACTCCCACCCACATACAAATCATTGTTTAAAAGCTATTGCAGCTTATGTAGTTTTCCCATATAAAAAACAAAATAATGGAAACAACAGATTTTTGAAACAAGAAATGTTCGACCGATTTTGGTTGGGATTTAGTATACTATGGTCCTTATCTAAACAAATTACAAAAACCCTATTTCTTCCACAATTACGGTTCAAAAGTTGCTGCAACTTTTGTGACTCCCACATCCCCTGCTACCTACCCATCCATGATAAGGTTGTTGACAAGCTAATGGGAGAAAGTATGTGTCATTGATGATACTGTTTATTTGGGTTTGTCGTACGAATATAAGGTGAGCTATAGCGTGTAAGTAGAACTAAAGGTGTCTTCTGAAACGACCTGTGTACTTTGTACGTTTACTACTTATAAATAATTTAAAAATATAAGCTAGAAGGGGGAAAAACATGTCAAACATTGTAATTTTGTCGAGATTTAAAAAGGATGGATGATGATGTTGAGATTCGGCCAAGACAATCTAAGTTATCACCGAATATTAAATTACCAAAGATTGCGAATTTAAATTTCTTGGAATTCCATTGATCCATAACCTTGCCATAACATAGACCAATGTATTCGAAATCAAATCATGTTTAGTTGGTAAAGTTTAATGAAAAGTGGTAATGAAATTTAAGTTGGTGAGTTTACAATAGAATAAGAAGAATAGAATAGAATAGTTTTTTATTCGCCAAGACTGATAATCAAACCTATTGATTTGTTCTTTTTATTTTATTTTGTTTATTGATAAATTAGGATGACTACAA
This sequence comes from Macrosteles quadrilineatus, assembly GCF_028750875.1. Lineage (NCBI taxonomy): Eukaryota > Metazoa > Arthropoda > Insecta > Hemiptera > Cicadellidae > Macrosteles > Macrosteles quadrilineatus. Next base: position 74,007,787 of record NW_026542598.1, on the reverse strand, counting down.
GTTAAAACAACCTAGCAAAGTGGTTGTGGCTATTGTTGTTTACTAAAACCATTCTCCTATGTTTATAAAATTGTTTGAATTCAGTAAAACTCTGCTGCAGTTGCAAGGTACAATTATGTAAAGATACAATGTATTAAAATGTACGAACAAAGGAGGAACACACTAAAACTGTTCAAAATGAAATGAGTTTTTACATGGTTAATCTTCCCTTTGTAAATATTCGTTAGGAAAAGCTAATGAATATTTTGTATGCTCAAGCAGTCTCTTTGACACTGTCTGATGGATGAAGAAGGAAATTAATTTGAGTAAAAATATTCATTTGGTGGAATTGTCGTTTAAACATTTTTCCACTGATCGTAAAAAACATTAGATTTAACTGTAGACCTAAAAAATGAATATGTCAAAAGTCAAAATCAATAATAAATAACTCAAGTAAATGGACGTTTAGGTATAACTATCATTCTAAATTTAAAGTTGTCATCATCATCTTTAAGGAAAAGTGTTATTCAATCTTTTAGTATTTAGGTCGATCAACAGTATGCTATTACTTTCACATTTGATAACACTTTAGTTTTGTCCTGAAAATCAGATTTTCAAATGTAGCTATAATTCAATTATTATAGCCTAATCATTTATTTGGACACATAATTTCATTGTTCCAACCCTTATGACCAGACACCCTATATAATCTGCAAGGTGTTAGACACACTTCAGTGTATATTCCATCAACTACGACAGTCAGGTAATTGATCCGTCAGTCACATTTGATATAACCTCCAGGGTGTTTCTGTTACTGTAAGTGAAATCGTTTACTGTAGTCTGAATGTAGATCAGAAACTTTCTAAGCTATTCAACGTACAAAATTGGGGAAGGAAGGATTCGAGCCCTTTGGGCTTCATGGTATCTTCACCAATATTGAATAATACACCCAAGTTCCTTTTTCTGTTTAATTAAACAATAGAAATGTTAATTGTCAGATTATTGGGAAATTATTTCAAACGTATCATTATTCTCAATCTGTTGGTGGCTTACTTCATTACGTCAATTTTGATTTGAAAACTGGTAACACATTTGAAATGTGGATAGAATGTCTAAATCTATCAATTATCAAAGGATAAACTTTATAACATGAATGTATTAGTCCTGTAGATTAAAGAGTGAGCAGCTGCCGTAATAGTGACAGTGGGGTTTAACTTCTATAACTGAAAAATATAAATAGTTCTAGTATGTGTACATAAACTGTTACTGAAAATGTTGATACGTATCGCGTATTAAAAAGTTCACATTTTAGATATGAAGGAATCATCAGTAACATCAATTTCTCTCGCAGCAGTAAACCTTTTAGAACATTCTCGCTACAGTAGTGACATATTACAGTCGTAAATTACTTGGCGACGCTAACGCGAAACACTGAGATAACAGGTAAACAATGTCTTACTTACATTGTGAACGTCTTGATAAACAAATGATAAAGCAACGGTGTATTGTTAAAACAGTGTATAGAGGTGTATTGTTTGTGGTAGTGAATGTTTAGTTAACAAACAGTAATACTTGAATTACTTAGTTAAATAGCTTCTCTAAACCTATTAGGGTGGGCTTTGTTCTTAAGGCACATTTTTGTGAGCCCTGAAGTGAAAACATCTTGAGTTAGAAGTCAGAGACTCAAAATACGATTTGCTTTAGGGATACTTTGTGTTGTGCTAAAAAATACGCCAATCAACATTTTGTCATATGTTTGTTTTGTTTGATGGGGCGCCTTTTATCGTCTTAAAAGCTGTGATCGTCGTTTTATAAAAAAAAACAATAACCGTAAGAAAATCTCACTTTTCCAGCAGCCTGTTACAGCACCATAGGCATTGTTGGAAAGAGTTATACACGCACATGACAAAAATATTGAGATAAACATTTTCAATAGACTAAGGGTTAAATCCTACTTGTTGATGCTACATATTTAGAAAGCATCATCTGGCCATTGAAAGGTTAAAGGTTGCCAATGAATAATTAAACTCTGGTCTGCCATAAGGATTAAGTTGTCGATTGATTTGGGAACGGTGATCTCGCATAACGAAAAAAATTCAGATTTACATCGATTGATCGCGTTCGTAGGAAGTTAAGTTTGTGGCCGATCCAGTTTGTATCTAAAACTCAGCAGCCAACATGAAATAAACACCGGGGAAGTCTCGGTAAATCTTCAGACGTTCAATATAAAACACAAAGCCCACAAAAAAGAACATTGGATCATATTAGAACAGCAGTTTTGAGTGTGCATGGCTATTTGAATTGGAATCGTCACACGGTTATTCAAATAATGCAGATTCTACCAAAACATTTTTCATTTAAGTACAATTAAAAATAATCCGTAATGGCTAAAACACCGTGTTCATTTAATGCAAGTATGCAGTTTCACGTTCGCAATAAAGTGGACGTAAATTATCAACGGGCTTAGTGCACGCTGCATCCCTATTACTCAGATGTAGTGTTGTTCGCATTAAGCCTTTAACATCTTTCTAACCAAATGAGGACTTATAGGGCTTTGAAGTTGTATGCTCTTTAATGTTTGAAAAATACTAATTCAAGACAAACATTTACCTCAAAGTTTTATTTACAAAAAAGTGATTAAAAAGTGGGGTTTGCCAAACTTATGAAGCAATCTTAGTTACTGATTTATTTAAAGTAATAAAAACATTTATGCAGTAATAAATGTTTGTTTAAAAGAGTTATGACTTCAGGAATTAGAAGACGCTTAGCGAAGGCAGTTAGGCCCAGTTATCGCTCGTTGCTGTATTTACAGTTGTAGTATGGGCAGTTATTTCATTGTATATCCATTCAGTTTATGTAACGAGTTTTGTGGTTACTACAATGACAAAGTTTCTGTGACAAAGTCCCCTAATTACCCACGATTAAGCTTTTAAGCTATATGTTCTATAATAGCCGTTAAGATCTAATATCTATATCTATCTATACTTATTTAATACGCAAGCAGATTTTTTGTGACAATTACTTCTCCGAAACTACTGAACCGATTGTCATGTTTTTGGTGTCATTGGAAAGAGCGTAACGTGAAGTTGTGCAGGAAACTTTTTTTATAGGGAAATAATTAGAGAGTTAGGCTCTGGGGCCCTTTAAAGTTTCGTATTTCTCCATAAGATTAACATGGGAAACAAACATTGTTATGAAACTCCAGCTGTTGTCAGAAATGCTGTTCTACTATTTAATTTGTTTACAAGGAGAATTGTTTCTTGGTGTCATGTGGTCAATGAGTTATACTTTTGCATATATTTTAAATCATATTCACTATATAAAATGATGGTACTGTAATACATTAAGAGATATTCATTTAAATAATCAATAGGCCTAAGTATGATTGAGCCTTTGCCTATATGTTTTCTGGTAAGTGTGTTGTAACTGTTCCTTATAGTATATTATAGTATCTTAAAGTAAAACCAAATTATTCTTTTCTGCATTCTCACCCCGTAGCGAAGCACGGGCAGAGCAACTAGTACTTATTTAATACGCAAGCACGATTTTTGTGACAATTACTCCTCCGAAACTACTAAACCGATTGACATGTTTTTGGTGTCATTTGAAAGAGCGTAACGTGAAGTTGTGCAGGAAACCTTCTTTTTAAGGAAATAATTAGAGAGTGAGGCCCTGGGGCCCTTTAAAGTTTCGTATTTCTCCATAAGAATAACAAGGGAGATAATTTTTATTTACAGAAACATATGTTTGTTAATTGAAAATGGTCAAAGTCTACTACATAATAATTTCTGTGTAATATGACTATTAATGTATACTACATTTCAATCAAGGATTGTGTGCCTTAAACTTTACTCATAATGGATCTCACTACTTTATTTTCATGCTGGGAATAGTAAAATTTAATTGAGAATAAGATAATAAGTAGAAAAACTTTACTATAATAAATGATGTATTTAAAATCACAATTTTTTGACATTATTAATTCATTAGAAACGAAACCGCTAATCAAGAAATCAAACAAATCATCTACTTCATGTGAATAATGTTTTTACACAAACATAGTTTTTTTTAACCAATAACTTGATTATTTTTTACTTGTGGGTGTATTTTGAGTTTGCAGTTATGAAAGCACCAAGCTAAGTACTTTTTATCTAATTTTTTTTATAAACTAACAGTATTAATGAATTACTACATGAACTTAACAAGTTAGGTAATTAATTGTCAGTATGCCAAGGGGAAGAGTGGGTCCTCGAAAACAGTCGAAGGCAGAGGCACCCATCTAGAAAATCCAACTGAGTTTTTAAATATTAAGGTCAGTGGATTGCCAAGACACAGATTATGCAAATAAAAGGAGGCAGTGGTTTTATTGATATTAATACATCAAAAAGGGCCTCATTAATGGCACAAGGCTTCATGTGATCAGAACGGTTAACAACAATGTAAAGTAGAATGTAAAGTCCTAACATGGAACAAGTGAGTAAGGACATACTTTGATTTTGAGGATATAAAATTTGCCCGTCTGAAACAAAGTTACCTTTTAAAATGGAAAGATGCTAATTTCTGTTATCTTTGGCATTTGCAGCACAATCACTTTAATTAAAGAGCAGCAATGTTCTTAGCCAGACCAATTTCAGTCATGAGCAACTATATACTGTATAGGTTGTTTTAAGTAAGGCTACATCTTTTAATAGTAGGATAAGCATATTCATTACGGAAAATTCTGACCAGGGTAATATTCCTGAAGGCAACTTTAAGACTAAAATCTTAGTATTCATGGAAGTGCTTTTGTGATAAAAATATTGTTTTTAGTGTTTATTTTTAAAAGTGTTTTCTTCAAGCAGCATTTTATGACCCTCAAAATATGCTACATAGGTATATACTACATTCACTGCCTATTGGTTTGATATGATAAAATGTTTTGTTTGTGTTTTTAAGAATCTTAAAAAAAAATAACTACCCTGTAACATACTTGAACTTGAACACTTATTAATTTACTAAATATAATACGCATACAGCTAGAAAATGGCTGGATTGCTTCCCTTCTAATGCTTTATTATTACTGTATTTAATTTTCGACGAGTCAATATATAACACGATGAATTTGTTTTCTAAATTCATATGTTTTTGCGGGGCATTGAGCCGCACAGGTTCACTAGTCAATCTTAATTTCGTAACAGTTTTGTAATTTGTCGTCTGGCTACAGTGAAAGGAGTTTAAAATGAACAATTTTTTCTTCTCACTTGAGACACATAATTATACTTTTTGTACTCTATAAATTGTTCGAAAAGCGGTTTAAGGTGAGGTAACTTCAAACCTTGTTTTGTGTATCTTTAATGTTTGTAGTCTACTCATGAAAAAAATCATTTAAATTTGTTGGTCGTTAATGTAATTGAAAAGTACAAAGAATAAATTGCCTATGTCAAATTTTCTACTAACATACTTTTTTGTTACTAAATAGAATACTATTTGAACTAATAATGTTTTTCAGTTCTATTCATATTTTCAGTTTTATTATTTGGTTTTTACACTACAGTACTAATGTAATGTCTTCTGGGTTCGTAATACAGCTAAAGTGCAGGTGAGGAGTCAAGCGAAGGGCCGAGGATTCGTTTGGGTCCGGTGCGGGGATGTCACTTACTTTAGTGTATACCTCACCCCCAACGAGGCTATCCGCGACTTTCGTGGAAAGATAGATCGCCTGGAAGAGAGCGTGCGCGATACCGCCGGGCACGTTGTCGTGGCGGGGGATTTCAATGCTAGGGCTGTCGAGTGGGGAATGACTCTCACTAATTCCCGGGGAAAGTACATCCTGGACTTTGCTGCCAGGGCTGGACTTGTTGTCATAAACGAGGGCAACACGCCAACTTTCAAGCGTCCCGGAATGAGGGGAACGATCCCAGACATCACGCTTGCATCTGAGTCCCTCTTGCCGAAGATACGAGCCTGGAGAGTCCTAGAGGATTATACTGCCAGTGACCACCAGTACATCATTTTTGATGTCCTGGATAGTCATCAGAGACAAGCTACCGTGTCTCGGCAGGTGCCCGTTCGGTGGAACACCAAAAAGCTGGACGTGGCCAAATTCACCGAAGTCATACTACGGGGAGAGCCAGTGGTACCTGCTGCATCTGGCGTGGCTCACGCAGAGACATCATTTACATCATTGATGAGGCTGATAGTCTCGCGGGCCTGCGAAGAGTCAATGCCTTGCAGGAGATCCCGGTGCGATAAGCGACCTGTGTACTGGTGGACAACCGAGATCGCAGAACTACGACGGGCAGCATTGAGAGCCAGACGTCTTGCTACCAGGGCCAGAGAACCTGAAGATCTTAAGTCTGACGCTTACAAGGTGGCTAGGAAGTCTCTTCGCCGTTCCATTAACCGGAGCAAACGCAGTTGCTCGGAGAAATTAAGGGACGATGTCGATTCCGATCCGTGGGGCCTCGGTTACAAGATAGTAACCAAGAAGCTTGGCACCCGCTCTCCACCTTCCGTTATGGACGGGGCCTCTATGGAGAGGATCGTAAAGTCCCTTTTCTCGACTCACACACTGCACCCATTGCGGGAGTTTGGAAGGGTGGACGACGTACCGCTTTTCAGTCTCGAGGAGTTGGAGGCGGCCGTTCTATCCCTGAAGAACAACAAGGCTCCTGGACCGGATGGGGTACCTGGTGAGGCCCTGAAGAAATTCTTTTCAATAAATCGACAAATCCTTTTGAGCACGTACAATGCCTGTCTGGCCGAGGGGAAGTTTCCCTTCTGCTGGAAAACAGCTAGGCTTGTGCTCGTGGGGAAGGGAAAAGGAAACCCAGACCTACCCTCCTCTTACAGACCTCTCTGTATGTTGGACACTGCTGGGAAAGTCTTGGAAAAGTTGATCCGTTCCCGACTGAATTCAGCCGTGGTTGCTGCAGGAAATCTATCCCCTCGTCAGTACGGCTTCAGGAAGGGACGGTCAACGGTTGACGCTATTGAGGAGGTAAAGTGAGCCGTAATGAGAGCTAAGGAGTTTAACAACTATTCTCGTCGGGTTGTGCTGCTTGTAACACTTGATGTGCGAAACGCATTTAATTCCGCGAGGTGGTGCGATATGCTGGACGCACTGGAGAACACTTTCCACGTCCCGGCATACCTCATGCGCATGATAGAGGACTACCTCCGGTACCGCCTCATCATTTACGACACTACAGAAGGCTCCAGGACGATGGATGTAACTTCTGGTGCTGCTCAAGGATCCATACTGGGCCCGGACCTCTGGAACGTCGCCTACGATAGCCTCTTGAGATCCGAGATGCCTGAGGAAACTGTCCTAGTTGGGTATGCAGATGACGTTGGGGCTTTAATAGCTGCACGTAGCATTGAGCTTGCCCAGCTGAAACTAAATCGAGTCATGCGAACCATTAACGCATGGATGGCAGAACATGGTCTCTCGCTCGCTCTGAGCAAAACTGAGATTGTGATTCTGACTAAAAAGAGGATTGACACCATCGTGCCTTTGATGGTTGGGAACGTTGAAGTCCAAACCACTCGTGCCGCAAAGTACCTTGGGGTCATGGTGGACAGCAAGCTCAGCTGGCGAGACCAGATCACCCGTACGGCGGACAAGGCCGCTAAAATGGTTTCTTCCCTTAGTCGGTTAATGGCCAATGTCGGAGGTCCGCGGTCCAGCCGCAGAAGGCTGTTGATGTCTACGGTCCAGTCCGTGCTCCTGTACGGTGCGGAAGTCTGGGCAGACGCTCTCAATAAGGAGATATATAGGATGCGACTCGCCCGAGTGCAGCGTCAGGCAGCACTAAGGGTAGCATCTGCCTATCGAACAGTGTCCGAACCCGCCGTCCTGGTGGTTGCTGGAGTCATCCCCGTCAAACTTTTGGCGGCGGAGAGGAAGGCAATTTATCAGCGCCGTGGGGAGGACCAGGCAAGAATTGAGGAACGCACCCGGACCTTTCAGCTGTGGCAGGAGAGCTGGGAACAGGAGACAAGGGGGCTCTGGACCAGGCGACTGATACAACGGGTCCAACCTTGGGTTAATCGGCGGTGCGGAGAGGTGAACTTCTACCTCACCCAATTTCTGACGGGTCACGGCTTTTTCCGGTCGTACTTGTTCAGGATGAGCAAAGCCGTGTCACCCGATTGCATATACTGCCCAGGCATTCCCGATGACGTGGAACACACTTTCTTCCACTGCCAGCATTGGGAAAGGCCCCGCCTAGAGGCTCAACAGTTCGTAGGACTGCTGTCGGTGGACACGGTCATACCGATGATGATGGAGGGTGAGGACAATTGGACCTGTGTGTCACTTTACATCCAGGGTGTTCTCCGCGCCAAGAAGTTCGACCTCGACCGGGATGCGGTGTAGGTAAAAAAAATAAATAATGCCAGAAACGGTGCGAGCCCTGTGGGCTTAGGTCACATGTTGGCCTGACTTGAAGTAATGTGACAAACAATTCCAGGTCTGTGTCCAACAGAGTAGAGGGGGTTTTTTAGTGAGTAGTCTGTGATAAACTCAGGAGTCTCACACTAAAGGCTGGCTACCTGTGTGCGTAAAAGCATTTTCCCTCCTCACCCTAAAAAAAAAAAAAAAAAAACAAAACTAATGTAATGTCTTAACAATTTTTGTCAAAAATTGAAGATCTCAATTATTCAGTAAGGTTGGTTGAAGTCTTTATTTCAAAAGTAAAACAAGATAGAAACGTTAAGTTTTTCAGCTCTGATATGAGAAATTAGCTTTCCGAAGGATACAGTTGAATTTGCCCTTAAATGTCAAAACCAATATCAAACATTTTCATTATTTATGAAGGTAAGTTAAATTTCACATTGGTTTCGTGAAACATAAAATGTTGATTCTCGGAATGTGTGATACATAACCGAGCAGCCAGTAACATATTTGTTTAACCTGTCACTTTGACAAACTACTTTGCCTCTACAGGCACGCTGTACATAATTACTATCAATTTACATTTGAACAACCATAAGGAAAAGTCGACTAAAACTAAAATTTTGACAATTTATAGTTGGCTTAACGACGAAATATGGGCATTAACGTTTATCTTAAGATGTCGTTTAGCTTCTTATGATTACTTAGAATTTCTAATTCTTTGTAAAAAATTTGCCTGCTTATACGGGTTTCGATTAGTGGCTGCTTACAAAATATGGTAATTTGTTACCTTCAATTAATGCTTTTTCATAACTAACGATTTTCTATTTCAACCCTCAAGTAAGATAATGTAACAACAAATCAGTTTGAATCTGATATCATTAGTTCGTAAGATAAAATAAATCACCTCATCATAGACAATGATTTGAAAGTAGAAAACAATATTCGCACCATTATCAAAATAAACACTGTTGCATAGTTTTTCTGTTTCGGTATACAACTGTCTGGAACATAAAATAATAATGGTTGACGTTCTCTTAAATTCAATTTGGATAAAGTGAGCCTAATGCAGTTTTAGCTAAAATCCATGCTCTGTATACTCATCAACGCCTCGTTGAGCGGTAATTTAAAGTTTTTTTTATTATCCATCGCTGACACTAAATCATGTGTAATGTTATTTAGCTTTCTTTGATAGTGTGTGAGCTCTCATTAAAACAATTAATTACTAATGAAAAAAAAATTATTCGGCGAAGATGAATATTTTTCATATTTTGAGAAATTGGGGAATTGTTGCTTTGAAACCAGTTCCTAATTAGGAAAAATGTTCAATTTGTGTAGTATATACTGTAATACTACTACTAATACTAGTAATACTAGCACTTACTAGCACTTTACTAGCAGTTACTAGCACTTTTGACATGTTTTTCGTACATATTTCAAAACCCGGTCATCGCACTCAGTAAAGTTTCAGGTCAAAATACAGATATGACGGATCCATCATTATCATAAATTTCTCCCGCAGCAGTAAACATACAAAACATTCTCGCTAGTGACATATTACAGTCGTAAATTACTCGGCGACACTAACGCGAAACAGTGAGGTTACAGGTAAACAAACAATGTCTTGCTTACATTGTGAACGTCTTGATAAAAAAATGATAAAGCCAAGGTGTATTGTTTGATGAATTTTAATTAATAATGCATTAATATTTTTTACGGGAATATTGTGGACATTTTCCGTCACAATTAATAACAAAGGTTTGTCTGACGTCCAGGTTGTCTGAGGCCCATAACCTAGGATTGAGTTTGACGGGGCTGCATTTTCCCTAAAAAAGTGCGTGATTGTACGAATTGAGGCTTGTGTCTCGGGACAAATTTTTGTTCAAACTCCTTGACCAATGAACCCTTAGGCCAGTAGTCAGCCTGTAAAAGTCTATTTGCATCCGCAGGTTGGACACCTATTTTAAAAGACCGATAAGGCCTATCAAACTTCGACTTTAGAAGAATAGACTCACCTGAAATTCCATCATCAGAGATGTAATTATCAATATCTTCCTTGGTTACATCATTGGCTATACGAGATAGGAAGATCCACGTCTTTTTTTCAACGGCTTTAACCTTAGTTTTAGCGACAGAACCTACATCCACAGACTTGGTGCCTATAAATATAATTGGTCCAAGCCTATGGGACTTGCGTCTGTTCCTTCGGGATACATGTGTCTGCCAGTTATCAGTAGAAGGAGAAGCCCGAGCACTGACCTTTGTCTTTGTCGGCAATGGTGGAGAATGTTTGTCTATATTCAGATCACCAACAGCAGGAGTCACAAGGTTCACTGAACTGTTAGAATGGTCAATTAAAGTAGAATGGTCTTCTGAAGGAAGATGTATTACAGTTTCATCAGTCTCAATTACAGCGCTAACACTGTCAATTTTTGAAGTGTCGACAGACCTAGGATTCAGATTCAGACCTAACCTCACTTGACAACAAACATCGTCAACACGTTTATTAAGTTGTAGGTTGTCGTTTGCAACTCCTTTCACTACCTTTACAAGATTGTCTAAGGTAGTACGAGTGTTAATCAAATCATCAACGTCCCAGACACTTAACATAAGCCTGTCTAACCTTGCAGAGCACTGCTTGCAGTACCACTTTATAAGGTCTGCCAGTTCATTAATACCAGAGTATTTCTTAGAGTCTATATTTACACAACTCGCGTGATACCATTTTTTACAAAAACCATCGCATAATAGACCATCGCAGTCATTAAAATATTGCAAATTTCACAGGGAGAATCCTCGTCACCAACTTCCACCATACTCACTCACTCAGTCACCTACTTTCATACTCCAAAACAAATAAAACGATCTTCTCTCCTTGTTTACTGGCGACAATTGGTGATACCATGCAAACTACATTATCAATTGACAATAAAGACCAACATTGACAACCTATTGCGGCTATAAGTGGGAAACATTTGTACAATACACTAAAAGCCAGATCAGCTTTGGAACAATGATAAAATATTTACATGAAATGTTGATTATATTGAACCGTTAAGTATATTGTGAGTATTATCGTTAGTTACGTAATCTTTGAGTTGACTCTTTTAAACTCATCGGAATTTATGACTTATATTTTTGTTCTTAAATAAGTTATTATTTGTTTTCAAATAACTCCTTTACTGTACTTCTTTGCGATTGCTCGATTTTGAGCAACATGTACATAAGTACGCAAGCATGTTTTTTGTGACAATTACTCCTCCGAAACTACTGAACCGATTGACATGTTTTTGGTGTCATTGGAAAGAGTGTAACATAAAGTTGTGCAGGAAACTTTCTTTTTAGGGAAATAATCAGAGAGGAGGCCCTGGGGCCCTTTAAAGTTTCATATTTCTCCATAAGATTAACATGGGAAACAAAAATTGTTATGCAACTCCAGCTGTTGTCAAAAATTAAAAGTGAGAAGAAAAACATATGTTAATTTCAAACAGTCAATAAGTTTGCTAATTTTACAGTTTGCTACAAACATTTACTGACTTGGTTGAAGTGAAATATTTATTACTGTATTTGAATTCGGGTTAGCGTAAATATTACAATTGAAAAAAGCGAGAGATCCTGGATAAATTGATATATTCTGTTATGTACATCTTGAATATTTCCATAATCTTTGGATCGAATCCTTTAAAGTCATAAGAAATTATGAACGTTATTCCTTTTAAAATAACGCCTCTAATACTTAGAAATTGCTCGAATTCGAGCAACAGGGACACTAGTACTTATTTAATACGCAAGCAAGTTTTTTGTGACAATTACTCCTCCGAAACTACTGAACCGATTGACATGATTTTGGTGTCATTGGAAAGAGCGTAACATGTAGTTGTGCAGGCAACTTTCTTTTTAGCTAAATAATTAAATAATGAGGCCCTGGGGCCCTTTAAAGTTTCATTTTTCTCTATAAGATTAACATGGGAAACAAACATTGTTATAAAACTCCAGCCGTTGTCAGAAATGCTGTTCTGCTATTTAATTTAATTTGTTTACAAGGAGAATTGTTTCTTGGTGCCAATTGGGTAATGAATTATACTTTAGCATATTATTTTAAATGCTATACACCATATAAATGATAGTATTGTAATACATTGAGAGAATAATCAATAAGCACGATTGAGCCTTTGCCTATATGTTTCCTGGTAAGTGTGTTGTAACTGTTTCTTATAGTGTAACGTTATTTCCAAGATCAATAATCTTTCATTTAGTGCAATTGGCCTTAAGAGGAGACCCAAAATAAAAATGCATCATTGTTACAAAAGTCATGGTTTATTTAAAATAAAACAGTTTCTTCTAAACACTTTCTAAACCAAACCCAAAATCAAACTGAAATTTATTTACTTCCATTAGTTTTTTTTAAATATAGAAAATCAACAAATTTAAAACATTCGGCTAATATTTATAGGACATTTTAAAACCATCAATTCCTGGTACACACTTGAGCCCTGTGAACAAACAAACCCTTTCCTAGCTTATCTGTCTACAATGCAAATACATATTTCTTTAATGTTTCAAACTTCTTTAAATTGAATTCAAACTTCTTTAAATTAAAAGCTAAACAATTAAATTAAAATCCTTCGAAATTAAATTAGGTTACATTAATTTCTTCCTGAATTAAATAAAATTTACAATTGCTAATCTTTTCTAGAAACTTTAAACACTTTACTTTAATTAGCATTTATTATTTTTAGATCCAAATTTAACTCTATTAAATAAATTCTAAAAGAATAAAAAGTTGCATTTTATATTTACATCTTTTATAGTTGAAAGCAAAGTTTAAATGTTGAATAAGAAAACATCTATGATCTTCCTTGTTATTGCAATATTTAGCAAAGAGAGGGCTAAAATCGAATGAATTAAAATAACATCAAAAAATAAAATAAACTTACTACTCATTGAGTAGGCTGCAGAAAATTCACCCCAGGTCTGGACACTGTACATCTACACTCTTGAACTAATAACCCCACGTGGAAGCAGCTCCCTTATATAAGATATCTCAGTTCTGGAACCTTCTACCCCTACTCGGGCCAGCACTTGCACTGGACCAGGTGATAAGGAAGCTTCCAGAGCTTTCTTATCAAGAAGTCTTGCTACTGCAGGCTACTCTTGACAATTGTGAATGTAAAACTTTAATTTCAAATCATTACAACAAAAAATAAAATGAAAATTATTTTCTCAAATTTCTATATGAAACTAAACCATGTTAGAAAATTTCCCCCTCCTACTGAAATAGAAATTTGTAAACAAAATAATTTTATTTTTTTTTTCTTAAGCTATGTACACTCTTCATGCTTCATTATACAAAGTCTTCTTTCTTCATCGCCGCTCACCGAAGATCCAATGGCCCAAGATCCGAAGACCGAAGATCCGAAGTTCCGAAGATCCAAAGTGCTGAAGATCTGGAGATCCGAAGTGGTCCGCGAGACTCTCCCCTCGTCCAGGTGTCATCTCCTCGTGGTGGCCCTCGCCCCTGACTGTGCGGTCCGTGACGTCTTTGTTGTTCCTGGTGTGTTCTCTGCTGTAGCCGGCATCAACAGTCCTCACACCAAACACAGCAGCTTTGAGGGCCTAGGGCCTACACGTTCTTTTTTTATCTCTTTTATTTAATATTTACTCAATTATGCAAAATATTTAAGTTTATCTCCTTTTCAAGTCTCGCGTTTTAGAGATTTTATTAATGGGCTCTTATTTAATTATCATTTTATTTTTCTTAAAGTCCATCGCATTAAATACTCACATTAAAAGTTTCTTATGGATTTATTCTCATTTTATTATAAGCTACTTCTATATACATATTTACAATATTTACAATTTTCCTAAAATTCTATTTTTTAAACAGTTTTTATTTAGAGATCTCATTTCCTAGCATTTATGCTTAATCCAAACATAAACTTAATTCAATATCAAGTTTATTATTATTTGGTTGGGTCCCTGCTAATGGCCATTAAATTTCTCTAATTTTCATCATCTCACATTATTTTTATAACCAAATTGGTTATTTCATTTCCGTAGTTGCAACTTCTATTTAATCCAAGGAAGTCTAAAACACGATGTTATCAGCTGACTTCTCCATTACCTAACAAGGAAATCCAGTTTGAAAACATTGAAGATATTGTTTGTTGCTAAACAATAATTGACATGTTCCGTTCTGCTCACTCCAGATAAGAAATTCCATTCATTCCTGTGGATTTCTAAAGCGGCCCACACACTAGCGCGCATGTGCCTTGCGTGGCTCGTGGTGAGGTGACTGCGAGCGGCTCGTGGCACATGTGCGATTCAATTGGTAACCACACACTAAAGACACATGCGCGCAAACCACCGTCTTTGACGATTCAAATAGGGGGCTATTGTAATAAAATATTTCCAGCTGGAAAAAAAAACTTTTATTCCAAAGAAGACTGATCACCTTCTTTAATAAAATCTAGTTGTTCAGCATGCAAACAACGTTGGATAATTTAAAATCCTAGCTGGTGACAATTACATCCTCCCTACCCTGTAGATAAGAGTCATAGAGACAAAGTCCCATAGGGTCAGCAGTTGGTGACCAGCTGATATCTAACCAGGTTCAATCCTGAGCATAGACAATCCTGTAGTTGACCAGTTCTACATGTTCCTTGGACCAGCAAAGAACCTTGAGAAGACCTTCTACACTACAGTGGAACTTCAAAAATTCTAAGAAGATTTTTAGAGGTGAGCAGGTGTCCAACAAATATTATTTTGCTTTGGCTGACAAAAAGTTCATTTACATCCAATTAGGCCTCAATTTACAGTTTTCTGATAAATTAAAAGTTAAACTGTCGATTTGCTCTGCTATACAAAAAAAAAAATAAGTTTGCCCTAATAATTAATTTAAGTTCTCAAAAAGGTCTATTAGTCTCTAAAATATATGTTCATCTTTTTATGTTACTTTAAATTTAACTGTACAAAATACTGTATTTGTGAAATAATTCTTTAAAAGTTGAGGTTGTTCCCATGTGATTAGTTTTCATGTTTAAACCTTCAATATCATGCAATGTTGAAATCCTAAAGTAAAGTTTTTATAAAATCATAGAATATTTAATTGTTGTAATAACCATCCTTGTTGAGAAACATTAAATTTGTTCACAACAATTTTTGTCTAAAAAAAATGACTTTCTGTAAATTAATATTTTTATTGAGCTGTTGTACATTAAATTGAATTTTGATTTAATGATAGGTGTTAGTTGTTTTGAATGTCCAATAAATAAAAAAAAGTAAATTGTTAAATATGAAATATTACTTTGAAAATGTCTATTTGTCATCTAGCTATTTCTTGTGAATACAATTTAATGAAAATGTTAGTCCCTCTCTAGCCTATCACAAAGTAGATTATGGTTACAATTTATCAAATAATATGTTATATGTTTAAAGTGTTTATTTTGTCAGTCAATGTAATATTGTGTATTTAAAGAATATTTTCTCTGTGGTAGATAAACAAGTGCATATCTATCTATATATTAATAGGCAAGCATGTTTCTTTAAAACCTTTTTTCTCAGCTCGTGTGCATCGTAGGGAAAATCTACGCATACCGTTGGAAAGCTATTTTCCTGTAGGTGTGCAGAATCCCTTTATAAATTTAAATAGGCTCAAAGATAAGCACAAAAAATAAGTTTAAAAGTTGTAAAAAATTAACATGGATCTTATGCGTTGCTATGCTGGTTACGAAATAACAACGAAATATAAACAGAAAATCAAAACAAATGGAGGAAACTCCAATCACATGTTTTATTTACAGTGTGGGGTGAAAATAGTTAAGTGAGTACATTACATATTTTTGGTCGAGTTTCGACCACTGGACGACCTCTCGTATTAATTAATGAAGTGGCAGTTAAACCAAACTAGTATATCAATGAGTTGATTAGCAAACAAAATCTTAATACTAGTATTTTTGAGTCAAAAAGAAAGTTTATTTTGTTTCTAGTGATTCACAGTAATTATGTTTAAATCTTGAATTAAATGCTTGAAATTTCACACTAGTAAAAGTAAAAGTAATTTATGTTCTATGTTCAAATGTTCTATTTTTAAATGGTCTATGTTAAAATGGTTTTATAATTCAACTGGTATGTCAAACTTTGTTACAATTTAGTCATGTTAGAGTGAGAAGTATATTGTGGTAATGTATGTTATACATTTTCATAAAAAAAAACTTCATTACTATGGCAGAGTTGTATTAAAGTACAGTACATTTTATTAGGTATCTGTACACAAAAAAATTAACAGATTTAATTTCATAAAGTGAAATAATTTTACCAATGTTCTGATATGAGTTAGATAACGCCTTGAACCTGTTTTTATCTTTGAAAAGAATTTATCTTTGTGTCATAAGGAAATGTTCTTGCTGTATAGTAACTGAAACTGATTTTGTGACTTTATTATTTTTTTTTATTCTTATATTTTGGAATTAAGTGTAACAATAGGGCCCAAACTATAAAAGTGGTATCATGCGCAGGGTCTTTTGTTCCGGATCTTGAGTTCTGGCTGATGTGCTGTGGACTACACCATTGTTGGACCTGGAGGCTACTATTGAGTCACCCACTTACGCCTCACTACTGTCTGCACCTGACCTACCTTTTTGTACCTCTACTGGACTCTTGGTTTTTGGGTGGAGTCAAGCGCAACCGTTTGTCTGTGCGGCTACCGTAAAATTTGGTTTGTTTCTGAGCTCAGAGATATTTCTACAAATCGGTGAGTGACTTTTCAACTATTATTTCTACGTGTGAACTTTTGATCCAGGACCTGTGCGTATCGTCATATTCTAGGTGTGAACTTTTGATCCAGGACCTGTTTATTGTCTCGTCTCAGCGGATGGACTGTTGTATTAATGTAAAATAAGTATTTATTGATATTAGGCCTATGTTTTGCTAATTGTTACAGGTATTTCTCTATAGATATTGATATATATATTCCTGATGCTTTCTTAGGAAAAATAAATAAATAAATAGCTGCATACTTTAACAGTATAGTTTGTTTTCCTGGCAGATCGACACTTTAACATTTACGTTAAGAATTTTGGTTACCTGCTTACTAATCTAACTGACCCACCACCCTGAACTATCTGAGCTAGCCAAAGTTAGGTTGTGACAGCCCAAGAGAAATTGTTACACTATAACAGCAAATTCAACATATATATGTTATATTGAAATCATTCTAATAAACTCCTTTGGATCGCCCCCTTGTAATTATTACCTACTATTTGTTTTTCATTTTGGGGTTTTTTTAACAAAGGAAATTTTTTAAAGTTGCAAGCAAAGTCACTAAAGAATCAAATTTCCCTTCAAAAATACATCAGACGTGATTATACTTCAATTGATAGGGCGAGTTATTAGTTGTATGTACTGTATTGTGGTTTTTGTGTTTACAATAAGCTTATGGGCCTAAAAGAGTGAGAAATAAGGTATTAAAGAATATGAGGGTTGTATTATTTAATATAAGGGTATAAGGGTCGTATTTAGAGTATTAGGGTTAGAGACTTAGATTTAATTCGTTTAATTAGTTCTAATTGATTGGTTCACGTCGATATGAAGCTCTTAAAGAGTTTATTTCAGTCTCCACAAACTTATCGCCACTGTCAGGAAACACCCCCTTGCATTTTGTTATTAATAATTTCTTAATTTCTTTTCTCATTTTTGTTTCTAAAAGTTTACACATTTCACGTCCTAATAACACGTTTGTGATCTATACAGCTCTATAAACTTAGACCAAAACTTTCTTATGTCATTACAGGACATCTTAACCGCACAACAAAGAAGTTTATAACCTAAAAACAAGGACAAATAAAATACAACACGTGGGGCAGTTAATGTTACACTGTGCCACTCAGGCGCAGACCTTGTATTTCTCGATTTACAGTATATCCAGCTATGGTTAGTACTGCTAGCTTGCGAACATGTGCCTTTGTTTCCCACAGACTGGCGCGCATCATAACAAGCTCGCGCACTTGTGACGATGCTCGAAGGTCCGGCGGCAGGCACTAGGCACATCGCATGCGCGTCGCGAGCATGGGTACATTTACCCACACATTGAGGCGCATGTGCGTAGAGCTGTTCGCGCGTCACATGTGCGCGCACAAGCGCCAGTCTTCAGTGTGTGTAGTTTTCAATAAGTCGATGTCTATTTGGCGCCTCATAGTTAGTCATATAAGTGCAAATAGTCGTGTCATTTTATAGTCGAAGTATCCGAGTGTGTTAATTCATCATGAGTGTGTAGTGCTAGTGAATAAGTAGTGTCTAAGTTGTGAAATTCCTTGTGAAGTGTTAGCAAAACCAACAGTGCCATTTAATTGTATCCTTTGCTGAATAGTTGTAGTTTAGACTTAATAAATTTAGATATTAGATTAGCTCGGATATTAGACTGAGCGGATGTGTTGACTGAGCTCCTAATTATTAGAATATTTTTTTATATTTCTGTAGATTAGTTTTAATGTCATAATACTGTATTTATGAAACATTATAAAAACATTCCAAAATATTTCCTTACTTTCTTAGCTGTGAAATATGAGCCTTTTTTACGTTAAATACATCTCCCATATCTTGTAATAAAACGGTGACATCATTTAAAAAGTAAATAATTCTGTATGGTCCTGAATATCTGAGTGCCAATTTACTTGTAAATTTCTTTGCCTTGTCAGATAAATAATGAGTCTCAAGAAATACTTTATCTCCTACTTGAAATGGGTGTTTTGACTTTTCCTCAGAATACCTCTCCGATTTAGCATTTTTTAAGTATGCTTTTCTTTGAGAGACTTTAGCTTTTTCCAGCTTTACATTTATCTCCTCACGATTAAGATCATTTTCTAAAATACTGTGTAAATCCCAGTAATTAGACAACTCACAGTTTGGCTTGTGGTTAAACATGATATGAAAAGGACTATTACCTAGTGCCTGATTGAAAGAATAATTCAGTGAATTCTGGATTAAAGGTAATGATTTGTCCCAGTTGGTCTGTTTGTCGTGGTGCAACGCCCGTAATATCGCCTTAGATGACCTGATATACCGCTCTGCAATGTTACCGCTAGCCTTGTACGGCGTTATCCTGAAGTGCGTTATCCCCTTTGAGAACAAGTACTGAGTCATTAAATTCGATGTGAAGCAGCTGGCATTATCGGTTACTAAATATTTACACATTGAAAAATTTTTTAAAAATGATTTAATCTAGTTTCTTGATAACTGTAGTTGTTTTACTGTCTCTAGTTGGTATCAAAAATGTATATTTGCTGAAATGGTCTACATAGATTAACACATAGGCGTTTCCAAGCTTTGATCTTACAAATGGACCGGCAAAATCAATGTAACCTCTCTCAAAACATTGTTTTGAAGGTGTAGAGATTAATTTCCCTTCATAAATTCTCAATGCAGGCTTACTCATCTTGCATAGATCACAATTAGAAACTCTATCTTTAATCTCCTTTAACAGTTCAGGCCTGTAAAACATACTACTTATCCTTTGATAGGTTCGATTAATTCCGGGATGACCACCATGTTCAGATGAATGATAATATTTGTACTCCATATCCAGTAAATTTTCGGGTAGGTATATTTTTCCTTTGTCTTTGTCTGATCTACTATACATAACTACCCCTTTACTTAGCGAGAATCTGTCTGAGTTCGTGTTATTTTTCATGCTGTCATAAATTTCCCTTATCTTTGGATCTAGCTTCTGATTTTCCCCGATACTCTTAAATGCTAGTGGGAAATATAACTATAATATATGCTAGTTTATATAATATAACAGCTGGCTCTCCGAACTTGATCATGTGCCGCAGGGAACCCGAAGTGACCACCGCGCGGAGTTTTGATAAGCCCTACCACAGAGGCTCGTGTTAACCTCGTCACTTCTGCTTCATTGAGCAGACGCTTACTAGATTTATGGCTTCGGCGCTCGCACCACAAATTTAGCCGCGGCGCTCGAAGCACGACACCTATCAGTCAGTATAAGTTTGTACACTTATGTGTAATGTACACTCAACATAACATGTTATATGTCCGACTGAAAATACGGTAAAATATTAACTTAAAAGCGGAACTAATGCATTCCTCTACCTCTCATAATCACCCCAGTAGTGCCAACCCACACATACATATATGCATTTTCGGTATTTTTACTCATACACACGTTTTTGAATTTCACTCATGAGGGCACCGATGGTGGTTAGGCAGGTATTTACAGTATATTGAATTGAATTTTAGCAGAGGAAAATAATTTTTATAACTAATTCCATCATAACTACCATCCTAGAACGTGCTTTGTAAGGTATTAGTAACGACGGACTACGCACGAAAGACTAATCAATTTATAACGTCAGTAGTGACGCCGGTCCACCACAACAATGACAAATCACGCCTGAACCTCGGAGCGTCGTTACCCCAAAAATTCAACGCCGACAACTGGAGAAACACTGAGGATCGGAGATAGTATTACTCAAAGGTCAGTGCATATAGTGCAAATGCCAATTACTAAACTATAAATAAATGTCGGTTCGGTTCCAGATACCGTGCGTCCCAAAAAGATTGAATTTACATTTAACATTACATTGTACTCGAACAACAATTTTGGCTCTTATTGCATTACTCTAAAACAACAACCTGGCCATAATAAGGCCAAAAAATATACTCTACGAATAATCTTTGGAATGAGATCAGTGCGTGTAAAAGCTTAAAACTCGAATAGTAAATACATTTACTCAATGCCTTTTGATTGAATCGAAAAATAAATAACAGCAATTAAATTATACAGCTGAACAAAATGTAAAAAATTATGTTCTTCATAAGGATAACATGGGAACTTTCAAAGCCACTGGGGCAGAACCCAAGGGAATTTGTCAAAAATGTAAGGCCAGTTTGCAAATCTACGCGACACGCTCTTTCCAATGAGACGTCAATGGATAAAATCGGTTAAGAAATGGCGGAGGAATTCAACCGATAAATTTTCATGTAGCGTAATAATTATATAGATATATATATACCATAATACCATATTACCACACTACAAATTTAATTCTACAATATACGGTACGTAGTTTTATCCAAACAAACGATCGAAAACCCCGAATGATATTGTTATTTGATTCAATAGTCAATGCACATAAGCGAGTCTTATCTTTCAAAGCAGATTAAATAATACAAAGGCAGAGGAATGCGCGAGAACGAGGTCACGTCACGGTTGCTATAGAAACGACGAAACTATCCATTAGAATTGCGCGGCAACGTCAACTAAACGCCAGACTGTATAAACACGCCGCGTGTGTACTTCTCGACGGAGCTAGGATACTTTCGGTTGGCAATACTGGATTCTAGCCTCGAGCGACGTGGTTCGACCATGGGAAGCGCATCAAACTCCTGGGTAATCCCGGTTAGCTCCTCCCACTCTGTCCCCTATCTCCACCTAAAAGACGAGCAAGTTGTAAGTCGGCCGGGTCGATTGCCGAGCAGTTTGTTTCTCGCATATAATAATTTAGTTTTACAGGCCGGTCAACTGGGCTGACGACGAAATAGCTTGTCGACGTACTGGTTTTCAGTATTTATCTATTTATTTAAAAAAGACGGTCTAGTGGCCAGACGACCAAGTATCTTGTCGGTCTACTGGTAGGCTCCCACTTAGAACATTTCGAGTTGTGTAAAATGTCAAAAGAGTCTTGACTTTGAAAATTTTCGTGGTAACTGTAAATGCGCCTATATAAAATAATGTTAATTTTTTTGGATTTTTTGATATTTTTATGTTGTAATATTGTGCATAATCAAAAGTTGACACCTGGGGCCCATTTCATAATAAACTACAAGTTACAAGTTACAACTTGTAACTTGTAATGTCCATAAGATTTGCATTGGGCGATCAGCTGATTTACTAATAATATTAGTTTGTACTTTATTATGAAATGGGCCCCAGGTCCGTGAAGTTGGCGTACCCATATTAGCGTATCCACTTTTGATCATACCAATCGTTAGTTCATCGTTAGTTCTCGATAGTTCCAAAATTTTTTCGTTAGTTCTCAAAAAATAAAAAAAAGTTATAGCCGATAATAAGTGGGTACGCTAACTTTACACTTTCGGGTTCAAGCGCACGCCGTTTTGTGATGAGAAATGTTTACATCTATATACCAATCGTTAGTTCTTCGTTAGTCCTCGATAGTTCCCAAATTTGTTCGTTAGTTCTCAAAAAATAAAAAAGTTACGAGGCATACAAAGTGGGTACGCTAACTTCACAATTGTTGGATTTCCAGCGGGCACAGTTTTCTGAGTATAAATGCTTATATCTATAAACCAATCGTTAGTTCTTCATAAGTTCTCCAATATTTACGTTAGTTCTCAAAAAATAGAAAAGTTACGAGGCATACAAAGTGGGTACGCCAACTTCACAATTATACAATTTCCAGCGGGCACAGTTTTCTGAGTATAAATGCTTATATCTATAAACCAATCGTTAGTTCTTCATAAGTTCTCGATAGTTCTCCAATATTTACGTTAGTTCTCAAAAAATAGAAAAGTTACGAGGCATACAAAGTGGGTACGCTAACTTCACAATTATACAATTTCCAGCGGGCACAGTTTTCTGACTATAAATGCCTATATCTATATACCAATCGTTAGTTCTTCGTTAGTTCTCGATAGTTCTCCAATATTTACGTTAGTTCTCAAAAAATAAAAAAGTTACGAGGTATACAAAGTGGGTACGCTAACTTCACAATTATACAATTTCCAGCGGGCACCGTTTTCTGACTATAAATGCCTATATCTATATACCAATCGTTAGTTCTTCGTTAGTTCTCGATAGTTCTCCAATATTTACGTTAGTTCTCAATAAATAAAAAAGTTACGAGGCATACAAAGTGGGTACGCTAACTTCACGATTATACAATTTCCAGCGGGCACCGTTTTCTGACTATAAATTCCTATATCTATATACCAATCGTTAGTTCTTCGTTAGTTCTCGATAGTTCTCAAAAACCTACACTCAACTATTCTTTCAAACATTTACAGCATCGTTCTTAAACAGTTATGAAATACGTATAAAATAAATGTGTTAGATTATTAATATATTCCGAGAATAAATATTTTCTCTGTGAATAAATAAAAATTAGTTATAATAAAAAAATTAATTAAAATTTAGTTAAATGATTTGCAATAAGGGTTTTTTATTCAAGTTCCATGCCTATAGCCGGCTCCAGACTGTACCCACGCTCGCGAGTAGTTTGACAGCAAATGCTTGTGCTCGTGTTTTGGGAAAACATCACATGTGTGTAGATGTTTTACTCGTTAATCGTCGAATAGCAAGACAGCTAGATCGTCGAACGGCAAATATGTCGTGTTTTGGGAGTGGCGCACGGCGCATGTCTGGAGACAACTTATTTTGTTGACGGAAGAACTTCAAATGGCGTTTGACACGGCTTAGGAAAAGTTGAAAATCACTCTAATCTAGTAATATAGGAGTTTCAGTATCTAAATTCATAACAAACTCTCCATAAACATTTTAAAATACTTTTAGATTTACATTTGATAATTCGATTGATGATTTGATATAATATTAAGTCCTAAAGGAAAGCAGGAAATGTACAACAAATGTTAAGTTTGAAATGTGTATGTAATATTAAATTTAACGTACTTAATTGGTCTTCAGTAGTTGATTGAAACTTGTAAAGAATATGTAGGCCTAATATACAGTATAAATGTTTTAAACAAAAAACAAAACAATGCAAATCAAATTTACTTGAATTACAATAAAACTAAGTAAAATACGATATCGACCTTTTTATCTGTTCAAAACACATCTTCATGTTGGTGAAAGTTACTCAATAACACATTCAACATGTTGGCCATTACACATAACAATTTGTAAATAGATCCTGCAACATTACAACACATGTACAGTTATTTACGATACATCAGTCACAAGTTAAAATACATGGAATACCGACAAATACATAAAATATATACAATTTAATTGGTTAACGTTGCTCAATAACATAAAGTTCAATATTGCTGTCATTAAATGTAACAATTTGTTAATTGATCTTCATCATCATCATCATCATCATCCTTTTATTGATTTCCCTCAAGGGGTACATCAAAAAATACATTTACAAAATACAATTACATGCAAAATAACCAAGGTTGGTAAATAAGTTTTACTAATAACTAGGCAAATAAATAATCATATAAATATTAACATGCAATAAATAATTCAATAAACAACCAATAAATATCTCATAAATATATACTGTATAAACATAGAATACCAGTAGAAGAACAATAAATATTTACACTGATAGCTGAGCCAACATTCAAAATTAATTATCAAAATTACAAAGTTAATTGATCTTGCAACATAAATATTAAAGAACTACCAAAGAACTAACGATTGGTGTATAGATATAACCATTTTTAGTCAGAAAACGGTGCCCGCTGGAAATTCTATAATTGTAAAGTTTGCGTACCGGTAACCACTTTGTATGCCTCGTAACTTTTTTATTTTTCGATAACTAACGTAAATATTGAATATTTATTGAGAAATAACGAAGAACTAACGATTTGTATATAGATATAGGCATTTATAGTCAGAAAACTGTGCCCGCTGGAAATTGTATAATTGTGTACATTTCTCATCAGAAAACGGCGCGCGCTAGAACCCGGAAGTGTGAAGTTAGCGTACCCACTTATTATCGGCTATAACCTTTTTATTTTTTGAGAACTAACGAAAACATTTGGGAACTATCGAGAACTATCGATGAACTAACGATTGGTATTATCAAAAGTGGATACGCTAATATGGGTATGCCAACTTCATGGACCTGTTGACACCCACTATGTGTCCAGAATTTTAACCGTTTTGCTGTATCTCAAGCCGTTTTCGAGATATAAGCGTTTTTAACAGTTTTACAGACTTAGAAAATTTCGAGGTGTGCAAAAATGTCAAAAGTCTAGACTTTGAAGATTTTTATAGTAACTTTTATTTGTACCCATATAAAATAATGTTGACACAAATTTTATAATGTGTGTCAAATTGTGTGCAATTTGTGTGAAATTTATAAAAATTATGTGAAATGTGTTTGACGAAATACTCGTAAATTCACATCACAGTCACAGTCACAGTGAAATTCACAATTCATGTGACATTTGTGAAAATAGTGTGAAATTTGTGTGATGAAGTAAACAAGTACACAAAAATTCACATCACAGCCAAAGTCAGATGTTGTATTTGATGACATGAATAGTCCAAATATTACACCATATATGTCAAAAGGTCGACATTAAAATATTGACTGTTTTTACTTGTGTTAATCTTGCAGCAAAGTACACAAACATTTACGTGATAATGGGTTCCTGATACACAAGTATTAATTTTTAATTTCTCTTTGAGTTAGATAGAACAAGGTTTTAAGCTCAGTATAAAGCGTAATATATAAGTTTAAATTAATATCAAATATAAATAATGACCCATACTGGCAAAGGAGGTAGTTCCGTCCATAATACTCCATAACCTTTTTATAGAGTTTTAAACCTCTCACAACAGGGTTTAATATTTTAAAACTCTTGGCAGTAAAATGTAAATTGCTCATAAAACTCCCGTCAAAATATGTGTCTGAGTCTGACTCTTTGATATGTATCTTCCTTGTTGACAAGTAATGCATGCTCAGCAATATGGACTGGCTATATATTTACTACCGTCCATTTCAACTGAATGTATCTTAGATAAGTCTTTATCTCGCGATTTCTGTAGAGATTGGTGTGATTTTCAATCGCTTCCATTCTTCATTGGGTAGCTTTAATTGTTTACAAATTCAAATAAACATTTGAAACCTAAAAAATTGAAAAGTTCTTAGCTCACCTGAAGAATGTTGTGCTCACCTAGTTGTGCAGTTTTTAAGGCTACGTTATTAGTACCTATCCAAGGTGGTCCGAATTTTTACGCACATCTCTTTTAAAGTAAATCGTAAAACTGGTGCACTTTTAATGGAAGTTATTACATTGTATAGGGAAGTTATGGAATTAATTCATAGGATAAAACAGATATTTCAATGCAGAATTGCAATCGAAAATTGCCTAATGTAAAGCTTTGGTTCCGAATCCTAGCCCATCTTAATATGGTAAAATGCACGACGATGTTTGTAAAGCATTTTATATGCGGAATTCAAAATCTCTTGAATTATTATTTACCTCTTGTTCATATTTACATGTTTATAAATGATACAGTTATTTAATTTTTGTTCGTTTCCTTGTATTCCCTATATTAGTGTATTCCAACTGATTTAATTTATTTTGTAAAATTAGACTTATTAGAAAATGCGGCAATAAACGATATATTAATGTTGTTCATGTTGATGTGTACCGGAATTGGTAATCAATTATATCAGGTTACGTACCTTGACGTCCAGGTCATTTGAGGAGTTGTGGACGTCAAGGCACGTCACCTTTTATAATTGATAAATGTTTTCTTGGAAGTGATGGAGATAACTATTGATGTAATATTATGAAGCGTCTGGTCAAAAGTTACAGTCCAAATTATCGTATTTACAAATCTTGTTTGAACGGTCGTGAAAAATTAAAGGACTTAAGTTAATTAATTGTATATACATCGGCCAGGAAAATATAAGCTAACATGTTTTGAATTAATTTAACAGTGTAAAAGATATTCTTATTAAATCTGCAACAATAATATTGCCTCTAAATAATTGATTTTAAATATCTTGCTAAACGTTACCTGTATCTCCTATATATCCTAAATAATATTGGTGTTATTATTTTTAGATTCAAAAATTAGTTATAAGCTCACATTAATTTCTGGTATTCTTTAAATTTGCTCACCACGGCCCTGTGCATGGATTGTGTTTAAATAAAACTCCAACTCAATTGGTTCGTGTAATTAAGAGTGGAGTTTTTAACCAAAACATTTCCGGGACATTTCTTACCGTTCATTCATGTATGCGGTTGATAGACCGGCTTACGGGTTTTTTTTTCAAAAGTTCGTGAACCTCATTAACTTTACATTCAGATGATGGTTGTTTCTGTATACATTTTCTATAGGTAAAAATCTGATGTCCTTTTGGTTATTTTTGGTTTAGACCTAAAACAAATATTATTGATTGGCAGCAGAACGGTCTAATATTGGCTCAATCAAACAATATATATTTTTATTCTGAACTGGCTAAAATTCCAATATAGAAGTGGAATGTCTACAGTACGGTCCGCGAGATTCTGCAGT
Source organism: Macrosteles quadrilineatus (assembly GCF_028750875.1). Classification (NCBI taxonomy): domain Eukaryota; kingdom Metazoa; phylum Arthropoda; class Insecta; order Hemiptera; family Cicadellidae; genus Macrosteles; species Macrosteles quadrilineatus. Next base: position 73,980,173 of record NW_026542598.1, on the reverse strand, counting down.
TAAGGGATAAGCCTATTTACCACGTGACTTCGAAGTAGCCAATGAGGACCACTCGTTGTTTCAATCCTTGTATATAACTAGTGCACTTGTTGCTCGAATTCGAACAATTGCAAAGTATTACCATTGTATTACCGACGTTCTTTCAAAACGAATTACAGTCATAATTTCCAAAGACTTAAAAGAGTCAACTCAAAGATAATGTAATCAACCACTCCTTTCCAGTTATCGAAACTGAAAACGAACGCGTTTGTGTGTATCATGTGTTTACAGCTGATTATGTATGAACAGCTGTAATTCATAAACATTATTAGTGGTTTAAGTATAAACAAAATCTTTTCTTCATAAGAAATACATTGGGATTTTGATGGCCTGTGGGACAAAGCCGAGGACTTTTATTACATGAATTGTTGAAAAGGGGCGTATACACAATCAATACTTCATTTTGACACATCGTTTGTAAATATCCGTCCATTATTAACAGAGGAGTAGTGTTTCTTAGAAATCGCCTTCACGTATTATTTATAAGGACTAGTTGTACCCGCGGGCTTTGCCCCGTTTAACTTCATAAGTCAACATAGACATATATGACCCCATACACCACACATATACACCCCCACACACGACACACATATACATATACAACACATTGACACATAGACACACAACACACAACACATAGACATATACGAACCCATATAGTGATATTCGGCATGGCTCAATCACGTCCTGGTTGAAGTTCGTTCGCTACGCTCACTCACCTTTAGGTTGGAGCTCGTTCGCTGCGCTCACTTGCCTTCAGGTTAGCTCGTTCGCTACGCTAACTCGCCTCCAGGTTTGAAGTTCGTTCGCTACGCTCACTCACCTTTTGGTTGCAAATTAGCTGTCGTCATAGAGTTAAAAAATTAATAGTGCTGCACCCTGTTGGTAATCCTTGTAACTTTAATGCTATTGAACATCATAGAACAGAACCAACTTGTTTATTTGAAACAGCTGTTAAGATTCATTAATTCTTTTTAAATATGAAAAAACATAAGGTTAACATGGGAAACTCCAGAGCCACTGGGGCGGAGCCCGAAAGCCCGATCAGAATAAAGGCGGGGACACACTTGTCATACACCCTTCCGATCCGACTCCGATCATACTGCGGTACGACTGTCGGAGAGGGGAATGGTACATAACATTGAACGCAGTTGTTCACACCTCTCCGACACGCGTCATGTCATACTCCGATCCTACTCCGATTTTGGTTCCGATCACGCACCGACACTGCAGTCTATTCGTTTGTCGGATGCAGGACGGGTTGTTTCTTAAAAACCACCTTTATTCTTAAGGTTTAGGAACAATGGTTTAAGATAAATATATGCCGATGCTTGATTTGAAATCTGTGCGTGCATACCTTCAATTCGAGACCTCAATCATGAAAATCGGACGGGTAGAAGAGCTAAACGAACTCGAGAGAGAAAAACCTATAATATATATAATGGGCACTTGCTTTCCTTCCATGCAGAATGGACCCAAATTCTCCGTTTTCCACTGCCCTCCAGAGATGTCTGACTTTCTTCCTCTTCATCTAGACAAACCGCCACCATGGCTAAATCCTGAATACCAAAGTTTTTGAACATACAGTATTTATCACCTTCTGCACGTAGTTTACGTTTACGAATCAAGACTGGCGAGTGTTGATACCCGGTGGAGGAAATCAGAGATGGGTCGCCGGTTCGGAAGCGTGTATGACATGTGTGTTCACCCCCTCCGATCCCGCACCGATCCTTCTGGAATCCCGCAAATCGGATCGTAGTAGGATCGGAAGGGTGTATGACAAGTGTGTCCCCGCCTTAAAATCCTATTCAATGCCCAAAGAATTGGTGTACCGAATTTCAGCCTCCTAGGTAAAAGGGGAAGTGGGAGAATTAGTGATGAGTGAGTGAGTGAGTCAGTCAGTGAGTCAGTGAGGGCTTTGCCTTATATTTAGATACGTGAAGGCGATTTCTACGAAACACTACTCCTCCGTTAATAATGGACGGATTTTTACAAACGATGTGTAAAAATAAAGTATTTTTTGTGTAGACGCCCCCTTTCACCAATTTCTGTAATAAAAGTCCTCGGGCTTCGCCCCTCAGGCCATCAAAATCCCATTGTATTTCTTATGAAGAAAATATTTTGTTTACTTAAACAGACGAATAATTTGTATTAATTACAGCTGTTCATAGTAAACACATGATACACACAAGAGCGTTAGTTTTCAGAGTGAGTTCGTTTTTAATTTCGATAACTGAATTGGTTACATGATCTTTCAGTTGACTCTTTTAAGTAATCTATTATGACTGTTATTCGTTTTGAAATAACGCCTGTAATAGTTTGCAATTGCTCGAATTCGAGCAACAGGTACACTAGTATCATCTAATAATTGATTTGAAAATATTGTTTAGTATTTTAATTAGTGTCGTGAACAGGCGATATGGCAATGTCGTACTACCCTTGTGTTGTGATTGGCTGTAACCAACTGCAGACTCTCGTGGTCCCTACTTTAGTTATATCTACAATGTGAAAACCCGTAGGCCTATGTATTTATTGAAAAAAACGTTATTTCTAAAATACCAAATGTAGGTATACCTTCATAGGTGTAATTTATTTTTCAGCGTAACGGTCAAACACCATTGCCGTAATCGACAATTTAAAATGAACACAAATGACGAACCGACAATTGGTGAATTAGCACATTGAAAATAGAGTGTGACTGGAACTGCAGTTTTTCGTTGAGGATATGTCCACTGGCGGTGTTGTTGTGGTATAATTTGTAAATTTCAAATTCCTCTAACGTGTTTAGTTTACTACCTTTTCTGCATTTATGTAGCACCTCAAGACCGTCAGCAATCTCACTCATGTTATGGTTTAGGTCGATTAAATGCTGGGCAAACGCTGAATTCTGTTTGATTAAACGTGGTTTGGGCCTGTGTTCGTTGTAGCGAGTAGCGAACCCATGATCTTTAGCCCAACATATTGGCTCAGACAATCTTGGCATTTGATGATGTAAACACCTGTCATTTCGATTTTATCTCTTGATCGGTCAGTTTGTGACAGGGTGTTACGAGTACGGTTTGTAGTTTTGAGTGTTAATTCGATTCCCTACCTACGAAGCTCTTTGGATAGGCAATTTTGTAGTGTGTAGGAATATTCAACACACACGTACTTCTTACGTTCGTCCTTTTGTTTGACCTCTCTATCATGTGTTAAGTTTGTCTACAAGCCCGCTATTATAGCCGTTGGATATGGCTATAGACAGATTAAGAGTCTTCCTTAGTGGAAGCCATGTTGGATTTCTTCCCCATAAGAACAATGTTAACTTTGGGTCCAAATATCTCATCAGCAAATGGTCATATAATTATGGATAAGGAGTTAAATTTAAGGAATTGCGGTCCTCTAGAGATTGACGTTTTTTATTTCACAATTTTTAATTTGTATAATGAATAATTGATTATTAATTAGCTTAAAATTAAGCTAATTATTGAAAGGAAATGAAAATGGATTTTCGAAATTCAAAAACCTCAGTCACGAGTCTATTATGTTAAAAATACAAATTATAAATTTCAAAGCTATATCTTAACAAATAACGCCCTTACGTGTCCACAAATGATGTAATGTTTAACATTGTTCTTATGGGGAAGAAATCCAACATGGCTACCACTAAGGAAGACTCTTAAGGAACGCGGCAGCGTTCCGCCCGGCCAAGTCCTCCAGCGGTACAAGCTGCTGCAGTGTATATATACATGACGTGACAAAGTGGCTTTTTTACTCGTCTATAGCTCTGAAGAAACAAAAGCTATTAAAATAACTATTCATCTACTGGATTGGGGCACTCATTCTCAACAAAAAAAAAAAAACGGTTGTGTTTGAGCCAAGAAAAACTAGTTTGAAAATTCACAAATTTTCCTTGTTCTCCTTCTTCTCCTTCTCCTTGAATGTTGACGGACCTACAGCCCAAATAGTGCAGTAGAAATAGGGTTTGAGGTGGAACTAATTGCAACAGAAATTATTCCAGTTAGAAATGGTAGGTAATACACTTTTAAAAAACATACTAAAAATATACATTTGTACTGTTACGCAAAATACGGTTTTTTGGTCGCCATTTAAAAAAGTGTAAAATTTTAAATTATTGTTAAAAAATCTGGTTTGGTATTAAATTATAGAACATTTCATGCTGGCAAAGAATATAATGGTTGAATTTAAAATATACTGTTAACGGTGATGCACTATGGGCGAAAAAGGTGCGTTTAAAAACGTGGCATTTGAAAAGTTTTTTTATTTATAAGTTATTTTATACTTTTAAAATTTGTTTTTTTCATTTTTGACCCTTAAAACGTAAAATTTCCCAATTTCTCTCTAGACCTTTTTAAAGAGCTTAAAAAACAAATAGTTAAGTATATCAAAGGGGTTTTGTACGATTATTGGTAACGGGAAAAATTCAAAAAATTGGAAATTTAAAATCCCCATGTTATTTTTATGGAGAATATGGTAAAAAGTTGTAGTTTCCTTGTTTATGGATATATTTTGATAAAACTTTGAAGATTTATTTATTTTATACTAAACAATTAATATTTTACTAAAAACACACTTAATTGGTTTCCTTGTAGCAGCAAACGTTGGTACTCGTTTCGTTAAACTTAATGTTATTTATTTAATAGACTAGCAACAGAGCCCATTGTGGTTAAATTAATGCAACGGTCTCTAGTAAAATAATGGTTATGAAATCCATACACCACTTTACTCACTAATATTTGGTACATATTAAGCTCATAACATTATAATCACACACTTAACATAAGAAACACACTTTAAACACAAATGCAAATTGTTAACAACAATATTTAATCAAAGAAAATTTAATTAAATAACAATATAACAATAAGCTGTTAAATTATCAACTCATTTTTCGAATGGTTAGATTATGCATACTGGTAAATCAATTATTGCCATCTATAAAAATAATTGGTTTTTCTTTTCCGAGTCGGGTTAGCTCTTCTACAAGACCGATTTTCATAATTTTGGCCTTAAGCCGGGTTTACACTATGTAGCTAAACCTGCTACATTGCAGATTTGTGTAACATCTAGCAATGTTATATAACATTTGCTAGAAGTAGAAAAAGTAACTTTACAAAAGTGCTATATAACACTGCTATATGTAGCAGATCCTGCTATATATAGCTAAAATTGTGCTATCCATCGGGAGTCGGTAAATATCAAAAGAAATACGTGCTACATCTAACATTGCCATATGTAGCAATGATATACATATATTTTTCCTCTAGCATCTGCTATATGTAGCGCTGAACGGTTTTGCTCAGCGATCTTTGTTTACAATGGAATGCGAATGAGGTTGTGCTACATATAACATATAGCACGAGCACCAGAATCACTAAAATTGTTTGTAAATTTTTCATACAGCAAAAGTTATAAAGCAATGTTATATAGCAAAAGCTATATAGCAGGTTTTGCTACATAGTGTAAATTCGGCTTTAAACTAAAAGCTATAGACACACCATAGATTTGCTATTAAGCATCAGCACTCATTTTGACGTATATTTTGAGCTATGCACAAACTGCCTCCCTGTACATTACTTACGGGAGTTAAATTTGTTTTTTTCGAGTTCGTTTGGCTCTTCTACCAGACCGATTTTCATGATTTTGGTCTCAAAGCTATGCAAGCACATATTTGTCATAATTAATCTATCAAATGTATAACCCTACGAAAACAATTAAATTGGATTCTTTTCAATTTTTACTTCAATTAAAAATGTATTCCAGCAGTTACATTATCCTATATGTTTTTATCTAAAAATCTTCAGTGAAATACCAGATTCCATTAGAATTATTGATTATTGAGATTGGACGTACCTAAAGCACACTGCTAAATTATAAACGACCCAAATTGTTTAAAAATGGAGTTATCTATCATCAATTTATAGTTAAAAGATCTTACTTGCAAACTCAACAGTACCTAGGCTAATTGTCGACGTTGACGGGTTTCACCTAGCAAATCTTAAAAAATCAAACTTAAATAATTATTTGAAAATCTACACTAATTCCTTTCCAATGACCCATTAGGTTATAGAATCGGTCCAGTAGAACTCTAGATTTAGTTGTACAAAGATTTTTAAAACTGAATTACCAGATTTAATTGAAAATCAATTAAGACAAATGGAAATTCGTTTAGTCTGCAGGTTTGCTGCGGCGGGGGTGTTTTGTACTACGATCGTATTTCTAAATAGTGCTTATAACCACTATTATAACATTTTTCAGCATTAAATTTCCTATAATTTGATACCCAAAAAGTTATTTTTACGAATATTAAAATTTTGACACTTTTTTCAAGATGGCGGCCAAAAAACGTATTTTGCGCCACAGTACGGATGTATATTTTTAGTATGTTGATTAGAAGCATACTACCTACCATTCACAGCAAGAATCATTTGTGTTGCAATTAGTTCCACCTTAAGCTATATTTTCGATTATTTCTACTGCACTAAAATCACTGGCTCAATTTTAATGTTCTTTATGTTGTTTGAAAGCCCTTAACGTGTAGTGTGCCTTTTGAGGGTCTCAAGTCGGTGCATTGACCCTTGGCAAGCCCTCAAAGTACGATTTTGGCCCATTTAAATAACATGGGATTAAAATCAAAACAAAAGAAGGACCAGCTGCGAATGAATCTCAATTAATTTAAATGTTAGAGAAATTCATAGGAACAGCTGACAAATTATTTTAAAACTTTTATAAAGTATTTTTTTCAGGTATACCGAATGATTTGAACTACTTACTATATAAAATTACTTAGAGCAGTGATATTCCCCGATACTTTCCATTGAAAAATGCAGTGTACCGATGGTACACTGGTACAGCAGCTCGTCGTTTTTAACGGTTTAATACTACTAATCAAAACATATGAAACCTAGGAACTTGAAACTAGTACTAAGGTTTATTTTATGTTTTCATACACTAAAACAAATAAAACAATCGGGAAAATCACTCTACGTATGTTAAACAAGCAATTGAAAAGTGATATGTAAATTTAGGATAAATGAGTTTTTCAATATTTGTTTTGCCTTATGCTATTTCTAACAAACCTAATCTGTTTGATTACATTTTTACTTCTCTAATAAGGGCTCAAATTACCCTAGTCTTTAGATATACGGGTTTAATTATCAGAACACTTATGTAACACCAACGCATTTTATGTTGTTCAAGATGACCATTGATGAACTTTTTGACACACGTACCAAAATTACTATTTAACAAACCCTTAAGCCCAGGGGGTTTGTTAAATAGTAATTTTGGTACGTGTGCCAAAAAGTTTTTAATCGGTTTAAAGCAGATAAGACCAAAAATGTAGAATTTAGTTCTACACAAACAATATTATTGAAATTAAATGAGATGTAGGCTATATAGTTGTGCCATGGTCTATATATCAGAGAAAAGAGGATTTTCATTTTAACGGTTAATTTTCTAAAAAAATTAATAAAATCTAACGAAAAACCACTAAGTGGTAACACTTTGCCCGCCAAGTCAGCAATCCAAAAAAGATAATAAATCATTACTTTTTCCGCCAAGAAAAACAATGTAATGTATGTAAGTTTGGCAACTTGGCGGCAGACTTTTGCTCGATCACTTTAAAAAATATAGTACCATAAAACTAGTTTCATTGAGCAAGTATCTCTCCCATTAGTACATTGCTAGGTGAGAGCTTATTTTACAAAATTTTACCTTATTTGTGCCACATTTCATAAAATCATAATAGTGATGGTTTTATATTAACTGATTACCTCGAAATTATTATACTTAGTTGGGCTAATTAATTAGAGAAGTTGATTTGTGAAATTATCCACGATCGTAACTTTAATGAAAAAAACCAAACAAAAGTCTGCCGCCAAGTTGCCAAACTTACATACATTACATTGTTTTTCTTGGCGGAAAAAGTAATGATTTATTATCTTTATTGGATTGCTGACTTGGCGGGGAAAGTGTTACCACTTAGTGGTTTTTTGTTAGATAGATATATAGATAGATAACAGTGCTTTATTTTTCTGAATAGTTTACAAATTGTATTATTTTCATTAAGCGTAAAATCCCTAGTACTCTAAGAAAACACAAATGTTTTTTAGCGACAAACCAAGGACTCGGTTAACACCACACCATTCCAAAATTCCACACATGTACGGGTTACCTAAGATCCATAAACCTACCGTTCCACTGAGACTGATAGTTAGCTCCCGTGATTCTGCTTGTAGGGAATTGTCTAAAGTCCTTCTGGACATTTTGATTTTAAAGCCTTTAGTAGGAAACACTGATTCGTTTATCAAAAACTCTAAGGATTTTGTAGAAAAGTCTAAATCTATCGTACTGGCTGATACTGACAAGCTGGTCAGCTTCGATGTTGAAAGTCTGTTTACGAATGTGCCCGTTTCGGAAACCCTAAAAATAATTGAGACTCCTCTCACAAACGACGATAATTTAGAAAACAGAACTAAACTCCCTGTTAACGTCATAATGGAACTTTTGGAGTTATGTACTCAGTGTAACTATTTCAAATTAGAGGGTAAATTATACCGTCAAGATGAGGCCATGGGGTCACCATTGTCACCTATCTTTGCCAACATCTTTATGGAGGAGTTTGAGCAAAAAGCATTGGTTTCAGCTCGGCTCAAAACGAAGATATGGTGGAGATATGTCGATGACACTTTCGTGGGTTTCCCTCATGGAGATGATAAATTGGATGAGTTTTTAGAGCACCTTAATAGCGTTTCATCTTCCATAAAACTAACCATGGAGGTGGAATCACAAAACAAACTCCCCTTTTTGGATGTGTGCGTAGAAAAACATTTGAACAGTCTTTATAGGAAGAAAACAGTTCATAGAAAGAAGACACACACACAGGGCAGTATTTAAACTTTCAATCAAACCACCAAATTTCTGTCAAGGAGGGGGTTGCTTACTCTCTGTTTGACAGGGCTAAGAGCATTTGCTCCAATCGAGTTAAAGGATGAAATAAAGAAAGTAGAACAGGATTTGGCTAGTAACGGATACCCTCGATCCATTATAAACAAATGCAAGAAAGATAGGGCTACGCGTGAACCTTTACAAAATCGCAAGGAAAAGCTTGTCCACATGTCAATCCCGTATGTGTCAGGGCTGTCGGAAAAAATCAGAAGGGTTGCTAGGAAATTTAATGTGCAAACTGCGTTTAGGACAAAAACACACTTAGGCAGAGTCTCGTCAAAACAAAACCCAAAAATGACACTCAGGATACTAAAAACTGTGTTTACAGAATAAATTGCAATGATTGTTCCAGGCCTTACTATGGCGAGACAAAAAGACCGTTGAACATTAGAATCAAAGAACATAGAGAAAACACAAAAAAAGGTTTAGTGGAAAAATCTAAGATCGCTCAACATTGCTGGTCCGAAAATCATCGTATGAATTTTGAAGAAGCAAAAATTGTCCATAAGGAACCTAATTTTTTCAAACGTAAACACAGAATACAATAAAACTTTATTTATACATTTCAAACAATTCAACATATGACTATGATTTTCAATCAAATATAAATGTTTAAAAAAATAAAATGAAAGCTCAATAGAGTAATGGGGGAATTGCGGCACCATCTTCAAATTGAATGCTTCGAATTTTTCGTCTAGTTCCCCGTAGCCTTAGCGAAACTGCTCGAATGATGGAAAGCTGGCTTTGGATCCTCAACCATCCGATAATTTGGGAGTATGGTTTTCTCCATTTTACAGCCAGGGCTTCGCTTGTTCTCCTCTGAAACGCTTCATATTCTTTGTGGGGGACTCCTTCCGTGGAACATATTAATGGTGTGAAGCTTCCTCTGATGTCTTCGGCTGCTTTGTCATATTTATTGTGTTTCTGAACGGCATGGTTTCGAGATATTGTTCCCCATTCTTGGTTGGCATATTTCAAACGTAAACTCATTTAAGCCTCATACATTAAATTAGCAGACCAAAATCAGTCAGTCATCGGTTGAAATCAGTTATTTAGTCGATTTGAAAAATCTTGAAGTGAGATTGGCGACCGATTCACACTGGTTTTGAGTAGAGTAGCTATATGCCACCTCCAATTACATACTGTGCTACTTTTGTACTCTACCTTATCTTACCTCCGTGACCACTGAAGCTGTTATGAGGATTCTCTTCTATCACCTGCCTCTTCAAAATTTAGATCCCAGTCTGAGGATGAATTTCATAACTTGATATTTCCCGTCTATCGTGTGGTACTCCTTGGAATATATTTTTTAAAGTTTATGCACAGCCTGTCCATCCAAGCTTTACCTACTTCTGGAAAGCATCCCTATGTTTGGGTGTTAACATATTTCTCTTAGCTCTCTATTCTTTTTTATTTCGACCTCCGGAACTGGTCTGTATATTTTCCCTGCACTTTATTATCTAACCCAGCATTAAGGTTTTCGGTTCTTTGGTCAGTGACCAAGTTTCTGAATCATCAGTACTACGGGGATAGTTGGTATGGTATGAGTCGACTTTGGTTTCTGCTGCACCCTGCAGTTTATTTGACAGTTTTATAGAGACCAAATATGAGTTGAAATTTGCATTGCATAAACTAAATACTTACACAGATTGCATTTACGACAAAACTTGAGTAAACGCAAGTGTTTGAGATGTTTAGTTCAAAATAACACATTTCCTGATAACGCAGATCCTTCACGGTAGGGGAAAACCACCAAACTATCTACATTTTAAAGTGAAATAGTATGGAGGCAAACACCAACGAACAATATTTTTGTTAACAAACCACTCGTAACATAAACATTTCAATGACAGTTAACAACGTCATTTGTTTATGTAAATGATCCATACCGGTATTTTTCTAGTATTCGTGGTTTCTTCACTGTATTTCAAACACGTCATAATTGAGTCTAAGACAACAGTTGAGATGTTCTCAATAACAAAAAGAAGGTGTAAAATTAAATAAAAATGCTTGATCTGATCAGTTAAAAACTCAAATATGTTTTACTTTCTTGCAATTATCATTTTTCTGTAAAAATGGTCTACTGACCATCACCAGTTTCTCTTGACCACGTTTAGTAACGTTTCTTAGGTTCACAGAAGTAATATGGATAAATACGGAATTGTTTGACACACTCCAAGCCCTCATTGCAGATCCTTTTGGTATAGGAAAGCAAGCGGCCCTGGCATTCGAGGCATTGATTCCCCGCATTTCCTACGTTCGTGACGTATTGTGGCGTGACCACTTTAGTGAGAAAGGGACAATCCAAACCTGAAACGGCCGCCCCGGTGAGCACTGAAAAACGAGAAATTGTCATTAGGGGATTTTCATCAGGTAAATATTTTTGTTTAAACTAATATAACACACTTTATAGATTGACCACAGATCTTGGGCCTTACGTTATTCATATCGCATGTAAGGCAAACCTATCAATCCCCGACTGGTTTATTTCACGTTATAGCGCACTCTATATATCATACAAATGGAAGTTCAGTTCAATACCGTTGTACTGATGAAACTAAAAATGTACTATTTATATTTCAAAAATCTTTTACACGGAGATTTTTATTACAGTAATTTAGCTATCTAAGACTACTGTTAGTTCAATTATCTTTGAGATAAGAGTATAACTATATGTTAATCGGGAACGTAAACTATCTTCCTCCAAACTTTCAGCTCGAACTGACCAGTAGTTATTGCGTGATCGAACTTCAAACAATCAAAAAACAAACAAACATACACATTTGTAATATTAATTATGATTAATAATGCACAACCAGAAAATACCATTCAATACAAATTTTAAAAAACATAATCACAGGTCTCCCCAACTATAAACAATATATCAGCTACACGAATAGATTTTTGACACAACTACAGCCATTGTTTTAATTAATCTAATCTCTATACAGAGGAGGTTTTTAGTGGGTAGTCTCTGGGCCTTAAGCCCGTTGGAGTCCCACACTACAGGCTAGCAACCTGTGTGCATAAATGCATTTTCCCACCTCTCCCTAAAAAAACAAAAAAAAAACAGTAATAATACAAGCAACAATCCAAATAAGAGCTACCAGATTCACAAGCACAGCGATAAACATGTATAATATAAATTGCTTAGCAAAAATAAGACTATAATAAATCAATATTGTACAGACACTAAAACGAACTGTAACCACAAGACAACAAACTAGAAATAATCAAAACCAACCGCAATTAGTTTGTAAAAAAATCCCCAAACACCCCCGTTCCCATAGTCCGATCATGCTGGTTTGCGAATTCGTTCGAATAATTGTAGGTTTACACGTTTGTACCAAATTTTATCAAAATCGGATAATTTTGCTCGAGTTATCGTGCTAACGGACACACATATATATACTGTATATGAATTTGAACGGATGGTGTTTTTGCCCTTTAGGGACCTCAAAACGAAAAAGTAAATTGGTCTCGAGTGCAGGTATTACCATGAGTACTACGGTAGTAGCTTATTCCCTATATGGAAAATTCGCTAAAAGGAGAGTTCAGTTCTTTTCTGATGAGCACTAAGAAACTAAAAATATATCATAATACTCGTGTTTGAAAAATGTTTTACGGAGAGATAGTAGACGACACAGAATTTTATATACGATGAATGAGGCAATTATTTTAATACCCCCGCCACGGACTAAGTGCTAGCAGACTAAGAGAATTTCCATTTGCCTCATTGGTGGATCAAGTCAATTTGTTCGAGTCACATGCTAACGGACACACACACACACACACACACACATATATATATATATGAATTTGAACGGATGGTGTTTTCGGCCTCTCGGGACCACAAAACAAAAAAATAAATCGGTTCCGGGTCCAGGTCTTACCATGAGTACTTAGGTTACGGTAATAATAGTACGATAATAATACGATAATAATAGTACTACGGTAATAATAGCTTATTCCCATATATTCTTTGAAGTTTAAACGAGTTTCCCTGAAGACAGCACTACTATTTCTTTTTATGATGACGGTAATCTCATGCGCAAAGGGACAGAGCTCGAACCAGCCATGTTCGACTCAAAGACTAACATTTCAATCTGAGTCACCGCCACTGAGTTGCTACTTATAGAATAGTCAATAAAACATACAGGAGCTCAATTTATTAAATTACCATAATTAGTACCAAATTACGATTGCACAACCAGAAAAGGACATTTAATAGAAAACTAAAAAACATGTACAAAATCAAGGCCCCCCTGCAAGTAGATATAATACCAGAATATGACCTCACTTTCGGCGTTTTAGAGGCACTTTTAGGGCACTTTTTATAGGAGAAAAATGAGAAAAATTAGTGGCTCATTTTTTTGGCCACTTTTTTTAAGACCCAGCTCTCGACCTATACACCCCTATATAAATTTTCTACTTTTTTAATACTAATAATCATGTCTGGAAATGGTGAGCTTTTTTAGCCACTTTTTTAAAGACCGGCTATATTTAGCTCTCGTCCAATACAAGCCCATACAAATGTTCAAACTCCATTAAAATTTCAAATCCACATCCATTCCCATGTATATTTTCAAAATCATGTGAGGTTAGTGCGCGAACTCGGGCATGCTCCCGGCTTATGACGCGCTCCCTTGGACATCCTTAGTGGAAATCCATGAGTTCTGGCTACTTGGGAACCCAAGCCATTTGACATACAATGAATCACCCTTTCTCCTAATTACCTTCTCTACCAAATACATGTCTTTATACTTGGTCTTTAACAACTCCTCTGTATAGAAGCCTCCCCTGATTATATTGCCATTTTCATCTTTCAAGATATAAGTCACAGGCTTTGTATTCTTAACTTCTGCTATTGTAAATATTTCTCCTGTCCAATTTGGAGTATAACCTTTACTAAAAACATGTTTATACTTGGAAATTCTCACATTATCACCTACCTTATATCTTGGCTTTTTAACTTGCATTACTTTAGAAGTCAACCTCTCATGCACATATTTACTATTCTTAATACTCACTTGGTTAGGCTTCATTCCTATAGATCTATGCACCTTATTATTATATTTTCGAATTAACTTTGGAAGTAAATCCAACCATTTATAACTCCCCTGAGCACTAAATTCCCTATATAGCCAATTCTTTAAAGATCTCTGAAACCTCTCCACAATTGCAGCCTTAGTTGTAGAAAAAGTGTGATAGTGATTAATATTTAATTTTTTTATTAGTTTGCTAAAATATTGATTAAAAAATTCTTTTCCATTTTCAGATTGAATGTTTTTAACCCCCTTTGGTAGAATGGTTTTAATGGCTTCTGTAACCACTAACCCTGTCTTATTCTTTAGTGGAGCAGCATAAGCTTTTTTAGAAAATGTATCTATTAAAGTTAAAATATATTTATTTGCCAGAATTTTCTCTAGCATAGTTTTGCATATCAATTAAATCTATTTGTATGGTTTCGTTTATACCCAATACTTTAAAAGACCTTCTAATGAAATTCTTTCTTGCAGGCTTATGAAGTTCGTATGCAATTTTATTCATTTTTTATAACATCATCCTTTCCTGTAACTCTAAATACATCACCATTAGCCCCAATCAATAGATTATCTTCCAATCTTTTAAATACATAGTTTTCTGGTATACTGTATATGGTCTATTATCTATATACTTAAATCCACTCAAAGATGTGGGGTCAGCAACTAATAAATCATTCCATCAAATTAAAATTTTTTTCTCCATATACAAATTTTGATCCATCATAATGCATAGATTGTGACATTAGACAAATATCATCCGAATGTTCCCCCTCTGGTAGATTTCTTATGAATTGATTTTTGGCATCCCAACAATGTAGTTTTTTTATTATAAGTTATAGTCTGTTCTTTTGTAACACAGTCAGTGTCATCAATGGCAGGTTTAACACGTACTAACCTTTTATTATTAAAATTCCATTAGCCTACTTCCATTTTTGGAACTTGTGAAACATTCACAGCATCTTTACTATCTGTACCTTCCATCAAATTGCTAAGTTTTTGTTTCTTAGCATTCCAAACACCATTCTCTGATTCTAAAAATTCATAATTATTATCGTCTTGTACAAATTTACCATATTTTTTCGTATTAAAGTCTGTTGTAAAGTGGGCACATCATTTAAACTTTCACCCTTTTCTACATTAGTAATTTTCCGTTTCTTAGCATTCCAAACACCATTTTCTGATTCTGAAAATTCATAATTATTATTGTCTTGTACAAATGTACCACCATCTTTACGTATTAAAGTCTGTTGTAAAGTGGGCACATCATCTAAACTTTCACCCCTTTCCAATAATTTTTTAGTAATTTTTTGTTTTTTAGCATTCCAATTTTTATTCTTGGATTCTAAAAACTCATATTTAGTTTTACCTTGTAAAAAGACATCACCTTTTCTAGTTAATGTCTGCCCCAAAATTGATACATCATCTACAAACTCCCCATCTTTAACATTACCAATTTTACAGTTTAAACAATTCCAACTATCGTCTTGTAAATTTAAAGTAGGTTCACTACTAGCCCTGGGTTCTGCAGGCTTATTATATGGATTATATAAACGATAAAATTGATCTATAAACATATTTTTATTTAATAAATAATTCCACTTTCTCTCAATTCCTCAATAATGGAATCTATTTCATTATCCACTCCTGAGTTACCGGCTTGGCGACTTAGCCAAAGAAGTCTTAATCTATCTACAAGCTCATTATTATCATCCCAATAAATATAGTCTATTTTATTACCAGTCACTTGTCTCAAACCTTCACCAACAGACTTAAATAGAGGTTTAATTATATTAAGATATTTAGTATGTCTATTACTTGAAATTGGTGCACCATCTTTGTAACTCTTTAAATGTCCATTTGTAGCTTCCAAAATTTCTTTATAATTTTGCAAATCAGCCGGAGTATAATCCTCAGGTTCTTTTAAAGTTAACAATTGCCACAAACCTTTTGTTCCCTTGTAGGTTTTATTTGCAATTGTAACATCATCATTGGCAATATCAACTTCCTTATTTCCAATAAAAAATTTATTTGCTTCTCGTCTAATACCATATGTAGTGTCTGTCATACTACTTTTACTGAGGTAATTTCCTAAATAGTCTGATGCTAAAAGACTAAAATCTAATTTCTGTGGGGTGGATTGCTGTAATGGTTGCAATCTTGGTATTATTGGTATTCTAGATGGAGTCATTGGGAGAATCTCCATTCGAGGCCTCTCTGTTTTGGCGATTTTTTTTTAATTCTTGTAATGGCTCTATTAAAGGTTGGATTGTTTGAAACCTCTCTTCAGCCTCTAGAAACTTGCCCCGTTTTAAAGCTCTATATTTCTCTCGTATTTGATTTGCAGAGTCAACCAATTCTTGTTGAATGTTTTTCATCTTTTACTTACATTTTATTTATCTCATTTGACAAAGGATTGTACTCAAACACTTTATCATGTATTATCAAACAATATGCAGATGTATTTGCTGGTACATTTTCTGCAGTTTCAATCTCTAATTTAATATCAACAATTCCTTCCTTCACTGTTTCGTTCTGTCTAGAACAGTCTATTACAATTAATGGATATTTCTTCATAAACTCAGCCCTACTAATCATAGGATCTGGGATAGTATTATGGTAAGTCTCTCTAAACCTCATAAACATCTCATAAGCTTTAGAGACATCTCCATTTTCAAAGTCGAGATTTAAATCACTATAAGGATAATATTCATAGTTTAGAAATACTTTGAGATTTTTTAATTTACAGTGATCAAATTCATCAGTTCTTTTTCGTGCACTACTATCCCTAGCTGTTTGGAAACCAAATATAATATACCTAGGCTTCTCCAAACTTGAAGATGTCTTTACTGACCATGTATGTCTTGTAGTATTGGGATATGAAGAAAGTTCATGCAGCTCCAAATTTCTAAATGCAATTTGCAAATTTTTATTTTGCAATAACATCTTTTGTAATTGTAACTTCTCTCCATCTGATGGTATCACATGTGGCATGACCCATTGAATAGAGTTAAGTGTAATTTTGGGAATCGTATCAGCAGTGCCACTGGCTGGAGCACTAGTGGTTGTTAATATACTGTGACGTTACTTTCGGAACGGAGCGTATTTGCAGCTTGCACACTTGTCCTTGATAGCAAAGTCGTAGCTGGGTTTTTGATTCCAGGGGTCGATGTTAAAAGGATTTGGAATTGGCTCAGAATATTGGCAATGAATCACCAGATTCCCAAATGGCCCTGACTCATCACAGCCAAAGGATAGAATTGGATTGCTGGGATTTCTCTATCACGTGGGACGGATTGCTCGGATTTCTCTAGCAATAGGGACGGATTGCTCGGATTGCTCTAGCAATAAGGACGGATTGCTCGGATTGCTCTAGCAATAAGGACGGATTGCTCGGATTGCTCTAGCAATAAGGACGGATTGCTCGGATCGCTCTAGCAATAAGGACGGATTGCTCGGATTGCTCTAGCAATAGGGACGGATTTTAGGAGAGTGCACCTCCCATGAAGTGTCCTGGGCCACTGCCCGGGAGCGAAAGAGACTGAGGTCCCCAGCTGCCGCGGTTTTATGCGAAAATCTGGTCCACCTGGAGGGGGAAAGTCGCGCATGCGCAGAAGTGCGTTTTTGCTCAGTTGCAACCCAGCTGTCATGGAGAGCTGAACGGTTCCTAAGATAACATAGAAACAAATGGGGATTGAAATTGAGGTTATGTTCGGCGGATAGGATCAGGAACTGGCATAATGGTATTGGTATCGATGGTTTCGGGTGGCGGAAGGAGATGTGGAGCGGCGGAAGTGCTCTTGGGCGGTGGAAAGGAGTCGTAAGGTAAGGAGATGGGCGGAAGTCGTGGCGGAAGGATAGGTAGGGCCGCGGAATGCGATGTGGGGCGGCGGAAGCTGACTAGGGGCGGCGGAAAGGAGACGTGAGGTAGGGAAATGGGCGGAGGCCGTGGCGAAAGGATATATGGGGCGGCGGAAGGTGGTGTGGTGCGGCGGAAGTTGACTGGGGACGGCGGAAAGGAGTCGTAAGGTTTAAGGAGGAAGGAAAAAAGTATCTTGAAAAAATTGGCTCGTTACAATACAATTCAAATCATTTTCGATCTTTTCAACACCAATTCTTGTTTGACATGTACCTTATTAAAATCCTCAAATACACCCATTAAGAGCTCTAATGGTAAACAAGTACTAAACTTGCCACCTTTATGGAACTCTTTTAAATTCGTGTCAGAATCAAATGCCACATTTGACAATTTAGTGGTTTTATTGTAAGAGCTCAATATTTTCATAAGACTAGAAATTCCTTGGTTTCTTACAATGTCTATTTCTTTACCTGCGACTTCGTATCTAATTTCAACAAATAAGAATGCAAATGCATTATTTATAAAATGACCTTTTTCATGATTTTCAATTTCTCCCTTAATATACAGATAACTCCTACATGGGAGAGTTAGCAAATCTTGATTATTAATACATATTCGAATTTCATCAGAATTATTTATTGCTAAAGTGTTGTGGGGAACATATGAGTGATTTGTAATTTTAACCACACTATCGTCGAATTGGGATTTCCCTGTAACGTCTAGAAAATCTTCCATTTTTATTAATAGAAAATTTTAACTTTAGTCCTATAGATTTTAGGAACCTAGCATTTTGTACACTTATGGATAAATTCTTATAAATTCTCATATCTTTTTTATATGACAAGTAATTGTAGTTTCTTCTCCGTTAAAGTCAATTGCCTTGTCGTGCTGATCGGCAAATGTAATACTAACAACATCTAAACTTCTCTTATTTACAGGAAAATATATAATATTTCTTGGAACTTCGATAATTTTGTAGCCAGGAGGAGCTTCTGGATAAAAGCTGTGTATGGTGTGTGATTTGTTTCCGTTTAAATAGGACCCGTTTGCAATATTACATTTTACTCTAATGACATTTACATTATTAATGTTTATTTTATTTGTAGATTCAAACTGAACACCAGGAGTAGAAACACCTTTAAATCCCAATAAAACAGACCCTAAACATGGTTTGGTAAAATCAAACACGTGGCTAGAAAGTAATGTCGCTTTCATAGTTTTATTATTAGCTGTAAGGAAAAAGTCTGGGATTTGCTTTTGAATTTCCTTTGCAAGCTCAACCACCTCATATGTTCCTTCAGAAATTTCTATTGTAACTGGAGCTTTATGGCCATAATAGAAAACATCATCACCTTCTCCAATGGTTAATTTGTTGCCTTAAAGTTGATTTAATTTTGGAATAAGCCCTTTGAATAAAAGTTTGACTTTAGTATTAATTAATGCTTCTCCATTTTTATGTATTATAACTTTAAGTTTACCATCTAATAACTGGTTTAAATCATCAACTAAGATCTCTCCCTTTGGTAATGTTGTTTTCTCTACTTTGTAATATGTTAAAGTATTTAGAGGTTTTTTACATTAAATATAGAATTATAACTTTGAAAATCTACTAATCCAATTACATAATCATCATTTAATTCTATGGGAGGAAAGAACACTGACTTTAGCTCTGGCTCTGTACCCGAAAATGTTATAGTAAATGAATCCATTTTTATAAACAAAATTTGTATGAATGATAAACATAAAATTCCACAAATGGAACTATTTAAATCTTGTATTTGATCAGTAGTATAGAAGATTTTATGTCCCTCAAAATATTTAATTACTTCTTTTGGAGGTTGGATTCCAAATGGGTCAAAATAAATTACAATATCTTTATTTTTACGATATGCTGTCCAATGTGTGCCAGATGAACTGTCTAAGTTAACTATTCCGCACTCTTTTATTCTTGGTGTTAGATTTTTTAGCTCGTTTTTTAGGTACACCCCCCGGAAGTGAGGCACGTCTTTTGCGACCTCTAACAGCTGGTAGTTGTCCATCTTTTTTATTAAATTTTAATCCCATTCCCATTTTTGCCTTTGCCTTCATTAAATTTGTTACGCCATAAGCAGAAGCTCTTCAGCAAGATTTGCGCCATTCGCCGTTACTCTAGTCCAAGCTAAGTCTGCTAATCTCATGTCTGCTTTGTTCCGAACAGCGGTATCGGGATTATTCATGTAGAATATGTCATGCTCTTTACAATAAGGGTCTAACTTATTTTTTGGAGGTACATTTTTAGCTAGATTCTGACGTATATTCGTTCCAGGTCCACAGTATTGATATGTTGGTATTTTCAAATTAAATGGAAGGTTATTTATAAGAGTATTCAATAACCCTCGACCCCTGTAAGGTTTTAGGAATAAACCTTTGCCCTTTTTACATGTTTTCTTGTCATTTTTTACCATTTTTATTATATAAAAAATGTCTTTTATTCAACAAAAACACAAATTTAAAATAGTACATACTAAGGAAAATATACCAAAGAAGTTGGGTCTATTTCCTACCAATATTCGATGTGTTATTTGTGGTCCAAGTGGAAGTGGGAAGACGGTTGTAATTTATAATTTATTTGTAAGAAAGGAAGGATTAAAATTTACAAACTTATATTTGATATCTAAATCTTTAGAACAAGAAAAATATAAAAAAATGATTGAAATATTTAGTTTGTGTGACGAAGTGAAATTACACACGTTTACTGACTGTGAAATCACACCAAATGATGTCGAATCACAGTCAGTTGTTGTATTTGATGACATAAATAGTCCAAATATTACACAAATTTTCTCAATGGGTCGACATAAAAATATTAACTGCTTTTACTTGTGTCAATCTTACAGCAAAGTACACAAACATTTACGTGATAATGTAAATTTCCTAATATTATTTAAACAAGATGATTTGAATTTAAAACACGTATATAACAATCATGTTGGTAATGATTTTTCATTTAACCAATTTAGAAGTCTCTGTCATCAATGTTGGGATAAAACTAAATATGGCTTTTTCGTAATAGACAAAGAAAGGTTAAAGAATAATGGCAAATATAGATTTATGTTTGATCAATTTTATAATGACCAAGCGCAAGAGTATTGATGCCATCTTCCAGAATAAACCTCTTGTCATCGTCAAACGATAGTACTTTCTTATGCATAGTTAAGGTTTGAAGATGATGATTTGTAGATTTAATTCTTGTCACATTCTCATAGTAATTTTGTCCAGTTATAAGACAGTTTAAATAATGTTGATGTCTGAGGAGATGTTTAACTGTAGCACCATCAGCTCCTATAGCTTTTTTGACCTCTAAAGCTTGCTTGTCTTCTTCATATAACCATTTTAAAGGAATATAAGAATATAACTTTGGTCTTAAACCACAATATTCATACATAATATGACCATCTAATTCGTCTTTAAACTTGCCAGTGACTTTTTTATTTTTATCAGAGTATAAGAAATGGTCTTTACTATATCCAGAGGTATCAAAATAGTGCAAGTCACATTCTATTTCCTTGTAAAAGTCCATCATATCACATATCATCATATTTTAAATCAACTTCTAAAATATATCCAAACTCATCATTTTGATTGTTTTTGTAGTCTATCTCATTCGTCCAACGAAATCCATCCACGGGTAGTGTCTCACACATAGCTGTGGAGTATAGTGAGTTACAATCTAAATATATTAAATACACACTTTCTTGATTGGGATCATAATGTTCGCCCATATATCTATTATTGGCTTTAGCGTAACGTGTGTAAATCATACTGACTCCTCCTCTGATTGCACTTTCTATGAACAAATGCATGTCAATATCTTGAAATAATTGTAATTTTATACCAGTCATTCTAAGACAGGCCTCCCATGTTAATCCAGGAAGTGAATACATATGTACGGGGTCAAGTTTATAATCCTTTAAACACAGGTCTCTAAATGTCTCAAACACATCAGCCAGTAGCAATACATCTGTTTTAAGATATAAATCATGATATTCTTATAAATTGTTTATATTAAAATGGGTCCAGACATTTTTAGCATGTTCATATTCGTTTAAAGAGATATGCTCTTTAGTTAGAGTACTGTAAAATTTTTCAATTGGAGGTAGAGACTCTGCAAACTTATCTGGTCCTGTCATATATTCATAGGGAAATACGCCTTTGCGTTGTAGTAGTGGATTGTCTATAAATCTAAATGTATTTAAATTGGAAGCTAATTTGTATAATGGAAGGGACAGAAAGTTATAGGAATCTAAAAATACTAAATCATCAACAGAGAATGAAATGTACTTTTCCATATCTTTGGCTATACAATTTAATTTACAATTATATTTTCCATAAGTGTTGCATTATTAAATGTCCATCGTAATTTTTTAAGTTATGGAAGAATACTGGTATTTTCTTTGTTACTTTATAGTTTAAATTACAATCATTGTAGGCAGCTCCACGGTATTGGCCATTTGAATGACAATGTTCTCGTACCCTATCAAAATATAGAGGCTTTTCACAAATATGACAATGTGTTGAGTTTTGGAAAGATGCCTCTTGCTCAGGAGTCATTACAAGGGGAATATATATCGCCATTTGACTTTTAATAAAATCATAAGTCTCAAATAATCTTTCAAAAAGCACATCCATAACATTTGCACCACTATATAACTCTTCAGAAATAATCTTAGAATCTTTTACTACGACAAATGCAAATCCCGGTGGAATATGTATATTGGAGTTTATAAAGCACTCAAAATCAGCATAAATCACACACGGGGCTTTAAGTTGATATTTATAATTTTTAAATTGTAATGTATCTTGTTTAGACATTTCCACTCTTTGTGTATCAAAGTTCTTACAATATGTTATATGACGTTCTAATTTATCTTTGGTGTAAAAATGTTGTAAACAAAACTTGCAAAAATACTTCTTACGCCTCTTTCACACGACGCGGCGCGCGCCGTGCGGCGCCCGCCGGATCCGGCGTAGGGCTATGGGAGTATATGAGTCCTTTCACACTATGTCCGGCGCGCGCCGCACGGCCCAACCCAAGGCCGCACTAGATATAGGTATATCTAGTGCGGCCTTGCCCAACCCCTACGCTGCCTCATTTTAGGCAAACTACCTGACCAAGAGGGTGCAACAGTTAATTAAGAAATTATATATCGTTGTATCGGAAAATAATATATTTAAAGTTATTACAAAACATACATTTTTATGTTAATCCCATGCAAATCGACCAACTTAAAGTATTAAAACAAAAATTTTCCTTTAATAACTAGAGGAGAATATTTAGTATTAAATTAATAATTTAGTAATTTATACGTAATGAAACATTTTTTTTACTTCTAGAATACAAATTTTCAGATATGACGAATACTTATATATAATACGTGAAGGTGATTTCTACGAAATACTACTCCTCCGTTAATAATGAACCGATTTTTACAAACGATGTGTCAAAATTAAGTATTTGTTGTGTACACGCCCCCTTTCACCAATTCCTGTAGTAAAAGTCCTCGGGCTTTGCCCCTCAGGCCATCAAAATCCCAATGTATATCTTATGAAGACAAGATTTTGTTTAGTTAAACGGACGAATAATTTGTATTAATTACAGCTGTTCATAGTACACACATGATACACACAAGAGTTTTCGTTTTCAGTTTCGATAGATGGAGTGGAGTGAGCGTTCGTTTTCAGGGTGAGTTCGTTTCCAGTTTCGATAACTGGAGTGGAGTGGTTGGTTACATTATCTTTGAGTTGACTCTCACACGTCAACGGAAATAGTGACAGTTATTCGTAAAAAAACTCCTTTAATATTTTGCAATTGCTCAAATTCGAGCAACAGGTGCACTAGTTTATTATATTAAAAATTATCCTATTCATTTAATTTGAACTTTTAAGTGGAGTATTCATTTAAAAGCCATAACTGAACAGAAAATAATAAATATTTAGGAGTGCCGTACGGCGCGCGCCGCACGAAACCGTACTAGTGTGAAGACACACGCTTGTCCGGCGCAGCGCCACGCGGCGGACGCCGTACGGCGCGCGCCGCTTCGTGTGAAAGAGGCGTTATTGTTATCTTTTGTAGACCGCAGCATTAACCTATTAAAATCACGAATAAAACAGTAATATGATTTACGACCTTCTTGTAATAATAATAAATCCATATGAATATTACTATTTAGTTTGGTGGTTTTTAATGGATATATAAATTGTTGGTCTTCAACTCCAAATACATTAACACTTATATTATTTTGGCTTTCAAATTTATTTATATCAGATATTTTAACAGGATACTTTATGTTTGTCATATTTAACTGATTTTCATAGGGTGCATATTTCGATACCCTTTCAGCATTTTTAGCATTCCTTGGATATAAAGCTGCTAAAATTGACCAAAGGAAGCATTTATTGTCCGAATTTTTTATATTTAAAACTGCTTTTGTTAATTTAATGCTTTCTGGTGTGGGAATGTATGACGTTGGAGTTAGGGGCTTATAATTGTAAACGTGTAACTGCCAATATTTAGTGTGGTCATATATTCATCCACTACCTTCGGCTTGATATTTGTGCATGGAAGCGTCAATCTTTAAAAGAGCATTTTCAATTTGAGGCTTTAAATCTGTCTTCTCAATGGTTAGGATAGTAAGGCTTCTGAAATCTGCAATACATTCTTTCTCATTAACTAATTTTCCATTTTGATCTATTGTATATTTTATAAATTTGATTCTCCTTACTAAAGTCCATTTTATCGGTAGAGGACAAGACTGAAGAGTACTTTTAAGTTCAGTTTTAATCGATTCACCAACAAATTTAATCATTGTATATGGACATTTGTTACAAGAATTTACGTGTCTTTTAAAATGACCAACAACATTTCTTTTACAGAAATTACAAGTCTTGTGTCTTGTGTGTATATGAGATTTTAGAGCCACATTATTATCACAGATTAAATCACACAGTTTACATACCTTCATTTGATGTTTTAACTTGTAGTGGCGAATAAGGTTGCTTTTTTTGGAGAGCGATGCGAAACAATGTTGACATGTGGTCTTCATTTTTATATATGAAATTAAAAAATAGGTTGGCATCTTCTATATAGTAGAAATTACATTTTTACAATTTAAATTAATGAGAAGTAATAATTCAAATCATAATTCTAAATTTTAATATTCAAAACAATTTTATACAATAATATTTGGCAATTGTAATTTTCTAAATCAAAACTAAATTCTAAATCTTAAATAAAAACTCTTTTTAGCAGAATGCTGAGTCTACATTTATACAGAGTTAGGGTTAGTTATATAGAGAAGACTACCTATGAAAAAATTATATACAGATTAAATTTCAGCTAAGTTTTTAAAAAGAACTTGTACACACTTTTGACTCAAAGTCCCTCGGTGTCTAAATTTGGCCAAGTGTTAAAAAAATAACTTGTACACACTTTTGACTCAAAGTCCCCCAGTGATTGAGATTCGGCTAAGTTTTGAAAAAATAACTTGTATATATTTTTGACTCAAAGTCCCCAGGTGAGTCAAATTCAGCTAAGTTTTTAAAAAATAACTTTTATATATTTTTGACTCGCTTAAAAATAGTAATAACAAAATAAGGTTGTTTTTTTTGGATAGAGAAGCAGCATACAATTGACATGTAACTAAAAAACTAGGTTGACATCTTCTATATATAGTAGAAATTACATTTTAAAAATTTCGATTCATAAAAATAAAAATTTTGAATCTGAATTTTATATTTTAATATTCAAAACAATTTCACTCAATGAGATTTGGCAATTATAATTTTCTAAATCAAAACTAAATTCAACTAAAAGAACTAAAAGAAACTAAACTTCAAACTAAAAGAAATACAGAGTATGAGTACAAGCATCAATTACGCAACCAATTGATCCCATGACCCGACACGTGACAATATATTAGGCCTACACTAGTCTAGCTTACATGTTAAAACAAGAAGATTCAGGTGATGAGCAAAGTGGTCCAGGCGAGCGAGGTGGTCCAGGCGAGTGAGGTGGTCCAGGCGGGTGAGGTGATCCAGGCGGGTGAAGTGGTCCAGGCGGGTGAGGTGGTCCAGGCAAGCGAGGTGGTCCAGGCGGGTGAGGTGGTCCAGGCGGGCGAGGTGGTCCAGGTGGGCGAGGTGGTCCAGGCGGGTGAGGTGGTCCAGGCGGGCGAGGTGGTCCAGGCGGGCGAGGTAGTCCAGGCGGGCGAGGTGGTCCAGGCGGGCGAGGTAGTCCAGGTGGGCGAGGTGGTCCAAGTGAGTGAGGATACGATAGAATCTCCCCCTTTTATACCCAAAAATTGTCAAAAAACCTGCCCCAGACAGACTGGCGCCAGACAGGCAGAGAAAATTAACAATTAGTTTTGATTGGGGTCATTGGGTTACACTCAGTCATTCATTAGAGTCAGGAGCGGGAGCATGAGGCAGGAGCCCGACCATAGCATGGAGCACGCCATGGGTCAAGAGCATGCCGAGAGCACGCCCGCTACCGGGAGCACGCCATGGGTCGAGAGCATGCCTAGAGCGCGCCCGAGTTCGCGTGCCGAGAGCCGGGTCTTTAAACAAGTGGCCAAAAAAATTAGCCATATTCCAGACGTGTTTTTTAATATTAAAAAAGTAGAAAATTTATATAGGGGTGTATAGGTCGAGAGCCTGGTCTTTAAAAAAGTGGCCAAAAAAATGAGCCACTAATTTTTCTCATTTTCCCCCTATAAAAAGTGCCCTAAAAGTGACTCTAAAACACCGAAAGTGAGGTCATATTCTGGTATTATATCTACTCCTGCAACAAATAATATATCGGCTACACTAATAGATGTGCCGATGCAACGACTAAAAAACACAACTCCAGCCATTGTTTTAATCTAACATCAATAATAGCACGACCAAAAATTCATCCACCAAAATAATATTTCTTTAACCCCATACTGTCCTAAGCAGAACCAAATCATAAACAATAGCTATGGTATAAAAGATCTACCAGATTTACAAACACAGCGATAACAATCTATAAGAGAAATTGTTAAGCATAAACACGACTATAATAACTTTAAAATGTATAGACACTAAACGAAATGTAAATACTGCGAAGTAATGCATCAAAATAGAAAAAAAACAACAGCAATCAGTATAAACTCCCAACTTTTCGTTTCTTAAATGTACCAGACGGTTTAAATCATTAGAAGACTAAAACAAAATGTACAGGTATGAACATGAACAAAATAAACTGATTTTACGTTATTGGTAAATGTTTTACTGTGTTTGATACGCTATGTTGTTGTTATTTTGTTTGGCAAAACCTAGTATAATATATAGTTTTATCCTAGATAACTCCATTTACCCAAATCGTAAGACAAAGCAGACTACTTACTCAATAACACCAGAAAAGCCACAAAAATGTTCATGTTGCATTGGGTAGGTGAACGAATGCTTCTCAGTTAGTGGTAAACTTGTGGTAAGCTGTTAACTTTGAAGTAACAGGTGTTGTTAATTACATTTTAATTGGGATGTTTTCAAAACTAACTTTACATACACCAAACGAGTGGGTCTAGGTTAAAATTATGAGGCATATGAAAATTTTTCTTACTTCTTATGTTTAAATAAATACTCACTTTTTACAACTAAACAAAATTATTATTCACAAAACTAACACAACTTTCTTAAACACATTTTACTAATAGTTTGTTTTACACCATTTAATTGTTATAATGTTATTCTAATAAGTTCATTACAGCTGTTCTTTTTCTAGTATAGGCAGGCTTAAACAAACATTTTATTTTTATTTTATATTTAACACTCCCCCTTAAGAAAAAATTTGTTTTATATATTTCTCAACGCTAGATTCTTGTAAACCCATACTGCTAGCTTAGTTAATAATATTGTTCGTGTTTTACAAAGTTGAAAAACAGTTTTAACATTTGAAAATAAACTATTTTTATTAGATTGTCTATTTTTTGTCCATTTAATTTGATGAATAATATTTACAGTACATTGTTTACCTCATCATCTTATTTATTTCTAAGTTTCAACTAAAAATTAGGCTAAACTTTTAATGAGGATTTCTTTGAACTTTTGAAATTTAGGGTAAGTAAGAGATTTTGTGAAAATGTCACCCAACTGTTCATCAGACCTACAGTATTGGAGTGCAAACAGACCTTCATGAAATTGTTCACTTATGAAGAAATAGCGTACATCAATGTGTTTGCTTCTGCGGTTCATTTGACCAGATTGAATCATTTTCATCGCTCTTTGATTGTCAATGTTGAGTGTTATTTTCACTGGCTTGTTAGTAAGTTCACTAATTAGAGTTTTCAAATATTTTAGTTCCTTGCAGCATTCAGCAGCGGAAATATATTCTGCTTCAGCTGTTGAAAGTGCTACAATGGGCTGTTTTCTTGAGCTCCAAGTCACAGGTCCACCTGCGAACATTATTACATAACCACTTATACTTTTTCTGTCTTGAGTGTCTCCTGCAAAATCAGAATCACAATAAGCATTCAGCTCAATTTTGTCACTATTAATTGAAGAGAATCTTATTCCATTGGTTTGTGTTCCTTTTAGATATCTAAGGGTTCTCTTTACATTTTGGATATCATTTTTGTCAGGATTTTCCAAGTGTCTACTTTCATAACTGACTGAAAAACTCATATCAGGTCTGGTTTTGTTAGTGAGGTAAAGCAGACTTCCTACTGCTTCTCTGTAAGGAAAAGCTCCTTTAGTAGTATTTTCATGAATAGTTTCAGTTTTATCTTTCAGGTTAATTGGTGTCTTTACTTCTTTGCAGTTCTTCATATTGAATCTTTCAAGAATTTGTTTTGCATACTTTTCTTGACTGATTAAAATTCCGTCCCTGTTACGTTTGATCTCCATCCCTATATAAACTGTTGGATTTGGACTGATCGTCATCTCAAATTCATCTTCAAGTTGCTTTAGTAGGTTTGCAATTTTTCCTTCATTTTTACCAATCAAAATACCATCATCTACATGGATAGCTAAGTAGAGATCGTTATCGAGATTCTTAAAAATACACTGATCTGACTTCAGTTGTGTCAATCCTTGACTTTTAAGAAATGAAGTAAATTTCTTGTTCTACAAGCATGGTGCCTGTTTTAAACCATACAATGATTTATTTAGTTTACAGACTTGACCTTGTTCTTAAAAACCTTCTGGTATCAACATATACACGTCTTCTTCCATTAGACCATATAGAAATGCTGTTTTTATGTCAAATGTTTGTATATGCATGTTTTCTTGTGCTGCTACAGCAAGAAGTAATCTTAGTGAAGTACTGTCCACTACAGGACTAAATGTATCTTTGAAATCTATTTTCCCTTTTTGCTGACATCCTTTAACAACAAGTCTCGCCTTATAGGTTCCATCATCTTTTACTTTGAAAATCCATTGAGTTGTTAAAATTTGCTTTCCTAAAGTGTCTTTTCTGTCAACAATTTCCCAAGTTTCATTTTTCTTCAGAGATTCTTTTTCATTATTTATTGCAATTTTCCATTTTTCTTTTTCATCTCCATTGATACATTCATTGTATGTCAAAAGTGCGTTAAGATCATAGTCTTCATATCTTACGGGTCTTTTTATGTTGTTTCTTTGTCGAAGATTATATCTTTCGTTTCTTATTCCAGGTTCTTCTTCATCAGTATGTCCATTTTCGTCTTGATATAGGTCTTCTGGTTCCTGTTCATGTTCTTCTTCGTGTTCAGGTATAGTGTCTTCTTCTTCTAGTTCTTCACTTTCATCTAGTACAGCTTCTTTTTTAACGTCTTGTCGATCATTGGTTTTAGGTTTAGTTAATTTCTTCATGCTCTCATTATTTAGGTGTCCTAACTTTTTATGCCATATTTTAATTAATTCCCTAGAATTTTCTTGATTTTTAGGTTCGTTTTTATCACGGCCATCATTTCCTTTACAGACTTCATTGCTTTCACTATTGTCTTCTTGTTGACTGTTGTTATTTACCACCTGTGACGCTGGTATTACTATTAGAGAGACTATTCTCACTACAAATGCTGCTTCTTAAATAATTTAAGAAGCAGCATTTCCCTTTCTTACTTGTGTGGAGTATTTCTAAGCCAGTGTTCAGATCGTTCATGTCGTGATTTTTGTCAACCAAGTGTTGTGCAAACGATGACTTTTGTTTGTCGGCTCTAGGAAATGGATGGTGCTCTTTGTATCTGGTTTTGAATGAACGTCCACTCTTTCCAGTATTTTTTTTAAGAAAGGCAATAGACTGGACACCCTAGAAGAGTATGAAATTTACAAAGCTTACACCGAAAATAATTTGGACGACATAATTTTAAATGACAAACTACAGTACAAGTCACACTTCATATTCAATAGCATTTTAAATCAGAAAAGGAACAAGAAGCCAGGAGTACAAAGTTCAACTGATAACGCCACCACACCGGGCTCGACATAGAAATCTTCCAGTCGGTTTTTGCTCGGAACGGGAACATGTCACCCGTTAGTACGACAGGCCTGTTCGGTTTTTGTAAATATTTTAAATGTATATTATTGTTCGTATGTGTTACGTGTTTAAACTTCAACGACGCTACTTCAGCCGAGTTTGTGTTTTTGTAGTCTGACGATGGCATTGTAATGCCGAAACGGCCGTAACATAGTTACACCACAAGATTTTGAGCTGCAGTGACGAAGGTAAAGCCTATTTTTAGTTATTATACAGCTCAGGGGCTAAAACATGGATTTTAATTAACTTCATTTATATGCTCAGGCATACATGTTTCAAGGATTAGGCCTTCCTGTTCCTCCTTAACCTTGGTCAGAAAAACAGTTTTATGGGTGTTTTTAGGATCTTTGTTATTGTTATTTTTACTAGACCTATCTCTAAAAAAACAATTCTCAGTATCATGGTTACTTTTCTTACAAATAGTACACATCATTGGCCCATTTCCTTAACTTTATTTTTAAGATAACAGTTTGACTCATAATGGTTATTCTTTTTACAAAAAGAGCAAAACTTTTTACTAGGACAATTCTTTTGAATGTGACCTATCTTTTGACAAGTGAAACATTTTACATTATTAGGCTTATTAAATTTAGTCATACCTTGTTCATATTGAGTAGAGCTAGCCTTAAAAACTGTACTTTCATTACCACTACTGCTGTCCATAGATTTCATCTTACTTTCCTCTTGAACGAGTTAAGCTTTCAGATTTTCGAGTGTCCTTCCAGTAGCTGATGTCGAGTCCCAGGCACTGTTGAAATGTCTGAAGCTTTCTGGTAGTATCGTCAGGATCTTCGTTATCACCATTGTGTCATCTATTTTCTGGTCGAGTTGGTTTAGTTTATAAGTTAGGTTCTGTATTAGGCAAAGGTTACTCATCATATCAATTTCTCTATTGCACTTGAAGTTGTAAAAGTCCTGAAGTAATGCACATTTTTGGGTTTCAGTAGCTTTTTGAAAAAGTCTTTTTAGTGTTTGAAACATTTCATGGGCGTTTTTACTAGTTAAAATATGAGGTTTAATTTGGTTATCAATTGTTAGCAATATATTATGTTGGGCCTTGGCATCCTTTACCTTCCACTTTTTTATTTTTGATGCATCATCACCTTGTTCATCTAAGGTTTCTGTTCCGTTTACTACATCTATCAGTTCTCGTGCTTTGAACAACACACTAATCTCAAATTCCCACATAGCAAATGTTTTCACGTTTTTAAGTCTTTGAATAGTGTTATAATCATTTTCACTGGTCATTATTATCAATAAAATGTTGATATACTCACGTTAAGAGACAACTTCAAACTTTGTTCTTCTAGTTTTAGTTTTATGGCATTAATAGCCCGTTCTTACTTGGTTTTATTTTATGGCATTAGCAGCACTGATTGTTATTTTTTAGTTTTATGGCATGAGCAGCCCTGGTTGTTATTTCTTAGTTTTATAGCATGAGCAGCCCTGGGCCCATAACCTGAAAAGCTTTCTTTCTTTTTATGTTTAAATAAATACTCACTTTTTACAACTAAACAAAATTATTATTCACAAAACTAAATCAACTTTCTTAAACACATTTTACTAATAGTTTGTTTTACACCATTTAATTGTTATAATGTTATTCTAATAAGTTCATTACAGCTGTTCTTTTTCTATTATAGGCAGGCTTAAACAAACATTTTATTTTTATATTATATTTAACAGCATATACATTTTAAATTATGTGGAATAGTGAGTAAGCTATTAATATTACCGCAGGTCCCATCGCAAGACTAAGGACCGATTTACTTTTTTTGTTTTGACGTCCCCATTGGCAAAAAACACCATCCGTTCCTATGCAATTTTGTATGTGGGTCACTTCAGTGAGGATATGGTAAGGTATGCATCATATCCCCTGGCTTGAGTGTAGATGTCCCTATAAAACACCATAAAATAACGGGAAAATCAAATTTAATGTTAACAACTTGAACGATTTACATTAAAGTTTAGTATGTTGTGGTACATTTAAACTCTAAAATCTAAATCTATAGAACTATACAGCTGCTTGTGTGATTGACTCACTGAGGGATATCTATCCTACAGCATTGACTATATATAGTCAATGCCTATAGCCACCATAGGTGTTTCGGTCTTAATCACGTTTACTCACTTCTAGATTAGCTAGAGATCTGGAATTTGGCTCGTCTGTAGGTCTTGCGCCTTTTTCGAAAAGTGACATTTCACAATATTAAAACTCGCCCCTGAAATATCAGATTACCCCCCCCCCTATTGTTATTCTTATGGGGAATAACATTGAAAGTGGCTGACTTTGGTATGCGGATCTAAAAATTTAGAATCGTGCTAGAGATTTAAAACTTTAAAATAGTGTACAACATTACCAAAAAATAACTCTTACAATTTTAAAAAGTCCCATTTCAATAAGCCCCCTGTGTTATAGGGATTTAGAATTTTTCGTATGTAACACCCTCAACAAATTATTGAAACCCCCCCCCCCCAACCGGTTCTCGAACCACTGTCTTTCATCGTTGTAAAAATTTGAAATCTTTCACAGATACTAGTCTTAGTTTTAAAACCAACAAATAATTTAGAAAAGTGTATGCAATTTACAACCCCCCCCCCCCCCCGAAATAAACCCCCACCCACTCTAATTTTTCTGTATAAAAAACACATTAGTTGCATTAGACTACAGTGCTTAGTATTTTGCCATCTTATTATTGTATTATTTTACTCAGAAACAGATTTTCTCCGGGGATATTTCCAACAATCCCCCAATAAATCAGTATAATTCCCATCCACGTACAAATCATGGTTTAAAAGCTATTGCAGCTTATGTGATTTTCCCATATAAAAAGCAAAATAACGGAAACAACAGATTTTTGAAACAAGAAATGTTCGACCGATTTTGGTTGGTATTTAGTATACTATGGTCCTTATCTAAACGAAATGACAAAAACCCTATTTCTTCCACAATTATGGTTCAAAAGTTACTGCATCTTTTGTGACTCCCACATCCCCTGCTACCTACCCATCCATGATAAGGTTGTTGACAAGCTAATGGGAGAAAGTATGTGTCATTGATGATACTGTTAATTTGGGTTTGTCGTACGCCTATAAGGTGAGCTATAGCGTGTAAGTAGAACTAAAGGTGTCTTCTGAAACGACCCGTGTACTTTGCACTTTTACTACTTATAAATAATTTAAAAACCCTAAACTAAAAGAGGAAAAACAACATGTAAAACATTGTAATTTTGTCGAGATTTAAAAAGGATGGATGGATGATGTTGAGATTCGGCCAAGAAAATCTAAGTTAAGTTAACACCGCATAGTAAATTACTAAAGTTTGTAAATTTTAAATTTCTTGGAATTCCATTGGTCCATAACCTTGCCATTACATAAAATAATGTATTCGAAATGAAATCATGTTTAGTTGGTAAAGTTTAATGAAAAGTGGTAAGGAAATTTAGGTTGGTGAGTTTACAATAGAATAAGAAGAATAGAATCGAATAGTTTTCTATTCGCAAAGACTGATAATCAAACCTATTGATTTG
The DNA here is from genome assembly GCF_028750875.1 of Macrosteles quadrilineatus. NCBI lineage: Eukaryota > Metazoa > Arthropoda > Insecta > Hemiptera > Cicadellidae > Macrosteles > Macrosteles quadrilineatus. Next base: position 73,946,243 of record NW_026542598.1, on the reverse strand, counting down.
TCCTTCTTATTTTATTTTGTTCATTGATAAATTAGGGTAACTGTTTAATTATATCAGATCTGCAACGTATTTTACAAGTTAAAACAACCTAGCAAAGTGGTTGTGGCTACTGTTTACTAAAACCATTCTCCTATGTTTATAAAATTGTTTGAATTCAGTAAAACTCTGCAGCAGTTGCAAGGTACAATTATGTAAAGATGCAATGTATTAAAATGTACGAACAAAAGATGAACACACTAAAAATGTTCAAAATATGAAATCCTATATATAATACGAGTAAAGTTTGAATACTTGTCAACTCGATCTGGGAATCGGCCCAAACAAAAACGTTTATATTTACGGAATAACTAAGTTCTGTGTCAAAAATAAGTTCTAGACCAGTGGTATAGCCAGGAAAAATCTATTTTCGCCATAATATGAGTACAAACTTTTGAAAATTTAACATGGGCCTTATGAGAAAACATTCCGCCATTATTGTCATTATAGCGAATTTCCCTATAGGGAAGTAGCTATTACCGTAGGTCTCATGGTAAGACTTAGGCCCGGGACCGATTTACTTTTTCATTTTGATATCCCCAGAGGCCAAAAACACCACTCGTTCAAATTTTTATATATGTATATATATATATATAATATATATATATATATATATAATATATATATAATATATATAATATATATATATATATATATATATATATATATATATATATATATGTGTGTCCGTGAACACGATAACTTGAGTAAGTTTTATCCGATTTAGATGAAATTTGGTTTGAAGGTGGAAGGCGGGATAAACTTGAACGAGTTCGCGATCCAGCATGATCGGACCATGGGAACAGGGTTTTATGGGGTGAAAATTGGTTTTTCTCACTTTTGACCCGCAAAACACAAAATTTCCCAATTTTTCTCTAAACCTTCTTAAAGAGCTTAAAAAAACAAACAATTAAGTATATCAAAGTGTTTTTGTACGGATACTGGTTACGGAGAAAACTAAAAAAATGGCAAATTTAAAATTCCCATGTTATTCTTATGGAGAATATTGTAAAATGTTGTAGTTTGCTTGTTTATGGATATCTTTTGATCAAACTTGGCAAATATATTCATTTTATACTAAGCAATAATTATTTTACTTTAAACACACACTTTATTAGTTTCCTTGTAGCAGCAAACCTAGGTACTCGTTAAACCTAATGTTATTTAAATAGATCAATTGAAAATCAATTCAGCCAAATAGAAATTCGCTTAGGCGTCAGGTTTGCTGCGGCGGGGGTATTGTTTATATTTTAAGACATAACGTGACGTTCTGTACCCACGGGCACCTCAGCTTTGCATGCGCAGGAAGCTCTTGAAGCACTTTCCGAGGTCCAGGTGACTGTTACTTCTGAATCTGATGTGTATTGATTCTTCTGACATGCAATTTTGTCAACTTGTGACAGAGAGAAAGAGAAAGACTCGACTTTGCTCCAGTTCATTAAATCGTTTGATGTATAAGAATTTGTATTATATTATAAAACTTGAGAGAGTAATGAGTTTCTAATCCATGAAAAAAACTATTCTTATATTAGCCTCAGCCTCAGCTTTATTACTGTTTATTTAATACTTTTGCCAATATAAACGAGCGATATATCTTAATTTTTTTATATTTTTAATGGTTTTAATAATAATTGTCATCACTAAATTACTCTTTTCGTTGGTTGTCGTGTCGTGTCGTTGTCAATAATGTCGTCTGATTCTGACTGATGTTACACTGATTCGGTCATAGGGAAAATAATTAATTGTAACCTAACTTACTACTAGCACTAACTAAGAGTGTTGCAATTAGCAGTGTGGGATGATTGCACTGGATAATATAGCTATCTATTTCGGAAAAATAAAATTTAAAATAGATCAAACACTAGGATTTGTTCTAAAGTTTAAGTCTTGTTGAGATGGATCCTTTCAGGTTATCCTAGCCTGAACAACTGGATTAGTAACTCAGCTTGACTTGGTTGTGCATCCATGTTTTGTTTATTCACACTAATCAATGGCTACTAGATTAAAAATGCCTTATTCTGCTATGTTTTGAAACCAATATCCATAGGCCTTAAGCCCTAATTTTTGTTTTAAGTACTGGCACTGGGTACATCATTAGGTAACTCGGTAAGGTTGCTTTTTATAAATGGATAATTTCATGAATCACTAATACCCTATATCTAGGTGTGTTCAGTACATAATGAAACTCTTAAAAAAGTACTAATCCTAACCCAAATAATAGGTGGCTTTAGGCCTACAGAGGATGAGTGTTTATATTACTTTTTCTGTGGTGTAAGTTATGTATGCCTTAAGGGGACTGTGACTGCCTATCTTATATAATGTTATCTATATGCTACATTTCTAGAGAACTATGACAGGTAGAGCCTTAATTATTTTTTTATTTTAAAGGCCATATGTTTATCTAGTTCCTTCTAGAAGATTTAAAAAATATATTTACACCAAGTGTTTTTTTTTAATTTTCAAAAAATTACAATTTTTTTTCTAGAAATTTAGTACAAAAAAATTTTTTTTACGACTCGTGGGTGTAATAAATTAAAATCCTTCTGGGAGGAACTAGTATATAAAGTATAAAATATGTGGTAAAAATTTGGATACTCTAGTCCTACAGATAGCTGAGAAAAGTGACATCAAAGTTATAAAAAGCTAACTTACGGGAATCGCAGAAAACGTAGGCCCATGTGCAAGATAACTCAACAATGTTTTGTTGCTATGAGACCGGGTAAAAACATTTTCTTTTATTTTTTTTACTAACTTCCAGTCAAGCTAGGAAAAAAATAATTATACCGTTGTAATCAGAAGATTTTAATTAATAATAAAAGACCAACAAATAAAAATGTCAATTGTTGATAATTTTTACGGTCACAGTCCCCTTAAGATGGCTATAAGTTTAGGACTAGATAATAAATAAACTCCCAATTAACTTATAGGCCTAGCCTATTATTTGTCAGTGTCAATAAAATAGTGCAATTAGGCCTATATCGAGGACAGCCAAACTTGGATATACAACCATGTTTTTACCTAAGTTTCCTTTTTGGGACTGTTGGGGGCGGGTTCAAAGGAGAGAATAAGAAAATTTTACTAAGTAGCGAAAAAGAAATTCAAACTTTAATTTACAAAATATATCTTAAATATGGGAACATGTCAGAGTAATACCAATTAATTAAATGAGTATATACACAGTTACTTGAGATTTGAGTCCTTGGGTTGTAGAGATGCCTGACGGTAGACTGAAGCGGGGAGCGAAGATCACCCTGAAGCGGGGAGCGAAGATCACCAGGGGCGGACAGTCTTTGAATGGGTGAATCTTCTCCAGGAGCGGGTAGATGAGGGGATTCTGCGTAGCCGTAGAATCCGTAGAAGGTAGAAGGTCACAAAATCATTTAGAGGTCTTCCCGTCACAGCACTTTGGTATTTTTACAAATTAAAAGGCACTCTCTGACATTTAGAAGGGGGGGATATTATAAAACACATACTTTAATAATTACATGTTAAACGTTATTAGTTCACTTTAAACCAGTCAAAATCTAATCTACTATATACAAGAGAATGAGCAAGGAGTACATGTTGACTCTGGGTTAACTAATGCAAGAGTGGACAGTGCAAACTGGAAAAGTAGGTCAGATAAGATAAGCTATCGTTGGAAATCCTGGTACTAGTTGAAAATTCAAATATATTTAACTAAAACCAAACATACCGCCCACCTAAATGCATATTTACAAAATCGTACACTAAGAGGAAAATCACACAATAAAAATTGATCGCAAAAACCTAATATTCAAGCGTTAAGCTAGGAATAGGTATCGGTAGGAGGTAAGGGTACCAGCGACAGGTCTCACATATGTTCCGTGAGGTGTCTTAACCTTTGCGGCTCTAACTGTAGCATCTGGTCCGGGGTATGTCTCAATCACTCTTCCTATAGGCCATTCCAGAGGGCTGCTGTCCTTCTTTTGAAGGTTCGTTTTGTCGGATGAGGTGACGTTTTGCTGATTTGACTGCAGCCTCCCAAAGGCCTCCAAAATGGGGTGCTGCCGGGGGGGATGAAATTCCATTTAATTTCTTTTGAAGCTAGGTGATGTGCTATGTCTTGATTATTGTCTTTTAGAAATTTCTGCATTTGAGAAAAATAGTTTGCGGCTCCTTGGAAATTGGTTGCGCAGTCAGTAGTTATTAATTGGCAGAGACCTCTTCTGGCAACGAAACGATCCAATGCAGCAAGGAATGAAGGTGTTGATAAACTCGTTGCAAACTCAATGTGTACAGCTTTTGTAGAAAAACAAACAAAAATTACAATATATCCCTTTTGGCGTGGGGATTTTCTCCTATTACTTTCTTTAAATTCAAACGGACCAGCGTAGTCTAGTCCAACATTTTGAAACGCACGTATGCTTTCAAATCTGATTGATGGTAGGTCCGCCATTTTAGGCGTTATAGGTTTTGCTTGGAACATATAGCATCTTTGGCATTGAAATATGCGCTCCCTTAATAATTGCCGTACTCCTACAATCCAAAACCTTTCTTTAATGAGGGACTGTGTCAAGCGGGGTCCTGAGTGCAAAGCCAATGAGTGATAATAATCACAAATGAGGGTCGCGAGGCGTGATGAACGGGGTATCAGCAAGGGGTGTTTCCTAGAGTAAGTTAAGTTAGCGTTTTTCAAACGACCGCCCACCCTGACAAAATCATTTTCATCAATGAATAAAGCCAAAGAGCGATATTTCTTAGAGCATGGTTTATTATTTTTCATATCAGAAATATCTTTTTTGAGAGATAGCGTTGTTGTGTAGTCTTTACACAGAGAGAGTCTTGATGATCCTACATATCAAGCTGTATAGAGTAAAAGTAAAACTTTACTCCATACATCTTGGATACACATATAGCCCAGTCAATCTAGGTAAAAAATCATGCAAACCCGGAAATGCGAGATATAAAGCTGAATTTTGGCACAGATGTTCTTAATGATATCCTTGACCATATCCTAAAAGTCCCCTACCGTCCCCTGTTTGCTTCTTCCGGTATAAAGAAAAAAGGGGGGGAGGGGGTGCAACTTATTTAAACGCACATTGAACGCGATAACTTGAGTAATTTTGGTCCGATTTTGATAAAATTTGGCTTGAAGGTGAAAGGTGGGATAAACTTAAATGAGTTGCAAAATCAGCATAGTCAGACCATGGGAACGGGTGTTTACGGCAGGTCTTATGAGGTAAAAATTGAATTTTATCATTTTTGATCCTCAAAACACAAAAAATTCTAATTTCTCTCTGAACCATTTAAAAAAGCTTAAATGATCAAATATTTTAGTATAATGAAGTGTTTTGTAAGGTTATTGGTTAGGAAGAAAATTAAAAAAATTAAAAATTCCCATGTTATTCTTAAGGAGAGTAAGCTGTTGTAGTTTGCTTGTTTACGGATATATTTTGATCAAACTTGGAAAATCAACTTAATTTATAATAAGCTATTGATATTTTACTACAAACGCACTTCATTACACTCCCTGTAGCAGCAAGCCTAGGTACTTGTTAGGCATAATGTTATTTCAATATATTTAATAAAAAATCCAATCGGGCAAATGGAAATTTACTTAGTCTGCAGGTTTGCTGCGGCGGGGGTATTTTCATACAAAGTTGCACTGTCCTAGATTTACTTTATCAATTGTTTTCGTCAATACTACACTCTATTTTTCCCTTAAAATGTATATTTAAGCTGGGAATAGTATAAATAAACTCCAGAATAAACGTGGACAATGGTGTAAAAACATAACCTAAGCATGGTATTCAATAAATAAGCTACCATCAAAACAATTAATTACTAATGAAAACTGACGTTCGGCGAAGATGAATATTTTTCTTATTTTGAGAAATTGGGGAGTTGTTGCTTTGAAACCAGTTCTTTGAAAATTGTTCAATTTTTGCAGTAGTTATTACAGTTACTAACACTTTTGACATGTTTTGCGTACATATTTCAAACCCCGATCATCGCACTCAGTAAAGTTTCAGGTCAAAATACAGATATGACGGATCCATCATTATCATAAATTTCTCCCGCAGCAGTAAACATACAAAACATTCTCGCTAGTGACATATTACAGTCGTAAATTACTCGGCGACACTAACGCGAAACAGTGAGGTTACAGGTAAACAAACAATGTCTTGCTTACATTGTGAACGTCTTGATAAAAAAAAATTATAAAGCCAAGGTGTATTGTTTGATGAATTTTAATTAATAATGCATTAATATTATTTACGGGAATATTGTGGACATTTTCCGTCACAATTAATAACAAAGGTTTGTCTGACGTTTCAAGTATTAAAATTTAATCCCATCCTCAGGTGGAAAAGTACCAAAAAAATTACCAGATTAGTGCACGAATCTATCGAATACTTGGAAATCACAATTTAAAATCACACTATTCAATTAAACATTTTTAACGGATTCCTTTGGAGGTTAAATCACACTTTTTTGTTGGTACATATTTACAAAGCACCATCAGGCCATATAGAGGTCAAAGTTTGCTGATGAATAATAATTTAGCTCTGACCTGCCGCGACAAAGCTGTCGATTGATTCTCGAACGGTGATTTCGCACTTAACTACAGTTCACAATTTCAGATTTACATCCGTCGCTAATACTTGGTTCAGCTAGAGAGCTGCCGCTTGGCTTTCTCCAACTCCGTACTATTTGAATTGATGCCATCTGCCAACCAGGTTAAAAACAAACACGTCATAACCATAAGTGGCTTGAGAAACTTTTAGGCGTAAAAAGCAGGCCCACAATATAAAAAGAAACGTTGGGGTAATGCTATTACAGTATTTTATTTTATTTATTCATGACAACGGCTTAACTAATACAGATAAAAAAACCGAACAATAAATTCGATACTTAATAGAATCTATCTATCTATATATAATACGCTAAGCCGATTTTTGTGAACAGAACTCCTCCCACATTTTTGGACCGATTTTGATGATTAAAGTGTCAAAAAATGGCCCTGATCTGTAGTTTTGCAAAGTCTTTTTCGTTTTTTGATATCTTTATTAGTTTGGGCAGTATCTTCCATCAAAGTTGGGTTTTCTCCCATAAGATTAACATGGGGGAATCTTAATATTTAATTGGAAACTTTGTCTCCACTAATTTGAGAGAACGGCTGGGCTTAGAAACTTGGTAGAGGTGTCCAAAGAAAGGTCTTGGCCTGTAGATGAGTTATCAAAAGAAAAACGAAGTAAATTCGCTCAGGGCTCTGCCCCAGAAGCCTTTAAAGATTCCTCCACAGATTTGTTTACATTTTGGCCATGTGGATAATATTTTTTAATGAAACAGCTGTTAATTTTAAAATTGTATTTCAAACAACACACATCATTTATCCAGGAGCTACTGAATTGTCCAAAAGAAGTATTTGCAATGTTATTTTCTGATTTTAAAATTGATTTTCTTCCGTATCATGTCATGTTTTGCAATATAACGTTCCATTACGAAATCAGTTGAAAATCCTTTTATCACAGTAACTCTTACATGATGTTGATTCCAACCCGTGGGGCCTGGGTTACAAACTTGTAACCAAGAAATTTGGAACCCGCTCTCCACCTTCCGTCATGGACAGGTTCACTATGGAGAGGATAGTCGAGTCCCTTTTCCCGGCTCACGCGTTGCGCCCACTGCGGGATTATGGAAGGGTGGACGACGTCCCACTTTTCAGCCCTGAAGAGCTGGTGGCGGCCGTCATATCCCTGAAGAACAACAAGGCTCCTGGTCCCGATGGGGTGCCCGGTGAAGTCCTCAAGAAGGTTTTGACTACCAACCCCTTGATCCTTTTGAGCATGTATAACGCCTGCCTGGTTGAAGGGGTTTTCCCTTTGTGCTGGAAGACAGCTAGGCTTATGCTTGTTGGGAAGGGCAAGGGAGACCCAGATCTGCCATCCTCTTACAGACCTCTGTGTATGTTGGATACGGCTGGCAAAGTCCTCGAGAAATTGATCCGTTCCCGGCTAAATTCAGCCGTTGTCGCTGCGGGGGACCTCTCCCCTCGTCAGAATGGATTCAGGATGGGGCGATCAACGATTGATGCGATTGAGGAGGTGAAGCAAGCCGTGATGAGAGCTGAGGATTTTACCCACTACTCTCGCAGGGTTGTGCTGCTCGTAACGCTCGATGTGCGAAATGCATTTAATTCGGCGAGGTGGTGCGATATGCTGGATGCTCTGGAGAACACCTTCCACGTGCCGGCATACCTCATGCGCATCATAGAGGATTATCTCCGGTTTCGCCTCCTAACGTATGACACTGCGGAGGGCCCGCGGACGATGAGTGTCACTTCTGGTGCTGCCCAAGGTTCCATACTCGGTCCAGACCTCTGGAACGTCGCTTATGACAGCCTTCTGAGGTCTGAAATGCCTGAGGAAACAGTCTTGGTTGGGTACGCAGACGACGTTGCAGCTTTGATAGCTGCACGTAGCGTTGAGCTGGCTCAGCTAAAGCTAAACCGAGTTATGCGTACCATAAACGCATGGATGGCAGACCACGGTCTCTCGCTTGCTCTGAGCAAAACCGAGATCGTGATTTTGACAAAAAAAACGGATTGACACCATCGTGCCGTTGAGGGTGGGAGCCGTCGAGGTTCAAACTGTTCGTTCTGCCAAGTATCTTGGGGTCATGGTAGACAGCAAGCTTAGCTGGCGGGATCAGATCTTCCGTACAGCGGACAAGGCCGCTAGGGTGGTTTCTTCTCTTAGCCGGTTGATGGCCAATGTCGGAGGGCCTCGGTCCAGTCGTAGAAGGCTGTTAATGTCTTCGGTCCAGTCCGTACTCTTGTACGGTGCGGAGGTGTGGGCAGACGCACTAAATAAGGAGGCATACAGGATGCGGCTCGCCCGAGTGCAGCGTCAGGCAGCACTGAGGGTAGCATCTGCCTACCGAACAGTGTCCGAGCCCGCCATCCTGGTGATTGCTGGAGTCATCCCCGTCAAACTTTTGGCGGCGGAGAGAAATGCAATTTACCGGCGCCGTGGGGAGGACGAGGCACGAACAGAGGAACGCACCCGCACCTACCAGCTGTGGCAGGAGGGCTGGGAACAGGAGACACGGGGACTCTGGACCAGGCGACTGATACAGCAAGTCCAACCTTGGGTTGATCGGCGGTACGGAGAGGTGGACTTCTACCTCACCCAATTTCTGACGGGACACGGCTTTTTCCGGTCGTACCTGTTCAGGATGGGCAAAGCCGTGTCACCCGACTGCATATACTGCCCAGGCATTCTCGATGACGTGGAACATACATTTTTCCACTGCCAGCGCTGGGAAAGGCCCCACCTGGAGGCTCAACAATTAATAGGACTGCTGTCGGTGGACACGGTCATACCGATTATGACGGAGGGTGAGGAAAATTGGACCTGTGTGTCACATTATATCCAGGGTATTCTCCGCGCCAAGAAGATCGACCTTGACCGGGATGCGGTTGTAGGTAATTAAGAATCGAAATGCCAGAAACGGAGCGAGCCCTGAGGGCTTAGGTCACATGTTGGCCTGACTTGAAGTAATGTGACAAACAATTCCAGGTCTGTGTCCAACAGAGTAGAGGGGGTTTTTTAGTGAGTAGTCTGACAATTTTCAGGAGTCTCACACTACAGGCTGGCTACCTGTGTGCGTAAAAGCATTTTCCCTCCTCTCCCTAAAAAAAAAGAAAAAAAGTAACTCTTACAATTATTTCTTATTGAACTATCTTATCTATTTTACGGGTTGGTGTACTTTTTCACACATTTTCCCTATATTTTATCATTATTCTAGACAGATCATCATAGGTTCATGAGATTATTGTCATACATGTTTTCATCATTGGAAAAATCTTTGATTGTGTAATACAATACAAAATAATACAAGTGATGAAGGGCACCAATTTGAGCCGTGTCCATATATTGTTAAACTAATAGTAGTTTACAGCAACTGGATAAAACATTTTACAATATTTATGTAGAAATATGTGGATGATTTAGAAAGTCATCAAGCCGGAAAACTGCAATATACTGCAGACTTTTAAGGGAGGTTACTTTGATGTATTCATTCAGCTTAAAGAAAACATAATGTAGATATGTATTCAAACAAAAACCATTTAATTTATCTCTAAAAATATATTCTCAAAGTGCACCGAACAGCAGCCTAAAAAAATACTACCTATTTAACTTATCCAGATAGTTACAAAATGCTCAAACTCGGATTGTGACATTTAAAATTCGGCTTATATTTTTCTTAACCAACAGATTATTCATCTGCAGAAGAAGTTCATTATGCTCTTATCGTGTCTAATAACATCCTAACACAGAAACCTTGCCCAAAATGGTACCTATCTTCACAAATTATTTGCAGTGGCCTATTACGGACCGTGGCCCACTGGGTTGGTGAGATTATTGAAAATAACAATACACTTTGACTGTAAAAAATGGCAAAAATACTAATTACCATTTAAGCAGAGACTGTCACTATAGAAAGGACATGTTACTTTTAAACTAGATCACATCATCCTTTGATTACAACAATGCGTGTAAACTTCACTATTTACGTATCAGCCAATTCTGTTCAGTCAATATTTTATTCATTGAATGGTCAACCATATTTTGTAAATAACGCAATAGTCATTATTATTTTAAACTTATTACTCATTAAATCATGCTAAATGCTCAAAATTTGTATTATTTCACTCAATTTATCGCAGTTAGAAGAATAGCGTAAGCCTTGAAATTAACCGTCGATTTCGACGGGTTTCACCTAGTACAATAAATAATACAACAATGAATAAAGTTAACAAAGAATATAAATACTGTAAAAAAAATCAAATATAACAATAAACAAATTTGACAAAGAATAGTGTAACAATAGAAGGCGTTTATGCTAGTCGAATTTCTACACCAGGGTTGCTTTTGTTGTCCTCCTTAATAGACAGTTGTTGAGCTATATAGACAGTTTGCAGCTACCCCTGTCGGTGAAGAAGTAGAAATCACGATTAACTCTGTTGCCCAGCCTGAGAATTCTTGCCAGAGGACTGTGAAAGTCATGTGGTGCCTCTGAAACGACGGCCGAATAGGTCCCTGGATGTGGATCTTGTTATGCAGGGGATTCTAATGTCTATTTCTGATAGCAGCTCTGGGACAGCATATATGACCACTTAGGAGCTTGTACAAGAAACCAACATCGGCAACGCTGCTCCATGCACAATGGCTGGATTTTCAGTTCCTCAGCCAGAATATCCGTTCGCACCTCTCAATAGCGGTATCCCTGACCAGGGCTAGAGATCTCTAGATCCCTGACGCACTTCTACCCGCCTCAAAAATCCTCTTTTGATCGCTTTTATACTAGTGAGTAGTGGCGAACTACCGGTTTTACCCCACTTGGGGCACGTTTTCCCATAAGAAATAACATGGGATCATTTTTTGGCCACTAAAACCAAAAATCCTGATCTTTGCCTAAATATCCCTATATAATTGTCAAACCTTATTTTTTACTTATTCCCCATAAATATATTCGATATTAAGCTAAAAAAGCTATTTCTTATATTTATTGACCCTTACAAGTGTAAATGTAGAGTAGTGACAATAGGGCAAAGAGACGGCACTTGGGGCGTTTTTCCCCATAAGAATAACATGGTGAGCTTTTTTTGACCACTTTTTTAAAAATCCAGCTCTCGGCCTATACAAGCCTATATAAATGTTCAATACCATTGTACAACTCCATTACTATTTCAAATCCACATGCATTCACATGTATATTCTCAAAATCATCAACTTGACAGTGCGAGGTTTGTACGCGAACTCGTGCGTGCTCCCTTGGACATCCTTAGTGGAAATCCATGAATTCTGGCTACTTGGGAACCCAAGCCATTTGACATACAATAAATCACCTTTTCTCCTAATAACCTTTTCTATCAAATACATGCCTTTATATTTGGTCTTTAACAATTCCTCTGTATAGAAGCCTCCCCTGATTATATTACCATTTTCATCTTTCAAGATATAAGTCACAGGCTTTGTATTCTTTACTTCTGCTATTGTAAATAGCTCCCCTGTCCAATTCGGGGTATATCCTTTACTAAAAACATGTTTATACTTGGAAATTCTCACACTATCACCTACCTTATATCTTGGCTTTTTAACTTGCATTACTTTAGAAGTCAACCTCTCATGCACATATTTACTATTCTTAATATTCACTTGGTTAGGCTTCATTCCTATAGATCTATGCACCTTATTATTATATTTTCGAATTAACTTTGGAAGTAAATCCAACCATTTATAACTCCCCTGAGCACTAAATTCCCTATATAACCAATTCTTTAAAGTTCTCTGAAACCTCTCCACAATTGCAGCCTTAGTTGTAGAAAATGTGTGATAGTGATTAATATTTAATTGTTTCATTAGTTTGCTAAAATATTGATTAAAAAATTCTTTTCCATTGTCAGATTGAATGTTTTTAACCCTCTTTGGTAGAATGGTTTTAATGGCTTCTGTAACCACCAGCCCTGTCTTATTCTTTAGTGGAGCAGCATAAGCTTTTTTAGAAAATGTATCTATTAAAGTTAAAATATATTTATTACCAGAATTCTCTCTAGCATAGTTTTGCATATCAATTAAATCTATTTGTACAGTTTCGTTTATACCTAATACTTTAAAAGACCTTCTAATGAAATTCTTTCTTGCAGGCTTGTGAAGTTCGTATGCAATTTCATTCATTTTTTATAACATCACTCTTTCCTTGTACTGTAAATATATTACCATTAGCCCCAATCAATAGATTATCTTCCATTCTTTTAAATACATAGTTTTATGGTATATATGGTCTATTATCTATATACTTAAATCCACTCAAAGATGTGGGGTCAGCAACTAATAAATCAGGATTGTATTCCATCAAATTAAATTTTCTTCCTCCATATACAAATTTTGATCCATCATAATACATAGCTTGTGACATTAAACAAATATCATCTAAATATTCCCCCATTGGCAGATTTCTTATATATTGTTTTTTGGCATCCCAACATTTTTCTTTTTTATCAAAAGTTATAGTCTGTTCTTTTGTAACACAGTCAGTGTCATCAACGGCAGGTTTAACACGTACTAACCTTTTATTATTAAAATCCCAATAGCCTGCTTCCATTTTTGGAACTTGTGAAACATTCACAGCATCCTTACTATCTGTACCTTCTATCAAATTGCTAAGTTTCTGTTTCTTAGCATTCCAAACACCATTCTCTGATTCTAAAAATTCATAATTATTATCGTCTTGTACAAATTTACCATCTTCTTTTCGTATTAAAGTCTGTTGTAAAGTGGGCACATCATCTAAACTTTCACCCTTTTCCACATTAGTAATTTTCCGTTTCTTTGCATTCCAAACACCATTTTCTGATTCTAAAAATTCAAAATTATTATTGTCTTGTACAAATGTACCACCATCTTTACGTATTAAAGTCTGTTGTAAAGTGGGCACATCATCTAAACTTTCACCCTTTTCCACATTAGTAATTTTCTGTTTTTTAGCATTCCAATTTTTATTCTTAGATTCTAAAAACTCATATTTAGTTTTACCTTGTAAAAATACATCACCTTTTCTAGTTAATGTCTGACCCAAAGTTGATACATCATCTACAAACTCCCCATCTTTAACATTACCAATTTTACGGTTTAAACAATTCCAACTATCGTCTTGTAAATTTAAAGTAGGTTCACTACTAGCCCTGGGTTCTGCAGGCTTATTATATGGATTATATAAACGATAAAATTTATCTATAAACATATTTTTATTTAATAAATAATTCCACTTTCTCTCAATTCCTCAATAATGGAATCTATTTCATTGTCTACTCCTGAGTTACCGGCTTGGCGACTTAGCCAAAGAAGTCTTAACCTATCTACAAGCTCATTAGGATCATCCCAATAAATATAGTCTATTTTATTACCAGTCACTTGTCTCAAACCTTCACCAACAGATTTAAATAGAGGTTTAATTATATTAAGATATTTAGTATGTCTATTACTTGAAATTGGTGCACCGTCTTTGTAACTCTTCAAATGTCCATTTGTAGCTTCCAAAATCTCTTTATAATTTTGCAAATCAGCCTGAGTATAATCCTCAGGTTCTTTTAAAGTTAACAACTGCCACAAGCCTTTTGTCCCCTTGTAGGTTTTATTTGCAACTGTAACATCATCATTGGCAATATCAACTTCCTTATTTCCAATAAAAAAATTATTTGCTTCTCGTCTAATACCATATGTAGTGTCTGTCATACTACTTTTACTGAGGTAATTTCCTAAATAGTCTGATGCTAAAAGACCAAAATCTAATTTCTGTGGGGTGGATTGCTGTAATGGTTGTAATGGTTGTAATCTTGGTATCATTGATATTCTAGATGGAGTCATTGGGAGTATCTCCATTTGAGGCCTCTCTGTTTTACCAATAGATGTGATTTTCTTTAATTCTTGTAATGGCTCTATTAAAGGTTGGAATGTTTGGAACCTCTCTTCAGCCTCTAGAAACTTGCCACGTTTTAAAGCTCTATATTTCTCTCGTATTTGATTTGCAGAGTCAACCAATTCTTGTTGAATGTTTTTCATCTTTTATTTACATTTTATTTATCTCATTTGACAAAGGATTGTACTCAAACACTTTATCATGTATTATCAAACAATATGCAGATGTATTTGCTGGTACATTTTCTGCAGTTTCAATCTCTAATTTAATATCAACAATTCCTTCCTTCACTGTTTCGTTCTGTCTAGAACAGTCTATTACAATTAGAGGATATTTCTTCATAAACTCAGCCCTACTAATCATAGGATCTGGGATAGTATTATAGTAAGCCTCTCTAAACCTCATAAACATCTCATAAGCTTTAGAGACATCTCCATTTTCAAAGTCGAGATTTAAATCACTATAAGGATAATATTCTGAGTTTAGAAATACTTTGAGATTTTTTAATTTACAGTGATCAAATTCATCAGTTCTTTTTCGTGCACTATTATCTCTAGCTGTTTGGAAACCAAATATAATATACCTAGGCTTCTCTAAACTTGAAGATGTCTTTACTGACCACATATGTCTTGTGGTATTGGGATATGATGGAAGTTCATGCAGCTCTAAACTTCTAAATGCAATTTGCAAATTTTTATTTAGCAATAACATCTTTTGTAATTGTAACTTCTCCCCATCTGATGGTATTACATGTGGCATCACCCATTGAATTGAGTTAAGTGTAATTTTGGGAATCATATCAGCAGAGCCACTGGCTGGAGCGCTAGTGGTTGTTAATATACAATTTAAATCATTTTTGGATCTTTTCAATACCAATTCTTGTTTGACATTTACTAATACCTTATTAAAATCCTCGAATACACCCATTAACAGCTCTAATGGCAAACATGTACTAAACTTTCCACCTTTATGGAACTCTTTTAAATTTGTGTCAGAATCAAATGCTACATTTGACAATTTAGTTGTTTTATTGTAAGAGCTCAATATTTTCATAAGACTAGAAATTCCTGGGTTTCTTACAATGTCTATTTCTTTACCTGCGACTTCGTATCTAATTTCAACAAATAAGAACGCAAATGCATTATTTATAAAATGACCTTTATCATGATTCTCAATTTCTCCCTTAATATACAGATAACTTCTACATGGGAGAGTTAGCAAATCTTGATTATTAATACATATTCGAATTTCATCAGAATTATTTATTGCTAAAGTGTTGTGGGGAGCATAGGAGTGATTTGTAATTTTAACCACACTATCGTCGAATTGGGATTTCCCTGTAACGTCTAGAAAATCTTCCATTTTTATTAATAGAAAATTTTAACTTTAGTCCTATTGATTTTAGGAACCTAGCATTTTGTACACTTATAGATAAATTGTTATAAATTCTCATATCTTTTTTATATGACAAGTAATTGTAGTTTCTTCTCCGTTAAAGTCAATTGCCTTGTCGTGTTGATCGGCAAATGTAATACTAACAACATCTAAACTTCTCTTATTTACAGGAAAATATATAATATTTCTTGGAACTTCAATAATTTTGTAGCCAGGAGGAGCTTCTGGATAAAAGCTATGTATGGTGTGTGATTTGTTGCCGTTTAAATAGGACCCGTTTGCAATATTACATTTTACTCTAATCACATTTACATTATTAATGTTTATTTTATTTGTAGATTCAAACTGAACACCAGGAGTAGAAATACCTTTAAATCCCAATAAAACAGACCCTAAACATGGTTTTGTAAAATCAAACACGTGGCTAGAAAGTAATGTCGCTTTCATAGTTTTATTATTAGCTGTAAGGAAAAAGTCTGGGATTAGCTTTTGAATTTCCTTTGCAAGCTCAACCACCTCATATGTTCCTTCAGAAATTTCTATTGTAACTGGAGCATTGTGATCATAATAGAAAACATCATCACCTTCTCCAATGGTTAATTTGTTGCCTTTAAGTTGATTTAATTTTGGAATAAGCCCTTTGAATAAAAGTTTGGATTTAGTATTAATTAATGTTTCTCCATTTTTATCTATTATAACTTTAAGTTTACCATTTAATAACTGGTTTAAATCATCAACTGAGATCTCTCCCTTTGGTAATGTTTTTTTCTCTACTTTGTAATATGTTAAAGTATTTAGAGGTTTTTTAACATTAAATATAGAATTATAACTTTGAAAATCTACTAATCCAATTACATAATCATCATTTAATTCTATGGGAGGAAAGAACACTGACTTTAGCTCTGGCCCTGTACCCGAAAATGTTATACTAAATGAATCCATTTTTATAAACAAAAATTTTTTATGAATGATAAACATAAAATTCCACAAATAGAACTATTTAAATCTTGTATTTGATCGGTTGTATAGTAGATTTTATATCCCTCAAAATATTTAATTACTTCTTTTGGAGGTTGGATTCCAAATGGGTCAAAATAAATTACAATATCTTTATTTTTACGATATGCTGTCCAATGTGTGCCAGATGAGCTATCTAAATTAACTATTCCGCACTCTTTTACTCTTGGTGTTAGATTTTTTAGCTCGCTTTTTAGGTACACTCCCCGGAAGTGAGGCACGTCTTTTGCGGCCTCTAACAGCTGGTAGTTGTCCATCTTTTTTATTAAATTTTAATCCCATTCCCATTTTTGCTTTTGCCTTCATCAAATTTGTCACGGCATAAGCAGCTGCTCTTTCAGCAAGATTTGCGTCCTTGGCCGTTACTCTAGTCCAAGCTAAGTCTGCTAATCTCATGTCTGCTTTGTTCCGAGCAGCGGTATCGGGATTATTCATGTAGAATATGTCATGCTCTTTACAATAAGAGCCTAGTTTATTTTTTGGAGGTACATTTTTAGCTAGATTCTCACGTATATTCGTTCCAGGTCCACAGTACCGATATGATGGTATGTGAAGTGGAAATGGAAGGTTATTTATAAGAGTATTCAATAACCCTCGACCTCTGTAAGGCTTTAGGAATAAACCTTTGCCCTTTTTACATGTTTTCTTATTATCATTTTTTACCATTTTTATTATATAAAAAATGTCTTTTATTCAACAAAAACATAAATTTAAAATAGTACATACTAAGGAAAATATACCAAAGAAGTTGGGTCTATTTCCTACCAATATTCTATGTGTTATTTGCGGTCCAAGTGGAAGTGGGAAGACGGTTGTAATTTATAACTTAATTGTAAGAAAGGAAGGATTAAAATTTACAAACTTATATTTAATATCTAAATCATTAGAACAAGAAAAATATAAAAAAATAATTGAAATATTTAGTTTGTGTGATGAAGTGAAATTACACACGTTTACTGACTGTGAAATCACACCAAATGATGTAAAATCACAGTCAGTTGTTGTATTTGATGACATAAATAGTCCAAATATTACACAATTTTTCTCAATGGGTCGACATAAAAATATTAACTGTTTTTACTTGTGTCAATCTTACAGCAAAGTACACAAACATTTACGTGATAATGTAAATTTCCTAATATTAATCAAACAAGATGATTTAAATTTAAAACATGTATATCACAATCATGTTGGTAATGACTTTTCATTTGACCAATTTAAAAATCTCTGTCATCAATGTTGGGATAAAACTAAATATGGCTTTTTCGTAATAGACAAAGAAAGGTCAAAGAATAATGGTAAATATAGATTTATGTTTGACCAATTCTATCAAGAGGATGGTAAGGGTAAATAAATAAAAGACTGGAGTTTTTTAACATTTGTATTTATTATATATCTACACATACAATTCATGTTTGATCAATTTTATAATGACCAAGCGCAAGAGTATTAATGCCATCTTCATGAATAAACCTCTTGTCATCGTCAAAGGATAGTACTTTCTTGTTCATGGTCAAGGTTTGAAGATGATGATTTGTAGATTTAATTCTTGTCACATTCTCATAGTAATCTTGCCCAGTTGCAAGACAGTTCAAATAATGTTGATGTCTGAGGAGATGTTTAACAGTGGCACCATCAGCTCCTTTAGCTTTCTTCACCTCTAAAGCTAGCTTGTCTTCTTCATATAACCATTTTAGAGGAATGTAAGAATATAACTTTGGTCTTAAACCACAATATTCATACATAATATGACCACCTAATTCATCTTTAAACTTTCCAGTGACTTTTTTATTTTTATCAGAGTATAAGAAATGGTCTTTACTATATCCAGAGGTATCAAAATAGTGTAAGTCACATTCTATTTCCTTGTAAAAGTCCTCTGTAACTATAGCATACATTAATGAATCTGTATCTGTCATTAGAAATCTTTTATTCTTAAATTTTGACATATAATTATAGTGGAAATCATACATTATTACTTTACTAATATCCAAAATGGTCATTCCCAAATATATTGGTTTATTAAACTTTACAACTAATTTATTTAAATGTATAGCATGTAAATTGTTATCAAACTTTTTGCTACAGTCAAACCTTGGATTAGTGACATATTTTGTTAATAGTGACTCATCCTTGAGATATATATCACGAAACTTGCGTTGATTCATGATTGTTCGACCAAAGAGACTATTATTTAACAATTTATAAAAGTCTTTTTCGAAATCAGTTTTAGCACATTTGCGTTTTTCAATATTAAAATTAATATAGGGCGCAAGCTATTTAGACTGTCTAAATTTTAAAATTCTATGGTATTTTGTAACAATCAAACCCAATTCCTCATATTTTTGTAATGCTTTATAATGTAAAATATATTTAGTTTTGTCATTTAAATTTGGCATTAATTTGCCATTCATTTTCTCAGGTGCTAATGGGTAGTCATTATGTAAATCATGTAAGCTTTTATCATATTTTAAATCAACTTCTAAAATGTATCCAAACTCATCATTTTGATTGTATTTGTAGTCTATCTCATTAGTCCAACGAAATCCATCCACAGGTAGTGGCTCACACATTGCTGTGGAGTATAGCGAGTTACAATCTAAATATATTAAATACACACTTTCTTGATTGGGGTCATAGTGTTCGCCCATATATCTATTATTGGCTTTAGCATAACGTGTGGAAATCATACTGACTCCTCCTCTGATTGCACTTTCTATGAACAAATGCATGTCAATATCTTGAAATAATTGTAATTTTATACCGGTCATTCTAAGACAGGCCTCCCATGTTAGTCCAGGGAGTGAATACATATGTACGGGGTCAAGTTTATAATCTTTTAAACACAGGTCTCTAAATGTCTCAAAGACATCAGCCAGTAGCAATACGTCTGTTTTAAGATATAAATCATGATATTCTTGTAAATTATTTATATTAAAATGGGTCCAGACATTTTTAGCATGTTCATATTCATTGGGAGAGATATGTTCTTTAGTTCGAGTACTGTAAAATGTTTCTTTTGGGGGTAGAGACTCTGCGAACTTATCTGGTCCCGTTATATATTCATAGGGATATACACCTTTACGTTGTAGTAGTGGATTGTCTATAAATCTAAATGTATTTAAATTGGAAGCTAATTTGTATAATGGAAGGGACAAAAAGTTATAGGAATCTAAAAATACTAAATCATCAATAGAGAATGAAATGTACTTTTCCATATCCTTGGCTATACAATTTAATTTACGTTTATTAAACTTTCCCAAGTGTTTCATTATTAAATGTCCGTCATAATTTTTCAAGTTATGGAAGAATACTGGGATTTTCTTTGTTACTTTATAGTTTAAATTGCAATCATTGTGGGCAGCTCCACGGTATTGGCCAGATGAATGGCAATGATCTCTCACCCTATCAAAATATAGGGGCTTTTCACAAATATGACAATGTGTCGAGTTTTGGAAAGACGCCTCTTGCTCTGGAGTCATTACCAGGGGAATATATATCGCCATTTGACTTTTAATATAATCATAAGTCTCAAATAATCTTTTAAAAAAACACATCCATAACATTTTCACCACTGTACAACTCTTCAGAAATAATCTTAGACTCTTTCACTACAACAAATGCAAATCCAGATGGAGTATGGTTGTTAGAGTTTATAAAGCATTCAAAATCTGCATAAATCACAAATGGGGCTTTAAGTTGATATTTATAGTTTTTAAATTGTAATGTATCTTGTTTAGACATTTCCACTCGTTGGGCATCAAAGTTTTTACAATATGTTGCATGACGTTCTAATATATCATTAGTATAAAAATGTTGCAAACACAACTTACAAAAATGCTTTTTATGGTCATCTTTTGTAGAGTGGAACATTAACTTATCAAAATCACGAATTAAACAGTAATGTGATTTACGACCTTCTTGTAATAACAATAGATCTACATGATTATTACTATTTAGTTTGGTTGTTCTTAATGGATATATAAATTTATCATATTCAACCCCAAATACATTAATACTTATATCATTCTGTGTTTCAAATTTATCTATATCAGATATTTTCACAGGATACTTTATGTTTGTCATATTCAACTGACTTTCATAGGGTACATAATTAGAAACCCTTTCAGCATGTTCATTAGAGTTCCTTGGATGTAAAGCTGCTAAAATCGACCAAAGGAAGCATTTATTGTCAGCATTTTTAATATTGAAAACTGCATGTTTTGATTGAATACTCTTTGGTGTAGGGATATATGACTTTGGAGTTAGGGGCTTATACTTGTAAACATGCAGCTGCCAATATTTAGTATGGTCATATATCCATCCACTGCCTTGGGCTTGATATTTGTGTATGGAAGCGTCAATCTTTAAAAGTGCATTTTCAATTTGAGGCTTTAAATCTCTCTTCTCAATAGTTAAGGTAGTAAGGCTTCTAAAATCTGCAATACATTCTTTTTCATTGACTAATTTTCCATTTTGATCCATTGAATATTTTATAAATTTGATTCTCCTAACTAACGTCCATTTTATCGGAAGAGGACAAGACTGAAGAGTATTTTTAAGGTCAGCTCTAATCGATTCACCAACAAATTTAATCATTGTATATGGACATTTGATGCAAGAATTGGCGTGTCTTTTAAAATGTCCAACAACATTCGTTTTACAGAAATTACAAGTCTTATGATTTTGTAATATATGTGATTTTAAAGCCACATTATTATCACAGATTAAATTGCAAACCTTGCACAGTTTCACCTTTATTTGATGAATTACCTTGTAGTGGCGAATCAGGTTACTTTTGGTGGAGAGCAACACGGAGCAGTGTTGACAGGTGGGCCTCATGGTCCAGAATGAAATAACACCCGAATGTCACTTCTATTTATAGAATTTTCGAAAATTTCAAAATTTTTAAAATTTTAAAAATTTAGATTAGAAATTAAGAATTACTTCAACAGGAGTTCACCCACCCAGGACTAGACCAGTAAAGACGAGAAGCCTGACCGTAGGTCGGGAGCACGACTAGGAGCGCGCCATGAGCCGGGAGCGCGCCCGAGTTCGCGTACAAACCTCGCACTGTCAAGTTGATGATTTTGAGAATATACATGTGAATGCATGTGGATTTGAAATTTTAATAGTGTTGTACAATGGTATTGAACATTTATATAGGCTTGTATAGGCCGAGAGCTGGATTTTTAAAAAAGTGGTCAAAAAAAGCTCACCATGTTATTCTTATGGGGAAAAACGCCCCAAGTGCCGTCTCTTTGCCCTATTGTCACTACTCTACATTTACACTTGTAAGGGTCAATAAATATAAGAAATAGCTTTTTTAGCTTAATATCGAATATATTTATGGGGAATAAGTAAAAAATAAGGTTTGACAATTATATAGGGATATTTAGGCAAAGATCAGGATTTTTGGTTTTAGTGGCCAAAAAATGATCCCATGTTATTTCTTATGGGAAAACGTGCCCCAAGTGGGGTAAAACCGGTAGTTCGCCACTACTCTAGTGCGTCCACCCACTGTATATGGAGACCAGATTGGGGAAACATACTCCAGACACTGTCTCACCATTGCACAATAAAGAGTTTTCAATGCAGTTGGGTTATTCATACCTTTGGTAGAACGGGAGATGAAACCGAGCAGTCTGTTAGCCTAGCTAACCACAGAGTTTTTATGCTCGTCGAAACTCAGATCGCTGCAGAATACCACCTACCACCCCAAATCTTTCGTGGACGTTACTCTAGGAATACTTTCCTCCACTGTACATGAAGATCTCTGGAGTCCGGGAACTATGGAAGGTTAATATTGGACATTTCGCAGGATTGACTTCAATCTGGTTGACTTTACATCAGGCTGTCAAGACATCAGGCTTTACACTGTCAAGACACATTTAAAAGAATACCGAGCCCTCTTCCACCTCAACCTCGACAAAAACGTTGAGATCATCAGCAAACGTGAGGGATCCAACTTGGATTGAAGCCACCAGATCATCGATGAACACACTATAAATAGGTAGGGTCCCAAATGTCCTTGTGGTACTCCTGAGGTCTGGTGAAATTGTTGCGATTGCGAAGGCCCAAGCCTGACAGTTAACGTGTCGTCAGTCAAGCAAGTAATCCTCCAGCCAGCCAAATAGTGGTTGTAGAATGCCATTGTCTGTACTCTAAGCTTCGACACGAGGATCTTGTGGTATTTTTCGTCGAATGCTTTGGCGAAGTTGATATAGGCAACGTCCAGCTGGCAACCTGCTCTAAAGGTGGACAGAGCTTTCTCTTGAAGCAATAATACATTCGAAATCTTAGATTTTTTGGAGACAAACCCATGTTGATTTGAGGAGATTATGCCTTTGATAAAGATCTTCAGTTTGTCCAGAACCAAGGTATTGAACACTTTATTAGCTGTCGGTTTTACAGACAGCTGTCGTGTGTACAGATGCAGACTAACTTGACCATTGGCTTTTTTTATAAAAGGTAAAATCTATGAGTTTATTGAATGTGACCACTATATTTTGTTTGTATTGTAAACAATAAATTTACAAGTAATGTAATTAAAGCATAAAGATTTTTAGTTATATCCTATACTCTAATACGAGCAAAGTTTGCTTGTATGTATGTATGTATGTATGTATGTATGTATGTATGTATGTATGTATGCTTGCACCAAGATCTCGAAAACGGCTCCGACGATTTTCTTCAAATGTTGTATATAGTTTATTTCTGGCCTAAAAACGAGTTTACTGCAATTAGAACTGCCATCAAAAATCTAATTACGTAGAAAAATGAAATTGAAAATCACATTTTTTTAACATTAGTCTTATGGGTTGCTAGGTAACCATGTTGGCTGAATTAAATAACAGGGAAAAAGTAAACAAAAGACTTGTAGCTTGTAATTTGTCTATCCACAGTATACTAGCAAAACAAAATACAGTACAAAAGGAAAAACATCAGTTGTTACTATTGAGCAAAGATTATACAGAAGATTACTAGATTCTATAGTCAAGGGTAGCAGTGTGGAGTGTGGGATCTGTTTATGACGATTAGATTACGGTATCTGCAATCCTTAAATGCTATGGAAAGGGAGGAAAACAGGTCCACGACATAGGAAGTGGTGAAGGAAGTAGTAAAAGCGAGCAGTCTGGAGTGTGGGAACTGTTTATGACGATTAAATTAAGGTATCTGCAATCCTAAAATGTAATGGGAGGGGATGGAAAGAGGTCCGCGACGTAGGAAGTGGTGAAGGAAGTAGTAAAGGCGAGCAGTCTGGAGTGTGAAAACTGTTTATGACGATTAGATTAAGGAATCTACAATCCTAAAATGCAATGGGAATGGAGGGAAACAGGTCCGCGACGTAGGAAGTGGTGAAGGAAGTAGTAAAGGCGAGCAGTCTGGAGTGTGGAAACTGTTTAGGACGATTAGTATAAGGAATCTGCAATCCTAAAATCCTATGGGAAGGGATGGAAAGAGGTCCGCGACGTAGGAAGTGGTGAAGGAAGTAGTAAAGGCGAGCAGTCTGGAGTGTGAAAACTGTTTATGACGATTAGATTAAGGAATCTACAATCCTAAAATGCTATGGGAATGGAGGGAAACAGGTCCGCGACGTAGGAAGTGGTGAAGGAAGTAGTAAAGGCGATCAGTCTGGAGTGTGGAAACTGTTTATAACGATTAGATTAAGGAATCTGCAATCCTAAAATGCTATGGGAAGGGAGGGAAAGAGGTCCGCGACGTAGGAAGTGGTGAAGGAAGTAGTAAAGGCGATCAGTCTGGAGTGTGGAAACTGTTTAAGACGATTAGAATAAGGAATCTGCAATCCTAAAATCCTATGGGAAGGGATGGAAAGAGGTCCGCGACGTAGGAAGTGGTGAAGGAAGTAGTAAAGGCGAGCAGTCTGGAGTGTGGAAACTGTTTATGACGATTAGATTAAGGAATCTGCAATCCTAAAATCCTATGGGAAGGGATGGAAAGAGGTCCGCGACGTAGGAAGTGGTGAAGGAAGTAGTAAAGGCGAGCAGTCTGGAGTGTGGAAACTGTTTATGACGATTAGATTAAGGAATCTGCAATCCTAAATGCTATGGGAATGGAGGGAAACAGGTTCACGACGTAGGAAGTGGTGAAAGAAGTAGTAAATGTGAGCAGTCCGGAGTGTGGGAACTGTTAATAACGATTAGATCAAGTTATCTACAATCCTAAAATGCTATGGGACGGGAGGGAATCATGTCCGCGACGTAGGAAGTGGTGAAGGAAGTAGTAAAGGCGAGCAGTCTGGAGTGTGAAAACTGTTTATGACGATTAGATTAAGGAATCTACAATCCTAAAATGCTATGGGAATGGAGGGAAAGAGGTCCGCGACGTAGGAAGTGGTGAAGGA
Organism: Macrosteles quadrilineatus; assembly: GCF_028750875.1. Lineage (NCBI taxonomy): Eukaryota > Metazoa > Arthropoda > Insecta > Hemiptera > Cicadellidae > Macrosteles > Macrosteles quadrilineatus. The sequence continues at coordinate 73,920,982 of NW_026542598.1, read as the reverse complement.
AGTAGTAAAGGCGAGCAGTCTGGAGTGTGGAAACTGTTTAAGACGATTAGTATAAGGAATCTGCAATCCTAAAATCCTATGGGAAGGGATGGAAAGAGGTCCGCGACGTAGGAAGTGGTGAAGGAAGTAGTAAAGGCGAGCAGTCTGGAGTGTGAAAACTGTTTATGACGATTAGATTAAGGAATCTACAATCCTAAAATGCTATGGGAATGGAGGGAAACAGGTCCGCGACGTAGGAAGTGGTGAAGGAAGTAGTAAAGGCGATCAGTCTGGAGTGTGGAAACTTTTTATAACGATTAGATTAAGGAATCTGCAATCCTAAAATGCTATGGGAAGGGAGGGAAAGAGGTCCGCGACGTAGGAAGTGGTGAAGGAAGTAGTAAAGGCGAGCAGTCTGGAGTGTGGAAACTGTTTAAGACGATTAGAATAAGGAATCTGCAATCCTAAAATCCTATGGGAAGGGATGGAAAGAGGTCCGCGACGTAGGAAGTGGTGAAGGAAGTAGTAAAGGCGAGCAGTCTGGAGTGTGGAAACTGTTTATGACGATTAGATTAAGGAATCTGCAATCCTAAAATGCTATGGGAAGGGAGGGAAACAGGTTCACGACGTAGGAAGTGGTGAAGGAAGTAGTAAATGTGAGCAGTCCGGAGTGTGGGAACTGTTAATAACGATTAGATCAAGTTATCTACAATCCTAAAATGCTATGGGACGGGAGGGAATCATGTCCGCGACGTAGGAAGTGGTGAAGGAAGTAGTAAAGGCGAGCAGTCTGGAGTGTGGAAACTGTTTATGACGATTAGATTAAAGAATCAACAATCCTAAAATCCTATTGGAAGGGATGGAAAGAGGTCTGCGACATAGGAAGTGGTGAAGGAAGTAGTAAAGGTGAGCAGCCAGGAGTGTGGGAAATGTTTATGACGATTAGATTAAGGTATCTACAATCCTAAAATGCTATGGGACGGGAGGGAAACAGGTCCGCGACGTAGGAAGTGGTGAAGGAAGTAGTAAAGGCGAGCAGTCTGGAGTGTGGAAACTGTTTAAAACGATTAGATTAAGGAATCTACAATCCTAAAATGCAATGGGAATGGAGGGAAACAGGTCCGCGACGTAGGAAGTGGTGAAGGAAGTAGTAAAGGCGAGCAGTCTGGAGTGTGGAAACTGTTTATGACGATTAGATTAAGGAATCTGCAATCCTAAAATGCTATGGGAAGGGAGGGAAACAGGTTCACGACGTAGGAAGTGGTGAAGGAAGTAGTAAATGTGAGCAGTCCGGAGTGTGGGAACTGTTAATAACGATTAGATCAAGTTATCTACAATCCTAAAATTCTATGGGACGGGAGGGAATCATGTCCGCGACGTAGGAAGTGGTGAAGGAAGTAGTAAAGGCGAGCAGTCTGGAGTGTGGAAACTGTTTATGACGATTAGATTAAAGAATCAACAATCCTATAATCCTATTGGAAGGGATGGAAAGAGGTCTGCGACATAGGAAGTGGTGAAGGAAGTAGTAAAGGTGAGCAGCCAGGTGTGTGGGAAATGTTTATGACGATTAGATTAAGGTATCTACAATCCTAAAATGCTATGGGAATGGAGGGAAACAGGTCTGCGACGTAGGAAGAGGTGAAGGAAGTAGTAAAGGCAAGCAGCCCGGAGTGTTGGAACTGTTAATGACGATTAGATTAGGGTATCTGCAATCCTAAAATGCCATTGGAAGGGGGAGAAACAGGTCCGCGACGTAGGAAGTGGTGAAGGAAGTAGTAAAGGCGAGCAGTCTGGAGCCTGGGAACTGTTTATGGGAACTACATTAAGGTATCTACAATCCTAAAATGCTACGAGAAGGGAGGAGAGGAAAACAGGTCCATGACGTAGGAAATGGTGTAGGAAGTAGTAATGCTAGCAGTGCAGAGTGTGGGAACTGTCTGTGGCATTTATGTATCTGCAATTCTAAAATGGTATAGGGAAGGAGGGCAAACAGGTCCACGACGTAGGGAGTGGTGAAGTAAGTAGTGAAGGTTAGGAGTGTGGAGATTGGGAGTGGATTAATGTATCTGCAATACTTTTCAGAGTAAAGTAATAATTTTCCCCGAGCAAAGCTCGGTCCCCAGGTACTTACTTCTTAATTCATTTAGTTTTTGACAACAGCGGTTGTAAAACCAATACAACAGTTGAAAGCAACGCATATTAATAACGTCGTATTATTAAAACACACAATCATTAGCCTAATAGTAAGATTATAATTCCGTGAGCTAGAGATGTAACTAGCAATTAGCAAAGGTACTCTAAACGTTAATAACTCGGGAGCAGTATTGAGTTAGCATCTGGAACCTTACGTTTCTGTAATAAAGTGTAAATGGCAGAAAGCATTAGCGTATGTAAGTGCAAACCTCAAACTGTACTTTACTAACCTCTTTTTGATGATTGGCGTTCTACATCAAAGGATAATGTTTACATAAATTCAAAATTTAGATTTATAAACATTGCTCAAATTTCAAGATTTGTGATCTGTGTAAACCTAAATAATTTGTTTTTAAGTACATTTTTACAAGGCCTTAATAGCTGGGTAGCTGAGTGGTTATAGTGCTCACCTAGTCATCAAAAGCTAGCTTTCTAATGGTTTAAAACTGGGCCCAGCCGTCCTGGATCATTGTGCTGTTAATAAATGGTCCTGATTAATGAATCAGCTGTTTTTAGTCAGTTACAAAGCTACACAAGGACATCACACTCCATTCTGCACTCACACACATTCATATTTGGGTTAAAATACCCTATTTCAAATGATAATACTAGATGAAGTGAATGTAGAGGAAATAAGTTTTAGTAGTCTACATACACTATTTTTCTTCATGGATAAAATAAAGATTAAATAGGCTAGGGAATAAGGAGAAAGAAAGGTTCCATCAAGTGGATTGAAGGAGAGAAATGTATTCTTTGATAGGACGGTTGGTTTGTCCAGGTTGACAAATCACCAACGTAAATCAAGGAGAAAAGGGAATCAGGACTGCGATGTGTTTTAAATCCTAATTTCTGGAAGAGCTCTCGCACTTTTAGTAAACCTGAAAAAAGTCAATTTGGGATTGGTGTAAGTAAAAAATCAAATATGAATGTTGTGTTAAATACATGGGGAGATAAAATTTTAGCAAATGTTATTCTTTAAATGAAAATAGTTAACTAACTTAAGGTCTACTAGTATGATAATGCACTTACCACAAATATTTCTGTACTGGTGCAATTATGTATTTTTTTCACCTCTCAGAAAAACAATATAATGTTTAGGGTTAGGTTGGTAAGTTCTCGTATCATAAGAGCTAAAAAGGTAGGACAATCATGAACAGATAAATTACCAAAATAACCTTTTTATCATACTAACAGATAAAAATGTATATTTTACTAACGTAAGTGCTCTTTTACACAATTCCTTACTAACTTAATTATCTTAGTTCTAACTTTAATTTTCTCGCAAATTTTTTTTAGGTCACTCAGTTTTTGCAATAAAAATAACCTCTATAACTCAATTTACAATGTCTACTGCTTGTTTTTCTTTTGAGTTATATATACTTATGATTATGTGAGGTTTAAGGTAATTGCATCTTACAATTATCGAGGAAAAGGTGGATATCGTCTTTTAAATCTCCTTCAAGGGAATTTCAAATCAAACCATAACATTCTTTCTTTTTGGTTGCCTTGGATAACCTTACATAAATTTCTATGAATTTTTGAGGAAATACATCTTCCTAGTATAACACACTTAACAATATATCAACTAAACTAAATCATTCTCAATTTTTACTGAAGTGCAAAACGTGCCTTTTGGTATAGAATCGGATAGCCATATATAAGCAAACTTATAAAATAAACGTTACATTGACTCAACTTCTAAAAGAGCTTTCACTTAAATCTTGAGGAGCTATAAAAAAGTTTAAAGCTCCATTCTGGATGTACCAGCAATTGTTCAGCCAAACTTTGAGACACTTTTCCACCAAAACTTTCTTGCTAATAAATCAAACAAATACTTTAATTAATCAATCAAGTAAATATTGTAATCAATCTGTGTTAATAATAATCTTTCAAGTAAAACTTTACCTATAGTTTGAGAGATTTACTTTCTATAGAAAAACAATCTTTAGCCATAGCTAACAAGTTCGAACTCTACTAAACTATTTTGAGTCAAAATTTAGCTTTCACTTTGGGTGTTGAGTTTAAGCAGTTTTATTTTTTTTGTACCGTACATAATGGTGTGTGAAATATTAAAAACAGAGCCATAAAGTTCTACATTTGTATATTATATTCAACTGAGGTGCAGTAATCTTCTTTTAAGCCCATTTTGTGCTATAATAGGATATTTACTGTTATCCACTGTATTTAATTTTAGTATTTTATATAGTTAATATAACCTCAACTATAAAGCAGTATTTGCAAGTACCACGCATTTTCAGAGTTTACTTAAAATTTTTACCTATAAAAAGGTATTCTATAATCATTTTCAAAGTGTGAGTGTGACTACCAGTTGGCCTAAATAACATTTAAAACTCCGATAAAGAATTTTAAAAATATGACAACCACAAATTAACGAAATGTACCTTTTATTTGTGATCTTACCAGCTTTAAGTTCTGTATAGGGCAACAAGACACGGATTTCTCGGTGGCATATCGTTTAACCTGATGGCAGTTCCATTCCAAACTTTTAAGTAAAACATATTTCGTGTTACTTAAATGGCATTTTATTTCCTCATCCCATTCATTAGACTAGGAATGTCTGAAAAATGTTTCTGACGATATATCGACGCTTAAAACAAGCCCAAACCTTAACTACTTAGCCTAATACTTTAACCACTGAACTGCAAAGAAAGAACAGCGTTAGTAATTTTGCGGTAGTACATCACACGCATTACTTTGCCCTTGTGATTTCTTTTAGGGCTTAAAAACTTATAATATTTATGTAGTACCGTACCTAAGCAGTGCCTTCTATTTGCACACTAAGGCAAATTATTATGAAAATAGCAAATTATAAAATAAAGTTAAATAACGATGACTAAAAGTACCTAATCACAACGGCTACATGACCTGTTTGTTGGAAATAACCAACTGTACTCGAAGTACAAATTTACATTGATTGTGCGATGGACGCAAAGATTCTAGATTTCAATAAATTGTGTTGTAACTTTTATTATGTGTCGGTAATCAAATAATTTACATTTCCAAAAATAGGCTAGTACTTTTTTCTGTAATGATGATATAAAATATAAACTAGAGCTTCAATTTGTTTCACTTTAGTCTTTATTGGATGCGTTAATACTTCTAGTATAAAAAATAATTTAATGCTTTTATTTTAGGTCGTGAATATTAGATTTAGCACACTTCTCCTACAACTTGTTCACATTTTAGAGGTCGATAACATCACGGACCAATAAAATATACCAAAACTTATGTTTAAACTCGATTAATTTTTGATCCTTAAGGTAAAACAACGAAGGCCTTATACGGTTTAAATTATTAAGAAATTGTTTTAAATAAATAAAATCGTTTCTCTAAAACTACGAGTAAAATAAAAACAGGTAAAGAAAATGTGTAACCATGTAAATAACTCTAACATATTTCAGATTAAGCTCATATGGAAACTAATCAGTAATGGATCAGCTCAGACTAACTAAAAGAAATTACGTTGTAATATGGAATACCTATATTAGCATTTGGAATAAACATATGGAATGAACTTACATAGTTTAGTAATCTGTAATCTGTAATCTGCAGCTGGAATGCCGTTATTATTTAACTATAGTTCGGCCGCTTAGAAAACGACCTGCGCGCTAATGCTAAACCAATGCTGGAGGAGGTCGTTTTCTAAGCGGCCGACCTTTAGCTGTTGTACCCGTGCTTTGCAACGGGAAGAGAACACGAAATAGAAACATTTTGATCTTTACATCTGTTTATACAATAGTTGCCTTTTAAAACAAAATTTAACCTTTATGGCCTTTATAGGATTGTAATATATGTTGTCATAAATGTAAAAAAAATAATAGTACTGCACCCTGTTGGTAAACCTTGTAACTTTTTAATGCTATTCAATATCATAGAACCATCTTGGATAGTTGAAACAGCTGACAAAATTATTTTATTTCTTTTAAATATGATTACTCATAAGGTTAACATGGGAAACTCCAGAGCCACTGGGGCGGAGCTCGAAAGGACTTTTGAGATAAGAATGCGTCTATATGTTAATCGGGAATGTGAGCTATCATCATACCGAATTTCAGCCCAATCCTACCAGTATTTTTCGCATTTACTTTTCACAAACATACATCCATACATCCAAACTTTCTCATTTATAATATTAGTAGGATGCAAGCATGCAGTTTAATGTTTGCAATAATATGCAAACACCATGGCTTCAGATAAAGTATGCGAGTTGTAGGCTGCATCATTACACAGATGTTAAGTTGTTCACATTGCCTCCCCCTCCCCGCAGCTGCCAACATAACTAACATGTCTAACTGTATTACGTGTTTTAGGTTAAAAAATTGTGCTCTTTAATGTTTGAAAAATAAAGTTCAAGAAACAAAATTTCATGGGCGTTTTTTCCAAATAATGTGATAAGACATATCTGTTAATTTTTTTTAGGAGTCTTCATGCTACATTGTGTTGTGTTCAAATCCGAAGCTTTACTGTAAATTAATGAACTAATTTGTATACATTTTACACAATATAATATAAAAATGATTTAAATATACATTTTTTTTTAATCTATACTTATTTAATACGCAAGCAGGTTTTTTGTGACAATTTCTCCTCCGAAACTACTGAACCGATTGACATGTTTTTGGTGTCATTGAAAAGAGCGTAACGTGAAGTTGTGCAGAAAACTTTCTTTTTAGGGAAATAATTAGAGAGTGGCCCTTGGGCTCTTTAAAGTTTCGTATTTCTCCATAAGATTAACAAGGGAAACAAAAATTGTTATGAAACTCCAGCTGTTGTCAGAAATTTAAAGTGAGAAGAAGAACATATGCTAATTGTAAATAGTCAATAAGTTTGCTAATTTAACAGTTTTCTACAAACAGTTACTGACTTACCGATCTGGACATATGGAGTGCAACTATGGGGCTCGGCGAGTACTTATAATATAGAAATTCTCCAAAGATACCAATCGACAATGCTGAGGAAGATAACAAATGCACCATGGTATGTCAGCAATAGAACACTACATCAAGACCTTAAGATGCCTACAGTTAAGGACGAAATCATGACCATAAGTGAACGATATATTACGAAATTGGAATCTCATCAAAATCATTTAGCTCTTAACTTATTAAACAACATGGATACAATTTACAGACTTAAGAGGCCATCAATTCTGGACCTACCCTTCAGATTTTTGTAAAGTGTTTTTATTGAAAAATCTTTTGTTGAGAATGCTTAAAAGCTATTTTTAATGTTCCAAAGTCAATTTTTCGTATTACATAGCATTTACTTATTGTTCAATGTATAATAGAACAGATTGTAAAGTAAATAAATAAAAAAAAAAAATTAACAGTTTGCTACAAACATTTACTGACTGAATTAACACTGTGCTGCATTTCTTAGTAACCATTGAAAGAGGTGATTTGCAGACTATGGAAACAGGAAAGTCATAGAATACCACCAAGGAGAACAGATAAAAATAATGTTTATTTAAATTTATAATAGTTATTATAGACAACCAAATGCGGCTATGAGTATGTAAAGCTATTTGTAGAAAGCACTAAAAAACAAGACCTTTTGAAAAATGATACTTAAGTTATTTACACGAAATGTTGATTATACAATCTGTTATGTACATCTTGGGTATTTCCATAATCTTTGAGTCGAATCGTTTAAAGTCATCAGAAATTATGACTGTTGTTCGTTTTAAAATAACGCCTGCAATACTTAGCAATTGCTCGAATTCGAGCAACAGGGACACTAGTATAACCAAATTATCCAATTATTTTCTACAGGTAAAAATAAAAATAACTCAAAGACTTTGAGTTGAACAAGTTTGAATAGACAAGCGTGTGTAACTGTATATAGAGGCAATTAAACGTATTACACAATACATATTTGATATGGTACATACATATTGTTTTAATATTTAAATCATAAATAAAAAAAACATTTATTAAGCAATCCATTGTTCTTACAAACAATTATGTATGGTTAAAAATTTGAAAATAAAACGCTTAGCGAAGGCAGTTAGGCCCAGTTATCGCTCGTTGCTGTATTTTAACAGTCGTTGAATGGACAGTTATTTCATTGTATGACCATTCGGTTTATGTAACGAGTTTTGTGGCTATTACACCCTAGTTTCTGCTGAAGAAACTCGGGTGTAATAGCCACAAAACTCGTGTAGCCTACATATCAAGCTGTATAGAGTAAAAGTAAAACTTTTACTCCATACATTTTGGATACACATAGACCAACGTTAAGACTTTAGGGTGAAACATTCTAAATTTTATTAAGGTAAACGTCCTAATATTTAACAGGAAAAAGTATCGAATAAAAGTAAAATTCTACTAACCTGAGAAACACAATCCATTCTAGGTAGGTAGACCAATGGTTATCACGCGATATGGGAATTTTACAACATTTCGGAAGTTAAATTTTATGTTCGTGGATGTTTTACGTAGGCCTATTACTACAATATTATCTTTTGGGTACTGAAGAAGGCTATACATCTCATCCATATTGACAGCCGTTGCCAATATTACATATCCTATTTTTCGTTACTGGGATATATTTGAAGTGACAAAAGATGCAATAACTTAAAGTAATTTTAGTTTGATTCGGTTAAAAAGTCCACATATTTGACAGAAATCATAAACTATAGAACTTTGTGTGGTGTAATCCAAAGGGCTACGTCCATTTTGATTTAAAACTGGCAAAAACTTAAACATAGGGATGGATAGTCCAGTTCTATCAATAATCAGATAGAAGAACTACAAGCTGATCTTTCGTAAGTAAAAATTACAGATATGAAGGAACCATCAGTAACATCAATTTCTCTCGCAGCAGTAAACCTTTTAGAACATTCTCGCTACAGTAGTGACATATTACAGTTGTAAATTACTCGGCGACGCTAACGCGAAACACTGAGATTACAGGTAAACAATGTCTTACTTACATTGTGAACGTCTTGATAAACAAATGATAAAGCAACGGTGTATTGTTTGAGGAATTGAATGTTTTGTCAACATACATTGACAATACCATTAGGGGGTCACTGAATATCTATTAAAATTTTGGTGAGCAAGAAACGTGTTCTAAGTTTGGAAGGTCAATATTACATCTCTGGTTACTTATTTAATACGCAGGCAGGTTTTTCGTGACAATTACTCCTCCGAAACTACTGAACCGATTGACATGTTTTTGGTGTCATTGGAAAGAGAGTAACGTGAAGTTGTGCGAGAAACTTGTTTTTGGGGAAATAATTAAAAATTGATATTGCATCAAATACGAAGCCGATCCGGGACTTTTTGAACACCCGGTTTATATGATTGTATTGATCAGGTAATTAATAGATCTAATTTTAAGATGTATTTTAAAATTCAAGTTAAACCTCAGAGTAATAAAACAAAAACTTTTGTTTTATTACTCTGAGGTTAAACTAACTACGCTCACGTTTTCCCCTAGATAAAAATACAACTTGACCAATAATATATGTTAAGTTAAGATGGAATTTCGGTAAATAAGTACAGTTTTACTATACGTTTTGCAACCATATGAACAAACTTTGTCACGTTATTCAGCATGTCATTGTCAAAAGAAACAAAATAATCTAATATTATAACATATTATAATGTAATAATGTAACATGTGTCCAGTCTCATTCAGTTTTCGGTATCTGTATGTATGTGTTTTTTTTACAAAAACGTAGACAATTTTATGCAGATTTCAACGATATCTTATAACCTTAGTTTAGACAAATAATAACTGAAAATATAACGTTTTTCTTGCTATACCAACAGTTTTCTCCATTTAAACAATATTAAAAAACTACTTTTAAAAGAGGGTTTATTCATATTTGCACAATGATAGTGCCAATAAGATAACCATTTTTGCAGAATTTAAACACTGTAACTCAAACCATCAAGGATGTATGCATGATTTTGTAAAAAAAAAAAAAAAACATACAGACGGATAGACCAAACACGGAGGGAGGACACATGTTATATTTAATTTTGGCTTTTTTTGACATGCTAAATAATGTGACAAACTTTGTTCATATGGTTGCAAGACACGCTACATTACTTTATAGTTTTATTAAAACCCACGAATACTAGAAAAATACTAGTAACCGTGTTAAAACCCATATATTGAGTAGTATTTATGAATTCAAAGATAAACAAAACGGATCGACATCGACTAACAGTTTTGGAAGTCTCTTAATGATCACTATGACGAGATCAAAGCCTTGTTTGATTTGAGTCTGGACTTGTCAGTGACACGGACTGGTTACAAAGCAAGCGAAAAAGCAACGTCAATCCACATGTTTATTTAGTTTAAGAGTAAAGCTTTTTTATGGCCTTATCTGTCATCGAATTTTAAAAACAGTGTATCAACAACTGATGATGTGACTGTTGTCAGGAAACTGGTCGTCGCGAGAAGAAAAGAGGATATTGAACAAGGTAACAGTTTATTTTATTATTTAAATATTTTAAATCCTTAATATCCACTAGTAGGAAAATTAGGCTAACTCTGTATCAACAACGTTTTACAACATTTATGACCATGTAAAAATATTCCTTTTTGTTTAATGAATCAGTATACCAAATTCCTTTCAAATTTCCAATATAGGGAATGAGGTATTACCATAGGTCTTTTGGGTAAGACCTAGACCCGGGACCGCTTTACTTTTTTGTTTTATACTAATTGGTTTCCCATGATTTTTAAACGGATAAATTAATATAAATGATTGAAGATAAATAAAATGTTGTATTTTGTTACGGATATTTTTCTATCAAATTTGGTAAACTAATTTATTTACAGTATACTAAAGCTAGTAACATTTCATTCAAAAATAGGCCAACACTTTATTGCCTTCCCTATAGCAAATAGCAGCTAACCTAAGTAGTCATAAATTAAAACAGAACATAAAAATTACAATTTTAAGGAAACATTTGAGTGTAAATCCAACTAGGAAATTCGCTTATTTTGCCAGAGATTGCTGCAGCAGGGGGTATGTTTACTGTACCTGTTTGCTTTAAACCTTTCTAGAACGGAAAACATCTAAAAAGAATGATAAGTCCACAGGAATCTCTCTCTTATTCCTGCAAACGTTTGCAATTCACCGTAAGTACCTATTGTTGGAAAGTATTATACATGCACAAACATGTTCAGTTAACATTTTTAATGGATTCCGTTGGTGGTTGAATCTTACAATAATTGATGCTACATATTTACAAAGCACCCTCTAGCGAGGTCAAAGTTTGCTGATGAATAATTTAACTCAGTTCTGCTATGAACATAAAGTTGTCGATTGATTCTCGAATGGTGATTTCGCACTTAACTACCACAAGTTTCAGATTTACACCGGTCGCCATTACGTAGGAAGTTTAGTTAGTGACCAATCACATCTTATTCTGCAATTCCGGGAATGCATTATAAGCAAGTAAGAGGACTGAATTAATACAGCTTACTATAAACAGGTCTAGAACAATAACCATGCAACAACAGTTAAGGGACTTGTTTCAGTGGTTTTAAAAATATTGTACCCAAAAATGTAAAAAAGTCATAGGAGCAATGTCATTATATTTATCTGGGTTATGGCTATAAAGGTAAGAAATAAATTGGCTTAAAACTATAGTAGGTATCATACAAATCGTTTAAATTACTATAGAGTTATATAGCACATGGTATTGTTTTATGATAGAGAAGTTAAAAAAAATGCTCTCTTTATTTTAATTTTTTTTTATTATCCTTTACATTGGCTGTAAGCATATTCAACACAATGTCCTACCAGTTTTAAAAATCATTAAAATGTAAAAATATTGATGAGCGAAAGATGAAACTATCAAAAATACTAGCAGTTTCATAACTCAGACACAATATTGAGGTAGCATCTGGTACCTAACGTTTCTGTAATACAGTGGAAATGGTTACAGGAAGCATTACCGGATGTGAAGGTAAACCTTAAACCGTGCTTTACTCGTAACCTCTTTTAGACGATTGCTGTTCTATATCAAAACTGTTCACATCAATTCGAGATTAAGTAAAAACGGCCTTATACTCTCGAGAGTTATTATCAATGCACAATTTAACGATTTAGTTTAGTTAGTAAATGTATGGAAACCAAAATAAAGGATGACAAACAAAAAGATAAGAGTCAGAAACAAAGTTTGTGACTATTTGTTTTTGTGGTTTTGTACTCGTCGCTCTTCTTCTTCACAAATTAAAAAAACATTTCAATTTAGATGTGCCTGAAAGGAAAGTTCCATCAGGTGGATTGAAGGAGACGAATGCATTCTCTTCTAGGACGGTTGGTTTGTCCAGGGTGACGTAAATCAAGGAGAAAAGAGAACCAGGATGGCAAAGGGGTTTGAATCCTTGTTTGTGTAACAGCCCTCATGCTTAACTGATAGATGGAACCAAAAAAAGTGAATTTGTGTGGTTGACTAGACTAGTAAATCATGATTTTGGCACAAAAGAGCTAGAAACGTCTACGAATATTTCCACACATGGAGCCACCAAAAATCCAAACAAACCGTTCTTTGAACTTACTAGCGGATAAAATCTCCTTAAACATTAACATTGCTTTTTAACATAATTCCTTACTGCCTTTATTTAACCTAGTCTAAAATTGAATCGTGTTCGATTTTAAACTCTGACGTGACCATGTGTGTCGAAGAATCAAGATTTTAAGCTTCAAGTTCTGGATAGGCTTCTACCTTCCGTAGCTATAGTTTGTTTTGTCTCCCGTAAAAAATGTGCTTGTTTTGTCTTGTAAAATTTTCAGTTTATGTTACCCAGTCAAATGTTTTTAAATTCAATTATGTTTCCTTGTCCTTGCGAAACAAGTTAATTTTAGCTGGTTTTAATGCTCATTAAGGTCCCCTGAAAGTTTGAGTCAATTTAGTTAAGAGACAATTTAGTTATGAGTATTTGAGTGTTTGGCAGTTTTGGTTAAGGTCGAAAATACTGAAATTTGGGTTTTTAAATTGATTGTTATACTTCATTTAACATAGAACCAGACGGTATCGGTTTAAATATCGAATCAAAGATGCAAAAGGTCAAAAAAATGATTTTGTTACCCTCTGCACGGTCTGAGAAAAGGTACCTCTTGTCGCTCAATGTTATTTTCCCATAACGACAAGAGGTCCCATTTCTAATATTCACTTTACAAACAGACTTTAGTCCAAAAAATGAATTGTCCTGCATTCTAGTGGAAACTTAAAGAACTACGGTACAACAAAGTTTAGTCTACGAAGAACAAAATATCTCACCAATGTTGCGGTCCCGACAAGAGTTTTATGGAGAAACAACACACTACTTTAAGTTTAATGGATTAATAGGATCACACTTCTTTGTGTTAGAGAGAAATAACATAACAGGCGGTCCCTTTTCTGAAATGTGATTTTTATGATTTTTATGTTATTTTTTGCTTTCCATATCAAATTTAATGTGAAGAAAGGCATATGCAGATAAAAGCATAAATTTCTTTTAATTTGATTCCGTGAATATGTGCAAAAATGAGTTTTGATAAAATAATACAAAAGAAAAATCATACATTATGCTTTCTTTAAACATGTTCTTAACAATGAGACACATTGGGGAAAAATTCTTTATTGGTTACAAATAAACTTAAAATTGATTATCTCTAACAAACATGTTGACAGACCTAAAGCTGGGAACGTTTCCTGAACAAAGGTTTTGTTTGTTTCAGAAAATATTATCCTAGTTTCCTTCTAGATATTTTGTTTTTGATGGATTAACTGTTTTCCTCAGTTCTTCTCAATTTTGAAATATAAATGAATGAAAATGATATATTATGGCTTGTTTGTACAATAAGTTTCTGTTCAGGAAAGATACATTAATTTCAATTGCTCATTTGTAAAACCCAAAAAATGGTTTATACATTGAACATTACAAAATTTACAAAACTTCTCTTCAAGAACCACAGGTTTTCGGTAAGAAATTTATGCCAAGTCCCAAAGGATTAAAAGTTAATTTTACTACATGTAAAAAAAAATGACATAGAAAAATACACTATACAAGTGATGAATTAGCACCTATTGAAGTTTTGGTACATATTATACTTTTTACCAACGTTAAATTTCATGACAAAACAAAATTCTTTCAAGGCAATTTATTTTGTCATCAAATTGAAAGTTTGTCAATAGCTTTATTTAAGTTAGGAAAGTTGTTCCACAGTTGGTATACTTTACCCTTTTATACTCACAGAAATATAATATCAATATTTTTGCAAGAAAAGTAATAGGGAAAATGACAAAACTGATTTTGCAAACACAATATTTTATTGATAAAAGTCACTAACAAAGTAGGCCTTAGAAAACACGAATAAATGGAAGAGAGCATCAGGTGCTAGATTTACATTGTTTACTTTAGAACCTCTTTAGCCATGGTCCCTCTTGGTCGTTTACTATATACATCCTTCATTGGTGGTTTGGTTTGGTTACATTTACCATTATTTCTTCTTTGCTTCTTCCTTAGAAATAAATAAGTCTCAGAAGAATGAAATGCATTCTTTACTTTCAGTCGCTAGTCCCACAAAACGGGATGAAAACAATAAGGACTAAAACAAAGACAAAAATTGATAAAAAATATAGGTAACAACTTTTTGTGAAACAAAAGCATAATGCTATGCACTAGTTAACGTATAGCGATGTATACAATGTATTTCATAAGTTTGAAAGTATTTTATGGTAAAATTGGCACATATAATACTGATATTTTATGATTTGAAGCATTGAAAATAACTTACTACACTACATCTATGAATAAAATTATTCCGATTTTATATAAATATCATATACACAATACTGGGATTTAAGTTACTTTGTGCATTTAGTAAGACCGTGTGCTTGCATGCACATATAAAAGCTACAGAGAAAATGTCAACATTCACACCAAAAACTTTAATTAATACTGTATTTAGGGAAAAATAAATAAAAAAACAGTAAAAATTTTAACAAAATTACACTATATGTTTAGGTGTGACAATAAAAATAAACACTGTAGTATCACAGTAGAATCACAAAGATCTAACTTAATTAATCCTACAATTAAATTGTATAACTGGAAAACAAGTGTTATTTCTATCCTTTAGGAAACACTCATAAAGTTATACTTAAACAGCTTATATTTTTAAAGACTAGAAAATGTAAATATTTAACATACTATAAAAATTTTATCACACGCTAACAAATTTCCTTGACTAAAGAAACTGACAACAAAAAGGGTCTAGTATATTATATACCTTAAAATTATTGAAAGTTGTTACGTAAAGCAAAGTGGATTAACATCTTTTATGTATATCACCACAATTGTATACTTTATAATTTAAAAACTATCAATACACAACAACATATAAACAAATCCTAAATGTTTAACAGAACATTACAACAAGAAAATATATTTCGCAAGCAGCATATAGACAAGTCAAAAACTTTTGCCCATTGAAAGGAGTTTTCAATAAAAATATAAAACAACAAATTTCCCTCTTACATCTGAAAAATCGATTTTCGCAAAGAAGAAATAACCTGTCATATAAAAAAGATTATATCGTAATGATTATGATAAAAAAGTTATGAAAGTACCTAACACTTATTTTGGGGGTCAACATTAATAGTTTAAACTTTAATTGAACTTTAACATTTACTATTGAAATTTTTTAGTGGACAGACATTTTGTTTGGTTTTTAAGAAGCAAGTGTTTCAAGGCAGCATACTGAATGGATTTATCTAAACAGTTTTAGATAGGATACGCCACATTGATTGGAACACAAACTAATAGGAAATAGTGGATTTAGTAGAGCAAGTTATGTTAAGCTCTGGACTCAATGTAACAATGACTGGAGCTCCCATCTACAATACACTTAATTAATAGCACATTCAACATAAAACAGATGTTATACAATGCTTAAAGCTCAGTACTGACATTGCTTAACAGAAGGCCTTTTGTCTAACAATACTAACACCAGAGGCATTATCAATTATTTTTCAGATTGCAGAAGTGTAGATTTTAGAGTTGAAGAACTATTGCAAAGAAATGTAAGTGATAAAATAGATAAAAAAATTGTATGTTGAAAATTCTTTTCAATAAAATTTCAACAGTGTACTTCGGTAATTCTTTTATCAATTGTACAGCTTACAATTAAATGTAAACAAAACGAGGCTCGACCAAACGTATTTATTGTTCCAAATTTGGACCCAGATGAGCTTTTACTGTACTAAGGAACAATTACATCTAATTCGTTGTCAAATTATTACCAAAATGTCTGACCACTTCACCAACATTCATTTGGCACCTAGGATACATTTAAAGTTATAAACACTATTGAAATGTTAAGCATGATTTAAAAGTGATGGTTGGTTGGTTTACTTGAACAGGTTGAGATGATAGCACCTCTGTCTGAGCTCCATAGAACACCTACAACAGATATTAAGACAAATAATGAATATAAAAATTATATTTCAAAATTAATGTTAATTTTTGGTGATGGTGACTAAAAATAGAGTTTTTTATTTACATATAATTTGTCCCAATAAAAAGTACAAACATCTTTCAAATCTGTTACCGACAGAACACACTTTACAGTTTATTTGTGGAACAAACTATGCTGGGAGGATGAGCTAAGACTTTTCAATATCTACAACCTTATAAAAAAAAGATTAGCCTATAGCAATAATTTCAATAATTAATTTTTATTTGTAACCACATGACAAAATACTAACTTAGGGATTTAGTCACAAGTATATTAATACTGCTTGGATGACTACTAGCTTAACCAAACATTACAAAACATCCTTTTTTTCCTAAAAAAAAAAAAAAAAACTTTCAATAATGTTCAAACAATAACAACTAACATTTCAGATGTGAGGGCAATTAGTTAGTAATCTGATGGTAAATTAACTGGGCAAGTTGGCGAGTCCAACTCCAGGTAACAATAATGTCTGACTTATGGCACAAGTTGCGCCGTTGAATACAGCCTCGGATTTACTGGCGAACCTCGGTGAAACGGCCCAAGTTGTAACACAGCTGATATTACTTCCAATAACTACCCGGCTTTGGCTGTTCAAACTTCCCACAATAACTCACGTAGCCGCAACTTTCAAATATACCAAAGAACCGACATTATCATTATTAAATGCTCTTTAGGGGGTAGCACTTTGCAGTTAAGTACTTAGGATGATTAATAGATAATTAAGTAATGTTATGGGTAATAATGGCACTAAAGCACCCCACGTGAATGTAAAAAATTTGTTAATCTAAAAGTAACTTCAATGTATCATAGTAATAAAAGAGTATCAACTGCAGCCAAATTGCACTGTGTTATCTTTGATTTTGGACAGTGAAACAATGGATAACCTAAACATAGAGGGTATATTTCAATTTTAAATTACTTCATTTCTAAGAAATTACTATTGATGCCTAAAGACTGTAAAAAAATATGTTGAGTTAAAACATGCAATCTTTAAACTTAAAAGTTAATCTAAATTTAACTTTATACTTGAGAGAGAAAACAAAAACCAAATACTATGTTAGTGATTCATCAAAATAAATATATATTTTTGTTGTTGGGTATGATTTAAATTGACAAATATTCTTGTATATAAAAAGATTTTATGTTGCAATACACCTTTTTACTTTTACTAAATAGTAGATTACTGAACAAATTTAAAACGATACAAAGAAAACAGTTTAATACACCTTTATAATTATTCTTTTATATGTATAGATTACTACCTTATATATGTGTAAGCTTAGAAAAAAAGTGGGGTTGTTGAACCTCACAGGCTCAAGTTTTATGAAAAAAACCGTCCAATGCAGGCCAAAGATTTTTAAAATTTATCCCCAAAAATATAAAAAAAGAAACAGATTTTAATAAGTTTAAAAAATTACTCAAAGATTATATATTAAATTTAGCTATTTATTCTATGGAAGAGTTCTCCACCTCCCTGACATAGGTAGCATTAAGTTATTTTAATTTTGTATTTCATTCTTAACTAACTAAAGACTTGTTGTTATTATTTTACAGTACTTGTTAATATTTACTAATATCATTGTAATTGTATTTATTTTTATTGACGCTATTCATTGTACCCCCTTTGTACAAAAATATGAATAAAGAATATGAATACCTGTGTCAGTCGTTTTATTAAGTGCATGCCTCAAAAAGGTATTGACGATAACATGGACACTTTAAAGAGCTGTAGGGCGAAAACTGGATTTTCCCCAGCCTTGCGACCAACTCCTATCTATTTCTCGTGGCCAAAAACTTCATGATAAACAAAAAATCAAACATTTTTGGACGAAAAAAGTTTGTCCCAACACCATATTAGTATGTTTCAGATTATAGGATAAAAATTCAAATAATTTGAGTGATAAAAATGTTGAATGATCAAAATAAATTGTCATTCATTGTTAACTTTACATTCACTGACAATAGGACGGATAGTGAAACAAAGCTAATAACGATCTAATATAGTCTGTGATTTTGATGAACTGGTTTTCGCGTTTTAGGTTATGATAAAATAAGATTAAGAATTTTATAACGATAAACCATCTTACCCCAAGACACAGCCCCTCCTCATTAGAGATGCTCTCGGGTTCTTCTTATTTCACAAATACCGATTCTCCCAGAAAGAGTCTAGTCCGATATCATCTGCAAAAGCAAACAGGGTTTCAACTTATGAAAATGTGCCAATAAAAGAATTGGATGGTGCTGAAATAACATTATGTACACCTTTTACACCCGTTATTACTCCTGGTGTATATTCTGCAAAATTTACTCCTGATGAAAATTTTTTGATTTTCAACACATTAGAATAATTTATGGGAGAAATTTGAATGGTTTGTTGGATTTTGATTTATTTGTTGAACTTTAAAATCTTTTAAAGCATGTGGGGAAAATGACTAACCATGTCTGATAGTATCAAACCAAAAGAAACTACAAAAAATTTAATAAGAAAAAAATCAATTGTTTTAAATTAAGTGTATTGGGTTATTGGTTAAAATTATGCGTTTGTATGATTTTTTTAATTAGATTTTTTATTTTAATTCCCAGATTTTAAGTTTAAAATAATTAATTTACTTCTTACTTTACTAAGGATGGTATTTGCAAAATAAAATAAAGCCGAAAAAAAAAAAAATTATTGGGTTACTTCTCGGCATTATTGATGAAAATTCTACATGATACAATAAAGAAAACTCTATAGAGGCAAAACATGCCCCTATTGTGAGTGTTCACGCAACATGTGATAGTCCCTGCAGACAACTTGAATATTCTACAAGCTCAAACATGTTCTATTATAGAGGGAACAATAATCAATAAACTTGTTGTGTTATATAAATTAATTAAAGTTTAAATTGTTATTAATAAAAGAATAAAAATCTTTGAACCAACGTAATTATTTAGTTTTTTTGTAAAATTAAAATATAAATTAGTTAAGTTCATTTGTAAAAATTGTACGTGTTGCGCATCCAAAGCAAATGAAATGCTGACTTTTGTTAGATTTTCAACAATTACCAACTAACTTATTTTAAATTTTAAACGTGATTTAGCAAGAACAATTTTTAAACGGCAGAACCTGAAAACAAAAAAAGTATTGTACAAGATGAGCAGAAGTTAGCCAGACCATTTTTATCCAGTCAACAACATTTTTATCCATTTCACCTGCAAACAACAGTTCAAAACCTGCAAAAAATTAAACAAGTTAAAAATATTCTTCTAACATCCGTAGGCCAAGAACATTTATAGCCTATCACTGCTTGTATTAAATTTTTTTATTGTTACTGGTGACTCCAACTCGGGCGAACAGATTATATTTTTCATTTTTGCTATCCATGATGATGCTACAATAGAATTGAAACATTATGTGAATAATAATTCCAAGGGACTGTTCAAATGAACAGCATTTATTGGTCATGCTGTAAAATAACAACAGTGGAACCTCGATAACACGTCACCCTACATAGCAAGTGTTATTTTAAAAACACTTGAATTTATTTTACCCCTTAGGTAAGAAGTCAACCTTGATAAAAAGTCTTATTTAACCCATGAGAGCCTTGTTACCGAGGTTCTACTGTAATTACCCAAAGTAAGAAATAACATTTTGATGTTGCTAAAACCCACTTTACGGAAGGAAAGTAAAGGTTAAAAACATAATAGAAATGACAAAGTTTTCCGTTAAAGAAGGAACATTGCGGCAAAGTTGACAACTCCCCTCACCGAGCAGTCACAAACAGCTGAGAAACTTTCAAACTTTCAACAGTCCCAACTCTAAAAAGAGGATATTAAGATTTCCCTGTATTGGTTAAAGTTTTGAAAGAGGAAAAACAAAGTGGCCTGTTTAAAAGTTTTGGAACCCAGTGGCTAGATTTTGATTATCTTGAAGATTAATCTACTTATTTTGATTCAAACAAGAGATCCGTATATAATTTAAGAATTGCAATTTTAATTTAAATCATAAATGAATAACATTTTAATGCTGCAACACAGACATTGTCTTGAACCTGAAAGAACACATTCTCTATTCTTCTTTTAACAATGTTTTAAAATGGATGCAACATCTATATATAAAGCGATGTCACACAATTGAAATTTAAAAATTAGCATTAAAAACATAAAATGGCAGCTTATTCAAGATTTAGTTTACTGCAAACGAATGAGCAAGCATAGTTCTGAAATACTAAAAGGAAACATAACTTTACTGATCTCAAATGAGAGGTTGAGGAAAATTTGGGATCAAAGTGATAAAGTGGAATGGGTATAGTAATTAACAAATTATGTGCACGACTGTGAATTCAAAGTTTTAACAGATTTTTGTCCACATTATTATTATCATTATCATTTTTGTCATTATTAACATATATCAAAGGTTCAGGGTTTTTACAACAGAAATTAAAAGTTTTATTCATCAAGCAGAGTTGACATGATTACGATTTGTGACAAGGATTTAAAGAATTTCAGTTTACCTCAATGTATTTCCCTTAAAATTCTCAGTATCATTACAATTACAATTACAGTTAGCCACCCAAAAACACAATTACAATGTCAAATAATACTTAAACAATTTGTTGAAAAAGCACAGTTAAATACAATACACTGTAAACAATCTGTGGCATTAATCATCGAACATGTAAACATTTTTAATCACTTCTCTTTGCGCAGGGAGAATAACTACCCATTACTGGTAATATATACTGGATTGAGATGAGATCCGAGCAAACACAATAATTGAGTTACGGAGTCAGCCCGGCTGTCCATATTGGATTACTGTGTCGGCTCAGCTACCATTCTAATTAAACTTTATTGCAACTGGATAAGCTTTGGTAATATTTCATTATTAAATTTTATTCCTATTCTTTAAACACAACTATTGGAAGTCATATAATTAGTGAGGGAAGGTTTTTAATTGTGTAAAACATAATTTATTGTGATTTTTAATGGAAAAGGGAAGGGTACTCCTAAAGAATAACTATTTAGTATTTATTAATGCTTGAAATTATCTATACGGTACTCCTTTCAGTGTACCCCTTTTCAGTTATGGTTAAAGACAGTTTTGATTCAGGACATGCCTTTTCTTTTATTTCCTTCGCTTGGTCTCATATAGAGATTAAATATGGGCTAATGTTAATAAAAATCATTAAGTATTATAACCTACTTCCAGAGGATTTAATTTAGTAACACAATTAGCTGGAGATTATCTCTTTACCCAGCTAAAAGAAAACCAAACAGCATTTAAACAGTGTCAACTCTCAAAGTCCCACAGGGGACGAAATATTGTGTGTACAGTGTATTTTCTACATGTTCTATGGTCTACCTACACTTTCAAGGTAAGCTAGCTGCTCTCCTCCGTTTTCTACAATTCAGAAGTGTCAACTCTCAAATTATCTAGACACAACAACAAGGGTTCTTGTATGATCCAGCAAAACAATGACAAACTGTTTTCCAAACATTTGTATAGATCGTCTAATCAGAGCTTTTATGATCTTCTTGGTGTTTCTGCTGATTGATGCCAAAATTTGCATTTGAGTACTGCATGTAAATCTTTTTCAAGATAGCCTGTATATCACGAAAAAAGAAGAATTATGTTTCAAATCTAAAGGTTAAGGCAAATAATAGAGCTATGAAATTTATGACAGCCATAAAAGCCATCTTCCATCAGTAGAACTTTGCTTACCTGAATACCAATTGAGCTTAAGTTCACCAAAATTGGTTATTGTTATTATCCATCAGATTGGAAGAATTGAAGTAAATTTATTTTTACAGATGATTCACTTAAATTATAGATACTTTACATACATTATTAGAAAAGACCACTAATGTATTTTTTCACTGGATGAAACTAGATTAAAATGTTACCCAATGCTATATTGCCTGAAAATTTATATACTCAGATTAGCAGAGGTCTACTAAACCTAGACGATGTGTAAATTAGTTATTGTACTCAATACACAGCAAATGAAACCAGCATCTGAAAAAATATTGTATTAGTCATGAATCCATCCACACAATAACGATAAACATAATTTTGCCATTGGTAAAATTAAATCAGCATATTGCCCTTCTGAAAACACTTGCAAAACAAAAAAACAAGGCATAAAAAAACACAGCATGCTGGCTGATATACACAGCTTGTAATTTAAGCACGAGCAACACAAAGCAAACCAAGAAAATATAATGGACAACTCAACTCTTTATCGGGACATTTATAATCCTAGTACAAGAACTTTCCATCATGCAGAAATAAAAGAAACAAGCGAGAAAAAAACATGTATAAATAATGCTAACTATAAATTCTTAGCAATAACTTAGCGTTGTAATTTAAGCTGTCCTTTATGTATTGCTTTAGTTATTATTAGGTGTGTTTAGTTATTTTTATGTACAATTTAGGGAATTTATAATTAGCATTGACGACAGATTCTAACGGAGTTTAATTGACACACATCGAAATAAACTAAAAGATTTGAAGTTTATTTTATCAGTAGCAATATTGAATGATGTTTACCTTAAAATGATTTGTCTTTCCTGGGCCAGTTTCTTCTTTCAGCTTTTTATCACGATGTCTTCAAAGATTTAGACCACTTATTTGTGGGGTTCTCTTTAGTTATATCACTATTATTATGATTTATCCTGGAAGAACGCATGTTTTAACCATATTCACTGTTGAACATTTGCTGTTTGTCATCTTGTTTGGTTTAGTGGATTCCCACAAAGCACAGGTCTGCTACTTAACTGCAAGATTATCAGGTTTTGGTTTAGTTAGTTCCGTTCCAAACCATTATGTTTCAAACCTGGTGCTTGTTTAGTGATCTTGTACTAATTACCAATTACAAGTTTTTGTTGTAACATGTATTTAACAAATTTTTTACATATTAATGTTTCTGCTATTCAATTAGGTAAATTATTTTATAGAAACATATTTGTGACCATGTTAAGATCATTAGACATATTCTAACTTTATACAACAGAGTAGTAGTTATAATAGACACAAAAACATATTTTTTTTATTTTCATTGTGAACAATTATTTAAAATAAATGTTAAATGATGATACAAACTATGCCTTTTCATGGATATCATCATTCAAGATACATAATTATGGCATTTTATTTCATATAATATATTTTTTGTTGTAGGCTTATTATTTAAATTTTTCTTAAACTTGTTCAAAGTCAAAGTTTACATATAAAACATTACAAAAACTGAGAGAAACGAAATTATAAAAGATATTTTTAACTTAAGTAGGCCTAATTAAAAATTTGGTAGCTTCTGCAATTTATTATTTGCTTAGGTTCTTTTTAACATTTAAAGTAGCGTACCTTAAATTTACATGAGAGCAAGTATAAGATAGTTTTAGCAACTCTTAAACCCAAATATTTGAAAAGTATTTTTCATAATAATACAAAGACTTTCATTAATTACTTTATTTTCACTTGTATCACAATTTTTATTTTAATATTATATTACGAGAAAAAATATTAAAATATAAAAAAATCTTATTCAGCCCATTGTTATAGTTTTATTTGTCTAATTTACCTACATTTCAATGTACTAAAACTATATATTTAAACAAATACAGTTTGCAAGCACACTTTAGACATAAATTCTTAAACATTTACTTGATAAAAACTATAAAACAGCCTATTTTTATAGAACATAATATTTTATATTGTTAGTAAAAGGTGGTCCATAAGACAATGTGCAGTTTTGTGCAATCAACAAACATTTTTATGATCATGAGCTGTGATTGAACACAAAAATCATTTTTGGTGACACTTAAAACTGGGTTATACACAAATTTGACAGGTAGATATAATACGCAATCATCTTGTTCCGTTAAGGTGTCATCAAATATTATATTTGTTGTTTAATGTACGTAATTGGGTATTTATTTCTGTTGCTATTTGATGTACCAGTAATCTAGATTTAAAAACTATTAACTTTACAGGTTTAACCTACAAAAGATATATTTAAATTGGAATGAATAAATATTTTATTTACTCAATTTCAACAAAAATATGGCTTATTGTCAATACTGTACATCCGATTAGTGTCATTCCTACCATTTAACAAGGAAGTTGTTCTTACTAACAAATTGTTTAAGGTTACTTAATTTACTTGATCAAGTTTTGACTTTGGCTGAGAATTGGAGGATTTAGGTTGAAAATTATAAACAATAATTTTGATATTTAAACAGCAATTTATTTTATTACATCCTACAAACAATCGATAATACATATTTAACCCTGATGGGTGAATATAGTAGTTATTTAAAAAAAGCAAATTTAAGGTAATCAACTTAGTTTATACTATCCTAGTATTAAAAGCTCGAACACAAAAAATTGAAATTTTTATTAAAAATTACATCTATAACTCGAGACTACTTAGCCTAGCTTACATGATCCCTCATTAACATAGAGCATAACACAAATCTAAATTAGGTTAACCAAAGGTATAATTTAGCTTTAGGCCGAAAGTTACAGTGCTCACTACTCTGGGTGTTTTGGTTCTAACTTTATCAAAATATCTGTTGTACATCGATAGAACTAACTTTTTATATAATTATTAATACTAAAAGCCTCTTTTGTCTTTTTCCTTTATAATTATACAATCTTTAAATTATATAAACAAAATTACGTCTAAAGCTATAATTTAGAGTTATTTAAATTGTCAACTAAAATTTGATTGTCTGTAAAATAAGTTAACCTAACTCGTTTGTCAACCGCTGAGTAAGTAAATAATCTATTTTTATTTGACAATAATTTTTACACACTTAGAGTAATCTGGCTAACATTTGTTTTAGTGTAAACCTGCCTGTCCAATGTACCTATCAAAGCAGGACGGATGTTGGGCTCTCATCTCGTATACACTGTCAGGAGGGAGGTCTACAGAAACAACACACTTTTGACAGAATTATCTGATGTATTTGAAACGAGTTTATGATTTACAATTCCATCATCCGGACGAGTGATATTAAAAGTGTCTTTGTATTACATATTTATTGTAACAACAATTATTAAAACTTTATCCGTTAAAGTTTAACACACCAACGGTGATTTTGAGAGGAAAATGCAGTCTGTAAGTTAGGGTCGGGACTGCCGGAATGTTTAGTGACCTCGGTAAAACACACATTTTCCCGACAAAATGAAAAAAAAACATTTCCTTGTAGCCAGTACAAGCGTGTAGTGTAGAGAGAGGATACAACTAAAGTAAATGATGAACAGCACATTGAAAGTATAAAATGATGACTGCACAGACACAACCGAAGGGATAAAATGTTCCACTCACGCAGACATCCTCTTGTAGTGGCGTGTCGCGCTCACATGTGTGAGGGTTTATTTTTGAGGGCGGGCGTACGGGGAGGGTCTAGGTCCCCCAAAGCGGCCCTGCGCGCCCCCACTGCCTACGGGAGCCTTGAAGCCCTTCCAGCGCCCGGCGCTGCTATCTATCAACAGACCAACACCACCCCATCAGTCCTCAGCTGCCAGCTCATTTTAGCGAGGTCAGAAAAGATGTGCTCACAAAAAGTTATGCTCATAGAACAAAATGTGCTCATAGAGGAGTGTGGCAGAAAGGAGCGAGAGGAACTACACTTTGTGATCGACTCATAAAAAACAAATTTTCTCCTGTTTCAGTTCCCAGAGAGCTACAACAACAGCATTGTCTTAAAATTATGATTTCTTTTGTTTCCAAACTGTAAACTAAAGTATCCTAAAGAGAGTCAAATATTGATGAGTTTAATGAATATCCAAACTATTCCCATATTTCTGTTAAGTTCAATATATATAAGCTAATATTAATATAAAAAAAAAATCTGTGCAATAATCCTATCCTAACCAAGCATACAATGGTATAGGTTACGGTAAAGGTGTCTAACGTAAAAATTTATGTAATTTAAAGTAAGATCTTTAAATCCATAGGTTGAAAACATTCTGAATTATAACTGTAACAATCTGTAAGTTGAAACAGAAGAAAAATATGTTTTGAAGAGGTGTTCACAGAGCTTAGTCAATCTCCTTATACTTTAACCTTAACACCTACCCTCCTTAGAATGTGATTTTTTGTGAGCGTAACTTTCCATGGGAACATTTTTCTAACACCAGTTAATCTCAGGGTTGCTACTACCTCCACCACCCTTAGACTCCCTACACAAGAAACTATTCCATGCCTGATTTTCAAGTTTGCCAACCATTTCTTATTTGACATAAAAACTTTTATTTCCCCAAGTCAAAAAACCACCATTATAAATCATTTTTATAAAAAAAGAAAAAAAATAGAATTACTTATGATCAGCCCATTTCCAACAGGAGAAGGTACAATAATAATAAGAGAATCATTATTTATGACAGTTAGTTAAGTGGTGTGAGAACAACTTTTTAATTGGTTGGTGAAGTCAGAACAGTGACAAAAAAGTTCTCTATAAACGAATGGCAAGTTCTAGCCCCATAGCCTGTGCAACTGGTTGCCATAACTAAGGGTGGTGAAAAATATATTTACTCCTCGCCTGTATTAATCCCTTCCCTACAAGGTTAAAAAAAATCTTTTTGGTTAAACATTTTAATTAATGTAAAGAGGAACTGCAATACTCTGTATGATTGTTAAAAGCCTCTATAAGTTAATCGGTAACACATAATTTTTTTACTTCAAAATATATTTCTGGACAAAAATCAAAGATTAAATTTAAATCTACCCCCAATTGTAGCAACCCTGCTTGAAAACAACTATGAACAACATCTTCTATGTTTATTTTGGGGGTGGCCGATTTTAGCTAGACGTGTTTTAATTTGAATATTAAAAGACCATTTTTGCCTTTTATTGTTTGAATATTTATCATTTAGGGTGTAAGCTAATACTCATATTAGTACATTTAAACAGTTCTAAAACAAAATAAAAATAAAAATAAAATAAACGAGAAGATGTTTTTCATTTTGTGTTTTATGTCTGTGACAGATAAATTTACAATATTTAACCATCAATATTAGTTGTTAATTGTTTAGTTTGTTGTTTCAAAGTATTTATGGCATTTTGAGTAAACAAACATTTACTTTATGGTAAGTTTTAAGAAAGATGTTATTTGGATGTTTAAGCTCTCTAAGACAACCAGGCACACTTCATGCACTTACCTGGATGAGACAACTTACCTCCTTACGCAGTAACAGTGTTACAAGGGCTTGTTTTACTTACCTCAAGTTAACAGCTACAAATGCACATTAGAGGCTTTTACACTAGAGAGATTGTCAACAAACACTCACTTCTCATTTGATATTCACTGTTTTGGAACAGACACTTAATAGAGGGTGAACTTAAAGATATAAGTAATATGATTAGCTGGATTTAGCATATTGGGAAAAGCAAGTTGGGAAAAGTTAAATTGTATGTTGATTGTGTCTTTTCTCTGTAGCCTACATGTGAAACATGTGTTTTGAGATTGATGATTTACTAGATGACTTTTGAACTAGTTACCAGGAAGTTCGCTCTGTTATTTTAAGGGATCGCTAAGTTTTTATAAAAACAAAGTTTTTTCTTTAAATGAATTATTCTACAAATATATCGTAAAGTGTGTATTAAGAATACGGAGCGGTAATCTGCATAGTCAGTCCCGCACGGGTTCTTTATTTAATGTACCCTGTCCGCATCTAGATACTTTCCATACAGAAAGCCTCTCAAATAAACAGGGAGGAGAGTTAATTTATCATAATATAATTGTTGGAAAAAAATATACAATAATACCGAGTAGCAGTAAAGATATAGGTAAATAAATTTAAAAAAATTTCCCTATTTCTAAACAGGCTTGAAGGAACATAACAGATAAATTAAAATGAAGACCCACTCAATGGCAATCAAACTTTAATATATTTTGTAATGTTTAAAGAATACGGAGCGGTAATCTGCATAGTCAGTTCCGCACGGGTTCTTTATTTAATGTACCCTGTCCGCATCTAGATACTTTCCACACAGAAAGCCTCTCAAATAAACAGGGAGGAGAGTTAATTTATCATAATATAATTGTTGGAAAAAATATACAATAATACCGAGTAGCAGTAAAGATATAGGTTAATAAATTGAAAATAATTTCCCTATTCCTAAACAGGCTTCAACAAACATAACAGATAAATTAAAATGAAGACCCACTCAATGGCAATAAACATCAGTATATTTTGTAATGTTTAAAGAATACGGAGCGGTAATCTGCATAGTCAGTACCGCACGGGTTCTTAATTTATTGTACCCTATCCGCATCTAGATACTTTCCAATAAGAAAGCCTCTCAAATAAACAGGGAGGAGAGTTAATTTTATTTACTGTATTACAGTTGTTGAAAAACGCATACAATAATACCGAGTAACGGTAAAGGAATGACATAGGCTAAGTAAATTTTCCTATGTATAAACAGACTTGGAAAAAACATAAGATGAAATAAAATGAGAAGCCACTCAATGGCGATCAATCATCAATAGTTTTTTATGTTTAAAGAATACGGAGCGGTAATCTGCATAGTCAGTCCTGCACGGGTTCTTCATTTATTGTACCCTGTCCGCATCTAGATACTTTCCATACAGAAAGCCTCTCAAATAAACAGGGAGGAGAGTTAAACAGAAGAGTTTAATACATTTAAAATTTACTTCAGTAAAGAAACTAAACAGGCATGTTAAATAGATTATTATCTCTAAAGATGAATCAAATATAAATAAAAAGTTAAAGTTGTTAGGCAATGGCTAAACATTGACAAACATCAATGAATCAGCGTGGTATTCAAAAAATACGGAGCAATTACCTGCTGAGTCAGTCCCATACGGATACTATATCTATTGTACCCTGTCCGCATAGATACTTGCTATAGAGAAATCCTCGAGAATAAACAGAGAAAATAGATAATTTACAATTACCTTCACCTATTTGAACTAATGTATAATCATCAATTGCATGCACCCCATGTTTTTCGTATTAAATCTTACAAGTATTTATACTCTCCACATATTTATAAATTATTTTCTACTTTTTAGTGCGTTTAAAAACGTTTTGATTTAAAAAGGTTTTTTATTTATAAATTATTATTAATCTATAGATTATTTGCTTTGGCAGTTAAACTAAAAAACTCATACCGTATACACAACCTATCAACTACTTAGAAGTTACTTTAGGCTACTGAGTTTTTGCAAACTTTCATATTTGAGATGATTAAAAACCGCGATAAGTCAGAATCATTAAGGAAGGCTTTCTATGTAATCCTGGTTCTTCAAAGACATAAATGAATCCATCTTAAAACATTCGTCATTAATATTTATTGCTGACACTTGGCTTGAAAGGCAGTTCATTTTCTGCGAGGGGTGAATATAAAGAGAACCGTTTGAAAGGGTGTCACCACTAATTGACGACAGTGTGTACCGCAAAGTCAGCTTTTTGTAATGAGCCCTAGTAAAACCATTCTACGTTCAAAGACCAGGAACAAGAATGCTCTATGCTCTACGTTGTAGGTTAATGGGAAAATGGTAGTACCTCTTTTGGAAACCAACCATGCGTAAGAAAGTTCAGCTTTAGTTTGAGCTTACATAAATTACTCATTGAAAACCAGATAGTCATTGGTAAAAAGTTTGTTAAGATAATGTTCTTTTATGTATATCAAACAAGCACTTGACTAGTAGGCTATACATAACTGTTAAAATAGTAAATAACAATCAATATACTCACCCACTGTTGAGCCGTGTGAGGGATTTGAGCACAGTATTTAAGCAAACAAAATAAAGAAAAAAATGTAAAAAAAACTACTACATACAACACTTTATTTGTCAAAATTTCATTTTTGTCTTAACTAAATTATGAACAAGTAGTAGAGGCCAATTTATAAATAATGTATTTCTCTTACCATTACAAAATTTAGAAACGTCAACATTAAACAAATCAAATTAAATGTTCTGAAGTTAATGTTTTATTTACATATAGTTTGAAATTAGGGTTTGTATTTTTCAAACAAACAATATAATTTAGAGTAGACCTACATTTAAAAATATTAATAATGCCGTTGACAGAAAATGTTTATTTTAAATTATGTTTATTTTGTGTTTATTTTAACTATGAAAATACATTTATTATTTTATCTATAATGTTTAGTTGGCTTGAAACTAATTTTAAATTAAAAAAGATCAGAACAAACTATAATAGTTTGGCTTTAAAATGTATCATGCTATTCTAAATTTAAATCAGAGATACAAAATACATTTTATGTGGCAACCAAAAAACAAACTTATATAAATTGGCTGAAAACTACTGTTCTCTTTCCAATTTAATTATTAAATTTAATTAGAAACATATACTGAGTTTTCAAACTCTTAAATAAACATTACAAATTCAACATGTAAAAGGCATTCCCTTGATTATTAAAAAACAAGTGGTAAATGTAACATAAAAGACGTTTTGCGATGTACTGAATTCCAATCGATTCCAATGAATTTATCATTAGTATGGTTATTTTTGTAAGTAGTTTGAACAGACATTATTCACTTAATTCAATGCACGTTTCATTAAATAAATAATTAAAGAATACTTTAATCTGATTTCCAACGCCAAAGTTTAGCATTATCTGAATACAATATGAAAGTGTTGTATGTAGTACATGCAAGCAATGTCCTAACACAGACTGTTAGATTCATGACTGTGATGTCTCAAACATATGACTCACCAGTGTAGTTGGCTGTGTCATAATAATCTCCTGCAGAGCCTCCATTGTAGTCACCACCGTAACTGAAAACATGTCAAACATCATCAAACAAGAATATCATTCCATCATGAGTAGGGGTGTGTGATGCAGCAAAAAGTTTTTGATTTGAAGCAACGATTCGATCCAAAAGATTTTCGATTCGATGCAACTCGATTCTAAGCAATTCGGCATTTTTTTGTTCGCACTTGTCAATTGACAATAATTAAAATTTACAACATTTGTGCAATGTAAATTTTTGTTGATGTGTTATTAGGCCTAACATATTCATACATAACATTATATGAATATTAATTTTTTATCATTTATTAGAAAAACCTGTATTGCTGGAAATGTCAGTGAGCTGCTTTACTTGCCTATTTCATGATTTTTACTAGCAGAATCATATTGTTAAGCATGTTACCTTTTTTATAATATTGATTTTACAATTAAAGATATGTTTTTGTGCAAACAAAATGTGTACTAATACGTTGTTGTATTAATAGTCAAAGCTAATACTAACCGATTTATACTAAAACTTTCAAATGGTTTACATTATTAAAATGAGAGGATAGAAGCAGACCTACAAAAATACAAAATTCATCAGTCAAAAACATCAATCTTACTACTGTAAGTAACAAATTTTCAGACTTGTGTAATTTTTTTGAATGATTTTGGGGTCACTTTTTTTGGCTATGTTTGCAGTAGTAAAACATGTCTCACACTGCTTACACTTAACAAAACCTCTCATCATTTGCAATGTCAAATAAAAAAATATCAAACAATTAAAGCAATATTTAGCCTACATGCAAAGAATTAATTAAATAAAAACGCCTCCAAAAAGAAAACGCAACAACAGCACGCTCCTGTAATGCGGGTATTGCGTTGACTTTCTGTAGGAGTTTTTTGTATATTGATACTGACTCCCTCATGAATCGAAAAGTTTTTTGATCACCAATGAATCGAATTGCGATTCGATGCATAAAATCAAATTGTAATTTCGATGCATCGCACACTCCTAATCATGAGATTAGTTTACTCTCACTGTAGCAGCAAAGCTAAATACTTGTTAAATGGAATGTTATTTAAATTGATTAATTTAAAATACAATCAGGCAAATAGAAATTCACTGTCTATTGGTTTCCAGTGACAGGGGTTGGTTATGGTGTCATCATCTTTGTATGTATGTAAGTTGTTCCAAGATTACAATACCAAATGAAACGTAAATAAAAACATCTGTGGTTTGCCCGTGTCTCATGTTTGTTCAATGTAATGGGAGCTTTATTTATTTTTTAATTTAGTTTCTATTCAAACGAACAACAATAAATTGATTTAAAGGTGATTTTTGTATGACTAAATATGGGTATTTTTAATCACAATTTTTTTATGAATGTGTTAGTTTTTTTGTCCTATTTTTTGGAGGATTGGTTTGATTCCTTAAGTTTTGCAAGATATTTCAAGGTATACCTGTAGGATTCTCGGTTTTCCCAAAACTCACAGACAGTGGACACCATGACAAACCTTCTGTATTATGTCTTATTGCAAATATTCCCATTTAAAACACACATCTTACAGAGGCTCCCTACTGAACAGTGAGAACTGGAGTATAGCCTAGATTTAAAGCACACAAGAGTAAGACTTACCCGGGTCCTGAGTTGAAGCCAGGTGAAGGAGAGTCGTAGAAGCCTGATGCAGGGCCGCCCATGTCAGGGCCCATGTCATCGTAGCCACCGTAGCTTTCCTCCATAGCCTGTCTCGCCCGGTCCAGTATACTCAGAACCTTGGTCTTGGCTGGCAGTGGCCTGGGTAGCAGTGGGGGTGCGGGGCGGGGGGCAGCCATCCTCAGACCCATGGGAGGTCCGCCACGGGGGCCTGGTGGTGGTGGAGGTGGTACTCTGCCCCGTCCTCTCACCGGCGCACCCCCTCGCTCCACTGGTGGGGGACCTGAGTACGCTTGGATCTCGCGCATCTGCTCCTGCCTGATTTCGTCGTTGCTGTCGGGGACTAGGTACTTGCGGATCTCAGCTAGAGCGTATGCGATCCTAGCGTGTGCCTCCGCCGGTGGGGCCAGTGCTGCTATCTCTACATGTAGGTCGTCACTGAGGTGAGCGTACTTGGGGTCCAGGGCTTGTCGGAACTCTTCTTCCTGTTAACAAAGAAAAACTCTAAAATGTTGTATTATTTCAAGGTACCGGTAATCTTACAGGTTAGTTTTTTGGAAGTAAATTTCATGGCTCAGGAATACCGAAGAAGGAATGTATATACAACTAACTTACCAAAAGGAAGTTCCAGGCAGTGAGCCAGAGTTTTGTAACTGTCATTCTACTTCTTTCTGAAGAAGCCCCGTTGTGGGGGCAAAGTGTCAAGATAATCAATTGGGTTGTGAACCTTTTGTGTGCTTTCAACTGCCTGGAACTCTTTTCTTAAATAATTTAGCTGTGGATCACTTCCTTCTCACATTATGTATCCAATCTTACAGTATACAAGGTAGCTACAGCAACTACCAAAGAGTTTGTGGTGATATTTGGGGGACCTTACCAAACAATGTTTTGGGATATTCTGTAAAAAAAGTTATGTTGTAATGCAATATTTATATGCTATTGAAACAGATTTAGGAACGTTTAAAGAAATATTTACTTTTTACCATACTAACAATTTGTATTGATCACGCTTTAACTCAAAACCAAGGATATAAAATTTTTATCATCGACAAAAAGAACTTTCACATGAATCAGCATACAAATATCTAGTAGTTCTGACATCTTGTATCTCCATTAGTAAAAAATGTAACAAGTTATAAACATAAGGGATAAGTTTTCTTATTATTCAGTGGGTTTTTGGGGACATCTGGGACTGAACTAAAAATATTGGGCACTTTTATCGGAGCTGTTAGCACATTAGGTATTGAATTTCTTTAAATAAAGCTATTTACATTTTTGGTTTAGTGTATGTACCTATTTACACAATTGGTTAGAAACAATTTTTTTCATTGTACTCTTCTAACACCATATCAATAACAGCCCAAGAATAACCCGTACTAATTTAACAAATTCAATTTATACTCATTTTATATTTTAAAGGAATTAATTGCATTAAAAAATAACTATTTAATTGGGTCATTTGGCATATCATGGTAAAACAAGATAATATGGTGATAGGTTTGCTTGATGTGTTTGGCAAGAATACTATTTGGCACTAGAAAATGTTTGTATTATAAAACTGGCTAGACTGGATGTCTTCCACTCATCTGTTCATTATCACTTAAAAAAACTCTTATCTTGAGATTTCTACTGAAAGAAGGGCAATTTTAACAAAAAAACTATAAAACTGGCCTAATGGTGCAAAATGCAATTAGACTAATCAAGCTTTTAGAAGACATTAAAACTCCAAGTATGGCTTCTCATTTTGACCCATCATTAAGCATGTAAATGCTTTGTAATAAAGTCTAATTATTCTTAAAGCTTGACAACCTTTATTTCTATCTCAATCTGATTCCCTGGAGTTGGTTATTTATATGGTGTAGAAAATCAGAAAATAAATTAGTTAGATATTTTGTGGAAGGAAATAAAACTTGTAAATATGGTTTTATTTTAGTAGTAATAGTATAATTTTCACCAATACAGTACATCCAACAAATAAACCACATTTTGACAAGAAGTTCTATATGTTCAAAAGTGTTATTTCTTGATGTACCAGTATTGTTAACTTTGATAAATGACTCTATTGCTTGTGGAGCAATAAAGATTTATTACATTCTTGTATAAATTAAAGAACAAAATGGCCAGTATTAGTTGCAAAATTGAAGAATATACCTTTGTGAAACACAAATTTAGGAATAACAAATCCGCAACAAGTTATTTTCATTGCCAAATTTTCTATTATGTCATAAGGGATGTGAGTGATTTCCCCCCCATGTTATGAAAAGGATCTAGCTGAGATTTGTAAGTTTTTCCTCTCAATAACGGAAGTTCACTGAAGTATTAAATGAAATTTAACCCAGTTAGGACAAGAAAGGATGATCAAAGGCTCACATTATTCCACCCAAAGCTGTTAACTCTTCACAAGCCGTTGAACTTGTTAAAAGCTCCCTGTCTACTTCCCCTTTGTTAACCTTTAGAAACATCTTCCCTCACGCAGCGCTGAATTAATTTCAAACAAACTTTATAATTTTGTATAGGCTAGTTATCAAAATGTATAACAAACTAAAAAAAACCATTCATTTTACACAAAACGATAAAAAAGTCTACATGACGTTAAAAAAAATGGACTATCATGTTTTAGAATAAAAAGTCTAGATTTTAATACAGGACAGTTAAATAAGTTACTGCATCACTAATGTTTAATCTCTGGAGCTTTAACTGGACAAGTTCCCGAGAGTTTTATGGCCTTTTTTGCTGAATGAAGATTTACGAAAGGAGGCAAACTTTGGCAGGCATCCAGACTGGGTTATTGCAAGGGCTATTTGACTTGTTTAAGGACTCAGTCAACTATAAGAAAAAAACCCATTTCAGTAATAGATTAATGCTTTTGACATTACTTGAGATAAATGTTATAACTTACGCA
This sequence comes from Macrosteles quadrilineatus, assembly GCF_028750875.1. Taxonomy (NCBI): domain Eukaryota; kingdom Metazoa; phylum Arthropoda; class Insecta; order Hemiptera; family Cicadellidae; genus Macrosteles; species Macrosteles quadrilineatus. The sequence goes on along the minus strand of NW_026542598.1, from coordinate 73,885,039 downwards.
ATCAGTTAATTTGTACTTATAGTTTTTACCTTTTGCTTGTCCCTCATTGAGCCTCTGCCCAAAATGGCCATTTTTGTCATGGTGTCTTCTTGGAGTCGTTTGAGTGAGTTTCCTTTGGGTCCCAAGAGTTTCCCAACAAAATTGAACTGTAGCAAAACAATTGAGTCAAACAAAGCACGGTAAACGCATACAAAATATACAGTTTATAATTAGCAACCTAAATATTCAGTTCAACAAGTTATAAGAAAACTTGGCATCATCTCAAGTCAATATATATATAATACAGGCAAGTGCGTACAACAGCTATTTAAGGAGGTTACCTATTTGCGAACCTAAATCGTAATAAATTAATATATATTAATTTTTTTGAAATACTAATATACTAGTAATTTTAGCTAGGAAATTATTAATGCTGCTGTAAAAGAAAGCAAACGTGACAATAGTGATATTTAAGGGGAAGACGAATACATAACATTAGTTTTGCACGAAAATAGTCTTTTCTATGACTAACACAAGTTGATTCTATATTTATGGCATATAGAACTCTAGGTCCCCATTGATTATCGACTAAAAACCAACGATGGTATAAAACAATAAAAACTATTATATTTTTTATAGGTACCTAATGCTAAACATTCTTGTGAAAAGAATGCACTTGGCATTAAGGTGTAGTTTTATCATAGGTAAAACGTACTCCCTTGAGTAGATTTCCCATCCTTATGGAAAAGCTGAAAAATTTTGTTAGTTCTGCCCAGTACACTGCAGAGGTCGTGTTTTGTTTACAATTTGTTTCTTGTTATTTCAGTTGGTTAAAATCTTGTTAAATAAAATAAAACTATAATCATAAACAATAACTCGTCCCCTAGTTATATAACCCCATGAAATTATAATAGAAACAAAATTTTGTCTACACTAGCAGTCAGTGGGACATGAACTAGACACGAAAAATGAGCTTCAAAATTTATAATGAGATGAGAAGTGTTGGTTAGTCTATGGTTTTATCAATCACATTTTCACAACATATAATGTTTGAACATACCTATATATTTATTTGTATAGCTTTTTCCTTACCTTAGGGTGTTCTTTGACAGGTACAAGAACTTTAACTGCGACCCTGATGGGCTTTTCTCTGTAGATATCAACATAGCGATTTTCTCTGGGAAGTTTGGCCCCCTGCACTTGAGCTTTTTGTACTTCTGCAACACAAGAAGAACAAAAGTGTTATTAAACTAGAACTAGATAACAATAATTGTTTGTAATCATTCCTACTACTGAAAAGGGTTGGGAGAGGGGATTGTAAAAAAATCCACCCAGAACAACACAAATGCATTGGTTAAAAAGACTAGCTAGCTCTAGAGCTAAATTAGAACATTACTTCTATACGGATTAGAAAAGTTGCCATATTTAAAACTAAGTTTAATAATTGAAAATAATGAGGTACCGGTACTCCAACAATATATTTTGTATTTATTTTGAATATTTATACAATTTAAATAAAATACCCTAATTTTAGCAAGTTTTGCTAACATTTCACAACAATTTATACAATTTCAAACAAGACATTACCAATAAAGAGAAGCAGGAAGAAACCATAGATGTATACTCCTTAGTCCCTAGTAGTATTGTACATTGATGGAAGAGAATAAATTACTGTCCTTGCACCAGAAACACAACTAAAATATCAGGAATATAACCGTCGACAAGGGGACTTTTGTATCATAACTTTTGACCTGAGATAACCCCTAAATATGATAGAACCTATTGCCAAATGTAAAATGTACTATTAAAGATCAAGTGACCTTTAATTTGTCACATCAAACAGTTTAACCACTAACTACCTCATTAGTTTTATAACAAGACTTGGTGTGTGGTGTGCATTCATTTAGCAGTGATTTACAACAGATTATTTTGCTCTTTACAACATGACCTACTAACATAAGTGTAGGATCCTTAGTAGTGGTGCCAAAAGCTGCAGCAATATAAAGAGCAATTGTAATTTATAAAGTGCATCGTAAAAAACAATGGCCAGTGATTTAATCCCCTTCTTTTAAACTGGGTACCGTAGTAGACATCTTATTTTTTACCTTTTCAAAAAATTTGATGCTCTTCATCCTAACAAAAGAGATATTTACATAATTGTGAGCGAATTTCCCTTATAGGGAATAAGTTATTACCTTAGCTTTCACTGTAAGACCTAGATCGCTTTACTTTTTTTAAGTCTCTTTTTAGAGCTTAAAATCATATAGTTGGTATATTTGAAGTGTTGTTGTGCGCTTAAAAGAGTTACAAAGAAAATTCCATAAAACTATTGATTCAAATTCTTATCCTATTCTTATGAAGAATAAGTAAAAGTAATGTAGTTTGCTCTCAATGTTAATTTCATATTCTAATCAAATTTGACAATTTTACTTGATCCATTTAACATTCAACTAAAAGCACACCTACCTAATCCCTACTACCTTCCCTTTGCAGCCAAATTAAGTACTCGTTTCTACAAAGTAGTTTTTTTTATAGAACTATTTTTTCTATGGATCGCGACGACCGTAACCGGAAAAGCAATTTTCAGGAGTGTTTGCTTGCTCACACACATCAGACCAATGTCAACCAAACTGATATTACAACTGGCGAAATGTGTACACAATATAGGTTGAACCATTCGCAAACTCTATTGACAAGTTTTACCTCATTCCATCTTCAATAACTGGAAAAGAGCTTGTAACCACCCCCATAGGGAGTGTGTTCACCTCCTGACCTGATAAGATGGTTGAGATAAAATATGACCTAGGGTCCGCCTGTAAATAGCACTACTGTACTATAAGCTCCGACATAATGTCTGCATCAGAGACAGTGTTTAAGATGTTTCCAAAAATTGGATTTAAAATTTATTTGCAAAAATGAATGAAAAAACAAAACAAATTAGCATATGCTCTTATCAGTTATACAAGGATAAGAAATTGCCCATTCACAATTCTCAAGATTCCAAACATAAATACATAAATAAAGAAATCACACATTATAATATATCAAGGTAACATAAAATTTCTAACAAGGGTGAATGTGATTTTAAAATACCAGAAAATTAAATTTCCAGTAGATTTGTTGATGATAGCTTTGAGGCGTAGCCTATAACACGTAAAAACCTCTTTAAATACTTACACTATATCACTGTACGATCACAAATTAATTATGCCTATAAATAAAAATTGAATAGGCCTACTCCTTCGCAATTACTTTCATGATAAAAGAACTCGGAATTGGCAAAATCCGATAGGATCGGAAAGTACAAAACACTTAATCACGGATTAAAAAAGTTCCGAACCATCAAACTTTACTTTTTCTTCAGTCGGTAACTTTTAAATGGCTCTGAAATGTTAGTAAAATACCACATCATTAATTAAATGTTTGAAAACCTTGAGACAAAGCTGAAATATTAATTTTCGCTTCTTGTTTGGTGAGAAGACAAAAGGCTTGGCAACACTTTGTTGCCAGTAATGAATGTTTATCTCCCTCCGTGAACATAATGAATATTGTGTTCATTTTGCTCACTTTAAAAATACTTGAATTACACTGTATTCCCTCTTTCACTCTCGTCCCGAGGGGAAGGTTTACAACTTTTATTTAAAATTAAGAAATGTTTTCTACCTCTACATTTAGCCATACACAGACAGCATTGTGGAGAGCAAATTATATGTGGATTTAAAATGTGTTAGTCAAGTTGTAACAATAACTCTAATACAAAACGTTAATATTACGTTTATGCTTAGTTTGATGAAAATGGAATAAGCACATATGGAGGATCATCTTTGAGTAGTTTAATTTGGAAATATTATGCTTTAAATTTTTGGTTAATTTGCATGGTTTTTGGTGTAAAAAAAGATACTGACACACATATACACTCTGTTATGATAATGTATGTTTTGCCAAACTACAAACAAAAGAAGGGCCAGGGTTAGACAGAACCATCAACAACATTTTGAGTTATTGGGAGGTCTCCAAACATGAAGAGCCAGTTAATGATGCCTGTTTTAACTCAGGTATAAATAATACTAAGCATACTGTTGTTAATATTTTGAACTGCCAACCACTGGGTAGACCACTTACTGTGACAGTCTCCTATAATACGCGAACAGTACCGCAATTTTTATATTGTTACTTATAAAATAACAATATATATAAAAAAATTGTGTTATGTAGAAAAGATAAGTTTTAATTTGACAAATAGGTAATTTAGATTATCTGATGATAAAAAATGCAGTAGGACTATAATCCTCTTAAATAATTTGGTGGGCAAAACTAGGGTGTCCATAAGGAAATGTTATACTGTACAAGTAATATTTATTTAAAGACGATACGAGATAGGGCGGAGAGAGGCAAACTCAAAAAGAGTCCATTACTTATGAATCAACTTCTTTGGTCTCCCCGACCAAACTGGACACTGACTAATGGTTATGTTTTGTAACAGTTAAATCTACTTCCCGCTCTTTTTATGTGATTAATAAATTTTAATCCCAAACCACTACTTGTGTTAATAACAGGCTAATAATAACAAACCACACCAATTGTCACTTATTTAATACAATAACATTGTTCAATTAATGCATTTTACATGATTAGACTATGTTTTTGTTTTTTATCTTTAAATAGCAAAGAAACAAGATGATTGACCAACTTAAACATTTAAAGTTATTGTATAAAGTTCGGTACTGATTATTTATCATAGACCTATATGGATGACATAGATATAATAAAAAGAAAATTAAAAAAGAGATTTTTTAATTTACATTTTAATAAGGTAAAAATGGTGTTACTGTTAATTAATCTTATTTTATTAAATATGGCAGTCATTTGTGGTGATTTCCTATGTCGGGAATTGGCAGACGCAGAGCAAGCATTAATTACAGCAATTGCTTTTTTTCTAGTTTAGGGCCTATATATTTTATTGACCCTATATCTGTCAATGTAATTTTTAATCAACAAAAAAAACTTACATTTGAAATGATTTGCTATGACAGCAAAAAGTCTTTCAATTTGAAAAGAAGTGCACAAGTCTTAATAAGATTGAATGGCCGATCCAATCCTTTTAGACAACTAGAGTGGATCGATAGTTCCAAGACAAATAAAAACAATGTCTCGACAGTAATTCAACAATGAAAGATGCTTCGAAGCAATACAACCGATGAGAGCCCGCCCAACTAACAATCAATACTATGAATGATTAAAATGATGCATCATGTTACTACACTAGGTGTTACAACTATTCATTTTGCAAGATCCAGTAAAAGTGTAAGCCTACAACAGTGGATGACATATCAAAAGGTATAATAGTTTTCAAACAATATTGGTCATAAATTGATGTCCTTCAGAATATGGCAATAGATGAAAATTATAAATAGGTAGGCCTACTTAACAAAAAAAACCCCTTAAGTATATACAAGACTTAAAATGGTTTTCATATACCCCAGGAATTCATAGTATAGACTAGACATACATACAATGATGATATTAGATTCAAATCACTTATATACTCTTTGACACAAGTTTTGATGACTTTATAATGGTTTAAACTAGTCTCTATGACTACTAAAAAGGAAAACAACAGACTATAATTATTGCTTTGGTTCCATTGTTCAAATGCTATTAGTGTTTAAATTTCAAGTAACAGAAGGCCTATAATGATTTGGGAGACAAAAATATTTTTACTACCGAGCATGCTTAGGCTATACAATTTTCTGTATCCTCATATAAGAGTAATTTTAGAGCTTAGGTAATATTATAAATTAAATTTTATTTTTGAGACAGCACTGTCACATACTTTGTGGTGGATTTTGAAAGGGTGTTTTTAAGGTGTTTACATTACAATTGCACTTGAAAGTGATAGGCATAGGCTTTTATACTTAATAAAAGCATAATAGTTTAGTTCCTGTCTAGTCTTGGATTGTGAAGCAATAAAAAGTGCCTTTAGAAGAAAAAAAAAGGTTTATTACTTAGTTTTATAATTCAAAGTAGAATCATCACAAGTTTCGAGCCCAAGGCTGGGGATCTTCAACTAAGCCTCACTTTCAGAGCAAATAATTTCTGAGTTATTATTTTGGCTCAAATGTCTATAAATGTCTTTGCAATGCCTCCAGGCTTTAGATTTAAATCACTTATTACTTTGACACGAATTGAGCTAACTATTTTTTTGTCTCAAACTTTGTACACAATTTTTAAGATAACTTAAAATCATGACACAGAAATGAATAGCCCCAGAACTATAATCAATTGATTGAACTCAAGTTTTTAATAATTGTTAGAAACAAAAAGCAATTGCAATACACATTCAAAACCCGTTTTAGAAATTGTCCATTAAATATTTTGGTTGTAATTTTGTTTTATACGTTTGTCGTATAGCCTACGTGTATATGTTATGTCGTGTATACGTTGTCTATGTATGTTTACAATCTTAAACAACTGATCAAAGAAAATAATTCACTATTATCAAAAAGTAGAGTGAAAAAGCGGAAATATTTGGATTCAGAGCACATTAAGCAGCTCGTTGATATTCCCCTGGAACAGGCAAAGCACATTTTATGGCCCATAAATATTTGCCAACAGCCCCAGTCAGCTCAGAGGAAACATATTTTTAGATTAGAGATGCAGCCTAACTACCCCTGTGATTGCTCTTATGTGAAATGTCAACATTATTTCAACAAAATCAACCATTATTACAGAAGAAGAAACAGAATACATTATTTTCAACATCTTAATAAAAGATGTCAAGAATTTTATCAGTTGATTTCAAGAGTTTAAAATCTCAACTCATAATACAGTTATAGGCCTATTGTACATAAGTCTACTCCTTTAGGCCTAGGCCTATATCAAAATATTTTTTTAGCATGGATGTTTAAGAAGATTTTGTTTTTTCAAGAAATTGTTTCAACAAAATGCATGTCATGATGTTAGCTACGACACGTCAAAAGATAATAATATGCAACATTCATTTGAATGGTTTGGATGGTTCCGTTAAATTGTATGCTGTATGTGTATACAATGCGGTTGTTAAACAATACCCAAACTCTAAGGACTCTAGTAAAGTACTAACTAGTAAAGTAATAACAATTAAATAGGTACCAATGCAATTTATGCACTATTAATATCATTGCGATAAAACAAATGATCATTCAACAGAGAAGTTAGTATTAGGCTATATTATATTTTAATTATAGTTTCGATACATTTAATGCAATTGCTACATATGAAACAAAAAATATTTGAGTGAACGGAATATACTTTTGCACATTTAATACCGTAATGCATCAACAAAATTATTATTTTGAATATAGAAGTTAGCAATAGAATGTGATTGAAAATACAAAATCTGACGATTTAATGTCAAACAAATTATTATTTTGAACAGAGAAGTTACTAATAGAATGGGGTCAATACAATTTCTGACGATTTAATGTCATAACATCAAACAAATTATTATTTTGAACAGAGAAATAAAATCATTTCACGAGAAATATTTTAAATTCAAGCAAAACATGAGAAAAGAACCAATTACTGATGACCTGAAGCAAGGCTTGTTTTTATTGAATTTAATCCTTTTGATGTTTGCTTTGAACTGATCAAACCCATTCACTTTGAAGGACTTTCTTTCCTAAACTTAATTTATTTTTCTGATGAAATGTAACTAAATTAAAAGAAAGATATCTCATTAGGTAGAAAGCTTATTGAATAAAAGGATTTATTTGGTCAATTGGTATACTAAATTAAAAAGGGGATTAGAATCCAAATAAATATGCAAGTTTAAAATTGAAATATAGTCAATATCAGAGGTTCAAAATTGAAAGCCATTCCTGTGATTACTTTTTCTAAAATATTTCTTTGAACATTAAGTCCTAATAAAAAGTTGGAATAGAAATTATTTTTCAACTCGATTGATTTGGTAATTCTATAACATGCCTCCGTTTTTTTAATAACTATAAATTATTAACTTTATTTTCAACCTTTTGCAGAAAAAACATTTTATCATAGTGCTAACTGAGTTCCGACCTTTTACGTATAAAAATAACTAAAACCTTAAATTTTAATGCAAAATTAAAATGACACATAGCACAAGTGCATTTTTATAACTAGTATTCTTTCACTCAATTCCCTGTACTAGGAGAGGAATCACTCAAAATCACTGCATAAAATCAATGAAAGATCCTTGCTAACACGTAAGCTGGTAAATATTACGCAAAAAATTTGCCGAATTACCGAAAAGCCTACATTACACTAGTGAATGAAGTGCTAAAAACTATTTAAAACCAAGGTACACCACACATGTGTTTAATTGCATATAAAATTTGATTTATGTAATTTGCACTTATTTAAATTTATTTCTAGTTTTAAAATTATAATGTTACCCAAAAAACAATGTTTATAAAAAAATGTATTTGTTTCAAAAGGCACAACTTTTGTTATTCTTTTCTCACAAAACTGAAATCCAAAATCATCATTAAACCAATCACACAGTGTATGTTAGAGTGAACAATGTACAACATAATGTGAAATACTACAACTCACAATTAATCAACAATAATTTGACTTCGGGACAGTATTGGATTTGAGTTGAGTTGGAAGTGTCTATTTCCATCAATCTCTGTCACATTATTGCATAACTTGTGCCACCCTCCCTCCATCATCGAACTCCTTTTGTCACTCATTCCCAACAATGGATAACAATCCATCAGGCCCTGGAGCGGAACTAGTTACACAAGTCATACAAGAGCGTGAGTTCAATTCCCCAAAGTGGATAGGAGGTGGCCTATATTGTTCAAATCCATATTAACTATAGCTTTTTGTTTAAGTATTAGAAAGTATTTTAAATGTTGTTAACTGCTTTCCCTTCCTTTCCACATTAGATAAGTCAAATTAAGTTTTGAATACAAAAAATCTTTAGCAACTACAGTATGTAATGCCTAAGTATGTCATTAATGTAAGTGTATGTCATTAAGATTCTATTTAACCAAACTTTGATTGTGAAATTGGCTTAAAGATGATGTGACTATTTCACAATAAAATACTAAAGTTTGCATTAACTTCACGTATAATTTTCAAAGTATAAGGAATGAGAAAAAGCCAATAGTATTATCAACCTCAAAAAATCAAGTTTTTGTAAAAATTCCAAACCAAAATACCATTTGAGGGGAGTTGGTAAATATTATCAACTAACTTAATATTTAACATTTTCCAGAGAAAAAGTGAAATAATCTTATGTATTATAAAAGGTGTCACTAGAAATAGCGTTCCAGAATTAATGAAGGACATGGCAACACTTAGAATTCTGCCCAGTACTGTCCTGTTCCTTTTCGGAGACGTGGATAAATGCTTTCTCAAGACTCATCTGGCTCTGTCCAAACAGGACAGGGGCAAATTGGACCTGTGTAGCTGTAATTCAAGCTAGTCCCAGATGATTTCAACATTGCCGAAACATAAGTTTAGTTGTATAACAAAATATCACACATCCTAAAATAATCATATATAAAACAATACCTATATTTGTGACATGTATTTTCTAAATAGTGGAAGTATTATTGATACCTTATTGGCCTTTTTTCTTTTTTTACATTAAAAATAATATATTTATTCTTTAAGTTTGTTTTAATTCGAGTAACAATTCGTAAGTGAGGTTATAATAGACTTTAAAAGGAAAGCAAGCCAAACCATTCAAATATTTTTCGGTTGTGTCGGGGACCACACCAATGTTTAATGATGATCATGTCTATTGTATTTATTTAAGATTGATTTACCAGACAAAATTTCAATTTTTTCCAAATTTATAGATTAAAAAATTCAAATCCCCAGCCCATTGGTTAAATACCTTTGTAATAATTTGGATGACCTAACCTAGAAATAAGATTCTAAAAAGTAATTAACTGAAAAATCAATTTACTCAAACAATGATAATAATATTCAGATAAGCAATTTAAATTGACACTTTTAAATGAGATCGAGATTGTATCATGGCGGAGGGAGGAAGTAAGCTCCGCCAGGAAACGTTTCTATTATCACCGTCTCCACCCGATAAATGTCACCCGGCAACTGGCTTGCTTCAGTCTCCCGACACATAAATATTCATAAGGGCGCCATATACCAAACTAGACAGCCTTGTCTGGCTGGATATTGCAATATGATTTAGCAATATCACATCAATTTAAAAATAAATTTTAAGACGAACCTCCAAAAGGCAACTTAAAATATTGGACAAAATAGTTCCTAGAATTTTAGGGGTCTGAAGTAAAAATATTTTCAAGGAACCATGCAATGTTATGCAAGTAGGGGGTGAAAATGTCTTAAAGCAAACTATAGTAAATTAAATCAAACTTAAGTTTTCAACTGTTGAGCTCTTAACTACTCTTAATAAAGTTCATTGACCTAACTATAATTTTAGTTTAATTATTACAAGATCTCAAGCATCTTAACTTAAGATGTTGCAAAGATTTTCTGATTTCTGACTTTCTTTACCTCTGACTCTCAACGGATTTTGAATTGTAAATAAAAATACTTCTTTACAGCTACTACCACGAGAACAACAGTAGTATGTTTCCTATATAGTGCGTGGAACAAGTGTAAAAATCTTTCACTTCCGGAGACCAGCACCATACTTTGGGAATCGACTAAATACATGTAAAAGAGTGAAAATCAGCCGGGAAGCAAGCTTTAAAATAATTAGGTCACGGACAGTGACGTCATCAAAATGGCCGCTCAGCCAATAATAATAATGTCGCATATCTCGGAAACCGCGTAACCGATTTTGACGCATGACATCTTATTTGAAAGGTCTAATTATTATCTATGAAAAAGGTTATTACACCTTTAGCGGTTAAACCAACGGTTTCTTTGTATTTTAGAAAATATTAATTTTTTACGCCCCACAAAATGGGTTTTTTGGATTTATCATTTGGAAAAATTAAAATAATCAAAATTTACTTTCCACCGTTGAATCCAGCTTTAAAAGATGAACAATTTAGTATTTTGAATCATCGCTCTATGTATATTGGTTACCGAGATATTGAAAGTAATAAACACAGAACACTCTGTCCCCCATGTTATCCTTATGGGAAAAATAACATTCTATATCTCAGTTATTTTTTAACGTATCTTAATACGACTTGGTATGTGGTTTCACCTAGTTGAGCTACTTGATAATGACTATAAAATATTTATATTTTACATTTACATGGCAGCAAACCTACATACTCATTTCCTATGTTATTCATATGGCAAATTTATGCATGATTATTTATGAACACTGTACTGTACTTTCTCAGCTTTTCCTTACTTTACAGCTTTAGACCTTTTCGGGAGTTTTCAGGACACAGATTGACTGAGCACTTGTAGGAATTATGATACATTTATTATTCTCAGAGCTGATTACAAAAACTATTGACAAATTACTTCTACTTCGAAACCCCATAGACCAAGGCAATCTATTAGGCGGTCCCTTGACGTCTTGGTCGATCGGCTCGAGACCCCTCTGTCCCGTTTTGCTGTCCTGGGTTCCCCACGTTGGTTCTCCTTCCTGACGCTGTCCTGTCGTAGCGACTCACAGAGATCCTATCGACACGGCTCCTGCAGTCCTCCAACTGGCTCCGTCTCGGAAAATGCTGAGTGGGTTACTATCCTAAATGCAGCAGCTACCGTCGGTGTTACCCGTTCCGTTGGCAGATGCAGACTGCCGTCTCTCCCAGACAACTCTTTCTCTTCTTAAATAGTGGAGGTGGGCCTCTTCATCCCCCTCCAGACGGATCCATGGTCCCGGGAGGCAGCTTTTTTGGCCACCGGGGACTTAAACTGAAATAAAACAGATGCCGGGGCTCAACCCGCCAAACAGCTGCACCGGGCTCAAGACGCTTCTAGTGCAGGGTGTGCCGGGCTCAACACGCCTCTAGTACAGGGACGGAAAGCACCGAGCTCAACACGCCTCTAGTGCGAGATGTACCGGGCTCAGCACGCCTCGTCCCATCAAAAACGGACAATGTTTACGGCTTGTGAGCTATATACAAAAACACTACTTGGTTTTTTGTTTATAGCTCACAAACCGTAAACATTGTCCGTTTTTGATGGGACAAAAACGGAAATGTTTGTTAAATCAAAGTTATTAATGTAAATGACTAAATTTATACATCAGATTAAAAATTTGGTAATGATAATTATTGAACTAGAGCGTTCACGGAAGTGTCGCTAATCGGATTAAAAAAGGGTCGTGCGGGACCAGCCGGTAATGACCCTCCCGGTCAGTTTGGGCTGCCTCAACTTAGGGTGGCGAGAACCTATAGTACTGGGGTGCCGGGGCTCAACACGCTTCTCGTACTGGGGTGTACCGGGCTCAGCACGCCTCTAGTACTGGGGTGTACCGGGATCAGCACACCTCTAGTGCGGGGGTGGCGGGGCTCAACACGCTTCTCGTACTGGGGTGTACCGGGCTCAGCACGCCTCTAGTACTGGGGTGTACCGGGATCAGCACACCTCTAGTGCGGGGGTGGCGGGGCTCAACACGCTTCTCGTACTGGGGTGTACCGGGCTCAGCACGCCTCTAGTACTGGGGTGTACCGGGATCAGCACACCTCTAGTGCGGGGGTGGTGGGGCTCAACACGCTTCTAGTGCATACCCCACCGGTGGCGCCTACCGACGGTGTCGGGCCCGGAGGCCCAACATGTCGAAGTCCTCCAAGAATGCTCCTTATATAGGGTCGCAACTCGTAAGATGCTTGGTGAGTGGGGGTAAGTACCCAGTATCCACCCCTGGCCGAAAGTACTGGGCACTTTTCCCTAATCACTTTCCCTCAGTACTTTTCCCTCGGGTCACTGAGCACCATTCCTCGGTGCTTTGGTGTTTTAGCCCATATTACATTACCCAACCTTGGCCTTCCTCAACACTTCATTACAACATATGCTGTCAAAACTTGACGTTAAGCGTAATTTTAATTAATTATCGAAGTATTTTAAATTCCCTGAGTATGCAAGTTTTTAGTATTTTGAAGGGTGGATTTTATATCAAATGGAGTGCAACTTAATCTTGTCTTGAAATAGTTCCTGCATCCGTCTGAATTATTTCGGAATTTGTCTGGGGGAGATTCTCATCCAAGCGTATAATATCAAGGCGTGGTTTTTTTCTTAGAAATTGAGACGAATCTTTTGAGACCTCAAACGTTGAAATTGGCCCACAAATATCCCTTATTTGTATTGCCTCCCTGGAGTAGTGTTAACAAAAACGGCTTCGCGTATTATATACAATAAATATATAATACATTTTTTTAATTTGTTAAAGGGAAATAACAGAGACGCCAAGCCATACTATTCTTCAGTTAAATACAAAGATTAAATAAACAGTCTAATGCTATGTAATAATATGTTTAAGTGAGGAATCCACAGTCCAAAGCCTGAAATGCATACTACTCTTCAGGTAGGGTACCCTTTTCTGGGCTTTTCAAAACATAGTTATGGATTTTTTTTTTTGTGGCCACAAAAAAAAAAATCCATAACTATGTTTTGAAAAGCCCAAAAGATTTTTACAAAAAAAAATACTATAAATATTATATTCTTTAGGTAACCACTTTAAAAATCTAAACGATCAATAACTATGTTTTAAGAAGCACAAAAGACGTCAAACCCTATATGAAAATTACTAGAAAAATGTAAACTCAAAAGAAACAAAAACATCACGTTAATAAGGATTTTATCACGTTTCTTGTTCAACAATTGCGACAAATTGCCATCAGATCTCTTAGTCTGACCAATCCAGGAAAAAAATTTCCCCCCAAAAAAATACTAATATTTATAAAACCCCCGTTGCAGTTGACCTGCATACTCAGTGAATTTCAAATGCTTAGATAATTAATTATAATTAAGCTACGTCAAGTTTTGTCGACATAAGCTGAGAAAGTACAGTACAATGTTCATAAATAATCTTGCATAAATTCGCCATATGAATAACATGGGAAATGAGTATGTAGGTTTGCAGCCATGTAAATGTAAAATATAAATATTTTATAGTCATTATCAAGTAGCTCAACTAGGTGAAACCACATACCAAGTCGTATTAAGATACGTTAAAAAATAACTGAGATATAGAATGTTATTTTTCCCATAAGGATAACATGGGGGACAGAGTGTTCTGTGTTTACTACTTTCAATATCTCGGTAACCAATATACATAGAGCGATGATTCAAAATACTAAATTGTTCATCTTTTAAAGCTGGATTCAACGGTGGAAAGTAAATTTTGATTATTTTAATTTTTCCAAATGATAAATCCAAAAAACCCATTTTGTGGGGCGTAAAAAATTAATATTTTCTAAAATACAAAGAAACCGTTGGTTTAACCGCTAAAGGTGTAATAACCTTTTTCATAGATAATAATTAGACCTTTCAAATAAGATGTCATGCGTCAAAATCGGTTACGCGGTTTCCGAGATATGCGACATTATTATTATTGGCTGAGCGGCCATTTTGATGACGTCACTGTCCGTGATCTAATTATTTTAAAGCTTGCCTCCCGGCTGATTTTCACTCTTTTACATGTATTTAGTCGATTCCCAAAGTATGGTGCTGGTCTCCGGAAGTGAAAGATTACCAGGTAATATGTTGCTTGTTCCACGCACGTTCCTTTTTTTCTGAGAAATTTAACCAACAGAATAGTCCTCATAACTTAGACACCCTTGGGAAACAGAGCGTTAAGCCTACATGAAGGCTGGAATAAGTCAGAAACCTTCCCATGCAAGTATGGAACAAATTCCCCAATTTTATGGCGAGCGACCAGCTTTACAGTCGGGCGATGCAATACAAAAGGAAAGCAGTACAGACACAAAACTTTATTCATGTATGCGTTACAAAATAATCATATCTAACTTATTGTACAAAAAAATATTCACACCTAACTAAAGAAAAAGAGGTCATTAAATTATTGCTCCAGACATTTTATATCTTCAAATGTTTGATCAATACACGCTACTAGAAATAAAAACGTCTGACAGCAGCTTAGCGGGAGATATATATTGCATCCAATTTGAAACTGTCAGAATACAATTCAGGGTTGCAAGGCAGTTAAACAAAGAAAACTGTCACTGGGATAGCAGGCTGAAATATTCGCTTGTCAATCTTTTGTGTCCCAGCTCGATAACAGTAACAGCCAGACTAATTGCTACAAATATAGTTTATTCTCACAAAGGTGTGGCTATTTCTAATCTTGTAAACCATTATTAATAATTATACCTAGATTTCATGCTATTTAATGATTTCAGAGTAAGTATTGCATCTATGATACTTGTAAACGGTTGTCACTAAGGATCACAGATTAATGCAGATGGATCAAAATAAATAATATGTTAAATGATTTTGAAACATATTTTAACACCAATTCTCTTTAAAACTAGACGGATATTTTCTATACTAAAATGCCAAATTTAGATTGTATAATGAATTAAGAGGTTTCAGATATGACACATTTAATTTATAATTTTATGTAGAGTAAAAGATAACTTTAAACAAAAAATGTATTTGGTTTGCATTTTCATTTTATTATCCAATAGGTGCTAATTTAGAATTTTGTAAATTACAGATTGTTCTACAGCAATTTAAGAATTGAGTACCTTATGAACTACTTTCATAATGATATATAGGTAGGCCTAAATTAAAGACAGCAGAAAAAAAAGCTTTTTAATAAAGCCCTTAAACAGTTAAAATTATAAGAAAGGGTGCCTTGTTTGGACAACATTTTAAAGCAGCATATTGTGTGAAACGCATGATTGTCTATCTACATGTCTATTCGATCTGCATTCCATGAAATTTGTATTAACTACGCCTGAAATTCAACCTTATGTTTACTTTAAGGGAATTAAGGAATTTCCACATATCACTAAAAAAGATGTTAACTAATCCTTGGGAACAAATATTTACCTAAAACCTCGTTTAAAGTAATAGAAGTTGACAAGACATTTTAGAATTTAAATGCACCACTTAAAACATCACATTCTGGATCTTGCTATTAATTAGGGTCATTTAATAACAAGTTCTTTTCAGAAATGAAGAGTTACTTGGGAGAAACACTTTACAGTAATAAGCTTCGTTAGACGAGGCCGTGATGACCCTTCGCATTAGTAGAAGCAACCAATTAATTTGGGCTTTTCTCATTAAAACTTTTATATTTGCTTTTATCAAGAGAAAACAACTGCTCAACAATTTTGCCTAGTCTTGCAATATTTATAATCAATATTCCAAACTTACATAATTGTGGAGAAGAGTAAATATAGTTCACCTGAAACAAACAAAAATAACATTGTTAATATTTTACAACAATAATAGGCCTATGTCTTCTTGATCAACATTGTTACTAAGATAACAGTAGTAACAATATCAAAAAAATCTTTTAAAATGCATTTTAAACATTTCAAAACTTTCAAAATAATATCTAAAACAACTTTCCTTAACTTAAGTTGTTGTGGATTAAAACTAATCAATGCAACGTTTGTAATCAAATTGGAAAACCTCTCAACAGAACCTTACTTTGTAATAAAATACAGACTTAACATAAATATTGAATCCGACCTTTTAAAGTAAAAAAATTTAGCTATAGCTAGAGATACTTTATGAAATTGACCTAATAAATTCTTAAAGCAGGTTACAGAAAACCATGTATACATATGAAAGAGTAAATTACGATTACTGCAGATGTTTTATAATGGAAAGGGTATGAAAAAGCGAGAAGAGAATACGGAAAGAAATAACAAATGCTTCTCGGACCGATTGCTTCAAAAGGGTTTATATTTCACACACCAAACCTCGGCATCTGCGTAAGTGCTGCTCATTTTTCATCCTACACTCAAGCACAAATTTATCAAAAGTTCATTTTACAAGGCTACCTTTATGGAGCACATTTGAACACAAAATAACAAGAACTAAATAAGCAATTTTACATAACTAAAGTCATTATTTTAATATCATAAAACATAATTAACCTTATAAACCTATACTCTATTAATCTTGACTTAGATTAATCCGCACAATCAATTAACATCATAAAATCAATTTTATGCAGCCTAAGTAACTGTAGAAACAACTGCAAGTCTTTTAGCACATAACTTGGGCCCAAGGCAGCGATGTCCTGGGTTCGGAACCTGGTCACTGCCGCAAACATTTTATCAGTACAGTTCACCTTCGTAGAGTAGACTACACTTTAATCTAACAGTAATAGTTTTATTATATTGAAGGACTACAATAACCGTTACTGCATAAGCATGTCTTTATTCATATTTCAATAATTTCATGTAATCAGAATTTAATTAATTTGGATGATTTGAAACTTCAATTAGTCCGGATTAAATGGGAGATTTACTTAACCATTATTACATTTGAAATTGGTTAGAATCAAATTATTGTGCAATGTTAACCTCAAAGTGGAGTGTGTTACAGTATGATTAAACACAATAAAATAATGCAGTACTAAAATGTGTTTAAAAGACGTAAATTCAAACGCAGTTTACCTTAAATTATATTAATTTTTTTCCAGTAAGAGTGAGAGGCTTATTTCTAGAGGTGTAATCCTCAGTCCTACCAATCTCGAATGGCTTTTTGCAATTAGATAATGATAACATCCTAGAGGCTTCATTCATCTATCGATGGATCAAAAAAGCTTGAGGAAGCTCCATCACTACAGTCCACATAGCATCATTATTTACACACCACTATGGCAAGTCGAAATCTACACTATACCTACATTATGTGCAGTAGGCAATTGTAACACTACATTTGCTGGACACATTGGGCAGACTGTCGGAGGACACTTGAGTTGTAGCCAATCAGACAAAGTGGCAGCAACAATAAACCAACTACAATAAATGTTATACTCTGTTACACCAGAGCCCCATTGGCTATATTCAACATACACATTGAACACTAATGTTACTTTGAAAACATACATGGTTAATTGGTAACTGTTGAGTGTGTAGTCTAACACACATTAATTGGCATTTTTAGTTCACAGGTTTAGATAGGTTTATCGCTATCTTAATATAGGAATTACTTAATTAAGCATAATAACAATTGTTTTACACAATTATACATATAAAATAAATGAGTATTATAAGACAATTTCTCCTGATTTGTGAATAACTAAAAACAAATCCTTATCTCATCAACATTCTGTACGCTAACTTATTGTTTACTATGGTTTCAACACATGGACACACCGTCAAACTATAAATTTCTTCGCATGTTTTCTTTGTGAACATAACAAAATAACTAACGGTAACATGAAATACAAATTCCAAACACAAATATTGTTCACTACCCAAAATGGTGGAAATAATTCAGCACTGGTCAGTGAACAGTAAATGTAATTATATGTTTGTTTTGAGTGTTGTTTAGCAATGTTCACTGGACAAATATGAACAATATTCCTGTTTGATGATGAAAACATGGCACATTATATTGAAACCATGCTAACTAAATAAGTGCTTCAATGATGATTTGTTTTTAGCATGCTAAGCATCAATTGTTTATATTGATCAAACTGTAGTAAATGATTATAAAGATTAACCCCAGTACACTAATCGACTCTTATAACAACAGTTAATTATTTTAACAAAAGTTAATAGATTCAAAAATGAAATTATTTTCTGAATAATTTCTTTTAAACATGCAATACTTTTACTAAGCAGGTAATATTTCATGCAAGAATTTACACAGGTAATATCTTGAGAGCGCCAGAATTTACACAGGCAATATTTTGCAAGCCCGATCTTCGATGCTCAAATCTGAACCCCTACCGAGTGAAATATGGGGGAGACAGCTAATTTGGGTTCTGCCGCTCCACCACCGCTTCCGTCCTCCATTCAAGCAAGGATCTGAATACAAGATATATATCGGCTCGTGTGTATTTCTGGACGAGGTACGTGACGTGGTATGATATTGGGCATATAAAGTATAGCACAGTACCAAAAACCCCTCGGGACTCTGAGTGTGTGTGGAATTGTTTAAAAATATTGAAATGCGAATGATTGTACTCTAATATGTGTAAGCTGTATATGAACAAAAAAGCTGTATAATATAAATATAAGATGAAGATGAGAAAACAAAGTAATATAACATATTAGCCTACGTCGGTATACGATCGGACAACTGTCGGTCAGCTTTACAGTAAAACATTGATAACAAGACTCTTGGGGATAATAAGAATAAGACTTGTTGTCAAGGTTGACTTTTTATCGAGGTTTTCAAAACATGTCACTAGGGGTAAAATAAATTCAAAGGGATTTGAAAAAATACTTGTTATCAAGGATGACTTGTTATTGAGGTTCCACTGCAGTGCCAAATAACACCAGTTATCAAGGACGACTTGTTATCGAGGTTCCATTGTTGTAGTGCAAAATATAAAGAACACAAATGGGATAAATGCATAAATTAGAATTGATATGCATTATTAGTGAAGCTATAAACCCACTTACAGACTACCACCGCATCGTAACATATTGGCTTGTCGAAGGTAAGGCAGTGTTAGTTGTAGCTAAGGGTGAGAGATGAGATGGCAAAGCCCGGAGCACAGTGGCAGTGAATGTTGTATGAGCCAACATCCGCACACAAGGAGGACTGACTGTAAACACCGACATAGCTGTAGGCGCGTCTCCTTTGTGGTACATCACTAGGGATGTGACGCCGATTCACGCTTTGTCTTCCATTCAATGCAACCCAGTAACACGGGTAAATATTGTTCAATAAATATGTGCGGTAATAAGAGAAGTGTTAATTGATGATGAACAAAAATGAGTATCAATATAATGAAGGTAAGTAAAAATAGTTTAAGCAATAAATATGTACAATATCCCACCTTTACGCCCTTGGTTTGCGGGATTGTAAAACTGTATATTGGCTGGAGGTTTTCCATTATAGATCAAATGTATTGGTTATTGGTGGGAATCTAACCCGGGACCTCGGGAACCAAAGTGCTACGCTCTACAACTAGGTGAGCTCGCTCCCCTGAATGTGCGATATTATGTGATTCCCAGTGTTAATTTACTGTAGCTTAAGTTTAGTCAGTAGCTATTTAAAAAGTATATTAGCTCAAAGAGCCTGTTTTTTTTAACCAAATTCAAAAAATCAATATCATCCAGATATAAAAAAAAAGATGTAACTTATTTTCTGATACTTGACAATGAAAAAGCATAAAATATAAATTTTCTGTATAGCCTACAGTAGGCTATGTAAAAAATCAAATTACACAGATTCATCACAACCTAGATGGATACTTTTTTTAATTATAGGTAAAATTTGTTAAAAAATATTTGAAAATACTTTTTCTCTGTCGAAATGTCTAGCCCTTGAAAAACCTAAATAACATTATTGATTGCCCCTTGTTTTCATCAAATCTCCCTGACTCCTTATATTCTTAAACTAACGATCACAGTTTATGATCATAACTAACTATAAAATCTAAATTAAGTAATTCACGTTAAAATAAAAGCTTAGTTTGTATGATCATGTATGAGTTAACAAATTAGAAATTGTATACAACAACTTTTTAAATAGCGTAGTTTCAGATTGGTTTTTTATATTACTGTTTCAATCAGGTTTTCATAACAAAGTTAATACTTGTAACGAGGAAAAGTAGCCAGTATGTAATTATGGCTGGCAGACTAACCCGTAACATAATTATCTCAACCCTCAGGCATGTCCTTGAGCAGGAGGGCCCTAGTGTAACCCTGTTATCTTAACAAGACTGGTGCCTAACAAAGCATCACACTGTACGGCACACACCTAACACTGTTATAACTTATAAGCTTTCAAAACACTCTGTAACGTTAAGGTGGTTGTATAATATTATGCTGCAAAGTATTTATATTCCTTCACCTTAATGCTGGCTCTTTGGTCGTGTCTATGTATAAACTGTGCATATTTTAACATCAGATATTCTAATATTACACTGGATACAATTGAGGAAATAACATTATTTCAAAACTTATTTCCTCTCCAAGAAATAAATACGTTTTGGTTATTTAGGATGACTTGATGCCACATTTTAACTGCAATACTGAAAGCATATTTTAATAAAAAAAATTACACTTTTATTTCGATGAGCCTATTTGTTGGTTACAACAAAATTCACTATTCGGGCTTATCTACAAGAGCTTTAACATAATAGGCTTTCATTTTTTAAATTGAACCAAGAAATTGGTTGTCATAAAAATTTTAATGTTCACAAATTTTTAAAACAAATAGAAACAGTTAGTACTATGAGTGATCCATTCTTAAAAATTCAATTATAATATCATCCATCTTAAATATTATAATTATTATGGTTTATTTAAATCTCAATGCATGTACAATTATGCTGTTTATTTGTTAAATGTCTTTGATGTTGTATAACTTTTCAAAAGTAAAAATAAATGTTCTTTGCATTAAGAGAGAAAGCTAACAAAATAAATATGTCTATTTTTCACAACCAAATACGTCACTTCACTAAAATAACTGATTGATTGTAAGAGGGTGGACTCATGGTCCAAGCACGTCAACCGAAGCTTGTTGTGCATGCTAATAACTAATATTGTGCTAAAATAACTGACGTTTGGATGTTTAATTAATAGTAAATTTATTTGTAATCAGAAACCTCTAAATTATTTGCAAAATTTAAACTGTTAAACCAAATTTAAAATTACATTATTCTTTTTCATGCCCTATTAAATTATTTCAAACCAAAAGCCAAAGTATACAACAGATGGTTTGTGATTACAACCCAGCAAACTCGCCGTAATTATTTACTCGTGAAAGGAGGAAACTAAATGACAGAACAAGGAAGGAAAATGGAAGTGACCCAAATGTGTTTTTGGAAGGGGAAGAAGTTCATCAAGCTGAATGGTGTCTTTGTAGTGCCATGTCTCTGTCGCTCAAAAGGCTTACATTCAGTCGCCATTTCATTTTTCACTCAAAGCTTCACCTTACTACTGAAGACCTTTTTGCGCATTCACTAGCGAAACCCCCTTTCACATCATATCTCAGTGCAATCAAGTAATGACTTTTATCACCAAAGTGCTCACAACCTCTAACCTACTTTCAGGAATGACAAAATAAAATGGTTTAATTTGATAATTGTCAGTTGAATGCTTCATTAACTTGAGTGGCACAGAGGATTGGATCCTAAGCCAAAGCATGGTTTAAAAAAAGAAATGTTACGGATGAGATTTTATTTGCCATAATAACTGATGGTTTAGAAATAGAGCAATTTAGCTAACTTTACCCAACCACTAAAATGTAAGGTTGACATTTAATATAATAAGTATGCCTAGTTTAAATGATTACTGTATAACAACTTACTTTTGATTTTGTGATTGGCTACTTTGAACCATAAAATTAAAATTGCCCTTCACATAAAATACTATTTTTGGTGCTTGAAAACAATTTTGAAAATCACAAGAAACATAGTATCAATCTGATTACTGCACAAATATTTTCACTATTTATGATTGAACGTGTAAAATATTTCCAATTGTATTGCAATAGAGGGGGAAATGTTAGAAAATAGGTCTGCCCATAACATGTTTCTTCTACCACTGGTTGATGATTGTAAAAATTAAAATTAATAACACAAAACATAAGACACAAGACTATAGGTAATTGTGGAATTTATATCACACGGTTTATTACACATACATTTTCACACTTACTTTAGGTTAGATAAAGAATTTAGTTAAAACTTGACTACGAAAATATTCTGGTTTTACACAAATGTTTTAACTATGAATATTTTTGCATCAACATTCCATGTCAAACTGAATTCTCTCGTAAAAAATCCATTTGAATAAAAAAACTGTATATAACAGTCTTAACAACCTGTCCAACAAAACGTTCTATGTAAAACACAAATGACAAAACAGCATTTCTGTACAATCAATTCCCGCAGGACCGGCGGACATTTATTGAACACGGACGACGCTTGTGGCGTGGATTGTAGCAATGTAGTATTGTACCACGATGCCAGCTGCTATGTCGGGACAATATACATGGATCCATGTCCAATAGCGTCGTCCGTCACACCTGATATCGCTTCAATGGCCCCTCGTCCCGTCATATATCTCCACTAATTGACATCAAAGCAGACCAATATCCGTTTAGGACTAAAACTGATCGCTAATGCGAACACTCATCCCAGAGCAGAGTAACCGCACATTTACTAATGGCTAGATTGTTTAATCTGCAATACTCTATTACTCGCAAAGTTAACTTGCATTAAGTTTATTTTACATTTGCTTACTAGTAATACCCTAGTATTAAGTTTTTTTTCAACATGATGAATGATATCGTAACTTATTTGAGACCACCAAAATAAGTACCAGACTTGCTACAAATGTTTCGGCAGTTAATTACAACGGCCACCACCATCGTCAGACTACATTAAGTTTAACACTCACGCTCACATGTTACACGTAACGCAGAAACAAAAACGATTAAAGACATGCGTATCACCTACACGCATGTACTTTCCATGCAAGATTCCTATTTACTGGCAGAATTTTAATACAGTATTATCCACATTTTTTCAAGATCCAAATCAGTGGGATACAAATATGCACGATAGAAAATTTACCATATCACGCCACAGGTTAACAACATACATGACTCATTCGTGGTTTTAAAGTTTCATGCGGTTGGGTGGGTTCCCTAATAAAGTTTAGTATTTTACAAAAGTCATCTGTTCTATTCCGCAACGATCACATTGATGTGTTAATTAGGTATCCAATAATTATATCCTAATAACCACCACTCACATTTTCTTAAAATCTGTATTTCATGAAATTTATCATTTAGACCCAAATTGATGGTTAATATTTCTTTCATAATTATAACGTGATGTGAGCTGTATCTAGTTTTTTATATATATTTTTTTATATTAAAACAAAACTACTTTTTGTCAGTTATTAAGTTTTTAAATCTTGAATTAATTAATTAATTATGACCTGAATCGATTAATTTAAAAAATTTAAACCCATGACCAAATAGCAGCTATATTTATACTTTTAATTCGTTTTGGGACTCAATGCCATAAATAACCACTCTCCCATCCCCTCTCAGAATTCACATCTATTTTCTGTAGACAAAACATGACGAGCCGACAGACAACCAAAAATTCTTTAGATTAAACGCAGATTAAACGCACAGAGTTATTAATTTGGCATACAGTAACAAAAACTTTTCAGAACTCAACTAGTCAAAATAGTGTTAACATTCAACATATCGAAACTTACTACAAATAACCAAGGAAATATTTATTGGCATAGATTGTAACCCTATTTTTCTATTCTGATTGTATATAGCCTACTGCATTGCATAATAAACAAATTTGACGTAGACAAACAACAAGTAAACAAAAGGAGCGCTATAAATGTAATATAATAAACAGGCGAGACATGCAGCCTAGGTCGCATGCAAAAGACTGTTATGACACGTTTCGTGCGACATATTGAAATGTTCTGCAGCAATATCGGCTCTAAGCATGCGACGTGCATTCTGCTGACTCGCTGTTGTTGGAAAAGAACAATAAAGGGACCGACGAGCGTGGACTATTATTGTGAGAAACTCTCTCAAATAAAAATAAATGTACAAAAGATTACTGCCGGTCAGACAAAGTAACATATTCAATATATATTTTTTTAAATAAGATCGACAGATAAAATAAATAGAATTTAACTTTCAGTAGTACTCAATCAAACTTATAAATGTCGCAAGAAAAGACGCATTCTTAAAACATTGATAAAAATCTCAGAAATCATATTAACTCAATGCCTCGTTATTGAGAAAGTTATCAAACTTAAACTTCAGATTTCCAAAAGTTTTAATTTGTTTTATTATAATGGAAGTAGTGCTAACGGTTCACCGTCCTCGTAGGCGATCAATCTGTCCGAGAGGTAAAAAAAAAAACATAAAACATATGTACACATAAATAATTTAGAGATCTTACTTATTAGATCTATTTATTACGAACATAAAAATATGAAAATACAGTAGTCCCAAAAACTCGGCGTAATGTTTGTGAGTTTGTGAAATGTCGGGTTATTGGGAACTAGGGTTAAAAATAACAATACAATTTTTAATCCTTTTAGCTGTCTTATTTATTTATATTTATATTACAAGTCAGTATTAAGTCATCAGATATAGTACAATAAATCCTTGGTACGAGTTGCGAATGATTTGACTTGAGCCCATGTTTAACTCGTACTCAAAAATCACTAATTTTGTGAGCCAGGTGATAACCGAGTTATCCAGACTGCCAGGTTATCGAGTACCGAGTTTGCGGGACTCTACTGTACTGCTAAAAAATATGGCCCGTCAAGGTACAAAAACAATAACGTGAAATGGAAAATTTATTTTTTTTGTCTAGTTAATATAGTATTTGATGTAACAAATGTGAACATGTTTTGACGAGAAAGAAACTAATTCATTGCAGCACGTTTGTTGTTCACAATTATTACAAAAATCGATTAAAACCATTATAAATTAATGACAATAAACTAACACGCAGCAAAAAAATATACAAATAAAAAAATAATAATAATAACCAATAACCAATTTTGATTTGTCCAATATGTGTACAATACTTAAAATTTAGCACACAAAAACAAGTAAGATGTTTTGTTCGAACATCTAGGCCTACATAATCTGTTTAAATGAACATGACTGAGTGGTTGTTAATGTTTCTTCACTTATTAAATTATGTCCCACAAGTCGAAAAAGTACTTTTATTTCACTTTAATTAAATAGTTTATTTCACTAAAGCTTGAAAAGTGGCTCTTTGATATGATCTCCAGTTTCCCTTAAGGTTTGCTAAATACAAGCAGGTTACTTTGTTAGTTGATTAATTAGGGTTACTACGCTAAAATAAATGTAACCACTTAAGCACAAAAAAATCCCTTAATTTAATAAACCATGCAAATTAGTATATTGTGATGATATGAAAAACTTAACACTATGATAAACACACCAATTACTAACAAAATTATATAACTAACTATTAATAATCGAGACAATTTTTTTTTCAAAATCAACGAGAACCTTAGTTTGTCATTCACTCCAGTAATTATTTTTCTCTAGCCCACAACTTGTGTAAATGAAATGTTATAATCCACAGTTTACTGAACATGAACATGAACTCTATGCATTTAAAATTTTTTTAAATTCAAATTAATAATTCTTCCGCTCAGGGTGTGAATATTGTTTTACGATACACTCAGAGCGAGGGTAGTCTCGGTAACCCTTAACTGTGTGTTGTTGTGACGAGGAGAGGTATTGATTTATTTCACCCCAGTCCATTCGTTATAACCTCGCGCCGTTAGGTCCGTCGATGTTTGCCCCAGCATTAATCCCTCCAACCCTTCCCCTCAGTTTTCTTTGTCGATTTAAATTGCAAACTCTGAATAAACGTGAATACACACAACCCACCGCTGTCGCACACTACCCTTTCGCAGTTAGATTGGTTTAAAGTTTCTAACGAGTATTGAGGCAAAGAAGGCCTAGTTAAATACTTTTTTGTTGTACACAATTTTATATATGTTAAAGTATTATAATTTAAAGAGAGCCCAGGACTAGTACATTTAAAATTTGTACAAATAAAAAAAAAGTTAAATCTGAGGACACAAAAACTTTTGGAGATTGTTAATTAGCTCGTAAAAAAGTAGTCTTAGGTCATAATGTTCGACCTGGAATACAGTATTTTCCTTTATTATTACTAGTGTGTAAACAATAAAAATAGTAAAACTGGTAAATACTGGATGACAAGAATTCATAGATGTGGAAAAACTATTGGAAATACCTGATAATGTCAAACTTAACTAAACAAATAAATAACAATGATTTATAGTTTTGTAATTACTGCCATAACTTTTATATAATATTTTTTGCCATACTTATCACCAAGATAAGATCATTTGCTAAGGATGTCATCAAAATAACTAATAAAACACAAACAAATTACAAACCTGCAAACATTTTCTCAGAATTAAAAAATTACCACACATATGCTTTGTTTAGAAACAATTGCCTTTTAAAATAAATTAACTAAGTTTATATAAAATAAAAAGTTCTTTAAAATGCTTCTGAAGTTAAAAACTCAGTTACGACTTGGTGGCTGGAGAGAAACAGAAGGTTAAACAGAATTATCGAGTCCTTTTCACAAAAGAGACCGGCAGGCGGACGTGGGCCGTATGTTAACAGCATATCTGGACTTGTGGCTCGGCAACGCTAACGTTACCTGACGAAACGACGACTTTGCATTTCTGAACCTTTTGCTGGCATTGCTGCTGCTCCATTTATATGGCAACTTGTTTTGGGCATGCTTTTTAACAGGGTTTTTTCACATTGCACATTTATAGATACAAGCAGTAAAAAATGTGTTTATCATCACGATAACTTGGCCATTCCAATTAATTACTAATGGTTGGTTAAAAATTACTGGCAAAGTTCTAACACACATGATGTTCACTTAATAGTTAAATGAAATACAAAGGGTGAGATATAACGGGCACAGGTGGCACATCATCACCACCCAGCATTGTTCGTTTAACATCATATATCACAGGTGGCACACCATCACTGGACCCAGCCTTGTTATTTTAACACGATCCCACAGTTGAGTGAGATACAATACGAGAGGTGTGATATACCGGGCACAGTTGGCGCACCATCGCTAGACCCAGCCTTGTTATTTTAACACGATCCCACAGTTGAGTGAGATACAATACGAGAGGTGTGATATACCGGGCACAGTTGGCATATCATCACTGGACCCAGCCTTGTTATTTTAACACGATCCCACAGTTGAGTGAGATACAATACGAGAGGTGTGATATACCGGGCACAGTTGGCGCAACATCACTGGACCCAGCCTTGTTATTTTAACATGATGGCACAGTTGAGTGGGATACAATACGAGAGGTGAGATATACCGGGCACAGGTGGCGCACCATCGCTGGACCCAGCCTCGTTATTTTAACACGATGCCACAGTTTAGTGAGATACAATACGAGAGGTGAGATATACAGGGCACAGGTGGCGCACCATCGCTGGACCCAGCCTCGTTATTTTAACACGATGCCACAGTTTAGTGAGATACAATACGAGAGGAGAGATATACCGGGCACAGGTGGCATATCATCACTGGACCCAGCCTTGTTATTTTAACATGATGGCACAGTTGAGTGGGATACAATACGAGAGGAGAGATATACCGGGCACAGGTGGCATATCATCACTGGACCCAGCCTTGTTATTTTAACATGATGGCACAGTTGAGTGGGATACAATACGAGAGGAGAGATATACCGGGCACAGGTGGCATATCATCACTGGACCCAGCCTAGTTATTTTAACACAATGCCACAGTTGAGTAAGATACAATACGAGAGGAGATATACCGGGCACAGGTGGCATATCATCACTGGACCCAGCCTTGTTATTTTAACATGATGGCACAGTTGAGTGAGATACAATACGAGAGGAGAGATATACCGGGCACAGGTGGCACACCATCACTGGACACAGCCTTGTTATTTTAACACGATGCCACAGTTGAGTGAGATACAATACGAGAGGAGAGATATACCGGGCACAGGTGGCACACCATCACTGGACACAGCCTTGTTATTTTAACACGATGCCACAGTTGAGTGAGATACAATACGAGAGGAGAGATATACCGGGCACAGGTGGCACATCATCACCACCCCGCCACCATTACTTTAACATCACACACGATGCCACCCTCCAACTCACCCCATCCACTCTCACCTCTCCCATAAATTATTGCACTCATCTTTTGTTGTATTGCTCTTCTTTACCTCCACTCAAAATTATAGTTTCCTTTAGCAAAATAATTCTAGTTCTTTTGTTTGCTTTCCTTTCATTTTGTGCCTTCATTAATGGATTAAAAATTTAGGCCTACCACAACACTTCTGCACTAAATTATACACATTTCTTTTCCATGAAGAGTGTGGGTTATCTTAATATTTAAATCAATTGTGTTTCATAAGTATGATTACAGTTCAAATTGATTGTCTGTACATAAGGGTAATAGTAGATAATTTTAAACGAAGGCGAAAAACACTGGTTTTATTTATATAGATGCTTTAATTTTATAAAAATTTTTTATCATAGGGTAAATAATATACTATGTCCAATCTGCAGCAGATAAATTTAATTTTAAAAAGGTTTTGGCCAACAATAGAGAGAAAATTGAACTCAATCTGGAAGATGTAGTAAAGGAATCAGTCTGATTGTCACTTTGCTCAAACAGCATTTAACATTTAAATCCCAAGTGTCGTTGGTCGTAACATGAAACACTGATGAGGTAAACAATGAACCGTGTTGAGAAACTAATGCTCTCTTATAAGGTGACATTACAAATACACTGCTTCCACTTTACATTTCAACTGCATTTGAACAATCTTAACAGTTATCTTCAATACAGTGATTTTTTTAAGTGTCCCACTCATAAGTGCTTGAAAAAATGAGGATTCACTTCTAGAATTAGGCGTTTGAGATATTTAGTAGGCCTAATAAGTGGTCTAGTTACTTATCATAAAAATGTAAACAACACTCTATCATAATTAATTTTTATGATTATATAATATATGTTATTGGATTATGAAAAAGCCTAATCTCCAAGGTTCAACATAATAAAGAATTAGTTTAAGTGCTGGAGTAGGAGTAGTTTAGAGATCAATACATTCAAAAATTTTATATTCAACAGTTTGCGTCCAAGCCAGTTTAAAGAAACCCTTCAGAATCAACCCAATGTTAATATATAGCAATTCCATTTTTTATTTGGTTATTGAACTAAATGCTATGCTTGTAAGCTAGGATAACCACCAAGGGTAACCTACCTCTTTTATCAGTCATATCGTTGGCCATAAAAAGTGGAACCCTAATAAGAAGAGCCTCAAGCAAGTCACCCTTGTAACATTGTAGTTTTCAAAAGCCCTTAATTTTGCATTACTAATAACCACATGTCATTGAAAACCTCAATAAGAATTCTACATTGATGAGTATAATTTGAACATCCCCATGACTTGCAATCGAGGTGCTACTGTATTGCGATACCTAATTGTCCAAGATACTAATTGTAAAAATCCAAAACATTTTACCAAGTATTATATACACATGTGTAAACTAACAATGGTTGTAAAAAATACAAATCATGCATCATTACACAATGTTATAGTTCATAATATAACATTGACAGTTTTCCCTGAGCATGTTGCTAAAACTGCAATATTAACGCAGACAGTCACAAATCTATCCTGTCCCCGGAGGACATATTTTTCAAATGGTTGACAAAAACCAAGCGGACCAGAGATATGAAATCTCCATGCATGAACACGGCTGTGCCATTATCAAAGGCTGCCGGAGGCTGTAGGGCCGTCAACTGGGACTTGATAAAACTGTCAGACAACTGCCATCAGCACTGCTCATGTCCAGTTTTTATATGTTCATATATAATGCAGGCGAACTTTATTGGATATTCCCTACCTGTATATTGAGGTCACAGGATTTTAGAAAATCCCCTATTTAGATTTCACAAAGTTAAAATCATCATTATGCCTTAGTGACTTCTGAGCCATCTGTTCTCTTTAGGATTATTGAAATAAAGAATACATAAGATAATTATTTGATTACAAATGGGAACATAAATTTGCCCATGGATAAAAAAATTGGATCCGAAACCCCAGTTAAACGATGTGTGGTGCACCAGGAGTACAATGGTTCAAAAAAATGTTAGGCTTAAAGATGACAGCACAGTACAGTAACCATGACAAACAATCGTTCCAATGTACTAGACTTTCCCTTCTATTGATATTGACACTGAATTGCAGTAATTACAAGACACTTACAAGAAAATGTCATACAAGCTTAAATCACCATAGACAAAAATATTTAAGCGCAGTGAATATACTAAGTCCTTGCAAAAAGGTACATGTTATTGTCAACCGAGGCATTATAAATTACGATCAAATAATCCTGGCTCATGACCTGGTTAACATTGTCCAGTAACAGATACTTAATACTGTTGTAATTATCGTATCGATGATATGATTTAAGCTACGTAGAAGTGTGTGACTGTGTCATTTATTGACATAAATCCCTCTCAGTTAACATCCTCACATAAAAACATATCACTCTTTAGATTATCCTTACGCCAATTAATTACTATGAAGACTCACAAAACAAAACTCCCGTAACGTAACATCCTCTGAAATAACATCCCCTCAACACAAACTAGGCCTAATCACTCCAAAGATTATTCTTTACGCCAATTGATTACTATACAACTGATACAAGGACAGACATAATACCTTCTGACATAACATCCCCTCAACACAAACCTATCACTCTTGAGATTATCCTTACACCAACTGATTACTATACAACTGATACAAGGACAGACATAATACCTTCTGACATAACATCCCCTCAACACAAACCTATCACTCTTGAGATTATCCTTACACCAACTGATTACTATACAACTGATACAAGGACTTACATAACACCTTCTGACATAACAATCCTGGCAATACAAACTAATCACTCTTGAGATTATCCTTACACCAACTGATTACTATACAACTGATACAAGGACTAACATAATACCTTCTGACATAACATCCCCTCTCAACACAAACCTATCACTCTTGAGATTATCCTTATACCAACTGATTACTATACAACTGATACAAGGACTAACATAATACCTTCTGACATAACAATCCTGGCAACACAAACCTATCACTCTTGAGATTATCATTTATACCAACTGATTACTATACAACTGATACAAGGACTAACATAATACCTTCTGACATAACACCCTCTTAACATAAACCAATCACTCTTGAGATTATCCTTATACCAACTGATTACTATACAACTAATACAAGGACTGACATAATACCTTCTGACATAACAATCCTTGCGATACAAACTAATCACTCTTGATATTATCCTTACACCAACTGATTACTATACAACTAATACAAGGACTGACATAATACCTTCTGACATAACAATCCTTGCGATACAAACTAATCACTCTTGATATTATCCTTATACCAACTGATTACTATACAACTAATACAAGGACTGACATAATACCTTCTGACATAACAATCCTTGCGATACAAACTAATCACTCTTGATATTATCCTTACACCAACTGATTACTATACAACTAATACAAGGACTGACATAATACCTTCTGACATAACAATCCTTGCGATACAAACTAATCACTCTTGATATTATCCTTACACCAACTGATTACTATACAACTGGTGCAAGGACTTACATAACTCCTTCTGACATAACAATCCTGGCAACACAAACTAATCACTTTTGAGATTATCCTTACACCAACTGATTACTATACAACTGATACAAGGACTTACATAATACCTTCTGACATAACAACCTGGCAACATAAACTAATTACTGTTGAGATTATCCTTACACCAACTGATAACCTACTACACAACTGATACAAGGACTTACATTCTGACATAACAACACTCACAACACAACTAATTACTCTTGACATTATCCTTACACTAACTGATTACTATACAATTGATACAAGAGCTCACATAATACCTTCTGACATAACAATCCTTGCGATACAAACTAATCACTCTTGATATTATCCTTACACCAACTGATTACTATACAACTGGTGCAAGGACTTACATAACTCCTTCTGACATAACAATCCTGGCAACACAAACTAATCACTTTTGAGATTATCCTTACACCAACTGATTACTATACAACTGACACCAACTGATTACTATACAACTGATACAAGGACTTACATAATACCTTCTGACATAACAACCTGGCAACATAAACTAATTACTGTTGAGATTATCCTTACACCAACTGATTACTATACAACTGACACCAACTGATTACTATACAACTAATACAAGGACTGACATAATACCTTCTGACATAACAATCCTTGCGATACAAACTAATCACTCTTGATATTATCCTTACACCAACTGATTACTATACAACTAATACAAGGACTGACATAATACCTTCTGACATAACAATCCTTGCGATACAAACTAATCACTCTTGATATTATCCTTATACCAACTGATTACTATACAACTAATACAAGGACTGACATAATACCTTCTGACATAACAATCCTTGCGATACAAACTAATCACTCTTGATATTATCCTTACACCAACTGATTACTATACAACTAATACAAGGACTGACATAATACCTTCTGACATAACAATCCTTGCGATACAAACTAATCACTCTTGATATTATCCTTACACCAACTGATTACTATACAACTGGTGCAAGGACTTACATAACTCCTTCTGACATAACAATCCTGGCAACACAAACTAATCACTTTTGAGATTATCCTTACACCAACTGATTACTATACAACTGATACAAGGACTTACATAATACCTTCTGACATAACAACCTGGCAACATAAACTAATTACTGTTGAGATTATCCTTACACCAACTGATAACCTACTACACAACTGATACAAGGACTTACATTCTGACATAACAACACTCACAACACAACTAATTACTCTTGACATTATCCTTACACTAACTGATTACTATACAATTGATACAAGAGCTCACATAATACCTTCTGACATAACAATCCTGGCGATACAAACTAATCACTCTTGATATTATCCTTATACCAACTGATTACTATACAACTGGTGCAAGGACTTACATAATACCTTCTGACATAACAATCCTGGCAACACAAACTAATCACTCTTGAGATTATCCTTACACCAACTGATTACTATACTGTACAACTGATACAAGGACTTACATAACTCCTTCTGACATAACACCCTCCCAACACAAACCAATCACTCTTGAGATTATCCTTACAACAACTGACTACAACACAACTGATACAAGGACATACAAGGATACAACAACTCTATACCTTTTGACATAACATCCTCACATCACTAACCAATTACTCTTGAGATTAGCCTAATACATAGTGTAACTTAACACTTGTGAACACACACTCGTGGCATATCAGTCCTCAGGTAGGCTAATCTATATTTAAAGTGAAAATGATTTCTGTTATTGTTATGCTCTAGATTTGTAACTACACTATAAAATTGCTACTAGTGAAGATGACAAAACATGCTTAAATAAGCATGTATGGTAGGTATGTTTAAACCTATGCACCTGATATGAACTTCCCTGAGAGATTACAACTTTATTGATACATTCTGAAATGCAACACAATCTCTAGGGCTAGGACTCTAGGAAAATATGCTAGATTTAGTGACACACCTCAAACTTATCTGAATTTAGAACAAATATTTTATTTAAGAGACGGACAAACATTTTTTTTTATAATTATATTTTCTATTTAAGAGATCAGTAAATTTTGGAAACTTATATACTAGGCTATTTTTTGTTAGACATTAATTCAATCAATCAAAACATATTTAACACTTTTTTTCAAACATTTATTGTATGCGAGCTATTTTATTTGATTTCTAAATATCATCAAAACCCGATTTTGAAATAAAGCCCTTGCATTGTAAACCAATTACCCTTGGGATCATCCCCTAGTGTAATCTCCTGGCACATGTTACTGTTCAGCCCCTACATTGAGTGACATTCTGACACGTAATTGAAATACAATTTACTAATATTACATTACAGCCCTTTTAGCTAAATTGTTCATATTTACTGTAATTTTGTTCTCAAGGGACATTTTATGGAACTAAATGAATAATTGTATTTTGCATGAACATCCATAGTAGGCCTACATGACCAAAAACATTTATGCGCATAATAGAATTATACATTAACTTTCAAAGTAAATGATAACTATTAGTGAAATTACTTTTGATGTGCGCATTTGTGTGAGTCAAAATAATGGTATTTCCAAGATAATAATCATACGGGGCTAAGACAAATTGTATGATAGTATAATTACTCTTCTAACAGTTTTTTCAAAGTAGACAAGTTAAAAACCAATTTTTTAAGTAGGCCTACATTTCAAGATTTTTTTGTAATTTAATTTAAAAGATAACAGTTAGAATCTTTCCCAAACCAAATTCAAATTAGGCTTGACCATGATCAGAGTAACGAAAGTTTTGTATGATAGGGAAATTTCCTGAAAGGAGGTTGCTCATTTCACAAACAATATAAGGCATTGATACCAACAACACTAAGCAATGAGTCACTCTGATATCACTAGCAGCCAGCAGCTCAAGTGCCAGATAACAGTAACAACTGATAGTAAAACTAGTCAGTGATGGATGTGTTATGCAACTAAATTAACTTTTATCAAGACAAATTGTAATTACAATGTAACCAATCCATGATATACACACAATGTTATACTCTTGGTCGGTTAAATAAATCATGAACTGTTTTTAGTTGAATGGTTTATTTAAAATCAAACACTGCTGTTTAACAAACGTTTATAATTCTCACTGAGTAGTTAACACATATTAATTTACGTTAATTGTATACAATGCTAAAAGAATCAATACCCTTCACTATGCTAAATCCCAATTTTCTATCTCTAATATAAATTTAGTCTGACTTTGCAAAACTGTTTTGTTTGTCAGCTGTAGGTAAACAAACAAGTCAATCAATCAAGAGCAAATTGTCACCACTAGAATTATCGTCAACATCCTGCACCATTCAATTTGTTTAGCTTAGAAAATAATCAGAAAAAGATCAAATGTAATACAACAAGAAATTTTATTTAACTGCTATTTTTAATTGACACATTTTTTAAGGAAGCATATTTTAAAGGGGATGTTTATCATAGCCTAAGTTGGTAAACTTAACCAGTCCAATCATCACAAAACATAAAATAGCCTACATATTCTTGATTGACAGTTTAAGTTTTAACGTTAACATATAACAAAATATGTCTGGTCGGACAAGTTTCAGTGTATATAAAATTGTACTGCAAACCCACACAAAAAGTTTCCGATCACAACTTATGACAGGTGTAACTGCCCAAAATCAAAAGTAAAGGGACATTTTTTAAAATATTTTTCATTTTGAACACATTTTTATAGTGTAAGGGAAGATAACAATTTTTTGAAGACTTATTTAAATTATATTCATAGAACACAAACCAAAAACAATTATTTGATCTAAAAATTCTAAGACCTAAAAAAGGAAACTCACCAGTATCTATCAAATATACAACAAATGGAAATACAAAGCTAAAACCAGAAGTCAGATTGTTGAGTTGTAGTGGTAGAGAGGTTCGGACCACTTGTGTAGACTATCACATCTTGTTTTACAAGTTTGAAGTGGCGTTTGCCACAGTCGGCCTCGCTTTAACATCTCTATTCCCCTGGGAATGCCCAACAAATGTATGTGTCACTTGGTTACTGCGATACTAGGATATACGACCTGAGGCAACCCTCCTACCCCTCTACATTGTATTAAACACTTCTGTTTGGCAAACTTCAATAAAGTGTTCTACGAGGTAAATATGTGGTGTTTGGTTACGTCCGCTCGATTCAGTAAATTGTGATTAATTTGAAATATTTTAGGCTTGATATAAAAATATAAAAAGTTAAAATTTTAGAACGGGAATGCAAGACAATAAAGAAGGTAAAATTGTGCTAAACAATTTCAATTGAATGATCAGATTTTTAATGG
Organism: Macrosteles quadrilineatus; assembly: GCF_028750875.1. Classification (NCBI taxonomy): domain Eukaryota; kingdom Metazoa; phylum Arthropoda; class Insecta; order Hemiptera; family Cicadellidae; genus Macrosteles; species Macrosteles quadrilineatus. The sequence continues at coordinate 73,848,314 of NW_026542598.1, read as the reverse complement.
TTTGTTTAGTTTTTTTTAAGTTACTCGTCATATTGTAGGTGTTATACGATGTAAAACTTTGGGCGATGGTTAAATATAAGGCAACAATTAATTAAGGTTTTTTTTTTCAAAAGGCAAATTAATATGAAGCGAAATGCAGTGTAGCGATTCAGATGGTTTCGGACCTATATCCCTAGAAAACTATATCATTTAAGGTTTGAAATTTTTTTGGAAATATATTCTTCAAACGTTCTTTACAATGTTTGTGAAAATGTGAGTTCAGTAAAAACTTATTATCTCAGTTGATGAAAAAATGTAGAAGTGAACAACTGAACATGTAGAAATCACCAGATTAAATAACAAGACCAATGCTAAAAGTATGGTTAATTCTGATGGATCGTGCTTTTAACTATCATTGCAATTTTAAAAACAAATTGTTGATAACATTATATTTCCAATACAAAAGTTGTCTAATCCTGGATGTTGTAATTATAATGATTTGTAATTCAGTAAACCTAATAAGAAAGTTTAATCAACACACATAGAAATTGCGAGGGGTGAGCACGGGGAGGGCTGTGAGAGAGGGAATTTAACCATTTTATTGAAATTCAATATCAAAGGACGACACTCACTGGTGGATGATCAAAATCACGTCCGGAATTCCATCTCATAACTGTAGTATTGTCACTACTTGTCAGGGGTTCAATCCTATCAAGTTATATTGGTAATTTGTTATACTTTTGACACTTCTCACTTCAAACTTTGTACAATAAATATGATATACTTGTTGGGAGTAACTAAACTGATATGACAATTAATTTGAATTTAAAATAGGTGTTATTATTATCAAATCAAATATCAGGCCCACTTTGTTTACAGCTGCAAAAATTCTATCAGATAATTTAGCAAATTTTTTTTTATAAATATTCTAAAACATATTTTTACTTTAATAATTTATCTAACGAAAACACTCGTAAATGAATAGACCAACATGTATTGTTGATAGCAATTTCTTTGTGTACCTCACCAACTGATGATGACCTCATTTATTATCAGCTGATTAGTTAGTTGGTTTGAATACCCATCATATCCATGAGGAGTTAAGATAACTTCTCATTATCAAAATCATGATTTTAAATGCATATATCAGATAAAAAATATCCATGTGAAATTTTTTAACAGAGTGTTTTTATTAGCAAAATTCCCATTCAAGAAATAAGTTATTACCACAGTCCCCTAAGCCCAAACACAACGTTGAAACTCATACGTTAGCACAATAACTCTTAAGGAAATATTTGTGTGAAAATGCAATAATGCAATCTAAATTTGCTTAGTCTGCAGGTCTTCTGCGGCGGGAGTATTTTTATATTAAAACCGTCAGAATTATCCAGTAAGGAGGTTACTTTGTATATGATGATGTTTTAGATGCACATCTTGAGAAATGCTTACTTGCAAACTGTCTGATCTGAATTTAAAACATTTTTTACTACTTTATCCCACACGTACGACGGGCCCACACCTATTAGGCATTTATTTCAGGTAAAACACCAACAGTGGGAAAGTAAAGTGGCATGAGGGAAGGAAACGTGAAGGGTAAGTGCTGTCATTACATACTCAAGCTTCAAACAAAGGTGGCAATTTTCTCAGCAAAGTGTGGTTAAAACAAAATCTCACTGAGTGATAGAGGCTTTTAGTAACAGCTGGCCTCTGCTTACATCTTTTACTAAAAAGGTCAAACATACCTAAATGTTCCGACTTTTTCTGATATTTTTTTGTTTGTTTTAACCAATTTTACTGTTAACCTTCATATTGTTGTATACCTGCTTGTATATTGAACAAATCAAGAAACTGTTTTAAAATTTAAACAGATTAATTAATAAAAGACAACATCCTTATATTTTTTGCTTATTGGTCTAATTTAAAGTGTGTAAAGGAATAATATAAATACCCCCACCGCAGCAAACCTGCCGTCTAAGCGAATTTCCATTTGGCTGAATTGATTTTCAATTGATCTATTTAAATAACATTAGGTTTAACGAGTAACTAGGTTTGCTGCTACAAGGAAACTAATAAAGTAGTGTGTTTTTAGTAAAATATTGATAGCTTACTATAAAATAAATAAATTTGCCATGTTTGATCAAAATATATCCATAAACAAGCAAACTACAACATTTTACAATATTCTCCATAAGAATAACATAGGAATTTTAAATTTACCATTTTTTTAGTTTTCTCCGTACGGTAACCAATAACCATACAAAAAGACTTTGATATACTGAATTGTTTGTTTTTTAAGCTCTTTAAGATTTAGAGAAAAATTGGGAAATTTTGTGTTTTGAGGGTCAAAAGTGAGAAAAACCAATTTTTACCCCATAAAACCCTGTTCCCATGGTCCGATCATGCTGGATCGCGAACTCTTTAAGTTTATCCCGCCTTACACCTTCTAACCAAATTTCATCAAAATCGGATAAAAATTACTCAAATTATCGTGTTCACGGACACAAATCTATATCTATATATATATACATATATAAAAATTTGAACGAATGGTGTTTTTGGCCTCTGGGGACATCAAAATGAAAAAGTAAATCGGCCCCGGGCCTAAGTCTTACCATGAGACCTACGGTAATAGCTACTTCCCAATAGGGAAATTCGCTAATATGAAATGTTTAATGTACAAAGAGAAATATGTTAACAGTGAGCATTAAGGTAGGCCTATATAGAAAATAATAATGGGTAGCTGATTGGTTATGGTGCTCGTCAGGTGATAAGGTGTGACGTTTAATCTTAGTCAGGAACTATTTTGAGGTTCAGAACTGTACTCCTGTACTTAGGTTAATCAATGTACTGTAATTTTAATAAATGAATTTTCCTGGCTAAAATAAATATTCGGTTTCAGCTAATGTCAAGGCTTTAAACAAAATCTCATTCTAATCTACATTCATTTGCTTGATTAAGTTAAAATAAGCACCACTATTCCTGCCTCAATGTATTGATACAATTATTATAATAAACTCTCGAGTCTCCAAGATTCTAAAAATACACATACAAAATTCAAATTCTCGTACTTTTATGGTAATGCGCCAGTATGGTTACAAGCCATCCCACAAGTAAGGAAAATAGCAAATATTTTAATAAAGACTAAACTACATCTTAGCTAAGCTTCTCAAGGCTGAAGAAATTTTTGCAAAAGGTTTCAAAAACTCATTTGGGTAGATAATAGAGAAACAGAAACCATAAAAAAGCTAATTATTATAACAAGATTGCAAACACGAAGACACGATGGGGGATGTGAATAAATTTTTAACATGGGCAATACAGCTTGCATAAACAACACAAGTCTCCTACAAAGGGAATAACAAGAAGGAATTTGTACCATTGTCTGCGCTACCCTCACTGAATACATTTGGTCTGCTTGATTACCATCTCAAACAGTTTTAGCATCGTTAAAAAGTCTTCAGATGAAAACCGCTCCTTGTCAAAAATAACTGGTGCCTCAATACTAGTTTAATTGGATGCATTAACTTTGAATATTTATAGAACTGACGTTCGAACACTATTTTAAAGTTGTCACTAATTTTTTATCAAAGTGGATGTAGTAGAAGTGATCCACTGACAGATTGGTCTGACGTAAATTACTGTTTTCTGTCAAACATAAGGACTTTAACCAAGTCCAACTGATAGAACGACTTATTTAAAAGCTTTAGCATATATTATGTCACATCAAATATCTCAGTATGTAACATAAGTAAGGTAGAAAATTGAATTTTGGACACCAGCACAATCTGTGACTGGCTAACTCAACTATTGTATGTTTTTTTTTTAGACAAAATTGGACACAGCTGGTCCATATTGAGGGGATGTTTACTTCAGTAGCCTATCCTAAATGGCATTATGAACCAAATCAGAAATCATAAACTGGTTTAAACAACATTATGAGTTGCTTATAATAGAGAATACTATATAATTGTCTTTTACTTTCAGCTATTCTTTACTATGTGGGTCAATGTCACATAATGATGAATTTTCAGGAAAGTAAAAAAAATTATTTTTTACTTTTAAAATCGATATACTACTAGCCTATTACAATCAGTATTTACCAAGGAATAATGTATACTAATCAGCAGAGCTGAATTTTACTTACCTTAATTTATAACTCTATTTTTATCTTGAAGGTCACACAAAAAATGCCAGTCGGTCACGCTGATGAATTGGCAAAAATAAAATAGTAAAAATGATATTAAATTAAAAATTTCATCATAAATGTTACTTATACCCTTCAAAATTCAAATAAACGAAACCAAAATATTTAATTTCCTTCAATTTGTGGAAATTTTGACAATTTTAGCTAACCTAAAATGAATTGGCTCTACTTTGCAGACGAAACTTTAGTATGAATGACAAATATTTCAACAGTAAATTGTTGTTTGTACTGAAATATGATTGCCAGTATGGCATGTATCAGAAAACACATAAACATCATAATATAGGATAAGCAGTTAGTGAAATATATTTGTTTTGGTAAGCGTGAACTACTGGCGTTGACCGTGAACTACTGGCGCTGACCGTGAACTACTGGCATTGATGGCATTGAACAACGTATAACTGGAGTAAGTTACTGAAAAACACACAGAGTAATGGATATAATTTTAAGAAATGTAAACCCAAAATGTAATGTTTCAACAATATTTTAATGAAATCTTTTTTTTATGAAATTACAAACATAGCCTAACATTCTTTGGTCGTTTGTGAAAGATTCATTTTGTTTCGAATTTGATGTTATAATGAAAGAACAACTACCATTGAGAATATTTAACAACTTTTTAACAACTAATCTAAATCTTTTTAAGGTAAAAAAACATTTTTTTTTAGCAAACAGAAGTCCCCTCTCATCAACAAAATGTTGGATAGTCTTCGTCAGTTCCATTATACACATTTGTTGTTACTATCACAAAACCTAATTTTTGGTAGTTTCTTACAGGTAACACATTTAAACTTTGTAATATATAATGAAGGAACAACTACCATTGAGAAAACAAAACTTAACTACTAATCTATAAGGTAAAAATAACATGTTTTAAAGCAAACAAAAGAAGTCCCTTGCCATCAACATAATTTTGGATAGTCTTCGTCAGTTCCATTTTATACATTTGTTACTATCACAAAACGTAATTTAGTAGGGTAGTTTTTTACAGGTAACGCATAACAATAACATAACAGCAACAACATAGCAATAACATAGCAGGTAAACATTGTAGGCCTAATATATATAGAAGGAACATCTACCATTGAGAAAATAAAAACTTAACTAGGCCTACTAATCAATAAGGTAAAAATAACATTTTTTTTAAGCTAACAATAAGTCCCTTGTCTTCAATGTTACTTTGTTGGTGTTCTAAACAACTTTTTTAAATTTATAAAAAACTCTGTCTCCCTTAAGGATCATGGTTGGTGTGGGAACAATTGCTTTTATTTGTGATACCGGCACAGACGGTTGATCTTTGTCGTTAGCAAAAAACAAAGTGTTTTCTTTTTCGCAGTTTTTCAGGAATAAAACTTCCACTTCATTGTTTATTACCCCGCCTTGACAGATCCCAAGGTATTGTTTATTCTCAAACTTCTTCCCTTTCTTGACTGGGTACTCCACAATAACATGAACATCCGAAACCAGTTCGTTTTTAAGTATGGGACCACAGACGTTTCCAGCATACATACTAACAAGGTCTTGAGGGCCTGAAGTTAAATCAGGTGAAGCTTGAGATCGTACATCATCATCCTCATCAGAAGAACTATAAACATCTTCCACTGACAGTTTAGTTTTAGGAGGGGGGTGGATATCTCCTTGAATTTTGCTAGACACCACGTCAACAACAAGATTAATTTTGCTAAAGTGATAGTGGTCACATTTTTCGCTAGCGGGGCAGTCGAAGCAAGACAAGGTGCGGGTGTACATAGAACCACCATACCATGTCACTTGGTGGACCTGCATCACACCTTTAATGGGGGGAACTTTTACATCAGTCAACACGGTTTTCAGTCGTTCTATGTCTGCAACAGGAATTTCAAACATGAGAATATTAAAGTCTTTTAGAGCTATCAAAAATTCTGCAGCACATGTTATGTCATTGCCACAAAGCACTTTTTGGTCTGCACCTCTTTTAAGGGTCCCGCCCACTCCATCCATGGGACCCTTGCCGTGTCCGGCCTCACTGAAATTCCATGTAAGAACTTTTAATTTGGGGAAAAACTCAGGCATCATGTTATTCATTAAATACATATTGTTCCTGTTTCGGTATTGGCTCGACGGGCTGTCCGAAAATATGTGGACAGTGTGTGTGTTTGGGAATTCATTGGCCGATCTTTCCAATACTGGTCTCATGTGAGCCCATACTGCGTGGGCCTGGTGGTCCAGATTGTCTGAAGCTGTAGCAAAACAAAGTGGATCAACCTTGCTGTTGTCAACTGATGCATATCGGACGCCAGTATGAAGAGATATCTGTTTTTTGGAAGCTCCAAAATGTACAGATTGTACCTCAGACGCAAACTTTGCCACATAATTTTCGGAAAAATCAATCCTAAATACGAGTGTTCCGGTTTTAATGGAGTCAATAACTGTTCTTAGTGTTGAGGATTGGTGTTTATCATAATAAGTATGTTTTTTAAAAGCGTCAAGTTCCTTTTTCAGGTAAGATTTCATTTGTGTAATTCTCTTTCTCTCTGTAGATTTTATTGTTTTTTTGATTAATCTTACTTTGTCTTTTATTTTTCTCTTTTCTTCAACAGTTACCCATTTAAAAAATTTGACCGTGAAGTCGTCATGGGATTTTAGCTCAATTGTTTTGTTTTTACAATCTTTGCACTGTCCCAACATGCACCTTTCATTTTCTGTTGAGCACACGACAGATTTAATTAATTCATTGGGATTGCGTTCTTGAATAACATTTGTGTTCTTCAAAGCACTCACTAATAACTGCATGTTGGAGTGCTTAATACATGCACAGGTCTCTCTATCCGACATTTTCGGAAACGTGACCCAAAAGGGCCGTGCTCGGAAAAACGTAGAGCGTGATATTTTTGAATCAGTATTTTCTGCTAAAAACTTCTTGTGCAGATTTTCAATTGTGTCTAGCAGCACTCTACGTTGTTTTTTTGTGTTACCCTTCTTGACGAAATCCTTCTTGCCAGGACACATCCTACTCACTCTGTCATCCTCAAAAAACTTGACTAGCTCGGCAGATAGTTTGTGTTGGATACATTTTCTCTTGTTTCTAGAGTAGTCAAAAGAGGCCTCATTCGAAGCAAGATTCTTTTTGGTAGGAATCAAGTTCTTGAAATATTTCTGAACTCTGTACTTTTGAAAAACGTCTTTTCCAACAACTTTACGTATGATTTGTTTATTTTTCTTGGATTTGGACACTTTTTTAAACTGTGTTTCAAGTTGTTTTTTTAACGTCAGTCCTAGAAATAATTGTTTCTTTATGTTAGGAGATATTTTTTCTTTTCCTACTATTTCTTTAACCTGTCTTCTCGGGGATGGGGTAGACATGACTTTTACCTTTTTCTTCTCTCTATGTAATCTCTTCTTATACTTCTCAATTTTTTTCTCCAATTCATGTATGCGCTCATTCTGTTTTTTTACGGTTCGATATACTTTGGCTTTATCTTTTCTAACTTGTTTTCTGCCCCTTTTCCTCTGTGCAGATTCATTTTCAACTCTGGTCTCAGGAGAATTTGGTGGAGTATCCTCAAGCATATTTTCTAGAGATTGTTTCTTTATTTTTTGTACACGGTGCCTTTCTCTCCAATACTTTCGCATCTTTCGTTGTTCTCTAGGAGTCATGTCACCTATTCTCTTCACCTTTTTCTCTTCTCTTAATTTGGCCATCCTTTCCCTATCGTATTTTTTCTTGGCTTCTTTCTGCTCATCTGTCATCCTCTCCAACTGTCTCTTTTTGCGGTTTCTGGCCAGCTCCTTTTGCCGTTCATATTTCTGTTTTTCCGAAAGATTCTTTTGCCGAACCATCTTCAAAGGAACTAACTGGAAAAAAAATCCTTATTTACCCTTAAATTATATTAATTAAGATGGGTTTTAATAAACACATACTCACAAGAACTAAAACAATAAAAAAAGCACGATTACTTGATATATAAACGGTAAAATCAAAGCCAATACGTTGGAATTGCTACCAGGCGGCATATATTTATTAATACAAAGTTAGAGTAAAATCACCAAAATAATTAATTTACCATGAAAATTAAAGAATACAACATAAATTAGCAATAAAATATTATACCCTAAACCTTATAGTTGTAAAAGAGCAACGACATTTAAAGTACAGCCAGTATTGCGCCAATCGTTCACGATATTCAACATCGTTCACGTGAACGACTGGAGCGTGAACGACTGGCAAATCTGATCTAAAATCTAGTCTATGAAAAGCTACATTTACTGCGTTGGCATCCAATTTGAGGTTAGGTTCTAGGCCTAGAAACATTGTCAGAATATGCAATCCTTTTTATTGTAAGTTGCAAAGTTTGTGAGTTATTAAAGTGAACGACTTGAATCTTAATTAAGGTACTGCTGCATTTCTTACCTGTTTATCAGTTCATTTCCAAAAATCTTCTTAAAATTCACAAAATTGTTCAGATGTGGCTACTGCGCAAACTCATCACAAGCACTAAAATGTGTTTTGCCGCCAAATTACGCATCGCCCCGTTTCGTCTAGAACCCATTTCGTCGAAACGTCTTTGACATGCTGTACCTTGGGGACTGCCTTTAGACAATTAAAAAAAAAGGTCCCCATAGTATTTAGCATTTTATTACTGCTTGTTATTGAGAGCAGACGATCTCCCGATGTTTATAGTTCCATTATATTGCAAAATTGTGAGGTTATGAAGTATTTATTTTTTGAGTGAACATTACGGCATTAGGCTGGGGACAGTGAACGACTGGCAAATTATGATAAACAGTCCTGCTTTTCTTGTTGAATAAATTATTATTAGGATCTAAAACTATGTTTGCTGGAAAGGTAAGGGGTTGGATAATAATAACAACACATTATTACTTAAAATAGTATTTTTATTTTGCATTTGTGCCCAGAGGACTTCAAAATCACCCATTATGTGACATTGACCCATGTACGCTTTCCATAGAGTAATAACTTACCTATTACAATAATGATTCATTGTAATTAAATGTCCTAAACTAAAACCTGGATAGACCATCACATATTCTCTTCCGCCAAATTCTTAAGTCTTTGACAGCTCAGGAATATTCCCTGTTCAGAGTTTCTGACGAATCCAATAGATGACTTGTGATAAAATTCCATGATAGAAAATCTAGTGTGCCTTATAAATGCACCCACGGATGAAGATCGTAAATGATCGGTATCATGCATTTAGCATAAAAAAAATACCTACTTGATGTTATTAAAAATCTACTGTAATTTAAAAAAGTATCCACCCTAATTAAAACATTACTCTTTTATCAATTTAAAAATAATTTTAAAATAAAACCTAAGTATACTAATTATATTATTTAAACCCTGAGAAACGAGGTAAAAAATATAAAAAAAACAATAACAAAACGTCAGGTTAAGTTAGATGACAGCAAAGTTTGTCTCTGAAGACAACGTTCAATTAGGGAAGTTGGCTTGAAATTTAGAAACAAAACACACACATACAGGAGAAGATTAAGAGATGAGATGAAAGCTGAACTCTGATGTGATTCAGCCCTCTAACGTCAGATGTCTGGGGAAAGTTTAATGAGGCAGTCGACAACTCATCCTGCCGTTTGTTTTTCTTTAACCGAATTTGTTAAGAGCAAAATAAAGACTTAATCACTACTTGTCTCTTTTATTATATAATTAGTAATCACAAGTTAATGGTTTTTTTTTTTAATTTAAGATGGATTTAGCTTTAACCAGCATTAATTTTTTTAAATTTTGAAATCTCAAAACTCATAATTTATTGCAATACGATACCACTTTTTAACGTGAAAAGAGAGTACTACTGCACAACCAAATCTTTTGAGAGCAATATTAAGACCAACAAAATTTACTCTTCTTGAATAATAGTTTTTTTTTTACACAACAGATTTTAATGTAGAAACTATTTACATTTATAGGAGCATTTAATTTACTTTAACCATCCCACCACAAAACGTCATATTATTGTGATACTGTAGCAAAAGATTAGGACTTCATTGATTGATTTTACCGTGTTAGGAGATTCAGTGGAAGTTTTTGTTAAGAATGTTAGAGGAATTTTGATTTGCTAAATGTTGAAGGTGTAAGTGTATATAGAGGCTATATATTTAATAGCATTTGTATGATAATTCCAGCATGAATAACCATGTTTAAAGCCTACCTAGAAAAAAAAAATTTAAAACCATTTCCATTGCCGAAGCAATCTTATAATAGTTGCAATAGTTCAACAGGGTTAAAACCATTCTAAATACTTACAGATAGATCTACGCTACTTCAATCTCATTAAGAACGGGCACCAACCTGTGAACAAAGATACATTTTAGTACCAAAGTTAAATACTCTTGATATATTCATACAAACTACAAAATTCAAAATAAATATCTTGTTATCTTCAACTATAATATACCATTTCCTGGCTGTTTCAGAATCTGGGATTGTACTAGTTTCTAGCCACCCAGTCTACATTTCTGGGACCAAGCCAAGCCTAAACTCTTTCCCTACAATCACATCTTTCATGAAAGTCTGAGTCATATTGTTATACCTTTAAACCATATGTGGACTTTGTAGAAAGAAAAGCACTTTAAAGTGAGTCTAGCAAGCTTTTTATCCAGTAACATAAGTTAAAGTAAAGTATTGCATATAGCCTATGTAAGAAATTGTGGGGTTTTAAAAAGTGAATAAAAATAATGTATGCGCTATTTAAAATATTTCTTTTTTTATTTTAAAGGTCAAAACTCCTGCTAGAATAAATCAATTGGCTTTTTAATTACATTTGAGATAGCCTAATTTATACTAGGATTTAAAACGTATGTATTACTATTTTTTTGTTAGATTAGGTACTGAATTTGTGTACTGATAGAATTGATAAACAAATTTAATCTAGATACGAAACGGGTTAAAATAAACCATGTGCAGCTTAGGCCTATTTCATTTTTATTTTTTTGCCAGTGTTCACAAGAAATTCCACCAAGATTGTATAAAATAAACATATGCCTACAAGGGTGTATTCTAGCCTAGATGCAAACTTCATTACATGTCAGTCTAGGGGGATGAATCTTTCAACTGGGGTGTGTCAGTCAAGATAATCCTGGTCTTGTCTCATTCACAAGTAATCCAAGTCAACCTCTGATCCCTGATCAAGGCTCAGGTGGTGAACTTTCTGCATAAATAACCCACTTAGCAAATTGGCTTTGAAATGTGAGGGTTGATTTATCCCCACTAGCAACTTGGGGCAATGTTTGCTTTTTAAAATATTTACTAAAACCCAAGTTTGCTTTTTGAATAATTTTAAAATAATCAAAGATTAAATTAAAATTTTTGGCCCAAATAAACAAATTAAGTTTTTAACGTCACAATTGATCATAAGCAAATAGCTATCTTAATTTACATGCAGAAATTTCCACAATAATAAGGTTAAATAAATATAAATTACAAGACAAACATATATGGAATTAAAACAAAAAAATTGACCTTAACTTGGGGCCTGGGGGTCTACCAAGTTTTAAATGTTTATGTTGAAATCTATAAATTGTATGATTTAAAAAATCTGAGTGGTCGCTGTACCTCATCTTCATCAAAGAATTTAAAAAGAATAAACACATTAATCAGTTTATATTTTACAATCCCTATATTTAAATAAAAACTAAATTTAAAGGTATTTGAACAAGATTCAACTCCTGCAAAGAAACATAAATTTATAAACACCCAAAGAGCTAATTAGGGCCTATGTCAAAACGTCCTCATTTGTGAAGACCACTTCTTTAGATCTTGTTGTTAAATAAATACAGAGGTAAGTTACGTCGGCAAAAAGCTGAACAAACTCCTTTAATGCGGTCAGACCCTTTTTCACCGGACTGTCCGAGTTTAACAAGGCAACGCACCAAATTACTGCTGTTCAACATTTTGCCTACTTTACTTCACATCTACTTTCGCTCCATGAATGTCTTTACAAACATTTCCACAAAACCAACAGGACTTAATTTGCTTTTTACAACTTTTGCAACTTTTTGTAAGATACAAAAATGTCTTTCTTATAAAGCAGTCATTTTATTTACACAGCGCTGAGTTCAAGTACCTAAAATTATAATATTATAAAGTTTGTTTTAAGTCAATTTGGAATTTAGAATAGAAGTGACAGGGAGAAAAAGTGAATTTTTACAGAATCAAGAGCTGACTTTTATGTGTGGAAAATGTAAAACTTTACTAAGACTTTTAGAATTGTGAATTAAAAATATATTATTTTCTTTCCTGCTAAGGCATAATTTACACTTGTACAGAGTTCATCAAAGTCTAATTTTTATATGAAAAATGTTTTGCCTTCCTGTTGTAAAATGTTTCTTTTTCTTAAACAAAAGATTGTTGCATATTCAACAAGTTGTTGGGCAATGGATTGAAATATTGTTTTTATGCCAGCTAATGTTAACTGAGTTTATATTTCATATTTTAAAAATGATGATTTTTCGGTAGGGGCACAAAAATATTTTTATCAACTAGGTTTTATTGGACATACTAAACAAATTACATTATATTGTTGGAAATTGTATTATACAATGAATAACTAGGCCTATAGCCTATTAGTTCAAGTACAATAGTTTTCTAAAATAAAGTAACAGTTTTAACAAAACTAATTTATGATTTTTAAGACCTAGACCACGTCCTGTAATCCAGCTACTAGGAGGTCACAAATTGTGGATATTTATAGAGGATGCACTGCGGATGCGATACTCCCTGGTGTGGATTAACGTCTGCACTAGTGAGTACTAGACTATCCGCAGTACTGTACTGATAATTAGACCAATTTGTTAGTACCAAGGCAAGAATGTGGTTCTGATTCCACTATAAACTGTAGGTCCCTTAGTTGCCATTAGCTGCGTCTAAGGAATATATGTCGACCTTAATCACTAACAAGACTACAAGATCGTGCCAGTCATCCTACACTCATCCTTCACTCATATTTGGGTTAAAATATGCACATAGTGGTGTCCCCATCTTAAATAATTTATACAATTGCTTGATTGACAACAACATTATCAGAACTGCAAAAAAATCATTGAACATCACCAAAAAAGAATAAAAAATTGTTAACATTTTTAACATATTTGGAGAGGAAATGAAAAAGGAAGAATCTGTAGCGGCAGTGAAACCACTTGAGCTCTCTCAACTCTTTCATTAACACCAGATAAACAGGCCTCATGGATACTGTTAGCATACCCTCAGCCACTTCTGCAGCTACGCCTCAACATTTGGTTATTCATTGAATTTCAATGTTAAAATAAAAATTACCTCTGAGTTTCGGTTGGATAACTTTATATAAAATAGGAGGTACTTTATTTCAATATGGTGAATTGTTTATATATGTATATATATATATTATTATTGTAATTGCTATTAAGTTCGATAATGATAAATGGTTATATCAATTTATTTCGGTATACTAGTTATTTAGGTAGTAGGTGGTCGCCTCGTGGTCGAAAACACGACCAAAAATATGAATTGTGTAAACTTCTATATTTTATGTTTACATTTTGTTGTTATTTCGTCACCAACCAGCATGGGGCAAACCAGATTTTTTTTATTTTAAATTAATTTGTTGTGCTTATTTTTTAGCCTATTGTAAATTGAATTCATTATGCACATCTACAGGCAAATATCTTTCTAACAATATGCTAAGAATTTTCCTACAATGCAGAAGAGCTGAGAAAAAAAGGTTTTCAAGAAACATGTTTGCATATTAATATATAGATATTCTAATGTTCATTGAATTTTCTGAAATAGCAATTTTCTGTTTTAGAAATTTTCTGGAACTTCCTGGTTCCATAGAAGTTTACAAATGCAATGATTAGGGTAAGTATAAATTGTGATTAAATTAAGAAAAGCTGAGGTAAGCAGAGCAATTTTAATTCAGACTACATTTATACATACATAAGACCTTTAGTGCAAGTTTTTTCTCTGATGAAGTGTTGTACTTGTAGTGCCAAGGGGCATTCACACACACTTTGCCTGGACCATTTTAGGCTTTAAATAGGAATCCTAATTCTACACTTTCAGTAACATACATAACATTACATTCAGTTTAAAACCACCTCACACACATCCAAAAAGAATTAAACTTTTATACTTGGTGTGGACATAACCTGGTGCCCAGATCTTATCAAATTTCCACGAGGGCTAGAGCAAGAGAATGGTCAGCAAACGCTGCAACAATAAAGTAAGTCCCCCCCGGGGTCCGTAATTGCCGGGGCTGGTCGTGAATCGCTGATTTGCAGCCTTTATCAGCACCCCCTTACTGCTGCTCCACACCACTTTTCTCACCTTATTCTTACTTTTACCAAACGATTCCATTTAAGTCACGTTTCAAATCACTTTATTTAAATAACATTGGATGAATTATTTGAATTTTTTTATGGTTTAATTTTCTTGTAAAAAGGGTAAGGCATTTGTTAAGGAAATGTCAAGCTAGTTCTAAGGTTTTTTTAATTGGGTGATTTACAATTTTTATACACGAGTGATCTTATAATATGTGATAAACATGTCTATCAAGTGAATCGTTTTTCATCACAAAAAAATCTTTTTTACAGTAGTAGGTACTGACATTTTGGGTTCATTATAGTACGCCCTGTAGTAAGAAGCGGTAAGTAAGATGGATTTTGTTCTACACACTATAGGCCTACAGAGTACCGTAACCTCAACATTTTGGTTAAAACTTCTTCTCTACTTTAATTAGGCTAACAGTTAATTATGTAGGCTAGTGATTAATCATAAATGTTGGTGCAATAGGAATTGGGTTGATTTTGGATTGGGACATTGGGGGGATCAAACAGACGAGACCTTTAAAAAAAATACCCCCGCCGCAGCAAACCTGCAGACTAAGCGAATTTCCATTGACCTGATTGGATTTACACTAAAATGCCTCCATAAAAATAGCACATTTATTTCCTATTTAAATAGAATTAGTTTTACAAGTACCTTAGGTTTGCTGCAACAGGGAGGGTAAAAAAGATTTTTTTATAAAATGATAATAGTTTAGTAAGAAATAAAAGTATTTTCCAAAATCGATCAAAATATGTTCATAAACAAGCAAACTGCAACAGTCGACTTATTCTCCATAAGAATAACATGGGAATTTTAAAATTAGGCCTACAATTTTTTTTAATTTTCTCCGTAACAATTAGGCGCATAATAACGCTTCAATATACTAAATTATTTGTTTTTTTAAGCTCTACAAAATGGTTTAAAAAGAAATTGTGAAATTTTGTGTTTTTAGGGGCAAAAATGGGAAAAACCTATTTTTACCCCATAAAACCCCCCATAAACCCCCGTTCCCATAGTCCGATCATGCTGGTTCGCGAACTCATTCAAGTTTATCCCGCCTTACACCTTCAAACCAAATTTTATCAAAATCGGACAAAAATTACTCAAGTTATCGTGCGGATGGACACATATATATATATATATATATATCTATATATAGATATATAAAATTTTGAACGAATGGTGTTTTTGGCCTCTGGGGACATCAAAATGAAAAAGTAAATCGGTCCCGGGCTTAGGTCTTACCATGAGACCTACGGTAATAGCTACTTCCCTATAGGGAAATTTGCTAAAATCCAAATAGTAAAAAGTTCTTCAGAGATAGATTTTACAGTACTGAACTTAATAAATTATTAAACTTAAGATATTGTCAATTGAATCAAGTGGTGTGTTATAATGCAGAATAGGCATACTTGTATTTGGAATAAAACTTAATTTTCCAAGCTTTAATCACTCATCTTGCTATATTTTATTATCAAAATAAACAGCTAATATGTTGAGGCGTGTTGTCATTTAGAGAGTTAGGTGATGAAGGGAGATTAAACCTTTTACAGGCAAGACCTGCTGCAAGAGTTGATTGGCTATGCTATAAACTTGCGTCCTATTGTATTGACCTGATCGTTTATGGCCACCTAATCCGATCTAGCACCAATGGCCAATCAACGTTATACCCTAATGCATGGTGAGGGACGAAACATTACGCTACAGCTTGGACTAGGAACATAGCACAATCAAAATTGGCAATGGTCAGAGAATCTCTATTTCCATGATGGGATTGCATTGGGGCATTAATTGTTTTAATTCAATCCATAGGAATAAATTTAATTGAATGAGGCAATACTTGAGCCTATAAAATATGATTTTAAACTTTAGTAGCATACATTGATTCTTTAAAATTCCCTTGTACTCCATTGATTTATATGAGTTAATATGCCAAAACAAGAGCAGGTATTCTTTTTTTAAATAAGTGCAATATAGTGAATTAATATTTTTCTAGTAATCTAAACCCATTTTCTTTGGATTAGATGGCCTGAAACAATGTCAAATGAAGAAGTGTAGCACTTCAATCAGGAGTTGATTGAAGTGCAGATGAATATAAGAAAATGGAGATGGAGCACTACTTGCGGAAGGGAAATGGGGATGGGTAGGGCACACCTAGAGGAAGAAAAATGAAGATGGATTTATAAGGCACGATACCTTGTGAAAAAAAATGGAGATGGATAGGGCAGACTTTGCGGAAGGGATATGAATATGTGGCAAGGAGGCAATGGAGTGGAACCCTGGTGGAAGCAGAATGGATAAACTCAGATAGGTACACATATGGATAAGGTTTTGTTGGTTTGTTTGTGCTAAAAGAAATAAGAAGAAAAAGTCAAAACCTCGGAAAAGATCCAGAGGGCCAACAGACTAGAGTCATTGGGATAAATTCAAGTACATGTAAGTTAAACTTGTTTTACTAAAAATACAGTGCAAGTTAGATACTCAAGAATAAGCCAAAATGTAGAACGTTTAGAAATTTGACCACTGTAAGTACAATTTCATTTTTTAAACAAATTAATACCGGGAAGGTCATTTGCTTCAGTTGTCACCTAAGAACATTATATTCTTTTTTTACACTTATCTCACAACCGCACAAACATTCCCCAAAACTAAATTGACAACCTCTTTAACCACAAGAACCGTTGGTGTACAAATGATGTCTCCTTAGTGTACGGTAGTTAATTAGTTGGTAAATTCAACCCACAACGTTGAAACAGCAACTAATCGACGCTAAATACAGCTAATAGCAGACGAGGGAAGGAAGCGGGGGAGGGGGGGGGGAACAATATATACACAGCTGAGTACCTGGTGCCCATTTACCTTGCAATATGTATACACCAGTTAGAAACTGGGTAGATGGGGACTATAAGCAGTAATATTATGTCAACTTACTGTTACCAGTACCTTCGTGTTTCTAAATGAACATGTTTCAATGCAGTTCCACTATTATATGAAATTGTGTTTGTCTCTTAATCAATTGTGCTTTGAGTAATGCTTATTTTTAATCACACATTTTACCCTTCAAACGCCAAATGCTAATACATCGGACCTGTGTGTGACCTGGCAGTTGTAGCCTACTCTGTCTTAAAACATTGTTGATGAGATATCTTGACACATGGAAAACCAAGTTTTATTATTACTACTACTACTACTACTAAAAGAGTAGCATAATCAAACTTCTACCTACAACTGTGTACGATTAGCTAAAAGAAAACTGCCAAAATGAGGCTGACACAAGCTGAAATGTGGGAGTCAAGTTTATAACTAGACCAAGACATGGTTAACCAGTGTTGTTATTTGATATTGCAGCAGACTAGGCATATCTGTCTAGGGTGGGACTTTTTTCCACCTTCACATCCTAGGACGCTAGGTTCTAGTCCAGAACTGAACCTAGTGTGAAAGGTAGACGTAAGCCTAAATGTATGAAAGGAATTTATTTTCTCATACGAGTACAGTACATTGAAGTGATGCCAAAATCGAATCATAATTGCATCGATATTTACAAAATGCATATCATAAACTGTGTAATAAAGAGCAAGTTGAACATGACTACAAAAACAGTAAACAAAAAAAATAGACAAGGTTATTTAAAATCACTTCACTTTCCAACACATAAGTAGACACATAATGAAAACACGGAAAACCAAATGCAATTACTGAGCAATAAACCATACGGGGAAATAGGACATTGGATAGTTGCATCTACAAACATCAATGAGGAAATATCATATCAGCTGCTAGGTCAATATTATCTCTGCTGTAATTATCGATATGACAGTTTGAGTAAGCATTAGTGGCATCTCAAATTGCATGCAAGTTGCTATTGCAGAACAAGATGTAAAACAATCCACTAGAGACAACAACTCGACTGTACCACTTCAACAAACAAGCCAGTAACAACATCCACTTTGTTGTATCTCTGCATCTAAATTATTCACATTGAAACAAGTAAATTGGGAGTTAACTGAAGAATGAGGCATGTATTTCTTTCATTTACACTGTAGAACGTTAGGGCTAAAATGATTAATGAAACATTTCTGAAAGCCACAAAATATTTACGCTAGAAAATGTTTATCAGTAAAGGTTTTTTAAGTCCAGGCAAAATTCAAATGCTCGTGGAATTCATGTGGTAAAAATATATAACAGGCCTAATTTACTAGTACAATTTCTGATTTTGGTATACTGTTTAAACAAATTATTAGGATGACTAATGTTGGTATTATTGACAGTTATTTTCAACTAGCCTCTAGCATGTTTACAAGTTAAGAAAGCAATCAAATTTGTCTGAGAGATAAGATACCTTATCTGTTAAACTTGAAGAGGTTAGCCACAGAGAATCCCATACTTACATAGTTACATGAGTTGATATGTAGACATCATACTGAGAATTTTTTGTATGTCCAACACAGTGCTATCAATTAATACATTTAATCTGAGGCGGTTTCAAGAAGTATGAGAAGGTGTTTCACCAAAAGGCAATTTCACCAACACGTAATATACTAAATCAAGAAGTTGTTCAATAACAAGGTTTACCCAACTATCTATGCATACGAAAACTGTCCCTAGTGGTAATAGAAACATATGTTTGACACTACACATTAATTCAATAGGATCAAATCAAATATTAAAACTACATACCATAAAAACCAATCATACTCAAATTTCAACATTCAATCAACCGATCCATACCAATAAATCCCTAAGGTTAAACAATCGCACCTATGTCACTGGACATAAAATATTCTTGATTATTGAGTCAAGACAGCTCGGAACGATTTAACCACAGCCAGCACCATTGTTCGTGAGCACCTGGCGTAGCCATCACAGGGACAATACCATCTAACAAGTCCGACTGCAGCGGGGCATTATACAAGCTTTGTTATGCGTTATTAGTCCACTATTCAAACATGCGACCAATCAAACAGATTGTTATGGCATGAGTTGCATTCAATCTACCTGTGCAACGAGCTAATCAGTCATGGACATTGTCATTGTTTAAATAAGGATTTAAGCTTGGTTCGACGTGTATAAATGGCTTTTATGGTGGTACTCTGTTAAAAGGACATTAAAAAACAAAACGTTTGCTTATAAGAAAAGGGTAAGTTAGCCTAGATTACTATTACCATTTGAGATGGCGGGGGAGCAAGCTAGAGGTTAAGAGCGCGGGACTTCGGTCCCGAGTTCATATCCCCCAAATCACCAATGGATTTTGACTAAGCGATAATGTCGCAACCCCTAGGTTTAGCGTGAAGTAATGTGAACAATCTCAGGCTTGTGCCTAGCGTCCTAGGACCAAAAAATCAATTTGAGATGGGGACGCCACCTTTGTGTGTATTTTAACCCAAATATGTGTGAAGGACGAGTGTTGAATGGAGTGGGATGCCTTGTGTAGCTTTGTTACTGACTATTTCATTATCAAGGACAGCTGGGTTCAGTTTCGAGCCATCGAAAAGCTATAAAATTTTTTCAGGATCGAACCGGCGACCTTTTGATTGCTAGGCGAGCACTAAAACCACTGAACTACCCAGCTATGTCAGAACTATAGAAATAAACTGTTATTAATACATATCACAACGACTTAGGGCTTAGCAAATTAGTCATGTCACATACTAATGATAAAGAAAAAAAAAACATTTCTCAGGATTGAACCCGTGAGTGTCTGGCTGTGTTGATCACTATTTTATTAACTCCGCTACTAAGCTTAGACAGCCTTTTACACCAGTTACCAAGTTTTGTATACAAATAGTTTGGCAGAATTAAAATAACCATGTACATTACCTCAGATAAAAACACGATTAAATGATTATGTGGAGAACTCATGTTCACAAAATGTGTGAATGTATCACAGCACATGTCTAGTTCTTATTAGAGAGACATTGGCTCCCAATAAAAACTTAGCAACAATAATTTAATTTATCGTTGATTTGAATGGACACTTCAATATTAGTCAGTAACAAAGCTACACAGATAACCTCGCAACATTCTTCGATCATCCTTCACTCATATTTGGGTTTAAAATACGCACCTCGGTGGAATGTCAGAAGTGTACTGAATAGAAACGTAAAGTATAAGGTAAGTTAATGTCAAACATAAACGGAACGGGAACAAAAACGTCAAGTATAAGGTGAAGAGACAAAGCAACAGTTTGTGTATCACAGCATGTCCCGTTCTCAGTTCATTACTGTAACAGTATCGTTAACAGTAAAAGAAAGCGGGCCACGTTGTTCCATTAAAAGCATTACTGCTAAGCTCACGTTCATTATGATCCCACCCTTGCCATATGAGGCTGCAAACTTTCAACCCCACCTTCCTTTACTGCAGCAAACACGGCTGTTTACGTCTTCAATGATTATGTTTTACTGGGGTTAAAACACTTTGCTTTAGTAATTAAACTCCTTTACTCGTATGTTTGTGCTGAGGTAAAATACTGACTATATTTTAAGGAATAAGTGAGGGATTTACATCTCATGTCTTTATGTTTTAACAAATTAATATTGGCTACACTAAATATTACATATTTTATTTTAGGATCTAAGTGGTCTATTGGTAGAGTTTGGGGCATCGTAGCCCAAGTCACGGGTTTGAATCCCATCAATCACAGGTTTATCTTTGTTTGTATGTATCATATTTTATTTATGTGTGATAATGCCGCAATTGTCTGGGACTAATCTGAAGTAATGTGTAAAACAGTTCCTGGATAGAACCTAAGGTTCTAAAATGTGAAGGTTAAAAAAACAAAAACAAATAGTAGTATAAGCTCACAGTTACACTTACAATACCTCGGAATCTTTTGCTCAGTAGATATCAAAAACTATTATTAGTAACTTGTCGCCTAAGCATTTTCACCCAAGTTATGCTAACTGTAAATTGCAACTTTCATTAAGTCGTGTTGTAGAACACTTCTGCTTTGGATACAATCAAATTTCACTGCAAGGAGACTTTTTTTCTTAGCAATTCGTCATGATTTCTCATGTTGGCCTAGAAAGTAAGATTGTAAAAGTTCAACAGAATAAGATAAAAAAGACATGACTAAAAAACAAAAAAAAAACCTAAGTAACTATTGTTCAAACGGAAATTAAATAGTAGACTTACATCACATTTAATGTAATTAAATTTACAATATGTTCAAGTTCTGTAAATCCTAAACTAATAACAGAACAAACACACAACGCTAGGTCCCTAATTAGTGAGATGAAACTAACTATATATTAAACTTGTGAACCCACATCAAACTTCGTCAAGACAAGTTCTACGTTAACGCCCTTCTCTGTCAAACTCTAATGACAAACATGCTTGCACGTCTGACTTGATCAATACTTAATGTAGTCTACGACACAACAATGCCGTTTCCAGTTACTTGATTTCCCAACTGACAATAACTGTACCGGTAACATATCTTAATCACGAGCGACAAAACATTTCGGAGGAGAAAACCTTAGGATTTATTTCAGTTCTTAACGCTGCTTTGCCAAGTAGGCTAATACACATATTTCACGTAAAAACTGAGAATTAATCTTTTAATTTGAGTCGAAAGCTTGGTTGTTGTTTGTTTCATGTTTTTACACATCTAAGATTTTCACTTTTTGATTAATTTATTAGGTTTTTAAGTGTTGTTAAAGGTGCATTTTTGTACGAATGTGTTAGGCCTAATTAATATAATATTAATTAGGCCTAACTCTAGGTAACTCTTAGGCCTAGGATTATCTCTAGGTTTTAGTTATTGATTACCTATACAATTCAAGTTCTCAATTTTTGTTGACATTTTTCAATTTGTGTAGCCTAGGGAGGTTAAAAGTAACTTAAGCTCACTCTTTTGGTATTGTACTCACTCGAACCAATTTGGTTTGTTAATCATTTATTAGTTACCGTAGTATTATTTTACCATGTGATGAATGCTAAAGAAACACATAGCTTACAGTGGGTTGCACTTTGACCATTAAGCCATTTTTATTATGTAAGAAATGAAAATAACTTCTCAATTACACAGACCAATGTGGTGCTAATTTGTACAATTGTAGGCCTATATGTACAAAATGTAACAAAAATGTAATTGACTATGAATTTTATTAAAAATCAACAATTAACATGTTGTTTCAACTATTTTCATATTTTTTTAAGGCAAATAACAATTTAATTTGATAAAACTAATATTGAGTTATGCTCAAAAATTTTTTATTGAAAAGTACCTAATAACTTTATACAGAATAATTAGGCTATGATAAACCTCTACAATTATATAAAAATAAACAATTGATCCTCCCTTAAAACACAGCCTTTCACAAGATGGATTAGTACGGGAGCTTTTCATTAATAGAACGCCCAATCAGGAACGACGGCCACTAATTTCCAGCAGAAAGAAAATGGCAGAATCAATTGCTCAGCCATTCAATTGAGACTGAGTCCACAAATGCATTGAAGCCACTTAATTTAGTTAGAGAGCGTTTTAGGAGAGCACAGGAGAGGGGAAGGGTTGGCAGAGGGGTAGAAAAGAGTAATCAATCAATTGTAGGGACCCAGCCTCCGCCACAATAGGCCCAAAGATCTTTCAGTTCTTTACACTGCCAACTTCTATTGTGTTCTGGACATTACCTCGCAGATACTGTTGGCAAATTAAAGTAAAACACAGTGTAGATGAAATGTGAATTATTTAATTGAATTTTAATAGTTGAAAATTATGAAGAAATCAAGACTATAATTTTAAACCTAATGACCTTAATTAAACCCTTTAACCCCTTAAACCCTTTTTTGACCTTTTTAAACCTTAATTTTAATTAGCATGAAAAATTATTTTCCCACACTTTTTGGTTTCTATGTTAGTCCGCAAAAATATTTAAACAAAATGTTTCCTCAACAACTAAATGCATGTTTTTGTATACTATTAGACCTAGATGACGTTATTGCAGAAAAAGCACAAGTAGTTAATTGTAGGATGCGTGTGATTCCAGGCATCCAAAAAAATCTGACTGAAATTCAAAATTAAATCTTCAATATAAATTTAATTATTTACTGCCAATTAGTAATGAATTAGTGCATATTGAGAAATCTAGTTTGTTCAAACCTGAAAACTTGGAAATGAGTTTTAGAAAGAGTGATTGAGCCATGCGAACGAGCTCATCTTGAAAATTAAGAAGTTAAACGGGGCAAAGCCCGCGGGTACAGCTAGTCAGTTATATGTTGAGAACAAACTTAAAATATACAAACTAACAAGGTAAAATTACGCCTGATATGTTTCTTGGGTTTTCTATGGTTTCTTACCATTAAAAGCTAACTATGATCAACATTTTACTGCCAAGTTACAAAACATTAAAAATGTACAGCATTTCACAGTGGTCTATTGTAATACCTAGAAGCCACGCAGATGTAAATGGCATGATTAAGGTTACTTGGAAAACTAATTCCATAAATTTACCAGGTATTTAATGAAGGTTCTTCGCCAAAGCAATGGCAAGAACAAACAAGATTAAATTATCTTCAGATTTCCAATATTGAACTTTGGTTTCAAGTTTCTCCCATTCCTTTAATCAAGTTCACCAAAAGTCCTGAACTTTACCTCAATTTATTGGTAAAGTTAAAATCAAGGTATTTGTTTATCGGTAAATGTGGATTTTTAAAGATGATCCTTTCTGACAGAGTAAAAACCACAAATATAAATCTTGATTATCGAGACTGTAAATTTGAAGACTAAATGATTTTTTTTAAACGTGTGTTCATGACAGAGGAAAATTTCCTCCCTTAAAAGGCCCATCCTTTTTTTTCTAGACCGGTATTCAGGTAGTCATACAGTTTAAGATAAACACAAAACCATCAAGTTGAGGGCTTGGCGAGATTTGAACCAAGACCTCCAAGCACCAGGCCTGAGCTACCCTTATGGGCCATCCATACTAGACTAAATTAGACAGCCTATCACAATACTACTAGGTGTAAAATTTTAAACTTGTTTTTTTTTCATCATGTCACTTTTTTATGAAAAGTCCTTTTAATCCTCGGTTGAAATTACAAATATTTGGAAAACTATTTAATTGTGATTAATCCATTTCAACAGTTTTTACTCTACTGATCAAACTGTAAGGCACAAAAACTACAAACTGTAATGAAGGTTGTCAAATGTTGATCCCCTACAAAATGAGTCTCTGAACTAAAATGATACAAGAACTGGACTCGACAGAGGAAATAAAAGATCGCAATAATAGCCCCATTCCCGAATCCTCAACAGTAAAAGAACAAATGTTCTGTTGTTCAACAAAAGGATTCTAAAAACTCATCTCTTCTTTTATTGTTTAGTCCAATTTTCCTCTTTTATGTGGGACTGACACAGCAAATTTTTTATGTAGGCCTAACTGGATGTTAAAAAATATATAACTAAAATCAATTACATAATTAGAACCTTGGTTACTTTTGTAATTGGTCAAATAAAACCTCTATGTTAGGTTAGGTTTGGAAGATTTTGTAATTTAAACTAGGCCCTAAATCTTATTTTGAAGTCGATTTATCGGTGTTTTCAGTAGGCCTAATGAAAGCACCTTACCTTGAGTTCTTAGGTCAATGATATAACGTGTGGGTTTTAAAAAAATATTGTGATACTACTTGGGTTACAAAAGTTATCTGATCTCACTTATCAAATATTTTCTCCAGACTTAACACTGAGTTCATGACTAAATTATATTGGGCAACATAAAATACTAAACATCGAAAAAAAAAGATTAAATGTACAATTGAAATAATTATCCATAAAAATTTGAATAGGGCCTATCAAATATATATGCAAACCTCAATATTCTTAGTGTAAAACAACAAGACCACACAAAATGAATTTATACACTTACTTTTAACAAAAAAATGCTAGTTTATCATTGACCGGCATATTAGTATTTAATAGTAGGCAAGTTAATATCTACTAACTCTACTCTATCAATCCAATCACCATAACCCAATCCAATCACCACAACCCATAAATTTCTAAAGTGTCCAAAAAAATTAAAATTTAATAATAGTTAGTCTCTGAAAGGTTTTGTGTTCTGACAAACTTTCACACTTCGACAACCTTTCCGGGAACTCAAATGTTTTTTTATCAATAGCCATTCAGTTTCTGTTTACACATTTTAACGTTTAAGCAAGAAAGCAATCCAACCGAGGGTGAAATTGTTATTAAAAAGGCCACATATTTCAACACAGCTAGACCGATGATTAATGGACGAGGGCGGCTGCTATAAAACCTCCCCTCTGAGATCGAAGCAACTAACGAGCGGAGGGTGAAACCACACTCCGGGAATATTCCTCGTAAAATTATACCACACCAAATGTCTCCTTTTCGAGATTTCTGCCTGAATATATTTTACGTATAGGCCTAGTTGCTTCTTTCCTATTTCAATATAAATTACATTTTTACTATATTATACAACTTCACAAAATAGAGTTTGAAAACTAATGTTGGTCAAGCTCATTTGTAAAAAAAATTTAATGTTAATTAATTTAATGATTTGTCATTGATCCCTAATTCATCCCTGTGTAATCCCTAAACTCATTGAAAAGTTTTCAAATGGGAATTATCTTCTAGCTGTAATGTAAAACAAGTTTCATGAAGTATGAAAAAACTAGCTTGGATATTAAAACATTTCCATAAAATGAGTCAAATCAATTATAACAACAAACTTGTGTCAACACTAGATTTTGAATTGATAGTTTTTTTTTTTATAACTCATTAAAATTTAAAATATTTTCCATGTACACCAGTGTTTTAAAAAGTGAAGCATAATTAACTACCGTAAAAAAAGAGGAATTAATATGACAACAATGCTCAAACAGCCTGCAATTGACAGTAATATCCATAAATAATATTACCTGGTAATAATACATATCATCCTCAATGACAAATTCGATAAAAATTCCTCTCTTAATGATAGAGTTTCGATAATAAAAAAAATTAACACATGCTAGGGCTGATTCAAATTACCAGGCTATCGTTCTAAACAACATGAAAACAATATAGGCCTAATGCAAATTTAAACAAACAAATATAAAACTAAGATCAGACAAGTTTTCATTCCACTTTTCATTCTCTCAGTAAAATAAAGTGGAAAAATAAACTAATTAGACTGCAACCTCCCACCGCAAGGGTGAATTTCTTCAATTGTATACCGGTTTTAATTCAAAACTGGGGCAAGAATTATTATGCTACAGAATTCTTTAAGAGATGAAAAAGTAAATAAGAAGCGAGCCAAGGTAAATTGCTACACGCTAAGAAATAAGCTTACAAGATGAAAGGTGAGACTGAGACAGCTTGGCGCAAAGTCGCTTAGCCCTTCTCACTTTCATCCGGGACAAATCTCCCCACGCCGTTCCTTTCATCATCTCATATGAGAGGATTCTTGAGAAAATTGTTTCCTACACCTGAATGCCTTTAGTTGCTCTCTAGATGGTAAATAAAAGTTAACTAAGATTATGTCCAACACAGCGCTTGTTTATCACAATTTACAATAAGTAGCCTAAATCACATGAAAACTTTCTCGAGAAAATTTGTTCTATCCATATGCTGAACTCTATAATTTGATGAGATATAAAGTTTAACCAATACACAGTAGGCCTATTGCGAAGTTAAATACCCATGCAACATAAAAGTCAACGCAATGCTAATTTTCGGGTCACAAAATAAATCTCCCAAGTGAAACAGATGTCTAGTATTAATCTGAGGTATTGTTCAGAGTTTCTTAAACAAAGATCATAAATTGTAATATATTACGCAAGATAATTCAATCTAATATTGTCTTAGTTAAGGATTTACGCAAAAACAACATAATATGTTATGCAATCAGTGAGTTCTCTTAGAAGGAGGAAGTTCTCGACTAAGAAATCAATTATTTCTTTCTTGACAGTAGAAACTAAAATTTAGGTGGGACCCAAACCAACGCACACAGCAATACAACATGGCTATACATCAGGTAGGGTACAGACAATTCATATAACTACAGCACAAGTATTTTTTTTTATCAATTTATCATATCACTTTATAAACATTATTTCATAATGCTTTTTGGTTGTATCAAGTAATTGATACAGTATACCAAGTTTGGAATTTTTTATATACAGTAGAACCTCTTTAATCCGAACTAATTGGGACCGGGAGTAGTTCGGACTATTGAATAGTTCGGATTACAGAACATATTGTTGTTTTTACATAACAATTGCTAGGGAAAAGAGAAAATTGCTTTTTAAAGTAAAATACAGTGTTTATTTAATACAGTAGTAGACATAGGGAATAAACATTACGGTACATTACAACAGAAACAATTATGGTGCGTATACCAATAAATACAGTATCCAATGAATAACTACTGTTCTGTGTATAGAGTACAGCAATGAGGCATTCGGATTAGTGGACGTTCGGATTACGGGGGTTCGGATTAAAGAGGTTCTACTGTAATTAAATTGCCTTTAAATGTAGGCTATATACTAAAAATGCAGGGACCCAATCTTCTTTTAGTATATTATTATTGCTAACAATAGATTTTTTGTGCACGACTACTTTTAAGATCAAACCGATGGCCTGCACCTCTAGGGAAATAAATAAAAAAGCCGCCCTTGTGTTATTCCCGCTGTAGAATCGCATGGCTTAAATAAATCCAATCCCCAGACAAGCTTGTTTCCATCCATCCTCAAGAGTTGAAGGCTGGATAATTTGTCACCGAGATTCCCAGGCCGGGTTGGGATGCAAAACCTCCGAGCTTCAAAACAACGAGAGTTGTGGGAGGTTGAGCTCGTATATAAACGTTAAATGTGACCCACAACGCACATTTGTCACTCGGACTGCTGCGGACTCAACGGTCCACTGATGAGAGAATATTGATGTGCCTTAATCAGCCGCACTGCTAATGTACACACTGCAGTGGTCAAATCATGCGACCGAGGCCTGCGGTGCAACGTCCTCATTATAAACGAAACATCACAAACCACCAATGACAGATAGTTGGAATAAATTTGAGTGTGGTGTTGAATGTCAGAACCTGAGAGGGTACAAATCACTCGGTAGGCCTAATGCAAACAAGGTTAAAAATAGCTCCCATAAAGCCACTCCCAGCTGTCTCAACTTTTCAGCTTCGGTTACAGCTGGCGACACTTACTAACGCGGGACAAGTAAAGACTAGCTAAGGTTATAATTCTGAAACTGTACCTAGCATGAATGTGAAACACGCATCAAATTCAAAATAGATATGGCAATTAATTTAAAATGACAGATTTTAAAATTATTTCACATTTTAAATGGCACAGGGTGAAAAAATGTAAAACCTTATGGTTCTAGCACTAAAGCATCAGTTCATTGTATTTTTCTGTCCACAACAAAAGAGAAATTAAGTAAAATTCTGCATGGATGCCGATGTTACCTTAGATCCAATTGTGCTAGGCCTAACTAACTGTGTGTGTGTATTTGCGAAAACCAAATTTGTGTAAGAAAGAGAAACTTATTTATTACATGGTAGACTAATCTTAGAGAGGTAACTTATTTGCTTTTTAGCTAAGGTAGGCTTCCTATTAAAAGTTAAAAATTCAAATTCTTTTAATATCCCTGTTGAATTCCTTCAACTAACATTTCAACATAGTTAAAGATATTATGGGATATTATACTATTGTTTAAAAATACCAAAGGTGCCAAGAAGGATTTTGTGAACAAACTTGTATGGCTCAATATAGGTCTACATATAGACCTATGAGAAGGGTTGATAAATATGGCTTTAAGAGTAAAATTTTAAATATTTAGCCCCTGTACCAAAATGGTACCTAGACAAATTAAACTACAATAAAATATTCTTTAAGATAAGAATATTACAATATGAATATTCTTTAAAAGTGAACTAACTTAAATATAATCAAATCAAACCATACCCTACCCTTTTTTTACGTGATTTAGCCTACATTTATGCATAACCACTGTACAACAGCTTTGTTGTATTTCACTTAAGCCTATGGCAAATATCAATACTGAGAGGAGACATTTCCTTTTACTGCAAAGGGTAAAAAGCCACAAATAGATAGACGAGAGGGTGAGGAAGAGAGAGACTTGCGTAAAAGAAACCCGTGGCACTTGATGGTGGATCAGATGTGAGATCATAAAACGACCCGTCTTCTTTCCAGATAAATCCTTTTTTATTACATTCCTCCCCCTCCAGATCTCAACAGGCTGGCTGAATACTGACCCTGAATGTTTCAAAGCATTCAATATTTGATGAACCCAGGTGAGACCAGATCATTGCAGTGAATTTTGCACGCTTCTTTTAACATGACAAGTGTTCAACAGTTATTTATAAAGGTTTTAAAATCACAACAATAAATTTTAACAGTCCTTTGATAAAACTGGGAGGAAGCTTCAAAGCTCTGAATCAACAGAGGTTCAAATAAAAAATAAATGACAATGGATGGGACTCACTTAAAAAAAAAAGAATAATGCAAACGTTTTTCAAAAGAAGTCCTGGAATCAATCTCAGCTAGTTAGAGAGAGTTGTACGACCTCGGAATGCTTAAGGAAAAATGATCTAGAAGAGTCCATGGTCCACAAGTGGTGTCTAGCACTAGTGCTAGTGTCTAGGGCAAGGTCCATTACCACACCCCTCTCCAACAACTCATGGTGAAGGAAGACCCTGTGGCCAGTGCTATAGGAACTTGTGCTCAGTGCACACTGTTTGGGCTCTTCCTTGCTTGTCACAAGTAGCTTATGGCACAGCATAACAGAGCTGAAAGCGCACGGTGGTCCCATAAGCAAGTTTCATTACTTCTCTGTAGAAGAGTTTGTTGAAAATAAAGTGAAGGGGAGAAGGGCCATAGAGGAACTAGACAAACCAGGAGAGGCATTTGAAATTTAGTGAGTAAGCACTTTACTTAGTGACGAAAGAAGCTTTTTATAGGCTATTGCAAAAAAATCTAAAACTTTTGAGGAGAAAATTATATAGGTACAATAGTCTATATCTCAGAAATGAATTTTAAAAAGTTCAAACTATCTCCCAGTCCTTCAAATTACGCACCAATATCTGAAGTAATAGTTAATGGATTAACTATTGTTCAGAGAGTGATGGGTGATAGATTGGCATGGAAGGCCGATCCAAAGCAATAAGACAACAATCAATCCAACTGCCACAACTCGCTGGTTCTACTTGATGGAGGATCTACTTGTCTATAATTGCTCAATCCCCGACCAGCCCCTCATTAGTGGGGGACTGATTAAATCGCTGATGCTTTATGTTCTACAATCATCTAGCTTTGGAACAAAAAGGGCTGATTTTATTACAAATTAAGTGAGAAGTTAATGATTTGATGGTAACGATCATAGATCCATTTGCATGATTGATACATTTTTTTCCAATTCGTCATATTTATGAATATATAATAATTGTTTATGATAAAATTGCAGTAGATTCAAATCTTAGCCATTAGAATCCAGAAGGTTTATTTCATATCATTTGTATTTCATATCCTAATCCTATAGGCCTAGCTAGCTTTTGTTTTGCAAGTACGCCTTTGATAAGCAAGTGTTTGATGTTAGGCCTATTGCAATCAATTAAATAAATCTTGTATTTATTCAACCCACAATTATTTAGAGATTTGAGTTGGGCTGTAAATTTAATGAACAAACCAAAAGGAAGCTTTAAATTAAATTATTCCACTAGGCTTACACTGACTTCCCCCATGTGCAGCCACGTTAAAAGAAATCTTTCAGACACGGATAAATGTTTTTTGGCAAGAACACTTCTTAATTACTCTGTGTCATGATTTGGACCCAGTCCAGGTTCATCTTTCAAATTACACAGGGTCATGATGATTTATTTATGGACAAAGCGTAACAGATCCTAACCATTGTCTCACCGTAGGCTTATTTTGGGAATTGTTCCAGAATTAATAAAAAAAAGTCTTACAAAGGGAAACTTTGTAAACAAAGCTGCCAACAGATAGGGTAAAAGTAATTTCAATACACCATCAATCTTACAATCAACCCAAAATTTATCGTCACATTCATTTCCGCTTTAGATTTCGAGCCTCTCAAATTCGCCAAAGCGCATCGCAATGTATCGTCCTAATTGAGTAAACTTGACAATAGAACGTATCAGACTGAGATAATGGGGAAGGATTAAAAGCAGTGAGCATAATTGATGTACGGAGGGTCACAAAGGATAACAACAGCTCCGATCCATCAAAACACTAATGAATCTGCTGATAAATGGCTCCATACATCACTACCAGTGTTGTTACCCAGCTGTTGTTTTATTCTGTACAGCACTATCCTAATGTACACATCATTCTAGGTATCTGTGTACTTGCCCATGATTGTTCAAACTAGACAATACTAGCTTCATCCAACATTTACAATGAGAATATTGTCAATAGAGCCTACTATGAACAAAAGTTCCCCTTTATATCAAATAAATGAAAGATGAGAGAAATAACTCAATTGAGATTACAGAATAACGTTGAGTATCAAAACTTCAAAATCATGGTCTCAACATTTTTGGCGTTAATAAATTTTAGCAGCGATAATTTAACAACTTAGGCTACTATTTGTTACTTTTAACTGCTAGTATCACCTGGGCAGTCAATATATTTGACAAAGTAGGGTTATAAACTCACATTACAATACGTCCTAAATAATTTGAAATATTAAGTTAGCTTGAGATTATTAAATTTACACCACATTGCTTTACCATTCTGTTTCTCAACGGCACACAACTAAGAAACGAGTCTACAAAATGCACTAGATATATTTTTTCACTTGATATTCATTCACATTCCCTTCAAACTTGTACTCTTAACATCTAATTATCTTCCTTTAGTTTTAATAGAATGCTTAAGATTTTATATATAAAATATATTATTATTGTTTACATAATTAATTCACGGTTAAAAATATTGTATCATAGGCTAATGATTACAGTACTGTATAGAGCTAATGGAAAACAAGTGTACCTACTTACTAAGAAGACAGTACATCAGGGAAAAGAGAACTCACCTGTAAAATAAAAATTCAGTTAAACCAACATTCATATTTAATTAACAGTAATTAAATTCAGTTACACACTCACTACCAGTATTTGAATCTACATAATATTGCTAGGTTCCTAACTATACAATTCTGAACAAGGGCAACTCAACAATTTTCACTCAAAATTGCACACAAAAATTAGAAATCAACCTAAACTAACAGATGCACAAACCAGATAAACTGTAGTCAATCGATTTCTAAAATTGGTCAAACAGGAACCTGGATATTTAGCAGACTGTTTTTAAACCACTTAACGTAAACAAATCTGATGACCTGTGATTCATGATGCTTGAGGCAGGAAAGTTTGTTAAATAAAAATAAATGTTAATAACAGGCTGAGGGCCAACAAGAAAGCTGATAAAAGTGTGGTCCAAAACATACTTATTCAATAGATTGCTAACTTGAGACTGGCTGACACTGATAAATTCCCTGACTATTAAAAAGGAAAAGTTCAGTTACAGGTTAAAATCCAACCACAATGAATAGACTAAACATATACCTTATAAACTGTGGTTCATAACTGAAGGTTAAAAAAAACTGAAGAATACATTAGAAACTGACCGAAGACCAAACCACTAATATAAACCTGATAACTGTGGCCCATGACTATTACAACGGGAAAGTTGGATGATTTGTTGTGGTGCAGGGCGTAACTTGCTTGTGGATCTAAATCCAACTAATGACTATTGCAGAGAACCGAGCTTTCCAGCTTGTCCACAACAGCCATTTGTCAACGAAGCTTTGACGGGTCCAATGACAAGTGAATATTGAATGTCCCTTAATCAGCGCTAGAGCTGCAATGGTCGAATTACATTGCGGTTGATGACAGATTGATACCTAAAACTATTTATTTTAACTTTGGTAAAACTACAATAGTAAGATACTGAAAGAGGTTTACTTATTTTTCATTAGGGCCTACATATTTTCAACATGAAATCAGGGTTGCCGATTTTGTGTTACAGTAGAATAACAATTTGATGCATGCAAGCTGGTAACATTAACAGAGACACAGCTTATCATTAACTATAACATTAACACTTTTGGACGCAGCTTATCCAGTGTGTTACTGGTCTCAGGCTAAGAAGACGACAGGTAATTTAGGTAATTTAGAGTGATATTCATAAAACTCAATCCAATCAGATTCAAAGTCAACAAAGAACTAAAAGACTTGTGTGAAAAATCAAAAATCTTTAACATGGGTAGGCCTACACCTACTATATTTATGTTGGAGTGGAATAATTCAGATGTTTCCTAATTTATAGAAGCATTAAACGCATATTTTTTTTACTCTCTCTTCAGACAACAACGTTTAAACAAAAAGTTTTGTGATATGGCTAGAAGTTTAATTTTATAACAATATTGTCTATATATTTAAAATGAAACTAAATAGCCTACATAATTTGACAATACAATTAAAAGCTGCAAATCAAAAATGTAGTTTAGAAATAAGAGCATAGAGCTTCAACTACATATTAGATGGATATCTTGTGTTGTGTCTTTGATAATACTTCTGCAATCAAGTAAAGTTGGCAAACTAGTCGAGCTGCTTATTACATTTGCATAGTATTAGAATCCTCCTCCTTTTTAACGCAGCCATCATTTAAAATTACTTGACAACTTCTATAAAAACATGCACTGGTGTTAAAATGTAACCGGAAGAAAACTGGTGTGACCGGTTGAAATGGTTGTGTACGATCTTTACTTATATAACTTTCATGTGATAATTGCAATAGAGTGTAACGACATAATAGTGTAGTAAAATTGGCAGCGCTCATTTAGTGCTAAGTTTGAAGTCTAAACCTTAAGAAAACATGAAGAAAACTAAGCTTAGCTCTCCTAGGGTTAAAGATTCATGGGCAAATTAAAATAGCTACACCTCCAAAAAAAATTTCATGAAATGTGAAAATTATTGTAAAATTCTAGTTTTACTTGTATAGCCTAGCTACTAAATTTACAAAGTTTGTCCACTTACGTTTACTGAGTAATACAATGAAGGCCTAGTTTAAATATTTCACACAACAGTGAAGCAGTTTGGACAGGATTAAATTGTTCAAGAGAACAGAACAGTTATTATTTAGGAAGAAAACACAAAAGCTCAGACAATGCACAAGACAAGAGACTTGTTCTCGGAATAGCGTTCGCTTGCAGCAATAAACAAGACGAGACAAGGAACAGGCCACTGGCCCTCAACATTTTGTGTGTAACTTAGTGAAGCAAGTAGGCAACAGTGCTGTTTGTAGCTTGAATATCGTTGACTTTGGGTATCACTTGTAGACTTTTTGTGTCTAATGCAAACTCGAAACCCTGTTTTGACATTCTACATCGGAGTTACCATTGAGTGAGCTGAGATTGACTACTAAATGTTTCGGGTAAATGTAACATTGTGTGCTATACCTCTATGGTTATAACACTAAATAAATACTTATGGATTGTTATATTTTGTTAAAATAGTTTTTAAGGTGAAGTAACAATACATTTTGGTAAACCTCAAAACACCTGTTTATAGCCCTACAATGTTTTTTTTAATAGTTTTCAGCTGAGCCATAGGTAGGCAATTAGGTCTAAAAGGGGGTTTGTTTATTCTGTTTAGTACAATAATTGGAATATAATAGATCATTTTATAATTAATTACTTAACACTTTTTTACAGACTCAGAAAACTGAAATCTTTTAGGATATTTTTTTGAAAGCATTATTATGGAGGACACTGGGCGCCATCAAAAAGTATCAAAAAGTAGGCTACGGTACTACATAAATCATTAAGGAAAATTAATGTGTTGTTTAACTTGTACCACTGAACATTTCAAACTTAGGATTCCTCGAAGTGTACCTAATAAAAATTACCATTATCTTTTACTAAGTCTTGGATTGAATTCAAACATAAAACCACTGTGACTGCATTATTACTACGGTATCACAAGAAATCTCAAAATAAGTCACCTCTCATTGCCAAAACACAGACCAACCTTAACATATTTAATGGAGGCTATTAATTAACCACATCCCAAAATTCCCTTTATATTCATGAGTAACATTAATTAGTAGCTAGAGCCTCTAGCTGTCTGAAAATAACCGAAGCGTATGCCAAAGTTTAAGCTTTCATGGAACTATGCTCATTTAGATGATCAGCAAAAAAAAGTTCAGAACATAAAAGGAAGGTGGTCTCTTTTGGTAGGTAGAGAAGTTTGTCTTGCTGACTATTGATTTGAATCAATATTAAGCATTTTCCTCGTAAAGATGATTTAAATAAAGACTTGGCTAGTTTAATAGTTGTTTGTAAGTTGTCGTAATTGTGAGATTTTACCAAAATGTAATGTATTTTACAATTTCACAAGAGTAGTACCGTGTAGGCATATCTTTGCCACTGGGTAATTCAGAGTTTTACCATTGACTATATACCTACAGGTATATAGGTACCTAAAGGTGTATGTATATAGTCAATGGTTTTACCTATCAACAATGAGACTTGTTAGGACATAGCTTTTTTCCTAATCAACGGCATTACATCACTGTAAACTGGAATAAAATACAACCAATGTATTTGGTTTGCTTTGATCAACTATGGAGTTTAGTAGAAATTTGTCATTTTAAATAGTTTTGCCTAGTTAGATAGCCTACTCTTGTTATTGCAATGGAAACCCCAATCAGTAAAATAGTTCTCACTTGTTAAATATGGTAGCTTTAAAAGCCCAAGGGCTTAAAGGGGTTTTAATCGGGGGAAACAGAAACACATGCAGAACAATTTCTTGAAATTTCACAATGAACAATTTGGTAATGTCCGTACAACTAACATACAGCCACACAATTTAATCGGATAAATTTTGACCAAATCATCAGTCGAGGAAAGTTGTTTACACCTACATTATGTTAAGAGCTCATCTAGTGTGACACGGAGATAATCAGAGTACTTTGTAATCGTTTACTTTTTCATATTGATGACCAATTAAATGCATTATGTGATGTATGTTTAACCTGATTATTCTCATTTACGGATGATCCTAAAGAATCGACATAGACATTTTTTACAACACTTTACCTATACCTATATCTAATAAACAAGAACCAAAGCCACTACATTGGCTGAACGCTATCTTGGGCACAGAGGTGGTAAATGCTGGATAACAAACACAGCCGAGACTCGACACCCTGCCACTGACAGCTACAAGTTTCAACCGGGCAACTGTCCAAAGCAGCACACACGGGCAAAACAATGAATTTCTGACTCAACTCTTTTCCGAATGCTATCTCTCTTTATCCTTAACCGTTCTCTTTTGTCAAGTTGATTTGTTTTCAACTTTGATATTTAAACCTGTCCCATGATGTACCAATCTAAGTATCAAACCATCATATCTACCAACATGCAATTTAGATGGTAATGTAATTTTGACATTTTAAGTGCAAAGTCAAAAACAAACGAGCAACATATTTTAAATGCATGTAGTTGCCTAACATTAGCCATTTTATTTCTCAGTGTAAAAACTTGTTCGACCATCAACGACTACCCACAAAAGCTAATTAAATTAACTTTCCAAACAATGTTGAACAAATTGCAAACTAATTTTACTTCTTGTTTTGTAAACATAATGTGGTAAGTTAATCCTATTGACGATACAATATCACTGCCAGCCTGATCATTAGCGAACTAGTAAAATAATTCTATCAATACTAATAGGCCTACTGAATTAATGCTGTTTTTGCTGGGCCAAAGGGTCCTATGTCTAGGTCTGCATTAGATACATATTTAGATGCTGCTTCCAATTTAGGCAATTATGAACATAGCCTACATGTTACCAGCAAAGTAGGAAATGGCGCAAAAACATTTTGTCATTCTCGAAATCGATCACCACTTACCACCTTTTTTGTATATTTACCGTCTTGTGAGTAACAGTATAAGCGTAAATATATGTTTTAAGTGTTATAAGACGTTTCTTTTATTTACTTTCCGTAAAAACATTTTGTACACATTGAATAGGCATTAATTGTATTAAATGCCCATGGACGTGTCAGACAAAGTAAAAATTAATGATATTTGTTTAAAAACCCATTCACTTAACAGTAATTTATTGTGTTTTGTCTATGCTTGCTAGGTTGGTTGATTAAGGTTAGATTGGGTAGAGCCAAAAAAAGAATCAAAAGTATATAGGCCTAATATTTTAAAATAATAAAATACTTTTCTATATAGTTAGGTTAGGTTGGTTATTATATTTTAGACTCCAGCCAAAATTAATGCTAAACAAGGTTACAAAAGTCTAAAAAGTCCTACATCAGCATATTTTTACTTAGCCTGCAGTGCCAAAGGGCATTGTTTAGAATGACTGCGCAAAGTATATCATCATTTTTATAAGCTCCATTTCATTATTTGCCGGTTCATTTTAGGTCATTTATAGGATGCCTTAGAGTCATTCTGTAGAATGGCTGTTTATATACTTTGCCTGAGACAAACTTTTAACAGACAATCTTACTTAATATGAGCATCATGTAGCTGAAAATCCATAATTGATTCATATCTTGGCACATTGTGGGGCTAAAATGTTTAATTTCCTCCATCCTGCAGCCTATAAAATATGTCTATTACGGCTTTTAATCAGAATCTAAAGGTCTTTAGACGGTTAGCGGTAGGCTAAGGTTGAGAAAATGATCATGGACATGAAAGCAGCTTAATCAACATGCAGGACCAGGTCACGTCTACGTGACAAGCTGCATCATCCCTGGTGTCATTATCAAACGATGCTCATCAGTGCTCTTAGAGCATTTGTGTATTACTCACTGCAAGGGTTTGTGAAAATTCCATTTAGTTTCACGGATGTTAAGTTACAGTTATTACAACTTGTTAAATATCCTAATCAGCTTCAACTATCGAGTAAAGAGCGCATAATTAGCATGTTGCAGCTAGTTTGTTTGTAGGTTTCCAAAATAAAATTTGACGTCACAGGGTGTCCACAGAAATTTTGTCATCAATTTCCCTGACTTTCCATGACTATCCATGACCATTAACCATTGATTTCCATGACTCACGAACTTAACTCAAAAATTATAATATACCGTACACACCCGAATAATACTGCCTAGACAAGTTATTTCACAGAAAATATTGAAATATGTATTAACAGACAACAATGGAGTACAATAGGTACAATGAACTAATACAAACTCAAAACCCATAAACTAAGACAACTGTATAAATTGAAATTGTCGTACATTTGTGAAAAATTCGAGAAAATGCTAAAATAGTCGCGGTTACGGCCGACTAGAGCATTGAAAGGTCCCCTGAAATCCATCCATCATTGGGGATTTCCACGACTTTCAATGACTATAATTTTTTTCCATGACTTTCCATGACTATCCCTGACTTTCCAGAATGTGGACACCCTGCGTCAAATTTAGACATGCAACAAAATTAGTCATTGATACACTGGATATCAATTAGGTCTACTAATTTCTGGCTGGTAGGCCTACAAAGCCAAATTGAAAAGATAACTAATAGAAAACTGGGTAACATTTAAAATATAGGTAGATACTTAACTAAAAATAAACGAGTTGAATTTTGACAGCAGCACACTCTGTGATTCAACTGTATGTTCTTTTGAAAAAACAAAAACTAAGTTACCGTACTGTAGCCTACCTAACGCCATAAAAGTTTTACCGTACAACGTTAAAGTGGTGCCTAGGTTTTTGTAATTTTGTAGTGGTATGGTGATTAAAGTAATTTTATCAAAATACTTATTTAAATTACTTAAAGCTTAATATTTTTCCCATGGGGAAATTAGAGAGCATATTTCCTCTAACAAATCATGCAAATATTAGCCAGGCAACACTTGGACTAGTCTGGAGTTCTCAAGCTACTAAGACATATGTTATAATAGAAAAAACATCATATAACACAACTTACTATAGCCATTGACTATACAACGAATAATATACCAGTACACCGAATTCTGTGTATAGGCTAGTAAACGCTATACCTACCATTAAAAATATTAAGTAATATAAGTTAATTTATAAGCCCATAAGAAGGATACAAAGCAAATGACAAATTAATTTTTAACTTCGAGTGAAATTCTATAAAAATTCTAATTTCCCTTTGACATTTTTACTCTTTGTACCATACCCCTATTTTCATTCCAGACCTACTGTATAGGACCTAAACAAAGAGGCAAGATGGAACCCAAGATCCCAGCAATATTAGGTGAGACAGTAAGCACGTGACTAAGTTATTTTGTATGCTTTCTCCAATTTCGGGTAACTTAACTTGAGCTTAGCGTGTGATCAAAAACGTGTGAATTGATTTTTTCTTTAACTTAACCCTCCGAGTGTTATTTGTCGCTGCAGCGACACATTTTGTGTAGTGTTTTGTGTCGCTGCATCGACTCACAAACACTGTTTACGGCGAAGGCTCTATATGACTGACAAAATCGGATTGAAATAGATCGAGTTAGGTATCGTTTTACCCTATTTGTCAGATTCAGAAGCTTTCTCCACAGGTCTGTCTCTAAGCGCTTTTCATTTTAGTTCCAAAAATATTGTAGCAGACAGCTGATGTGCGAATTTGTAAACAGCTTGGTTAACCTCGCACCGATGACTGATGTGTTTTATCACGTTTATCATTGTTTTAGTGTTAAAAATCAAAAGTAGTGATACACGTGGTGCATTATAAGAAGATTTAAGTGATTTTGAAGGGCTGGTTGATGATCCTGAAGAAGTAGGTAGTGATAACTTATTGATGTAAATTATCAGCCAGATTCCTAGCTATGGTTAGGCTATGCATTCTTAGCTAAACGCTATGTACTGAAATCTGTTTTTTGCCCATAACTTATTTATTTGCAAATCTACTTCCTTATTATTATATATTTGTAATCCTCATAAAATTTAGAACAAAGTGGCTATTTTCAAATATTTATAGGCCTATAATTTATACAATTTCATTGAGCGCAAACTTTTTTTTTTGAAAATTTTCCAAAATATTTTTTTTTACCAAAAAATTTTTTTTGAAACAAATGTTCCTTATGTTTTATGTATAATATTGAAGCCCATGATTTTTCAAACAAAATGGTACATAGAACAGTAGCCTATAATTAACATTGTTTTCAAGCTTCTCAGATCCGTTTTAATAATTAAAACCTTGCAAATGAGCAAAAAATAGGCAGACATTAAGGCCAAAACAAGGGACACTCGGAGGGTTAAGCTATCAGCAAGCAAGTTTGGTTAGTTTAGGCTAACTATCGATTAATAGTCTTATCAATATTTTCAATTCGATAGTTTCAATCGATAGGCCTATTTAGCATATTTAGCCCAGTTAAGAAACTGTACCCAGCTACCTAACTTACTGTATTTTTCATTATTTGTTACAAAAGGTTTCGATAAGTTAAAAATAACACATAGGATACGCGTCCGGTTTAGGCGTCCAGCAGTGGCGTCACCGGGTTGTGGGGGCCCGGAACGCCATTATCCAACGATACGATGTTCAGACATCGGTGTTTGTGGTGTAGTGGATAGAGTGCTCGGCTGATATGCAAGAGGTCCCTGGTTCATATCCCATCGATAACTGTAACTTTTTGTCAAAGATTTTGCTTTGAATGCAATTTCTTCTTTAAGTTAAAACTTATTTTACATCTCTTGTTAGAATTGTTGTCATTTATAATTTCATATTTTAAGAACAGAATTTATCCTTCATTCAATTTTTTCACTAAGCAAGTTTGGTTGGTTAGGTTAGGTTATGACAGTAACTATCGGACGCCTAAGTTAATCCACGTCCAGTTAACTTACCGAGCGCGAAACTAATCCTCTGCGTAAAAATAAGTTAAAAGTTTAGTATAGCCTAAGTTAGAAGTGTAGGCCTACCTAGTATGTAACTTAGGCTAATTGGAAAAAGAAAAACTTGGACACGTACGTAGCCTATTTTGACCGGTTATTATGCCACAACATTGAAAGTTAAAATAGCCTAGGCTAGCCTAAATAATCGCAAGTAAGTTTAGGCTTAACAAGTTAAGAAGTAAGTTAACTTCTGAATTATGTAAGTTACCTAACTTAAGTTAAAGGTAGGCGAGTTGATTAATCGACGCACTTAAGTTAATGGGCGTTGCTTATAAAACAGCAAAGCATTATAGATCTACATCCCGAACAAAGGAGAAGAAGATATTATAACCTTGAATTGTCAAATGAAAACGAAGTCAAACCACGTTGACTAACTTATTATATAAAAATGTTACAACCACTAGGCATAGGCCTATGTAATGCTCAAATTAAGGGTCTTACATCCATAGTGTATACTCAAGTACTAATGACTAATGTTATCAAATAATGAAGGTAAAATTCAAAAATATAGCAAGACCGGTGTGA
The DNA here is from genome assembly GCF_028750875.1 of Macrosteles quadrilineatus. NCBI lineage: Eukaryota > Metazoa > Arthropoda > Insecta > Hemiptera > Cicadellidae > Macrosteles > Macrosteles quadrilineatus. Next base: position 73,806,426 of record NW_026542598.1, on the reverse strand, counting down.
CTAAGCTTACCTTGGTCAACAAGCCGCATTGCATTGGGGTACTGCGCCGGATCCAAAGCCATTTTTTCTTTAAGTAGTTCGCGCACATATTCGCCCGCTTTTACGCTATCAGCTTGATTCGTTTCCATGTCGACCGGTTCACTCTTCATTTGGATATCTTCCAATTTACCTTGATCACTATTGTTTTCTAAACCAGACTGATTACCGTTAGACGCAAGCCTAGCCGCCATTTGCAGAAGAGAGAGAGTGACGGAACCGAACGCTTGCTTCTCGAACTCGCAGTGAACTCTGGGATAGATGCTTCCGTTATTTGTCGCAGGAGAGCGCTGGAGCGATTCTGCGCATGCCCTCCCTTTTGTAGTCGATACAAAAGTTTTGATTTGTCCGTCTCTTGCTGCGTGAGCTTTAATACCCAAGTTGATATTTTAAGCTTGTATAATTTAGAAATATTCATAGTAATAATTACACTTTGTCAAAAGTTCTTTTATATTTTAATTAATGAGTAATAGGTCATTGATTATGTATTGCACATTTTATTATACATCTAGTATAATAAAATATACTATTTTTATATATTTTATCCATGAATTCTTTTCGTCATTATCACCATTTTTTCTAAATTATACCAGCTTAAAATATCAACTAACATATTATTTTTTATTGTTTAGAGTAGTAACTTTGACTATTAATACAACAACGTAGTAATTATTCAGTATGTCGCTACATTGGGATTAGGTTGTCAATTTTATATGTTTACTTGCAGTGTTTTCTTTTTCATCCTATCCCAATGTAGTCGTGTGACGTTTGTAGACATACGGAATAATTACCAGAGAGGTTGAAGAGCTTTTTTGGCAGGGCCGGTTTAACCCATACGCAAACTACGCGGCCGCATATGGCGCCACGAAAAAGTGGCGCCGTGGCGCCAACGGAACAATTTTTTTTACGTGAACAACGTAATTTTGTTTATTTTTGCTCAGAGTTCAAGTATTCAAAGCACCACAATAAAGACATTTATTCTGTTTGTACCAACAGCACTTGAAAAATGTGTATATTTGTACAGCACTACAACTGAATGACTCAATGCCATTTGCAGTTTCGATTTGTAGTGAGCTGACGCTCGGCAGTCAGCAGCGTACAGCGCGGCGCCAGTGGGTTTCATTTCACGACTCGCTCATGCTCGAGATAAGCAAGCGCGCAGCGCCACTTGTCACGGATATAAACACGTGACGGCATACGGGAGGGTCGATGGCTAAAGGTGTGGTGACGTCATATCTCTAGTGGCTATAATGTCTTCTCTTGAGGCGACATGAATACCGTAACGGGACAATGTGATTCCAGTGGCGTTCGTGGCATAATTGATAGCGCATCGGACTAGTGATCAGGAGGTCTCGAGTTTCAAGACCCGTCGAGAGGCTGACTTTTTTTCAAAGATTTTACTTTATTTGATTTTTATCTTATATCTTTTTTATATTATCAGCAAGTTTGGTTGGTTAGGTTAGGTTCTGACAGTTTAATTTTATAATTAAAAAGTTAATTTTATTACTAAAAATTATAAAATTAATTTAAATTTTTCGACTTAGCGGTTCTAGCGGCGAACGCTGGCTGACACTATGTTAAGCCATCGTCCCTCCCGTGTGCCCCACCGCCACTTGACACAACATGAAACTTCCCTTCCCTCCCTTCTGCCTCTGGCTCTGATCCTAGAGCAGAGCATTACGTTAGTATTGCACTCTTTTAAAGTTATATACGTATACCGTATCGGTATCGTATTGGCATTGTTTTGATGATTCATGATTGTTGATAAGTATATGATTACGAGTGGTTTAAGTTTAATTTATAATTAGCGCATTAAATAAGAAGAAAGTATAAACTGAATGAATGAGTAAAACATCTTGCGAGCCGATACTAAGAAAACAATGGCAGAAAAAAAGAAACCGTCTGGCACTTATTATAGAAAGCGTAAGGCGAATTTGGAAGAGGAAGATACAAAAAAGAAGCCAAATCAATGAGTAGATTTTTGTTTAAATCATCTGGTGGCGACCCCATTCAGCCCAAAGAAGTCACGATAGAAGACGGCAATGATTTAGGTATTTATTTATTTATTTTCCAAGGAAAGATTAACACAAGCAGCTGATCACAAACGGCAAACATTACGTCATTGCCGTCTTCTATCGTGACGTCATGCTTGATGAGCATTAAAGCCTGTTTTTTTTGTGTGGCCTTGGTTTTGCTAAAGTTTGTATGATGAGTAAAATTGTAAAAATGTTAAATTTCTGCGAATAATAAACAGCCTTTTATTGCAAGTATTCTTCTAACCTAAACTTATTGAAAAATTCTTCCCAAAATTATTGGGAAAAAATTCACAAATACGGTTAAGTTATGTTCATGGTTTGGGGGGGGGGAATTCTAAGTGGCGCTGATTCGGGTGTTCGCTTAACTCTGAAAAATTCCTAGAACCGGCCCTGTTTTTTGGTCTCAAACCATACTCCAGTTAAGAAGAATTAATCTGATCTCTTTTTACTCTACAAGCTGGTGAATGGTCTCCTGGACTGCCCTGCTATCTTGTCCGGCATCTACACTTCACAATCCCTAGAGGAACACGTTCCGAGACCATCTTCCTGAGAAGATACGAGCCCTTTTACTACGCTTATCACCAAGGCACTTCAAGACTTCTAAGACTTTGCAACATTTGTGCTCCTCGGCTGAATTTCTTTATTGTCTCGACCAACTCCTTCAAAAAAGAAGAGAGGCTTCCTGCATTGAATCCCTGCAAATCGGACAGTCAGAAATTTGTGTAGCTGTTCTATTTACCGGATTGTAATTGTTGTCTATTTGTATGAATAATTTATGTGGTATTTATTGGCTAGGTCATTGTTATCAAAGAGCACATTTATTACTGTTACACACACTATATGTTTTATTGTACTTACTGGCTAGGTTATTGTTACCTAAGAGTATGTTTATTGATTATTAGTATTGGTTATAACCCGTTAATGAATGAATAAATAAATAGTATTATCAATCCTACGTGACGTTATAAAGCCATTGCAGTTATCAAAGCAGACACCCCAAAAAACCTACTTATCATGCATATTTATGATATTCAAAGTCCCGTCGTCCATTTCTACTATCTCCACATTACTGCTGTTAATAATCAATCAGTATAGCCCAACCTCAACCTGCAATTGCCTGGTCGTGTGTGATATCTTTACAGTTAGATGGCACCATTGACTATATCCATCAATGATGGTGCATTGTACGACCTTTATAGAAATATTTTATCTGTAAAATCCAGTAAAATCAGTTCCACCAGATGGCCTGGAGTGCACGCCGATTCAGATTCAGATTCAGATTTTCGGTGGCAGATATGGCACTTGCATTCAAATGGAAGTGGCCATATAGTGGATGCCGGTTTCCGAGGCCGCGCGCATCGTAAGGCACCTGCTTACCGGAATGAATTCTTCATTCTGGTTTCAGATTCATATTTTGCTCGTATGTGCATACTATTTTATTAAATAATTTTTTTTATAGTAAAATATTAAATTTTTTAATCCTTACTTTTGGGGTTACCTCTAAAGCGCTCCTCAGGAAAATTGTTTTGTTTGTTTAGAGGTTACACAAGTTTCTTACAATATGATGTCCAATTTTAATAATAAGTTTTGGTGGTTTCGGGCTCCATTCAACGCAATACAGAAAGAAGGCCATCATTTCTAACTATGGGAAAATATATATAATATCATGAACACCATTTTTCAGTGGCTGTAACTTCACAACAGTTTCAGACGTTATAATATTGTACACGTCAATTCCTCATCCGACAATTCCATAACAATGATGACTTGCTTCTTTGCTAACCGAGTCAGTACTGACGGCGTATTTATCCTGCTTCCATTATAGCCCCCAACAAAATATCTGACTCAGATTAACCACACGCCGAAAATCTGAACCTGAATTGGCGTGCACTCTGGTCGTACAGTTATTATTATTTAAAAAGCGGAATTATTCATTAGCTAGTCTCCTAGCCTCCTACGTATGTTTGCTGATTGGATCGTAAAAAACAATTAAGGGTCAAATTCATCGAATTGAATCAATTCCACGTATTTCTAAATCCATCTAAGCTGCAGCCACTGTAGGATTAGAATTGAGTGACCTCTCTCGTGTGACCCACATAGAGTCTAAATAAATATAGTCCAGGCTACACCCGTGATTACACAAAATACATCTCCCAAGATGCTTTGCTACTTAGAGAGCCACCTTGTGGTTGGATTGCATGGTGGCGGCCGGCGGGTAGATGGTAAAGGTACGTGGAGCTTCCGGACCCACAACCCATTTTAAATCTAGTGGTGGTGGGTTGTCGTGGTAGAAATTTGTCGAGGTACTGCCTAGACGGGAGTGTGCACGACAACCCGCCCCCTCAGATAAATGTGTGGTAGAGGGTCGTCGTTGTCACCTCTGGCCGAAACACCGAAGTGGCGGGTTGTCGTCGTGGATAAACATACTCTAGGCTTAGCATCCATATGTATCTGCTTAAGCGAAGCCTGGTTTAAGGCTGGTCTGCCTGGCTTTAAACGAGGAGATTCCGTTTTTGTTAACTTATTTGCTTAGTATAATTCAACCCGCTAAATATTATCTTATTTTAGAAAGGACATTTGAAGATCTATATTGTACAACATTGTTTTATTTTTTTAATAAAAACAATGCCTTATTTTACATAAATAATCATTTACATTGGCTATGCTTTGCGAATCAAAAAATTATGTGTATTATCCACCTCATAATAGAACTTTATCTTTTGTATAATGAGTTTTTGTTCAATATATATGCAAATTAGGTAAGCTGTGTGCATAGAATACACAACGGAGAGCTTATACGTAACAAGATCCAATCTCTTGGCAAAGATACTGTTGGTTAGTTTAATTTAAATTATATTAAAGGCTCGCTTTATCTGTACACTGCATATGTATGAGGCCTTTAATCTATAAAACCGTAGCATTGGGAAATAAGTTAAGTGTTGTAAATGACTCTAGCTTGTGGTACGCTCTTAGTTAACTTAAACAGAGTGTAGTTTTAATCCCCAATCTATAAAATTTAAATTTTGAAGTAATCACCTATAATGTAACCTTTACAAAAATGAAATATTGAATTCGATTTACAAAGGCGCAGATAATTTCCTATTAGGGAGTGGAACTCGTCCTTACACTCGTAATTTAAAACCAACTAATTAAAAATAAATCAGACTCAATTAATTAACATATTTAAATAAACATCCCATAAAACACTCAACATAACTTTATACTGCTTTATTAATTGACCAGAATACATACCGGCACAGTTTAGTTGACCCATACCATTAACAAGGTGTTTCTAACCAACAATTAATTAGGCCGATAAAAAAATATTCCATTGGTTTACCTAAGTGCAGTTGATGGTTCAATTATTTATTAATATCAGTCCACAATATTCATATCATACCTAAATTTAGAGCAACATTTGTACTGCAACAATTATTTTTTGTAATTATTTGTGTAATTAATTTTTAAGCGTAATACTTTCCGCTAGTATATAAACAAACTGTAATACTTAATCAAGTAATTGGCGCTTTGTGTCATTCAAAGCTCATTTGAAAGAAGTAACTACAGTATATGATCTGAACAGTGTCACATCTAGAATGAACGAGTCAAAGTGAATTTAATTTCCTTAATTTACCCGAGGGAACTTCATGCTTCCTAATTTAGATACTTAATTTGAATTCAGGGTAATGGATATATTAATTAACGGACTCATAAACATTCTTTAATTAGAATGCATTAGTTTAATGGCAAGAAACTAAACTACTAAACATTATTTAAAATTCAATAATGTATTATAAACAATAATAAATTACTGGTTTGAGTATCAATGGTATCATTTAACGTAACGTATTAAAATTTTCGTACATCTCGAAGGTATCAAATTTTGTACCTTTGTTAACGCAGTAACTGTTTCACGACATGAAAGTTTAACAAGTCCGAACCAGAAGTGTCACCTCCCCAGCGAACAGATGATTTATTCTAAAATTGTTTATTTTTCTAGGTTCATGTAATATAAAATTGTGGTATTTTACGTTGAAACAACAATTAATTATGTTTTAACAAAGCACCCATTAGGTCTGCTCAACCCTAACCATCATGCATAACCATAATCCTAACCAGAAGTATTACCACCGCCTTAAACATACATAGTTAAACACTGGAGTACTAAAACAGTCTGTAGAAATAAATAAAAATTTGGTTTGGTGGTTAGTTTGACATGTTTTTTTTTAGATTTTTTTACTATTTGGAGCATTTTAAATTTAAAATACACAACATTATCATACATAGCACGGCCACCTTTAACTCCAGTCCGCGGACTGGTAGAATTGGCAACGTCGCAAGTACAGCAGTGCTTAGCGCAAGACGTCCCATAGGCTTATTTGGCAGACAGATGACACCCTCTTGTCTAATAGCATGTTATTCATATTGTTGAACAGCACTACTGACAGTGTTGCCACTTCGAACGCCACGGCCTGGAGAAAGGTGGCCGTGTACACTGTACATAGTGTATATTTCTATAGCAATAGCTCAGGTAAAGGATGAATAATGTTAGCCCATATGATGGCTGGCTTTATTACCCTATTACATGAATTTCAACATTACTTCCTTTCATTGTTAAAGTTTGCAGGACTTTTATGAACGTTGAATAAAATTAATTATCATTTTTCCAGAAACAGTGTTCATCAACGAACGTTGACTAATATAAACAATTATTTTACCAGAAAGTGTCTGTTTTTGATTTACAAATTGATCGATCACATAATTATTTGACAAAACGCTCTTATTAACTTAACTTAAAATAATTGGATGTTAATTCCAGAAATTCATTTCCAATCAAATGAAAATTAGTTCTTTAATCGTTGTTCACATATCCTCAATATGGCTAATTGCTTACTGTGAAATGCTGTACTGTGTAAATTGATCATCTAAATTTCACTAATTAATTATGCTGTTTAATATCTCATAAATAATAGTTAAAAGCAATTATTAGCTCGATTACAATTATTTTATTATCTACTTTTAACATTACGTATAATTTATTTTATGTTGTTTTGCTAGACATGTTATCAGTAAAATTTTTATATTATCATATTATGCTTGTTTTAAAGATCAGCAACACCTTTTCTGTTTTGTTAAAAATATTTGAATAAGGTAACGGTAATTTTAAATGTTTAATTGCTACACAATATGAATCCCAAGTTGATTTTATAGATAGCAGGTGTCAAATAAAGGTGTTTCAGATTGGCATATGACATCAAAAGTTTTCAAACATCTAAACTGATATCTCCCTTCGGTTTTCGTTTACCACTATTGACATGTGTTCCGTTTATAGCTTTTAATTTAATACAGCTTTTAGTGTTTGAAGCTATTTATTAAATATGGCTTTTAGTTTTTGAAGCTTTTTATTTAATATGACTTTTAGGGGTTGGAGCTTTTAAAAGTATGCACTTTCATAATTTTAAGTATACTTTTGAATTACATTTTATTTTCTTACACCACTTGTACTCAATGTTTAAAATATTTTTTTTTATTTTTTCTATATTTGCAATATGTATTTGCAATATATACGGCAGCGTATCCTTCTGTTATTTTGGTAATGGAATTCGTATATTGGTTTTGAGAAGATTACCTATCTTAGTGTATCGTATGAAATGAGAGCTCTTAAATTTCGTTTATAATTTGAATGATAAATTAACCATTCAATGCAAATATCCTAACTATTCATAATCTTGGGTTTTTGTAACGTTGTACTTTGTACATTTTTATATTTTAAACATCTAAGAGAATTTGGCAGAACTGTGTTGACGTGTCATGCACTTTTGCAAAATTTGCTAGCCACATGACTTAAATGAAAGAATAAACTTTAAAATAAAATTGCAAACCATTTCTGTCCTTCTTCACTTCCCCTAACCTAATCTAAGTCTTAACACTGCAACCCTCAAACGCATTTCATTATAACTGTTTTAGGTGAAAATAGCACTACTTCAGCAAAAAGAAATGCTTTGGTAATAATCTACTAAATAATTACAAATGCCTTAAGTTATTAAAGTGGTATGATCTCAAGGAGGCAACACTTCTGGTACAGAATTGTGAAACTTTCATGTCGTGCAACTCAGCAACTATGACTGAGTTAACAAAGTTACAAAAGTTTGTACTGTTAATATTTCCTCAATTTAAATAAGTAGAGTTAATATTTTCCTAAATATTGTAATTTCTTGTGTTCTTAAAAAATGGTTTTAAAAATAAACTTAGTGTTAAAAAATGTTTTTAAAGAAATTAAAAAGGGACAATTAGTTCTGTGAATGACATATACCTTCTTGTTTTTATTTTTTTTATTCTTATAAAGTTCCCTAGGTAAATATCGTCAATAAAATTCCTATTAAATCGTTCATTCCATTCCTGGAGAGTCATTCTTTAGAATCAATGTTTTAAACGAATTACTTTATTTATTGAATTGGTTATGTGATGTTGAAATGATCTTGTTGAATTCCTTACTTGGAGAAGGGTGAGAAGTTAAATACCCCTGATGCACACATTGCTTGGTTCTCGAAGAGCAAAAAGAACACGAGAAAACAAGAGTCTTCAGAACATGACACATGATGATGTTGAAAAGTTTTCTTACTTTTTATGTTTAAATAAATACTCACTTTTTACAACTAAACAAAATTATTATTCACAAAACTAACAACAAGATTCTCAAACACATTCCACTAATAGTTTTTATTTTACACCATTAAATTGTTGTGATGTTATTTTAATAATTTCATTACAGCTGTTCTTTTTCTAATAAAGGCAGGCTTAAACAAACATTTTATTTTTATATTATATTTAACACTCCCCCTTAAGAATAAAATGTTTTATATATTTCTCAACGCTAGATTCTTGTAAACCCATACTGCTAGCTTAGTTAATAATATTGTTTGTGTTTTACAAAGTTGAAAAACAGTTTTAACATTTGAAAACACACTGTTTTTATTAGATTGTCTATTTATTGTCCATTTAATTTAATGAATAATATTTACATTATATGTACAGTACATTGTTTACCTCATCATCTTATTTCTAAGTTTCAACTCAAAATTAGGCAAAGCTTTTAATGAGGATTTCTTTGAACTTTTGAAATTTAGGGTAAGTAAGAGATTTTGTGAAAATGTCACCTAACTGTTCATCAGACCTACAGTATTGGAGTGCAAACAGGCCTTCATGAAATTGTTCACTTATGAAGTAATAGCGTACATCAATGTGTTTGCTTCTGCGGTTCATTTGGCCGGATTGAATCATTTTCATTGCGCTTTGATTGTCTATGTTGAGTGTTATTTTCACTGGCTTGTTAGTAAGTTCACTAATTAGAGTTTTCAAATATTTGAGTTCCTTGCAGCATTCAGCAGCGGAAATATATTCTGCTTCAGCTGTTGAAAGTGCTACAATGGGCTGTTTTCTTGAGCTCCAAGTCACAGGTCCACCTGCGAACATTATTACATAACCACTTGTACTTTTTCTGTCTTGAGTGTCTCCTGCAAAACCAGAATCACAATAAGCATTCAGCTCAATTTTGTCACGTTTAATTGAAGATAATTTTATTCCATGGGTTTGTGTTCCTTTTAGATATCTAAGGGTTCTCTTTACATTTTGGATATCATTTTTGTCAGGATTTTACAAGTGTCTACTTTCATAACTGACTGAAAAACTCATATCAGGTCTGGTTTTGTTAGTGAGGTAAAGCAGACTTCCTACTGCTCCTCTGTAAGGAAAAGCTCCTTTAGTAGTATTTTCATGAAGAGTTTCAGTTGCATCTTTCAGGTTAATTGGTGTCTTTACTTCTTTGCAGTTCTTCATATTGAATCTTTCAAGAATTTGTTTTGCATACTTTTCTTGACTGATTAAAATTCCGTCCCTGTTACGTTTGATCTCCATCCCTATATAAACTGTTGGATTTGGACTGATCGTCATCTCAAATTCATCTTCAAGTTGCTTTAGTAGGTTTGCAATTTTTCCTTCATTTTTACCAATCAAAATACCATCATCTACATGGATAGCTAAGTAGAGATCGTTATCGAGATTCTTAAAAATACACTGATCTGACTTCAGTTGTGTCAATCCTTGACTTTTAAGAAATGAAGTAAATTTCTTGTTCCACAAACATGGCGCCTGTTTTAAACCATACAATGATTTATTTAGTTTACAGACTTGACCTTGTTCTTCAAAACCTTCTGGTATCAACATATACACGTCTTCTTCCATTAGACCATATAGAAATGCTGTTTTTATGTCAAATGTTTGTATATGCATGTCTTCTTGTGCTGCTATAGCAATAAGTAATCTTAGTGAAGTACTCTCCACTACAGGACTAAATGTATCTTTGAAATCTATTTTCCCTTTTTGCTGACATCCTTTAACAACAAGTCTCGCCTTATAGGTTCCATCATCTTTGACTTTGAAAATCCATTGAGTTGTTAAAATTTGCTTTCCTAAAGTTTCTTTTCTGTCAACAATTTCCCAAGTTTCATTTTTCTTCAGAGATTCTTTTTCATTATTTATTGCAATTTTCCATTTTTCTTTTTCATCTCCATTGATACATTCATTGTATGTCAAAAGTGCGTTAAGATCATAGTCTTCATATCTTACGGGTCTTTTTATGTTGTTTCTTTGTCGAAGATTATATCTTTCGTTTCTTATTCCAGGTTCTTCTTCATCAGTATGTCCATTTTCGTCTTGATATAGGTCTTCTGGTTCCTGTTCATGTTCTTCTTCGTGTTCAGGTATAGTGTCTTCTTCTTCTAGTTCTTCACTTTCATCTAGTACAGCTTCTTTTTTAACGTCTTGTCGATCATTGGTTTTAGGTTTAGTTAATTTCTTCATGCTCTCATTATTTAGGTGTCCTAACTTTTTATGCCATATTTTCATTAATTCACTAGAATTTTCTTGATTTTCACCGTTGTCTTCTTGTTGACTGCTGTTATTTACCACCTCACCCGACTGAACTGTGACATTGCTGGCACCACCATTAGAGAGACCATTCTCACTACAAATGCTGCTTCTTAAATTGACTATATACAATCCCTGACTATTTTTATTACCTTCAAGTATCATTTCATCGTTTTTAATTACTTCTACTTTATTTTGAGTGAAGACAACTGTACCACCTTTTTCCGTAATGGCATTTACAGACATTAAATTATTACTAAGTTCTGGTACGTAAGAGACATTATTTAAAATACACTTGTCCGTTTCAATGCTACCAATACCTAGAGAAAACATTGACTGGTTTTTCTTAGCGACTGATATTTCCTGTTTGAACTCTTTTAAGTTACTTAAAATATTACTGCAGTTGGTCATATGGTTTGGGGTGGGAATGGGCACACAGAAGGGACTAAGGCTAAAGGTGTAGTGACGTCATATCTCTCTAGTGGCTAACGTCTACTCTTGAGGCAACACGATTACCGTAACGAAACAATTTACTGTCAGCGGCGTTCGTGGCATAGTTAGTAGCGATTCGATTAGGTGTTCAGGAGGTCCCGGGTTCGAATCCGGCTGGTAGCACTAACTTTTTGTCAACAATTTTTTCATATCAGCAAGTTTCGTTGGTTAGGTTAGGTTATGACAGTTTAATTTTATAATACTAAATTTTAAAATCAATTTTATAATTAATTAAAAATTATAAGTAATCATTAATTAGATTTTTATCTTACACAGTTTTTATATTATAAGCAAGTCTGGTTGGTTAGGTTATGTTATGACAGTTTTATTTTAAAAATTAAAAATTTATTTTATAATTTTAAAACAATATTTTATAATTAAAAAGTTAATTTTATAACTAAAAATTAAAAAAAATCAACTTAGCTGTTCTAGCGGCGAACGCTGACACTACAAGATATGTTAGCCTTAGTCCCTCCCGTGTGCCCCACCGGTTTGGGGTGCAACCACTGTCAACAACAAAAGCCTTGTTAACTTCTTTTACTTCATTTATATGCTTAGGCATACTTGTTTCAAGGATTAGGCCTACCTGTTCCTCCTTAACCTTGGTCAGAAAAACAGTTTTATGGGTGTTTTTAGGATCTTTGTTATTGTTATTTTTACTAGACTTATCTCTAAAAAAACAATTCTTAGTATCATGGTTACTTTTCTTACAAATAGTACACATCATTGGCCTATTTTCCTTAACTTTATTTTTAAGATAACAGTTAGACTCATAATGGTTATTCTTATTACAAAAAGAGCAAAACTTTTTACTAGGACAATTCTTTTGAATGTGACCTATCTTTTGACAAGTGAAACATTTTACATTATTAGGCTTATTAAATTTAGTCGTACCTTGTTCATATTGAGTAGAGCTAGCCTTAAAAACTGTGCTTTCATTACCACTACTGCTGTCCATAGATTTCATCTTACTTTCCTCTTGAACGAGTCGAGCTTTCAGATTTTCGAGTGTCCTTTCCGTAGCTGATGTCGAGTCCCAGGCACTGTTGAAATGTCTGAAGCTTTCTGGTAGTATCGTCAGGATCTTCGTTATCACCATTGTGTCATCTATTTTCTGGTCGAGTTGGTTTAGTTTATAAGTTAGGTTCTGTATTAGGCAAAGGTTACTCATCATATCATTTTCTCTATTGTACTTGAAGTTGTAAAAGTCCTGAAGTAATGCACACTTTTGGGTTTCAGTATCTTTTTGAAAAAGTCTTTTTATTGTTTGAAACATTTCATGGGCGTTTTTACAAGTTAAAATATGAGGTTTAATTTGGTTATCAATTGTTAGCAATATATAATGTTGAGCCTTGGCATCCTTTACCTTCCACTTTTTTATTTTTGATGCATCATCACCTTGTTTATCTAAGGTTTCAGTTCCGTCAACTACATCTATCAGTTCTCGTGCTTTGAACAACACACTAATCTCAAATTCCCACATAGCAAATGTTTCCTCGTTTTTAAGTCTTTGAATAGTGTTATAATCATTTTCATTAGTCATTATCAATAAATGTTGATATACTCACGTTAAGAGACAACTTCAAACTTTGTTCTTCTAGTTTTAGTTTGATGGCAAATAGCCCTGTTCTTACTTGGTTTTATTTTATGGCATTAGCAGTCCTGATTGTTATTTCTTAGTTTTATGGCATGAGCAGCCCTGATTGTTAATTTTTAGTTTTATGGCATGAGCAGCCCTGGGCCCATAACCTGAAAAGTTTTCTTACTTTTTATGTTTAAATAAATACTCACTTTTTACAACTAAACAAAATTATTATTCACAAAACTAACAACAAGATTCTCAAACACATTCCTCTAATAGTTTTTATTTTACACCATTAAATTGTTGTGATGTTATTTTAATAATTTCATTACAGCTGTTCTTTTTCTAATAAAGGCAGGCTTAAACAAACATTTTATTTTTATATTATATTTAACAGATGTTTCCGCAAGTCAGGGAGAATCATTAGAAGGTTGGAAGGTTCAGAAGGTAGTTTTGAGGTCTAACCAACAGAGCCGTGATAAATGAAAATATACGCAGTTTGCTAATGGTAGAGCTAAACTTTGGTGGGAGTCAAATCGGAACAAACTTCGCACTCTTGTATGATAAACAAAATGTTTAGGGTGAAATTTTAATGCGGAAAAAATGCTGCTGTAGAAAAGTAAATTAGAATTTCTCATTATTAACAACAACTAAATACGATGGTTAACTTCATAAAACTTATGGATAGTAATTAATTGATCCAATTAATTTTAGGTTATCAGCGTTATTGACGATGCAGGCCACAATAGTTTTAAACAAAATAATTTAGTTGTTAATCCTATCTGTTGGTTCTGTTCTGAACAACAGTTATTGCATACAGGGTGGCTGAAAAGTAACTTGACCCCCTTAAATTGTAACTATTAACATAGGTATTTGAAATAATTTTGCATCCACCTTCTTAGATATGAGGGGCTACAATAATGATGGTTAATTAAAAAACCCTTAAAAAGGTACCTAGTCGGGATAGGAGGTAGCACAAAAATATTAAACGTGAACTATAGTCAAATTTCATATAATTTTACAGGTCTTGGTGAAATTAAACAACTGACATAAATAAAAATA